>NC_139559.1:88300667-90700667 GCF_965112155.1 Podarcis liolepis | reverse complement strand
TGGCAATTCACTCAAAAATGGTGCCAACCGGTTGCAAATGCTCCCCTGAAAGCTTTGGCGATGGAAAGAGAAGGCGTTTTATCACAGGACAAGAAATCAGCCCTCAGAAACTTAACCGGCAGAAAATATTTTTTTGAAAAAATCCCTATGCGCCGGGGTCACAATTTCAGCAAAAATCTGACTTTTGGCAATTCACTCAAAAATGGTGCCAACCGGTTGCAAATGCTCCCCTGAAAGCTTTGGCAATGGAAACAGAAGGCTTTTTATCCCAGGACAAGAAATCAGCCCTCAGAAACTTAACCGGCAGAAAATATTTTTTTGAAAAAATCCCTAAGCCCGGGGGTCAGAATTTCAGCAAAAATATGACTTTTGGCAATTCACTCAAAAATGGTGCCAAAAGGTTGAACATGCTCTCCTGAAAGGTTTGGCACTCGAAGCAGAAGGCTTTTTATCAAAGGACAAGAAATCAGCCCTCAAAAACTTAACCGGCAGAAAATATTTTTTTGAAAAAATCCCTAAGCCCCGGGGTCACAATTTCATCAAAAATCTGACTTTTGGCAATTCACTCAAAAATGGTGCCAACCGGTTGCAAATGCTCCCCTGAAAGCTTTGCCGATGGAAACAGAAGGCTTTTTATCACAGGACAAGAAATCAGCCCTCAGAAACTTAACCGGCAGAAAATATTTTTTTCAAAAAATCCCTAAGCCCGGGGGTCAGAATTTCAGCAAAAATATGACTTTTGGCAATTCACTCAAAAATGGTGCCAAAAGGTTGAAAATGCTCTCCTGAAAGGTTTGGCACTCGAAGCAGAAGGCTTTTTATCAAAGGACAAGAAATCAGCCCTCAAAAACTTAACCGGCAGAAAATATTTTTTTGAAAAAATCCCTAAGCCCCGGGGTCACAATTTCAACAAAAATCTGACTTTTGGTAATTCACTCAAAAATGGTGCCAAAAGCTTGAAAATGCTCTCCTGAAAGGTTTGGCACTCGAAACAGAAGGCTTTTTATCACAGGACAAGAAATCAGCCCTCAAAAACTTAACGGGCAGAAAATATTTTTTTGAAAAAATCCCTAAGCCCCGGGGTCACAATTTCAGCAAAAATCTGTCTTTTGGCAATTCACTCAAAAATGGTGCCAAAAGCTTGAAAATGCTCTCCTGAAAGGTTTGGCACTCGAAACAGAAGGCTTTTTATCACAGGACAAGAAATCAGACCTCAAAAACTTAACCGGCAGAAAATATTTTTTTGAAAAAATCCCTAAGCCCCGGGGTCACAGCTTCAGAAAAAATCTGACTTTTGGCAATTCACTCAAAAATGGTGCCAACCGGTTGCAAATGCTCCCCTGAAAGCTTTGGCGATGGAAACAGAAGGCTTTTTATCACAGGACAAGAAATCAGCCCTCAAAAACTTAACCGGCAGAAAATATTTTTTTGAAAAAATCCCTAAGCCCCGGGGTCACAAATTCAGCAAAAATCTGACTTTTGGCAATTCACTCAAAAATGGTGCCAAAAGGTTGAAAATGCTCTCCTGAAAGGTTTGGCACTCGAAACAGAAGGCTTTTTATCAAAGGACAAGAAATCAGCCCTCAAAAACTTAACCGGCAGAAAATATTTTTTTGAAAAAATCCCTAAGCCCCGGGGTCACGGCTTCAGAAAAAATCTGACTTTTGGCAATTCACTCAAAAATGGTGCCAAAAGGTTGGAAATGCTCTCCTGAAAGGTTTGGCACTCGAAAGAGAAGGCTTTTTATCAAAGGACAAGAAATCAGCCCTCAAAAACTTAACCGGCAGAAAATATTTTTTTGAAAAAATCCCTAAGCCCCGGCGTCACAATTTCAGCAAAAATCTGACTTTTGGCAATTCACTCAAAAATGGTGCCAAAAGGTTGGAAATGCTCTCCTGAAAGGTTTGGCACTCGAAACAGAAGGCTTTTTATCAAAGGACAAGAAATCAGCCCTCAAAAACTTAACCGGCAGAAAATATTTTTTTGAAAAAATCCCTAAGCCCCGGGGTCACAGATTCAGAAAAAATCTGACTTTTGGCAATTCACTCAAAAATGGTGCCAAAAGGTTGGAAATGCTCTCCTAAAAGGTTTGGCACTCGAAACAGAAGGCTTTTTATCAAAGGACAAGAAATCAGCCCTCAAAAACTTAACCGGCAGAAAATATTTTTTTGAAAAAATCCCTAAGCCCCGGCGTCACAATTTCAGCAAAAATCTGACTTTTGGCAATTCACTCAAAAATGGTGCCAAAAGGTTGGAAATGCTCTCCTGAAAGGTTTGGCACTCGAAACAGAAGGCTTTTTATCCCAGGACAAGAAATCAGCCCTCAAAAACTTAACCGGCAGAAAATATTTTTTTGAAAAAATCCCTAAGCCCCGGGGTCACAATTTCAGCAAAAATCTGACTTTTGGCAATTCACTCAAAAATTGTGCCAACCGGTTGCAAATGCTCCCCTGAAAGCTTTGGCGATGGAAACAGAAGGCTTTTTATCACAGGACAAGAAATCAGCCCTCAAAAACTTAACCGGCAGAAAATATTTTTTTGAAAAAATCCCTAAGCCCCGGGGTCACAAATTCAGCAAAAATCTGACTTTTGGCAATTCACTCAAAAATGGTGCCAAAAGCTTGAAAATGCTCTCCTGAAAGGTTTGGCACTCGAAACAGAAGGCTTTTTATCACAGGACAAGAAATCAGCCCTCAAAAACTTAACCGGCAGAAAATATTTTTTTGAAAAAATCCCTAAGTCCCGGGGTCAGAATTTCAGCAAAAATCTGACTTTTGGTAATTCACTCAAAAATGGTGCCAAAAGCTTGAAAATGCTCTCCTGAAAGGTTTGGCACTCGAAACAGAAGGCTTTTTATCACAGGACAAGAAATCAGCCCTCAAAAACTTAACCGGCAGAAAATATTTTTTTGAAAAAATCCCTAAGCCCCGGGGTCACAATTTCCGCAAAAATCTGACTTTTGGCAATTCACTCAAAAATGGTGCCAAAAGCTTGAAAATGCTCCCCTGAAAGCTTTGGCGATGGAAACAGAAGGCTTTTTATCACAGGACAAGAAATCAGCCCTCAAAAACTTAACGGGCAGAGAATATTTTTTTGAAAAAATGCCTAAGCCCCGGGGTCACAAATTCAGCAAAAATCTGACTTTTGGCAATTCACTCAAATATGGTGCCAATAGGTTGAAAACGCTCTCCTGAAAGGTTTGGCACTCGAAACAGAAGGCTTTTTATCACAGGACAAGAAATCAGCCCTCAAAAACTTAACCGGCAGAAAATATTTTTTTGAAAAAATCCCTAAGCCCCGGGGTCAGAATTTCAGCAAAAATCTGACTTTTGGCAATTCACTCAAAAATGGTGCCAAAAGCTTGAAAATGCTCTCCTGAAAGGTTTGGCACTCGAAACAGAAGGCTTTTTATCACAGGACAAGAAATCAGCCCTCAAAAACTTAACCGGCAGAAAATATTTTTTTGAAAAAATCCCTAAGCCCCGGGGTCACAGCTTCAGAAAAAATCTGACTTTTGGCAATTCACTCAAAAATGGTGCCAACCGGTTGCAAATGCTCCCCTGAAAGCTTTGGCGATGGAAACAGAAGGCTTTTTATCACAGGACAAGAAATCAGCCCTCAAAAACTTAACGGGCAGAGAATATTTTTTTGAAAAAATGCCTAAGCCCCGGGGTCACAAATTCAGCAAAAATCTGACTTTTGGCAATTCACTCAAATATGGTGCCAATAGGTTGAAAACGCTCTCCTGAAAGGTTTGGCACTCGAAACAGAAGGCTTTTTATCACAGGACAAGAAATCAGCAACCAAAAACTTAACCGGCAGAAAATATTTTTTTGAAAATATCCCTAAGCCCCGGGGTCACAGCTTCAGAAAAAATCTGACTTTTGGCAATTCACTCAAAAATGGTGCCAACCGGTTGCAAATGCTCCCCTGAAAGCTTTGGCGATGGAAACAGAAGGCTTTTTATCACAGGACAAGAAATCAGCCCTCAAAAACTTAACCGGCAGAAAATATTTTTTTGAAAAAATCCCTAAGCCCCGGGGTCACAAATTCAGCAAAAATCTGACTTTTGGCAATTCACTCAAATATGGTGCCAATAGGTTGAAAACGCTCTCCTGAAAGGTTTGGCACTCGAAACAGAAGGCTTTTTATCACAGGATAAGAAATCAGCAACCAAAAACTTAACCGGCAGAAAATATTTTTTTGAAAATATCCCTAAGCCCCGGGGTCACAGCTTCAGAAAAAATCTGACTTTTGGCAATTCACTCAAAAATGGTGCCAAAAGCTTGGAAATGCTCTCCTGAAAGCTTTGGCACTCGAAACAGAAGGCTTTTTATCACAGGACAAGAAATCAGCCCTCAAAAACTTAACCGGCAGAAAATATTTTTTTGAAAAAATCCCTAAGCCCCGGGGTCACAGCTTCAGAAAAAATCTGACTTTTGGCAATTCACTCAAAAATGGTGCCAACCGGTTGCAAATGCTCCCCTGAAAGCTTTGGCGATGGAAACAGAAGGCTTTTTATCACAGGACAAGAAATCAGCCCTCAAAAACTTAACCGGCAGAAAATATTTTTTTGAAAAAATCCCTAAGCCCCGGGGTCACAAATTCAGCAAAAATCTGACTTTTGGCAATTCACTCAAAAATGGTGCCAAAAGGTTGGAAATGCTCTCCTGAAAGGTTTGGCACTCGAAACAGAAGGCTTTTTATCAAAGGACAAGAAATCAGCCCTCAAAAACTTAACCGGCAGAAAATATTTTTTTGAAAAAATCCCTAAGCCCCGGGGTCACAGATTCAGAAAAAATCTGACTTTTGGCAATTCACTCAAAAATGGTGCAAAAAGGTTGAAAATGCTCTCCTAAAAGGTTTGGCACTCGAAACAGAAGGCTTTTTATCAAAGGACAAGAAATCAGCCCTCAAAAACTTAACCGGCAGAAAATATTTTTTTGAAAAAATCCCTAAGCCCCGGCGTCACAATTTCAGCAAAAATCTGACTTTTGGCAATTCACTCAAAAATGGTGCCAAAAGGTTGGAAATGCTCTCCTGAAAGGTTTGGCACTCGAAACAGAAGGCTTTTTATCCCAGGACAAGAAATCAGCCCTCAAAAACTTAACCGGCAGAAAATATTTTTTTGAAAAAATCCCTAAGCCCCGGGGTCACAATTTCAGCAAAAATCTGACTTTTGGCAATTCACTCAAAAATTGTGCCAACCGGTTGCAAATGCTCCCCTGAAAGCTTTGGCGATGGAAACAGAAGGCTTTTTATCACAGGACAAGAAATCAGCCCTCAAAAACTTAACCGGCAGAAAATATTTTTTTGAAAAAATCCCTAAGCCCCGGGGTCACAAATTCAGCAAAAATCTGACTTTTGGCAATTCACTCAAAAATGGTGCCAAAAGCTTGAAAATGCTCTCCTGAAAGGTTTGGCACTCGAAACAGAAGGCTTTTTATCACAGGACAAGAAATCAGCCCTCAAAAACTTAACCGGCAGAAAATATTTTTTTGAAAAAATCCCTAAGCCCCGGGGTCAGAATTTCAGCAAAAATCTGACTTTTGGTAATTCACTCAAAAATGGTGCCAAAAGCTTGAAAATGCTCTCCTGAAAGGTTTGGCACTCGAAACAGAAGGCTTTTTATTACAGGACAAGAAATCAGCCCTCAAAAACTTAACCAGCAGAAAATATTTTTTTGAAAAAATCCCTAAGCCCCGGGGTCACAATTTCCGCAAAAATCTGACTTTTGGCAATTCACTCAAAAATGGTGCCAAAAGCTTGAAAATGCTCCCCTGAAAGCTTTGGCGATGGAAACAGAAGGCTTTTTATCACAGGACAAGAAATCAGCCCTCAAAAACTTAACGGGCAGAGAATATTTTTTTGAAAAAATGCCTAAGCCCCGGGGTCACAAATTCAGCAAAAATCTGACTTTTGGCAATTCACTCAAATATGGTGCCAATAGGTTGAAAACGCTCTCCTGAAAGGTTTGGCACTCGAAACAGAAGGCTTTTTATCACAGGACAAGAAATCAGCCCTCAAAAACTTAACCGGCAGAAAATATTTTTTTGAAAAAATCCCTAAGCCCCGGGGTCAGAATTTCAGCAAAAATCTGACTTTTGGTAATTCACTCAAAAATGGTGCCAAAAGCTTGAAAATGCTCTCCTGAAAGGTTTGGCACTCGAAACAGAAGGCTTT
This sequence comes from Podarcis liolepis, assembly GCF_965112155.1. Classification (NCBI taxonomy): domain Eukaryota; kingdom Metazoa; phylum Chordata; class Lepidosauria; order Squamata; family Lacertidae; genus Podarcis; species Podarcis liolepis. Next base: position 90,694,484 of record NC_139559.1, on the reverse strand, counting down.
TTATCACAGGACAAGAAATCAGCCCTCAAAAACTTAACCGGCAGAAAATATTTTTTTGAAAAAATCCCTAAGCCCCGGGGTCACAGCTTCAGAAAAAATCTGACTTTTGGCAATTCACTCAAAAATGGTGCCAACCGGTTGCAAATGCTCCCCTGAAAGCTTTGGCGATGGAAACAGAAGGCTTTTTATCACAGGACAAGAAATCAGCCCTCAAAAACTTAACGGGCAGAGAATATTTTTTTGAAAAAATGCCTAAGCCCCGGGGTCACAAATTCAGCAAAAATCTGACTTTTGGCAATTCACTCAAATATGGTGCCAAAAGGTTGAAAACGCTCTCCTGAAAGGTTTGGCACTCGAAACAGAAGGCTTTTTATCACAGGACAAGAAATCAGCAACCAAAAACTTAACCGGCAGAAAATATTTTTTTGAAAATATCCCTAAGCCCCGGGGTCACAGCTTCAGAAAAAATCTGACTTTTGGCAATTCACTCAAAAATGGTGCCAAAAGCTTGGAAATGCTCTCCTGAAAGCTTTGGCACTCGAAACAGAAGGCTTTTTATCACAGGACAAGAAATCAGCCCTCAAAAACTTAACCGGCAGAAAATATTTTTTTGAAAAAATCCCTAAGCCCCGGGGTCACAGCTTCAGAAAAAATCTGACTTTTGGCAATTCACTCAAAAATGGTGCCAACCGGTTGCAAATGCTCCCCTGAAAGCTTTGGCGATGGAAACAGAAGGCTTTTTATCACAGGACAAGAAATCAGCCCTCAAAAACTTAACCGGCAGAAAATATTTTTTTGAAAAAATCCCTAAGCCCCGGGGTCACAAATTCAGCAAAAATCTGACTTTTGGCAATTCACTCAAAAATGGTGCCAAAAGCTTGAAAATGCTCTCCTGAAAGGTTTGGCACTCGAAACAGAAGGCTTTTTATCACAGGACAAGAAATCAGCCCTCAAAAACTTAACCGGCAGAAAATTTTTTTTTGAAAAAATCCCTAAGCCCCGGGGTCAGAATTTCAGCAAAAATCTGACTTTTGGTAATTCACTCAAAAATGGTGCCAAAAGCTTGAAAATGCTCTCCTGAAAGGTTTGGCACTCGAAACAGAAGGCTTTTTATCACAGGACAAGAAATCAGCCCTCAAAAACTTAACCGGCAGAAAATATTTTTTTGAAAAAATCCCTAAGCCCCGGGGTCACAATTTCCGCAAAAATCTGACTTTTGGCAATTCACTCAAAAATGGTGCCAAACCGGTTGCAAATGCTCCCCTGAAAGCTTTGGCGATGGAAACAGAAGGCTTTTTATCACAGGACAAGAAATCAGCCCTCAAAAACTTAACGGGCAGAGAATATTTTTTTGAAAAAATGCCTAAGCCCCGGGGTCACAAATTCAGCAAAAATCTGACTTTTGGCAATTCACTCAAATATGGTGCCAATAGGTTGAAAACGCTCTCCTGAAAGGTTTGGCACTCGAAACAGAAGGCTTTTTATCACAGGACAAGAAATCAGCCCTCAAAAACTTAACCGGCAGAAAATATTTTTTTGAAAAAATCCCTAAGCCCCGGGGTCAGAATTTCAGCAAAAATCTGACTTTTGGTAATTCACTCAAAAATGGTGCCAAAAGCTTGAAAATGCTCTCCTGAAAGGTTTGGCACTCGAAACAGAAGGCTTTTTATCACAGGACAAGAAATCAGCCCTCAAAAACTTAACCGGCAGAAAATATTTTTTTGAAAAAATCCCTAAGCCCCGGGGTCACAGCTTCAGAAAAAATCTGACTTTTGGCAATTCACTCAAAAATGGTGCCAACCGGTTGCAAATGCTCCCCTGAAAGCTTTGGCGATGGAAACAGAAGGCTTTTTATCACAGGACAAGAAATCAGCCCTCAAAAACTTAACGGGCAGAGAATATTTTTTTGAAAAAATGCCTAAGCCCCGGGGTCACAAATTCAGCAAAAATCTGACTTTTGGCAATTCACTCAAATATGGTGCCAATAGGTTGAAAACGCTCTCCTGAAAGGTTTGGCACTCGAAACAGAAGGCTTTTTATCACAGGACAAGAAATCAGCAACCAAAAACTTAACCGGCAGAAAATATTTTTTTGAAAATATCCCTAAGCCCCGGGGTCACAGCTTCAGAAAAAATCTGACTTTTGGCAATTCACTCAAAAATGGTGCCAAAAGCTTGGAAATGCTCTCCTGAAAGCTTTGGCACTCAAAACAGAAGGCTTTTTATCACAGGACAAGAAATCAGCCCTCAAAAACTTAACCGGCAGAAAATATTTTTTTGAAAAAATCCCTAAGCCCCGGCGTCACAATTTCAGCAAAAATCTGACTTTTGGCAATTCACTCAAAAATGGTGCCAAAAGGTTGGAAATGCTCTCCTGAAAGGTTTGGCACTCGAAACAGAAGGCTTTTTATCCCAGGACAAGAAATCAGCCCTCAAAAACTTAACCGGCAGAAAATATTTTTTTGAAAAAATCCCTAAGCCCCGGGGTCACAATTTCAGCAAAAATCTGACTTTTGGCAATTCACTCAAAAATTGTGCCAACCGGTTGCAAATGCTCCCCTGAAAGCTTTGGCGATGGAAACAGAAGGCTTTTTATCACAGGACAAGAAATCAGCCCTCAAAAACTTAACCGGCAGAAAATATTTTTTTGAAAAAATCCCTAAGCCCCGGGGTCACAAATTCAGCAAAAATCTGACTTTTGGCAATTCACTCAAAAATGGTGCCAACCGGTTGCAAATGCTCCCCTGAAAGCTTTGGCGATGGAAACAGAAGGCTTTTTATCACAGGACAAGAAATCAGCCCTCAAAAACTTAACCGGCAGAAAATATTTTTTTGAAAAAATTCCTAAGCCCCGGGGTCACAATTTCATCAAAAATCTGACTTTTGGCAATTCACTCAAAAATGGTGCCAAAAGCTTGAAAATGCTCTCCTGAAAGGTTTGGCACTCGAAACAGAAGGCTTTTTATCACAGGACAAGAAATCAGCCCTCAAAAACTTAACCGGCAGAAAATATTTTTTTGAAAAAATCCCTAAGCCCCGGGGTCAGAATTTCAGCAAAAATCTGACTTTTGGTAATTCACTCAAAAATGGTGCCAAAAGCTTGAAAATGCTCTCCTGAAAGCTTTGGCGATGGAAACAGAAGGCTTTTTATCACAGGACAAGAAATCAGCCCTCAAAAACTTAACCGGCAGAAAATATTTTTTTGAAAAAATCCCTAAGCCCCGGGGTCACAATTTCCGCAAAAATCTGACTTTTGGCAATTCACTCAAAAATGGTGCCAAACCGGTTGCAAATGCTCCCCTGAAAGCTTTGGCGATGGAAACAGAAGGCTTTTTATCACAGGACAAGAAATCAGCCCTCAAAAACTTAACGGGCAGAGAATATTTTTTTGAAAAAATGCCTAAGCCCCGGGGTCACAAATTCAGCAAAAATCTGACTTTTGGCAATTCACTCAAATATGGTGCCAATAGGTTGAAAACGCTCTCCTGAAAGGTTTGGCACTCGAAACAGAAGGCTTTTTATCACAGGACAAGAAATCAGCCCTCAAAAACTTAACCGGCAGAAAATATTTTTTTGAAAAAATCCCTAAGCCCCGGGGTCAGAATTTCAGCAAAAATCTGACTTTTGGTAATTCACTCAAAAATGGTGCCAAAAGCTTGAAAATGCTCTCCTGAAAGGTTTGGCACTCGAAACAGAAGGCTTTTTATCACAGGACAAGAAATCAGCCCTCAAAAACTTAACCGGCAGAAAATATTTTTTTGAAAAAATCCCTAAGCCCCGGGGTCACAGCTTCAGAAAAAATCTGACTTTTGGCAATTCACTCAAAAATGGTGCCAACCGGTTGCAAATGCTCCCCTGAAAGCTTTGGCGATGGAAACAGAAGGCTTTTTATCACAGGACAAGAAATCAGCCCTCAAAAACTTAACGGGCAGAGAATATTTTTTTGAAAAAATGCCTAAGCCCCGGGGTCACAAATTCAGCAAAAATCTGACTTTTGGCAATTCACTCAAATATGGTGCCAATAGGTTGAAAACGCTCTCCTGAAAGGTTTGGCACTCGAAACAGAAGGCTTTTTATCACAGGACAAGAAATCAGCAACCAAAAACTTAACCGGCAGAAAATATTTTTTTGAAAATATCCCTAAGCCCCGGGGTCACAGCTTCAGAAAAAATCTGACTTTTGGCAATTCACTCAAAAATGGTGCCAAAAGCTTGGAAATGCTCTCCTGAAAGCTTTGGCACTCGAAACAGAAGGCTTTTTATCACAGGACAAGAAATCAGCCCTCAAAAACTTAACCGGCAGAAAATATTTTTTTGAAAAAATCCCTAAGCCCCGGGGTCACAGCTTCAGAAAAAATCTGACTTTTGGCAATTCACTCAAAAAGGGTGCCAAAAGGTTGAAAATGCTATCCTGAAAGGTTTGGCACTCGAAACAGAAGGCTTTTTATCAAAGGACAAGAAATCAGCCCTCAAAAACTTAACCAGCAGAAAATATTTTTTTGAAAAAATTCCTAAGCCCCGGGGTCACAATTTCATCAAAAATCTGACTTTTGGCAATTCACTCAAACATGGTGCCAAAAGGTTGGAAATGCTCTCCTGAAAGGTTTGGCACTCGAAACAGAAGGCTTTTTATCACAGGACAAGAAATCAGCCCTCAAAAACTTAACCGGCAGAAAATATTTTTTTGAAAAAATCCCTAAGCCCCGGGGTCACAGCTTCAGAAAAAATCTGACTTTTGGCAATTCACTCAAAAATGGTGCCAAACCGGTTGCAAATGCTCCCCTGAAAGCTTTGGCGATGGAAACAGAAGGCTTTTTATCACAGGACAAGAAATCAGCCCTCAAAAACTTAACCGGCAGAAAATATTTTTTTGAAAAAATCCCTAAGCCCCGGCGTCACAAATTCAGCAAAAATCTGTCTTTTGGCAATTCACTCAAAAATGGTGCCAAAAGCTTAAAAATGCCCTCCTGAAAGGTTTGGCACTCGAAACAGAAGGCTTTTTATCAAAGGACAATAAATAAGCCCTGAAAAACTTAACCGGCAGAAAATATTTTTTTGAAAAAATCCCTAAGCCCCGGGGTCACAATTTCAGCAAAAATCTGTCTTTTGGAAATTCACTCAAAAATGGTGCCAAAAGCTTAAAAATGCCCTCCTGAAAGGTTTGGCACTCGAAACAGAAGGCTTTTTATCAAAGGACAATAAATAAGCCCTGAAAAACTTAACCGGCAGAAAATATTTTTTTGAAAAAATCCCTAAGCCCCGGGGTCACAATTTCAGCAAAAATCTGTGTTTTGGAAATTCACACAAAAATGGTGCCAAAAGCTTGAAAATGCTCTCCTGAAAGGTTTGGCACTCGAAACAGAAGGCTTTTTATCACAGGACAAGAAATCAGCCCTCAAAAACTTAACCGGCAGAAAATATTTTTTTGAAAAAATTCCTAAGCCCCGGGGTCACAATTTCAGCAAAAATCTGACTTTTGGCAATTCACTCAGAAATGGTGCCAAAAGGTTGGAAATGCTCCCCTGAAAGGTTTGGCACTCGAAACAGAAGGCTTTTTATCACAGGACAAGAAATCAGCCCTCAAAAACTTAACCGGCAGAAAATATTTTTTTGAAAAAATCCCTAAGCCCCGGGGTCACAATTTCAGCAAAAATCTGACTTTTGGCAATTCACTCAAAAATGGTGCCAAAAGCTTGAAAATGCTCTCCTGAAAGGTTTGGGACTCGAAACAGAAGGCTTTTTATCACAGGACAAGAAATCAGCCCTCAAAAACTTAACCGGCAGAAAATATTTTTTTGAAAAAATCCCTAAGCCCCGGGGTCAGAATTTCAGCAAAAATCTGACTTTTGGTAATTCACTCAAAAATGGTGCCAAAAGCTTGAAAATGCTCTCCTGAAAGGTTTGGCACTCGAAACAGAAGGCTTTTTATTACAGGACAAGAAATCAGCCCTCAAAAACTTAACCAGCAGAAAATATTTTTTTGAAAAAATCCCTAAGCCCCGGGGTCACAATTTCCGCAAAAATCTGACTTTTGGCAATTCACTCAAAAATGGTGCCAAAAGCTTGAAAATGCTCCCCTGAAAGCTTTGGCGATGGAAACAGAAGGCTTTTTATCACAGGACAAGAAATCAGCCCTCAAAAACTTAACGGGCAGAGAATATTTTTTTTGAAAAAATGCCTAAGCCCCGGGGTCACAAATTCAGCAAAAATCTGACTTTTGGCAATTCACTCAAATATGGTGCCAATAGGTTGAAAACGCTCTCCTGAAAGGTTTGGCACTCGACACAGAAGGCTTTTTATCACAGGACAAGAAATCAGCCCTCAAAAACTTAACCGGCAGAAAATATTTTTTTGAAAAAATCCCTAAGCCCCGGGGTCAGAATTTCAGCAAAAATCTGACTTTTGGTAATTCACTCAAAAATGGTGCCAAAAGCTTGAAAATGCTCTCCTGAAAGGTTTGGCACTCGAAACAGAAGGCTTTTTATCACAGGACAAGAAATCAGCCCTCAAAAACTTAACCGGCAGAAAATATTTTTTTGAAAAAATCCCTAAGCCCCGGGGTCACAGCTTCAGAAAAAATCTGACTTTTGGCAATTCACTCAAAAATGGTGCCAACCGGTTGCAAATGCTCCCCTGAAAGCTTTGGCGATGGAAACAGAAGGCTTTTTATCACAGGACAAGAAATCAGCCCTCAAAAACTTAACGGGCAGAGAATATTTTTTTGAAAAAATGCCTAAGCCCCGGGGTCACAAATTCAGCAAAAATCTGACTTTTGGCAATTCACTCAAATATGGTGCCAATAGGTTGAAAACGCTCTCCTGAAAGGTTTGGCACTCGAAACAGAAGGCTTTTTATCACAGGACAAGAAATCAGCAACCAAAAACTTAACCGGCAGAAAATATTTTTTTGAAAATATCCCTAAGCCCCGGGGTCACAATTTCAGCAAAAATCTGTCTTTTGGAAATTCACTCAAAAATGGTGCCAAAAGCTTAAAAATGCCCTCCTGAAAGGTTTGGCACTCGAAACAGAAGGCTTTTTATCAAAGGACAATAAATAAGCCCTGAAAAACTTAACCGGCAGAAAATATTTTTTTGAAAAAATCCCTAAGCCCCGGGGTCACAATTTCAGCAAAAATCTGTGTTTTGGAAATTCACACAAAAATGGTGCCAAAAGCTTGAAAATGCTCTCCTGAAAGGTTTGGCACTCGAAACAGAAGGCTTTTTATCACAGGACAAGAAATCAGCCCTCAAAAACTTAACCGGCAGAAAATATTTTTTTGAAAAAATTCCTAAGCCCCGGGGTCACAATTTCAGCAAAAATCTGACTTTTGGCAATTCACTCAGAAATGGTGCCAAAAGGTTGGAAATGCTCCCCTGAAAGGTTTGGCACTCGAAACAGAAGGCTTTTTATCACAGGACAAGAAATCAGCCCTCAAAAACTTAACCGGCAGAAAATATTTTTTTGAAAAAATCCCTAAGCCCCGGGGTCACAATTTCAGCAAAAATCTGACTTTTGGCAATTCACTCAAAAATGGTGCCAAAAGCTTGAAAATGCTCTCCTGAAAGGTTTGGGACTCGAAACAGAAGGCTTTTTATCACAGGACAAGAAATCAGCCCTCAAAAACTTAACCGGCAGAAAATATTTTTTTGAAAAAATCCCTAAGCCCCGGGGTCAGAATTTCAGCAAAAACTGACTTTTGGTAATTCACTCAAAAATGGTGCCAAAAGCTTGAAAATGCTCTCCTGAAAGGTTTGGCACTCGAAACAGAAGGCTTTTTATTACAGGACAAGAAATCAGCCCTCAAAAACTTAACCAGCAGAAAATATTTTTTTGAAAAAATCCCTAAGCCCCGGGGTCACAATTTCCGCAAAAATCTGACTTTTGGCAATTCACTCAAAAATGGTGCCAAAAGCTTGAAAATGCTCCCCTGAAAGCTTTGGCGATGGAAACAGAAGGCTTTTTATCACAGGACAAGAAATCAGCCCTCAAAAACTTAACGGGCAGAGAATATTTTTTTGAAAAAATGCCTAAGCCCCGGGGTCACAAATTCAGCAAAAATCTGACTTTTGGCAATTCACTCAAATATGGTGCCAATAGGTTGAAAACGCTCTCCTGAAAGGTTTGGCACTCGAAACAGAAGGCTTTTTATCACAGGACAAGAAATCAGCCCTCAAAAACTTAACCGGCAGAAAATATTTTTTTGAAAAAATCCCTAAGCCCCGGGGTCAGAATTTCAGCAAAAATCTGACTTTTGGTAATTCACTCAAAAATGGTGCCAAAAGCTTGAAAATGCTCTCCTGAAAGGTTTGGCACTCGAAACAGAAGGCTTTTTATCACAGGACAAGAAATCAGCCCTCAAAAACTTAACCGGCAGAAAATATTTTTTTGAAAAAATCCCTAAGCCCCGGGGTCACAGCTTCAGAAAAAATCTGACTTTTGGCAATTCACTCAAAAATGGTGCCAACCGGTTGCAAATGCTCCCCTGAAAGCTTTGGCGATGGAAACAGAAGGCTTTTTATCACAGGACAAGAAATCAGCCCTCAAAAACTTAACGGGCAGAGAATATTTTTTTGAAAAAATGCCTAAGCCCCGGGGTCACAAATTCAGCAAAAATCTGACTTTTGGCAATTCACTCAAATATGGTGCCAATAGGTTGAAAACGCTCTCCTGAAAGGTTTGGCACTCGAAACAGAAGGCTTTTTATCACAGGACAAGAAATCAGCAACCAAAAACTTAACCGGCAGAAAATATTTTTTTGAAAATATCCCTAAGCCCCGGGGTCACAATTTCAGAAAAAATCTGACTTTTGGCAATTCACTCAAAAATTGTGCCAACCGGTTGCAAATGCTCCCCTGAAAGCTTTGGCGATGGAAACAGAAGGCTTTTTATCACAGGACAAGAAATCAGCCCTCAAAAACTTAACCGGCAGAAAATATTTTTTTGAAAAAATCCCTAAGCCCCGGGGTCACAAATTCAGCAAAAATCTGACTTTTGGCAATTCACTCAAAAATGGTGCCAAAAGCTTGAAAATGCTCTCCTGAAAGGTTTGGCACTCGAAACAGAAGGCTTTTTATCACAGGACAAGAAATCAGCCCTCAAAAACTTAACCGGCAGAAAATATTTTTTTGAAAAAATCCCTAAGCCCCGGGGTCAGAATTTCAGCAAAAATCTGACTTTTGGTAATTCACTCAAAAATGGTGCCAAAAGCTTGAAAATGCTCTCCTGAAAGGTTTGGCACTCGAAACAGAAGGCTTTTTATCACAGGACAAGAAATCAGCCCTCAAAAACTTAACCGGCAGAAAATATTTTTTTGAAAAAATCCCAAAGCCCCGGGGTCACAATTTCCGCAAAAATCTGACTTTTGGCAATTCACTCAAAAATGGTGCCAAAAGCTTGAAAATGCTCCCCTGAAAGCTTTGGCGATGGAAACAGAAGGCTTTTTATCACAGGACAAGAAATCACCCCTCAAAAACTTAACCGGCAGAAAATATTTTTTTGAAAAAATGCCTAAGCCCCGGGGTCACAAATTCAGCAAAAATCTGACTTTTGGCAATTCACTCAAATATGGTGCCAATAGGTTGAAAACGCTCTCCTGAAAGGTTTGGCACTCGAAACAGAAGGCTTTTTATCACAGGACAAGAAATCAGCCCTCAAAAACTTAACCGGCAGAAAATATTTTTTTGAAAAAATCCCTAAGCCCCGGGGTCAGAATTTCAGCAAAAATCTGACTTTTGGTAATTCACTCAAAAATGGTGCCAAAAGCTTGAAAATGCTCTCCTGAAAGGTTTGGCACTCGAAACAGAAGGCTTTTTATCACAGGACAAGAAATCAGCCCTCAAAAACTTAACCGGCAGAAAATATTTTTTTGAAAAAATCCCTAAGCCCCGAGGTCACAGCTTCAGAAAAAATCTGACTTTTGGCAATTCACTCAAAAATGGTGCCAACCGGTTGCAAATGCTCCCCTGAAAGCTTTGGCGATGGAAACAGAAGGCTTTTTATCACAGGACAAGAAATCAGCAACCAAAAACTTAACCGGCAGAAAATATTTTTTTGAAAATATCCCTAAGCCCCGGGGTCACAAATTCAGCAAAAATCTGTCTTTTGGCAATTCACTCAAAAATGGTGCCAAAAGCTTAAAAATGCCCTCCTGAAAGGTTTGGCACTCGAAACAGAAGGCTTTTTATCAAAGGACAATAAATAAGCCCTGAAAAACTTAACCGGCAGAAAATATTTTTTTGAAAAAATCCCTAAGCCCCGGGGTCACAATTTCAGCAAAAATCTGTCTTTTGGAAATTCACTCAAAAATGGTGCCAAAAGCTTAAAAATGCCCTCCTGAAAGGTTTGGCACTCGAAACAGAAGGCTTTTTATCAAAGGACAATAAATAAGCCCTGAAAAACTTAACCGGCAGAAAATATTTTTTTGAAAAAATTCCTAAGCCCCGGGGTCACAATTTCAGCAAAAATCTGACTTTTGGCAATTCACTCAGAAATGGTGCCAAAAGGTTGGAAATGCTCCCCTGAAAGGTTTGGCACTCGAAACAGAAGGCTTTTTATCACAGGACAAGAAATCAGCCCTCAAAAACTTAACCGGCAGAAAATATTTTTTTGAAAAAATCCCTAAGCCCCGGGGTCACAATTTCAGCAAAAATCTGACTTTTGGCAATTCACTCAAAAATTGTGCCAACCGGTTGCAAATGCTCCCCTGAAAGCTTTGGCGATGGAAACAGAAGGCTTTTTATCACAGGACAAGAAATAAGCCCTCAAAAACTTAACCGGCAGAAAATATTTTTTTGAAAAAATCCCTAAGCCCCGGGGTCACAAATTCAGCAAAAATCTGACTTTTGGCAATTCACTCAAAAATGGTGCCAAAAGCTTGAAAATGCTCTCCTGAAAGGTTTGGGACTCGAAACAGAAGGCTTTTTATCACAGGACAAGAAATCAGCCCTCAAAAACTTAACCGGCAGAAAATATTTTTTTGAAAAAATCCCTAAGCCCCGGGGTCAGAATTTCAGCAAAAATCTGACTTTTGGTAATTCACTCAAAAATGGTGCCAAAAGCTTGAAAATGCTCTCCTGAAAGGTTTGGCACTCGAAACAGAAGGCTTTTTATTACAGGACAAGAAATCAGCCCTCAAAAACTTAACCAGCAGAAAATATTTTTTTGAAAAAATCCCTAAGCCCCGGGGTCACAATTTCCGCAAAAATCTGACTTTTGGCAATTCACTCAAAAATGGTGCCAAAAGCTTGAAAATGCTCCCCTGAAAGCTTTGGCGATGGAAACAGAAGGCTTTTTATCACAGGACAAGAAATCAGCCCTCAAAAACTTAACGGGCAGAGAATATTTTTTTGAAAAAATGCCTAAGCCCCGGGGTCACAAATTCAGCAAAAATCTGACTTTTGGCAATTCACTCAAATATGGTGCCAATAGGTTGAAAACGCTCTCCTGAAAGGTTTGGCACTCGAAACAGAAGGCTTTTTATCACAGGACAAGAAATCAGCCCTCAAAAACTTAACCGGCAGAAAATATTTTTTTGAAAAAATCCCTAAGCCCCGGGGTCAGAATTTCAGCAAAAATCTGACTTTTGGTAATTCACTCAAAAATGGTGCCAAAAGCTTGAAAATGCTCTCCTGAAAGGTTTGGCACTCGAAACAGAAGGCTTTTTATCAAAGGACAAGAAATCAGCCCTCAAAAACTTAACCGGCAGAAAATATTTTTTTGAAAAAATCCCTAAGCCCCGGGGTCACAGCTTCAGAAAAAATCTGACTTTTGGCAATTCACTCAAAAATGGTGCCAACCGGTTGCAAATGCTCCCCTGAAAGCTTTGGCGATGGAAACAGAAGGCTTTTTATCACAGGACAAGAAATCAGGCCTCAAAAACTTAACGGGCAGAGAATATTTTTTTGAAAAAATGCCTAAGCCCCGGGGTCACAAATTCAGCAAAAATCTGACTTTTGGCAATTCACTCAAATATGGTGCCAATAGGTTGAAAACGCTCTCCTGAAAGGTTTGGCACTCGAAACAGAAGGCTTTTTATCACAGGACAAGAAATCAGCAACCAAAAACTTAACCGGCAGAAAATATTTTTTTGAAAATATCCCTAAGCCCCGGGGTCACAATTTCAGAAAAAATCTGACTTTTGGCAATTCACTCAAAAATTGTGCCAACCGGTTGCAAATGCTCCCCTGAAAGCTTTGGCGATGGAAACAGAAGGCTTTTTATCACAGGACAAGAAATCAGCCCTCAAAAACTTAACCGGCAGAAAATATTTTTTTGAAAAAATCCCTAAGCCCCGGGGTCACAAATTCAGCAAAAATCTGACTTTTGGCAATTCACTCAAAAATGGTGCCAAAAGCTTGAAAATGCTCTCCTGAAAGGTTTGGCACTCGAAACAGAAGGCTTTTTATCACAGGACAAGAAATCAGCCCTCAAAAACTTAACCGGCAGAAAATATTTTTTTGAAAAAATCCCTAAGCCCCGGGGTCAGAATTTCAGCAAAAATCTGACTTTTGGTAATTCACTCAAAAATGGTGCCAAAAGCTTGAAAATGCTCTCCTGAAAGGTTTGGCACTCGAAACAGAAGGCTTTTTATCACAGGACAAGAAATCAGCCCTCAAAAACTTAACCGGCAGAAAATATTTTTTTGAAAAAATCCCTAAGCCCCGGGGTCACAATTTCCGCAAAAATCTGACTTTTGGCAATTCACTCAAAAATGGTGCCAAAAGCTTGAAAATGCTCCCCTGAAAGCTTTGGCGATGGAAACAGAAGGCTTTTTATCACAGGACAAGAAATCACCCCTCAAAAACTTAACCGGCAGAAAATATTTTTTTGAAAAAATGCCTAAGCCCCGGGGTCACAAATTCAGCAAAAATCTGACTTTTGGCAATTCACTCAAATATGGTGCCAATAGGTTGAAAACGCTCTCCTGAAAGGTTTGGCACTCGAAACAGAAGGCTTTTTATCACAGGACAAGAAATCAGCCCTCAAAAACTTAACCGGCAGAAAATATTTTTTTGAAAAAATCCCTAAGCCCCGGGGTCAGAATTTCAGCAAAAATCTGACTTTTGGTAATTCACTCAAAAATGGTGCCAAAAGCTTGAAAATGCTCTCCTGAAAGGTTTGGCACTCGAAACAGAAGGCTTTTTATCACAGGACAAGAAATCAGCCCTCAAAAACTTAACCGGCAGAAAATATTTTTTTGAAAAAATCCCTAAGCCCCGAGGTCACAGCTTCAGAAAAAATCTGACTTTTGGCAATTCACTCAAAAATGGTGCCAACCGGTTGCAAATGCTCCCCTGAAAGCTTTGGCGATGGAAACAGAAGGCTTTTTATCACAGGACAAGAAATCAGCAACCAAAAACTTAACCGGCAGAAAATATTTTTTTGAAAATATCCCTAAGCCCCGGGGTCACAAATTCAGCAAAAATCTGTCTTTTGGCAATTCACTCAAAAATGGTGCCAAAAGCTTAAAAATGCCCTCCTGAAAGGTCTGGCACTCGAAACAGAAGGCTTTTTATCAAAGGACAATAAATAAGCCCTGAAAAACTTAACCGGCAGAAAATATTTTTTTGAAAAAATCCCTAAGCCCCGGGGTCACAATTTCAGCAAAAATCTGTCTTTTGGAAATTCACTCAAAAATGGTGCCAAAAGCTTAAAAATGCCCTCCTGAAAGGTTTGGCACTCGAAACAGAAGGCTTTTTATCAAAGGACAATAAATAAGCCCTGAAAAACTTAACCGGCAGAAAATATTTTTTTGAAAAAATCCCTAAGCCCCGGGGTCACAATTTCAGCAAAAATCTGTCTTTTGGCAATTCACTCAAAAATGGTGCCAAAAGGTTGGATATGCTCTCCTGAAAGGTTTGGCACTCGAAACAGAAGGCTTTTTATCCCAGGACAAGAAATCAGCCCTCAAAAACTTAACCGGCAGAAAATATTTTTTTAAAAAAATCCCTAAGCCCCGGGGTCACAATTTCAGCAAAAATCTGACTTTTGGCAATTCACTCAAAAATGGTGCCAAAAGCTTGAAAATGCTCTCCTGAAAGCTTTGGCACTCGAAACAGAAGGCTTTTTATCCCAGGACAAGAAATCAGCCCTCAAAAACTTAACCGGCAGAAAATATTTTTTTGAAAAAATTCCTAAGCCCCGGGGTCACAGCTTCAGAAAAAATCTGACATTTGGCAATTCACTCAAAAATGGTGCCAAAAGGTTGGAAATGCTCTCCTGAAAGGTTTGGCACTCGAAACAGAAGGCTTTTTATCACAGGACAAGAAATCAGCCCTCAAAAACTTAACCGGCAGAAAATATTTTTTTGAAAAAATCCCTAAGCCCCGGGGTCACAAATTCAGCAAAAATCTGACTTTTGGCAATTCACTCAAAAATGGTGCCAAAAGGTTGAAAATGCTCTCCTGAAAGGTTTGGCGATGGAAAGAGAAGGCTTTTTATCACAGGACAAGAAATCAGCCCTCAGAAACTTAACCGGCAGAAAATATTTTTTTGAAAAAATCCCTAAGCCCCGGGGTCACAATTTCAGCAAAAATCTGACTTTTGGCAATTCACTCAAAAATGGTGCCAAAAGCTTGAAAATGCTCTCCTGAAAGGTTTGGCACTCGAAACAGAAGGCTTTTTATCACAGGACAAGAAATCAGCCCTCAAAAACTTAACCGGCAGAAAATATTTTTTTGAAAAAATCCCTAAGCCCCGGGGTCACAGCTTCAGAAAAAATCTGACTTTTGGCAATTCACTCAAAAATGGTGCCATCCGGTTGCAAATGCTCCCCTGAAAGGTTTGGCGATGGAAACAGAAGGCTTTTTATCCCAGGACAAGAAATCAGCCCTCAAAAACTTAACCGGCAGAAAATATTTTTTTGAAGAAATCCCTAAGCCCCGGGGTCACAGCTTCAGAAAAAATCTGACTTTTGGCAATTCACTCAAAAAGGGTGCCAAAAGGTTGAAAATGCTCTACTGAAAGGTTTGGCACTCGAAACAGAAGGCTTTTTATCAAAGGACAAGAAATCAGCCCTCAAAAACTTAACCGGCAGAAAATATTTTTTTGAAAAAATCCCTAAGCCCCGGGGTCACAGCTTCAGAAAAAATCTGACTTTTGGCAATTCACTCAAAAATGGTGCCAACCGGTTGCAAATGCTCCCCTGAAAGCTTTGGCGATGGAAACAGAAGGCTTTTTATCACAGGACAAGAAATCAGCCCTCAAAAACTTAACCGGCAGAAAATATTTTTTTGAAAAAATCCCTAAGCCCCGGGGTCACAGCTTCAGCAAAAATCTGACTTTTGGCAATTCACTCAAAAATGGTGCCAACTGGTTGCAAATGCTCCCCTGAAAGCTTTGGCGATGGAAACAGAAGGCTTTTTATCACAGGACAAGAAATCAGCCCTCAAAAACTTAAGCGGCAGAAAATATTTTTTTGAAAAAATCCCTAAGCCCCGGGGTCACAATTTCAGCAAAAATCTGACATTTGGCAATTCACTCAAAAATGGTGCCAAAAGGTTGGAAATGCTCTCCTGAAAGGTTTGGCACTCGAAACAGAAGGCTTTTTATCACAGGACAGGAAATCAGCCCTCAAAAACTCAAGCGGCAGAAAATATTTTTTTGAAAAAATCCCTAAGCCCCGGGGTCACAAATTCAGCAAAAATCTGTCTTTTGGCAATTCACTCAAAAATGGTGCCAAAAGCTTAAAAATGCCCTCCTGAAAGGTTTGGCACTCGAAACAGAAGGCTTTTTATCAAAGGACAAGAAATCAGCCCTGAAAAACTTAACCGGCAGAAAATATTTTTTTGAAAAAATCCCTATGCCCCGGGGGTCACTATTTCAGCAAAAATCTGACTTTTGGCAATTCACTTAAAATGGTGCCAACCGGTTGCAAATGCTCCCCTGAAAGCTTTGGCGATGGAAACAGAAGGCTTTTTATCACAGGACAAGAAATCAGCCCTCAAAAACTTGACCGGCAGAAAATATTTTTTTGAAAAAATTCCTAAGCCCCGGGGTCACAATTTCAGCAAAAATCTGACTTTTGGCAATTCACTCAAAAATGGTGCCAAAAGGTTGAAAATGCTCTCCTGAAAGGTTTGGCACTCGAAACAGAAGGCTTTTTATCACAGGACAAGAAATCAGCCCTGAAAAACTTAACGGGCAGAAAATATTTTTTTGAAGAAATCCCTAAGCCCCGGGGTCACAATTTCAGCAAAAATCTGTCTTTTGGCAATTCACTCAAAAATGGTGCCAAAAGCTTGAAAATGCTCTCCTGAAAGGTTTGGCACTCGAAACAGAAGGCTTTTTATCACAGGACAAGAAATCAGCCCTCAAAAACTTAACCGGCAGAAAATATTTTTTTGAAAAAATCCCTAAGCCCCAGGGTCACAGCTTCAGAAAAAATCTGACTTTTGGCAATTCACTCAAAAATGGTGCCAACCGGTTGCAAATGCTCTCCTGAAAGGTTTGGCGATGGAAAGAGAAGGCTTTTTATCACAGGACAAGAAATCAGCCCTCAGAAACTTAACCGGCAGAAAATGTTTTTTTGAAAAAATCCCTATGCCCCGGGGGTCACAATTTCAGCAAAAATCTGACTTTTGGCAATTCACTCAAAAATGGTGCCAACCAGTTGCAAATGCTCTCCTGAAAACTTTGGCGATGGAAACAGAAGGCTTTTTATCACAGGACAAGAAATCAGCCCTCAAAAACTTAACCGGGCAAAAAATATTTTTTTGAAAAAATCGCTTAGCCCCGGGGTCAGAATTTCAGCAAAAATCTGACTTTTGGCAATTCACTCAAAAATGGTGCCAAAAGCTTGAAAATGCTCTCCTGAAAGGTTTGGCACTCGAAACAGAATGCTTTTTATCACAGGACAAGAAATCAGCCCTCAAAAACTTAACCGGCAGAAAATATTTTTTTGAAAAAATCCCTAAGCCCCTGGGTCACAATTTCAGCAAAAATCTAACTTTTAGCAATTCACTCAAAAATGGTGCCAAAAGGTTGAAAATGCTCTCCTGAAAGTTTGGCGATGGAAACAGAAGGCTTTTTATCACAGGACAAGAAATCAGCCCTCAAAAACTTAACCGGCAGAAAATATTTTTTTGAAAAAATCCCTAAGCCCCGGGGTCACAATTTCAGCAAAAATCTGACTTTTGGCAATTCACTCAAAAATGGTGCCAACCGGTTGCAAATGCTCCCCTGAAAGCTTTGGCGATGGAAACAGAAGGCTTTTTATCACAGGACAAGAAATCAGCCCTCAAAAACTTAACCGGCAGAAAATATTTTTTTGAAAAAATCCCTAAGGCCCGGGGTCACAATTTCATCAAAAATCTGACTTTTGGCAATTCACTCAAAAATGGTGCCAACCGGTTGCAAATGCTCCCCTGAAAGCTTTGGCGATGGAAACAGAAGGCTTTTTATCACAGGACAAGAAATCAGCCCTCAAAAACTTAACCGGCAGAAAATATTTTTTTGAAAAAATCCCTAAGCCCCGGGGTCACAGCTTCAGCAAAAATCTGACTTTTGGCAATTCACTCAAAAATGGTGCCAACCGGTTGCAAATGCTCCCCTGAAAGCTTTGGCGATGGAAACAGAAGGCTTTTTATCACAGGACAAGAAATCAGCCCTCAAAAACTTAAGCGGCAGAAAATATTTTTTTGAAAAAATCCCTAAGCCCCGGGGTCACAAATTCAGCAAAAATCTGACTTTTGGCAATTCACTCAAAAATGGTGCCAAAAGCTTGAAAATGCTCTCCTGAAAGATTTGGCACTCGAAAAAGAAGGCTTTTTATCACAGGACAAGAAATCAGCCCTCAAAAACTTAAGCGGCAGAAAATATTTTTTTGAAAAAATACCTAAGCCCCGGGGTCACAAATTCAGCAAAAATCTGTCTTTTGGCAATTCACTCAAAAATGGTGCCAAAAGCTTAAAAATGTCCTCCTGAAAGGTTTGGCACTCGAAACAGAAGGCTTTTTATCAAAGGACAAGAAATCAGCCCTGAAAAACTTAACCGGCAGAAATTTTTTTTTTTAAAAAAAATCCCTTTCCCCCGGGGGTCACTATTTCAGCAAAAATCTGACTTTTGGCAATTCACTCAAAAATGGTGCCATCCGGTTGCAAATGCTCCCCTGAAAGCTTTGGCGATGGAAACAGAAGGCTTTTTATCACAGGACAAGAAATCAGCCCTCAAAAACTTAACCGGCAGAAAATATTTTTTTGAAAAAATCCCTAAGCCCCTTGGTCACAATTTCAGCAAAAATCTGACTTTTGGCAATTCACTCAAAAATGGTGCTAAAAGGTTGAAAATGCTCTCCTGAAAGGTTTGGCACTCGAAACAGAAGGCTTTTTATCACAGGACAATAAATCAGCCCTGAAAAACTTAACGGGCAGAAAATATTTTTTTGAAGAAATCCCTAAGCCCCGGGGTCACAATTTCAGCAAAAATCTGTCTTTTGGCAATTCACTCAAAAATGGTGCCAAAAGCTTGAAAATGCTCTCCTGAAAGGTTTGGCACTCGAAACAGAAGGCTTTTTATCACAGGACAAGAAATCAGCCCTTAAAAACTTAACCGGCAGAAAATATTTTTTTGAAAAAATCCTTAAGCCCCGGGGTCACAGCTTCAGAAAAAAATCTGACTTTTGGCAATTCACTCAAAAATGGTGCCAACCGGTTGCAAATGCTCCCCTGAAAGCTTTGGCGATGGAAACAGAAGCCTTTTTATCACAGGACAAGAAATCAGCCCTCAAAAACTTAAGCGGCAGAAAATATTTTTTTGAAAAAATCCCTAAGCCCCGGGGTCACAATTTCAGCAAAAATCTGACTTTTGGCAATTCACTCAAAAATGGTGCCAAAAGCTTGAAAATGCTCTTCTGAAAGGTTTGGCACTCGAAACAGAAGGCTTTTTATCACAGGACAAGAAATCAGCCCTCAAAAACTTAACCGGCAGAAAATATTTTTTTGAAAAAATCCTTAAGCCCCGGGGTCACAATTTCAGCAAAAATCTGACTTTTGGCAATTCACTCAAAAATCGTCCAAAAGCTTGAAAATGCTCTCCTGAAAGGTTTGGCGATGGAAAGAGAAGGCTTTTTATCACAGGACAAGAAATCAGCCCTCAGAAACTTAACCGGCAGAAAATGTTTTTTTGAAAAAATCCCTATGCCCCGGGGTTCACAATTTCAGCAAAAATCTGACTTTTGGCAATTCACTCAAAAATGGTGCCAACCAGTTGCAAATGCTCTCCTGAAAACTTTGGCGATGGAAACAGAAGGCTTTTTATCACAGGACAAGAAATCAGCCCTCAAAAACTTAACCGGCAGAAAATATTTTTTTGAAAAAATCGCTTAGCCCCGGGGTCAGAATTTCAGCAAAAATCTGACGTTTGGCAATTCACTCAAAAATGGTGCCAAAAGCTTGAAAATGCTCTCCTGAAAGGTTTGGCACTCGAAACAGAATGCTTTTTATCACAGGACAAGAAATCAGCCCTCAAAAACTTAACCGGCAGAAAATATTTTTTTGAAAAAATCCCTAAGCCCCTGGGTCACAATTTCAGCAAAAATCTGACTTTTAGCAATTCACTCAAAAATGGTGCCAAAAGCTTGAAAATGCTCTCCTGAAAGGTTTGGCACTTGAAACAGAAGGCTTTTTATCACAGGACAAGAAATCAGCCCTCAAAAACTTAACCGGCAGAAAATATTTTTTTGAAAAAATCCCTAAGCCCCTGGGTCACAATTTCAGCAAAAATCTGACTTTTAGCAATTCACTCAAAAATCGTCCAAAAGCTTGAAAATGCTCTCCTGAAAGGTTTGGCGATGGAAAGAGAAGGCTTTTTATCACAGGACAAGAAATCAGCCCTCAGAAACTTAACCGGCAGAAAATAGTTTTTTTGAAAAAATCCCTATGCCCCGGGTTCACAATTTCAGCAAAAATCTGACTTTTGGCAATTCACTCAAAAATGGTGCCAACCGGTTGCAAATGCTCCCCTGAAAGCTTTGGCGATGGAAACAGAAGGCTTTTTATCACAGGACAAGAAATCAGCCCTCAGAAACTTAACCGGCAGAAAATATTTTTTTGAAAAAATCCCTAAGCCCCGGGGTCACAAATTCAGCAAAAATCTGACTTTTGGCAATTCACTCAAAAATGGTGCCAACCGGTTGCAAATGCTCTCCTGAAAGCTTTGGCACTCGAAACAGAAGGCTTTTTATCAAAGGACAAGAAATCAGCCCTCAAAAACTTAACCGGCAGAAAATATTTTTTTGAAAAAATCCTTAAGCCCCGGGGTCACAGTTTCAGCAAAAATCTGACTTTTGGCAATTCACTCAAAAATGGTGCCAAAAGTTTGAAAATGCTCCCCTGAAAGCTTTGGCGATGGAAACAGAAGGCTTTTTATCACAGGACAAGAAATCAGCCCTCAAAAACTTAACCGGCAGAAAATATTTTTTTGAAAAAATCCCTAAGGCCCGGGATCACAATTTCATCAAAAATCTGACTTTTGGCAATTCACTCAAAAATGGTGCCAACCGGTTGCAAATGCTCCCCTGAAAGCTTTGGCGATGGAAACAGAAGGCTTTTTATCAAAGGACAAGAAATCAGCCCTCAGAAACTTAACCGGCAGAAAATATTTTTTTGAAAAAATCACTAAGCCCCGGGGTCACAATTTCAGAAAAAAATTGGTCTTTTGGCAATTCACTCAAAAATGGTGCCAAAAGGTTGAAAATGCTCCCCTGAAAGTTTGGCGATGGAAACAGAAGGCTTTTTATCACAGGACAAGAAATCAGCCCTCAAAAAACTTAACCGGCAGAAAATATTTTTTTGAAAAAATCCCTAAGCCCCGGGGTCACAATTTCAGCAAAAATCTGACTTTTGGCAATTCACTCAAAAATGGTGCCAAAAGCTTTAAAATGCTCCCCTGAAAGCTTTGGCGATGGAAACAGAAGGCTTTTTATCACAGGACAAGAAATCAGCCCTCAAAAACTTAACCGGCAGAAAATATTTTTTTGAAAAAATCCCTAAGCCCCGGGGTCACAGCTTCAGCAAAAATCTGACTTTTGGCAATTCACTCAAAAATGGTGCCATCCGGTTGAAAATGCTCTCCTGAAAGGTTTGGCACTCGAAACAGAAGGCTTTTTATCACAGGACAATAAATCAGCCCTGAAAAACTTAACGGGCAGAAAATATTTTTTTGAAGAAATCCCTAAGCCCCGGGGTCACAATTTCAGCAAAAATCTGTCTTTTGGCAATTCACTCAAAAATGGTGCCAAAAGCTTGAAAATGCTCTCCTGAAAGGTTTGGCACTCGAAACAGAAGGCTTTTTATCACAGGACAAGAAATCAGCCCTTAAAAACTTAACCGGCAGAAAATATTTTTTTGAAAAAATCCTTAAGCCCCGGGGTCACAGCTTCAGAAAAAATCTGACTTTTGGCAATTCACTCAAAAATGGTGCCAACCGGTTGCAAATGCTCCCCTGAAAGCTTTGGCGATGGAAACAGAAGCCTTTTTATCACAGGACAAGAAATCAGCCCTCAAAAACTTAAGCGGCAGAAAATATTTTTTTGAAAAAATCCCTAAGCCCCGGGGTCACAATTTCAGCAAAAATCTGACTTTTGGCAATTCACTCAAAAATGGTGCCAACAGCTTGAAAATGCTCTTCTGAAAGGTTTGGCACTCGAAACAGAAGGCTTTTTATCACAGGACAAGAAATCAGCCCTCAAAAACTTAACCGGCAGAAAATATTTTTTTGAAAAAATCCTTAAGCCCCGGGGTCACAATTTCAGCAAAAATCTGACTTTTGGCAATTCACTCAAAAATCGTCCAAAAGCTTGAAAATGCTCTCCTGAAAGGTTTGGCGATGGAAAGAGAAGGCTTTTTATCACAGGACAAGAAATCAGCCCTCAGAAACTTAACCGGCAGAAAATGTTTTTTTGAAAAAATCCCTATGCCCCGGGGTTCACAATTTCAGCAAAAATCTGACTTTTGGCAATTCACTCAAAAATGGTGCCAACCAGTTGCAAATGCTCTCCTGAAAACTTTGGCGATGGAAACAGAAGGCTTTTTATCACAGGACAAGAAATCAGCCCTCAAAAACTTAACCGGCAGAAAATATTTTTTTGAAAAAATCGCTTAGCCCCGGGGTCAGAATTTCAGCAAAAATCTGACGTTTGGCAATTCACTCAAAAATGGTGCCGAAAGGTTGAAAATGCTCTCCTGAAAGGTTTGGCACTCGAAACAGAATGCTTTTTATCACAGGACAAGAAATCAGCCCTCAAAAACTTAACCGGCAGAAAATATTTTTTTGAAAAAATCCCTAAGCCCCTGGGTCACAATTTCAGCAAAAATCTGACTTTTAGCAATTCACTCAAAAATGGTGCCAAAAGCTTAAAAATGCTCTCCTGAAAGGTTTGGCACTTGAAACAGAAGGCTTTTTATCACAGGACAAGAAATCAGCCCTCAAAAACTTAACCGGCAGAAAATATTTTTTTGAAAAAATCCCTAAGCCCCGGGTTCACAATTTCAGCAAAAATCTGACTTTTGGCAATTCACTCAAAAATCGTCCAAAAGCTTGAAAATGCTCTCCTGAAAGGTTTGGCGATGGAAAGAGAAGGCTTTTTATCACAGGACAAGAAATCAGCCCTCAGAAACTTAACCGGCAGAAAATATTTTTTTTGAAAAAATCCCTATGCCCCGGGTTCACAATTTCAGCAAAAATCTGACTTTTGGCAATTCACTCAAAAATGGTGCCAACCGGTTGCAAATGCTCCCCTGAAAGCTTTGGCGATGGAAACAGAAGGCTTTTTATCACAGGACAAGAAATCAGCCCTCAGAAACTTAACCGGCAGAAAATATTTTTTTGAAAAAATCCCTAAGCCCCGGGGTCACAAATTCAGCAAAAATCTGACTTTTGGCAATTCACTCAAAAATGGTGCCAACCGGTTGCAAATGTTCTCCTGAAAGGTTTGGCACTCGAAACAGAAGGCTTTTTATCAAAGGACAAGAAATCAGCCCTCAAAAACTTAACCGGCAGAAAATATTTTTTTGAAAAAATCCTTAAGCCCCGGGGTCACAGTTTCAGCAAAAATCTGACTTTTGGCAATTCACTCAAAAATGGTGCCAAAAGTTTGAAAATGCTCCCCTGAAAGCTTTGGCGATGGAAACAGAAGGCTTTTTATCACAGGACAAGAAATCAGCCCTCAAAAACTTAACCGGCAGAAAATATTTTTTTGAAAAAATCCCTAAGGCCCGGGATCACAATTTCATCAAAAATCTGACTTTTGGCAATTCACTCAAAAATGGTGCCAACCGGTTGCAAAAGCTCCCCTGAAAGCTTTGGCGATGGAAACAGAAGGCTTTTTATCAAAGGACAAGAAATCAGCCCTCAGAAACTTAACCGGCAGAAAATATTTTTTTGAAAAAATCACTAAGCCCCGGGGTCACAATTTCAGAAAAAAATTGGTCTTTTGGCAATTCACTCAAAAATGGTGCCAAAAGGTTGAAAATGCTCCCCTGAAAGTTTGGCGATGGAAACAGAAGGCTTTTTATCACAGGACAAGAAATCAGCCCTCAAAAAACTTAACCGGCAGAAAATATTTTTTTGAAAAAATCCCTAAGCCCCGGGGTCACAATTTCAGCAAAAATCTGACTTTTGGCAATTCACTCAAAAATGGTGCCAAAAGCTTTAAAATGCTCCCCTGAAAGCTTTGGCGATGGAAACAGAAGGCTTTTTATCACAGGACAAGAAATCAGCCCTCAAAAACTTAACCGGCAGAAAATATTTTTTTGAAAAAATCCCTAAGCCCCGGGGTCACAGCTTCAGCAAAAATCTGACTTTTGGCAAGTCACTCAAAAATGGTGCCAACCGGTTGCAAATGCTCCCCTGAAAGCTTTGGCGATGGAAACAGAAGGCTTTTTATCACAGGACAAGAAATCAGCCCTCAAAAACTTAAGCGGCAGAAAATATTTTTTTGAAAAAATCCCTAAGCCCCGGGGTCACAATTTCAGCAAAAATCTGACATTTGGCAATTCACTCAAAAATGGTGCCAAAAGGTTGGAAATGCTCTCCTGAAAGGTTTGGCACTCGAAACAGAAAGCTTTTTATCACAGGACAAGAAATCAGCCCTGAAAAACTTAACCGGCAGAAAATATTTTTTTGAAAAAATCCCTAAGCCCCGGGGTCACAATTTCAGCAAAAATCTGACTTTTGGCAATTCACTCAAAAATGGTGCCAAAAGCTTGAAAATGCTCTCCTGAAAGATTTGGCACTCGAAAAAGAAGGCTTTTTATCACAGGACAAGAAATCAGCCCTCAAAAACTTAACCGGCAGAAAATATTTTTTTGAAAAAATCCCTAAGCGCCGGTTTCACAGCTTCAGCAAAAATCTGACTTTTGGCAATTCACTCAAAAATGGTGCCAACCGGTTGCAAATGCTCCCCTGAAAGCTTTGGTGATGGAAACAGAAGGCTTTTTATCACAGGACAAGAAATCAGCCCTCAAAAACTTAAGTGGCAGAAAATATTTTTTTGAAAAAATCCCTAAGCCCCGGGGTCACAATTTCAGCAAAAATCTGACATTTGGTAATTCACTCAAAAATGGTGCCAAAAGGTTGGAAATGCTCTCCTGAAAGGTTTGGCACTCGAAAAAGAAGGCTTTTTATCACAGGACAAGAAATCAGCCCTCAAAAACTTAACCGGCAGAAAATATTTTTTTGAAAAAATCCCTAAACACCCGGGGTCACAGTTACAGCAAAAATCTGACTTTTGGCAATTCACTCAAAAATGGTGCCAACCGGTTGCAAATGCTCCCCTGAAAGCTTTGGCGATGGAAACAGAAGGCTTTTTATCACAGGACAAGAAATCAGCCCTCAAAAACTTAAGCGGCAGAAAATATTTTTTTGAAAAAATCCCTAAGCCCCGGGGTCACAATTTCAGCAAAAATCTGACATTTGGCAATTCACTCAAAAATGGTGCCAAAAGGTTGGAAATGCTCTCCTGAAAGGTTTGGCACTCGAAACAGAAAGCTTTTTTATCACAGGACAAGAAATCAGCCCTCAAAAACTTAACCGGCAGAAAATATTTTTTTGAAAAAATCCCTAAGCCCCGGGGTCACAATTTCAGCAAAAATCTGACTTTTGGCAATTCACTCAAAAATGGTGCCAAAAGCTTGAAAATGCTCTCCTGAAAGATTTGGCACTCGAAACAGAAGGCTTTTTATCACAGGACAAGAAATCAGCCCTCAAAAACTTAACCGGCAGAAAATATTTTTTTGAAAAAATCCCTAAGCCCCGGGGTCACAGCTTCAGCAAAAATCTGACTTTTGGCAATTCACTCAAAAATGGTGCCAACCGGTTGCAAATGCTCCCCTGAAAGCTTTGGCGATGGAAACAGAAGCCTTTTTATCACAGGACAAGAAATCAGCCCTCAAAAACTTAAGCGGCAGAAAATATTTTTTTGAAAAAATCCCTAAGCCCCGGGGTCACAATTTCAGCAAAAATCTGACATTTGGCAATTCACTCAAAAATGGTGCCAAAAGCTTGAAAATGCTCTCCTGAAAGGTTTGGCACTCGAAACAGAAAGCTTTTTATCACAGGACAAGAAATCAGCCCTGAAAAACTTAACCGGCAGAAAATATTTTTTTGAAAAAATCCCTAAGCCCCGGGGTCACAGTTACAGCAAAAATCTGACTTTTGGCAATTCACTCAAAAATGGTGCCAAAAGCTTGAAAATGCTCTCCTGAAAGATTTGGCACTCGAAAAAGAAAGCTTTTTATCACAGGACAAGAAATCAGCCCTCAAAAACTTAACCGGCAGAAAAATTTTTTTTGAAAATATCCCTAAGCCCCGGGGTCACAGCTGCAGCAAAAATCTGACTTTTGGCAATTCACTCAAAAATGGTGCCAACCGGTTGCAAATGCTCCCCTGAAAGCTTTGGCGATGGAAACAGAAGGCTTTTTATCACAGGACAAGAAATCAGCCCTCGAAAACTTAAGCGGCAGAAAATATTTTTTTGAAAAAATCCCTAAGCCCCGGGGTCACAATTTCAGCAAAAATCTGACATTTGGCAATTCACTCAAAAATGGTGCCAAAAGGTTGGAAATGCTCTCCTGAAAGGTTTGGCACTCGAAACAGAAGGCTTTTTATCACAGGACAAGAAATCAGCCCTCAAAAACTTAACCGGCAGAAAATATTTTTTTGAAAAAATCCCTAAGCCCCGGGGTCACAGCTTCAGCAAAAATCTGACTTTTGGCAATTCACTCAAAAATGGTGCCACCCGGTTGCAAATGCTCCCCTGAAAGCTTTGGCGATGGAAACAGAAGCCTTTTTATCACAGGACAAGAAATCAGCCCTCAAAAACTTAAGCGGCAGAAAATATTTTTTTGAAAAAATCCCTAAGCCCCGGGGTCACAATTTCAGCAAAAATCTGACATTTGGCAATTCACTCAAAAATGGTGCCAAAAGCTTGAAAATGCTCTCCTGAAAGGTTTGGCACTCGAAACAGAAAGCTTTTTATCACAGGACAAGAAATCAGCCCTGAAAAACTTAACCGGCAGAAAATATTTTTTTGAAAAAATCCCTAAGCCCCGGGGTCACAATTTCAGCAAAAATCTGACTTTTGGCAATTCACTCAAAAATGGTGCCAAAAGCTTGAAAATGCTCTCCTGAAAGATTTGGCACTCGAAAAAGAAAGCTTTTTATCACAGGACAAGAAATCAGCCCTCAAAAACTTAACCGGCAGAAAATATTTTTTTGAAAAAATCCCTAAGCCCCGGGGTCACAGCTTCAGCAAAAATCTGACTTTTGGCAATTCACTCAAAAATGGTGCCAACCGGTTGCAAATGCTCCCCTGAAAGCTTTGGCGATGGAAACAGAAGGCTTTTTATCACAGGACAAGAAATCAGCCCTCAAAAACTTGAGCGGCAGAAAATATTTTTTTGAAAAAATCCCTAAGCCCCGGGGTCACAGCTTCAGCAAAAATCTGACTTTTGGCAATTCACTCAAAAATGGTGCCAACCGGTTGCAAATGCTCTCCTGAAAGGTTTGGCACTCGAAACAGAAGGCTTTTTATCAAAGGACAAGAAATCAGCCCTCAAAAACTTAACCGGCAGAAAATATTTTTTTGAAAAAATCCTTAAGCCCCGGGGTCACAATTTCAGCAAAAATCTGACTTTTGGCAATTCACTCAAAAATGGTGCCAAAAGTTTGAAAATGCTCCCCTGAAAGCTTTGGCGATGGAAACAGAAGGCTTTTTATCCCAGGACAAGAAATCAGCCCTCAAAAACTTAACCGGCAGAAAATATTTTTTTGAAAAAATCCCTAAGGCCCGGGATCACAATTTCATCAAAAATCTGACTTTTGGCAATTCACTCAAAAATGGTGCCAACCGGTTGCAAATGCTCCCCTGAAAGCTTTGGCGATGGAAACAGAAGGCTTTTTATCAAAGGACAAGAAATCAGCCCTCAGAAACTTAACCGACAGAAAATATTTTTTTGAAAAAATCACTAAGCCCCGGGGTCACAATTTCAGAAAAAATTGGTCTTTTGGCTATTCACTCAAAAATGGTGCCAAAAGGTTGAAAATGCTCCCCTGAAAGTTTGGCGATGGAAACAGAAGGCTTTTTATCACAGGACAAGAAATCAGCCCTCAAAAAACTTAACCGGCAGAAAATATTTTTTTGAAAAAATCCCTAAGCCCCGGGGTCACAATTTCAGCAAAAATCTGACTTTTGGCAATTCACTCAAAAATGGTGCCAAAAGCTTTAAAATGCTCCCCTGAAAGCTTTGGCAATGGAAACAGAAGGCTTTTTATCACAGGAAAAGAAATCAGCCCTCAAAAACTTAACCGGCAGAAAATATTTTTTTGAAAAAATCCCTAAGCCCCGGGGTCACAGCTTCAGAAAAAATCTGACTTTTGGCAATTCACTCAAAAATGGTGCCAACCGGTTGCAAATGCTCCCCTGAAAGCTTTGGCGATGGAAACAGAAGGCTTTTTATCACAGGACAAGAAATCAGCCCTCAAAAACTTAAGCGGCAGAAAATATTTTTTTGAAAAAATCCCTAAGCCCCGGGGTCACAATTTCAGCAAAAATCTGACATTTGGCAATTCACTCAAAAATGGTGCCAAAAGGTTGGAAATGCTCTCCTGAAAGGTTTGGCACTCGAAACAGAAAGCTTTTTATCACAGGACAAGAAATCAGCCCTGAAAAACTTAACCGGCAGAAAATATTTTTTTGAAAAAATCCCTAAGCCCCGGGGTCACAATTTCAGCAAAAATCTGACTTTTGGCAATTCACTCAAAAATGGTGCCAAAAGCTTGAAAATGCTCTCCTGAAAGATTTGGCACTCGAAAAAGAAGGCTTTTTATCACAGGACAAGAAATCAGCCCTCAAAAACTTAACCGGCAGAAAATATTTTTTTGAAAAAATCCCTAAGCGCCGGGGTCACAGCTTCAGCAAAAATCCCACTTTTGGCAATTCACTCAAAAATGGTGCCAACCGGTTGCAAATGCTCCCCTGAAAGCTTTGGTGATGGAAACTGAAGGCTTTTTATCACAGGACAAGAAATCAGCCCTCAAAAACTTAAGTGGCAGAAAATATTTTTTTGAAAAAATCCCTAAGCCCCGGGGTCACAATTTCAGCAAAAATCTGACATTTGGTAATTCACTCAAAAATGGTGCCAAAAGGTTGAAAATGCTCTCCTGAAAGGTTTGGCCCTCGAAACAGAAGGCTTTTTATCACAGGACAAGAAATCAGCCCTCAAAAACTTAACCGGCAGAAAATATTTTTTTGAAAAAATCCCTAAGCCCCGGGGTCACAGTTACAGCAAAAATCTGACTTTTGACAATTCACTCAAAAATGGTGCCAACCGGTTGCAAATGCTCCCCTGAAAGCTTTGGCGATGGAAACAGAAGGCTTTTTATCACAGGACAAGAAATCAGCCCTCAAAAACTTAAGCGGCAGAAAATATTTTTTTGAAAAAATCCCTAAGCCCCGGGGTCACAATTTCAGCAAAAATCTGACATTTGGCAATTCACTCAAAAATGGTGCCAAAAGGTTGGAAATGCTCTCCTGAAAGGTTTGGCACTCGAAACAGAAAGCTTTTTATCACAGGACAAGAAATCAGCCCTCAAAAACTTAAGCGGCAGAAAATATTTTTTTGAAAAAATCCCTAAGCCCCGGGGTCACAATTTCAGCAAAAATCTGACTTTTGGCAATTCACTCAAAAATGGTGCCAAAGGCTTGAAAATGCTCTCCTGAAAGATTTGGCACTCGAAAAAGAAGGCTTTTTATCACAGGACAAGAAATCAGCCCTCAAAAACTTAAGCGGCAGAAAATATTTTTTTGAAAAAATCCCTAAGCCCCGGGGTCACAATTTCAGCAAAAATCTGACATTTGGCAATTCACTCAAAAATGGTGCCAAAAGGTTGGAAATGCTCTCCTGAAAGGTTTGGCACTCGAAACAGAAAGCTTTTTATCACAGGACAAGAAATCAGCCCTGAAAAACTTAACCGGCAGAAAATATTTTTTTGAAAAAATCCCTAAGCCCCGGGGTCACAAATTCAGCAAAAATCTGCCTTTTGGCAATTCACTCAAAAATGGTGCCAAAAGCTTGAAAATGCTCTCCTGAAAGATTTGGCACTCGAAAAAGAAGGCTTTTTATCACAGGACAAGAAATCAGCCCTCAAAAACTTAACCGGCAGAAAATATTTTTTTGAAAAAATCCCTAAGCCCCGGGGTCACAGCTTCAGCAAAAATCTGACTTTTGGCAATTCACTCAAAAATGGTGCCAACCGGTTGCAAATGCTCCCCTGAAAGCTTTGGCGATGGAAACAGAAGCCTTTTTATCACAGGACAAGAAATCAGCCCTCAAAAACTTAACCGGCAGAAAATATTTTTTTGAAAAAATCCCTAAGCCCCGGGGTCACAATTTCAGCAAAAATCTGACTTTTGGCAATTCACTCAAAAATGGTGCCAAAAGCTTTAAAATGCTCCCCTGAAAGCTTTGGCAATGGAAACAGAAGGCTTTTTATCACAGGAAAAGAAATCAGCCCTCAAAAACTTAACCGGCAGAAAATATTTTTTTGAAAAAATCCCTAAGCCCCGGGGTCACAGCTTCAGAAAAAATCTGACTTTTGGCAATTCACTCAAAAATGGTGCCAACCGGTTGCAAATGCTCCCCTGAAAGCTTTGGCGATGGAAACAGAAGGCTTTTTATCACAGGACAAGAAATCAGCCCTCAAAAACTTAAGCGGCAGAAAATATTTTTTTGAAAAAATCCCTAAGCCCCGGGGTCACAATTTCAGCAAAAATCTGACATTTGGCAATTCACTCAAAAATGGTGCCAAAAGGTTGGAAATGCTCTCCTGAAAGGTTTGGCACTCGAAACAGAAAGCTTTTTATCACAGGACAAGAAATCAGCCCTGAAAAACTTAACCGGCAGAAAATATTTTTTTGAAAAAATCCCTAAGCCCCGGGGTCACAATTTCAGCAAAAATCTGACTTTTGGCAATTCACTCAAAAATGGTGCCAAAAGCTTGAAAATGCTCTCCTGAAAGATTTGGCACTCGAAAAAGAAGGCTTTTTATCACAGGACAAGAAATCAGCCCTCAAAAACTTAACCGGCAGAAAATATTTTTTTGAAAAAATCCCTAAGCGCCGGGGTCACAGCTTCAGCAAAAATCCCACTTTTGGCAATTCACTCAAAAATGGTGCCAACCGGTTGCAAATGCTCCCCTGAAAGCTTTGGTGATGGAAACTGAAGGCTTTTTATCACAGGACAAGAAATCAGCCCTCAAAAACTTAAGTGGCAGAAAATATTTTTTTGAAAAAATCCCTAAGCCCCGGGGTCACAATTTCAGCAAAAATCTGACATTTGGTAATTCACTCAAAAATGGTGCCAAAAGGTTGAAAATGCTCTCCTGAAAGGTTTGGCCCTCGAAACAGAAGGCTTTTTATCACAGGACAAGAAATCAGCCCTCAAAAACTTAACCGGCAGAAAATATTTTTTTGAAAAAATCCCTAAGCCCCGGGGTCACAGTTACAGCAAAAATCTGACTTTTGACAATTCACTCAAAAATGGTGCCAACCGGTTGCAAATGCTCCCCTGAAAGCTTTGGCGATGGAAACAGAAGGCTTTTTATCACAGGACAAGAAATCAGCCCTCAAAAACTTAAGCGGCAGAAAATATTTTTTTGAAAAAATCCCTAAGCCCCGGGGTCACAATTTCAGCAAAAATCTGACATTTGGCAATTCACTCAAAAATGGTGCCAAAAGGTTGGAAATGCTCTCCTGAAAGGTTTGGCACTCGAAACAGAAAGCTTTTTATCACAGGACAAGAAATCAGCCCTCAAAAACTTAAGCGGCAGAAAATATTTTTTTGAAAAAATCCCTAAGCCCCGGGGTCACAATTTCAGCAAAAATCTGACTTTTGGCAATTCACTCAAAAATGGTGCCAAAGGCTTGAAAATGCTCTCCTGAAAGATTTGGCACTCGAAAAAGAAGGCTTTTTATCACAGGACAAGAAATCAGCCCTCAAAAACTTAAGCGGCAGAAAATATTTTTTTGAAAAAATCCCTAAGCCCCGGGGTCACAATTTCAGCAAAAATCTGACATTTGGCAATTCACTCAAAAATGGTGCCAAAAGGTTGGAAATGCTCTCCTGAAAGGTTTGGCACTCGAAACAGAAAGCTTTTTATCACAGGACAAGAAATCAGCCCTGAAAAACTTAACCGGCAGAAAATATTTTTTTGAAAAAATCCCTAAGCCCCGGGGTCACAAATTCAGCAAAAATCTGCCTTTTGGCAATTCACTCAAAAATGGTGCCAAAAGCTTGAAAATGCTCTCCTGAAAGATTTGGCACTCGAAAAAGAAGGCTTTTTATCACAGGACAAGAAATCAGCCCTCAAAAACTTAACCGGCAGAAAATATTTTTTTGAAAAAATCCCTAAGCCCCGGGGTCACAGCTTCAGCAAAAATCTGACTTTTGGCAATTCACTCAAAAATGGTGCCAACCGGTTGCAAATGCTCCCCTGAAAGCTTTGGCGATGGAAACAGAAGCCTTTTTATCACAGGACAAGAAATCAGCCCTCAAAAACTTAAGCGGCAGAAAATATTTTTTTGAAAAAATCCCTAAGCCCCGGGGTCACAATTTCAGCAAAAATCTGACATTTGGCAATTCACTCAAAAATGGTGCCAAAAGCTTGAAAATGCTCTCCTGAAAGATTTGGCACTCGAAAAAGAAAGCTTTTTATCACAGGACAAGAAATCAGCCCTCAAAAACTTAACCGGCAGAAAATATTTTTTTGAAAAAATCCCTAAGCCCCGGGGTCACAGCTTCAGCAAAAATCTGACTTTTGGCAATTCACTCAAAAATGGTGCCAACCGGTTGCAAATGCTCCCCTGAAAGCTTTGGCGATGGAAACAGAAGGCTTTTTATCACAGGACAAGAAATCAGCCCTCAAAAACTTAAGCGGCAGAAAATATTTTTTTGAAAAAATCCCTAAGCCCCGGGGTCACAATTTCAGCAAAAATCTGACTTTTGGCAATTCACTCAAAAATGGTGCCAACCGGTTGCAAATGCTCCCCTGAAAGCTTTGGCGATGGAAACAGAAGGCTTTTTATCACAGGACAAGAAATCAGCCCTCAAAAACTTAAGCGGCAGAAACAATTTTTTTGAAAAAATCCCTAAGCCCCGGGGTCACAGCTTCAGCAAAAATCTGACTTTTGGCAATTCACTCAAAAATGGTGCCAACCTGTTGCAAATGCTCCCCTGAAAGCTTTGGCGATGGAAACAGAAGCCTTTTTATCACAGGACAAGAAATCAGCCCTCAAAAACTTAAGCGGCAGAAAATATTTTTTTGAAAAAATCCCTAAGCCCCGGGGTCACAATTTCAGCAAAAATCTGACATTTGGCAATTCACTCAAAAATGGTGCCAAAAGCTTGAAAATGCTCTCCTAAAAGGTTTGGCACTCGAAACAGAAAGCTTTTTATCACAGGACAAGAAATCAGCCCTGAAAAACTTAACCGGCAGAAAATATTTTTTTGAAAAAATCCCTAAGCCCCGGGGTCACAATTTCAGCAAAAATCTGACTTTTGGCAATTCACTCAAAAATGGTGCCAAAAGCTTGAAAATGCTCTCCTGAAAGATTTGGCACTCGAAAAAGAAAGCTTTTTATCACAGGACAAGAAATCAGCCCTCAAAAACTTAACCGGCAGAAAATATTTTTTTGAAAAAATCCCTAAGCCCCGGGGTCACAGCTTCAGCAAAAATCTGACTTTTGGCAATTCACTCCAAAATGTTGCCAACCGGTTGCAAATGCTCCCCTGAAAGCTTTGGCGATGGAAACAGAAGGCTTTTTATCACAGGACAAGAAATCAGCCCTCAAAAACTTAACCGGCAGAAAATATTTTTTTGAAAAAATCCTTAAGCCCCGGGGTCACAATTTCAGCAAAAATCTGACTTTTGGCAATTCACTCAAAAATGGTTCCAAAAGTTTGAAAATGCTCCCCTGAAAGCTTGGGCGATGGAAACAGAAGGCTTTTTATCACAGGACAAGAAATCAGCCCTCAAAAACTTAACCGGCAGAAAATATTTTTTTGAAAAAATCCCTAAGGCCCGGGATCACAATTTCATCAAAAATCTGACTTTTGGCAATTCACTCAAAAATGGTGCCAACCGGTTGCAAATGCTCCCCTGAAAGCTTTGGCGATGGAAACAGAAGGCTTTTTATCAAAGGACAAGAAATCAGCCCTCAGAAACTTAACCGGCAGAAAATATTTTTTTGAAAAAATCACTAACCCCCGGGGTCACAATTTCAGAAAAAATTGGTCTTTTGGCAATTCACTCAAAAATGGTGCCAAAAGGTTGAAAATGCTCCCCTGAAAGTTTGGCGATGGAAACAGAAGGCTTTTTATCACAGGACAAGAAATCAGCCCTCAAAAAACTTAACCGGCAGAAAATATTTTTTTGAAAAAATCCCTAAGCCCCGGGGTCACAATTTCAGCAAAAATCTGACTTTTGGCAATTCACTCAAAAATGGTGCCAAAAGCTTTAAAATGCTCCCCTGAAAGCTTTGGCGATGGAAACAGAAGGCTTTTTATCACAGGACAAGAAATCAGCCCTCAAAAACTTAACCGGCAGAAAATATTTTTTTGAAAAAATCCCTAAGCCCCGGGGTCACAGCTTCAGCAAAAATCTGACTTTTGGCAATTCACTCAAAAATGGTGCCAACCGGTTGCAAATGCTCCCCTGAAAGCTTTGGCGATGGAAACAGAAGGCTTTTTATCACAGGACAAGAAATCAGCCCTCAAAAACTTAAGCGGCAGAAAATATTTTTTTGAAAAAATCCCTAATCCCCGGGGTCACAATTTCAGCAAAAATCTGACATTTGGCAATTCACTCAAAAATGGTGCCAAAAGGTTGGAAATGCTCTCCTGAAAGGTTTGGCACTCGAAACAGAAAGCTTTTTATCACAGGACAAGAAATCAGCCCTGAAAAACTTAACCGGCAGAAAATATTTTTTTGAAAAAATCCCTAAGCCCCGGGGTCACAATTTCAGCAAAAATCTGACTTTTGGCAATTCACTCAAAAATGGTGCCAAAAGCTTGAAAATGCTCTCCTGAAAGATTTGGCACTCGAAAAAGAAGGCTTTTTATCACAGGACAAGAAATCAGCCCTCAAAAACTTAACCGGCAGAAAATATTTTTTTGAAAAAATCCCTAAGCGCCAGGGTCACAGCTTCAGCAAAAATCTGACTTTTTGCAATTCACTCAAAAATGGTGCCAACCGGTTGCAAATGCTCCCCTGAAAGCTTTGGCGATGGAAACAGAAGGCTTTTTATCACAGGACAAGAAATCAGCCCTCAAAAACTTAAGCGGCAGAAAATATTTTTTTGAAAAAATCCCTAAGCCCCGGGGTCACAATTTCAGCAAAAATCTGACATTTGGCAATTCACTCAAAAATGGTGCCAAAAGGTTGGAAATGCTCTCCTGAAAGGTTTGGCACTCGAAACAGAAAGCTTTTTATCACAGGACAAGAAATCAGCCCTGAAAAACTTAACCGGCAGAAAATATTTTTTTGAAAAAATCCCTAAGCCCCGGGGTCACAATTTCAGCAAAAATCTGACTTTTGGCAATTCACTCAAAAATGGTGCCAAAAGCTTGAAAATGCTCTCCTGAAAGATTTGGCACTCGAAAAAGAAGGCTTTTTATCACAGGACAAGAAATCAGCCCTCAAAAACTTAACCGGCAGAAAATATTTTTTTGAAAAAATCCCTAAGCGCCAGGGTCACAGCTTCAGCAAAAATCTGACTTTTGGCAATTCACTCAAAAGTGGTGCCAACCGGTTGCAAATGCTCCCCTGAAAGCTTTGGCGATGGAAACAGAAGGCTTTTTATCACAGGACAAGAAATCAGCCCTCAAAAACTTAAGCGGCAGAAAATATTTTTTTGAAAAAATCCCTAAGCCCCGGGGTCACAATTTCAGCAAAAATCTGACATTTGGCAATTCACTCAAAAATGGTGCCAAAAGGTTGGAAATGCTCTCCTGAAAGGTTTGGCACTCGAAACAGAAAGCTTTTTATCACAGGACAAGAAATCAGCCCTGAAAAACTTAACCGGCAGAAAATATTTTTTTGAAAAAATCCCTAAGCCCCGGGGTCACAATTTCAGCAAAAATCTGACATTTCGTAATTCACTCAGAAATGGTGCCAAAAGGTTGGAAATGCTCTCCTGAAAGGTTTGGCACTCGAAACAGAAGGCTTTTTATCACAGGACAAGAAATCAGCCCTCAAAAACTTAACCGGCAGAAAATATTTTTTTGAAAAAATCCCTAAGCCCCGGGGTCACAGTTACAGCAAAAATCTGACTTTTGGCAATTCACTCAAAAATGGTGCCAACCGGTTGCAAATGCTCCCCTGAAAGCTTTGGCGATGGAAACAGAAGGCTTTTTATCACAGGACAAGAAATCAGCCCTCAAAAACTTAAGCGGCAGAAAATATTTTTTTGAAAAAATCCCTAAGCCCCGGGGTCACAATTTCAGCAAAAATCTGACATTTGGCAATTCACTCAAAAATGGTGCCAAAAGGTTGGAAATGCTCTCCTGAAAGGTTTGGCACTCGAAACAGAAAGCTTTTTATCACAGGACAAGAAATCAGCCCTGAAAAACTTAACCGGCAGAAAATATTTTTTTGAAAAAATCCCTAAGGCCCGGGATCACAATTTCATCAAAAATCTGACTTTTGGCAATTCACTCAAAAATGGTGCCAACCGGTTGCAAATGCTCCCCTGAAAGCTTTGGCGATGGAAACAGAAGGCTTTTTATCAAAGGACAAGAAATCAGCCCTCAGAAACTTAACCGGCAGAAAATATTTTTTTGAAAAAATCACTAAGCCCCGGGGTCACAATTTCAGAAAAAATTGGTCTTTTGGCAATTCACTCAAAAATGGTGCCAAAAGGTTGAAAATGCTCCCCTGAAAGTTTGGCGATGGAAACAGAAGGCTTTTTATCACAGGACAAGAAATCAGCCCTCAAAAAACTTAACCGGCAGAAAATATTTTTTTGAAAAAATCCCTAAGCCCCGGGGTCACAATTTCAGCAAAAATCTGACTTTTGGCAATTCACTCAAAAATGGTGCCAAAAGCTTTAAAATGCTCCCCTGAAAGCTTTGGCGATGGAAACAGAAGGCTTTTTATCACAGGACAAGAAATCAGCCCTCAAAAACTTAACCGGCAGAAAATATTTTTTTGAAAAAATCCCTAAGCCGCGGGGTCACAGCTTCAGCAAAAATCTGACTTTTGGCAATTCACTCAAAAATGGTGCCAACCGGTTGCAAATGCTCCCCTGAAAGCTTTGGCGATGGAAACAGAAGGCTTTTTATCACAGGACAAGAAATCAGCCCTCAAAAACTTAAGCGGCAGAAAATATTTTTTTGAAAAAATCCCTAAGCCCCGGGGTCACAATTTCAGCAAAAATCTGACATTTGGCAATTCACTCAAAAATGGTGCCAAAAGGTTGGAAATGCTCCCCTGAAAGCTTTGGCGATGGAAACAGAAGTCTTTTTATCACAGGACAAGAAATCAGCCCTCAAAAACTTAACCGGCAGAAAATATTTTTTTGAAAAAATCCCTAAGCCCCGGGGTCACAAATTCAGCAAAAATCTGACTTTTGGCAATTCACTCAAAAATGGTGCCAAAAGCTTGAAAATGCTCTCCTGAAAGGTTTGGCACTCGAAACAGAAGGCTTTTTATCACAGGACAAGAAATCAGCCCTCAAAAACTTAAGCGGCAGAAAATATTTTTTTGAAAAAATCCCTAAGCCCCGGGGTCACAATTTCAGCAAAAATCTGACATTTGGCAATTCACTCAAAAATGGTGCCAAAAGCTTGAAAATGCTCTCCTGAAAGGTTTGGCACTCGAAACAGAAAGCTTTTTATCACAGGACAAGAAATCAGCCCTGAAAAACTTAACCGGCAGAAAATATTTTTTTGAAAAAATCCCTAAGCCCCGGGGTCACAATTTCAGCAAAAATCTGACTTTTGGCAATTCACTCAAAAATGGTGCCAAAAGCTTGAAAATGCTCTCCTGAAAGGTTTGGCACTCGAAAAAGAAAGCTTTTTATCACAGGACAAGAAATCAGCCCTCAAAAACTTAACCGGCAGAAAATATTTTTTTGAAAAAATCCCTAAGGCCCGGGATCACAGCTTCAGCAAAAATCTGACTTTTGGCAATTCACTCAAAAATGGTGCCAACCGGTTGCAAATGCTCCCCTGAAAGCTTTGGCGATGGAAACAGAAGGCTTTTTATCACAGGACAAGAAATCAGCCCTCAAAAACTTAAGCGGCAGAAAATATTTTTTTGAAAAAATCCCTAAGCCCCGGGGTCACAATTTCAGCAAAAATCTGACATTTGGCAATTCACTCAAAAATGGTGCCAAAAGGTTGGAAATGCTCTCCTGAAAGGTTTGGCACTCGAAACAGAAAGCTTTTTATCACAGGACAAGAAATCAGCCCTGAAAAACTTAACCGGCAGAAAATATTTTTTTGAAAAAATCCCTAAGCCCCGGGGTCACAATTTCAGCAAAAATCTGACTTTTGGCAATTCACTCAAAAATGGTGCCAAAAGCTTGAAAATGCTCTCCTGAAAGATTTGGCACTCGAAAAAGAAGGCTTTTTATCACAGGACAAGAAATCAGCCCTCAAAAACTTAACCGGCAGAAAATATTTTTTTGAAAAAATCCCTAAGCGCCAGGGTCACAGCTTCAGCAAAAATCTGACTTTTGGCAATTCACTCAAAAGTGGTGCCAACCGGTTGCAAATGCTCCCCTGAAAGCTTTGGCGATGGAAACAGAAGGCTTTTTATCACAGGACAAGAAATCAGCCCTCAAAAACTTAAGCGGCAGAAAATATTTTTTTGAAAAAATCCCTAAGCCCCGGGGTCACAATTTCAGCAAAAATCTGACATTTGGCAATTCACTCAAAAATGGTGCCAAAAGGTTGGAAATGCTCTCCTGAAAGGTTTGGCACTCGAAACAGAAAGCTTTTTATCACAGGACAAGAAATCAGCCCTGAAAAACTTAACCGGCAGAAAATATTTTTTTGAAAAAATCCCTAAGCCACAATTTCAGCAAAAATCTGACATTTCGTAATTCACTCAAAAATGGTGCCAAAAGGTTGGAAATGCTCTCCTGAAAGGTTTGGCACTCGAAACAGAAGGCTTTTTATCACAGGACAAGAAATCAGCCCTCAAAAACTTAACCGGCAGAAAATATTTTTTTGAAAAAATCCCTAAGCCCCGGGGTCACAGTTACAGCAAAAATCTGACTTTTGGCAATTCACTCAAATATGGTGCCAACCGGTTGCAAATGCTCCCCTGAAAGCTTTGGCGATGGAAACAGAAGGCTTTTTATCACAGGACAAGAAATCAGCCCTCAAAAACTTAAGCGGCAGAAAATATTTTTTTGAAAAAATCCCTAAGCCCCGGGGTCACAATTTCAGCAAAAATCTGACATTTGGCAATTCACTCAAAAATGGTGCCAAAAGGTTGGAAATGCTCTCCTGAAAGGTTTGGCACTCGAAACAGAAAGCTTTTTATCACAGGACAAGAAATCAGCCCTGAAAAACTTAACCGGCAGAAAATATTTTTTTGAAAAAATCCCTAAGGCCCGGGATCACAATTTCATCAAAAATCTGACTTTTGGCAATTCACTCAAAAATGGTGCCAACCGGTTGCAAATGCTCCCCTGAAAGCTTTGGCGATGGAAACAGAAGGCTTTTTATCAAAGGACAAGAAATCAGCCCTCAGAAACTTAACCGGCAGAAAATATTTTTTTGAAAAAATCACTAAGCCCCGGGGTCACAATTTCAGAAAAAATTGGTCTTTTGGCAATTCACTCAAAAATGGTGCCAAAAGGTTGAAAATGTTCCCCTGAAAGTTTGGCGATGGAAACAGAAGGCTTTTTATCACAGGACAAGAAATCAGCCCTCAAAAAACTTAACCGGCAGAAAATATTTTTTTGAAAAAATCCCTAAGCCCCGGGGTCACAATTTCAGCAAAAATCTGACTTTTGGCAATTCACTCAAAAATGGTGCCAAAAGCTTTAAAATGCTCCCCTGAAAGCTTTGGCGATGGAAACAGAAGGCTTTTTATCACAGGACAAGAAATCAGCCCTCAAAAACTTAACCGGCAGAAAATATTTTTTTGAAAAAATCCCTAAGCCGCGGGGTCACAGCTTCAGCAAAAATCTGACTTTTGGCAATTCACTCAAAAATGGTGCCAACCGGTTGCAAATGCTCCCCTGAAAGCTTTGGCGATGGAAACAGAAGGCTTTTTATCACAGGACAAGAAATCAGCCCTCAAAAACTTAAGCGGCAGAAAATATTTTTTTGAAAAAATCCCTAAGCCCCGGGGTCACAATTTCAGCAAAAATCTGACATTTGGCAATTCACTCAAAAATGGTGCCAAAAGGTTGGAAATGCTCCCCTGAAAGCTTTGGCGATGGAAACAGAAGTCTTTTTATCACAGGACAAGAAATCAGCCCTCAAAAACTTAACCGGCAGAAAATATTTTTTTGAAAAAATCCCTAAGCCCCGGGGTCACAAATTCAGCAAAAATCTGACTTTTGGCAATTCACTCAAAAATGGTGCCAAAAGCTTTAAAATGCTCTCCTGAAAGGTTTGGCACTCGAAACAGAAGGCTTTTTATCACAGGACAAGAAATCAGCCCTCAAAAACTTAAGCGGCAGAAAATATTTTTTTGAAAAAATCCCTAAGCCCCGGGGTCACAATTTCAGCAAAAATCTGACATTTGGCAATTCACTCAAAAATGGTGCCAAAAGCTTGAAAATGCTCTCCTGAAAGGTTTGGCACTCGAAACAGAAAGCTTTTTATCACAGGACAAGAAATCAGCCCTGAAAAACTTAACCGGCAGAAAATATTTTTTTGAAAAAATCCCTAAGCCCCGGGGTCACAATTTCAGCAAAAATCTGACTTTTGGCAATTCACTCAAAAATGGTGCCAAAAGCTTGAAAATGCTCTCCTGAAAGGTTTGGCACTCGAAAAAGAAAGCTTTTTATCACAGGACAAGAAATCAGCCCTCAAAAACTTAACCGGCAGAAAATATTTTTTTGAAAAAATCCCTAAGGCCCGGGATCACAGCTTCAGCAAAAATCTGACTTTTGGCAATTCACTCAAAAATGGTGCCAACCGGTTGCAAATGCTCCCCTGAAAGCTTTGGCGATGGAAACAGAAGGCTTTTTATCACAGGACAAGAAATCAGCCCTGAAAAACTTAACCGGCAGAAAATATTTTTTTGAAAAAATCCCTAAGCCCCGGGGTCACAATTTCAGCAAAAATCTGACTTTTGGCAATTCACTCAAAAATGGTGCCAAAAGCTTGAAAATGCTCTCCTGAAAGATTTGGCACTCGAAAAAGAAAGCTTTTTATCACAGGACAAGAAATCAGCCCTCAAAAACTTAACCGGCAGAAAATATTTTTTTGAAAAAATCCCTAAGCCCCGGGGTCACAGCTTCAGCAAAAATCTGACTTTTGGCAATTCACTCAAAAATGGTGCCAACCGGTTGCAAATGCTCCCCTGAAAGCTTTGGCGATGGAAACAGAAGGCTTTTTATCACAGGACAAGAAATGAGCCCTCAAAAACTTAAGCGGCAGAAAATATTTTTTTGAAAAAATCCCTAAGCCCCGGGGTCACAGCTTCAGCAAAAATCTGACTTTTGGCAATTCACTCAAAAATGGTGCCAACCGGTTGCAAATGCTCCCCTGAAAGCTTTGGCGATGGAAACAGAAGGCTTTTTATCACAGCACAAGAAATCAGCCCTCAAAAACTTAAGCGGCAGAAAATATTTTTTTGAAAAAATCCCTAAGCCCCGGGGTCACAGCTTCAGCAAAAATCTGACTTTTGGCAATTCACTCAAAAATGGTGCCAAAAGGTTGGAAATGCTCTCCTGAAAGGTTTGGCACTCGAAACAGAAGGCTTTTTATCACAGGACAAGAAATCAGCCCTCAAAAACTTAACCGGCAGAAAATATTTTTTTGAAAAAATCCCTAAGCCCCGGGGTCACAGCTTCAGCAAAAATCTGACTTTTGGCAATTCACTCAAAAATGGTGCCAACCGGTTGCAAATGCTCCCCTGAAAGCTTTGGCGATGGAAACAGAAGGCTTTTTTTCACAGGACAAGAAATCAGCCCTCAAAAACTTAAGCGGCAGAAAATATTTTTTTGAAAAAATCCCTAAGCCCCGGGGTCACAATTTCAGCAAAAATCTGACATTTGGCAATTCACTCAAAAATGGTGCCAAAAGCTTGAAAATGCTCTCCTGAAAGGTTTGGCACTCGAAACAGAAAGCTTTTTATCACAGGACAAGAAATCAGCCCTGAAAAACTTAACCGGCAGAAAATATTTTTTTGAAAAAATCCCTAAGCCCCGGGGTCACAATTTCAGCAAAAATCTGACTTTTGGCAATTCACTCAAAAATGGTGCCAAAAGCTTGAAAATGCTCTCCTGAAAGATTTGGCACTCGAAAAAGAAAGCTTTTTATCACAGGACAAGAAATCAGCCCCCAAAAACCTAACCGGCAGAAAATATTTTTTTGAAAAAATCCCTAAGCCCCGGGGTCACAGCTTCAGCAAAAATCTGACTTTTGGCAATTCACTCAAAAATGGTGCCAACCGGTTGCAAATGCTCCCCTGAAAGCTTTGGCGATGGAAACAGAAGGCTTTTTATCACAGGACAAGAAATCAGCCCTCAAAAACTTAACCGGCAGAAAATATTTTTTTGAAAAAATCCCTAAGCCCCGGGGTCACAATTTCAGCAAAAATCTGACATTTGGCAATTCACTCAAAAATGGTGCCAAAAGGTTGGAAATGCTCTCCTGAAAGGTTTGGCACTCGAAACAGAAAGCTTTTTATCACAGGACAAGAAATCAGCCCTCAAAAACTTAACCGGCAGAAAATATGTTTTTGAAAAAATCCCTAAGCCCCGGGGTCACAGCTTCAGCAAAAATCTGACTTTTGGCAATTCACTCAAAAATGGTGCCAACCGGTTGCAAATGCTCCCCTGAAAGCTTTGGCGATGTAAACAGAAGGCTTTTTATCACAGGACAAGAAATCAGCCCTCAAAAACTTAAGCGGCAGAAAATATTTTTTTGAAAAAATCCCTAAGCCCCGGGGTCACAATTTCAGCAAAAATCTGACATTTGGCAATTCACTCAAAAATGGTGTCAAAATGTTGGAAATGCTCTCCTGAAAGGTTTGGGACTCGAAACAGAAGGCTTTTTATCACAGGACAAGAAATCAGCCCTCAAAAACTTAACCGGCAGAAAATATTTTTTTGAAAAAATCCCTAAGCCCTGGGGTCACAATTTCAGCAAAAATATGACTTTTGGCAATTCACTCAAAAATGGTGCCAAAAGGTTGGAAATGCTCTCCTGAAAGGTTTGGCACTCGAAACAGAAGGCTTTTTATCACAGGACAAGAAATCAGCCCTCAAAAACTTAACCGGCAGAAAATATTTTTTTGAAAAAATCCCTAAGCCCCGGGGTCACAGCTTCAGCAAAAATCTGACTTTTGGCAATTCACTCAAAAATGGTGCCAACCGGTTGCAAATGCTCCCCTGAAAGCTTTGGCGATGGAAACAGAAGGCTTTTTATCACAGGACAAGAAATCAGCCCTCAAAAACTTAAGCGGCAGAAAATATTTTTTTGAAAAAATCCCTAAGCCCCGGGGTCACAATTTCAGCAAAAATCTGACATTTGGCAATTCACTCAAAAATGGTGCCAAAAGGTTGGAAATGCTCTCCTGAAAGGTTTGGCACTCGAAACAGAAAGCTTTTTATCACAGGACAAGAAATCAGCCCTGAAAAACTTAACCGGCAGAAAATATTTTTTTGAAAAAATCCCTAAGCCCCGGGGTCACAATTTCCGCAAAAATCTGCCTTTTGGCAATTCACTCAAAAATGGTGCCAAAAGCTTGAAAATGCTCTCCTGAAAGGTTTGGCACTCGAAACAGAAGGCTTTTTATCACAGGACAAGAAATCAGCCCTCAAAAACTTAACCGGCAGAAAATATTTTTTTGAAAAAATCCCTAAGCCCCGGGGTCACAATTTCAGCAAAAATCTGACTTTTGGCAATTCACTCAAAAATGGTGCCAACCGGTTGCAAATGCTCCCCTGAAAGCTTTGGCGATGGAAACAGAAGGCTTTTTATCACAGGACAAGAAATCAGCCCTCAAAATATTTTTTTGAAAAAATCCCTAAGCCCAGGGGTCACAGCTTCAGAAAAAATCTGACTTTTGGCAATTCACTCAAAAATGGTGCCAAAAGCTTGAAAATGCTCTCCTGAAAGGTTTGGCACTCGAAACAGAAGGCTTTTTATCACAGGACAAGAAATCAGCCCTCAAAAACTTAACCGGCAGAAAATATTTTTTTGAAAA
Organism: Podarcis liolepis; assembly: GCF_965112155.1. Lineage (NCBI taxonomy): Eukaryota > Metazoa > Chordata > Lepidosauria > Squamata > Lacertidae > Podarcis > Podarcis liolepis. The sequence continues at coordinate 90,650,590 of NC_139559.1, read as the reverse complement.
AATCCCTAAGCCCCGGGGTCACAATTTCAGCAAAAATCTGACTTTTGGCAATTCACTCAAAAAGGGTGCCAAAAGCTTGAAAATGCTCTCCTGAAAGGTTTGGCACTCGAAACAGAAGGCTTTTTATCAAAGGACAAGAAATCAGCCCTCAAAAACTTAACCGGCAGAAAATATTTTTTTGAAAAAATTACTAAGCCCCGGGGTCACAATTTCATCAAAAATCTGACTTTTGGCAATTCACTCAAACATGGTGCCAAAAGGTTGGAAATGCTCTCCTGAAAGGTTTGGCACTCGAAACAGAAGGCTTTTTATCACAGGACAAGAAATCAGCCCTCATAAACTTAACCGGCAGAATATATTTTTTTGAAAAAATCCCTAAGCCCCGGGGTCACAGCTTCAGAAAAAATCTGACTTTTGGCAATTCACTCAAACATGGTGCCAAAAGGTTGGAAATGCTCTCCTGAAAGGTTTGGCACTCGAAACAGAAGGCTTTTTATCACAGGACAAGAAATCAGCCGTCAAAAACTTAACCGGCAGAAAATATTTTTTTGAAAAAATCCCTAAGCCCCGGGGTCACAAATTCAGCAAAAATCTGTCTTTTGGCAATTCACTCAAAAATGGTGCCAAAAGGTTAAAAATGCCCTCCTGAATGGTTTGGCACTCGAAACAGAAGGCTTTTTATCAAAGGACAAGAAATCAGCCCTGAAAAACTTAACCGGCAGAAAATATTTTTTTGAAAAAATCCCTAAGCCCCGGGGTCACAATTTCAGCAAAAATCTGCCTTTTGGCAATTCACTCAAAAATGGTGCCAAAAGCTTGAAAATGCTCTCCTGAAAGGTTTGGCACTCGAAACAGGCGGCTTTTTATCACAGGACAAGAAATCAGCCCTCAGAAACTTAACCGGCAGAAAATATTTTTTTGAAAAAATCCCTAAGCCCCGGGGTCACAGCTTCAGCAAAAATCTGACTTTTGGCAATTCACTCAAAAATGGTGCCAACCGGTTGCAAATGCTCCCCTGAAAGCTTTGGCGATGGAAACAGAAGGCTTTTTATCACAGGACAAGAAATCAGGCCTCAGAAACTTAACCGGCAGAAAATATTTTTTTGAAAAAATCCCTAAGCCCCGGGGTTAGAATTTCAGCAAAAATCTGACTTTTGGCAATTCACTCAAAAATCGTCCAAAAGCTTGAATATGCTCTCCTGAAAGGTTTGGCACTCGAAACAGAAGGCTTTTTATCACAGGACAAGAAATCAGCCCTCAAAAACTTAACCGGCAGAAAATATTTTTTTGAAAAAATCCCTAAGTCCCGGGGTCACAATTTCAGCAAAAATCTGACTTTTGGCAATTCACTCAAAAATGGTGCCAACCAGTTGCAAATGCTCCCCTGAAAGCTTTGGCGATGGAAACAGAAGGCTTTTTATCACAGGACAAGAAATCAGCCCTCAAAATATTTTTTTGAAAAAATCCCTAAGCCCAGGGGTCACAGCTTCAGAAAAAATCTGACTTTTGGCAATTCACTCAAAAATGGTGCCAAAAGCTTGAAAATGCTCTCCTGAAAGGTTTGGCACTCGAAACAGAAGGCTTTTTATCACAGGACAAGAAATCAGCCCTCAAAAACTTAACCGGCAGAAAATATTTTTTTGAAAAAATCCCTAAGCCCCGGGGTCACAATTTCAGCAAAAATCTGACTTTTGGCAATTCACTCAAAAAGGGTGCCAAAAGCTTGAAAATGCTCTCCTGAAAGGTTTGGCACTCGAAACAGAAGGCTTTTTATCAAAGGACAAGAAATCAGCCCTCAAAAACTTAACCGGCAGAAAATATTTTTTTGAAAAAATTACTAAGCCCCGGGGTCACAATTTCATCAAAAATCTGACTTTTGGCAATTCACTCAAACATGGTGCCAAAAGGTTGGAAATGCTCTCCTGAAAGGTTTGGCACTCGAAACAGAAGGCTTTTTATCACAGGACAAGAAATCAGCCCTCATAAACTTAACCGGCAGAATATATTTTTTTGAAAAAATCCCTAAGCCCCGGGGTCACAGCTTCAGAAAAAATCTGACTTTTGGCAATTCACTCAAACATGGTGCCAAAAGGTTGGAAATGCTCTCCTGAAAGGTTTGGCACTCGAAACAGAAGGCTTTTTATCACAGGACAAGATATCAGCCCTCAAAAACTTAACCGGCAGAAAATATTTTTTTGAAAAAATCCCTAAGCCCCGGGGTCACAGCTTCAGAAAAAAATCTGACTTTTGGCAATTCACTCAAAAATCTTGCCAACCGGTTGCAAATGCTCCCCTGAAAGCTTTGGCGATGGAAAGAGAAGGCTTTTTATCACAGGACAAGAAATCAGCCCTCAAAAACTTAACCGGCAGAAAATATTTTTTTGAAAAAATCCCTAAGCCCCGGGGTCACAAATTCAGCAAAAATCTGTCTTTTGGCAATTCACTCAAAAATGGTGCCAAAAGGTTAAAAATGCCCTCCTGAAAGGTTTGGCACTCGAAACAGAAGGCTTTTTATCAAAGGACAAGAAATCAGCCCTGAAAAACTTAACCGGCAGAAAATATTTTTTTGAAAAAATCCCTAAGCCCCGGGGTCACAATTTCAGCAAAAATCTGTCTTTTGGCAATTCACTCAAAAATGGTGCCAAAAGCTTGAAAATGCTCTCCTGAAAGGTTTGGCACTCGAAACAGGCGGCTTTTTATCACAGGACAAGAAATCAGCCCTCAGAAACTTAACCGGCAGAAAATATTTTTTTGAAAAAATCCCTAAACCCCGGGGTCACAAATTCAGCAAAAATCTGTCTTTTGGCAATTCACTCAAAAATGGTGCCAAAAGGTTAAAAATGCCCTCGTGAAAGGTTTGGCACTCGAAACAGGCGGCTTTTTATCACAGGACAAGAAATCAGCCCTCAGGGATACCCACATGGCCTGAAGGTGCTGCTGTGCAATGCCAGGTCAATGATTCAGAAGACCACTGCCATCCATGACTTGATCATGGATGGAGGATTTGACCTGGCTTGTGTAACAGAGACTTGGTTGGATGAAGCAGATGGGCCTGTTCTTGCCGCTGCTTGTCCACCAGGTTTCTCTTACGCACAGCAACCCAGGTCATGTGGGCGGGGAGGGGGGGTTGCAGTGATTTTTAGGAAGTCATTAGTTTGCACCAGGCGTCCTATTGGGAAGACCCAGTTTTCTGAGTGCATGTTCTGGAAGTTGGGCAATAGGGGCAGTACAGGATTCCTTTTGGTGTACCGACCTCCCCGCTGCGCCAAGGATTCCCTGCCCGAGCTGCTTCAGGTCGTGGCGGATGTTCTCCTGGAGACACCTAGCTTGGTCGTCCTAGGGGATTTTAACATCCATGCCGACACGACCTTACAAGGGGCCGCTCGGGACTTCGTGGAAAGCATGGCCTCCATGGGGCTGTCCCTGAATAAGTCTGGCCCAACCCATAGCCGTGGACATGCCTTGGACCTGGTGTTTACCTCTATGGATGTTGGTGATCTGACACTAAGTAAAAGCGAAACGAAAGAAGTGCCATGGTCAGATCACTTCCTGGTGCAACTGGACTTCTCTGCGACCCATCCCCTCTGCAGGGAGGTGGGACCAATTCGGATGGTCCGCCCCCGCCACTTAATGGATCCAAATGGTTTCCAGAGAGTGGTAGGGGATGCTTTATCCCATGTTGATGGCCTTTCAGCTGATTCCCTGGTGGCCCGCTGGAATGTGGAGTTAACCAGGGCTATTGACTGTTTGGCTCCGAAGCGCCCTCTCCGATTGCATGGAGCCCGGACAGCCCCGTGGTTTTCCACGGATCTGAGGGCAATGAAACAATCGTTGAGACGGCTAGAGCGCCGGTGGTGGAGAACTCATTCCGAATCTGACCGGACACAGGTTAGAGCTCAACGTCGAGCCTACCAAGTGGCGATAGCGACGGCGAAGAAGAATTTCTTCACCGCCTCTATTGCATCTGCAGAAAACAGCAGCAGGAGACTTTTTCAGGTGGTTCACAATTTAGCGGAACCACCTGCAACATCGGGGCCCAGTACGGGCCACATGTTCTCCTGCAATGATTTTGCAAAGTTTTTTGCAGATAAAATCGCTCAGATTCGGGAAGAAGTAGACTCCACCGTGGGAGCAGGGCCGGGGCGGGAGAGTGCAAGAGTTCTGTCTGGTCAAGTTGAGTGGGATCAATTCCAATCTGTTACCTCCGAGGATGTGGACAGGCTGCTTGGACGAGTGAAACCAACCACCTGTCTCCTGGATCCTTGCCCATCCTGGCTAATAAAAGCAAGCCGGGAAGGGCTGGGCGATGGGCTTCGTGGGGTGGTGAATGCTTCCCTCCGTGAGGGAGCCTTCCCACACCCGCTGAAAGAGGCGGTTATTAAACCGCTTCTTAAAAAACCATCTTTAGATGCGGCCACGATGGCTAACTATCGCCCAGTCTCAAATCTTCCATTCCTGGGCAAGGTGATTGAGCGAGCGGTTGCCGAACAACTCCAAGCACGCCTGGAAGAAGCGGACCATTTGGATCCCTTCCAGTCGGGATTCAGGCCTCATCATGGGACTGAAACTGCCTTGGTCGCACTGGTTGATGATCTCCGGCGGGCTAGGGACAAAGGTGAGAGCTGTTTCCTAGTTCTGCTGGATCTCTCAGCGGCGTTCGATACCATCGACCATAGCATCCTTCTGGACCGTCTTGAGGGGCTGGGAGCTGGGGGCACTGTTATACAGTGGTTCCGCTCCTTCCTCCTGGGCCGTGTTCAGAAAGTGGTGGTGGGGGATGAGTGTTCAGACCCCTGGGCTCTCACTTGTGGGGTGCCTCAGGGTTCTGTCCTCTCCCCCATGCTTTTCAACATCTACATGCGGCCGCTGGGAGAGATCATCAGGAGGTTTGGGCTGGGTGTTCATCAGTATGCGGATGATACCCAGCTCTACCTCTCTTTTAAATCAGAACCAGTGAAGGCGGTGAAGGTCCTGTGTGAGTGTCTGGAGGCGGTTGGAGGATGGATGGCGGCTAACAGATTGAGGTTGAATCCTGACAAGACAGAAGTACTGTTCTTGGGGGACAGAAGGCGGGCAGGTGTGGAGGATTCCCTGGTCCTGAATGGGGTAACTGTGCCCCTGAAGGACCAGGTGCGCAGCCTGGGAGTCATTTTGGACTCACAGCTGTCCATGGAGGCACAGGTCAAATCTGTGTCCAGGGCAGCTGTTTACCAGCTCCATCTGGTACGTAGGCTGAGACCCTATCTGCCTGCGGACTGTCTCACCAGAGTGGTGCATGCTCTGGTTATCTCCCGCTTGGACTACTGCAATGCACTCTACGTGGGGCTACCTTTGAAGGTGACTCGGAAACTACAACTAATCCAGAATGCGGCAGCTAGACTGGTGACTGGGAGCGGCCGCCGAGACCATATAACACCGGTCTTGAAAGACCTGCATTGGCTCCCAGTACGTTTCCGAGCACAATTCAAAGTGTTGGTGCTGACTTTTAAAGCCCTAAACGGCCTCGGTCCAGTATACCTGAAGGAGCGTCTCCACCCCCATCATTCTGCCCGGACGCTGAGGTCCAGCGCCGAGGGCCTTCTGGCGGTTCCCTCATTGCGAGAAGCAAAGCTACAGGGAACCAGGCAGAGGGCCTTCTCGGTAGTGGCGCCCGCCCTGTGGAACACCCTTCCAGCAGATGTCAAGGCGATAAACAACTACCTGACATTCAGGAGACATCTTAAGGCAGCCCTGTTCAGGGAAGTTTTTAACGTGTGATATTTTATTGTATTTTTGGTTTTTATGGAAGCCGCCCAGAGTGGCAGGGGAGGCCCAGCCAGATGGGCGGGGTATAAATAATAAATTATTATTATTATTATTATTATAGAAACTTAACCGGCAGAAAATATTTTTTTGAAAAAATCCCTAAGCCCCGGGGTCACAGGTTCAGAAAAAATCTGACTCTTGGCAATTCACTCAAAAATGGTGCCAACCGGTTGAAAATGCTCCCGTGAAAGCTTTGGCGATGGAAACAGAAGGCTTTTTATCACAGGACAAGAAATCAGCCCTCAATAACTTAACCGGCAGAAAATATTTTTTTGAAAAAATCCCTAAGCCCCGGGGTCACAAATTCAGCAAAAATCTGTCTTTTGGCAATTCACTCAAAAATGGTGCCAAAAGGTTAAAAATGCCCTCCTGAAAGGTTTGGCAATCGAAACAGGCGGCTTTTTATCACAGGACAAGAAATCAGCCCTCAGAAACTTAACCGGCAGAAAATATTTTTTTGAAAAAATCCCTAAGCCCCGGGGTCACAGGTTCAGAAAAAATCTGACTTTTGGCAATTCACTCAAAAATGGTGCCAACCGGTTGCAAATGCTCCCGTGAAAGCTTTGGCGATGGAAACAGAAGGCTTTTTATCACAGGACAAGAAATCAGCCCTCAAAAACTTAACCGGCAGAAAATATTTTTTTGAAAAAATCCCTAAGCCCCGGGGTCACAGCTTCACAAAAAAATCTGACTTTTGGCAATTCACTGAAAAATGGTGCCAACCGGTTGCAAATGCTCCCCTGAAAGCTTTGGCGATGGAAACAGAAGGCTTTTTATCACAGGACAAGAAATCAGCCCTCAAAAACTTAACCGGCAGAAAATATTTTTTTGAAAAAATCCCTAAGCCCCGGGGTCACAATTTCAGCAAAAATCTGACTTTTGTTAATTCACTCAAAAATAGTGCCAAAAGGTTGGAAATGCTCTCCTGAAAGGTTTGGCACTCGAAACAGAAGGCTTTTTATCACAGGACAAGAAATCAGCCCTCAAAAACTTAACCGGCAGAAAATATTTTTTTGAAAAAATCCCTAAGCCCCGGGGTCACAATTTCAGAAAAATCTGACTTTTGGCAATTCACTCAAAAATCGTCCAAAAGCTTGAAAATGCTCTCCTGAAAGGTTTGGCACTCGAAACAGAAGGCTTTTTATCACAGGACAAGAAATCAGCCCTCAAAAACTTAACCGGCAGAATATATTTTTTTGAAAAAATCCCTAAGCCCCGGGGTCACAGCTTCAGAAAAAATCTGACTTTTGGCAATTCACTCAAACATGGTGCCAAAAGGTTGGAAATGCTCTCCTGAAAGGTTTGGCACTCGAAACAGAAGGCTTTTTATCACAGGACAAGAAATCAGCCCTCAAAAACTTAACCGGCAGAAAATATTTTTTTGAAAAAATACGTAAGCCCCGGGGTCACAATTTCAGCAATTCCAACAATTCCAACAATTTTGGCAATTCACTCAAAAATGGTGCCAAAAGGTTAAAAATGCCCTCCTGAAAGGTTTGGCACTCGAAACAGAAGGCTTTGATAAAAAGGACAAGAAATCAGCCCTCAGAAACTTTGATAAAAAGGACAAGAAATCAGCCCTCAGAAACTTAACCGGCAGAAAATATTTTTTTGAAAAAATACCTAAGCCCCGGGGTCACAATTTCAGCAAAAATCTGTCTTTTGGCAATTCACTCAAAAATGGTGCCAAAAGGTTAAAAATGCCCTCCTGAAAGGTTTGGCACTCGAAACAGAAGGCTTTTTATCAAAGGACAAGAAATCAGCCCTCAAAAACTTAACCGGCAGAAAATATTTTTTTGAAAAAATCCCTAAGCCCCGGGGTCACAATTTCAGCAAAAATCTGACTTTTGGTAATTCACTCAAAAATGGTGCCAAAAGGTTGGAAATGCTCTCCTGAAAGGTTTGGCACTCGAAACAGAAGGCTTTTTATCACAGGACAAGAAATCAGCCCTCAAAAACTTAACCGGCAGAAAATATTTTTTTGAAAAAATCCCTAAGCCCCGGGGTCACAATTTCAGAAAAATCTGACTTTTGGCAATTCACTCAAAAATCGTCCAAAAGCTTGAAAATGCTCTCCTGAAAGGTTTGGCACTCGAAACAGAAGGCTTTTTATCACAGGACAAGAAATCAGCCCTCAAAAACTTAACCGGCAGAATATATTTTTTTGAAAAAATCCCTAAGCCCCGGGGTCACAGCTTCAGAAAAAATCTGACTTTTGGCAATTCACTCAAACATGGTGCCAAAAGGTTGGAAATGCTCTCCTGAAAGGTTTGGCACTCGAAACAGAAGGCTTTTTATCACAGGACAAGAAATCAGCCCTCAAAAACTTAACCGGCAGAAAATATTTTTTTGAAAAAATACCTAAGCCCCGGGGTCACAATTTCAGAAAAATCTGACTTTTGGCAATTCACTCAAAAATCGTCCAAAAGCTTGAAAATGCTCTCCTGAAAGGTTTGGCACTCGAAACAGAAGGCTTTTTATCACAGGACAAGAAATCAGCCCTCAAAAACTTAACCGGCAGAATATATTTTTTTGAAAAAATCCCTAAGCCCCGGGGTCACAGCTTCAGAAAAAATCTGACTTTTGGCAATTCACTCAAACATGGTGCCAAAAGGTTGGAAATGCTCTCCTGAAAGGTTTGGCACTCGAAACAGAAGGCTTTTTATCACAGGACAAGAAATCAGCCCTCAAAAACTTAACCGGCAGAAAATATTTTTTTGAAAAAATACGTAAGCCCCGGGGTCACAATTTCAGCAATTCCAACAATTCCAACAATTTTGGCAATTCACTCAAAAATGGTGCCAAAAGGTTAAAAATGCCCTCCTGAAAGGTTTGGCACTCGAAACAGAAGGCTTTGATAAAAAGGACAAGAAATCAGCCCTCAGAAACTTTGATAAAAAGGACAAGAAATCAGCCCTCAGAAACTTAACCGGCAGAAAATATTTTTTTGAAAAAATACCTAAGCCCCGGGGTCACAATTTCAGCAAAAATCTGTCTTTTGGCAATTCACTCAAAAATGGTGCCAAAAGGTTAAAAATGCCCTCCTGAAAGGTTTGGCACTCGAAACAGAAGGCTTTTTATCAAAGGACAAGAAATCAGCCCTCAAAAACTTAACCGGCAGAAAATATTTTTTTGAAAAAATCCCTAAGCCCCGGGGTCACAATTTCAGCAAAAATCTGACTTTTGGTAATTCACTCAAAAATGGTGCCAAAAGGTTGGAAATGCTCTCCTGAAAGGTTTGGCACTCGAAACAGAAGGCTTTTTATCACAGGACAAGAAATCAGCCCTCAAAAACTTAACCGGCAGAAAATATTTTTTTGAAAAAATCCCTAAGCCCCGGGGTCACAATTTCAGAAAAATCTGACTTTTGGCAATTCACTCAAAAATCGTCCAAAAGCTTGAAAATGCTCTCCTGAAAGGTTTGGCACTCGAAACAGAAGGCTTTTTATCACAGGACAAGAAATCAGCCCTCAAAAACTTAACCGGCAGAATATATTTTTTTGAAAAAATCCCTAAGCCCCGGGGTCACAGCTTCAGAAAAAATCTGACTTTTGGCAATTCACTCAAACATGGTGCCAAAAGGTTGGAAATGCTCTCCTGAAAGGTTTGGCACTCGAAACAGAAGGCTTTTTATCACAGGACAAGAAATCAGCCCTCAAAAACTTAACCGGCAGAAAATATTTTTTTGAAAAAATACCTAAGCCCCGGGGTCACAATTTCAGCAATTCCAACAATTCCAACAATTTTGGCAATTCACTCAAAAATGGTGCCAAAAGGTTAAAAATGCCCTCCTGAAAGGTTTGGCACTCGAAACAGAAGGCTTTGATAAAAAGGACAAGAAATCAGCCCTCAGAAACTTTGATAAAAAGGACAAGAAATCAGCCCTCAGAAACTTAACCGGCAGAAAATATTTTTTTGAAAAAATACCTAAGCCCCGGGGTCACAATTTCAGCAAAAATCTGTCTTTTGGCAATTCACTCAAAAATGGTGCCAAAAGGTTAAAAATGCCCTCCTGAAAGGTTTGGCACTCGAAACAGAAGGCTTTTTATCAAAGGACAAGAAATCAGCCCTCAGAAACTTAACCGGCAGAAAATATTTTTTTGAAAAAATACCTAAGCCCCGGGGTCACAATTTCAGCAAAAATCTGTCTTTTGGCAATTCACTCAAAAATGGTGCCAAAAGCTTGAAAATGCTCTCCTGAAAGGTTTGGCACTCGAAACAGGCGGCTTTTTATCACAGGACAAGAAATCAGCCCTCAGAAACTTAACCGGCAGAAAATATTTTTTTGAAAAAATCCCTAAGCCCCGGGGTCACAATTTCAGCAAAAATCTGAGTTTTGGTAATTCACTCAAAAATGGTGCCAAAAGGTTGGAAATGCTCTCCTGAAAGGTTTGGCGATGGAAAGAAAAGGCTTTTTATCACAGGACAAGAAATCAGCCCTCAAAAACTTAACCGGCAGAAAATATTTTTTTGAAAAAATCCCTATGCCCCGGGGGTCACAATTTCAGCAAAAATCTGACTTTTGGCCAATTCACTCAAAAATGGTGCCAACCGGTTGCAAATGCTCCCCTGAAAGCTTTGGCGATGGAAACAGAAGGCTTTTTATCACAGGACAAGAAATCAGCCCTCAAAATATTTTTTTGAAAAAATCCCTAAGCCCCGGGGTCACAATTTCAGCAATAATCTGACTTTTGGCAATTCAATCAAAAAGGGTGCCAAAATCTTGAAAATGCTCTCCTGAAAGGTTTGGCACTCGAAACAGAAAGCTTTTTATCACAGGACAAGAAATCAGCCCTGAAAAACTTAACCGGCAGAAAATATTTTTTTGAAAAAAATCCCTAAGCCCCGGGGTCACAATTTCAGCAAATATCTGACATTTGGGAATTCACTCAAAAATGGTGCCAAAAGGTTGGAAATGCTCTCCTGAAAGGTTTGGCACTCGAAACAGAAAGCTTTTTATCACAGGACAAGAAATCAGCCCTGAAAAACTTAACCGGCAGAAAATATTTTTTTGAAAAAATCCCTAAGCCCCGAGGTCACAATTTCAGCAAAAATCTGACTTTTGGCAATTCACTCAAAAATGGTGCCAAAAGCTTGAAAATGCTCTCCTGAAAGATTTGGAACTCGAAAAAGAAGGCTTTTTATCACAGGACAAGAAATCAGCCCTCAAAAACTTAACGGTAGAAAATATTTTTTTGAAAAAATCCCTAAGCCCCGGGGTCACAATTTCATCAAAAATCTGACTTTCGGCAGTTCACTCAAAAATGGTGCCAAAAGGTTGAAAATGCTCCCGTGAAAGCTTTGGCGATGGAAACAGAAGGCTTTTTATCACAGGACAAGAAATCAGCCCTCAAAAACTTAACCGGCAGAAAATATTTTTTTGAAAAAATCCTTAAGCCCCGGGGTCACAATTTCAGCAAAAATCTGACTTCTGGCAATTCACTTAAAAATCGTCCAAAAGCTTGAAAATGCTCTCCTGAAAGGTTTGGCGATGGAAAGAGAAGGCTTTTTATCACAGGACAAGAAATCAGCCCTCAGAAACTTAACCGGCAGAAAATATTTTTTTGAAAAAATCCCTAAGCCCCGGGGTCACAATTTCAGCAAAAATCTGACTTTTGGTAATTCACTCAAAAATGATGCCAAAAGGTTGGAAATGCTCTCCTGAAAGGTTTGGCACTCGAAACAGAAGGCTTTTTATCACAGGACAAGAAATCAGCCCTCAAAAACTTAACCGGCAGAAAATATTTTTTTGAAAAAATCCCTAAGCCCCGGGGTCACAATTTCAGAAAAATCTGACTTTTGGCAATTCACTCAAAAATCGTCCAAAAGCTTGAAAATGCTCTCCTGAAAGGTTTGGCGATGGAAAGAGAAGGCTTTTTATCACAGGACAAGAAATCACCCCTCAAAAACTTAACCGGCAGAAAATATTTTTTTGAAAAAATCCCTATGCCCCGGGGGTCACAATTTCAGCAAAAATCTGACTTTTGGCAATTCACTCAAAAAGGGTGCCAACCGGTTGCAAATGCTCCCCTGAAAGCTTTGGCGATGGAAACAGAAGGCTTTTTATCACAGGACAAGAAATCAGCCCTCAAAATATTTTTTTGAAAAAATCCCTAAGCCCCGGGGTCACAATTTCATCAAAAATCTGACTTTTGGCAATTCACTCAAAAATGGTGCCAAAAGCTTGAATATGGTCTCCTGAAAGGTTTGGCACTCGAAACAGAAGGCTTTTTATCACAGGACAAGAAATCAGCCCCCAAAAACTTAACCGGCAGAAAATATTTTTTTGAAAATATCCCTAAGCCCCGGGGTCACAGCTTCAGAAAAAATCTGACTTTTGGCAATTCACTCAAACATGGTGCCAAAAGGTTGGAAATGCTCTCCTGAAAGGTTTGGCACTCGAAACAGAAGGCTTTTTATCACAGGACAAGAAATCAGCCCTCAAAAACTTAACCGGCAGAAAATATTTTTTTGAAAAAATCCCTAAGCCCCGAGGTCACAATTTCAGCAAAAATCTGACTTTTGGCAATTCACTCAAAAAGGGTGCCAAAAGCTTGAAAATGCTCTCCTGAAAGATTTGGAACTCGAAAAAGAAGGCTTTTTATCACAGGACAAGAAATCAGCCCTCAAAAACATAACCGGTAGAAAATATTTTTTTGAAAAAATCCCTAAGCCCCGGGGTCACAATTTCATCAAAAATCTGACTTTCGGCAGTTCACTCAAAAATGATGCCAAAAGGTTGGAAATGCTCTCCTGAAAGGTTTGGCACTCGAAACAGAAGGCTTTTTATCACAGGACAAGAAATCAGCCCTCAAAAACTTAACCGGCAGAAAATATTTTTTTGAAAAAATCCCTAAGCCCCGGGGTCACAATTTCAGAAAAATCTGACTTTTGGCAATTCACTCAAAAATCGTCCAAAAGCTTGAAAATGCTCTCCTGAAAGGTTTGGCGATGGAAAGAGAAGGCTTTTTATCACAGGACAAGAAATCAGCCCTCAAAAACTTAACCGGCAGAAAATATTTTTTTGAAAAAATCCCTATGCCCCGGGGGTCACAATTTCAGCAAAAATCTGACTTTTGGCAATTCACTCAAAAAGGGTGCCAACCGGTTGCAAATGCGACCCTGAAAGCTTTGGCGATGGAAACAGAAGGCTTTTTATCACAGGACAAGAAATCAGCCCTCAAAATATTTTTTTGAAAAAATCCCTAAGCCCCGGGGTCACAATTTCATCAAAAATCTGACTTTTGGCAATTCACTCAAAAATGGTGCCAAAAGCTTGAAAATGCTCTCCTGAAAGGTTTGGCACTCGAAACAGAAGGCTTTTTATCACAGGACAAGAAATCAGCCCCCAAAAACTTAACCGGCAGAAAATATTTTTTTGAAAATATCCCTAAGCCCCGGGGTCACAGCTTCAGAAAAAATCTGACTTTTGGCAATTCACTCAAACATGGTGCCAAAAGGTTGGAAATGCTCTCCTGAAAGGTTTGGCACTCGAAACAGAAGGCTTTTTATCACAGGACAAGAAATCAGCCCTCAAAAACTTAACCGGCAGAAAATATTTTTTTGAAAAAATCCCTAAGCCCCGGGGTCACAGCTTCAGAAAAAAATCTGACTTTTGGCAATTCACTCAAACATGGTGCCAAAAGGTTGGAAATGCTCTCCTGAAAGGTTTGGCACTCGAAACAGAAGGCTTTTTATCACAGGACAAGAAATCAGCCCTCAAAAACTTAACCGGCAGAAAATATTTTTTTGAAAAAATCCCTAAGCCCCGGGGTCACAGCTTCAGAAAAAAATCTGACTTTTGGCAATTCACTCAAAAATGGTGCCAACCGGTTGCAAATGCTCCCCTGAAAGCTTTGGCGATGGAAACAGAAGGCTTTTTATCACAGGACAAGAAATCAGCCCTCAAAAACTTAACCGGCAGAAAATATTTTTTTGAAAAAATCCCTAAGCCCCGGGGTCACAAATTCTGCAAAAATCTGTCTTTTGGCAATTCACTCAAAAATGGTGCCAAAAGCTTGAAAATGCCCTCCTGAAAGGTTTGGTACTCGAAACAGAAGGCTTTTTATCAAAGGACAAGAAATCAGCCCTGAAAAACTTGACCGGCAGAAAATATTTTTTTGAAAAAATCCCTAAGCCCCGGGGTCACAATTTCAGCAAAAATCTGTCTTTTGGCAATTCACTCAAAAATGGTGCCAAAAGCTTGAAAATGCTCTCCTGAAAGGTTTGGCACTCGAAACAGGCGGCTTTTTATCACAGGACAAGAAATCAGCCCTCAGAAACTTAACCGGCAGAAAATATTTTTTTGAAAAAATCCCTAAGCCCCGGGGTCACAGGTTCAGAAAAAATCTGACTTTTGGCAATTCACTCAAAAATGGTGCCAACCGGTTGCAAATGCTCCCCTGAAAGCTTTGGCGATGGAAACAGAAGGCTTTTTATCACAGGACAAGAAATCAGCCCTCAAAAACTTAACCGGCAGAAAATATTTTTTTGAAAAAATCCTTAAGCCCCAAGGTCACAATTTCAGCAAAAATCTGACTTTCGGCAATTCACTTAAAAATCGTCCAAAAGCTTGAAAATGCTCTCCTGAAAGGTTTGGCGATGGAAAGAGAAGGCTTTTTATCACAGGACAAGAAATCAGCCCTCAGAAACTTAACCGGCAGAAAATATTTTTTTGAAAAAATCCCTAAGCCCCGGGGTCACAATTTCAGCAAAAATCTGACTTTTGGTAATTCACTCAAAAATGGTGCCAAAAGGTTGGAAATGCTCTCCTGAAAGGTTTGGCACTGGGAACAGAAGGCTTTTTATCACAGGACAAGAAATCAGCCATCAAAAACTTAACCGGCAGAAAATATTTTTTTGAAAAAATCCCTAAGCCCCGGGGTCACAATTTCAGAAAAATCTGACTTTTGGCAATTCACTCAAAAATCGTCCAAAAGCTTGAAAATGCTCTCCTGAAAGGTTTGGCGATGGAAAGAGAAGGCTTTTTATCACAGGACAAGAAATCAGCCCTCAAAAACTTAACCGGCAGAAAATATTTTTTTGAAAAAATCCCTATGCCCCGGGGGTCACAATTTCAGCAAAAATCTGACATTTGGCAATTCACTCAAAAATGGTGCCAACCGGTTGCAAATGCTCCCCTGAAAGCTTTGGCGATGGAAACAGAAGGCTTTTTATCACAGGACAAGAAATCAGCCCTCAAAAACTTAACCGGCAGAAAATATTTTTTTGAAAAAATCCCTAAGCCCCGGGGTCACAATTTCAGCAAAAATCTGACTTTTGGCAATTCACTCAAAAATGGTGCCAAAAGCTTGAAAATGCTCTCCTGAAAGATTTGGCACTCGAAAAAGAAGCTTTTTATCACAGGACAAGAAATCAGCCCTCAAAAACTTAACCGGCAGAAAATATTTTTTTGAAAAAATCCCTAAGCCCCGGGGTCACAATTTCAGCAAAAATCTGACTTTTGGCAATTCACTCAAAAATCGTCCAAAAGCTTGAAAATGCTCTCCTGAAAGGTTTGGCGATGGAAAGAGAAGGCTTTTTATCACAGGAGAAGAAATCAGCCCCCAGAAACTTAACCGGCAGAAAATATTTTTTTAAAAAAATCCCTATGCCCCGGGGGTCACAATTTCAGCAAAAATCTGACTTTTGGCAATTCACTCAAAAATGGTGCCAACCGGTTGCAAATGCTCCCCTGAAAGCTTTGGCGATGGAAACAGAAGGCTTTTTATCACAGGACAAGAAATCAGCCCTCAAAATATTTTTTTGAAAAAATCCCTAAGCCCCGGGGTCACAATTTCAGCAAAAATCTGACTTTGGGCAATTCACTCAAAAATGGTGCCAAAAGCTTGAAAATGCTCTCCTGAAAGGTTTGGCACTCGAAACAGAAGGCTTTTTATCACAGGACAAGAAATCAGCCCCCAAAAACTTAACCGGCAGAAAATATTTTTTTGAAAATATCCCTAAGCCCCGGGGTCACAGCTTCAGAAAAAATCTGACTTTTGGCAATTCACTCAAAAATGGTGCCAAAAGCTTGAAAATGCTCTCCTGAAAGGTTTGGCACTCGAAACAGAAGGCTTTTTATCACAGGACAAGAAATCAGCCCTCAAAAACTTAACCGGCAGAAAATATTTTTTTGAAAAAATCCCTAAGCCCCGGGGTCACAATTTCAGCAAAAATCTGACTTTTGGCAATTCACTCAAAAAGGGTGCCAAAAGCTTGAAAATGCTCTCCTGAAAGGTTTGGCACTCGAAACAGAAGGCTTTTTATCAAAGGACAAGAAATCAGCCCTGAAAAACTTAACCGGCAGAAAATATTTTTTTAAAAAAATACCTAAGCCCCGGGGTCACAATTTCAGCAAAAATCTGACTTTTGGCAATTCACTCAAAAAGGGTGCCAAATGCTTGAAAATGCTCTCCTGAAAGATTTGGCGATGGAAAGAGAAGGCTTTTTATCACAGGACAAGAAATCAGCCCTCAGAAACTTAACCGGCAGAAAATATTTTTTTGAAAAAATCCCTATGCCCCGGGGGTCACAATTTCAGCAAAAATCTGACTTTTGGCAATTCACTCAAAAATGGTGCCAACCGGTGGCAAATGCTCCCCTGAAAGCTTTGGCGATGGAAACAGAAGGCTTTTTATCACAGGACAAGAAATCAGCCCTCAAAAACTTAACCGGCAGAAAATATTTTTTTGAAAAAATCCCTAAGCCCCGGGGTCACAATTTCAGCAAAAATCTGACTTTTGGTAATTCACTCAAAAAGGGTGCCAAAAGGTTGAAAATGCTCCCCTGAAAGCTTTGGCGATGGAAACAGAAGGCTTTTTATCACAGGACAAGAAATCAGCCCTCAAAAACTTAAGCGGCAGAAAATATTTTTTTGAAAAAATCGCTAAGCCCCGGGGTCACAATTTCAGCAAAAATCTGACATTTGGGAATTCACTCAAAAATGGTGCCAAAAGGTTGGAAATGCTCTCCTGAAAGGTTTGGCACTCGAAACAGAAAGCTTTTTATCACAGGACAAGAAATCAGCCCTGAAAAACTTAACCGGCAGAAAATATTTTTTTGAAAAAATCCCTAAGCCCCGAGGTCACAATTTCAGCAAAAATCTGACTTTGGGCAATTCACTCAAAAATGGTGCCAAAAGCTTGAAAATGCTCTCCTGAAAGATTTGGCACTCGAAAAAGAAGGCTTTTTATCACAGGACAAGAAATCAGCCCTCAAAAACTTAACCGGCAGAAAATATTTTTTTGAAAAAATCCTTAAGCCCCGGGGTCACAATTTCAGCAAAAATCTGACTTTTGGCAATTCACTCAAAAATCGTCCAAAAGCTTGAAAATGCTCTCCTGAAAGGTTTGGCGATGGAAAGAGAAGGCTTTTTATCACAGGACAAGAAATCAGCCCTCAGAAACTTAACCGGCAGAAAATATTTTTTTGAAAAAATCCCTATGCTCCGGGGGTCACAATTTCAGCAAAAATCTGACTTTTGGCAATTCACTCAAAAATGGTGCCAACCGGTTGCAAATGCTCCCCTGAAAGCTTTGGCGATGGAAACAGAAGGCTTTTTATCACAGGACAAGAAATCAGCCGTCAAAAACTTAACCGGCAGAAAATATTTTTTTGAAAAAATCCCTAAGCCCCGGGGTCACAATTTCAGCAAAAATCTGACTTTTGGTAATTCACTCAAAAATGGTGCCAAAAGGTTGGAAATGCTCTCCTGAAAGGTTTGGCACTCGAAACAGAAGGCTTTTTATCACAGGACAAGAAATCAGCCCTCAAAAACTTAACCGGCAGAAAATTATTTTTTGAAAAAATCCCTAAGCCCCGGGGTCACAATTTCAGAAAAATCTGAATTTTGGCAATTCACTCAAAAATCGTCCAAAAGCTTGAAAATGCTCTCCTGAAAGGTTTGGCGATGGAAAGAAAAGGCTTTTTATCACAGGACAAGAAATCAGCCCTCAAAAACTTAACCGGCAGAAAATATTTTTTTGAAAAAATCCCTATGCCCCGGGGGTCACAATTTCAGCAAAAATCTGACTTTTGGCATTTCACTCAAAAATGGTGCCAACCGGTTGCAAATGCTCCCCTGAAAGCTTTAGCGATGGAAACAGAAGGCTTTTTATCACAGGACAAGAAATCATCCCTCAAAATATTTTTTTGAAAAAATCCCTAAGCCCCGGGGTCACAATTTCAGCAAAATTCTGACTTTTGGCAATTCACTCAAAAATGGTGCCAAAAGCTTGAAAATGCTCTCCTGAAAGGTTTGGCACTCGAAACAGAAAGCTTTTTATCACAGGACAAGAAATCAGCCCTGAAAAACTTAACCGGCAGAAAATATTTTTTTGAAAAAATCCCTAAGCCCCGGGGTCACAATTTCAGCAAAAATCTGACTTTTGGCAATTCACTCAAAAAGGGTGCCAAAAGCTTGAAAATGCTCTCCTGAAAGGTTTGGCACTCGAAACAGAAGGCTTTTTATCAAAGGACAAGAAATCTGCCCTCAAAAACTTAACCGGGAGAAAATATTTTTTTGAAAAAATCCCTAAGCCCCGGGGTCACAGCTTCAGAAAAAATCTGACTTTTGGCAATTCACTCAAACATGGTGCCAAAAGGTTGGAAATGCTCTCCTGAAAGGTTTGGCACTCGAAACAGAAGGCTTTTTATCACAGGACAAGAAATCAGCCCTCAAAAACTTAACCGGCAGAAAATATTTTTTTGAAAAAATCCCTAAGCCCCGGGGTCACAGCTTCAGAAAAAAATCTGACTTTTGGCAATTCACTCAAAAATGGTGCCAACCGGTTGCAAATGCTCCCCTGAAAGCTTTGGCGATGGAAACAGAAGGCTTTTTATCACAGGACAAGAAATCAGCCCTCAAAAACTTAACCGGCAGAAAATATTTTTTTGAAAAAATCCCTAAGCCCCGGGGTCACAAATTCAGCAAAAATCTGTCTTTTGGCAATTCACTCAAAAATAGTGCCAAAAGGTTAAAAATGCCCTCCTGAAAGGTTTGGCACTCGAAACAGAAGGCTTTTTATCAAAGGACAAGAAATCAGCCCTGAAAAACTTAACCGGCAGAAAATATTTTTTTGAAAAAATCCCTAATCCCCGGGGTCACAGCTTCAGAAAAAATCTGACTTTTGGCAATTCACTCAAACATGGTGCCAAAAGGTTGTAAATGCTCTCCTGAAAGGTTTGGCACTCGAAACAGAAGGCTTTTTATCACAGGACAAGAAATCAGCCCTCAAAAACTTAACCGGCAGAAAATATTTTTTTGAAAAAATCCCTAAGCCCCGGGGTCACAGCTTCAGAAAAAAATCTGACTTTTGGCAATTCACTCAAAAATGGTGCCAACCGGTTGCAAATGCTCCCCTGAAAGCTTTGGCGATGGAAACAGAAGGCTTTTTATCACAGGACAAGAAATCAGCCCTCAAAAACTTAACCGGCAGAAAATATTTTTTTGAAAAAATCCCTAAGCCCCGGGGTCACAAATTCAGCAAAAATCTGTCTTTTGGCAATTCACTCAAAAATAGTGCCAAAAGGTTAAAAATGCCCTCCTGAAAGGTTTGGCACTCGAAACAGAAGGCTTTTTATCAAAGGACAAGAAATCAGCCCTGAAAAACTTAACCGGCAGAAAATATTTTTTTGAAAAAATCCCTAAGCCCCGGGGTCACAATTTCAGCAAAAATCTGACTTTTGGCAATTCACTCAAACATGGTGCCAGAAGCTGGCAAATGATCCCCTGAAAGCTTTGGTGATGGAAAAAGAAGGGCTTTTGTCACAGGACAAGAAATCAGCCATCGAAAACTTAACCGGCAGAAAATATTTTTTTGAAAAAATCCCTAAGCCCCGGGTCACAATTTCAGCAAAAATCTGACTTTTGGCAATTCACTCAAAAATGGTGCCAAAAGCTTGAAAATGCTCTCCTGAAAGGTTTGGCACTCGAAACAGAAGGCTTTTTATCACAGGACAAGAAATCAGCCGTCAAAAACTTAACAGGCAGAAAATATTCTTTTGAAAAAATCCCTAAGCCCCGGGGTCACAATTTCAGCAAAAATCTGACTTTTGGCAATTCACTCAAAAATGGTGCCAGAAGCTTGAAAAGGCTCTCCTGAAAGGTTTGGCACTTGACACAGAAGGCTTTTTATCACAGGACAAGAAATGAGCCCTCAAAAACTTAACCGGCAGGAAATATTTTTTTGAAAAAATCCCTAAGCCCCGGGTTCACAATTCCAGCAAAAATCTGACTTTTGGCAATTCACTCAAAAATGGTGCCAGAAGCTTGAAAATGCTCTCCTGAAAGATTTGGCGATGGAAACAGAAGGCTTTATATCACAGGACAAGAAATGAGCCCTCAAAAACTTAACCGGCAGAAAATATTTTTTTGAAAAAATCCCTAAGCCCCGGGGTCACAATTTCAGCAAAAATCTGACTTTTGGCAATTCACTCAAAAATGGTGCCAAAAGGTTGAAAATGCTCTCCTGAAAGGCTTGGCACTTGAAACAGAAGGCTTTTTATCACAGGACAAGAAATCAGCCCTCCAAAACTTAACCGGCAGAAAATATTTTTTTGAAAAAATCCCTAAGCCCCGGGGTCACAATTTCAGCAAAAATCTGACTTTTGGCAATTCACTCAAAAATGGTGCCAGAAGCTTGAAAATGCTCTCCTGAAAGGTTTGGCGATGGAAACAGAAGGCTTTTTATCCCAGGACAAGAAATCAGCCCTCAAAAACTTAACCGGCAGAAAATATTTTTTTGAAAAAATCCCGAAGCCCCGGGGTCAAAATTTCAGCAAAAATCTGACTTTTGGCAATTCACTCAAAAATGGTGCAAAAAGCTTGAAAATGCTCTCCTGAAATGTTTGGCGATGGAAACAGAAGGCTTTTTATCACAGGACAAGAAATAAGCCCTCAAAAACGTAACCGGCAGAAAATATTGTTTTGAAAAAATCCCTAAGCCCCGGGGTCACAATTTCATCAAAAATCTGACTTTTGGCAATTCACTCAAAAATGGTGCCAGAAGCTTGAAAATGCTCTCCTGAAAGGTTTGGCACTCAAAACAGAAGGCTTTTTATCACAGGACAAGAAATCAGCCCTCAAAAACTTAACCGGCAGAAAATATTTTTTTGAAAAAATCCCTAAGCCCCGGGGTCACAATTTCATCAAAAATCTGACTTTCGGCAGTTCACTCAAAAATAGTGCCAAAAGGTTGAAAATGCTCTCCTGAAAGGCTTGGCACTTGAAACAGAAGGCTTTTTATCACAGGACAAGAAATCAGCCCTCAAAAACTTAACCGGCAGAATTTTTTTTTTGAAAAGATCCCTAAGCCCCGGGGTGACAATTTCAGCAAAAATCTGACTTTTGGCAATTCACTCAAAAATGGTGCCAGAAGCTTGAAAATGCTCTCCTGAAAGGTTTGGCGATGGAAACAGAAGGCTTTTTATCCCAGGACAAAAAATCAGCCCTCAAAAACTTAACCAGCAGAAAATATTTTTTTGAAAAAATCCCTAAGCCCCGGGGTCACAATTTCAGCAAAAATCTGACTTTTGGCAATTCACTCAAAAATGGTGCCAGAAGCTGGCAAATGATCCCCTGAAAGCTTTGGTGATGGAAAAAGAAGGGCTTTTGTCACAGGACAAGAAATCAGCCATCGAAAACTTAACCGGCAGAAAATATTTTTTTGAAAAAATCCCTAAGCCCCGGGTCACAATTTCAGCAAAAATCTGACTTTTGGCAATTCACTCAAAAATGGTGCCAGAAGCTTGAAAATGCTCTCCTGAAAGGTTTGGCACTCGAAACAGAAGGCTTTTTATCACAGGACAAGAAATCAGCCGTCAAAAACTTAACCGGCAGAAAATATTCTTTTGAAAAAATCCCTAAGCCCCGGGGTCACAATTTCAGCAAAAATCTGACTTTTGGCAATTCACTCAAAAATGGTGCCAGAAGCTTGAAAAGGCTCTCCTGAAAGGTTTGGCACTTGAAACAGAAGGCTTTTTATCACAGGACAAGAAATGAGCCCTCAAAAACTTAACCGGCAGGAAATATTTTTTTGAAAAAATCCCTAAGCCCCGGGTTCACAATTCCAGCAAAAATCTGACTTTTGGCAATTCACTCAAAAATGGTGCCAGAAGCTTGAAAATGCTCTCCTGAAAGATTTGGCGATGGAAACAGAAGGCTTTATATCACAGGACAAGAAATGAGCCCTCAAAAACTTAACCGGCAGAAAATATTTTTTTGAAAAAATCCCTAAGCCCCGGGGTCACAATTTCAGCAAAAATCTGACTTTTGGCAATTCACTCAAAAATGGTGCCAAAAGGTTGAAAATGCTCTACTGAAAGGCTTGGCACTTGAAACAGAAGGCTTTTTATCACAGGACAAGAAATCAGCCCTCCAAAACTTAACCGGCAGAAAATATTTTTTTGAAAAAATCCCTAAGCCCCGGGGTCACAATTTCAGCAAAAATCTGACTTTTGGCAATTCACTCAAAAATGGTGCAAAAAGCTTGAAAATGCTCTCCTGAAATGTTTGGCGATGGAAACAGAAGGCTTTTTATCACAGGACAAGAAATAAGCCCTCAAAAACGTAACCGGCAGAAAATATTGTTTTGAAAAAATCCCTAAGCCCCGGGGTCACAATTTCAGCAAAAATCTGACTTTTGGCAATTCACTCAAAAATGGTGCCAGAAGCTTGAAAATGCTCTCCTGAAAGGTTTGGCACTCAAAACAGAAGGCTTTTTATCACAGGACAAGAAATCAGCCCTCAAAAACTTAACCGGCAGAAAATATTTTTTTGAAAAAATCCCTAAGCCCCGGGGTCACAATTTCATCAAAAATCTGACTTTCGGCAGTTCACTCAAAAATGGTGCCAAAAGGTTGAAAATGCTCTCCTGAAAGGTTTGGCACTCGAAACAGAAGGCTTTTTATCACAGGACAAGAAATCAGCCGTCAAAAACTTAACCGGCAGAATTTTTTTTTTTAAAAAGATCCCTAAGCCCCGGGGTCACAATTTCAGCAAAAATCTGACTTTTGGCAATTCACTCAAAAATGGTGCCAGAAGCTTGAAAATGCTCTCCTGAAAGGTTTGGCGATGGAAACAGAAGGCTTTTTATCACAGGACAAGAAATAAGCCCTCAAAAACGTAACCAACAGAAAATATTTTTTTGAAAAAATCCCTAAGCCCTGGGGTCACAATTTCAGCAAAAATCTGACTTTTGGCAATTCACTCAAAAATGGTGCCAGAAGCTTGAAAATGCTCTCCTGAAAGGTTTGGCACTCAACACAGAAGGCTTTTTATCACAGGACAAGAAATCAGCCCTCAAAAACTTAACCGGCAGAAAAATTTTTTTTGAAAAAATCCCTAAGCCCCGGGGTCACAATTTCATCAAAAATCTGACTTTCGGCAGTTCACTCAAAAATGGTGCCAAAAGGTTGAAAATGCTCTCCTGAAAGGTTTGGCACTCGAAACAGAAGGCTTTGTATCACAGGACAAGAAATCAGACCTCAAAAACTTAACCGCCAGGAAATATTTTTTTGAAAAAATCCCTAAGCCCCGGGTTCACAATTCCAGCAAAAAATCTGACTTTTGGCAATTCACTCAAAAATGGTGCCAGAAGCTTGAAAATGCTCTCCTGAAAGGTTTGGCACTCGAAACAGAAGGCTTTTTATCACAGGACAAGAAATCAGCCCTCAAAAACTTAACCGGCAAAAAATATTTTTTTGAAAAAATCCCAAAGCCCCGGGGTCACAATTTCATCAAAAATCTGACTTTCGGCAGTTCACTCAAAAATGGTGCCAAAAGGTTGAAAATGCTCTCCTGAAAGGTTTGGCACTCGAAACAGAAGGCTTTTTATCACAGGACAAGAAATCAGCCGTCAAAAACTTAACCGGCAGAAATATTTTTTTGAAAAGATCCCTAAGCCCCGGGGTCACAATTTCAGCAAAAATCTGACTTTTGGCAATTCACTCAAAAATGGTGCCAGAAGCTGGCAAATGATCCCCTGAAAGCTTTGGTGATGGAAAAAGAAGGGCTTTTGTCACAGGACAAGAAATCAGCCATCGAAAACTTAACCGGCAGAAAATATTTTTTTGAAAAAATCCCTAAGCCCCGGGGTCACAATTTCAGCAAAAATCTGACTTTTGGCAATTCACTCAAAAATGGTGCCAGAAGCTTGAAAATGCTCTCCTGAAAGGTTTGGCACTCGAAACAGAAGGCTTTTTATCACAGGACAAGAAATCAGCCGTCAAAAACTTAACCGGCAGAAAATATTCTTTTGAAAAAATCCCTAAGCCCCGGGGTCACAATTTCAGCAAAAATCTGACTTTTGGCAATTCACTCAAAAATGGTGCCAAAAGGTTGAAAATGCTCTCCTGAAAGGTTTGGCGATGGAAACAGATGGCTTTTTATCACAGGACAAGAAATAAGCCCTCAAAAACGTAACCGGCAGAAAATATTGTTTTTAAAAAATCCCTAAGCCCCGGGGTCACAATTTCAGCAAAAATCTGACTTTTGGCAATTCACTCAAAAATGGTGCCAGAAGCTGGCAAATGATCCCCTGAAAGCTTTGGTGATGGAAAAAGAAGGGTTTTTGTCACAGGACAAGAAATCAGCCATCGAAAACTTAACCGGCAGAAAATATTTTTTTGAAAAAATCCCTAAGCCCCGGGGTCACAATTTCAACAAAAATCTGACTTTTCGCAATTCACTCAAAAATGGTGCCAAAAGGTTGAAAATGCTCTCCTGAAAGGTTTGGCGATGGAAAAAGAAGGCTTTTTATCACAGGACAAGAAATAAGCCCTCAAAAACGTAACCGGCAGAAAATATTGTTTTGAAAAAATCCCTAAGCCCCGGGGTCACAATTTCAGCAAAAATCTGGCTTTTGGCAATTCACTCAAAAATGGTGCCAGAAGCTTGAAAATGCTCTCCTGAAAGGTTTGGCACTCAAAACAGAAGGCTTTTTATCACAGGACAAGAAATCAGCCGTCAAAAACTTAACGGGCAGAATTTTTTTTTGAAAAAATCCCTAAGCCCCCGGGGTCACAATTTCAGCAAAAATCTGACTTTTGGCAATTCACTCAAAAATGGTGCCAGAAGCTGGCAAATGATCCCCTGAAGGCTTTGGTGATGGAAAAAGAAGGGCTTTTGTCACAGGACAAGAAATCAGCCATCGAAAACTTAACCTGCGGAAAATATTTTTTTGAAAAAATCCCTAAGCCCCGGGGTCACAATTTCAGCAAAAATCTGACTTTTGGCAATTCACTCAAAAATGGTGCCAAAAGGTTGAAAATGCTCTCCTGAAAGGTTTGGCGATGGAAACAGAAGGCTTTTTATCACAGGACAAGAAATCAGACCTCAAAAACTTAACCGCCAGGAAATATTTTTTTGAAAAAATCCCTAAGCCCCGGGTTCACAATTCCGGCAAAAATCTGACTTTTTGCAATTCACTCAAAAATGGTGCCAGAAGCTTGAAAATGCTCTCCTGAAAGATTTGGCACTCGAAACAGAAGGCTTTTTATCACAGGACAAGAAATCAGCCGTCAACAACTTAACCGGCAGAAATTTTTTTTTGAAAAAATCCCTAAGCCCGGGGGTCACAATTTCAGCAAAAATCTGACTTTTGGCAATTCACTCAAAAATGGTGCAAAAAGCTTGAAAATGCTCTCCTGAAAGGTTTGGCGATGGAAACAGAAGGCTTTTTATCACAGGACAAGAAATAAGCCCTCAAAAACGTAACCGGCAGAAAATATTGTTTTGAAAAAATCCCTAAGCCCCGGGGTCACAATTTCAGCAAAAATCTGACTTTTGGCAGTTCACTCAAAAATGGTGCCAGAAGCTTGAAAATGCTCTCCTGAAAGGTTTGGCACTCGAAACAGAAGGCTTTTTATCACAGGACAAGAAATCAGCCGTCAAAAACTTAACCAGCAGAAAATATTTTTTTGTAAGTATCCCTAAGCCCCGGGGTCACAATTTCAGCAAAAATCTGACTTTTGGCAATTCACTCAAAAATGGTGCCAAAAGGTTGAAAATGCTCTCCTGAAAGGTTTGGCGATGGAAACAGAAGGCTTTTTATCACAGGACAAGAAATAAGCCCTCAAAAACGTAACCGGCAGAAAATATTGTTTTGAAAAAATCCCTAAGCCCCGGGGTCACAATTTCAGCAAAAATCTGACTTTTGGCAATTCACTCAAAAATGGTGCCAGAAGCTTGAAA
Source organism: Podarcis liolepis (assembly GCF_965112155.1). Classification (NCBI taxonomy): domain Eukaryota; kingdom Metazoa; phylum Chordata; class Lepidosauria; order Squamata; family Lacertidae; genus Podarcis; species Podarcis liolepis. Next base: position 90,624,591 of record NC_139559.1, on the reverse strand, counting down.
ATGCTCTCCTGAAAGGTTTGGCACTCAAAACAGAAGGCTTTATATCACAGGACAAGAAATGAGCCCTCAAAAACTTAACCGGCAGAAAATATTTTTTTGAAAAAATCCCTAAGCCCCGGGGTCACAATTTCATCAAAAATCTGACTTTCGGCAGTTCACTCAAAAATGGTGCCAAAAGGTTGAAAATGCTCTCCTGAAAGGCTTGGCACTTGAAACAGAAGGCTTTTTATCACAGGACAAGAAATCAGCCCTCAAAAACTTAACCGGCAGAATTTTTTTTTTGAAAAGATCCCTAAGCCCCAGGGTCACAATTTCAGCAAAAATCTGACTTTTGGCAATTCACTCAAAAATGGTGCCAGAAGCTTGAAAATGCTCTCCTGAAAGGTTTGGCGATGGAAACAGAAGGCTTTTTATCCCAGGACAAAAAATCAGCCCTCAAAAACTTAACCAGCAGAAAATATTTTTTTGAAAAAATCCCTAAGCCCCGGGGTCACAATTTCAGCAAAAATCTGACTTTTGGCAATTCACTCAAAAATGGTGCCAGAAGCTGGCAAATGATCCCCTGAAAGCTTTGGTGATGGAAAAAGAAGGGCTTTTGTCACAGGACAAGAAATCAGCCATCGAAAACTTAACCGGCAGAAAATATTTTTTTGAAAAAATCCCTAAGCCCCGGGGTCACAATTTCAGCAAAAATCTGACTTTTGGCAATTCACTCAAAAATGGTGCCAGAAGCTTGAAAATGCTCTCCTGAAAGGTTTGGCACTCGAAACAGAAGGCTTTTTATCCCAGGACAAAAAATCAGCCCTCAAAAACTTAACCAGCAGAAAATATTTTTTTGAAAAAATCCCTAAGCCCCGGGGTCACAATTTCAGCAAAAATCTGACTTTTGGCAATTCACTCAAAAATGGTGCCAGAAGCTGGCAAATGATCCCCTGAAAGCTTTGGTGATGGAAAAAGAAGGGCTTTTGTCACAGGACAAGAAATCAGCCATCGAAAACTTAACCGGCAGAAAATATTTTTTTGAAAAAATCCCTAAGCCCCGAGTCACAATTTCAGCAAAAATCTGACTTTTGGCAATTCACTCAAAAATGGTGCCAGAAGCTTGAAAATGCTCTCCTGAAAGGTTTGGCACTCGAAACAGAAGGCTTTTTATCACAGGACAAGAAATCAGCCGTCAAAAACTTAACCGGCAGAAAATATTCTTTTGAAAAAATCCCTAAGCCCCGGGGTCACAATTTCAGCAAAAATCTGACTTTTGGCAATTCACTCAAAAATGGTGCCAAAAGGTTGAAAATGCTCTACTGAAAGGCTTGGCACTTGAAACAGAAGGCTTTTTATCACAGGACAAGAAATCAGCCCTCCAAAACTTAACCGGCAGAAAATATTTTTTTGAAAAAATCCCTAAGCCCCGGGGTCACAATTTCAGCAAAAATCTGACTTTTGGCAATTCACTCAAAAATGGTGCCAGAAGCTTGAAAATGCTCTCCTGAAAGGTTTGGCGATGGAAACAGAAGGCTTTTTATCCCAGGACAAGAAATCAGCCCTCAAAAACTTAACCGGCAGAAAATATTTTTTTGAAAAAATCCCGAAGCCCCGGGGTCACAATTTCAGCAAAAATCTGACTTTTGGCAATTCACTCAAAAATGGTGCAAAAAGCTTGAAAATGCTCTCCTGAAATGTTTGGCGATGGAAACAGAAGGCTTTTTATCACAGGACAAGAAATAAGCCCTCAAAAACGTAACCGGCAGAAAATATTGTTTTGAAAAAATCCCTAAGCCCCGGGGTCACAATTTCAGCAAAAATCTGACTTTTGGCAATTCACTCAAAAATGGTGCCAGAAGCTTGAAAATGCTCTCCTGAAAGGTTTGGCACTCAAAACAGAAGGCTTTTTATCACAGGACAAGAAATCAGCCCTCAAAAACTTAACCGGCAGAAAATATTTTTTTGAAAAAATCCCTAAGCCCCGGGGTCACAATTTCATCAAAAATCTGACTTTCGGCAGTTCACTCAAAAATGGTGCCAAAAGGTTGAAAATGCTCTCCTGAAAGGTTTGGCACTCGAAACAGAAGGCTTTTTATCACAGGACAAGAAATCAGCCGTCAAAAACTTAACCGGCAGAATTTTTTTTTTTGAAAAGATCCCTAAGCCCCGGGGTCACAATTTCAGCAAAAATCTGACTTTTGGCAATTCACTCAAAAATGGTGCCAGAAGCTTGAAAATGCTCTCCTGAAAGGTTTGGCGATGGAAACAGAAGGCTTTTTATCACAGGACAAGAAATAAGCCCTCAAAAACGTAACCAACAGAAAATATTTTTTTGAAAAAATCCCTAAGCCCCGGGGTCACAATTTCAGCAAAAATCTGACTTTTGGCAATTCACTCAAAAATGGTGCCAGAAGCTTGAAAATGCTCTCCTGAAAGGTTTGGCACTCAAAACAGAAGGCTTTTTATCACAGGACAAGAAATCAGCCCTCAAAAACTTAACCGGCAGAAAATATTTTTTTGAAAAAATCCCTAAGCCCCGGGGTCACAATTTCATCAAAAATCTGACTTTCGGCAGTTCACTCAAAAATGGTGCCAAAAGGTTGAAAATGCTCTCCTGAAAGGTTTGGCACTCGAAACAGAAGGCTTTTTATCACAGGACAAGAAATCAGACCTCAAAAACTTAACCGCCAGGAAATATTTTTTTGAAAAAATCCCTAAGCCCCGGGTTCACAATTCCAGCAAAAAATCTGACTTTTGGCAATTCACTCAAAAATGGTGCCAGAAGCTTGAAAATGCTCTCCTGAAAGGTTTGGCACTCGAAACAGAAGGCTTTTTATCACAGGACAAGAAATCAGCCCTCAAAAACTTAACCGGCAAAAAATATTTTTTTGAAAAAATCCCAAAGCCCCGGGGTCACAATTTCATCAAAAATCTGACTTTCGGCAGTTCACTCAAAAATGGTGCCAAAAGGTTGAAAATGCTCTCCTGAAAGGTTTGGCACTCGAAACAGAAGGCTTTTTATCACAGGACAAGAAATCAGCCGTCAAAAACTTAACCGGCAGAAATATTTTTTTGAAAAGATCCCTAAGCCCCGGGGTCACAATTTCAGCAAAAATCTGACTTTTGGCAATTCACTCAAAAATGGTGCCAGAAGCTTGAAAATGCTCTCCTGAAAGGTTTGGCGATGGAAACAGAAGGCTTTTTATCCCAGGACAGAAAATCAGCCCTCAAAAACTTAACCAGCAGAAAATATTTTTTGAAAAAATCCCTAAGCCCCGGGGTCACAATTTCAGCAAAAATCTGACTTTTGGCAATTCACTCAAAAATGGTGCCAGAAGCTGGCAAATGATCCCCTGAAAGCTTTGGTGATGGAAAAAGAAGGGCTTTTGTCACAGGACAAGAAATCAGCCATCGAAAACTTAACCGGCAGAAAATATTTTTTTGAAAAAATCCCTAAGCCCCGGGGTCACAATTTCAGCAAAAATCTGACTTTTGGCAATTCACTCAAAAATGGTGCCAGAAGCTTGAAAATGCTCTCCTGAAAGGTTTGGCACTCGAAACAGAAGGCTTTTTATCACAGGACAAGAAATCAGCCGTCAAAAACTTAACCGGCAGAAAATATTCTTTTGAAAAAATCCCTAAGCCCCGGGGTCACAATTTCAGCAAAAATCTGACTTTTGGCAATTCACTCAAAAATGGTGCCAAAAGGTTGAAAATGCTCTCCTGAAAGGTTTGGCGATGGAAACAGATGGCTTTTTATCACAGGACAAGAAATAAGCCCTCAAAAACGTAACCGGCAGAAAATATTGTTTTTAAAAAATCCCTAAGCCCCGGGGTCACAATTTCAGCAAAAATCTGACTTTTGGCAATTCACTCAAAAATGGTGCCAGAAGCTGGCAAATGATCCCCTGAAAGCTTTGGTGATGGAAAAAGAAGGGCTTTTGTCACAGGACAAGAAATCAGCCATCGAAAACTTAACCGGCAGAAAATATTTTTTTGAAAAAATCCCTAAGCCCCGGGGTCACAATTTCAACAAAAATCTGACTTTTGGCAATTCACTCAAAAATGGTGCCAAAAGGTTGAAAATGCTCTCCTGAAAGGTTTGGCGATGGAAAAAGAAGGCTTTTTATCACAGGACAAGAAATAAGCCCTCAAAAACGTAACCGGCAGAAAATATTGTTTTGAAAAAATCCCTAAGCCCCGGGGTCACAATTTCAGCAAAAATCTGGCTTTTGGCAATTCACTCAAAAATGGTGCCAGAAGCTTGAAAATGCTCTCCTGAAAGGTTTGGCACTCAAAACAGAAGGCTTTTTATCACAGGACAAGAAATCAGCCGTCAAAAACTTAACGGGCAGAATTTTTTTTTGAAAAAATCCCTAAGCCCCCGGGGTCACAATTTCAGCAAAAATCTGACTTTTGGCAATTCACTCAAAAATGGTGCCAGAAGCTGGCAAATGATCCCCTGAAGGCTTTGGTGATGGAAAAAGAAGGGCTTTTGTCACAGGACAAGAAATCAGCCATCGAAAACTTAACCTGCGGAAAATATTTTTTTGAAAAAATCCCTAAGCCCCGGGGTCACAATTTCAGCAAAAATCTGACTTTTGGCAATTCACTCAAAAATGGTGCCAAAAGGTTGAAAATGCTCTCCTGAAAGGTTTGGCGATGGAAACAGAAGGCTTTTTATCACAGGACAAGAAATCAGACCTCAAAAACTTAACCGCCAGGAAATATTTTTTTGAAAAAATCCCTAAGCCCCGGGTTCACAATTCCGGCAAAAATCTGACTTTTGGCAATTCACTCAAAAATGGTGCCAGAAGCTTGAAAATGCTCTCCTGAAAGATTTGGCACTCGAAACAGAAGGCTTTTTATCACAGGACAAGAAATCAGCCGTCAACAACTTAACCGGCAGAAATTTTTTTTTGAAAAAATCCCTAAGCCCGGGGGTCACAATTTCAGCAAAAATCTGACTTTTGGCAATTCACTCAAAAATGGTGCAAAAAGCTTGAAAATGCTCTCCTGAAAGGTTTGGCGATGGAAACAGAAGGCTTTTTATCACAGGACAAGAAATAAGCCCTCAAAAACGTAACCGGCAGAAAATATTGTTTTGAAAAAATCCCTAAGCCCCGGGGTCACAATTTCAGCAAAAATCTGACTTTTGGCAGTTCACTCAAAAATGGTGCCAGAAGCTTGAAAATGCTCTCCTGAAAGGTTTGGCACTCGAAACAGAAGGCTTTTTATCACAGGACAAGAAATCAGCCGTCAAAAACTTAACCAGCAGAAAATATTTTTTTGTAAGTATCCCTAAGCCCCGGGGTCACAATTTCAGCAAAAATCTGACTTTTGGCAATTCACTCAAAAATGGTGCCAAAAGGTTGAAAATGCTCTCCTGAAAGGTTTGGCGATGGAAACAGAAGGCTTTTTATCACAGGACAAGAAATAAGCCCTCAAAAACGTAACCGGCAGAAAATATTGTTTTGAAAAAATCCCTAAGCCCCGGGGTCACAATTTCAGCAAAAATCTGACTTTTGGCAATTCACTCAAAAATGGTGCCAGAAGCTTGAAAATGCTCTCCTGAAAGGTTTGGCACTCAAAACAGAAGGCTTTTTATCACAGGACAAGAAATCAGCCCTCAAAAACTTAACCGGCAGAAAATATTTTTTTGAAAAAATCCCTAAGCCCCGGGGTCACAATTTCATCAAAAATCTGACTTTCGGCAGTTCACTCAAAAATGGTGCCAAAAGGTTGAAAATGCTCTCCTGAAAGGTTTGGCACTCGAAACAGAAGGCTTTTTATCACAGGACAAGAAATCAGCCGTCAAAAACTTAACCGGCAGAATTTTTTTTTTTTAAAAGATCCCTAAGCCCCGGGGTCACAATTTCAGCAAAAATCTGACTTTTGGCAATTCACTCAAAAATGGTGCCAGAAGCTTGAAAATGCTCTCCTGAAAGGTTTGGCGATGGAAACAGAAGGCTTTTTATCACAGGACAAGAAATAAGCCCTCAAAAACGTAACCAACAGAAAATATTTTTTTGAAAAAATCCCTAAGCCCCGGGGTCACAATTTCAGCAAAAATCTGGCTTTTGGCAATTCACTCAAAAATGGTGCCAGAAGCTTGAAAATGCTCTCCTGAAAGGTTTGGCACTTGAAACAGAAGGCTTTTTATCACAGGACAAGAAATGAGCCCTCAAAAACTTAACCGGCAGGAAATATTTTTTTGAAAAAATCCCTAAGCCCCGGGTTCACAATTTCAGCAAAAATCTGACTTTTGGCAATTCACTCAAAAATGGTGGCAGAAGCTTGAAAATGCTCTCCTGAAAGGTTTGGCGATGGAAACAGAAGGCTTTTTATCCCAGGACAAGAAATCAGCCCTCAAAAACTTAACCGGCAGAAAATATTTTTTTGAAAAAATCCCGAACCCCGGGGTCACAATTTCAGCAAAAATCTGACTTTTGGCAATTCACTCAAAAATGGTGCAAAAAGCTTGAAAATGCTCTCCTGAAATGTTTGGCGATGGAAACAGAAGGCTTTTTATCACAGGACAAGAAACAAGCCCTCAAAAGCGTAACCGGCAGAAAATATTGTTTTGAAAAAATCCCTAAGCACCGGGGTCACAATTTCAGCAAAAATCTGACTTTTGGCAATTCACTCAAAAATGGTGCCAGAAGCTTGAAAATGCTCTCCTGAAAGGTTTGGCACTCAAAACAGAAGGCTTTTTATCACAGGACAAGAAATCAGCCCTCAAAAACTTAACCGGCAGAAAATATTTTTTTGAAAAAATCCCTAAGCCCCGGGGTCACAATTTCATCAAAAATCTGACTTTCGGCAGTTCACTCAAAAATGGTGCCAAAAGGTTGAAAATGCTCTCCTGAAAGGTTTGGCACTCGAAACAGAAGGCTTTTTATCACAGGACAAGAAATCAGCCGTCAAAAACTTAACCGGCAGAATTTTTTTTTTTTGAAAAGATCCCTAAGCCCCGGGGTCACAATTTCAGCAAAAATCTGACTTTTGGCAATTCACTCAAAAATGGTGCCAGAAGCTTGAAAATGCTCTCCTGAAAGGTTTGGCGATGGAAACAGAAGGCTTTTTATCACAGGACAAGAAATAAGCCCTCAAAAACGTAACCAACAGAAAATATTTTTTTGAAAAAATCCCTAAGCCCCGGGGTCACAATTTCAGCAAAAATCTGACTTTTGGCAATTCACTCAAAAATGGTGCCAGAAGCTTGAAAATGCTCTCCTGAAAGGTTTGGCACTCGAAACAGAAGGCTTTTTATCACAGGACAAGAAATCAGCCGTCAAAAACTTAACCGGCAGAAAATATTTTTTTGTAAGTATCCCTAAGCCCCGGGGTCACAATTTCAGCAAAAATCTGACTTTTGGCAATTCACTCAAAAATGGTGCCAAAAGGTTGAAAATGCTCTCCTGAAAGGTTTGGCGATGGAAACAGAAGGCTTTTTATCACAGGACAAGAAATAAGCCCTCAAAAACGTAACCGGCAGAAAATATTGTTTTGAAAAAATCCCTAAGCCCCGGGGTCACAATTTCAGCAAAAATCTGACTTTTGGCAATTCACTCAAAAATGGTGCCAGAAGCTTGAAAATGCTCTCCTGAAAGGTTTGGCACTTGAAACAGAAGGCTTTTTATCACAGGACAAGAAATGAGCCCTCAAAAACTTAACCGGCAGAAATTTTTTTTTGAAAAAATCCCTAAGCCCCGGGGTCACAATTTCAGCAAAAATCTGACTTTTGGCAATTCACTCAAAAATGGTGCCAGAAGCTTGAAAATGCTCTCCTGAAAGGTTTGGCGATGGAAACAGAAGGCTTTTTATCCCAGGACAAGAAATCAGCCCTCAAAAACTTAACCGGCAGAAAATATTTTTTTGAAAAAATCCCGAAGCCCCGGGTTCACAATTCCAGCAAAAATCTGACTTTTGGCAATTCACTCAAAAATGGTGCAAAAAGCTTGAAAATGCTCTCCTGAAATGTTTGGCGATGGAAACAGAAGGCTTTTTATCACAGGACAAGATATAAGCCCTCAAAAACGTAACCGGCAGAAAATATTGTTTTGAAAAAATCCCGAAGCCCCGGAGTCACAATTTCAGCAAAAATCTGACTTTTGGCAATTCACTCAAAAATGGTGCCAGAAGCTTGAAAATGCTCTCCTGAAAGGTTTGGCACTCAAAACAGAAGGCTTTTTATCACAGGACAAGAAATCAGCCCTCAAAAACTTAACCGGCAGAAAATATTTTTTTGAAAAAATCCCTAAGCCCCGGGGTCACAATTTCATCAAAAATCTGACTTTCGGCAGTTCACTCAAAAATGGTGCCAAAAGGTTGAAAATGCTCTCCTGAAAGGTTTGGCACTCGAAACAGAAGGCTTTTTATCACAGGACAAGAAATCAGCCGTCAAAAACTTAACCGGCAGAATTTTTTTTTTTGAAAAGATCCCTAAGCCCCGGGGTCACAATTTCAGCAAAAATCTGACTTTTGGCAATTCACTCAAAAATGGTGCCAGAAGCTTGAAAATGCTCTCCTGAAAGGTTTGGCGATGGAAACAGAAGGCTTTCTTTCACAGGACAAGAAATAAGCCCTCAAAAACGTAACCAACAGAAAATATTTTTTTCAAAAAATCCCTAAGCCCCGGGGTCACAATTTCAGGAAAAATCTGACTTTTGGCAATTCACTCAAAAATGGTGCCAGAAGCTTGAAAATGCTCTCCTGAAAGGTTTGGCACTCAAAACAGAAGGCTTTTTATCACAGGACAAGAAATCAGCCCTCAAAAACTTAACCGGCAGAAAATATTTTTTTGAAAAAATCCCTAAGCCCCGGGGTCACAATTTCATCAAAAATCTGACTTTCGGCAGTTCACTCAAAAATGGTGCCAAAAGGTTGAAAATGCTCTCCTGAAAGGTTTGGCACTCGAAACAGAAGGCTTTTTATCACAGGACAAGAAATCAGACCTCAAAAACTTAACCGCCAGGAAATATTTTTTTGAAAAAATCCCTAAGCCCCGGGTTCACAATTCCAGCAAAAATCTGACCTTTGGCAATTCACTCAAAAATGGTGCCAGAAGCTTGAAAATGCTCTCCTGAAAGGTTAGGCACTCAAAACAGAAGGCTTTCTATCACAGGACAAGAAATCAGCCCTCAAAAACTTAACCGGCAGAAAATATTTTTTTGAAAAAATCCCTAAGCCCCGGGGTCACAATTTCATCAAAAATCTGACTTTCGGCAGTTCACTCAAAAATGGTGCCAAAAGGTTGAAAATGCTCTCCTGAAAGGTTTGGCACTCGAAACAGAAGGCTTTTTATCACAGGACAAGAAATCAGCCCTCAAAAACTTAACCGCCAGAATTTTTTTTTTTTGAAAAGATCCCTAAGCCCCGGGGTCACAATTTCAGCAAAAATCTGACTTTTGGCAATTCACTCAAAAATGGTGCCAGAAGCTTGAAAATGCTCTCCTGAAAGGTTTGGCGATGGAAACAGAAGGCTTTTTATCACAGGACAAGAAATAAGCCCTCAAAAACGTAACCAACAGAAAATATTTTTTTGAAAAAATCCCTAAGCCCCGGGGTCACAATTTCAGCAAAAATCTGACTTTTGGCAATTCACTCAAAAATGGTGCCAGAAGCTTGAAAATGCTCTCCTGAAAGGTTTGGCACTTGAAACAGAAGGCTTTTTATCACAGGACAAGAAATCAGCCGTCAAAAACTTAACCGGCAGAAAATATTTTTTTGTAAGTATCCCTAAGCCCCGGGGTCACAATTTCAGCAAAAATCTGACTTTTGGCAATTCACTCAAAAATGGTGCCAAAAGGTTGAAAATGCTCTCCTGAAAGGTTTGGCGATGGAAACAGAAGGCTTTTTATCACAGGACAAGAAATAAGCCCTCAAAAACGTAACCAGCAGAAAATATTGTTTTGAAAAAATCCCTAAGCCCCGGGGTCACAATTTCAGCAAAAATCTGACTTTTGGCAATTCACTCAAAAATGGTGCCAGAAGCTTGAAAATGCTCTCCTGAAAGGTTTGGCACTTGAAACAGAAGGCTTTTTATCACAGGACAAGAAATGAGCCCTCAAAAACTTAACCGGCAGGAAATATTTTTTTGAAAAAATCCCTAAGCCCCGGGGTCACAATTTCAGCAAAAATCTGACTTTTGGCAATTCACTCAAAAATGGTGCAAAAAGGTTGAAAATGCTCTCCTGAAAGGCTTGGCACTTGAAACAGAAGGCTTTTTATCACAGGACAAGAAATCAGCCCTCAAAAACTTAACCGGCAGAAAATATTTTTTTGAAAAAATCCCTAAGCCCCGGGGTCACAATTTCAGCAATAATCTGACTTTTGACAATTCACTCAAAAATGGTGCCAAAAGGTTGAAAATGCTCTCCTGAAAGGTTTGGCACTCGAAACAGAAGGCTTTTTATCACAGGACAAGAAATCAGCCCTCAAAAACTTAACCGGCAGAAATTTTTTTTTGAAAAAATCCCTAAGCCCCGGGGTCACAATTTCAGCAAAAATCTGACATTTGGCAATTCACTCAAAAATGGTGCCAGAAGCTTGAAAATGCTCTCCTGAAAGGTTTGGCGATGGAAACAGAAGGCTTTTTATCCCAGGACAAGAAATCAGCCCTCAAAAACTTAACCGGCAGAAAATATTTTTTTGAAAAAATCCCGAAGCCCCGGGGTCACAATTTCAGCAAAAATCTGACTTTTGGCAATTCACTCAAAAATGGTGCAAAAAGCTTGAAAATGCTCTCCTGAAATGTTTGGCGATGGAAACAGAAGGCTTTTTATCCCAGGACAAGAAATCAGCCCTCAAAAACTTAACCGGCAGAAAATTTTGTTTTGAAAAAATCCCTAAGCCCCGGGGTCACAATTTCAGCAAAAATCTGACTTTTGGCAATTCACTCAAAAATGGTGCCAGAAGCTTGAAAATGCTCTCCTGAAAGGTTTGGCACTCAAAACAGAAGGCTTTTTATCACAGGACAAGAAATCAGCCCTCAAAAACTTAACCGGCAGAAAATATTTTTTTGAAAAAATCCCTAAGCCCCGGGGTGACAATTTCATCAAAAATCTGACTTTCGGCAGTTCACTCAAAAATGGTGCCAAAAGGTTGAAAATGCTCTTCTGAAAGGTTTGGCACTCGAAACAGAAGGCTTTTTATCACAGGACAAGAAATCAGACCTCAAAAACTTAACCGCCAGGAAATATTTTTTTGAAAAAATCCCTAAGCCCCGGGTTCACAATTCCAGCAAAAATCTGACTTTTGGCAATTCACTCAAAAATGGTGCCAGAAGCTTGAAAATGCTCTCCTGAAAGGTTTGGCGATGGAAACAGAAGGCTTTTTATCACAGGACAAGAAATAAGCCCTCAAAAACGTAACCAACAGAAAATATTTTTTTGAAAAAATCCCTAAGCCCCGGGGTCACAATTTCAGCAAAAATCTGACTTTTGGCAATTCACTCAAAAATGGTGCCAGAAGCTTGAAAATGCTCTCCTGAAAGGTTTGGCACTCGAAACAGAAGGCTTTTTATCACAGGACAAGAAATCAGCCGTCAAAAACTTAACCGGCAGAAAATATTTTTTTGTAAGTATCCCTAAGCCCCGGGGTCACAATTTCAGCAAAAATCTGACTTTTGGCAATTCACTAAAAATGGTGCAAAAAGCTTGAAAATGCTTTCCTGAAGTGTTTGGCGAAGGAAACAGAAGGCTTTTTATCACAGGACAAGAAATAAGCCCTCAAAAACGTAACCGGCAGAAAATATTGTTTTGAAAAAATCCCGAAGCCCCGGGGTCACAATTTCATCAAAAATCTGACTTTCGGCAGTTCACTCAAAAATGGTGCCAGAAGCTTGAAAATGCTCTCCTGAAAGGTTTGGCACTCGAAACAGAAGGCTTTTTATCACAGGACAAGAAATCAGCCCTCAAAAACTTAACCGGCAGAAAATATTTTTTGAAAAAATCCCTAAGCCCCGGGGTCACAATTTCAGCAAAAATCTGACTTTTGGCAATTCACTCAAAAATGGTGCCAGAAGCTTGAAAATGCTCTCCTGAAAGGTTTGGCGATGGAAACAGAAGGCTTTTTATCACAGGACAAGAAATCAGCCCTCAAAAACTTAACCGGCAGAAAATATTTTTTTGAAAAAATCCCTAAGCCCCGGGGTCACAATTTCATCAAAAATCTGACTTTCGGCAGTTCACTCAAAAATGGTGCCAAAAGGTTGAAAATGCTCTCCTGAAAGGTTTGGCACTCGAAACAGTAGGATTTTTATCACAGGACAAGAAATCAGCCGTCAAAAACTTAACCGGCAGAATTTTTTTTTTTGAAAAGATCCCTAAGCCCCAATTCACAATTTCAGCAAAAATCTGACTTTTGGCAATTCACTCAAAAATGGTGCCAGAAGCTTGAAAATGCTCTCCTGAAAGGTTTGGCACTCAAAACAGAAGGGCTTTTGTCACAGGACAAGAAATCAGCCCTCAAAAACTTAACCGGCAGAAAATATTTTTTTGAAAAAATCCCTAAGCCCCGGGGTCACAATTTCATCAAAAATCTGACTTTCGGCAGTTCACTCAAAAATGGTGCCAAAAGGTTGAAAATGCTCTCCTGAAAGGTTTGGCACTCGAAACAGAAGGCTTTTTATCACAGGACAAGAAATCAGACCTCAAAAACTTAACCGCCAGGAAATATTTTTTTGAAAAAATCCCTAAGCCCCGGGTTCACAATTCCAGCAAAAATCTGACTTTTGGCAATTCACTCAAAAATGGTGCCAGAAGCTTGAAAATGCTCTCCTGAAAGGTTTGGCACTCGAAACAGAAGGCTTTTTATCACAGGACAAGAAATCAGCCGTCAAAAACTTAACCGGCAGAAAATATTTTTTTGAAAAAATCCCTAAGCCCCGGGGTCACAATTTCAGCAAAAATCTGACTTTCGGCAGTTCACTCAAAAATGGTGCCAAAAGGTTGAAAATGCTCTCCTGAAAGGTTTGGCTCTCAAAACAGAAGGCTTTTTATCACAGGACAAGAAATCAGCCCTCAAAAACTTAACCGGCAGAAAATATTTTTTTGAAAAAATCCCTAAGCCCCGGGGTCACAATTTCAGCAAAAATCTGACTTTTGGCAATTCAGTCAAAAATGGTGCCAGAAGCTTGAAAATGCTCTCCTGAAAGGTTTGGCGATGGAAACAGAAGGCTTTTTATCACAGGACAAGAAATCAGCCCTCAAAAACGTAACCGGCAGAAAATATTGTTTTGAAAAAATCCCTAAGCCCCGGGGTCACAATTTCATCAAAAATCTGACTTTCGGCAGTTCACTCAAAAATGGTGCCAAAAGGTTGAAAATGCTCTCCTGAAAGGTTTGGCACTCGAAACAGAAGGCTTTTTATCACAGGACAAGAAATCAGACCTCAAAAACTTAACCGCCAGGAAATATTTTTTTGAAAAAATCCCTAAGCCCCGGGTTCACAATTCCAGCAAAAATCTGACTTTTGGCAATTCACTCAAAAATGGTGCCAGAAGCTTGAAAATGCTCTCCTGAAAGGTTTGGCGATGGAAACAGAAGGCTTTTTATCACAGGACAAGAAATAAGCCCTCAAAAACGTAACCAACAGAAAATATTTTTTTGAAAAAATCCCTAAGCCCCGGGGTCACAATTTCAGCAAAAATCTGACTTTTGGCAATTCACTCAAAAATGGTGCCAGAAGCTTGAAAATGCTCTCCTGAAAGGTTTGGCACTCGAAACAGAAGGCTTTTTATCACAGGACAAGAAATCAGCCGTCAAAAACTTAACCGGCAGAAAATATTTTTTTGTAAGTATCCCTAAGCCCCGGGGTCACAATTTCAGCAAAAATCTGACTTTTGGCAATTCACTCAAAAATGGTGCAAAAAGCTTGAAAATGCTTTCCTGAAGTGTTTGGCGAAGGAAACAGAAGGCTTTTTATCACAGGACAAGAAATAAGCCCTCAAAAACGTAACCGGCAGAAAATATTGTTTTGAAAAAATCCCGAAGCCCCGGGGTCACAATTTCAGCAAAAATCTGACTTTTGGCAATTCACTCAAAAATGGTGCCAGAAGCTTGAAAATGCTCTCCTGAAAGGTTTGGCACTCAAAACAGAAAGCTTTTTATCACAGGACAAGAAATCAGCCCTCAAAAACTTAACCGGCAGAAAATATTTTTTTGAAAAAATCCCTAAGCCCCGGGGTCACAATTTCATCAAAAATCTGACTTTCGGCAGTTCACTCAAAAATGGTGCCAGAAGCTTGAGAATGCTCTCCTGAAAGGTTTGGCACTCGAAACAGAAGGCTTTTTATCACAGGACAAGAAATCAGCCCTCAAAAACTTAACCGGCAGAAAATATTTTTTGAAAAAATCCCTAAGCCCCGGGGTCACAATTTCAGCAAAAATCTGACTTTTGGCAATTCACTCAAAAATGGTGCCAGAAGCTTGAAAATGCTCTCCTGAAAGGTTTGGCGATGGAAACAGAAGGCTTTTTATCACAGGACAAGAAATCAGCCCTCAAAAACTTAACCGGCAGAAAATATTTTTTTGAAAAAATCCCTAAGCCCCGGGGTCACAATTTCATCAAAAATCTGACTTTCGGCAGTTCACTCAAAAATGGTGCCAAAAGGTTGAAAATGCTCTCCTGAAAGGTTTGGCACTCGAAACAGTAGGATTTTTATCACAGGACAAGAAATCAGCCGTCAAAAACTTAACCGGCAGAATTTTTTTTTTTTTGAAAAGATCCCTAAGCCCCAATTCACAATTTCAGCAAAAATCTGACTTTTGGCAATTCACTCAAAAATGGTGCCAGAAGCTTGAAAATGCTCTCCTGAAAGGTTTGGCACTCAAAACAGAAGGGCTTTTGTCACAGGACAAGAAATCAGCCCTCAAAAACTTAACCGGCAGAAAATATTTTTTTGAAAAAATCCCTAAGCCCCGGGGTCACAATTTCATCAAAAATCTGACTTTCGGCAGTTCACTCAAAAATGGTGCCAAAAGGTTGAAAATGCTCTCCTGAAAGGTTTGGCACTCGAAACAGAAGGCTTTTTATCACAGGACAAGAAATCAGACCTCAAAAACTTAACCGCCAGGAAATATTTTTTTGAAAAAATCCCTAAGCCCCGGGTTCACAATTCCAGCAAAAATCTGACTTTTGGCAATTCACTCAAAAATGGTGCCAGAAGCTTGAAAATGCTCTCCTGAAAGGTTTGGCACTCGAAACAGAAGGCTTTTTATCACAGGACAAGAAATCAGCCGTCAAAAACTTAACCAGCAGAAAATATTTTTTTGAAAAAATCCCTAAGCCCCGGGGTCACAATTTCAGCAAAAATCTGACTTTCGGCAGTTCACTCAAAAATGGTGCCAAAAGGTTGAAAATGCTCTCCTGAAAGGTTTGGCTCTCAAAACAGAAGGCTTTTTATCACAGGACAAGAAATCAGCCCTCAAAAACTTAACCGGCAGAAAATATTTTTTTGAAAAAATCCCTAAGCCCCGGGGTCACAATTTCAGCAAAAATCTGACTTTTGGCAATTCAGTCAAAAATGGTGCCAGAAGCTTGAAAATGCTCTCCTGAAAGGTTTGGCGATGGAAACAGAAGGCTTTTTATCACAGGACAAGAAATCAGCCCTCAAAAACGTAACCGGCAGAAAATATTGTTTTGAAAAAATCCCTAAGCCCCGGGGTCACAATTTCAGCAAAAATCTGACTTTTGGCAATTCAGTCAAAAATGGTGCCAGAAGCTTGAAAATGCTCTCCTGAAAGGTTTGGCGATGGAAACAGAAGGCTTTTTATCACAGGACAAGAAATAAGCCCTCAAAAACGTAACCAACAGAAAATATTTTTTTGAAAAAATTCCTAAGCCCCGGGGTCACAATTTCAGCAAAAATCTGACTTTTGGCAATTCACTCAAAAATGGTGCCAGAAGCTTGAATATGCTCTCCTGAAAGGTTTGGCTCTCAAAACAGAAGGCTTTTTATCACAGGACAAGAAATCAGCCCTCAAAAACTTAACCGGCAGAAAATATTTTTTTGAAAAAATCCCTAAGCCCCGGGGTCACAATTTCAGCAAAAATCTGACTTTTGGCAATTCAGTCAAAAATGGTGCCAGAAGCTTGAAAATGCTCTCCTGAAAGGTTTGGCGATGGAAACAGAAGGCTTTTTATCACAGGACAAGAAATCAGCCCTCAAAAACGTAACCGGCAGAAAATATTGTTTTGAAAAAATCCCTAAGCCCCGGGGTCACAATTTCATCAAAAATCTGACTTTCGGCAGTTCACTCAAAAATGGTGCCAAAAGGTTGAAAATGCTCTCCTGAAAGGTTTGGCACTCGAAACAGAAGGCTTTTTATCACAGGACAAGAAATCAGACCTCAAAAACTTAACCGCCAGGAAATATTTTTTTGAAAAAATCCCTAAGCCCCGGGTTCACAATTCCAGCAAAAATCTGACTTTTGGCAATTCACTCAAAAATGGTGCCAGAAGCTTGAAAATGCTCTCCTGAAAGGTTTGGCACTCGAAACAGAAGGCTTTTTATCACAGGACAAGAAATCAGACCTCAAAAACTTAACCGGCAGAATTTTTTTTTTGAAAAAATCCCTAAGCCCCGGGGTCACAATTTCAGCAAAAATCTGACTTTTGGCAATTCACTCAAAAATGGTGCCAGAAGCTTGAAAATACTCTCCTGAAAGGTTTGGCACTCAAAACAGAAGGCTTTTTATCACAGGACAAGAAATCAGCCCTCAAAAACTTAACCGGCAGAAAATATTTTTTTGAAAAAATCCCTAAGCCCCGGGGTCACAATTTCATCAAAAATCTGACTTTCGGCAGTTCACTCAAAAATGGTGCCAAAAGGTTGAAAATGCTCTCCTGAAAGGTTTGGCACTCGAAACAGAAGGCTTTTTATCACAGGACAAGAAATCAGACCTCAAAAACTTAACCGCCAGGAAATATTTTTTTGAAAAAATCCCTAAGCCCCGGGTTCACAATTCCAGCAAAAATCTGACTTTTGGCAATTCACTCAAAAATGGTGCCAGAAGCTTGAAAATGCTCTCCTGAAAGGTTTGGCACTCGAAACAGAAGGCTTTTTATCACAGGACAAGAAATCAACCGTCAAAAACTTAACCGGCAGAATTTTTTTTTTGAAAAGATCCCTAAGCCCCGGGGTCACAATTTCAGCAAAAATCTGACTTTTGGCAATTCACTCAAAAATGGTGCCAGAAGCTTGAAAATGCTCTCCTGAAAGGTTTGGCGATGGAAACAGAAGGCTTTTTATCCCAGGACAAGAAATCAGCCCTCAAAAACTTAACCGGCACAAAATATTTTTTTGAAAAAATCCCTAAGCCCCGGGGTCACAATTTCAGCAAAAATCTGACTTTTGGCAATTCACTCAAAAATGGTGCCAAAAGCTTGAAAATGCTCTCCTGAAAGGTTTGGCTCTCAAAACAGAAGGCTTTTTATCACAGGACAAGAAATCAGCCCTCAAAAACTTAACCGGCAGAAAATATTTTTTTGAAAAAATCCCTAAGCCCCGGGGTCACAATTTCAGCAAAAACTGACTTTTGGCAATTCACTCAAAAATGGTGCCAAAAGCTTGAAAATGCTCTCCTGAAAGGTTTGGCACTCGAAACAGAAGGCTTTTTATCACAGGACAAGAAATCAGCCGTCAAAAACTTAACCGGCAGAAAATATTTTTTTGAAAAAATCCCTAAGCCCCGGGGTCACAATTTCAGCAAAAATCTGACTTTCGGCAGTTCACTCAAAAATGGTGCCAAAAGGTTGAAAATGCTCTCCTGAAAGGTTTGGCTCTCAAAACAGAAGGCTTTTTATCACAGGACAAGAAATCAGCCCTCAAAAACTTAACCGGCAGAAAATATTTTTTTGAAAAAATCCCTAAGCCCCGTGTTCACAATTCCAGCAAAAATCTGACTTTTGGCAATTCACTCAAAAATGGTGCCAGAAGCTTGAAAATGCTCTCCTGAAAGGTTTGGCACTCGAAACAGAAGGCTTTTTATCACAGGACAAGAAATCAGCCGTCAAAAACTTAACCGGCAGAATTTTTTTTTTTGAAAAGATCCCTAAGCCCCGGGGTCACAATTTCATCAAAAATCTGACTTTCGGCAGTTCACTCAAAAATGGTGCCAAAAGGTTGAAAATGCTCTCCTGAAAGGTTTGGCACTCGAAACAGAAGGCTTTTTATCACAGGACAAGAAATCAGACCTCAAAAACTTAACCTCCAGGAAATATTTTTTTGAAAAAATCCCTAAGCCCCGGGTTCACAATTCCAGCAAAAATCTGACTTTTGGCAATTCACTCAAAAATGGTGCCAGAAGCTTGAAAATGCTCTCCTGAAAGGTTTGGCGATGGAAACAGAAGGCTTTTTATCACAGGACAAGAAATAAGCCCTCAAAAACGTAACGAACAGAAAATATTTTTTTGAAAAAATCCCTAAGCCCCGGGGTCACAATTTCAGCAAAAATCTGACTTTTGGCAATTCAGTCAAAAATGGTGCCAGAAGCTTGAAAATGCTCTCCTGAAAGGTTTGGCGATGGAAACAGAAGGCTTTTTATCACAGGACAAGAAATAAGCCCTCAAAAACGTAACCAACAGAAAATATTTTTTTGAAAAAATCTCTAAGCCCCGGGGTCACAATTCCAGCAAAAATCTGACTTTTGGCAATTCACTCAAAAATGGTGCCAGAAGCTTGAAAATGCTCTCCTGAAAGGTTTGGCACTCGAAACAGAAGGCTTTTTATCACAGGACAAGAAATCAGCCCTCAAAAACTTAACCGGCAGAAAATATTGTTTTGAAAAAATCCCTAAGCCCCGGGGTCACAATTTCAGCAAAAATCTGACTTTTGGTAATTCACTCAAAAAGGGTGCCAAAAGGTTGAAAATGCTCCCCTGAAAGCTTTGGCGATGGAAACAGAAGGCTTTTTATCACAGGACAAGAAATCAGCCCTCAAAAACTTAACCGGCAGAAATTTTTTTTTGAAAAAATCCCTAAGCCCCGGGGTCACAATTTCAGCAAAAATCTGACTTTTGGCAATTCACTCAAAAATGGTGCCAGAAGCTTGAAAATGCTCTCCTGAAAGGTTTGGCACTCGAAACAGAAGGCTTTTTATCACAGGACAAGAAATCAGCCGTCAAAAACTTAACCGGCAGAAAATATTTTTTTGTAAGTATCCCTAAGCCCCGGGGTCACAATTTCAGCAAAAATCTGACTTTTGGCAATTCACTCAAAAATGGTGCCAAAAGGTTGAAAATGCTCTCCTGAAAGGTTTGGCGATGGAAACAGAAGGCTTTTTATCACAGGACAAGAAATAAGCCCTCAAAAACGTAACCGGCAGAAAATATTGTTTTGAAAAAATCCCTAAGCCCCGGGGTCACAATTTCAGCAAAAATCTGACTTTTGGCAATTCACTCAAAAATGGTGCCAGAAGCTTGAAAATGCTCTCCTGAAAGGTTTGGCACTTGAAACAGAAGGCTTTTTATCACAGGACAAGAAATGAGCCCTCAAAAACTTAACCGGCAGAAATTTTTTTTTGAAAAAATCCCTAAGCCCCGGGGTCACAATTTCAGCAAAAATCTGACTTTTGGCAATTCACTCAAAAATGGTGCCAGAAGCTTGAAAATGCTCTCCTGAAAGGTTTGGCGATGGAAACAGAAGGCTTTTTATCCCAGGACAAGAAATCAGCCCTCAAAAACTTAACCGGCAGAAAATATTTTTTTGAAAAAATCCCGAAGCCCCGGGTTCACAATTCCAGCAAAAATCTGACTTTTGGCAATTCACTCAAAAATGGTGCAAAAAGCTTGAAAATGCTCTCCTGAAATGTTTGGCGATGGAAACAGAAGGCTTTTTATCACAGGACAAGATATAAGCCCTCAAAAACGTAACCGGCAGAAAATATTGTTTTGAAAAAATCCCGAAGCCCCGGAGTCACAATTTCAGCAAAAATCTGACTTTTGGCAATTCACTCAAAAATGGTGCCAGAAGCTTGAAAATGCTCTCCTGAAAGGTTTGGCACTCAAAACAGAAGGCTTTTTATCACAGGACAAGAAATCAGCCCTCAAAAACTTAACCGGCAGAAAATATTTTTTTGAAAAAATCCCTAAGCCCCGGGGTCACAATTTCATCAAAAATCTGACTTTCGGCAGTTCACTCAAAAATGGTGCCAAAAGGTTGAAAATGCTCTCCTGAAAGGTTTGGCACTCGAAACAGAAGGCTTTTTATCACAGGACAAGAAATCAGCCGTCAAAAACTTAACCGGCAGAATTTTTTTTTTTGAAAAGATCCCTAAGCCCCGGGGTCACAATTTCAGCAAAAATCTGACTTTTGGCAATTCACTCAAAAATGGTGCCAGAAGCTTGAAAATGCTCTCCTGAAAGGTTTGGCGATGGAAACAGAAGGCTTTCTTTCACAGGACAAGAAATAAGCCCTCAAAAACGTAACCAACAGAAAATATTTTTTTCAAAAAATCCCTAAGCCCCGGGGTCACAATTTCAGGAAAAATCTGACTTTTGGCAATTCACTCAAAAATGGTGCCAGAAGCTTGAAAATGCTCTCCTGAAAGGTTTGGCACTCAAAACAGAAGGCTTTTTATCACAGGACAAGAAATCAGCCCTCAAAAACTTAACCGGCAGAAAATATTTTTTTGAAAAAATCCCTAAGCCCCGGGGTCACAATTTCATCAAAAATCTGACTTTCGGCAGTTCACTCAAAAATGGTGCCAAAAGGTTGAAAATGCTCTCCTGAAAGGTTTGGCACTCGAAACAGAAGGCTTTTTATCACAGGACAAGAAATCAGACCTCAAAAACTTAACCGCCAGGAAATATTTTTTTGAAAAAATCCCTAACCCCCGGGTTCACAATTCCAGCAAAAATCTGACCTTTGGCAATTCACTCAAAAATGGTGCCAGAAGCTTGAAAATGCTCTCCTGAAAGGTTAGGCACTCAAAACAGAAGGCTTTCTATCACAGGACAAGAAATAAGCCCTCAAAAACGTAACCGGCAGAAAATATTGTTTTGAAAAAATCCCGAAGCCCCGGGGTCACAATTTCATCAAAAATCTGACTTTCGGCAGTTCACTCAAAAATGGTGCCAGAAGCTTGAAAATGCTCTCCTGAAAGGTTTGGCACTCGAAACAGAAGGCTTTTTATCACAGGACAAGAAATCAGCCCTCAAAAACTTAACCGGCAGAAAATATTTTTTGAAAAAATCCCTAAGCCCCGGGGTCACAATTTCAGCAAAAATCTGACTTTTGGCAATTCACTCAAAAATGGTGCCAGAAGCTTGAAAATGCTCTCCTGAAAGGTTTGGCGATGGAAACAGAAGGCTTTTTATCACAGGACAAGAAATCAGCCCTCAAAAACTTAACCGGCAGAAAATATTTTTTTGAAAAAATCCCTAAGCCCCGGGGTCACAATTTCATCAAAAATCTGACTTTCGGCAGTTCACTCAAAAATGGTGCCAAAAGGTTGAAAATGCTCTCCTGAAAGGTTTGGCACTCGAAACAGTAGGATTTTTATCACAGGACAAGAAATCAGCCGTCAAAAACTTAACCGGCAGAATTTTTTTTTTTGAAAAGATCCCTAAGCCCCAATTCACAATTTCAGCAAAAATCTGACTTTTGGCAATTCACTCAAAAATGGTGCCAGAAGCTTGAAAATGCTCTCCTGAAAGGTTTGGCACTCAAAACAGAAGGGCTTTTGTCACAGGACAAGAAATCAGCCCTCAAAAACTTAACCGGCAGAAAATATTTTTTTGAAAAAATCCCTAAGCCCCGGGGTCACAATTTCATCAAAAATCTGACTTTCGGCAGTTCACTCAAAAATGGTGCCAAAAGGTTGAAAATGCTCTCCTGAAAGGTTTGGCACTTGAAACAGAAGGCTTTTTATCACAGGACAAGAAATGAGCCCTCAAAAACTTAACCGGCAGGAAATATTTTTTTGAAAAAATCCCTAAGCCCCGGGGTCACAATTTCAGCAAAAATCTGACTTTTGGCAATTCACTCAAAAATGGTGCAAAAAGGTTGAAAATGCTCTCCTGAAAGGCTTGGCACTTGAAACAGAAGGCTTTTTATCACAGGACAAGAAATCAGCCCTCAAAAACTTAACCGGCAGAAAATATTTTTTTGAAAAAATCCCTAAGCCCCGGGGTCACAATTTCAGCAATAATCTGACTTTTGACAATTCACTCAAAAATGGTGCCAAAAGGTTGAAAATGCTCTCCTGAAAGGTTTGGCACTCGAAACAGAAGGCTTTTTATCACAGGACAAGAAATCAGCCCTCAAAAACTTAACCGGCAGAAATTTTTTTTTGAAAAAATCCCTAAGCCCCGGGGTCACAATTTCAGCAAAAATCTGACATTTGGCAATTCACTCAAAAATGGTGCCAGAAGCTTGAAAATGCTCTCCTGAAAGGTTTGGCGATGGAAACAGAAGGCTTTTTATCCCAGGACAAGAAATCAGCCCTCAAAAACTTAACCGCCAGGAAATATTTTTTTGAAAAAATCCCTAAGCCCCGGGTTCACAATTCCAGCAAAAATCTGACTTTTGGCAATTCACTCAAAAATGGTGCCAGAAGCTTGAAAATGCTCTCCTGAAAGGTTTGGCGATGGAAACAGAAGGCTTTTTATCACAGGACAAGAAATAAGCCCTCAAAAACGTAACCAACAGAAAATATTTTTTTGAAAAAATCCCTAAGCCCCGGGGTCACAATTTCAGCAAAAATCTGACTTTTGGCAATTCACTCAAAAATGGTGCCAGAAGCTTGAAAATGCTCTCCTGAAAGGTTTGGCACTCGAAACAGAAGGCTTTTTATCACAGGACAAGAAATCAGCCGTCAAAAACTTAACCGGCAGAAAATATTTTTTTGTAAGTATCCCTAAGCCCCGGGGTCACAATTTCAGCAAAAATCTGACTTTTGGCAATTCACTAAAAATGGTGCAAAAAGCTTGAAAATGCTTTCCTGAAGTGTTTGGCGAAGGAAACAGAAGGCTTTTTATCACAGGACAAGAAATAAGCCCTCAAAAACGTAACCGGCAGAAAATATTGTTTTGAAAAAATCCCGAAGCCCCGGGGTCACAATTTCATCAAAAATCTGACTTTCGGCAGTTCACTCAAAAATGGTGCCAGAAGCTTGAAAATGCTCTCCTGAAAGGTTTGGCACTCGAAACAGAAGGCTTTTTATCACAGGACAAGAAATCAGCCCTCAAAAACTTAACCGGCAGAAAATATTTTTTGAAAAAATCCCTAAGCCCCGGGGTCACAATTTCAGCAAAAATCTGACTTTTGGCAATTCACTCAAAAATGGTGCCAGAAGCTTGAAAATGCTCTCCTGAAAGGTTTGGCGATGGAAACAGAAGGCTTTTTATCACAGGACAAGAAATCAGCCCTCAAAAACTTAACCGGCAGAAAATATTTTTTTGAAAAAATCCCTAAGCCCCGGGGTCACAATTTCATCAAAAATCTGACTTTCGGCAGTTCACTCAAAAATGGTGCCAAAAGGTTGAAAATGCTCTCCTGAAAGGTTTGGCACTCGAAACAGTAGGATTTTTATCACAGGACAAGAAATCAGCCGTCAAAAACTTAACCGGCAGAATTTTTTTTTTTGAAAAGATCCCTAAGCCCCAATTCACAATTTCAGCAAAAATCTGACTTTTGGCAATTCACTCAAAAATGGTGCCAGAAGCTTGAAAATGCTCTCCTGAAAGGTTTGGCACTCAAAACAGAAGGGCTTTTGTCACAGGACAAGAAATCAGCCCTCAAAAACTTAACCGGCAGAAAATATTTTTTTGAAAAAATCCCTAAGCCCCGGGGTCACAATTTCATCAAAAATCTGACTTTCGGCAGTTCACTCAAAAATGGTGCCAAAAGGTTGAAAATGCTCTCCTGAAAGGTTTGGCACTCGAAACATAAGGCTTTTTATCACAGGACAAGAAATCAGACCTCAAAAACTTAACCGCCAGGAAATATTTTTTTGAAAAAATCCCTAAGCCCCGGGTTCACAATTCCAGCAAAAATCTGACTTTTGGCAATTCACTCAAAAATGGTGCCAGAAGCTTGAAAATGCTCTCCTGAAAGGTTTGGCACTCGAAACAGAAGGCTTTTTATCACAGGACAAGAAATCAGCCGTCAAAAACTTAACCGGCAGAAAATATTTTTTTGAAAAAATCCCTAAGCCCCGGGGTCACAATTTCAGCAAAAATCTGACTTTCGGCAGTTCACTCAAAAATGGTGCCAAAAGGTTGAAAATGCTCTCCTGAAAGGTTTGGCTCTCAAAACAGAAGGCTTTTTATCACAGGACAAGAAATCAGCCCTCAAAAACTTAACCGGCAGAAAATATTTTTTTGAAAAAATCCCTAAGCCCCGGGGTCACAATTTCAGCAAAAATCTGACTTTTGGCAATTCAGTCAAAAATGGTGCCAGAAGCTTGAAAATGCTCTCCTGAAAGGTTTGGCGATGGAAACAGAAGGCTTTTTATCACAGGACAAGAAATCAGCCCTCAAAAACGTAACCGGCAGAAAATATTGTTTTGAAAAAATCCCTAAGCCCCGGGGTCACAATTTCATCAAAAATCTGACTTTCGGCAGTTCACTCAAAAATGGTGCCAAAAGGTTGAAAATGCTCTCCTGAAAGGTTTGGCACTCGAAACAGAAGGCTTTTTATCACAGGACAAGAAATCAGACCTCAAAAACTTAACCGCCAGGAAATATTTTTTTGAAAAAATCCCTAAGCCCCGGGTTCACAATTCCAGCAAAAATCTGATTTTTGGCAATTCACTCAAAAATGGTGCCAGAAGCTTGAAAATGCTCTCCTGAAAGGTTTGGCGATGGAAACAGAAGGCTTTTTATCACAGGACAAGAAATAAGCCCTCAAAAACGTAACCAACAGAAAATATTTTTTTGAAAAAATCCCTAAGCCCCGGGGTCACAATTTCAGCAAAAATCTGACTTTTGGCAATTCACTCAAAAATGGTGCCAGAAGCTTGAAAATGCTCTCCTGAAAGGTTTGGCACTCGAAACAGAAGGCTTTTTATCACAGGAC
This sequence comes from Podarcis liolepis, assembly GCF_965112155.1. Taxonomy (NCBI): domain Eukaryota; kingdom Metazoa; phylum Chordata; class Lepidosauria; order Squamata; family Lacertidae; genus Podarcis; species Podarcis liolepis. The sequence continues at coordinate 90,599,583 of NC_139559.1, read as the reverse complement.
AAGAAATCAGCCGTCAAAAACTTAACCGGCAGAAAATATTTTTTTGTAAGTATCCCTAAGCCCCGGGGTCACAATTTCAGCAAAAATCTGACTTTTGGCAATTCACTCAAAAATGGTGCAAAAAGCTTGAAAATGCTTTCCTGAAGTGTTTGGCGAAGGAAACAGAAGGCTTTTTATCACAGGACAAGAAATAAGCCCTCAAAAACGTAACCGGCAGAAAATATTGTTTTGAAAAAATCCCGAAGCCCCGGGGTCACAATTTCAGCAAAAATCTGACTTTTGGCAATTCACTCAAAAATGGTGCCAGAAGCTTGAAAATGCTCTCCTGAAAGGTTTGGCACTCAAAACAGAAAGCTTTTTATCACAGGACAAGAAATCAGCCCTCAAAAACTTAACCGGCAGAAAATATTTTTTTGAAAAAATCCCTAAGCCCCGGGGTCACAATTTCATCAAAAATCTGACTTTCGGCAGTTCACTCAAAAATGGTGCCAGAAGCTTGAGAATGCTCTCCTGAAAGGTTTGGCACTCGAAACAGAAGGCTTTTTATCACAGGACAAGAAATCAGCCCTCAAAAACTTAACCGGCAGAAAATATTTTTTGAAAAAATCCCTAAGCCCCGGGGTCACAATTTCAGCAAAAATCTGACTTTTGGCAATTCACTCAAAAATGGTGCCAGAAGCTTGAAAATGCTCTCCTGAAAGGTTTGGCGATGGAAACAGAAGGCTTTTTATCACAGGACAAGAAATCAGCCCTCAAAAACTTAACCGGCAGAAAATATTTTTTTGAAAAAATCCCTAAGCCCCGGGGTCACAATTTCATCAAAAATCTGACTTTCGGCAGTTCACTCAAAAATGGTGCCAAAAGGTTGAAAATGCTCTCCTGAAAGGTTTGGCACTCGAAACAGTAGGATTTTTATCACAGGACAAGAAATCAGCCGTCAAAAACTTAACCGGCAGAATTTTTTTTTTTTGAAAAGATCCCTAAGCCCCAATTCACAATTTCAGCAAAAATCTGACTTTTGGCAATTCACTCAAAAATGGTGCCAGAAGCTTGAAAATGCTCTCCTGAAAGGTTTGGCACTCAAAACAGAAGGGCTTTTGTCACAGGACAAGAAATCAGCCCTCAAAAACTTAACCGGCAGAAAATATTTTTTTGAAAAAATCCCTAAGCCCCGGGGTCACAATTTCATCAAAAATCTGACTTTCGGCAGTTCACTCAAAAATGGTGCCAAAAGGTTGAAAATGCTCTCCTGAAAGGTTTGGCACTCGAAACAGAAGGCTTTTTATCACAGGACAAGAAATCAGACCTCAAAAACTTAACCGCCAGGAAATATTTTTTTGAAAAAATCCCTAAGCCCCGGGTTCACAATTCCAGCAAAAATCTGACTTTTGGCAATTCACTCAAAAATGGTGCCAGAAGCTTGAAAATGCTCTCCTGAAAGGTTTGGCACTCGAAACAGAAGGCTTTTTATCACAGGACAAGAAATCAGCCGTCAAAAACTTAACCAGCAGAAAATATTTTTTTGAAAAAATCCCTAAGCCCCGGGGTCACAATTTCAGCAAAAATCTGACTTTCGGCAGTTCACTCAAAAATGGTGCCAAAAGGTTGAAAATGCTCTCCTGAAAGGTTTGGCTCTCAAAACAGAAGGCTTTTTATCACAGGACAAGAAATCAGCCCTCAAAAACTTAACCGGCAGAAAATATTTTTTTGAAAAAATCCCTAAGCCCCGGGGTCACAATTTCAGCAAAAATCTGACTTTTGGCAATTCAGTCAAAAATGGTGCCAGAAGCTTGAAAATGCTCTCCTGAAAGGTTTGGCGATGGAAACAGAAGGCTTTTTATCACAGGACAAGAAATCAGCCCTCAAAAACGTAACCGGCAGAAAATATTGTTTTGAAAAAATCCCTAAGCCCCGGGGTCACAATTTCATCAAAAATCTGACTTTCGGCAGTTCACTCAAAAATGGTGCCAAAAGGTTGAAAATGCTCTCCTGAAAGGTTTGGCACTCGAAACAGAAGGCTTTTTATCACAGGACAAGAAATCAGACCTCAAAAACTTAACCGCCAGGAAATATTTTTTTGAAAAAATCCCTAAGCCCCGGGTTCACAATTCCAGCAAAAATCTGACTTTTGGCAATTCACTCAAAAATGGTGCCAGAAGCTTGAAAATGCTCTCCTGAAAGGTTTGGCGATGGAAACAGAAGGCTTTTTATCACAGGACAAGAAATAAGCCCTCAAAAACGTAACCAACAGAAAATATTTTTTTGAAAAAATCCCTAAGCCCCGGGGTCACAATTTCAGCAAAAATCTGACTTTTGGCAATTCAGTCAAAAATGGTGCCAGAAGCTTGAAAATGCTCTCCTGAAAGGTTTGGCGATGGAAACAGAAGGCTTTTTATCACAGGACAAGAAATAAGCCCTCAAAAACGTAACCAACAGAAAATATTTTTTTGAAAAAATTCCTAAGCCCCGGGGTCACAATTTCAGCAAAAATCTGACTTTTGGCAATTCACTCAAAAATGGTGCCAGAAGCTTGAATATGCTCTCCTGAAAGGTTTGGCTCTCAAAACAGAAGGCTTTTTATCACAGGACAAGAAATCAGCCCTCAAAAACTTAACCGGCAGAAAATATTTTTTTGAAAAAATCCCTAAGCCCCGGGGTCACAATTTCAGCAAAAATCTGACTTTTGGCAATTCAGTCAAAAATGGTGCCAGAAGCTTGAAAATGCTCTCCTGAAAGGTTTGGCGATGGAAACAGAAGACTTTTTATCACAGGACAAGAAATCAGCCCTCAAAAACGTAACCGGCAGAAAATATTGTTTTGAAAAAATCCCTAAGCCCCGGGGTCACAATTTCATCAAAAATCTGACTTTCGGCAGTTCACTCAAAAATGGTGCCAAAAGGTTGAAAATGCTCTCCTGAAAGGTTTGGCACTCGAAACAGAAGGCTTTTTATCACAGGACAAGAAATCAGACCTCAAAAACTTAACCGCCAGGAAATATTTTTTTGAAAAAATCCCTAAGCCCCGGGTTCACAATTCCAGCAAAAATCTGACTTTTGGCAATTCACTCAAAAATGGTGCCAGAAGCTTGAAAATGCTCTCCTGAAAGGTTTGGCACTCGAAACAGAAGGCTTTTTATCACAGGACAAGAAATCAGACCTCAAAAACTTAACCGGCAGAATTTTTTTTTTGAAAAAATCCCTAAGCCCCGGGGTCACAATTTCAGCAAAAATCTGACTTTTGGCAATTCACTCAAAAATGGTGCCAGAAGCTTGAAAATGCTCTCCTGAAAGGTTTGGCACTCAAAACAGAAGGCTTTTTATCACAGGACAAGAAATCAGCCCTCAAAAACTTAACCGGCAGAAAATATTTTTTTGAAAAAATCCCTAAGCCCCGGGGTCACAATTTCATCAAAAATCTGACTTTCGGCAGTTCACTCAAAAATGGTGCCAAAAGGTTGAAAATGCTCTCCTGAAAGGTTTGGCACTCGAAACAGAAGGCTTTTTATCACAGGACAAGAAATCAGACCTCAAAAACTTAACCGCCAGGAAATATTTTTTTGAAAAAATCCCTAAGCCCCGGGTTCACAATTCCAGCAAAAATCTGACTTTTGGCAATTCACTCAAAAATGGTGCCAGAAGCTTGAAAATGCTCTCCTGAAAGGTTTGGCACTCGAAACAGAAGGCTTTTTATCACAGGACAAGAAATCAACCGTCAAAAACTTAACCGGCAGAATTTTTTTTTTGAAAAGATCCCTAAGCCCCGGGGTCACAATTTCAGCAAAAATCTGACTTTTGGCAATTCACTCAAAAATGGTGCCAGAAGCTTGAAAATGCTCTCCTGAAAGGTTTGGCGATGGAAACAGAAGGCTTTTTATCCCAGGACAAGAAATCAGCCCTCAAAAACTTAACCGGCACAAAATATTTTTTTGAAAAAATCCCTAAGCCCCGGGGTCACAATTTCAGCAAAAATCTGACTTTTGGCAATTCACTCAAAAATGGTGCCAAAAGCTTGAAAATGCTCTCCTGAAAGGTTTGGCTCTCAAAACAGAAGGCTTTTTATCACAGGACAAGAAATCAGCCCTCAAAAACTTAACCGGCAGAAAATATTTTTTTGAAAAAATCCCTAAGCCCCGGGGTCACAATTTCAGCAAAAATCTGACTTTTGGCAATTCACTCAAAAATGGTGCCAAAAGCTTGAAAATGCTCTCCTGAAAGGTTTGGCACTCGAAACAGAAGGCTTTTTATCACAGGACAAGAAATCAGCCGTCAAAAACTTAACCGGCAGAAAATATTTTTTTGAAAAAATCCCTAAGCCCCGGGGTCACAATTTCAGCAAAAATCTGACTTTCGGCAGTTCACTCAAAAATGGTGCCAAAAGGTTGAAAATGCTCTCCTGAAAGGTTTGGCTCTCAAAACAGAAGGCTTTTTATCACAGGACAAGAAATCAGCCCTCAAAAACTTAACCGGCAGAAAATATTTTTTTGAAAAAATCCCTAAGCCCCGTGTTCACAATTCCAGCAAAAATCTGACTTTTGGCAATTCACTCAAAAATGGTGCCAGAAGCTTGAAAATGCTCTCCTGAAAGGTTTGGCACTCGAAACAGAAGGCTTTTTATCACAGGACAAGAAATCAGCCGTCAAAAACTTAACCGGCAGAATTTTTTTTTTTTGAAAAGATCCCTAAGCCCCGGGGTCACAATTTCATCAAAAATCTGACTTTCGGCAGTTCACTCAAAAATGGTGCCAAAAGGTTGAAAATGCTCTCCTGAAAGGTTTGGCACTCGAAACAGAAGGCTTTTTATCACAGGACAAGAAATCAGACCTCAAAAACTTAACCTCCAGGAAATATTTTTTTGAAAAAATCCCTAAGCCCCGGGTTCACAATTCCAGCAAAAATCTGACTTTTGGCAATTCACTCAAAAATGGTGCCAGAAGCTTGAAAATGCTCTCCTGAAAGGTTTGGCGATGGAAACAGAAGGCTTTTTATCACAGGACAAGAAATAAGCCCTCAAAAACGTAACGAACAGAAAATATTTTTTTGAAAAAATCCCTAAGCCCCGGGGTCACAATTTCAGCAAAAATCTGACTTTTGGCAATTCAGTCAAAAATGGTGCCAGAAGCTTGAAAATGCTCTCCTGAAAGGTTTGGCGATGGAAACAGAAGGCTTTTTATCACAGGACAAGAAATAAGCCCTCAAAAACGTAACCAACAGAAAATATTTTTTTGAAAAAATTCCTAAGCCCCGGGGTCACAATTTCAGCAAAAATCTGACTTTTGGCAATTCACTCAAAAATGGTGCCAGAAGCTTGAATATGCTCTCCTGAAAGGTTTGGCTCTCAAAACAGAAGGCTTTTTATCACAGGACAAGAAATCAGCCCTCAAAAACTTAACCGGCAGAAAATATTTTTTTGAAAAAATCCCTAAGCCCCGGGGTCACAATTTCAGCAAAAATCTGACTTTTGGCAATTCAGTCAAAAATGGTGCCAGAAGCTTGAAAATGCTCTCCTGAAAGGTTTGGCGATGGAAACAGAAGACTTTTTATCACAGGACAAGAAATCAGCCCTCAAAAACGTAACCGGCAGAAAATATTGTTTTGAAAAAATCCCTAAGCCCCGGGGTCACAATTTCATCAAAAATCTGACTTTCGGCAGTTCACTCAAAAATGGTGCCAAAAGGTTGAAAATGCTCTCCTGAAAGGTTTGGCACTCGAAACAGAAGGCTTTTTATCACAGGACAAGAAATCAGACCTCAAAAACTTAACCGCCAGGAAATATTTTTTTGAAAAAATCCCTAAGCCCCGGGTTCACAATTCCAGCAAAAATCTGACTTTTGGCAATTCACTCAAAAATGGTGCCAGAAGCTTGAAAATGCTCTCCTGAAAGGTTTGGCACTCGAAACAGAAGGCTTTTTATCACAGGACAAGAAATCAGACCTCAAAAACTTAACCGGCAGAATTTTTTTTTTGAAAAAATCCCTAAGCCCCGGGGTCACAATTTCAGCAAAAATCTGACTTTTGGCAATTCACTCAAAAATGGTGCCAGAAGCTTGAAAATGCTCTCCTGAAAGGTTTGGCACTCAAAACAGAAGGCTTTTTATCACAGGACAAGAAATCAGCCCTCAAAAACTTAACCGGCAGAAAATATTTTTTTGAAAAAATCCCTAAGCCCCGGGGTCACAATTTCATCAAAAATCTGACTTTCGGCAGTTCACTCAAAAATGGTGCCAAAAGGTTGAAAATGCTCTCCTGAAAGGTTTGGCACTCGAAACAGAAGGCTTTTTATCACAGGACAAGAAATCAGACCTCAAAAACTTAACCGCCAGGAAATTTTTTTTGAAAAAATCCCTAAGCCCCGGGTTCACAATTCCAGCAAAAATCTGACTTTTGGCAATTCACTCAAAAATGGTGCCAGAAGCTTGAAAATGCTCTCCTGAAAGGTTTGGCACTCGAAACAGAAGGCTTTTTATCACAGGACAAGAAATCAGCCGTCAAAAACTTAACCGGCAGAATTTTTTTTTTTGAAAAGATCCCTAAGCCCCGGGGTCACAATTTCAGCAAAAATCTGACTTTTGGCAATTCACTCAAAAATGGTGCCAGAAGCTTGAAAATGCTCTCCTGAAAGGTTTGGCGATGGAAACAGAAGGCTTTTTATCACAGGACAAGAAATAAGCCCTCAAAAACGTAACCAACAGAAAATATTTTTTTGAAAAAATCCCTAAGCCCCGGGGTCACAATTTCAGCAAAAATCTGACTTTTGGCAATTCACTCAAAAATGGTGCCAAAAGCTTGAAAATGCTCTCCTGAAAGTTTGGCTCTCAAAACAGAAGGCTTTTTATCACAGGACAAGAAATCAGCCCTCAAAAACTTAACCGGCAGAAAATATTTTTTTGAAAAAATCCCTAAGCCCCGGGGTCACAATTTCAGCAAAAATCTGACTTTTGGCAATTCACTCAAAAATGGTGCCAGAAGCTTGAAAATGCTCTCCTGAAAGGTTTGGCACTCGAAACAGAAGGCTTTTTATCACAGGACAAGAAATCAGCCCTCAAAAACGTAACCGGCAGAAAATATTGTTTTGAAAAAATCCCTAAGCCCCGGGGTCACAATTTCATCAAAAATCTGACTTTCGGCAGTTCACTCAAAAATGGTGCCAAAAGGTTGAAAATGCTCTCCTGAAAGGTTTGGCACTCGAAACAGAAGGCTTTTTATCACAGGACAAGAAATCAGACCTCAAAAACTTAACCGCCAGGAAATATTTTTTTGAAAAAATCCCTAAGCCCCGGGTTCACAATTCCAGCAAAAATCTGACTTTTGGCAATTCACTCAAAAATGGTGCCAGAAGCTTGAAAATGCTCTCCTGAAAGGTTTGGCACTCGAAACAGAAGGCTTTTTATCACAGGACAAGAAATCAGCCCTCAAAAACTTAACCGGCAGAATTTTTTTTTTGAAAAAATCCCTAAGCCCCGGGGTCACAATTTCAGCAAAAATCTGACTTTCGGCAGTTCACTCAAAAATGGTGCCAAAAGGTTGAAAATGCTCTCCTGAAAGGTTTGGCACTCGAAACAGAAGGCTTTTTATCACAGGACAAGAAATCAGACCTCAAAAACTTAACCGCCAGGAAATATTTTTTTGAAAAAATCCCTAAGCCCCGGGTTCACAATTCCAGCAAAAATCTGACTTTTGGCAATTCACTCAAAAATGGTGCCAGAAGCTTGAAAATGCTCTCCTGAAAGGTTTGGCACTCGAAACAGAAGGCTTTTTATCACAGGACAAGAAATCAGACCTCAAAAACTTAACCGGCAGAATTTTTTTTTTGAAAAAATCCCTAAGCCCCGGGGTCACAATTTCAGCAAAAATCTGACTTTTGGCAATTCACTCAAAAATGGTGCCAGAAGCTTGAAAATGCTCTCCTGAAAGGTTTGGCACTCAAAACAGAAGGCTTTTTATCACAGGACAAGAAATCAGCCCTCAAAAACTTAACCGGCAGAAAATATTTTTTTGAAAAAATCCCTAAGCCCCGGGGTCACAATTTCATCAAAAATCTGACTTTCGGCAGTTCACTCAAAAATGGTGCCAAAAGGTTGAAAATGCTCTCCTGAAAGGTTTGGCACTCGAAACAGAAGGCTTTTTATCACAGGACAAGAAATCAGACCTCAAAAACTTAACCGCCAGGAAATATTTTTTTGAAAAAATCCCTAAGCCCCGGGTTCACAATTCCAGCAAAAATCTGACTTTTGGCAATTCACTCAAAAATGGTGCCAGAAGCTTGAAAATGCTCTCCTGAAAGGTTTGGCACTCGAAACAGAAGGCTTTTTATCACAGGACAAGAAATCAGCCGTCAAAAACTTAACCGGCAGAATTTTTTTTTTTGAAAAGATCCCTAAGCCCCGGGGTCACAATTTCAGCAAAAATCTGACTTTTGGCAATTCACTCAAAAATGGTGCCAGAAGCTTGAAAATGCTCTCCTGAAAGGTTTGGCGATGGAAACAGAAGGCTTTTTATCACAGGACAAGAAATCAGCCCTCAAAAACGTAACCAACAGAAAATATTTTTTTGAAAAAATCCCTAAGCCCCGGGGTCACAATTTCAGCAAAAATCTGACTTTTGGCAATTCACTCAAAAATGGTGCCAAAAGCTTGAAAATGCTCTCCTGAAAGGTTTGGCTCTCAAAACAGAAGGCTTTTTATCACAGGACAAGAAATCAGCCCTCAAAAACTTAACCGGCAGAAAATATTTTTTTGAAAAAATCCCTAAGCCCCGGGGTCACAATTTCATCAAAAATCTGACTTTCGGCAGTTCACTCAAAAATGGTGCCAAAAGGTTGAAAATGCTCTCCTGAAAGGTTTGGCACTCGAAACAGAAGGCTTTTTATCACAGGACAAGAAATCAGCCCTCAAAAACTTAACCGCCAGGAAATATTTTTTTGAAAAAATCCCTAAGCCCCGGGTTCACAATTCCAGCAAAAATCTGACTTTTGGCAATTCACTCAAAAATGGTGCCAGAAGCTTGAAAATGCTCTCCTGAAAGGTTTGGCACTCGAAACAGAAGGCTTTTTATCACAGGACAAGAAATCAGCCGTCAAAAACTTAACCGGCAGAATTTTTTTTTTTGAAAAGATCCCTAAGCCCCGGGGTCACAATTTCAGCAAAAATCTGACTTTTGGCAATTCACTCAAAAATGGTGCCAGAAGCTTGAAAATGCTCTCCTGAAAGGTTTGGCGATGGAAACAGAAGGCTTTTTATCACAGGACAAGAAATCAGCCCTCAAAAACGTAACCAACAGAAAATATTTTTTTGAAAAAATCCCTAAGCCCCGGGGTCACAATTTCAGCAAAAATCTGACTTTTGGCAATTCACTCAAAAATGGTGCCAAAAGCTTGAAAATGCTCTCCTGAAAGGTTTGGCTCTCAAAACAGAAGGCTTTTTATCACAGGACAAGAAATCAGCCCTCAAAAACTTAACCGGCAGAAAATATTTTTTTGAAAAAATCCCTAAGCCCCGGGTTCACAATTCCAGCAAAAATCTGACTTTTGGCAATTCACTCAAAAATGGTGCCAGAAGCTTGAAAATGCTCTCCTGAAAGGTTTGGCACTCGAAACAGAAGGCTTTTTATCACAGGACAAGAAATCAGCCGTCAAAAACTTAACCGGCAGTAATTTTTTTTTGAAAAAATCCCTAAGCCCCGGGGTCACAATTTCAGCAAAAATCTGACTTTTGGCAATTCACTCAAAAATGGTGCCAGAAGCTTGAAAATGCTCTCCTGAAAGGTTTGGCGATGGAAACAGAAGGCTTTTTATCACAGGACAAGAAATCAGCCCTCAAAAACTTAACCGGCAGAAAATATTTTTTTGAAAAAATCCCTAAACCCCGGGGTCACAATTTCATCAAAAATCTGACTTTCGGCAGTTCACTCAAAAATGGTGCCAAAAGGTTGAAAATGCTCTCCTGAAAGGTTTGGCACTCGAAACAGAAGGCTTTTTATCACAGGACAAGAAATCAGACCTCAAAAACTTAACCGCCAGGAAATATTTTTTTGAAAAAATCCCTAAGCCCCGTGTTCACAATTCCAGCAAAAATCTGACTTTTGGCAATTCACTCAAAAATGGTGCCAGAAGCTTGAAAATGCTCTCCTGAAAGGTTTGGCACTCGAAACAGAAGGCTTTTTATCACAGGACAAGAAATCAGCCGTCAAAAACTTAACCGGCAGAATTTTTTTTTTGAAAAAATCCCTAAGCCCCGGGGTCACAATTTCATCAAAAATCTGACTTTCGGCAGTTCACTCAAAAATGGTGCCAAAAGGTTGAAAATGCTCTCCTGAAAGGTTTGGCACTCGAAACAGTAGGATTTTTATCACAGGACAAGAAATCAGCCGTCAAAAACTTAACCGGCAGAATTTTTTTTTTTGAAAAGATCCCTAAGCCCCGGGGTCACAATTTCAGCAAAAATCTGACTTTTGGCAATTCACTCAAAAATGGTGCCAGAAGCTTGAAAATGCTCTCCTGAAAGGTTTGGCACTCAAAACAGAAGGGCTTTTGTCACAGGACAAGAAATCAGCCCTCAAAAACTTAACCGGCAGAAAATATTTTTTTGAAAAAATCCCTAAGCCCCGGGGTCACAATTTCATCAAAAATCTGACTTTCGGCAGTTCACTCAAAAATGGTGCCAAAAGGTTGAAAATGCTCTCCTGAAAGGTTTGGCGATGGAAACAGAAGGCTTTTTATCACAGGACAAGAAATCAGCCCTCAAAAACTTAACCGGCAGAAAATATTTTTTTGAAAAAATCCCTAAGCCCCGGGGTCACAATTTCATCAAAAATCTGACTTTCGGCCGTTCACTCAAAAATGGTGCCAAAAGGTTGAAAATGCTCTCCTGAAAGGTTTGGCACTCGAAACAGAAGGCTTTTTATCACAGGACAAGAAATCAGCCGTCAAAAACTTAACCGGCAGAATTTTTTTTTTGAAAAAATCCCTAAGCCCCGGGGTCACAATTTCATCAAAAATCTGACTTTCGGCAGTTCACTCAAAAATGGTGCCAAAAGGTTGAAAATGCTCTCCTGAAAGGTTTGGCACTCGAAACAGAAGGCTTTTTATCACAGGACAAGAAATCAGACCTCAAAAACTTAACCGCCAGGAAATATTTTTTTGAAAAAATCCCTAAGCCCCGGGTTCACAATTCCAGCAAAAATCTGACTTTTGGCAATTCACTCAAAAATGGTGCCAGAAGCTTGAAAATGCTCTCATGAAAGGTTTGGCGATGGAAACAGAAGGCTTTTTATCACAGGACAAGAAATAAGCCCTCAAAAACGTAACCAACAGAAAATATTTTTTTGAAAAAATCCCTAAGCCCCGGGGTCACAATTTCAGCAAAAATCTGACTTTTGGCAATTCACTCAAAAATGGTGCCAGAAGCTTGAAAATGCTCTCCTGAAAGGTTTGGCACTCAAAACAGAAGGCTTTTTATCACAGGACAAGAAATCAGCCCTCAAAAACTTAACCGGCAGAAAATATTTTTTTGAAAAAATCCCTAAGCCCCGGGGTCACAATTTCATCAAAAATCTGACTTTCGGCAGTTCACTCAAAAATGGTGCCAAAAGGTTGAAAATGCTCTCCTGAAAGGTTTGGCACTCGAAACAGAAGGCTTTTTATCACAGGACAAGAAATCAGACCTCAAAAACTTAACCGCCAGGAAATATTTTTTTGAAAAAATCCCTAAGCCCCGGGTTCACAATTCCAGCAAAAATCTGACTTTTGGCAATTCACTCAAAAATGGTGCCAGAAGCTTGAAAATGCTCTCCTGAAAGGTTTGGCACTCGAAACAGAAGGCTTTTTATCACAGGACAAGAAATCAGCCGTCAAAAACTTAACCGGCAGAAATTTTTTTTTGAAAAAATCCCTAAGCCCCGGGGTCACAATTTCAGCAAAAATCTGACTTTTGGCAATTCACTCAAAAATGGTGCAAAAAGCTTGAAAATGCTCTCCTGAAAGGTTTGGCGATGGAAACAGAAGGCTTTTTATCACAGGACAAGAAATCAGCCCTCAAAAACTTAACCGGCAGAAAATATTTTTTTGAAAAAATCCCTAAGCCCCGGGGTCACAATTTCATCAAAAATCTGACTTTCGGCAGTTCACTCAAAAATGGTGCCAAAAGGTTGAAAATGCTCTCCTGAAAGGTTTGGCACTCGAAACAGAAGGCTTTTTATCACAGGACAAGAAATCAGACCTCAAAAACTTAACCGCCAGGAAATATTTTTTTGAAAAAATCCCTAAGCCCCGGGGTCACAATTTCAGCAAAAATCTGACTTTTGGCAATTCACTCAAAAATGGTGCCAGAAGCTTGAAAATGCTCTCCTGAAAGGTTTGGCGATGGAAACAGAAGGCTTTTTATCACAGGACAAGAAATCAGCCCTCAAAAACGTAACCGGCAGAAAATATTGTTTTGAAAAAATCCCTAAGCCCCGGGGTCACAATTTCATCAAAAATCTGACTTTCGGCAGTTCACTCAAAATGGTGCCAAAAGGTTGAAAATGCTCTCCTGAAAGGTTTGGCACTCGAAACAGAAGGCTTTTTATCACAGGACAAGAAATCAGACCTCAAAAACTTAACCACCAGGAAATATTTTTTTGAAAAAATCCCTAAGCCCCGGGTTCACAATTCCAGCAAAAATCTGACTTTTGGCAATTCACTCAAAAATGGTGCCAGAAGCTTGAAAATGCTCTCATGAAAGGTTTGGCGATGGAAACAGAAGGCTTTTTATCACAGGACAAGAAATAAGCCCTCAAAAACGTAACCAACAGAAAATATTTTTTTGAAAAAATCCCTAAGCCCCGGGGTCACAATTTCAGCAAAAATCTGACTTTTGGCAATTCACTCAAAAATGGTGCCAGAAGCTTGAAAATGCTCTCCTGAAAGGTTTGGCACTCAAAACAGAAGGCTTTTTATCACAGGACAAGAAATCAGCCCTCAAAAACTTAACCGGCAGAAAATATTTTTTTGAAAAAATCCCTAAGCCCCGGGGTCACAATTTCATCAAAAATCTGACTTTCGGCAGTTCACTCAAAAATGGTGCCAAAAGGTTGAAAATGCTCTCCTGAAAGGTTTGGCACTCGAAACAGAAGGCTTTTTATCACAGGACAAGAAATCAGACCTCAAAAACTTAACCGCCAGGAAATATTTTTTTGAAAAAATCCCTAAGCCCCGGGTTCACAATTCCAGCAAAAATCTGACTTTTGGCAATTCACTCAAAAATGGTGCCAGAAGCTTGAAAATGCTCTCCTGAAAGGTTTGGCACTCGAAACAGAAGGCTTTTTATCACAGGACAAGAAATCAGCCGTCAAAAACTTAACCGGCAGAAATTTTTTTTTGAAAAAATCCCTAAGCCCCGGGGTCACAATTTCAGCAAAAATCTGACTTTTGGCAATTCACTCAAAAATGGTGCCAGAAGCTTGAAAATGCTCTCCTGAAAGGTTTGGCACTCAAAACAGAAGGCTTTTTATCACAGGACAAGAAATCAGCCCTCAAAAACTTAACCGGCAGAAAATATTTTTTTGAAAAAATCCCTAAGCCCCGGGGTCACAATTTCATCAAAAATCTGACTTTCGGCAGTTCACTCAAAAATGGTGCCAAAAGGTTGAAAATGCTCTCCTGAAAGGTTTGGCACTCGAAACAGAAGGCTTTTTATCACAGGACAAGAAATCAGACCTCAAAAACTTAACCGCCAGGAAATATTTTTTTGAAAAAATCCCTAAGCCCCGGGTTCACAATTCCAGCAAAAATCTGACTTTTGGCAATTCACTCAAAAATGGTGCCAGAAGCTTGAAAATGCTCTCCTGAAAGGTTTGGCACTCGAAACAGAAGGCTTTTTATCACAGGACAAGAAATCAGCCATCAAAAACTTAACCGGCAGAATTTTTTTTTTTGAAAAGATCCCTAAGCCCCGGGGTCACAATTTCAGCAAAAATCTGACTTTTGGCAATTCACTCAAAAATGGTGCCAGAAGCTTGAAAATGCTCTCCTGAAAGGTTTGGCGATGGAAACAGAAGGCTTTTTATCACAGGACAAGAAATAAGCCCTCAAAAACGTAACCAACAGAAAATATTTTTTTGAAAAAATCCCTAAGCCCCGGGGTCACAATTTCATCAAAAATCTGACTTTCGGCAGTTCACTCAAAAATGGTGCCAAAAGGTTGAAAATGCTCTCCTGAAAGGTTTGGCACTCGAAACAGAAGGCTTTTTATCACAGGACAAGAAATCAGACCTCAAAAACTTAACCGCCAGGAAATATTTTTTTGAAAAAATCCCTAAGCCCCGGGTTCACAATTCCAGCAAAAATCTGACTTTTGGCAATTCACTCAAAAATGGAGCCAGAAGCTTGAAAATGCTCTCATGAAAGGTTTGGCGATGGAAACAGAAGGCTTTTTATCACAGGACAAGAAATAAGCCCTCAAAAACGTAACCAACAGAAAATATTTTTTTGAAAAAATCCCTAAGCCCCGGGGTCACAATTTCAGCAAAAATCTGACTTTTGGCAATTCACTCAAAAATGGTGCCAGAAGCTTGAAAATGCTCTCCTGAAAGGTTTGGCACTCAAAACAGAAGGCTTTTTATCACAGGACAAGAAATCAGCCCTCAAAAACTTAACCGGCAGAAAATATTTTTTTGAAAAAATCCCTAAGCCCCGGGGTCACAATTTCATCAAAAATCTGACTTTCGGCAGTTCACTCAAAAATGGTGCCAAAAGGTTGAAAATGCTCTCCTGAAAGGTTTGGCACTCGAAACAGAAGGCTTTTTATCACAGGACAAGAAATCAGACCTCAAAAACTTAACCGCCAGGAAATATTTTTTTGAAAAAATCCCTAAGCCCCGGGTTCACAATTCCAGCAAAAATCTGACTTTTGGCAATTCACTCAAAAATGGTGCCAGAAGCTTGAAAATGCTCTCCTGAAAGGTTTGGCACTCGAAACAGAAGGCTTTTTATCACAGGACAAGAAATCAGCCGTCAAAAACTTAACCGGCAGAAATTTTTTTTTGAAAAAATCCCTAAGCCCCGGGGTCACAATTTCAGCAAAAATCTGACTTTTGGCAATTCACTCAAAAATGGTGCCAGAAGCTTGAAAATGCTCTCCTGAAAGGTTTGGCGATGGAAACAGAAGGCTTTTTATCACAGGACAAGAAATCAGCCCTCAAAAACTTAACCGGCAGAAAATATTTTTTTGAAAAAATCCCTAAGCCCCGGGGTCACAATTTCATCAAAAATCTGACTTTCGGCAGTTCACTCAAAAATGGTGCCAAAAGGTTGAAAATGCTCTCCTGAAAGGTTTGGCACTCGAAACAGAAGGCTTTTTATCACAGGACAAGAAATCAGACCTCAAAAACTTAACCGCCAGGAAATATTTTTTTGAAAAAATCCCTAAGCCCCGGGGTCACAATTTCAGCAAAAATCTGACTTTTGGCAATTCACTCAAAAATGGTGCCTGAAGCTTGAAAATGCTCTCCTGAAAGGTTTGGCGATGGAAACAGAAGGCTTTTTATCACAGGACAAGAAATCAGCCCTCAAAAACGTAACCGGCAGAAAATATTGTTTTGAAAAAATCCCTAAGCCCCGGGGTCACAATTTCATCAAAAATCTGACTTTCGGCAGTTCACTCAAAATGGTGCCAAAAGGTTGAAAATGCTCTCCTGAAAGGTTTGGCACTCGAAACAGAAGGCTTTTTATCACAGGACAAGAAATCAGACCTCAAAAACTTAACCACCAGGAAATATTTTTTTGAAAAAATCCCTAAGCCCCGGGTTCACAATTCCAGCAAAAATCTGACTTTTGGCAATTCACTCAAAAATGGTGCCAGAAGCTTGAAAATGCTCTCCTGAAAGGTTTGGCACTCAAAACAGAAGGCTTTTTATCACAGGACAAGAAATCAGCCCTCAAAAACTTAACCGGCAGAAAATATTTTTTTGAAAAAATCCCTAAGCCCCGGGGTCACAATTTCATCAAAAATCTGACTTTCGGCAGTTCACTCAAAAATGGTGCCAAAAGGTTGAAAATGCTCTCCTGAAAGGTTTGGCACTCGAAACAGAAGGCTTTTTATCACAGGACAAGAAATCAGACCTCAAAAACTTAACCGCCAGGAAATATTTTTTTGAAAAAATCCCTAAGCCCCGGGGTCACAATTTCAGCAAAAATCTGACTTTTGGCAATTCACTCAAAAATGGTGCCAGAAGCTTGAAAATGCTCTCCTGAAAGGTTTGGCGATGGAAACAGAAGGCTTTTTATCACAGGACAAGAAATCAGCCCTCAAAAACGTAACCGGCAGAAAATATTGTTTTGAAAAAATCCCTAAGCCCCGGGGTCACAATTTCATCAAAAATCTGACTTTCGGCAGTTCACTCAAAATGGTGCCAAAAGGTTGAAAATGCTCTCCTGAAAGGTTTGGCACTCGAAACAGAAGGCTTTTTATCACAGGACAAGAAATCAGACCTCAAAAACTTAACCACCAGGAAATATTTTTTTGAAAAAATCCCTAAGCCCCGGGTTCACAATTCCAGCAAAAATCTGACTTTTGGCAATTCACTCAAAAATGGTGCCAGAAGCTTGAAAATGCTCTCATGAAAGGTTTGGCGATGGAAACAGAAGGCTTTTTATCACAGGACAAGAAATAAGCCCTCAAAAACGTAACCAACAGAAAATATTTTTTTGAAAAAATCCCTAAGCCCCGGGGTCACAATTTCAGCAAAAATCTGACTTTTGGCAATTCACTCAAAAATGGTGCCAGAAGCTTGAAAATGCTCTCCTGAAAGGTTTGGCACTCAAAACAGAAGGCTTTTTATCACAGGACAAGAAATCAGCCCTCAAAAACTTAACCGGAAGAAAATATTTTTTTGAAAAAATCCCTAAGCCCCGGGGTCACAATTTCATCAAAAATCTGACTTTCGGCAGTTCACTCAAAAATGGTGCCAAAAGGTTGAAAATGCTCTCCTGAAAGGTTTGGCACTCGAAACAGAAGGCTTTTTATCACAGGACAAGAAATCAGACCTCAAAAACTTAACCGCCAGGAAATATTTTTTTGAAAAAATCCCTAAGCCCCGGGTTCACAATTCCAGCAAAAATCTGACTTTTGGCAATTCACTCAAAAATGGTGCCAGAAGCTTGAAAATGCTCTCCTGAAAGGTTTGGCACTCGAAACAGAAGGCTTTTTATCACAGGACAAGAAATCAGCCGTCAAAAACTTAACCGGCAGAAATTTTTTTTTGAAAAAATCCCTAAGCCCCGGGGTCACAATTTCAGCAAAAATCTGACTTTTGGCAATTCACTCAAAAATGGTGCCAGAAGCTTGAAAATGCTCTCCTGAAAGGTTTGGCAATGGAAACAGAAGGCTTTTTATCACAGGACAAGAAATCAGCCCTCAAAAACTTAACCGGCAGAAAATATTTTTTTGAAAAAATCCCTAAGCCCCGGGGTCACAATTTCATCAAAAATCTGACTTTCGGCAGTTCACTCAAAAATGGTGCCAAAAGGTTGAAAATGCTCTCCTGAAAGGTTTGGCACTCGAAACAGAAGGCTTTTTATCACAGGACAAGAAATCAGACCTCAAAAACTTAACCGCCAGGAAATATTTTTTTGAAAAAATCCCTAAGCCCCGGGTTCACAATTCCAGCAAAAATCTGACTTTTGGCAATTCACTCAAAAATGGTGCCAGAAGCTTGAAAATGCTCTCCTGAAAGGTTTGGCACTCGAAACAGAAGGCTTTTTATCACAGGACAAGAAATCAGCCATCAAAAACTTAACCGGCAGAATTTTTTTTTTTGAAAAGATCCCTAAGCCCCGGGGTCACAATTTCAGCAAAAATCTGACTTTTGGCAATTCACTCAAAAATGGTGCCAGAAGCTTGAAAATGCTCTCCTGAAAGGTTTGGCGATGGAAACAGAAGGCTTTTTATCACAGGACAAGAAATAAGCCCTCAAAAACGTAACCAACAGAAAATATTTTTTTGAAAAAATCCCTAAGCCCCGGGGTCACAATTTCATCAAAAATCTGACTTTCGGCAGTTCACTCAAAAATGGTGCCAAAAGGTTGAAAATGCTCTCCTGAAAGGTTTGGCACTCGAAACAGAAGGCTTTTTATCACAGGACAAGAAATCAGACCTCAAAAACTTAACCGCCAGGAAATATTTTTTTGAAAAAATCCCTAAGCCCCGGGTTCACAATTCCAGCAAAAATCTGACTTTTGGCAATTCACTCAAAAATGGAGCCAGAAGCTTGAAAATGCTCTCATGAAAGGTTTGGCGATGGAAACAGAAGGCTTTTTATCACAGGACAAGAAATAAGCCCTCAAAAACGTAACCAACAGAAAATATTTTTTTGAAAAAATCCCTAAGCCCCGGGGTCACAATTTCAGCAAAAATCTGACTTTTGGCAATTCACTCAAAAATGGTGCCAGAAGCTTGAAAATGCTCTCCAGAAAGGTTTGGCACTCAAAACAGAAGGCTTTTTATCACAGGACAAGAAATCAGCCCTCAAAAACTTAACCGGCAGAAAATATTTTTTTGAAAAAATCCCTAAGCCCCGGGGTCACAATTTCATCAAAAATCTGACTTTCGGCAGTTCACTCAAAAATGGTGCCAAAAGGTTGAAAATGCTCTCCTGAAAGGTTTGGCACTCGAAACAGAAGGCTTTTTATCACAGGACAAGAAATCAGACCTCAAAAACTTAACCGCCAGGAAATATTTTTTTGAAAAAATCCCTAAGCCCCGGGTTCACAATTCCAGCAAAAATCTGACTTTTGGCAATTCACTCAAAAATGGTGCCAGAAGCTTGAAAATGCTCTCCTGAAAGGTTTGGCACTCGAAACAGAAGGCTTTTTATCACAGGACAAGAAATCAGCCGTCAAAAACTTAACCGGCAGAAATTTTTTTTTGAAAAAATCCCTAAGCCCCGGGGTCACAATTTCAGCAAAAATCTGACTTTTGGCAATTCACTCAAAAATGGTGCCAGAAGCTTGAAAATGCTCTCCTGAAAGGTTTGGCGATGGAAACAGAAGGCTTTTTATCACAGGACAAGAAATCAGCCCTCAAAAACTTAACCGGCAGAAAATATTTTTTTGAAAAAATCCCTAAGCCCCGGGGTCACAATTTCATCAAAAATCTGACTTTCGGCAGTTCACTCAAAAATGGTGCCAAAAGGTTGAAAATGCTCTCCTGAAAGGTTTGGCACTCGAAACAGAAGGCTTTTTATCACAGGACAAGAAATCAGACCTCAAAAACTTAACCGCCAGGAAATATTTTTTTGAAAAAATCCCTAAGCCCCGGGGTCACAATTTCAGCAAAAATCTGACTTTTGGCAATTCACTCAAAAATGGTGCCTGAAGCTTGAAAATGCTCTCCTGAAAGGTTTGGCGATGGAAACAGAAGGCTTTTTATCACAGGACAAGAAATCAGCCCTCAAAAACGTAACCGGCAGAAAATATTGTTTTGAAAAAATCCCTAAGCCCCGGGGTCACAATTTCATCAAAAATCTGACTTTCGGCAGTTCACTCAAAATGGTGCCAAAAGGTTGAAAATGCTCTCCTGAAAGGTTTGGCACTCGAAACAGAAGGCTTTTTATCACAGGACAAGAAATCAGACCTCAAAAACTTAACCACCAGGAAATATTTTTTTGAAAAAATCCCTAAGCCCCGGGTTCACAATTCCAGCAAAAATCTGACTTTTGGCAATTCACTCAAAAATGGTGCCAGAAGCTTGAAAATGCTCTCATGAAAGGTTTGGCGATGGAAACAGAAGGCTTTTTATCACAGGACAAGAAATAAGCCCTCAAAAACGTAACCAACAGAAAATATTTTTTTGAAAAAATCCCTAAGCCCCGGGGTCACAATTTCAGCAAAAATCTGACTTTTGGCAATTCACTCAAAAATGGTGCCAGAAGCTTGAAAATGCTCTCCAGAAAGGTTTGGCACTCAAAACAGAAGGCTTTTTATCACAGGACAAGAAATCAGCCCTCAAAAACTTAACCGGCAGAAAATATTTTTTTGAAAAAATCCCTAAGCCCCGGGGTCACAATTTCATCAAAAATCTGACTTTCGGCAGTTCACTCAAAAATGGTGCCAAAAGGTTGAAAATGCTCTCCTGAAAGGTTTGGCACTCGAAACAGAAGGCTTTTTATCACAGGACAAGAAATCAGACCTCAAAAACTTAACCGCCAGGAAATATTTTTTTGAAAAAATCCCTAAGCCCCGGGTTCACAATTCCAGCAAAAATCTGACTTTTGGCAATTCACTCAAAAATGGTGCCAGAAGCTTGAAAATGCTCTCCTGAAAGGTTTGGCACTCGAAACAGAAGGCTTTTTATCACAGGACAAGAAATCAGCCGTCAAAAACTTAACCGGCAGAAATTTTTTTTTGAAAAAATCCCTAAGCCCCGGGGTCACAATTTCAGCAAAAATCTGACTTTTGGCAATTCACTCAAAAATGGTGCCAGAAGCTTGAAAATGCTCTCCTGAAAGGTTTGGCGATGGAAACAGAAGGCTTTTTATCACAGGACAAGAAATCAGCCCTCAAAAACTTAACCGGCAGAAAATATTTTTTTGAAAAAATCCCTAAGCCCCGGGGTCACAATTTCATCAAAAATCTGACTTTCGGCAGTTCACTCAAAAATGGTGCCAAAAGGTTGAAAATGCTCTCCTGAAAGGTTTGGCACTCGAAACAGAAGGCTTTTTATCACAGGACAAGAAATCAGACCTCAAAAACTTAACCGCCAGGAAATATTTTTTTGAAAAAATCCCTAAGCCCCGGGGTCACAATTTCAGCAAAAATCTGACTTTTGGCAATTCACTCAAAAATGGTGCCAGAAGCTTGAAAATGCTCTCCTGAAAGGTTTGGCACTCAAAACAGAAGGCTTTTTATCACAGGACAAGAAATCAGCCCTCAAAAACTTAACCGGCAGAAAATATTTTTTTGAAAAAATCCCTAAGCCCCGGGGTCACAATTTCATCAAAAATCTGACTTTCGGCAGTTCACTCAAAAATGGTGCCAAAAGGTTGAAAATGCTCTCCTGAAAGGTTTGGCACTCGAAACAGAAGGCTTTTTATCACAGGACAAGAAATCAGACCTCAAAAACTTAACCGCCAGGAAATATTTTTTTGAAAAAATCCCTAAGCCCCGGGTTCACAATTCCAGCAAAAATCTGACTTTTGGCAATTCACTCAAAAATGGTGCCAGAAGCTTGAAAATGCTCTCCTGAAAGGTTTGGCACTCGAAACAGAAGGCTTTTTATCACAGGACAAGAAATCAGCCGTCAAAAACTTAACCGGCAGAAATTTTTTTTTGAAAAAATCCCTAAGCCCCGGGGTCACAATTTCAGCAAAAATCTGACTTTTGGCAATTCACTCAAAAATGGTGCCAGAAGCTTGAAAATGCTCTCCTGAAAGGTTTGGCAATGGAAACAGAAGGCTTTTTATCACAGGACAAGAAATCAGCCCTCAAAAACTTAACCGGCAGAAAATATTTTTTTGAAAAAATCCCTAAGCCCCGGGGTCACAATTTCATCAAAAATCTGACTTTCGGCAGTTCACTCAAAAATGGTGCCAAAAGGTTGAAAATGCTCTCCTGAAAGGTTTGGCACTCGAAACAGAAGGCTTTTTATCACAGGACAAGAAATCAGACCTCAAAAACTTAACCGCCAGGAAATATTTTTTTGAAAAAATCCCTAAGCCCCGGGTTCACAATTCCAGCAAAAATCTGACTTTTGGCAATTCACTCAAAAATGGTGCCAGAAGCTTGAAAATGCTCTCCTGAAAGGTTTGGCACTCGAAACAGAAGGCTTTTTATCACAGGACAAGAAATCAGCCATCAAAAACTTAACCGGCAGAATTTTTTTTTTTTGAAAAGATCCCTAAGCCCCGGGGTCACAATTTCAGCAAAAATCTGACTTTTGGCAATTCACTCAAAAATGGTGCCAGAAGCTTGAAAATGCTCTCCTGAAAGGTTTGGCGATGGAAACAGAAGGCTTTTTATCACAGGACAAGAAATAAGCCCTCAAAAACGTAACCAACAGAAAATATTTTTTTGAAAAAATCCCTAAGCCCCGGGGTCACAATTTCAGCAAAAATCTGACTTTTGGCAATTCACTCAAAAATGGTGCCAGAAGCTTGAAAATGCTCTCCAGAAAGGTTTGGCTCTCAAAACAGAAGGCTTTTTATCACAGGACAAGAAATAAGCCCTCAAAAACGTAACCAACAGAAAATATTTTTTTGAAAAAATCCCTAAGCCCCGGGGTCACAATTTCAGCAAAAATCTGACTTTTGGCAATTCACTCAAAAATGGTGCCAGAAGCTTGAAAATGCTCTCCTGAAAGGTTTGGCAATGGAAACAGAAGGCTTTTTATCACAGGACAAGAAATCAGCCCTCAAAAACTTAACCGGCAGAAAATATTTTTTTGAAAAAATCCCTAAGCCCCGGGGTCACAATTTCATCAAAAATCTGACTTTCGGCAGTTCACTCAAAAATGGTGCCAAAAGGTTGAAAATGCTCTCCTGAAAGGTTTGGCACTCGAAACAGAAGGCTTTTTATCACAGGACAAGAAATCAGACCTCAAAAACTTAACCGCCAGGAAATATTTTTTTGAAAAAATCCCTAAGCCCCGGGTTCACAATTCCAGCAAAAATCTGACTTTTGGCAATTCACTCAAAAATGGTGCCAGAAGCTTGAAAATGCTCTCCTGAAAGGTTTGGCACTCGAAACAGAAGGCTTTTTATCACAGGACAAGAAATCAGCCATCAAAAACTTAACCGGCAGAATTTTTTTTTTTGAAAAGATCCCTAAGCCCCGGGGTCACAATTTCAGCAAAAATCTGACTTTTGGCAATTCACTCAAAAATGGTGCCAGAAGCTTGAAAATGCTCTCCTGAAAGGTTTGGCGATGGAAACAGAAGGCTTTTTATCACAGGACAAGAAATAAGCCCTCAAAAACGTAACCAACAGAAAATATTTTTTTGAAAAAATTCCTAAGCCCCGGGGTCACAATTTCAGCAAAAATCTGACTTTTGGCAATTCACTCAAAAATGGTGCCAGAAGCTTGAAAATGCTCTCCAGAAAGGTTTGGCTCTCAAAACAGAAGGCTTTTTATCACAGGACAAGAAATCAGCCCTCAAAAACTTAACCGGCAGAAAATATTTTTTTGAAAAAATCCCTAAGCCCCGGGGTCACAATTTCATCAAAAATCTGACTTTCGGCCGTTCACTCAAAAATGGTGCCAAAAGGTTGAAAATGCTCTCCTGAAAGGTTTGGCACTCGAAACAGAAGGCTTTTTATCACAGGACAAGAAATCAGCCGTCAAAAACTTAACCGGCAGAATTTTTTTTTTGAAAAAATCCCTAAGCCCCGGGGTCACAATTTCAGCAAAAATCTGACTTTTGGCAATTCACTCAAAAATGGTGCCAGAAGCTTGAAAATGCTCTCCTGAAAGGTTTGGCGATGGAAACAGAAGGCTTTTTATCACAGGACAAGAAATCAGCCCTCAAAAACGTAACCGGCAGAAAATATTGTTTTGAAAAAATCCCTAAGCCCCGGGGTCACAATTTCATCAAAAATCTGACTTTCGGCAGTTCACTCAAAAATGGTGCCAAAAGGTTGAAAATGCTCTCCTGAAAGGTTTGGCACTCGAAACAGAAGGCTTTTTATCACAGGACAAGAAATCAGCCCTCAAAAACTTAACCAGCAGAAAATATTTTTTTGAAAAAATCCCTAAGCCCCGGGTTCACAATTCCAGCAAAAATCTGACTTTTGGCAATTCACTCAAAAATGGTGCCAGAAGCTTGAAAATGCTCTCATGAAAGGTTTGGCGATGGAAACAGAAGGCTTTTTATCACAGGACAAGAAATAAGCCCTCAAAAACGTAACCAACAGAAAATATTTTTTTGAAAAAATCCCTAAGCCCCGGGGTCACAATTTCAGCAAAAATCTGACTTTTGGCAATTCACTCAAAAATGGTGCCAGAAGCTTGAAAATGCTCTCCTGAAAGGTTTGGCACTCAAAACAGAAGGCTTTTTATCACAGGACAAGAAATCAGCCCTCAAAAACTTAACCGGCAGAAAATATTTTTTTGAAAAAATCCCTAAGCCCCGGGGTCACAATTTCATCAAAAATCTGACTTTCGGCAGTTCACTCAAAAATGGTGCCAAAAGGTTGAAAATGCTCTCCTGAAAGGTTTGGCACTCGAAACAGAAGGCTTTTTATCACAGGACAAGAAATCAGCCGTCAAAAACTTAACCGGCAGAAATTTTTTTTTGAAAAAATCCCTAAGCCCCGGGGTCACAATTTCAGCAAAAATCTGACTTTTGGCAATTCACTCAAAAATGGTGCCAGAAGCTTGAAAATGCTCTCCTGAAAGGTTTGGCGATGGAAACAGAAGGCTTTTTATCACAGGACAAGAAATCAGCCCTCAAAAACTTAACCGGCAGAAAATATTGTTTTGAAAAAATCCCTAAGCCCCGGGGTCACAATTTCAGCAAAAATCTGACTTTTGGCAATTCACTCAAAAATGGTGCAAAAAGCTTGAAAATGCTCTCCTGAACGGTTTGGCACTCGAAACAGAAGGCTTTTTATCACAGGACAAGAAATCAGCCCTCAAAAACTTAACCGGCAGAAAATATTGTTTTGAAAAAATCCCTAAGCCCCGGGGTCACGATTTCAGCAAAAATCTGACTTTTGGCAATTCACTCAAAAATGGTGCAAAAAGCTTGAAAATGCTCTCCTGAACGGTTTGGCACTCGAAACAGAAGGCTTTTTATCACAGGACAAGAAATCAGCCCTCAAAAACTTAACCGGCAGAAAATATTTTTTTGAAAAAATCCCTAAGCCCCGGGGTCACAATTTCAGCAAAAATCTGACTTTTGGCAGTTCACTCAAAAATGGTGCCAGAAGCTTGAAAATGCTCTCCTGAAAGGTTTGGCACTCGAAACAGAAGGCTTTTTATCACAGGACAAGAAATCAGCCGTCAAAAACTTAACCGGCAGAAAATATTTTTTTGAAAAAATCCCTAAGCCCCGGGGTCACAATTTCAGCAAAAATCTGACTTTTGGCAATTCACTCAAAAATGGTGCCAAAAGGTTGAAAATGTTCTCCTGAAAGCTTTGGCGATGGAAACAGAAGGCTTTTTATCACAGGACAAGAAATAAGCCCTCAAAAACGTAACCGGCAGAAATTATTGTTTTGAAAAAATCCCTAAGCCCCGGGGTCACAATTTCAGCAAAAATCTGACTTTTGGCAATTCACTCAAAAATGGTGCCAGAAGCTTGAAAATGCTCTCCTGAAAGGTTTGGCACTTGAAACAGAAGGCTTTTTATCACAGGACAAGAAATGAGCCCTCAAAAACTTAACCGGCAGAAAATATTTTTTTGAAAAAATCCCTAAGCCCCGGGGTCACAATTTCAGCAAAAATCTGACTTTTGGCAATTCACTCAAAAATGGTGCCAGAAGCTTGAAAATGCTCTCCTGAAAGGTTTGCCACTCAAAACAGAAGGCTTTTTATCACAGGACAAGAAATGAGCCCTCAAAAACTTAACCGGCAGAAAATATTTTTTTGAAAAAATCTCTAAGCCCCGGGGTCACAATTTCAGCAAAAATCTGACTTTTGGCAGTTCACTCAAAAATGGTGCGAGCTGGTTGCAAATGCTACCCTGAAAGTTTTTTCGGTGGAAGCAGAAGTCTTTTTATTACAGGAAAAGGAATCAGCCCTCAACAATTTAACCGTCAGAAAAAGATTTTTTTGAAAAAATCCCTAAGCCCCGGGGTCACAATTTTATAGAATATCTGACTTTCAGAAATTTACTCAAAAATGGTGCCAGAAGCTTGAAAATGCTCTCCTGAAAGGTTTGGCACTCAAAACAGAAGGCTTTTTATCACAGGACAAGAAATCAGCCCTCAAAAACTTAACCGGCAGAAAATATTTTTTTGAAAAAATCCCTAAGCCCCGGGGTCACAATTTCATCAAAAATCTGACTTTCGGCAGTTCACTCAAAAATGGTGCCAAAAGGTTGAAAATGCTCTCCTGAAAGGTTTGGCACTCGAAACAGAAGGCTTTTTATCACAGGACAAGAAATCAGACCTCAAAAACTTAACCGCCAGGAAATATTTTTTTGAAAAAATCCCTAAGCCCCGGGTTCACAATTCCAGCAAAAATCTGACTTTTGGCAATTCACTCAAAAATGGTGCCAGAAGCTTGAAAATGCTCTCCTGAAAGGTTTGGCACTCGAAACAGAAGGCTTTTTATCACAGGACAAGAAATCAGCCATCAAAAACTTAACCGGCAGAATTTTTTTTTTTGAAAAGATCCCTAAGCCCCGGGGTCACAATTTCAGCAAAAATCTGACTTTTGGCAATTCACTCAAAAATGGTGCCAGAAGCTTGAAAATGCTCTCCTGAAAGGTTTGGCGATGGAAACAGAAGGCTTTTTATCACAGGACAAGAAATAAGCCCTCAAAAACGTAACCAACAGAAAATATTTTTTTGAAAAAATTCCTAAGCCCCGGGGTCACAATTTCAGCAAAAATCTGACTTTTGGCAATTCACTCAAAAATGGTGCCAGAAGCTTGAAAATGCTCTCCAGAAAGGTTTGGCTCTCAAAACAGAAGGCTTTTTATCACAGGACAAGAAATCAGCCCTCAAAAACTTAACCGGCAGAAAATATTTTTTTGAAAAAATCCCTAAGCCCCGGGGTCACAATTTCATCAAAAATCTGACTTTCGGCCGTTCACTCAAAAATGGTGCCAAAAGGTTGAAAATGCTCTCCTGAAAGGTTTGGCACTCGAAACAGAAGGCTTTTTATCACAGGACAAGAAATCAGCCGTCAAAAACTTAACCGGCAGAATTTTTTTTTTGAAAAAATCCCTAAGCCCCGGGGTCACAATTTCAGCAAAAATCTGACTTTTGGCAATTCACTCAAAAATGGTGCCAGAAGCTTGAAAATGCTCTCCTGAAAGGTTTGGCGATGGAAACAGAAGGCTTTTTATCACAGGACAAGAAATCAGCCCTCAAAAACGTAACCGGCAGAAAATATTGTTTTGAAAAAATCCCTAAGCCCCGGGGTCACAATTTCATCAAAAATCTGACTTTCGGCAGTTCACTCAAAAATGGTGCCAAAAGGTTGAAAATGCTCTCCTGAAAGGTTTGGCACTCGAAACAGAAGGCTTTTTATCACAGGACAAGAAATCAGCCCTCAAAAACTTAACCAGCAGAAAATATTTTTTTGAAAAAATCCCTAAGCCCCGGGTTCACAATTCCAGCAAAAATCTGACTTTTGGCAATTCACTCAAAAATGGTGCCAGAAGCTTGAAAATGCTCTCATGAAAGGTTTGGCGATGGAAACAGAAGGCTTTTTATCACAGGACAAGAAATAAGCCCTCAAAAACGTAACCAACAGAAAATATTTTTTTGAAAAAATCCCTAAGCCCCGGGGTCACAATTTCAGCAAAAATCTGACTTTTGGCAATTCACTCAAAAATGGTGCCAGAAGCTTGAAAATGCTCTCCTGAAAGGTTTGGCACTCAAAACAGAAGGCTTTTTATCACAGGACAAGAAATCAGCCCTCAAAAACTTAACCGGCAGAAAATATTTTTTTGAAAAAATCCCTAAGCCCCGGGGTCACAATTTCATCAAAAATCTGACTTTCGGCAGTTCACTCAAAAATGGTGCCAAAAGGTTGAAAATGCTCTCCTGAAAGGTTTGGCACTCGAAACAGAAGGCTTTTTATCACAGGACAAGAAATCAGCCGTCAAAAACTTAACCGGCAGAAATTTTTTTTTGAAAAAATCCCTAAGCCCCGGGGTCACAATTTCAGCAAAAATCTGACTTTTGGCAATTCACTCAAAAATGGTGCCAGAAGCTTGAAAATGCTCTCCTGAAAGGTTTGGCGATGGAAACAGAAGGCTTTTTATCACAGGACAAGAAATCAGCCCTCAAAAACTTAACCGGCAGAAAATATTGTTTTGAAAAAATCCCTAAGCCCCGGGGTCACAATTTCAGCAAAAATCTGACTTTTGGCAATTCACTCAAAAATGGTGCAAAAAGCTTGAAAATGCTCTCCTGAACGGTTTGGCACTCGAAACAGAAGGCTTTTTATCACAGGACAAGAAATCAGCCCTCAAAAACTTAACCGGCAGAAAATATTGTTTTGAAAAAATCCCTAAGCCCCGGGGTCACGATTTCAGCAAAAATCTGACTTTTGGCAATTCACTCAAAAATGGTGCAAAAAGCTTGAAAATGCTCTCCTGAACGGTTTGGCACTCGAAACAGAAGGCTTTTTATCACAGGACAAGAAATCAGCCCTCAAAAACTTAACCGGCAGAAAATATTTTTTTGAAAAAATCCCTAAGCCCCGGGGTCACAATTTCAGCAAAAATCTGACTTTTGGCAGTTCACTCAAAAATGGTGCCAGAAGCTTGAAAATGCTCTCCTGAAAGGTTTGGCACTCGAAACAGAAGGCTTTTTATCACAGGACAAGAAATCAGCCGTCAAAAACTTAACCGGCAGAAAATATTTTTTTGAAAAAATCCCTAAGCCCCGGGGTCACAATTTCAGCAAAAATCTGACTTTTGGCAATTCACTCAAAAATGGTGCCAAAAGGTTGAAAATGTTCTCCTGAAAGCTTTGGCGATGGAAACAGAAGGCTTTTTATCACAGGACAAGAAATAAGCCCTCAAAAACGTAACCGGCAGAAATTATTGTTTTGAAAAAATCCCTAAGCCCCGGGGTCACAATTTCAGCAAAAATCTGACTTTTGGCAATTCACTCAAAAATGGTGCCAGAAGCTTGAAAATGCTCTCCTGAAAGGTTTGGCACTTGAAACAGAAGGCTTTTTATCACAGGACAAGAAATGAGCCCTCAAAAACTTAACCGGCAGAAAATATTTTTTTGAAAAAATCCCTAAGCCCCGGGGTCACAATTTCAGCAAAAATCTGACTTTTGGCAATTCACTCAAAAATGGTGCCAGAAGCTTGAAAATGCTCTCCTGAAAGGTTTGCCACTCAAAACAGAAGGCTTTTTATCACAGGACAAGAAATGAGCCCTCAAAAACTTAACCGGCAGAAAATATTTTTTTGAAAAAATCTCTAAGCCCCGGGGTCACAATTTCAGCAAAAATCTGACTTTTGGCAGTTCACTCAAAAATGGTGCGAGCTGGTTGCAAATGCTACCCTGAAAGTTTTTTCGGTGGAAGCAGAAGTCTTTTTATTACAGGAAAAGGAATCAGCCCTCAACAATTTAACCGTCAGAAAAAGATTTTTTTGAAAAAATCCCTAAGCCCCGGGGTCACAATTTTATAGAATA
Source organism: Podarcis liolepis (assembly GCF_965112155.1). NCBI lineage: Eukaryota > Metazoa > Chordata > Lepidosauria > Squamata > Lacertidae > Podarcis > Podarcis liolepis. The sequence continues at coordinate 90,570,289 of NC_139559.1, read as the reverse complement.
TCTGACTTTCAGAAATTCACTCAAAAATGGTGCCAGAAGCTTGAAAATGCTCTCCTGAAAGGTTTGGCACTCAAAACAGAAGGCTTTTTATCACAGGACAAGAAATCAGCCCTCAAAAACTTAACCGGCAGAAAATATTTTTTTGAAAAAATCCCTAAGCCCCGGGGTCACAATTTCATCAAAAATCTGACTTTCGGCAGTTCACTCAAAAATGGTGCCAAAAGGTTGAAAATGCTCTCCTGAAAGGTTTGGCACTCGAAACAGAAGGCTTTTTATCACAGGACAAGAAATCAGCCGTCAAAAACTTAACCGGCAGAAATTTTTTTTTGAAAAAATCCCTAAGCCCCGGGGTCACAATTTCAGCAAAAATCTGACTTTTGGCAATTCACTCAAAAATGGTGCAAAAAGCTTGAAAATGCTCTCCTGAACGGTTTGGCACTCGAAACAGAAGGCTTTTTATCACAGGACAAGAAATCAGCCCTCAAAAACTTAACCGGCAGAAAATATTGTTTTGAAAAAATCCCTAAGCCCCGGGGTCACAATTTCAGCAAAAATCTGACTTTTGGCAGTTCACTCAAAAATGGTGCCAGAAGCTTGAAAATGCTCTCCTGAAAGGTTTGGCACTCGAAACAGAAGGCTTTTTATCACAGGACAAGAAATCAGCCGTCAAAAACTTAACCGGCAGAAAATATTTTTTTGAAAAAATCCCTAAGCCCCGGGGTCACAATTTCAGCAAAAATCTGACTTTTGGCAATTCACTCAAAAATGGTGCCAAAAGGTTGAAAATGCTCTCCTGAAAGGTTTGGCACTTGAAACAGAAGGCTTTTTATCACAGGACAAGAAATGAGCCCTCAAAAACTTAACCGGCAGAAAATATTTTTTTGAAAAAATCCCTAAGCCCCGGGGTCACAATTTCAGCAAAAATCTGACTTTTGGCAATTCACTCAAAAATGGTGCCAGAAGCTTGAAAATGCTCTCCTGAAAGGTTTGCCACTCAAAACAGAAGGCTTTTTATCACAGGACAAGAAATGAGCCCTCAAAAACTTAACCGGCAGAAAATATTTTTTTGAAAAAATCTCTAAGCCCCGGGGTCACAATTTCAGCAAAAATCTGACTTTTGGCAGTTCACTCAAAAATGGTGCGAGCTGGTTGCAAATGCTACCCTGAAAGTTTTTTCGGTGGAAGCAGAAGTCTTTTTATTACAGGAAAAGGAATCAGCCCTCAACAATTTAACCGTCAGAAAAAGATTTTTTTGAAAAAATCCCTAAGCCCCGGGGTCACAATTTTATAGAATATCTGACTTTCAGAAATTCACTCAAAAATGGTGCCAGAAGCTTGAAAATGCTCTCCTGAAAGGTTTGGCACTCAAAACAGAAGGCTTTTTATCACAGGACAAGAAATCAGCCCTCAAAAACTTAACCGGCAGAAAATATTTTTTTGAAAAAATCCCTAAGCCCCGGGGTCACAATTTCATCAAAAATCTGACTTTCGGCAGTTCACTCAAAAATGGTGCCAAAAGGTTGAAAATGCTCTCCTGAAAGGTTTGGCACTCGAAACAGAAGGCTTTTTATCACAGGACAAGAAATCAGCCGTCAAAAACTTAACCGGCAGAAATTTTTTTTTGAAAAAATCCCTAAGCCCAGGGGTCACAATTTCAGCAAAAATCTGACTTTTGGCAATTCACTCAAAAATGGTGCCAGAAGCTTGAAAATGCTCTCCTGAAAGGTTTGGCGATGGAAACAGAAGGCTTTTTATCACAGGACAAGAAATCAGCCCTCAAAAACTTAACCGGCAGAAAATATTGTTTTGAAAAAATCCCTAAGCCCCGGGGTCACAATTTCAGCAAAGTTCTGACTTTTGGCAATTCACTCAAAAATGGTGCAAAAAGCTTGAAAATGCTCTCCTGAACGGTTTGGCACTCGAAACAGAAGGCTTTTTATCACAGGACAAGAAATCAGCCCTCAAAAACTTAACCGGCAGAAAATATTGTTTTGAAAAAATCCCTAAGCCCCGGGGTCACAATTTCAGCAAAAATCTGACTTTTGGCAATTCACTCAAAAATGGTGCAAAAAGCTTGAAAATGCTCTCCTGAACGGTTTGGCACTCGAAACAGAAGGCTTTTTATCACAGGACAAGAAATCAGCCCTCAAAAACTTAACCGGCAGAAAATATTTTTTTGAAAAAATCCCTAAGCCCCGGGGTCACAATTTCAGCAAAAATCTGACTTTTGGCAATTCACTCAAAAATGGTGCCAGAAGCTTGAAAATGCTCTCCTGAAAGGTTTGCCACTCAAAACAGAAGGCTTTTTATCACAGGACAAGAAATGAGCCCTCAAAAACTTAACCGGCAGAAAATATTTTTTTGAAAAAATCTCTAAGCCCCGGGGTCACAATTTCAGCAAAAATCTGACTTTTGGCAGTTCACTCAAAAATGGTGCGAGCTGGTTGCAAATGCTACCCTGAAAGTTTTTTCGGTGGAAGCAGAAGTCTTTTTATTACAGGAAAAGGAATCAGCCCTCAACAATTTAACCGTCAGAAAAAGATTTTTTTGAAAAAATCCCTAAGCCCCGGGGTCACAATTTTATAGAATATCTGACTTTCAGAAATTCACTCAAAAATGGTGCCAAACGGTTGCAAATGCTCCCCTGTGAGGTTTATCGGTGGAAATAAAGTCTTTCTATCACAGGAAAAGGAATCACCCCTCAACAACTAAACCAGCAGAAAATGATTTTTTTGAAAAAATCCCGAAGGTCACAATTTCATCAAAAATCTGACTTTCGGCAATTCACTCAAAAATGGTGCCAAATGGTTGCAAATGCTCCCCTGAGAGTTCTGATGGTGAAAAGAGAAGGCTTTTTATGACAGGGGGGAAAAAATCAGCCCTTGACAACTTAAGCGACAGAAAAAGATTTTTCTCAAAAAATCATTAAGTCCCGGGGTCACAATTTCATAGAAAATCTGACTTTCGGCAATTCACTCAGAAATGGTGCCAAACGGTTGCAAATGTTCCCCTGAAAGGTTTTTCGGTGGAAACAGAAGTCTTTTTATCACAGGAAAAGGAATCAGCCCTCGACAACTTAACCGGCAGAAAATGATTTTTTTGAAAAAAAAAATCCCTAAGCCCCGGGGTCACAATTTCAGCAAAAATCTGACTTTTGGCAATTCACTCAAAAATGGTGCCAGAAGCTTGAAAATGCTCTCCTGAAAGGTTTGGCACTCAAAACAGAAGGCTTTTTATCACAGGACAAGAAATCAGCCCTCAAAAACTTAACCGGCAGAAAATATTTTTTTGAAAAAATCCCTAAGCCCCGGGGTCACAATTTCATCAAAAATCTGACTTTCGGCAGTTCACTCAAAAATGGTGCCAAAAGGTTGAAAATGCTCTCCTGAAAGGTTTGGCACTCGAAACAGAAGGCTTTTTATCACAGGACAAGAAATCAGACCTCAAAAACTTAACCGCCAGGAAATATTTTTTTGAAAAAATCCCTAAGCCCCGGGTTCACAATTCCAGCAAAAATCTGACTTTTGGCAATTCACTCAAAAATGGTGCCAGAAGCTTGAAAATGCTCTCCTGAAAGGTTTGGCACTCGAAACAGAAGGCTTTTTATCACAGGACAAGAAATCAGCCGTCAAAAACTTAACCGGCAGAAATTTTTTTTTGAAAAAATCCCTAAGCCCCGGGGTCACAATTTCAGCAAAAATCTGACTTTTGGCAATTCACTCAAAAATGGTGCCAGAAGCTTGAAAATGCTCTCCTGAAAGGTTTGGCGATGGAAACAGAAGGCTTTTTATCACAGGACAAGAAATCAGCCCTCAAAAACTTAACCGGCAGAAAATATTTTTTTGAAAAAATCCCTAAGCCCCGGGGTCACAATTTCATCAAAAATCTGACTTTCGGCAGTTCACTCAAAAATGGTGCCAAAAGGTTGAAAATGCTCTCCTGAAAGGTTTGGCACTCGAAACAGAAGGCTTTTTATCACAGGACAAGAAATCAGACCTCAAAAACTTAACCGCCAGGAAATATTTTTTTGAAAAAATCCCTAAGCCCCGGGGTCACAATTTCAGCAAAAATCTGACTTTTGGCAATTCACTCAAAAATGGTGCCTGAAGCTTGAAAATGCTCTCCTGAAAGGTTTGGCGATGGAAACAGAAGGCTTTTTATCACAGGACAAGAAATCAGCCCTCAAAAACGTAACCGGCAGAAAATATTGTTTTGAAAAAATCCCTAAGCCCCGGGGTCACAATTTCATCAAAAATCTGACTTTCGGCAGTTCACTCAAAATGGTGCCAAAAGGTTGAAAATGCTCTCCTGAAAGGTTTGGCACTCGAAACAGAAGGCTTTTTATCACAGGACAAGAAATCAGACCTCAAAAACTTAACCACCAGGAAATATTTTTTTGAAAAAATCCCTAAGCCCCGGGTTCACAATTCCAGCAAAAATCTGACTTTTGGCAATTCACTCAAAAATGGTGCCAGAAGCTTGAAAATGCTCTCATGAAAGGTTTGGCGATGGAAACAGAAGGCTTTTTATCACAGGACAAGAAATAAGCCCTCAAAAACGTAACCAACAGAAAATATTTTTTTGAAAAAATCCCTAAGCCCCGGGGTCACAATTTCAGCAAAAATCTGACTTTTGGCAATTCACTCAAAAATGGTGCCAGAAGCTTGAAAATGCTCTCCTGAAAGGTTTGGCACTCAAAACAGAAGGCTTTTTATCACAGGACAAGAAATCAGCCCTCAAAAACTTAACCGGCAGAAAATATTTTTTTGAAAAAATCCCTAAGCCCCGGGGTCACAATTTCATCAAAAATCTGACTTTCGGCAGTTCACTCAAAAATGGTGCCAAAAGGTTGAAAATGCTCTCCTGAAAGGTTTGGCACTCGAAACAGAAGGCTTTTTATCACAGGACAAGAAATCAGACCTCAAAAACTTAACCGCCAGGAAATATTTTTTTGAAAAAATCCCTAAGCCCCGGGTTCACAATTCCAGCAAAAATCTGACTTTTGGCAATTCACTCAAAAATGGTGCCAGAAGCTTGAAAATGCTCTCCTGAAAGGTTTGGCACTCGAAACAGAAGGCTTTTTATCACAGGACAAGAAATCAGCCATCAAAAACTTAACCGGCAGAATTTTTTTTTTTGAAAAGATCCCTAAGCCCCGGGGTCACAATTTCAGCAAAAATCTGACTTTTGGCAATTCACTCAAAAATGGTGCCAGAAGCTTGAAAATGCTCTCCTGAAAGGTTTGGCGATGGAAACAGAAGGCTTTTTATCACAGGACAAGAAATAAGCCCTCAAAAACGTAACCAACAGAAAATATTTTTTTGAAAAAATCCCTAAGCCCCGGGGTCACAATTTCAGCAAAAATCTGACTTTTGGCAATTCACTCAAAAATGGTGCCAGAAGCTTGAAAATGCTCTCCAGAAAGGTTTGGCTCTCAAAACAGAAGGCCTTTTATCACAGGACAAGAAATCAGCCCTCAAAAACTTAACCGGCAGAAAATATTTTTTTGAAAAAATCCCTAAGCCCCGGGGTCACAATTTCATCAAAAATCTGACTTTCGGCCGTTCACTCAAAAATGGTGCCAAAAGGTTGAAAATGCTCTCCTGAAAGGTTTGGCACTCGAAACAGAAGGCTTTTTATCACAGGACAAGAAATCAGCCGTCAAAAACTTAACCGGCAGAATTTTTTTTTTGAAAAAATCCCTAAGCCCCGGGGTCACAATTTCAGCAAAAATCTGACTTTTGGCAATTCACTCAAAAATGGTGCCAGAAGCTTGAAAATGCTCTCCTGAAAGGTTTGGCGATGGAAACAGAAGGCTTTTTATCACAGGACAAGAAATCAGCCCTCAAAAACGTAACCGGCAGAAAATATTGTTTTGAAAAAATCCCTAAGCCCCGGGGTCACAATTTCATCAAAAATCTGACTTTCGGCAGTTCACTCAAAAATGGTGCCAAAAGGTTGAAAATGCTCTCCTGAAAGGTTTGGCACTCGAAACAGAAGGCTTTTTATCACAGGACAAGAAATCAGCCCTCAAAAACTTAACCAGCAGAAAATATTTTTTTGAAAAAATCCCTAAGCCCCGGGTTCACAATTCCAGCAAAAATCTGACTTTTGGCAATTCACTCAAAAATGGTGCCAGAAGCTTGAAAATGCTCTCATGAAAGGTTTGGCGATGGAAACAGAAGGCTTTTTATCACAGGACAAGAAATAAGCCCTCAAAAACGTAACCAACAGAAAATATTTTTTTGAAAAAATCCCTAAGCCCCGGGGTCACAATTTCAGCAAAAATCTGACTTTTGGCAATTCACTCAAAAATGGTGCCAGAAGCTTGAAAATGCTCTCCTGAAAGGTTTGGCACTCAAAACAGAAGGCTTTTTATCACAGGACAAGAAATCAGCCCTCAAAAACTTAACCGGCAGAAAATATTTTTTTGAAAAAATCCCTAAGCCCCGGGGTCACAATTTCATCAAAAATCTGACTTTCGGCAGTTCACTCAAAAATGGTGCCAAAAGGTTGAAAATGCTCTCCTGAAAGGTTTGGCACTCGAAACAGAAGGCTTTTTATCACAGGACAAGAAATCAGCCCTCAAAAACTTAACCGGCAGAAATTTTTTTTTGAAAAAATCCCTAAGCCCCGGGGTCACAATTTCAGCAAAAATCTGACTTTTGGCAATTCACTCAAAAATGGTGCCAGAAGCTTGAAAATGCTCTCCTGAAAGGTTTGGCGATGGAAACAGAAGGCTTTTTATCACAGGACAAGAAATCAGCCCTCAAAAACTTAACCGGCAGAAAATATTGTTTTGAAAAAATCCCTAAGCCCCGGGGTCACAATTTCAGCAAAAATCTGACTTTTGGCAATTCACTCAAAAATGGTGCAAAAAGCTTGAAAATGCTCTCCTGAACGGTTTGGCACTCGAAACAGAAGGCTTTTTATCACAGGACAAGAAATCAGCCCTCAAAAACTTAACCGGCAGAAAATATTGTTTTGAAAAAATCCCTAAGCCCCGGGGTCACGATTTCAGCAAAAATCTGACTTTTGGCAATTCACTCAAAAATGGTGCAAAAAGCTTGAAAATGCTCTCCTGAACGGTTTGGCACTCGAAACAGAAGGCTTTTTATCACAGGACAAGAAATCAGCCCTCAAAAACTTAACCGGCAGAAAATATTTTTTTGAAAAAATCCCTAAGCCCCGGGGTCACAATTTCAGCAAAAATCTGACTTTTGGCAGTTCACTCAAAAATGGTGCCAGAAGCTTGAAAATGCTCTCCTGAAAGGTTTGGCACTCGAAACAGAAGGCTTTTTATCACAGGACAAGAAATCAGCCGTCAAAAACTTAACCGGCAGAAAATATTTTTTTGAAAAAATCCCTAAGCCCCGGGGTCACAATTTCAGCAAAAATCTGACTTTTGGCAATTCACTCAAAAATGGTGCCAAAAGGTTGAAAATGTTCTCCTGAAAGCTTTGGCGATGGAAACAGAAGGCTTTTTATCACAGGACAAGAAATAAGCCCTCAAAAACGTAACCGGCAGAAATTATTGTTTTGAAAAAATCCCTAAGCCCCGGGGTCACAATTTCAGCAAAAATCTGACTTTTGGCAATTCACTCAAAAATGGTGCCAGAAGCTTGAAAATGCTCTCCTGAAAGGTTTGGCACTTGAAACAGAAGGCTTTTTATCACAGGACAAGAAATGAGCCCTCAAAAACTTAACCGGCAGAAAATATTTTTTTGAAAAAATCCCTAAGCCCCGGGGTCACAATTTCAGCAAAAATCTGACTTTTGGCAATTCACTCAAAAATGGTGCCAGAAGCTTGAAAATGCTCTCCTGAAAGGTTTGCCACTCAAAACAGAAGGCTTTTTATCACAGGACAAGAAATGAGCCCTCAAAAACTTAACCGGCAGAAAATATTTTTTTGAAAAAATCTCTAAGCCCCGGGGTCACAATTTCAGCAAAAATCTGACTTTTGGCAATTCACTCAAAAATGGTGCGAGCTGGTTGCAAATGCTACCCTGAAAGTTTTTTCGGTGGAAGCAGAAGTCTTTTTATTACAGGAAAAGGAATCAGCCCTCAACAATTTAACCGTCAGAAAAAGATTTTTTTGAAAAAATCCCTAAGCCCCGGGGTCACAATTTTATAGAATATCTGACTTTCAGAAATTCACTCAAAAATGGTGCCAGAAGCTTGAAAATGCTCTCCTGAAAGGTTTGGCACTCAAAACAGAAGGCTTTTTATCACAGGACAAGAAATCAGCCCTCAAAAACTTAACCGGCAGAAAATATTTTTTTGAAAAAATCCCTAAGCCCCGGGGTCACAATTTCATCAAAAATCTGACTTTCGGCAGTTCACTCAAAAATGGTGCCAAAAGGTTGAAAATGCTCTCCTGAAAGGTTTGGCACTCGAAACAGAAGGCTTTTTATCACAGGACAAGAAATCAGCCGTCAAAAACTTAACCGGCAGAAATTTTTTTTTGAAAAAATCCCTAAGCCCCGGGGTCACAATTTCAGCAAAAATCTGACTTTTGGCAATTCACTCAAAAATGGTGCCAGAAGCTTGAAAATGCTCTCCTGAAAGGTTTGGCGATGGAAACAGAAGGCTTTTTATCACAGGACAAGAAATCAGCCCTCAAAAACTTAACCGGCAGAAAATATTGTTTTGAAAAAATCCCTAAGCCCCGGGGTCACAATTTCAGCAAAAATCTGACTTTTGGCAATTCACTCAAAAATGGTGCAAAAAGCTTGAAAATGCTCTCCTGAACGGTTTGGCACTCGAAACAGAAGGCTTTTTATCACAGGACAAGAAATCAGCCCTCAAAAACTTAACCGGCAGAAAATATTTTTTTGAAAAAATCCCTAAGCCCCGGGGTCACAATTTCAGCAAAAATCTGACTTTTGGCAGTTCACTCAAAAATGGTGCCAGAAGCTTGAAAATGCTCTCCTGAAAGGTTTGGCACTCGAAACAGAAGGCTTTTTATCACAGGACAAGAAATCAGCCGTCAAAAACTTAACCGGCAGAAAATATTTTTTTGAAAAAATCCCTAAGCCCCGGGGTCACAATTTCAGCAAAAATCTGACTTTTGGCAATTCACTCAAAAATGGTGCCAAAAGGTTGAAAATGTTCTCCTGAAAGCTTTGGCGATGGAAACAGAAGGCTTTTTATCACAGGACAAGAAATAAGCCCTCAAAAACGTAACCGGCAGAAATTATTGTTTTGAAAAAATCCCTAAGCCCCGGGGTCACAATTTCAGCAAAAATCTGACTTTTGGCAATTCACTCAAAAATGGTGCCAGAAGCTTGAAAATGCTCTCCTGAAAGGTTTGGCACTTGAAACAGAAGGCTTTTTATCACAGGACAAGAAATGAGCCCTCAAAAACTTAACCGGCAGAAAATATTTTTTTGAAAAAATCCCTAAGCCCCGGGGTCACAATTTCAGCAAAAATCTGACTTTTGGCAATTCACTCAAAAATGGTGCCAGAAGCTTGAAAATGCTCTCCTGAAAGGTTTGCCACTCAAAACAGAAGGCTTTTTATCACAGGACAAGAAATGAGCCCTCAAAAACTTAACCGGCAGAAAATATTTTTTTGAAAAAATCTCTAAGCCCCGGGGTCACAATTTCAGCAAAAATCTGACTTTTGGCAGTTCACTCAAAAATGGTGCGAGCTGGTTGCAAATGCTACCCTGAAAGTTTTTTCGGTGGAAGCAGAAGTCTTTTTATTACAGGAAAAGGAATCAGCCCTCAACAATTTAACCGTCAGAAAAAGATTTTTTTGAAAAAATCCCTAAGCCCCGGGGTCACAATTTTATAGAATATCTGACTTTCAGAAATTCACTCAAAAATGGTGCCAGAAGCTTGAAAATGCTCTCCTGAAAGGTTTGGCACTCAAAACAGAAGGCTTTTTATCACAGGACAAGAAATCAGCCCTCAAAAACTTAACCGGCAGAAAATATTTTTTTGAAAAAATCCCTAAGCCCCGGGGTCACAATTTCATCAAAAATCTGACTTTCGGCAGTTCACTCAAAAATGGTGCCAAAAGGTTGAAAATGCTCTCCTGAAAGGTTTGGCACTCGAAACAGAAGGCTTTTTATCACAGGACAAGAAATCAGCCGTCAAAAACTTAACCGGCAGAAATTTTTTTTTGAAAAAATCCCTAAGCCCCGGGGTCACAATTTCAGCAAAAATCTGACTTTTGGCAATTCACTCAAAAATGGTGCCAGAAGCTTGAAAATGCTCTCCTGAAAGGTTTGGCGATGGAAACAGAAGGCTTTTTATCACAGGACAAGAAATCAGCCCTCAAAAACTTAACCGGCAGAAAATATTGTTTTGAAAAAATCCCTAAGCCCCGGGGTCACAATTTCAGCAAAGTTCTGACTTTTGGCAATTCACTCAAAAATGGTGCAAAAAGCTTGAAAATGCTCTCCTGAACGGTTTGGCACTCGAAACAGAAGGCTTTTTATCACAGGACAAGAAATCAGCCCTCAAAAACTTAACCGGCAGAAAATATTGTTTTGAAAAAATCCCTAAGCCCCGGGGTCACAATTTCAGCAAAAATCTGACTTTTGGCAATTCACTCAAAAATGGTGCAAAAAGCTTGAAAATGCTCTCCTGAACGGTTTGGCACTCGAAACAGAAGGCTTTTTATCACAGGACAAGAAATCAGCCCTCAAAAACTTAACCGGCAGAAAATATTTTTTTGAAAAAATCCCTAAGCCCCGGGGTCACAATTTCAGCAAAAATCTGACTTTTGGCAATTCACTCAAAAATGGTGCCAGAAGCTTGAAAATGCTCTCCTGAAAGGTTTGCCACTCAAAACAGAAGGCTTTTTATCACAGGACAAGAAATGAGCCCTCAAAAACTTAACCGGCAGAAAATATTTTTTTGAAAAAATCTCTAAGCCCCGGGGTCACAATTTCAGCAAAAATCTGACTTTTGGCAGTTCACTCAAAAATGGTGCGAGCTGGTTGCAAATGCTACCCTGAAAGTTTTTTCGGTGGAAGCAGAAGTCTTTTTATTACAGGAAAAGGAATCAGCCCTCAACAATTTAACCGTCAGAAAAAGATTTTTTTGAAAAAATCCCTAAGCCCCGGGGTCACAATTTTATAGAATATCTGACTTTCAGAAATTCACTCAAAAATGGTGCCAAACGGTTGCAAATGCTCCCCTGTGAGGTTTATCGGTGGAAATAAAGTCTTTCTATCACAGGAAAAGGAATCACCCCTCAACAACTAAACCAGCAGAAAATGATTTTTTTGAAAAAATCCCGAAGGTCACAATTTCATCAAAAATCTGACTTTCGGCAATTCACTCAAAAATGGTGCCAAATGGTTGCAAATGCTCCCCTGAGAGTTCTGATGGTGAAAAGAGAAGGCTTTTTATCACAGGGGGGAAAAAATCAGCCCTTGACAACTTAAGCGACAGAAAAAGATTTTTCTCAAAAAATCATTAAGTCCCGGGGTCACAATTTCATAGAAAATCTGACTTTCGGCAATTCACTCAGAAATGGTGCCAAACGGTTGCAAATGTTCCCCTGAAAGGTTTTTCGGTGGAAACAGAAGTCTTTTTATCACAGGAAAAGGAATCAGCCCTCGACAACTTAACCGGCAGAAAATGATTTTTTTGAAAAAAAAAATCCCTAAGCCCCGGGGTCACAATTTCATCAAAAATCTGACTTCGGCAATTCACTCAAAAATGTTGCCAAACGGTTGCAAGTGCTCCCCTGAAAGGTTGGGCGGTCGAAACAGAAGGCTTTTTATCAAAGGAAAAGAAATCAGCCCTTGACAACTTAAGCGACAGAAAAAGATTTTTCTGAAAAAATCATTAAGTCCCGGGGTCACAATTTCATCAAAAATCTGACTTTCGGCAATTCACTCAAAAATGGTGCCAAACGGTTGCAAATGCTCCCCTGAGAGGTTTTTCGGTGGAAACAGATGTCTTTTTACCACATCATAAGGAATCAGCCCTCAACAACTTAATCGGCAGAAAATGATGTTTTTGAAAAAAATCCCTAAGTCCCGGGGTCACAATTTCATAGAAAATCTGACTTTTGGCAATTCACTCAAAAATGGTGCCAAACAGTTGCAAATGCTCCCCTGAGAGGTTTTTCGGTGGAAACAGAAGTCTTTTTATCACAGGAAAAGGAATCAGCCCTTGACAACTTAACCGGCAGAAAATGATTTTTTTGAAAAAAAATCCCTAAGCCCCGGGGTCACAATTTCATAGAAAATCTGACTTTCGGCAATTCACTCAAAAATGGTGCCAAACGGTTGCAAATGCTCCCCTGAGAGGTTTTTCGGTGGAAACAGAAGTCTTTTTATCGCAGGAAAAGGAATCAGCCCTCAAAAACTTAACCGGCAGAAAAAGATTTTTTTGAAAAAACCCCTAAGTCCCTGGATCACAATTTCATAGAAAATCTGACTTTGGGCAATTCACTCAAAAATGGTGCCAAACAGTTGCAAATGCTCCCCTGAGAGTTTTGGCGGTCGAAAGAGAAGGCTTTTTATCACAGGAAAAGAAATCAGCCCTCGACAACTTAACCGGCAGAAAATGTTTTGGTTTTTTTTTGAAAAAATCCCTAAGCCCCGGGTTCACAATTCCAGCAAAAATCTGACTTTTGGCAATTCACTCAAAAATGGTGCCAGAAGCTTGAAAATGCTCTCCTGAAAGGTTTGGCACTCGAAACAGAAGGCTTTTTATCACAGGACAAGAAATCAGCCCTCAAAAACTTAACCGGCAGAAAATATTGTTTTGAAAAAATCCCTAAGCCCCGGGGTCACAATTTCCGCAAAAATCTGACTTTTGGCAATTCACTCAAAAATGGTGCAAAAAGCTTGAAAATGCTCTCCTGAACGGTTTGGCACTCGAAACAGAAGGCTTTTTATCACAGGACAAGAAATCAGCCCTCAAAAACTTAACCGGCAGAAAATATTTTTTTGAAAAAATCCCTAAGCCCCGGGGTCACAATTTCAGCAAAAATCTGACTTTCAGCAATTCACTCAAAAATGGTGCCAAACGGTTGCAAATGCTCCCCTGAGAGTTTTGGCGGTCAAAAGAGAAGGCTTTTATCACAGGAAATGAAATCAGCCCTCAACAACTTAACCGGCAGAAAAAGATTTTTTTGAAAAAATCCCTAAGTCCCGGGGTCACAATTTCATAGAAAATCTGACTTTCGGCAATTCACTCAAAAATGGTGCCAAACGGTTGCAAATGCTCCCCTGAAAGGTTTTTCGGAGGAAGCAGAAGTCTTTTTATTACAGGAAAAGGAATCAGCCCTCGACAACTTAACCGGCAGAAAAAGATTTTTTTGAAAAAATCCTTAAGCCCCATGGTCACAATTTCATAGAAAATCTGACTTTTGGCAATTCACTCAAAAATGGTGCCAAACGGTTGCAAATGCTCTCCTGAGAGGTTATTCGGTGGAAACAGAAGTCTTTTTATCACAGGAAAAGGAATCAGCCCTCAACAACTTAACCGGCAGAAAAATATTTTTTTGAAAAAATCCCGAAGCCCCGGGGTCACAATTTCATCAAAAATCTGACTTCCGGCAATTCACTCAAAAATGGTGCCAAACGGTTGCAAATGCTCCCCTGACAGGTTTGGCGGTCGAAACAGAAGGCTTTTTATCAAAGGAAAAGGAATCAGCCCTCGACAACTTAACCAGCAGAAAAATATTTTTTTGAAACTATCCCTAAACCCCGGGGTCACAATTTCATCAAAAATCTGACTTTCGGCAGTTCACTCAAAAATGGTGCCAAACGGTTGCAAATGCTCCCCTGACAGGTTTGGCGGTCGAAACAGAAAGGAAAAGGAAAAGGAAAAGGAATCAGCCCTCGACAACTTAACCGGCAGGAAAATATTTTTTTGAAAAAATCCTTAAGCCCCGGGGTCACAATTTCATCAAAAATCTGACTTTCGGCAATTCACTCAAAAATGTTGCCAAACGGTTGCTAATGCTCCCCTGAGAGGTTTGGCGGTCGAAACAGAAGGCTTTTTATCACAGGACAAGAAATCAGCCCTCAAAAACTTAACCGGCAGAAAATATTTTTTTGAAAAAATCCCTAAGCCCCGGGGTCACAATTTCATCAAAAATCTGACTTTCGGCAGTTCACTCAAAAATGGTGCCAAAAGGTTGAAAATGCTCTCCTGAAAGGTTTGGCACTCGAAACAGAAGGCTTTTTATCACAGGACAAGAAATCAGCCGTCAAAAACTTAACCGGCAGAATTTTTTTTTTGAAAAAATCCCTAAGCCCCGGGGTCACAATTTCAGCAAAAATCTGACTTTTGGCAATTCACTCAAAAATGGTGCCAGAAGCTTGAAAATGCTCTCCTGAAAGGTTTGGCGATGGAAACAGAAGGCTTTTTATCACAGGACAAGAAATCAGCCCTCAAAAACTTAACCGGCAGAAAATATTGTTTTGAAAAAATCCCTAAGCCCCGGGGTCACAATTTCCGCAAAAATCTGACTTTTGGCAATTCACTCAAAAATAGTGCCAAAAGCTTGAAAATGCTCTCCTGAACGGTTTGGCACTCGAAACAGAAGGCTTTTTATCACAGGACAAGAAATCAGCCCTCAAAAACTTAACCGGCAGAAAATATTGTTTTGAAAAAATCCCTAAGCCCCGGGGTCACAATTTCAGCAAAAATCTGACTTTTGGCAATTCACTCAAAAATGGTGCAAAAAGCTTGAAAATGCTCTCCTGAACGGTTTGGCACTCGAAACAGAAGGCTTTTTATCACAGGACAAGAAATCAGCCCTCAAAAACTTAACCGGCAGAAAATATTTTTTTGAAAAAATCCCTAAGCCCCGGGGTCACAATTTCAGCAAAAATCTGACTTTTGGCAGTTCACTCAAAAATGGTGCCAGAAGCTTGAAAATGCTCTCCTGAAAGGTTTGGCACTCAAAACAGAAGTCTTTTTATCACAGGAAAAGGAATCAGCCCTCGACAACTTAACCGGCAGAAAATGATTTTTTTGAAAAAAAAAATCCCTAAGCCCCGGGGTCACAATTTCATCAAAAATCTGACTTTCGGCAATTCACTCAAAAATGGTGCCAAACGGTTGCAAATGCTCCCCTGAGAGGTTTTTCGGTGGAAACAGAAGTCTTTTTATCGCAGGAAAAGGAATCAGCCCTCAAAAACTTAACCGGCAGAAAAAGATTTTTTTGAAAAAAACCCCTAAGTCCCTGGATCACAATTTCATAGAAAATCTGACTTTGGGCAATTCACTCAAAAATGGTGCGAAACAGTTGCAAATGCTCCCCTGAGAGTTTTGGCGGTCGAAAGAGAAGGCTTTTTATCACAGGAAAAGAAATCAGCCCTCGACAACTTAACCGGCAGAAAATGTTTTGGTTTTTTTTTGAAAAAATCCCTAAGCCCCGGGTTCACAATTCCAGCAAAAATCTGACTTTTGGCAATTCACTCAAAAATGGTGCCAGAAGCTTGAAAATGCTCTCCTGAAAGGTTTGGCACTCGGAACAGAAGGCTTTTTATCACAGGACAAGAAATCAGCCCTCAAAAACTTAACCGGCAGAAAATATTGTTTTGAAAAAATCCCTAAGCCCCGGGGTCACAATTTCCGCAAAAATCTGACTTTTGGCAATTCACTCAAAAATGGTGCAAAAAGCTTGAAAATGCTCTCCTGAACGGTTTGGCACTCGAAACAGAAGGCTTTTTATCACAGGACAAGAAATCAGCCCTCAAAAACTTAACCGGCAGAAAATATTTTTTTGAAAAAATCCCTAAGCCCCGGGGTCACAATTTCAGCAAAAATCTGACTTTTGGCAATTCACTCAAAAATGGTGCCAAAAGGTTGAAAATGTTCTCCTGAAAGCTTTGGCGATGGAAACAGAAGGCTTTTTATCACAGGACAAGAAATAAGCCCTCAAAAACGTAACCGGCAGAAATTATTGTTTTGAAAAAATCCCTAAGCCCCGGGGTCACAATTTCAGCAAAAATCTGACTTTTGGCAATTCACTCAAAAATGGTGCCAGAAGCTTGAAAATGCTCTCCTGAAAGGTTTGGCACTTGAAACAGAAGGCTTTTTATCACAGGACAAGAAATGAGCCCTCAAAAACTTAACCGGCAGAAAATATTTTTTTGAAAAAATCCCTAAGCCCCGGGGTCACAATTTCAGCAAAAATCTGACTTTTGGCAATTCACTCAAAAATGGTGCCAGAAGCTTGAAAATGCTCTCCTGAAAGGTTTGCCACTCAAAACAGAAGGCTTTTTATCACAGGACAAGAAATGAGCCCTCAAAAACTTAACCGGCAGAAAATATTTTTTTGAAAAAATCTCTAAGCCCCGGGGTCACAATTTCAGCAAAAATCTGACTTTTGGCAGTTCACTCAAAAATGGTGCGAGCTGGTTGCAAATGCTACCCTGAAAGTTTTTTCGGTGGAAGCAGAAGTCTTTTTATTACAGGAAAAGGAATCAGCCCTCAACAATTTAACCGTCAGAAAAAGATTTTTTTGAAAAAATCCTTAAGCCCCGGGGTCACAATTTCATCAAAAATATGACTTTCGGCAATTCACTCAAAAATGGTGCCAAATGGTTGCAAATGCTCCCCTGAGAGTTCTGATGGTGAAAAGAGAAGGCTTTTTATCACATGGGAAAAAAATCAGGCCTTGACAACTTAAGCGACAGAAAAAGATTTTTCTGTAAAAATCATTGAGGCCCGGGGTCACAATTTCATAGAAAATCTGACTTTCGGCAATTCACTCAGAAATGGTGCCAAACGGTTGCAAATGCTCCCCTGAGTGTTTTGGCGGTCGAAACAGAAGGCTTTTTATCATAGGAAAAGGAATCAGCCCTCAACAACTTAACCGGCAGGAAAATAATTTTTTGAAAAAATCCCGAAGCCCCGGGGTCACAATTTCATCAAAAATCTGACTTTCGGCAATTCACTCAAAAATGTGGCCAAACGGTTGCAAATGCTCCCCTGAAAGGTTTTTTGGTGGAAACAGAAGTCTTTTTATCACAGGAAAATGAATCAGCCCTCAACAACTTAACCGGCAGAAAATGATTTTTTTGAAAAAAATCCCTAAGCCCCGGGGTCACAATTTCATAGAAAATCTGACTTTCGGCAATTCACTCAAAAATGGTGCCAAACGGTTGCAAATGCTCTCCTGAGAGGTTTGGCGGTCGAAACAGAAGGCTTTTTATCAAAGGAAAAGGAATAAGCCCTCGACAACTTAACCGGCAGAATTTTTTTTTTTATTTTTTGAAAAAATCCCTAAGCCCCGGGGTCACAATTTCATAGAAAATCTGACTTTCGGCAATTGACTCAAAAATGGTGTCAAACTGTTGCAAATGCTCCCCTGAAAGGTTTTTCGGTGGAAACAGATGTCTTTTTATCACATCATAAGGAATCAGCCCTCAACAACTTAACCGGCAGAAAAATATTTTTTTTGAAAAAAATCCTTAAGCCCCGGGGTCACAATTTCATCAAAAATATGACTTTCGACAATTCACTCAAAAATGGTGCCAAATGGTTGCAAATGCTCCCCTGAGAGTTCTGATGGTGAAAAGAGAAGGCTTTTTATCACAGGGGGGAAAAAATCAGCCCTTGACAACTTAAGCGACAGAAAAAGATTTTTCTGAAAAAATCATTAAGTCCCGGGGTCACAATTTCATAGAAAATCTGACTTTCGGCAATTCACTCAGAAATGGTGCCAAACGGTTGCAAATGTTCCCCTGAAAGGTTTTTCGGTGGAAACAGAAGTCTTTTTATCACAGGAAAAGGAATCAGCCCTCGACAACTTAACCGGCAGAAAATGATTTTTTTGAAAAAAAAAATCCCTAAGCCCCGGGGTCACAATTTCATCAAAAATCTGACTTTCGGCAATTCACTCAAAAATGGTGCCAAACGGTTGCAAATGCTCCCCTGAGAGGTTTTTCGGTGGAAACAGAAGTCTTTTTATCGCAGGAAAAGGAATCAGCCCTCAAAAACTTAACCGGCAGAAAAAGATTTTTTTGAAAAAAACCCCTAAGTCCCTGGATCACAATTTCATAGAAAATCTGACTTTGGGCAATTCACTCAAAAATGGTGCGAAACAGTTGCAAATGCTCCCCTGAGAGTTTTGGCGGTCGAAAGAGAAGGCTTTTTATCACAGGAAAAGAAATCAGCCCTCGACAACTTAACCGGCAGAAAATGTTTTGGTTTTTTTTTGAAAAAATCCCTAAGCCCCGGGTTCACAATTCCAGCAAAAATCTGACTTTTGGCAATTCACTCAAAAATGGTGCCAGAAGCTTGAAAATGCTCTCCTGAAAGGTTTGGCACTCGAAACAGAAGGCTTTTTATCACAGGACAAGAAATCAGCCCTCAAAAACTTAACCGGCAGAAAATATTGTTTTGAAAAAATCCCTAAGCCCCGGGGTCACAATTTCCGCAAAAATCTGACTTTTGGCAATTCACTCAAAAATGGTGCAAAAAGCTTGAAAATGCTCTCCTGAACGGTTTGGCACTCGAAACAGAAGGCTTTTTATCACAGGACAAGAAATCAGCCCTCAAAAACTTAACCGGCAGAAAATATTTTTTTGAAAAAATCCCTAAGCCCCGGGGTCACAATTTCAGCAAAAATCTGACTTTCAGCAATTCACTCAAAAATGGTGCCAAACGGTTGCAAATGCTCCCCTGAAAGGTTTTTCGGAGGAAGCAGAAGTCTTTTTATTACAGGAAAAGGAATCAGCCCTCGACAACTTAACCGGCAGAAAAAGATTTTTTTGAAAAAATCCTGAAGCCCCATGGTCACAATTTCATAGAAAATCTGACTTTTGGCAATTCACTCAAAAATGGTGCCAAACGGTTGCAAATGCTCTCGTAAGAGGTTATTCGGTGGAAACAGAAGTCTTTTTATCACAGGAAAAGGAATCAGCCCTCAACAACTTAACCGGCAGAAAAATATTTTTTTGAAAAAATCCCGAAGCCCCGGGGTCACAATTTCATCAAAAATCTGACTTCCGGCAATTCACTCAAAAATGGTGCCAAACGGTTGCAAATGCTCCCCTGACAGGTTTGGCGGTCGAAACAGAAGGCTTTTTATCAAAGGAAAAGGAATCAGCCCTCGACAACTTAACCAGCAGAAAAATATTTTTTTGAAACTATCCCTAAACCCCGGGGTCACAATTTCATCAAAAATCTGACTTTCGGCAGTTCACTCAAAAATGGTGCCAAACGGTTGCAAATGCTCCCCTGACAGGTTTGGCGGTCGAAACAGAAAGGAAAAGGAAAAGGAAAAGGAATCAGCCCTCGACAACTTAACCGGCAGGAAAATATTTTTTTGAAAAAATCCTTAAGCCCCGGGGTCACAATTTCATCAAAAATCTGACTTTCGGCAATTCACTCAAAAATGTTGCCAAACGGTTGCTAATGCTCCCCTGAGAGGTTTGGCGGTCGAAACAGAAGGCTTTTTATCACAGGAAAAGGAATCTCCCCTCCTCAACTTAACCGGCAGAAAACGATTTTTTTGAAACAATCCCTAAGCCCCGGGGTCACAATTTCATCAAAAATCTGACTTTCGGCAATTCACTCAAAAATGGTGCCAAATGGTTGCAAATGCTCCCCTGAGAGTTTTGGCGGTCGAAACAGAAGGCTTTTTATCAAAGGAAAAGGAATCAGCCCTCGACAACTTAACCGGAACAATTTTTTTTTTTTTTTGAAAAAATCCCTAAGTCCCAGGGTCACAATTTCATAGAAAATCTGACTTTCGGCAATTCACTAAGAAATGGTGCCAAACGGTTGCACATGCTCCCCTGAGAGGTTTTTCGGTGGAAACAGAAGTCTTTTTTTCACAGGAAAAGGAATCAGCCCTCAACAACTTAACCGGCAGAAAATGATTTTTTTGAAAAAAAATCCCTAAGCCCCGGGGTCACAATTTCATCAAAAATATGACTTTCGGCAATTCACTCAAAAATGGTGCCAAACGGTTGCAAATGCTCCCCTGGGAGGTTTTTCGGTGGCAACAGAAGTCTTTTTATCACAGGAAAAGGAATCAGCCCTCAACAACTTAACAGTCAGAAAATGATTTTTTTGAAAAAATCCCTAAGCCCCGGGGTGACAATTTCATAGAAAATCTGACTTTCGGCAATTCACTCAGAAATGGTGCCAAACGGTTGCAAATGCTCCCCTGAGAGGTTTGGCGGTCGAAACAGAAGGCTTTTTATCAAAGGAAAAGGAATCAGCCCTCGACAACTTAACCGGCAGAATTTTTTTTTTTTTTTTGAAAAAATCCCTAAGCCCCGAGGTCACGATTTCATAGAAAATCTGACTTTCGGCAATTCACTCAAAAATGGTGCCAAACGGTTGCAAATGCTCCCCTGAAAGGTTTTTCGGTGGAAACAGATGTCTTTTTATCACATAATAAGGAATCAGCCCTCAACAACTTAACCGGCAGAAAAATATTTTTTTTGAAAAAATCCTTAAGCCCCGGGGTCACAATTTCATCAAAAATATGACTTTCGGCAATTCACTCAAAAATGGTGCCAAATGGTTGCAAATGCTCCCCTGAGAGTTCTGATGGTGAAAAGAGAAGGCTTTTTATCACAGGGGAAAAAAATCAGCCCTTGACAACTTAAGCGACAGAAATAGATTTTTTTGAAAAAATTCCTAAGCCCCGGGGTCACAATTTCATCAAAAATCTCACTTTCGGCACCTCACTCAAAATTGGTGCCAAACGGTTGCAAATGCTCCCCTGAGAGGTTATTCGGTGGAAACAGAAGTCTTTTTATCACAGGAAAAGGAATCAGCCGTCAACAACTTAACCGGCAGAAAAAGATTTTTTTGAAAAAATCCCTAAGCCCCGGGGTGACAATTTCATAGAAAATCTGACTTTCGGCAATTCACTCAAAAATGGTGCCAAACGGTTGCACATGCTCCCCTGAGAGGTTTTTCGGTGGAAACAGAAGTCTTTTTTTCACAGGAAAAGGAATCAGCCCGCAACAACTTAACCGGCAGAAAATGATTTTTTTGAAAAAAAATCCCTAAGCCCCGGGGTCACAATTTCATCAAAAATCTGACTTTCGGCAATTCACTCAAAAATGGTGCCAAACGGTTGCAAATGCTCCCCTGAGAGGTTTTTCGGTGGAAACAGAAGTCTTTTTATCGCAGGAAAAGGAATCAGCCCTCAACAACTTAACAGTCAGAAAATGATTTTTTTGAAAAAATCCCTAAGCCCCGGGGTGACAATTTCATAGAAAATCTGACTTCTGGCAATTCACTCAAAAATGGTGCCAAACGGTTGCAAATGCTCCCCTGAGAGGTTTGGCAGTCGAAACAGAAGGCTTTTTATCAAAGGAAAAGGAATCAGCCCTCGACAACTTAACCGGCAGAATTTTTTTTTTTTTTTTGAAAAAATCCCTAAGCCCCGGGGTCACGATTTCATAGAAAATCTGACTTTCGGCAATTCACTCAAAAATGGTGCCAAACGGTTGCAAATGCTCCCCTGAAAGGTTTTCCGGTGGAAACAGATGTCTTTTTATCACATGATAAGGAATCAGCCCTCAACAACTTAACAGGCAGAATTTTTTTTTTTTGAAAAAATCCTTAAGCCCCGGGGTCACAATTTCATCAAAAATATGACTTTCGGCTATTCACTCAAAAATGGTGCCAAATGGTTGCAAATCCTCCCCTGAGAGTTCTGATGGTGAAAAGAGAAGGCTTTTTATCACAGGGGGAAAAAATCAGCCCTTGACAACTTAAGCGACAGAAAAAGATTTTTCTGAAAAAATCATTAAGGCCCGGGGTCACAATTTCATAGAAAATCTGACTTTCGGCAATTCACTCAGAAATGGTGCCAAACGGTTGCAAATGCTCCCCTGAAAGGTTTTTCGGTGGAAACAGAAGTCTTTTTATTACAGGAAAAGGAATCAGCCCTCAACAACTTAACCGGCAGGAAAATATTTTTTAAAAAAAATCCCGAATCCCCGGGGTCACAATTTCATCCAAATTCTGACTTTCGGCAATTCACTCCAAACTTGTGCCAAACGGTTGCAAATGCTCCCCTGAGAGGTTTTTCGGTGGAAACAGAAGTGTTTTTATCACAGGAAAAGGAATCAGCCCTCAACAACTTAACAGTCAGAAAATGATTTTTTTGAAAAAATCCCTAAGCCCCGGGGTGACAATTTCATAGAAAATCTGACTTTCGGCAATTCACTCAAAAATGGTGCCAAACGGTTGCAAATGCTCCCCTGAGAGATTTGGCGGTCGAAACAGAAGGCTTTCTATCACAGGAAAAGAAATCAGCCCTCAACAATTTAACCGGCAGGAAAAGTTTTTTTTGAAAAAATCCTTAAGCCCCGGGGTCACAATTTCATAGAAAATCTGACTTTCGGCAATTCACTCAAAAATGGTGCCAAACGGTTGCAAATGCTCCCCTGAGAGGTTTTTTGGTGGAAACAGAAGTCTTTTTATCACAGGAAAAGGAATCAGCCCTCAACAACTTAACCGGCAGAAAATGATTTTTTTGAAAAAATCCCTAAGCCCCAGGGTCACAATTTCATCAAAAATATGACTTTCGGCAATTCACTCAAAAATGGTGCCAAATGGTTGCAAATGCTCCCCTGAGAGTTCTGATGGTGAAAAGAGAAGGCTTTTTATAACAGGGGGAAAAAATCAGGCCGTGACAACTTAAGCGACAGAAAAAGATTTTTCTGTAAAAATCATTAAGGCCCGGGGTCACAATTTCATAGAAATCTGACTTTCGGCAATTCACTCAGAAATGGTGCCAAACGGTTGCAAATGCTCCCCTGAGAGTTTTGGCGGTCGAAACAGAAGGCTTTTTATCAAAGGAAAAGGAATCAGCCCTCGACAACTTAACCGGCAGAATTTTTTTTTTTTTTTCAAAAAATCCCTAAGCCCCGGGGTCACGATTTCATAGAAAATCTGACTTTCGGCAATTCACTCAAAAATGGTGCCAAACGGTTGCACATGCTCCCCTGAAAGGTTTTTCGGTGGAAACAGATTTTTTTTTTATCACATGATAAGGAATCAGCCCTCAACAACTTAACCGGCAGAAAAATATTTTTTTTGAAAAAATCCTTAAGCCCCAATTTCCTCAAAAAATATGACTTTCGGCAATTCACTCAAAAATGGTGCCAAATGGTTGCAAATGCTCCCCTGAGAGTTCTGATGGTGAAAAGAGAAGGCTTTTTATCACAGGGGAAAAAAATCAGCCCTTGACAACTTAAGCGACAGAAAAAGATTTTTCTGAAAAAATCATTAAGGCCCGGGGTCACAATTTCATAGAAAATCTGACTTTCGGCAATTCACTCAGAAATGGTGCCAAACGGTTGCAAATGCTCCCCTGAAAGGTTTTTCGGTGGAAACAGAAGTCTTTTTATTACAGGAAAAGGAATCAGCCCTCAACAACTTCACCTGCAGAAAATGGTTTTTTTGAAAATATCCCTAAGCCCCGGGATCACAATTTCATCAAAAATCTGACTTTCGGCAATTCACTCCAAACTTGTGCCAAACGGTTGCAAATGCTCCCCTGAGAGGTTTTTCGGAGGAAACAGAAGTCTTTTTATCACAGGAAAAGGAATCAGCCCTCAACAACTTAACCGTCAGAAAATGATTTTTTTGAAAAAAAAATCCCTAAGCCCCGGGGTCGTGATTTCATCAAAAATCTGACTTTCGGCAATTCACTCAAAAATGGTACCAAACGGTTGCAAATGCTCCCCTGAAAGGTTGGGCGGTCGAAACAGAAGGCTTTTTATCAAAGGAAAAGAAATCAGCCCTCGACAACTTAACCGGCATAAAAAGATATTTTTGAAAATATCCCTAAGCCCCGGGGTCACGATTTCATAGAAAATCTGACTTTCGGCAATTCCCTCAAAAATGGTGCCAAACGGTTGCAAATGCTCCCCTGAGAGGTTTTTTGGTGGAAACAGAAGTCTTTTTATCACAGGAAAAGGAATCAGCCCTCAACAACTTAACCGGCAGAAAAAGATTTTTTCGAAAAAATCCCTAAACCCCGGGGTCACAATTTCATAAAAAATCTGACTTCTGGCAATTCACCCAAAAATGGTGCCAAACGGTTGCAAATGCTCCCCTGAGAGGTTTGGCAGTCAAAACAGAAGGCTTTTTATCACAGGACAAGAAATAAGCCCTCGACAACTTAACCGGCAGAAAAAGACTTTTTTGAAGAAATCCCTAAGCCCCGGGGTCTCAATTTCATCAAAAATCTGACGTTCTCCAATTCACTCAATAATAATAATAATAATAATAATAATAATAATAATAATAATAATAATAATAATAATAATAATTTATTTATACCCCGCCCATCTGGCTGAGTTTCCCCAGCCACTCTGGGCGGCTCCCAATCAGTGTTAAAAACAGTACAGCGTTACATTTTAAAAACTTCCCTGAACAGGGCTCCCTTAAGATGTCTTCTGAATGTCAGGTAATTATTTATCTCTTTGACATCTGATGGGAGGGTGTTCCACAGTGCAGGCGCCACTACCGAGAATGCCCTCTGTCTGGTTCCCTGTAGCCTCACTTCTCGCAATGAGGGAACCGCCAGAAGGCCCTCAGCGCTGGATCTCAGTGTCCGGGCTGAACGATGGGGGTGGAGACGCTCCTTCAGGTATACAGGACCGAGGCCGTTTAGGGCTTTAAAGGTCAGCACCAACACTTTGAATCGTGCTCGGAAACGTACTGGGAGCCAATGCAGATCTCTCAGAACCGGTGTTATGTGGTCCCGGCGGCCACTCCCAGTCACCAGTCTAGCTGCCGCATTCTGGATTATTTGCAGTTTCCGGGTCACCTTCAAAGGTAGCCCCACATAGAGCGCATTGCAGTAGTCCATGCGGGAGATAACTAGAGCATGCACCACTCTGGCGAGACAGTCTGCTGGCAGGTAGGGTCTCAGCCTGCGTACCAGGTGGAGCTGGTAGACAGCTGCCCTGGACACAGAGTTAACCTGCGCCTCCATGGACAGCTGTGAGTCCAAAATGACTCCCAGGCTGCACACCTGGTCCTTCAGGGGTACCGTTACCCCATTCAAGACCAGGGAATCCCCCACACCAACCCGCTCCCTGTCCCCCAAAAACAGTACTTCTGTCTTGTCAGGATTCAACCTCAATCTGTTAGCCGCCATCCATCCTCCAACCACCTCCAGGCACTCACACAGGACCTTGACCGCCTTCACTGGTTCTGATTTAAAGGAGAGGTAGAGCTGGGTGTCATCTGCATACTGATGAACACCCAGTCCAAACCCCCTGATGATCTCTCCCAGCGGCTTCATATAGATATTAAAAAGCATGGGGGAGAGGACAGAACCCTGAGGCACCCCACAAGTGAGAGCCCAGGGGTCTGAACACTCATCCCCCACCACCACTTTCTGGACACGGCCCAGGAGGAAGGAGCGGAACCACTGTATGACAGTGCCCCCAGCTCCCAGCCCCTCTAGACGGTCCAGAAGGATGTTATGGTCGATGGTGTCAAAGGCCGCTGAGAGATCCAGCAGAACTAGAAAACAGCTCTCACCTTTGTCCCTAGCCCGCCGGAGATCATCAACCAGCGCGACCAAGGCAGTTTCAGTCCCATGGTGAAGCCTGAATCCCGATTGGAAGGGATCCAAATGGTCCGTTTCCTCCAGGCGTGCCTGGAGTTGTTCAGCAACCACCCGCTCAATCACCTGGCCCAAGAATGGAAGATTTGAGACTGGGAGATAGTTGGCCAAATTGGCCAGGTCTAAAGATGTTTTTTTAAGAAGCGATTTAATGACCGCCTCTTTCAGCAGGTCTGGGAAGGCTCCCTCACAGAGGGAAGCATTCACCACCCCACGAACCCCATCACCCAGTCCTTCCCGGCTAGCTTTTATAAGCCAGGATGGGCAAGGATCAAGGAGACAAGTGGTTGGTTTCACTCGTCCAAGCAGCTTGTCCACATCCTCGGAGGTAACAGATTGGAATTGATCCCATGTAACAGGACCAGACAGAACTCTAGCACTCTCCCGCCCTGGCCCTGCTCTCATGGTGGAGACTACCTCCTTCTGAATCTGAGCGATTTTATCTGCAAAAAACTTTGCAAAAGCATAGCAGGAGATCTTGGGGTCCCTACCAGGCCCCGGTGGTACAGGTGGTTCCGATAGATTGCGAACCACCTGAAAAAGTTGCAAATGCTCCCCTGAAAGGTTTGGCGGGCGAAACAGAAGGCATTTTATCAAACAAGTAGAAATCAGCCCTCGACAAATTAACCGGCAGAAAAAGATTTTTTTGAAAAAATCCCTAAGCCCCGGGGTCACAATTTCATCAAAAATCTGACTTTCGGCAATTCACTCAAAAATGGTGCCAAACGGTTGCAAATGCTCCCCTGGAAGGTTTGGCGGTCGAAACAAAAGGCTTTTTATCACAGGAAAAGAAATCAGCCCTCAACAACTTAACCGGCAGAAAAATATTGTTTTGAAAGAATCCCTAAGCCCCAGGGTCACAATTTCATCAAAAATCTGACGTTCTCCAATTCACTCAAAAATGGTACCAAACGGTTGCAAATGCTCCCCTGAAAGGTTTGGCGGTCGAAACAGAAGGATTTTTATCACAGGACAAGAAAGCCCTCGACCACTTAACCGGCAGAAAAATATTGTTTTGAAAAAATCCCTAAGCCCCGGGGTCTCAATTTCATCAAAAATCTGACTTTCGCTAATTCACTCAAAAATGTTGCCAAACGGTTGCAAATGCTCCCCTGAAAGGTTTGGCGGTCGATACAGAAGGCATTTTATCAAAGGAATAGAAATCAGCCCTCAACAACTTCAACGGCAGAAAAATATTTTTCTTGAAAAAATCCCATATGCCACTGTTGGAATATTCAAGTCTTTTGTTTGTATCTGATTGGCTGAATGTTGAAGTTGTTCCAAGGCTGTGTGACTAAGGCACTACTCATGTTGTTCCGGAGCACTGTGAGGGAATGCAAAGTGGTGGGCATCTTGCTGACCTTGGGCCTGAAGCCTAGTGCCACTTGGAACCTTATTGGGCAATCTTCCATGAGCGGGTCAATAAGGGCAGATATCGTACCCAGCAACATTTCTCCAACGAAAATAGGGAGATGTCCTAAGGAAAAGCGGGACATTCTAGGATCAAATCAGAAACCAGGGCAGCTTCCGTAAATCCAGGACTGTCCCTGGGAAGGCGTGTTCTCCTTCATGGAGAGCATAGGTTGCAGTGGGGTCTAACAAGTCATTCCTCTGTTGCTGGGCAGGTAAGTTTAGATGGCCACGAATGTGATTGGGCTCCTCTATGTTGCTGGGGAGACTTTAACGTTGCTAATTTTGATTCACAGCCTAGAAGCTTTACATTCCCTGTGTGCAGTGTGCATCACCTCCTCACCCTCCCTATATTTAGGGTTATTCTATGCTATGCCTGTCATGGGGTCGTCTGCTTTTGGGGCAGGGGCCTGGTAGGAATTTTGTCCATTTGGCTGATTGGCTGCTGCCATTTGGTTTTTGCCTACTGCAAATCGTCACTTACAGTTAGGCATTGGTTTTATTGAATTGGTTGGTGGAGGGGCATGGATTGGCTGTGCCTGCCCCTCCAATGCTGCTGCTGCAAGGGTATTCTGTTAAAGGAATCCAGGGGCTCGCTATGCTCTTGTCTGAACCCCTGGCAAGGGGCTAGGGCCACACAAGAGCCCCTGGGAGCATTTGGGGAGAGGTGAGGGCATGGTACCCAGCTCCATCTCTCTCCCCAAAATGTTTTCCCTTTCTGACTTTCGGAGGCTGGCAGATGTCAGTTCTGTTCCTGGGCAGGGACAGATAGTCGCAACCAATGCCTAAGCAACCACTCACATTTTGTATTGTAATAAAGTTGTGGCCAAAATTATGCCAAAAACCTTAAACAAAAAAATCTGTGTGAATTGGACTTGCCGATCAAAAGGTTGGCCGTTCGAATCCCCACGACGGGGTGAGCTCCCATTGTTCGGTCCCTGCTCCTGCCAACCTAGCAGTTCGAAAGCACGTCAAAGTGCAAGTAGATAAATAGGTACCGCTCCGGCGGGAAGGTAAACGGCGTTTCGGTGTGCTGCTCTGGTTCTCCAGAAGCGGCTTAGTCATGCTGGCCACATGACCTGGAAGCTGTACGCCGGCTCCCTCGGCCAATAAAGCGAGATGAGCGCCGCAACCCCAGGTTCGGTCATGACTGGACCTGATGGTCAGGGGTCCCTTTACCTTTACCTTTAAGGGTGACTTGGGGACCTCGACACGCAAATAGGGACATTTGGGGGTCTGAGATATTCTTTCCCAAGAGAGAGTTTGCCCACTTCTAACAAATTTGGTGCAGTGCTGTGGTAGAACTGGGTATTCTGCTCAGCACACACTCTGTATGCACCAGGTAACAGTGAAGACCACCTTACCCACTTCACATGTGAGCCAACGCACAAACAGAATTATCAACAGTTCCCTAAAAATGGGAGAAGAGTTCCTCGTATCAGGATGGGCAGGCAGGCATGCACCCCTGACTGGCATTGCTCAGATGAGAAGCTGGACCAGAACAGGTAATTTTATTCATGCCACCTTGTTCCTGCAATATTGGTAGTTGAAATCAGGAATCGGGAAACAACCCTCTTCCATTTTCAAGACTGCTCCCTGTTGTTGTTTAGTCGTGTCCGACTCTTCGTGACCCCATGGACCAGAGCACGCCAGGCACTCCTGTCTTCCACTGCCTCCCGCAGTTGGGTCAAACTCATGCTGGTAGCTTCGAGAACACTGTCCCACCATCTCATCCTCTGTCGCCCCCTTCTCCTTGTGCCCTCCATCTTTCCCAACATCAGGGTCTTTTCCAGGGAGTCTTCTCTTCTCATGAGGTGGCCAAAGTATTGGAGCCTCGGCTTCAGGATCTGTCCTTCCAGTGAGCACTCAGGGCTGATTTCCTTAAGAATGGATAAGTTTGATCTTCTTGCAGTCCATGGGACTCTCAAGAGTCTCCTCCAGCACCATAATTCAACTCACTACACACACACACACACACACACACAAACACACACACGAGGGAAGGATTTTCAGCTACCGTACTTTCAGGAGGGTAGGCAAAGTCATGATATAGTGTCCTTTCTTCGGACATTCTAGAAAATGCTACAGAGAGTCACAGTGCTGCCGCAGACAACCGCAACACTTTTTAAGTGCAAAAGAAGGGGGGAATACCCCTCAACAACCTCATAAAGTTAGCAAAACTCTGCAGATAATGCAGAAAAGATTCCCGACCCATAGGGAAATTACTGCAAGACACCAACGTCATAGATGTGTTTAGAAGGAGGAAGGGATGGTGAAGAACATTGATTTAGTTCTGACTATGTTATAATTAGATTTGTCAACAGGAAAACCTTGCCCAAAATGTTTACTTCCTAAAGAAAACAAGCCTTTCAGTTTGCAAAAATCCACTTCTTTAAAAAGAGTTCAATAGACTTTACAAGTCACAGTGATCCATGCGACAGTCATCTCCAGGCTTGACTACTGTAATTCGCTCTACGCGGGGCTGCCCTTGAAGCTGTCCCAGAAACTCCAGCGGGTACAGAATGCTGCAGCGAGGCTCCTCACGGGGTCTCTGCCATGGGAGCATATTCATCCAGTGCTTTTCAAGCTGCACTGGCTCCCGGTGGAGTACAGGGTCAGATTTAAGGTGCTGCTTTTGACCTTTAAAGCCCTTCACGGCCTAGGACCCTCGTACCTACGGAACCGCCTCGCCTGGTATGCCCCACGGAGAGCCTCAAGGTCCATAAATAACAACACCCTAGTGGTCCCAGGCCCTAAGGAAGTTAGATTGGCTTCAACCAGAGCCAGGGCCTTTTCAGCACTGGTCCCAACTTGGTGGAACGCTCTGTCTCATGAGACCAGGGCCCTGCAGGATCTGATTTCTTTCCGCAGGGCCTGTAAGACAGAGTTGTTCCACCTGGCCTTTGGATTGGAGCCAATTTGATTCCCTCCCCCCCCTTTTTCTTTTTTCTTTTCCTTCTCCTGCAATGAGGCTTCATTTTAATATTTTAATGTTCCATTATTTTAATGTTGTATTTTATTTTTGTTTTTAAGTTGTAATCACTCATCTTGTTTTTATTATTGCTTGTAAGCCGCTCTGAGCCCGGCCTTGGCTGGGGAGGGCGGGGTATAAATAAAAAAATTATTATTATTATTATTATATCTTCTCCCAATCTAGACATCTCCTAGATTACTTTGTCTCACTTCATTATGATCTTGTCCTCCGCGCATCTTCACCAAATGTTAGTGTCTGCCAACAATAAATGTGAATGGCCATGTTTTTCTTTTGTCTCCTGCAGCAATTTCCTCCAGGCGTTTTGCTGCTGGACTAGCTCAGCTAGCTATTTCGTTCAGCTAGGCTCCCTTGAGAGCATCACTTGTGATGTGTGCAAAATTAGAGAGGACATTGTATCGAGATTTGGACCAGCTGAGGGATATGAAGTTTCCTGCAAATATTCAGCTCTGCTGTTGTTTATTTCAAAGCCTCGTGGGAGCTAGAAGAGGAATTTTCAGAGTGTGGGACCAGAGATTGGCAGCCAGTCACTGAAAGTCTGCCTTATAAGTCTCCCATGTGCCTTGATTTGCACCAAAGTTAGTAAACAGTTTGCTATTTCTATTAGTGTACAAGGAGGCTTTCAACCCCATGTCAGAACTGTCAGATTCTCAGGCCGCAGTCAGAGGTAACTGGCCACATTCCAGGCATTCGGCTTGAGATCCTAGTTGACCTCCCCGTCTGCGTCTCCCGGCAGGATACAGGCGAGGTCACTATCTGCAATCCCACTCAGCGTGAGAGGGACACACAAACTCCTCCCTCCTCCCTGCTTCCCTCAGGGAGGGGAAAAGAGACAGACAGAAATCTATTTACATGTCTTTATTCTGTTATTCTAGCAGTACAGAGAAACGTGTCTGCACTCTCCAGTCTCCAACAGTAGAGAGAGAAACTCCACCCCTGTACTCCCAGTACAGGTCAGATGACACTCTGAGCTAACATCCGGTGCTCAGTACAGTGAATAGACTGCTCCTTTGTTCCAATAGTACAGTCCCAAACATCAACATCCTGTTTTGCATTCCAGGCAGCTGCAGCTCGCTCTTGCATTGGTGCTTTTTCCTGACAAGAACAGTATCCATGAAGAGCCCTTGTCTCCTGCAGATGTTGTAGGGGTGGATTCTAAGATTTCCCCTTCACACATGCCACACTGCAAGTTTGCTTCCTGAACTAGCCTATCACAGAGTCCCATAACTGGTCTTCTGTTACACGCAGCACAAGGTTTTCTAAATAATAATAACAACAATATCTGGCTGGGTTTCAGTTCACTAAACAAAGCTGGATGTTGATCTCCCTTCCCTTTAGCCTGTTAGAATTCCTGGCTCCATGATTGCAGTCATGGGATTGTTGTCTATCACATGACATGGTATGTTTTGACTCCACAAAGTGGGAAGTGACGGAGACAGGATGTTTGTGTTACAGTGGTGCCTCGCAAGACGAAAAGAATCCATTCTGTGATTCTCTTTGTCTAGCGGTTTTTTCGTCTTGCGAAGCAAGCCCATTGACGGATTAGCGGATTAGCGCTATTAGCGGCTTTTAGCGGCTTATCGGATCAGCTGATAAGCGGCTTAGCGGCTTAGAAAAAGGGGGGGAGGGAAAAAACCCACAGGAACTCGCAAGACATTTTCGTCTTGCGAAGCAAGCCCATAGGAGATTCGTTTTGTGAAGCACCTCCAAAACGGAAAACTCTTTCGTCTAGCAAGTTATCCGTCTTGCGAGGCATTCGTCTTGCGGGGCACCACTGTACTGTGTTCCGTGAAGTGGGACTATTGTCCTTTGTTCTTTTTGTGTTTGCTGTCTGATGCTAGAGAGAGAGGGAGCCATGTTGCAGTGCTCCGTGTGTGTTTATATGTAAATAAAGTAGATTAGCCACAATGCTGAGTTGCTGAGGTCTGTTACGCAAGCTGCACAAACTCTGTGGATCCCTAAGTGTGCCGGTATCGGTTGGCATTGGTCGCTGTGATGTTCGGGCTGAAGAAAGCTTTTGAAGCTCCCGAACGATTGACCAGGAGGGAGGGAACATGCCAGTCGGGCATGTGTCTCTACCAGGGTCCTACTCAAGTGTAGGCCGAGCTCTTGACATAGCCTACCTGGAGGCAAGTCATCGCAGGCCATTTCACATGCCACACCTGACCATTACACTGATCCCTGTCAGTGTCTTTCCATCATGAGGTTGAGCTGCATACACCCCTCTGTCTTTTCCTCCATTGGACACTGACACCTGGCCTGGGAACTGCCTTGGATGGGAATTCCTACACAAGAGCCTCCTATGAGAAACTCCCATTCAAGGTCTCGGTTGCACCATTAGCATACTACCATATTTCCATCTCCCTTTGTCACAAGTAATCATTCATCCAGATGCCCACCTCTTGATCCCCCAGGATCCTGAAAACATTTGCCCTTTCCCCCAACAACATCTGTTCTTGGCCTGATTCTTGAGGAACGCCAGAAGAAGCTAGTAAACCACACATTTTCTAATCTGGTCCTTCGGCCTAGTGAGAAGGGTGATCTTTTCACAAACTAGTCATAAACTGCTCTGCTAAATTTAACACGATAGCAATTCTAAAACTTGGAAGGTTAGATTGATCGATTTGGCAGCGATAATTCCGATCTAGCACAAAATGCAGCAAAGAGGAAAATAAATTCAGTGTGACATTTTACAGCCAAGCTGAATTATGCAGCTTCGAAAGAAAACTCTTGGGGCATCAGAGTTAGAAGCCACTTATGATGTCTCTCTTCCTGGCCTATTAGAACAAACCTTGATGTTTGAAGTCACCTCCAGCTATCATTATGAATTGCTTGATCTTCTCACAACAGCTTCACACTTTGCATTTTGCATTATTACAGTAGCTAACGGAGAAGCAAGTCTGATGCATGCATTTACAGTCGTCATTTCTGAAGAACACTTTTTTATTTTATATTCTTTACATAATTACAAGTGCACAGAGTAAGATAAGACAAAGGAGAAGAAAAGAAAATAGTACCCATGTAGAAAACAAAACAGAACCCCCCAAAATTGTATACGTTACCAAAAAAAAAATGTTATTGTAGTTCATCAGACCGTAACCTAATATGGTGTTTATAAAAACAAATTCCAAATATCATTGAATTCGTCCATGGCAAGTTTATGTTTCTATGCAACTTGTATCAGGGAGTCAGCAAACTTTTTCAGCAGGGGGTCGGTCCACTGTCCCTCAGACCTTGTGGGGGCCAGACTATATTTGGGGGCAGGGAATGAACGAATTCCTATGCCCCATAAATAACCCAAAGATGCATTTTAAATAAAAGCACACATTCTACTCATGTAAAAACACGCTGATTACTGGACCGTCCGCAGGCCAGATTTAGAAGGTGATTGGGCCAGATCTGGCCCCTGGGCCTTAGTTTGCCTACCCATGAACTTGTTCATGTGTAGCGAGTTTGTACATATTTTCAATCCAATCGGGGAAGTGCACTGCATTTTAATTTTTCCAGTTCATCAATACCTGTCTTTTTGCCATAGTAAAGGCATGGAGAGTCCATTCATATTGTCCCTTCCTTAGATTCTATGTATTGGGTAAATAATTCAAAAGGCTATTAGTAAAGGACCCCTGACCATTAGGTCCAGTCGTGACCGACTTTGGGGTTGCGGTGATCATCTTGCTTTATTGGCCGAGGGAGCCGGCGTACAGCTTCCGGGTCATGTGGCCAGCATGACTAAGCCGCTTCTGGCAAACCAGAGCAGCGCACGGAAACGCCGTTTACCTTCCCGCCAGACCTATTTATCTACTTGCACTTGACATGCTTTCGAACTGCTAGGTTGGCAGGAGCAGGGACTGAGCAACGGGAGTTCACCCCGTCACGGGGATTCGAACCACTGACCTTCTGATCAGCAAGTCCTAGGCTCTGTGGTTTAACCCACAGTGCCACGGCTATATTCCTCTGCAAATTTAAGAATATTCTGTACAGTTGTGTTTATCTTCTCTGTTACCTTTTGCATTTCTGAACAATACTTACATGTATCAGTGTTTGTGTGTGTAGAAAATTTTAGAGAATCCGAAGAGTTTTACCAACTTTAGCTAATTATTCCTCAGCAGCGAATGGCTACACCTTCTTTTTATAGCATATTCCATGTTGGGTTGTATCACAACTGAAACAGCTTCTCCTCAACCCCTCTCCCTTACCTGAAGGCTTTGTTGAGCTGTCTTTGCTTGCCTGCTGATAGCCAGCGAGGAATGATTTGCTTATCTGTTTTGTCAAAACTGTCTGTTCTGTGAAAGTGCCACATGGACCTTTGCTCTGGGGAAGAGAAAGACTTCTGTAATTGGGGAAACAGAAAAAAAAAAAAAGTTGCATGAGGGAGCACCTAATTGGCTGCAAAGCTTACAGTCCTGATTTGGAGAAGCAAGTCGGGTCTTGTGAAGGGTCTAGCAGAAAGCTGGCGAACAGCACAATCCTGCACAAGTTTATTTGCAAATACATCCCACTGAATTCAGTAGGGCCTCCTCCCAGGATGAAGGCAACAGGACGCCTGCCTTTAAGAGACAGGAAAGTTGACATTTTTCTGTCAGAAACAGCAATTATTGTTGAGAATGATGCTGAGCTAAGATGGTTGGGGGACGAAGGGGAGAGGGGATTTTTTAAGCCACTATAAAATTATGCGCAATCAGCTGTTATCTTTTAAGGTCTCTCAAGGAACCAGCGTTGTTCAAGGTAATGATAATGGTTCTTCAATCAACTGAAGAAATGCTACCTTATTCCAGAGTCCAAGGGCAGTGCATATTAGTCCTCAGCTGGTGCAATGGGTTAGTGCCTCTGGCTGTTAACCAGAAGGTTGATGGCAAAAGACCAACCAGGGATGGCTATGGGCAGGATTCCTGCATTGCAGTGGGGTTGACTTCCAACTCTACAATTTTGATTTTGATTAGCTTCCACTGTCAGAAATGTCAGAAACATTCAAGTTTCTTCATTCACATGGCAGCTTATTCCGTTTCCATGACTCTTCCCTAATTGTTAAGTTCTGCATTACAGTGGTACCTCAGGTTACATACGCTTCAGCTTACATACACTTCAGGTTACAGACTCCGCTCACCCAGAAATAGTACCTCGGGTTAAGAACTTTGTTTCAGGATGAGAACAGAAATCGCGCGGCAGCAGCAGGAGGCCCCATTAGCTAAAGTGGTACCTCAGGTTAAGAACAGTTTCAGGTTAAAAACGGACCTCCGGAATGAATTAAGTACGTAACCAGAGGTACCACTGTATAGTTGAGCTTTCAGATGACATAAAAGTCACTTCTGGATCTGTGGTCTAAACCACTGAGCCTCTTGAGCTTGCCGACCAGAAGGTTGGCAGTTCAAATTCCCGCGACGGGGTGAGCTCTGGTTGCTCTGTCCCAGCTCCTGCCAACCTAGCAGTCATCACCACTCATCACTTTTAATTTGTATACCGTCTTTCTGTCTTACAATACTCAAGGCGGTTTACAGGCTGAATAAACAAAGAATGTACACCTTATAACAATCCAATGCAATACAAAAATGTGATAATAAAATATAACTTTAAAATAAGCAACCTACAGTGGTGCCCCGCAAGACGAATGCCTCGCAAGACGGAAAACTCGCTAGACGAAAGAGTTTTCCATTTTGGAGGTGCTTCGCAAAACAAATTTCCTATGGGCTTGCTTCGCAAGATGACAATGTCTTGCGAGTTCCTGCTGGTTTTTTTTTCCTCCCCCCCCCCTTTTCTAAGCCGCTAAGCTGCTTATCAGCTGATCCGATCAGCAGATAGGCCGCTAAAAGCCGCTAAAAGCCGCTAATAGCGCTAATCCGCTAATCCGTCAATGGGCTTGCTTTGCAAGACAAAAAAACCGCTAGACGAAGAGAATCACAGAACGGATTGTTTTCGTCTTGCGAGGCACCACTGTACATCAAAAGGTAACATTCAACAATCATTAGAATAGTACAGAACAGGGGTCAGCAACCTGCAGCCCATGGGGGCAGTTTAACCGGCCCATGAGCAGCCCCCTGAGATTTGCAAAGTACCATGAGACTTGTGGTCCTCATGGTACCTCCCAACTAGATGTTACCAGAGTAGGATTGCGAAATCTCTTGAAGCACAGATGGTGAGAGTTCAAGGAGGATCACTGTGAAATATGGCAAAGAACAACACCTGGTGGAGCAGAGGACACAGCCTGACAATTTAGGAGTGGAGCCAGACAGACATGCGGGCAAAAAAGTGCTTGAAACCAAGCAGATAATATTCTGCCCCTTGGTTTTGGCATCAGCTGCTGACCTTGGAGAGGGAAGGCTAACAGTGTAAATCTTGTACATGTCTACTCAGCAATAAGCCCAACAGACTTCAGTGGTGATTTCACCTTAGATAGGTAAAGGTAAAGGGACCCCTGACCATTAGGTCCAGTCGTGACCAACTCTGGGGTTGCGGCGCTCATCTCGCTTTATTGGCCGAGGGAACCCGCGTGCAGCTTCCGGGTCATGTGGCCAGCATGACTAAGACGCTTCTGGTGAACCAGAGCAGCACACGGAAACGCCGTTTACCTTCCTGCTGGAGTGGTATCTATTGATCTACTTGCACTTTGATGTGCTTCCGAACTGCTAGGTTGGCAGGAGCAGGGACCGAGCAACGAGAGCGCACCCCGTCGTGGGGATTCAAACCGCCGACCTTCTGATCGGCAAGTCCTAGGCTCTGTGGTTTAACCCACAGCGCCACCTGCGTCCCTTCACCTTAGATACCATCTAAGCTCCTGAAACTTGAATTACAGACTCTTAAGACCTGGAAAACCTATGTCAGAGCAGAATCACTGCAATAGCATAGTAAATGTTTGTGCCTTGCAATTTGGGGTTACTGGTTACTCCCCCCCCCCCCGAGGCTCGCCATTTCTCCCCCCCTCTCCCCCCTTATTTTCAACCCCCACTTCCCACAGCCAGGCTGTTGCACAACTAATGGAATAGAAACCGAGAACACTGGGATACATTGGGCAGAGTCTTCCAAGCCTGCAGACTGACTGTTGATGCTGAACAGACGTCACATGGCCCCTGCTACCACACAACTTAAATGTAAATATTCCAATTACTTTACTAAAGCCATTGGGGGGGGGGCTGGCTTATTCCTGTCCTGTGGTTTCTCACATCAGATTCCTGTTCTGTTTTAAAGCTCTTGTCAACTGCTCTCATGCACGCAACTTAATAGAAAGCAGTTAAATCCAGACTTGCTCACCATGGTGACAAACACTGAGGTCACATGACCTGAGGCTAGACTAATCTAGTTCTTTGATTTCGTCCCGCAAATTCTAAGCATGTCATTGTAAGGACGGGATTATGACGCACAAGGGTCAGCTGATGAACATGATATTTATTAAGGGTTCCCCCCCCCCCGGGGAAATTGCAACATGTGCTACCCACTCTTCCTCTCCCACAGCTTTGTTTATAAGGACTGCAACATCTCAGGAAGTGTTCTTCACTTTCTATGGGGTGTCAAAGCCTTGGTGTTGAGTCATTACCAGTTCTTTGGGTACATGAACTCACAAATTGTAATAGCTAAGACTGGTAGCTCAGACGTCCATTGGTTCAACACTCACCAACAGCCACTTTCTTCTGTGGGCATCTGAGAGACAACAGATTGACTTCTGGGAGAAACAGGCATTGGGTGGGCTACAGGGACCTTAGGTCTGATCCAGCAGTGCTCCTTGTATGTTCTTTTTGCCCAGCCTCACACATGCTATTATAGCCCAGAATTAGTCCGACCATCTCATTTCAGGTAGATAGATGACTCCTCTGATTTTATTGTCCCTTCTTCTTGGGCCATCTGAAAACCATGATCATAGCTAGTAGCATCTACAGACTTATTTCTGTTGTTTCTGGGTCAAATCTGATAGCTTTCTGTGGGCTGGATCAGAGATTTGGAATTCTTTTCACCTGGAGATGAAAAGGTGCACCACTGCAAAGCAAATGATACTGAGCATAGTTGTCAACTTACAGATTTGAAAATAAGGGACCAGCAGCCTCGAAAATAAAGGACCAGCAGCCAAAATAAGGGATTTTCCAAGCACAGGTATGTTCAACTTCTGATCCCCTCCCAGGCAAAGGCAGAAAGCCCAGCCAGCAGCCAAACGAAGCCTTAAGCGGTGGTTCCCACAGCGCAGCAACCCAGCAAAGGGGATGCAGCAAGGGAAACCACGTCACCTCTCCACTGGGAAGCGCTGAGCAAAGGCGAGTCCCCAGGCAACGCGGCCGATTTGATCGGCACAAGGCATGCAAGCTCCACCCCCCAGTCGTTCTTAGACTCCTTATGGGGTGAGCAACACAGCCAAGCAACACAGTTGGAGCCTCCCTCCTCCCTGGCCGGCAGGGAGGGAGGGAGGGAGAGGAGCTGCTTCCTTTGAAACCTGGGAAATTTAAGGGACATCATCAATAAGGGACAGCAGCCGGACAAAGTGCTGGGATAAGGGACTTTCCCGTCAAATAAGGGACGGTTGACAGCTATGATACTGAGTGAAGCAGGTGAAATCAGGGCGATGCAACTTGGGCAAATTTCCACTATACTTCCTGCATCCTTTCCAGTTTTATACATCCAAACTGATTCTGGGTCTGCAAACATAGCCAACAGCTGCTCTTTTTTCTCTCTTTAATTCATGGGTGGGCCACACATACAGTAGATGGGAAACTACTGTTAGTTCTTGAGAGGATTTACAGTACTTTTGAAAGGGTTTCTAGCTCCCTGTTTGTTTTACAATAGCAACCATAGAGCAGCTTCCCCCACTTCAGTTAGGCTGCTGAAATGAAGCCAGCCAGCCAGGAGTAGACTTTGACGAGAAAGGAGGGTGAGCTCTGTTCAGTTCTGGTTCCAGAAACAAATTGGTGGACGTAGAATGTGCTCAACAAGGGCATTCTGATCTTTCATCTTCACTCCTGGCTCTGGTTGGGGTTCAAGTCAAAACTAAAAAACCAAAGTAGATTCAAGAAGAAGCCTGCTCACCGGAGTGTTAGTATTCAAACATTTTTCAAAGGAGCAAACGGAACAAATAGACTTGGGGATTATTTATTTATTTTCCCCCAAAAATATTGATTTTTCAAATTTATAAACAAACAAACACACATAAATCCTAACTGTAATTGTTCCACTATTATTAACATTGTTTGGTGACTTCCTCAAATCCGCCTGGCTGAATTTCAATGTATATCATTGTAACAGTTTTCCTAGACTAATTTCTCATAAAATTTACTTAGTCAATTAACTTCTTTCTTACTTTTCATATCAACTTTAAACATATTATTATATAAAATCACATATTTAAATCCTAAGCCAATCTGGTATTTCTATTTAAATTATCTTAACATATTTAACTAAATATTCTTTAAATTCCATCCATTCTTCCTGGTACTCCTTCTCCTTCTGGTCACGGACTCTTCCGGTCAGGTCAGCTAGCTCCCAAAAGTCCATCATCTTCATCTGCCATTCCTCCACTGTTGGCACTTCTTGTGTTTTCCAATTCTTGGCTAACAAAATTCTTGCAGCAGTTGTGGCATGCAAAAACAATCTAACATCTTTCTTGGGCAATTCCGGACCTATTATTTCAAGAAGAAAGGCCTCTGGTTTCTTAATAAATGTATATTTCAACATTTTTTTCAATTCATTATAAATCTTCTCCCAGAAGTCTTTCACCTTGGGGCAGGTCCACCACATATGATAAAAGGTACCTTCTTTTTCTTTACATTTCTAACATAGATTATCACTATTGTGATAAATCTTTGCTAATTTTACAGGAGTTAAGTACCATCTAGACATCATTTTCATAATATTTTCCTTTAACACCGAACATGCAGTGAACTTAACCTATTTGGGGATTATTTAGAGAGATATACGGTGCCTCACATTGAGGCAAAGTGACAAGGCTTCATGACAACTCATTATGTGCTTTACATATCAGAAAACCAACCTCGATGCAACATTTGGAGGGGGGGGGATACATAAATAACAGCCGGAGGGAAGCCTAAACAATCTCTGACCTTGTGGGGTGGCTCGTTCTCTCCCTGCTGCAGTCCTGACAACTGGAAATAAAGTCAAGCCAAAGGTACAGATGAATTAGTGTCTCAATATCTGACCCCAGATCACTTAGCTGGAGAGAGTCCAGGAATGCGCATGGACAAAGAACTAGAACTAAGAAAGTCCCAGTAGGAGACAAAGTGCAAGAAACCCTCTCAGAATGTCACCACAGCACCCCTGTTAAAACCACTCTGGCAGGTAGCCATATCTTCAGTAACCACCCTAGCTGGAACTTTTTCCAAGTCAGCTCTGAGGGCCTTCTGGCGGTTCCATCTCTGTCATTAGTGAAGCTACAGGAAACCAGGCACAGGGCCTTCTTGGTAGTGGCGCCCTCCCATCAGATGTCAAGGAAATAAACAACTATCTGACTTTTAGAAGGCATCTGACAGCAGCCATGTATAGGGAAGGTTTTAATGTCTGATGTTTTATTGTGTTTTTAATATTTTGTAGGGAGCTGCCCAGAGTGGCTGGGGAAACTCGGCCAGATGGGTGACATATACC
Organism: Podarcis liolepis; assembly: GCF_965112155.1. Lineage (NCBI taxonomy): Eukaryota > Metazoa > Chordata > Lepidosauria > Squamata > Lacertidae > Podarcis > Podarcis liolepis. The sequence goes on along the minus strand of NC_139559.1, from coordinate 90,529,763 downwards.
GTATTTTTTGCTCTATAAGACACACTTTTTCCCTCCTAAAAAGGGGACATGTCTGTGAGTCTTATGGAGCGAATGCAGGCTGCACAGCTATTGCTGAAGCCAGAAGAGCAAGAGGGATCAGTGCGCAACGATCCCTCTTGCTCTTCTGGCTTCAGGGATAGCCATGCAAAGCCTCTTGAGCGCAGTGGTAGCGCTCCTCCCTCTTTGCCCAAGAGGCTTTGCATTGCTTTCTTGTTTCTTGTTTTCCTCCTCTAAAAACTAGGTGCGTCTTATGGTTGGGTGTGTCTTATAGAGCGGAAAATACGGTAAATAATAAAATTCTTCTTCTTAGAATTCTTGCAGGGGCAGGATTGATCCTCCTAAAAAGTACAGCTAGGGAAGGAAGATTGCTTGCCTCTCCAGTTGCACTCTTCAGGCACATCTGGCCCATGCTCCAACTGACCACTCCTCTGTAAGGCTTAGGAGAAAATAGAAAACTCTTTTTTCCAAGCCTAGTTGCTGGCGCAGAGAGTGAGCATTCATAAGGGTTTCTTCAGTTTGCAACTAGGCCCACAGGTCCCAAAGGTTTGGTGCCCCATGTCACAGAGGCAAGTGGGAACTCCAGTGGTATTTCCCAGATGCCCAGGAGCAGTCAGATGCGGTGAGACCTTACATGCCACAGCAAAATTGGAAGTGAACCAAGGCCAGAACTGTGTTCTCTGAGTTGCACGCCACAACATTCAACGTCATTTTCCAAACTCCAACAGTGAATCAGTCACATAGTTACACTTCGTTTTCTAATGTTCGATGCAACTTCTATGATTTATGGTCTTTCCTACTCCCTAGCGTGAGAAAGGCCTAAATTCTACCTGCTGAATCAACAGATAAAGAGATCTGGCTATTATGCAACGTAACAAATAAAACTATAAAGTGCAAGGAATGACATTTAAGAGCTTTAGGAAATGTCTACTTGCGTCTACCGTGAGTAAGCAAGAGGGGAAACTTGTTTACGTAACCCAGGTCAGATCTAAAACTCTCTTTTCCAGGAATGAACCAACAGCCACCATGCACTGCCTATGGAATTTGACATTTATGCTGCCGTATCCATCTGTTAACCGTGATGTACAATTGCTATATATATATATATAAATACTGTGTAGATTAATAGCATTTTTAATGACTAAATAATTAGATCAACTGGTAAAAATTTATTAACTACGTATTCACCCAATGAACACTATCAAGAACTCTACTCAAGGGAAAACACAGCACTTGACAGCCTCCAGACTGCCTGTCTTGGAAGAGGTGAAGGTGCCTTCCTTCCTTGATGAGTCGAAGAACGGCATCAACTTGCAGGCATGTGAGAAAACCCCAGGACAGGATGGAATCCCAACAGAAGTGCTGAAAGTCAGCCTCAACTCCTGCCTCATAACGTTGTCAGTTTGCATTTATTAGTGCAGAAAGTGTTGATCTGATGTGTAGAGATCTTTCCTATTCTAATAAATTCAAGAGGGATCTGGAAGCTTCTCTGTGTGAAAGAAACAAGCAGAAGGTTCATGACGTTTGGGTTATTCATTCAGAGAAGCCAAGTACAGCTAGCTTAAACTGGTTCTGTCATCTTTTCTGTCAATACTGGCTAATAATAAGGTCAGAAGGAGCCTGGCTTTCACTTTCTCTATCTCTTTTCCTTCTGATGTGGTGTTTTGTACATAGTACGCTTAGTATTAAGGTTTAGTCTTCTTATAAGTTATTGTAAGTTTAAGTTAAATCGGCTGCAACTGAATTTCTTATGGACAGTCCCAATCCTGGATGTATTGGATTTGTGACCATGATGCTCATTTGCCTTCAGCAGCAGTAAAGCTCTGCTGGATATGGAATATAATTGCCTTTGGTCTATATTTTGGGAATCCTGCAATGTGTTTAAGTTGTTACTCTGCTAACTCTACATTGGAATCTACTCTGGATCAATACTGAGTAGAATTCAATGTCAGATGTACACCCACAGCCTCCTCTTGCAGTATTGGGAACAAGACATGTGCAACTCCACTATTGTGAACCTCTGCAAGAAAGGGTCTGATTCAGAGGTAAAGAGCAGGTTTTCTCTGGGGGAAAGCAGTGGGGCAAGTGGAAATGTGCTTGAGCCCATAGTCACAAGGGAACCTAGTTTAGTTTGCATCAGCTCACGTGTAATATAAAGCCACCAGAAGGAAAGGAAGTGAGGCAATGCCTCTGGGGAGATGAGAAGAGACCAAGACAGACATAGCCAAAGCCATCTCTTGATTTGCAGACCACGGGCGAAACAAACCACAAATTTGAGAGAAATGAAAGTAATATATTGAAGTTCATATTTTATTGTTTTAAGTACCCAGTAACAAGACAATAACAAATATTTTCATATTACAACACAGATCCAGAGGAGATTCTCCAAGTATCAGAAAAGATGCATACAAAATTGCTTTCTGTATAAAACTGAATAAGCCAGTGCTATCGTATTTATGAACAAAATATTTAAAAAGATATATCTAAAAATATAGTACCGGCTTCTTTCTGCTTCATTGTAAATACTTTTAAAATACAATTGTAAAATACATTGTGCTTATTTTACTCACGCAGTTTTAAACAAGTACTAATTAAAACTAACATAAAACTTGATTAATCAAGGATAGGAGTTTTAGTAATCCCTTGTATTATACAAACATTTGAAGGTGGGTTGTGAAGTAGCTATTAAGAAAGAAAGCAGCTCTACCAGGTTGTAGGTTTCACATATTGTAGACCAGGGGTCTGCAACCTTTAAGACAAAAAGAGCCACTTGGACCCGTTTCCGAAGGGGAAAAAAAACTGGGAGCCGCAAAACCATTGCGACATTTAAAACAAATATATCTCCGGAGCCGCGATCTGACAGCGGGCGGGAAGGTGACGTCGGGGCGGTGCGTGACTAACGCACGCACCGCCCCCATGCGACGTCACAGCCAGTACAGCGCCCGCCACAGTGGGGAGTGTCGGGGCGCACAATACGCCTCCTCCCCTCGCTAGTATCCGCCCCGGAGCCGCGGCAAAGGTGTAAAAGAGCCACATGCGGCTCCGGAGCCGCGGGTTGCAGACCCCTGTTGTAGACAATTGAAAAATGGAATTGTTTATTATAGATGCAGCCACCATTGGATACGTAATCTCTCTGATAAACGAAAAGCTGTTGAAAAAAATTACTGAAAACAGAATCATATACAAATTTAGTTTAGCTCCTACTAATCCACTGTGAAAACTGCTTTAACTCATTATAGCAATGATTGTTATTTATAGTTTTGACAGAAACAAGGAAAGCAATTAGACAGTTTGGACCAGAGTTGAGAATTCAAGAGACTAGATGCTTCAAAATTTCTGACCCAGCAGATGCAAGAAGGAATCCCAATATGGCACCTAAGCACAGAAAGTTTGGTTGCGTGTCGAGGTCCCTAGAGCCACCCCAATAACTCACACATCACACAGAATTTTTTGTTTAAGGATTTTGGCATAATTTTGGCCACAACTTTTTATTAAAATACAAAAATGTGAGTGGTTGTATAGGCATTGGTTGCGACTATCTGCCCCCCCAGTGGGGGACAGACTGACATTCCGCACGATGTGAAAGTCAGAAAAGGGGAATACACTTGGGGTAGCGTCGGCGCAGGGAACCTGCCCTCAGCCCTCCCCAAATGCAACCAGGAGCTCATTGCTATGGCCCGAGCCCCCTTGTCAGAGTGGACAAGCAATAGTAATCCCCCGATTCCTTTAACGGAATCCCATGCAGCAGCAGCATTAAAGGGGCAGGCACAGCCAATCCATACCCCTCCACCAACCAATTTAAACCAATGCCTAACCGCAACCTTACAAGTTGTGACGATTAGCTACACAGTAGGCAAAAACCAAATGGCCCCAGCCAATCAGCCAGATGGACGAAATTCCTACCGGGCCCCTGCCCCAAGAGCAGACGACCCCATGACAGGCATAGAAAGGTCAAAGCGAACAGCCCCATTCTAGGGAGGGGGGGACGGGCAATCCGATGCACAGGCGAAAAGAGGAAGCCCTAGCCTCGTGCAAGGAGTTTTAGCATTTCTCGCTGTCAATCAACAAATGGCAACATTAACTTCTTCCCAACAACAAGGGAAGCCCAATCGTATCAGTGGCCAATGATCAATTAGCCCGCCCCCAACTTTGGAGTGTCCTGGCGGCCCCCACCGCAACACGTGCTCTCCATGAAGAAGAACACGCTTTATCAAAACAATTCTCAAAATCGTAGAGTTGGAAGGGACCATGAGGGTCATTTAGCCCAACTCCCTGCAATGCAGGAATCTTTCACCCAATGTGGGGCTCAAACCCACATCCCTGAGATTAAGAGTCTTATGCTCTACCAACTGAGCTATCAGGTACACCTGCCAGATCAGAACGCATCCATCCCCAACTAAATCGTAGAAAGGGGTTATATTAGACTTCTCACCATGGAAGGCTTAAGTCATTTGTTTTTCAGGATCAATGTTTCAAATTAGCGGGTATTTACTACCAAAGGGCTCTCACAAGCTAACAGTAGCCATTATCACGGTTGAAAGTTAAATTCCAGGTAGGGAAAAGCATTCAAAGAGAATGCAGAGCAGAGTTGCTGGTGAGGGACTTGGTTTGGGGGGTCTCAATGGAAGACCACATCAATGTGGCTGACATCAGGAGTGGGTCGCACCCAGACGTTTGGACCTTGCATTTATTTGGACTGGATTCTGGATTCATTTGATTCTGACTTCCACAAAGCAGCTTACAGTCTTAAATAAATAAATAAAAACAAGGAACATGACAGAGCAATTCAAATATGTTCCACCTGATGACAAGCCTTTTGTCTCCTTGATTGCTTGGCCTTTTGGCTTTGATAAAGTGCCGCCTCTCCAAACTCCGGGTATCTATGCAAAAAGTGTGCTCTGGCCATGAAAGCTTATGAACCATTAACATTGTTCGGCTGAGATTTAACAACCCAGTGGCACCTTGGGAGATGAACCAGAAACATTATCCATTAGCTGAAATTCTGACAGTAAAAGCAAATTAACACAAAAGACCACGGTTGAATTCAGACAAACAATTATGAAGCTATGGATATGGTGATAAAGTCATCATGGGTAAAATTTACCTTTGCTGACAGAATTTCTTGAATGTGTTGATTTATCGCCAACAATCGGGCTTGCGTGAAATAACTACAGTGATACCTCGGGTTACATACGCTTCAGGTTACAGACTCCGCTAACCCAGAAATATTACCTCGGGTTAAGAACTTTGCTTCAGGATGAGAACTGAAATCGTGCTCTGGTGGCGTGGCAGCAACAGGAGGCCCCATTAGCTAAAGTGGTGCTTCAGGTTAAGAACAGTTTCAGGTTAAGAACAAACCTGCGGAACGAATTAAGTACTTAACTCGAGGTACCACTGTACAATCATCAAGTGTGGGGAAAAGGTGTATATGAATTCACTCTCGTTTTGCAGAACTGGGGTGCAGTGTTAGTGACTGATGCATTATGCATTTTGTGGGAAAACAAAGGAGGCAGCTAGACATAAAATATCCAACAAAAGCATAATGAAAAACCTTATTTACAGTAGTTATGGGAATGTCTGGGAAAGTCAGTCCACTGCGAAGAGTAAATCAGCTAGATCATTTTGCTCATAGATCACTGTGAGCTCTCTGGTGAAGAGGATTCGTGGTCAACTGCAGAGAACCGGTCCACCATATTTCAACCTATCTTGAAAACAAAGTTCTAAAATATGACACTTTAATTAGCCCTTAGTCCTTTTCTCAAAGGCACTGTTTCTTTGTTTTCCGAGGTTTGAAACAAGGCTTTGTAAGTAACCAGGAAGGAACATTTCTTTTGCTTGCAGTATAACCTTATTGCTGCCCAATGTATTACCTGCCGTTGATACTGAAAACGTCTTCAGCCTGCCAAAGGGCTCTGCGGCCCTTCCAGAAAGCCTCTCCTCCTTCCGGAGGGGAGGGGTTGTGAGCAGGAGCCGATTCCTGCCCCCTGCTCTGTCACCATCGCTGGCGCGCCACGCCTCCCGATTGGGCACCCAATCGGGTGACACCGCAGGGGCGTTGTTTAGCCGCTCAAATGCGGTCGTGCCAGCTCTCCCCGCCATTGCGCTCCTGCATCAACAGGCTCCCCCTACTGGTGGTTAACCCCTCATCAGACTCACCCCTCTCCGAGTGGGTGGAGTCAAATTTTCTGTGGTCCAGTGCCTAAGCCAATACCTTCTCACATGCTGTAATCGATAAAGCTGTGGCCTTTTTCTAGCCCATTAACCTAATATACTGTGTCCACATGTCTTTATTCCCAAGCGGGGATCGGGTCCTTAAATCACAATGTGTATCATCCAGCTCCAGGCAAATACTAGCATCACATTGCCTCACGATACCCCAGGTGCTAATGGCAGAACTATGTAGTTAACTCTTCAAAGCTTCAAGTAGTGAAGAAAGAGAGAAGCTTTTAGCAGCAAGTGTCTCATTCCAGGTATGCATGAGGAGTGCCTTACACACACAGCCTTAGAACAACCTAAACATTCAACCAATCAGATACAAATAAAAGACTTGCATATTCCAACAGTGGCATGGGGCTACATAGAAATGGTAGCATAAAGGACCCCTGGACGGTTAAGTCCTGTCAAAGGCGACTATGGGGTTGCGGCGCTCATCTCACTTTCAGACCGAGGGAGCTGGCGTTTGTCCACAGACAGCTTTCCGGGTCATGTGGCCAGCAGGACTAAACCACTTCTGGTACAACAGAAACCAGAGTGCACAGAAACACAGTTTACCTTCCTGCCGCAGTGGTACCTATTTATCTACTTGCGCCAGTGTGCTTTCGAACTGCTAGGTTGGCAGGATCTGGGACAGAGCAATGGGAGCTCACCCCGTCACGGGGATTCGAACCACCGACCTCCTGATCGGCAAGCCCAAGAGGCTCAGTGGTATAGACCACAGCGCCACCCGTGTCCAGTATGATAGAAGGGGGGAAGACTATAGCACCATTCAGATGTTATGCCCCACAGTGTGAGGGAAGGAATGGGGGTCATGGTTAGTGGCCCCATCTGCATTCCCCCACCCTGTCCACACATTGAGGAGAAGGTCTGAAGTGGCCAGCCTACTCATGTGTACGATCCCTCTAAGATTTAGAACCCTGTGTGACCAAAGTTCAAAATTATGTTAGGAGCCAGCATGAATGGAACAAGCTCCCCACTGCAGACTATCCCCTAAAACTTGTGGACAGTTACAGGGGTGACAGGGGTCCAATGTGATGGAGTGGGGCCAGTCATCTGGGTGCTGGTTTCCCCCACATGTGGTTCTAATCCAGGCATAGGCAAACTCGGCCCTCCATGTTTTGGGACAACAATTCCCATCATCCCTGACCACTGGTCCTGTTAGCTAGGGATGATGGGAGCTGTAGTCCCAAAACATCTGGAGGGCCGAGTTTGCCCATGCCTGTTCTAATCCCATGAAGGAAGGATGCACGAAATGGTTTCATGTAGCAAATTGAGGCAGTTAGCAAGTAGCAAGAAATCACTTCATGGAGATTTTCTTTTCGTTGCTCTTTCGCACACTAAAATATTACTGCAGAAGACAAGTGAAAGGGTTGTAGATAAAGTGCTTTCTGCGCCTTCACCTGGGTGAATTTCAGACCCCATCCCAGAATTTTCAACCTTGCTTTAAAAAAGAAAAGAAAAAGTCTAGCCCATTTACCAACCAAGTTAAAGAGAAACAAGAAACAATATTCGGCCATATCTATATCTATATATAAGTATATGTAATAAAAAATAAACAGTAACATTTTAAAGAAGCCAATTATATTCCCACTGGTGCTAATGTACGAGTGAACTGGCGTTTTGTACACAGAGCACATTAGCATGAACTCATCGTCAGACAATGGTATCAAAATTTTCTAGTGCTTATTGCTGCACATTTGTGTAGTAACATGAGCTACCTTGACAGGTGGCTTAGGATATTGCCATGACCGTAAGAGAACTCAGTGCCATTTTAAAGTCTATAAAACGCCCACATTGTGTTTCTGCACTGTTTATACCAGAAGCAATTTTCGTCATCATGATGTCTGTCCGACCAATCCAGGAAGACTCTGCTCTGGGTAACAGCCTGCGATGTGTTATCCCTATGTATGGTTGTTGCTTTGTGTCTTGTTGAAGTATCTCCTGGCCTCGACGCTGCTGAGGGACACAGAGCAGCGCGACGGGTTCTGTCTTCTGTACTCAATACTGTCCGCTATTGCTTGCTTGACTATCTGCAAAACAGAAGCAAAACAACATTGAACTCATTAGTAGCCACTTCTTCCGCAAGTCACCGCATGCTAAGTGGATGTGAAGTGCTTGTTTACGCGGATGGTTTTTCAAAGCATGTAAACATGCCGCAGAAGAAACCAACTAACAACCAAATCGCATCAGATGCAGATGCTATTTGCCTTCTTTGCATAACCTGGAAAACCAAGTAATAAACATGCATTCCCTCCCATTTCTTCAAATGGCAGGTGGATTTGCATGCCTTCGGTACATTTGTATCCATGAAAACTGTTTAAATGTTTTAAAGCAAGTCTTCTCTAAACTGGTGACTGGGAGCGGTGCCAGGACCATATAACATGTTAGGATATTTCCGTTCCACCTTAAAAGGGAGCAGGATGTTTGTGTCACAGCCTGCGTATTTCCTGTTCACAGGATGTTTATGTTATCTATTGCTTTCTTTTCTCTCTCTGTGCTGGAGACACTGACGCAGGCAGTCATGTCTTTCTTTGTTCTGATCAACGCAGAATAAAACTTGTAAATAATGCTCTCCTGAGTGCGACTTCTGCTGTCAATTATCTGCTGATAAGAGTGTGCATGAGCTCTAGATGTTGGGCTATTTTCTAGAAACTCATGTCGCTAATCGCTGATACTGCGTGCCTACGGGAGATCGATGGATCGTCCGGCAGACGGCTTGGGGCCATGATGGACTTTGTCTCCCTGGCAGTATCCCAACAATCCTGAGAGATCTGCATTGGCTCCCAGTACGTTTCCAAGCACAATTCAAAGTGTTGGTGATGACCTTTAAAGCCCTAAACAGCCTGGTCCTGTATACCTGAAGGAGCGTCTCCACCCCCATCTTTCAGCCTGGACACTGAGGTCCAGCTCTGAGGACCTTCTGGTGGTTTCCTCAATGCGAGAAGTGAAGTTACAGGAAACCAGGCAGAGGGCCTTCTCAGTAGTGACACCCGCCCATCAGATGTCAAGGAAATAAACAACTATCTGACTTTTAGAAGACATCTGAAGGGAACCCTTCAGTTTTTAATGTTTGATATTTTATCATGTTTCTGTATATGCTGGAAGCCACCCAGAGTGGCTGGGGAAACCCAGTCAGATGGGTGGCATATAAATAATAAAATTATTATTATTAGCCTGAAATTATCATCCTGCAGCAGAGCTGGTGAACTCATGGGAGATATTTATTCTCCAGACAGCTGCTGCACAAGACTCACTAGTAATTAGGTTCTGAAAGTAAGCCGACCCTACGTAACTGTAAAGGTTTCACCACTGGAAATATGTATTCTCAGGATAGCAATTTACACACACACACACACACACACACACACACACACACACACACACACACACATGCATACCTACATACAGGTAGATTGTATACCTGATTGTATACAATAGGGAAAAAAATATTTGCATCAGCATAGACAAACTATGTTGATGTTTCTGATGAAAATTTTATCCATTTAAACTTGGAATGGATCTCTTTCTCTCAATGCAACCAAGCAATTTTGATCCTTATTTGTATTTTCACAGAAGAAATACAGAATGAAATTTAGCCAGTAGGTGGCATATTTTGATCACATTCTAACTGTCCATTTGGGCATCTACAGCAGAAAAAACACTAATACTTTCATTTAATTAAGTTGTTAGCAAAAAAACAAAAAAAAAACACCATACATCTAATATTAAACTCTAGTCTTCTGCATAGTAATAACCATTCAGTCTTTAACGTAATACCAGAAGTACAGCAATCATTTAAGTTGTGATATTATACTTAAATATTATTAAGGAGTGCTTAAATATTTTTCCTACCCCACGGCTGATGGGAAGCTCTATTTATTTTTATTTATCTACTTTCTTTAGTAATTTTGTATTGCTGTCCTTCATCTTAGGATCACAGGATCTATAGTGTGATTGCTACACTGCAAGGGATTAATTAGGACTGCAGCAAACGTATTTCCCATCAGCGTAACAAACCGCCCAACGCACAGTGCCTCCACTTTCTGCCAAGAGAGCTTCATGGTATCACAAAAGTAGGAAGTATGTACAGTCCTCAGATTCTAATTTAGTTTTGTCTCTCGACACTTTTTCGTAGGGCAGAGCTTCTTCCATATGATCAGAAAAACCCCTTTTCTTTCACAATGACTGCTCCCCGCGCGCAGCCCTAGATCTGGAGCGGCCCCATCAGCATAGGCTTGGCTTTGCCTTCCCTCAGGTGGGATACCTGGAGGTCTCCGCCTACCTCAGTCAGTTGTCCAATCCCACCTGGGGGAAGCGTTGCCAAGGAGACCAGGCCAGGTAGGGGAGGGATTACCTGCCCACACAATAGAGGGAGGATCTTACCTGGGAATCCTCACTTGGCTCCAGAGCTTCTCCCACCCTACCCACCCTCAGTTAATGTCTTCTTTTGCAGGTTAACTTTTCTTCATAGGTTTTGAGGGTTAACTTTTCTTCACAGGTATGTGGGCGTTGCTACGTTAAGGTCGCTGTTAAAGGGCTGGAAAGGAATTTCCCTGCATTGGCAGGTTTCACCTTTCCCATAGCAAAACATCACAACTTTGGCGGTATCAGGCCTTGGGCGGAATCCTTTAGTCCATCTTCCTCTTTGCGGCGGCGATACCAGGATTCCCCGTTAAAGGGGTTTCTGAAGGGAGGCTTTGACCGTACGCCAAGAGGTCGTCATTGCTTTCCCCTGCGGCGGCGGCATAACGGGGGCGGCTATCTCTGCTTGAACATATGTTCTCCAGAACCGGCCCACCCCCCCCCCACACACTGGATAACCCTGATGCTCCCTAGGTCCCCGGCTGGGGAGGGAGAACGCCCAATGCCTGAGCCAACGTCTACCCACATTTGAAATTTAATAAAGTTGTGGCCAATTTAATCCCATAGCACGTTGTCTTGAGTCGTTATTCCACATGACGGGGGGCCCGCTCGGGATCTGGGGACTCCGCCTGTCCACGCAACAGTTCCATTGTGCTGCCATACTCCATCAGATCACACATTTTATTGTGAGAAGGAATGACTGTTAGCCTTTCAAACCAAATTTGGCAAATAAATAAATAAATTCACATGAGGTACTTTACGCGGCGATGCCGAATAGAAACCCGTCATTTGAGTCTTTTAGACCCAAATCTGCCTGCAGAACATACCCGGGTGTACAGAGCAAATTGCAGGAACCCTATGAACACAGCTAAGGCATAACCCCGCTCTTAAAAGTATTCTGGCTCTTCTTTTACAGCAATTCCTTTGTATCACATTAATTGGCCGTGTTTTCTTTGTGAAATACAAATAATAATAATAAAACAGCTCTTGAAAGCGATAAGCAGCCCTCTTAAGAATAAACAGAAATCAGAGGGTTGTGGCACCACACCCATAAAAATCTGCACGCAGAGGGTGGAAAAGTCATTAAGAACCACCACTTCACTTCCACAGAGCAACCGAAGAATCTTTGAATTGAAGCAAATTGTGCATTAAACATACATTTAAGTTGTTCAGGGTATTAAACTCCATTAGATCGTGCAGTCTGCAGAAGGCCTCATTTGGGTACTGGAAGTTGAAGGTGGAGTACGGTGTATCAGGATCATCAAAAATATCAAACTCAGCAAAATCTTTCTCTTCTTGAGTTTCCCTTGGAACACCTGTTAAGTAGACCACAACGAAAGTAGGCGTTTTAAAGGGCAAACTGTTCAGTTGATATACCACAGTTTAATATCTTCTTAGTAAAAGTAAGTTAATAAGCCACCTTGAGTCCCAGTCTGGGGAAAATGAGAAATAATGATGTTGCTGATGATGATGATGATGAAGAGGTGATAAAAAAACTATGCACATAATTAAGAGAAAAGACACACAGAGAGAAAGATTAAACTGTACTATAACCGTATCTTTAATTTTGTGCTGTCGTTTTAGCCTACTGACCTGGCGCTTTGTATTCTCTAAAATTTATATTGGCTAAAACAAAGTGGATTATTGTTGGGCAGTCTATGTCAGAAGAAGGATTCTTGGGTTTGAAGACGTAACACTCCTTTAAACCTTCGCGATCAAAAACATTTGGGTCTATTTTGGGGAAAGGAAGGTTGTTCATTTTCGCCCATTTTTCAGCAAGTAAAATTTCCTAGGAAGAAAGCAAAAAAAAAAAAAAAAAAGCCATTAGAAAAGGAAAGCTGCGACGGGCAGAAATGACATTATATGTGGACACCTTAGTTATAAATAATGGAAAGAGAATACAGGCAAACCTCCATTTAGGCAGAGGGTTATGTTCCAGGTCACTGCGCATCGGCGGAGCGTGCATAATAATAATAATAATAATTTATTATTTGTACCCGCCTGTCTGGCTGGGTTTCCCCAGCCACTCTGGGCGGCTTCCAACAAAGATTAAAAATACATCAAAATGTCACACATTTGTCACAACTTCCCTGAAAAACTTCCCTGAACAGGGATGCCTTCAGATGTTTTCTAAATGTCAGGTAGTTATTTATCTCTTTGACATATGATGGGAGGGCGTTCCACAGGGCGGGCACCATTACCGAGAAGGCCCTCTGCCTGATTCCCTGTAGCTTTGCTTCTTGCAGTGAAGGAACCACCAGAAGGCCCTCGGCGCTGGACCTCAGCGTCCGGGCAGAACAATGGGGGTGGAGACGCTCCTTCAGCCTTTCTGCTCCCTTCCAGTGCCAAGCATGACACATGTGTGCGTGGTTCTGCATGCATCAAATGCACACAAATTTAGAGTTGCCATTGATATTTATACAAGAATAGCATGTAAGCATGCTGGCAGCAGGATAATGGACCAGTTCCCATGTTTGCCTGGCAGACTCATGGCACTGTTGAACTGACACCAAAAATGGCAGCTCCATGTTCACATATTGGGTTGAGTCCAAGGATATTGGTAGAGCATAAGACTCTCAATCTCAGGTTCGTGGGTTTGAGCCCCTGGTTACGCAAAAGGTTTCTGCATTGCAGGGGTTTGGACTAGATGACCCTCGTGGTCCCTTCTATGATTCTATATGCCTTTGCACAAGAGGGGAGATGACTTCTAATTGTGCAACAGGACTGCTCTTCCCTCAGCTCCTCCCTAATCTGTAGAGCAGGGGTCAGCAAACTTTTTCAGCAGGGGGCCGGTCCACTGTCCCTCAGACCTTGTAGGGCGGCAGATTATTGGGGGGGGGGTGAACAAATTCCTATGCCCCACAAATAACTCAGAGATGCATTTTAAATAAAAGCACACATTCTACTCGTGTAAAAACACTAGGCAGGCCCCACAAATAACCCAGAGATGCATTTGAAATAAAAGGGCACATTCTACTCATGTAAAAACACACTGATTCCTGGACCATCCATGGACAGGATTTAGAAGGCGATTGGGCCAGATCCAGCCCCAGGGCTTTAGTTTGCCTACCCATGCTGTAGAGCATATTTGGATGTGTGCAGTTGGTGGGGGGCGGAAGGCAGGAGGGGGAGTAGAGGGAGAGAAAATCCCATTGGGTGAGCATAAGTTGTTCCACTTGCACAAGGACTTCATGTAAAACAACCTATCATCATTTGTGTGAGGGGGAAAAAAATTCTTATTTAGCACTTCCTCTGCATGAATTGCAATATCCTGGATTTCTCACCTTGAAAGGAGGGCTAGAATCACTGGGACGTGCCGAAAAATCAAATGAGATGATAAGGTCAACCCCTCGTTGTGGTCTTAAGATAATTGGGTATGGCAGATTAAATGTAAGCCCGCTATCCACAATGTGAATCTTTTTGCTTTTCACATCCAATGGCTCCATTATCCTGTCAAACTCATCAGGATCTGGGCAGAATGAGACAAACAATGCAATTTCTTGACAAACACAATTCAAAACAGAATTCTTTTTTCACCCCACAATAATGTTTATTAATTTTCATACAAAAGCATAACATAACAAAAAATAGACAATAGACAGTAATAAAAGAAAAAGTAAAGAACATAAAATACTTCCCACATCCCATATACTACCACATACACTAAAACTTAATTAGTTAATTAAGATCCATCTTCATAAACATATTACTTGACTTCCTCTAATCTCTTCCATCTGAATTTCCTTGTAATTAAATGTGGTAAGTTTCCAATATCATTATTTCATATAACAATATTCCGGTCATGATCAAATTTCCTGACTTTTCTTATCATACATTTTCTTTATTATTTATTTAATCCTAATTTAATCCTAGGCCTAATTAGTTCTTTCAAGTGATTACACATCTCAAAGTATTGGAAATGCTAATTTAAAATAATTTAACTATATTAAATGCATGGTATGAGCTATTTTCTAATGCTATGGGGGTTTACCCAACCAAATATAGTTTATGAAGCTTTGGGTAATTGTCTGAAACAGGCCATCACGTTTTCATTTCTAATAGGTTTATAGAGCCTTGAAAGATCTTCTGAACCAGGCCACAGTCAACAGGCCACCCAAAAGCACATACTGACCTCATGTGTGTAGTTAGAAAATTGTGTAAAGATCTACTCAAAGTCTAAAGCTGCCATCCAGTATATTTTCCCTACTATTTTTCAGCATTCTACTGTTTAAGATGGATGTCCACTTTTACTCTTTCTTCAAATACTAGGATTAGATAGTTATAAACATCTATAATAAGTTAAAAAAAATATTTAGCAGAGCACAGATGGAAATGATGAGACAGCCACTTAAGAGAAGCATGTGCTTTTCTGCATGTTCCTGAGTTATTTGAATGTTTAGGCTCACTTGGGCGAATGTCCCACTGAACAGAGATATAAAAGGTTGCACTATTGCAAAATCTGAGCACAATTGCACGATGGAGGGAAATTCCATCTTACCTAATGACTTTTAAAACAAGGCATAATTGTTGTTATTTTGAGATACTCTGCAGTGATGTAGCTCTAAGCATGAGTGATGTAATATGGAGATCCGTGACTACAAACTTCCTACGTTATGCACCTAAATGGCTTAGTTCCCCATTCAGACTTCAATTATCTTAATGTGGTAAGTCTTAGCAGTGAAAACTAGTAAACACTGTGCCACAGAATGTCTAGTTCTATTTCCAGTGACCTGGGGGCAGTTCGTACATTCACTGAAAATGGACTCTTAACCATTTAAAAGAGAGCATTTTTTTTACTATTTGGTAAAAAAAAAATGCATTATTGCCAACAGGGACCAGCCACACGCATCTGTGGAGCCCAGAAGCAGTAGCCACTATCTCATGTCTCAATTAGGCATATTCCCTGTGAAGAAGAAGAGGAGTTTGGATTTGATATCCCGCTTTGTCACTACCCGAAGGAGTCTCAAAGCGGCTAACATTCTCCTTTCCCTTCCTCCCCCACAACAAACACTCTGGGAGGTGAGTGGGGCTGAGAGACTTCAGAAAAGTATTACTAGCCCAAGGTCACGCAGCAGCTGCATCTGGAGGAGCAGGGAAGCGAACCCGGTTCACCAGATTACGAGTCTACTGCTCTTAACCACTACACCACACTGGCTCCATGTATTTACAATGGATAATAGCTATTGATAGAAAAGCCAGGCACTCTTTCTCCAATTGCAGGGGGTTGCTTGGGAGTTGCACCAGCTGAAGTGAGAATTACATCCCTAGACCAGGGTGGGGAATATCCCCACCCAAAGGGCTGCATTGTCACAGGAAAACTGTTCAGGGTTGCATTCTGTTGGTGAGTGGAGACATGGCCCAAAATGGGCAGGTCCAAGGCCTAGACAAAACACCAATCTCTCTCTTGCACACACACCCAAACACACAGGAAATTCACCTTGTTGCATCCACGGTATGAGATGAGACAGTGGCTCCCTATCACTGCATGCAGCACAGAATAGTCAGCCGGCCAGGATGGCAAAGCAGAATGCTGCTGCTCCTCCACCAAACACATTGGCTTGCCTACCGGCCCATACAGAAGGCCTTTCCAATGCCTTTCCAGGGATGTGGGTGGTGCTGTGGTCTAAATCACTGAGCCTCTTGGGCTTGCCAATCAGAAGGTTGGTGGTTTGAATCCCCACGACAGGGTGAGCTCCGATAGCTCTGTCCCAGCTCCTGCCAACCTAGCACACCAGTGCAAGTAGTTCAAAAGCACACCAGTTCGAAAGCACACCAGTGCAGGTAGATAAATAGGTACCACTGTGGCGGGAAGGTAAACGGCATTTCTGTGCACTTTGGTTTCTGTCACGGTGTTTTGTTGCACCAGAAGTGGTTTAGTCC
The DNA here is from genome assembly GCF_965112155.1 of Podarcis liolepis. Classification (NCBI taxonomy): domain Eukaryota; kingdom Metazoa; phylum Chordata; class Lepidosauria; order Squamata; family Lacertidae; genus Podarcis; species Podarcis liolepis. The sequence goes on along the minus strand of NC_139559.1, from coordinate 90,513,287 downwards.
TGCTGGCCACATGACCCAGAAAGCTGTCTGTGAACAAACGCCGGCTCCCTTGGCCTGAAAGCGAGATGAGCGCCGCAACCCCATAGTCACCTTTGACTGGGCTTAACTGTCCAGGGGTCCTTTACCTTTAGCTATTGGGAAGCAAGTCCCACACCAGGTTTCACATTTGCCGTTCACATACTCGGAGGCTTTCCCGAGAGAGGAAGAATAAATGAAAGTGTATGCACTTACCTGCGACAGCCGTATCCATTTCATCCTCGTCCACAGATTCTTGAGCACCGTAGCTGGCCAAAGGAGAATACGGGTAGCAAGTATTGAGATTGAGGCCCAGCATGAAGTTGTGTACTTTGCCTGCACGTCCTTCCCGGGTGGTGAAAAGAGCGCTGTCGCCCACCAGAGCCATAAACATCCGCTGAACCCAGCTCTCCTGGTTGCTCTGTTCACGTTCTTTTTCCGCATCAGGGTTTTCTGAGCCTGTAGACCGAGTAGGAGCAGAAAGAACTTCAGCATATGGGGGGAACTCTGGAAAAGTGATTTAAGTTCACAGCGTGTCATTCTTTGAAGGAGAACTACTTGAAAACGATTTACAGATGGTATTTAACTCCAAGTAGGCTTGTATAAGACTGAATCAGATAAGTGCTGGAGATGCAAAGAGGTTAAGGGAACATTCTTTCACATGTGGTGGACTTGTAAAAGGGTATTGGGAAATGATTCATAATGAATTGGGGAAAAAATGTTTAAAAGTACTTTCTCCCCCCCCCCCAAAAAAAAAACAACCAGAGGCCTTTCTGTTGGGGATAATTCAGACTGAAATTCCCAGGTGTCAAAATGTTATTTATGTATGCCACTACTGCAGCCCATGTTTTCTTGGACCCAAAATGGAAAACAAGCAAGGTCCCAACCAAAGAAGAAGGGCAACTTAAGCTGACAGAATATGTGCAGTTTGCAGAGTTAACATATGGAATAAGAGAACAAGAAGAACAAACATTTAGAGAAAATGTTTATTGAATATATGGGAAATAACTGTGTACAGCTGAAAACGCTGGCAACATTAAGATAAATTCAACAGTGTAAATAAGCTATAATGGATGTAATAACTGAATGGTATAGTTTCTGTAAAATATGCAGGGATTTAAGATATGTAAAATGAAACATGGAAAGATAGATGATAGATAGATAGATAGATAGATATAGATAGATAGATAGATAGATAGATAGATAGATGATAGAGATAGATAGATGATAGATGATAGATAGATAGATAGATAGATAGATAGATGATAGACAGACAGATAGATGATAGATAGATGGATGATATAGATAGATAGATAGATAGATAGATAGATATAGATGATAGAGATAGATAGATAGATAGATAGACAGATAGATAGGTAGGTAGATGATAGATAGATACAGTGCTTTTTTTCTTTAAAAATGTTTAGGGGTACTCTATAAAGTGGTTCTAGATTCAGGTGGGTAGCCGTGTTGGTCTGACGCAGTAGAAATATATAAAGAAATTAAAAATTGTCCAGTAGCACCTTAGAGACCAACTAAGTTTGTTCTTGGTATAAGCTTTCATGTGCATGCACACTTCTTCAGATACACAGTGTATCTTCAGTGTATCTGAAGAAGTGTGCATGCACACGAAAGCTTATACCAAGAACAAACTTAGTTGGTCTCTAAAGTGCTACTGGACAATTTTATTTTATTTTTGTATATTTTGTCTATAAAATGGTGATTTTCTTGAGAGAGTACTCCTAAACATTTTTTAGAAAAAAGTACTGTGTGTATATCCATTTATCTATAGATCTAATAGGGAAAAATAAATTCAATAAATGGACAAAAGTATGCCTAGGACTCCACCTGTAATTTCTGAAAAACACCCACAGTAATTTTTAAGGTTGCAAAGTATTTGGGCTGAAATCTGATGCTACTGTTTCTAGTTTTTAAATTTTTTTTGCTATATGTTCAATTATGTGCTGTGATAAGCAAGGCGTTTATTTAAACTGGCCACTTTTATTCTGACAAGAAAACAGCTGTGAGGTCCCAATTTGGAACATATAGCGGGGCTGTGACAATTTCCTAATGAAAACCTTTTCCTTCCTGGCTGTTATTTGCCAATAAAGGTACTGATCGATTGTTTTGATTAATCATTTATTATTTTCTATTGTGAGTCACTCTGAAAAGCCCCTCGCTGCGGCAAAATACAGATTACATACCTTAACAAACAAGAAAGCAAGCAAACAATAAAACAAACAAACCCAAAGGGCTTCTAGCAATAAGTACTACATTTTTTTTAAAAAAAAAATGTTTTCATTAAATATTTTCTTGTGTAACAAATAAAAAAAGGACATACCATCATCATCAACCTTTTATTCGACCGTCAGTCAGAAAAAAAGTACATTTGTCAATACACAGTTAAAAGCTCCAGGAAGATTTTAGAACTTAGCCAACACTAAAATGGGCTAAACAGATAGCCCCGTATCAATATAATCAATTAAAGTCTTGCGACGCTTAAAAGCTAAAAAAAGAAATTTGGCCACCAAGGAAGGTATAGCTCTAGTGACGTTATTCAGCAAGTGTAAAACCTGGTTTTCTCCGGATAGGAAGCTAGATTGACATAGGAGTGGGTCTATAAAATTTTGTCTAAGCTCTGCATAAGAAGGGCAAGTCAAGAGAATGTGTTCGGTGGACTCAACCACACCCATGGCACAATGACAGGTTCTCTGGGCGTATGGTACTCCCCTGTACCTTCCCCACAATAAAGGACATACTAATCTGCTTCTATCTTAAAAGGAAGGAAGACTCCTTTTCCTCACTTTACTGATATGCCATAAGGAAAAATCTTCCATGACCAGAGTAGTTGTGAGAAAATGGAACTGATTTGCATGTGGAAAAGTAGAAAGGGAAACCGTCTGGCCAAAAGGGAGATCTTATCTGCCCAAGCTGAGCTTTTTTGTTACTGATGTAATTGAGAGAGGCACACGCAAGTCTTAATGTTCCCCTGGAAGGCATAACATGCTCAGAGCCATACTGTCCCTGCCCAACATTGTTCAGAAGGGTGGGCTCTCCTTTGACCGTAAAGAGAACTCTCATTCCAGGTTTCATAAATACCCCAGACGTTTCTAATGAACCACAGCCTGGTTCGTCAACAAGAACATGTGATTCACAAAGTGACTTCGACTATTTCAAAAATTAGTTGGAGTCACTGCTGTATCCAAAGTTCTGCAAGATGGAAAGTGAGGAGACCTCCAGGCTTCACACGGCAATGGACTGGCTTAGGAACATGGAGCGCCTTGGCTGGTCAATAGTTACTGCACCCCTGAAACCCCAGGAAATGGGGCAGAGGTCAGGTCTCCTTCACAGAAGAACAGCTCCATGGTTCTCAAACGCCTTGGTACTCAACCACCTTGGAACTGAAACATTGCAAACCCGGAAGTACCGTATTTTTCGCCCTATAGGACGCACTTTTCCCCTCCAAAAATGAAGGGAAAATGTGTGTGCATCCTATGGGGCGAATGCAGGCTTTCGTTGAAGCCTGGCGAGCGAGAGGGGTCGGTGCGCACCGACCCCTCTCGCTCTCCAGGCTTCAGGAAGCTCTGTGTGAAGTCGGTGTGAAGTCGCGCCGGTCTCCCAAGGGTTGCGCAGAGCTGCCTGCATTCCCGGGCTTCGCGGGGGGGGGGGGATTTCCCCTCCCTCATTATTCCCCCCCCCCAAAAAAAAACCCAAGGTGCGCCCTATGGGGTGGTGCGCCCTATGGGGCGAAAAATACGGTAAGTGTTCCAGTTTGCGAGCTTTTTTTGGGAAGCCAAACGTGCTCCATTTTGAGTGTTATGCTTCTGATTGAGTGCCACACTTCCGTTTTGAGTGTTACGCTGAGGGTCTGTCTGTTTTTGCTATTTATTTTGCGTTTTTGCGGCTCTTTCTTGTTTTGTTTTTGTGACTATGTGGAACCCAGTTCAGCTACTGATTGACTGTGTGGCTGCAGTACATTGTTTATTGCTTTCATTATATGGATAGGAACAATGGTCTCGTTAGATAGTAAAATTCGTGTTAAATTGATGTTTCAGAGGTTGTTTTTACAAGTCCAGAACGGATTAATCCGTTTTGCGTTACTTTCTGTGGGAAAGCGAACCTTGGTTCTGGAACGCTTTGGTTCTGGAATGGACTTCCGGAACGGATTAAGTTTGAGAACCAAGGTGCCACTGTGTTCTGCTCTGCTACCAAAAAAGGTCTCACATTTCATCTTAACACACACACAGACACCACCCAACCACCTCCACCTTCCCTAACTTTATGAAGCACCAGGAAATAGTTAATCAAAAAGCCGACTATTCCTTTCTCAGGTCCTAAATACCACCTGAATTTTCTCCTTTTCATTATGCCTTGCTTTATTGGGACACGCCAGTAAAAATAGTTGTATGAAGTATCACATCTGGTGACCTTTCTTACCTTTTGGTCCCTGTGACTCATCATCGCTGTCTGAATCGTTGCTCACTAGGTGCCGCATCCTGATATTTTCTGTGGAAATAAACAAAGGAAGATTTTGGTACCTTAAATGGCTGGGTTGGTAAAATGGCAATCAAAGGAGCTGCACAAGTTCTTGGGAGGAGAGAGTAACGCTGGAATAAAACAATAAACGATCTGAAGCTAACTTTATGACAAAAGGATTTTCCACATCCATAAAACCAGCAGATCGCCAAGCTAAAGGACACTTGGAGATCTCTAGGGTTAAAACTACAATACAGAGCACTGTCTTTTGAAGGAAGTTAAACAAGAGATTAATATGTTTCAAAACTACTTTTTTCCTGACCAACTGACGAGGCCTCCGTTTTTCTTCCCACACTACCAAATTCAAAACATACAAGCAGAGAAGAACACTAATTTAAGCTTGAGCAGAAAAACACGGCTAACTTGCATTATATGACAGTCGCCAGCCTAATGTACAACATGTTGGCTTTCCAGACTACAGTGATACCTCAGGTTAAGTACTTAATTCGTTCCAGAGGTCCGTTCTTAACCTGAAACTGTTCTTAACCTGAAGCACCACTTTAGCTAATGGGGCCTCCCGCTGCTGCTGTGCCGCCACCAGATTGATTTCTGTTCTCATTCTGAAGCAAAGTTCTTAACCCGAGGTACTATTTCTGGGTTAGCGGAGACTGTAACCTGAAGCGTCTGTAACCTGAAGTGTATGTAACCCGAGGTACCACTGTAATACAAATACAACATGGTGGTTTAGGATTGGCTTGCTTTGAATGCTTCCGGGGGGGGGGGGGCATTTTGTTACCCTCCTCTTTACTCAAAAGGCTGCATAGTTGACAACAAGGAAATTGGAATATCAAGGAGACAAGCGCTTCCTGAAGCATATGCTGCCAAAATATCATATTATGATCCATAAAAAGAGCTCTTACAAAAGTGCCAGTAGGCAAAGACTCCCCTCTCAGCCTCTTCTTGACTTCACCCTATCGCTGAACTCTTCAAACTTGCCTCTCAGAACCACATCAAGGTCGAGTTTCTACATTACCTTGGTATTGTCGTTACTGCCACAAAACCACTGCCCCATGTCTGGCTCCCACATTACCCTCTGTAACAAATAAAAGCACCTTCACATGTGAGTAGGCCGCGTCCTATCAGTCCTTCTCCCTTCCGTAGGGGCTGCTGATAGGAGAAGCAACCTACACAATGTGGACCACGAAACAAGAAATTTCTGTATCTCACCTTGGGAACATAGAAGCCAGCCATGGGAAGCAACCACCTTGCTGAGGTAACAAATGGACCAAGCTCAAAAAGCATCAGCAGAGGGAAGTGCTTCCTAAACTCTGCCTCTGGTTTGGGTCTTTCCCGCAGCAGCATCCCCTTTGATAAAGATGAAATAGTGTATTTGTACTGGCGTCTGATAACTAGGATATTAAGCCAGGTTAAAAGACATTAAGCCAGGGTTTCTCGTTTTGTATACAACTGGAAACTGTGGTTTAAAACAAACCAGACTGGAGGAATTAAAGAGGGGAGGAGTTAAGTAAGGCATGTGTGGCCCTTACTCTCATTCCCAACTCCAAAAACATTCATTCTGAAACCAAGAGCGAATGTCTGAAACAGACCGTTGCTTTTTACTGACCCTAGAAAAATCTCTGCTTGTCTCAGAAACTCTTCCTAAATTATCTCAAAAGATCCTTATGAAACAGTCTCAGACTCGGTAGGCTGAATATTAAATGGTTCTATTAATTCACTAAGGAATGTTTAACTCAACTAGATCTGCACCCAAAAAGCAGATAGGTTCCTTACAAGTATATTTGATTACAATGACTTTTATGAGTCACGCCCTCATGCAATTTACATCTGTGTAGATCAGCATCAATGACAGATTTACATATTTTCATGTAATCTTCCCAGCTTCACAGTTACTCACACTACTCTAGCCATTCTAAAAGCTAATACCTAAAGAAAAGCAACAGACATTTAAAGGAGATGACAGAATTACAAACTTGGAAGATCAGGGGAAGGTTATGGATTTAGTGAATAATGATTTCAGTATGGCTTCTGACAAAGTCCCCCATGATATTACTGCAGAGAAGTTAGTAAAATGTGGGCTGAATGAGGTAACGTGAGGTGGATTTGTAGCTGGTTGATTGACCAAACCAAAAGAGTGCTTATGAATGGTCCCAGGTCATCCTGGAAAAAAGTGATAAATTGGGTCCTCCCTTAAAGAGGGCACGTATTGCGGTGAGACCTGGAAACCGACACCCTGTGTTGTGGGTGGGTACGATTGGTCAGCCACAACAACTGATTGGTAGGTCCCTTGTAGCTGGGTACAATCTGGCCAATGGGACGCAGTCCAAACAGTTTGAGGGACCTATTTATGCCCATGCACATGACCCAAAGCCTCCTCTTTCGGCTCGTGCATTCAGAACACCCGCCCACCTCTCCCTACTTTTAGGGCTTTGCGCTTGACCTTGCTATGCCGTCATGTGTTATCTGTCGTTGGGACAGGCGCACAGCAGGAATTTCCCCCACTTGGCTGACTGGCTGTTGCCATTTGGATTTCACCTGCTGCGTAGCAAATCGACACAACTTGTAAGGTTGCAGATAGGCTCTGGTTCAGGTGATAGGGATGGGAGAACGCTCTCACCATCCCGATGTGAAGGGTATTCCATTAAAGGAATTGAGGGACTTGATGATTTGGTCAACCCCTGAGAGGGGGTTGTGCCTGTGCCTGAGTCCAGGGGGACATTTGGGTGGTGGAGTTAGTCTGTTCCTGGCTTTCTGCTTATCCATGTGTTCACCCTTGGCTGACCTATGATAGAGCTCTGGGTCAGCGCTACCTGCAAGGGTGCAGGGAGCTAGTCGAACCAGAGCCTCTGCAACCAGTCACTTTCTGTAATCAATAAAGTTGTGGCCTAAATTCTGCCAAAAAACCAAAACCAAAATTTGAGTCAAGTTTGAATTTATTTTGGGAGGAGGTTTCTGGGTCTGAACACGCAAATGGGGTGCTGTAGGGTTCTGTCCTGGACCTATTGTTTAATGTCTTTGTAAATTTATTGTTGTAACATTACCTAGTTCTTCTTCCATTGTAGGCCCTTTATTTTGAGAATTAGAAACTCCAAGGACTCTGTTGAATAATATAGCAAATGCACTTCCCCAGACACCTGAAAAAAATGAAATATAACAATGTTGTTTAATAATAATAATAATAATAATAATAATAATAATAATAATAATAATAATAATAATAATAATTTATTTATACCCCGCCCATCTGGCTGGGTTTCCCCAGCCACTCTGGGCGGCTTTCAACAGAATATTAAAATACAATAATCTATTAATCCTTAAAAGCTTCCCTAAACAGGGCTGCCTTCAGATGTCTTCTAAAAGTCTGGTAGTTGTTCCTCTCTTTGACACCTGGTGGGAGGGCCTTCTACAGGGCCCTCTGCTTGGTTCCCTGCAACTTGGCTTCTCGCAGTGAGGGAACCACCAGAAGGCCCTCGGCGCTGGACCTCAGTGTCTGGGCTGAACAATGGGGGTGGAGACGCTCCTTCAGATATACTGGACCGAGGCCATTTAGGGCTTCAAAGGTCAGCACCAACACTTTGAATTGTGCTCAGAAATGTACTGGGATCCAGTGAAGATCCTTTAGGACTGGTGTTATATAGTCCCGGAGGCCACTTCCAGTCAACAGTCTAGCTGCCACATTCTGGATTAGTTGTAGTTTCCAAGTCACCTTCAAAGGTAGCCCCACGTAGAGTGCATTGTGGTAGTCCAAGCGGGAGATAACTACAGCATGCACCACTCTGGTGACACAGTCCACAGACAGGTAGGGTCTCAGCCTGTGTACCAGATGGAGCTGGTAGACAGCTGCCCTGGACACAGAATTGACCTGCACCTCCATGGACAGCTGTCAGTCCAAAATGACTCCCAGGCTGCACACCTGGTCCTTCAGGGGCACAGTTGCCCCATTCAGGACCTGGAAGTCCTCCACACCCGCCTGCCCCCGGTCCCCCCAAAACAGTACTTCTGTCTTGTCAGGATTTAACCTCAATCTGTTAGCCGCCATCATAATAACCACCACCTGTCCCCCCTCCTATTGTTGTTAAGATATTGGTAGATGCTTAGGTATTGTTCACTTTCTGGCAATGCTCACATATCCACTCAATTACTTACCCATTAAGAAATGCAAAGGGTTTTCTTTATATTTATCCACTACCGTTCCCATAAAAAATTTGCTGCCGAACAAATTAGGAGTCATAAAGGTACCATATTTAGCCATCCCAATTTCGTAGGGACTGAATTCCACCCAATCTGTAAAGAAAAATATAAAAAGGGCACTGGTTAACAAGAAGAAGAAGAAGAAGAAGAAGAAGAAGAAGAAGAAGAAGAGGAGCTTTTATACAGCACAGGAACAGAAGAGGTGTGCAAAAGATTCTCAAGGCTCAACAAAATCTTGACTTCCATCTGCTGTCTTTCCTTGCCAAACTTCATATATGCCAACAACTACTAGCCCACGTGGTAAAGTGAAAAAAAGAGGGGGGCGGTAAAGGGCCCCTGCACGGTTAAGTCCAGTCAAAGGTGACTATGGGGTTGTGGCGCTCATCTTGCTTCAGGCCAAGGGAGCCGGCGTTTGTCCACAGACAGCTTTCCGGGTCATGTGGCCAGCAGGACTAAACCGCTTCTGGCTCAAGGGGACACCATGACTGAAGCCAGAGCGCATGGAAGTGCTGTTTACCTTCCCACCACAGTGGTACTTATTTATCTACTTGCACTGGCGTGCTTTCGAACTGCATGCCAACCTCTATATTCAGCCAGATTCTTGCCTGCACTAAGGCAAGCAGACACTGCTATTTTCCTCAGCTCATTTTGCACCTCCTTGCACCTCCCTTTTCATCTTTTTCTGCGTTCTTCCAGGAACTTTACTGTGTTATTATGGTATGCCCTTCAGCAAATTATAGATGACACCCACACAGAGTGTGAGTGAAATTGGGGTGGGGGGAAGATATTTACAGATTAATAGGTGAAAATAAGTCTGTGAACAAGTCCCCACAAAACCCATTGCTGCAACAGGTGCCACGGTAGACTCTATTTTGTTCCAGCCTATACAGTTCATGTGTTTCCATTTTAAACTCTGAAATTTCACAACAGCTTTCCAGAAATAGGTCTAAATTATGTCTGAGTCATCGTAATTACGAGCAGTCGTAGGTATGATCAGCGCCCTCTCAGAATAAAAAATATTATGGATAATGGGAACTCAACCAAAATTGTGAAAACTCTTCTCAGCTGGCAAATACCTTTATCCGTTGCTTTTCTAAGCAACGTTCTTTTAAACAGAATAGCAAAAGTACCAAGAAGGAATGCAAGATTAATCCTAAGAATTCACAGATCAGCTCATGAAAGGAGAAGTAATTATTTCTCTTCAAAACACACCTTTTAGTCTAAGTGGGACAGAGAGGATTATTTAAGTTCAGGGGAAGGGAACCTTCCTTTTGGGAGACGCATGCCAGGATATGGCAGGGACAGTGGCAAAAAAATGAGAGGGGCCAGAAGGCAAAAGTAGCCAATGCCACAGACGTGCTTAAATCAGATATGCCAAATGACACATGCAGAAACAAATAATGAAGTTGAAGTGGCTTAAATAAGGCTGTTTTGATCCTTCTATCTGGCCTATATTCAGATACACATATATATAATGATTTGATTTGAATACCTGCAAACATCAGTTCTGATACATCAGGTTTAACGTGGAGGCATGTAAAGAGCGGCAAAGCAGACTGTGCTTTGTTGATTTTCTCTTTCATATCAGACAAAGTGTTGTTCATTCTCTACAGGGGAAAAAGAGAGCAGAAATAATTTAAAGAATAGAGTTAGCAATCCAGCTAGTATCTGGTCGCTTTTGTGAAATCGTTCAAGAAGGCAGAGGACAACAGAACTACTCACAGAAAACTAATTATTAATTATTATTATTATTATTATTTATTATTTATACCCCATCTTCTTAAGTTTGATTAGTGCAACACATTGTATGTCGGGCTGCCTCTGAAGATGGTTTGGAAACTTCAGCCGGTGCAGAATTCAGCGACCAGGTTGCTAAGCATATAGTGTCAATCCTGGCTCAATTAAACTGTCTGCCAATTAGTTTCTGGACCCAATTCAAAGTGGTGGTTTAAGACCTGTAAAATCTTAAATGACTCAGGACTGCAATACCTCAAAAACTGTCTCTCCCCATATGAACCAATAGGGACACTGTAGTAGTCATCTGAGTCCCTTCTTCGTGTGCCTTCTCCACGAAAGTTCTGGAGGGTGGCGACACAAGAATGGGCCTTGTCCCAAGAGGCTCACCTTGCACCTTCATTACATAGTAAAGGTAAAGGGTAAAGGGACCCCTGACCATTAGGTCCAGTCATGACCAACTCTGGGGTTGCGGCGCTCATCTCGCTTTATTGGCCAAGGGAGCCGGTGTACAGCTTCTGGGTCATGTGGCCAGCATGACTAAACCACTTCTGGCGAACCAGAGCAGCGCACGGAAACACCGTTTACCTTCCCGCCGGAGTGGTACCTATTTATCTACTTGCACTTTGACGTGCTTTCAAACTGCTAGGTTGGCAGGAGCAGGGACCAAGCAACGGGAGCTCACCCCGTAGCGGGGATTCGAACCGCCGACCTTCTGATCAGCAAGTCCTAGGCTCTGTGGTTTAAGCCACAGCGCCAATCGCGTCCCTTAGCGCCATGCAAAAACATTCCCTTTACCCCAGGCTAACTATATTGCCTTCTACACTGGGGGTGGAGATTGTTTTTGTTTGTTACTGTGGTATGATTTTTTTGTTTTTAGATTGCAAACCACCCTGTGATCTTCAGATGAAGAGCGCTATAGAGATTTGATTAATAATAATAAGCCAAGCAAGCCCACCCTATTCTCAAAAGGATTGCCCAGAATCAATTATTGAACAATATACAAAGATTAAAGCAGTAATAAAACTACAAAACAGCATATGTGCAATTCAGTCCAACAGGAAATAGATACTTTCAATTGACTTTTTAATTAACTATTGTGCTGATTAATTGCTAGTGCTCATTTTAATTAATGTTTTAATTAATTAAAACAACAAGACAGTAATTAAAACAGGAATGGAGAACCTGTGGTCCTCCAGATGTTACTGGATTAAGAATGATGGCAACTAAAACTTGAGAATGATGGGAATTGGAGCTGAACGTCATCTAGAAGGCCACAGGTATCCTATATCTGCATTAAATAATAATTTATAATAATAATTTATTATTTATACCCCGCCCATCTGGCTGAGTTTCCCCAGCCACTCTGGGCGGCTTCCAATCAAGTGTTAAGAACAACACAGCATTAAATATTAAAAACTTCCCTAAACAGGGCTGCCTTCAGATGTCTTTTAAAAAGAAGATAACTGCTTATTTCCTTCACATGAAGGGAGGGTGTTCCACAGGGCGGGCGCAACTACCGAGAATGCCCTCTGTCTGGTTCCCTGTAACCTCACTTCTCGCAACAAGGGAACCGCCAGAAGCCCTCAGCGCTGGACCTCAGTGTCCGGGCTGAACGATGGGGGTGGAGACGCTCCTTCAGGTATACTGGACCGAGGCCGTTTAGGGCTTTAAAAGTCAGCACCAACACTTTGAATTGTGCTCGAAATGTACTGGGAGCCAATGCAGATCTCTCAGGACCGGTGTTATGTGGTCCCAGCGGCCACTCCCAGTCACCAGTCTAGCTGCCGCATTCTGGATTAATTGCAGTTTCCGGGTCACCTTCAAAGGTAGCCCCACATAGAGCGCATTAAAGCACCAATTATACACCAGATCGTCATAGAACATTCCATAAGCAAAACTTCAAGACCAAGGCAAATTTTGAAATATTTCAGCAGTGTCAAAGAGCGAAAAGATTTTGCACAAAGCAGACTTGAGCTGCTGGGGCACCTTTTTCCATCTCCACAGAAATGTTTGCATCATAAACAAATGTTGTTTTAGAACTGCAACATAACAGAATTTTATACCATACTTGTGGGCTTGACCAGCAGACACTGCCTCAATGGACACTGAAGTTACACAAATTGTTTATCTATTGTAACATTATTATAAGGCGTAAAAAAAAAAAAACTGTGGGAGAGTCTCGATAAATAAATATGTGGACTTTGTGAATTCTTTTGAAGGTTTGAGAGAGAAATAAGCTCATAATACAAAACTCAACATCACACATACAAAACCACAGATAGATGTACTGATTTGAAAAGCAAAAAGTAAACTGATCGGCCCAAAAGATTTTTGACCGTGCTACAGTAAAACCTGCGCCTACCTCCAAGTTTTATTTGCAAACTTACATTTTGGATGAGAGTTTCTCCAATCAACATTCCAAAGATATCTGTAAATGTAACAGGCTGCCCAGACCTCTTCTTTTTCCATAATGCTTCAATATATCGCTTTACTTTCTGAGGAGTGAGCAGTTTTAATGGGTTGTGACTGACACAGTTCTTCAGCTCCTCATTTATCTCCTTTGGTCCTTTTACTGGAAAATCTGGGTGAGAGTACAAGCTTGACATATACCTGCAAATGGCCACAACCATGTTTAGAGTGAACATCTGTAATCATTTCCACCAGCAGCTGAAGATGTTTCAGAACCAAGGTAAAAATATTGAATATTGATTAACTCCACCCTCCGGATAAAAATATTGATTAACTCCACCCTCCGGATGATTTAAGATGGCAAGAGAAACGATATACTGTAAAATATATGAATCAGGAGCAAACTTATTGGGGGGGGGGGTTCTGTTTCATCTGAAGATGAAATTACAAAATTTCCTACGCTGCAATATTTCAGTCATGTAGGGACGTCGCTGGTGCTGTGGTCTAAACCACTGAGCCTCTTGGGCTTGCCGATCAGAAGGTCGGCAGTTTGAATCCATGCAAAGGGGGGAGCTCTCGTTGCTCTGTCCGAGCTCCTGCCAACCTAGCAGTTTGAAAGCACGCCAGGGCAAGTAGATAAATAGGTACCACTGCAGTGGGAAAGTAAATGGCGTTTCCGTGTGCTCTGGCACCCATTGCGGACTGCGCCAGTAATGGTTTAGTCATGCTGGCCACATGACCTGGGAAGCTGTCTGCGGACAAACGCCAGCTCCATCAGCCTGAAAAGCGAGATGACTGCCACAAACCCATTTAAAAAAATCCCTTTTTAAAATTTCATTCATTCAGAAAGTATTTTAAAATCACAGAATCAAAGCACCAGAAGAGCCTAGAGCAGTGATGGCCAAACGTGGCCCTCCAGCTGTTTTTGGGCTACAACTCCCACCATCCCTAGCTAACAGGACCAGTGGTTAGGGATGATGGGAACTGTAGTCCCAAAACAGCTGGAAGGCCACGTTTGGCCATCACTGGCCTAGAGGCACAAGCCAGACGCTCCGTCAACTATTAACTGAAAAGGAATTTGCTTCTGCATTGGTTTCCATTCCTGCAACCTGGTTAACAGGATCTGCAGATAAGGAACTCAGGATGTTCCTATTCAAAACTATTTCAACTTTTCATACCTTGACCTACATAGAAAGAATGAGATTTGAAGGAAGTTATTATTATATAAGAAAGTTGAGATGAGGACAGTTCAGTGGGGAAACATACCATGTGGATCCAGATAAGCCAGCGATATATGTTGCACAGTCCAGAATTCCAGATTCATACAGAGCTTTCATCACCCCAGCAAACCCCACTGTGGCACGGAATCCACCACCAGATCCCAATATTGCAATCACCGGTACCTGGATAAGCATACAATAAAGATGGGTTTTTAAACATTCAATGTGTGTGGCTTAGTTTATCTGTCTACTGAATTTTTTTTTAATGAATTTTTATTGGAAATTTTATTTACAACATAACACTGAAATATTATGTCTACTGAAATTCTTTTGTTCCTACAGACCTAGATAGTTTCTGGATCACCTAGAGGCAATAAAATCACCTCTGAGAAAGACCGTGGGTCAGTGAGAACTATATTCCTCAGCTTCAAATAAAAACATTCTCTTCCATTCTTCTTTTCTATCCATGCCTCACCCTTCCATTTTCTGTTGCCCTCCCTGCTGTCAAAATTTACAATGTAAGCTCCTTAGAGTGGAAATACATAGCAAACCCCTCTTTATGTTACTTTGTAAATCAAATTATACATTTATGGTGCTGCAGAATTAAAACATAGGGACGCGGGTGGCACTGTGGGTTAAACCACAGAGCCTAGGACTCGCCGATCAGAAGGTCGGCAGTTTGAATCCCGTTGCTCGGTCCCTGCTCCTGCCAACCTAGCAGTTCAAAAGCACGTCAAAGTGCAAGTAGATAAATAGGTACCACTCCGGCGGGAAGGTAAACGGCGTTTCTGTGCACTGCTCTGGTTTGCCAGAAGCGGCTTAGTCATGCTGGCCACATGACCCAGAAGCTGTACGCCGGCTCCCTCGGCCAATAAAGCGAGATGAGCACCACAACCCCAGAGTCGGTCACGACTGGACCTAATGGTCAGGGGTCCCTTAGAATTAAAACAAGCTGCCAACATTATTTGACTGGTACACCTCTGACAGCAGTTTTGCTTCTGACTCAACTGAACAATCTGATCCTATTTAGATACTGCTTTCTCCTCAACTCCCACAGTCGTTCTGCCCTTTTTGGTGGTCCACAGTCACTTTTTCAGGTTTATACAAAAGAGTCTGATGCTACATTAGATATCATACCATCTAAACTAAGATTCCCACTCTCCTAAGCCTAAAGGAAAAATAAAAATGAGGGTGGGAGGGAGAGAGAGACTGGTCTAATTGTTTAAAATTAAGATTAAAATAAAGTCTCAAACATGCGACAACTTCCAGAAAACAAATCCTAGCATCCAGATTTTGCCAGCAGAGGCTCGAAAATGAGTGTGTTGAACTTTAAAACAAGAAACTGCAAGACTATAGATAGCAGGAACAGAGAATAAATCTCAAAGTCAAGCATTAACAAAGCCAGCTGAGTAAATATGCTCAGCACCAGATATGCTGTTGTGGTATTTTAACAGTCTGGACTACAGACACACCTGTTCAGTAACTTCATTGTGGAATGAAGAAGTGTGCATGCACACGAAAGCTCATACCAAGAACTAACTTAGTTGGTCTTTAAGGTGCTACTGGAAGGAATTTTTTTATTTTCATTGTGGAACTTTGTTGTTTTATGAGTTTTTGCATTAAAAAAATTCACTACTGATATTCTGACAGCAACAGCCATCTTAGCTACTGACATGAGCCTTCCAAACTTACATCACGCGTAGAGGTGAGGTCTGTCCCCAGGAAATTGTTCAGATGGTGCATTACTTTAGTTTTCCGCTGCTCTCGGAAAGACTTTTCCTCATCACACAGTGCCATGCTGAAACGAAGGTCTGTTGATGAGCTGCCGGGCAAAAAACAGAGAAGTTTTACAGCATGAAATTATATGAAAATGATGTACCAATGATATTTAACACCAGGCATCGACAAACACCAGCCCTCCAGATGTCTGGGACTACAATTCCCATCATCCTTGACCACTGGTCCTGTTAGCTAGGGATGATGGGAATTGTAGTCCCAAACATCTGGAGGGCTGGAGTTTGCCTATGCCTGTATAACACCAAGTAAAATTGCAAAAATGTATAAAACAAGTTCAAATTTGTTTTTATCATATGCGGTGGACATGTATAGGCTTTCTGGGAAATTATATATAATGAATTAAAGAAAATGTTTAAGAATACATTTGTTAAGAAACCAGAAGCCCTTTTGTGAGGTATTAACAGCTGAAGAGTTACCAAAAGAGGATAAAATACTTTTTATGTATGCAACAACAGCAGTGAGAATGCTACTAGCCCAGAGAAGGAAAGAAGGAGAAGTAACAATAAAAGAAGAATGGCAGATGAAACTGATGGAATATGCAGAGATGGTGAAACTGGCGGGGAAGATCAGAAACCAGGAAGATCAAGGATTTTTTAAAGATCGGAGTAAAATTCTTAATTTATTTTTTTAAAAACCCACTGTAAACAGTTAAAATCATTGGCAGGGTTGTAATGACACTTGCAATGTGGAACTGACTATGATAACTAATGGCAATTATATGTCAGTGCTGTTGTAAATTTTTATATGGGAGTGGCTGATAGTTGCTGATACTCTACTCTGCGACCACCAAGAGACTTCATTTAGACTTTATTTTCCCAACACAAAGACAGTTAACCATCTTTAATCCTATTAAAATCAATGGGCCAAGCGCATTTAACTGTGTTTACTTGTTCCCTCTGTGTTTTAAAAGAAGAAAAAACAGCAACCGCCATGAAAACTAGACATTTGCCCTTTAAACTTGAACTGTACGTTAGAAGTCATATTCTGTGTTCTGCAGAAAGGTTATAGTCTAGCAGATTTCCAGGCTTTCTAGTTTTATGTACCCAAAATCTGCAACATTTTTAGAATATTGCAAATATTGCTTAGAATCTAGTATGGTACATTTGAATCCCACCAGTTTAAATAAGTGGGATAATTAAGCACATGTTCAAATGCCTCCCCTGAAGATTAATGGGGCTTGCTGGATAATACAGTGGTGCCTCGCAAGACGAAAAGAATCCGTTCTGTGATTCTCTTTGTCTAGCGGCTTTTTCGCCTTGCGAAGCAAGCCCATTGACGGATTAGTGGATTAGCGCTATTAGCGCTATTAGCGGCTTTTAGCGGCTTATCTGCTGATCGGATCAGCTGATAAGCGGCTTAGCGGCTTAGAAAAAGGGGAGGGGGAAGGAAAAAAACCCAGCAGGAACTCGCAAGACATTGTCATCTTGCGAAGCAAGCCCATGGGAAATTCGTTTTGCGAAGCACCTCCAAAACGGAAAACTCTTTCGTCTAGCGAGTTTTCCGTCTTGCGAGGCATTCGTTTTGCGGGGCACCACTGTACGAACTTCCTACCTGATATTTTCAATGCTAAGTTATTCTAACAGTTAGCTCTACACAGTTAATTTTACAGTTTCACACTTAAATTTACAAAACATAGCAAGGCAACAACAACCAAAACCTACTCTCAAAACCACACTGCTTCTGAAATCTCTAACTTTCTGTTTTTGTTGCATCAAGATGACTTACCAAACTTCAAGAGATACCTCCAAAGTAACGGTAATGACCTAAACAAGACAAGTTACAATAGGATCAGATTCTTGTGTGGAATGCTCATGGTCTTTCTTTGCAGTTAAATGATAACCCACAACAAAAAAATGTAGTTTACTCAACGATGCAATTAATTAAGCTATGGAATGACAGAAACTTTCAGAAAGTACAGAACTTAAGAGGGCTACTAAGTAAGATTAAAAATAAAACCCTCATAGGATCAGACCCAAAGGTCCTGTTTCTCACAATGGCTAGACAGAACTCCAGCAAGTTTAAAGAAACACACCAAAGCTTGTAGGTTACTTCACCCCCATCGTTCAGCCTGGACACTGAGGTCCAGCTCCGAGGGCCTTCTGGCAGTTCCCGCACTGCGAGAAGCGAAGTTACAGGGAACCAGGCAGAGGGCCTTCTCAGTAGTGGCACCTGCCATGTGGAATGCCCTCCCATCAGATGCCAAGTAAATAAACAACTATTTGACTTTTAGAAGGCATCTGAAGGCAGTCCTGTTTAGGGAAGTTTTTAAGGTTTGATGTTTTGTCATGTTATTAATATTCTGTTGGAAGCCGCCCAGAGTGGCTGGGAAAACCCCAGCAGATGAGAGGGGTATAAATAATAAAATTATTATTATTAATTATTATTATTATTATTATTATTATTATGACAATGCAGGAGTGGCTAGAGAAAAGGGGTGGCAGTGCATGTCACGCTTCCATTGGTGTGCGTGTACAGCACTGAACTCCCTACTGCAGTGTTTCCCAACCTTTTTTGGGCAAAGGCACACTTGTTTGATGAAAAAAATCTCGCAGCACACCACCATTACAGCCCCGTGACGTCAGCGCGCAGCGTCACGCCGGGAGGGACGCACGAAAGTGTAAGTTTTCAATTTTTTCCCTCCCCCTTGCCGGGGAACCTCCAAGCTTTGGGGGTGGGGGGGGAGGAGGCAGCAAAGCGAGGGACTGAGGGACGGCGGCAGCTGAGGCGGCGGCGGCTGTTGTGGTGGTGGCGGCGATAGCGGGCGGAGGAGGGGGCGGCGGCGGGTGGAGCAGGAGGGCGGCCGAGGCCGGTGAGGGAGTAGGGTTGCCCGGGGCTTGAGGAGCCGTCGCCGGGAGTTGCTGCTGCTGTTGTTGCTGCTGCTGCCGGGACATGCCGGCCTCCTCCTCGTCCGCTGTCTCGCGCTCCTCCCTTTTGCACGCGCTGCCCCGCCGCCGCCCCATTGGCTGGGTCCTGTCAGCTGATCCTGTGTTATTTCCTGTGTGTGTGTGTGAGGGGAGAATGGAGAGAGAAACCTCGGCACCACCACCGCGGAGCCGCCCCCGGCTCGACGCGGATCCTCGCCGCCGCCGCCTCTCACCGCCCGACTCGCCCGCCTCCCTCCCACGGCACACCAGCCAACGTCTCACGGCACACTAGTGTGCCGCGGAACACCGGTTGGGAAACACTGCCCTACTGCTCTTCATCTTTCCTGCCCTGGTGGCTTTGTACTGCTAACCTTTCCTGTCACCTGTTCCTGAAACCATCACCTGGTGTAGCGGCCTTACAACTTTCAGGACACTGCTTTAATCCTAAACTGCTGCAAAATACCCTCTTTAACTTCTACAATTCACCTTACTTTCACTATACAGTGGTACCTTGGTTCTCAAACTTAATCTGTTCCGGAAGTCCGTTCCAAAACCAAAGTGTTCCAAAACCAAGGTGCACTTTCCCATAGAAGGTAATGCAAAACGGATTAATCCGTTCCTGACTTTTAAAAACAACCCCTAAAACAGCAATTTAACATGAATTTTACTATCTAACGAGACCATCGGTCCATAAAACGAAAGCAATAAACAGTGTACTGCAGTCGCATAATCAATCCACCAGTAGCTGAACTGGGTTCCACACAGTCACAAAAACAAAACAAAAAGAGCCGCGAAAACAAAAATGCAAAATGAATTGCAAAAACAGACAAACCTCAGCGTAACACTCAAAACGGACGTGTGGCACTCAAATCGGAAGCGTGACACTCAAAACGGAGCACGTTCAGCTCCCGAAAAAGTTCGCAAACCAGAACACTTCCGGGTTTGCAGTGTTTGGGTTCCAAGCTGTTTTGAATACCAAAGCGTTTGAGAATCAAGGCACCACTGTATCCATTTACTACTGTAAATACAGCACCACCTTAACTTGGACCACCTTCTCTGCTCTTGTTGGGTCATTTGCTTGTTTGGTGCCTTTAAACAAGACACCCCCAAGAAAGTTTACAGAAGAAAAGGTTGACTTCTTCCGCCTCGGGCAGCCAAGTGTCTTGGACCGACTTCGTCCACAGCCCTCTTCCCTTTGTGGATAATTTTCCCCAGCTCCATCTGCTCCCAACTCCTTAAAAATATTTAGCACTAAGGAGACATAATTAGAGGCAAACCACAAACGAAAAGCCAGCCGACAGATCCTCCCTTCCTGTGTGCTTAACTTAGATTCCCCTCCAGCTCTCTTTGCCAAGTGGTGAGCCAAACAAGAAGCCTGGCTCCAGGCCAATTGTTTCTCCCTGGGTGGCAAAAATAAAGTCTTTTTTCTTCTTTTGGTCTGCCCAGCTCCTGAAAGCACCATATATATTGATAGTGCTGATCATAAAAATAAATATCGCCCTTCTCTCTTCCACGGACATTTTAGAAGTGTGCCTTCCCCCATATCAACCTTCTCAGTGGTGGTTATTAGGATGGCGGCTAACAGACTGAGGTTGAATCCTGACAAGACAGAAGTACTGTTTTGGGGGGACAGGGGGCAGGCGGGTATGGGGGATTCCCTGGTCCTGAATGGGGCAATTGTGCCCCTGAAGGACCAGGTGCACAGCCTAGGAGCCATTTTGGACTCACAGCTGTCCATGGAGGCGCAGGTCAATTCTGTGTCCAGGGCAGCTGCCTACCAGCTCCGTCTGGTACACAGGCTGAGACCCTACCTGCCCGCAGACTGTCTCGCAGGAGTGGTGCATGCTCTAGTTATCTCCCGCTTGGACTACTGCAATGCGCTCTATGTGGGGCTACCATTGAAGATGACTTGGAAACTACAACTAATCCAGAATGTGGCAGCTAGACTGGTGACTGGAAGTGGCCACCGGGACTATATATATAAAGGATCTTCACTGGCTCTGAGTACGTTTCCGAGCACAATTCAAAGTGTTGGTGCTGACATTTGAAGCCCTAAATGGCCTCAGCCCAGTATACCTGAGGGAGCGTCTCCACCCCCATCATTCAGCCCAAACACTGAGGTCAAGTGCTGAGGGCCTTCTGGGGGTTCCCGCACTGCGAGAAGTGAGGTTACAGGGAACCAGGCAGAGGGCCTTCTTGGTAGCGGCACCCGCCCTGTGGAACACCCCCCCCCAATCAGTTGTCAAAGAAATTAACAACTATCTGACGTTTAGAAGACATCTGAAGGCAGCCCTGTTTAGGGATTTTTTCAATGACTGATGTTTTAATGTGTATATATATATATATATATATATATGTAGGTTTTGGTGTCTTCGGGTGTCTTCCCGTGTAAGAGTTGGGGTGTCTAGGCGACGTTTCGACGAGGTCTCACTCGTCATCTTCAGGCTGGTGCTTTCGGCTTCTTGTTACTGGAACAGAGCAGGATCTCAGTGTTTGAGTTCCTATAAATACTGTTGAGGGGGTGTGGTGTATAGCCTCCAACGTTCTGGGCAGAGAGGAAGTTCCCAGGTTAGTGTGCCTTTTCTTCTTTTGTTCCTTAATTACTTGAGGGATATCTTGAGTGATTTCTTGAGTGATATTCTGAGTACCACTTAGGTGGGTCATTAAGTGTGGATTAGTTGCTAAAGCTTTCGTGTCTTGACCTCTTGAGCTTGTGAAGAGTTTTTCTGAGAAGATGGCTGTACTGCACTTAGTTGTGCTCTGGCTTGGCTTCGTGTATAGGGGCCAGACCCAGACCCTCTCCACAGATAAATTACAGACACCATCCAGTAGCCAAACCATAGTGGCACCTCCGGATGCTGCACCCCCCTGCAATCCCTACACAGATCTGGCTGGCACAGGGCACAAAACCACAGCTCGCCCCTATACACGAAGCCAAGCCAGAGCACAACTAAGTGCAGTACAGCCATCTTCTCAGAAAAACTCTTCACAAGCTCAAGAGGTCAAGACACGAAAGCTTTAGCAACTAATCCACACTTAATGACCCACCTAAGTGGTACTCAGAATATCACTCAAGAAATCACTCAAGATATCCCTCAAGTAATTAAGGAACAAAAGAAGAAAAGGCACACTAACCTGGGAACTTCCTCTCTGCCCAGAACGTTGGAGGCTATACACCACACCCCCTCAACAGTATTTATAGGAACTCAAACACTGAGATCCTGCTCTGTTCCAGTAACAAGAAGCCGAAAGCACCAGCCTGAAGATGACGAGTGAGACCTCGTCGAAACGTCGCCTAGACACCCCAACTCTTACACGGGAAGACACCCGAAGACACCAAAACCTACATTCCTGTACCCGTGAAAATCTACGAAAGCAAATATATATATATATATATATATATATATATATATATATATATATATATATATATATATATTGTTGGAAGCTGCCCAGAGTGACTGGGGAAACCCAGCCAGACGGGTGGGAAATAAAGTCTTCACCAAGGAAAATGGTAATATTACTAATAGGGTAAAAAGTGTTGCAATTGCCTTGCCATTTCCCCAAGCTCTTTCTCTCCTGGGAAAGCATTACCAAGCTAATCCAACGGCAACAAGGATCTAGTTTTAATCATTTTTTAAATGCACATCATGCTCTTTTCCTGTGATCAACACAGTTAATAACATTGTCTCATTGTACAAGTAAATCACAACAGCCTTGTAAGCCAAGTTACTATTGTTTGAAAGGGCTTTATAGCACCCTTCACGTCATACTAAATTCCACCATGATTAAAAAAGGATATCACTGTTTGACATGGCTACATGGGGTACATTATATAAAAGAACTGCTTCTATACACTCATTGAATCAATGTATTTATATGTTTTGGGTTCTACTGCTGTCTTTTAACTTGCATTTTGCATTTAATTCATTTTACAGTAGGCTGCTGTTAGTCCTACTGAAAAGTTTGATTTTGAAGCTTATGGACTTCCACACTGGGGCCTTCAGGTGCAGAGCAGATTTGAAATACTTTAATGACTAGAGACACTCTTAGCCCTCCATAATACTGCACAATGCCAGCTTTGCCACTGACATCAATGGAACGGATATTCTACCAGCGGCATTTTGAAACCTACTTTATTGATGATGAGTGAGACCTCTTTCTTCTCTCCCACTTTCAAAGAAGATATGGGGAACGTCGCTGTACCAATTGTCTCATCCATCACATAATTTGCATCCATAAGAGTGACCTGCAAAAGATAAACATTATTATTTTTTATTTTAAAAAACCACCTATTTGCCTTTATGATGACATTCATTAAAGGCAACATATTTGCCAAGCAATTATTAGTACACCTTTGTCAGATATGGCAAAGCAATTGCACAGAGGGACCAAACTTGATATATCTAAGCATTTTCTTTTTCTTTTGTCATCCAATCGCCTTTCTCTACTGCCATTTCTGATTTACATTTTTTGGTCCCGTTCTCTATCTAGACCACTAGTATAGATATCTGGTTTCCTGTTCCTCAGTATGAATGGGCAGAATCTGCTTATGCACCAAGCACCTATTTTTCAATATATCTTGCCAGGAGTCTAGGACAGCTGCAAATTTGCCCACCTCATTCCTAAGCCATGATGGGTCATTTAAAAATATTAATGTAGAAAAAAAATCAAATTAAGCAGGAAAAAGGAAAATTCAAGCATTTGTGTACATTAGTACACAACAAACAGAGCATGAATGAGGAAAATAAAATATTAAAATCTGGCAGAAATATGCTTAATGAAGAGTCACCATCAGTAGACAAAAACATTTTGAAATAGTGGGCAAAATTTGCCCAAAGACACATACTATTCTAATGTCAGAGCAGCCACATACTAGAATGAGGCATGGAAAGTATTCTGAGATCAAGACAGGCGTCTGGGGGCCAGTTCAAAAATGCAATATTATGATATGAATTTTAATCAGTTGGGTATTCAGTGTATGAATTGAGACTTGTGGGAATTGATTCCCTTGAAACAGTGTTGTATTCTGAGGTGATATGTGAATCAATCAATCAATTTCCTTTATTCGACCGATAGTCAGAAATAAAACATTACACAATAATTATAAACTATAACATCATAGGGGTACATAAATAAGGTAGGGCCACAGTACTAGACCTCTCACAGATAACCCACATCAAGGCTTTCAGTTATACGTTTCCGACGCTTGAGTGCCAGGAAAAGAAATTTAGCCACTGACAAAGTTGTTTTCCCAGAAGACTTATTTAGCAGATATGCTGTCTGCTTTCCTATTTGTCGGGAACTGAGCTGGGGTAAGTATGGAGTTATAAGATACTGTCTTAAATTGTTGTAGATGGGACAGCTCAGTAAAATGTGCTCTGTGGATTCTACCTCACCCAATGCACAGTGGCATAATCTCTGGTCATATGGGACTCCTCCATATCTTCCCTTCAGAACCGCCGAGTCAAGAACATTCAGCCTAGCCGCAGTAAATAGTCTGCGGTATTCCACATAGTGGATATCCGCCAGGTAGCGAGCTGGAGCAGCCCGATACAACTGCTCCCCCAGAAACAACCCAGGTTTCACACGGGCTATGTCCTCCTGTCTGGCAATATCCCTTAATCTTTGAGCGATCACTGCCTTGGCGTGGCTATACGTCATGGACTCTATATAAAGGGAGGACAACCCGCACTTCTGCACTTCCTCCACTATCTCCCCTTCCCATGAAGATTCAAAGTTATCCCTCAGAATCAAGGGGGCCAAACCCACCGGTCTGAAACAGAGCTTGAGCCATAGCCATAACTTCGCTTTCAGGACCACATACCTAAAGGCTTGACAACCGGTTTCCAGTCTCATGATTGCACCTGCCACAGAGGGATATGTGAATCTTATCTGTAATAGTCCATTCCTGCATACAACTCACTACAGTGGTACCTTGGTTCCCGAATTTAATCCGTTCCAGGAGTCCATTCGACTCCCGAAATGGTTTGAAAACCAAGGCTTCCTGCACTCAATCGGAAGCCGTGTCCGACGTTCGGCTTCCAAAAAACGTTCGCAAACTGGAACACTCACTTCCGAGTTTGGGAGCCAATTTGTTTGACAACTAAGCCGTTCAGCTACCAAGGTACCACTGTACTTGGTGCTGCAGCTATTAAAATAATTAACTCGCAGATGTTGTGCCAATAGTTGCACAGAATATGACATTCCAACATCATAAAGATGTTGATCTATAGCCATTTCTTTACTTTTCCCTCCTTTGCTCATTCTCATAGTGTAGAATGGAGATCATCAGTAAGTGGCCCCAAAGGCAGGGGAATGTAAAAGGAAATGCTAAACATTTACATTACTCTGATGGCCATATAATTTTGCAAAATTTTGTGTTATTATTTTGTAGTTGACACCAGCTGAAGCGGACACTTAATCTCCACTTCAGTCTGGCCCCATACACCAGAGGCAGGAGAAAGTAAATGGCAATTAAATTCAAGAGGTAAAGGAAACTTTGAATTTCATGAACTCTGGTAAGTATGCTCAGAAATATCATTTCCAACTACAAGGTTTTGCCTGCCACTTTTAAGCTCTTCTTGCTGTTAGATTCCCCCCTCTTCTTCTCAAAGGCCAGGTTTATTTGCTTGGGAATAGGGCTGGGGAGAGAATGAGGCCAGTAGGAATGGCTGGCAAAACCCATTTCCAGCTAGACCAAATTCAGAAGGGTCTGGGCCCAGCTCAGAATGGACAGTTTCCATCTTTTTGAATCCTTATTTCAAATTTCACCAGCTTTGCATTTCCCCCATCAGTAGCTAGTTCATGGGTGTCATTCTTTCAGTTGTCAAACTAACAACATTGGTTAACAAATTTGCTTGAAAAATAGAATTTAAGCAGAGAAGGGTAGGCCTCCACAATGATACATTTCTAAGCACCGAATTACAAACTAAATTTTATAATGTGTACATTATAGAAATGTGATAGTAGAGGGAAAGCATTTTTGCAAATGGCACTGCATTACTGTCAGATAAACACTCTTATCCAGCCTACACAACATTATTGGTTCTTTAGTGTTAGCTTTCAGATTTTTCGTCATGTGTTTCCATAAGCAGCTGAGCATGTCAATTTAAATTATTAAATCTATTACAATAAAAGAAGGTTCCTAAATGTTCCTTTTTAAAGCTGCCCAGTGGGAAATTATTTCAATTCACCATAGTCATAGCAACAGAAATGAGCAAACTAGCTAGCCCCTTAAGAAAATTCCTTTCGATATTTTTTTTCTGCCTCCGAGAATAAGGGAAGTTCACATAATGCGTACTAAGAACAGCATAAAGAGAAGTAAAAGAGGATGTTGCTGGAATGAAAGCCCCAGTTTGGAGCAGATATACTCATTTAAGCTCAGCACACATATACCATGCATGAGAGTATTGGATTACCTTCTATCACAAGAACCAGTAGACCTTCTGCAGGCCCCTTGCTACTACTCATAATCTCCTAGATAATGTGGTGAATGGATGTGGTTACACAGCGTTGAGTGAAGAGAACCACGCTCAATTATGTTCTCACAGTTGCTCATTTCTTTACTCGTTTTGTTTGTTCCAGTTGCAGCATTAAAAAAAAAAGTCAAAGGCTCAGTTCTGTTGAGATATGAAAGCTTTGCCTAACATATAATGAGTTAAAGAAACTTTTCAGGTATACCTTTCCCAAAAAAACTGGAGGCATTCTTATTAGGGATAATAGGGGATGAAATAAAAAAGGATGATCACAAGCTACTTCAATATGCTGTGGTGGCAGCTAGGATTCTTGTAGCACAAAAATGGAAGTCATCAGAGATCCCAACAGTTATGGAATGGCAGGAAAAAGTTTTTGAATATACAGAATTAGCGAAAATGTCATATAAGATCCGACACCAAAAAGGGTCAAAGTTTGTAGAAGAATGGAGTAAATTTGTAACGTATATAGAAACTAACTGTAGAAATCTAAGAACTATAGCAGGATTAACATAATTCTTGTGACGTGTATAGAAAAATAGAAGAAACTGTAAGAGAAGATGCATACCAAGAAAACCGCGACTGGAAAGGAAGGAAGTTTTACATTTAGCGCAATGTAAATAAGATGACATTAAGAATGATTGTAAAGAGTGTTTTATTTGGGGGTTTTTTGCCTTTTTTGGAAAATGTCAATAAACAACATTATTTTTTTAAAAAAGCTTTGCCTCACAAAAGAATGGCAGACGCAACTGATAGACTACATGGAACTGGCAGAAATGGCTGGCAGAATCCGAGACCTGGGAGAAGAGGCAGTGGAAGAGGACTGGAAAAAATTTAAGGACTATTTACAAAAACATTGTAAATTGTATGAGTGTTAAGAAGGATGCAGGACTGAAAACAACATGGCACCAGCAATTTAGTTGAAAGAAACATGAGAATAAGTGAGATCTGAGAAAAAGATAAATTTTGGAATAACATTATGTCTAAATTAAGTATTTAAGTATTTGATAAAAATATTTAAAGTCGGAGACATAATATTTGAAAATTACAAAATAAGAGTTGAAACAAGGTGATAAATTGCTGTTTATAATTTTATAATTGGGAACGCAGGAATGGGAGATGTGAGGAAGTCCAAAAAGTTAAGAAAATATGGTTGTTGGATATTTGATTTTGTTGTATGTTTTTTATTATATGTTAATCTTTTTGCTTTTTTCTGTTTTTCTTTGTTTGTTGTATTTTGGTGATGGTTTTATATGTGTTTGGTGAATATAATGTTTAAAATCCTTAATAAATATCTTATAAAAAAACAACAACAAAATTTCCTTATCTTATTTACCCCGCCATTAAAGCCATTCTACAAATGGGGAACGAGGTTGATGACCTTCTCTTCTCCAAACCTCTCAAGAAGCCCACAGATTGCTCTCTCTTCTCATACTGAGTGAGACAGATCTCACCGAGGTGGGCGACTCCTGGCTGGGCTATATCACTTCAGACTGCCGGTGGGGATTCACATGTTCCTCCAAACAAATTAACTCCCTGACCATAGAAAACTCAATGTAAATGGGAACAGTTCAAGCATAGCTTGATATATCCATTTCCCACACAAAGCTATCTTTTGGGGGAAGAGTTCCATTATGTGAGCTCTCACCTGTAACCTGATGTAAAAAGGTAAAGGACTCCTGGGTGGTTAAGTTCTGCCAAAAGCGACTATGGGGTTGCGGCGCTCATCTCGCTTTTAGGGCGAGGGAGCCGGTGTTTGTCCACAGACAGCTTTCCGGGTCATGTGGCCAGCATGCCTGAACTGCTTCTGGCGCAACGGGACACCGTTATGGAAACCAGAGCACACGGAACTGCCGTTTACCTTCCCGCCACAGTGGTACCTATTTACCTACTTGCACTGGTGTGCTTCTGGACTAACACATTGCCAATGCTACATTCTTCCTCCCTCTGTCAAACCATGCTTCCGGACACCATTTTGCAAATTCAGCAAAAAAAGATGGATAGACTTAAAAGAATGCAAACTTGTATAAATTATTCTGAATACTACAGTCTTCCTGAGGTAAGTTTAAATATCTTTGGAACAAACCAGCAAAAGATATAAGCAGCCCTGCACATATGACCCCCGGAGCCAATATAATGTGTGCTGGTACCTCCAAAACATTTTCCTGCTTGGGGTCTAAAATTATTTCAAAGGTTTCATTCCACTCGGGGTTCACATTGTTGTTGATGTGTGTCGTTCTCTTTCTGCTATCTGGGGCTGTTGGGATGAACAGTTCCACATAGGGGTCAGGAGTGTCCACTGAAATAAAACAAAGACACGCAGGAATCAGTAACAGACTCTTCAAAAACATGGAGGTAAATCGAACAGCCAATTGCACTCAACAGACTCTTCACCAACTGCACTTCTGTTTGTGTGTTTGTTCTGCACAGACATATGAAACCCTGGGCTGAACAGATGCTATTTTGAACGTAAGACAACAAATCGAGTTAAGGACACAGCCCTGTGCCCAAGAGGTGCTGGCTAGGGAGAGCTAAAATTTGGCAGAAGTCCTTACATTGGTGCATCTTCAATACAGCTCCCACAATTGCCCTGCTCTAACAGGATTTGAAGCACAGAATGCAGTGTTGACTGATCACCATTGCCAGTGAAAGGGCCAGAGCAGGCTGGCACGGAAAGAGTAGACTTAATGTCAAATATTTTGCTTGCTCAGAGCCCTCACCTTGCTCCTACAGTAGCACATAACATCAATAAAATATGTGAAACCAGTAAAGGTAAAGGACCCCTGGACGGTTACGTCCAGTCAAAGGCGAATATGGGGTTGTGGCGCTCATCTCGCTTTCAGGCCAAGGGAGCCGGCATTTGTCCACAGACAGCTTTCCGGGTCATGTGGCCAGCATGACTGAACCGCTTCTGGCGCAACGGGACACCGTGATGGAAACCAGAGCACATGGAAGTGCCGTTTACCTTCCCGCCACAGTGGTACCTATTTATCTACTTGCACTGGTGTGCTTTCAAACTGCTAGGTTGGCAGGAGCTGGGACAGAGCAACGGGAGCTCACTACATAGCAGGGATTCTAACTGCCGACCTTCTGATCGGCAAGCCCAAGAGGTTCAGTGGTTTAGACCACAGCGCCACCTACTGTGCAGTCACCTCTTATGAAAGGGTTCAACTCCAGGGGCAGCATGTATATGCAAAATTGTGCAAAGATAACAGCTGCCGTCTGAAAGCTGGGGAAACCCCACATGGAGGACCTCCCTGCATCTCCACTGCCAGAGGAAGAAGAAACCTGGCTCCCTTGGCTCCAAATCTGCTCCAGCCTTTTCTTTCCCAGCCAGAACCTTCCTTAGGGCACAGCCACACTGGCCTTTTAATAACAGGTGTTATTTACTTAATATACCGCTTAATTGCCAACATGTCTTCTAAGTGATTTAGAAGTATAAAACCAATTACACACACACACACACACACACACACACACACACACACATATATATATATATATATATATATATATATATATATGCTTTCGTAGATTTTCACGGGTACAGGAATGCAGGTTTTGGTGTCTTCGGGTGTCTTCCTCTTACACGGGAAGACACCCGAAGACACCAAAACCTGCATATATATATATATATATATATATATATATATATATATACACACACATAATTAAAATACGCAATAAAACAAGTCCATCAAAACATTAAGCTAAACATCCAATAAAACAAGCCTATTAAGAGAGCTCAAAAATCATAATTGCTAATATGGCAATTAAAGCAGGAGGTTCAGGTCAGGAGATCAAAGGAATGCTCATCTGAGAAGCTGGTAGAATGTCAGTGCATATTTTAGCAGGCAGACCATTTCACAACAGTAGTTGTTGTTGTTGGTATTCATCTGTCTCGATAGACAATGGAATGTTGCCTCCAGGAGTGAAATAGAGCAACGTGTTTGGCACCGGCTTGGCTGTAGGAGTTGCGTGTCAAGACCCCGAAGCCACCCCCTCGTTGAGAAATAACGCACACAAAGACACGGATATTAGGTTAATGTTATTGGGCATATTTGGCCACAGCTTTATTGATTGCAGAATGTGAGTGGTATTGGCTTAGGCACTGAATGGACCCAACTATATCTGACTCCTGACCAATGCGCAGGAAGTCTGGTAAGGGTAAACCACTGGAAGGGGGAGCTCTGTCAATGCAGACCAACTCAAGCTCCCCCTGGTCTTCCCGTCGGGGTCGTGTCATGGCCCTAGCCCCCAACCCGGGCTTTGGAAAAGATCAACACCCCGGGATTCCTTTAACGGAATATCCTTAAGCTTGGAGGGGCAGGTGATGGCCACACCTCCCCCCCCCAACAAAGTTGTGAGGATTGCTACGTGGTAGGCGAAAACCAAATGGCCAGTGCCAATTTGCCAAGTGGAAAAATTCCTGCCAGGCCCTTCAACAGCGACCAACCAAGGTCCATAGCAAAGCCAGTGCCTAAACCTGCAAAATAGGGAGGGAGGGCGAGTGATTAAGGAAGCGAGCCAAAGAGGAAGCCCTCCGGCTCGCGCCTCCGCTTAAATGGTCCCGGCCACGCCCCTCCAGCCAGTGGATTGGCTGACCAGGCTCTGACATGGCTGGAATCCCCCAGGCAACGGGGGAATTAATGGCTTTCCAGTTATTCAAGTGTGTAACCACAACTATGATCTCAACCAAGTGTCGGCCCCCTCAGGACTCCCCCTCTCGCTGAGTTGGAAATACACACCTGACACAGTCTGCCATTCCTGTTTCCCACTCAGGAGTGAACCATTCTCTCCAAAATGGCAAAAGCAGTGACCCAAAAATGTCCACCCTCTGAGGTCACCCTGTCAGGGCAGTCCAACAGGCCTTGGTAGTATACAAGGCTAGAGAACAAGGAGCCTGAGACAGGCCAAATGTTTCCAGCATTCTCCACCTCCTTCTTCCCAGGGTTTCCCAGCAGGTGATAGGTAATGGTAAAGGTAAAAGAACCCTGGGCGGTTAAGTCCAGGTTAAAGACGAATATGGGGTTGCAGCGCTCATCTCGCTTTCAGACTGAAGGAGCCAGCATTTGTCCACAGACAGCTTTGCTGGTCATGTGGCCAGCATGACTAAACTGCTCCTGGTGCAACAGAACACCATGTCAGAAGCCAGAGCTCACAGAAATGCCATTTACCTTCCTGCCACAGCGGTTCCTGTTTATCTACTTGCACTTTGATGTGCTTTCAAACTGCTAGGTTGGCAGGAGCTGGGACAGAGCAACGGGAGCTCACCTTGTCACGGGGATTCGAACCACCAACCTTCTAATCTGCAAGTCCTAGGCTCTGTGGTTTAACCCACAGCACCACCCGCATCCCATCACCAGCAGGTGATACCAGTAACCAGTCAAGGCAAAAGAGTTGCCAGGGAGAAGCCATCAAACATACCCACCCCAGTTTCTTACCTTTACCTTCTTACCTACAGGACCTATAAAGATATCACTTTTCATTGTAGTTATCATCTTGCACAAAATTTACTAATCCAGCTTTTGAGGTTGCTGAGACTCCAATTACATCTGCAAATGTTTTTAGGTGAGCAGCAACTTCACTTCAGCAGGTAGCCAAGACGTAATGGCAACTCTCAAGGATCTTTAGATGACTACTTTTTTCTCTTTGCAGAAAGGTTTTCTGCAAAATGTGTCATCAAAGGTTGCCCTCAACACTTCCTTGGAACAGTATCACTGGCCTCCTTCACAATCATCAATAAAGTCCCGAGATTATCAGCTACCAATATGAGAACAAACATGCCTCTCTGTGCAATCTGTAGGGCAAGAGACTCTCTCACCACGTGAGACTGCCCCACAGTGCTTTGTGCCATATGAATATGTTACCATTCACAAACAATTAGTTTCATTCGAAGGAATATGAGACAGCATTTGCCACCGAAACCCACAAGTATTGCATAAAATAGTTCAGAAACTAACAACAACAAAGACACACACAGGGTTCTGGATGGGATATAACTTTGCCTACCCACCCGGTTTCCTATGCACACAATTACTGTGAAAATTCATCAGCACTGTAGTAAAGTTGAGCAACATGTGCCAAAATTTCAAAACTTCAGCATCTCTATATTTGTTTTGTAATAGCCCCTGGTATTGTTGAGCAAGGCTGAGAATGCATAGGAAAGAGCACATTGATACATTAAATGATCACACATTAATTTCTAAAGGGGGCATATAGCAGATGTCGTGGGCCACAACTGTCACCAGTCCAAGCCAGTATGGCCAATAGTCAGGGGTGATGGGAATTGTAGCCTGAAACATCCGAGAGGAAGAGCAGTGGTCACTCCTATTCTAAATGCTCATACTAGATTGCCTTTCAAACAAAAAGCACACTTTTGGCTTTACTTTCTGTTTTGCCATAAGGACTCAGCAAAACTTTTGCACACACCCCTTTCTTGACCGCAGCTAACCTCCAAGTTTCAGTAAGTGAATTGCTGAATTCTAAGTCAGTCTAAGAAGAGTAAAGGCAGCAAACACACTCATTGACTTTGCTGCTACAGTGGTACCTCGGGTTACATACGCTTCAGGTTACATATGCTTCAGGTTACAAACTCTGCTAACCTAGAAATAGTACCTCGGGTTAAGAACTTTGCTTCAGGATGAGAACAGAAATCGTGCAGCGGCGGCGCAATGGCAGCGGGAGGCCCCATTAGCTAAAGTGGTGCTTCAGGTTAAGAACAGTTTCAGGTTAAGTACAGACCTCCAGAATGAATTAAGTTCTTAACCCGAGATACCACTGTACTGGGAAGTGTAAAATAACAAGTAAGCCTATCATTTTTAAAAAAATAATACAGTCAACAAAAATGCTGTTTAAGGAACCCGCATTACCTTAGTCATTGATTCTAACTGGCTGATTACAATTTAAAAGCCAGATAAAAATAGCTAGTTTAAGATTAGACCCCTCTCATATGGGAAGAACCCAGCATGTGTAACTTGGAGCGCATGCACACACCAAAATACCCCACAGAGCGATAGGAACAAAGCTGAAGTGATACTTACGCATGTCGCCAAAAGACCCTTTGGTGACATTCTTGGCTTGCTTAATTGTCACGGTAAAGATGTGCGAATACTGGTGTTCCACCTGCGTGCCAAAACAACAGCTGATGTTAGGAAGGAAATGAAAGGCCACAGAGCGCATAAATCAAACAACCCTCTCCAACCCATTTTCAACTTGTCTAAGACACTCCCCAAGTTTGTTTTCCCAAAAGCAAATGAAGCACCCACTGGAAGACACAGCATCCTGAATCAGAAGTCTTCAGCTTTACTGAACATTGAGACTACATTGAGCGTAACCGACTAGAACTACTCCTACACAACTGCTCGTTCCCCTCGCCACCACACCTTTGTGTTTTTAATTTTTAGCGTCAATGAATTCAACACTCCTCCCCTCCAAGCACTGGTCTTGCACAGACATTTCATTAGTCATCAAAAAACACAGCAGGGGCTGAGGAAGCCAAAAGTTGTTTTATAGATGCCTTTAACTTCACCCTGTGCTTGTAATTCCCTCCTACGGGAAAGGTACAATTATACCTAAATACTATATTGCAGAAGGCATACCGTATGCCTATGTGCATGTGGAAATGGGTTTACATTCAGGATACTTACATATACTAGAGCAGTTGTTTTCCAACTTTCTAACTTCACAGGATCCTTTCCACACTGGCCTGGCTCAAACGCCATGCTAAGCCACACAACGACTTGCCAGGACCATGCAAATGTCCTTTCCTATCAAGACAGGCAGCTTTATTGACGCCACCAGTAACACTGTGTTCTGTGATGTAGTACCCCAACGTTTTGCCCTAACCTGTTAGGCCAGACTCTCTGCTTTACCCCAAATCACCTTCCAGTTTGGCTGCGCAATCAAGGCAGCTTTTGACATCAGCTGGAAGGGAAATTGGCTGGAAGGGCAATTGACTTCTGCTGCCTCTTCCAGGTCTCCTCTCTCAGTGGCTTTTGACACAGTGAGTTGCATTCTTGTATCAGCCCAACTATGAGTTTTAGCTGAGGGTGAAGTTCAGTATTGTGCCATCAGCGTTCTTTAACAACCAGGTTCCTTTCTAATAGCCCCAGGTTCCTCCTTGGACCCTGGCAATATATATTCTGCAATTTTGTAGGACCAGGGCTGGATTTAAGTTTGATTAAGCTACTGAAGGTAATGGGGCCCTTTATATGTCCAGCTGTCCTTTGTCAACAACAAATTGCCGCTGTTTTGTGTTGAATATATGCTACGGTATATGGTAATTTATGTACCTAATAGGTATCTAAAGCCATTTGCACATAACAAAATATGTATTTTATCAAAGTAATTGTTGAACTGAAATGCAATTAAGAAGTGCTCTATATTAATAGTGAAATACAATTAAGAAGTTTATTAATAGTGAAATAATTACCAGTTATATTTTAGGGAGCAGGCTAGCAGGCAGGGCCCATTACTTACATCATAGGAGCCAACACAAAACACTGTTGCTGTATGTAGGTTTTATTTTATTTGTTTCTTATCTTATATTTTGGAAATGTACATCCAGTTGTTGTTTTTCTTTAATTTTTTTGGGGGGCCCAAGAGAGTGGGGCCCTAAGCTATAGCTTGTTAGCTTATACTTAAACCCGGCACTGTTAGGACCATACTGAATCTGCAATTGGGAGACCCTACACATTTATGGAGTAGCTGTCCCCAACGTACAGTGGTACCTCGGGTTACATACGCTTCAGGTCACAGACTCCACTAACCCAGAAATATTACTTCAGGTTAAGAACTTTGCTTCAGGATAAGAACAGAAATCGTGCTCCGGCGTCGCGGCGGCAGCAGGAGACCCCATTAGCTAAAGTGGTGCTTCAGGTTAAGAACAGTTTCAGGTTAAGTACGGACCTCCGGAACGAATTAAGTACTTAACCTGAGATACCACTGTACTGAGGTCACTCAACTTTATTGTCCTTTCAACAGCTAGTCCAGGAACAGATTTAGTGGGGTGGGGAGCTGGTTGATAAGAGGAAAACATAATGAGGGTAAAAAACAAATAATTTAAAAGAAATGCTGCTTAGGAAATCCTGTTTTCCGACAGTATCTGCCCAGCTGACGCACCTCAAACACCATAAACAAGGCTGGGTTTTAACAATACAATGGCAGGGTTAACTTGACATTATTGCCAGAATATTAGTTTATTAACTAGCTTAGTTGCCTGGGACAAATAAGGACCCACTCCAGGAAGTACGCAGAGAACCTTTTATAACAGGGGTGGGAGACCTCAGGCCAAATACAGGCCCCCAGGCCTTTGTATCTGGCCCTCAAGAGTCCACCCAGAACAAGGTGGGAACATGAGGGAACACAACTTCAAGGCTGAAAAAGGTCCCCACTCCCGTTTCATGGAGCGAAAGCTTGTTCTTCTTCTTCCTTCATGCCATCAACAGAAGCGAAAAATATCTGGTGGGGTTAGGGTCCTTTGCTTCTAACCGGCTGGTACTGCATGGCTAACAAGGTACCAGCAAACTTCCTTAGGGAAGGCACACTGATCTTGCTTCTCTTTATATAATCAGCACTTTTGTTCAAATGTATCCTTGGGGAGGAAGTACAGGAGAAAAACTCTCAAAAACAAACAAACAGCATGTGAGTATAACAGTGAAAACCATTCATTCATGAAAACGTCTTTAAACAGATCAATAAATACTGTTTGGTTAAAAAGAGAAGATTCATACCTCAAAGGCCAGTCTAAACAATATGCTTTGCAAAACAAAACAAAAAGTTTCCAAGAAGGGAGGGATGATTCCCTCCCAAACCTCTATTGATAGAGCGTTCCCTAGTAAAAGCCAACCAAAGCTTTCTAGGCCTACTGGAAAAGCCCAGAGTTTGCCCTGACCGTTCCCACAGTGTCGGTGACAGGAACGCTAAGTCATGGTGCTGAAACTGAATGCATCATGTCCGCTCCCGCATTTTCCTTCTACTTCCTTGGGAGCAGCAAGGAAGCTTAAGGAGACGTTTAAGAAAGGGGGAAAGCTTTGCTTCAACAGCTCCCTTCACAAAAGCACGTTTCCTTCTTTGCACAGGGACAGAGAGAACTAAGGATAAAATAATTACAGTGGTGCTTCGCAAGACGAAAAGAATCCGTTCCGCGAGTCTCTTCGTCTTGCGGTTTGTTCCGTCTTGCGAAGCAAGCCCATTAGCGGCTTAGCAGATTAGCGCTATTAGCGGCTTAGCGGGTTCAGCGGATCAGCTGATTAGCGGCTTAGCGGATCAGCTGATAAGCGGCTTAACGGATCAGCTGTTAAGCGGCTTAGCGGCTTAGGATCAGCTGATAAGCGGCTTAGCGGCTTGGGAAAAAGGGGGGGAGGGAAAAAACCCGCAGGAACTCACAAGACATTTTCATCTTGCAAAGCAAGCCCATAGGAAATTCATTTTGCGGAGCACCTCCAAAACGGAAAACCCTTTCGTCTAGCGGGTTTTCCGTCTTGCGAGGCATTCGTCTTGCAGGGCACCACTGTACTTATTAAAGGTAAAGGGACCCTGACCATTGGGTCCAGTCGTGGACAACAAATCAGTGGATTTGTAACTGGCTGACTGACCGAACCCAAAGGGTGCTCATCAATGGTTCCTCTTCATCCTGGAGAAGAGTGACTAGTGGGGTGCCACAGGGTTCTGTCTTGCGCCCGGTCTTATTCAACATCTTTATCAACGACTTGGATGATGGATTCAAGGGCATCCTGATCAAATTTGCAGATGACACCAAACTGGGAGGGGTGGCTAACACCCCAGAGGACAGGATCACACTTCAAAACGACCTTGACAGATTAGAGAACTGGGCAAAAACAAACAAGATGAATTTTAACAGGGAGAAATGTAAAGTATTGCACTTGGGCAAAAAAAATGAGAGGCACAAATACAAGATGGGTGACACCTGGCTTGAGAGCAGTACATGTGAAAAGGATCTAGGAGTCTTGGTTGACCACAAACTTGACATGAGCCAACAGTGTGACGCGGCAGCTAAAAAAGCCAATGCAATTCTGGGCTGCATCAATAGGAGTATAGCATCTAGATCAAGGGAAGTAATAGTGCCACTGTATTCTGCTCTGGTCAGACCACACCTGGAGTACTGTGTCCAGTTCTGGGCACCACAATTCAAGAAGGACACTGACAAACTGGAACGTGTCCAGAGGAGGGCAACCAAAATGGTCAAAGGCCTGGAAACGATGCCTTATGAGGAACGGCTAAGGGAGCTGGGCATGTTTAGCCTGGAGAAGAGGAGGTTAAGGGGTGATATGATAGCCATGTTCAAATATATAAAAGGATGTCACATAGAGGAGGGAGAAAGGTTGTTTTCTGCTGCTCCAGAGAAGCGGACACGGAGCAATGGATCCAAACTACAAGAAAGAAGATTCCACCTAAACATTAGGAAGAACTTCCTGACAGTAAGAGCTGTTCGACAGTGGAATTTGCTGCCAAGGAGTGTGGTGGAGTCTCCTACTTTGGAGGTCTTTAAGCAGAGGCTTGACAACCATATGTCAGGAGTGCTCTGATGGTGTTTCCTGCTTGGCAGGGGGTTGGACTCGATGGCCCTTGTGGTCTCTTCCAACTCTATGATTCTATGATTCTATGATTCTATGATTCTAACTCTGGGGTTGCGGCACACATCTCGCTTTATTGGCCGAGGGAGCCGGCGTACAGCTTCTGGGTCATGTGGCCAGCATGACTAAGCCACTTCTGGCGAACCAGAGCAATGCATGGAAACGCCGTTTACCTTCCCGCCGGAGCGGTACCTATTTATCTACTTGCACTTTGACATGCTTTCGAACTGCTAGGTTGGCAGGAGCAGGGACTGAGCAACGGGAGCTCACCTCGTTGCGGGGATTCAAACCCGTTGCGGGGGTTTAGACCACAGCACCACCTGCGTCCCTCCCAATTACTTATTAATTGGTTATTAATAGCACTTATATATTCCCTTTCTGCACCAAAGGCAAACAAGGGCAGTTTACAATGTGAAGCATTAACACAGCAAAAAAAGGTACAGATTTTTCTCAAGACAGCCTTCAGCGGCTTATGACACTAGCTCCCTGGCTTCTGCTTTCCCTCATGGCACCCAGGTCTTGAATGGCCCTGGGGGAAATGGCGGGTGGGGTTTCTCCAACTGTCTTCTCAGGCCACCAATGGGCTCCTTCAGGCACTGGTGGTTATGTGCTCCCTTCTCTTTGGGCTCTCCTCAGAAACACTTATGGTAGTTATATACTTGCATATATTAAGTATAATAATTACTTAGCATGCACGAATAGCACTTTATAGACCATTCAGAACACTTCACATACATTCCTTATAACTAATTTCCAAGGTAGGCCATTATTATTATTATTATTATTATCCTTATATTGAAGACCAACAGGAGAGAAGAGTAGGGCCAAAAGCACAGCTGTAAGGCGAGACTGTTCTGGCCAATTCTGACACAACTCCCAAGAAGAATGTGGTTTATGAGAGGGCCCTACTTCTATCAAATTGCTCAAAAGCCTGGAGAAACTACTGGGTCATTTGTCAGGGAAAGGCAGCCAATGTAACACCAATTATTAGAAAGGGATCCGGGGTAGGGGGGATCCTGGAAACTATAGGCCGGTTAACTTAACGCCCGTTCTGGAAGAACTGGTGGGAAGCATTGTAGAAGGTGGAACTACCAAGCACATATAAGCACAAGTCTTGCTGAGGGAGAACCAAAATGGCCTCTGTGAGGGCAAGTCCTGTCTCACTAACTGCTGAGAGTTCTGTGACAGTGTTAAACAGTAGATAACAGAGGCGATCTGGTTGACCCTGTGTAGATGGGCCTTTGGTCTGATGTTTGCTTGTTTTTCAATGATTAAGATAGAAACCATTTTGCTGACACATCAGAAGAAAAGGAACCATTCATCATTGCACCTTACCAATAAATTTTGGAAAAGCCTAGCATCTGGGAGCTCAGCACTATTGGGTTTTTGTGGATTACGTACTATTCAAGTACTGATACTCCCCTTGCCTGACATTACCTGCCATAGCATTGTTGCACAACTGAAGAATATATTTGATTACTTCGGCTTTTCAGAAGAGCTTGGACCAACCCAGCTTATGGCAGTAGAATTTCAGCCATTCTTACTAGCCCTCACTAAGCACAAACTGTAAGGCAGAGACAACTGCCCACATATTGCTATTTTAAGTGACAACTCAATACAATCAATAGCTGCTGACTATAGCTCAACAGAACTGCTAATAGGGTGAGAAATCACAGCACTCATTCAAATCCTAAAGAAGGAACTCATTGCAAAATGGACTGTCTGGAAAGTGTTGCTACGTCAGATTACCAAGCTAACAGAAGCTATAAACATTTCTATAATGGGCAGAATTCAGTGTGAACTACCAGAGGAGACAGTTTATATATTAAATTTGATGAAGAAAAGGCATTGCATACTTCAGGTACCGTACAAAGGTAATACAAATCATCCAGAATGTATTCTGTTGAGGCCGAACATGGGAATGTGTAAGAGACGCTGATGACTACTTCTCCCTGCTTCTGAAAACATTCACTCATCAAATGCAGAAGTCAAGTTCATCTATGAAGTCTTTTGTACTCAAGACTTCACTCGACTGACAACAATGGAAGATTATCACTCAATCTAGACTTCAGGAAGACTTCAAGATTCAAAGTTCTTTCCTAGCTTCCTGACTGGTGTGTACTCATGAGAGGAAGGGCTATAGCTCAGTAGAAGAACGCAACATGGATCAATCATCTCACTCAGAATAAGCTTTCTATGTTTATATGTCATCCAAACCTTCCATGAACATTCTACTTCTCGTTTTAATCATATCACTTTTCCTCCTGCACAGGCTTCCTTTTTCTCAGCCTGTTTATCTTAAGCTTATTCTTTTGGTCTACTATAAATATTTACTTCTGTTGCTCCCGTTTATTGTCTTAGAACAGGGGTCTGCAACCTTTAAGACAAAAAGAGCCACTTGGACCCGTTTCCGAAGGGGAAAAAAAACCTGGGAGCCGCAAAACCATTGTGACATTTAAAGCATGCGCGCCGCTGCCCTCCGATCTGACAGCGGGCGGGAAGGTGACGTTGGGACGGTGCGTGACTAACGCACGCACTGCCCCCATGCGACATCACAGCCAGTACAGCGCCCGCTACAGTGGGGAGTGTCGGGGCGCACAATGCGCCTCCTCCTCTCGCTAGTATCCGCCCCGGAGCAGCGGCAAAGGTGTAAAAGAGCCACATGCGGCTCCGGAGCCGCGGGTTGCAGACCCCTGTCTTAGAAACTCAAAAACTTTTCTTTAAAAAGACAGAGTTAGAGCACAATCCTATCACACACAAACACCCAACACACACACATATTTATGCCAGGGTTAGGCAGAGGAAAATGCAACCATTTACCCCTACAGTGAGCATAAAAGGTGGCATGTGTCCTGCAGGCTTATGCTTCTGTTGCAAATAAGATTTAGATAAATACAGGTTCTGCTGAATGGTAACTGTCAATTTTCTTCCAGCTATACTGCATAATTAAACTCAGAGAGGATAAACTCAGAGACCTCAACATTACTCTGGAACTGAAAATAGCTTCTCCCCAGTTTTTCCAGATAGCAGTTGTTGCACAAAAGGAAAGGGGAGTGTTTGAGTGTGCATAAACAACATCGTTTTCTTCCAGCCTGCATTCATTTATCCATACACCATCCTGGTTCTCTACTCACACTAACCTACCGTATTTTTCGCTCTATAGGATGCACTTTTCCCCCTCCAAAAATGAAGGGGAAATGTGTGTGCGTCCTATGGAGAGAATGCAAGCTCCTTGGCTTCAGCGATAGCAACGCGAAGCCTCTGAAGCACAGAGGGAGCGCTCCTTTCGCTGCTTTCGCGTTGCTTATGCTGAAGCCGGGAGAGCGAGTGGGGTCGGTGCGCACCAACCCCTCTCGCTCTCCAGGCTCGGTTCCTTTTGCTGAAGCCGGGAGAGCAAGACTCCTCCCGGCTTCAGCAGAGAGGGAGAGCTGCGCAGCGCCCCTTCAGCGAAGCGGGAGGAGAAATGGAAGGGGCTCCGTTTCTCCTGCCGCTTCGCTGAAGGGGCGCTGAGCAGAGGGGGGGGGGTATTTTTTCCCCCTTGTTCTCCCCCTCTAAAACAATGTGCGTCCTATGGTCGGGTGTGTCCTATAGAGCGAAAAATACGGTGTATGGATTTGGAGACTATGCCTCACCCATCTGCATGCACAGAAAGAATGAGGAAAACCTACCATTGTAAAAAAAAAAATTGCATAAGAGTGGTTACATTTATTTATGTATGTTAAAACTTTTAAAAGCTTTGCTTTAGAACCAAAAAGGTTCCCAGTGTTCCTTAGACGGTAACAGTTAAGACATCCCTGACTGCAGGCTCACATCCTAAAAGACAAAACACAAAAGGGAAAAGGTCTGGAGAAGGAAGAAGATGACAAGCAAACCAATTCTTACATTTGTTTTTAATAGTGAGTAGCTTGAATGGAAACAGGCAGGGAGAAGGGGAGCCAATCAGAGCTGGTCTCTCAAGGAAGCCAATTGAGTGGCCCGAAGGTTCTCTCCCCCCTTCACTCCAGCAAATTGGAACAGTTGCTAATAGGTGACAGCTGAGGCTTGGAGGAGCCAAAAGGAGCTGATTTATCAGCTAAACTGATGGATTGGTGGTATTGGTAAAATCATCCTTTTTTGTTATAATTTTTATTAAATTTCTGTTTTACATTTTAGAATATTCACTTAAACATCCTCAAAATATCAGCGACTTCCCTTCCTCTCTTTCCATGGTTCATTTTGCACAACATAAATCCTTGCGTATTTTATATAAACTAAACCATTCAGTATTCCATTATAACATCCATCAAAACTTATTTACACTGTTGAATTCATCTTAAGGCTGCCCACGTTTTCAGATATACACAATTTTCCTCCATATATTCCATAAACCTTTTCCAATCTTCTCTAAACGTATGTTCTTCTTGTTCTCTTATTCTATATGTGAGGTCCGCAAGCTGTGCATATTCCATCAGCTTAAGTTGCCATTCTTCTTTAGTTAGGACTTTGCTCATTTTCTATTTTGGGGCTAACGAAACACGAACTATAGTAGTAAAATCAGTCCTTTGCATGCAGATAATAAGATGGCTGGTTTTTTTAAAAAATGGATTCCTATTCTTCTTATGCCCCAGCTCTAAATCGGACGTGTGACAATTTCTAAAACAATTGCAGAGGTTTGCTTTATTTGGAGCAAAATGCAGGCCTAAGTAGCTGCGAGGGACCATAACGAAAACAGAACTCACTGAAATTTCTGCCTTTGAATGCTATTTGACGGTGGTGACCAGGACTGTACTTCATAGTAGTTGGTTGTTGTTACCATGTAAAGCTTCAGCTGTTTTGTATTATATGTTTGGTATTCTGACGCGGGTGGCGCTGTGGTCTAAACCACAGAGCCTAGGGCTTGCCAATAGAAGGTCGGCAGTTTGAATCCCCGCGATGGGGTGAGCTCCCATTGCTCGGTCCCTGCTCCTGCCAACCTAGCAGTCTGAAAGCATGTCAAAGTGCAAGTAGATAAATAGGTACCACTCCGGTGGGAAGGTAAACGGTGTTTCCGTGCGCTGCCCTGGTCCGCCAAAAGCGGCTTAGTCATGCTTGCCACATGACCCGGAAGCTGTACGCCGGCTCCCTCGGCCAGTAAAGCGAGATGAGCGCCGCAACCCCAGAGTCACCTGCGACTGGACCTAATGTCAGGGGTCCCTTTAACTTTAACTTTACCTTTTATCCTGACTCTGGCTACCTGGCTTCAGTCGTTTGCTTAATTGTTTCATCTCACAACATTTATTTACCACTCGATTGAAAGAAAACTTAAAAAGAAAATAAAACAATAAGCTGCTTCTGCAGCACAGTAGACAGTGCTGGATCTGGAAGTCGTTGGAAGTGTTTGAGCACACTGTAAAACTTTCAGATATTCAAATATTTCAAGTGACACTTTTCATCCAGGAGGTGGCAGGAGTAGCTAACCTCATCCTCTTACAGAAAAGATGCAAGCCATTGCGCAGGACTACTACTACGTGACAACCTGCAACTGGATAAACCCCAAATATGATCATGTTCGTCCTTCATTCCTCACAAACAAACATGCGCACATTAGACTGCCATTGGTAAAGCCATAGAGTGGTGAAATACGCGCTTTTACAGCCTCTTTGCAGCAGACTCACTGAAAAGGATGTGACTGTATGTGGAGGGAAACCCAAAGCCACAGAGATGATAAAGGATCACTTCAAGGAAGCTCAGAAAAGTATTTTTAGCACCCCAGTAGTTTAGCATTATGATGAATAATCTGGCAGCTACCTCTGAACAGACGCTGCTTTCTTTTCCTGCTACCAGCTATTTCCAGAGAATCTGGATATACTACAGCTAATATTTTCATACAGTTTTCGGGAGAATAAGAACCCACGTGTTAATTTCAGCAAAAGTACACCTGAATTTAAGGGTGCAATTACTAATTTTCACAGTAAAAAAATTAAAATGTATTTGCCCATAATGATTTGAACCGAAGCAAACAGAACTCAAACTGAACCATTTTGCCTTAACTAAAAATTAATAATCCATAAGCGATAGTTGATTTGCACTACTCTTGTTCAGCCCATTGAGTAAAGGACCGAGGGAGAGTCTTAGATACTCAAGGATTGTCCGCTAAGTTTCTAATTATGCCGACTGGTTTTTGACCAATTTACTCAGTTGGCATCCCTCACAATCTTAAGCGGTGTTTCCTGATCAAGTCTGTAAAATGACGTCTGAACGATATAGAGTTGTAAAGGCCCCAGAAAAATTAGGGGGTGGGGAAGAGACATTTTCCAGGAAAAAAGCTCTTTCTGTGACGTGTTTTCTTGCTGCATAAAGAACATTTTAAAGCCCCTGTCTAGCTTACAGGGCTCTGGGAATATAATGTGACGCCTCTGCAGAACCTCCTGCAAGATTTCACAAGATTTCTGCAATCTTGTAAGATCTTGTGAGAGGTTCTCCAGAGGCCTCGCATGACCTTCCCAGAGCCGCTAAGCAAGGCAAAGGGGGCTTAAAAAGCTACCCACCTTGCATGAGGGGAGCAAGTCCCACTCAGAACTGGATGTGGTCATTGTGGGGGTGTTCTGGCTTTTTGCGATTTTGCATGTACAGTGGTACCTCGGGTTACATATGCTTCAGGTTACAGACTCCGCTAACCCAGAAATAGTGCTTCAGGTTAAGAACTTTGCTTCAGGATGAGAACAGAAATCGTGCTCCGGCGGCACAGCAGCAGCAGGAGGCCCCATTGGCCAAAGTGGTGCTTCAGGTTAAGAACAGTTTCAAGTTAAGAACGGACCTCTGGAACGAATTAAGTACTTAACCCGAGGTACCACTGTATACCAAGCAGTACAATTTTATATTCCAAACAAGTAATAAAATAACCCACTTAAGTAGTTAAAACAGTAAAATGGGTGCAGGGCATAGCGGTCAACCGTCCCTTATTTGGCGGGAAACTCCCTTATCCCAGTGCCATGTCCCGCTGCTGTCACTTATTGATGATGTCCCTTAAATTTCCCGGGTTTCATGCTCGCCCGGCGCAGGAGGGAAGCAGCGGCTCGGGGTCCTCCGCCATGAGAGAGAGCGCGCACACGAGCTGCCGC
This sequence comes from Podarcis liolepis, assembly GCF_965112155.1. NCBI lineage: Eukaryota > Metazoa > Chordata > Lepidosauria > Squamata > Lacertidae > Podarcis > Podarcis liolepis. Next base: position 90,468,409 of record NC_139559.1, on the reverse strand, counting down.
ATCTCTGTCTCTCCCTTTTCCCCCTCAGGGGCGCGTCATGAGGAGACAGGTGGCAGCGGGCGGGCAGGCAGCCCCTCTCTTGCAAGACTTCCGCCACACTGCGAGGGGAAGCCGGAGGTGGCAGCAGCGGCTGAGGAGGCTGCCTGAGGGAGGAGGAAGAGGAGGGGATGGGGAGGGACGCAGAAGGGCGGCGCTTCAGCGGCTGCCGCGGCGCTGCAACCGCCTCATGCTGGGCTCGCAGGCGGCGTGGACGAGAGTCTCTCTCCCTCCCCCCCCTCTCGGGTGGGGAAGGGCCGATGGAACTCCTCACGCCAGGATGATGGCAGCCCCGCCGTGCTGCTTAGCATCCCCTCCAACCAGTGCAGCATCTTAATGTAATGATTTCCCCCTCTGCATCCCTTTCATAACTCTATTTTTATAAATCATTTGTCCATCCGTAGTTCAAATTTTTACTACAAGTTTTCTGTCAATCCTACCAATGTATGTTACTCTTTTCAATAGCTTTTCAACTAAATTATAAACTTTGCCCATTCTTTATGAAAGAGGTCCTCTTCCTGGTTTCTAATTCTTCTTGTAAGCTTTGCCATCTCGACGTCATTCATCAGTTTTGTCTGCCCCTCTTCTTTGGTGGGAGTTGTAGACCCTTAGGATCATCTAGTCCAACCCCCTGCAAAACACAGTCAGTCGCAGCAAAAGCAGCAAGGATCCATCAGTGCCAGATTTCTGTATAAGCTAAGCAAAATCCCTTATTTTGGCTGCTGATCCCTTATTTTCGAGGCTGCTGGTCCCTTATTTTCAAATCTGTAAGTTGACAGCTATGGTGCAGGGTTCCTAAGTAAGTTTAGCGGATATTTTGGTTTTTCCCAAAAATGTCATCCTCCCCCCCCCACCCCCATGTTGATGCCATGGGCATAGCCAAAGGGGGGCAAGGCAGGGGCAATTGCCCCCGCCCTAAGTTAATAAAAAAACATAGCTAGCAAAAGGCCTGCCCCCTCCCTAACAAATCTCCTGGCTACGCCCATGGTTGAGGCACAGGTATTTTTCCACGGCTTCAACGATTCAACAAATTTTACACCTCTAAAACTTGAAATCAACTATTTCTTGCGTTTGAGCTCCTTTAACTTTCTCTGCCTTTAGTTCTTCTTGCTTGAAGGAAGGTCATTCGCAAGTTTTCAATACAAGCCTTCCACATCTAGTTTCCGTAATTTGTCAGAGGGGGAACTGTCTTCTTGAAAAGTGAACAGCAAACCAGAATCCTGAAGTCTTTGCTTATTTTCAGCCCCTCAACTAATCAGTTTAATCTGTAATTAAAGTTTTAGTTACCTAGTTACGCGCTAGTACAGAATTTATCTTACTAAACATATCAACTTTCGGGTATACGGTTGTTTTTTTACAGAGTTTATATCCCCTTATCTTCAGAAATACATGAATTGAAGCCAGCTGGAATATTTTTTTCCTTACTCAGTGCACTTAAAATATTTTCACGTCAAGTTTTTTTCACATTTTTCCCGGCTCGCCCAAACTTACAGTGCATAATGCTTATACACACAATCCCTAAAACTGCAAGCCTCGTTAAAATAATTTGTTAATGCCATTGTTATTAGCCGCAGTTTATCCTGAGCACTGGAAATAGAAAGTCTAATCAACTCACCATAATTTGCTGAAAAGGATCTGTAGAAGACATTTTGGTTTCGGTAACTGCCTGAAACAGGCGGTGGACGATGTTATCCGCTGCTGATGTAATGTTCTTTTCACACTGGACTCACACAGTCTTCTAAGGGCTGTATAATTTAAAAAGCCAGAAAAAAGTTTTAACTCTTTTTATTTCTGCAGCCAATCTCCAGACATAATACCGTGCCCCTAATGCGCCACCACCAAAAACAAACCCTCTCTTGTGCCAAACCAACGTCCTGCTGGCTTTAAGGGAAGACAAGCAAAAGCAATTGTTTGGCCTAACAGGCTGAAACCTTAACCTGCCATCTTTCAGGCTGCTAGTTTAAAAGTCCCGGTGGCAGGTTTGTGTTCCAGCACCTCATTTTTCTCTCTTCGTTGAGAGGGGGCTTTGCAAAGTTCAGTTCAACTAAGGTGGAAAGAGCCTTCCAGAATTTCTTTCCAGTGCCTCAAATTTATGGAGTTCCACGTGTAAAATTAAGCAGGCATAACGGGAAGGAAGGAAGCCCTAGTGTACAGTGGTACCTCAAGTTACATATGCTTCAGGTTACAGACTCCGCTAACCCAGAAATAGTACCTTGGGTTAAGAACTTTGCTTCAGGATGAGAACAGAAATCATGCTCTGGCAACACGGCGGCAGCAGGAGGCCCCATTAGCTAAAGTGGTGCTTCAGGTTAAGAACAGTTTCAGGTTAAGAACGGACCTCCGGAACAAATTAAGTACTTAACCTGAGGTACCACTGTATTTGATTGGGGCTTACTCTGAATAAAATGCAGAAAATACAGCTGTCCGTTTTTCAAAGGTAGTCACTATACCTGCAAGTATTTCGCTTATATATTTAAAAATATTTCTAACTTGTCTTTCAGCATTAACTGAGCTAACGATTGCAAGGTTTTCATTGTCCAGTGGGGCATTTAGCCAAATACTGTATCTCCAACAGCAGTGACAGATCTATGTGTAAAAGGTAAAGGTAAAGGACCCCTAGACGGTTAAGTCCAGTCAAAGGCAACTATGGGGTTGTGGTGCTCAGCTCGCTTTCAGTCTGAGGGAGCCTAAAATCATATGGTGATGTCAGCAACTATGGTGATGTGCCAGCCATATTTATGAGCAGTTCAAAAAGAACACTTGGAGAGTTCCATAATTCAAGCCATGCAAATATTGTATTAAGTGATGCAAAAAAGCTGTTGGGAACAATGTGGAAGAAGACCCTGAACAAGCAAATCCATATTTCCTTCTCCCTGCCAGAGCCACTCCCCACAGACTCCACTGCTATTCTCCACAGAGCATTCACCAATATTTATAATATGAAGCAAATAATTGTACTGTAGAACACGGACCGCCTTTTCCTGAGATGTCATGATAAGGACGGCATTGTCAGAAATCTCCAACATGGCATTTTTAAGAGGAATCTTTCAGGGGCAAAGCTACATGAAACATTTATGTCTGAAAGTATCACCACAGCATAAAATTATTGAATTTGAGCTTCAAAAAGAAAAATGGAGCTCTAGACTTATCACTGCAACAAAACTCCACCATGTATTGATCTCAAAGAGGCATTAAGGGATTATGAGTTCTCGACTCTCCCAAGATCCCTCTTTATATTGAATCTGGAAGCACTTTTTACCCACGGAAAGTCAGGCTTGTCCTGGAGCCCACAGAGACACACAGACCCATTTTTGAGGATTTCCTCCCACTCTTTGTAGGCTTCTAAATGATCATGGAATGCAACTCTAAGCAAGATAGCATGTACAGTGGTACCTTGGTTCTCAAACTTAATCTGTTCCGGGAGTCCGTTCGGCTCCTGAAACAGTTCGAAAACCAAGGCACGGCTTCCGATTGGATGCAGGAGCTTCCTGCACTCAAGCGAAAGCTGCGCCGGACGTTCAGCTTCTGAAAAACATTCTCAAACCAGAACACTTACTTCTGGGTCTGCGGCATTCGGAAGCCGATTTGTTCGACAACTAAGCCGTTCAGGAACCAAGGTACCACCGTATATGCACACAAGGAAAATCCGTAGGTGTTGTATCATCACACACTTTGCACATGAATTATAACCACTGGGCAGTTCTAAATTTTCCTTTCCAAAAACCCTAGTCTAACCCACAGAGGGCATCTTCTTGTGTTCTTAGGACAACCCCATGCCAATTGTTGATGTAGCTTTGGTATTTCCATACTTCTGAAACTTTTATTGTTATAGCAAAACCAAATTGTAGTGGTACACCATGTATGCAGCTTTACTTCCTGGTGTCTGAACAGCAAATGCTTTGTTCAGAGGCGTTGCGAAGAGTCATCTCTCAAAACAATAATGGAAAGATTAAGGGGAAACAAGGAGACATCTTCTGTGTAAGCAGTAAGGCGAGATGCAAAATTGTGCAAACATACATTTCAGGAAATATCAAGAGCTATACAAAACAGACCATTATATTTATATTATGCCATTTCTACACACATTCCCAGGTGCTGTGCCCCACATATCATATCATATATCACATCCCAGTCATTTTACCTAGATTCTGATAGCGCTACCAATATTTAATTACAGCTGATACACAAGTGCCACTGAACACTGGAGGACTTAGCTCCAAGTAAACATACACAGGATTGTGCTGTTACAACATGCTAAAAAAGTTTCCCATAGTTTCATTCATAAAGCTGAGAAAAAGCATTAGGAAAGCTGTATAAAAATCAGGATGAGAACAGAAATCGTGCTGCGGCGGCAGCGGGAGGCCCCATTAGCTAAAGTAGTACCTCAGGTTAAGAACAGTTTCAGGTTAAGAACGGACCTCCGGAACGAATTAAGTTCTTAACCTGAGGTACCACTGTATACAGACCTCCCTAGAAGCATAGAATTGTTTAGTTGGAATGGCCCATAAGGGTTATCTAGTCCAACCCCCTGCAATGCTGGAATCTTTTGCCCAACATGGGGCTCGAACCCACAACCTTGAGATTAAAAGTCTCACGCTCTACCAACTGAGCTATTCATCCCCTGTATGCCACCCCCTATAAGGGTGTTTTGAAAGAACTACACAATCACAATGAATTCTTGCACTTGGGCAAAAAAAATGAGAGGCACAAATACAAGATGGGTGACACCTGGCTTGAGAGCAGTACATGTGAAAAGGATCTAGGAGTCTTGGTTGACCACAAACTTGACATGAGCCAACAGTGTGACGCGGCAGCTTAAAAAGCCAATGCAATTCTGGGCTGCATCAATAGGAGTATAGCATCTAGATCAAGGGAAGTAATAGTGCCACTGTATTCTGCTCTGGTCAGACCTCACCTGGAGTACTGTGTCCAGTTCTGGGCACCACAATTCAAGAAGGACACTGACAAACTGGAACGTGTCCAGAGGAGGGCAACCAAAATGGTCAAAGGCCTGGAAACGATGCCTTATGAGGAACGGCTAAGGGAGCTGGGCATGTTTAGCCTGGAGAAGAGGAGGTTAAGGGGTGATATGATAGCCATGGTCAAATATATAAGAGGGTGTCACATAGAGGAGGGAGAAAGGTTGTTTTCTGCTGCTCCAGAGAAGCGGACACGGAGCAATGGATCCAAACTACAAGAAAGAAGATTCCACCTAAACATTAGGAAGAACTTCCTGACCATAAGAGCTGTTCGACAGTGGAATTTGCTGCCAAGGAGTGTGGTGGAGTCTCCTACTTTGGAGGTCTTTAAGCAGAGGCTTGACAACCATATGTCAGGAGTGCTCTGATGGTGTTTCCTGCTTGGCAGGGGGTTGGACTCGATGGCCCTTGTGGTCTCTTCCAACTCTATGATTCTATGATTCTATGATTCTTAAAGAACTGGCTAATCATATGTTTCACACTTATACATTGTCACCTCGGGAGACCAAACTAAATGACAATTAACAGACACCGGATGACTTTATTCAATTGTGCAGAACCAATGGGCTGTACAGTAGTATGTGGTGCAGGCTCCAAGTTCAAATTTCCACCTAGGATTGACCTCTCCCAGTGACTTATCTCACAGGGTTGCCATGAGAATGAAAACAAAAGTTGTAAAACTCTGCAGTTCAAAGGTGTTAAGTCAGCGATAATTAGCCACAAGAAGGTTAAATACTTTTCTCATAGCAGTAAAACTCAACAATGGAAGAAAGGGCTCTGTACGTCAGGCACCATTCAGAACTTCCGTTCATTGTGACTCAACAATGGTATTACTTTGAAGTTGTATATTTGCTTTTATTGAAGTATGATGTGATACCTTTGGTCAGAGTGCACAATTTAAAAAAAATAAGCTTGTGTCATTTCCATTAGGTGGCTCTAAATGTCTGTTCCTTAAATAAATGGAAAAGGAAAGTAACAAAGGCTATGCCCTTTATAGTAGTCATTTATTATGAAGTATTATTGCAATTTGCTGGCATCTTCTCAAGAACAAGCTGAAATCTTGGAACTGGATATGGGTGAACCATAACAAGGGAGTGTGACTCCACCCAGACTAGACATATCCCCAGCCAACTGGTCTAATGAGTGCTTTGCTATCAGTTTTGATTTATCTGGATTGAACTTTACTCAGTAGATCCGTTGGCTGGCGATATGACTGGTATGGGTGGGGGTCACACTCGCCTGTAAGATTCAGGTTGATGGCTTCAACTCCTGGGTTCCACACTGCTCCTATTGTAGCCTGGGCTACCTGTGCCAGCTACAGCTGCTTCAGGTAAACAGAAACTCAGCCAACATTGTTCATGCTGTACCAAATAGTATGGGAAACAGCCTTACTAGAAAAACTACCGTATTTTTCGCCCTATAGGACGCACTTTTCCCCCTCCAAAAATGAAGGGGAAATGTGTGTGCGTCCTATGGGGCGAATGCAGAATTCTCTCACGAAAGAGTGCTTGCATCAACCCTGGATCTTGGCATCCAGGAATTCTCATGATATACCTATTCCTTTACCTTGGACCAACAAAACGGGAGTACCAAACACCTAACACACCACAAAATAAAACTGGTGGGCTGCACTTGGCTTGGTGGGCCAGAAGTTGTCCAGTCCTGTTGAAAGTCTTCTGTAAAAATGAACTCCAATGATCCTTAAGGCTACTTGTCTTCATCATCCTTTGGGAATGCAATCAAACCAGTCCGACTGGCTCATGCAGCCACCGCTAATGACTAACTGATAACTCTTGAAGAGGTTCGATAATAAACCCAGCTTTCTCACATTCTGCTGCATAGGGTATTGCACAATTAAGTACTTTTAAAGGTTTTAAAGTGCTTTCCCCAAATTTATCCAACCTTGGTCACTCTATGAAATAGATCCCCTGACTAGATATGCCAGCCACGTCCTTCTTTGCTTTCTTAAACTCCCTTCCCGGGAGACACTAATGGCAAAGCAAAGTGACACAATGGGGAGGGGGGAGTTGTTGGTGGGTGAGGGTTGTTGCTGCAGGTGGTTTGTTGTATCTTTATTTTAGATTTTGTTGTGATATATGTGGAAATTGTTCAGTTTGGTTTTGAATTTTTGTTTAATGTTTCGTTTGTTTGAAATAAAAAATTAAGGTCTTATATATATATAATAAATGTTCATAAATGTACCAAGCAAACACGTACATAAATATATAAACCACATGTCTGAAGCAGCACAGGAAAACAGCCCTGAAACCATTTGACTCCCAAACTGACCAAATGTTTTCTCTGCAAGGTCGAAGGAAAATGGAAAAGCCTCCCCATTGTCTTTTCATTCACAAATCCTGTCTTAAGGGTATGTCTGTGTATGAATAGGGTGAGCCTGTGACCTGGCTCAGGAACTAAGTATTTATCATTATGAAAGACTGGCCAGGCTCCCCAGGGTATCCAATCAAGTAAGCATTAACAGGTAACCTGCCTGACAGGAGGTAAACAACGCACTCAGATTTCTGTTGTAGACTGCCCTTTCTGTGATGTAGGTATGATAGGGGGGTGGTCTTGAGCTACACCCCTTCTGTGATGTATGTATGATGTTTCTGGGGGTGGTTTTGGACTCCAGAGCGGACAATTTAAAATGTCTATATAAGGGTGGGCACACCTTGGTTTGGGGTCCTCCTCCTCTCTCCTGTGTGTGAAGGGGGCACCCTGTTGCAACAGTTCAATAAAGATCAGGCTTACTAGCTGCTTTACTTCTCAATATTCTCTGTTACTTTCTCCGACCGATGGAGAACCTGCAAAAGACTCTATAAGGGCTCTCTCTTGTGTCCCCCATAAGAGAATAAGGTAGATTTTCGTTTATTACATATTGTTTATGACTACAGTGGTACCTTGATTCCCAAACGGCTTAGCTGATGAACAAATCGGCTCTCAGATGCCGCAAACCCAGAAGTGTCCCAGTTCGCAAACATTTTTCGGAAGCCAAACATCCGTTTCAGCTGTCAGCATTGTTTCCGGGGCTAATCAGCCAATCAGAAGCCGTGCCTTGATTTTTGAACGATTTGGAAGTCGAACGGACTTCCAGAGCGGATTGAGTTCGAGAACCGAGGTACCACTGTACTTTGGTTATGCTGTAGTTATGCATTCATTTCATCTTGCAAGCAGCCTTGAGTATGGTTTGAACTGTGGAAAAAAGGCATGTAAGTAAGAAAGTAAGTAACGGACAGGGAATTTCTGGCTGCTGCAGTTTTTCTAACCTCCACATGAACACAAGCAGAATTGCCAGAATTCTTTCTTTCTACAGAGCTCCTGAAGGCATGTAATCTCTGCCTCCCTTTGCATATGGCCACCCTATGGCAGTGATGGGAACCTCAGGTGTGGCCCTCCAGACCCCTCAACCTGGCCCCTGAAACTGTCCCCAAGCCACACCCTCTCCCTAGCTACATCCTCTCACCAGCCCTGCTCCGCACCCCAAGTGTTTTTTGCTTAGCTGGAAACGTGTCCTTGGAACGCCTTCACTTCCTGGTTGGATAATATTTATTTTATTTACTTATTGAATTTATATAATGCCCTATACCCAAGGGGGTCTCAGGGCGGTTCACAGAATAAAATCAAGATATAAAACCACAAAATACATCATAAAAATAAAAACTCCAACCCAATAAAGGTAAAGGTAAAGGGACCCCTGACAGGTCCAGTCGCAGACGACTCTGGGGTTGCGGCGCTCATCTCGCTTTATTGGCCGAGGGAGCCAGCATACAGCTTCCGGGTCATGTGGCCAGCATGACTAAAACACTTCTGGCGAACCAGAGCAGCACACGGAAACGCTGTTTACCTTCCCGCAGGAGCGGTACCTATTTATCTACTTGCACTTTGACGTGCTTTCAAACTGCTGGGTTGGCAAGACTAGGGACCGAGCAACGGGAGCTCACCCCGTCGCGGTGATTCGAACCGCTGACCTTCTGATCAGCAAGCCCTAGGCTCAGTGGTTTAGACCACAGCACTACTCACGCCACCCCCCAAAAAACACATTTTAAAAGGGCATAGGATGTACTGTATTTCTTTGTATTTTAGAATCTGCATTACCACACAATGCCATACATCAAATTTAAGATTGAATGAATCAGAATAGTAGGGGTTTTTTTTGGTCCAAGTAATGTATGCTTTGGAGTCAGCAATGGGCACAAACTAACCTAACTAATCAGTGAAGAAATCCTTGAATCGCTTTTGTAAGGAAGGGCAAAGTAACAGTGCCAAGAGCGAAGGAAAGGATGGCAAGCATCTCTGCACAATTTGGACAGAAAACCTACTAGAATTGCACGGGTACAGGCAGGGAACCTGTGGCAGCCATTTTGTTTGGACCACTGGATGGAGCTAGCAGCTCACACAATTCATGAACTGCTTTATAATCGGGATTTAACTTTCTTGGCCAGCGTTTAATCTATTTTGCACAAACACTTCATTTCAGTTCCAGAACACTTCAATCCAGCGTTTAGGAATGTCGTCTTAAAGTTACATTTTTAAAATAAATTGAAAAAATGTACAGTACAAACCACTTCATCGATAATAGAGCAGGGCATGCGAGCGTGCACAAAAACTAGCCTCGTGTATGAAAGGGGAGATTTGTGTAAATTGCTCCAACTAATTCTGCCTCTGTCCCTGGTAGGCTGGCCAGAAGTGAATGCCACCTCCAGGCTGGGAAAGGTTTCTGCACCTTCCAGTGTAGCGTGGCGATCAGTCCAAATTGACTTTCAGAATATTTCTTCCATTTTTCTACACAGAAATGACACATAAGCAAGCCTATTGACTACAGCAATGGAACAGGGTGTGATTCCAGCTAGGAAACCAAGATCTGTGCACCTAGTTCCCCATACACAAGAGGTTATTTGGGCGTATGTTTCTTGGCCATCTGTTATGGATGCTTTAGCAGAGATTCCTGCATTCCAGGGGGTTGGTCTAGATGACCCTTGGGATCACTTCCAACTCTACAATTCTAAATTAACTAGGAAGCATACTTTCCATCCCTTCCACAATGGGCCATGTTAAGCTAAGACAAGTCATTTGGCTGGCCACTGTGAGAACAGCACATTGCGGTTCTCAACCTGTGGGTCCCCAGATGTTGTTGGACTACAACTCCCATCATCCCTAGCTAGCAAGGCCAGAGCTCAGGGGTGATGGGAGTTGTAGTCCAACATCATCTGGGGACCCACAGGTTGAGAACCGCTGGGCGGCCCTTTGGTGTGATCCTGCAAAGCTCTTCTTAAGACCTACGACTGCTTCCCAATAGTAATATATAAGTCCTGCTACCAGAAGGTCGGCGGTTTGAATCCCTGCGACGGGGTGAGCTCCGGTTGCTCGGTCCCTGCTCCTGCCAACCTAGCAGTTCGAAAGCACCGCAAAGTGCAAGTAGATAAATAGGTACCGCTCCGGCGGGAAAGTAAACAGTGTTTCCATGCGCTGCTCTGGTTCGCCAGAAGCAGCTTAGTCATGCTGGCCACATGACCCGGAAGCTGTACGCCGGCTCCCTCGGCCAATAAAGCAAGATGAGCGCCGCAATCCCAGAGTCGGTCACGACTGGACCTAATGGTCAGGGGTCCCTTTATCTTTACTGCTTCACAAATGCCTGTAAGCCCAGAGTATCCGAAAGTCCTACAGGAAAGTAGAGCATTGCTTCTGAGAAGAGAAGAGAAGAGAAGAGAAGAGAAGAGAAGAGAAGAGAAGAGAAAGAAAGAAAGAAAGAAAGAAAGAAAGAAAGAAAGAAAGAAAGAAAGAAAGAAGAAGTCTTCCCAAAGATACTTGAGAGGGGTACCTATGCTAAATCTGGACAACAAAATGATGCATATAACCTAATCAACTGCTATTATTGCTTCCTCTGGGTGGATTAGGGCTTTAAATCCTATGATTCTAAGACAGCAGCTCCCCACAGCCACATGGCAAACTGTTTTGAAACTATTTCAGGGCTTTCCAAAATCAGTTTATGATACAACACGGGAGTTGGCAGTTCAAGGGGGTTGGGAGGGAGCAAAACATTTCACAACTTGGACACAACTTGCACAGCGATTTGCGTCTCGGCCTTTTTCTCTTCCAGGTTCACATATCATCACATCTGCATGCTTATCCTCGGGACAGGTGTTGTAAGCAAAATCAATCTGCCCTTTTTCCCTTATGGGGTATCCAAGAGCCTGTATAGAGTCCGTATAGAGCCCGTAGGAGAAAATAACAGAGGCCAACCGGAGAATATTGAGAAGCAAAGCAGCTAGTAAGCCTGATCTTTATTGATCTGTTGCAACAGGGAGCTCCCCTCACACACAGGAAAGGAGGAGGACCTCAAACAACGGTGTGCAAGGCCTTATATAGACATTTTAAATTCCCTGCCCTGGAGCTCCAGACCACCCCTCCATACATCATACATACATCATAGAAGGGGTGTAACCCAAGACCACCACCCCCCAGATACATCATACCTACATCACAGAAAAGGCGGTCTACAGCAGAAATCTGAGTTTGTTGTTTATCTCGTCTGACAGGTTACCTGTTAATGCTCACTTGATTGGATACCCTGGGGAGCCTGGCCAGTCTTTTGTAATGATAAATACTTAGTTCCTGAGCCAGGTCACAGGCTCACCCTATTCAAACACAGACAGACATACCCTTACAGCAGGATTTGTGAAGGAAAAGACAATGGGGAGGCTTTTCCATTTTCCTTTGACCTTGCAGAGAAAATATTTGGTCAGTTTGGGAATCAAAAATGGTTTCAGGTCGGTCTTCCTGTGCTGATCTATGTACGTGCTTGGTTGGTACGTTTATGAACATTTATTATATTTCTAAGACTTTAAAACTATTATCATACAGGACAGATCAAAAACGCAAAAATTCAGGCTTTGGCCCAACGTTTTGTTAATGCTAATCTCACTTTTGTCTCTCTGCTCTACAAACGACAGCATTCTGTTTCCTCAAAGTCCGCAACAGTTAACTTCACAAAACACGTAAAAACTTGATCCAGATTCCTCTCGCTTTCCTCCCCCGCAAAAAGAGAACCGGAAGAAATCAGTAACATGTGGAAGTTTAACTGCTGCCTTGTTTTTAAAACCTGTAAAAGGCTGACTTAATGACTCCTCTTCCAAAATCACATCGTGCTAGGAATCACATCTGCAGGGAAATCTACTACAAATGGTGACGGGGGGCTTCCCCCACCCTACCCGACAGACACAAGCTTTAACCTCAAGGCTGAATCATGGTTACGTTTTGTAGGGAAATGGTCCATAAATTGTGTAATCCAAGAATGACACATACCTCTGGGATGAGAAGAGCCCCAGCTATTGCGATTTACAAGGGGCTGGGTTGTTATAACAGACAGCTAGAATAAGGCTGCCACCTTTAAATCTGGCAAATGATGAGCAATCCAGCATTCACTTTTTCATTCTTCAGTTAGAAGAGGAAGCTAGGTAAAGGTAAAGGGACCCCTGACCATTAGGTCCAGTCGTGACCGACTCTGGGGTTGTGGCGCTCATCTCGCTTTATTGGCTGAGGGAGCTGGCGTACAGCTTCCGGGTCATGTGGCCAGCATGACTAAGCCGCTTCTGGCGAACCAGAGCAGCGCACGGAAACGCCGTTTACCTTCCCGCTGGAGCGGTACCTATTTATCTACTTGCACTTTGAGGTGCTTTCAAACTGCTAGGTTGGCAGGATCAGAGACTGAGAAACGGGAGCTCACCCCGTCATGGGGATTCGAACCGCCGAACTTCTGTTCAGCAAGCCCTAGGCTCTGTGGTTTAACCCACAGAGGATGCTAACAAGGGCTTATTGCTGCTGCAAAAATCCCCCAAGAAAAACGGCAGTGCTGGCTTCAACTTGCTCTTGGCTGCTTCTACCATCAGCACTATGTAGTGTTTATTACTGACTGCAGCAACAGGAACTGAGGAGCCACAGGGCAATAAATTCCAGCCCTTGGCATGGGCCCAGACCTGTTATTAAATTCCCAGGGGCAACTGGTAGTATTTTGGCACCCTAGGCAAAATCTTACAATGCAACTCAATATGCACCTTTTACACAGAGACACTAAGATCCCTGGCACGTTTAAACACACAATACCTGCCAATTTTGGAAAATAGAGATTATTGGCATTTATACACCTTGTTTATCCATCTAAAAATATGTGCTGGAAACAAGAATGTCTGAGAAGGTTTTTTCAGATGCTTTAAGATGCAGAGGAGCTTGAAATTTTGTTCTGCTCAAGGTATTTGGGTTCAGCTAAGACCTGTCTAGCTTGTTGGCTAAGAAAGCAATTAGGCAACCACCATGTTGAAATGTGAATAATTAAGCAAGTACAGGTCTTAAAATGCAATAAGAGATAGGTAAAGAACTGCACTAAACCTAACTGCTAGAATATTATATGCACAGAAATAAAGGTGAGTAGGTTCCAACAAAGGAAGAGTGGCTTTTGAAAGTAATGGCAAACTTGAAATTAAGAGATCAAAATGATGAACTAATTAAAAAATATTACAGCCAGATGAAATCACAGGCAGGATTTGAGATAAAAGCAGCAGAAGGAGAATGACAACATAATTGCAATAGATAATTTTTTTGTAATAGATAAAGATTTAATGCAGTAGAAAAGGTTTGTATAAAAACACTGCGGAAATGAGGGTGGGAAGTCAACTTATGAAACAAGGTATTTGATTTCTGAGGTTGATAGTTGATAAATATTTGAGGTTATTGCGCAAATGTTTGAAAAAATGAAAGAGAGAACCGCACTAAACCTGAGCAGGTAAAAAGCTTACATCTGATTGCAAGATGTTATGCTTGGCCTATCTAGCAGTTCAGCAACCAAGGTACCACTGTAAAATTATTCTATACCATAATGGAGAAAGGAGTGTGCAGTTTTGTGGTGCTGATTACGATAAAATTGTATGCTAGCGACTGGCCCAGCTGCCCTCATGCCACAGAGAGGAAGCCAAACTAGAACTCTCTTGAGTGCTATTCACAGGTACACACAACCCCCACAGTCATCACAGGCACAAAGGGGTCACACTCATTCAGTAACTGTGTTACACACACACACAAATGGATAGGCATAGGGCCTCTGAACATGGCCCTTGAATATGCTGGCCAGTGGGGCTTTTCTGAGGCACATGTGGTAGTGAAAGATAGGCCTATACAACCCCCTCATGTGCTCTTCAATGCAAGATATATCACATAGAGACATAGATTCACTAAGGGCCAAGTCCCTTCAATGTGTGCTTGTGATATGAAAACATCTGAATCTCTACAGCATGTCATGTTTATCTGCCCTATGTACAGTTCAGCTCGTGCTAGTATACTAAACTCCATAATTCAGCCTATGGCTGACAAACCAGTAGACCTACAGCTTGCCTGGGTTCTTCAAGATGTGGATCCTTATATTACCCTACAGGTTGCTAAATTCCTAACAGCCGTCCTCTCGTACAAGAGACGGAATGGAATGTTAGCCAATTATTGATAGTTATAAGAACTTTCTACAATGACATCAGATATTGATTTTAGCGTAGTGCCTAAATCTTAATCTTAAATTTTTCTTTTGAATTGCTAATATCTGTCCTTGTGAGCTGTGAATTGTGTTATATTACTGGTGGCTTGTACGAGTCCACTGTTTTATTTGATTTGTTTTGTTGTGTTGTGCTTTATGATGGGCGTAAAGCCGAATAAACATTTTCTTCTTCTTCTTCAAGATATATCACAGTGTTGGCTGTACCAGTTTCATTTCTTTTTAGTGACTCGTTAGTAGGATTGGAATATCACTTGTAGTTTAATAGTGAAATTTGGATATAATGGAGATGTAAAAGATTTGGATCATCATAAAAGATGCAGGAGGAAATGAGTAATAAATAGGACCAACAAAGGGGAGGATGGAAGTCCAGGTGATTCCTTGGAATTTTGTTTTTATGATCTATGTTTGATATATGACTGTAAAATTTTAATCTGAAAAACCAAATAATTAAATAAATAAATAAATCAAAAAAAATGTGCATTTTTCATGCCAGCCTATAAATGTGTCCATATTTATAGTCTGAATACAGGCAGTGACCAACCACACCCTGTTATTCTGTTCTGCCCCACCCCATTCCGTCCCTGATCTGCCTTCTTCCAAGTCCAAAAGGACCCGCACATTGGCGATCACACGTCAATTGGACACGCCTAAAATGGTGACCATCTGTAATTTATTTTGTCGATTCCATAAGGAATCAACAACTTGGACGAAACCTCCAGAGTTCTGGCTCTGGGAAATGGAGCTATAGTGATACATTTGAGCTACTTCTTTTGTAAGGTAAAGGTAAAGGGACCCCTGACCATTAGGTCCAGTCGTGGCCGACTCTGGAGTTGCAGCGCTCATCTCGCTTTATTGGCCGAGGGAGCCGGCGTACAGCTTCCGGGTCATGTGGCCAGCATGCCTAAGCTGCTTCTGGCGAATCAGAGCAGCGCACGGAAATGCCGTTTGCCTTCCCACCAGAGCGGTACCTATTTATCTACTTGCACTTTGACATGCTTTCGAACTGCTAGGTTGGCAGGAGCAGGGACCGAGCAACGGGAGCTCACCCCGTTGTGGGGATTCGAACTGCCGACCTTCTGATTGGCAAGTCCTAGGCTCTGTGGTTTAACCCACAGCACCACCCGCGTCCCATATACTTCTTTTGTATATGGATGCAAATATTTGCAAACAAAGAACAAAGGGCTAAACTTAACATATCCAACAAAAAGAAAAAACAGAGGAGCACAATGTAACATTAGTCTCCTTGCAGTAGCTACAGTTCTCAGCTGAGCAGATGTTTTTATATTATGGGCAGAGTCCACCCAAGTCATACGCAAACTAAACCAATGGATTAAAGTTAATCATGACCAACTGAAACCACCGGTTTCAATGGATCTGGTCTAAGTCAGAGAACAACATACTTATTTAAAACACTTAAACCCAGCCTTGCTTTCAGAGAGCTCGAGGCAGCTAGCAATGAAGATGAAACCCTGTAAAATATCCCCCACAATCTAATGTTAAAACGGCAGCGAGAAATAACTCAACAGCAGCAATAAAAAGCCGTTAGAAATCCAAGCACTTGAAGTAGCAAACCCAAGTTTATCTCCATAAAATCTGTGCATCAGCCCATAATTAAAATCTGAACACAAATCCAAGCCAAATATACCATTCACCAGCACACAAGAGGGATATGTCGAATTGTGTTTCCTCTTTCCTTGCAAGATCCATCTCTCTGAAAACACCTAAATATATTTTGTACACGCAATCAACTTCACAAAGAAGGACCAAAGAGTATTGGCACCTTAAAATGTATCAAAGGCTTGTCTGGGAAAATTAATGAGCAAACGCCTAGATTTTATTTCATCAGAACTGAGAAATATGGCGTCTGCCACTCGAGGAGGACTATTGGATCAGCGTGTGAGGATTTATTGCAAACAAAAGACTTACCAGCTTTTTTTAAAAAAAGGGAGAGCCATAAAAAGTTCACACAAAAGCATAATATTGCTTACTTTAACTTGCCTGTGGAAACAACTCAGAGGCTATTAAGAAGAAAAAGGATAACAAGAAGATTGAAAGAAGGGACTGGCAAACACTAAAAGCAGCAGAAATATGAGATGATTGGACCCTACTGAACTCGAAGCATGGGAACCCCCAACAAAAATTTATAATTTGGCAAAATATTTGGACTTTATGATATGTATTGGTATAATTTGGAATAATCAATATGATATGATTGGATTGTTAAATGGAAAACTTAATAAAAATTATTATTTAAAAAAATAATGCACATGTTACAGAGCTAGTGACCAACTTGGTATGAGGCAACTTCCTGTGGGAAATGAGGACTCTGTACAGTACTTGCACCTCACATTTCTCTCCCAAGATTTGGCTGCATCAGGCATTCACTCTCCGGCAAAATTATTATGCAAGGGGTGCAGCGAGGATGCAGTTAGCTCTGCCGCCCCACCAAGGCCCAGTGCAGTTGCCTTATCCATTCACAAAAGGCAACTGTGTGACTTGGGGTGCCTTTTCTAAACATGCTGATTCTGTGCACATTTTAGAACCTTTTAAAAATTTAAGTATCAAGTTTCCAAAATGTGTGGGTAGCCTCCACGGATAAAAAACAGTTCCCCGCGTCCCATGTTGTTGTTTAGTCGTGTCCGACTCTTCATGATGCCATGCAGTCCATGGGACTCTCAAGAGTCTCCTCCAGCACCATAATTCAAAAGCATCAATTCTTCAGCAATCAGCCTTCTTTATGGTCCAGCTCTCACTTCCATACATCACTACTGGGAAAACCATAGCTTTAACTATACAGACTTTTGTTGGCAAGGTGATGTCTCTGCTTTTTAAGATGCTGTCTAGGTTTGTCATTGCTTTTCTCCCAAGAAGCAGGCGTCTTTTAATTTCGTGGCTGCTGTCACCATCTGCAGTGATAATGGAGCCCAAGAAAGTAAAATCTCTCACTGCCTCCATTTCTTCCCCTTCTATTTGCCAGGAGGTGATGGGACCAGTGGCCATGATCTTCGTTTTTTTGATGTTGAGCTTCAAACCATATTTTGCGCTCTCCTCTTTCACCCTCATTAAAAGGTTCTTTAATTCTTCCTCACTTTCTGCCATCAATGTTGTGTCATCTGCATATCTGAGGTTGTTGATATTTCTTCCAGCAATTTTAATTCCGGCTAGGGATTCATCCAGCCCAGCCTTTCACATGATGAATTCGGCATATAAGTCTCCTTCAAAGAGTTGGAATGGGTCTGAACTGGTGATGCAACAGCATGGAGCTAGGACTCTCACCTACATGGTAACTTTGTGAGTTTGTAAATGGCTGTAGAGTCACGTTTCTCAAACTTGGGTCTCCAACTGCTATTGTCAAACTACAATTCTCATCATCCCTGACCACTGGTCTTGCTAGCTAGGGATGATGGGCATTGGAGTCCAACAATAGCTAGAGAGGGACAGAGAGGGGAACCAATTATATCTTAGTCTGGAGATGGGGAATTATCTTGTACTTGGTATTTATAGAACATTTTTACCTCTACGATTGTCTAAAAATAAATAAAGTTTTCAATAGGATCTTTCACGAGTGAACTGGCACACCAGACCCCTGCCTCTTAAACAGATGCTTTTCGTTCTTTATTGGCACAGTGCATCTGGCTGAAAATAGAATTCAATTGATCAGTAAAATGATAAAAGAAGAGTGATAATAAGATAGCTGAAGGAAGATTAGGCAGCTCTGTTGAAACACGTTGTTGTAACCTAGGGCTAATACAAAGCGATCATTCCGCAGTTTATTACTAAAGATCAAATCAGCTGCTACTCCTTTATACAGACTGGTACTTATCCTTTTCCTTACATAGTAAGAGCTGAGGTTGGCATCACATGAACACAACAGTTTATTTATTTTGCTTACCAGGGGTACCTTGTGGCACAGTGCCAATTGACAAGGGCATTTCCAGAAACTCTTAGGCTGGAATTTTATACACACTTACCTGGAAATAAGCACCACTGTACGCAGCAAGACTTATTTCTGAGTAAACGTGTAAAGGATTGCACCACATACCTGGCTGACAGGTATGCTCTGCTTTTGATAGCGACTGAGATAAATAAAAGACTCAATTTTTTCAAGTGTTATTTTTTAGATTATAAGCACTCAGTATCTGTGCCAGGCATAGACCGATACTAGTCATTTTAAATAAATTTTAGCACAGCACAGGCAAAGCTAAAACAAAGTTCTGTACTCCAAAAGGATCTAGTCTGGCTGTTTAAATGTAGAGGAATTTGCAGAATGAAGTGGAATGCATTTCAAAGGCTAGAACACTGGTGAGGAATCCTCAGTCCACATGCTAACCTTGGCCTGCCCAAGTTTCCAGCTTGGTCCTTGCAGCCATTTTTTTTAACCACCTATCAACCAGATGACATCACCTGAGGGTCAGAGGGTTCAGTCCTGCTTGGTTCTGCTGTGCACACTTGCTCCCCACACAAAACTCTGTTTCTGGAGAACACAGGACTGGTCTCTCACCCATCGGCTGATGGGCAGGGTTTTACTCCTACCCACACTGGCCATCTTTGACAGGCAGGTGGTCCTGTCCACCTGTCAATCACCTGGCAGCAGTATGACAGGAGATGAATGATAGGTGGGCTGTTTTTCCTTTTACAGTGGTACCTCGGGTTACATACACTTCAGGTTACATACACTTCAGGTTACAGAATCTGCTAACCCAGAAATAGTACCTCGGGTTAAGAACTTTGCTTCAGGATGAGAACAGAAATCGTGCTCCAGCGGCACAGCAGCAGCGGGAGGCCCCATTAGCTAAAGTGGTGCTTCAGGTTAAGAACAGTTTCAGGTTAAGTACGGACCTCCGGAACAAATTAAGTACTTAACCCGAGGTACCACTGTACAACATTTCTTTAGAAATTTAAGAACTCCATGAGTTGGAGATTTTATTTTATTTTATTTTAAAAGACATCTCTTCTTTAATGCCTAGTTTCTAAAACTATGGGGCAATTCCTCTGGGAGAAAGAACTGGCCCTTCAGACTACAATTCCCATCATCCCTGACCATTGATCCTGCTAGCTAGGGATCATGGGAGTTGTAGGCCAAAAACATCTGGAGGGTCGAGGTTGAGGAAGCCTGTACAGTGGTACCTCTGGTTACATACGCTTCAGGTTACATACGCTTCAGGTTACAGACTCCGCTAACCCAGAAATAGTGCTTCAGGTTAAGAACTTTGCTTCAGGATGAGAACAGAAATTGTGCTCTGGCGGTGCGGCGGCAGTAGGAGGCCCCATTAGCTAAACTGGTGCTTCAGGTTAAGAACAGTTTCAGGTTATGTATGGACCTCCAGAACGAATTAAGTACTTAACCCGAGGTACCACTGTATTAGCGATCCCAACACACACCAAAAACTGCAATTCCTAGAGGAGGAATGACTGCTGAACCAGTTTCATTCTGTAATACAGTGGTACCTCAGGTTAAAAACTTAATTTGTTCCAGAGGTCCGTTCTTAACCTGAAACTGTTCTTAACCTGAGGTATCACTTTAGCTAATGGGGACTCCCCCTGCCGCCACGCCACTGCTGTGCAATTTCTGTTCTCATCCCAAAGCAAAGTTCTTAACCCGAGGTACTATTTCTGGGTTAATGGAGTCTGTAACCTGAAGCGTATGTAACCTGAAGTGTCTGTAACCTGAGGTACCACTGTAAAGTACAGTCAAACCCCAACCAGCAGCGTTGCTAGCCGCTTGGGTGCCAGACGCAGCTTCCGCTTGAGTGCAGGAAGCTCCTGCAGCCAATTGGAAGCTGTGCCTCGGTTGTCAAACATTTCGGAAGCCAAATGGGCTTCCGGAACGGATGAAGTTTGACAACCGAGGTTTGACTGTAGTGCTCTGCCACTTTCATCAGAGTCTTAGGAGGCAATTCCAGAAGGCAGTGCAACCTGGTGGAGGCAGTTCAAATTTTTTTAGAAGCACTGCTTTAGTTTGCAACTTTTGTGATTTTAACTTGTGCACATTCAGCTTTATATGTGAAGGAGAAGAAGGAGAAGAAGAAGAAGAAAATAAATAGAAAGGGGCAGGCTTCCAAGAAAAGAAACTTCGGTAATCCCACACCCCACTGCATCCAATGTGTTTTTACTATACACCATTTGGGCTTTAGGGGCGTAGCTGCCAACTTTTCCTTTTTTTTGCGAGGAATCCTATTTGGAATAAGGGAATTTCCCTTAAGAAAAGGAAAACGTTGACAGCTATGTTTAGGGGTGATCTGAGGAACATAATTCCCACCTAACTTGTGAGCTTACTTTAAACTACAAAGGTATCTTTGAGAAGCCATCAGCAGCTGCTGTCTTTCTCTCCCTCACAAAAAATTTACGCAGCAGGAAATTTTGTAAGACTCTTTCTTCATAGAATCATCCTGCTGCTTCTCTTCATATTTCACAATAAACTGTTTCACGTCAGTGGTGAAAGAGCTGAATCAGGCCACTGAAAGGAAGCTTTTTTTAAAAAATGTAGTTATCAATATTCCTTTTTTACAGATCAACACAAGGTAGATGACTTTTTTTAAAAAAGTACTCCCAACCCATTGAATCTGTCAATTTTAATGAAGACCATCTTACTGAATGAAGCGAAATGCATGTTAAATATTATAATGTTTGTTTTGTCTAGTCCACTCCGCTGCTGAATTGCTGTGATGTCCTCAAAAGAGATGAGATGGGGTTGGGGCAGGAGCGGGGATAAGATTATTACTGACCCACATAAATTGAACATTGCTGAACAGCTGATGCTAAAGGCCAAACGAGGTGCTAACTTTAATTTGTGTAGTAAGCAGAAACATCTGTGTTTTACTTTATTTAATTACAGACACTGGAGCCAACAATCATTGGGACCATAGAGACTGGCAGAAGAGGTGGTTTATCCCATTCCAACACATCCAGGACAAAATTCCACCCCTCAAACGGGTTTGAGGCTTACACCTCTGTCCCCTGCATCCTGGTGGTGGTCCAATGACAACCCGCCTCCTCTTCCTCTAATTAATTAAAGTAATAAAAAAAACCCCAGGTATGGCTGCAAACTGCATGTCTAACATAGCATGTGCAACTTAGGCTGGGAAACTCCCTTTCCTTTTAGTATTACTGTCCATGGGATCTCACCCAGCACTTCCCTAAGTTTTATGAAGTCGGCTTTCTTAAAGTCAAGAAATTGAGTCCTAGTATGCTTGGCTGCTCCATTCCGCTGTATAGTAAACTTCAGAAGAGCATGATCACTCGCACCTAATGATCCTTCCACTTCTAGCCCACTAACCAGGTCATCAACATTGGTTAGGACCAGATCTAAACAGTGTGACGCGGCAGCTAAAAAAGCCAATGCAATTCTGGGCTGCATCAATAGGAGTATAGCATCTAGATCAAGGGAAGTAATAGTGCCACTGTATTCTGCTCTGGTCAGACCTCACCTGGAGTACTGTGTCCAGTTCTGGGCACCACAATTCAAGAAGGACACTGACAAACTGGAACGTGTCCAGAGGAGGGCAACCAAAATGGTCAAAGGCCTGGAAACGATGCCTTATGAGGAACGGTTAAGGGAGCTGGGCATGTTTAGCCTGGAGAAGAGGAGGTTAAGGGGTGATATGATAGCCATGTTCAAATATATAAAAGGATGTCACATAGAGGAGGGAGAAAGGTTGTTTTCTGCTGCTCCAGAGAAGCGGACACGGAGCAATGGATCCAAACTACAAGAAAGAAGATTCCACCTAAACATTAGGAAGAACTTCCTGACAGTAAGAGCTGTTTGACAGTGGAATTTGCTGCCAAGGAGTGTGGTGGAGTCTCCTACTTTGGAGGTCTTTAAGCAGAGGCTTGACAGCCATATGTCAGGAGTGCTCTGATGGTGTTTCCTGCCTGGCAGGGGGTTGGACTCGATGGCCCTTGTGGTCTCTTCCAACTCTATGATTCTATGAAAATCCTGGGAGAGCAGTCTTTGAATCCCCAGCCAGCCAGGAAGCTAACTGGGTGACCGTGAGCCAGTCAGCATCTCTTAGCCTAACCTACCTCACAAGGTTGTTCTGAGGATGCACTTGTACATCACATTGAGATCCTTAGTGAGATCCTTAGCCTTGGTGAAGACCTGATGTTTTCATGCCCGAAAAAGGTTTTGATTTGAGTTTCCATTGAAATGAGGCTGCATTTTAATGTTTTGATGTAACCCGAGGTACCACTGCAGTGATGTATGGAAGTGAGAGCTAGGCCATAAAGAAGGCTGATCGCCGAAGAATTGATGCTTTTGAATTCTGGTGCTGGAGGAGACTCTTGAGAGTCCCATGGACTGCAAGAAGATCAAGCCTATCCATTCTTAAGGAAATCAGCCCTGAGTGTTCACTGGAAGGACAGATCCTGAAGCTGAGGCTCCAATACTTTGGCCACCTCATGAGAAGAGAAGACTCCCTGGAAAAGACCCTGATGTTGGGAAAGATGGAGGGCACAAGGAGAAGGGGCGACAGAGGACGAGATGGTTGGACAGTGTTCTCGAAGCTACCAGCATGAGTTTGACCAAACTGCGGGAGGCAGTGGAAGACAGGAGTGCCTGGCGTGCTCTGGTCCATGGGGTCACGAAGAGTCGGACACGACTAAACAACAACAACAATTTCAATCAATTTGTTTTTATATCGGTTGTTAGCCACCCTGAGCCCAGTCTTGGCTGGGGAGGGCGGGGTATAAATAAAATTTATTATTATTATTATTAGAAGATGATAAATGTGATATCAGAGTTGTGGGTTCAAAAGATTCCTGCATTGCAGGGAGTTGAACTAGTCGACCCTTGTGAGCCCTTGCAACTCTGCAATTCTATGATTCTATAAATGTAATTATTATTATTATTATTATTATTATTATTATTATTATTATTATTATTATTTATATACCGCCCTATACCCAAAGGTATCAGGGTGGTTCACAGAATAAAATAAAGATATAAAACCACAAAATACCTAATAAAATAAAAACAACAACCCAACAGCACCCCCCCCCCAAAAAAAACATTTTAAAGGGGTATAGGATGTAAATCAGATCAGCCAAAGGCCTGGTTAAAAAGGAAAGTTTTCGCCTGCTGCCTAAAGGTGTATAATGAAGGCGCCAGGCAAACTTCCCTGGGGAGAGCATTCAACAGACGGGGAGCCACTGCAGAGAAGGCCCCGTTCTCATGTTGCCACCCTCCAGACCTCGTTAAATAAATATAAATAATAGTCCTAAGGCTGCATTTTGTACCAGGCAATAAAGCTATGCCAGCACAATGATGTACAGTACTTAAACAAGATTCCTTGAGGGAGCAATGAGGAGGTTTAAGCAATTTGTGGCTCTCACCCACTGATATCTACGAAGACATGAGATGCTGCTTTTGTACTGATGCCCAGAACCTCCCCTAAATTCTGTGCCCTAAACAGGGTGGATTTGATTGAAATCAAATCGATTTAAAACACGATTTAAAATGCTAGTCAGTAAGACTTGATTTAAATCGTTATTTTTTTACAGAAAGACTCATTCTTGCTGGTATAATCTTAATCTTTACAACCAGATGAAGGTTTCATTTCTGGAATAATAAATTTTCAGGGTAGTTTTTACAGTTATATCAAAAATTACTGATTTGATTATACTCTTAGAAATACATAGAGAGATGATTATGAAATTATTGTGGGGTTTAATAAGTTAACTGTTTATATTTGGACAACTTTTCTGCTGCACCTTATTGGAAGGAGAAAAATGATCATTTCCTGAAGAACAATTTAAACAATTTATTTAGCTAAAACAGTAACATTATAGCATACGTATCCATGTTTGTTAACTAATGTGGTTAAACAAAAACAAAAAAAATGTACTCTGAGTTTTAGCACACATGAAAAACTTATTTCCTGATGAATAGCCTCTGGACTATAATGTAATTTAAATAGAAAACGATATTTAGGCAGATTTTTCCTCCAAAAGCATTTTATTTTAAAAATCCAATTTAAATTTAAAAAAAAATCTGATTTAAATTTTTTAAAATCTGATTTTTAATTTTTTTAAAAAATCATTTTAAAAATCATTTATTCACCCTCACCCTAAACCAACTCTCAGGGCAGAAGTGGACAACAGTTAGGTTTCAGAAGCTCAAGACAAGCCCAGACAACCTGCCATACAGAATCTCTGCTGAATCAGAACCAGTCAATCTAGTCCAGCACCATTTTGCCTCCAAGATGGCCACAAGCAAAGCATCAAGGTAACAACCTTCAACTGTTACTTGCCCCCAAAATCTGCTTTGAACACAGATTCTCTGTAGCCTCCACGACCAATACCTCTTGACACACCTAATCTTCCATGAACTTGCCCAGTATTTTGTTTTTAACAATCTAAGCTAGCAGCTGTCAGCACTACTTTAAATAAAGCAGTTTTTGTCTGTACTTGGGGAACAAAATGGGGTGCAAAGGATGGGGTAGTCCATCTATTGGGGGATTTTGACCACCTTTGGTCCCCACCATGCACTCAGATCTCACCTGTGGCTCCTGGAAGCGGCCAGCATGTGACAGCAGCCACATGCCTGGAACGGCTTTGATTGGCCAGCTAAACCAGGTGATGGTAGCCAATGGGTCTCAAGCTCTTGGTGAGTTAGGAACTTCCCCTGTGTGCAAAGACAGGCTGCAGCAGACTGAGCGGACGAGACCAAGAGTTGGTCCAACGGTCAAGAAGGTGGTTTCAGCACATGTCGTAGCAGGAAATGAGGGGCAGCTGGGGCTTATCCACCTTGGAAGGTAGCCCATCTGGGAGAAGGAAAACTCTAATCCTAAATCTCCGCTGCCTTGTGGGGTATCTTTGGGAGAAGAAAATGCTAGCAGATCTGGAGTGGAGTCCCTAAAACAGTTGGATAGCGCCTTGTATGCCTACCTCTGGCAACTCCTGCAACCAAACTAGTGCCAAATATCCCTTTTTTATGCATTTACAATAAATGAGTACATCCATGTCACAATATTCTTCATTATCCTTCTACATTGTTTGACTTCCCCGCACCACCATGGGTTCCTTTTTACTCTTAGGTCCGCTAAAAAATAAATAAATAAATAAATAAATAAATAAATAATACCCCGCCCATCTGGCTGGGTTTCCCCAGCCACTCTGGGCAGCTTCCAACAACTAAAATACAATAACCTATTAAACATTAAAAGCTTCCCTAAACAGGGCTGCCTTCAGATGTCTTCTAAAAGTTTGGTAGTTATTTTCCTCTTTGACATCTGGTGGGAGGGTGTTCCACAGGGCGGGTGCCACTACCGAGAAGGCCCTCTGCCTGGTTTCCTGTAACTTGGCTTCTCGCAGTGAGGGAACCGCCAGAAGGCCCTCGGCGCTGGACCTCAGTGTCCGGGCTGAACGATGGGGATGGAGACGCTCCTTCAGGTATACTGGACCGAGGCCGTTTAGGGCTTTAAAGGTCAGCACCAACACTTTGAATTGTGCTCGGAAACGTACTGGGAGCCAGTGTAGGTCTTTCAAGGTCTTTCATATCCTTCCACACCTTCTAATTCAGGCTTCCTCAACCTCGGCCCTCCAGGTGTTTTCAGACTACAATTCCCAGCATCCCTGACCACTGGTCCTGCTAGCTAGGGATCATGGGAGTTGTAGGCCCAAAACATCTGGAGGGTCAAGGTTGAGGAAGCCTGATCTAATTGATTTAGCTGCTGTTCATATGTCTTGCTTTGCTTTATTTTGAACCACATCAGTGAGGGCGCAGCCCAGGACCTCCACGCACACTGCCCAGGCTTGCGCCCTGGAGAGGTCACTTTGGTTTGACTTCACTCCCAGAGGTGCACTGCCTTGTCTCTTGAGACAGACGATGACATCAAAGGAGAACAAAATGCCCCAGGGCATCTGCAGAATGTCATTAATACTATGCCAGCAACAACTGTTAGAAGTAAAGAAGCAAGACTCCCGAAGACCATAGCCTTCTCCTTTTCATTTATAAGTTAGTCTCAAGCACACCAAAGAGAGGTTTTATAAACTGTGTAAAACAGAAAAAGTAAACTGGAGCTTTTTTAAAAAAGATAAGGGTAAAGGACCCCTGGACAGTTAAGTCCAGTTGCGGCGCTCATCTCGCTTTCAGGCCGAGGGAGCCAGTGTTTGTCCACAGACAGCTTTCCGGGTCATGTGGCCAGCAGGACTAAACAGCTTCTGGTACAACAGAACACCGTGACGGAAACCAGAGCACACAGAAATGCCGTTTACCTTCCCCACCACAGCACTACCTATTTATCTACTTGCAATGGTGTCCTTTCAAACTGCTAGGTTGGCAGAAGCTAGGACCGAGCAATGGGAGCTCACTCCATCGCAGGGATTCGAACCACCGACCTTCCGATTGACAAACCCAAGAGGCTCAGTGGTTTAGACCACAGCGCCACCCGCAGCCCTGGAGTAGCGAACCTGTGGCCCTCCAGATGTTCTTAGCTGGCCCCAGCCAACACAGCCAATGGTCTTGAATGATGGAAGCTGTGGTCCAAGGATGTCTTTTCCCATCCCTGAGTTAAGGATGCAGTTGTTGATTCTGTTCATTATCCCAGCATCACTCTATGAATTGGCAGCATCTGTGCCTTTAAATGTGCAACTAGCTTAGAGGCGCTACTTATGCCAATGTGGTGCTGTGGTTAGAGCAGGGTGGGCAGGTTTTCGGGCTATGTTTGCATTTCTGCTTAAACTACCAATCAGAGCCAGCTGAAAAAGGGGGCGGAGCCACTCCCCTACTGCATCCCAGAAGGCAGGCATAGGCAAACTTGACCCTCCAGCTGTTTTGGGACTACAACTCCCATCATCCATAGCTAAGAGGACCAGTGTTCGGGGGTGATGGGTATTGTACTCTCAAAACATCTGGAGGGCCGAGTTTGCCTACGCATGCCAGAAGGCATACAGCAAAATAACCTGTGTGTATTAGTACGAATCGACTACAGAGTTGCAACAGATCAGGGATTTGAGAAGCAAACTCCCCAACAGGCCAGTGGAAGTGCCCAAAGAACTGGTCAAAGGCAAACCAACTTACATTCATAAAATTGCAGTAAGGAGAGGTACAGAAAGGTTGACAAGCAATTAGCACAAGGCTAAGTCACAGGTTTTTGTTTTCACTTGCCATTTCGCTTGGTATTACAGTGGTACCTCGGGTTAAGAACTTAATTCGTTCTGGAGGTCCGTTCTTAACCTGAGGTACCACTTTAGCTAATGGGGCCTTCTGCTGCCGCCGTGCAATTTCTGTTCTCATCCTGAAGCAAAGTTCTTAACCCAAGGTACTATTTCTGGGTTAGCAGAGTCTGTAACCTGAAGCGTCTGTAACCCAAGGTACCACTGTATTAAATTAATAGGAATCGGAAACTCTTGCTGATCTACTGCCAAATGCCTAGAGATCAGCAGATCTACCTGCTCCCAATCCCTGGGTTAGACTGTCTGACTAGAATCAGCGAGGCCTGGTTTCAAATCCTCACTCAGCTATGAAACAGCCCACTTGGAGTGACCTTGAGCCAATCTCTTTTTCTCTCAGCCTAACCTACCTCACAGGGTTGTTGTGAGGAAAAAAGTGGGTGGAGGAAGGAACAACGTAGGTCAGGGAGGACAGGTGGAGTAAAGTCAAAATTAAAATAAATAAATTTAAAATGCACAATTATTTCAGATGGGCCTGCCACAGAGACTAGGGCTCCTTAGGTTATAAGGCTGCACATCTTGGCTTGGGTTTAGGCCTGCACTGAAAACACTTTTGAAAATCTACGTTCCACTCAGAGATCTCAGGCATTAAAACTCTTTTGCACACTATTCCTGAGTCTTTCCTGCAGCACCTAGAAATGCAAATATTAATATTAGATTGCATGCTGTTTTTTATCAAAGGAGAATGAAGTCACGCTTGGAATGTGAACATCAGGGTCACCAGATAAACTGAGGGAAAGAACACGCAAGCAATCTACAAATTATGTGGATGCTAGAGGAAGCAGAGGCAGATATCAAACAATATTTGCACGTATTCCACGGGGTTAACTTCCTCTTGGTGTGTGCAGAGTTGCAGTCTCAGTGACAGAAATGCTCTCTCCGCACTGGGCATATTTTCAATTTCACGCTCAAAAATCCTGGCTTCCCCCGCCCCCCCCTCCTCCTTTTGCATTAGGAAGCTGCGCAGAGCGAATGAAGAAACTGCCAGCTCCTTTGCTAAAACATCTCCGTGGCCGTTGCGAAACCTTTTGCCTCCTGGCCTGAAGTCTCCCTGCTCAGCAGTTGCTTCAGCCAAGGCATGCGTGCGCTTGCCTCTCATCAGTTAAGGGCGCTTTTAATCGAATCGCTTCTTCCCATTTTGCAGGCGGAGAAGCTGAGGCCACCCTACAGAGGCTTGCCCTCGCGTAGAAAGGGAGGCTGTGGATACTTTGCGCGCTTGATCGCCATCCCCACGAGAGCACGTGAGAACAGCATCACGTGCTGGGGTGCACCTGGGATAGCTCAGTGGTTAGCGCATGAGACTTAGGGTCGCGGGTTCGACCCCCACGTTGGGCAAAAGATTCCTGCAGTAAAGGGAGGTTGCAATAGATGACTTCGTGGTCCCTCCCAACTCTACAAATCGATGATTATTAGCTCCATAATGACAGGCTCCTTACTTTTCTCTGGTCCCTAGAGAGGTAAATAACATGCAATCTCACCCCCCCATCCTTGACCCACGCAAATAAGCACAACAAATCAAAGCTCCATAATACCCAAAGCGCGAGAGCCTACCCCGTTTGCAACCGCCCAGGTGACCCAAACATCTCCTCTAGCCCGTGCCAATCGCAATCTGACCAGCTGTTGCAAAAATAATTCGCAGAATTAGTGTTTCGTTTTTTCATTCCTTCCTCTCAAGTTATTTTTAAGGGACCGGGCGATGCGCTTCCTTATTTCCTTCCCGTCCCTGCTTCTTGCGAACGAACCACCCCTAACCCAACCCAACCCAACCCTCAGTATGGAAGCCCCGTGCGCCCCCGCGCGCCTCCTTCCTCTCCAAAGTCGCCCTACTTACAGTTGCAACGCCGTCTCGGAGCGCTCAGGGGTCCTCCGGTGGCGCGCAGATCTCCGCTTTGCGAGCCGCGCGCACACGCATGCACTGCAACTCTGTGTCTCTCTTTTTCTTTTGAGGTCTCTCTCCTCCCCTTCTCAGGCGGGCTGCCCGGGAAGAATTGCCATTCGCGAGCCGAGCGGGGGCGGGCGGAGTCCCCGGCCAAGTCAGCTGGCCGCTGCCTCCAACTTTAAGGCGGCGCGAGAAGGCGCTCAGGCTGCGGAGAGGAGAAGCCCCGGGAGCCCAGCTTTGGGCTTCTGAAAAAGACAAAGGAAATCCTTCTTAAAACGGGGGCCAGCTCCCTTCTCTTCACCTTCACACTCGCGCAAACACATCTAATCTTAAAATATCCTTGACTTCCTCCTTTCCATGGTTCATTTTGCATAACCGAAAACCCTGCATATTTTATATAAACCAAACCATTCAGTATTCCATTATTACATCCATCAAAACTTATTTACGCTGTTGAATTTATCTTAATGCTGCCAATGTTTACGCTTCATTCATTATCATCCTTGCTCCAGGCTCACTTTCATAGGAGCCAACTCCTAGGAGCCGAGGTAGTTTGCCCCCCCCAAAAAATATTTGAGGGGGCCGAGAACCCCCAAAGTTGATGGACATTGCCATTCAAATAGTGTGCATGTGCTGCCATTCATTATGCCAGCTTGGACTTAACAGCCCCCCAATATTTTATTCAAATTGGCCCCCCTGCTCACCTGAACCTCTAAGCTGCCACTCAAATAAAGCTGATGAATGAATGTATTGTATTTTCTTTTATGTTTATAGATTTTCTATGTTGCTGTTTCCCGCCCCCTCTTTTCTGTCTTTTTTGTTTTGTTTATTGCTTTTATTAAAGATTTTCTTGGGTTACAAAAGCACATACATTGTCTTTGTTTTCATATTACAAGAGTCCTTTTTACAGATCAGTTACATGCAACATAAGACTTTAATGTTATATACAGTGATACCTCGGGTTAAGTACTTAATTTGTTCCGGAGGTCCGTTCTTAACCTGAAACTGTTCTTAACCTGAAGCACCACTTTAGCTAATGGGGCCTCCTGCTGCTGCTGTGCCGCCACCGCGCAATATCTGTTCTCATCCTGAAGCAAATTTCTTAACCTGAGGTACTATTTCTGGGTTAGCGGAGTCTGTAACCTGAAGCGTCTGTACCCTGAAGCATGTGTAACTCGAGGTACCACTGTATAGTGTAAAGCTGGGGAGAAGAGAGGTGGGGAGAGAGAGAAGGACTTAAACTTTCATTCTTTTACATAGTGTATATGCAAGGTTTTGGTGTCAACATCCTACGATTAGGTTCTCTTTTATTCATTTGTTTTTGTTGACACTTGGCACTTGGGTCCAATGGTCAAGAAGGCAGTTTCTGCATGCACTCTGGAGGGAAGTGAGGGGCAGGTGGAGCTTGTCAAGCTGCAGAGGTAGCCCATCTAGGAGAAGAGAAACTCTACTGTGCTGCTATGTGAGAAAGGCTTTGGGAGTAAACCTCAAGGAAAAATCTGTACCCGCCGCCTTGCGGGATATCTTTGGGGGAGGAAAAGGCTAAGGAGTAAACCCGTCACAAATCCCGAGTGGAGTCCCTAAGCTGCTGACAAACGCCTTGCTCTGCTTTCCTTTGGCCCACATCAACAAGGCCAAGAGGGGCGTCTTGTCGTCTGCGTAGCCCTGGACCTCCATACATACTGCTCAAGAGGGGATGCGGGTGGCACTGTGCTCTAAACCACTGAGTCTCTTGGGCTTGCCGATCAGAAGGCCGATGGTTCGAATCCCCAAGGCAAGGTGAGCTCCCATTGCTCTGTCCCAGCTCCTGCCAACCTAGCAGTTCGAAAGCACACCAGAGCAATTAGATAAATAGGTATTGATGCGGCGGGATAGTAAACGGCGTTTCTGTGCGTTCTGGTTTCCATCACGGTGTTCTGTTGTGCCAGAAGCAGTTTAGTCCTGCTGGCCACATGACCCAGAAAGCTATCTGGGGACAAACACCGGCTCTCTTGGTCTGAAAGCCAGATGAGCACCACAACCCCATAGTTGTCTTTGGCTGGACTTAACCATCCAGGGGTCCTTTACATACTGCTCAGGCATGTGCCCTGGAAAGATCACTTTGGTGCTAACATAGCAAAAACAAAATGGAAGCAGCAATTATGAGTTACTGGTCCATGCAGGATCCACAAGGGCAGAAGATCCCAGTGGAAATCTTTATTCCTCCCATTAGTCCTCTCTTGCTCTGATGTAGATCTTGACTCACCACAATGGTCTATTTGATGTGTGCTTAATTTCTTTTTGCCTTTAACTTGTTTTTAAATTTTTTTGCTATGTGAACGTTTGGTTTTATGTTTTCATATTGTTGTAGACTGCTGTGGTATAGTTCTATGATATATAATGCTTTTGAATTATGGTGCTGGAGGAGACTCTTGAGAGTCCCATGGACTGCAAGAAGATCAAACCTCTCCATTCTGAAGGAAATCAGCCCTGAGTGCTCACTGGAAGGACAGATCCTGAAGATGAGGCTCCAATCCTTTGGCCACCTCATGAGAAGAGAAGACTCCCTGGAAAAGACCCTGATGTTGGGAAAGATGGAGGGCACAAGGAGAAGGGGACAACAGAGGACCAGATGGTTGGACAGTGTTCTCGAAGCTACCAGCATGAGTTTGACCAAACTGCGGGAGACAGTGGAAGACAGGAGTGCCTGCCGTGCTCTGGTCCATGGGGTCATGAAGAGTTGGACACAACTGAACGACTAAACAACAACAACAACAACAACATATTACCAAAGTCTGCTCCTGTAGGGAGGGAGGGTAATCCACATTTTAGGGTGCTTCAGTTAGCGTCCCAAAGAGGTACTGGACAGGCCTGCTTGGGTTTAGCTAGTGGTTTCCTTTTTCTCCCTAGAAACAGAGGTGTCACCTGACTCTAAAATCCTTGCTGCTTAAATGTCGTAGGTTATGAGATCAAACTTGCTGGAGAATCAAGCTGAATGCCAACTATTCTCGGCATGAGGACACCCTAGGCTGAACGCAAACATGACCTTCTGACGCCATCTGTGATGTTACAGTCAGGATCAGCCCAAAGGAACAAACAGGTAACAGTCACACCTAGCTTTCATACTGTCAATATGCATCTTTGTAAAAATTATTTTGGGGGCTATATTGTCTACTTTTCTCATAGGGGGAATGATTTTGGAATGATTTACTTAAGAGGTTCTCGTTATTCTTTTCTCTCTGTGTTTGTGTGTGCATTTTAAGGAACCTGCAGCGCTATCTGCATGCGGGTGGCCTTCACATCGAAGACTGTGCTTGTGCTATTTTGTGGGGGTTTTTACAAAAAAAAAAAATTATTGGTTTTCCAAAAAAAATTAAACAAACAAACATACATACATTTTAACTGTACTTAATCCAATCTTGGTACACTGGTACCTCAGGTTAAGTACTTAATACGTTCTGGAGGTCCGTTCTTAACCTGAAACTGTTCTTAACCTGAAGCACCACTTTAGCTAATGGGGCCTCCTGCTGCCGCTGCCACGCACAATTTCTGTTCTTATCCTGAAGCAAAGTTCTTAACCTGAAGCACTATTTCTGGGTTAGCAGAGTCTGTAACCTGAAGCGTATGTAACCCGAGGTACCACTATAACATTGTTAAGTGACTTCCTCAAATCCCATGGGCTGAATTTCAGTGTATATCATTGTAACAGTTTTCCAAAACTAATTTTCTCATAAAATTAACTTAATCACTTAACATCTTTCTTTGTTTTCCTTTTGCCTTTAAACATATTATTCTCTAGCTTCACATATTTAAATCCTAAGCCTATCTGCTATTTGCAAGTTTTCCCAATTAAGTTATCTTAACATATTTAACTAAATAGTCTTTGAATTTCATCCTTTCCTCCTGGTACTCCTCCTCCTTCTGGTCACGGGCTCTTCCAGTCAGGTCGGCTAGCTCCGAAAAGTCCATCATCTTCATCTGCCATGTGCTTGTGCTATTTTGTACGTGCCTCTCTGTATGTGAGTACAAAATGAAAGAGGCTGTCTCTAGAAATTGCCAGCTGAAAAGGAGGTGTCTGTGATGTTATGTAGAGAACCAAAGCTGCATTCGCTGAAATCAGAGCTCAATTAAACAAGTAACCTCTTTTGGAAGGAAAATAAGAAGCTGGAGTCTTGTTGCCATATCCTCCTGGCAATATAACATTGTCTTTCTGAACCCTTTCCATCCTTACACAATGGCCATTGTAACCTGAAAGTTTTGAGTTTATGAAAATGTGAAACTAATGGTGCAGGTATCCCTGTGGAAACATCTTGGGGGGGGGGGTAACTAGAAGTTCTTCAGTAGTAGGAATGCAAATGCAAAATTTAATTATCCTGCTGAACAAGAAGTAGTCACAAAGGTGGCCTTTAGTTTGTGGTTTTCTGTCATTTGCTGTTGGACTAACTTAGCTCTTTCTTTCTCGCTCGACTCACAGATCGGTTTCTGTCATCTGTGAAATTTGTGGGCAGATAACATCAACTTCCTGTCCTAAATCTACCAGTCTGCAAACCAGGAGCATCAGAAAACCATCACATGCCCTAAAGACTGTTTGCATCTCTCTGCAGGACTTTTGTTTGGGTATAATTCTTTTCAAAAATGTCATTCCGTATGAAATGGTCTCTTACATACTGGATGGAGTTTTTGAAAGACTCATCACCTTGTGTAAAACATACGAATATTATTAAAACAACATCATTTCTGTCAATATTTTAGCCTGCCATAAATATTCTTGTTTGGAAGGGTACCTTTTAATTCCAGGGTACAGAATTTAATTGGGGCGCTATTATTTTGTTTCTCCACCTGTTGCAGGCCCTGGATTAATTCCCAGTCTTCCATGGCCTACTTTGTGGCAGTAGATTAATAGCAAAGGCAGGAGGCCTGAGAGGCATAGAGCCCCCATCTTCCTTAAGGGCCTGACCAGATTTTGTGGTGGTGTCAAGTGGGAAAAAAAGTGGTCCGAAAGGAGAGTGGAAAACCCAACTTCAGACACTAACATAAAAAGAATTAATCTAAATTTCCTAGTGAGAAAGTGAGAATAACCCCTTGCGATTCTGGTTCTAAACGCAGCATAAGGGGTCTCTATAGTATAGTGTATTTTAAAATGGGGTTTTAGAGTTTTTAGGAGTTTTAAAATGTTTTATGTAGTTTTGTAGTAGTTTTATGTAGTTTTTATGTAGTTTTGTGGTAGTTTTATGTAGTTTTTATGTAGTTTTATGTAGTTTTTCAATTTCATTGTTCCACATGGGACAATGACAATAAAGATATCTTTATCGTTATCGTTATGGTGTCACCAGCAAATTTAGATTAATTCTTTTTTTAAAAAATAAAAATATTTTTTATTGAATGATTTTATGTTACAAAAAAAATACAACCATACTACCACTAAATATAATTAAGAAATAAAAAATATATACATCAATATTTAGTTTGTTATTTGTTATTTACCGTCTTATTTCCTCCCAAACATTCCATACAAAAACACACATATGTGCAGACACCCAAACACCCACACACAAAATGATAATAATGAAAGTAAATATTTCCCCCTTTTGTCTTCCAAAATCTTTTCTTCAACTTTGACTTCCTGTCAAAGTTTAATTCTTTTTAGATTAATTCTTTTTATGTTAGTGTTTTGAAACAATTGCATGGCATCACAGTGTCAGCTGCATTTACACTGGCTACAATTTTATTTTAAAATTAAGCTAGAGCAACACACATACGCATTCAGCTTCCTCCACGTTTGAAATATATTCTATAACTTCCCTGATTTGAACTGAAACTTTCAAATGCACATTTTACACATTGCTATGGGCAGAGATTTCATTCATCAAAGCCTGGGTTGCTGAAAACCACCACTTGGGCCCCAGTGTTGTATAAATTTCTCCAGCAGATGCTGGTTGCATTTTCTATTATTGGATATTTACCAGTACTTCAATGAATTGTATGAATAACCTTGTATGACATTTGGTAGCCTCTTAGCACTTTATTAATTGCAACACAGGTCATTAGTTTTCAAAATACTGTTTGGCTTTCCTGATGCATGTATTACAGTTAAAGAATAACAGCACACTTATTTTACTTCCTAAAAGGATGCATTTTAAATTAAAATGACCAGAAGCATGTTTTCCCCTTAGAGCATGCACCATTAGCAAGATCAAGACACTCTTCACAATGCCTGCACAACATGTGGCAAACCATGCCAGATGCAGGCCACAAATATTGTTATAAGTTTGTGGGGCGGCAAGACTCACCTAAAAGATCTGGATTCGGCAAAGGGTTGGAATTTAAGCAAACCCCTAAGTTCCCTGTTCTAGAGTTTAAACCAGTTTTTCCATATCCAGGAAACGGCCTGGCAGATGATCAACAACAAATCACCGGATTGGTCAGGCCATTAACTCATTAAGAAGGCAATTAACAGAGACTCTCTGGGCCAAACAGAAAATGGGGAAAGCCCCTCTGTTTTATGCTGCCGAGCATAGCTGTCAACTTATAGATTTGAAAATAAGGGACCAGCAGCCTCGAAAATAAGGGATCAGCAGCCAAAATAAGGGATTTTCCAAGCACAGGTATGTTCAACTTCTGAGCCCCTCCAAGCCAAAGGCAGATAGCCCAGCCAGCAGCCAAACGAAGCCTCAAGCGGTGGCTCCCACAGCGCAGCAACCCGTTAAAGGGGATGCAGCAAGGAAAACCACCGTCACCTCTCCGCTGGGAAGCGCTGAGCAAAGGGGAGTCCCCAGGCAACGCTGCCGATTTGATCAACACCCCCCAGTCATTCTTAGACTCCTTATTGGGTGAGCAATGCAGCCAAGCAACACAGTTGGAGCCTCCCTCCTCCCTGGCCGGCAGGCAGGGAGAGAGAGGAGCTGCTTCCTTTGAAACCCGGGAAATTTAAGGGACATCATCAATAAGGGACAGCAGCGGGACACGGCACTGGGATAAGGGACTTTCCCACCAAATAAGGGAGGGTTGACAGCTATGTTGCGGAGAGGGTGATGCTTGGAGTCTCTTGGAATCCGAGGTTGCAGCAATGGGAGGAACAGGATCTTTTGTGGACATCTCCACTGAGATGCAGGTTAAATATATTTGTAAATAAACCATATATCATAAAGACGCGACGGACTCTGCTGTGTCTCATTGTTCCAAAAGAAAACACAGACGCTGATACCCCTGAAATCTTGCACTTCTCGGGGATGGCGTGTAACACTAATAATAATAAAGGCAAAGGACCCCTGGACTGTTAAGTCCAGTCAAAGGCAACTATGAGGTTGTGGCGCTCATCTCACATTCAGGCCAAGAGAGCTGACGTTTGTCTGCAGACAGCTTTCCGGGTTGTGTGGCCAGCATGACTAAACAGCTTCTGGTGCAACCAGACACTGTGACAGAAACCAGAACTCACGGAAACGCCGTATACCTTCCTGCCACAGTGGTACCTATTTATCTACTTGCACTGGTGTGCTTTCAAGCTGCAAGGTTGGCAGGAACTGGGACAGAGCAACAGGAGCGTACCCCGTCACGGGGATTTGAACCGCCAACCTTCTGATTGGCAAGCCCAAGAGGCTCAGTGGTTTAGACCACAGCGCCACCTGCATCCCTGGCGTGTAACAATATATTGTGGGCTGCCCAGTTGACACCCCCCCACCTCCGTTTCCATTTTTATAGTCTCAGGCAGACAGCGAAACCTATAGACTGAGCCCCTTGGTGAGCTGCAGGTAGTCTGCTTTTGCCTTCATGAGTTGCTAGTTCAACAAATCTGCATTGCATCACATTTAAGGGCAGAGTTGCCAGCCAAATTGTTTTGGCCAATCCAGCCACCACTATTTATGGAATGATAGAATCACATCAAGTCTAACCCCCTGCAATCTCAGCAAAAGCATCCAGGACTGATGGCCTTCCTACCTCTGCTCAAAACCCTCCATTGATGGAGAGTCCACCATCTCCAGAGGGAGTTGATTCCTCTGTTGAACAGTTCTTATTGTCAAAAAATTATTCCTGATGTTTACATTGAGGCGTGTAACAATATATTGTGGCTTGCCAACATATTCTCAAACACTAGCAGTGCTTTTTTCTGGGGGGACGCAGGGGTACACATACCCCTAAACAATTTGTGAATCTAAGTTTGGCCTTAGTATTTAAATATGAGTAGGAAAATGAAAGTACCCCTAAACATTTTTTTTAAAGCACTGATTAAGAGGCTCGTGTTTCCATTTTCCTGATTCCAGTTACCCCGCCCCCATTAAACCCAATTACAGTGGTACCTCGGGTTAAGTACTTAATTCGTTCCGGAGGTCCGTTCTTAACCTGAAACTGTTCTTAACCTGAAGCACCACTTTAGCTAATGGGGCCTCCCGCTGCTGCTGTGCCGCCAGAGCATGATTTCTGTTCTCATTCTGAAGCAAAGTTCTTAACCTGAGGTACTATTTCTGGGTTAGCGGAGTCTGTAACCTGAAGCGTCTGTAACCCGAGGTACCACTGTAGTGATGTCAGGTTCGTTGCCCAAACAGAAATAAGAAGTTAGTATCAGCATCCTTGAAGGAATACATATTTTAAAATAAACCAAGAGGACAAATATCCTTATGAGAACTGAGTACTGTGAGTAGATCAGGAATTTCACATTTGAGTTCCTTGAGCTCTCTCAGAGCCCTCTGCGCCCATCAATTTTGTCAGTTTTTATTCTGTCTATTAGGCTTAGAGCTTCATCTCTCGTCACCCCGATCTGCCTCAGTTCCTCAGACTCCCTCCCTGCAAAAGTTCATTCAGGCACTGAGCTCTGCTCAATATTTTCCATTGTGGAGACAGATGCAAATAATCGATTCAGCTGCTCTGCAGTATGGAAGCTGACCTGTGCTTTTTGGCTTGGCTTGTGTTTTTGAGTGATCTGTTCTGCACATGTTTTGAGTTCCCCTTCCCAGGGCTGCTGGCAGCTCTTTGCACTAGGTTTGGCCTCGCCTTCCCTTTTGTACTGTGTCCCTCTGAACTGCCATAACAGCACAGAAAACGCTATGCATGGTACTGCTCATTGACAGCTCTGGCTCTGCTCACCATCAACTTCAGCTCCCAGTTTGATTCCCCTCCTCCCTTTCTCTTTCGTTTTTAAAAAATATTTTTATTTGCAATTTCAACATAACAACTTATCAACACATATCGTATTCATTATTTTCCCCCCTTTTCTCCCACCCCCCTCAAACCCTCCCTTCCCTCCCCCAGAGACTTCCCTCAGCTCCTCTCTCTGATTTCTCAATACATATTATTCTCTGCGTGTTATAAAATTATGCAAATCCTTACATTATCTATCTACCATGTTATCAATCAATAAATTTGTGTGTGTTTATTCAAAACCCGCCAAGGAGTCCAATTCATTTTGTTGTGTTTTTAAATAATTTGTATAAAGTCCCCATTCTTCTTTGAAGTCACAGTTGTCCTTGTCTCGCAATTTGTATGTCAATTTAGCCAGTTCTGCATAATTCATCAATTTCTCTTGCCACTGTTCTTTTATCGAGATTTCCTCATTCTTCCATCCTTGTGCTATCAAGACTCTTGCCGCTGCTGTTGCATACATCCCCCTTTCTCTTTCTCTCTGTGTGTGTTCCCTGCCTGCAAATATATCCAGCAGCCAAAATGTTTTATTTCAACAGATGATGAAGTGATTTCCTCTTTTTGTCTCAATTTCCTATCCAATCTGTTTGTTTGTTTTTTGTTTTGTTTTTTTTAAATCTCTCTTGGAATCCAGTAAGTGTCCACAAAACCCTGAGGCAGATGCTTACACAAGCATCTTTTGCACATTAGGGAAAAAGGCAAAATACAAAAAGGAAATACCGCTTTTGCTCTGTAAATTTTCAACTAACACTGACAAGGGAGACAAAAAGGTCATAATGCACCGAGGGTCTCATTTGCTCAGCATTTTAATCTCTGGACTAGCAAAAGCTAGAGAGGAAGGTTATATAAAATCCTTGCTTTCAGATAACACCATTTTCAACTACTCAACCAGAGCAAAGTTCACTGAGATAACCACATGTGAGGAAAAGCTGAAATGTTTCTGGACAAGGATGGCCTTGCCATCCTTTATCTCACTGCCACGGGCCTCCATCTAACTAACAGGTTTCCGTGGAGCGCAACCTAAAAATATTCATCTCGAAGCTACTTCAACCTGAGGTATGACTGTACTTAGTTCCTGAATCCAGGTCACAGGCTCACCCTATTCATACACAAATACGCCTTTAAGTCAGGATTTGTGAGCAATGGGGAGACTTCCCTATTTCCTTCCTCACTGAAGAGGATTATTTGAGGTCAGTGAAAGAGTCAAAGGACTCCTTAATGGTTAAGTTCTGTCAAAAGTGACTATGGGGTTGCAGCGCTCATCTCACTTTTCATGACAAGGGAGCCGGTGTTTGTCCACAGACAGCTTTCTGGGTCATGTGGCCAGCAGGGCTAAACCGCTTCTGGTGCAACAGGACACTGTAACAGAAACCAGAGCACAAGGAAACGCTGTTTACCTTCCCGCTGCAGCGGTACCTATTTATCTACTTGCACTGGTGTGCTTTCAAACTGCTAGGTTGGCAGGAACTGGGACAGAGCAATGGGAGCTCACCCCGTCGCAGGGATTTGAACTGCCGACCTTCTGATCGGAAAGCCCAAGAGGCTCAATGGTTTGGACCACAGCGCCACCCGCATCCCCAAATCCACATACAGTGCACTGGACCCTGAAAGCCCTGTTGGCACCTCTGCTCAGGGGATATTATTATTTATTGGAGCTGCTTCTACATTTAAGTATTACAGTATACTGGAGTGTCTGTGTAGCTTTCTGCAGCGAGTTCAACACTTAATGTAAAGAGAGCAAATTGCCAGTCTGCAGGGATGATTTGACCCACTAAGTTCCCCCAGCTCCCCCAAATCGATTTTCCATTAGCAATGGCACAGGTGTTGGGGTACAGCACAGGTAGGCAAACTAAGGCCCAGGGGCTGGATCCGGCCCAATCGCCTTCTAAATCTGGCCTGCAGACGGTCCAGGAATCAGCATGTTTTTACATGAGTAGAATGTGTCCTTTTATCTAAAATACGTCTCTGGGTTATTTGTGGGGCCTGTTTTTACATGAGAATAATGTGTGCTTTTATTTAAAATCCATCTCTGGGTGATTTGTGGGGGAAAGGAATTTGTTCATTCCCCCCCAAAAAAAAATAGTTTGGCCCCCCACAATGTCTGAAGGACAGTGGACTGGCCCCTTGCTGAAAAGGTTTGCTGATCCCTGGGGTAGAGGATGGGGAACCGAAGAAGACAAGCAGAGCCAGGGCAGTTTCCATCCTAAACATGTTTCTGGACTAGGCAAAGAGATTTAAAACCCTCCACCCACGCCAGCACTCTGGTGCAGATGTGCATTGACTCTCCACACTCATCAGACAGATCAACTGATGGGTGGGGAGGAGGAAATACCATATTTTTTGCTCTATAAGTCTCACTTTTCCCCTCCTAAAAAGTAAGGGGAAATGTGTGTGCGACTTATGGAGTGAATGCAGGCTGCGCAGCTGTCACAGAAGCCAAAACAACAAGAGGGATTGCTGCTTTCACTGCATAGCGATCCCTCTTGTTGTTCTGGCTTCTGAGATTCAGAATATTTTTTTTCTTGTTTTCCTCCTCCAAAAACTAGGTGTGTCTTGTGGTCTGGTGCGTCTTATAGAGCAAAAAATACGGTAATCCCCTTCCTCTCCTCAGTTGTTTTTATAATTGGCTAATATATAGTATAGCTAAACAACAACAAAATAGTATAACTTATAGCAGAGGTTTTTTAAAAAAAAAACTTAGAAGCTGGAGCTACTCAATCCCACCACCACCCGTTCTGTCTCATTGTTTAAAAAGAGTAAATAAAGGTTCCATTAGTAAAGGGAAAAAATGTTATTTCCTTACATATTTACAAGCACAGCTTCAGATCCTAAGCCCACGGGCCAGAAGCTAGTTACATGGCTGCCTCATATAGGAGGGGAAAGAGAGAGCAAGGCAAAGGGAGAGAACGTGGAAATTTAATGGAAAACCTTGAAGTGTATTTTCTCCAGAGTCCAGACTATCTGTTAGTCTCAACCCTGCCCTCTGCCGACGGGAAACATGCAAGGTTGCTTCTACCCAACACATTTTGAAGGGCATTAAAAGATTAATGGACACAGCAGAAGGAATATGCTCTGAGCTGCAAGCTAGAGATACCATTTCCCAACACTACTTTGAAACAAACTAGTCATTTCCAGAGTTATTTTTTTAAAAGAAAGAAAGAAAGAAAGAAAGAAAGAAAGAAAGAAAGAAAGAAAGAAAGAACGAACAATCCTTAAGCTTTGCCCTAGGCTGGAAACGGTTCAGTCAGACCATTAGCTGTTAAAAACACACATTTCCTGGGTATATTACTTCAGAATTTCTTAGAATGCAGGTAACAGGTGAACAAGAAAGAAATTGGTTCTCTAAGTTTATTAAAGTTATAGCATAATGGGATGCCTCTGTTTTTATCAGAGAAAGGTTGGAGGGTATGGTTTTGATACTAGTTTAAGTGCCATGGAATAAAAGATTCCTGGAACCTGTAATTTGTTATGAATGTGAAGAATTCTGTTAGGGCGGTCCAGCCTTCTCCATCAGCAATACAATTCCTAGGGTTTCCCGAAGAGTGGAAATGGCTTAAATAAGTTTACACCTGCAGATAATCCCTAAGTGAGCTTTTCTACTTGAAAAATGGGCACATTTCCAGGATGTATGTATCCAGTCTTTCCAATTTTCCTTCAGCTGGTTGCTAGTTGCAAGCAGGAGTGGCCCAGCTCCTTTTGCCACCAGAAGCTAATGGGAATATGCTGCCTTCCACCACACCCTGCCCACCCCACCGGAATGCCACCCTCTCTCTGAAACTCAGTGAGAGGGGAATGTTCCAGTGGTGGTGGAAGCAGTTGGGCGGGTGGGCAAGGTCTTCTTCTTCTTTGGCGATCACTCGTAGCCGAGTAAGATTGTCTTCCATAAGTGACAGTGGAGGCCAATTCTGGATCCACACGTCCTTCCACAGTGGGAACATAGGTTTCCAGGTGGGAGTTGATCACGGTGAGGGTTTGCCCAACATGCCTTCCTCTTAGCACATTTCTCCCTTTCGTCCTGAGTTTGAGCGTCTTCAAAGCCCATGGCACCTTTGGTAATTCCAATTCTGTGAGGGCTAAACTGATATCTAAAATGCCCTCCCCACTCCATAGCCCCCTGCTTGCTCACTTACCTGCCTGCTATTCTGTTGTCATGTTGGAGTGGCTGTCTATCAGTGGCCATGCCAACTACAGCGTGACAACAGCCTTACATTTTTATGTATATAGGAAGAAATGTCAATAATTCGGGGCTTGTACCACTCTGATAGTCACCTTCCACATCTATTGCTTACCAGTTCTAACTACTTATGACATTGACATTGAATTTTCCTCCCTTAGCAGTCATGCTGTGACATATTATCCTTCTACGTGCTCCTAATATTCCATTGGTGTTCTCTGATCTGTAAGCAGACACACGTCTGATGGCTAAAACAATTTCAGGCCGAAGGAGCTGGCGTTTGTCCACAGACAGCTTTCTGGGTCATGTGACCAGCAGAACTAAACTACTTCTGGTGCAACGGAACACCGTGACAGAAAGCAGAGCTCACGGAAACACTGTTTACCTTCCTGCCACAGTGGTACCTATTTATCTACTTGCACTGGCTAGGGTGGCAGGAGCTGGGACCGAGCAATGGGAGCTCACTCTGTCACGGGGATTTGAACCGCCAACCTTCTGATCGGCAAGCCCAAGAGGCTCAGTGGTTTAGACCATTGCGCCATCCGCGTCCCAACTTGTACTACAAGTTGGCTTTGGAGAAGGTTGTGCAAAAACTATACATACGGATCATTTTGTCCTTACCAATATTTTAGGAGCAAATTTGCGGAAGCCAGCTTCCATAACCATTGGCAGAAGGCACCAAACGTGCTTTCCCTTAGTAGACCAGAGTTCCCGGAGTAGATATTAGCTGG
Source organism: Podarcis liolepis (assembly GCF_965112155.1). Taxonomy (NCBI): domain Eukaryota; kingdom Metazoa; phylum Chordata; class Lepidosauria; order Squamata; family Lacertidae; genus Podarcis; species Podarcis liolepis. The sequence continues at coordinate 90,424,794 of NC_139559.1, read as the reverse complement.
CGGCAAAGAAAGAGAAGAGAGTGGTAGGGTTTGGCATTTATGTCCTAAACATAGTGCACCCTCTAGTGCTAACTCAAAGGAAAATTTTTATGTTGAGGTCAACATCTATCCAGGGCCTTTTGCAACACAACTGCTTTTTCCTTGATAAAGGAACACCTGCGGGGGGGAAAATATTGTTACCAAAGCTGGGTGATTTAAATCTTTTTCTTCTTCTTTTTACAAAAGGACTCATTCTTGCTGGTATAATCGTAATACAGTGGTGCCTCGCAAGACGAAATTAATTCGTTCCGCGAGTTTTTTCGTCTAGCGAATTTTTCGTCTTCCGAAGCACGGTGTCGGGAAAGTTTTGGAAAAGCTTCAAAAATCACCAAAGTCTTCAAAAAACCTCCAAAAAGGCTACCACACCGCGTTCTATGAGTTGCTCCTCGAAGTCAAGTCGCAACTGTATTAACGGTGTTAAGAAAAAGGAAACAAACTTGCAAGACGTTTTCGTCTTGTGAAGCAAGCCCATAGGGAAATTCGTCTTGCAAAGCAGCTCAAAAAAGGCAAAACCCTTTCGTCTAGCGAATTTTTCGTTTTGCGAGGCATTCGTCTTGCGGGGCACCACTGTATTTACAACCAGATGAAGGTTTCATTTTTGGAATAATAAAATTTCAGAGTAGTTTTTACAGTTATATCAAAAATTACTGATTTGGTTATACTATTAGAAATACATAGACAGATAAGTATGAAATTATGGTGAAGTGTAATAAGTTAACTGTTTATATTTGGAAGACTTTTCTGCTGTACTTTATTGGAAGGATAAAAATGATCATTTCCTGAAGAACAATTTAAACAATTTATTTAACTAAAACAGTAACATTATAGCATATGTATCCATGTTTGTTAACTGATGTGGTTAAACAATTTTTCCAAAACAACAACAACCTTAGTCTGAGTTTTAGCACACATGAAAAAACTTAAAACAAATCTTTATTTCCTGATGAATAACCTTTGCACTATAATGCAACTTACCGGTAAATAGAAAACTATCATTAGAAAGATTTTTCCTCCAAAAGCATTTTGTTTTAAAAATCCAATTCTAATAAAAAAAATTCTGATTTAAATAAAAAAATCCAATTTTTTTATTTTTAAAAAAATCATTGATTTTTATCTACCCCACTAAAAAATTTCCTTTCCTATCACCTCACAACCTGGGAACCTTCCAAACCCCCAGTCTCTGTTCATACCCCAGGGTAGGGAGAAGGACAGTCAATGGCCCTCATTTTGTCAATGGCCCTCATTTTTTTCTTAATGACGCTAGCTTGGCCAGGTCATTCTGCATAGGCCAGCCCAGGAATTCCTCTGCAGTTTGTATTTCTCCCTTCACGTCATCAAAGTCCTGCCATTTATTAATTTCTAGCATTTGGGGGGGGGGGTCCTCCTCCCAAATCTATAACAATATATTGGAATGCAAAAAAAAATCTCTTGAGGAGGATACTCACGTCTCTTCCAATTCCTGTTTATGGACATTTTTAAAATAAAATAAAATAAAAAATCAACATGTGGATTGTCCATGGAAGAAAATGTAGAATTTCTATTGCTGTAGAATGGCCACATTACCCAGGAGTTTTTGTAGAAAACTACTCTTTTGGGGAACTTTACGGAAGCTTTTAATGTTTGATGTTTTATCTTGTTTTTAATATTATGTTGGGAGCCACCCAGAGTGGCTGGGGAAACCCAGCCAGATGGAAGGGGTAATTAATTATTATTATTATTATTATTATTATTATTATTATTATTATTATTATTATTTCAGCGGAGAATTTGCTAAGCCTGTGGTTCTCAAACTACAAAGTACCTTGGGTTAAATACGCTTCAGGTTACATACGCTTCAGGTTACAGACTCCGCTAACCCAGAAATAGTGCCTCAGGTTAAGAACTTTGCTTCAGGATGAGAACAGAAATCGTGCGGCGGGGGCGGGAGGCTCCATTAGCTAAAGTGGTGCTTCAGGTTAAGAACAGTTTCAGGTTAAGAATGGACCTCCAGGACGAATTAAGTACTTAACCCGAGGTACCACTGTAACGTGCTAAGCACCTGGAAATTGGCTTCTCTGATAACTGACATCACTTAGAAAACATCTGTTGCTGGTTTTTGCAACTTCCTGTTTAATACAGCTAATGTTTTGATTTGGGCTAGAGATCTCAAGAGCCCTCTGAAAACTTTGTTCACTTTTGTTGATATGTATGGATACGTAAATCCTAATAGCAAAGAGATATTTAACGAGAGAAGGGAGAATAACTTGAATCCCTTTACCAACAACATGGCAATCGTGTTAATTGACCCACTGGCAGCGCTCCCTCCTTATGTTAAGCAAGAATTAGTTTTACTACACTCCCCTTAGATACAGTTTCAATATCTGGGGGTAATAGCACCCCAAAAGCTTAATAAATTATATCAAGCCGACGACATCCCTTTGATGAGGAAAAAACAAAACTGAAGGATGTTAAGCAATGGAAGAAAATGTAGAATTTCTATTGCTGTAGAATGGCCACATTCCCCAGGAGTTTTTGTAGAGAACTGTTCCTTTAGGGAACTCCTGGGAAGTTTTTAATGTTTGATGTTTTTAATGTTTTTAATGTTTGAGCCGCCCAGAGTGGCTGCGGAAACCCAGCCAGATGGGTGGGGTATTATTAATAATAATAATAATAATAATAATAATAATAATAATAACTCAGAGGCTGAACCTGAGGGATCCCAGCCTGCACAGGAGTCCCCGTCTCCAGAACCAGCTGAGCTGGGGCTGGGGCTTGAGCCTGAAGGATCCTTACCTGTGCTGGATCCTCAGGTGCAGGCACCAGCTGAGTCTGCTCTGGCTCCTGAGGTGATGGGAGGACCCATTGCCTGCAGGTCTCCATTCTCAGCCCCGTCAGAGGAAACTGAAGTTGCCTCTGGGTCCAGTAATCCTCCAGCCTCTCCTGAGCTGCAGAGGCTTAGGGCAGAGAGGCAGAGGGAACTAAGTTCTCGCAGGAGGAGTGCTCACCTCCAGGCCAGGAGAGGCGAGTCACCAGAGGATTGGGGCCGCCCTATGCCTTGGGGCAGATAAAAGCTGGCCAGCCCCAGTTCCAAGTTGTGGGAGCAACATTGTTGGTAGCCTGCTCCTGCCTGCACCCTGTCCTGCTCTTCTGCCAGAGTTCCTGACGGCACCCGACTCCCTGCCTTGGACCCCGCTTTAGCTTTGACGGACAGCCTCCATACCGCACCCTCGAACTCGGACTGGACTCGGACCTCGCCGCACGGTTAGCCCTCAGGACCAGCACAGTGAGACTCAAACCCACGACCCTAGAGACCTAGAGTCTCATGCACTGCCAGTCAAAGTTAAGGGGCCTAGTTTAGTCATGCTCTGTAACTTTAGTGGGTCTATTTGGAGCAGGACTAGCACTGGATACAACACTCTAGCCCAACCTGGGAAACATTTGCAGTAGCTATCTCTTCCAAGTGGGCATTTAAAGTTTTCCCATTATAACGCCTCGGCTTTGTTTTCCTTCCCTGACATCCATCTTCATGGAAAGCCATTACAGAAGTGACAAAGGTTAAACCAGCAGAAGAATGCCCCCACAGTCTTATTCTATCGGAATCGTGCAATCCTGTTTGACTGAAGTGTGCCATAACTACCCAAAACACAATTGCACTCATGGAAATTCTAAATCTTTATGGGCTTCCTGCGGAAAAGATTCCTTGTCTAACATTTTGTCGTTCCACTGGATTAGTGAAGGACAATTAGCTCTATTATTCATGTTTCAGTCTCCGGTGGTATTTAGCACATAACGAATGTAAATAGCTGGGAGCCACAACTGTCGGAAACGATAAATAACGGCTGCGCTATGAGTTTTGCCAGAAAGTGGGCAGGTGGCAGGGAATCAAATGCATTTATAGGACTTAGCGGAGAAAGTCCACTGTTGCGTAATGCCATAATGGGGCAGAGATGTAGGTAAAGGGGCATGATATGAAACATAGATGCCATCATAAAAGTTTTCCAAGGTATGGTTGATTCCCCCCCCCCCCTTGAAGAAATATGATAAAATGGTGTCAATCTGCTGATTAACAAGCCATATGTTGTTGTTGTTTAGTCGTTTAGTCGTGTCTGACTCTTCGTGACCCCATGGACCAGAGCACGCCAGGCACTCCTGTCTTCCACTGCCTCCTGCAGTTTGGTCAAACTCATGCTGGTAGCTTCGAGAACACTGTCCAACCATCTGGTCCTCTGTCGTCCCCTTCTCCTTGTGCCCTCCATCTTTCCCAACATCAGGGTCTTTTCCAGGGAGTCTTCTCTTCTCATGAGGTGGCCAAAGTACTGGAGCCTCAGCTTCAGGATCTGTCCTTCCAGTGAGCACTCAGGGCTGATTTCCTTCAGAGTGGATAGTTTTGATCTTCTTGCAGTCCATGGGACTCTCAAGAGTCTCCTCCAGCACCATAATTCAAAAGCATCAATTCTTCGGCAATCAGCCTTCTTTATGGTCCCAAACAAGCCATAACAAGAAAAAAAAGAAAGAACACAAAACAGATATAAGAATCCATTGAAATGAATTTCGTCTTGCAACAGGATAAGGCATATTTGAATAACATTCTTTAGATCAGTGTAGTGACCCATCACAATTTCCTTCAGACGGGGGGGGGGGGAACTCTTCCATGTTCAACAATATCCTGATAGGTAAGAAAGTGAATCACAAAATGCATTACACAACAGATTCCATTCTACCAGAAACCGCACAGGAAATTTGAAGTGCACCTTCTGAAATATGCACTAAGGAAAAGGAAAATAACTCTTGCTTGCTACTGAAATTCATGCCCTGCCTTTCCCCACACGAGTGAACTTACAAAGTAGCTTACAGCAGAAGAGCGTAACACCCTAAATAAAAATATACCCACTATAAAATTACTCGAGAGCCAGTGCGGTGTATTGGTTAAGAGCGGTAGACTCGTAATCTGGGGAACCGGGTTCGCTTCCTCGCTCCTCCACATGCAGCTGCTGGGTGACCTTGGGCTAGTCACACTTCTCTGAAGTCTCTCAGCCTCTCAGAGTGTTTGTTGTGGGGGAGGAAGGGAAAGGAGAATGTTAGCTGCTTTGAGACTCCTTAAAGGGAGTGAAAGGCGGGATATCAAATCCAAACTCTTCTTCTTCTTACAAAAATAATAATAATCAAATATCACGAACATCAACCATGGAGAGATTGTACTAAAATAACACAGCCAAGAAAACAACTGACTAAAACTCTGATAAAGACGTGTTTTGGCTAGGCACCTTAAAATAAGAGACTGTCAGTGCTGTAATATGAAAAAGAAATTACTCCTTGTAGCGACCAAAAATATCTCATTTGGCAGCAGGACCTTGTGAAAGGCCTCGGCTGTTGAATGGAGTATGTGGGGAAGAACATGCAAAATATGGCTGTCTTTGGCCTACCAAGGGGCCAGGCTGTTTAAGACATTAAATGTTAAAACCAGCACTTTGAACAGAACCTGGAAACAAAAATGAGCCTGAAGGAATCCCACCTTCGTCGCCAGTGTTAAATTGTGGGTGAACATATCAGACAACACAGTGATTCTTCAAACAGCTCTTGTTTATTCACAGGCCAGAACAGAACTGAACTAAAGGGTTCAGCCCTTATATAGAGGTTATATAAGAGCTTATATAGAGCTCCACTAGAATGCAACAGTGACCATTTTCTGTAACTATCCAGTCACTGAACGGCACTTTCAATCCCTTATTTGCATATGTGGACCTGAGTGAAAACTATCTACAGTATCCCCCTGCTGGCCCAGGGCGAGAACTTCAGTACATAACACCTAACTCCAACCAGCCAGGGGCGTAGGAAGGGGGGTGGTTGGGGCAGTCCGCCCCAGGTGTCATCCCTGGGGTGGGTGACAAAATGCCCCCTGGGTGGATCACCGCACTGCCCCCCTGGGCACCAATCACTGCACCGATTGCCCCCAATGGGCGCCAATTGCCACACCAATTGCCACCCTGGGCGCCACACACCGCACCAGTTGCCCCCAATGAAGGTCAACGGAGGACCTTATGGTCTTCAAATAAAAATATCCTGGAGATCCCAGGCCGCAGGGAGATTAGGCTGGCCTCAACCAGAGCCAGGGCTTTTTCGGCCGTGGCCCCGATCTGGTGGAACGCTCTGTCACAAGAGACTAGGGCCCTGCGGGACTTGACATCTTTCTGCAGGGCCTGCAAGACAGAACTGTTCCACCAGGCCTTTGGCTAAGGCACAGTCTGACCCCCTCTCTCCTTCTGTAATCCTCATAGGACTCTAGCCCAATGGTTGCCATTAATTTGATTCTGAATTGATTTTAGAATGTATTTCAATTAATTGACTGTGATTTTATGTAAACTGTGCTATTTTTACTGTTGTTAGATGCTCTGAGCCCAACTTTGGCTGGGGAGGGCGGGATACAAATAAATAAATATTATTATTATTAACCAGCAACCTGGTGGGATATAAATAAAATATTATTATTATTATTGTTGTTGTTGTTGTTGCTGTTGTTGTTGAAGCAACCCCAGATTCTGATCCCGGAATCTCCCATTTTTGTTGTTGTTGAAGCAACCCCAGATTCTGATCCCGGAATCTCCCATTTTTCCTTAGGACGCCCCTATTTTCATCAGAGAAATGTTGGAGGGCATGGAAATAGGCTGTGGAAATGAAGGAAGTCTGGAGGGAAATAAGGAATGGATTTTTGCTTTTTATTTTATTGTGTTGTATTTAGTTGCCCTAAAGAAAGGAAGGCAGACCCTCCAGCTTTCTAGACAGGCGCTCGAGGAGTCTTGGAGAGTTGCTACCATAGCACATCTTAGCAGATCCAGAGAGTTCATATGCCTTGCTATCGCACCTTTAATAGGAGATGGGCACACACATTCATTTAGCAATTAAGCAGATGACACTTTCTCCATAATTAAAAGTTCAGGGTTTTTTTAAAAAATATATGTAGAATGCTGGCACGTGTTTAATTTGTTTGTACAGCATTTTATTGTTCATTTTATTTCCTTTTTGAATGTTTTAAATGGTTGTTTCTAACTATTTTTAGGTGTAATTTTATTCTTTGAGCAAACAACTCTTCGGTTTTTTAACACAATACAGCTGTATGCAGTGGACGCTTGCAGTGGCGTAGCGTGGGTTGTCAGCACCCGGGGCAAGGCAAGTAATTTGCGCCCCCTAACCCGTGGATTTGCGCCCCCTAACCCTACCCCCCAGATGTTGCGCCCAGTGCGGCCGGCCCCCCCTGCACCCCCACGCTACGCCACTGGACGCTTGGGCTGAGAACGTGATCCGTGCGGGATGCACGTTTGCAACCCGCAGCATCCGCAACCTGCAGCGCACGTCTGCACACGCGCGGGTTGCAATTCTGTGCATCCGCAAAGCGCGATTTAGTGCTTCTGCGCATGCACGACCGCCAAAACCTGGAAGTAATCTGTTCTGATACTTCCAGGTTTTGACGATCCTCACCCCAAAAAATGCAACCTGAAGCGTTTGTCACCCAAGGTATGACTGTATAAAGTTTATGAAATAAATAAACATCAGGAAAAGCTTCCTTTGCTCAATTTCTATGTGTCAAGCAAGGTGAGGAGCCACAAATAAGTTGACAAGTGAACTTCTACGCTTACTCAGGAGTAAGCCTCACTGCATTTAGTGGGCCTTGATCGCAAGTGCATAGGACCATATAATAATGAAATGCAAAGTGTAAGAAAGAACGAATACAATAATGGATTGTTTTTCTTTCAGCTGTATTTGCTTGCATTTGCTTAAAAGAGAGAGAGAGAGAGAGAGAGAGAGAGAGAGAGAGAATTTGGTTCGTGATCATTTGCAAAAGAAATTCTGTATGAGAACAAAGGAAGAGTTTGAATATAGCGCTCAAAATCTTGTCCTCTGCTTCTGGATAATTATTGCAGTAAAAATAGGAAATAGCAAAGAAAGCAGGTAAGTGAAGCTGGAAACCTTAGCATTAATCTTTTCTGACCTAATTTTTCCCTGCCAGGCCCCGAAAGGTAACAAACACAAATGATTAAAAAAACAACAACTTGACAGTTTGAGACCAGAGTTAAAGCTATCTCATATTGGTTCAAGCTCTACAAAGCCAGAAAAGCAGAGGCCAAGGAAAATGCCATAATAGATGTTCCCCACAATCAATAATGCTTGCTTGCAACTCAGATTTCATCCAGTGGCGTAGCGTGGGTTGTCAGCACCCGGGGCAAGGCAAGTAATTTGCGCCCCCTAACCCGTGGATTTGCGCCCCCTAACCCTAACCCCCAGATGTTGCGCCTGGTGCAGCCAGCCCCCCCTGCACCCCCCACGCTACGCCACTGATTTCATCCACTGACTCTTTCATGCCCAAATCTAGACAGGGAGGATAGTGTGTTTAGCAAAGAGGCCTCACATTGACTTGGTCCTGTATTTCCACATGAAGCATCTGTGCTGCTGTATTGCTCAAGGATTAACAATTTGTACACACAAACACAATTTAATGCCATGGGTTACATCTTTATTATTAATAATAATATTGTTAATAATAATAATTTTTATTAGTTTTCAATTACAATAATCCAATAATAGCCTCATTATAACAATGCCAGAATATAGTACAATTACTAATACCAATCATTCAGATACCAAATTACATTTGTCGATTTATTTTATTTCCGCCTTCCCAAATCTGATTAATTTCAATTACATTCCTGGCAAAATAACAATCCCTTATACAACAACTGCAATATTAACAACTTCCATTTGTGCTGACACATTAAATGATTTCTAAATCTACAGGTGAGGCACTCAAACTATATCCTATATCTTCCTGTGTGTGGTAGTTATTCTGTCTGTGACGGTTCTTCCTGTCCTTTTAAAATATTATGTCTATTTTTCCCCAGTTGTTGCTGTTCTCCATCATGCCTTGGGTGGAGCTAATATACCATTGTTGTTTCAGAAATTCTCCATTGCTCCATCCCGTGATTCACTGTTTTGCAACTTTTACAACGGCTGCAAAAATCACACTTCGTTATTCTTAATTATTCACAAATTATACTGCCTAGATAATCCTATAGTGGATAAATGATGGGCCAAAAAGCCTGGCGCAGTATCTGAGCAAGAATATTACATTCTGCTTTAATGTTTTCTTTCTAAATTTGGAATCACAGTTAGTACCTTAAGAAAGGACTCCACCGCCTTGTGGCATTGCTGAGAATGCAGGGGGGGGGAGCAGATTGTTTGTTCAGGTAAGTCAAGCAAACCATATTTGAGAATCTACTGTATTCTGACTTCTGTTCAGATTGTGAAAGTCACACCTTGGGCTCTAGCTATACCTCAAGAGGTTCTTACACATTTATGTATTGCAACAAAGGGATGGAAAAGTACAGGCTGAAGAAATATATCTGGTCATGCCCCAAAATGCCTGTAACATTAAAAGATGACGAGTCTCCGACTACAGTAAGAAGGAAATGAGAAACAATGGAAGCCTTATGTAAACCTGTGGAATTTTTTAACGCCACATTTGCAGAGCTGTCGTGAGGACAGCCAAGATGAAGACGGCAACGTATTTGGGGAAAGTAGCAGAAAATTGACGATACTGATGCAAAATTCAATGTTATCGTTCCCGTGGTATCTCACACAACAAGCTAGCATTTCCAGTTCCAGCCTGTAAGGGAGACTTAAGAGCTAAACTGAAGACAAATTCAGTCATGTATCTGCAGCTGGGAAACAAATGCTTCTGGTGAAATTCTCCATTCCATTGAGCCACTTAAATCTAAATAAATCCTCTCAGGGTTTCGACTCAGGACTTCTGCTGATTCTTCCTTGTTATGATATTGATCATATCATCTTCCTTCAAATTCAAAGTCACTTCTTCCGAAACAGAAAAAGGCTTCATCACTAATTAAGGTAGCAAAAGAGGCTCCAGGACCTTTAATAGATGCGTGGAATAGAGAATTTCTGTGGCTGTAGCTTCATGACAATTCCTTTTTCTTCTCACCTGTTAACATTGCAGGAGCCCAGCTTTCTTTTTCACCTGTTTCTCCACAAATTAAACATTCCAGATGCTGTTAAACTCCTTTTTCCATCCCCACACTTCCTTTGTTTGATTCCATCCAGGGGTCCTTTTTTTTTTTTTTTGCTTAGGGTTGGGAACCACCTTTTTTATTTGTGAAAAATGTCCATTGCCCCGATTGTAACAGCAACAAATAACCTAGACAAACAGCTTATCCTTCCCGTTCTGTAACTCCACCTGATATTTTAAATAGCACCCCTATAGTTAGCAGAATAGGGACGCGGGTGGCGCTGTGGCTTAAACCACAGAGCCTAGGGCTTGCCGATCGGAAGGTCGGCGGTTTGAATCCCCGTGATGGGGTGAGCTCCTGTTGCTCAGTCCCTGCTCCTGCCAACCTGGCAGTTCGAAAGCACATCAAAAGTGCAAGTAGATAAAAAGTACCACTCCGGAGGGAAGGTGAACGGCGTTTCCGTTCGCCAGAAGCAGCTTAGTCATGCTGGCCACATGACCCGGAAGCTGTACACCGGCCAATAAAGCGAGATGAGCGCCGCAACCCAAGAGTTGTCCATGACTGGACCTAATGGTCAGGGGTCCCTTTACCTTTTAGTAAACAGACTGAATTTTATGAAACCACATTTTGTGAAACCAGTGTGATTTTCCAGACTCACTGCAGTAGCTGTGAGGTAGATTAATCTGTGACCCGCCAGGTTAAGCGGGAAATAGGTTTGTCATTGGTTTTCATATAAAGATGCCTTATATCAATTTGGACCATTGGTCCTTATACCAGGGGTGTTGTTTTGGGGTGGCCCAGATAAGGTTTAATCCTGAGGTCTTAAAGGTAAAGGGACCCCTGACCATTAGGTCCAGTCGTAACCGACTCTGGGGTTGCGGCACTCATCTTACTTTATTGGCCGAGGGAGCCGGCGTACAGCCTCCGGGTCATGTGGCCAGCATGACTAAGCTGCTTCTGGTGAACCAGAAGTAGATAAATAGGTACCACTCCGGCGGGAAGGTAAACGGCGTTTCTGTGCACTGCTCTGGTTTTGCCAGAAGTGGCTTAGTCATGCTGGCCACATGACTGGGAAAAACTGTCTGCGGATAAACATCAGCTCCCTCGGCCAGTAAAGCGAGATGAGCGCTACAAACCCATAGTCATCCACGACTGGACCTAACGGTCAGGGGTACCTTTACCTTCATATACAGTATTATGTGCATGTAAACTTCTGCATATTTGTGTCATGGGCCAATAGACTGAGTCCTTTGTCCCTGCTGTATAGCCTAGCACTGTATTCACCAAGATTTTTCCTAGCCTACTTGGGATCCTCTGTTACTAGGACCTTTGGCATGAAAATTAAGTCCTGTGCTAGGAAGCTAACACTTCTGCTACCTAACTTCACTGTCTTCGCCCTTGCCTTCTCTTCCATGACTGCTTCCAATTAAGTATTAACAGGTGCTTTGAATAGGACTGTATTTATGGTCCCCATAAACTTCTAATCTGTTCCACATGAATGCTGTAGTGGAAATGTACAGAATTCAGACAACCACCAGAAGTGTAGAGTTGTATTTCAGCAAAGTTTATCAGCTGCGTCGGGGGGGGGGGGCGTTGGCGTGCGCAACCTTGTTTAGTTATATGTTGTCTATGACTGCATGGAAACAATGAAAAAATGTTAAATTCAGTCCCATTTTAGCTCAAAGGCTAGTTAAAACCAGGCATTCCTTTCAATGACCATCATTAAGTTTGTTATATAAGCAGGGGATTATTGGACTTTTCAGTAGCTGAGTCATCTGAAGAACAACGATGTGGCTAAAACACAGAAAATAAGTTCTGCATGAAAAAACTAACTGCCGGGTATCGCTCATGAAGACGAAGAACAGAGACATGAATTTAAATATGCATCGCTGGCGACGAGTGAATCCAGACTAAGCTAGTCACATTTCAGTCCGATGGAAATCAATAGAGCAAATTAGTAATTACTGACTTACTCTCATTTCATTGAACTCAACAGATTGCGTATGAGTAATTGTCTGGGTCCGCTCCAGCCTACGTAGAAGACATAACAAAATCTGGACCAGGAAATAGAAAAAGTGGCTTTCCACAATTACTTGCCACATCTTTACCACTCACTTCCCTAGTGGCATGTGAAGGGACCTCATTACATGGTCCAGAAGTGTTTCTGGTCTACGTTAGGACAAACCATGAGATTTCCCCCTCAGCATTCCTTAATTTAATTAAATTTAAATAATGAGAATATGGAGGGGCAAGAGAAAAGCTACGCGTAGCCAGCATGGATTTAATGTCAGACGCGAGTGGCGCTGTGGTCTAAACCACAGAGCCTAGGGCTTGCCAATCAGAAGGTCGGCGGTTCGAATCCCCGCAATGGGGTGAGCTCCCGTTGCTCGGTCCCTGCTCCTGCCAGCCTAGCAGTTTGAAAGCATGTCAAAGTGCAAGTAGATGAATAGGTGCCGCTCCAGCGGGAAGGTAAACGGTGTTTCCGTGCGCTGCTCTGGTTCGCCAGAAGCGGTTTAGTCATGCTGGCCACATGACCCGGAAGCTGTATGCCGGCTCCCTTGGCCAATAAAGCGAGATGAGCACCATTCGTGACTGGACCTAACTGTCAGGGGTCCCTTTACCTTTACCTTTAGATGAGATTTAATCTTGATGGGCTAGTTGTTTGGACTGTGGTGATGGTAATGAAGGAAAGATTATTAGACCAGGGGAGACCCAGGGGAGAGAACTTTAAAGTTTTGTAAGAACTCTGAATCTACAGAGCAAGGCAAGGTGAAAATCAGCATGAAATAGGTAAATGGCAAGTATAAAATAAATGAAGTAGTTCAGATACATAAAGGGAGGGAAGTAGCTTGAGGTAGGCAGATTGTTTTACCAAACATCTGGAAAAAATATAATATAATTATTTGGGTTCTTGAACCAATAGACTTTGGTCTGTTGCTGCTACCATTCCTGTTACCCCAGCTTGGCATTTACAATTATACAATTAATGGCCTGGCATTTATTATAGTCTCTAACACAAATGTCAAATCGAAAAGAGCCAGGTTCTATAGTGTACAAAGGAAAAGTATGCTTCAACCTTATAAGAAATGTGAGTTATATAGACAAATAAATGTAGACGATTGAACTGCAGGCACAATGGGAAATGAGTCGAAAGCAGCAACTGCTTTTTTGTTGCCATCACTTAATGCCTTGTCCAATTAAAAAAGAATAAAATAAACTACCTTAATCAGAAGGGGGCAGTAACAATCTTTGGACTGCTCTTCAACTGCAAGTTTAACCCTAAACGGAGAACAAGGATTAGGTAGCAGAAGGTCTCAAATGTCACACAGAGAATAGAAAACTCCACAGAATCTCTTTGAGACGTGATGCAATTGACAAAAAAGGGATGTTTCTGAAGAAAAACCAATGATATACTTAGTTGAATTCTTGGTTCCCCCTGGTTTTCGGAGTGGATGGACTGTTTTCATTTTAAAATTTCAAATGATATTGCCTTGTATTTTGATGGTTCAATTCTTAGTGCGTTTCTAAAGACTTTGGTCACAACCTTCACCCATGATTGAGTTTATCTGAGGTAGAGTATTGCATTTCCAGATAAAAAACAAAGCTGAGTCATCGCAGCTGAAGAGACAGCAGTCTAACTGGGACTTGGTCACATCAAGAAGAGGAACTGCTGGTGCGTGCAGACAGAGATGAATAAAATGAAATGGACATTGTCAGCATTTTGGCCATATGCTATGATCTGAATGTGGAGCATCCAGTCTATGCTGTTTTCTCACTTTGCCATCAGCCCAGCATGTTTGTGCTAGCTCTTTGATCCTGAATTCCTTCCCTGCCAGAATGATGATAATAATTTTATTATTTATACCCTGCCCATCTGGCTGGGTTTCCCCAGCCACTCTAGGCGGCTTACAGCGCGTTAAAAATTGTAAAATGTACATAGCTATCATACACAGGTGACTGCAATTACGGATCATAGATAGATAGATAGATAGATAGATAGATAGATAGATAGATAATACAGGGCTCATACACACTTCCACATGTGCTGTGCCTAGAAAGCACAAGTCCTGGCAGTTTCCTACTTGACCCACGCTTTCTAAGCATGGGTCCAAGGAGTTTTCCCCTTGCCCTGCTCCTCTCCAAGGGAAAACCCGCTCTTTAGTGATACATCAGAACAAACGGCAATCTGGGGGAAACCCAGATTCCTGTTAGCTCCAATTGAGCACCAAAGAGCAGTTTTTTTCCAGGAGGGTGACAAAAGCAGCAGAACAAGGGCAGGTGGGGGAAGGAAGACTGCTTTCATCATGGACTTCAGTCCCACTCCCTTGCCTCAGAAAACCTGGGAGGGAGCTGCTGCCTGGACCCAGACCAGGACCACAGCAGGGGCTAAAGGGCTAAAGGCCTCTTAAAAAATGGCAATGAGTCCTTCCTACTAGAAATTTGTGTTTTCTTTTCTTTTCTTTTTTTCTTTTCTTTTCTTTTGTTTTGTTAAGCAGCCTGAACTTAAAGGCACAGCTAGATAGTTAAGGCAACATGTAAATTGTCAAAAGAATTATAGAATCTTAGTGCTGAAAGGGACCCAGGGGTCATCTAGTCCAACCCCCTGCAATACAGGAATCCCAGGGAAAGCATCCATGGCAGATGGCCATCCAAGCTCTGTTTAAAAACCTCCAAGGAGGGAGAGTCCATCACCTCTTGTGGGAGTCTGTTTCGCTGCCGAACAGTTCTTCTTTAACGTGTGATATTTTACTGTATTTTTGGTTTTTATGGAAGCCGCCCAGAGTGGCTGGGGAGGCCCAGCCAGATGGGCGGGGTATAAATAATAAATTATTATTATTATTATTATTATTATTATTATTATTATTATTATTCCTGTCAGAATGTTTTTCTGAATGTTTAGTCAGAATCTCCTTTCTTGCAACTTGAAGGCATGCGAAGCACTTTCTAAGACTTCTTTATTATTATTATTATTATTATTATTATTAGATGACTTATTATTATTATTATTATTATTTGAATTTATATACCATCTTATACCTGGGACTTTCAATTCTCACCAACTGTTAACAAACGAGTGTGGCCAGAATTTCAAGGGGGGCATGTGCTTCAGTTGTGATTCAGAGATATAGTGTGTAATCATCTTCTCTCACTTTTTCTGATATTTATTGGATTTTCTTCATTTTTTTTTAATAAAAAGTGTTTAATTATAGCTGTTATTCAAACTTGTGATTTGGGGTTTGGTTTGGTTTGGTTTCCGAACATTTCAAAGGAGCTTGAGAGTTGCATCTTTCAGAAATGAGCAGGAGCATTTTAAATCCTCCTCAAACAAGTGGATGCCTGCAAAACATTCCTACCAATGGAAGCACTTAGAGATTTAGGCAAATTAGGCAGCTGTAAGAATGTCCCTGCTTGGACTACATGGAACTGGCAGAAATGACTGGCAGAATCCGAGACCTGGGAGAAGAGATAGTGGAAGAGGACTGGAAGAAATTTAAGGACTATTTGCAAAAGTATTGTAAATTGTATGAATGTTAGAACGATGCAGGATATAAAGATAATATGGCATTAGTGACTTAGCCGAAGGGAGTATGAGAACAACTGAACTATAAGAACAAAGGTGAAATTTGAATAATATTATGTCAAGCTTAAATATTTGATAACAAAGGGTAAAACTGGAGACGTAATAGTTGAAACATACAACTTAAAATAAGTCTTGAGAGAAGGTGAAGCATTGCTGAACAAGATTTTGTAAATGGGAACACAGAAAAGGGAGATGTGAGGGAGTCAGAAAAGAGGGTTATGGAAATTTTGTTTACAAAACTGAACTATTTTTCTTGTTTTTTATATGATTTTTTGTCCGTTGTCTTTTTTGTATGTCTTTTTACGTTTTTTTTTTTCTTTTTGTCTATGTGACCGATGGTGATGGTGTTTTTCCTTTTTTGGGTTGTGTATGTGAATGGTGTTTTATTGTTTAAAACTTTTAATAAATATTTTATTTAAAAAAAAAGAATGTCCCTGCTTGGCACTCAGAAGGTCCCAAATTCATCTCTACATTTAATATCACTCTATGTTCCCAATAGATTTTATCATAGTACCTGTGCACTGTTTTTATTTAAGTCAGGCAACTGAAAAAGTACCGCTCCCCACACAATCTTTTTGTATAAAATATTTTTTATGTTTTACATAACAAATTTAAATTCGAACATATCATTCCCCTTCACATTTAGGATTCTCAGAATCCCTTGACTTCCCTCCGTCCTTCCACGGTTACCATTATCGATCCCTTTTTCATTTTGCTTATGTTATTTTTTCTAATTTGTTTTTTTTTAAATCCCCATTTTCCCATTGTATTTTGTACACTACAAGCATTACTCTAATCCTGCCTAAGTTTTTAGTTGTTTACAGTGTTCTCTTAGATATATTAAAAACTTTCCCCATTCCTTCATAAAGTTCTTCTTTTCCTGGTCTCTGATTTTCTCAGTCAGTTTTGCCATTTTGGCATAGTCCATCATCTTCATCAGTCTTTCTTCTCTGGTTGGACTCTGGTTGGACCTTTGTCTTCTTTCTATCTTTGGGCCAGTAGTATCCTCACTGCTGTCGTCGCGTACATAAATCATCTTTTCTGCTCTCTCGGAATCTCTGTGCCTAAAACGCCTAACAAAAAAGCCTCTGGGTTTTTTCCGCAAATGTTATTTTTTAATATAAAAAAAAATAGTCCAGTAGCACCGTAAAGGTAAAGGGACCCCTGACCATCAGGTCCAGTCGTGACCGACTCTGGGGTTGCAGCGCTCATCTCACTTTATTGACCAAGGGAGCCGGGGTACAGCTTCTGGGTCATGTGGCCAGCATGACTAAGCTGCTTCTAGCAAACCAAAGCAGCGCATGGAAACGCCGTTTACCTTCCCACCAGAGCGGTACCTATTTATCTACTTGCACTTTGATGTGCTTTCGAACTGCTAGGTTGGCAGGAGCAGGGACCGAGCAACGGGAGCTCATCCCGTCGCGGGGATTCGAACCGCTGACCTTCTGATCAGCAAGTCCTAGGCTCTGTGGTTTAGACCACAGCGCCACCCGTGTCCCTTAGAGACCAACTAAGTTTGTTCTGGGTATAAGCTTTTGTGTGCATGCACACTTCTCCAGATACATTTTCTTTAACTCATTATAAATCATTTTCCAGAATGCTTTAATTATCTTGCCTTTCCACTGTCCCCATGTGATTTTGTCAAAATTAGTCTTTATTTTTTAAAAACAACAACTCTAAATGCAGCAAAGAAATGGAAGGTAAATGTAGAAAAGGGTTGCAGACCTACTGCAGGCATCTCCCAGACAAGTGGGGCCCTTGAGAGAAATTCCAATTGTTTGCAGACCATTCCCATTTATTTATCAGAATATCTGCAGCCCACATCAATACTGGAAGTAAATATTGGAATATGTATGAGATTTTTGTATTTGCATTGCTTCTCCTCTGTCTCTTGAGATGTGCCTGGTAAAAGTAGCAGCCATTCCCCCCCCCCCAACCTCCTGCTCACAGGAAACCCCACACAAGTGCATGACCTGCTCGCATATGAGACTCCTTTGCCATATGGTTGCCTTGTGCTGCAAAGAAGAAATGTTGAAATGAATGCAGAGAGTGTGAGCATGCTGTGAAAATACAGGAAGTTTAAGAGAGCGGGAAGTTCTGGCATAGTGCAGAAAGAGAATTACTGAATTAATATTGCATCAGAAGTGCCTTCTGGGTAAAGGGAGTGGGTAAAGGGAGCAATGGTAAATGGGAGTGGGTGGCGCTGTGGTCTAAACCACTGAGCCTCTTGGGCTTGCCAATCAGAAGGTCAGTGGTTCAAATCCCCGCGACGGGGTGAGCTCCCATTGCTCTGTCCCAGCTCCTGCCAACCTAGCAGTTCAAAAGCACGCCAGCACAAGTAGATAAATAGGTACAGCTGTGGCAGGAAGGTGAACGGCGTTTCGGTGCGCTCTGGTTTCCGTCACAGTGTTCCGTTGCATTAAAAGTGGTTTATTCCTGCTGGCCACATGACCTGGAAAGCTGTGTGTGGACAAACACCAGCTCCCTTGGCCTGAAAGCGAGATGAGCGCCGCAACCTCATAGTCGCCTTTGACTGGATTATATGCTAAGGTTCCCAGATGTCCCCATTTCCCGGGGACAGCCCCAGGATTTACAAATCAGTCCCCTTACAAAATCCATTGAAGTTGAAAAGTGTTCGCGGATTCATTGAAAAAAATCTGGTAACCTTATTATACACCATGGGGTCCTTTACCTTTTTACCTTTAATACACCAGAGAAGTGAAGAAAAGTGGCTGCAGTGGCTTCCAAGAACTGGCAAGTCTCATGAGAACACACAAGATATTGCTGGAGCCCTGGCAGGCAAGGATTTGGCAGGGGTGGCAAGGGGCTGCACACATAGGGCAGCCCTTTCCCAATTCACCTCAGGCTGCGAAACAGGATGGGCTGCTCCTGAATACGCCTTAAGTAGAAGATCAGTAGCAGGATCTTTTTTTCCTAGTGTGGTGTAGTGGTTAAGAGTGGTAGACTCATAACCTGGTGAACCGGGTTCACTTCCCCGCTCCTCCACACGCAGCTGCTGGGTGACCTTGGGCCAGTCACACTTCTCTGAAGTCTCTCTGCCCCACTCACCTCACAGAGTGTTTGTTGTGGGGGAGGAAGGGAAAGGAGATTCTTAGCCGCTTTGATACTCCGTAGGGTAGAGATAAAGCGGGATATCAAATCCAAACTCTTCTTCTTCTTCTAAACAACTGCAAATCAGACACATCTCTTCTGGAAATGACAAACCTACAGCAGCCTCTGAATTATGTGGGCATAGACTCTGGTGAAGATTAGCATTCTTTACAGCACAATCTCAGGCATGTCTACTCAGAAGGAAGTGCCACTGAGCTCAGTGGGGCTTACTCCTGGGGAGGTGAGATAGCTAAGACTACCACATAAACTGATGGAAAAGCCTTTATTAGAGCTAAGCTTTCAAGTTCACCAGAATTCTTATTCAGACTGGACGTTACTTACATAAGAAAAGAAGTGGGCGTGAAGAAACAATGTTATTTGATGTGATGTCAGATTTTGTAGTTCATACCAGTGTTTTTTCCCATCACACCCATTAACAGTCTCTGTTTTCTCATCCCCGCCCACGTTTTTTTAATAGCCAGAGTGAATGGGTGCTAATGAGTTCAAAAGCTTTCTCACTGCTTTGTGACCTGTCACTTAATTCCGCTTCTGATGGACAGAACACACCTACCTGCCATTGTTCTCCAGAACTCTAGTTCATTTCAGGGAATGTCCTAATGAACTTTGCCAACTACTGCACCAAACATTTCCAACTGAAGTCTTGTGGAACTAAATGGTTATGCAAGAAAAGGTAAAAAGGTAAAGGACTCCTGGACGGTTAAGTCCCGTCAAAGGCAACTATGGGGTTGCGGTGCTCATCTCACTTTCAGGCCGAGGGAGTCGGCGTTTGTCCACTAAACCGCTTCTTGTGCAACGGGAACACTGTGACGGAAACCAGAGGACACAGAAACGCTGTTTACCTTCCCGCCACAGCAGTACCTATTCATCTACTTGCACTGGTGTGCTTTCAAACTGCAAGGTTGGCAGGAGCTGGGACAGAGCAATGGGAGCGTCGCAGGGATTCGAACTGCCGACCTTCTGATCGGCAAGCCCAAGAGGCTCAGTGGTTTAGACCATAGCGCCACCTGCGTCTTGCAGGGATCCACAAGTATTTCAAAATGGTTTCTTCTGCTTCATAAAGGTAGCAAAACTTTCAAGTCTCATCATAACGTGGGGAGCACCCGGAGGTTTGCTGCATATTCAGTCTTGGCAGCTGTTGCACCATGTTGACCCTGTCCTCATTCAGGTAATCACAAAAGCCTTGAATGGAAAACCAGCTACTGAAATGTGGGCTTTTTGGTAGTTTCCAAGGCTGGCCCACTTGTTCTCTCCAAAGGTCAATCCAGTTATAAAAATGGATTTTGCAGGTATTTAGAAAATTCATTTCTCATGGAGCGTCCAGAAACACTCACAAGGCATTGCAGGAAGAGCAATCGCTTAGGCTAAACAGCCAGGTCCTTTGAGTATTGAAGAAAAAGTAGCAGGCCTTCTCTTTCCTAACCAGAGGTGCCTTCTAGGGGGGGCGAGGGGCCCCAAATTTTCATGGAGGGAGCCAGGTCCCCTCAATATTCCCCAGATCCCTGTTCTGGTCCGTCAAAGTTTACCGTCATTCACACATGCATAATGTTTCTCAGAAAATGCTTAATGGCCTAACGGTCCACTGCCATCAGAACCAGTTACAAAATACGTAAGATTAAAGCTATATCAAGTTTATCCACAAATTCAGTGTAAAGGGAGATTGGATAGCTAACAAGAATCATGGAAATTTTGAGACTTTCTCCAAAACTATCACAATGCACAGAGATACATAAGTATCGGTACTTCAGAAGTCACACGGAACCTGTTCCGGAAGTCTGTTTGACTTCCAAAATGTCTGGAAACCAAAGCGCGGCTTCTGATTGGCTGCAGGAAGCTCCTGCAGCCAATCAGAAGCCCTGTCGGACGTTCGGCTTCCAAAAGAACGTTTGAAAACCGAAACAGTCACTTCTGGTTTTTGATCATTCGGGAGCCAGAACGTTCGACTTCCAAGGTGTTCGGGAGCCGAGGTACGACTATATGCAGAAAGGCAGAGCTGGACTTTGGTAATCTTTTGGAATATGGTACCGAGTGTGAGGCCAAAATTTGGCGCCACAAAATGGATTGTCTCAATTTTGGATCTTCTCAATTTTGCACCCCTTTGGCCCAGTGCCCTGTGCAGTGGAACTGCCCACACCACCCAATATCTGGCACTGATACAGGTGAAGGTCCACCTGAAAGAATATATGGACAGAGAAGGCAAGGGCCTCAGTCACCAGAATGAGAATGAAGATTACCCAAGACAGCAATGCTCTCTTAACACACTTTGAAACAAGGAAAGTAATACAAAACATTGAAAAAACAGCACACCTCTGGTAAGACCATCAAGCCCAGAGTCTAAAATTACTGAACTGTGCCTCTAGCACATAGCGATGCTATGTGTGTTATTAGACTCTGCAGATTTTGTGACAGATTACAGACACACAGAAATGTTTCTAAAAATTCATAGCATCCAATCTAAAAAGTTCATTTGCCTGGAAGTAGGTCTGCTTCCTGGTTTTCTAGAGAAGTGAAGCATTTCTAGAGAAAATGATGAAAGTATTATTTCTTCTGTAATCAGCAAAATGTAATCCCATGGTGGTTTTTTTCGTTACAGAGAATATTCTCCACAGAGAAAGTGTATTGCTTTAGAATGTACAGTTAGATGGAAATCTGTATGCATGGTCAGCCTGCTCATGCAATACTTACCTTAGAAAAGAGATGGGGAAGAGGCGGAACCAGGTGGAAACTAGGGAGAGAATATTGTTATTGTGGTCTCCAACTTGCAGATCAGATAGATAGACAGACAGACAGACAGACAGATAGATAGATAGATAGATAGATAGATAGATAGATAGATGATAGACAGACAAAGACTTCAGTGGGAAAGTAAAATGAAAGAAAAGAAAGGGGGAACCCTGTAATTGTGAGGCGCTGAGGGAATTTTGGTGAAATTGTGACCCTGAAGGGTTAGCGATTTTTTCAAAAAAAAATTGTGAGCGCGCAGGTTGAGGCGTCAAGGGCTGATTTTTTTGGTCTATGATAAAACGTGCTGTTTGCATTGCCAAATGTTGCAAGGGAGAATTTGCAACAGTTTGGCACCATTTTTGAGGGAATTGGATAATGTCAGATTTTTGGTGAAATTGTGACCCTGTGGGTTAGGGACTTTTTTCAGAAAAAAAGTTTTTCTGTGGGTTAAAACACTGAGGTCTGCCTTTTTTGGTCTATGATAAAACGTGCATTTTGCACCGCCAAACCTTGCAGGGGAGAATTTGTAACTGTTTGGCACCATTTTTGAGTGAATTGGGTAACGTCAGATTTTTTTGTGAAATTGTGACCCTGTGGGTTATGGATTTTATTCGAAAAAATGTCTTTCTGCGGGTTCATGCACCGAGGGCTATTCTGTTTGATCTATGATAAAGCGTGCTTTTTGCACCGCCAAACCTTGTAGGGGAGTATTTGGCACCATTTTTGAGTCAATTGGGTAACGTCAGATTTTTGGTTAGGGATTTGGGATTTTTTCACAAAAAGGTTTTTCCACAGGTTATGGAGATGTTTTTCTGTGTCAACACCAGGTGAATAATTAAGCATACTAATAATTTGCAAGCTTTTGATTTTTGAAGGCTTTTTAAAATTTGCCACTGAATCTGATTAAAGTGTTTGTTATTGAAGATCTGATAATTTTGATTTCACGATATATTGTGAACTGCCCCAATATATTTTTTTCTGAATGAAAGGATAGTATAGAAATGTTCTCCATATACATACATGTCTCCACCTGCATTCTAAAATGTTAGCTGTAGCTTCATTTTGATGTGTGGATTGGCTCTAAAAGCATGCAATGAAAACATCTTTACTTCAGCTGCTTTTTGTTTTAAATTTCAAGAACATGCTGGTCCGGTTTTGGAAAGGTTAGCTATGTGGTTTTAAATCCTTCACGTTCCTCTTCAAATTCCTTATTGCCAGTGCATGCTGTCTTTCACTGTTTCCCCCTTGCACTGTGATATAATTAGGATGCTGAACACGGGAGGCGCTGTGGTCTAAACCACTGAGCCTCTTGGGCTTGCCGATCAAAAGGTCGGCGGTTCAAATCCCTGTGACGGGGTGAGCTCCTGTTGCTCTGTCCCAGCTCCTGCCAACCTAGCGGTTCTAAAGCACGCCAGTACAAGTAGATAGATAGGTACCGCTGTGGTGGGAAGGTAAATGGTGTTTCCATGCACTATGGTTTCCGTCACGGTGTCCCGTTGCACCAGAAGCGGTTTAGTCATGCTGGCCACACAACCCACAAAGCTGTCTGTGGACAAATGCCGGCTCCCTCAGCCTGAAAACGAGATGAGCGCTACAACGCTAAAGTCGCATTTGACTGGACTTAACCGTCCAGGGGTCCTTTACCTTTATGTTTAACTAGGATGATGTTGTTTACTGTGATAGGCCAGCCCTGGTATAGAGAAGCAATATCTCTGCAGGCTTCATGGGCTTGGCTGCCCACTGACAGTCCCTGGGGGTAGTCCCCACCCTACCTTGTGCACCCTGAAAGCTTTGCTCCCCTCGTAGTCTGGGACTTTCTCAACTTTGGGTCCCGAGATGTTGCTGAATTGCAGCTCCCATCAACGCTAGCCAGCTGTTAGGGATGGTTGGAATTGTGGTTCAAGAACATCTGGGGACCGAAGGTTGAGAAAGCCTTCTCTGGGAACTAGAGGAACAGTCAATGTCTATGAGCTCAGAAAGCTCTCTGCATCTGTGCATCTCCAATATGGCGCCCTGTTCAAAGCCAAAATTTGGCACACACACCCCCTCCAGTGGATCTTCTCAATTATGGATCAATTATGGATTTTAGCACATCCTTGGCTCATCACCCTGGGGGAGGGGGGACTACCTTGACTGCCTAAACCTGGCGCTAATCCCTGTTGGGAATTGCTCCCCACCCAATGAACCGTAATCCCCAGATTCCTAGCTTTTTTTTAAAATATATATATTTTTTAAAGTATGTTTCTAGCATTTATAGAACCTGAAATATGAAGCAAACTGTCCAAGCACCATTGTCATTTGTATTATGAGAAACTAGTTGTACAATAGGTTTAGTTCAGGGGTCAGCAAATGTTTTCAGCAGGGGGCCGGTCCACTGTCCCTCAGACCTTGTGGGGGGTGAACTGAAGGGTTCAACCAACCTGCTTATATAGAGCTCAACAACAACGCAACTGTAACATCTTTCTGTAACTATCCAATCACTGAATGTCACTTTCAATTCCTTATTTGCATATGTGGACCTGAGTGAAAACTATCTACAGTATCCCCCTGCTGGCCCAGGGTGAGAACTTCAGTATATAACAAATACCTTCCAGAGAGCAAGAAGAGGTACAACTAGAGAGAGTAGGTGAAGGTAAGGGTAAAGGATCCCTGGACAGTTAGGTCCAGTCAAAGGCGACTACGGGGTTGCAGCGCTCATCTTGGTTTCAGGCTGAGGGAGCCGGCGTTTGTCCACAGACAGCTTTCCAGGTCATGTGGCCAGCAGGACTAAAACGCTACTGGTGCATGGATGACCGTGACAAGTGCCAGAGCGCCCGGAAACACCGTTTACCTTCCTGCTACAGCAGTACCTATTTATCTACTTGCACTGGAGTGCTGTCGAACTGCTAGGTTGGCAGGAGCTGGGACAGAGCAACGGGAGCTCATCCCATCGCGGGTATTTGAACCTCCGACCTCCCAATCAGCAAGCCCAAGAGCAGGCATAGACAAACTCGGCCCTCCAGCTGTTTTTGGCCTACAACTCCCATGATCCCTAGCTAGCAGGACCAGTGGTCAGGGATGATGGGAATAGTAGTCCCAAAACATCTGGAGAGCCCAGTTTGCCTAGGCCTCCCCAAGAGGCTCAGTGGTTTAGACCACAGCGCCACCCGCGTCCCGCTAGACTTGCAGCGGTTCTCAACCTGTAGGTCCCCAGATGTTGTTGGACTACAACTCCCATCATCCCTGAGCTCTGACCTTGCTAGTGTGGGAATGTTCTAGGGTGCAGGAGAGGATATATTGACTAATTATTAAGAGAGTTTGTACTGGTCCAGTAAACACTTCCGCTGCGCCACCAGCAACAGCTCTCTTTGCAGAGTATTAATTAAGTCCAGTGCAGAGATTCTTGTTGCAGTACAAGCTTCAGAGTCTCAGCAGCAAAGAAATAACGACACAGAGAAGCCTGTCTTTCCAAAGACAGGTTTATTGCAGAAAGATAACAGAAACACCTCCGGAGCTTTCAGACATTTTTGCTTCACGCCCCACACACAGAGAAAACAAACACTCTTTATATACTGAGCAACTTAACAACTTAACGAGCTTGACTACTTAAAGTCACATGACATTGCTAACTTGCCAGCGTCTTAGGTTTCACACCCTAACACCCCCTCTCGCTGGCAATACAAAAAACAAAAATTACTTCAGACCCATTTCTTCACAAAAGTTTTCATGCCGCTGAAACCCAAGCGGTTTTGTAAAACCATCAGCTTGATTTTCATGACTGGGACAGTAATTTAATTTAACAATTCCTGCTTTTACCGTTTGACAAACATTTTGAAAGCGGATATCCAAATGTTTTGTACGACCTTTAAACTGCCCATTTTGTGCTAACTTAAGACACGGTTGATTATCACCCCATACAGTGATTGGAGTGATGGCCTTTTCATACATCTCTTGTGCCAAGCATTTGTAAAATTCTAGATCTCTACATAACTCAGATAAGGCACAGAACTCAGCTTCTGTTGACGACAAAGCAATTAGGTTCTGTTTCTTGGATCTCCACCCAATCAGAGAGTTACCAAATTTTATTACACAGCCAGACACTGATTTTCTATCCTTTAAATTTGCCCAATCACTATCTGCCCAACAAGTAATCTGTGCTTGTCCTTCCGAAGATAATTCAAGGCAAAAATCTTTGGTGTATTGTAAATATCTTAACACTCTTTGAATTCCTTTCCATGCATTTACACTAGGTTTCGAAGCTTCTCTGCTGAGTAAGTTAACAGCATAAGCAATATCTGGTCTACTCCATTGCGAAAGATGAAGTAAGCTTCCCAGTGCTGACTGAAAGATTTCAGCACGCTTGAATTCAGCACTATCCTTGAACTCATTGTCTTTTACAAAACCCATTTCCATTGGTGTTCTAACACCTGCACACTCCGCCATGTTAAACTTTTTCAACATTTGCAATATCTTGCCTTTTTGATTCAGTAGAAAACTGCCATTTTTGGTCCTATCTATCTGAACACCAAGATAGACCTTCACATCACCAAGATTCTTAACTTTGAAGTGTTTATTTAACTCTTTGGCTAGTTTTTTTACTTGTTCTTGTGTCTTTGAAGTATAAATCAGGTCATCTACATAAACAAGCAAAGATTCTTGAGCATCTCCTGAATTTCTGAAATATAAGCAATTGTCAGCCTTGCTTCTGCTAAAACCAATGCCTACCAAAACGTCATTCAAACACTCATTCCAATTATGAGCAGATTGCTTGAGTCCATAAATAGATTTATGTAGTTTCCATACCTGATTTGATTTACCAACTTTCAATCCTGGCGGTAGCTCCATATAGAGCTCTTCAGCCAAGTCTGAATGAAGATAAGCTGTAGAGACATCAAATTGATTCACTTTGAACCCTTTCTGAGCAGCAACTGCTAATAGTGCCCGTAGGGTTTCACTCCTTGAAGTGGGTGCATAGACTTCGGAATAATGTAACCTCTTTCTTTGCGTAAAACCTCGAGCTACAAGCCTTGCTTTGTACTCTGGTTTCCCCATCGCTGTTGTCTTTATCCTGTACACCCACCTACAACTTACTGCCTTGGCACCTTCTGGCAGTTTGGTGATGGAAAACACACCCAGTTCTTTCATAGAATTCAACTCCTTTTGCATGGCCTCACGCCACCTACTGGCCTCCTCCTGGGGTAATTGCTCAACCTCCTCAAAACTTTCAGGTTCACAATTTGCCAAACCAGCCCAAACACTAATAGCTTGGTACCTTTCAGGAGGTTTACCTTTGTTGGTACGCTGAGAACGCCTTAACAGTTCCTGCGATGTTCCTTCAGTTTCCCCCTCTGACCCAGAATCACTAGTCGTCACCTGTTTGTCACTAGTAGTTGAAGAACTTTCTGATTCTGACTTTACACGTCTCTCTTGCTGTACAGGTGAACTTTTAGAGCTAGAAGATTCTGACTTTACAGACTTGGGTGAACTAGGCGATTTCTCACCCTCATCCTCAGACTCAAATTTCTCAGTCTGTTCTGGAACTAATACCTGCCCTGGGGCCTGAGTTTCATTGTTACTGTTCACCACATCAAATAGTATGTCAGGATTTCCATGAATTTTATTCCAACCATCCTGTTCACAAAATTCCGCACTTCTGCTGATTGTGATTTTTGTTTGATTGCCTTCTACATTCACAAATCTCCAACCTTTTGTGTTTGCTTGATAACCACAGAAAAACATTTCTTTAGACCTAGGATCGCCTTTCCTACGTTGTGCCCTAGGCACCAGCACATAAGCACGACATCCAAAAACTCTTAGATGATCAATTTTTGGTTTTTTCCCAAATAGCATGAAGTAAGGAGTATTGCCTACTGTACTATTGTACACTCTGTTAAAAGTATAATTCGCATACAGTGCAGCCTCAGCCCAAAAACGCTGTGGAAGTCCAGAATCAAACAGCAAAGCAGCAATGGCTTCCTGTAATGTTCGAAATTTTCTTTCGGCAACTGCATTCTCCTGTGGTGAATAGGGATTGGTAAGTCTATGAACTATACCTTTCCTTTTTAACCACGTTTCCAGCGTGTGGTTCACAAATTCCCCGCCACGATCTGATTGTATTTTACGTACCCTGGTGTCAAATTTACATTCGACTTCTTCAATCCAATCCATCAGGATGGAAGCTGCTTGTAATTTTTCTTTCAGAAAGAAAACCCAACTAGCCCTTGAAAAGTCATCCACCAAAATTTGCATAAATCTCGCACCTCCAAGCGATTTGACTGGCATAGGGCCACACACGTCTGTGTGCACAAGTTCAAAGGGTTTCTTGCTTACTCTATCAGATCTAGGATAGTTACATGTCTTAACCTTAGCATGTTTACAAGCACAACAATCCAAAAAATTTGGACAGGGTTTAATGTTACACTCCTCAGCTAAATCTGGCATCTTGCTTACATACTTAAAGCATATATGAGCTAACCTTCTGTGTAGTAGATGTGCACAACCTGTATGAGGAGCCTTATTTACACACTTAGCTTGCGCTTCACCTGTTGAACATCTACCTGCTGCTAACTGCTCTTCAACCAAAACAAAAAGCCCATCCTCACAGGGAATTTTAACTAGCTCCTTCCCCTGTTTTGAAATGATGCACACATCATTTTCAAACTCAACCTTAAAACCACTTTTTACCAGGCATGACACACTCAAAAGTCCATTCTTCATTCCTGGAAGAACAAAAACAGGAAGGTTAGTTTGCAAACAGTTAACATAAATTGTGCCTTTAAGGTTCATTTCTCGTTTACTATTGTCGGCTATAGTCACAGTTTTTGCAACTGGCAATGTCTTGCAGTTCATCAAGCGGCCACTAGATGTCGCTGGAACTAAACTGTGACTTGCTCCACTGTCAATTATCCACTTCAAGGTTTGTTGGCTCCTTTTAGGACTCTTTTGTGCTGCCATTGCAGATAGCCCCTTATCAGCACCTGCTCCCCCTCTGGATCGTTGATTCTTGTAGTTCTCACATCGTCTTCCCCTGTAACTCCGGAAACTGGCCTTGGACTGTTGAAATTCCTGTTGCTTTTCTGGACACTTTGCTATCAAATGAAACCTGCTGCCACATCGAAAACATGACTTGCTGGCCATAGCAGACACTTGTGAGGCTTCCTTACAGCTCTGCCTGCTAGTTTCCCCATGCTGGGAATTATCTGAACATCCAACCCTTGGGGTATTTGAATTATCAATACGTTTTCGATGATGTTGATATTCTTGCTCACACAATCTACCAGTCACATAATTCATATTCAGCTGGTCCTCTGGCAAAACTTGTAAAGTTAGTACTAAGTTTTCAAACCCTGCATGCAGGCTGCTAAGCAGAGTATAAACTTTAATATTTTCAGGAAAATTCACACCTAAAGATGACAGTCGGTTGAAATACTCAGTCATCTGTGATGTGTGTTCAACCACACTATCCCCTGGCTTCAGTTTCAACTCATACAAAGCACGTATAATGTTCACCTTCTCTCCGGGCGTGGCTCTATGGTGAATTCGCCTAAGAGCTTCCCAAATTTCAAATGCAGACCTTAAATTTTCCACATGAGGTAATTGGGAATCGTCTATCGATACCATCAACATGCATCTAGCTTTAGTGTCCATTTTATCATGTTCCCTGTTCCGAGCATGTGCAGCAGCCTGTTGCTCTGCTGTGGCATCTGCTGCAACAGCCACAAACGGCTTTCGCCTCTGGACATAGTCAGCCCACACTTCTTTGGCTTCCAACCAGACTTGAGCCCTCTTAGACCACTGCACGTAATTAGCAGAGTTCAACTTTGTAAAGGGAACCTGGAAATTTTCCTTTGCCATTCTTGGGGTCTGCTGCTACTCCCTCTGTGTGCCCTTGCTTCTCTTTCCCCTTGGGATTTGTTTTACTCACTTTTCAGACGCCTCCAGCCTCTCAGTTCCTTTAAGAGCTGGATTTACAACCAAGCCGGTCTTCTCTCATCCGAAAGCTGCTTTCACTTTCTCTGCACACAATACAGCTGTAGAAACGTAGAAGGATCCATAACCTAAGAGAGTTTGTACTGGTCCAGTAAACACTTCCGCTGCGCCACCAGCAACAGCTCTCTTTGCAGAGTATTAATTAAGTCCAGTGCAGAGATTCTTGTTGCAGTACAAGCTTCAGAGTCTCAGCAGCAAAGAAATAACGACACAGAGAAGCCTGTCTTTCCAAAGACAGGTTTATTGCAGAAAGATAACAGAAACACCTCCGGAGCTTTCAGACATTTTTGCTTCACGCCCCACACACAGAGAAAACAAACACTCTTTATATACTGAGCAACTTAACAACTTAACGAGCTTGACTACTTAAAGTCACATGACATTGCTAACTTGCCAGCGTCTTAGGTTTCACACCCTAACAATTATATCCTTATCCAACTTGTGCTAACAAGTTCCCAAAATATCAGCAGAGTTCATATACATTCCCTTTAAGTTCGCAACGGTAATGTGTGCACAGGTAATGTGTGTACAAGACACAACACAGTCTTTATAAAAGTATAAAAGAGTTTACTCACGTTCTGTTCACAACATGATCCCAGAAGGCAGACAGGCTTAAAAAGGTTACATACACTTATAATCTATCTTGTTGCAAGATAGACCTTATCTCCTCTCTTGGCTGAGAGCCAAGAGAGCATCTTTAGATGCTTCCTCATCGAAGGAAAATGGCAGAGAGAGAGAGATGGCTGCCTGCCCTGTGCTTTTGTCATTACCTGCACAGGTGAGGCCACACCCACCTCTGGTCACATGCGGAGGAAGTCCGTCCCCAGGAAGTTTACCTGCTTGCTGGACAGACATCCCTCCCCATGTTCTAACATGTACACTCTAGGAATGTTGTCATTGACTGCTCCTGTGTTTACATCCCACAGCTAGCTAGGGGTGATGGGAGTTGTAGTTCAACAACATCTGGGGACCCACAGGTTGAGAAAGGCTGCACTAGAGAGAGAATAAAGAAGCAATAGCCAGTCACTGAGGCACATTGTCCTTGGTCCTGGATGTACATTGGGTGTTTGCAAAGAGGTGTGGGAGAATTGCGATTGGTGCCTCCTCATGCTTTTGTCAGGAGGGTGGGAACATGAGAACGAGCCTGTTCTGCGGTGGCACCTCATTTGTGGAATTCACTCCCCAGGGAGGGGGGAGAAGGGGCTCTCTCCTTCTAGCCATTGGTCAGCAGTCATGGCTATTTAACATTTGACAGGAAAGGGGAGACTATAAGTGTTAAGTCGTGGGTTGACATAGCAGCCGGCACAGCGATCTCTTCAAGTAGCTCTTTATTATGGTAAGCTGGAATAGAACTGACAGCGAACAGCTCAGCCGGCCTGTATTTATAGTCAGCCGGCTGTCAACATTGTAACCACAACAGCTCAGAGTTCCCGCCTAAAATAACGGACGCGGACCTGAGTGAAAACTATCTACAGACCTGAGTGAAAACTATATACAGTATCCCCCTGTTGGCCCAGGGTGAAACTACACTACATAACACCCCTCCCCACCGAGATAAGGCGTTAGTTACAATCGTAATGGTTTCCTTATATACAGCACTACGCGTAATGGTTCAATTAAGCACAAAAGCATATCGGTTACATTTCCCATACTTAGACCAACAGTGATACCTGTCCAACAACATAGTCCTTTAAATAAGTTGGGCGCTTGGAAACTCTGCCAGACCGCCAGGGACTGGTAGCCAAGTCCGGAGGGCCACACAGTTCTCGCTGAGGCTGTGGTGCGACCCTAGGTGGCGTTGGAACCAACTCCCCTGGATCCGCTGCTGTGGGTGGAGCCTCCGCAAGTGGAGTGGTCTGAGTCTGTTCTGAAACGGCTTGGTTCGGCTCCACGCTGGCAGTTTGCGAGGGAGGTGTAGGTGGGGCCTCGCCATCTGTACGTGTCTCTTCTGGAGCCGCAAGCGCAGTTGGGGGCACCTCGGTAGTGTCCAAGTCCCCAACCCTGCGCCTAAGCTGGTCTATGTGCCGTCGCCACAAGCGTCCGTCTTCGAGTGCCACCTGGTATGAGCGAGGTCCAGTGACTCCCACTACTGTGGCTGGCACCCAAGGGATGTCCCCCACATAGTTCCGGGCAAAGACCTGGTTTCCTGGGACAAATGACCGTGGTGCATTGGCACAGCCTGGGGGTTCAGCCACGGCAAAGTCTGGGTGTAGCCGGTCGAGCGGTGACCTGAGGCGGCGGCCCATAAGCAGTTCAGCAGGGCTCCTCCCTGTGGCCGCATGAGGGGTGATGTGTTGCACGAACAAGTATTCGGCGACCCGCTCATGCCAGTCTCCCCGGTCCAGGCGCGCCAGTGCCTCTTTTGTCGAGCGCACCATTCTTTCTGCTTGCCCGTTGCTGGATGGATGAAAAGGTGCCGTTAGGGCATGGCGGATGCCCAGTCCCAAAAGATACCGCTCAAACGTGCCTGACGTGAACTGCGGTCCGTTGTCAGAGACCAGGACATCAGGACACCCATGCGTTGCAAACAGGCCTCGCAGCACCCGGATGACAGCTTCGGTAGTGGTGGAGGGCATCAGGGCGACCTCCAGCCATTTGGAATAGGCGTCCACCACTACCATAAAGGTCCGGCCGTGAAAGGGGCCAGCCAGATCGATGTGCACCCTCGACCAGGGTGTCTTTGGCGTCTCCCAGGTGTGTCCCTTAGCTGCCGGTGGTGCAGGCCTCGACTCTTGGCACGCTTGGCAGGCGGACACCCAGGCAGTGATGGCATCGTCCATATTAGGCCACCAGACGTAACACCGAGCCAACGCCTTCATTTTGACAATTCCTGGGTGGCCAACGTGCAGAGCCTCCAGGACGCGCTGACGGAGTCCCTGGGGAATCACGACGCGGTCTCCCCACAGCAGACAGCCACGATGAGCTGAGAGTTCATGTTGTCTGGTTGCGAAGGGCTGGAACTCCGATGCAAAAGGCCCTTGTGGCCACCCCCTCCACACCCAGTTGAGCACCCGGCTGATGGTGCGATCCTGGGCAGACGCGGAGGCCACAGTGGCAGCCGATACAGGCGCTGTCGGAAGATCCTCAATCAGAAGGAGCGATGAAGCTGGAGCCGGGTCTTCCACAAATGCTGGAAGAGGGCAACGGCTGAGGGCGTCGGCATGGCCCATCGATTTCCCCGGGCGATGGATGAGCCGGTAGTGGTAGGCAGCCAGGAAAACAGTCCATCGCAGCATGCGTGGTGAGAGGACCGGTGGAGTTGGACGATCACCGGCGAGGAGGCCCAGGAGTGGCTTGTGGTCAGTGATGAGGTCAAAAGTCCTGCCATAGAGGTATTCATGGAACCTCTTCACCCCAGCCACAAGTGCCAATGCCTCCTTGTCGAGCTGGCTGTAATTCCGTTCCGTCGGAGATAGTGTCCTGGAAAAGTAGGCGAGCGGTGCTTCTCTTCCATCTGGAAAACGGTGACTAAGGACAGCACCGATGCCAAAAGGTGAGGCGTCGCAGGCAAGGACCAGCGGCCTGGATTCACTGTACTGTACCAGCACACTGTCTGAAGAAAGGAGAGCCTTGACCGCGTTGAAGGCCGCCGTCTCCCGATGACCCCAGGCCCAAGGCGTCTTAGTGCTAAGGAGTCGGTGAAGAGGCTCAGCCACTGTGGCTTTGTGGGGCAGGAACATGTTATAAAAGTTCAGCAGCCCCAGGAATGCCTGCAACTCCGTTTTGTTCTTTGGGGTGGGGGCCTGCTGGATAGCACGGATCTTGGATGTGGTTGGATGAAGGCCGGAGGCATCGATAAGATAGCCCAGGAACTCTACCTGTGAAACGGCAATCTGGCACTTCTCCCTCTTTACCTTGAGCCCGGCCTCCTGGAACCTGGTCAGCACGGCACGGAGGCGCTCGAACAGCTGCTGGTGTGAGTCTGCAGACACCAAGACGTCATCAAAATATGGTACCACGCCCGGAAGCCCTTGCAGGAGACGCTCCATAAGGCTTTGGAAGATGCCAGGAGCCACACTCACCCCGAACTGCAACCGGCGGCAACGGAATGCCCCCCGGTGGGTGACGATCGTCTGGGCCTCAGCAGTGGCATCATCGACAGGCAGTTGTTGATAGGCTTGGGCAAGGTCCAGCTTAGCGAAGACCTTACCCTCACCCAGGGAATGCAGCAGGTGGTGGACAACAGGAACCGGATAAGCGTGCTGCTGAAGTGCCTTGTTAATCGTGCACTTGTAGTCAGCGCAGATTCTCACCGACCCATCTGGCTTGACAGGTGTGACGATGGGGGTTTCCCACTTTGCGTGGTCAACCGGCTCCAAAACTCCTTGGGCGATCAGTTTGTCCAGTTGTTCGTCCACCTTAGCCTTGAGAGCAAAGGGAACCCGGCGTGGCTTTAGCTTGATGGGGGCGACTTGTGGATCAAGGCTAAAGGAGATGGGCGTACCTGTATATTGCCCCAAGGTGCCGTCAAAAACCTCGGCAAAGTCCTTGACCAGACCCTCAGTCTCTGCGTTAGAGATGCAGTTGATGCCGGTGATTTCCAGGCCGAGGGCATCAAACCAGTCTAGCCCTAGGAGGCTTGGCCGCTGACCTTCGACCACCACCAACCGGAGCAGGCCCGAAAAATCCTTGAAGGCGATCCGGAACCGGCCAACGCCTACCACGGGAATGTCGTTTCCCTGGTAGTCTCTCAGGTGTACGCGGTGAGAGTCGAGTTGCCTTTTGGACACTCTGGGTACCAGTCTTTTGAGGGTGCTCCATGACATGATGGACAGGGCAGACCCGGTGTCGATCTCCATGTCACATGGAGCTCCTTCAATGAGCACCGTGACGTTCAGCTTGCGTCGCGTCGACGAGTCGGTTTGGCCAATCGTGGTTCCAGACGGGCAGCGGCAGTGGGTGAGTGCGAAACAACTTTCCTTGGCAGACTGGAGTGAAGACTTGGACTTGCGAGTCGATGAAGGGGGGGTGTCAGACGGAGCCGATCGGCAGACCTTAGCGATGTGGCCCCTTCTGGAACACTTCCTACAGATGGCGTCTCTGAATCGACACTTGGCACGGGAATGGTTGCCTCCGCAGCCAGCACATTCTGGTTGGCCCTTGGACTTCTGTTGGAACTTCCTGCGCTCCCGCTTTGTCTGGTGCACGTCATCGTCTTCACTGGAGGATGCCTCCTCACTGCTGGCCTCTTCATGATGCACCAGAACTGGCTCCCTAGCAAGACGCGGGCTGCTGGACTTGCGGATCTCCTGGGCGGAGCGTTCAGCAGCTTCTGAGGCCACAGCCTCCTCAATGGCTTTCTGTAGCGTGAGGTCTGGCTTGGCTAGGAGGCGCCGTTGCAGATGGATGTCCCGGACCCCGCAGACGATTCGATCCATCAGGGCATCGTCTAAGTCTCGGAACTCACAGTGCATTGCAGCCTGTCGCAGGGCGGTGGTGTAGTTGTTGATTGACTCCCCCTCTGCCTGGTTCCGGTGGTAGAACGCATGGCGGGCAGCAATCTTGGACGGCTTTGGTGCGTAGTGGTTGCGGAGCTTCTCTTGGATCGTGTCCCATGGTGTTGTCTGGACTGCTTCAGGCGCAACCAACGCTCGGGCCGTCTCAAACACCTCAGGCCCACAGAGGCTGAGGAATAGGCCCCGCTTCCGATCCTTTGATACTGCTGTCAGCTCGTTGGCTTGGAGGTAGCAGTCGAACCGAGCGAGGTAGGAGTCCCATGATTCAGATGCTGGCGCAAACGGCGGTAGAGGCACAAGTGAAGCCATGATTCCGATGCCGGCGTGAAGGGCGATGGATGGAACACAGTGCTCCAGCCAGAACAGTCAGCTCTGAATTGGTTCTGCCCAGTGATTTCGCTCAGTGATTTCGCTCTGTGATTCAGCTCAGTTCAGAGGCTGGCCGCATCTGGCTGTGCTCTGATGTCCATCAATCCCACCTTCGTCGCCAGTGTTAAGTCGTGGGTTGACATAGCAGCCGGCACAGCGATCTCTTCAAGTAGCTCTTTATTATGGTAAGCTGGAATAGAACTGACAGCGAACAGCTCAGCCGGCCTGTATTTATAGTCAGCCGGCTGTCAACATTGTAACCACAACAGCTCAGAGTTCCCGCCTAAAATAACGGACGCGGACCTGAGTGAAAACTATCTACAGACCTGAGTGAAAACTATATACAGTATCCCCCTGTTGGCCCAGGGTGAAACTACACTACATAACAATAAGCACATGGAAGTATGCATGAAATATACTCGGAGTCGAGTGTGAATTTCATGCTCTTTATTCAGCTCGTAGGAGCAATGAATCAAACTTTCCCCAAAACGTCTAGCTATATATACATTATTCACACAATGGGCCCCACGTGATTGTCTAATTCCAGGCTGCTCCTGCAGGCCAATCAGGTTGCTGATTCACTTCCTCCAGGAGCCTGATTGGCTGCTCCTGCAGGCCAATCAGGTCGCTGATTCACTTACACCTGGAGCTGGATTGGGTGGCTCCTGCGGACCAATCAGACTGCTGCATGCTGGATCCTACTGTTCTAGGATTCAGCTCAGTACATAATAATGCATCTACCTTGGGGGGGGGGGGGCTGTACTGAAACACTCTGCAGTAGATGTCCGATCCCCTGCATGCCAACAGAGAATTTAGCTGCATGTGAGCATTAGTGAGTCAGACATGGTTTTCTCTTCTGTAGGAACAGAGGAGAGTGGATACCCAGTTCGGACAAAACAGATTGTGTACATACACTCTACCCTTCAAGCTCATTTGGAGCACATTCATTCCCCTCAAAGAATTGTGTGCCAAGAGATGAAGGTCATGGACTACATGGAATTGGCAGACATGACTGGCAGAATCCGTGACCAGGGAGAAGAGTTGGTGGAGGAAGATTGGAAGTTTAAAGATTACCTGCAGAAGCACTGTAAAATTAAGGAATGTTGAAATGACGTTTGATTGAAAATAAGTGGTACTGGTAAAGAGATGCTTAAGAAAATGTAAATAGGGAATGATAATTGGAAATGGATATTTATAATAATAGGTTAATATATGGAGTAAGGATAAATGCTAGAGGGTAAGGATTTGCTGAATTTAATATTTGAACTGGAATACAAAATGGGAGGTGTGAGGAGGTCAAGAAACTAGTGAAGAAAATATAAGACTTGAAAATATTAATTCATTTTTAGCTTTGTTTTTTGGCTTTTCTTCTTCTTACTCTCCATTTTTTACTTTTTTTCTCTCTCTCTCTTTCCTCTATCAACTGTTTTTCTACTGTGTATTTTTATTTGTCTTGTTTTTGTAGTTTAAAAGCTTAAACGTTTAAATGTTGGATTTTGTTTTTATTGTTTGTGAAATATTAATAAATATCATTTAAAAAAAAAAGAATTGTGTGCCAAGGCACCCTAGCCACAAAGTTCCCAGCAGAACAATAAAACACACCAACACAAAGGATTTTGGTTTATGGGTTCAAGCAGGCCACAACTTTATGGGTTACAGATGTGAGCAGTTTGGCTTAGGCATTGGGGTGAAGCCAGGCTATATCTTGACTCCTGCCCATCTGCAGGGAGTCTACTTAAGGGCAAACCACCGATAGGGGGCGCCCTATGACTTACATCAGATAGTGGCACGCCAAGGGGTCCCCGTAGAGGCTGTGACATGGCCCTAGCCCCCGTCCAGGCTTCGGACAGGATCCACACCCCAGATCCCTTCACAGCAGGGGTAGGCAACCTAAGGTCCGTGGGCCAAATGCAGCCCAATTGCCTTCTCAATCCGTCCTATGGTACGTTCCGGGAATCAGTGTGTTTTTACATGAGGAGAATGTGTCCTTTTATTTAAAATACATCTCTGGGTTATTTGAGGGGCCTGCCTGGTGTTTTTACATGAGTAGAATCGGTGCTTTTATTTAAAATGCATCTCTGGGTTATTTGTGGGGCATAGGAATTCGTTCATTTCCCCCCCCCCTTCAAAATGTACTCTGCCCCCCCCCACATGGTCTGAGGGCAGTGGACCAGCCCATGGCTGAAAAAGGTTGCTGACCCCTGCTTTACAAGTTACCCTTACTGAGGAAACTCAGTCTCCAGTATTTTCCTATTATTATTATTATTATTATTATTATTATTATTATTATTATTATTATTATTATTATTATTTCCTATTATTATTAGTATTATCATTATTATTATCCCATCCACAGGTTTTTTTTTCTTCCTGGATTCAAACTGGAGACACACTACAATCAGAAGGATATGTATGCACTTTCTCAAATTTTCCCCAAACCACAAGAGCAAACCCTCCCTGTAAATTCAGGACAGCACAGTTTAACTCTGCCCTCGCTCCCATTTCAGAAAGTTCAAGCATGTCTTGAAAATTCCTCAGCTGGTTATTTTGATTGGTGTGTAACTGGAATTTATAAGTTTCTGGAATGCAGAGTTAAAGTAAATTATCAAACCATCAATTCTAGCACTCGCCAGGACGGACGGACGGACAACAAAATAATATAATTTGGCATCTGAACAATTGGCATTACTGATTGTATTATAATTTGGTATTATGACAATGAGGCTTTTATTGGGTTATTGTACAGTGGTACCTCAGGTTAAGTACTTAATTCATTCCGGAGGTCCGTTCTTAACCTGAAACTGTTCTTAACCTGAAGCACCACTTTAGCTAATGGGGCCTCCTGCTGCCGCCGTGTTGCCAGAGCATGATTTCTGTTCTCATCCTGAAGCAAAGTTCTTAACCTGAAGCACTATTTCTGGTTAGTGGAGTCTGTAACCTGAAGCGTATGTAACCTGAAGCGTATGTAACCTGAGGTACCACTGTAATTGAAAACTAATAAAAATTATTGCACAAGAAAATTCCTCAGCTGCAGTGAGCTACATGAAGGAATCCTACTATGGATTTATTCCCTGTCTACAGTGAACACTTCTTCTTTTTTTCAAAGTTATTATTTTTAAAAGCACCTTAAAGGCTAACGCAATGCTACAGCATAAACTTTCATAGACTGGACTCCACTCCATCACATACATTAAACAGGTAGGTGAAAGGAGGATAACATCTAAAGGAGAGAGAGAGAAATGTTAATCTTGAGAACGGAGGAAAATGAAATACAGATATTAGGCAGTCGCTCCCTTTTTAAACACACCAAAGATACAGGCAGCTAAGGGAAGCTAAGCTCAGCTCCCTTCTTACCTGCTCTCACCTTACCTGGCTGCATTCCATTGCTTCAAAAACATTTTCTTCACCTTGACTCCTTTAAGTTATTGGAGCTGGGCTGGGAGAAAAGTGCTTTAAAGGAACAGCAAGCTGACGAGGACAGGGTTTGTTCCCAGCTTATGTGCTCCTCCTTTCTGAGGAGATGAGAGAGGGAAAGGAAGGAAGTAGCTGGCATGCCAGGGTATTCGTCCATTTTGCCCAGTATTGTTTAGCTGTGCTAACCAGAGCCGAGTGCAAAAATGAGGGAGCACATTTTGAGTGTAGGAATTTCTTTTCAGCACCGGTACTGAACTGAGACCACAGACCTTTCGCACAAAGGCCTGCTCCTAACTTTCTTCATTTCAGCAGCCTAATGTAGTTGGGGACAGGGTGGATAAAAATCAGTGATTTTTAAAAAGAATAATAATAAAAATCAGATTTTTTAAAATTTAAATTAGATTTTTTAAAATTTAAATTGGATTTTTTAAAATAAAATGCTTTTGCAGGAAAAAAAATCTTTATAAAGATAGTTTTCTATTTAAGTTACCTTATAGTCCAAAGGCTATTCATCAGCAAATAATGATTTGTTCTAAGTTTTTCATGTATACTAAAACACAGTGTAAGTTTTTCTTTAAAAAAAGTTTAACCACATCGGTTAACAAACATGGATACATATGCTATAATGTTATTGTTTTAGTTAAATAAATTGCTTAAATTGTTCTTAAGGAAATGATTATTTTTCTCCTTCCAATAAAGCACAGCAGAAAAGTTGTCCAAATATAAGCAATAATTTCATAATTATCTGTCTACGCATTTCTGATAGAATAACTAAATCAGTAATTTTTGATGTAACTGTAAAAGCTACTCTGAAAATTTATTATTCCAAAAACGAAACCTTCCTCTGGTTGTAAATACTAAGAGGATGCCAGCAAGATTGAACCTTTCTGTAAAAAATGATTTAAATCAAGCCTTACGGACCAGTGATTTAAATCAAGTCTTACTGATTAGTGATTTAAATTGATTTGATTTAAATCAAATCCACTCTGGTTGGGGGAAAAGCCATTTTGATGTTGGGATTGTTAAGCAATTGGTGACCCTTGCTGAACCCCAGAGATCTGTCAGCACATTCAGATCTAACTTCTGCCAGCCTCTGCCAACATGCTGCCTCTTTTAAGTGGGGATGAAACCCAGGCCATTTCCACACACAAGGCAAATGTTTGGCCACTAAGCTGTGTGATGCCCTTCCCTTTTTTCCCATGTGAACAGGGCAAACGGCTGCTCACTGCAAGCAAAACAAGTAAAACAAAGAAAGAGAAGATCAAATAAAGGGAAGATACCTACTTGTAAAGGTGGCGCTGTGGGTTAAACTACAGAGCCTAGGACTTGCCGATCAGAAGGTCAGCGGTTCAAATCCCCGCGACGGGGTGAGCTCCCGTTACTCGGTCCCTGCTCCTGCCAACCTAGCAGTTCGAAAGCACGTCAAAGTGCAAGTAGATAAATAGGTACCACTCTGGTGGGAAGGTAAATGGCCTTTCCGTGCACTGCTCTGGTTTGCCAGAAGCGGCTTAGTCATGCCAGCCACATGACCCGGAAGCTGTACGCCGGCTCCCTCGGCCAATAAAGCGAGATGAGCACTGCAACCCCAGAGTCGGTCACGACTGGACCTAATGGTCAGGGGTCCCTTTTCCTTTACCTTCTGTAAGGTCAACCTTACAAGGTTCTTGCAGTGGTAAGGCAGGTGAATTTAATACCGTATTTTTCTGTGTATAAGATGAGTGTTTTTTATCCAAAAATAATATAAAAACTTGGGGGTCGTCTTATACACGGGTGGTGCAGAGAGTAGGCGCGAGTAGGAGACACACAGCAGTGATTGGGCGTGTGATTGGTGGATGAGGCCAGGTGTGGTCCAGATTTGTTGTTGTTGTGGCAACTGGTCGGGGGATTTGTGGCTGCGTTCGGTCAGACGATTGGAGCATAGCTGTCAACATTTCCCTTTTTTAAAAGGGAAATTCCCTTATTCCGAATAGGATTCCTCGCAAGAAAAGGGAAAAGTTGACAGCTACGGATTGGTGCCTTCTGCGAGGCGTGCAATTGGCAGCTGCGGCCAGGCGGTTGAGCGATTGACGGCCACCCCCATAAAAAGCTGGACAACTCTGGGCAATTCCCCCCCCCCAAAAAAGCTTAACATCTTCCCCCAATTTCTTAATTTGGAGTCCCAAAGAATAGGGGTCATGTTATACACGAAAAAATACGGTACATCAACATCACCCTTATTCTTATCCTTCCATAGGACCCAGAAAACAATACATTGTGTAACAAATGCTATCCAACCCAAATCATGTGGCGTCCTAGGCTATATACCTGGGGCAGCAAAAATGCAACAATAATAATCTGTTCTAACCATTTGCTGTCCTTTCATGATATCCCAACTTTTCTGATTGAGCCTCACTCCCAGCGATCCAGTTTGTGAATCGGAAGTGGGGACTGGGTCACCAATAAAGTGTGTGCGTGTCTGTGTGTGATGGGGGCGGGGGGGGCGAACTTATAGGAGGCTTTGGAGAGATTTTGGAGCTGAGAGTCCACCCGGAGCATGCCGTTATTTCAAGATCCGAGTTAAGAATGTCAGAAAGGAGCGCGGTGGCGAGGAAGCGTCTGCGCTGGAAGCCAACCCAGACATTGCCTGCCGGAAGAATCACCTGTAACAGGTGAGCAGGCACAGTGATCCTCCGCAGGCTTGGGATCCACGGCAAGAAGTCGACCAACTTAAACCTAGCAAGAATCAGCATTCGCGGATCTGCTTCTGGCTTTAACTTCACGGCCCCACCTGGCGACTCTCTACGCGCAGGCTCCACCTCTGAGATCGCTCACAGAGCAGCAGGAGACTCTTGATTATGAGGGTCGTGGGTTCGAGTCGCATGTTGGGCAAGAAAAAGATCAGTGAAATGTTGGGGGCTGGCGTTCTCCCACGTTTCCACAAACCCCATCGCGCAATATCCCTCTCCTTCCCCACCTCTCTCTCTCCCTCTCTCCCTTTCCCGTGGCAAATGCTGCGAAGTTCAACGCACAAGCCCACTTCGCTCCGATTTCAAAGCGGAACGAAAGGGATCGCTCAGCTTTGGGGCGGTGAGAATCCGTGCAAACCTGCGGGGAGAAAAGTGAGTGCCAAACGTTCCTTGTCTCCGCGCCACCCCCACTTGCGTCTCCGGGGGCGGATCCTGCTCGCTTCCTGCGCGCAATCGTGAGTCACTCCGGCTGCGCATAAAGGCAGCAGGTCCGCTCCAGCTGCTCCAGACTCGGAGATCACTTCAAGAGCACAAGCTGCGGATCTTGAACGGCGCTGGGCAGCTAGTGAAAGCTCCTCCTCGGGAATATCTATTTATATAATAATATTATATTATTATTTATTTTATCATATCCGCGATTTCGGAAGCTGAGCCTGCTACTTTGTGCGCTAAAAATGATTGCACCCTGCGTGGTCTTGTTTTCTCTCTTGGCCATCAGCCAAGCAGGTGAGTGCTGCTGATCTTTCTAAAATGAAGTCTACCAAAAAATTCAGTGCTGTGTTGAGCTGGGATGGTGGGGCCACTTACCTTCGGTGCAAATCCTACTGACTTCCTAGGGTTGCGCATTGCTATCTCTTTTTGTCCTTTTCCTGGCGCTCTTCGGGTTTTTAAGAAAGGTTCCTGGCTACGCTTACCATTCAGAGTGGCGATGAAAAAAACCGAAGACCACCGATACTGTTTTGTTGCAATATATGCAGGGTTGAACTTTGAAGGAGTCTGGAAATGTTTAAGTAACCCTGAAATGAGAGGTTAACTTGTAAAAGTGCTGAAAGTTGAGGGTGTCTCACACAGCAGTCCCCCAAAAAGTATTTTTTGGGTCAGGTTAGGTTAGGGAAAAAATGTCATGTAGGGGAGAAGTCTTAGTTATGGACTATAGATAAAAGTATTTAGAGTTTTCGGGCTGTAAGAACATGAGTGGTTTTATCCTTGTATCTATGAATGTATTTTAACTGAATATAATTATTTCTGGCTTTGTCTCCTCGGCACCTATGTTGTCTGAATCAGGGTTAATTTCCTTTAACAAAAGGCAAATGTAGAGGAAAAAAACCAGTATCTCCTGGTGCTTTTCCTCCTGCCTTCCATGCACTCATTCTGAAAAGATTAATGAAGCAGTAACTAAACATTACGCCCATTCATACCCTTTCTTCTTCCTTGGCCAGGAAAAGTTATGTAAGGGAGGGCAAGGAGCTGAGAGCATCAAAAGTGTGTGATGCTGGTGTTAAGGGCAGCCTTTTTCTGTACGTCATTTGCCTAGCCTGGGGAGATGCTTCGTAACTTCTGTTTTCAAACTAGTGTATGCTTTCTTTCTTTTTTACATTCTTTTATTTATGTGTGGATAATCCATGCTGCAGAGTTAAATGTATATAAATGGTTGCCAGTGATTTTCAGAAGTGCATCCTGCTAAGTATCTTCTTAGGAGATGGTCAGAAACTTTGAGAACCGCTGGGGGGGGGGGTATGGTGGCATAGAGGAAGGATTAGACATCAATGCCGGTAGTACTCTGAGGCTTTATTAGAAGTTGCTGGTATCATTATGTTCACTTGAAAGTGAACTAAAGTTTCTTACAGCACAAACCTAATCAGAGGAGGAAGCCTAATTGGAGCTTGTTCTCAGATATAGGGGTTGTATCCTTAGATATGCAATATAATGTCCTAGATGAAAGCTTTGTTACATTTCAGGGATATGTGTTATATTTGCCTGCCTTTGTTCCTGCCAGTGGTACTAATTTCTGCTAACATGATCTAGTAAAAGTTGTACATGTTTCATAAGAAAAACTATTGCCCAAGAATTTAAATATTACGACTAGTGAAATCCATTCTTCGGGGTTTATATGGAGTAGGCAATTGCCTTCTCTTCCATCTTTGCCTAGAGCAGACTCCCCATTCAAGAAGAGGTTTTTTTCCAGCTGAAAGTTCCTATGAAATGACTCTTCGGTGTTAGTGTGTCTGCAGAAGCAGCAGCTACGGCAGAAATCATTTCCCCAGCAACAATACAGGGGTGCTAGTGATGATTCTGTAGGCAGCTGCATTTAGAACTATTTTCCAAAATTGGGGTGCTTTCCACCCAAGATAGTTAGATCTGCCTCCTGCTGCTTCTTCATGCTCTCAACAGCTACACCATAACCTCATGTGCATGATGCACTAACAAACTAGAAAGGCTGGATGCATTCTGTGGGCAAATATAATATGATGGTATCAAGTGGCAGTTGGTCTCTAGGGAACTAATCAATTAGCATTGGTCCAAGGGCCTTTATAAGACTCTAGATCTTGCTTTGACAGCATACCTCTTGATTCCTTTCCAGTTAATCCTTGCTGCTCAAATCCATGCCAAAACAGAGGAGTCTGCATGACAGCAGGATTTGACCGCTATGAATGTGACTGTACGCGGACTGGTTATTACGGGGAAAACTGCACTACACGTACGTATTCCAGAAAGTTACGCTTGCACAATTAGCATTTAGGAGCATTTAACAGTTTTTGCTAACGTTCATTGCACTTCGTTCCTTACAGCGGAATTTTTTACTTGGCTGAAAGTGACGCTGAAACCCACACCGTCCACAGTCCACTACCTTCTCACTCATTTCAAAGCAGTCTGGGATGTAATCAACAACTTCCCTTTCCTCCACAATGCCATCATGAGATACGTATTGATGTGTAAGTATCCATATCTCTTAATTCTACTTTTACACCACAGTCCCGTACGCATCTACTCAGAAGTAAGTCTCTTTGAGTTCATTGGCACTTCCTCTCGGGTAAATGAGCATTGGACTGGAGGCTTAAGCTTGGGGGTAGATATTTACCCAAGCACTATGAAGTGCTATATGTTGGTTCCAATTTATTTTGATCTAATGCAGTAACCGCACTCTAGCCACTCAGCCTTCTAATAAATGGCATTAGGCAAAGCAATGGCTAAGTCAAGCTTCTTCTTTGGGTGCCATCTGCCTCTTTTTGAAGATAAGAGCAAAAGTTCAAATGTTTCTTC
Organism: Podarcis liolepis; assembly: GCF_965112155.1. Lineage (NCBI taxonomy): Eukaryota > Metazoa > Chordata > Lepidosauria > Squamata > Lacertidae > Podarcis > Podarcis liolepis. The sequence goes on along the minus strand of NC_139559.1, from coordinate 90,380,135 downwards.
AAAGTCCATGTATGGTACACACTGAAAATAGGTTTAGCCATTGTGCGTGACAGGGGTGGGGAATCTCTGTCAAAGAGTTTTGAGCACCCTTGCCAAACTCCGGTTCTTGGGAATCTGAGAGAAACCATTGATGGACATTTTAAGTGTAAGAATATTTTGGCGTAATTGTAACCAAGAGACAAAAATGTAGAGAGAGTAAAATTGAAAATGGATTTTTACGTTCCGCGTCACTTCTGAAAATGGACTTTTCAAGGTCAGATGCTTACCCCCTGTGGGGCTTAGACTGTGAAACTAGACTGTGTGGGAAATCTTATGGAGAAGGTTCTCTGTCTCCATACTGTGGTCATTTAAGCATGGTCATAATTTTCCTGGTCCTTTCTCTCCCCTTCCAGCAAGATCCCATTTAATAGAGAGCCCACCAACATATAACAGCCATTATGGATACAAAAGCTGGGAAGCCTTTTCGAACCTTTCTTACTATACTAGGACTCTTCCGCCAGTAGACCACAACTGCCCAACCCCTATGGGTGTGAAAGGTAAGAAGAGGGGGGGGGGATCTGTGCATGTGAATGTAAGAAAAAATGAAATATTATTCCTCCTGTATGTACACAAGGCCAGTGGGGGCAACGCTGTCCTCCCTTCTCAATGCAATGGTTAATTATGTTCAGTGAATGCCTGAAAACGGCTTAAACATTAGAAAATATGTCTGAAGGAGAAACACAAGATATTGAGTGTGCATTGCAGCACATATTTTCCCAGTGGAACGTTCTGTCGTCCTTTGTCAAAGGAACAGAAAACTTGCTGTGGTTGTATATCAGCCAACAGGTTGTGTGTATATTGGCAACCAAATGAATAACTAACAGGTTTAAACCAAGACAACTATATTTAGTATGATAATTAACAATCGGACAGGTTCCAAACTGCAAAGAAACTATCAACATGCATTAAGCTGGGGTTTGACATTTTTAATTCTTCCTGTCAAACTCCTGTAGAACAGACAGGAAACGGCTGCAGTTATTCAGTCTCTAGTGCATGGGTAGGCAAACTAAGGCCCGGGGGCCGGATCTGGCCCAATCGGCTTCTCAGCATACCGTGGACGGTCTGGGAATCAGCGTGTTTTTACATGAGTAGAATGTGTCCTTTTATTTAAAATGCGTCTCTAGGTTATTTGTGGGGCCTGCCTGGTGTTTTTAAATGAATAGAATGTGTGCTTTTATTTAAAATGCATCTCTGGGTTATTTGTGGGGCATAGGAATTCGCTCACAAAGTCTGAGGGACAGTGGACCAGCCCCCTGCTGAAATTGTTTGCTGACCCCTGCTCTAGTCCCTTTGGGTGTCTGAAAAATAAATGATTGCTTTGCATTCCAGGTAAGAAGGAGCTTCCTGATTCCAAGCTCATTGTAGAGAAATTTCTACTGCGGAGAAAATTTATTCCCGATCCACAAGGCACAAACATCATGTTCACATTCTTTGCGCAGCATTTCACCCACCAGTTCTTCAAGACAGATCATCACAAAGGACCAGCCTTCACCAAAGCTCTTGGACATGGGGTAAGATGGCAGAACTGTGACTTGGACTGATGAGTTATTGCAAACAACTCCTGCGGTGAGAGGGTTATCTTGCCATCCACAAAGGAGTTGCATCAATATTGCGATAGGCAGAATGTACAGCAAATCTTTCTTGCATAACCTCAGAATAGCTTGTTCCCACAATGTTATGTGCCCACTGTGTGGGAGAACCATTTGACTTTATTTGGTCAGTCTCTAAAATACATAGCAATTAGGTTCTCCTCAATTTATGGAAAAATAACTATTGCAGCCCTGAATTTGGGGTGAAAAATGCAGTTGGTGTGTGTGTGTTTATAAACCGGTTTTGTCTGAAACACAACTTTCTAAGATAACACTTTAAGCAAGGGTGGTGGTGAGTTATACTGTTGTAATAGTGGTTGTTTACAAGGGCTCCTGTTTTTTGAAGTTGTCATTGAGGACAGCGCAAAAACTTGAAAGAGCTGCGCTTCCGAAATTTTATTGGTAATGACATTTGAGAAATAACATTGTTTTCTAACACTTTTAATGAGTGGAGAGAACTCTCGCTTCCATTGGAACGTCACTTCAACATATTATGTTCTGAAACATTTAGAGGGAGAATCTAATCATTTTTCTGTCTCATCTGACAAATTAAAATTAGACTTTGATGTTCCTATTTTTTCAACAGGTTGATCTAAATCACATCTATGGAGAAACTTTGGACAGGCAGATGAAACTCAGACTATTTAAGGACGGGAAGCTGAGATTTCAGGTTAGTTTGGATTCCTTCTGAAATTCCTGCAGTGTGCTGAGAAAATGAGAGCATCACTTATGTTAACATCTTTACCAGGAAGAGAGGAGCTTTCGTGTTTCCTTTGATGCAGAGAAATGCCACAGGCATTTCAATAACTGCATCAGACACCCTATTCTTACTAGATAACTATGTGCATCTAGATCAGTGCTACAATTTACAACAACCCCCTGTACTTGAAACCCACTGGAAATTGACAAGTGTAAACATATTATATTTTCACTGGATTTTACTATTCTTGGCTGAAATTCAGTATGATAGAAGATTCTGTGTGTTGCCATGCTCATTTATTTATTTTGTAATTACAGATGATTGATGGAGAGATGTACCCACCCACGGTCAAAGAAACTCAGGCAGAAATGATTTATCCACCACACGTCCCTGAGCACCTGAAATTTTCTGTAGGGCAAGAGGTCTTTGGTTTGGTTCCAGGGCTGATGATGTACGCCACGTTATGGCTCCGGGAACACAACCGGGTCTGTGATATTCTGAAGGGCGAGCATCCGGAATGGGATGATGAGCAGCTATTCCAAACTGCCCGGCTGATCTTAACAGGTAATTCTTACAATTGCTCATGGTTAACACACAATTACTTGATTAAATTTTGCTGCTGCTAGATGTGGCGATAGCTATCATCTAAGATGGCTTTACATGGGTTGAGACAAATTCGTGGGCCAACATCATCTGTTGCCTATGTTGTCTAAGCAGAACATCCATGTATAGAGGCAATAGGTTGTATGAATACTGAATAGAAACCTGAAAGAACGGCTTATTGCCCTTTTGCCTTGATTCTGAGTTTCCCAGGGACATTTTGTTGGCCACCATTGGAACTGTGTTGCCAGTCAAAATGCATTCTTGGTCTGAATCAGGAAGGCCATTTTTGTATTCTTCAGCATTCAATATTGTTTAGGAAATATAAGAGATCAGGAGGTGCTGTGGTCTAAACCACTGAGCCTCTTGGGCTTGCCAATCAGAAGGTCGGCAGTTCAAATCTCTGCAACAGAGTGAGCTCCCGTTGCTCTGTCCCAGCTCCTGCCAACCTAGCAGTTTGAAAGCACACCAGTGCAAGGAAATAAATAGGTACTGCTGCGGTGGGAAGGCAAATGGCGTTTTTGTGCACTCTGGTCTCCATCACGGTTTCCCCTTTGCGCCAGAAGCTGTTTGGTCCTGGTGGCCACATGACCCGGAAAGCTGTTTGTAGACAAACGCCAGCTCCCTCGGCCTGAAGAGAGATGAGCGCTGCAACCCCATGGTTGCCTTTGACTGGACTTAACCGTCCAGGAGTCCTTTACCCTTTTATTGTTTAGGAAATGAAAAGACTGACTGACTTTTGTTTTCTGTGGGGAAACAGGAGAGACCATCAAGATTGTGATTGAAGACTACGTGCAGCACCTCAGTGGCTACCACTTCAAGTTGAAGTTTGACCCAGAGCTGCTCTTCAACCAGAGATTCCAGTATCAGAACAGAATAGCGGCAGAATTCAACACCCTTTACCACTGGCACCCTCTCCTCCCTGATACCTTCCAGATTCATGACCAAGAGTACACATACCAGCAGTTCATCTATAACAACTCCATCATGTTAGAACATGGTCTTTCCCACATGGTGGAATCCTTCTCCAGGCAAAGGGCTGGAAGGGTAAGAATTTATTTTCTACTAAGAAATTGCATAGCCTTCATCTCGAGGCAACAGGGTACACCTGTCCACCTGTTAAGTCACTCCAATATCTGAAAATGTTTTGAGCACGGGAAGAATGATTAGGGAAAGGGGAAATTTGTGGCACAGTTTTAGACTGCCTTCAACTTTCTCTATCGTATTTCAGACAGAGGAGTGAATAGCATGAGCAAGTTTCTCACTGTAAATCCAAGAGATGGATAAATGTTTGAGGTCCATCTGATTTCAAAGGGGCTTGAAGTTCTGATCTCCACGTGGTTTCTCATATTACTCCATTTCTTTGATAACAGGTAGCTGGTGGGCGGAATGTCCCTGCTGCGGTGGAGAAAGTAGCGAAAGCTTCCATTGATCAAAGCCGACAGATGAGATACCGCTCCTTGAATGAGTATCGGAAGCACTTTATGCTGAAACCTTTTCAGTCATTTGAAGAGCTCACAGGTAAGACTTGACCTCTACTTATAGAAAAACAAGAGCTTCGTTTTGGGGGGCAAGGCTGCACAGCGTAGAGATCAAACTTCTGCTTTGCATGGGGATGTTTGGGGTCCAATTCTTGGCATCTCCAATTAAGGGACAGCAATTAGCAGGTCCAGGACTGTGTAGGCAGCTAAAGGCTAGATGCTCCAATGGGCTGGGATAGACTAGGTCATAGTTCAGTTCTATGCTGCCTCTCATCCCAAAAGGCCCTCAAGTTGGCACTCAAATGTTCAAATCCAAGATTCAAGCAATATAACCAATAAACGAATTACTCCGTATTTCAAGAACTTGTTGTTTGGGAAAAAAAAGTGTTGAGTTCTTGTAGAAAAGCTCTGTTGTCTTTCACTGGAGATTGGGTAGTTGCAGCTCCTCTGACAAGATTCCTCACTGTCATTTCAATCTGCAATGAGAGATGTGCAAAAGGAAAACTACGTTCTAAATATGAAAAGGAAGAAAATAGACTCTATGGGGGGAGCTTCTACATTAGAGTTTTCATGAAGAAAATTCTGTGTCAATCAAAGACCTTGTGAAGATATCTTACAGAGTTGTTATTTCACTCATTCTTCTCCAAGTGCATTGATTTTTCTCCCCCTGCCGATGCAACTTTTCTCTAGAATTACAGACTTGGATATTTCTTTCTTTCTCTCTCTCTCTCTCTCTCTCTCTCTCTCTCTCTCTCTCTCCTATTATTTTCTTCTGTATTGATTTCATGGCAGCTTTTGCAACAGCTAGAAGCCTCTCCCTGTCCCCATTCTCCTTTTCAGAACCTTATAGAATAATTACTTAGTGATTTTGAACTGAATACAAAACTGTGGAGAAAAAGGCTGAAGTTTTACTACTATATGGTTTTTTTGGTCTCTCTATTCCAGGAGAAAAAGAAATGGCTGCAGAACTTGAAGAACTCTATGGGGATATTGATGCTATGGAGCTGTACCCAGCCCTCCTTGTAGAAAAACCACGTCCTGGAGCCATCTTTGGTGAGACCATGATAGAACTTGGAGCACCGTTCTCCCTGAAAGGTCTTATGGGAAATGTCATCTGCTCACCAGAGTACTGGAAGCCCAGCACCTTTGGGGGCAAAGTTGGCTTTGACATAGTGAACACAGCCTCCATCCAAAACCTTATCTGCAACAATGTAGAGGGCTGTCCTCTCGTGGCTTTCCACGTCATAAACCCCGCAACAGCAGCAACGAATAACGTCAGCACCTCCAGCACAGCAAGAGACGAGATCGGCCGAGCTGTGCTACTAAAAGAGCGCTCTGCTGAACTATAGGGAACAGCTATTTGCATATTTATTTATTTATGATATCTATTATATTGTTGTTTTTGTTGTTATTTATAGTTCAGGCAAAACACCATGGATTTTTTTTTCCTGTGCCTTGGCATCTAACCCACGATGCCAGACTTAAAGGGGGAGTTCTGCTTAGATTTGTAGGACTGGATCCCTTGGTTTTTAAGACTATCTTCTGTACCAGAAAGATGTATTCCAAAATGGATCAGGGCATTAAATCTGCTGCTTAAACTTGAACATAAACAATAGTTCTGCCTCTTCAACTTGACAGGTATGATCCTAAATACAAAACTATGTTACGTGCTGTTATCTGAGAGTCTGGAAGTGCTCAATTTTTTTAAAAAAAAAAACACAACAAAAATCCAGAACAGTTCTGGAAATCTGTGCTCATGAAAACTGTCCTTTTACAGAAATCTTTGCACTTTACAAAATGAATGTAGAATCCTTATGGTTTAGCCCAAAGTTAAGGATTTTTACCCCCTGTTTATAGTAAACTCGGTAGGGTGCACAAACACTTAAACTGAGAGGGAGCATGGATGCAAATTTGGGGGAAAGGGAAATTTATTTTCACTACCTCTCCCATGTGACACAGCAATAGGTTTTGATAATGGACTGATCTTCATTTTGTTTGTGTCTATAACTGCACTTCCCTTTTATTGCAAACAAAGTTCCTTCCTCTTCTAAGAGTAAAACCACAACTGTGTAAGACGCAACCCGGTGAAACCATTCACATGTAATTCCTCTTGAAATGTATAGGAGCTTGTAGTCTCTGCAGAATCTCAATTGCTTTTTAATGGAAAGTTTCCCCCAGTTCTATGTAATAGGTGACTGGAAGATGAAATGTTACTCTTGGGTTTTAATGCTCCAAACAAAGGCTTGGAACTGTAGATTTCTCTTTCATCATAATTAAGAAGATGTAAAAAACCAACACAAAAACAACAACCAAAAACCAGTCCTTTCTTTTTCCTCCCAAATTAATAGTTTTCAGTTATAAAGAGTGGATCCATATCATTTGAACGCAGAGACTCAAAGGCTCTATACAGAACAAGGGTGGACGACCTTTGTTGTAGAATATAACACTAAACCCATTCTTTCTGAACCTTAAAGTGCCTTCAGGTGTTTGAAACTCCATAGAGGAGCTAGTGAGATAGTTGTGCTGCCTCTTTTGAGATGCCTATGTAATGTGATGGGTGAGATATATGTCTCCCATAAGTAAGAACTGGAGTTTTGGATGTCATTTAGGACTCAAATTGATATGACTTGAGATATAGACCAGTACTGTAGGTTCCCAAGCCCCGCTTTTACACAGCACTTTATGTATACAAAGGCCATTTCAATTTTTGGATACTGACACTGCATTTCTCTTAATATTATTATACTGCAGTTTCTATATTTTTTTTAAAAAAATTCTATTCCACTTTTCAAGTTGGCTAATAAACACAATTCCTCAAGTAAACCAATAGGCACTTCAATTAATAACTTGGGTATTGTCAATTTTACACATTCAATTAGATGCTAATTAATGGACTGCTAACTTGGGAAATGCAACCTTATTGTAGGTATTAAACCTTTCATATTGCTTAAGAAATGCATGTTTAATACTATGGTTCTGAAGCCCGTACATTACTGGCCCTCTTGGTTGAAAAACCCTCTGTTATTTGTACATCGGAAATTGATATAATGATTATCTGTTAAAGCAAAGGGCTAAAGAAAAAATATTGCTGGAAAAGGAAATATTGGTGTAACCCAAGGAAATATGGACAAAAGTCACCCGGAAACTCTTGAGAAAACTCCATGATATCTGCTGTTTGTGCTTTTTGTAGCACTCAGTGGAGGTTGCTGAGGAGAACTTCTGGTGGGTTTTGCCCACAGACTATAGGGCTAATTGTCCTTTTTGAGAACACTCTATTCCATTCCTCTTTGTTCTTTTGATTAGTTCAGGCCTAGAAGTTACCTCATCTCTTTCTGATGCCTATCACTTCTCCCATTTAAGTTCTTTCTCTTTGAAATTAGGACACTAGTCCTGCCAGTTCCTGAACTTCGTGTTCACTGTTCTTTCCCCACACGCTTTTACAACCTCTCCTCTTCCATGTCTCTTGTAATTATTAGATTGTGAGCCTGTTTTTCTTGGAACCTTTCTTTAAAAAGAAAAAGAAAAACATTTTTGTACATTACTTGCAAGTGCCGTGTGTGTTCTAAATAGCTGTAGTTCACTGTATGGTGCCAGTTTTATGGAATTATGTCTTCCTCTGCATTAAGTTCACTGGATATGCATCACGCAGCCTCATTTTGTTCCTGTAATATTTCCATTTTTATAAAAAAAAAAACCAAAGTATTATTTATCCCAGCCTGCTGGTCTTGGTTGGGCATTTAGAATGATGCCAGATTATGCACAGGGAAGAATTTTGTAGTGACCGCCATCCAGATAAAGTTAAGTCACATTTGTGTTGTTGTTAACATCAATGCGATTTAAGCCTATTCTCTGGATTGTGGCCTTATTTATTACTATAATTTTAAAACTGTTTGGTGGTGTTGTTTTTTTAACGTTCCATGATGTGCAAAGTGTACTTCTGCAAATAAATTATTTGAAAGCTAATTTGGTGTCTGTTGCATTTTTCAAATCCCATCGCAATGAACACTAGTGCAAGGAGGTGGGGCGTTTTTGTAGCCACGTAGAAGTCGGGTTTCTGCACTCACTCACACATACACACACCCCAGGCATCCTGTGTTCAGGAAGGCAAAAGTTGTTGCTGCAATTCAAGGGCACATTCTCCCCAGGAAGGACTACTCAAGGTCTGGGAGAGGGATCTGATGAGAGAATCCTGAGGCCAACATTATCCTGGAATACCACATTCAACTACAGGCCCTGAACATCTCCAATATGGGTGCATGTACCCAAGATTCCTGCAGACTAAGGCTTTGTTCCCATTCCCATTTATGTGTACTCAATGCATTTTCAGTGTCAGGTTTTTACACGACAGATATCCAAAGGATATCTGTATCCTACACTTTGGTGGTCAGTCCTACTGTCTGATTCTCAAACAGGCATCACACCTGTTGGAATCCTTAAACTGTTCCTCATTTATCTCTAGCCAAGGTTTGAAAGTGATGTGAAACACACCTAGGGGAGCGAGGTGGACACAGTCCACCTTGAACAGGCCTACCATCTCTAGGCTAGGTAGACTTCAAAAAATGCAGTGAAGTGGAGATCACAAAGAGGATGGATAAATAAGAAAAGAAAAGCTTCAATAATAATAATAATAATAATAATAATTTATTATTTATACCCCGCCCATCTGGCTGGGTTTCCCCAGCCACTCTGGGCGACTTCTAACAAAACACTAAAATACAATAACCTATTACCATTAAAAGCTTTCCTAAACAGGGATGCCTTCAGATGTCTTCTAAAAGTTTGGTAGTTATTTTTCTCTTTGACATCTGGTGGGAGGGCGTTCCACAGGGCGGGTGCCACTCCTGAGAAGGCCCTCTGCCTGGTTCCCTGTAGCTTTGCTTCTCACAGCGAGGGAACCGCCAGAAGGCCCTTGGCGCTGGACCTCGGTGTCCGGGCAGAACGATGGAGGTGGAGACGCTCCTTCAGGTATACTGGACCGAGCCCATTTAGGGCTTTAAAGGTCAGCACCAACACGTTGAATTGTGCTCGGAAATGTACTGGGAGCCAGTGCAGGTCTTTCAAGACTGGTGTAATATGGTCTCAGCAGCCGCTCCCAGTCACCAGTCTAGCTGCCACATTCTGGATTAGTTGTTGTTTCCAGGTCACCTTCAAAGGTAGCCCCACGTAGAGCACATTGCAGTAGTCCAAGCAGGGGACAGGAGGCGGGCAGGTAGGGTCTCAGCCTGCGTACCAGATGGAGCTGGCAAACAGCTGCCCTGGACACAGAATTGACCTGTGCCTCCATGGACAGCTGTGAGTCCAGAATGACTCCCAGGCTGCGCACCTGGTCCTTCAGGGGCACAGTTACCCCATTCAGAACCAGGACGTCCTCCACGCCTGCCCGCCTCCTGTCCCCCAAAAACAGTACTTCTGCCTTGTCAGGATTCAACCTGAATCTGTTAGCCGCCATCCATCCTCCAACTGCCTCCAGACACTCACACAGGACCTTCGCCGCTTTCACTGGTTCCGATTTGAAAGAGAGGTAGAGCTGGGTATCATCCGCATACTGATGAACACCCAGCCCAAACCCCCTGATTATCTCTCCCAGCGGCTGCATGTAGATGTTGAAAAGCATGGGGGAGAGGACAGAACACTGAGGCACCCCACAAGTGAGAGCCCAGGGGTCTGAACACTCACCCCCCCCCCCACTTTCTGAACACGGCCCAGGAGGAAGGAGCGGAACCACTGTATGACAGTGCCCCCAGCTCCCAGCCCCTCTAGATGGTCCAGAAGGATGTTATGGTTGATGGTGTCAAAAGCTGCTGAGGGATCCAGCAGAACTAGGAAATGGCTCTCACCTTTGTCCCTAGCCCCCCGGAGATCATCAACCAGTGCGAACAAGGCAGTTTCAGTCCCATGATGAGGCCTGAATCCCGACTGGAAGGGATCCAAATGGTCTGCTTCTTCCAGGTGTGCCTGGAGTTGTTCAGCAACCACTCGCTCAATCACCTTGCCCAAGAATGGAAGATTTGAGACTGGGCAATAGTTGGGCATATTGGCAGCATCTAAAGATGGTTTTTTAAGAAGCAGTTTGATAACCGCCTCTTTCAGAGGGTCTGGGAAGACTCCCTCACAGAGAGAAGCATTCACCACCCCACGAAGCCCATCGCCCAGCCCTTCCCGGCTAGCTTTTATAAGCCAGGATGGGCAAGGATCAAGGAGACAGGTGGTTGGTTTCTCTCGTCCAAGCAGCCTGTCCACATCCTTGGAGGTAACAGATTGAAATTGATCCCACGCAACTTGACTAGACAGGACTCTAGCACTCTCCCACCCCGGCCCTGCTCCCATGGTGGAGTCTACCTCTTCCTGAATCTGAGCGACTTTATCTGCAAAAAAAACTTTGCAAAATCATTGCAGGAGATCATGTGGCCCGTTCTGGGCCCCGATGTAGCAGGTGGTTCCGCTAAATTGCGAGCCACCTGAAAAAGTCTTCTGCTGCTGTTTTCTGCAGATGCAATAGAGGCAGTGAAGAAAGTCTTCTTCGCCGTCGCTACCCCCACTTGATAGGCTCGACGTTGAGCTCTAACCCGTGTCCGGTCAGCTACAGAATGAGTTATCCACCACCGGTGCTCTAGCCATCTCAGCGATTGTTTCATTGCCCTCAGATCCATGGAAAACCACGGGGCTGATACAATTGTTTATGGAGAAAGAATAACAGAGTTGAAAGGGAACACGAGGATAATCTGTTCCAACTTTAATTGATCACCCCCCCACACACACACTCTGCCACCCTTAGTTTGTTATGAATAAGGGGTGGAGTCTGCGTGCTTCAGGTTTATAAGCCATCGCGAACTGGTCCATAAAGGCAGATGATCTGCTGGACCTACTCCAGACACAAAATTAGCACCAAGAGCAGAAATTGCTAATCCTGCAGGGGTAAACAACGAGTAGGAGTCATTGTGCCACAACTCCTCAGGAATTTATCTTTATTATAATATTATATTTATATTAATATTTATCATATCATCATATTATATACTAAATAACAGAAGCTGAGTCTGCTACTTTCTTCTCAAAGTTATGATTTTACCCTGCATTGTTTTGTTTTCTCTCTCAGCCGTCAGCCAAGCAGGTGAGCATCGTGACTCCTTTCCCTCCTTCTCTGTTGACCCATTTAAATTAGTTATAACCGTTTACAAAAGCCAGCGCTTTGTTGTGCTGCAGTTGTGTGCCCTCTTACTTCAACCTAAGTCCCGCTGAGTGCAACAGGACTTACTTCTGAGTAAGGATGGGATTGGGCTGCTAAAATGCACTCTCAAGATGTTTCTCATGGTAGTCTCTTCCTGGGTATTTAAGAACGATTTGGGGTTACAGTTATGGATCGAAGTGGCTCTTAACTGAAAACAACGGGTGGTGTTTGGAAATGTTTAACTCATCCTGAAATAAGAGGTTAACTTCTAAGTTTCCTGAAAGTTTCACACAGCTGTCCCTAAGAGGCATTTTATGGACAGGTTAGGTGGACGGTGAAGTTGAAGGGGAGAAGACGACTTAGCAGGAGCTCTACAGATAAGAGTTTAGAGCGCTCTGTTTGGACTGTAAGAGCATGAGTGGTTTTATCCTTGTATCTATGAATGTAATTTAACTGAATATAATTATTTCTGGCTTTGTCTCCTCGATACCTGTGTTGTCTGAATTAGGCTTAATTTCCTTTAACAAAAGGCAAATGTAGAAGAAGAAGAAGAAGAGTTTGGATTTGATATCCCACCTTTCACTCCCTTTAAGGAGTCTCAAAGCGGCTAACATTCTCCTTTCCCTTCCTCCCCCACAACAAACACTCTGTGAGGTGAGTGGGGCTGAGAGACTTCAGAGAAGTGTGACTAGCCCAAGGTCACCCAGTAGCTGCATGTGGAGGAGTGGAGACGCGAACCCAGAAAATGCCTGTATTCTGCCTCCAGTGCACTCATTCTGAAAAGATGAATGAAACGCTAACTAAAGATTATGCCCCCATTCATACCCTTTCCACAGTATCTCTGGCTGATTTTCTCATTGGGAAGGAAATGATATATAAGGGAGAGCAAGGGGCAGAAAGCTTTAAAAGTGTTTGATCTTGGAGCTAATAAGCCTTTCCCCCTCTACATCATTTGATAAATGGGGAGATGTATTGGGACTTCTGTTTTTAAACTACTGTACGCTTTGTCTCTTTTTTACATCCACTCATTTATATGTGAACAGTCTGTGCTGCAGAGGCAAAAGCAGGTAAATGATTTCCAGTGGTTCTGGAAGCGCTTATTGCTAATTAGATGATAAGAGATGATAATAAACTTTTAGAGCCACGTTCAGGGGTGGGGGTTTAGAAACTGCAATGTCGCTTATACAGTAGTACCTCGGGCTACATACGCTTCAGGTTACATACGCTTCAGGTTACAGACTCCGCTAACCCAGAAATAGTGCTTCAGGTTAAGAACTTTGCTTCAGGATGAGAACAGAAATCGTGCTCTGGCGGCGTGGCAGCAGCAGCAGGAGGCCCCATTAGCTAAAGTGGTGCTTCAGGTTAAGAACAGTTTCAGGTTAAGAAGGGACCTCCGGAACGAATTAAGTACTTAACCTGAGGTACCACTGTACTTTGAGTCTCTGAGACCATACATCAAATGCCATTCTGGGGCAGTGAAGACATAGAAAGTGATAGGATCAGATGAAAACCTGCTGAAATAATTAAATTCTCTTCCAGGTGCACAAGATTATACATGCCCACCCAATGGGGCTTGCTTTGGTTACGATGGAATGGGATTGCACAGAGCAGGATAAACTTGACTTTCTGATCTTCTTGCTTTAATTGCCGTTAACTGTTTAAATCGTTATGCTTTTGAAGTGGCTTGTTTCAGTGTGTATTTTAATTAAGAATGTTTTAATGCTTTGGTGGATCTGTTTTATTTTTGCATAGCTTTTATAATTTGTTTTATAGTTTCAAACCTCCTGGAAACAATTTTGGCAAGCAAGTAGCATAAAGATGAATAGCTGAATGAAAACCATAGTACATTTAGATATTGCATTACATTTGCTCCTGCAAATGAGAGTAATTTCTACCTGTAGGTTTTAGTTAAGATTATACCGTATTTTTCGGTGTATAAGACACCCCCATGTATAAGACACCCCCTCTATTTGGGGACTCAAAATTAAGAAAACACCCCTCAACACTACCCATGTATAAGACGAGCCCTAATTTTAAACCTAATTTTTTGGTTTAAAAACCTAGTCTTATACACGAAAAAATACGGTAAATCATACAGAATGACTCTTATTCAAGGATTCGAATATTTGGACTAATGAAATCCATTGTGTAAGATTTGCACGGAGAAAGCCATCACATTTTCCTCCATCTTTGCCAATAGTAGACTCCCCTTAATTTCATCCAGAGTTTTTCTACAACTGAAAGTTCAACTGGGAAGACCATTTGGTGTTAGTGTGTCTTACTACTGTAGCACCAATGGAAGAAAGCAACGTTGCCAGGTTGCTAATAATGACGCTGAATGAAGTTTCTTATTTATTATTATTGCATTTATCTCCCACCTTCCCTCCCCAAGGAGCCCAGGGCAGCAAACAACAAGCAACAGAACAACAAAAGCATCTTCAGAACATTAGCTGAAGGTGTAGATGTTCAGCAAATGTTCTTAAGAACAATTCCAATACTGATGCACACTGGGACAAAGCCTACTTCAAAGGCTTGTTTCAAAGGAAGGTCTTCAGTAGATGTCAAAAACACAACAGAGGTGGCACCTGTCTAATATTTAGGCAAAGGTAAAGGGACCCCTGACCGTTAGGTCCAGTCATGGACAACTCTGGAGTTGCAGCACTCATCTCACTTTATTGGCCGAGGGCGAACCAGAGCAGTGCACGGAAACGCCGTTTACCTTCCCGCCGGAGCAGTACCTATTTATCTACTTGCACGTTGACATGCTTTCGAACTGCTAGATTGGCAGGAGCTGGGACCGAGCAACGAGAGCTCACCCCGTCGTGGGGATTCAAACCGCCAACCTTCTGATCGGCAAGCCCTAGTCTCAGTGGTTTAGACCACAGTGCCACCCGCTGCGACAAGAAGTTTATTTTAACTCAGTAAAGCTCAGTGCAGTTCTTTCAGCAGTGGGCAATTCTTTCAGCAATATCCTGCCCTAGTGAGCAGCTGCCACATTTTACACCAACTGCCGCTTCCGGATCAGTCTTAAAGGCATCCCCACATACAGAGAATTGCAGCAATCCAGTCTGGAGGTTACCAGTGCACAGATGGCTGTGGTCAAGCTTTTCTGTGCAGAAACAGTCACAGCTATCTTAATAAATGGAAGGGGAAGAAATGGAGGCAGTGAGAGATTTTACTTTCTTGGGCTCCATGATCACTGCAGATGGTGACAGCAGTCACGAAATTAAAAGACGACTGCTTCTTGGGAGAAAAGCAATGACAAACCTAGACAGCATCTTACAAAGCAGAAACATCACCTTGCTGACAAAGGTTAAAGCTACGATTTTCCCAGTAGTGATGTATGGAAGTGAGAGCTGGACCATAAAGAAGGCTGATCACCGAAGAATTGATGCTTTTGAATTGTGCTGGAGGAGACTCTTGAGAGTCCCGTGGACTGCAAGAAGATCAAACCTCTCCATTCTGAAGGAAATCAGCCCTGAGTGCTCACTGGAAGGAAGAAAAAGAAGAAGAGTTTGGATTGATATCCCGCTTCATCACTACCCGAAGGAGTCTCAAAGCCGCTAACATTATCCTTTCCCTTCCTCCCCCACAGCAAACACTCTGTGAGGTGAGTGGGGCTGAGAGACTTCAGAGAAGTGTGACTAGCCCAAGGTCACCCAGCAGCTGCATGTGGAGGAGCAGGGAATCGAACCCGGTTCATCAGATTACGAGTCTACCGCTCTTAACCACTACACCACACTGGCTCAGATCCTGAAGCTGAGGCTCCAGTACTTTGGCCACCTTATGAGAAGAGAAGACTCCCTGGAAAAGACCCTGATGTTGGGAAAGATGGAGGGCACAAGGAGAAGGGGACGACAAAGGATGAGATGGTTGGATACTGTTCTCGAAGCAACTAACATGAGTTTGACTAAACTGTGGGAGGCAGTGGAAGACAGGAGTGCTCTGGAGTCGGACACGACAAAACGACTAAACAACAACAATGCTGAAGCACAGCAAAAAATGGAAAAGGGAAGGCACACAAAATAAAGACTGTCCCGGGCACTCCTTGCAGCTGCTGGGATCTTCTAGGCAAAGGGTATGCCTACTGCTGCCTCCCCATCCTTCTACAGCCATACCATAACATGTGAAGGATGCAGTATCAAAGTAAAAAAGGCTGAATGTAATGTGAGAGCAAATAGAATCTAATAATATCAAGCAGCAGTTAATCTATTGGGATCTAATTCATTAGCACTAGTTCGTGGATTTTTATAAGACTCTAGATCAGCCATGTCCAAAATCTGTTTTGGGGGCCTAATCCTAATCCCTGGCCCCTGTGGCAGTTTATTTTTTCCTGGGGTAAAATCCTAAAAAACCCTCAACAATGTCAATCCTTAAAAAAAGCTCGACAACTTTGGTTGGCCCTTTGGTCGGCCCGCGTGGCCCTTCACTTCATCAAATCTGGCCTTCTTTGAAAAAAGTTTGGACACCACTGCTCTAGATCTCACTTAACTGCACACCTCTCGATTCCCTTTCAGTTAATCCATGCTGCTCAAATCCATGCCAAAACAGAGGAATCTGCATGACAACAGGATTTGACCATTATGAATGCGACTGTACGCGGACTGGTTATCATGGGGAAAACTGCACTACACGTACGTATTCCAGAAAGTTACACTTGCACAATTAACATTTGGGAGAAAAGCCATAGTCCAGTGATGTAAAGAGCACATCATTTTGCACAGTGTTGGTTCAAGTTAAAAATGGGTATAAAAGAAATTCTGGGACAAGTTTGGGGCAAGTACCAAGTACTCTTTGGTGAGGGAACTCCTGTACATATTTAAAATCACAAAATTTGTAGCAAAGCATGGAAATATAGGCTATTGGACCTTTAAAATGTGCCCTTTCAAGTTCCTTCAAAAGTTCCACTTTTCCTGCAGCATAGGAAAAGACCACACGTTTTTTGGTAAGTTAAAAATGGTTTACTTACAAACTCTCCAAAGGTCAGATTCATGAGCTTCAGAAAATTGCACAGGCAATAAAACTTGGCTTAATTACAAAGTGATGAAGGTTCCTAAATTACTGTAGTGGTCTGGCACCCTCAAACTTTGTAATAGCTAACCAGTTGAACTAATTGGTATAGGAACTCAATAGTGGTTTCTGTGAGCCATGTGGTTTGAACAGGAGCAACCAACTCAGACATCCCTACACGCTGAACTTCTCAAATAGACAGAGGGTGAACAAAGGCTTGATTACCTCGTTCCTCCCAAAGTGAGGGGAAGTGGACATATTTAAGGCTGGCAGGACAGCTTGCTCTATGGTATTAACCCCTTCATGCATTAATTAGACTTAAGCATGTTAGTTATATGAGGCTGGGTATCCCACAAATAGCTGGTTCCAGGTTCAATCTCTGGTGGCACCAGGTAAGGTAGGGAAAGACTCCTGTTTGAAGCCATGGAGAGAGGCCACTAGTCAGTGAAGTTATTACTGATTATCTAGAGCAGAGTTTCCCAGACTTGGGTCTCCAGTCATTTTTTGGACTACATTTCCCATCAATCCTTACCACTGGTCCTGCTGCCTAGGGCTGATGAAAGTTGTAGTCCAGCTGGAGATACCTTCGTTTAAGGTAGCGTCAAAGGTTTTAAACAAAGGGTTGCCATATTAAAAACCAGGACACCCCAAAATTGTTGAATTTTTTAAAGACAAATCCCAGAGTTGTTGCACTCCCCGCCCCCTGCCGCAAAAGCCAAAAAAATCATAATTTTTATATTTACTTGCCTAATATCCAGGACAAACCTCCACCTTTCACAGATTCTCGCTGGACGTATGGCGGTCCAGTTTTCTTCAGTTCTTATTTGCATTTTTTTCAAGAATGTTTTTCCTAATTTTCATTGCACTTCATTCCTTGCAGCGGAATTCTTTACTTGGCTGAGAGCGATGCTGAAACCTGCTCCAGCCACAGTCTACTATCTGCTCACTCACTTCAAAGCAGTCTGGGATGTAATCAACAACATCCCTTTCCTCCGCAACACCATCATGAGATACATATTGCTGTGTAAGTAACCGTACCTTTCAATGCTGTTCTTACAGAATAGTCCTATACGCATCTACTCAGAAGTAAGTCTCACCGAGTTCAATGGAGCTTGCTGCCAGGTCAATGAGTATTGGATTAGAGGCTTAATAGTGGGGACAGGTATTTACATGTCTACTCCTTGAGAAGTAAGTCTCATTGAGTTCCATGGGCCTTATTCCCAGGTGAACGAATATAGGCTTGGAACAGGAGGTCAGCTATATATATCTGAGCTCTTTGAGGTACCATATGTTGACTACAATAGTTGTCATTTCTATACATATTGACCTAATGCAGTAACTGAATTCTACCCTCTAAGCTTTCTAATAAATGGCATTATGGAAAGCAATAGCTGAGTCAAGAGTCTTCCTTTTCATACCTTAGGTACAATTTGCTTCTTGTGGAAGATGACAGCAAAAGTGAAAACTCCTCTTGAGAAGTTTTTGTACAACACGCATTTAAAATGAGCTTTGTGGTCTGTATAGCTGTCTGTACTTCTGCGAGGGAAGTTGGGGATCTTTCTCAAAGGGTTTTGAGCACCCTCATCTGATTACAAATTTCAGGATTCTCCACGGGGTTTGACAGTGGTATGTCCTCTCACTTTCCTCAGTGGGCAGTATCACAGCCAGGCCACACAAGTGATCCAGCAAATGACAGGCCCGATCACCTGGCTGCCGGCTATTGGCCAATGCCAGCAGACCATGGATGGACATTCCCCTGGCGGTGGGCCCACCTGACCAATGGGGATAGTTGGGTCCACTCCCGGGGTAGTTTAATTGTGGCCTGCCCAGCAGACTCCCCTGCCTTGACAAGAGGTTTTTGGTGTCATAATTTTTTAGAGTTGCTATGGCCCCAAAGATACAAAAATGCAAAGAGTATAAAATTGAGAATGGGCTTATCATCTCACATCACTTCTGAAATTTGTGTTCCTGTGGTCAGATCATTAATTGGGGAGGTTTAGATCAGGCATAGGCAAATTCCGGCCAACCAGATGTTTGGGACTTCAATTCCCATCATCCCTGACCATTGGCCCTCTTAGCTAGGGATGATGGGAATTGTAGTCCCAAACATCTGGAGGGCCAGAGTTTGCCTATGCCTGGTTTAGATCCTCTGTGAAAGCAGACTATATGAGTTATCACTGCTTAGGTCACACAGTCATTAATTGCTTGCCCTGAACATAATTTCTTTTATTCATCCCTTGGCCATCTAGCAAGGTCCAATTTAATAGAAAGCCCACCAACGTATAACAGCCGTTATGGTTACAAAAGCTGGGAAGCCTATTCAAATCTTTCTTACTATACCAGAGCACTTCCGCCGGTAGAACGCAGCTGCCCAACTCCTATGGGTGTGAAAGGTAAGAAGGAGAAAAAATCTGAATACATGAAGATAAGAGAAGATGAAATATTATTCCTCCCCTATGCTCACAAGGCCAGTAGGGCAACCCTGATCTCCCCCCCTCAATGCAGTGGTCAATCATGTCCAGGGAATACCTCAGAAGGGCTGAAACATAAGAAAATGTGTCAGAAGGAGAAGCACAAGGTGTCGAGCATTTGCTACATCATAAATCTTCACATTGAAAGGTTTTGTCTTACTTTGTCAAATAAGAAGAGAGTAAGCTTTTAGTGGATGCTAGCAAGTGATGCATTTGGGTATGTAAAGGGACCCCTGACCACTAGGTCCAGTCGTGACCGACTCTGGGGTTGCACGCTCATCTCGCTTTATTGGCCAAGGGAGACGGTGTACAGCTTCCGGGTCATGTGGCCAGCATGACTAAGCCGCTTCTGGCGAACCAGAGCAGCGCACGGAAACGCCGTTTACCTTCCCGCCAGAGCGGTACCTATTTATCTACTTGCACTTTGACGTGCTTTCAAACTGCTAGGTTGGCAGGAGCAGGGACCGAGCAACAGGAGCTCACCCCGTCGCGGGGATTCGAACCGCCGACCTTCTGATCGGCAAGTCCTAGACTCTGTGGTTTAACCCACAGCACCACCTGCATCCCAATTTGGGCATATACTGGCAACCAAACTAATAACAAACTGGTTTAAACCAGAACTATATTCAGCGTACTACTTTAGAATTAGACTAGTTCCAAAACACAAAGAAGCTATCAGCATTGTACATTTGGAGTTTAACATACTGTACATTTGGAGTTTTGCATATTTACATTTTCCCTGTCAAATTCCTGGAGGAAAGACCGCTCCCCACATCAAATGGGGGTGCCTTTTGCTTGGTCGTGCACAGCCCCGTGGATCCCAGTGCGGCTCCCGGTAGTACGGCTGGTTTCACCTTCCCCAGGCTGGATACCTGGAGGTCTCCGCCTACCTCAGCCAATCACCCAATCCCACCTGGGGAGGTGTTGCCAAGGGATTGGCCAGGTAGGGGGAGGGACCGCCCTGCCCACACAACAGAAGGTGAATCTTACCTGTAGGAAGCTATTCTGCAGCAGCTATTCTGTTTCCAGTACTTACAAGTGTCAGAAAAATAAATGATTATTTTACATCCCAGGCAAGAAGGAACTCCCAGAGTCTAAACTCGTTGTGGAGAAAGTTCTACTTAGGAGAAAATTTATTCCCAGCCCTCAAGGCACAAATATCATGTTTGCGTTCTTCGCTCAACACTTCAACCACCAATACCTCCGTACAGAAAAGGACAAAGGACCAGCCTTCACAAAGGCCTTTGGGCATGGGGTAAGCTGGTTCACTATTACAAAGTAGAACTGTTATGCATTCGAGGGTGTGGGACAAATACAATCTCTAGACCTTATAAATTTTAGAATTCAACTAAGGCTTGGAGGTGCCGAGCTATGTGCTAGACACTTTTCTTTCTTTTTCATAATTTTTATTAAATTTCCTGTTTTACATTTTTCACTTAATCAACCTTAAAATATCATTGACTTCCCTTCTCTTCCCATGGTTCCTTTTGCATAATGCGCACTCATACTTGATAATGTGGGTGCCCTTTGTGGGATCGCGCGCGGTGCTACGGTTTCCAGGGAGCTTACTGGCAAACAGGGGCTGGCCTGCCTCTCAGTGTTAATTTTTGGAGGCTCATGCCCAGCCTCAGTAGACAAGTTTCTTGCTGGGAGGTGGGGCCAGCCCCATTTATAAATAGGGGGTGGAGCCGACAATAGCCAGGCAGTTGGCTCTGGAGATTCACCCTCCCTACCCTCCCTCTGTTTAATGTTTTCTTGTTTACAGGTTAACTTTTTCTTCCTGTTTAGCGGGCGCTGCAACGGTCTTTGACTGCTTGTTGTTGAAGGACAGGGAAGAAATTTTCCTGCATTTTGTCTTCCCCATAGCTGTTCGTCACAACTTTGGTGGTTATGGCCTTGGGTGGAATCCTTTAGTCTTTTCTTTGCTATGGGTGTGTGTGTGTGAAGGGGTGACTCACCCCCCTGCGGTGGCGATTCCAGGGTCCCCTCTTAAAGGGGTTATATATATGGGTGTCACTCGCCATACATTGAAAGGTTGCCAGTGAACTACCCTGCGTGTGGGGATATGGGCTGGGCTGCCTGCTACATTTACGTCTCGCAGAGCACCCCATATCCCATTTACCCTGATGAGCCCCAGTTCCCCCCGGCTGGGGGGCTGGGAGGGATACACGCCCAAGGCTAAGCCAAGGTCTTCCTACATTGGAAGTTTAATAAAGTTGTGGTCTAATTTTTAATCCCAGAGTCTTTATTCCTTTCTTATGATCCCTGGGGGCTGGGGCTGTTGCGCCTGGTCACGCAACATAAATCCCTACATATTTTATATAAACTACACCATTCAGTATCCCATTATTACATCAATCAAAGCTTATTTACACTGTTGAATTTATCTTAACGCTGCCCACATTTCCAAATATACACAATTTCCTCCATATATTCAATAATCATTTTCCAATCTTCTCTATGCTCTTCTTGTTCTCTTACTCTGTGTTAGGTCCGCAAGCTGCACACATTCCATCAGTTCAAGTTGCCATTATTTTTTAAGTTGGGACCTCGCTTGTTTTTCCATTTTGGTGCTAACAAAACACAGGGCTCAGTAGTGGTATACATAAATAACATTTTTTGACACCTGGGAATTTCAGGCTGAATTATCCCCAACAAAGAGGACTCTGGGTGGGGTTTTTTTGGAAAAGTACTTTTAAGCATTTCTTTCAATTCATTATGAATTATTTCCCAATACTCTTTTACGCTTTTACAGGTCCACCACATATGCTAGAACGTAACCTCAGCCTCATTGCATCTCCATGTGCTAGACACTTTTAATCCCCTGGAATCAGCAAGTGTTAAAAGATAATTGTATTTTAGTGTTCTGTTGGAAGCCGCCCAGAGTGGCTGGGGAAACCCAGCCAGATGGGCAGGGTATAACTATATTGTTATTATTATTATGCCAGGCTAGCCTCCTGGGTCGAGGTAAAAGCCTGGGAGATGTGTCATTAAGAAAAGAAGGATCAAAGTGTAGGTTAGAATGGTGAGAGTTAGGAATTGTGTGACCAAGACTCAAAACAGAAGGCAAAGCATGATGTCTGACATCTGTCTAAACCTAAAACTACGGCTATGGGAGAAGCAAGACTCTTTTGGGGTGTTAATCCTGTGAGACCCTCCATCATAGGCTCAGGTTGTATATATTTGTAAATAAGCCTTATATCATAAAGATGCCACAGTTTCTGCTCTGCCTCATTTCGAAAAGAAAATATGGACCCTGGAATCTTGTACCGCTGGAGACTGGGGTGGCATGCAACACAATTTCCATTAGTTTCTTCCAGCGGCGTAGCGTGGGTTGTCAGCACCCGGGGCAAGGCAAGTAATTTGCGCCCCCTAACCCCTAACCTGCCGCCGCTGCCAGCTTCTTCTTGCTGCTGCCTGGGCTGGGCTGGTGTGGTTCTCTCCCACGCTCAGCGCTGCGCTGGGCGACCGCTGCGCAGTCCCTCCCCCAGATAGTCCCTCGCTCTCTCTCCGCACCGCACGCCTGGCACCCACCCCCTCCACAGTGGGCGGCGACCCAGCGGCTCGGATCGGATTCGCACAGCCAGCACTGCAGTGAGAGAGAGTGAGTGAGCTGCGAGTGCGAGCGCCCCCCCAGATGTTGCGCCCGGTGCGGCCGGCCCCCCACGCTACGCCACTGGTTCCTTCAGAAAGCAGGAGCCCTTCTTAACAACCGTGATTACAATGATATGTATCACCACCACCCTGTGTTGTGTATCAGATAAAAACCAGTTTTATATGCCAGGGCTCATTCTATATTTAACCCAAATACAGGCATGCAATAGCAAAACAATTTTTCTATAAATTAAGAATATTCATGACGTATTTTGAGGACTGACCAAACTCTCTCCTCCATTGTACCCTCACTGCAGCATATATTGTTCTGAAACTTTTAGAGGGAGATGAAGGCACCCCTGTTTAGGGAAGTTTTTAATGTTTGATGTATTACAGTATTTTAATATTTTTTTGGAAGCCGCCCAGAGTGGCTGGGGAAGCCCAGCCAGATGGGTGGGGTATAAATAATAAATTATTATTATTATTATGACTAATTTTACTGGACGTTTATGAAGTGTTCAACTTTCTTTGGGCAACAACTAGTATATTTAAGTAGTATTCTGTCTGTTTATATATACATACATACATACATATACATATATATATATATATATATATATATATATATATATATATATATATATATAAAATTTTTAATTATTTTCTTATAAACAGCTTTTCCATCGATACAATAACCAACTTTAAAATCCTTTTTGCTCTGCCAAGCTTATTCTGTCTATTTTGTAAGGGCTTCACCCTGAATCTATTTGTTTCTCTGTCTCATCTGTCAAATTAAAAATCAGACGTTCATGTTCCTATCATTTCAACAGATCGATCTAAATCATATCTATGGAGAGAATTTGGACAGGCAGCTGAAACTCAGACTGTTTAAGGATGGGAAACTGAAATTTCAGGTTAGTTTGGACTTTTTCTGAAAATGCTACAGTGCATTGAGAAAAAGAGAGATTGTATTTATGTTAAAGTACTTACTTGGAAGAGTGGTGTGTTCCCTCTGATGCAGAGAAGCCCCACAGACATTCTAGTAACTGCACCAGCAACCATTTCCCCCCTAGATAACTATTTAAGGAGTATAGACTATCACAATGCCACAATCTCACAAAAATCTCTGTACTTGAAATCCACTGGAAATTGACAAGTACAGTGGTACCTCGGGTTACAGACACTTCAGGTTACAGACGCTTCAGGTTACAGACTCCGCTAACCCAAAAATAGTACCTCAGGTTAAGAACTTTGCTTCAGGATGAGAACAGAAATTGTGCGGCGGCAGGAGGCCCCATTAGCTAAAATGGTACCTCAGGTTAATAACAGTTTCAGGTTAAGAACGGACCTCCAAAACGAATTAAGTTCTTAACCCGAGGTACCATATAAGCATATTATATTTTCACTGGATTTTAGTATTCTTGGCTGAAATTCAGTATGATAGAAGATTCTGTGTGTTGCCATGCTCATTTATTTATTTTGTAATTACAGATGATTGATGGAGAGATGTACCCACCCACGGTCAAAGAAACTCAGGCAGAAATGATTTATCCACCACACGTCCCTGAGCACCTGAAATTTTCTGTAGGGCAAGAGGTCTTTGGTTTGGTTCCAGGGCTGATGATGTACGCCACGTTATGGCTCCGGGAACACAACCGGGTCTGTGATATTCTGAAGGGCGAGCATCCGGAATGGGATGATGAGCAGCTATTCCAAACTGCCCGGCTGATCTTAACAGGTAATTCTTACAATTGCTCATGGTTAACACACAATTACTTGATGAAATTTTGCTGCTGCTAGATGTGGCGATGGCCATCATCTAAGATGTCTTTAAAATGGCCGAGACAATTTCATGGGAGATAGCTCTGTCACCGTTTGTTGACTAGTGTTGATTCTGAGCATCTCAGGGACATTTTGTGGGCCGTCGTTGGAAATGGAGTGCCAGACAAGATGGACACTTGAATTGATCCAAGAGGACTGTTCTTCCATTATTCAATGTTGCTGTGACTTCTAACTGGGAGCATGGCATTTCATAGCAAACTTTCTGTTTGCCTGCTGGATTTTGGTTGGCCTGCTGCAGATTTGGTTAGGGACTTAACATTGCTCTGGAAACAAAACTAAAAGATTTGACTTTATTGTGGGACAACAGGAGCGACCATCAAGATTGTGATTGAAGACTACAGCCTGAAAGCGAGATGAGTGCCACACCCCATAATTGCCTTTTTCTGGACTTAACCACCCAGGGGTCCTTTACCCTTTTATTGTTTAGGAAATGAAAAGACTGACTGACTTTTGTTTTCTGTGGGGAAACAGGAGAGACCATCAAGATTGTGATTGAAGACTACGTGCAACACCTGAGTGGCTACCACTTCAAGCTGAAGTTTGACCCAGAGCTGATCTTCAACCAGAGATTCCAGTATCAGAACAGAATAGCGGCAGAATTCAACACCCTTTACCACTGGCACCCTCTCCTTCCTGATACCTTCCAGATTCATGACCAAGAGTACACATACCAGCAGTTCATCTATAACAACTCCATCATGTTAGAACATGGTCTTTCCCACATGGTGGAATCCTTCTCCAGGCAAAGGGCTGGAAGGGTAAGAATTTATTTTCTACTAAGAAATTGCATAGCCTTCATCTTGAGGCAACATGATACAACTGTCCTCCTGTATTGTAAGTCACCCTTGTGTCTGAAAAGCCTTTAAACGCAGAATGATTATCAATGGGGCCTTCTGAGATGTGGTGAACAGTTTTGCAGTATATGCAGCTTTCTCTGTGGCAGCAGCTTTTCTTGCTCTCCTGTTGTTTCATTTTCTGACAGAAGGCTGAATAGCACAAGCAATTTTACATTGTAAATCAGGAGATGAGTGTTCAGTCTTTTACAGTCTTGAAGTCTGGTTGATTTCAAAGGGGCCAGAAGTTTCTATGACCTACTATTCCATTTGATCAGTTTATAATGCAACAAATGCACAATAGACATGATTAGTTTCTCTACATATACTTATAGAAAAGTAGCTTTTATCACTGAAGTGGCAAACCTGTTCACTATTCTGCATGATGGAATGTTCCTCAGTTTTCTCTTTTAAAAAATGTTCCTTCTGTATACAAAACTAGAAGTTGTGGAGAAGAATTCAAGTCTACTATTTTCCCTGAGTTGTTTTTTTCTGTGTGAGAACTGGACTCTGAGTTTAGTCTCAGTGAGAACATACAGCTCTGTCTGAAGTAACCAAGTTTAACGCAGTCATCTGTGTTTTCTCTACTTCTCCATTCTACCCAAAGGAAGGCCAACTCCAAAAGCTCACATTCCTATTTTTGGAACCATGGTGGCAAGGCTTGTAGGTATTATGGAACGCCATGCCATACTTGTGCCAACATATACAGCATTTAAGCTCCATTTTGTTACTCACAAAAGGGACGCGGGTGGCGCTGTGGGTTAAACCACAGAGCCTAGGACTTGCCAATCAGAAGGTCGACGGTTCGAATCCCCACGACGGGGTGAGCTTCCGTTGCTCGGTCCCTGTTCCTGCCAACCTAGCAGTTTGAAAGCACGTCAAAGTGCAAGTAGATAAATAGGTACCACTCCGGCAGGAAGGTAAATGGCGTTTCCGTGTGCTGCTCTGGTTCGCCAGAAGCAGCTTAGTCATGCTGGCCACATGACCCGGAAGCTATACGCTGGCTCCCTCGGCCAATAAAGCGAGACAAGCGCCGCAACCCCAGAGTCGGCCATGACTGGACCTAATGGTCAGGGGTCCCTTTACCCTTTACCTTTTTGGTACTCACATTACTCCATTTCTTTGATAACAGGTAGCTGGTGGGAGGAACATCCCTGCTGCAATGCAGAAAGTAGCGAAAGCCTCCATTGAGCGAAGCCGACAGATGAGATACCGCTCTATGAATGAGTATCGGAAGCACTTTATGCTGAAACCCTTTCAGTCATTTGAAGAGCTCACAGGTAAGACTTGTCCTCTACTTATAGAAAAACAAGAGCTTCATTTTGGGGGGCAAGGCTGCACAGCGTAGAGATCAAACTTCTGCTTTGCATGGGAATGTTTGGGGTCCAATTCTTGGCATCTCCAATTAAGGGACAGCAATTAGCAGGTCCAGGATTGTGTAGGCAGCTAAAGGCTAGATGCTCCAATGGGCTGGGTTAGACTCATCCCAAAAGGCCCTCAAGTTGGCCTTTCATCCCAAAAGGCCCTCAAGTTGGCGCTCAAATGTTCAAATCCAAATCCAAGATTCAAGCAATATAACCAATAAATGAATTACTCAGTGTGTCGAGAACGCTACCAGACTTTTAGAAGACTTTTAGAAGACATCTGAAGGCAGCCCTGTTTAGGGAAGCTTTTAATGTTTGACGGACTATTGTATTTTAATATTTTGTTGGAAGCCACCCAGAGTGGCTGGGGAAACCCAGCCAGATGGACAAGGTATAAATAAAAAATTATTATTAGTCCTTTCACGTGGACTATCATTCTGTCCTGCCAAATCCCCACACATGATTCTGTTCTGCGGGGACTTGGAAGCATTTTTCCGCCGTTTATGCCGGAAGGAGTACTTTCAACACACACAAGAACAAGACAAAGTAGAACAAACAACATCTTCACAACACAACACCTCTCAACCTACTAGGGAACAACCACCACGCTCCCAACACATTAATGAACAGAACATTGACCACCAACTACCACTTAAAAAGAGTTACACAAAAAGGGACTCCACATGGACCCCTCCTGATGGACGCAATACCACACTAGATCTGTACATCGATTGCTTCCACCACAGAAACCAAACGGATATGACCAGAAAACACCATCGCTTACCAGCAGGTTTACTACACCTATCAGCCAATCACCCATTCCCATCACCCTTCTGAGTAATACCCCTCCCCACCCTCTCACTATATATAGGGGTCTGGTGACTTCTGTTTCAGTGTATCTGAAGAAGTGTGCATGCACACGAAAGCTCATACCAATAACAAACTTAGTTGGTCTCTAAGGTGCTACTGGAAGGAATTTTTAAAAAATATTATTATTATTAGTTTTTAAAAAGTGTTGAGTTCCTGTAGAAAAGCTCTGTTGTCTTTTATTAGAGATTGGGTAGTTGCAGCCCCTCCACTGAGAACATGTACTGTCTTTTCAAGCTGTAAGGTAAAAGGTAAAGGGACCCCTGACCATTAGGTCCAGTCGTGGGCGACTCTGGGGTTGCGGCGCTCATCTCGCTTTATTGGCCGAGGGAGCTGGTGTATAGCTTCTGGGTCATGTGGCCAGCATGACTAAGCTGCTTCTGGCGAACCAGAGCAGCACACGGAAACGCTGTTTACCTTCCCGCTGGAGCGGTACCTATTTAACTACTTGCACTTTGACATGCTTTCAAACTGCTAGGTTGGCAGGAGCTGGGACCGAGGAACGGGAGCTCACCCCGTCGCGGGGATTCGAACCGCCAACCTTCTGATCGGCAAGTCCTAGGCTCTGTGGTTTAACCCACAGCGCCACCCGCGTCCCTCAAGCTGTAAGGAGAGATGCTCAAAAGAGAAACTGCATGTTTTAAGGATGGAAAGGAAGAAAGCAGAGGTTGTGGGGAGTCCTTCTAGGAGATAGTTTTCCATAAAACTATTCTGTGTCAACCATAGCTTTCCTTGAAAAGATTTGTAATATGATTCATTCATTCTTCTCTCGCTGCATTGATTTTCTCCCTGTTGATGCAAAATTTATTCAGGATTGCAGAGCTTGGCTTCCCCACCATACTATTTCTATTTCATGGCAGCTTTTGCAACACTAATGAGTCAGGGTCTCTCCCTGTCCTCCTTTGTAAGGCAACTTCCTTTCTTATTCTCAGAACCTCAAAGAAGAACCCGCCAATGATTTACAATCATATACAAAACCATCCCCCCAACTGCTGGAGATTCCCTTCTTAACCATGATTTTTGCCTCTTGTTATCACAGGAGAAAAAGAAATGGCTGCAGAACTTGAAGAACTCTATGGGGATATTGATGCTATGGAGTTCTACCCAGCTCTTCTTGTAGAAAAACCATATCCTGGAGGTATATTTGGTGAGACCATGATAGAAATTGGGGCACCGTTCTCTTTGAAAGGTCTCTTTGGGAATGCTATTTGCTCACCAGAGTACTGGAAGCCCAGTACCTTTGGAGGCAAAGTTGGCTTTGACATAGTGAACACAGCCTCCATCCAAAACCTTATCTGCAACAATGTGCAGGGCTGTCCTCTCGTGGCTTTCCATGTCATAAACCCCGCAACAGCAGCAGCAAATAATGTCAGCACCTCCAGCACATCAAGAGACAAGACTGGCCCACCATTACGATCAAAAGAACAGTTTGCTGAACTATAGGGAACAGTATTTTGCATTTTTATTTATTTATATCATTGCTGCTGCTGCTAACAAAAACCACTTTAAAGGCATGTTCTGCTTAGATCTGCAGAACTGAACCAGAAAGATGTATTCCAAAATGGATCAGGGCATGAAATATACTGATTAGACTTGAACAGAAATGATAACTCTGCCTCTTAAACTTGACAAGAAGGACCCTAAATATGGAACCGTTTTAGGTGTCTAGAAGTGATATTTCATGGAACAATAAATCCTGTTATTAAATCATGCTAAAACCATTCCTTATTAACTATGCAGTTTGAAATGAGATCTAACAGCCAAATGGCTGCTTTCTAAACCCATAAATTGCCTTCAGCTGTTGCAAGTGGTGAGGGGCTTATGCTTCCTCTTTTCAGTAGTGAGAAGTGGAGTTCCAGATCCCATCTAGGGCTCACAAATGTGATTTGAGGTATAGAATAGCACTGTATGTTCCAGAGCTTCTTTATAACGCTGCCGCTTATATCTGGTCATTTCAACTTTTGGTTACTGACACGTTTCAAGTTGGCTGATAAACACTTATGAAAAAGAACTATAAACATAATTTGTAAAAAATAAACCAGAAAATAAACCAAATATGCACTCTGATTAATAGCTTGGTTATCGTCAGTTTTGCAAATTCAAGGCCCTTGAATCAGACCATTATTTCTCCAATTGACTGGTAACTTGGGAAATGCAACCTTATTCTCATATTGTAGGTATTAAAATTTTCATATTGCTTAAGAAATGTATTTTTAATAGTATGGTTCCGAAGTCCGTACATTACTGGCCCTCTTGGTTGAAAAACCCTCTGTTATTTGTACTCTGGCAATTGATATAATGATTATCTGTTAAACCAAAATGATAATGGAGAAAATATTGCTGGAAAAGGAAATATTGGTGTAACCCAAGGAAATATGGACAAAAGTCACCAGGAAACTCTTGAGAGAGCTCTATGAGGCCTGCTGTTTGGGCTTTTGTAGCACTCAATGGAGGTTGCTCAGGAGAACTTCTGGTGGGTTGTGCCCACAGACTATAGGGGTAATTGTCCTCTTTGTTTTGAGAACACTCTATTCCATTTCTCTTGGTTCTTTTGATTAGTTCATACCTAGAAGTTTCTTCATCTCTTTCTGGTGCCTCACCTCTCCCTTTTAAGTTCTCTTCCTTCCCCTTTGATACCAGGATACCAGAGCCCTGCCACACCCTGGACAATGGACTTCTTCTGCATTACCAGACTAATTTTTAAAATGTTTACAAAATTAACAGGAAAAAAATACATTATTTGTATGAAATAAGTTGGAAAGGTCACGAATGCTTTTGAGTCACAGCTACCTTAAAGTCTTGGATACCCGAATGGTTTTGTATGGCGCAGCGATCATTTTCCTCCACAAGGCAAGACCAGCATAAAAATAAAAAATCCTTCTCTAGAGACTAGAAAATTGGTTTTTCATTCTAGCCTTTCTTTGTCTAACTGACTAGATCTGCTTTCTTAATATCAAACGTTGTTATGACTTTATCCATTGGCTAGAAACATTGTGGTTCCTCAGGTGGTTCCTCACAAAGCTGAGCAGACTAGGGCCCTGTTTGTGTCCTGTCTGCCTCATATTTTAGGATCTATAAATGCCATAAATTTAGTTTTGAAAAAAAGATGATGACAAAAACTGGGAATCTGGGTACTGTAACTCATCTGAGGAGGCAATCACCTGCTTTCTACAGACATTCATGTTCCTGCATCTGGGCCAATTCCTATCAAAGCTGCAGTCTCAACTCTCTAGTGGAGTTGCTACCCTGTAGCATGGAGCAATGGTCCAGTCTTGCAAAACTTAGAGGTTTCTACACATACACATATCTCCTTTCTCCATCCAGGCAAAGAAGAGACTTTATTACAGTTCCATGACACCTTCCTGCCAAGCAAAAAAACACTCAAGAGAGGCATGAGATACTAGAAGAGCCTTCTGGATTTAAGTCTAATGGTCCATTTACCCCAGCATCCTCTCCTCACAGTGTGTCTGGAGGTCCTAGGCTGCCCAGACAACAAGACCCCTCTCTTGGCCTCGCTGATGTGGTCCAAAGGAAAGCAGAGCAATATGTTTGGCACCAGCTTGGCTGCAGGAGTTGCTGGAAGGAGGCATTGTTGTTTAGTCATTTAGTCATGTCTGACTCTTCGTGACCCCATGGACCAGAGCACGCCAGGCACTCCTGTCTTCCACTGCCTCCCGCAGTTTGGTCAAACTCATGCTGGTAGCTTCGAGAACACTGTCCAACCATCTTGTCCTCTGTCGTCCCCTTCTCCTTGTGCCCTCCATCTTTCCCAACATCAGGGTCTTTTCCAGGGAGTCTTCTCTTCTCATGAGGTGGCCAAAGTATTGGAGTCTCAGCTTCAGGATCTGTCCTTCCAGTGATCTTAGGGACTCCACTCTGGATTTCTGTAGGGTTTACTCTTTAGTCTTTTCTTCTCCTGAAGATACCCGCAAGGCAAAGGAGATTTAGGATCGGAGTTTTCCTTCTCCTAGAAGCCTTCCCAGGTTGACCTGCCCCACCTGCCACTCGTTTCTTCCCCAGAACATGCAGAAACCACTTTCTTGACCTGTCTGCAGTAACCCTATTAATGGGAATGGTCCTGGATACCCGAAGTTCCCCACTGCTGATCTAAGTGGCCACCTGTGTGCTCCACCCCTATGACCTGGCTCAGCAGATGGTTGGTGTTCATTCAACTATCCATCCATTCTCCAGCCCACTCCCAAACCCACTCCCCCCCACCCTTTTGGCTTTTATTGATGCCTCCCAGCTTCACACCAACAGAACCTCTGTTCATTTTCCTCTACATTTATGTGTGCATTAGTAGGAAGGTGACCAGAAACCTCACACTGAACGCATGATGAATGGATGCAGAACAGTGTGGGAGGTGACCATTGTGCATGCATTGTTGATTCAGGAAGGTAAATTGCAAAAGGCACGCCATGTACCTTGCTTGATGTTTACTTCCCTCTTTTCACATGGGGTAATTTTTCCAGAAGATCGTTAAAATAAATGCTCTTCAACAACACAAAGACTTTCATTTGTATTAGAAGGCGTGTCATGGAGAGCATTGTTGATCTTTCTAAAACCTCCAATTAACACAACATTTTTTTTAGAGCAGCAAGGCAGCATTGGGGAAATGAAAAACCCTGAACAGCTCAGTTGGTAGAGCATGAGACTTTTAATCTCAGGGTCATGGGTTTGAGCCACTTGCTGGGTGAAAGATTACCGTATTGCACGATGTTTGACTAGATGTTTGACCTCGCTGTCCCTTCCAACTCTATGATTCTTTGAAATCCCCCACTGCAGAAAAAGACAGAGATAACCCCAGCAATTGTTGTTGCTGTTGTTTAGTCATTTAGTCGTGTCCGACTCTTCGTGACCCCATGGACTAGAGCACGCCAGGCACCCCTGTCTTCCACTGCCTCCCGCAGTTTGGTCAAACTCATGCTGGTAGCTTCGAGAACACTGTCCAGCCATCTTGTCCTCTGTCGTCCCCTTCTCCTTGTGCCCTCCATCTTTCCCAACATCAGGGTCTTTTCCAGGGAGTCTTCTCTTCTCATGAGGTGGCCAAAGTATTGGAGCCTCAGCTTAAGGATCTGTCCTTCCAGTGAGCACTCAGGGCTGATTTCCTTCAGAATGGAGAGGTTTGATCTTCTTGCAGTCCATGGGATTCTCAAGAGTCTCCTCCAGCACCATA
This sequence comes from Podarcis liolepis, assembly GCF_965112155.1. Lineage (NCBI taxonomy): Eukaryota > Metazoa > Chordata > Lepidosauria > Squamata > Lacertidae > Podarcis > Podarcis liolepis. Next base: position 90,347,401 of record NC_139559.1, on the reverse strand, counting down.
ATTCAAAAGCATCAATTCTTCAGCGATCAGCCTTCTTTATGGTCCAGTTCTCACTTCCATACATCACTACTGGGAAAACCATAGCTTTAACTATACGGACCTTTGTTGGCAAGGTGATGTCTCTTCTTTTTAAGATGCTGTCTAGGTTTGTCATTGCTTTTCTCCCAAGAAGCAGGCATCTTTCAATTTCGTGGCTGCTCTCCTAAAGAATGATTATGGTCCACACAAGCCACAGTTGCTGGAATCGTAACAATTCTCTGTAGCCATAACAAATGCTGCTTAAAAACTCAGATCTGGGTAACTGAGAAGGAGGCTTGGGGATGAGAGGGGTTCACTGCCTTGTATTTCTGGTGCATCTCAGAATGATGAATGGAGATGCTATTGAAGGGACCCGCCTTTCCTTTGGGCATAGGCAGGCCTGGGATGATGCATTGGGGCAAGAATGTGCCCGTTGCATGCCCGAGAAACATATATTATGCACCAGTTATGATTACAACTCAGACGTTGTGTCAACATGAGGGTCAGGCCACGGTTTGATGAAATAAAACCTATTGTACTGTGAGAAAGTGATTTATCATGAAGCCAGAGGGTGATGTAGGACTTCAAAGTCAAACATTGGGAGCCAGACTGTAAACTCAAGTGCATAATTGTGCATTGCACCCCAACTTTCCCATTCAATAGGAACTGTCATACTGGATCATATCTGATCTACTGACTCATGTAGCTCACCTGTCTCTCTTTTGGCCCGTGCAATATGAATAATTGGAGATTTAGATTTTATCTCTGGGTACAGAAGTTAAAGCGAGGCTGGCTTTTACCATTATTCATGCTATCAGTTCTGTTTATTCCCCAACATGAGTTGCATCTGGCTGGGAACGAACAAATGACAATGGAAGTCACGATTGCTTCTTTACTGTTCAATTCAGGGACTCCTAAGGGCCAAGCCAGAGTCAGGATATATTTGGTATGGAAGTTTTTGAATAGAATTGCCATGGATGGATGGATGGATGGATGGACGGACAGACAGACACATACAGATCTGGGAGAAAGAAGCTTTAATCCTTCTCACTACCTCCATTTCCCCTTGAAGCTGTTGTTGTCTATTTTGCCATGCAGGACACAGAGGGAAGGATGCAATTTTTTGTGGAAGTGCAACAGCAGCAACCTTTCAGTTTGCAATTTAAGAGTTAACCATGTTGGTGTTAAAGACAGCCAGCCAAGAGGGTTATTTGGGACCATTGCTTAGCAACCAGTGAGGAGGTATGGTCCTTGATGAAGTAACTTGTATGTGAAATAACATTTTGGGTGGTATTCAACGAAATGAATGTGCAGGCGGAATGACGTTGGCTTGTGCAACTGGACCTCTCTTCCCACCACACCCTGTGTCATCCTCAAAACTGCTGCGGAGCGTTGTAGTAAGCAGTGTCAGGTAGACATACTTTGAAGAATCTCTAGGAGATCCTTTTAATTGGAAGCTGAATCAGGAACCTCCTCTGTACTCCCCCACCAAGACGCTACAACTCCTCCAAAAACCCTCCTTATTTGAATAGAGGGAAATCACCATTCAGCCAAGCCCAGAGGTGTTTTCTCTTTGTTTTCCTTGTGAGTTCTCCTGGTAACCAGGTGTATACCTTTATTTTGGACATCAGGAGACAGGAATCATAGGTGTGCCTTCTTTGTTCAGACCTGTCCTGCTAGCTAATCATTTTTTAACACCCATTCATTTTCATTTTATTGTGGGTTTCTTTTTTCGCATTCCTTTGAGTGAACGCTCCACCCTTTCATCACTACTGCAGGGGAATCAGCGCTCCGAGCAGCGACTTGCGAAAGTGAAAGGTGACTTCAGCCTGATGCCTTACCTCTGAGCGATTTATGGAGCCCTCGTCTCGCCACAATTCCACATTGGATGGGACAGGCGGGCAGTGGCATTCGCTGTTCCACCTCAGGCTTGTCTCTTGCAGCCGACCAACATGCTTGCTCCTCTAGAGACTGAATCAAGCCGTTGAAACGACATGCATTTTAACATTCCCAGGACAACACTGTGTTTGCCCCTTAAGGAACAAGCATTTAAGTGAACAGCCATTGGGGAGGGGGACACAGTTAGAATGAGCTGAATGCAGCTGTTCTTTTTAAGGTTGTCTTAAGCATACCCAGAATCAATCCAGAATGCGGCAGCTAGACTGGTGACTGGGAGTGGCCGCCGGGACCACATAACACCGGTCCTGAGAGATCTGCATTGGCTCCCAGTACGTTTCCAAGCACAATTCAATGTGTTGGTGCTGACCTTTAAAGCCCTAAACAGCCTCGGTCCTGTATACCTGAAGGAGCATCTCTACCTCCATCATTCTGCCCGGACACTGAGGTCCAGCGCCGAGGGCCTTCTGGCAGTTCCCTCGCTGTGAGAAGTGAGGTTATAGGGAACCAGACAGAGGGCCTTCTCGGTAGTGGCGCCCACCCTGTGGAACGCCCTCCCACCAGATGTCAAAGAGAAAAATAACTACCAAACTTTGCGAGAAGTGAGGTTACAGGGAACCAGAAAGAGGGCCTTCTCGGTAGTGGCACCCACCCTGTGGAATGCCCTCCCTTCAGATGTGAAGGAAATAAGCAGCTATCTTATCTTTAAAAGATATCTGAAGGCAGCCCTGTTTAGGGAAGTTTTTAATATTTAATGCTGTATTGTTTTTAAAGCCGCCCAGAGTGGCTGGGGAAACTCAGCCAGATGGGCGGGGTATAAATAATAAATTATTATTATTATTATTATTATTATTATTATTATTATTATTATTGTTATTATTATTATTATTATATTATCCGGCACCATGGTGTAAAGCTCCCTCCAGCACCCCCAGCACCCCCCCCCTGTTTCCCAGATTTTTTAAGGGAGGATGGCGCTGCTGATGGGGCTGGAGGAGGCGGGCAGCGGCTGGAGGGTGGCTCCTCTGGCAGGGAAGAGGCGGGGACTGGAGGCAGCGCCTCCTGGCTCAGGTGGCCGCTTTGTGCCGCGGTGGCCACGGCAGACAGAGCCTCCAGGCACAGCGCTGCTTCGGCATGGAATGGTGGAGGCGGGCAAAGGCGGTGAGCTGATGCTGGGAGGTGCCGTGTCCAGGCTCTGCCTCTTCCCTGGCGCCCTCCAGAACATGGTGCCCTGGTGCCCCGCGCCACTAGCCTCTATGGGCAAGACGCCCCCGGGTCTTCCTTTGCTGGGATTGCATTGTGGATAGAGAATGAGACTCTTGATTTCAGGGTTGTGACTTCAAGCCCCACTTTGGGCAAAAAAAATTCCTGCACTGCAACTCTTCAATCCTACAGTTCTATGATTATTCCTGTTCTGAATGTGAAATGTGCTCCAGTTAATAAGAACCTAAGAATCGCCCTGCTGGTTCAGGTCAAAGGTCCATCTATCTTTCTTTTCTTTTTGGGTTTTTTAAAAGTTTTTTATTTATACGTTTCAAATTTCAACATTTCAAATTGTTTTACAATTTAATATTTCAAAATTGGACTTTCTTCCTTCTCCCTCTTTATGCGGTTCCTAAAATTATATATATATATATCATCTGCATAGCCAGGTTCATTTAACTTGCTCATTTAATTATCTAATGTAAATATATACTCTTATGAAACTGCAGGTTATTACAATAATCCTGCCAATGTTTTATCTGTTTATAATTTATCTGTAAATATTCAATAAACCACTTCCATTCTTTTATAAAAAAATGTTTGTTATCTTGGTTTCGTATTCTTCCGGTAAGTTCCACCATTTCTGCATATTCCATAAAATTTGGAATCTATTCCTCTTTCCCTCGGACTTCTTCTTTCTATTATTGGACAAGTAACCCAAGAAACCACACTGGAGACTTGTGGTGTTTTTTAAATATATATATATTTATTTATATAATTGGGGAAACTGGGTTTGGGGGGGGGGAGAGAACTGTCTTGGAGCTCCAGTTTCTCCCCAAAATGTTTTCCCTTACTGACTTCGGAGGAGTGCGGATGTCAGTTCTGTCCCTGGGCGGGGACAGATAGTCGCAACCAGTGCCTAAGCTACCACTCGCATTTTGTATTTTAATAAAGTTGTGGCCAAAATTATGCCAAAAAACCTTAAACAAAAATTCCTGTGCGAAGTGTGAATTAATTTGGGGGGTGGCTTGGGGACCTTGACACGCAATGAATTCTGCACGGAAAGAAGCACTTTCATTTGTCTGGTGGGAATCATTGAACCTTCAGCATGATCGGATGTCCCCAAGTCTTAATGTTATGGGAGAGGGTGAAAATGGATGCTCACCGCTTCCCTGATGGGCGTCGGTTGCAAACCTTCGCTCTCCGCCTCCTTCCCAGCCAGCCACATCCACCCGGTCACCGGATGAGTGGAAATGCCATTACAGCCATAGGGGTGTTACCTCCCGACCAGTAGCTGGGTTCAAATGAGCCAATCAGGACTCAGGGCTTTGAGAATTCCTTTACTGCTCATGGCCAAGACCAGCTGAGCAGCAACACCTAAAAGGGCCAGTTGTGCTAAAATCCTGGCTCGACCTGCAGTGGTTTCAGCCCCCCCCCCAAAGGTAAAGGACCCCTGGACAGTTAAGTCCAGTCAAAGGCGACTATGGGGTTGCGGCACTCATCTCGCTTTCAGGCTGAGGGAGTCGGCGTTTGTCCAGAGACAGCTTTCTGGGTCATGTGGCCAGAAGGACTAAACCGCTTCTGGTGCAACAGGACACTGTGACAGAAACCAGAGCGTACGGAAATGCTGTTTACCTTGCCGCCACAGTGGTACCTATTTATCTACTTGCACTGGCGTGCTTTCGAACTGCTAGGTTGGCAGGAACTGGGACAGAGCAAGAGGAGCTCACTGTTAGGATATTTCCGTTCCACCTTAAAAGGGAGCAGGCTTTTGTAAGCAACAGAGTCTGCGCATGTCCTATTCACAGGATGTTTATGCTTGCTGTTTTTTCCTTTCGTTTTCTCAGTCGGCTCAGACACGCTGACAGAATGGACGTGTTTTCTTTTGTTCTGTTAAACGCTAAATAAAGTCTGTAAATTATGCTTTTCTGCTCTTCTGTGATGCAAGCTTTCGGCTGTGTTTCTGCTGATAAAGAGGGTGCACCAGCCTAGGAACGATGCTAAGAATATCCAAAGGCTTTGTGCCCCTAACTGTTGGATCTGCGTGAGTACGGGAGGCCGATGGACGTCCAGAACTCCAGCTTGGGGGCTCATGGTGGACACTATCTCCCTGGCAGTTTCCCAACAACAAGGTTTCGGGCCCAGATTCACGGCACCTACAGGAGAGTAAAGCTGCAACAGACTGCGTTAAAGAGGTATGGTGGGAAAAGCGAAAGAAAAAAAGGGAGGTTTTTGGCTTTTCTGTTTTACCTCGTCTTTGATCTCCGGCAAGGCAGATTAATTGGCCTGGGAGCCGAGCCAAAGAGTTCGTGATTAATGGGCTGCCAAGATAAGGAGTCTTTGAAGGCATAAGACTCACGGCTAATGCCAAAAGCTGGAATGGAATTTTTCCAAGCTTCTGAAACTGCTCCGTGCCCTAAGTTGGATGGGCAGAATTATGAACCCTGGGCAAACTGGTGTGAGAGTTTACTGCGTCAGTTTGGGGTGTGGCATGTTGTTTGTGAACCCCCCCAGTTCCTCTGACAGAGAAATGGAGATCAGCTGATTCGAGGGCGATTGACATAATAGTCCTATCCGTATCTCTTGAGGAAATTAAGACGCTGGCTGGCAACACCACTGCACGTGGAATGTGGTCTGCTTTAAAAAAAGCTCACAAGCCAATAATCCCAGCCCAGAGTTTGACTGCATCGGAGGTCCTAGCTGTTTCCCAGAATGCGAATGAATGCAGGGATGCTGAGGGCACCAGTTGCAAGCTGCAGGGGGAGCTGACCGTCACGTCATCCCAGGCAGCATTCCAGCCTCCAGGGGGAGCCAAGGAGTCGGCAGCTGAGAGCTCTGTTTCTCGTGAGAACCAAGGTCATCGCCTTTGCAGAGGCCGGAAAGGCAAAGGTAAACAGAGCCACAGGCAGACACCTGCAGATGGCCAGGAGCAGAGGGAGGGTGAAGAGCCCGCGCAAGGGGAAAACAAAGCATTGTTTGCTGGCACGGCTTCACCAAAGGCTAAAGGCACGTCTGCTGACCAGAAGCAGGGGGGCAAGCTGCAAAAGCCCACGCCAGTGGAAAGCAAGGTTTTGCTTGCTGGCACAGCTTCACCAAAGGCTAAAGGCAAGTCTGCTGGCCAGGAGCAGCAGGGGGGCAAGCTGCAAAAGCCCAAACCACTGGAAAACAAGGGTTTGCTTGCTGTAAAGACTGCTCCAACAGCCAAAGGCGACTTTGTTGTGGATTCAGGCTGCACGCGCCACATCTCCAAGGACAGGCATCTCTTTATCTCCTTCAAGCCACAGGAAGGTGAGATCCACCTGGCTGATTGAAGGACGTTGCAAATTGCTGGAGAAGGGACTGTGAGACTTGCAAGTTTGCACACAACCATCAGCGGTGTACTATATGTTCCAGGCGCTGCAAGCAACTTGTTGAGCGTCCCACAGCTTACTGGGCGTGGTTTTCAGATTTCCTTCAAGAGGAGCGTCTGTGTCATCAGTAAAGGCAAAGAGGACTATTTGCATGCAAAGTTTATGGATGGTTTGTTCCATATAACTTATGATGACACTGTTGCTGTATCTAATGCTGATTCTTGTTGTGTTGCACAAACTAACAAAGTTCTTCATGCAGGTTGCATTAATGATGCACATCGAAGATTTTGTCACCTCTCTTGGAAGGCACTGGCCAAGATGCCAGAGGTGGTTGAAGGTTTGAACATCAAACCCTGTAAATTTCACATGAAATGTGTATCTTGTGCAGAGAACAAGGTGAAGGTTGCTCCAAAAGGCAAGGAGTCTAGCAGGCAGGCTTCCAAACCCTACCAGCTAGTACATGCGGACCTGGTTGGGCCACTTGCGCCCTCTATAGGAGGAGCAAGGTACTTCATGATTCTGATTGATTCCTTTTCCAGGTACATTCATGTGTATTTGCTCAAACAGAAATCGCAAGCGTTTCCGAAGTTTAAGGAATTCTGTGCTTGGTTGGAAAATGTGCACGGTAAACGCATTTCTTCTTTGTTTACTGATCGGGGCGGGGAGTTTACTTCTCAGCAGTTTGAAGCTTTCCTGACTGAGAAGGGAATCCAGCATGACATGTCAACGCCCAGATCGCCATGGATGAATGGGCTTGCGGAGAGAGCAAATCAGACATTGCTGCAAGGAATCAAGACCTTGTTGCATGATGCCAATCTCCCTGATAAGTTTTGGGGGGAGGCTTTGGGGAATTTGGTTTACAGTTATAATCGCAGATTGTCATCACCCATTGGTTGTACCCCCTATGAGAAGATGTTTGGTAAGAAACCCAACACCAAACACATGAAAATCTTTGGTTCGGACATGTGGGTACGCACACAACAAACCAACAAGCTTGGGAAGCTTGGGGCACATGGTTTGTTCATGGGGTACGAAAAAGGTGCATACAGGGTGTGGATGACTAACTCTAAGTCCATTAAGTTCACAAGGAGTGTTGAGTACAATCCTAAGTGGGGGGAAAATGTGGGAATTTTCCAGAGTTACCCAGAGGAGGATGAAGGTGATGTCAAGCAAGCAGCTAAAGCTGAGGAAGCTGCTGAGAATGATGATGATGATGAGGATGATGATGATGATGATGATGATCAGAGTTCGGATTCCAGTTCAGTGGGCGGCGCGGCTGCTGGTGTCAGTGACAGTGATGACACAGCAGACTACAAGAGCGCACAGGCCTCAGTCAGACCATCTGATGCGTCTGACAATGAACTGGAAGAACCACTGTTCACCATTGGTCACTTTTCTCCTAAGAAAGAGGAGATGAGTCCAGAAGACTTGCGTCTAGTACGCAGATCTGAAAGGGCGACCAAAGGCAGACCTCCAAAGAGGTATGCTGATGAGTTTGCTAAGACAGCAACTGCTGTTCTTGGTAGCTCAGAGAAGGTATGGGAACCTTCAAGCTTCAAAGAGGTTCAGGAGTTAACCTCTAAAGATGCTGAGCCTTGGCTTAATGCCATGAAGGCTGAAGTTGATTCCTTGAACAGGAACCAAACTTGGGAACTGGTACCGGTAGTCCCAGGAATGAGACTGGTTGGCAGCAAATGGGTCTTCAAGGCCAAGACAGACCAGAATGGCAAGGTAGTCAGACACAAAGCCAGATTGGTTGCCAGAGGTTTTTCACAGGTACCAGGACAGGATTACCACGAGACCTACTCTCCCACAGTCAAATATGAGAGCATTCGGCTGATGCTCAAGGTCGCTGCGGAGGAGAAACTGCATGTTTCCCACCACGACATTAATACAGCTTTTTTGTATGGGATTTTGAATGAACAGCTGTTCATGCTTCCACCTGATGGGATGGAGATACAGAAGGGTATGGTCTGTAAACTGCGGAAATCCTTATATGGTCTCAAGCAGAGTGCCAGGTGTTGGAACACAAAACTCACTGAGACATTGCTTTCTCTAGGTTTTCAACAGGGCAAAGCTGATCCATGTGTGTTTGTCAAGGAGGAGGGGCAAAACAAACTGTATTGTTTATGTTTTGTTGATGATCTTCTGATGTTTTGGAAGAATCAGGCTTTTTACCAAAGCACCCTAGCTCAACTGAAGGAGCACTTTGACATGAAGGATCTTGGTGAGGTATCCAACTATCTTTCTCTGCAGGTGGAGAGGGACCAAGCAGGTAATTTTCTGGTACACCAAACACAGAAAATTGCTGATGTGTTAACCAGGTTGAATTTGGTTGATGCAAACCCAGCAGACACACCGATGGTGACAGGTTACCAGGTAGACAGTACTGCTGAAGCGTTTTCTGACACAACGCTGTACAGATGCATTCTAGGCAAGATGAATTTCATTGCCAGATGTTCAAGACCTGACATAGCTGTAAGCTGTAATCTGCTTAGCAGACATGCCAACAATCCTACGGTTCAGGATTGGAAAGCTCTGAAGCACATAGCCCGCTATTTGAAAGGGACTATGCACTACAGGCTGAGGTTCACCAGTCAGAAGACTGGAGGTCTTGAAATCTTTGCTGATGCAAGTTTTGGAAGTGACACCACAGATGGTACAAGCACTTCTGGAGTATGCTACATGTACAACCACTGCCTGTTTGACTGGTTGTGCAAGAAGCAGACAACAGTGAGCCTAAGTTCCTGTGAAGCAGAACTCAATGCTCTGTCATTTTCACTCATGGATTGTGAATGGTTGATGCAACTGTTTAAGGACATCGGGGTTTCTGTGAAATGTCCTATACAAGTGTATCAAGACAATAGATCGTGTTTGGCTTTGCTGAACTCCGAGAGTTGCAAGCAGAGAACCAAGTACTTGCAGATTAAGTTACATCGTGCAAGAGAGTGTATCCAGAAAGGACTGATTCAGGTGTCCTACATGGCAGGAAATGAAATTCCTGCTGATCTGTTGTCTAAGGTTGTTAACAAAGAACAACTAAAGGTTTATGTTCAAAAGTTGCAATTGGGTGAACCACAGGTACAACAGGTTACACGGAAAGGGGGAGGATGTTAGGATATTTCCGTTCCACCTTAAAAGGGAGCAGGCTTTTGTAAGCAACAGAGTCTGCGCATGTCCTATTCACAGGATGTTTATGCTTGCTGTTTTTTCCTTTCGTTTTCTCAGTCGGCTCAGACACGCTGACAGAATGGACGTGTTTTCTTTTGTTCTGTTAAACGCTAAATAAAGTCTGTAAATTATGCTTTTCTGCTCTTCTGTGATGCAAGCTTTCGGCTGTGTTTCTGCTGATAAAGAGGGTGCACCAGCCTAGGAACGATGCTAAGAATATCCAAAGGCTTTGTGCCCCTAACTGTTGGATCTGCGTGAGTACGGGAGGCCGATGGACGTCCAGAACTCCAGCTTGGGGGCTCATGGTGGACACTATCTCCCTGGCAGTTTCCCGCATCTCGGGGATTCGAACTGCCGACCTTCTGATCAGCAAGTCCAAGAGGCTCAGTGGTTTAGACCACAGCACCACCAGAGTCCCTTCAGCCCTCCAGCAGGAGGCTGAAATGGATATACACCCAATGCCTGAGCCAAAGATCCACCTACATCTGTAATCAATAAGGTTGTGGCCATTTTCAATCCCATCGGTTGTCTACCTGAGTCTGTTCTGCCACAGGTCAGCTAGTCACTGACTTGAGGGTGGGGAGGATAGCTCTGTGACTGGGCCTGCAAACTTTCCCTCACTTTATTCACACCATGAGTAAATTTACACACCTCTATAACATCCCCACTTACTTGCCTTTTCTCTGAACCAAAAAGCCCTAACTGTTGCAACCTTTCCTCACAGCGGAGTTGCTTCATCCCCTCGATCTTTTTGCTTCCTCATTTCTGAACCTTTTCCAGCTCTTACAATACCCTTTTTGAGGTGACCATACCAGAACAGTTCACAGTACAATATTCCAAGTGTAATCACACCATAAGGTAAAGGTAAAGGGACACCTGACAGTTCAGTCCGGTTGCAAACGATTCTGGGGTTGTGGCGCTCATCTCGTTTTACAGGCCGAGGCAGCCGGTGTTTGTCCGCTTCCGCAGACAGTTTTTCTGGGTCATGTGGCCAGCATGACTAAGCTACTTCTGGCGAACCAGAGCAGCGCACGGAAACGCCGTTTACCTTCCTGCCGGAGCGGTACCTATTTATCTACTTTCACTTTGACGTGCTTTCAAACTGCCAGGTTGGCAGGAGCTGGGACTGAGCAACGGGAGCTCACCCCATCGCGGGGATTCGAACCACCCACCTTTTGATCAGCAAGCCCAAGAGACTCAGTGGTTTAGACTACAGCTCCACCCGCGTCCCATAATCACACCATAGGTTTGTATTAATAGCATTGTGATAATGGCAGGGTTATTCTCAATCTATGTCCTAAGGATTCCTAGCATGGCATTCACCTATTTCACAGCTGCCACATGCTTGTTTGACATCTTCATCAAGCTATCTGCTACAAGCCCAAGGTCTCATTCCTGGACAGCCATTATGAGTTAACCCACCCCATGTGAATATATATGAAATATAATTTTTCCCCCATTGTGCATCACTTTGCAGTTGCATTTACCATTTTACTGTTTTAACCACCCTGTTAAGAAGCAGTTCTTTTGTTTCTGGTTCTAACATGTAATTAAGAACTGTGTTTCCTGTTACTGAGGCAACACTAACTTCCTCTGTTTAGCAATAAAAACGAGAGTTGCTAAGTGTCTGGACATGAGTAATTAATTAAGACACATAATTATACAATGTTCCGCTAATAAAATTCTAGTTCTTTCATAAAACTGAATTATCCAACAATACAATTCAGAGGTCTTTGAAATAAATATAAAACTATGAAATATTAGTTCTTTGTATACTGAGCCAACCAGAAATGGAGTAACCACCCATTTTCACTTGTAATAATTTCAAAGTACAGTGGTACCTCAGGTTACGTACGCTTCAGGTTACAGACTCCACTAACCCAGAAATATTACCTCGGGTTAAGAACTTTGCTTCAGGATGAGAACACGGCGACAGCAGGAGGCCCCATTAGCTAAAGTGGTGCTTCAGGTTAAGAACAGTTTCAGTTTAAGAACAGACCTCCGGAACGAATTAAATACTTAACTCGAGGTACCACTGTATATACTTAACATTTATTCAGGGAAAATGTGTTTTATAGGATGGTGAATTTGTGGCTCTCCAGATTCTGGACTACAACTTCCATCAGACATTGTGGCCAACAGCAAAGTTGATGGGAGTGGTAGTCCCAACAACTGAAGGAACACAGATGAATATCTCTGCCTATGATCTCCCTAAACTACGAAGCTCTTCCAGCAAGTTGAATTAAGAAGAAAGTGGTGGCAGAACAGGGACTTCCCCTGCACACGAGACCAATAGTGGGCCAGAGGTTGAGAAGGTGTTTTCTGCATGTGCTGTAGAGGAAAGTGGGGGGCAGATGGGGCTCGTCAACCTGGGAAGATTGTTCATCTAGGAGAAGGAAAACTCTGATCCTAAGCCTTCTCTGCCTTACAGGATATCTTCGGGAGAAGAAAAGGCCAAGGGGTTCCCAGACTGTGGTCAGGTGACCACCAGTATCCTGTGAACTTCATTCAGGTGAATTTCAATCTGTTTCAGTATTTTAACTTTCTGTACGTTCTGAAGCATTGTTGTCACTCTTTCGTGATTTTATTGTTTTATCTCAACCAAGTGGCATATACATTTTATGAAATAAAAACGGACAAATAAATGTATTTTGCTCTTTTTCTTTCTCATGTTGCATTACTCTTTGGATTCTGGGGAATGCAAACTGTGATGCAATGAAATACAATATAAGAAGGAAAAGAAGCAACAAAAGTACAACGGTAAATCATACAGCATGCAGCACACTGCATTCCAATTGCTGTAAGCAGCAGAAAAATATTAGCTGGTCTGCCAAGACCAGCAGCAATTTTCAAGTAGTCCATGGTGGGAGGTGGGGAGTGGAGTTTGAGAACTAGTGCTTTAGGCCAATAATTTCTGTAAAGTGTTCTGTGAGTCCACCAAATCTACTTGTGTTTGTTATGTAATAACCTTTTATGTTATATATAGGTTAGGTTAATTGCATACACCTATGATACACATAATTTTAACAGCAGTGCTGCAGGTCAGGAGTCATGTGTAATTTGCCTAAGTGCTCATTAAAGACACTATATAATTATATTCTTATAAAGGAAGTTCAGAGACGTTTACAGGTCTTCTTGTGGAGGAACCCTGTCAGAAAGAGGACATGCCAGTATCCAACACAATTTGGCCACAGTCTGGAAAACATCTCCGATGTTGGAGGCTGTGGAGTGTCACGATTATCATCGTTGCATCAGTACAGACCTCTACGCAAATCCTCAGATGCAGACGTCATTGCTGAAACTTCCAAACCTGACCAGAATCCCTTTGGTTAAGCAAGTTCGCGGGATGAGCCAGGTAAACGACACCTGAAATAAGAGATTGGCGTGCACTCCAGAAAAAATCCGAACTACAAAATTGCACTCCTCTCTAGAGCAGAGCAAACGAGGTCCACCCATTCACAGTGCTGAAAGCAAATTCTATCTCATACTTTATGGGGCCATTTTTGCTTCCTGTTATATATTCTCAGTCTTCAGGTCTTTGTTTTTCAAACAGAAGTGCTGAAATCATTTGTGGGTTCGGAAATTAGGAAGAGAGATGGATTGTGTCATATGTTTCATCCTCCCATGCAGTCAGGATTATACCGGTTTGTATAATCTTAGTGGTTTGCTCAGGCTAGCAACAATGTGACTCAAACAAAGGGACTTACAAAATTTCCTTAGGACTACTTTTTTTAAAAAAAATACAACTATGTAATGACTCCATCCATTAACCCTTTATATGGCTGCTAAATGGAGAAAAGAAATGGAAGCAGTGAGAGATTTTACTTTCTTGGGCTCCATGATCACTGCAGATGGTGGCAGCAGCCAAAAATTAAATGACGCCTGCTTCTTGGGAGAAAAGCAATGACAAACCTAGACAGCATCTTAAAAAGCAGAGACATCACCTTGCCAACAAAGGTCCATATAGTTAAAGCTATGGTTTCCCCAGTAGTGATGTATGGAAGTGAGAGCTGGACCATAAAGAAGGCTGATCGCCGAAGAATTGATGCTTTTGAATTATGGTGCTGGAGGAGACTCTTGAGAGTCCCATGGACTGCAAGAAGATCAAACCTATCCATTCTTAAGGAAATCAGCCCTGAGTGCTCACTGGAAGCACAGACCGTGAAGCTGAGGCTCCAATACTTTGGCCACCTCATGAGAAGAGAAGACTCCCTGGAAAAGACCCTGATGTTGGGAAAGATGGAGGGCACAAGGAGAAGGGGACGACAGAGGACGAGATGGCTGGATAGTGTTCTCGAAGCTACCAGCATGAGTTTGACCAAACTGTGGGAGGCAGTGGAAGACAGGAGTGCCTGGCGTGCTCTGGTCCATGGGGTCACGAAGAGTCGGACACGACTGAGTGACTAACCACAACATGTAATGACTCCATCCATTAACCCTTTCTATGGCTGCTAAATGCTCCTTTCTTAATTACAATGAACCACTCCTATTTCTTAACAACCCAAGGGCCCCTTCATATATCACCATAGCAGTGCAAGACCTGCTTTCCTGTAGGTTTGTCCCACACCACTAAACTAATGTTTGAAGGTCCATAGCCACATGGCTGGAGCCACTCATGTAGGCACCTTCCATACAGACAGGTGGCAACTGGGTGAGAAGGAGTCATTTCGTCATCTTCCAGATGTTACGGTGAGGGCACAGAAAAAGGTCACAGCGGTAAGCCTTCTGCACTACTCTTTTTATATATATATATACATTTTTATTAAAGTTTCACAAATTTTTAAACAAACACAAAAACACAAACAAACACAACACAAATAACAAGTATAGTTTCGGATCCTTATTTTCTTAACATCTTTCCCTGACTTCCCCACACCTCCCCTTTTGTATTCCAATTCCAATAGTTAGCTCAGCAAGTTCTTGTCCCCAACTTCTGCCTTATTATTATTATACTTAATTCATCTTAATTAACCAATTTTAACTTATAGACCTCAATTTAAACAAGAATACTCATTCTTTACACCCTTTTCTATGGTCGACCCAAATTCCCTTCCACAAATTTCCCAATTTTATATTAATTACAAAACAAAAAAAACAAAGAGACAACATATAATTATACACCCTTTGGATTCCAAAACTCTCACCCCCCCTTCCCAGTTTCGATCCCCAAAAAATGTCCATCAGTCTATCAACTATCAGCCTGGAGATCTCACGTCCGAGGCCCTCAAATCTCTCTCAGTCCCTCTCTGCCGGTTTTTTTGGTAGTCCTTTATATTAAACATCAAGTCTCGGAGAAGCTCTGTCCCAATAGGGTCTATGCTTCTTCCGACCAGACCTCCATATTCAAAAGTGGAGCCCAAATCTTGTTTCTTATTCCTTTTAAGTCCAAATGTCCCAGATGTCCCAAAAGCTCCAACTTTCACCTTGATCAGATTTGTAATCCACAGGTCTTCAGATCTCCCCATAGGGAGATCCCTCCCTTCTTCATTCTCCGATTCAAACCAAATTCTCATCATCCAGGTCTTGTTTTTCTTTGTATCCATCTTAACAGGCCTCTGGCTCTCCTTTGTTGTCTGCGGCATTTCAGCTCCTCCTTCCCACTCCTCTGAAACAGCACATATCTCTTCTTGTTCAGCTGCATAGGTTTCTTTAGTCAAGTCCTTGAAACTTCAGCAAGTTTGTTTACTTTTAAATTCAAAGTTGTAGCATTTGTAGCCAAAGCTTCACTCTGACCTTGTAACTTTCCCAAGAGAAAAAACATTCTGTCCAGCTCAGCCTGTATTTTTCCACCTGCAGCCATTGTAATGACTCAGAACCCCCTCTAGAGGGATTCTGGTTACTTAATATTCCTTCCAACTCCAATCCAACAGTCAAGTTAATTTGTTAATTTGTTTCTATTCTTCTTTGTTTTCAACAGTTTAAAATCAAATTGTAACAAAAATAACCAGCAAAGATAACAGAAGCCAAATTTTCTTTTTTTCCAACTTTGACAGCTAATTTGACAGCTGTCAAACTCTTTATGTCTCCTCAACAGGCTCTCTCGCGGATCGCTCCCGGGTCCCGGGGGGTTGCACTTCAGCTCTTAAAATCGACTCTTATCCTCCAGCAAAATTACTTATACTGCCAAGTCGTGAAATTCGTAGCTTTTATCCAATAAAGAGAAGAATGTTCTCTCGACCTTAGTTATCTAATTCTTGCTTTAATTTATCTACAAGACGGGGAGACGGACTTCCTTTTAGCACCTCCCCCGATCGTGCCTAATTCAGAAAAAAAGATTTTTAGTTCCAATTTCTGTACTACTCACGGGTTGTTACTTTTAAAGTCCAAATGTTCAAAGAAAGAAGTCAGCGCTCTCTGGCCATGGCATGCGGCTTCGCTCCGTAGGAGAAGCGGTCTACTCTCAGCACCACGCCACTCCCCGTCCCCCGCTCCGCAGCCTTTAAAAAGGCTCCTTCGCGGTTGGGGGGCGCAAATGGTGCCCGCCAAGTCACCAAGTCCACAGGCTACAGCGCCTGTGGTTTCTGAGGGTCCCCGTGTCGTCGCCGCAGCAAGACCCGTCTTCTACGGAGCTGATTCCCTCCGGAGCTCGGAGGGAGTCCGCCATTAGTCGATGGCGCTGACCCGGAAGTAAGCCTTCTGCACTACTCACGTAAGGCATAAAGTGGCCCTAGATGACCTATATTTCTTCAGAAGTCAACAAAACCATGCTGGATTTCTCCACTTCTGCACTAGAACTTGTATTTGTCTTGACATTCAGCTTCCTGGACATCACTACATTGAGAGTACCAACTACTGGTAGTAGAAGCAGGGAAACACCCAGAACTGTGATGTTAGAACATTATTATTATTATTATTATTATTATTATTATTATTACCCCGCCCTCCCCAGCCAAGTCCGGGCTCAGGGCGGCTAACAAGCAATAATAAAAACAAGTTGAATGAATACAACTTAAAAACAAGATTAAAATACAACTTTAAAATATTGAAACATTAAAATATTAAAATGCAGCCTCATCACAGGAGGAGAAAGGAAAAAGAAAAAAGAAAGAGGGGGAGGGAATCAAATTGGCTCCAGGCCAAAGGCCAGGCGGAACAACTCTGTCTTACAGGCCCTGCAGAAAGAAATCAGATCCTGCAGGGCCCTGGTTTCATGGGCAAGTTGTACTAGACCAGGTCTGCTCACCAAGCACAATGCACCCAACTAGTCAAGCAATGTAGCTTCCCAAGTGCTTGGCAACTCTATGATTCTGCAATGCCACACAAGGTGGTGGAGATCCTGGTAGTCCACCCTACAGGTTCAGTGGGTTGCATTGGGCTTGATGAATCAAAAGTTGTGCTGGCCTGTTATTAGAAGAGCCGTAGCTCAGAGGCAGAGAATTTGCTTCGCATGCAAAAGGTTCCAGGTTCAATCCCTGGCATCTCTAGATAGTCAGGGGAAAATAACTTTTATTATTATTATTATTATTATTATTATTATTATTATTATTATTATATATATATATTAATTCATTTTTTAATATATCATTTTCAATAGTCATTCAACATAGGCTACATCTTATACAGTTTTTTTGGACTTCCATCAACCACATCTGAAAACTTTCCAGTTTTTTCACTTAATTTACATTTCTTAATTTCACTGTTGCTTTTAATGATCTTATCTATTGACTCTCTCATCATAGCACCACTTTAGCTAATGGGGCCTCCTGCTGCCGCCACGCCGCCGGAGCCCGATTTCTGTTCTTCTCCTGAAGCAAAGTTCTTAACCTGAAGCACTATTTCTGGGTTAGCAGAGTCTGTAACCTGAAGCGTATGTAACCTGAAGCATATGTAACCCGAGGTACTACTGTATAGCCACTGCTTAAAAAAAATAAAACCCCAGAAAATCAACATTCTGGGCAATCAACCACTGCTTTAACCCATCTGTGTCAGAGTGCAAAAGCTTAAAGATATTACAAGGGAAATGTCATATTGGTGGTTTGTGGTTTTTATAGGGACTTAAGACTTAACACAGCCTTTTTCTAGGTGATTTGAACAGGTATTCCATTGAAACAACAGCCAAGAGGATAACCTTTGATTATGAAACTTCAAAGGATGAGCAAACATTAGCGGCGTTACAAAATAATGTCTTTAGTTGCTATATATGGCTGTGAGATTTCTCTTCTCCTAGACCACCGGGGATATATCAAACATGACTCAAGGTCTATTCTAAGGGTAATCTGGGGGCATAGTAGCCACAGAGGAATCTCCTGTATGTTGGTGTCATGACATAATTACCCCGTGGCCAGTAAATTGCACGCAAAGAGCTAAGAATGACATTTAGCCCCCTTCTGGCTTCCAGTTGAAACAGCCATTTATGGAGCAGATACCCGGTACAAACAGACGATGCTCTATACCTGTGCCTCCATGCTGCTTTGCCCTATGTGTCAGTCCTTGTTGTTGTTGTTGTTTAGTCGTGTCCGACTCTTTGTGACCCCATGGACCACAGCACACCAGGCACTCCTGTCTTCCACTGCCTCCCGCAGTTTGGTCAAACTCATGCTGGTAGCTTCGAGAACACTGTCCAACCATCTCATCCTCTGTCGTCCCCTTCTCCTTGTGCCCTCCATCTTTCCCAACATCAGGGTCCTTTCCAGGGAGTCTTCTCTTCTCATGAGGTGGCCAAAGTATTGGAGCCTCAGCTTCAAGATCTGTCCTTCCCGTGAGCACTCAGGGCTGATTTCCTTAAGAATGGATAGGTTTGATCTTCTTGCAGTCCATGGGACTCTCAAGAGTCTCCTCCAGCACCATAATTTAAAAGCATCAATTCTTTGGTGACCAGCCTTCTTTATGGTCCAACTTTCACTTCCATACTTACCCCTTATTTACCCCTTAAATTGGCAGTAGTCAGGTTGTGACTAGCAGAGCACACTAATAGAAATATGAAAGAGAAAGGCAGCTACAGTGAACCAATCTAATTTGTACTTCCTGAATCAATATGCGGACATGCAGCTATTCTTTGAAATTTGCGCTTTATGAATTTTGCAAATCAGTGCTCCAACACCCCCCCCCCAAACGTGCACATAATATTTGAAGGACAATTGTAAACAGTTAACAACACTAGCAGGGTTGATTTAAAAAGACTTGTAAAATTAAAGATTATTGCCTTTTTATATTTATTTAAAACTTGTGATAACAGAAATGAGTGAAATGTAAAATTGGAAGAGGTACAAATGCTATGACATCGAAATGAAATATGAAAACCATGAGGCGGGAGGGAGGGAAGTCCATTAGCTCACACGAGCAAAAAAAAATAAGATAACAATAAGGATGTATTTAAATATTACAAAACAGAAAACAATAAAAATATTATTTTAAAAAATGTGCACATTGTGAGAAACAATGCGTATGTTGGTGAAAATAAAATACAAAAATGCATTAGACAGTGGTACCTCGGGTTACATATGCTTCAGGTTACAGACACTTCAGGTTGCAGACTCTGCTAACCCAGAAATAGTACCTTGGGTTAAGAACTTTGCTTCAGGATGAGAACAGAAATTGTGCTCTGGCGGTGCGGCGGCAGGAGGAGGCCCCATTAGCGAAAGTGGTGCTTCAGGTTAAGAACAGTTTCAGGTTAAGAACAGACCTCCGGAACGAATTAAGTACTTAACCTGAGGTACCACTGTATAAGGGGAAATTATTATAGTAGGAAAAATATTTCTTATTTTCACAATAATTCATTTTGATACAGTTGCTTTTTTAATGTATCTTCTCCATATGTACGCATATAAATATAGAAACATAGAACTGCAGAGCTGGAAAGGACTCTGATGATCATTATTATTATTATTATTATTTTAAGTCATATTTATTAAAGTTTCATAAACAATCAAAAACTTCAAAATTTAAACATAGAATACAAAAACCAAAAAAAGCTACAAAAATGAGAAAATACAAAACAAAACACATAGAGGTACACAATAGAGAACAGTTAACAGAATAGAAAAAAGAATAAAAAACACCAAAAAACAAAACAGAGAAAAAATTAGTATTTTGATATCTTATACTTCATTCACTAGTTTCTTGACCTCCTCACACCTCCCTTTTTGTATTCCAGTTCAGATATTTAGTTCAGCAAATCCTTACCCTCTATCATTTATCCTTACTCAACATCTTAACCTATAATAAATATATATTTTCCACCATTATCAATCCATATTTACATATTCATATTAATCTTTTAACCAACACCACTTGTTTTCAGTCCAACATCCCTTTAACATTCATTAATTTTACAGTATTTCTGTAGATAGTCTTTAAATTTCTTCCATTCTTCTTCCACCGCCTCTTCTCCCTGGTCTCGGATTCTGCCAGTCATTTCTGCAGGACTCTGATGATCATTAGTCCAACTCCTTGCAATGCAGGAATATGCAGCTGTTCCATCTGGTGATTGAGGCTTTGGTGTTATCAGCACCATGCTCTAATCACCTGAGCTATCCAGGCTCACCCAGGTATGATGATGGCCTCTCGCCTCAGTTCCCTGTGCCACTCATGCCACCTTAAATCCGATCCTAGTGAGCACACTGCACCTTTAATGTGTGTTTGTCTTTGTTTGTGTGTGTTAGCGTGTTCATGTGTGCACATGCAAGACTGTGTGCAAGAGAGACCGTGCCTAAAGGTAAAGTTAAAGGACCCCTGGGTGGTTAATCACTTTATAATTACCGTATTTTTTGCTCTATAAGACTCACTTTTCCCCTCCTAAAAAGTAAGGGAAAATGTGTGTGCGTCTTATGGAGCGAATGCAGGCTGCGCAGCTATCCCAGAAGCCAAAACAGCAAGAGGGATTGCTGCTTTCACTGTGTAGCGATCCCTCTTGCTGTTTTGGCTTCTGAGATTCAGAATATTTTTTTTTCTTGTTTTCCTCCTCCAAAAACTAGGTGCGTCTTGTGGTCTGGTGCGTCTTATAGAGCGAAAAATATGGTACTCTCAGTGGAGAGAAGTGGGGTTTATCAACTGGTTGAGGAGGTGTTTCCACCTTTTGACAGGGAGAGTTAGACAAATCCAGAGACTCCAGCAGAGGGTGCCTGGCTGGTTTGGTTCTGGGAACATAGGTTTAAAAAAAGGGTAAAGGACCCCTGGACGGTTAAGTCCAGTCAAAGGTGACTATTGGGTTGCAGCGCTCATCTTGCTTTCAGGCCAAGGGAGCCGGCGTTTGTCCACAGACAGCTTTCCTGGTCATGTGGCCAGCAGGACTGAGCCGCTTCTGGTGCAATGGGACACCGTGACAGAAACCAGAGCGGACAGAAACACTGTTTACCTTCCTGCTATAGCAGTACCTATTTATCTACTTGCACTGGTGTGCTTTCGAACAGCTAGATTGGCAGGAGCAGGGACAGAGCAACGGGAGCTCACCCTGTTGCAGGGATTCGACCTGCCAACCTTCTGATTGGCAAGCCCAAGAGGCTCAGTGTTTTAGACCACAGCGCCACCCACGTCCCTGTGACCATGCCTAGTATCAGTATGTGGCCCCTGGAGGTCTGACCATAGCTGTCAACTTACAGATTTGAAAATAAGGGACCAGCAGCCTCAAAAATAAGGGATCAGCAGCCAAAATAAGGGATTTTCAGAGCACAGGTATGTTCAACTTCTGAGCCCCTCCAAGCCAAAGGCAGAAAACCCAGCCAGCAGCCAAACGAAGCCTCAAGCGGTGGTTCCCACAGCGCAGCAACCTGGCAAAGGGGATGCAGCAAGGAAAACCACCGTCACCTCTCCGCTGGGAAGCGCTGAGCAAAGGCGAGTCCCCAGGCAACACGGCCGATTTGATGGGCGCAAGGCATGCAAGCTCCACCTCCCAGTCGTTCTTAGACTCCTTATTGGGTGAGCAACGCAGCCAAGCAACACAGTTGGAGCCTCCCTCCTCCCTGGCCGGCAGGGAGGGAGGGAGAGGAGCTGCTTCCTTTGAAACCCGGGAAAGTTAAGGGACATCATCAATCCGGGACAGCAGCGGGACACAGCGCTGGGATAAGGGACTTTCCCTCTAAATAAGGGACACTTGACAGCTATGGGTCTGACCAAGGGCAACTATGGCCCTCAGACCAAGCCAATCAGCCACTCATCCTTTAAGAGCAAGTTGGTGCAGCATAATCCTATGGATGCAAAAAATCTAGACACCCCATAGTGCCTTAAAAAAGGTAGGAGCGTTGCAGCAGCACCTGGGATGCCAACAGCAATGACTTATATTTCAGCATCAGCTTCCTTGCACCTCTCTGTTAACCATTGCCTGGCAGGGAGGCTTAATATGTGGAGGGAGCAAACCAGAATGCGCCAACCAGAACAGGTATGCTCAGTTTTCCCCTCTCTCCCTGCAGCCGGGCTCCCAGAAAACGCTGCTGGAGACTTTTGCACAGAAACTTAATGGAGCTGCCCGAGCCTGCGTCAGCTAAGCGTTTATCACTGCAGTCTTCATTCATTAAAACTACTCATGTGTAGAATACTGTAGCTGTTGCAAATATCAGGGAGGCGATCAGTTCTCAACTATTAATGTGTAACTCAGGGACACGAATATCACCTGTGGAATTTAGACAGCTGTATGGAAAGACGAATGTCTTCCTCAATAAAGTGCACAAATCTCTGCCCCTTTATGTGAGGTATGTCGTCAGCGGCCCCTTCCCACTTCAGCCATATTTTCATTGCTCCGTTTCACACTCGCATTCTGATTATCCGGCGGCAAAGGCTCTGTCGGGCTTACTGTGCACCTGAAAAGAAAGTATCAGAAACATTAGCTTTTTGTAATTCGGTAATAACGCATGCTCTTTGGACCTTAACTGTTCAGCGAATACTACTGTTGAATTATCTGAGTGGCTTGAGATATTCAGCATAAATAAAAAGTCAAGATGCACTTTAGGCAAATATTCATACAAGTAGCGAATAGAAAGCGCTGTAAAATCTACATTAAACTCAAGAATTTGTTCATTCTTGCTTTTGCTTTTAAAATGAGTAGTCTACCTCCTTGCACACAAAGTCCAAGCACTTAGGATGCCTTTACAAAACAGCAAAACCAAAAGCATTTTTTAAATTTAATTAGATGTCAAAGAGAACAACAACTACCAGACTTTTAGAAGACATCTGAAGGCAGCCCTGTTTAGGGAAGCTTTTAATGTTTGATGTATCATTGTATTTTAATATTCTTTTGGAAGCTGCCCAGAGTGGCTGGGGAAACCCAGCCAGATGGGCGGGGTATAAATAATAAATTATTATTATTATTATTATTATTATTATTATTATTATTATTATTATTATTATTATTATTATTCAAAACAGTTCTGTACTACCTTTCATCCAGGGCTTTTTCCCCCCAGCCGGGACACACCAGAACTCAGTTCCAGCACCTCTTAGGTGGGCGCCACTGCTATTATAATACGAGAACAAGGTTCATGGTGAGTTATGGCACCTCTTTTTCTAGAAAAATAGCACTGCTTTCATGTGTGTGTAGCAGCGGTTCTCAACCTGTGGGTCCCCAGATGTTGTTGGACTACAACTCCCATCATCTCTGAGCTCTGGCCTTGCTAGCTAGGGGTGATGGGAGTTGTAGTTCAACAACATCTGGGGACCCACAGGTTGAGAAAGGCTGGTCTATGGCATGGGTAGGCAAACTAAGGCCCAGGGGCCGGATCTGGCCCAATTGCCTTCTAAATCCGGCCCTCGGACGGTCTGGGAATCGGCGTGTTTTTACATGAGTAGAATGTGTCCTTTTATTTAAAATGTATCTCTGGGTTATTTGTGGGGCCTGCCTGGTGTTTTTACATGAGTAGAATGTGTGCTTCTATTTAAAATGCATCTCTGGGTTATTTGTGGGGCATAGGAATTCATATTTTTTTTCAAAATATAGTCCAGCCCCCCGCAAGGACTGAGGGACAGTAGACTGAAAAGGTTTGCTGAAAAGGTTTGCTGACCCCTGGTCTAGGGTATGTCCCACCAAGGCTAGTGTTTTTGAAGGAGGTTATCTGGATGAGTTAATTTCTTAAAGGACAGCTTTTTTACAAGCAAGGAAAGCACCGTAGCTTTTCCACCTTCATACAAAACAAGGCATCATACATTATATTCTGTGGCACTCTGTTCCTACAACCACCGTCGGAGTTTCCTGTGTTTCGCTCACTGATGCAATGGTAACTTCTGATGCGGCGGGATGCCAGGAAACAAAACTGAGATTTCAGTAACGGAATATTATTTTTGGAGGCAACGTGTTCATGGAGTGAATGCAGGTCAGCTTTTACTCATTTACTGAAAAAATCCGTTGAACCTTCTAACTAGGTTATTTCATATTGAATTTCCTGCGGCGATGCTGACTTTCTTTGCTGGGAAGGGAAGCACTGAACCAATACTTGTTTTTAAGAGAGGTAGTGGGTTTTGCAGGGAGGGGAGAGTTTCGAAGAATATTTTGGTGCCTTCCAGAACCACAGCCTTAGCCCTGCAAAGTCCTCCTTCATATTTAGTTTTTTGACAGGCGTAAGTAGCAAGTGATTGCGTTCTTCACCCTTGAAAGATAACTTTTTTTTTTTTTACTGGGTATATGTGTATTTCTAAAGAATTCTATGTAATAGTGGAAGCACCACTGCTTCTTTGCAGATATTTTTTATAAAACAATTCTGGAAATATTGAAAGTTGATGGATATTATCTCTGTCTTTTGACACCAGTCTTTTAACACATAAAGAGGGACACTCTTCTCATTTTGGTTTGCGATAGCTCAAGTTGTACCTTTAACGCCATCCCACCTTTCGTGCCAATCATTCAACAAACCGAAAAGAAAAAGAAAAGAAAATGGATGAAAAAGGGACAGTTTTGTTAAATCTTACATATTATTAAGGGAAAATAAAAAAATTCCTTCCAGTAGCACCTTAAAGACCAACTAAGTTAGTTCTTGGTATGAGCTTTCGTGTGCATGCACACTTCTTCAGATACACACTTCAGATATATATATACTTCAGATATATTATTAAGGGAATGATTATAGAACAGTCATGGGAAGGAGTGACATAGCATGGGGGACACATGGGTGGTTTAGGGGAGTTTTTAATGTTTGTGTTTTTAATATACTGTTGGAAGCCACCCAGAGTGGCTGGGGAGGCCCAGCCAAATGGGCGGGTTGTAAGTAATAAATTCTTCTTCTTCTTCTTCTTCTTCTTCTTCTTCTTCTTCTTCTTCTTCTTGCGCAAAATTGTTAGGGGCCCGAGATTTCAACAGCCGGTGCCACCTCAGTACAGCTTCATGCTTTCGTCTCTGGGCTCTGATGAAAACGGCTTCTCCCTGAGAACCTGGAAGTGACCTGGGAGGTTGAATGGTTTAACTTGGTACAAGGCAGAGCCAAATATAGCTGACCTAGTGAAAGGTTGCATGGGAGTCATCCTGCAGATCATTAAAAACCGAGTTCTCCCTGGAACAGTTCTTGGAAGTGCAAGCCCAAGACAAAGAGCAGGAGCCAACACACATTCCATAGCGTGTCAGCTTAAGAACCAGCAATGCTTCATTGTTTACATTGGATTGTTTGGATTACACCTGATTGGAATGTGCACTAATTAGATCTACCCTAGATAGGTTTCAGCACACGGAAAGGATGTCACCTCTTAGAGACTTTACAGACTGAGGAGAAACTCCCCTTACTTTCTCAAGTCATGATTACTGCCTGAATCACTACATTTCTTGGCTGGATTCCCCCCCCACCCCACCCTCTCAAGCAGCAATTGACGTCAACATTGCCAATCATTAATTCGTCAAGTTACAAGTTTGTAATTTGCACAAGTGCCTAAACGCTGAATACAAGCCCCATTAATCAAACATTCCAGAGTCTGTTGCTGCTACATAACAGTATCGCAGTGTTATTTTAAACAGTAATGAGGCTATTTATTTATTTTAAGAGTGAAAAAAAAAGATTAGGAAAAGGAGTGAAATGCTCAGATCATGGATTGTGAAAGAGCCATTTTGGGAGGTAGAGTTTTCCAAGGTGGGTTTCCCTTCTCTAGGGGTGAATGAGAGGTCAGCAGACATCCTGGGCATCTTCTGGCACGCAGGTCATCAGAATGACAGAACTGCAAAACCAATGGGCCATTGAAGACCACATTATGCACAGCTCCATCCTATACATAGCAAACATTTATTTTAACACCACATATCATGTGTGTATCTGCTTCTTAAAATGCCATTAGTGTAAAAGCATCTGGGAAGTGAATTGGCGTGGGGTGCCCATAGAAGCATAGAAGAGTAGTTCAAGATCTGTGCATATGTTTTTATGTTATCAACACTTGCTGTGGGCGACATAACAACAAACACATTCACGACACAACAGCAACACAACACAACACAACAGCAAACGGCCAAGGCCATTTAGGGCAGGCTTCCTCAAGCTTGGCCCCCCAGATGTTTTTGGCCTACAACTCCCATGATCCCTAGCTAGCAGGACCAGTGGTCAGGGATGATGGGAACTGTAGTCTCAAAACATCTGGAGGGCCGAGGTTGAGGAAGCTTGGTTTAGGGCTTTAAAGGTTTGAACCAACACTTTGAATTGCGCTCAGAAGCGTACTGGGGGCCAATGTAGGTCTTTCAGAACCGGTGTTATATGGTCTCGGCGACCACTCCCAGTCACCAGTCTAACTGCCGCATTCTGGATTAATTGTAGTTTCCAGGTCACTTTCAAAGGTAGCCCCACGTAGAGCACATTGCAGTAGTCCAAGCGGGAGATAACTAGAGCATGCACCACTCTGGCGAGACAGTCTGCGGGCAGGTAGGGTCTCTGCCTGCATACCAGATGGAGCTGGTAGACAGCAGCCCTGGACACAACTTGCTCCAACAGTGCCTGAAACCCACATGCATCCTTCTATACTTCTCAGTTCACATTACCGCATCTCATTCTCTTCCCTTGAGAAAGGTGAACTTAAAAAGCCAGCCTTCTTATCTGGCGTCTAGCCCTACATCTATTCTCCATTATTTCTTTCCTCCTCGCCTGTGCCAGCAATATTCCAGGAAAGGGTCCTAGAGGAGGCAGTGGTTAGTTCCTTGGGAGTGTCAGAGGTGTAGTCTCACTGATACCTGCTCAGGGTCCTCTTGGCAGGGCCAGAGTTAGGGCTTGCACCTGAATCTAGCCCTTCCATGGCTTTCAGTGTTGATTCTTTGAACCTGGCTAGCGCCATCACATTAGATTGGAGTCAGAGCTACTGTCCAAGATGGGGATCATGAATACTAATCTAATGGGTGTACATGTACATTTATAAAATTTCCTTCCTTGTGAGCAGGGACACGATGAATAAATCTGAACTCTGTTTCTATTTCTTCTACACTGCAAGTGGCTGTGACATATGATTTTATGTTCAGCAACCAATCACTGGATTAGTTAGCTTTTTAAAGTTGCTGGTACTGTCATCTAATACAGTGTTCCCCAACCTTGGGCCTCCAGCTATTTTTGGACTACAACTCCCATCATCCCTCGCTAGCAAGACCAGTGGTCAAGGATGATGGGAATTGTAGTCCAAAAACAGCTGGAGGCCCAAGGTTGGGGAACACTGATCTAATAGGTGTAATCTAAAGGCATGTAATGCAGCAGCCTTGCAAAGTAGTTCTGGGTCTGGCGGGTGGCGCTGTGATCTAAAGCACTGAGCCTCTTGGGCTTGCCAATCGGAAGGTTGGCAGTTCGAATCTGCGCAACAAGGTGAGCTCCCATTGCTCGGTCCCAGCTCCTGCCAACCTAGCAGTTCGAAAGCACGCCAGTGCGAGGAGATAAATAGGTACCACTGCAGCGGGAAGGCAAATGGCATTTCCATGCATTCTGGTTTCCATCACAAGTGCCAAAAGTGGTTTAGTCCTGGTGGACACATGACCCACAAAGCTGTCAGTGGACAAACACCGGCTCCCTCGGCCTGAAGAGAGATGAGTGCTTCATCCCATAGTCTCCTTTGACTGGACTAAACTATCCAGGGGTGTTCTACCCTTTTATTGTTTAGGAAATGCAAAGACTGACCGACTTTTGTTTTCTGTGGGGAAACAGTAGAGACCATCAAGATTGTGATTGAAGACTATGTGCAGCACCTGAGTGGCTACCACTTCAAGTTGAAGTTTGACCCAGAGCTTGATCCGTCACGGGGTTTCTGTTGTGCCAGAAGCGGTTCAGTCCTGCTGGCCACATGACCCGGAAAGCTGTCTGTGGACAAACGCCGGCTCCTTCGGCCTGAAAGTGAGACGAGCGCCGCAACCCCATATTTACCTTTGACTGGATTTAACCATCCAGCGGTCCTTTACCTTTTACCTTTGCCTAGACTGTAGATAGGCAACCACCTACAAGTCGATCATATACCTCCTTGACCTCCATAAATGAAAATAGGGGTGTGTGTTGTGCACACGTGGGTAGGTTTGGGGTGGAGTCTAGCCTACCAGTGCTGTGACCCGGTGGACAACAGTGGGCAAACACAATCAATGAGCCTCAACTAGAAAGTGGGAACTCAAAGTGCATGCACACAAATGGTGGCAAAAACATGGGGGCAAGTAACATGCCACAAATTGTGCAAATTTATTACGTTGCATTTCTGCTAGACATAATAATGGGTATCTAGGATGACAACCACAGGCTACAGCCTGTTTCAAACCCCTGCCCTTTGGCCTCGGAGGCTTCTTCTAAATTGCCAGCTGTAGGCTATTATGAATTCGTTTTTGAAGTGGGAAAAGCTCGTTATTAAGACATTATCTAACTGAAGCAACCGAAATAGCTGCATTGATCATTATCTTAGGGCAATTAAGCTCAGAAATGTGACTGCTGTAAGAACAAAGTACGCTTATTTGTTGCTTCAACTCCCCACCCCCAAATACTACACAAGACCCAAAATAGCCTTACAATAATAATTATTCTCTCTGCAAACTATCATAAGACTGGGAGGATGGAAACGTATTTTCCAACCTGGGAGGTCTTGCTTTTGGGTTCATTCACTGGCTGATGTAAAACATTGTAGGATTTGCAGCAAAGCTTTCTTAGCAGCAACACTGCAGCTTGTAAACCCACCTGGCTTTTCTATACAGTGCAAGTCAAACAGTTGCATAAGCATCCCTATGTCAGCTTAGCAGGATCAGGGGATACATACTGTCCCGACATTGTACCAGTTATTCCCATGTGCCTTTTGAAGAGCCTAAGATCAAACCTCTCCATTCTGAAGGAAATCAGCCCTGAGTGCTCACTGGTAGGACAGAACCTGAAGCTGAGGATCCAATACTTTGGCCACCTCATGAGAAGAGGAGACTCCCTAGAAAAGACCCTGATGTTGGGAAAGATGGAGGGCACAAGGAGAAGGGGACGACAGAGGACGAGATGGTTGGACAGTGTTCTCGAAGCTACCAGTATGAGTTTGACCAAACTGCGGGAGGCAGTGGAAGACAGGAGGGCCTGGCATGCTCTGGTCCATGAGGTCACAAAGAGTCGGACACAACTAAACAACCAAACAACAACAAGAAGAAGATGCTCAAATTTAGCAAGTGAGTTCCCCATTTGTTTTTGGGTTTTTTAAGGAAAAGACTCATCCGCTTTCCCCCCATGAGACAAGCTAAAGACATGAGAGCTGGGCCACTAAAAGAAAAGATGGCAACCCTAGTGGTGCTGTGTTTCATATGGTTTGACATACTTTGACATTGCAGAGTGAAACATGCTGTTGCTTACAGTCAGATCAATCTATTTCAGTATTGTCTAGGCTTGGGAACTCCAAATGCTAATGGTCTCCAACTCCCATCAGCTCCAGAAGCATGGCCAACAGCCTGGGATGATGGGAGTTGTAGTCCGACAACATTTGGTGTGCCACAGGTTTTATACCTAGTCGATTCTGACTGGCAGCAGCTCTCCAGAGTTTCAAATAGGAATCATTCTCAGCCCGGCCTGTAGATGCTAAGGGCTGAAGTTTGGACCTTCCATGTGTTCATAGAATCATAGAATTGTAGCGTTGGAAGGGACCCTGAGGATCATTTATTCCAACTCATTGCAATGCAGGAATATGCAGCTGTCCCATACAGGGATTGAACCTGCAACCTTGGCATTATCTGTTAGAATTCCTGCTCCATGATTGCAGTCATGGGATTGTTGTCTATCACATGACGGTATATGTTTTGACTCCACAGAGCGGGAAGTGACGGAGACAGGATGTTTGTGTTACTGTGTTCTGTGAAGTGGGACTATTGTCCTTTGTTCTTTTTGTGTTTGCTGTCTGATGCTAGAGAGAGAGGGAGCCATGTTGCAGTGCTCCGTGTGTGTTTATATGTAAATAAAGTAGATTAGTCAAAATGCTGAGTTGCTGAGGGCTGTTACGCAAGCTGCGCAAACTCTGTGGATCCCTAAGTGTGCCGATGTCTGTTGGCATTGGTCGCTGTGACGTTTGGGCAGAAGAAAGCTTTTAAAGCTCCTGAACGATCGACCAGGAGGGAGAGAACATGCCAGTTGGGCGTGTGTCTCTGCCGGGGTCCTACTCGAGTGTAGGATGAGCTCCTGACATTATCAACATCACGCTCTAACCAACTGAGTTAAACATGTGCTGTACAATTGAGCCACATTCATTTCTGTGCAGGGTAGTTTTTCAGGCTATATGTATAACGTGTTTTCCAATTATTCCCTAAGCAGGCAACATGAATTAAAACACAAGCTTAGTGAAAGTTTACCCTAAAAAAAACAACACCACAGGTGCAACCAGGTGACTGACTGTAGAGCAGAAGTGAAGCAAAGGCTCCATGACCTACAATGTTTGGCAGGGAAGAGAGGGGATTATATCTATGTTTGCATGGATAAAGTCACCCACACACACTGGAAAGAATTTTAGAGCAAATGTTCACCAGGAACCATCTGAGAAATATTTTCCCTTTCGTCTGAAATGCCAGTACTTGATCACTGGTGGATAATTCAACTGACTTTTACAACTGTAAACATATAGTAATCCCAGACATTAAAATGCATGCAAATGGTGAAGTTCCTTTGGCTTTGCCATAAAATACAGCAGCTGAAGGCCATCTCCTTTGTAGAGAAAATATTTGGAGATCCACCCATGCTTGCCTAACATTGCTGTCGTAGAAGTAAAGGATAGGAAAAGCACTTTTTCAAAATAAATATAAAGTGAATACTCTATTGTGAACAAGTCTGAAAAATATGTACCGTATATTTTCCTGCCCTCCTTTCTACAAATATTAGTGGCTGAAAGAAACTTTCTAGTTTAAGACCTGCAAAGGTCTGCCAAATTTAGACTGGACAAGGAGGGGACAACAGAGGACGAGATGGTGGGACAGTGTTCTCGAAGCTACCAGCATGAGTTTGACCAAATTGCGGGAGGCAGTGGAAGGTACTATCTGCCTCTGAGTTTTTTGTTCTATTAGAGTGGCACCTCGGGTTGCATACGCTTCAGGTTACATACGCTTCAGGTTACAGACTCTGCTAACCCAGAAATAGTAGGTCGGGTTAAGAACTTTGCTTTAGGATGAGAACAGAAATCGTGCTCCGGCGGTGCGGCAGCAGCAGGAGGCCCCATTAATTAAAGTGGTGCTTCAGGTTAAGAACGGACCTCCGGAACGAATTAAGTACTTAACCTGAGGTACCACAGTACTCTCAAGGCTAGTTTCTCCCCTTTGCAGCCTCTGAAGTATTACCTTCTGCAAACCACTATTCTAAATCTATATTGTCCTCCTCTTCTCTGGAAGGTGCAGGAAGAGGGGGGCCAGTTCCAGGGCCAGATTTAGGTTTGATGAGGCCCTAAGCTTGTGAAGGTAATGGGGACCTTTATATGTCCAGCTGTCCTTTGTCAACAACAAATTGTCGCTGTTTTTTTGGGTTGAATATTTGATATATGGTAATTTATGGACCTAATAGGTCTCTAAAGCCATTTGCACATAACAAATAGGAGCCTACACAACACAAAACACTGTTGCTGTTTGTAGGTTTTATTTTATTTGTTTTTCATCTTATATTTCGAAAATGTTTTTTTTCTTTAAATTTTTTTGGGAGTACCAAGAGAGTGGGGCCCTAAGCTATAGCTTGTTTAGCTTATACGTAAATCTGGCACTGGCCGGTTCCCACCATTTCTCCTCAGTCCAGCCCCTGACATCTGTTTGTTTCATTCAGTTTGAGAACAATGGTAGGAAAATTGTGTTTTTAGAAAGCGAGAGAAAGATGGAAGAGAGCAAGAGGATTCCTTCACCTGTTTAGCGTCCAGCAGGGTACTGGAAATGATGGGTGAAATTGCACACAGATACACACACACACCACAGCAAACTTTAGGACTGTCATCTAAATTCTTCAAAGTTTGCAACTCTAACTCTAACCATTAGCATCATCCACACAAAGCTGATATATTTGAAACGCAACCGAGTTTGGAATGTTTAATATTGACTGGATTTTGATAAATGATAACCCACAGAGAACATAAAGAAGTGAAACTGAAGCAGGTTTGGGTCTTGGCCATAAAAAATAGGCGTGGGTAAAAAGCATTCCTTCCTTGAGGTGTTCTAATAATACTTCCTAGTTTAAAAAAAGCTTCTATGAAAGCATTTAGAGCTAATCGGCCAGGCCATTTTTATTGGTGCAGTAGTATTTTGTTTTTTGCTTTGTTTATTTTGCATTCCTTGGACGTGCCTTGCCAGATTCAACAAATTCTCTGGAGGCATTTCTAATAAAGATATAATCACCAGGCTTGCTATTTATGGATTACTTTACAACCGTGTTCAGGGAGATTTGGAATACACTAATTACAGCTCCAGCTGCTGCTGGAATGGAAGCTGGTTTTTTTATTACATCTAAAGATACAAATGAAATCAACAAGCAAATGGTTGACCTATTTCGCACATTGCGGCAGCAAAAGCAGTCACATTTTATATCAGCAGTTTGTAGAAACAAACAAAAAAAAAATTAATATGGGGAGGGGAGAGATATCAACTGAAAACCATTACAGTGGTACCTTGGGTTACATACGCTTCGGGTTACACACTCCACTAACCTAGAAATGGTGCTTCAGGATAAGAACAGAAATTGTGCTCCGGCGGCGCAGAAGCAGCAGGAGGCCCCATTAGCTTAAGTGGTGCTTCAGGTTAAGAACAGTTTCAGGTTAAGAACGGACCTCCAGAACGAATTAAGTTCTTAACCCAAGGTACCACTGTACTGTAATACTATCCCAGTAAATTTGACTATTACATAGTTACTGGCAGGACTGACACTTACATTTATATATGCTTTTCATTACGATTTTGTCTGCCTATTTTGTTTCTGGAAGCAATAATATGGCATACAAAAATTAACTATTAACCTGCCATCTTATGGCCCTGTGGTCTAAACCACGGAGCCTCTTGCCGATTGGAAGGTCTGCGGTTCAAATCCCCTCGACGGAGTGAGCTCCCGTTCCTCTGCCCCAGCTGCTGCCAACCTAGCAGTTCGAAAGCACACCAGTGCAAGTAGATAAATAGGTATTGCTGTGGTGGGAAGGTAAACGGCGTTTCCGGGCGCTCTGGCGCATGTCATGGTCCTGCCTGCACCACAAGCAGTTTAGTCCTGCTGGGCACATGACCCAGAAAACTGTCTGTGGACAAACGCCAGCTTCTTTGGCCTGAAAGCGAGATGAGCGCCGCAACCTCATAGTCTCCTTTGACTGGACTTAACCGTCCTGGGGTCCTTTACCTTTTAACCTTATGGTCCCTTAGGTAAAGGACCCCTGACCATTGGGTCCAGTCATGACCGACTCTGGGGTTGCGGTGCTCATCTTGCTTTATTGGCCGAGGGAGCCGGCATACAGCTTCCGGGTCATGTGGCCAGCATGAGTAAGCGTTTCTGGCGAAACCAGAGCAGCGCACAGAAACACAGTTTACCTTCCCGCCGGAGCAGTACCTATTTATCTACTTGCACTTTGATGTGCTTTCGAACTGCTAGGTGGGCAGGAGCAGGGACCGAGCAACGGGAGCTCACCCCGTCACGGGGATTCGAACAGCTGACCTTCTGATCGGCAAGTCCTAGGCTCTGTGGTCTAACTCACAGGAGGGCATCCTATAGGCAATATCAGATTTCCTTCTCTGAGGACACGGAGAAAGAGAGAAATCTCTTTTTGGATTGGAATGCCAGACATTGGCATAAATTGGGTTTTTTTTGTTTGTTTGTTTTGCATAGGTTCAACCATCTCTTGAGATAACATTAAAAAAAACAACTCACCACAAGAGTTCCCAAGGTGGGGCAGCAGACTTTGCACCCACTCAGACGCTGGGTGCCAGTTTGAATCAAGATGGTGCTCTGAAATGCAACTTTGGTGTGACTTTATTGGCACACAGTAGGTTTGACTGCCCCTTGAGATAGCGTTTCCAAACTCAGCTTGAGGTTTCCTGGGGTCGGAGTGGTTGTTTTCATTGAGGTTTGGGTCCCGGGTGCCATTGAGATTCAAGATAGCAGAACCGAAATGTAACTTTGGAATGGCTTCATCCATTTTTGGTGTCGCAGGTCCAAACTCACAAATTGCACTATTGAAAAAATCACATTTTTTTTAATTTTATTTTTTTAGTTTCTACAAATTCTGGGCAGTGCCAGGCACTCCCCACTAGTCTGATGTAAAAGTAGCCGGCCTATTTCACTATAGAAGCACACACTTCTTGCTTGGCTCATATACTTCAGGAGTAGAGCTGAGGTGAATCTCCCCTCCAAATTCACTATCACAGATTTTTATATCAAGTACTCTGAGCATTCACTACTGTTATTTATTTATCAGTTGGCATGCAATGGTATTTAGTATTTAAGGGCAGATAAGCTGGCATCAAATAGTATTTAGCAGTGCACCTTATTTGATTGTTTCCATGCAATGGCATTTAAAGCCATATAATATAATATAATATAATATAATATAATATAATATAATATAATATAATATAATATAATATAATATAATATAATATAATATAATATAATATAATATAATATAATATAATAATTATACCCCGCCCATCTGCCTGGGTTTCCCCAGCCACTCTGGGTGGCTCCCAACAGAATAAAAATGTGATAAAATAGCAAACATTTAAATCTTCCTTAAACACGGCTGCCTTCTGTTATGGCATTTTTCATTTGATACTAGCCAAAAAAAAAAAAAAAATCAAACCATAATGACCAATCAAAAATCAAATTCCTAATATTGAAGTAAAATCCTCCATTTACATTTCATGTTTGAAAATTTAGGCAAATTTCAAAGTTGTGAGATCCTTTGAATTCTAGAATCTTGGTTTTTTAAAAAAAGAGTTTTGAATTTGGTGGTTACTAAAAATATAAATCAGTGTGACCTTAAATGGTTAGTGTTTCCAGCCTTCCTTTGACCTTTTATTCAATGACAACTCATGATGATGTTCCTTTGTTTACTCCTTTGTCAGAAAACAGAGAGTGATGTAAGCAGCAGACCCGAAGCAAAGTTAGGCAACGGTCTGCTATTGTGGCTTTCCCTTATAGGGAGGTGAGTGTTCCTTCTATCGGTTCTGTCCTATTTGAATCTCTAACATGCAGCCAACCACTATCAGCTTTCTTGAACAATAAGCAACAAGTACTTAAAATTCCAAGGGAACGGGTCATGTATGACAGACAAATCTAATCAGAGTCATGTGTGGCTTTCAATTCTTTCGCAGTGAGATGGAACATCACCCACTTTAAAATGAAACTAGTTTAACCAGGTAGTCTCAAACCCACATACAGTAACCCTCTTAGTTTCAACTTTGGAGGTAGTAGAAGACAAGAACTTGCTTGCTATATTGCAAATAGGCAATATAGTTCCATCACAAGTGGTTTCTCTCTCTCTCTCTCTCTCTCTCTCTCTCTCTCTCTCACACACACACACACACACACTGTTTAAATTATTCTAAATGGTAAAACAGAAAATGTTTGTGTATATAGATATAATTTTATGTTTTACAATTTAGAATCAAGGAAATCATTGATATTTGAAGGATGTTTAAATGAGTATTCTAAATTGTAAAACAGAAAATGCAATTATATATAAAATATATTCTGTTTTACAATTTAGAATACTCATTTAAAAATCCTTCAAATATCAATGATAATGATTTCCTTTCTTCTCTTTCCCTGGTTCATTTTGCATAACATAAATCCCTGCCTATTTTACATAAACTACACCATTCAGTAGTCCATTATTACATTCATCAAAACTTATTCACACTGTTGAATTTATCTTAATGCTGCCAACGTTTTCAAGTGTACACAATTATTTCCCATATATTCAAGAAACATTTCCCAATCTTCTCTAAACATACGTTCTTCTTGTTCTCTTATTCTGTATGTTAAGTCCGCAAGCTGCAAATATTCCGTCAGCTTAAGTTGCCATTCTTCTTTAGTTGGGACCTTGCTCGTTCTCCATTTTAGGGCTACCACAAGTGATTTCCACTCCTCTGTCTTTTTTATCCATACTTCAAAGTTTTGGAGCATGCTGTCATCTCTGTCTGATGACACCCAGTTTCATTTTGCCTTTTCTTTAGCCTCGGGATAGCCTGAGGTTATGCAATTGTGCAATTGTGTGGGTGAATGACCTGCCAGAGATCAGTCGTGAACTGAATGGAGAAGATTGCTACCATCCTGATAAGGCAAAGATGTTCACGACAAGTTAAAGCTCCAGTCAGATAGGCTGTTGCTATTTTGCAGGTAGGATTCAAGCACAAACAAATTCAGGTCGTGCAGTTGAAGTGGTTTTGGTGCTTTTGCGCAACAAACCCATTTTCAAAACAAATAGGCCTTTTTGGAAACACAGTGGGAAGTGTGGAAGAACAACTGCCTGTTTCAACATCCTATAACATCCTTAGAAATAAATCAGAATGAAAGCCCAGTCAAGAGTCAGTGATGTACAACCTCCCTGAATACATTGCACAAACAAATCAAGACGAATGCTTAATAAATGCAAATTCACATTCAGAGGTTTGGCTGTTTTCTTGCATGCTCTGGGTAACCTGATTGCTGCAATGAACCGAGAGGGAGGGCTGAATTTATGAAACTTCAGCTGGATGCAGCAACTTCCTCAAACTAAGCTCAGGATATAAACAACATGGATTCTTTATTATCTAAGTTGTTTCCCAGTTTGTTTATGAGTACAGAACACAAGTTCTAAAAACAATAAACAGCAACAACTTATTTATACCCCTCCCATCTGGCTGGGTTTCCCCAGCCATTTATGGTGGCTTCTAACAAAAGATTAAAAATACATTAAAACACCAGACATTAAAAACTTCCCTAAACAGGGCTGCCTTCAGTTGTCTTCTAAACGTCAGATAGTTGTTTATTTCTTTCACATTTGATGGGAGGGCATTCCACAGGGTGGGCGCCACCACCGAGAAGGCCCTCTGCCTGGCTCCCTGTCGCTTCACTTCTCGCAGTGAGGGAACCGCCAGAAGGCCTTCGCCGCTGGACCTCAGTATCCAGGCAGAATGATGGGGGTGGAGACGCTCCTTCAGGTATACTGGGCCGAGGCCATTTAGGGCTTTAAAGGTCAGCACCAACACTTTGAATTGTGCTCGGAAACGTACTGGGAGTCAATAAAATCAATTCTACAAACCTAAAAAGCAAAAACAAAACCCAATTTCAGCTGATATAAAGCTGATATTTCATAAATTTCTGTGTTACACCTTAAAGAAAGCCTTCCTAAGCAAAAAAACAAAACAAAAAAAAGCTGACGGGTGGCATGCCGAGCGACCATAGAAAATATCATCCCCCCCCCATGACAAACAATTGGAGAATAACGATTAAAAGAAGCAAACAAAACAAACAAAAGCCTGTGAAAAAAAAATCAGGAATGCACAAGAAAGCTACTCTGCCCTCACTTCTCCCCTGGCTTGGCTGTTCATTCCAGCAGCTCCCTCCTGGTCCTCGTAGCATAGGATCGCTCTCTTCATGGAGTCAGTACCTTTGAACAAACCGGGACTTACTTCCGAGTAAAAATGCACAGAATCAGTTTGCAGGTAGTGACGGATCTATTTGGAATAAACTCTCGCTGCACAGGAATGACACAGACCTGCCTGGAAAGTCAACTGCTACCTCCCCACCAGCCACCCCAAATGCATAACTGGGGATATGAAAAAAAAAGCACCTTACGTCTGGGTGAGCGACAATGGCCACACAAAACATTATAAAATAGCAGCCAGTCATGGAAAGGTTTGTTTCTGTAAAAGACACCCGAAAAGCTGCTGACCTGAGCTATTTGGAGGAAGGTGTTTTGTTTTGTTTTTTAAAAAAGAAAGATCTACACAGTTCACATGTTTCGTTTCCTCTAACGAGGAACCAAAACACTGGATTGGCAGTGCTTTAATGGAGCAGAACAAACACTTTGTTTTATATGAACATGTTGTTCCAAATTGTGGTATTTGTGGGTGGCTGCATGCTGCACGAGAATCTTGTTTCAGATAAAAGGGAAGTGTTATAGAAAGCACTTGAGATCTTATGTATGTGTGGGCTTGGAAAGCAGAGTTGTCCCATTGTGGCAAGTTCAGGATCACTCCCGCTATTTGTATAGTGTAGGTTGTATAAAGGTAAAGGTACCCCTGACAGTCGGGACGCGGGTGGCGCTGTCAGTTAAACCACAGAGCCTAGGACTTGCCGATCAGAAGGGCGGCGGTTTGAATCCCCACAACGGGATGAGCTCCTGTTGCTCGGTCCCTGCTCCTGCCAACCTAGCAGTTCGAAAGCATGTCAAAGTGCAAGTAGATAAATAGGTACCACTCCAGCGGGAAGGTAAACGGCGTTTCCATGCGCTGCTCTGGTTCTCCAGAAGCGGCTTAGTCATGCTGTCCATATGACCCGGAAGCTGTATGACGGCTCCCTTGGCCAATAAAGTGAGATGAACGCCGCAACCCCAGAGTCGGTCACGACTGGACCTAATGGTCAGGGATCCCTTTACCTTTACCTTTACCCCTGACAGTTAGGGCCAGTCGCGGACGACTCTGGGGTTGTGCGCTCATCTCGCTCTATAGGCCGAGGGAGCCGGCGTTTGTCCGCAGACAGCTTCTGGGTCATGTGGCCAGCATGACTAAGCCCCTTCTGGCGAACCAGAGCAGCACATGGAAACACCGTTTACCTTCCCGCCGGAGCGGTACCTATTTATCTATTTGTACTTTGATGTGCTTTCTAACTGCTAGGTGGGCAGGAGCAGGGACCGAACAACGGGAGCTCACCCCATTGCGGGGAATCAAACTGCCAACCTTCTGATCAGCAAGCCCTAGGCTCTCTGGTTTAGACCACAGCGCCACCCGCTGTCCCTGTATGTTGTATACTGGGCAACAAAACCTTGGATTGCTCGATTTATTTTCTCTGTGCAATGATCACATCTCTAACAGGGAACAGAAAAACAAAACAAACAGCAGCTTCAGAATGAGCCACAAAGTCCCTTCAAAGCAAACCAGGCAGTTCTTTCTCCACTCCAAGTCTAGAGAAAATAACATGCAGCAAGGAAGACCCAAACAGATGAAAAATGAAGCAGGTCCTCTACGTTGATTGTCTAGAGCAGTGTTTCCCAACCGGTGTTCCGCGGCACACTACTGTGCCGTGAGACATTGGCTGGTGTGCCGTGGGAGGGAGGCGGGCGAGTCGGGCGGTGAGAGGCGGCGGTGGCGAGGATCCGCGTCGAGCCGGGGGCGGCTCCGCGGTGGTGGTGCCGAGCGGCGGGGCAGCGCGTGCAAAAGGGAGGAGCGCGAGACAGCGGAGGAGGAGGAGGCCGGCATGTCCGGGCAGCAGCAGCAACAACAGCAGCAGCAACTCCCGGCGACGGCTCCTCAAGCCCCGCCGCCGCCCCCTCCTCCGCCCGCCACCACCACAACAGCCGCCGCCGCCTCAATTGCCGCCGTCCCTCAGTCCCTCGCTCTGCTGCCTCCTCCCACCCCCAAAGCTTGGAGGTTCCCCGGCAAGGGGGAGGGAAAAAACTTTCACTTTCGTGCGTCCCTCCCGGCGTGACGCTGCGCGCTGACGTCACGGGGCGGGGCTTTAATGGTGGTGTGCCGCGAGATTTTTTTTCAGTAAACAGGTGTGCCGTTGCCCAAAAAAGTTTGGGAAACACTGGTCTAGAGAAGGGACATTAAAGGACATTAAAGGTAAAGGGACCCCTGACCATTAGGTCCAGTCGTGACCGACTCTGGGATTGCAGCACTCATCTTGCTTTATTGGCCGAGGGAGCCGGCGTACAGCTTCCGGGTCATGTGGTCAGCATGACTAAGCTGCTTCTGGCGAACCAGAGCAGCGCACGGAAATGCTGTTGACCTTCCTGCCAGAGCAGTACCTATTTATCTGCTTGCACTTTGACATGCTTTCGAACTGCTAGGTTGGCAGGAGCTGGGACTGAGCAACGGGAGCTCACCCCCTCACGGGGATTCGAACCACCGACCTTCTGATTGGCAAGTCCTAGGCTCTGTGGTTTATCCCACAGCGTCACCTGCATTCCTTCAAGGGCATTAGCATCCCTGAAATGTGTGCAACTCTAAATTTCTCCATAGAACCCATCAATCATACCTGTGACATTAATCATTGGCTAAACACACTGAAAGGTGCTCGTATTTCATAAAGCAATTTCATCAAATGGTGCCAACACATTTTGCTTCATAATTTTTGTTCTATAGGAGCTG
The DNA here is from genome assembly GCF_965112155.1 of Podarcis liolepis. Classification (NCBI taxonomy): domain Eukaryota; kingdom Metazoa; phylum Chordata; class Lepidosauria; order Squamata; family Lacertidae; genus Podarcis; species Podarcis liolepis. Next base: position 90,307,171 of record NC_139559.1, on the reverse strand, counting down.
GAAACTTACATTTTTAAAATAAAAAATAGAGCTCAAAGTCTGGCCCCTTTCTGCCTTCGGGCCCAATACAGAATTACTTTCTGTAGCCCCTTCTTGTCTGCAAGCAGTGGTGTAGCGTGGGTTGTCAGCACCCGGGGCAAGGCAAGTAATTTGCGCCCCCTAACCCGTGGATTTTGCGCCCCCTAACCCGTGGAGCGCGGCCCCCCAAATGTTGCGCCCGGTGTGGCCGGCCCAGCCTGCACCCCCCACACTACGCCACTGTAGCACAGAACACCATCCCTAATCCTGCAACTGCAAAAAGTTCTGCAACACAGCACAACAGACCGTGCAAAAGGATCGTTGTTGATGCTTTTATTAAAAAATGTAAACAACAGCCATCTTTATTTACACTATGAGCTAACTGTCTGAGATGGGTAAAACCAATCCCAAAGGGCCCTTACAAACAGTAGATTATGCTACATTTTCCTTGTTTAAATCCACAATGTTTTGGTTTTTTAAATGCACTCTACCTCCCCACCCTTATACCCTTTCCACCCAAGACGTACACCTGATGCCTTTGTCACACATTACATGCACCCAACCCCTTCCCTGCAGTCAGCTAGATTTCCCTCGCAATAAACGTGGGTGGGTAGGTACCGGAGAAGGGAAACCTGAAAAGAGGAAGTGGCTGCTTTCCTGCATTCTGCCTCAGGGTCTTACTGCCCACCCTGCTCTGTTTCGTTGCTGTGTTTGCTCAAACGGAACAAAGAGCAGGGAAAGCCCCTCCCCTCCAGGCAGAGAGAGAGAGAGAGAGAGAGAGAGGCGCCCACGAGTTGTCGAGCTTGGGCAACGGCTGCGCCGCCAACGGCGAGGCGCTAAGGCGCCGGCTCCCCAGGCTGCAGCGCTTGGCCAGGCGCTGCGCTTGCATGCCTGGCCGCGCCCAGCTCGCCTCAGCGCAGCGGAAAACAGAAGCAGTGGCGGAGACGACGACCCCCCACCCCAACCAAGCCTCGATTGCTTGTCCCTTCCCTCTTGACTCGCGCGCCCCCAAATGTTGCGCCCGGTGCGGCTGGCACCCCTGGCACCCCCCACGCTACGCCACTGTCTGCAAGCACGAACCCCACAGGGCAACCTTGGAAGTACCAATGTTTCTCAGTCTGCCACACAGCCATGAGGATAACATGGGGAGGATCATGTACAGGATAGAAACTTAATAGATTAACAAATCTTGATGTCTGTTCATATTTAATCTCCATTCACATTTAAGACGATAAAAATAGGGTTTAACAGATTTTCGGCCTACTGTTACTGCCATTTTCTTGCATACCATATTCAAGAAGGTTAGCATTTGCCGAATTGCAGCCCTTTTGCTTAACTATCTTAAGTAAAGGAAATAATTAGGCACATGATTGCAGTAAAAGGGAGGGAGGAAGTGGTTATGTAACAGCAGTCAGTTTTTCCATCATGGATGTCTTGGTCTTCCTTTTCCTTTGTTAAGAATCAGTGGCGTAGCGTGGGGGGTGCAAGGGGGGCCGGCCGCACCGGGCGCAACATCTGGGGGGGGCGCGCTCGCTGCCTCCGGAGTCGCCGAAGAGCCTCGGGCGCAGGCTGTAGCAGAGCCGCATGTCTCGCGGAACCGACGAGCTGTGCGTGCGTCCGGGCTGAAGGCGCCCGGCAGGCAGCGGCTCTCAGCGCTCGCCGCGGAGGACGCGCCAGGCAGCCCCTCCTCACAGCCCCGCCTCCGCCGCTGCTGCTGCAGCTGCTGGGCCATGTTGCATTTTCCTCGCCTCTCTGCCCCCCTCCTCCTCTGGGCAAGCGGCGTCGTTTGGGCGGCAGCGCCAGTGGCAACTCGCAGGTTAGGGGTTAGGGGGGGCGCAAATTACTTGCCTTGCCCCGGGTTAGGGGGCGCAAATTACTTGCGTTGCCCTGGGTGCTGACAACTCACGCTACGCCGCTGTTAAGAATTCAATTTGCTTTGAAGGAAGGGGGCGGGGAAGACTAACCAAGAATGTTCAAGATCTAAGTCATCATCAGAAGATACGCACACTCGAAACATGAAATTGACTTACCCTTGTAGGCTTTTGAAAGCATAAAATTGACCACAGAGGGCCGTAAAAACATTTCACATCTATGTCACATCACACTGCATGTAATAGTATCTTGCAGTCAGGCTTCTGATTGTTCTGCAGTGCCTCAATTCTCACCACCAACACAGATATAGGTTTCGTTTTGTTAATTAATCAATTGATTAATTTGAAGGGTTTAATTCAAATAACATTGGGACGGTTGAATCTCATTACAGTGAAGGTGTAGAGTACAGTGGTACCTCAGGTTACATACGCTTCAGGTTACAGACTCCACTAACCCAGAAATAATGCTTCAGTTTAAGAACTTTGCTTCAGGATAAGAACAGAAATCGTGCTCCGGCGGCGCAGTGGCAGCAGGAGGCCCCATTAGCTAAAGTGGTGCTTCAACTTAAGAACAGTTTCAGGTTAAGAACGGACCTCCGGAACGAATTAAGTACTTAACCCGAGGTACCACTGTATGGGAGGAATGAAACACTGTGTCTACAAGACACCAACACTGTACAAACCCATTTAATGGAGTAATTAAGATGCAGATGTGTTAACCACTCACTATTTTAAAAAAATTCATACCTCCAGAAAACTTTCATTTGAAAGGAAAAGGACATGAGCAAGGTTTAAGGGGTCTCTGAAATTTAATAGGAATCAGTGCAGGGTGGTTTGTTACAGACACCAGAAACAACTCTGTATAGTTTCATTTCATTTTTTAATCATCAATACATTTCAGTTTAGAGCACATTTGGACTACTTGGTTGCTGTTATTATCTGAATCATTTTATTTTCTAATTTTATTAAATCATCATTATTATTTTGCTACTGTTCTAGTTTTATGCTTATATTTTACTATGAAACGGTACACCATCAAAGAGAAGTACAATATCATGCACTAAGGGACTGCTAGGGTATTCAACCATGGATCTAGAAGGCAAAGAAAACCTTGAGAGTCATGCAGTATGGTAAGTTGAGTCAGCACTTTAGTGCCATTGCAAAAGGCCATGAATAATACTCTGGGTGGCATGACTAGGGGAATTTCAAGAGACATAGGAAGTAATCCTACCAGTGACCTTAGCACTTATCAGATATTTGCATCTTAACTGTATTTCCTTCTGGTTACCACAGTTCAAGAAACGCCTAAACAAGCTGGTTTGGTATGGTGGCTATTGGGTGAAGAACAACAAGATTTAGGTCTCTAGGAAAGACCAAGGGTATTTCTTTTATTTTAGAAAAGTGTTGACTGAGGACAGATCTACACATCATCATCATTATTATTTTTTTAAAAAAATTATTTATATTTTTCAAATTTATACATTTTCATTAGTTTTACATTCAATTTAACATTTCAAAATTGGACTTCCTTCCTTCTCCCTCTTTCTGCGGTTCCTTAAATTTATTTTTTAATATCTTCTACATATCCAAATTCATTTAACTTACTCATTTGATTATCTACTCTAAATATATACTCTTATAAAACTGCAGATTATTACAATAATCCTGCAAATATTTTAATCTGTTTCCAATTGATCTGCAAATATTCAATAAACCATTTCCATTCTTTTATATATCTTGATTTCTTATTCTTCCGGTAAGTTTCGCCATTTCTGAATATTCCATAAGTTTTTCTATCTATTCTTCCGCTACTGGGACTTCTGCTTCTTTACGTTTTAGGGCAAGTAACATTCTTGCTGCTGTAGTAGCCTACATGAATAAATTTCTATACAGTTTAGGTAGTTCTGTCCCTATAATTCCCCCCAAAAACCTACACATTATGATAAGCACACAACGGCCACTGAAAACAGCAGTCTGGTTCCAAGTTCTCCCTGTGCCATTTAATACATCTTATCCATATTCTGTCATAACAGATATCAGGGCATAGCTAAGCTTCATCACCCATTATCTATGGGCTGGGAGGATACCTAGCACAGAGCTGCTCTGAATTATTGTTAACATGCTTTTCCAGCAGAGGGGATGCTTCACTCCAGCGAATGGGAAAAACTTTGGACGATGCATTGTGTCAGTCACGAAAAGTGCACTTACTTGCGGACCCTTTCTGAGGTCCTGAGGTGCCTGGGCTGCGTACTTTTGAAGCTCCTAGGTATAATAAAAATGTAAAAAGACAGCACACAAAAACTATAGTAAGGTACAGTGGTGCCTCGCAAGACGAAAAGAATCCATTCTGTGATTCTCTTCGTTGGACTCGTTGCGAAGCAAGCCCATTGATGGATTAGTGGATTAGCGCTATTAGCGGCTTTTAGCGGCTTTTAGCGGCTTATCTGCTGATCGGATCAGCTGATAAGCGGCTTAGCGGCTTAGAAAAAGGGGGGGAGGGAAAAAAACAGCAGGAACTCGCAAGACATTGTCGTCTTGCGAAGCAAGTACATAGGAAATTCGTTTTGCGAAGCACCTCCAAAACGGAAAACTCTTTCGTCTAGCGAGTTTTCCGTCTTGCGAGGCATTCGTCTTGCGGGGCACCACTGTAAAGGGGTAAAGGGACTGCTGACCATTAGGTCCAGTTGTGGCTGACTCATAGAATCATAGAATCATAGAGTTGGAAGAGACCACAAGGGCCATCGAGTCCAACCCCCTGCACTCTGACTCTGGGGTTGTGGCGCTCATCTCGCTTTATTGGCCGAGGGAGCAGGCATACAGCTTCCGGGTCATGTGGCCAGCATGACTAAGCCGCTTCTGGCAAACCAGAGCAGCACATGGAAATGCCGTTTACGTTCCCGCCGGAGCGGTACCTATTTATCTACTTGCACTTTGACGTGCTTTCGAACTGCTAGGTTGGCAAGAGCAGGGACTGAGCAATGGGAGTTCACTCCGTAACAGGGAATTGAACTGCCAACCTTTTGATCGGCGTGTCCTAGGCTCTGTGGTTTAACCCACAGCGTCACCCGCGTCCCTCACAAAAACTATATAGGCAAACAAATTAAAAAGTGAGGGTGTTTACTTACTCTGCGTCCAAGGTGCTCCTTCCGCAGGTTTGGGAAGAAGTGTACACACCAATGTTACATCTATTATTTATCTATCCTGTTACTTTTTACAAAAAGCTATGCTCTGAGAGTTTCCCCACAAACCAGCTTTGATCCAAAACTGGAAGGTGAGAGGACAACCTAGCTGCACTTTAAGTCAGTAATGTGTACATACCTGGGCAGTTCATTTGTTATAAACAGCTGATCTGAGAGGACACATTCATCATGGCCTAATATTGTTCCATCAGACCCAACTTATTCATATTTGTGGACATTTTAGACTCTTTAAGATGACAAATTCTATATTGGTTATCCAAAAGATGGCGACTTTTACTAAATCACATTTTTATTTGTTTAAATTTGCAGCTCTGAGCTCGGTCCCTGCTCCTGCCAACCTAGCAGTTCAAAAGCATGTCAAAGTGCAAGTAGATAAATAGGTACCGCTCCGGCGGGAAGGTAAACGGCATTTCCGTGTGCTGCTCTGGTTCGCCAGAAGCGGCATAGTCATACTGTCCACATGACCCGGAAGCTGTATGCCGGCTCCCTTGGCCAATAAAGCGAGATGAGCGCCGCAACCCCAGAGTCGACAACGACTGGACCTAATGGTCAGGGGTCCCTTTACCTTTACCTATAAGGATGAAAGAGGGGCTGACCCAAACTTGCTGCTCATTCATCCAATGTTCAGTGATAACAGCATCAGTTATAGTGTTAAGTTTATCCCAAAATTTTCCTTGGTGACTGTGTGTGAAGACTTCTCCGATTGCATTAACGACCCTTGTGGTTGCAATGATAAATGCGCAGACCTCGCATAATTCCTTGGATATTCACACCCTAAGTTGAGGCAAACGATTGCTCCGTAAATTTGCTGAATCCAACAACTGATCAAACCAAACATAAACCAAAGGACAGATCTCATCACCCTCTTTGGAATGTTTTTGGTGGGGCCTTATCTTAACTCCCTGTTCTTGGCACAAAATACTTTCCTTGTACCAGGCGACCAAAGCACGGCCTGTATGTAATGCCCTTGCTTGCATGAAAGGGTTGCTTAAGAACAATGTCAAATTCTATACAGAGGTTAACAAGCCTCAGGGCTGCCACCTTGTGGTATGGCTGACTAACAGCTTTGTCACCGACTGCGGTTTTTTAAAATGCACCCCTAAAATGTTTACAAAGATTATACCAAAAAAGTGTGTTTTCACGATGAGCCTGAATCAAATTTTATTTTTTATTAATTAAGGTCATATAAACCAGACATTACCAGATTGAAGTATGTGGCATATGATACACTGCCCTGGACCCCTTAAAGGATAGTATAGAATGAAGATGGCGCTATGGTCTAAACCACTGAGTCTCTTGGGCTTGCTGATCAAAAGGTCAGCGGTTCGAATCCCCATGATGGGTTGAGCTCCCATTGCTCTGTCTCATCTCCTGCCAACCTAGAATTTTGAAAGCACACCAGTGCAAGTAGATAAATAGGTACCGCTGCGGTGGGAAGGTAAATGGCATTGGCGTGTGCTCTGGTTTCCATCACGGTGTTCCGTTGCACCAGAAATGGTTTAGTCCTGCTGGCCACATGACCCGGAAACCTGTTTGTGGACAAACGCCGGCTCCCTTGGCCAGAAAGCGAGATGAACGCTGCAACCCCATAGTCACCTTGGACTGGACTTAACCGTCCAGGGGTCCTTTACCTTTACCTTTAGTATAGAAACACAATACAGACAGCTCCCGGTTTAGACACGTCCAAATGAGGTATGATTGGCCGACCAGGTGAACTAGCAGGATGGGGTGGCGGTGGATTGGTGGACCAAATGGGTGACAGCTGCTTGCAGCACTCCTCTGATTGGCTCAGCAGTGCATGTGGAGGGGAGCTCATCCCGTTTTTTGAACGAAGAGTCCTTTTCTGGATCTAAACTGGGGACCCCGTGCCAATAAACTCTGAGCTTCTCTGTGATGCCAGGACTCCTACTGCTCTTGATGCAGACTAGGTTCAGAGGCTGGGTGCTTGTGAGCAGTGTGTTAGGATTGGGCTAAGGAACTTCTCTTCACAAGTGTGACCCCCCTCCCCAAACCAGATTTTGCTATGAGCATAGTAGCCTGTACCTGAGAAGGGAAGCACACATCAGTGAAAGTCTTAGTAAAATATTCTGAGCACGGAGCTGAACTTGTTAAAAGTAACCAAAATCTTTTTGCTGCCATTCTGATATCCTATATCCAATAAACCTTTAAGATGCTGAAGAGTAATGCATATTATTAATGCCCAGTGCATTTTTGCCAATAAGTAGAGGATCTTCAGCTTGAACTTTTATATTTTGAATTGATGCTCACATTTTCAGTCCCAGCCTGGATGTATTTCAAATGCTATTTAAAACAGATTACAGTCTCACTTTTTAAAACAAAAAACAAAAAAACCCACAACTTTAGTTGACTTTGGATTGTATCCTTGTTTCTGGGGAAACTAAAGGAAATGCCTAAGGAGAAACGACAAAAATATCCCTTCTTTTTGCAATACGATTTTCTCGCTATGTGAAGTCATAGGTGAGTTTTCTTTTCTTTTCAGTGACTCACTACAAAAAGGGATAGTAGTGGATAAAGCGTTAACACATAATTCATACCACAGGAGGAGAGGTATACATAACGTTTTGAAGGAAGTGCTATCATCATTTGTTCATTTCCCTTCTCGGGAAACCACCCAAATGATTTTGTTTTAGTAACACACTTAGTTGTAATACGATTTTCGATGTAATCCAGATCCCACTGAGGTCAAGAGGGAAGAACCCACAGTGATGTTCATGGTTGTGTCACGTATTTGCTAACTGACAGGGGCGGCCATTTTGTGCGCTAGTATCCAGGAATAAGTCCTACTGGATTTATTGAGACTTATTTTAAAAAAACATTTCAAGCTTTTCCAGGAGATGTTTTTCATGCTTTTGCTGATAGTCTTTCTTATTTTTCTTTAACGCCACTTCACATCTAGAAATTATGAACCTCCCTTCTCTGTTGCTATGTATAGATTTTGCCCAGGCTGCAAAAGGGGGTCAGGAGAGAGAATCAAAGTAAAGAGTGCTCTATGTGCTTGCTCATCTATACCACCATTGCTCCTGGCAAAACAGCTTTTGCAGGTGTTTGTGTGGCTTAAGCGACTTCCAAATATAGATGGTGTCGGGGGGGGGTTGGAGGGGGGAAGCTAAGACTAACGACAAAGTGTCTTCTCCTCCATGGAGAGCATGTGTTGCAGTGGGGGCCGACAGGACACTCCAAAGTTGTGGGGCGGGCTAATTGATTGTTGGCCACTGTTGTGATTGGGCTTCCCTTGTTGCTGGGAAGAAGTTAATGTTGCCATTTGTTGATTGACAGCCAGAAATGCTAAAACTCCCTGCACGAGGCGTAGAGCTTCCTCTTTTCACCCGTGCATAGGATTGCCCGTCTCCCCCCCCCCCATATTTAGGGTTGTTCGCTTTGACCTTGCTATGCCTGTCATGGGGTCGCCTGCTTTTGGGGCAGGGGCCCGGTAGGAATTTTGTCCATCTGGCTGATTGGCTGGGGCCATTTGGTTTTCGCCTACTGCGTAGCAAATCGTCACAACTTGTAAGGTTACGGTTAGGCATTGGTTTGGGAATTGGTTGGTTGAGGGGCATGGATTGGCTGTGCCTGCCCCTCTAATGCTGCTGCTGCAGCAACGGATTCCGTTAAAGGAATACAGGGGCTCACCATTGCTTTTGTCCAAACCCTGTCAAGGGGCTAGGGCCACGCAAGAGCCCCTGGTTGCATTTGAGGAGGGCTGAGGGCAGGTTCCCTGCTCCATCGCTACCCCCAAAATGTATTCCCCTTTTCTGACTTTCGCAGGCTTGCGGAATGTCAGTCTGTCCCCCACTGGGGGGCAGATAGTCGCAACCAATGCCTAAGCAACCACTCACATTTTTTTGTATTTTAATAAAGTTGTGGCCAAAATTATGCCAAAAACCTTAAACAAAATTTCTGTGTGATGTGTGAGTTATTTGGAGTGGCCCTGGGGACCTTGACGCGCAAAAAGTAAAACTGGATAAAAGCTATTGCTTTTCTTCAGTCTGTGTCATAGACATGACTGCACACAAGCAAGAGGAGCAGTCTGAGTGGGGGCACAGTTAGGCAGAAGGGCAAGAGGGAGGCTTGCCTTTTTCTCAGACAGCTGAAAGCCGTGGGCTGCAGCCAGGGGCATAGTGTTACCGGAAAAATCCGAGGGCTCCCTTGGACAAAAACAAAGACACCAACCAGGATAACTTGGAGCAAAACAGCAGCCTGTAGGCTTGGCCTTTATTGAACTGTTGCAACAGGGTGCTTCCCTCACTTGCAGGAGAGAGAAAGGACACAGAAAAAATGGTGTGCAAGGTCTTATAAAGACTTTTGAAATTCCCATCCTGTAGATCAAGACCACCCCCAGAAACATCATACATACATCACAGAAAGGAGGGGTTGAGGGAGGAGTTGTGGTGGTAACCTGAGTGTCCTGTCACCTGGCTGGTTCCCCCTTTCCCCCTCCCCATGAGTACTTTCCAGGTGACAGAGGGGAGTTTGCAGTTTCCTGCCCCCAGAGGGAAGAGCTGATTATTGTCCTTTGTTCCAGTCTGTGCTGAATCCACTCCCATATGCAAGTTCTTTGTGATCTTGATGGTCTTCTGTCTAGGACCATCAGGGTTGGCATAGCAACTGGGCAGGGCTCCTGTGGATGTGCTGGTATGCTGAAGGGATTATGGCTGCCCTGTATCAAACCTTCCCCATTTTGTAGTCCTTCCTTCATGGAGTAAAATAAAAGTGCAACAGTGCAAATCCGATGTATGGTTGATTTTCTATGAATTTATAACAGAAGCATAGTGTATGTAGTGTGTGAGTGTGTGTGAAGTTTGTACAAACTGAATGATTGGGGGGGGGCTTCCTGCTACAGTAGGAAGGGGGGTGCGGTGGTATGAAATTTTATTCTTCAAAATCAGAGACAACAAATTCAGTAGCATCATTTGCGTTTTCTGCTAGCTGGAATATGTCTGAGAATCAACAGCTTAAAATATAAAGAGTGTGGAAAAGCTTTCAGTGATGCGGTTAAGTCTTCTTGCTTTGGTTGCATGTTAGATCTTAAAAGGCATTTTTTTAAAAAATGCCAGTGGTTTTGTTTATGAAAAATAATAACAAACATCTTTGCTTTTCAGCTTAAAACTGAATCTATTCCAAGGCTTTATTTCAAAGAGATCCAAGATTCCGGAACAGGAGGTCATGCAAGTTCAGTTTTTTGTATACAGTATGCCCAGCAAAACATGTTGAATCTTTTGAGAATATTCTGAGGTTTAGTATTTCATTTCCTGGGCGGAATACAAGAAAAGCAGTCTGCTAGATTACTTTCACAAAGCTGATATTGGCTGGCAAAAGGAAAGCTAATTTTAAAGCAGATAATGGTGAAAATAACAAATCTGTGCAACTGCCTCTCAGAAATTGCCTAAATGAAATTTTATTCTGTTTTAACCATCTCTCCCCCCCTTGTCTCCACACCCATTGTTCTTGTTTTTGTATACATTCTTCTTTCGCTGGGACTACTTCTTCTTCTTCTTCTTCTTCTTCTTCTTCTTCTTCTTCTTCTTCTTCTTCTTCTTCTTCTTCTTTCCACTTTTGGGCAAGAAACATTCTTGCTGCTGTTGATGCACCTAGACGGTTGGAGGAAACCGCCAGGGGTAAAAAAATGACCAAAGACTAGCATATTTTCAAAAAAAAATCTTTATTAGAATAAAAAAATCAATTGGGGAAGGGGGAAACTGGGCCTTGGTTGAGAGAGCTGCTGGCCTCACTGTTGCCGCTGCCTGGAAGAGAAAAGAACAGAAAAGATTCTTAATATTTCCATTGATTATTACTGCAAGGATCTCCCAGTGGCCCATATTATTCTCCCTTCCTCATCCAATCCCTAAACTCTTCTTAAATCAGGGAGCTGCCTCCCCCCCCCCCCCAGCCAGCCAGATTCTCTCTGGCCTCCCTGTTCTTCGTGAACAAAGATCAAAACTCACCACTGGTGGAATCACTGGTAGCATCCATCCCCTGGTCCTTGGGCCTCACATAGATGGTTCTTAGTTTGATTTTCCTCCCGTCCACGATTACAATTTCTTGCCTCATACAGTCCAGGGGATGGATTTTTATGGAGCGGCAACAGGAGGCCAGCAGCTCTCTCAACCTTCGCAGACCGGAACATCTAGGGAAGAAAAGGAAGACGGTCATGAAATGGATTATTTCCTCGCTACTCTCTATCCCCGCACTGCAAGCTATTTCCCTCAAAGCATCTAAGGGGCCCTGAGGACAATCTTTAAAAATTAATCTAGCCATGACCCTATGTGTCTAAATCTTAAGGAATAGCTAAAGAAATAGTGGGGAAATAAAAGATTCTACTTACAAGCGAGATGACTGAACCTTCATTATGTCAACAACCAAAAGCACTGTGGCATCTGAATATAGACTGCATTTTAATCAAGGCATATATTGGCTTATATCTTGATCAGGTAAATGGGCTTAGACTTTCAAAAGTTTCATGCCATGCAGAAACCAGCTGGCTAAGTACTTTGGCAGTTGTTTATCTTCCTGCTCTCCTGAACAAGGGCCTCCCTGATTTATAGCAGTAGCAGGAGACAAGTTTCTCAAAGTCGTAAAAGCTGGAAATACAGGCTGAAGAGCAAGGTTACGGACCCAACATAATTAAGAGTTTGGTAAACAGTAAAATAAAACTGTGTGCCTTAAACTTGAGCCTAAGGTCAAAAGGCCAAGAGCACATGGAAAACAAACCGGCTGGAGAAGGGGGGGAAGTGTGAAGAGGGGAAGAGGCTTTTTTCCTATTTTATTTTGAGGCTGTAAACTGTTCCTTCCTTGTTACTTTTAGGAAGTTTATCCTTCTAAAAAGCTATCTATGATAATGTATGAAATATCCTGGCTTAAATGTAATTATGCAAAGGATTTAACAAATGCTAGAAGAGTTGTATTTATCCTGGAATTAAGTCAGCCACCAGTCCAGCCCCCCTGTCAGACAAGAAGACGCCATCCGAGCAATTCTGATATATAAGTTGTCAGATATTTGTTTAGAAACCTTCAAATGAAGGAGATCTTTCAATATTGATGTGAAACTCAAGATCCTTGACATATGTTTAAGATAAAAATTTAAGATTAACCATTTGTTTTAGAAGGCAAATAGGGCAAGGAGGGCAAGAGGTGAGCTGGTAATTAAGATTCCTTGTTGAGACGCATGTAAGATATATTAATACTTATTTGTCATTTATAGATGTAACAATATATAGCTCTTTGTGTTCCATATAAGGACAGTAGGATATGAGTGTATTTTTGTGATTGGTTATACCAATCAGCCAATAGGAATTTCAACCAGGCTGATGGGACAGAGGCAGCCATAGGAGGAGCAAAGGGGGCTGGATTAAGGAAATATAAGTGCTGGCCATAATGGCAGGAGGCCAGGCCAGAGCTTGGTAACCATATACCACTGTGCCTCTTATTTATTTGTCTGACAAATAAATTATTTTTTTAATTTCTCTGTTGCTGCGTTGAATATTTCATTCCAGCTAAGCGTTAACCACAAGCAGGGTGCTACATTTTATGGTGCCTGCGACTCGGATCAGTGGTCTGCTGGAACGCAGCTCCTTCGCCTACTGAGCAGGGTACAAGAGAGAGGACCACTTACTGCCTACCTCGCGCGCACTGGAAAATTTTTTCCAGGGGAACGCAGCAGTCTCGTCTGTCTGATACCCTGCCCACTGACGGCGACGGACCGGGGGGGACCAGAGAAATAAACAGGGAACCAGCTAAGGGTAAGTGCACTAAGGGGTTTTGGCCCTCCAATTAATTGGGAGGAAGAGAAGTCCTGATCAAACTTCTGCGTCTCAGTAAAGGGGAACTGAGTACGCTAGGTGGCTGGGTATATCAGATGGTGGTCTGGTGGGGGAAAGGGAAGAATGGGAGGTAGTGTGTGGTGAAGTATCTGGCGCATTGCATGTGTGAGAAAGTACAATGTGTAGCTGACCTAAGTGTGGAGTGAGTACTACTTCGTTTACCAGTAAGGTGTGTGTGTGAGTGACTGAGTGGATACTTCACAGGGCCATACAATGGGAGTTGGGGGTTCAAAGGGGGGAAATACACCTTTTGAATGTATGTTAAATAATTTTAAGAAAGCCTTCTCAGGGGCATATGGAGTCAAAATGACGCCAGAACGCTTGAGAACGTTATGTGAACTAGAATGGCCAAAACAAAATATTGGATGGCCATCTCAAGGAACCTTTGATATAAATTTAGTAAGCGTGCCCAGAACAATTTTCATACATAGATTCTTGGCTGAGCACATTAAATAAAAATCCTCCATGGATAAGGGAATGCAAAGTCCAACGATGCAAATTATTGGCTGTAAAAGCCAAAGCTAGGAAAGGAATCTTGCCAAATAAATCCAAACACTCCACCAGTTGTAACCCCAAGGCAAGAAAGTGGAATGAATAATGGGGGTGGAGTCACAGAACTTGATTCCTTGATAGATTATGATAAATATCTTCAGGAGGCATTGGAGTCCTATAATGAAGCCCAAGCAGAAGTGGTTATTCCACCTGTGAGTCCCAGTAGAACTCCATCTACAGTCTCCTTTAGTGGAACAACTGATTGCCTACCCCAAACCCCTGTACATCCAAGTCCTAGAGAATTATTACAGAAGTTACAGGGAGACCTTGATCGGTCAGCAAGCAATACAGCCACCTCAGGCTATGATGGACTTGGTGACTTCAATAGTAAATACTAATAGTCCTACTTGGACAGGTTGTCGCCAGCTCCTGAATACTCTCTTCACCACTGAGGAAAGGAGAGACATAATTGAAAAGGCACAGATATATTTGCGTGAGCAGGCCAGAGTGGGAAATATTTATAATATTGACTGTCATCTCCAGGACAACTTTCCCTTGGAAGATCCTAATTGGGATCCAAACAATGCAATTCACCTGGCCAGGCTTACCACCTATCGCCAGACGCTTGTGCAAGGTATCGGCAGGGCATGCCAGAAGCCCACTAATATGTCTAAAGTCTCAGGAGGGTAGACGTGTTACCCATAACACTGTTTCGTGTTCGGTGCACACCCACAAAAAGACTTAAGTTGTCACCTTTTGAGCTCCTGTATGGGAGGCCGCCCTCCTTTGTTCAGGATATTCCAACTGACCTCAAACAAATAGGAGAACATGTGACACAGGGACAAGTGCAATCTCTCTCCCGTGTTTTTGTCTCTCTCCCGTGTTTGTTTGTTTTGTTTTGTTTTTTTATCTTAACAGGTGGGCCCTCGAGCGCACGCCGTGCAGCATTGCCAAGCCGATTCATTAGCTCCAGGCTGGCATAGCATATGGGTGAAAGAGTGGAAACGTGATCCACTTGCACCTAAGTGGCGTGGACCTTACACCGTCTTGCTCTCTACTCCAACAGCGGTGAAGGTAGCTGAGGTGACCCCCTGGATTCATCACTCCCGTTTGAAGAAGTCCGAAGGCAGTTGGACGTGCAAAGGTGACCCCTCTAATCCTTTAAAATTGACTCTCTCCAAAAACCCCTGTATCTAGCCCTACCGGGAACGGCTAGGTCACGGGCAACATTAGACGACCGGCCTGCTGCAGCCACAAACCTGGAAGCTGGCTGACCTGCGCACGCCTGAAGCTTGAGGAGCGTCTGAACCAGCGACTGTGAAAGGGAAGATTCTCTTATACAATTGATTGACTGCCCCCTTGTGGAACAATTATCAGGGATATTACACATTGGGGATCCTTGGGATATATGTTTTGGCCTTGGTGGTTCCCCATTCCTGTCACTGGGGGAATTATATTGGGACTAATATTTATGCTATCACAATAAGGTAATCTTTTGTGGAAGGAATGCATATGCTAGACATCAACATGATTTTATTATTAATCCTGATCCCTTGGGAAGGGAAGGGTCTTTGAATCTGACCAAATTTGCTAAATATGGATTCCGCTATGACCACAATATGTGGGTAGGTTTAGCTGAGATGGTAGCCAATGTGCAAATAGGACTAATTGCCTTGTTTGCTCTCTTGGGCCAGATGATTCAGAGGGAGGTATGCCCTTATTACCAATACCATTAAATGCCATTGGTATGGTAAGCGAAATGCCACACCAAGCAGAAGCACAGAATTTCCCCGGATGGAACTCAACTAAACATTACGAGTTATACCTGTGCAAGGGGAATTCTGTGTACATAAATCATCAGATGCAGCTGATTCTACCATGGTAGGCTCTTCTCATTGTCACTATACTTGGGATAATATTAAGAATACCTGGGCACACGGTACTACCTATCGAACTCGGAATACCTTGCCCTGTGCACTTCCTTTTATTCATGCATGGAAAGTGGTATGGAACATAACTGTGACAGAAGAAAGGCAATCTAACATACTGCACTGTGAACTCTATACCTCTTGTGATATTTCGCCTTATGCACTCCACATACCAAAAACCTCAGACCCGATGGTTGTGGTGGATATGTGAAGAATGGGCATACAAGAAACTCCCTTCCAAATGGAGTGGGACTTGTTTCCTGGGATGGGTATTACCACCAATGTGGATTTTGCCCACTAGTATATTTCTCATATAGCAGGAGGAAGTACCCAAAGTTGGAGCGGTACTGATGATTGGCCACCAGAGCGCATTATAGCCTATTATGATCCTGCCTCCTGGAATCCTGGTGAGCTCATACAAGGGGCACGGGATCCTATTTATAATCTAAACAGAATAATTCGATTGCAAGCAGTAGTGGAACTTGTAACCAATGTAACGGCCCAGAGTTTGAGACGTATTGCACAACAGTTGGATGAAAGTAGAGCCGTCATTTTGCAGCTGAAAATGGGAATGGATTATGTACTTGCCAAGCAGGGAGGCCTATGTGGAGTCTTGAACTTGACAGGGAATGCCTGTTGCTTTAACATTTCAGATAATGGTGAGGCAATCCGTGTGTTGGCCACATGTCTTGCTTGTTTTTCTTGACGGTAGTAGTGATGGTTTTATGTATGATGCCATGTATCATCTCATGTTTTAGAAGTACAATTAGCAAGATGATTTCGAATGAAACTCTACCTCATATCATGGCCCTATACAGAGCTTTAACTCAGGAATATGATGAAGATCAAGCTATCAAGGACGCTTGGTAGCAAGGTCCTTGAGCTTGAAAGGGGGGATTGTGGCATCTGAATATAGACTGCATTTTAATCAAGGCATATATTGGCTTATATCTTGATCAGGTAAATGGGCTTAGACTTTCAAAAGTTTCATGCCATGCAGAAACCAGCTGGCTAAGTACTTTGGCAGTTGTTTATCTTCCTGCTCTCCTGAACAAGGGCCTCCCTGATTTATAGCAGTAGCAGGAGACAAGTTTCTCAAAGTCGTAAAAGCTGGAAATACAGGCTGAAGAGCAAGGTTACGGACCCAACATAATTAAGAGTTTGGTAAACAGTAAAATAAAACTGTGTGCCTTAAACTTGAGCCTAAGGTCAAAAGGCCAAGAGCACATGGAAAACAAACCGGCTGGAGAAGGGGGGGAAGTGTGAAGAGGGGAAGAGGCTTTTTTCCTATTTTATTTTGAGGCTGTAAACTGTTCCTTCCTTGTTACTTTTAGGAAGTTTATCCTTCTAAAAAGCTATCTATGATAATGTATGAAATATCCTGGCTTAAATGTAATTATGCAAAGGATTTAACAAATGCTAGAAGAGTTGTATTTATCCTGGAATTAAGTCAGCCACCAGTCCAGCCCCCCTGTCAGACAAGAAGACGCCATCCGAGCAATTCTGATATATAAGTTGTCAGATATTTGTTTAGAAACCTTCAAATGAAGGAGATCTTTCAATATTGATGTGAAACTCAAGATCCTTGACATATGTTTAAGATAAAAATTTAAGATTAACCATTTGTTTTAGAAGGCAAATAGGGCAAGGAGGGCAAGAGGTGAGCTGGTAATTAAGATTCCTTGTTGAGACGCATGTAAGATATATTAATACTTATTTGTCATTTATAGATGTAACAATATATAGCTCTTTGTGTTCCATATAAGGACAGTAGGATATGAGTGTATTTTTGTGATTGGTTATACCAATCAGCCAATAGGAATTTCAACCAGGCTGATGGGACAGAGGCAGCCATAGGAGGAGCAAAGGGGGCTGGATTAAGGAAATATAAGTGCTGGCCATAATGGCAGGAGGCCAGGCCAGAGCTTGGTAACCATATACCACTGTGCCTCTTATTTATTTGTCTGACAAATAAATTATTTTTTTAATTTCTCTGTTGCTGCGTTGAATATTTCATTCCAGCTAAGCGTTAACCACAAGCAGGGTGCTACAGCACTCTCTCTAAATACAATCATTAAATTCAAATAGTTGCTCTTCCCAAAGTTCTCAGCCAAGTCACTCAGCAGGGGGACGTGTCACAATGGAGGACATGACATCATCACTCTATCTACCTCGCCTAACAATGGGCATCACTCCTCTTAATATTATTTTTCAAATATATCTTTCAGTGGGTTAAGTGGTTTTATTTAATTAATTTAGAATATGGTTACCAGATTTTTTTCAATGAATCCGGGGACACTTTCCCCCCCTTTTTTTTAGCTGAGTAGCAACAGGGAGCCCGTAGTGGGGATGGTGAAGCAAAAGATCCTGGGCCCAAGCACACATCCATATTGTATAAAGGTGCAAAGTCCTTCTTTTGCACCCTGTGGAACATAAATGCACAGAGTTTTTTAAAAAAAACTGGGCAATGCCCACCCGCCCACAACTCCCAAGCCATCCCCGATCAGTCAAAACAAAGGGGGAAGGGGGCAGGAGATCTGTACCACCAGACGTCCCCGGTTCCCCTTCAGAAGTGGCAGCAGCAGTAGCAGTCAGCAGCCCGGAGCCAGCCTGGTAGCGCAGTTGGCTCTGGCTGGCTTCTGTGGCACCCGCCAGTTTGCTTCCCGGAAATCCCCATATGATGTGTCTTGTGCACAACACATCATATGGGGACTTCCAGCAAGGAAAAATGACAGGCGCCATGGCAGCGAACAGCAAGCAGCTCCTGAAGCCAGCCAGAGCCAGCTGCGCTACCAAGTTGGCTCCGGGCTGCTGACTGCTACTGCTGCCACATTTCCCGGGGACAGATTTGCAAATCCGGGGACTGTCCATGGGAACCGGGGACGTCTAGTAACCCTAATTTAGAAAAGATCCACAGCTGGCTTCATGCAGCACAGTGCATTTCTGGACAGGACAGGAAACACCTTGCAAACACACACACTTCTCAACATGGCGGGGTCACCAAGGGACAACACTTCCGGCCTAGACTATGGCTGCTGTTTCTCACCTAGGAGTTAAAAATAACCCCTCTCAACACCCTGTAGTAATCTGTCCAGGATTACGATGAACAGGAGCAGGACTTCACCCTTAGACCTCCTCATCCCCCTGTTTATTTCCGTTTCTGCCCAGTGTGTTCTGCCAATAAACAGCTTTCCTTAGGCTGCAAGGAAGTGAAATGTTATGAGTTGGTGGGTGCCAGGATCCCCTTTGCCATGAGTTTCTGGGTGCCAGGCACTGAAGCCCAGGACACTGAACATCTGGGGAGTTGATCTAAGCCTTGTTTCAATGCACCCCAAGCTCTACATTTGATTCTTGGTTATTAAAAACTGTTTGAACCCATTTTATTTCATTCACAAAAGAAAATCTGACATGTGATTATCATAAGGGTTTGTAGACAATGGGTAACAGGTTTATTAATCCTTTTCATAAGTTATTATTTGTCTACTTTAATGTATTCTTTATATATAGTAATCATTTAGAGGTTGGGGTGGGAAGCAGTTTTGAATATGAAAGTGGTGGATGGCTGTTATTAATTCAGATCCATTCCATAGAATCATAGAATCTTACGAGTTGGAAGGGAACCAAGGGTTATCTAGTCTAACCCTCTGCAATGGAGGAATCTCAGCAAAAGCATCCATGACAGATGGCCATCTAGTCTTTGTTTAAAAACCTCCAAGGAATAAGAGTCCACCACCTTCCAAGGGAGTCTCTTTGTTTAATCAGAATCTCCTTTCTTGTAACCTGAAGCCATGGGTTCGAGTCCTACCCTCCAGAACAGGAGAAAACAAGCATCCTCCCTCTTCCGTGTGACAGCCCTTCAGATATTTGAAGATGGCTATCAGATCTCCTCTCAGTCTCCCCTTTCCAGGCTAAACATACCCAATTCCTTCAACATCCTCCTTAAATTGTGGCTCCCAGAATTGGACACAGTACTCCAGGTGTGGTCTGACCAAGGCAGAATAGAGCGGTACTATTACTTCCCACGATCTGGACACTATACTTCTGTTAACGCAGAATAGCATTAGCTTTTTTGCTTCTGCATCACACTGTTGACTCATGTTAAGCCTGTGGTCCATCAAGACCCTTAGATCCTTTCCATAGGTACTGCTAGGAAGCCAAGTGAACAGCAGGAGAGAACGTGTCCAGAGGAGGGCAACCAAAATGGTCAAAGGCCTGGAAACGATGCCTTATGAGGAACGGCTAAGGGAGCTGGGCATGTTTAGCCTGGAGAAGAGGAGGTTAAGGGGTGATATGATAGCCATGTTCAAATATATAAAAGGATGTCACATAGAGGAGGGAGAAAGGTTGTTTTCTGCTGCTCCAGAGAAGCGGACACGGAGCAATGGATCCAAACTACAAGAAAGAAGATTCCACCTAAACATTAGGAAGAACTTCCTGACTGTAAGAGCTGTTCGACAGTGGAATTTGCTGCCAAGGAGTGTGGTGGAGTCTCCTCCTTTGGAGGTCTTTAAGCAGAGGCTTGACAACCATATGTCAGGAGTGCTCTGATGGTGTTTCCTGCTTGGCAGGGGGTTGGACTCGATGGCCCTTGTGGTCTATTCCAACTCTATGATTCTAGGATTCTAAGTGTCCCCCAGCCTATACTAGTGAATCTGGTTCTTCCTGCCTAAGTGCAGAACCTTACATTTGTCCCTATTGACATTCATTTTGTTGGCTTTCGTCCAGTTCTCCAACCTGTTAATGTCATTTTCAATTCTGATTCTGTTTTCTGCAGCATTAGCTAGCCCTCGCAGTTTGGTGTCCTCAGCCGATTTGATGAGCATCCCCTCAATTCTTTCATCCAAGTTGAACAACAATGGGCCCAGGACAGAACCTTGCGGCACCCCACTTGTCACTTTTTTCCAGGAGGCTGAGAAAGCATTAATGGCTGCTCATCATTTCACAGTGGTGGGCAATGTTTGCAGCCCAGCGCACTGCACCACCATCTTCTCAGAGCCTTGCTGCTGCTGTGGCCATTGCGCATCTGCTGGGGTCACAACGGAGGCCTCTGGGTTCCCGCCAGAACCCAGCCATTTCAATCGGCCAATCTGCAGTGGGCACAGCTAGGAAGAACGGACCGTCCCGACGCATGCTTCCCTCTGGTCTGCTCCTCAGATTTAAAGGAGACCGGAGCTGATGTCAGTTGTGCAGTTGGCCCTGGAGCATCAAGGAGGAAAGTCAGCAGGACACGAAGACCCAGAGAGAGGTAGAGCGAAGGACAAGGAAGTAGTGAAGATGAGGAAGCAGAGAACCGCTGGAGTTACCTGGTTGTTGGACGAACCCCTCCCTCTTTTTTGCACATGGCCAGCGCCATATTTCCACACACGAGTTGTGCTTCCACATGGGGAGTAAGGTAAGTACCCATTGCTTTTCATGGCGGTACTGGATAACCAAATTGCAGTGCGTTAGTGCCTAATTTGAAGAACAGATAGTTGGCGTTGTTTCTCATTTGATGTGCTGTTTTCCCCCTAAGTTTTGGGGTGTATCATATACGAGGCCCTAGCGGTGGAAGTATGGGGACTTGACTTGTAACATATTGCAGCCTTAAGAAATTTTCCTACCAGTTTCATTCTGCCATCGGCCTGAATTAGGTGGCCGCACGTAAGGGGCTGCTCAGTTAATGGTGAGGCCAGGTGGGCAGAGAGCTGGGCTGGTGGGCTTCCTTCCATGCATATACAGTGGTGCCTCGCAAGACGAAATTAATCCGTTCCACGAGCCTCTTCGTCTAGCGGTTTTTTCGTCTTGCAAAGCAACCCTATTAGCGGCTTAGTGGCTTAGCGCTATTAGCGGTTTAGCGGCTATTAAAGGCTTAGCGGGTAAAAGGCTATTAGCGGCTTAGCAGCTTAGAAAAAGGGGGGGAGGGAAAAAAATCGCAAGACTCGCAAGACTTTTTCGTTTTGCGAAGCAAGCCCATAGGGAAATTCGTCCTGCGAAGCGCATCGAAAAACGGAAAACCCTTTCGTCTAGCGGGTTTTTCGTCTTGCGAGGCATTCGTCTTGCGGGGCACCACTGTAATGTGGTCTGTAGATATATGTGTATGTGGTGTGTATGTATTTATTTATTTATGTATGCATGCATATAATTGCGGTATGTATGTGTGCTGAGCTGCTTGCATCTTTGGTGTATTATGAGTCTATCTACACAAGGCAGTGGGGTTCGAAGGGCAAATTGTGTATGGTGTTCTGCATCAGCCTGGGCTGGAAGACCATTTCGGTCTTCTCCAACTCTACGATCCAATGATTTCTGGTATGATGTGCATAGGTATGGTCTCCCGCTAAGGAACGGCCGCATGGTCCTGCATCGCCAAGGATTGCCCTAAGGGTTCCAACTCTATAATTATATAGGATTCTTTTGGAGGCCCTCAGCTCGGAGAGGGGCCCGAGGTCCTCTCTCCTGACTATTGTTCTTTTATAGTCAAAGTATGCTAGTAATGTGCCGTACTGGTCACCTGCTGATGGTCTCATCCCTACATGTGCCATTCATTCTATAGCATAAACAGGCATAGGCATCTATGCACATGCTTAATAGGACCGGGTGTGCATTTCTGTATGTATGGTGGTAGTTAATCCTGTGTGTGTGGCTAATCTTTTTAGGTATCGGTATATGGGGAGCCAAAGGGACGCAGGTGGCGGAAGGGACGTGGGTGGTGCTGTGGGTTAAACCACAGAGCCTAGGGCTTACTGATCAGAAGGTCGGCAGTTTGAATCCCCGCAACGGGGTGAGCTCCCATTGCTCGGTCCCTGCTGCTGCCAACCTAGCAGTTCAAAAGCATGTCAAAGTGCAAGTAGATAAATAGGTACCACTCCGGTGGGAAGCTAATCAGCGTTTCCGTGCGCTGCTCTGGTTCGCCAGAAGCGGCTTAGTCATGCTGGTCACATGACCCGGAAGCTGTACGCCGGCTCCCTCGGCCAATAATGTGAGATGAGTGCCGCAACCCCAGAGTCGGTCACAACTGGACCTAATGGTCAGGGTTCCCTTTACCTTTATATGTGGAGCCGGGCTAGATGACCCAGAGCCCCTTCTAACCCTATTTTCAGTAACACGAGGGGAGGATAGTGTTAATTAGTTATTCATTAGTCATGAGGTCGTAGGCATGTGCTCCCGTGCAGGGTTACAATGTATGGTTAGTTTGCACGTGATCTACAGTACTCTTTATGTGGGAGTCTGCATTTATGTATTTATGTATGCTCAGTTGGTTAAAACATGATGCTGATGGGGCCATGGTTGCATGTTTGATCCTTATGGTGGGGTAGTGGAATATGTCTGCATTGCAGGAGGTTGGACTGGGGTCCCTTCCTGCAGTTCTACCTGCACAATTTATATCTGAATTGTTTCACAGTCATCTCGTCTGTGCTGCCCCAGCATGGAATCTTTGGTGCTGCAATTTACTCTGCTTGTCAGCCTGGGGATGGTGTGCCCCTTTAAAGAATTTTCCTCCCACCTGGGAGGTTTCCGTTGTCTTGGTTCTAAGAATGTACACACTCAGACGGTCACAGTTTCTGTTTTATATTCAGTAGGGGTGGTGTCCCAATGCCCCCCACCTGCGATGGCGGTATCAGGATCACCTTGAAAGGGTGTCCTGAGGGGAGTCTCAGACCACAAGCGCACAGTCTGAAATTTTAATAAAGTTGTGGCCAATTTTCATCGCAAAATACGTCATCAGGTGTTTTTCTTTGTTGTGAGGTCTGACTCCCTTGCAAGGGGGGGGGGGTGGAGGTACTGAGCTTTATTTCAAAGAGATCCAAGATTCCAGAACAGGAGGTCATGCAAGTTTGGTTCTTTGTACAGTGGTGCCCCGCAAGACGAATGCCTCGCAAGACGGAAAACCCGCTAGACGAAAGGGTTTTCCGTTTTTGAGCTGCTTCGCAAGACGATTTTCCCTATGGGCTTGCTTTGCAAGACGAAAACGTCTTGCGAGTGTTCCGATTTTTTCCCGCTCCCCCCCTTTTTCTAAGCCGCTAATAGCCTTTTACCCACTAAACTGCTAAGCCTTTAATAGCCGCTAAACCGCTAATAGCGCTAATCCGCTAATCCGCTAATAGGGTTGCTTCGCAAGACGAAAAAACCGCTAGACAAAGAGACTCACGGAACAGATTAATTTTGTCTTGCGAGGCACCACTGTATACAGTATGCCCAGCAAAACATGTTGAATCTTTTGAGAATGTTCTGAGGTTTAGGATTTCATTTTCTGGGTGGAATACAAGAAAAGCAGTCTGCTAGATTACTTTCACAAAGCTGATATTGGCTGGCAAAAGGAAAGCTAATTTTAAAACAGATACAGTGGTACCTCGGGTTAAGTATTTAATTCGTTCCGGAGGTCCGTTCTTAACCTGAAACTGTTCTTAACCTGAAGCACCACTTTAGCTAATAGGACCTCCCGCTGCCGCCGCGCCGCTGGAGCGCGATTTCTGTTCTCTTCCTGAAGCAAAGTTCTTAACCTGAGGTACTATTTCTGGGTTAGCGGAGTCTGTAACCTGAAGCATATGTAACCTGAAGTGTATGTAACCCGAGGTACCACTGTAATGGTGAAAATAACAAATCTGTGCAACTGCCTCTCAGAAATTGCCTAAATCTATCTTATTCTGTTTTAACCAGCTCTTGCCCCTTCCTCTCTGTGTCTCTACCCCCATCATTCTTCCCGGACACTATGTTCCACCACTGAGGGCCTTCTATCGGTTCCCTCACTGCGAGAAGCGATGTTACATGGAACCAGGCAGAGGGCCTTCTCAGTAGTGGCGCCCGCCCTGTGGAACGCCTTCCCACCAGATGTCAAAGAAATAAAGAACTGTCTGAGTTTTAGAAGACACCTGAAGGCAGCCCTGTTTAGGGAAGCTTTTAATATTTGATGAATTATTGTATTTAAATTTTTTGCTGGAAGCTGCACAGAGTGGCTGGGGAGCCCTGGCCACATGGGCAGCGTATAAATAAATTTTTTATTTTTATTTTTATTTTTATTTTTATTTTTATTTTTATTTTTATTTTTATTTTTATTTTTATTATAGCACCCACAAAGGAAGTAGCCAAACTGTAGACTCCTGCAGTGAGACCCGGGATTTCCACCCATGCTCACAACTGTTGGAAAAAAGCAACCCCAAAAACTAGCATGTTTGTAAAGGAATAAAACAAAAATTATCTGTTTATTTATCTTTTTTTAAAAATATGTTTTTATTAAGTTTGCATAACAAATTTAAATTCAAACACATCATTCACCCCTTCATTTAGGATTCTCTGAATCCTTTGACTTCCCTCCCCCCTTCCATGGTTACCATTGTCAGTCTCTTTTTCATCTGCTTATCGTTATTTTCTCTAATTTGCTAATAGAATAGCAATCCATTTTTCCATAGTTTTTGTAAAATGCAAGCATTACTCAAATCCTGCCAAAGTTTTTGGTTGTTTAGAACAGTGTTCTCTCAAAGGCAATATAAATTTCACCCATTCTTTCTTAAATTTTTTCTCTTCCTGGTTTATGATTTTCCTGGTCAGTTTTGCCATTTTGGCATAGTTCATCAACTTCATCAGCCATTCCTCTCTGGATGGAACTCTATATTTTTTCCATCTCTGAGCCAGTAGTATCCTTAGTGCTGTCATCATGGTACATGAATAGTCGTTTCTGCTCCCTCAGAATCTCTTTAACTAAAATGCCTAACAAAAAAAGCCTCTGTTTTCCCCCACAAATGTTATTTTAAACATTTTTTCAACTCATTGTAAATCATTTCCCAGAATGTTTTAATTATCTTGCACGTCCACCACATGTGGTAGAACATGCCTTCCTTCTCCTTACATTTCCAGCAAACATTTGAATCAGTTCTATACATTTTTGCTAGTTTTACAGGTGTAAATTACCGCCAATGCAACATTTTCATATAATTTTCCTTCAATGCACAGCACACTGTAATTTTTAAGTCTTCCCTCCATAACTTTTCCCAAGATGAAAATTGAATATTATGCCCAACGTCTTGTGCCCATTTTATCATTACTGATTTGACTTCTTCATCCTTAGTTTGCCACTCTAGCAATTTATACATTTTAGAAAGTAACTTCACATTATTTTCCTATAATTCCTTTTGAAACCTTGAGATTTCTGTACTAAATCCATTTTTCTTATCTATATTTAAACGCATCATTTACTTGAAGGTATTGCAACCAGTCTGTAACTAACTGTCTTATATCTTCAATTGTTGTTCTACTTCTATGAGCGACTTTTTGTAGCCTCTTTAAAAAGTCTGTTGCCTTGTGACGAGAGACCACACTAGAGACTCATGGTGTTTTGGAAAGATAAACTATTTATTTATATATATATATATATATATATATATATATATATATATATATATATTTGAGTTTTGGGGGAGGGGGGAACTGGGTCTTGGAGGGGAGAGAGAGCTGTGCTGGAGTTGCTAGTCTCACTGCTGTCACTGCCTGGAAGAGAAAAGAAGAGAAAAGATTCTTAATTTTTTCATCATTGATAACCAATCTTTCCTGGAAGGATCTCCAGGTGGCTTATGTTATTTTACCTTCCTCCCTTCCTCGTCCTATCCTATCCCTGAACTCTTCTTAAATCAGGGAGCTGCCTCCCTCCGCCCCGGCAAGCCAGATTCTCTCTGGCCTCTCTGTTCTTCATGAACAAAGCTCAACACTCACCACTGGTGGAAGAACTGGTGGCATCCATCCCCTGGTCTCTTGGTCTCACATAAATCGTTCTTACTTTAATCTTTCTTCCATCAACCATCACACTTTCTTCCTCCAAACAGACAAGGGGATAGATTTTCATGGAACGGAAACAGGAGGCCAGCAGCTCTCAAATCTAGGAAAGAAGAGGGGAAATAGTCAGGAAATGGGTTCTAGATACTTTCTTGATACTGTATGTCTCTGTGCTAAATTTGGGGAACCGGTCAGCTGAACCTACTTTCAGAAACCTCTCATGGAGAGTGCAGCAAACAGTTGAACCCACAGAGGAGGGCATTTTGTCAAAGGACCCTCCAAAACTAGGAGATGCCCTTCTTGTGATGATGACCACAAGGGAGAAGGCAAGCCATTTCCCTCAAAGCATCTAAGGGGGCCCTGAGGACAATCTTTAAAAATTAATCTAATCACGACCTGGATCCCTTTGTGTCTAAACCTTAAGGGATAGCAAAAGAAGCAGACTGCGGAAAGAAGAAGAGATATACTTACAGGCAAGATGAAGAAATTTTCATTTTTCGTAAAACACGATTTACACTAACGATCCCTTTTCTTTGAACTATAGATAAATAGTTGCTCAGCCAAGTGACTCAGCAGGGGGACGTGTCGAAAGATCCACAGACACCCTCCATATCGGCAGTGGTGGCCTCCATCCCCTGGTCGCTTGGTTGAACATATAGTGATCTCATCTTCACTAATGTGTCCTCCTTATTCTTCATGACCATCACTCCATCCTCCAATTTCTCCCTCTCAGACCCCATGGGTCTCTAACACCGACTCCCACTCCAACTGCCTCCCTTGGAACTCTGGCCAGTAAGGAGCTGTTGTCAGTTAACGGTTTTCTGGTAGGAGGAAAAACACTCAGTGACTCAACCTGCTCACTAAACAAACTTTTCCGTCGCATATCCCACCCCCAAAAATCATTGCGTAGGCGAGGTTGCATATACCAGCCTCGATGCAGCAATTGTAAAAAGTATTTTGGGGTTCCTGCTTAAAATACGCAAATATACGTGTATCGTACACACAATACCTTATATACTTTATAATACTATTAAGCTATAAACACTATAAAGTTCTAAACATAACTATATAGCATAACACTTTACTCTATATTCTTTTACATCTATAGATAGGCGTTGCGCTTTAAAAAATACAGGATCCAAATACATTATAACCACTTTTAAATCTGCATTTTAACTAATTGCATTTCAGACAGACACCACACTGATCCATTATCAGACGTTACTCTACATTAGCAATTTCTGCCAGTGTCTTCCACCAAGAAACAAACAGCTTTCCTTAGGCTGCAAGGAAGTGAAATGTTATGAGTTTCTGGGTGCCAGGCATTGAACCCCTGGATTCAGCATATGTTAAAAGATACACCAGGCAGTTTCCGCAATGAGAAAATCACCTGGAGTGATGAGCTATTAGGAAAGGAAAGAGGGAGCTCTGTGCCCCTTCCTCAACTCATAGTTAGAAGACAAAGGCAGTTAGGGTTTGCCGTGGGGTGACCTAAAGGAAAAATAGGTTGCAGGCTGTTAAAGGCAAGAAAGATGGAGAGAGGGTCAGAAGATGATGGTAGATTTCCGTCTGAATCCACTGCTATGGCTATGGGAGAAACAAGACCCTCTTTGAGTGTATTTATTTATTTATTCATTCATTCTCCAGCCATTCTGGGCAGCTCCCAACAGACTATTAAAAACACAATAAAACATCAAACAGTAAACACTTCCCTAAACAGGGCTGCCTTCAGATATCTTCTAAAAGTCGCATAGTCGTTTATTTCCTTGACATTGGATGGGAGAGTGTTCCACAGGGTGGGTGCCACTACCGAGAAGACCCTCTGCCTGGTTCCCTGTAACCTCAATTCTCGCAGTGAGGGAACCACCAGAAGGCCCTCGGCGCTGGACCTCAGTGTCCAGGCTGAACAATGGGGGTGGAGACGCTCCTTCAGCTATACTGGGCTGAGGCTGTTTATGGCTTCAAAGGTCAGCACCAACACTTTGAATTGTGCTCAGAAACAACCTGTGAGCCAATGTTGGTCTATCAGGACCGGTGTTATGTGGTCCTGGCGGCCGCTCCCAGTCTAGCTGCTGCATTCTAGATTAGTTGTAGTTTCTGGGTTACCTTCAAAGGTAGCCCCATGTAGAGCGCATTGCAGTTGTCCAAGCGGGAGATAACTAGAACATGCACCACTCTGGTGAGACAGTAAATAAATTATATATCAGAAAGACACCACGGTCTCAGCTGTGCCACATTTCCAAAAAGGAAACATGTCCGGGTTGCGATTTGGTGCTTCTGCGCATGCGCAAAGCGCAATTTAGCGCTTCTGTGCATGCAGGACCCCCGAAACCCAGAAGTAACCCATTCCAGTACTTCCGGGTTTTGGCTGGTCCATAACCTGAAAAACCGCAACCTGAAGCGTCTGGAACCCGAGGTATGACTGTACTGAATTGGTCCTACATAGTTCATTAAAAATCTGAGCATTTCATCATGTTCTAACCATCAACCCGTTAAAATTAAAGGATATAAGTACCGTATTTTTTGCACCATAACACTCACTTTTTTCCTCCTAGAAAGTAAGGGGAAATGTCTGTGCGTGTTATGGAGGAAATGCCTACGGGTGGCAGGCCTATGGATTTTCTTCCTCTAAAAACTACGTGCGTGTTATGGTCGGGTGCGTGTTATAGAGCGAAAAATACAGTAACTAATGTCCACTAATTTCGATAGGTTTACCCTGAGTGCATATTATAAAAATACAGGCACATGATCACAGCTTTGTTGGGTGGGGAATAAATAAATAAATGGAAAGCAGAAGAAACCCACTCTCCATTTATTTAATCCCCCCATGTGTGAAGTTGTGATCAATTGCAGTCTTTACTAGATTTGGGAAGGAGGAAGGACTCTGGACCCTGCCAGAGCCCTCACACCTCCTTCCCAAAGCCAAGCTAGCAGCCCTCCAGAAAACTTGCAGGGCGGCCGTTCCCAAGGGTTCACGGCTTTACGCAATTTTGCCAGCAACAATATTTTTCTGATCCATTTTTTTTCAGGGGGGCAGGAGGGGATACAGGATTAAAATCAAGATAGATACAGTACTGACCTCTGTTGAGGCATGTAATTCAAGATGTATCACTTATGCTGGGGGAGGAGAGCAAAGTTATGTTAAGATGGCATTTGCATTTAGACAACAGTGAGTTTAATTCAATTGGTTTACAGTGGTAAATTGGTTCTCACACGTTTGGTACTCAAACAACTTGGAACCCAAACACTGCAAACCCGGAAGTAAGTGTTCCGGTTTGTGAACTTTTTTTGGAAGTCGAACACGCTCCGTTTTGAGCATTACACTTCCGATTTGAGTGCCACACTTCCGTTTTGAGTCTTACACTGACGTCTGTCTATTTTTGCTATTTATTTTGCGTTTTTGTTTTTGTGGCTCTTTGTTTTTGTTTTCGTGACTGTATGGAACCCAGTTCAGCTACTGATTGATTGATTGATTGATTGATTGTGTGACTGCAGTACATTGCTTATTGCTTTCCTTTTATGGATCAATGGCCTCGTTGGATAGCAAAATTCATGTTAAATTGCTGTTTCAGGGGTTGCTTTTAAAAGTCTGGAACGGATTAATCCATTTTGCATTACTTTCTATGGGAAAGCGTGCCTTGGTTTTGGAACGCTATGCTTTTGGAACGGACTTCCGGAAAGGATTAAGTTTGAGAACCAAGGTACCACCGTATTGACTTTGAAAAAGCATTTTATCCCATTCTTTAACACAGCAAGAGAACATCCAAACTGAAGATTCTGAAGTGGACCATTGATCCAATCTGTGTCATGACCCATCCAGATTAGATCAGGTGAGTTCACTTAGGAATCTAAGTTGGGCAGATTTCTTTTTTTAAAAAAAATAATATTTATTAACAGTTTAAAGAGTATAAAAAAGGAAAAAAATTCAACAAAAACAATACAATACAAAAACAAAAACACTACACTACACTAACACTAAAACATTGAATTAACACCACAAAGCAAACACAATTTAAAACACATCCAATCATTTCAGTATCTTATCTTTCATTCACTTGTTTCCACGACCTCCTCACACCTTCCTTTTTGTATTCGACTTCAATTAACTGTTTCAGCAAATCCTTTCCATCTTCCTCTATTTTCTGTCCTGTAATTTATCTTAACTTATTCTAACCTTATTTTTCCCTTTAATACATTAAAAATCTATTTGTACTTAATTCCTTATAACATTTCTACTAAAGCCGTAGAACTTCATTCCAACATTTTTCTAACATTCATTAATTTTACAGTATTTCTGTAAATAGTCTTTAAACTTTTTCCAGTCTTCTTCCACCGACTCTTCTCCCTGGTCTCGGATTCTGCCAGTCATTTCCGCCAGTTCCATATAGTCCATCAACTTCATCTGCCATTCTTCCCGGGTGGGTAAATCTTGTGTTTTCCAATACTTCGCGATGAGTATTCTTGCTGCTGTTAAGTAGGGCAGGTTTCTCTGCCATTCCTAGTGCTTATAAAAGAGTTCCTTGACATTTTTCTGATTTATTTAGAATGTAATAATTAAAACTATTTGGCCTCGTATCTTTCAAGCAAAACTTTGCTTTCCCTGTGGCCTATGGTGGTGGGGGGGAGAGACTAGGAGCTTTCATTCTTTATACAGGACAAGAGTTAAATGAATCCCTGTTTAACTGATACGTAATATTGAAGTGAGGTAAGGCATGCAGTCTTGAATTCATCTGCATCACCACAAGACTCTACTCTTTTGGCATCTTCCCCGGAAGTCATTTCATCATGTTGAATCATTCAAATGAACAGGCAAGGTCTTACATAAGTGAAGAAAGTCCAAAGAGAAATATATCGTGACCAGAGAAGCATTCCTCTTCCAACTTCCCCAATATCACTTCTGGTAAACAATACAATGTTTTTTAATCAAAAACCTAAATCTAAGGCCACCTTATTTCTTGAATTAGTCCCAGTCCTTGCCAGCAATTTAATGTGCCATTCCAACAATGAAGTTAACTAGTTGAAGAAAGTGTCTGAGGCATCATCTACACCAGGGGTCAGCAAACTTTTTCAGCAGGGGGCCGATCCACTGTCCCTCAGACCTTGTGGGGGGCCGGACTATATTTTTTGTTTGGGGGGGGGGAGGAATGAACAAATTCCTATGCCCCACAAATAACCCAGAGATGCATTTTAAACAAAAGCACACATTCTACTCATGTAAAAACACCAGGCAGGCTCCACAAATAACCCAGAGATGCATTTTAAATAAAAGGACACATTCTACTCATGTAAAAACACGCTGATTCCTGGACTGTCTGTGGGCGGAATTTAGAAGCCAATTGGGCCAAATCTGGACCCCGGGCCTTAGTTTGCCTACCCATGATCAACACTATAAATTTAAAGCACTATCATACCCTGAGCCCAGCTTTGGCTGGGGAGGGTGGGATATAAATAAATTTTATTATTATTATACCACTTCAACAGCTTCCTCCAAATAATCCTGGCAACTGCAGTTTGTTAAGAGTGGTGAGAGTTGTTTATATCTGTATATACAATATATAGTTTTTAACCTAATATAGATTTTAACCTCTGGGAAAAACTCTGGAAAAAAGCGACTTGAAGTTTACAGCATGTTATCCTTTGAAGGAGGACTACCTGAAAATGATTTACAGATGGTATTTAACTTGGAGTAGGCTTGCTAAGAGGGACGCGGGTAGCGCTGTGGTCTAAACCACAGAGCCTAGGGCTTGCCGATCAGAAGGTCAGCTGTTTGAATCCCTGCGACGGGGTGAGCTCTCATTGCTCGGTCCCTGCTCCTGCCAACCTAGCAGTTCGAAAGCACGTCAAAGTGCAAGTAGATAAATAGGTACTGCTCTGGCGGGAAGGTAAACGGCGTTTCCATGTGCTGCTCTGGTTCGCCAGAAGCGGCTTAGTCATGCTGGCCACATGACCTGGAAGCTGTCTGTGAACAAACGCCATTCATCTTTAAAATCACAGTTATCCTTGTCCCGTAGCTTATGTGTCAATTTCGCCAATTCTGCATAGTCCATCGGTTTCTCTTGCCATAATTCTTTAGTCAGGATTTCCTCATTCTTCCATCTTTGTGCTATTAAGACTCTCACGGCTGTTGTCGCATGCATGAAGATGTTTTCCAACTTCTTTGGCAGGTCTTTTCCTACAATCCCTAAAAAATGCTTCAGGCTTTTAAACAAATGTTAGATGGAACATTTTCTTCAATTCATTGTATATCATTTCCCAATTTTTTAAAATTTCGTTACAGTCCCACCACATATGGTAAAATGTCCCCTCCTTTTCATTACACTTCCAACACATATTTGAGCTAGTTTTATACATTTTTCCTAACTGCACTGGTGTCATATACCACCTATACATCATCTTCATTACAACCCTCATTTGCAATCCTGCACGTTCCTACTCAGAAGTGAGTTGCACTGAGTCAAGAAGCCAAGACGTAACTGGTAACTGAACGAGGATCGGCTGTGTGTCTTCTCCACACCACGGCCACAATTCTGCCACGTTCAGGACTTTCTGCCAGTTGCAATGGCATATCTGTCATGATGGCAGCATATACCGCATTTTTTCGCTCTATAAGACGCACCAGACCACAAGACGCACCTAGTTTTTGGAGGAGGAAAACAAGAAAAAAAATATTCTGAATCTCAGAAGCCAGAACAGCAAGAGGGATCGCTGCGCAGTGAAAGCAGCAATCCCTCTTGCTGTTCTGGCTTCTGGGATAGCTGTGCAGCCTGTATTCGCTCCATAAGATGCACACACATTTCCCCTTACTTTTTAGGAGGGAAAAAGTGAGTCTTATAGAGCAAAAAATACGGTATTTCCTGGTGGATAAGTTGTCCTATTGCTCC
Organism: Podarcis liolepis; assembly: GCF_965112155.1. NCBI lineage: Eukaryota > Metazoa > Chordata > Lepidosauria > Squamata > Lacertidae > Podarcis > Podarcis liolepis. The sequence goes on along the minus strand of NC_139559.1, from coordinate 90,274,203 downwards.
TCAACTGGTGGATCTTGGAAGTGGCGCTGTTTGGTAACGGTACAGCAGCGACTCCCTTGGAGACACGATCGCTCATGCAGCTATGCTACGCAAGGAGCCGGATTTGCGTAGGGAAAAAATTGCTTGAGGCAATGCGTGTTGCATCTGTTGTTTTTAAATTGGCTATTTTCTGTCCACTTGCCTCCATCCCCAGCTGGGGTTTTCCCTGGCAGAATTGTTAGAAAAACAGGAAGTGGGCTGTCGGAATACTTGGAAGGCAAATATGGATATAATAAAGCAAGCGTGCCAAGACGCACAAGATTTCACTGAATGAAATGTTTATCCTGGGGCCCAGGCTGCATACAAATTGGGGACAGATTTTCATTTCATCTGGTATGACTCATGCAGCTTACTGATTTTAGCTTAGTCATTCATGACAAGCAGTTTGTCGCAGGGTTTCCCCACCTTTTGATAGTAGCCAGGGATCGTGGTTGACCTTGTTTTCTATGGTGCAGGCATATGTCACTCTACACTAATACGTGCCTTTGCACGTCAGATATAATCCCCAGATTCTCAGATTTCTGAAAGAGAGAGAGAGAGAGAGAACATTTTTAGCAATTCTGAAACCTGAGATATGAGGCCAAATGGAGAGGCATAATTATCCACATGTGTTTTGTGAGAAGCTAGACTGTGCTCCCCTTACCTTAGGACAAGTTAGCTTAAGGATGGAAGACTCTATCAAGCCTCATTTTTCCAATCTTAATTTTGCTTCCCCACATTTCTGCAGCAACTTGAGTTTGTTTTATTTTAAAAAATCACTAAAATTCCACAGCATCTTACAGCAAATTTCTCCTGATAAACTCATTTTTGTGTGCACTTTTGACTAATGTGCAGTTTTTCAAGCAGTTTTCCCCTAACATGACACATTCTATCTGCTTTCTTCACTAGTATATGCATTTTCATGCACACAACAGATGCCTTTTCGTGCACATCGGTTGGAGAGAACAGCATTGCAAAATTCAGAGAGGTGCGAATTTCTAAGGGTAGCTGTGTTTTGGTCTGTTTATTGGTTTGAGAAGTTGCCAGTTAGGTAGCTTTGTATTAAAATTTCACCCCCATCCCTATGCTGGTTTACTTTTTGCCACAGGTATCATACAATGTAGATTTTCCTTGCCTCGAACAATATAGGAGCAGTAACTCAGCCCTGAGGCAGTAAAGACGAACCAAGTTTCCCACCATGGATAGTCAAAGGAAGGGAGAATCATGTTGCACAACACCTCCCCAATCCAACAGACATGGAATAGATGCTTCATTGTCAAAGTCTCACTTTGACCCCTTTGGCAGCCTCTGTCACAAACTGGGAATCACTGGTTGACCACCTTCATTCGCCAGCGCATGGAAGAGTTAAGACTTTCATCACTGGCCAAAGAACTGAACAAACACAGAGACAAGATCTCTGACTAAAGTTCAGCAGCTGAGAGAGGGAAATGAGGAAAGGTCTGCCCTATTTTAGCCTCATCTCTTTCTTTTGCCTCTCCTTGTGTCCCCTCTTTTTCTGTCAGCAACCAAACCGTCCTGATGAGATGAAGAGAGATGCCTCTGCTGGGAAACAGTGAGATAGTGGCTGGCTTCCAGTAAGTTTGGCTCAGGCTGCACAACTCTTACTGCAAAAAAAAGTATAGCAACCTATACTATATCTATATCTATATCTATATCTATATCTATATCTATATCTATATCTATATCTATATCTATATCTATATCTATATCGCCTAGGACTTGCCGATCAGAAGGTCGGTGGTTTGAATCCCCATGACAGGGTGAGCTCCCGTTGCTCGGTTCCTGCTCCTGCCAACCTAGCAGTTCAAAAGCACGTCAAAGTGCAAGTAGATAAACAGGTGCCGCTCCAGCAGGAAGGTAAACGGCATTTCGGTGCGCTGCTCTGGTTCACCAGAAGCGGCTTAGTCATGTTGGCCACATGACCCGGAAGCTGTACGCCGGCTCCCTTGGCCAATAAAGCGAGATGAGCGCCACAACCCCAGAGTCGGTCACGACTGGACCTAATGGTTAGGGGTCCCTTTACCTTTACACACACATATATATATATATATAGTTTGCTGGTGCTCCAGACTTGAGCACTAGCACATAGTCCACCAATGTCAGATAGCTAGCAAAAAAGATGAAAATGCGCATGAAAATAGGGTTAAAAAAAAGAGGGTTTGAAATCTTTCCACTTCCAGATATGCACATTCATTTTTTAAGTTTGAAAATCCAAGTGAGCACTTCCCTTTTGGATTTGCTTCAGTGTTATCAACACTGCTTGAATATCAGTCATTCAATATTTGTACATGTTTCCATTAAAACAGTTCCAGATGTTGCATGAGATTGTACCATTAATTTCCAACTTGTTTTGTTTTGAGCGTATGCATGCATACTTACGGTGTGACTCATGCTAAAGAACCTGCTTTGCAGAGCACATCAGATAAATAAATGCAAAGTATATATTTAAAAATAGAATAAGAGATTCTCTTAATTTGGGGTATCCCCATTACATGAGAAAACAGATAAACATTTGAGGAAAGAAAACCTCTGGCTAAATTTTATATAAAAAAAAAACATGTCTAGGGTGTGGGTATATTAGCTGGAAGTATCTACGCTAAAGTCTTAGGAAGGGAAGTTCAAGGTTTCTGCAAAGAACATCGTGTCTATAATCAATCATTCCCCTAATTTCCCACCTTCATTTTGTTGCAGGGCCCCACTTGTTATATATTTCATAACCAAGTATTTAAGATGAGTTACAATGGTTTCCAGCTTCCACCACCTCGCTGGAATTCCCCAGAGGTATTAATTAAATGGTGCACGGTGCATGTAAGTATGTAATTAAAGATACCACTCAAAATCAGGCATTAGGTTGGATAAGAAGGTACAACCTTTTGCCAGTATTTGCAGCCTCAAAACAATTTAGAGAAGTTGCTGGAGTTTCAGCATGAAATGGAACGAATATGCAGATGACACCCAGCTCTATCTCTCTTTTCCACCTGAATCAGGTATAGTAGCTGACAGGTAGCTAGACAGGTGTTTTGAGACAATGATGGACTGGATGTGAACCAGCTAAATCAGGGGTAGGCAACCTAAGACCCATGGGCCGGATGCGGCCCAATCGCCTTCTCAACCCAGCCCACGGACGGTCCGGGAATCAGCGTGTTCTTACATGAGTAGAATGTGTCCTTTCATTTAAAATGCATCTCTGGGTTATTTGTGGGGCCTGCCTGATGTTTTTAAATGAGTAAAATGTATGATTTTATTTAAAATGCATTCATTTCCCCCCAAAAAATATAGTCTGGCCCAGCACATGGTCTGAGGTACAGTGGACTGGCCCACGGCTAAAAAAGGTTGCTGACCCCTGAACTAAATCCTTAAAAAAATAGGGGTATTATGGGTTCCAAGTTCTTGAGTCCAGTGGATGAAGACAGCATTTTCTGGACAGAAGCAGGTTCATAACATTGGGGGGACTCCTGAATCCAACATTGTCAGTTGAGGTCCAGATAGCCACAATGTTTCTCCATTTAATTCTAGGAAGTGGCAAAATATTTCTAGGGAAGCACAAAAGGGGCAATGTGTATTTTAGGGACAGGGAGAGATTCATCCCACATGTTTTATTTCTGAAAAGAGATACTCTATCTCCATATTTGCACTTACATCGTAAGTATATTTTCTCTTATTTCAGTGGAGTTAAGGTTCAAGTGGCAAACTCAAGATTGCAGCCTTATTTTTAACATTTGTTGTTGTTGTTCAGTCGTTCAGTCGTGTCCGCCTCTTCGTGACCCCCTGGACCAGAGCACGCCAGGCACTCCTGTCTTCCACTGCCTCCCGCAGTTTGGTCAAACTCATGCTGGCAGCTTCGAGAATACTGTCCAACCATCTCGTCCTCTGTCGTCCCCTTCTCCTTGTGCCCTCCATCTTTCCCAACATCAGGGTCTTTTCCAGGGAGTCTTCTCTTCTCATGAGGTGGCCAAAGTATTGGAGCCTCAGCTTCATGATCTGTCCTTCCAGTGAGCACTCAGGGCTGATTTCCTTCAGAATGGAGAGGTTTGATCTTCTTGCAGTCCATGGGACTCTCAAGAGTCTCCTCCAGCACCATAATTTCTAACATAATTTGTGGAAACTGCCTTTCCTTCAAGGAGCCAGTGGGGGTCCTGCAATGCAAAGTTGCTTGCCTGAGGGTTGCTGCCCCCCTCTGTTCCTGCTCTGGAGCTGCCTATGTTCCCTGAACCAAACCAGCCAGGGATGCGGGTGATGCTGTGGTCTAAACCACGGAGCCTCTTGGGCTTGCCAATCAGAAGGTCGGCGGTTCAGATCCCTGTGACGGAGTGAGCTCCCGTTGCTCTGTCCCAGCTCCTGCCAGCCTAGCAGTTCGAAAGCACGCCAGCACAAGTAGATAAATAGGTACCGCTGTGGCGGGAAGGTAAATGGTGTTTCCATGTGCTCTGGTTTCTGTCAATGTGTCCCATTGCACCAGAAGCAGTTTAGTCCGACTGGCCACATGACCCGGAAAGCTGTCTGTGGACAAATGCCAGCTCCCTCGGCCTGAAAGCGAGATGAGCGCCGCAGCCCTCTAGTCGCCTTTGACTGGACTTAACCGTCCAGGGGTCCTTTACTTTTTTTTTTTTTAAACCTATGTTCCCAGAATCAAACCAGCCAGGCACCCTGTGCTGGAGTCCCTGGATTTGTCTAACTCACCCTGTCAAAAGGTGGAAACACCTCCTCAGCATGTTGAGAAAGCGTGTTCTCCTTCATGGAGAGCACGTGATGCGGTGGGATCTGACAGGCCACGCCTCTGTTGCTGGGTGGGTTGGTATGGATGACCATCCACAGTGATTGGGCAGTTGGGTTACTGGGCAAATTTTGGCACTGACTGGGCTCTTTTGCTGCATGCATCGGATCACCCACCCACCCTCCCTAATCTAGGGCTATTGTGTTGACCTTGCTATGCCTGTCATGGGGTCGTCTGCTTTTGGGGCAGGGGCCTGGTAGGAATTTTGTCCATTTGGCTGATTGACTGCTGCCATTTGGTTTTTGCTTACCACGTAGCAAATCGTCACAACTTGTAAGGTTGTGGTTAGGCATTGATTAAAAAATTGGTTGGTGGAGGGGTAAGGATTGGCGGTGCCTTCCCCTCCAATGCTGCTGCTGCAAGGGAATTCCATTAAAGGAAGCCAGGCGCTTGCCATTCTTTCATCTGTACCCCTGAATGGGGCTTGGGCAAGCCCCTGGGAGCATGCGGGGAGAGGTGAGGGTCTGGTGCCCAGCTCCATGCTCTCCCCAATATTGTTTTCCCTTACTGGCTTTCGCTGGAATCCGGAAGTCAGTTCTGTCCCGGGGGACAGATAGTCGGAACCAATGCCTAAGCAACCACTCACATTTATGTATTTTAATAAAGTTGTGGCCAAAATTATGCCAAAAACCTTAAACAAAAATTATGTGTGAATTGTGAATTATTTAGGGGTGGTTTGGGGGACCATGACACGCAAACCCCACTTCTCTCCAGTGAGAGTAATTATAAAGTGAATATAGATCTATGAACTCTTAAAACAGCCTTCTAGCCCAATGTTATCAAACTGGCAGCAGCTCCTAGCTGTGTTTTCAAAAGTAACTCCCATTCAGTTCTGTGGGGCCTATTCCCAGGTAAGCCCTGAAGCCCAACTTTAGAAATGCTAAACCTGAGGTCCATTTGCAAGCATATCCTGGGCTCTGTCAGCTATGCCCCGTATCGCCATGAAAGGTGGGAATAGTGAATGGGCACTCAACCTTTACCAACAGATTTGCACTTCCAAATTTCCCACACTTGGTGCAGACCCATATTTCCATCATGCTGCTCTTGTTCATCCACCCATACCTTGCATCTAACTCTAGGTCCATGGCCTTTTTGGCCATTCAGTTGTGTCCTTTCTTGACTCAGGGGAATGTTAGCTTATCCCATGATTGGTACTCTTTTGTTTCAACTGAGCAGTGGAAATTATTGGTACATTAAAATACTGTCCAAGCTAATTGGGAAAATAACTGGGAAAGCTGGCCCTCCCATGTAAATACTTCCTAAAGGGCAAAAATAAAATCAAAACACAATTCAGTAGCCCAGGTGGTCTGTATAAATCTGACTTTTATATGATGCATGGAAATAATAACATGAAATGTTTGCCTAGCAATAATTGTTTCCAGCTTCCAGATTTCAGAGAAGGAAACAATTTCATCCAAGAAATTTTTTGCCAAATCACCGGGGTGGAGAAAGTTGTTTTTAACACCTCTGATACTTTTTTCCCAGAAACTGAGGGAAACACTTCCCAATTGAATGAATCAGCTGAATGGAAAACAAAAACTACAGTAGATTATGATTCACTGCTTTGACAATTACATATATTTGAAGCCACTATTGATCAATATATGGAACACTATATGTATGATGTGTTGGCTGACCATTAGTCAGGCAATTCACACAGAGGTTTTCTTCCCTTAAAATAGGCTGTGACATTTTTAGACGCTTTGGAAATGTTCTGGAGCCAGCCAGACTTTCTGACGTGATAGTTTTAACCATTCTTCTTCCTTCGTACTGCCCCGAGGAAAGAATATGCTTTCTTCGGTTGCTGCTACTTAGCTTTGCAGACTTAGCTTTGCAGATATGAAGGCATATAAGAGGAATGGCTTTTGTCAAATTAGGTCCTAAATTTAAGCTGGAAACCACTGTAGGTGAAACCTTGCACAAGGTGAAATGTAGGTGAAATTTGCACAATCAAGTGCCTTAAAGGCATCTAAAATTCCAGATTTTAGGAGTCTTCTGAATGGATCTGCAGTGTGTCAACTTAGTAGGAAACGGGGCTGATCTGAACAGATATATTGTAGGATCAGCACCTTAAGCCTGTTAACAAAGAAATATTATACTCTATTATTGAGCCCTGCAAGAGACCTACACATGTCTAATTGCTTGGTGCCTTTACTAGGTTTGGGATGAAAACTATTTTGGAGGGTCTTCAAGCCTCTGGCATCTGACCACCCAATAAACAATTTCATCATATGAGGTAGTATTTCTGTATACTGTTTACAGAATTCTTTGCAGAATCCAGCAGCTCCTGAATATTTACATTTCTTGAAATTTTTAATGGCATTCTTGAGCTCTTCTACATGGGCTCTTTTTCTACACTGGCTGATTTTTTATTTTATTTTTGAAGCCTTTGCTCCTCTGAGATCACCTGGATGCTTTGGTTTTCTAATCATAACATGATTTCTCTTCGGCTTCCTTCAGCAGTAATGTGTAAATATTAGTAAAACAGAAAAAAAAACCTCTTTGCAAAATCTCTTGGGGTGTATGGAGCTCGTTTCCTGTTGTGAATTTAATTGCCATAATTTTCCACATGGCCCTTTTCCTTATTAACCTAGGTGACAAAAGTTTAGAACATTTAATATTATGGTTAGAATATTATTTGCTGAACAGAAAGCATTCTCCCACTGATATTATTTTTTAGCATAGCCAATTCTCTTTTCTTTAAAATCAGTTTTTGAGGATAGTTTTAGTGTTGTATTAATTGACTACAAAAAGTTTAACATTTAATGTCATCGTTCTTTCATGGTAAAGTGATAATTAGATTATAATTAGCAAGTTTCACTGATGCTAACTTCGGTTATACTAAATTATGGGTTAAAATATGTGACCATATTTGACAAAGTACGTTTTGACTGGTCAGATGACCAAGACTACTACAGACTTGCGAAATGATGTATAATCTTGGCCTAGTTAAACCACACAGAGATGACTGTACAAGGATATACTACTGTAGGTAACTGCGCTTTCCCCTCAAATGTAAAGTGTACATCAGTCAAAGGAAAGTATGTTTGGTATTTAACATTATAAACAGTGAGGGTTCAAGTGCGGTTTGGTGGCATTTATTTCTGCTGGTGAATTTGAGGTCTAACATGACCAATGCCTTTCTTAGGATGTGAGTCTCAGCACAAAATCCACCAGCCCATTTTATGACTTAGCTAGTAATTAGATTTTTTTTTTTAAAACCATGCTTTAACCTAAACTCTGCATGGTTCTCATTAGGGTTATTTACAGAGTGAGGAGGAAGCTCTCTGTTCTGGTTTTGAGCTTTTCCCACTTTGCCATTCTATATTTATATCCGATAGCCCTGCACAAATACACATATACAAACTATAACCTGGGAATTCTGCATGGCAGACATTCTTAACCCTCTCCTTCAAGGAAACCAAGAACAAGAAGAAACCAGAGAAGGCCACTAGAAAATGTTCCACTCAAACATATTAATGGTTTATTTGCATGTTCAGACCGAGAAACCTCCCCCCTAAATAAATTCACACAACTCAAATTTTGGTTTGGTTTTTGGCAGAATTTAGGCCACAACTTTATTGATTACAGAAAGTGATTGGTTGCATAGGCTCTAGTCGAACTAGCTCCCTGCCACACAGGTAGCGCTGACCCAGGGTTCCAGCATAGGTCAGCCAAGGGTGAACACCTGGATAAGCGGAGAGCCAGGAACGGACTAACTCCACCACCCAAATGTCCCCTTGGACTCAGGCACGGGCACAACCCCCTCTCAGGGGTTGACCAAACCATCGAGTCCCTGGATTCCATTAACAGAATACCCTTCACATAGGGATGGCGAGAGCGTTCTCCCATCCCTATCACATGAACCAGAGCCTATCCGCAACCTTAAAAGTTGTGACGATTTGCTACGTGGCAGGCGAAACCCAAATGGCAACAGCCAATCAGCCAAGTGGGGAAAATTCCTGCCGTGCCCCTGTCCCAATGACAGATGACACACGACGGCATAGCAAGGTCAAGCGCACAGCCCTAAAAGTAGGGAGAGGTGGGCGGGTGTTCCGAATACACGCACTGAAAGAGGAAGCTCTGGGTCACGTGCATGGGCATAAATAGGTCCCTCGAACCGTTTGGACTGAGTCCCATTGGCCAGATTGTACCCAACTTCGAGGGACCTACCAATCAGGAGTTATGGCTATCCAATCGTACCCACCCACAACACAGGGTGTCGGTTTCCAGGTCTCACCGCAATAACGTGCCCTCTTTAAGGGAGGACCCGAATTATTCTACTATAGCAGATGGAGATTCATTTATCATTACTAATTTGTGAGAAGTCATGGAACAGTTTAAGAGAGGTTGAATGAAGGGCATGAGAAGCATAGAACAAAAAAAAATAACCCTTAAGAGAATACTCAGGTATATGCCCACTTGCTGTCATTAGGCACCTTCTACTGTTTTTATTGAGATTTTATTGTAAAACGTCAGGGAAATATAGAGTTAAACTAAAATATCCTCCTTAGTGAGGCATATCTGGCTCCATCTTTATTAACTTTCAGGAAGAACTTGAACACACTCCTGTTTATCCAGGAATTTGATGGCTGAAGAATACTGTTCCTGGCAACCCTGAGATCACTGGATGACGTAATGCTTTTAACTGAAACTATTTCTTAGATGTTTCTAATTATAACTATATTAGAACACCTCTAAAAATGTGGATGTCTTTACTGCCCGGGGTTCCTTTGAGAGGAATGGTGCCCTATTAATTTAATAAATAACATAAATATTTGAATGGAAGCATTCTCCCCATCTATCTGGCATACAGGAAGTATTACCAACCCATAATAGTATGGTAGATTAGCCCCATTAATGAGATATTTCCTCCCGAACACCATGTCCTTTTCCATCTGAACATTGCGTGCAACAATTTCTCTGTGAATTTAGCATTAACAGATCAGAGTTAAAAACCAACAGGTGTGTGTTTTAAAGTGATGACAGAGCCATGGAAAAATGCGCAAACAGTTTTGACAAGATGTCAGTAAGGACCTTAAAAGAATGAGTGTGGAACAAAGTCTTTGCTGCACCGGACAAGATAAATCAAACAAAAGCAACGCACCAAAGAAACACCCTGGCAGGAGAAATCCTAACAGATTAGTCCAGCAGGTCTCATTTTTATTACTTGTCACAATTAGCACTATATTATATGGCTAAGTGGCAGCTTCTCATTGCCTTGTTTTCAGGTCTTTAGCATTAAATGGGAAGCACCCTTTGAGAGCCCATGGGTTGCAATGCTAGTTGAGCCAGTCCATGCAGGTTCTGGAGATGATTTGCTGGTCTCCATTTGTGGTGTGAGCTGCTGTGTGGTCTGCAGAAGACTGCGTGAGCACCTCTAGACAAACACCAGCCAGAAGGGTGGGGTAGCATTGTCCATGTGCTGAGCTGAGGGGGAGTTGAGAGGTATCAGGGAGGTTGGCGCATTATGGGGGCAGCAGCAAGGACAATCCAATGCTCTACCTGCTGCGCCCATACTGGCCCAATCTCCTTGCCACCTCTCCTTCTTGGTTACCATGGGAAGCGGGTGGCGCTGTGCTCTAAACCACTGAGCTGACAAAGTCGATTTCTTTATGTCGTTTTTAGTTCACTTGTACTGTACACTTCTGCCAATTTCCGTAGTCTTTAGAAAGAGTTTTAAGAAGGGGAGGAGGAGAACTTATTGTTGCACCCAAGGTGGTCTAAACAACAGAGCCTCTTGGGCTTGCCGATCAGAAGGTCAGCGGTTCACGACGGTGTGAGCTCCTATTGCTCTGTTCCAGCTCCTGCCAACCTTACAGTTTGAAAGCACGCCAGTGAAAGTAGATAAATAGGTATCACTGCAGCGGGAAGGTAAACGGTGTTTCCGTGCGCTCTGGTTTCTGTCACGGTGTTCCGTTGCACCAGAAACGGTTTAGTCCTGCTGGCCACATGACCCAGAAAGCTGTCTGTGGACAAACGCCAGCTCCATCGGCCTGAAAGCAAGATGAGCACCGCAGCCCCATAATCACCTTTGACTGGACTTAACTATCCAGGGGTCCTTTACCTATACCTTACTGAGCCAATCTCTGCCACCTCTCCTTCTTGGTTACCAGCAGTGACCTCCATGTTTGAAAACCAAGTGAACAACACTGCCCCACCCCACCAGTCACGGCCACATGCCAGATCTACAATTAGTGCTAAGACAGTCCCTGCCCTGGGTCTCACCATTTTAAAAGGCATGACACATAAGGACAAAGGAAGATGAGCAGGAGGAAGAAGCAAAGTTCAACACAACTTTTTGAAGTCACAGTTCTTAACCCAGTTATTCTGTCTGTGCAGACTTTCGTGGTCCAAAAGAGTAGCTACTCCCTCTTGTTGTCAGACAAGTTTGCTAATGTGTGGCAATATCTTCACAATTCAATACAGTGGTACCTCGGGTTAAGAACTTAATTCGTTCTGGAGGTCCATTCTTAACCTGAAATTGTTCTTAACCTGAGGTACCACTTTAGCTAATGGGGCCTCCCGCTGCCGCCGCACCACCATCATTCTGTTTTCATCCTGAAGCAAAGTTCTTAACCCGAGGTACTATTTCTGGGTTAACGGAGTCTGTAACCTGAAGCATCTGCAACCTGAGGTACCACTGTAAATGTGAAATATATACGCTTCAGTTCTGGGGCGGGCGGGAATCTACATTAGCTTCTCTGGGTTTCTCTATATTCCTTTCTCTTGGCTCCAATGGACAAAGGAAATGGTGAGCAGGTATATAAGTATTTGAGGTGTCGTGATAAAATAATGCCTCAAGAGCTTACAGTCCAATCATAGTTGCATCAACCAGAAAGTGGTCGGGATGGAATGCAAAGATCAAAGTCTTATCCTGACAGCATAACTAAGGCACGGCACTCAAACGGTTAATAAGAGTCTGGGTTTGTAAGAGCCCAATGCGGAATCTAAACACACCGTAATGTTCGGGCAAGGCCTGGGTGGTAGAAGGGTGGAGCTCAAGGTGAGTCACTAGTGAAGCACTGTAGAAGCATTTTTGCTACAACAGACTTATTTGTCCAATATGTAGCTTGAATATGTATTAGTGAAGGGTCAGCCGAAGACATTTTGGCAACTTGGAAGAAATCAAACATGTAGGAAACAAAACAAACCCTTAAAACCTCTTCTTGTACACTAATGGTACTCAAAATCAGCTGCCTGAGGGAACCATCTCACTTTGTCTCATGGTAAGGGACACATGGACCTGTCCTTTGTTACTCACACAGGGTGATGCTCAAAATAAAAAAATCCCTTCCAGTAGCACCTTAAAGACCAACTAAGTTAGTTCTTGGTATGAGCTTTCGTGTGCATGCACACTTCTTCAGATACACTGTGCTGTAACTCTGGGTGCATGCCAATCTAAAAAACCCCAATAGCAGGATAAACAAACAGAATATGGGGGCCCATTTCCATTTAAAGGCAATTTTACCTAATTTCTGAAACGCTATGTGAACCGAAAACTGGCAGCCGTACAAAATTTGTACTGCTCTGAATTTTGCAGTGCCAAGTAATGTGTACAAGACTGCAAAATATGCATAAAATGCATATGTTTGTGAACATAACACGCAAAGAAATGCACTGTATTAGAGGACAAGTGCTTTGCAAAAATGTGTATGTTGGGCAAACCGGCATACAAAACAAAATGTGTTTATTAGGATAAAGTCACAGTAAAATACGGTTGAATTTTCAAAAGAGAACGTAGAAATGTGAAGGACTTAATTTAAGATGGAGAGAATAAGAAATAAAGAGAAACCAAAACTGATAGATATGCCAATATGTTCCACTCTCTTGAATATGTCAATTAACGTATTCCACTTTAAGTTCCCCAATAGCTTATTAAAGCTGTCAAAAGTCACCTTTGCGGCCCCTGGGGTGGGGCAAGCAGGATACACATGGAAAGATAAATAGAAAACTTCACATATCTCCTAGAGGGAAGGTTTACTGCTGGACTGATGGGAAGTTTGGTAGACAGTATGAATATACCCCTAAGTGACTTAAGGTGAGGCATTCCACTTCATGCATAAGTAACATTCTTTGCTCAGTGAAATGAGAGATAGCGACACAAAGCTTTAAAAAAATGAGCCTGAGGAGAGGAGCAAATAAAACAAAGCATATTTGACATTTAAAGATGAAAGTTGGGAATGGGTGGATGTGGGAACCAATGGTATTTGGCTGTAAAACGTCTGACGTGCAGAAAAACCCCAGTAGACTTCAAAAGCCTCAGAATTTTTTATTGGAGAGGGGGAGAATATTTATTTTAATTAACACACACACGCATACAACCAATTTAGGGAGAAGGTTGGGTATCTTCAACTTTTTTCAAGGATTGTGTATGTGGAAGTAAAAACAATGAAAATCATTACAAGCAAAGGTAATATTCTTTAAAACAAGAGCTGGACAAACACTTTTCCTCACAGGCCTTATTTGCTTGAGATTATATCTTGCGAGGGCTGAATGCCAGCCACTGCTGAGAGCTGACGACAGTTGAAGCAGGAGATAAAATTGTTCGGGATGAACTTTTCCAGAATAAAGGCCCTCCCCCACTCCAATTTTTCACAATGGATAATTCAGATTATTATTGTTGTTGTTGTTTGGTCGTTTAGTCGTGTCCAACTCTTCGTGACCCCATGGACTAGAGCATGCCAGGCACTCCTGTCTTCCACTGCCTCCCGCAGTTTGGTCAAACTCATGTTGGTCGCTTCAAGAACACTGTCCAACCATCTCATCCTCTTCTCCTTGTGCCCTCCATCTTTCCCAACATCAGGGTCTTTTCCAGGGAGTCTTCTCTTCTCATGAGGTAGCCAAAGTCTTGGAGCCTCAGCTTCATGATCTGTCCTTCCAATGAGTTATTCAGGGTTGATTTCCTTCAGAATGGATAGGTTTGATCTTCTTGCAGTCCATGGGACTCTCAAAAGTCTCCTCCAGCACCATAATTCAAATAATTCAGATTAGAATCCCCAATTCTAGGCAGGTCTACTCAGAAGTAAGCCCCATTGATGGATTGATGGGGTTATGCTCAAATAAGTATACAGAGGATTATTTTTCAGTACAACAAACCAATACAACTGCGGTTGTGGAAAGCAAATGGAAGTAGTTCCTTTCTGGCTTTAGTGTGCTGCATTTTCACACACACATCCACATATGGCAGAAACGTACCAATTTGTTCTGAGACAGCTGAGGCAAAAACTTATTTTCCCAAGCAACAAAACCAGGAATATATGTGTGTGTGTGTGTGTGTGTGTCTTTTTCTATTTTTACAAAATAAAGTCCTGCCCTTTCCAGTTGTTATGACTTTGCAGAGAAAAGAGGGGAAACTACTTTTAAAGCCAGGAAAACATGTTGGAAATTACAAGAAACCTAGAGCTGAAGATTGTTCATCTCTGCTTTAAATATAACATGACACAGAAGGGGGGGGGGAGAGAGACTTCTACAGATGTATAGCTAGGTATACAGAGGTCCATTTCTCATGTGATATCTTGCTACTGCTTTCTTGTTTAATGAACCAGGTTGTCACATATTCCTCCCTGATGTAAAATCCCGTCTCGCCACTTGGCAAGGAAATAGAGGTCCCCAAGCCACTCCAAAGTTTGATGTCACGTACTGGACAGTTTGGACATCCAAATGGACTCTGTATGTCATTCTATGAAGTGGTAAGGAGAATGTTCACCACACATGTGGTTTAGGCATCATCTGCACCATACATTGAAAGGAAGCCATATTGTACCACTTTAAACACTTACAAAGTATTCTGGTAACTGTAGTTTGTTAGGGGGCTGTTAAGAGACCCCTCCCCCCCCCAGCTACTATTTCCCAAGTGGTTTAAGAGTCCATCCCTCTTCCCAGGGAAGTCTGGGAATTGTACCATTTTATACAAAAACCGCATATTCTCTCCCTCCCTCCCTTTCTCTTACACAAACACAAACACACACACACACCCTCCCAGCTTAGCCTCTTTGTTGTACGGGAGAGACGGCACGTACAGAATAAGGAAGGATGCAGATTATAGAGTCATAGGCAAATAAAATTGAACTGTAAAAAAAAGCTTCAGAATTCATTGCGATAAGACTATGTACTTTGGTGTGTGAGGGCAAAACCACCTGCAGAATGATGAAAGGATGGAAAACAAGGAAGCCTACATTATTCATGCTGCTCTACTATAGAAACACTTTTCGAGGGTACAAATCTGGATTTCTAGGCTGCATGCTTGTGATCAAAATGAAACCGAAAACATTTTTAGAGAGAATATTCGAATAATCCCCTGGTCTCCTCGCTGGCCCAAATAGGACTAATTTAGCCAGCTAGCCCTGGTGATCATCTAATGTTTATTGGATGGGTTTCCCCCTAAAATTAATGTTTTAATTCTGAATTTATTGTTATTCATGTTTTATACTTTATTTTATGCTGTTTTTTGTTGCATCAAATAAGTTTTTTAAATTTGTTGTTTGCCCGCCCTGAGCCCGGTTTTCTGAACCAGGAAGGGCAGGGTATTTATTATTTATTTATTTATTTATTTATTTATTTATTTATTTATTTTCCCTGTTCATGATTCAAGTAATTGACATTCGGAGTCATCCTGCCTCTGACCATAGAAACAGAACATAACTGTCAGGGGTTTAGGAGCAGAGGCACGGGCAAGGGAGGAAACAGAGAGCGAAGGGGAGGAGGCAGAAGAAAAGATGAGTGATGACGACGACCCGAGATCTCCTAGTCTTTCCAGTGAATCAGAGGATTCACAGAAAGGAGCACCAGTGGCCAGGGCAAGGGGGGAGTCTAGGGGGGCACCCCAGGAAGATAGAGCCAGAGGGGACTCAGGGGGGAGCAGCTGGAAATCGGGACCAGCGTCACCGCCAGGAAGCAGGGAAGAGGAAAGGAGCCAGGGGGGAAGCGCTGGCAGCTCACCACAGGAGGGAGGGCATGAGTCAGGAGTGGCCACACCTCCATCGGGGAGCGAAGAAACGGTTAAGAGGAAAGTGGAAGGTTGGGCGCGCGCGCCAAGTTCAAATGCAGAGGAAGGCGGCGCAGTAAGCAGCCCCGAAAGGGAACCAGGTCCTAAAGCCCGGCGCAAGGAGGCAGGAGGGTCCGGGTCAGCGTCAGAAGAATCCCGGAAGGAAGAAGCCCCGGGGGGTAGAGGGACCCAGAGGAGGACAGTCAGGCGGAAAAGGTGGAGCAAGGCTAGGATATTAAGTTGGTGCACACGGGGCGGAGACTCAGACGGAGCTTCGCCGATCTAGCTACTAGACGTAGAGTTGCGCGCAGCAGCGTGAGAATGGAAACTGTAATTCAATAAAGACTTTTACTTAATGATCGCTGGCTAGCGTGATCCTCTGTGAGCTAGGATCTTCAAGCAGCTCTGACAGTAACTATTGCAGCTAGTAGCTTCTGATAGCCTTATCATCCATGAATTTCTCTAATTCCCATTTTAAACCATCCAAGTTGATGGCCACTACTGCTATCTTGCAGGCGTGAATTTCGTAGCTTAACTAGGTGCTATGTGAAGTGGTTCTTTGTTTCGGTCTGAATCTTCCAACATTCCAGGGTTTAGTTTTGCTTCACCTTGTTTTAGGAGGTGGCGCTGTGATCTAAACCACGGAGCCTCTTGGGCTTGCTGATCCAAAGGTCAGCGCTTCAAATCCCCGTGACGGGGTGAGCTCCCCTTGCTCTTTCCCAGCTCCTGCCAAACTAGCAGTTTGCAAACATGGCAGTTCTAGTAGACAAATAGGTAGCGCTGCGGCGGGAAGGTAAACGGCGTTTCTGTGCACGCTGGCTTCAGTCACTGTGTTTTGTTGCACCAGAAGAGGTTTAGTCCTGCTGGCCACATGACCTGGAAAGCTGTCTGTGGACAAACGCGACCTCCCTCGGCCTGAAAGCAAGCTGAGCACCGCAACCCCATAGTCGCCTTTGACTGGACCTTATCATCCAGGGGTCCTTTACCTTTTTACCTTTCCCAATTAAAGTGTGAAATGAAACAAACCTTTCTCCCATCCTGTGGTTGCTGTTCCACCCGTAGGGTTGTCCACTGAGATGTTCCAGTGGGCCTCCTGCACTTTTGCAAGCTCCACAATAGATGGGTACACAGCTAGCAATAACAAAGTGATGGAAGGAAACAGTATACCTGGTACCAGCTGTCAAACGCACAGGAGCCCTGCTTGGATGGTAGGTTGGCAACCCAAGGCACGTTTATTTTTTGTACATTCAATCAACCCTCACGATAAAGGCTGTAACCATGTTGCATGTGTTGCTCTTTATTTCTGGAACATCACTGAGGGGGATATGTTCCTTATAACCTAGTCTGATGCACCATTTGCTAATAGTAGTAGTAGTAGTAGTAGTAGTAATAATAATAATAATAATAATAATAATAATAATAATAATAATAATAATTTATTTATATCCCGCCCTCCCCATCCAAAGCCGGGCTCAGAGTGGCTAACAACAATAAAGGTAATACAGCATTTTAAAATCAATTCAAAATCAAATTAATGGCAACCATTGGGCTAGAGTTCTGTGAGGATTACCAAAGGAGGGGGTCAGGCTGTGCCTTGGCCAAAGGCCTGGTGGAACAGCTCTGTCTTGCAGGCCCTGTGGAAAGATGTCAAGTCCCACAGGGCCCTGGTCTCTTATGACAGAGCATTCCACCAGATCGGGGCCACAGCCGAAAAAGCCCTGGTTCTGGTTGAGGCCAGCCTAACCTCCCTGTGGCCCGGGATCTCCAAGATGTTTTTGTTTGAAGACCATAAGGTCCTCCGTGGGGCATACCAGGAGAGGTGGTCCCATAGGTACGAGGGTCCTAGGCCGTATAGGGCTTTAAAGGTTAAGCATAAACTCTGCCTCTCCAATGTGCAAAGCAATGTGCAAACACCCCAGAATAAATAGCAGCAGAATAAAACAGATATTTAATGGCTGTTTTTCAAGCGAAGTCAATGGTATCAGAGAGTAGCAGCATTGAAACTAGAAGCAAATTTTATCTTAATTTTTTAAAAAAGATAGAAAAATGATCTTAGGGATAGCATGACCTAGACATGAACATGCTGAACTTCAGATACAAACGTATATTCTGCTTTTTACAAAAACTTCCAGAGCGGGTAAAGTAATTACTTTTTCTTGGCCTGATTCCATAATGTTGCAAGTCATAAAATGCTTCATAAAATAGCTTTCATGCTCAACCGCATTTGTTGTCAGATGTTGCCAACACCCTGTATAATAATTTGAACTCTGAGCATAAAATACAGTTGGGTAGATATTCCCAGCCAATGTTATCATCAAAGACTCGTCATCACAGCCTCATTTTGACCGGCCTACCATTTGTTGAGTCATCGACTGGACAAAACTTTTGTTTTCTTTTGCAAGTCTGGTTTTAGCGGGGAATTGAACTGGGTGACCTTTTCCATTTTAGGGCTTATCATCTTTCACTTCCACGCTCTCCCTCCTTTCCTGTAGAGGGCTTAGGGAACCACAAGTGATACGGTGGTTCGGTTTTGCAAGAAGTTTCAGCTTTGAAAAGACTGCGCATCTCTCAATATCGCAAGGCTTGTCCCTTTCATCTTTTCGTGAAATAAAATTCTGATTCCAAATAATCAGATGAGGTCTGGTTCCACAGCAAAAGGAAAACCTGTGTTAACCAGTAAAAGTTTTTATGGACTGTGGAAGACTCGGGATCAAATCCTTTACTGTGTCATAAAACTACTAGCACTCGGTGATCTCTTCTAGTCTAACCAAACCTCAAGGGAATGTTGTGATAAAATGGGGCATGTCCTTGCATGCTACCCAAATTCGTTGGAGAGAACATGGGGCATACATTGAATGAAGTACTGAAACACAATGTTCCAGAGGCCTCCCTTCTGATATTGGGTTACTAAGCGGGGAGTTAATCTACGGGGTCAATCTGAACTTTGCAATTTGAACTTTGCAGCAGAGTGCATTGTGAAGAATTTGAGTTCTGCAACAAAAGTTCTGCAACAAAAAACCTAAAGATAGCAAGAAGGATATGGGCTGGAGTGAGGCAGTGGAGTTCACATCCTATGTGAAATGCCCCGAATATGCATAGCAACTTTCATTTTTCATTCTCTCTCTCTCTCTGGAAATAATTTTTATTTGGTTTTACAAGTATAAAATTCTAACAATACAAAATACATATCCATATTTAGAGATTCCTCCAAATCTCTGGGCTTTCCACCTCCAGTCTATGGGTCCTATTGTCAACTTTTTCAACTGCATATTATTCAGTACAGTGGTACCTCAAGTTAAGAACTTAATTCGTTCTGTTCTGGAGGTCCGTTCTTAACCTGAAACTGTTCTTACCCTGTCCGTTCTTAACCTGAAACTGCCGGAGCATGATTTCTGCTCTCATCCTGAAGCAAAGTTCTTAATCTGAGGAACAATTTCTGGGTTAGTGGAGTTTGTAACCTGAAGCGTCTGTAACCTGAAGCATCTGTAACCTGAGGTACCACTGTCATCCATATTTTATGTCACTCCATTTTGTCCATAATATTTGCTACATTACAAATGTTATTGTAGTCCTGTTAATGTTTTCATCTGCTTACAGTGGTCTCCCAGATAAGTTATAATCCCCCCCCCCCATTCTTTATTAAGGTTTTGGTCTTGGTTCCTGAGCGCTCCAGTTTTGCCATTTTGGCGTAGTCCAACAGCATAGTTTGCCATTCTTCCCTGGTAGGGACTTTGTCTTCTTTCCATCATTTCTCATTCTCAACACAGGGATCAAAGAAGTCAATGAAGGGATCAATAAGTTAATGAAGCTACCACATCACACTATTTATATCTTCCTTTCTCATTCTCTGGGGTGAGAGTGGTGGTTTCTGTGTCAAGTTTAAACTTGAAAATTATCATGTTGTCCCTACTATGAGTTCCAAATTTAATTCCGATATCTCTACATTCAGTGGAGATTTCACGTTCTAAACCTAGAAGCAAACATACAGAGACTGCTGAACGTTGAGCCAAAGATATTACTATGCTCAGGTAACTATGAATCCAAATCAGAATAAATCCAAATTACGATTAATTCTGAAGGCACAGGGAAGTTTTTAAATAGCTGGTGTTTTATTGTGTTTTAAATATTTTGTGGGGGGGGGCTGCCCAGAGTGATTCGGGCAACCCTGTCCAATGGGCGACATATAAATAATATTATTATTATTTAAATAATTAATTATTATTAATTATAATTAATTATTATTAATTATAATTATTAATTATAATTATTATTTAAATAATTAATGTTATTAGGACAAACTACTGTACTTTTCTGTCTATAAGACACCCCCTATTTGGGGGGACTGAAATTTCATAAAATGGGGGGAGTTGGCAAAAAGTTGTTGAGCTTTTTTGGGGGAGGATTGCCCAGAGTTGTTGATCTTTTTTTTGGGGGGGGGGGATACCAAGGGTTGAGCTTTTTTGGGGGGATGCCAAAAATCACTCACCCGCATGAGTCGCAAAAAACGCCTCCCTTCTGTCTCCTCACCAGCAGAAGCTGCAAATTGACTGCCCAATTGCCGCAGCGTCGCCCAATCAACACCACCCATTGACGCAGCAACCAATAACACGCATAATAGCCGCCTACAGCCACAGTAGCAGCCAATCTAACGTCCACGCTATGCACTACCCATGTATAAGATGACCCCCCCCCCTTTTAAGCATGATTTGCAAGGGGGGAAACCTAGTCTTATACATGGAAAAGTACGGTATATGTCTGCCCAAAAGAATATTCATTTTATACGTTCAGCGCATTTTTAGAAGGCATCATTAGGATATTCTGCATATACGGAGCCAGCTCAGGGCAATCTGTGCTAGAGGCATTCAAAGAACAAAGGTGACCTCCGTTTATTGTGTTGGCAGGGGAAGAGTGAAGATAAAGAAATTCTTCCACGATGCAAGTGAGACAGATGTTAGGGAGCCGCTGGAGAGTCCTTCCTAAGTCCCTAAAGCAATCGTATGATCCTATTTCAAACACCTGTGCATGTTTCTAATTCCTCCCTCCCTCCCTCCTTCTACTGCAAGCTTTCCCAGAAGACTTTGGATCTTCAATCATTTCCTGGCACATAAGGGAAATCCCTGTTGTATGTCTGCCTTGTCATTTCCTCTCCCTTATCGTTTCTTCTCTGTTTAGTTACAGGTGGAATGAAAATCGATAGCGGAGGAGACAAATTGAGGTGGCATTGCGATTGCATGGTATCATACCCCATCCCCAACTGTCACAATTTGACGGGGACATCCTGGAATTACAGATGCCATCCTGGCTTCAGATTGGATCCCAGAATGTCCCAGGCAGAGGGCCTTCTGGGTAGTGGTGCCTGCCCTGTGGAACGCCCTCCCAGCAGATGTCAAGGCAATAAACAACTATTTTACTTTTAAAAGCCAACTGAAGGTGGGAGTTTTTAATGTCTGACGCTGTATTGTTTTTAATATTTTGTTGGAAGCCACCCAGAGTGGCTGGGGAAACCCAGCCAGATGGGTGGGGTATAAATAAATTATTATTATTATTATTATTATTATTATTATTATTATTATTATTATCTTTTGGTCTTGTGAGAGACCCAAAGATACTCATTTTTGGGTGCCGTATAAGTCAGGATCCTGGCTGCTGGGAATCATGGAACTGGGAGTGCCATTGTGTTTGGGTCCTGCCTATGGATTTCTTATAGGCGTTTGGCTGGTCACTCTGGTAACAAAATGGGCCTTTGACCCAATCTAGCAAGCTTCTTAAGTTTTATCTAAGTGCCATAATCCATAGCTGTCAACTTACAGATTTGAAAATAAGGGACCAGCAGCCTCGAAAATAAGGGATCAGCAGCCAAAATAAGGGATTTTCCAAGCACAGGTATGTTCAACTTCTGAGCCCCTCTGAGCCAAAGGCAGAATGCCCAGCCAGCAGCCAAACGAAGCCTCAAGCGGTGGTTCCCACAGCGCAGCAACCCGGCAAAGGGGATGCAGCAAGGAAAACCACCGTCACCTCTCTGCTGGGAAGCGCTGAGCAAAGGCGAGTCCCCAGGCAACGCGGCTGATTTGATCAGCACAAGGCATGCAAGCTCCACCCCCCAGTCGTTCTCAGACTTCTTATTGGGTGAGCAACGCAGCCAAGCAACACAGTTGGAGCCCTCTCCTCCCTGGCCAGCAGGGAGGGAGGGAGAGGAGCTGCTTCCTTTGAAACCTGGGAAATTTAAGGGACATCATCAATAAGGGACAGCAGCGGAACACAGCATTGGGATAAGGGACTTTCCCGCCAAATAAGGGACGGTTGACAGCTATGCCACAGTCTGCCCTTCCAGTCATCCAGGAATAGCTCAACACAAGCAGCTACAATACAAATTTATTGATGTGAACAATGACATACAATCTCAAATGTATTAACTGGTACATCCGGTGCCAGATAACTCACAGCACACAGACCCGACCTAGAATCTCCATACTAGCCCAGAGATGGAAAGAAAACAAAGTCCCTAGCAGAGAGGAATGGCAAACCAAGTTGATGGATTACACCAAAATGGCTGGAAAGCTCAGGAAATAAGAACAAAACTTCAATAAAGAATGGAGAGGGGGGAATATAATTTATCTAGGAGACCACTGTAAGCTGTTGGAAAGAGTAGCAAGATTCTAATAACAAATAGCAAATATTATGGACAATATGGAGAGATATAAAATATGGATTATGAAATACTATGCAGTTGAGAAGGTGTACAACAGGACCCATAGAGGGGAAGGTGGGAAGTCCAGAGATTTGGAGAAATCTCTAAATATGGATATGTAATTTGTAGTGTTAGAATTTTATACTTGTAAAATCAAATAAAAAATTATATATATATTTTTTTAAAAAGAATCTCAAACTCCAAGCTTCTTGCTCTGTCTGACAGCTTTCTTGCAGATCTTGCTACTAACAAACAGCAGAAAACAATGTGTGGAATCCTAACGACAGGCAGGTAATAAGGGCAGTAACTGCCTTGTCTTAAATGACTTGCTTCCGGTTTAGATTAAAGCTGCCACAAACAATGTCTGTTCTCTATAGCAGATGATCTCAAGAAAGGGTTTTAATTAAGGCTAAGCCAAACATTTTCCTGCTTTAACTTTCATTTTGAAACTGTCATGCTTCAGGGGAGGGGCAGAAATCTTTACCAAATGTTTGCTTTACCCCGGTTATGTTCATTGTCTACAATTTTAAAAAGTCACTGAAAAAGAATTCAGCGGAAAATTCCACGCAAAGCACAAAGCTATTCTGAATAGGGAAAGAGCTCACTTGTACAACAGTGCCCCCTTATGCCCATAAACGCTGGCTAAATGTGACTTTTAAGGGATACCTAATCTACCCATCCTATAGTTTCTAGAAAAGGATACAATTTTAAAACAGAAAGAAGTGAAAGCAAATTGACCGTCTTCATTATTACTTTTAAAAAACTGATGAACTAGAGACCTTTTCTTTCTTTTTAAATTACATATACATAAGACAAAAGCTTGATAAAATTGACATTAATGGGGAAATCAAAGCCATGTGCTTCTCGTGATACTTTGAAAGAACATGCTGAAAGCAGAGATGGCACACTAAGACAATAAGTAATGTTATTATTCAACATAGCATTTTGCAAAAGAGCATTGCCAAGATAGGAAAATATATCTGGACTTTGTGCAGTGGGCTTGTTAATTTTTTTTCCAGTTGGAACATATTTCAAATGTCTTCAGTTATTATTATTTTATCTGTAACATCAGAGATACTTGAGCAAAACATTCCGTGTGCATGCCAAAAAGCTGTTTATAGTACATGAGCCAAAGTAATAATCTCTATTTTTAAAAAAAATCTACCCACGCTTATGGCACTTAGTGCAATATTCTCTTTAGGTTTCTAGTTGGTTCAGAACAAATTTTGATTATTGTTAAAAGCATGGCTGAGCTAATACTTTGATTGGCGGTGACGATGCAAATGTGTAAAAATTCTAGATCTATTCTCCAGAACTACCACCCACTCCACTTACCACACCATTTCCAAGAAGGTGAAAGCTTGCATGTGTTTTCCATGACTTTAGCCAGCCATGGTTCTCAGATATGTGTTTCCTGCAGTTCAATTTGAAATGTTTTAGAAAATATGTGGCCAAACACCAGTGATAAAGATAGCATGTTATGCTGGTAATCTAAGCTTAGTTATGAGGTGCGAGTCCTATTCAAACCAATCCACTTACATCACGGGCCATCATACAGGGACCTATATTTAAAAAGTAAAGGTAAAGGACCCCTGGATGGTTAAGTCCAGTCAAAGGCGACTATGGGGTTGTGGCGCTCATCTCGCTTTCAGGCTGAGGGAGCCGGCATTTGTCCACAGACAGCTTTCCGGATCATGTGGCCAGCAGGACTAAACCGCTTCTGGCGCAACGGGACACCGTAACGGAAACCAGAGTGCACAGAAACACCGTTTACATTCCCGCCACAGTGGTACCTATTTATCTACTTGTACTAGCGTGCTTTTGAACTGCAAGGTTGGCAGGAGCTGAGACAGAGCAACGGGAGCTCACTCTGTCACGGGGATTTGAACAACCAACCTTCTGATCAACAAGCCCAAGAGGCTCAGTGGTTTAGACCACAGCGCCACCCGCGTCCCCTCAAATATAGTATACAGAGACCTATACCATATGAAGAAACCCTTAACCATGTGTTGTTCTTAATACTTTGCTCTGAACACAGCTTCTCAAAGAAAAGGAGCATCCCCTACTGGCAGGAAGGCCATCTAGGAGATGAAATAATATGCATTCATGTACAAAGCAAACTACGCAGAACTGTATTTGTCCACAGTGTAACGCAGTATTTTTCATTCATTTCATGTATTTATAAGGAACTGGGTTGCCCCCTGGCCTGGGGAGAAAACTACTGTATGGAGCATTTTGGAACTTCTAATTTCTTTCTCTGAAACATCTCCACAGAGGCACCAAAACCTTAAAGTACAAAGGAAGACAAAGCTTTATTATACCGGAGAGTCAATTTTTATATACCCCTCCCCCCCAAAAAGCTAAAATTGAAGCCATCCCTCCCAAAAAAGGCACCACACTACTTTGGTGGAAGAGAACGATGCCATTCTGAAAGAGATAAATTCACAATAGAAGGGGAGGACTCAATATGTTTCTGTCTGCAGCTCATGACAGAAACAAATTTACCACTTGTTTCTTCCATCACAAAGCTCAAGGAACCCAAAGGGATGTACCCAAGAGCTAAATTAACATTTGTACTGTTTATAATCAGCAATTAGATGAATTAAATTAGCTGTTTCCGAAAGTAGGGTTAAGCTCTAAAAACAGCTCTTTAGGAAGAACACATTGAAATGAACAAGCTGAAATGTTAATGGATAGTTTCCTGTATACAACTGCAGTGGTACCTCGGGTTAAGAACTTAATTTGTTCCGGAGGTCCGTTGTTAACCTGAAACTGTTCTTAACCTGAGGTACCACTTTAGCTAATGGGGCCTCCCACTGCCGCTGCACCGCCGCCATGTGATTTCTGTTCTCATCCTGAAGCAAAGTTCTTAACCCGAGGTACTATTTCTGGGTTAGTGGAGTCTGTAACCTGAAGCGTCTGTAACCTGAAGCGTCTGTAACCCGAGGTACCACTGTATTTTATTAGCAATCTGACCATAGTGAAATGTTAAAAATGAAAGCAAAACTTCACCATATAGAACCGTTTACATTGTCTTGTGTGACTATTACTGGGTACACAGTACTGGCTTAAGATGCAGCTACTTCACCCCATTCCTAAATTTGGTCCAAAGCTGCTTTGGGGGAAAGTGCAGCAAAACACAATACAGTGGTAGGTACCTCGGGATGCGAACAGGATCTGAAGCCCCATTCGCATCCTGAATAGAACGTAAGATGCGACGGCGCGTCGTGCGCGCGCGGGTCGCATTTTGCTGCTTCTGCGCATGTGCGTGACGTCATTTTGAGCATCTGCTCATGCGCAAGTGGTGGAAGCCCCTCCAAAATGCTGCTGCTGCAAGGGTTTTCCATTAAAGGAACCCAGAGGCTTGCCATGCTTTTGTCCGAACCCCTGTCAAGGGACTAGGGCCACGCAAGAGCCCCTGGGAGCATTTGGTGAGAGGTGAGGCATGGTACCCAGTCCCGTCTCTCTCCCCCTGAAATTTTTCCCTTTCTGACTTTGCGGGCGTGCGAATGTCAGTCTGTCCCCGTGCGGGGTCAGATAGTCGCAACCAATGCCTAAGCAACCACTCACATTGCTTGTAATTTTAATAAAGTTGTGGCCAAAATTATGCCAAAAACCTTAAACTAAAAAGCATGTGTCAATTGTTTTTTATTGGGGGGTGTCTTGGGGACCTCGACACGCAAAGAGTTTGGGACAAAATGGTACACCTGGTGTTAAGCTTACCAGAGTAGGAACAAACGCAGCAGGCCACTGTGACTTTTGCTCAGTCTGAATGAGAAAACACTGCTGAACCAACTAAATAGTGGTACGATTAGGAAGATCTGCTTATTTCTATTTCTACAGACAATGGGGCATTTTATCCATCCGTCGGTTGGGGTAGGGAAAAAGAGGAAACACCATTACAGTAAAACTCATCCACTTGGTGAGAATTGCCACGTAAACCATGCCCCTTAAAGAATATTATTCTGAAAGGTATTAAAACTTTCTTCAAACACCTGAAGTTTCCTCCTCTAATTTTTCCTGCTAGTGATGCCTTGTGGAAGAACTGACCACAATATTTAGATCCCATTCACAACTATGACTGGCTCTTTCTTTTCTCTCTTCCCCCACCCTCCCTGTTTTCTTCTCAATTATATCTATGTATCAAATCCTTTAAACCTTTGGGAAGCCTGACATTTCATTGGCCCACGCTAATTAACAGAATTTGCTAATTCCTTTATAGTAATCCTCTTACCTGTACAGAGCTATTTCTGTTAGGGTCATCATGATCCTGAGGCCTCAATCTCCTCTCCAGATCTTTCTATCTTCGAGGAGAAGGCAGCTGAGGAGCCACATTTGCCTGAGCGTCAACCAATCAAGGACGTTGGTGGTTACACTGGAGAAACCGGGAGCTGAGCACCTGAGCTGACAAGGTAGATTCCTTTATGTTGTTTTTAATTCACTTGTACTGTACACTTCTGCCAATCTACATAGTCTTTAGAAAGTGTTTTAAGAAGGGGAAGAGGAGAACTTATTGTTGCGCCCAGGGTGGTCTAAACCACAGACCTCTTGGGTTTGCCGATCGGAAAGTCGGCGGTTCGAATCCCGACAACGGAGTGAGCGCCTGTTGCTCTGTCCCAGCTCCTGCCAACCTAGCATTTCGAAAGCACACCAGTGCTAGTAGATAAATAGGTACTGGTGCGGCAGGAAGGTAAACGGCATTTCCTTGCGTTCTGGTTTCCGTCACAGTGTCCCGCTGTGCCAGAAGTGGTTTAGTCCTGCTGGCCACATGACCCAAAAAGCTGTCTGCAGACAAATGCCAGCTCCCTCGGCCTGAAAGCGAGACGAGGGCTGCAACCCCATATTCTCCTTTGACTGGACTTAGCTGTCCAAGGATCCTTTACCTTTTTCTACCATTTACTCTGATGGGTCTTTCTACTAGGAGCAAGCTGTGGATGTTTTTGGTTGCATTTGCATAGGATGGAAGATATAGGGTAGGAAATCCAGTCACTTAAAAGAAAGCTCAGCTACTTTTCCCACAAACACCTACCATCCTTGTTCACAAAGCACATTGACTTGGAAGCTGGATCACTGAAAAGATGGTAAGAGTGTTCGGTGAAAGCAAATTCTTAGCAAGTGCACCTGGAAAGCCGAGTTTACCAATTGGCCATTCAATCCATTGTGTGTTAACGTTGGAAGTAACTCCCACGGTAACCTCAAGGACCACCACTTTCCGTATGAACCTACCCGGACTCTGTGATCATCTTCTGAGGCCCTTCTTTGTGTGTCTCCTCTACAAGAGGTCTGGAGGGTGGCAACACGAGAACGGGGCCTTTTCTGTAGTGGCTCCCATTTGTGGAATGGTCTTCCCAGGGAGGTTTGGCTGGCACCTTCCTTATACATCTTTAGGTGCCAGGCGAAAACGTTCCCCTTCAGCCAGGCTTTTGGCTAACATCCCATGTCTTTTTAAGTGTGCTTGTGGGAGGGGGGAGGGGTGTTATTGGTTTGGTTTGTTCTTGTTTTTATTACATATTTTGTGTTTTACCTTGTGTTTGTTTGTGTGTGTGTGATTTTTTTGTTTTGCGATTTTAAATACTTGTTTAAACACCCTTAAAATATCAGTGACTTCCCTTCTTCTCTTTCCGTGGTTCATTTTGCATATCATAAATCCCTGCACATTTTACATAAACTAAACCATTCAGTATTCCATTATTACATCCATCAAAACTTATTTAGACTGTTGAATTTATCTTAATGCTGCAAGCATTTTCAAGTGTACAGAATTTCCCCCCATATATTCAATAAGCATTTTCCAGTCTTCTTTAAACGTATGTTCTTCTTGTTCTCTTATTCTATATGTTAAGTCTGCAAGCTGCGCATATTCTGTCAATTTAAGTTGCCATTCTTCTTTGGTTGGGACCTCTCTTGTTTTCCAATTTGGGGCTAACGAAACCTGGGCCGCAGTAGTGGCATACATAAATATCCTTTTTTGACACCTGGGAATTTCCGTCTGCATTATACCCAACAAAAAGGACTCTAGTTTTTTTGGGAAGGTACTTTTAATCATTCCCCCCCCCCCCAATTTGTTATGGATCATTTCCCAATACTCTTTTACAAGTCTGTGTTTTATCTTGTATTTCTATGCTGTAAACTGCCCTGACATCTACACAGGAAGGGCAGCGTACAAATTTAATAAACAATAAATAATTTTCAGAGGGGCTTATGCCCTAATAAGTGTGTTCACAATTGTTGCCAAGGTTGCTGAAGCTACTTAAAGGGTTAGAAACATTGATACTGTATTTTGTTGATGAAAATCAGGCTTGGCTTCTTTCCCACCAAGTTAAATACATCTTTGGAAAATGTTTTCAAATGTTTGTACAAAATGGGAGGTGGCAAAATATGTGGAATAAATCAAGTTGGGATTCCCTTCCAACTGTTCCAACTGCACTGTTCTATGATTCTCGTATTCTAAGATGGAATTATTGGCTTTCCATAAGATTGTAAGGTTCTCCCCGCCTTAAATTCAGGATATGTCTGTGTTCCAAGATTCTACCCTGGTTTCACCTCTGACCCACAAAATTCTGCCTGGCTTTTCCTTTCTCCCACCATGTCTCCTCCTGCTTTTGTCCCAATCTATTAGGTCAGGGATCAGCAAACTTTTTCAGCAAGGGGCAGGTCCACTGTCCCTCAGACCTTGTGTGGGGCCGGACTATATGGGGGGGGGGGAGGAGAACGAATTCCTATGGCCCACAAATAACTCAGAAATACATTTTAAATAAAAGCACACATTCTACTCATGTAAAAACACCAGGCAGGCCCCACAAATAACCCAGAGATGCATTTTAAATAAAAGGACACATTCTACTCATGTAAAAACACGCTGATTCCCGGACCGTCCATGGGCCAGATTTAGAAGGCAATTGGGCCGGATCCAGCCCCCGGGCCTTAGTTTGCCTACGCATGTATTAAGTTCTTCCTTAGCTCCACTCAGTTAGTATGAAATGGATCACTAAGCACATTTCCCATTAGATTTACTATTACATTCACATTTCACATTTCCTCCTGGTTCTCCCCCTCCCCATTATATACTCACAGCCACCCTGTGAATAGATTTAGGCAGTGCTTTTTCTTTCCTAAAAAGATGTTTAGGGGTACTCTCATTTTGACTCAAGAAAAACCACCATTTTATAGTTCAAATCAGGGAAAAGAAATAACAGTAAACGGACCAAAGTACAAAGATTCACAAAATGTTTAGAGGTATGCGTACCCCTGCATTCCCCCAGAAAAAAAAGCACTAGATTCTGTCTGAGAGACTGAGAGTGGCCAAAAGTAATGCAGTGAGCATCATGGCTAAATGGGGATTCAAACCCCGGTCTCCTAGGTTCTCACCAACAGGATAGGGTCCATAAAAATGTGGTTGAAGAGTTACTTGTGCAACAGGTCTTCCTTGTCCCCTCCCCTCCCCTTCCCACTGCAGCCTCTGGCACCTCCTGGAAGTTTACACTTGAGGATTAATTGGGCGGTATTCGAAAGCACGTCAAAGTGCAAGTAGATAAATAGGTACCACTCCGGCAGGAAGGTAAACGGCGTTTCCGTGTGCTGCTCTGGTTCGCCAGAAGTGGTTTAGTCATGCTGGCCACATGACCTGGAAGCTGTACGCCGGCTCCCTCGGCCAGTAAAGCAAGAAGAGCGTCGCAACCCCAGAGTCGGTCACGACTGGACCTAATGGTCAGGGGTCCCTTTACCTTTATATATAAGTTCAATAAATAAATAAAATAAAATAAATTATCCAGAATGGGGCAGAATCAGGTACTGCAGGAGAGTGGGGTTGACAGAATACAGGGAGGTCATCTCGCGCAAACCATAGTGCCTTTCCATTTCCACAAGGCAGTTGCACAACGTGCCTTTCATCTTGCACTAGCCAAAGTGCCTTTCCATTCGCACATTGGATCCAAAACACTGCTCTCTTTGAAAACACATCACATTTCCCCTCCCCATATTTAAAAGCCTCAGTGTTGAAGTGAGCACTCACACTTTACGTTGTGGTTGCCCTTTGCGGAATCGCATGCAGTGCTACAGTTCCCAGGGAGCTTACTGGCAAACAAGGGCTGGCTTACCTCTCAGTGTTATTATTTGGAGGGTCACACTCAGCCTCAGTAATCAAGTTTCTTGCTGGGAGGTGGGGCCAGCCCCATTTATAAATAGGGGCGGAGCCAACAATAGCCAGGCAGTCGGCTCTGGAGATTCACCCATCCTACCCTCCCTTAGTTTAATGTTTTCTTGTTTGCAGGTTAACTTTTTCTTCCTCTTTAGCGGGCGCTGCTGCGGTCTTTGACTGGTTGCTGTTGAAGGACCGGGAATAAATTTCCCTGCATTGGCAGGTTTTGTCTTCCCCGTAGCAATTCGCCACAACTTTGGCGGTTATGGCCTTGGGTGGAATCCTTTAGTCTTTTCTTCCCTATAATGGGTCGGGTGGGCGTGAAGTGGTGACTCACCCCCCTGCAGCGATGATTCCAGGGTCCCCCTCTTAAAGGGGTGATATATAATGGGTGTCACTGGTCATCCACTGAAAGGGCGTTAGTGAACTACCCTGCGTGTGAGGATATGGGCTGGGCTGCCTTCTACACTTATGTCTCGCAGAGCACCCCAATATCCCATTTACCCTGATGTGCCCTAGTTCCCCCCCGGCTGGGGGGCTGAGTTGGATACACGCCCAAGGCCTAAGCCAAGGTCTTCCTACATTCGGAAGTTTAATAAAGTTGTGGCCTAATTTTAATTCCATATAACGTTGTCAGAGTCTCTATTCCTTCCTTATGATCCCTGGGGGCTGGGGCTGTCGCCGCCTGGTCACGTAATGTTTGCACAATTTTTGATCCGCTGAGCCGCTGATATAAAATTATGTTGCAATTATAAAAGTCTGATATGCTTTTATTTATAAAAAACTTTGTTTGCTGTGGCCTGGTTTGTTAGGTTGGCGCTGCTACATTTCTTGGAGTGTTACAAAACCACAAGCAACAGCTACCAAAGGCAGCAGATGGGCATCTGCTATACACAGTAATTAAAGAACTTGCCTCAGAAGAGGAAACTGATTCTGCCCCAGTTAGGTCAATGACAGCTTAACCCTAGAATCTAAGTGCATGGGATTCATATATTTGCTTCTTGCTAATTATAAAGCCTTTAATCTCCAATTCAGTTTTGTGTTTGTGTGTGTGTTTTGCTTTTGGAATTTGCATCCAGAGAGATGTAGTTGTCAGTAGCTGTCTGAGATTTGCCGGATATCAAAATTCCCAGACAAATTTGGTGTACATTGTGGATGTTAACAATTACCTCAATACGACTTGACACTATTCACTGGTGTATGTCCAAAAGCTGGGGTTATAAATCTTTGTTGTTGGACAAAGTTTGTCAGGTATTGACAGCATTTGTTTGATGTTAGAAGTGAGTCAGAGACCCTCAAAATAAAATATGAACAAAATTGGTGAAACAGCAAAGCGTTTATTGATTACAAAAACGTTCTTGCAAATCTATGCTCTCAAATGTTTGCAAGAACGTTTTTGTAATCAGTAAACTCTTGGGCGTGCTCTGATCCATGGGGTCACGAAGAGTCGGACACGACTTTCTCACCTGGTCTCAGATGCAAAGGATTGTAGATGTTCAAAATCCCAAATACAAAATGCTTGGCTCCTAGAAATTGCCTTTGGGATCTACATTTCCAGATTCTGAAATAATCCCAACATTTTCTTTTTAATTATTTGCATCGGCCACTAGCCATAGCAATAAAATAAAATAGAATGTACTGAACAGAGAGGTAAAAACTACAGAAAATACCATATTTTTTGCTCTATAAGACTCACTTTTTCCCTCCTAAAAAGTAAGGGGAAATGTGTGTGCGTCTTATGGAGCGAATGCAGGCTGCACAGCTATCCCAGAAGCCAGAACAGCAAGAGGGATTGCTGCTTTCACTGCGCAGCGATCCCTCTTGCTGTTCTGGCTTCTGAGATACAGAATATTTTTTGTTTGTTTGTTTTCCTCTTCCAAAAACTAGGTGCGTCTTGTGGTCTGGTGCGTCTTATAGAGCGAAAAATGCGGTACTTGCTACGGAACTCTTTCCATCCTAACCTGCTTGCTTTCTTGAATTTGGTAGAAATAAAAACAAAAGGCATACCTTGTGGTCTGGTGCATCTTATAGAGCGAAAAATACGGTACATTTGGGGGGTTTACATCAATAATCCAATAATAGATCTTATTCTAATTGCCCCCACCTTGCAGTTTTTGCTGTCACCTGATCATCTTGATCTGCTAAAAGGACGGACACAGTAGGAATGGTTGAGCGACCCGGAATGGACAATAGTAGAGGGGTAATAACCTCACTCCTCAAATCTTTATAAAGAGTGCAAGCCAGAAACACATGAGCCACTGACTCAATGCTGCAACGTTGAATGTGGTGTATAAAAACCATTATTAATATGAATTCAGAAAATATTAAGATGGCACTCACTATTCCCTACTTATCAACGTAAGATAATTAGGCACCCTACTTTTCTGTTGGGGAATTACCTAATGGTTTGGTTTTTTGAAGCCATCTTGGAATTTTAACTAACTCCTTTACCTGCCCACAAGATGTTCAAAACTGCATTATCAGGTGATTCCGTAAGACCTAATTTAACCCATGCCCTCTGGGGCTATTCTTGTGTCTTTCTCGAGACTAAATTTAGAAAGCAGGATTAAATTTAGAATTAATTAAAAAGGAAACAAATGTCCTTGAGCGGAGAAGTTAAGTCTCGTGGTTTTCCATTCAGTGGTGAAAGCCCAAAGCAGTTTTAAATATTAATTGACTCGTTTTACTTTTTTTTAACCCTCAGTTTTTAAAAATAAACATAAACCAGAGCAAGGGAAGGGAGGCAGAGAAACCACACCTTTCTTTGTAAGTGGAACACGGCTCATCTTGGGTAAAAAAAAAATTATTAAGATAATTCAGCATTCATACATACATATTACAAATATACAAACATACATTTCATACAATCCCTAAAAATATTCATACATACCACACTCAATCCCACAGATACTTCCTTTTCCCACCACCATCCCTCACCCCTCACCCCACCCTTGTGTTAGACTTCCAATCTACTCAATTGCAATTTCTTTCCACTTCTATTACTTTCTGTCACACGCTTTTAAACCAACTTTCTACTTCTTTGTCTGCTGCACATTGTTATCCATCTTAATTAGGATTTCAGTAATTATAGCGGAACTTGTTTATTCTAATAGGCGTTCTGATTTTTCAATATGATTTTGCAGGTATCCTTTAAACGCCTTCCAGTCCTTGTCTATCTTCTCTTTTGAGGGCCTTCCAATTTCTCCCATTGTTTTGGATACATTATAATACTCCAATAATTTGGCAACCCACTCTGCTTTTGTCGGTATTATACCACTTTTCCAGTTTTTCACAATCAATAGCCTTGCGGCTACTGTTGCATATAACTATAATGTCTTGTCTTCTTCCTTTAGACTTCCTGGTACTATTCCCAACAGAAAACCTTCTGCTGTTTTCCTAAATGAATATCTGAACATTTTTTTCATTTCATTATATATTGTTTCCCAAAATTGCTTGATGTTTAAACAATTCCACCATATATGCATCAAAGTACCTTTTTCAGTGTTGCATGTTTCATTATTTTTTATATATGTTGGAAGCTGCCCAGAGTGGCTGGGCAACCCAGTCAGATGGGTGGGGTATTATTATTCTTGAATAGGATGTCTCTATTTTCATCCAAAAAATGTTGGAGGGTATGGCATTGTTGAAGGCTCTGTTGTCCTGCACTCCTTTATTTTGCAATAGTCTGTCCTCCGCTGATTTAAAAGCCAAGACAGTATTTGTTCTTTTGTGAGTAGCGGGAGGGTATAATTACTGGTATATATCAGCAGCTGCACTGTGAGAAATGGCAGAGTGCGCAACACATGCTCTAGTGTCCATGTGCTGAACTTTGATGCATGTCAGTTAAAGAGCGACATAGAGATAGAACTCTGGGGGGAACCCTAAAGATGGACAACCTTGGAAATAGATGAGAAAAGTTTTAGCAAAGCTAAAAATGGGAGCAGTGATGGCAAACCAGGCGTGGCATTAAATTAATATTCAATGGATAGGTTTTTAAGGCAAATAGCCTTTGAGCTAGGGGGGTGAGGGGTTAGCATATTGAGATGGCGCTGTGGGTTAAACCACAGAGCCCAGGACTTGCTGATCAGAAGGTCGGCGGTTCGAATCCCCACAACAGGGTGAGCTCCCGTCGCTCAGTCCCTGCTCCTGCCAACCTAGCAGTTCAAAAGTACGTCAAAGTGCAAGTAGATAAATAGCTACCGCTCTGGCGGGAAGGTAAATGGCATTTCCGTGCGCTGCTCTGGTTCGCCAGAAGCGGCTTAGTCATGCTGGCCACATGACCCAGAAGCTGTACACCGGCTCCCTCAGCCAATAAAACGAGATGAGCGCCGCAACCCCAGAGTCGGCCACAACTGGACCTAATGGTCAGGGGTCCCTTTTTACGGCAGCAGTGAGCCACTGGAGGTTTTTGCTGACAGTGTATGTCTGTGACAGACATTGCTGGGTGTCCTGAATTTATCTACTAGCACTGGCGTGCTTTCGAACTGCTAGGTTGGCAGGAGCTGGGACAGAACAACGGGAGTTCACCCCATCGCAGGGATTCAAACCGCTGACCTTTTTATCGGCAAGCCCAAGAAGCTCAGTGCTTTAGACCACAGCCCTCTTTGGCCTTCTGTAGATGGTTGTTGCGGGTGGCGCTGTGGTCTAAAGCACTGAGCCTCTTGGGCTTGCCGATAAAAAGGTCAGCGGTTTGAATCCCTGCAACGGGGTGAGCTCCCGTTGTTCTGTCCCAGCTCCTGCCAACCTAGCAGTTCAAAAGCACGCCAGTGCTAGTAGATAAATAGGTACCACTGCGGCGGGAAGGCAAACGCCGTTTCCGTGCGTTCTGGCTTCCATCACGGTGTCCCGTTGCACCAGAAGCAGTTTAGTCATGCTGGCCACATGACCTGGAAAGCTGTTTGTGGGCAAACGCCGGCTCCCTCATCCTGAAAGCGAGATGAGCACCACAATCACATGGTCACCTTTGACTGGACTTAACCGTCCAGGGTTCCTTTATTTTTTACCTTTAGATGGTTGTTGAATTCTGTCCAAGGAGCTATGTGCACCCATCTTCTCCTTCCTTCCCCCTTCATGAGTTCCAAAACTACAATGGAGAGGAACATAAGGAGATATGATGCGTTGCCTGTAGAGTTCTCAGGGATCACTAGGTACTGGAAACACTGGGAGTTTTGCTGTCTGGGCTACTGGGGCTGACGGACTGGTGTGGTGTCCTCTTTGATGGGATGTGTGAGGATGTGCTCTGGGAATGCCACAACCATTGTGAATACATTGGTTACCACCCTCTATGGGTTGCACTGACCGCCCAGTCCCTGCTTGGTGAGTACCGAAGATGCCAGGAGCATGTTTAGCTGTTGTTTTTCAACCATTTATATATATATATAAATACTTACCGTATTTTATGTTTGTTTCCCCACCCCCTTTGCAGGCTGGGCACATATTGGATTCAGTGACTGGTCTGCGGGCATAGCGGCAGTGTATCTTTGGATCTGGCGTAATGTGAGTACACTTGTTCCGTCCTTGTTGATACATAAAATCGCAAGAGAAAACAAAAGAAAAACTGCAAAAAAGGGGGGGGAATTTGAGAGGAGAAATACCGTATTTTTCGCCCCATAGGACGCACTTTTTCCCCTCCAAAAATGAAGGGGAAATCTGGGTGCGTCCTATGGGGCGAATGCAGGCTTTCGCTGAAGCCTGGAGAGCGAGAGGCATCGGTGCGCACCGACCCCTCTCGCTCTCCAGGCTTCAGGAAGCTATCCGCAAGCCTTGCAAGCCCGGTGGGAGTACCCGCGGGCTCACAAGGCTTGCGGGCAGCAGCCTGCTGCCCCTGTGAGTGTCCGCAAGCCTCGCGCGCCCGGCAGAAGGTCCCGCCGGGTGCGCGAGGCTTGGGGCGGCAGCCTGTCGCCCGAAGCACGGGGAGCCCTCCGGAGGGCTCCCCCTGCTTCGGGCGAGTGTCTGCAAGCCTCCCGCGCCCGGCAGGAGGTCCCGCCGGGTGCGCGAGGCTTGGGGCGGCAGCCTGTCACCCCGAAGCACGGGGAGCCCTCCAGAGGGCTTCCCCTGCTTCGGGCAGGTGAGCGCAAGGCTTGGGGCGGCAACCAGGGCTGGGGGGGGGGAATAATTTTTTAAAATTAATTCCCCCCCCAAAAAATGAGGTGCGTCTTATGGGCCGGTGCGCCTTATAGGACGAAAAATACGGTATTAACACAGATTTTAAAAGGCATAGAATTACAAAAGTGAGGAATTAAGATATAGGTTCTGGATTCCAATGGTTATTACGATCTATTATTCATTTTTTACAACACCACATGACTTTTAAAGTCTGTTTTAATGCTTCTTTGCTTTTATTATTTACTTATTTTCTTTCTTTTACATATTACTTTTTCTTATGCTCTCACCTTTTTGTCTTTGTTATTATTCAACAGTAAAATTGGTCCTATAACATGCAACATTTTTTTTTTTCATTTTGGGCCAGGAAAGCTTAACTAAGAATGAATGCTTTAAAGACACAGGCATTTGGTGATCTCATATAAAAAAGTTATTTCACTGTAAAATAAAAGGTTCTGTGGTTTTTTCATGATTTTCAACCAAATGAGTTTATAATGATAAGGTTTTGCATAATTCAAGGGAAAATAGGGTGCTGTCCATTTTTAACAGATTATTAAAGAATAATCAAAAGCCAAAGATTTGTCTCAAAAAAAATTGATAGATTTAAACGCAGAGGAAAATATTTTATGTATATTTGCCTTAACATTTCCATGTCGTTTTTCTGTACATAAGCAGACAAACAGAACACTATGCTTCAATCTGTCTTAATGTCAAAGAGAATTTATTTATACACAGCAAAATGTATCAAGTCTCCTAATATTCAGTGGAGGTGTGATGCTGGTAATGCTGATTTAACTGACATTTGGAAGCATTTATAAAAATTGAACCTTACTGCAAAAAGTAGCAGGTTAATAATAGTTAATTGTCATGCGTCTGTGCATCAGGGCTCCTATGTTTCTTCTCCCTCCCATCCTCTCTTTGGTGTCACCACAAGGAGCAGATTAGAAGCTTTCACTCCTGTCCTGGGAAAATTATTGTTAAAGATAAAATAACCAAGCGGATAGAAGAACACACCTTGCTAAAGCAGAACCAGCCTGGCTTCTGCGAGGGCAAATCTTTTTTTTTTTTTTCCCAAAAACTTTATTGGTTTTTACAATATTATCGACAAACAAACACACAAAACAAACAAACATAGCAAACATAAATCATAACCTTATTAAAAATAACAGTTATTAACTTTGTAAAGCGACTTCCTCATTTCCCCTTGGTTGAATTTCACTGCATATTCTTATAACGGTTTTCCAAATCTCAATTTTTATAAACTTTA
The DNA here is from genome assembly GCF_965112155.1 of Podarcis liolepis. Classification (NCBI taxonomy): domain Eukaryota; kingdom Metazoa; phylum Chordata; class Lepidosauria; order Squamata; family Lacertidae; genus Podarcis; species Podarcis liolepis. The sequence goes on along the minus strand of NC_139559.1, from coordinate 90,236,209 downwards.
ACTTGAACATTAACATCTTTAAATCTTCTCCTTATAGTATTGAACATATTCTTTTATCGCTTAACATAAATACAATCCTAAGCCCATTAAATATCTGGAAGCTATTTCCAGCTAGTTTGACTTAACAAATTTAGCTAAATAATCGTTAAATTTATTCCATTCTTCCTGATATTCCTCCTCCTTCTGGTCGCGGACTCTTCCAGTTAGGTCGGCTAGCTCCGAAAAATCCATCATCTTCATCTGCCATTCTTCTACTGTTGGTATTTCTTGGGTTTTCCACTTTTTAGCTAACAAAATACGAGCCGCAGTTGTGGCATACAAAAATAATTTAACATCTTTCTTGGGAAATTCCAAACCTGTTATTTGTGAGGGCAAATCTTGTCTTACGTGCTTATTAAGTTTCTTCAATAGTTTCAACAAGCAAATCTGAACACCTTCATCTGCCCTACCTGCAATAAAACATGTCTCTCCCATGTCGGTCTCTACAGCCACAGCAGGTGCTGTAACTCTCCAATGGTTTGACTTTACCCCCAAAGAAATATTCTTCCATCATCTCCTGAGACAGACAGATGCTAACGACAGCAACAAGAGATAGAGGTTGACAATAGTGTACTTAGGCTTTGAAAAAGCTTTTGACATGGTAAGGCTCCTGAGTATAGCAGTCGTAGGATAAGAGGAGAGGTTCTCCTGTGGATCAGGAACTGGTAAAGAAGCGGGAAGCAGAGAGGAGGAATAAAAGGGCAGTTCGAGAGCCAGTGTGGTGTAGTGGTTAAGAGCAGTAGACTTGTAATCTGGGGAACCGGGTTCGCGTCTCGGCTCCTCCACATGCAGCTGCTGGGTGACCTTGGGCCAGTCACACTTCTCTGAAGTCTCTCAGCCCCACTCACCTCACAGAGTGTTTGTTGTGGGGGAGGAAGGGAAAGGAGATTGTTAGCCGCTTAGAGACACCTTTGAGTAGTGATAAAGCGGGATATCAAATCCAAACTCTTCTTCTTCTTCTTCTTCTCCTGATAGAGGGATGTAGAAAGTAGAGTCCCCCAAAGAGCTGTATTTGGACCTGTAAGTTTTAACTTCTTCACAAATGATCTAGAGCAGGGTTTCCCAAACTTGGACCTTCAGCTGTTTTGGGACTGCAGTTCCCATCATCCCTGACCACTGATCCTGCTAGCTTTGGATGATGGGAGTTGTAGTCCAAAAACGGCTGGAGATGCAAGTTTGGGAAATGCAGATAGTTAGGAGTGGGCAGTGCGATGGCCACATTTGCTGATGATACTAAATTCGGCATGGCTGTTAAAGCCAAAACAGATTGTGAAGAGTTCCGAAAGGACCTTTCCAAACTGAGTGAATGGGTGGTAAAATGGTGAATGTGGCTCAATGTGAACAGGTGTGAAGTGATGGATGCTGAGGCAAAAATGTCTTAATTTCACATATATGTTCAGGGAGCCAGAACTGACAATGACTGAACAGGTTGGCAGCGGATACCAGATGAATGCCAACCCAGTGTTTAGCAGCTGTGAAGAATTATTATTATTATTATTATTATTATTATTATTATTATTATTATTATTAATTTGTACCCCGCCCATCTTGCTGGATTTCCCCAGCCACTCTGGGCGGCTTTCAACAGAACATGAAAAACAGAATAAAACTTCAAACATGAAAAACTTCCCTAAAGAGGGCTGCCTTCAGATGTCTTCTAAAAGTCAGGTAGTTGTTTATTTCCTTGACAACTGACGGGAGGGCGTTCCACAGGGCGGGCGCCACTACCAAGAAGGCTCTCTGCCTGGTTCCCTGTAACCTCACTTCTCACAGTGAGGGAACCACCAGAAGGTCCTCGGAGCTGGACCTCAGTGTCCGAGCTGAACGATGGGGGTGGAGACGCTCCTTCAGGTGAATTCCATGCCAATTCCATGCATTAGGAAAGGAATAGGAAATAAAACGGTTGGTGAAACCATTATACAAATCTATGGTGTCACCACATTTGGAATACCATGTGCACTTCTGGTTGCCTTACCTCAGAGAGGATATTGTAGAGTTGTAGGGGAAAGGTTCAGGAAAGGACCATCAAAATGTTCAATGGGATGGAGTGACTTACCTGTCAAAGCGTTTGGCATCTTTTTGGTTTAGAGAAAAGGCAAATAAGATGTGACACAATAGAAGTTTATGAAAGAATGCATGGCATTGAGGAAGTGGATAGACAAAAGTTTTTCTCCCTCTCTCATAACACATGGACATCCAACAAATGTGGGAAATACGGGAGAGATAAAAGAAATTACCGTACTTCTTCACACAGTACATAATGAAACTATGGAATGTGGTCTCACAAGAGGCAGCAATGGCCAACAATTTGGATGCCTTAAAAAGTGGATTAGGCACATTCATGGACAAGCCTATCAATGGCTACTACCTCTACTGTCAAAGGGATTACATATCCAGTTATGGTTGCTGAGAACTTCAGGTTGGCAAAGTGCTGTTGCACTCATGCAAGCTTCTCATGGACATCTGGTTGGCCACTGGGACAACAGGATTTTGGACTAGGGGCGTGGTGTTGGCCTGATCCAGGATGCTCAACTTGCATTCTTACATTCAACCAACCACTGTTTAGCACCATGTACAAACCTAGTATACCTGAAGGAGCGTCTCCACCCCCATCGTTCAGCCCAGACACTGAAGTCCAGCTCCGAGGGCCTTCTGGCAGTTCCCTCACTGTGACATGTGAGGTTACAGGGAACTAGGCAGAGGGCCTTCTTGGTGGTGGTGCCCGCCCTGTGGAATGCCCTCCGATCCGATGTCAAGGAAATAAACAACTACCTGACTTTTAAAAGACATCTGAAGGCAGCCCTGTTTAGGGAAATTTTTAATGGATGATGTTTTATCATGTTTTTAATATTCTGTTGGGAGATGCTCAGAGTGGCTGGGGAAACCCAGCCAGATGAGCAGGGTATAAATAATAATAATAGGTAAAGGTAAAGGGACCCCTGACCATTAGGTCCAGTCGTGGCCGACTCTGGGGTTGAGGCTCTCATCTCACTTTATTGGCCGAGGGAGCTGGCATAAAACTTCCGGGTCATGTGGCCAGCACGACTAAGCTGCTTCTGGCGAACCAGAGCAGCGCACGGAAACGCCGTTTAGCTTCCTGCCGGAGTGGTACCTATTTATCTACTTGCACTTTGACGTGCTTTCGAACAGCTTGGTTGGCAGGAGCAGGGACAGAGCAACGGGAGCTCACCTCGTCGTGGGGATTCGAATCGCCGACCTTCTAATCGGCAAGTCCTAGACTCTGTGGTTTAACCCACAGCGCCACCCACATCCCTAAATAATAATAATTAATAATAATACCCCACCCATCTGGACAGCTTAAAACGTATTATTATTATTGGCTGCCATTAATCTTAACTAGAGTTAGTTAAACCAAGCCAGCTTCATAATCCATGGTTTGCAATTGGTTTGTTTCTGCTAACCATAATTAAGACTAGCCACAGTTTGTCCAGGTTCAAACATAGAAAGACCACAAGCTGTGGTTCGTCAAACCTTCAAATATCCTCCTCCCAGATATGCCAGAAGTGAGGGAGAGTATGAGGGGCTAGGTGCAACTTCATAATGATAAATCATGGTTTATCATTAAGTCTGAAAGAGGCCCAAGGGATGGAACCAGCAGTATCCTTCTGTGAACACCACGGTGCTTGATCCATAGGAGCTTCTGCTAATAGGTGAAGATTGCCTAGCACTTTCTTTCTATCTTACTTCCCTCTACTGCACCCCTTCGTATCAACTCCTGTGTTCTTTTGAAAGGTGCCCTGATTCTCTAGAGCAGATTTTTGTGGGTTCAGGGGTTGGCAGAGGGAGCAGAGAATCAGTACTGGGAACTGCCTTTGTGTGAGTCGAATTCCACTTATGGAATATATGCATTTAGCCTAGGGATTGGGGGTGAGGGGCAGAATTCAACTCAGTTCTCATGTAAAAACAAACCTGCCTGATTCCCATGTTCTGAAACAGCATGTGACCTGAAATACAGGCATCCTCCCATATTCCCACTTCTCCAAATTTTGCAATGCCGTTCTCCAGTAATAAGTAGAAAAATACACATACCAAGGTAAAGTGTGCATAAAAATGCAAATAATAATTACAATAGCATACAAAATCCATTATATTAAGGAGCATTGCTATGCAGAAATGTGTATATTATGAAAAATTCACTCAAATGTTTATATTAGGAAAAATTACCACTAAAATGTGGGTGAATGTTCATGATGACTTAAAAAAAATGACAATCTGATGTGGAAAATGTGGACAGCTCAACTTAATATTGAGAAACTGAGAAAAATGGAAATTGATAGATTTCTAACCCAATATATCTTTGAGAGTCTGGTGAGATCTAATGTAACAACAGTTATTCGTTCCATTATTAGAACCAACTTACTTTGTTCAAAGGTCTCCAGGGACAGACATCAAAAAAAATTCGATACGCATGCAACTAATTCATTGACTTTCAAGCTTCCCAGTCTCAGTAAATCCTTTCCACATATACCGATCTTTTGAGAGAACCAACCCTGAAAATCTCCAGCAGAATCCTTGCATGTTGCTGAGGATTCTGGGATTTGTTCTGAGTACACACTCAGTTCACATGAAATATTAGTCAGTTTGCAGTTCTCCCAACTGGTTGCATGTTGTAAGTGAAGACTTAGAGTTATTATTTTTCCTGGTTCGCAGTATCACTGAGAACATACATACATACATACATACATACATGGTTTTTCACATTAAAATTTTGCAGTCGCATATCCAACATACAACATAGAAACAAGATTCCAAAGAATCTATTGGACTTCCTTCCTTCCCTTTGTGGGTCCTATTGTTAATTATTTCCTCCTGCATCTTTTATAATAATCCAAATCTTTTACTCCTCAATTGTGTCCAAAATTCACCATTAAACTACAAGTGTTATTCCAGTCCTACTAATGATTTTAACTGTTTACAATGGTTTTTAAGATAAGTTATAAATTTTCCCCATTACTTATTAAAATCTTCCTGGTTTCTGATTCTTCCAGTCATTTTAGCCATTTCGGCATAGTAACCTGCCATTCTTCTCTGGTAGGGACTTTATCTTCTTTCCATCTCTGAGCCAATAACATCCACGCAGCTGTGGTTGCATACATAAATAGTCTTAGAATTAGACTTAGAATTTCTTTCATGGAAGAGCTTCTACCATTACCCATTAAACTTCCTGCTCTTGTTTAAGATTTGTTGATATGCTTCCAAAAGCTCTGACGAGTTTAAACAACGCTAAACTAAATTCACAGGACACCTATTTGCCTGACGTGTTAAAATGGTGGGAGACAGACAATGGTAACTGGGATAAGAAACTGGTTAATATTGCTAAGCCGCAGAAAATGGAGGGTCAGTGTTGTTCTTTTTGCTGCCACTAATGCCACTAATTTCAACTTTGTTGGCCGAGTTCACATAACTTTTAATGTCGAGTGAAATTTTGACCCGGGTGCATTTAAAATGTTTCCATCGTTCCAAAGAAGGAACTGCATTAACTCTGCTAAAGAGGATAGACTTGAGTAAATCCACTAACCCTCTCATCAACCCCAGTGAACTAAAGTGAGGCTGACAGGGTACTGCGTCAGCCAGCCCCAGGTTGACTTATCTTCTTCCCATCATATGACCTGTTTTAATCTGGTATGGTTTTTTTATGCCAACACATCTTGCAACATTTTCAGAGATAACAGGCCACTACAGAACAACACACGGTTTTCAGTATGGAGAGACATTTTGTATTTGTAACAGCTAACATGAGCCATGCAACCCAAAATGGGGAATTGGTGCCAAGTGTGCTGGAATAAAGTTGAATACGATTTTTTATTTTTCACAAGATCTAGACCTCAACAGTTGGGAAATAGATAGTTATCACTGTCTTATGTGCTTTTAGGGTGATTAAGCTGGTTCCCAGTTCCCTATATTTAGGCTGAGTGAATAGCCTAAATATAGTAACCACTAGGCTAAAAAAATAAAAATTGTTTTGGGTGAATGTGTCACAGACCTTTCAGGTGTCCCTGTTTTCCAGGGACAGTCCCAGATGTACAAAAAGCTCTCCCAGTTTCTGATTTGATCCCAGAATGTCATGCTTTACCTTAAGATGTCCCTATTTTCATCGGATACATATTAGAGGGTATGGAATAGGACGTCCCTCTTTTCATTGGAGAAAGGTTAGAGGCCATGTCTTCTTGGGTAAAAAATATGGGGGAAGATATTTTCCCCATGATACTTCAATGCATGTGTAGATTGCCACATGTAACAATCATATATGTAAGCATTTTGCTGTATATGCATGCAGACTATTACCCTTACCAAATATTGTCAAAGGAGGGGAATTTGCTGCTGTAAGATGCATGTGCTATAAATTTCATGTGTTTTTCCATGAGGGGAGTGTGTGTTTGTCAACATCCAAGTGTTTCCTCTGTAAGAAAACGATGCAGTTTAAAGTATAAATGATAAAATATAAAGCCCCATATTATTTCCCCATATTATCCTGCAGAAACTCCAGCTTAAAAAACCCTCAGAAATGGTAAATCTGGAGATCTTGGACAGAGATATAGGCTAGTACAGGCATAGGCAAACTCGGCCCTCCAGATGTTTTGGGACTACAACTCCCATCATCCCTGACCACCGGTCCTGTTAGCTAGGGATGATGGGAGTTGTGGTCCCAAAATGGCTGGAGGGCCGAGTTTGCCTATGCCTGGGCTAGTAGCAGCCATATATCCCCCGTAACAGGAGTGGCCGCCAGACATTGCTGGACTACAACTCCCAATGTCATTGGCCATCCCATGCTGGCTGGGGCTGATGGGAGTTGAAGTCAAACAACATCTGAAGGGCACCATGTTGGCTACTGTCTAGCTTCAGCTCAGTGTTTTTTCAGGCTGAGGCAATTTACCTGCTCCATCCCTGAGCTATTCCCCCTTCCCTTGCTTTACTCTGGTGCCCTGTAGTCCCTCAGGCCTTGCAAAATTCAAGGAAGTAGTAAATCTATATTTCTGTAATTAATTTGCTGCATAGTCAAGATACGTGTCTCTTTTGATGCTAGCCTGTTCATACTTGCCGCTCCAGTTTTGCTTCCTTGGGATATCTCTGGAGGCCAAACAGAACAAAACCCAAATCAAATTAATTTCTAATTTCAAACGTAGCAATATTGTCTCACCTTCAGAACCACACACCAGAAAAAGTCTCCAAAACCACTTGTTAACCGTCTGCAAACTTTTTTTTGCAATTCATGTTAAACCACATTTATTTGGTTTACCAAACTGAAAGCTACAGGGGTCGCAATGCTTGCAGTTCATATGTCTGCCCTGCTAGCTCATAAAACAGGAGGGACGTCTGATTTTTTTACAATAAAAACAGCACAAACGTGTGGCAGGGAAGTGAACTTTCTTACACACACACAAGCCTGCTTTCCCAGTCACCATCACTTGGGCTGCTTTCCCCACAGTCCACCTCTCTAGCGCCAGCTATGAGCTGCCCTGGTGATGGAGAGGTTACTCACACCTCACCAAACAAGAGGACACAGATTTGTACAAAATTTGCATGTGCTGACTTATACCTAAAGCTGCAAATTTAGAAATAATTACTGTAATTTAAATAGAAACGTAATATTTTCCCCTAGTGGTGCAAGCTGTGACCAGGAGACCTCTGCGCCTAGTTGGTCTGCTCTCCAGGTATTAAGTGGAATGCGGGTGGCGCTGTGGTCTAAACCACTGAGCCTCTTGGGCTTGCCGATTGGAAGGTCAACAGTTCGAATCCCCGCAGCAGGGTGAACTCCCGTTGCTCTGTCCCAGCTCCTGCCAACCTAGCAGATTGAAAGCACAACAGTGCAAGTAGATAAATAGGTACCATGGCGGCAGGAATGTAAACGGCGTTTCCGTGCGCTCTGGTTTCCGTCATGGTGTTCCGTTGCGCCATAAGTGGTGTAGTCATGCTGGCCACATGACCCGGAAAGCTGTTTGTGGACAAACTCCGGCTCCCTCAGCCTGAAAGCGAGATGAGCGCCGCAACCCCATAGTCACCTTTGACTGGACTTAACTGTCTAGGGGTCCTTTACCTTTACCTTGTGGTGTAGCTGGGCAGTTTAAGGGCCTTCTTCTCCTGACTGATGGTTAATTCTCCTTAAACAGGACTTGGGTCAGGCAGTCCTCCAATAGAGCAATATCTTTGTACAGTAGGGTACATAATGGCCTGCAGAGTGGGTTGGTGGAAAGAGTGCCTGAAGTGACAAAATGCAGAGATAAAATTATTCCTCGCTCACAGACGGGCACCATGTGGTGGAAAAACTGCATTCCCTCTACTGCTTTATATTCGAGCGAGGAAGATGTGATTAAACTAAAGTGGTGGCCTTGTTTGGTCTATTTGGCCCCTGAGGAGCTGTGGTGTTTTTAACTCAATGGCACATAAACAAAGGTGCTTCCAAAAAGGGTGGGTCTGTTCATTCCAAGTTGATAAGATTCTACTTTTAAAAGGGGTAGGGGGACATAGCCTCTATGGTGTTTTCCCCCTCCCAATTTCTTCTTGAAATTCCCTCCACGCAACACCATCTAAAAGAGCACCTGAATGCTTGCTTCCTTCACCTTTAAACTAAAATTACAATGGTACCTCAGGTTACATACGCTTCAGATTACAGACGCTTCAGGTTAAAGACTCCGCTAACCCAGAAATAGTGCTTCAGGTTAAGAACTTTGCTTCAGGATGAGAATAGAAATCGTGCTCCGGCGGCGCGGCGGCAGCAGGAGGCCCCATTAGCTAAAGTGGTGCTTCAGGTTAAGAACAGTTTCAGGTTAAGAACGGACCTCCGGAACAAATTAAGTACTTAACCCGAGGTACCACTGTACTTGGAAGGAATAAAGAAGCAAGTTGCCAAGGTAGCTCCCAATGTGAACCGACTCTTCCATCTCTGCCAGGGGTAGAGAGGGATGGGGAGGTCTGAGTTTGCCGTGTGAGCTGTGTGTTTTATCCAGTTTTGTCACCGAGCAAAGAAAGAGCAGCTCTGCATTCCCAGCTTGAGGCTAATTCACTAGGACCCTCTAAAATAACACACTTTTCAATAGTACTATGCTTTTTTGAAGCCAAAGGGACTTTTCAATAAATTCAGGTTGGGTGCGGTCCAACACAAACATACCTAGAAGGTCCAAGTTCCTTGTTTTGAAAATCTCCTTTTTAATTTTTGAAGACTTAGGTTGGCCCCCAAACTACACATACAACCATTTCCAGGGCCAAAATACTGGCTGCGTATCAAATCAAAGGATCAAGTTCTTGTTTTGGCATCTATCTGTCTCGAGAGACAACAGAGTGCCCTTGCAGGGGTTGAATAATAATAATAATAATAATAATTTTTATTTATATCCCGCCCTCCCCAGCCAAAGCCGGGCTCAGGGCGGCTAACAACAATCAAATAAACAATCAAATAATAACACATTCTAAAAATATTTCATTATAAAAATTAGTTAAAATCAAATTGATGGCAACCGATTAAACAAAATTCTGTGCAGGTTGCCAGAGGAGGGAGTCAGGCTGCGCCCTGACCAAAAGCCTGGCGGAACAACTCTGTCTTGCAGGCCCTGCGGAAAGATGTCAGGTCCCGCAGGGCCCTAGTCTCTTGTGACAGAGCATTCCACCAGTTTGGAGCCACAGCCGAGAAGGCCCTGGCTCTAGTTGAGGCCAGCCTAACCTCTCTGAGGCCTGGGACCTTGAGGATGTTATTATTTGCAGACCGTAGGTTTCTCTGTGGGGCATACCAGGAGAGGCGGTCCCGTAGGTACGAGGGTCCTAGGCCGTATAGGGCTTTAAAGGTTAAAACCAGCACCTTAAACCTGATCCTGTACTCCACCGGGAGCCAGTGCAGCTGGTATAATACCGGATGAATGTGCTCTCGCAGCGAAGACCCCATGAGGAGTCTCGCCGCGGCATTCTGCACCCGCTGGAGTTTCTGGGTCAGTCTCAAGGGCAGCCCCACGTAGAGCGAGTTACAATAATCCAGTCTGGAGGTGACCGTCGCATGGATCACAGTGGCTAGGTCAGGACGAGAGAGATAAGGGGCCAACTGCTTAGCTTGGCGGAGATGAAAAAATGCCGCCTTTGTTATAGCTGTAATCTGCGACTCCATAGAGAGGGAGGTATCGAAGATTACACCCAAACTCTTAACGGACGGTGCTGGCACTAATTGCACCCCCGCAAGTCAAAGAGTTGGAGAATCACAGCGCCAGCTGTGGCTGCAGAGACTGATAACTCGTAATTGTTGTTTTTTGCTGTGTTAGAAGCACAGAAGTAACCTCTCTGGGGCGCAAGCCTGGGCGGTATGTACAGAGGTCTTCTTGGCCTCACGGATGTGGTCCGAAGGAAAGTAGAGCAAGACATTTGGCACCAGCTTGGCTGCAGGAGTTGCTGGAAGGAGGCATACAAGCCAACATACAACTGTCTTAGGACTCCAGTCCGGATTTTTGTAGGGTTTACTCCTTAGCCCAAAGACGTCCCACAAGGCAACTGATAAAAGGTTTGAGTACTGTCATGGAAAAGGACAGGTCCCCTACTTTGTCACTGCGGGCTGAATGCAATGTTTGTAGGACATCCAGACAGTTCTAAAAAACATGGGAAGCTGTGGTTCCTGGAGGTATATACATCATATGTGGTCAACTCAGGGTTGGAATGCATCAATACATTGTTTGTTTGTTGAACTTATCAGCTGCTTGTCACCCAAAGGTCTCCAAACAACTTTCAGTGAAGAAAAATATAGACAAATACATAGTCACACCTAGGTAAAAGTAAAGGTAAAGGGACCCCTGACCCTTAGGTCCAGTCATGACCGACTCTGGGGTTGCGGCGCTCATCTCGTTTTATTGGCCGAGGGAGCCGGCGTACAGCTTCCGGGTCATGTGGCCAGCATAACTAAGCCGCTTCTGGCGAACCAGAGCAGCACACGGAAACGCCGTTTACCTTCCCGCCGGAGTGGTACCTATTTATCTACTTGCACTTTGATGTGCTTTCGAACTGCTAGGTTGGCAGGAGCAGGGAATGAGCAACGGGAGCTCACCCTATTGCGGGGGTTCAAACCGCCAACCTTCTGATCGGCAAGTCCTAGGCTCTGTGGTTTAACCCACAGCACTACCCGCGTCCCTTGCAGTTAAATATGTCCAAACTTAACTTCCTTCTTTCCTGGATGGCAAGTTTACGAGTGTGTATATATAATAATAGATCAGAAAAGCATGGAATATCTGTAGTAAACAACGACGCATCACAGGGAGAACCCTGCGCCCTTTAATCACATTCTACATAGTCTGTAGCAAGCTTCTAGTCTAGACTTCTTTTAATAACCCCTTTAAAAAACTGGATATAGCGTTCTTTTTCTTTTAACTTTATGAGATGTTAATAGGAGACTTATTCATTATGATTTCATAAGGAGAGCAATAATTATAAAGCTGTAACAACATAAAAGTACATGTTAGCAGACTCTGAAAGCATGTAGCTCATCTGCCCGTGTGTTTACTGTTTTCTTCCTTGATCCTGTTAGTGTCTGTCAATCCAATCACGGCAATGGAAGGGCAAAAAGAGCTTAGTTTGGAAGAGGAACTTGAAGCACCGGAAGCTATACATACAGGTAAGAAAGCCTTGTTACTCGTGGGCTAATGTCTCTTATGTGTCTCTTGCACTATGCATCCATAGTAACAGCAACAAAAACATTGTATGGATTATGACCCATTATTAAGTAAGTATTCAGGAATATTCATTGCTTTGGGAAATTGCAAGGGACACTGGCATACATCACTCTACATGTGAATGAGGTAAATCTGAAGAAAGTAGATTTCAACTATTGTTAAACATCAAGCACCAAGGGCCCATCAATGAGGAACTCGACAGAGGAAGAGAAGGACTTTATCAATGGTAGATTAGTGGGGACATAAAGTTTAATATACAGTGGTACCTCGGGTTACAGACACTTCAGGTTACAGACGCTTCAGGTTACAGACTCCGCTAACCCAGAAACAGTTAAGAACTTTGCTTCAGGATGAGAACAGAAATTGTGCGGCGGCAGCAGGAGGCCCCATTAGCTAAAGTGGTACCTCAGGTTAAGAACAGTTTCAAGTTAAGAACGGACCTCCGGAACGAATTAAGTTCTTAACCTCAGGTACCACTATATTCTGCCAGTGGAGGTTACCTTTCTAAGGAATATCTCCACAGCAGAATGCCTTAATTCTTTGCCTGCTATGGCAGGTACAGTGGTACCTCGGTTTTCGAATTGCGGCGCAATTTGGAGCTGGGGTGCATGCGTGAAGCACAATTTAGCGCTTCTGCACATGTGCGAGCGGCAAAACCCGGAGGTAACCCTTTCTGGTACTTCCGGGTCGCCGCGGGACGCAACCTGAAAAAACGTATCATGAAGCAAACGTAACATGAGGTATGACCGTACTGAAAATCTTACTTGAAAAGACAAGAATGTTAAAGTTATACTTATATTATGATAGATGGATAGTCGTGCATTTTTTCCACTCAACAATTGTTCTGTTGTACCATATGTTTGAAGCAGTTGCACTGTATTAAATGCATTTTTTAATGTTGTTTATACTGGGTTTTGCTTTTCAATGTGTGTGTGTGTGTGTGTGTGTGTACACACACACACACACACACACACACACACACACACACACACATATGTTGAGCATTGTGCATTTTGCATTCTTGCCTTTAGTAAGCTCCAGCCCTTGACTCATTGTTCTGAACGTCGAGGCAGCTGACACCTCCTAAAAGAAAGAATACAAAATAACAACCACCTTTTCTTCTCCTAGGGCCTAAAGGGGTGATCAACGACTGGAGAAAGTTTAAATTGGAAAGTAAAGACAGGAACGCCCTTCCTGTAAGCAAGAAAGAGATTCTCATCAGACAGATGTCTTCACCCTATCGCTCTCAAAGTAGGGACGATAAAGACACCAGGGAGCGATTCAGTCGCAAGGTAAGAGAGTGGGGGGAGATACACAATTGAAGTGATTTAATGGGGGTGAAGAATCAGAAAATGCCATCAATGCACTGAGCAGCCATGCCACCACCTGCATTTCCAGAATTCACGAGAAGAGTGGGTGTGCTGTTATACACACATAAAGATCCTCCACAGAAGAGAAAATTCTGGTCCAGTCAGGATTCCCCCTTGCATTCTCTTTGGCAATCACTTATAGTTGAGTAAGATTGCCTTCCATGAACACGGTTTTAACAGTGGTTCTGTAAGTGACTATGGAGGCCAATTCTGGATCCACACATCCTTCCACAGTGGGGACATAGGTTTCCGGGCGGGAGTTGTTCACGGTGAGGGTTTGCCAAGCGTGCCTTCCTCTTAGCACGTTTCTCCTTTTGTCCTGAGCTTGAGCATCTTCAAAGCCCATGAGACCTTTGGGAAAGGCTGTTCTCCAATTGGAGCACTCACAGTCCAGTGTTTCCCAGTTGTCGGTGTTGCTACTACATTTTTTTTTTTTTTTTTAGATTTGCGTTGAGAAAGTCTTTAGACTTCTTTTGTTGACCACCAGCATTACACTTTCCATTTTTAAGTTTGGAATAGAGTACAGTGGTACCTCTGGTTACATACTTAATTCGTTCCGGAGGTCCGTTCTTAACCTGAAACTGTCCTTAACCTGAAGCACCACTTTAGCTAATGGGGCTTCCTGCGGCTGCCGCACCACCACTGAGCGATTTCTGTTCTCATCCTGAAACAAAGTTCTTAACCCGAGGTACTATTTCTGGGTTAGCGGAGTCTGTAACCTGAAGCGTATGTAACCCAAGGTAACACTGTAGTTGTTTTGGAAGATGATAATCAGGCATCCACACAACATGACCAGTCTGGGAGGAGTGTCAAAGCCCCTCGCAGAACTACAGTTTCCAGAGTGGCTTAACAATCCATTCCTCTCCACAGAGAACTCTGAGAGTTGTAGCTCTAGGAGGAAATAGGGGTCTTGTAAGGTCTCTCAGCATCCTCAGCTCCCAGAATTCTTTGGTGGAAGCCATGACTCCTTAAAGTGGTGTCATAGTGCTTTAAATCGTGTGTATGTAGTCTTACCATGCTGAAGTATTCACAAAACTAAGCCATGCTGGAAAAACAAATGAGTTCATATGTTCAATCCACTCTATTTTATTGTTGTGGGCAAAGGCCATGACAAATGCATACTGCAACAGATCGATGCAGCAATGCAAGAGTTTAAAATTCTGAACCCTACATCATGTCAGGAATACCTAAGAAGCCAATCTCTGTTTCTCCACAGCAGTTTACAGCAAATTAATCTAGTTTTCTCTTTCTGATTTTGCTAGTGGAGCAAAAAGAAAGCCACTTTGTGTGTTACATCGGCATTAATGTCACTCAAGAGAAAACAAATTGCTTCCTCGAGGGTATTCATACTGCCATAACTCAACAAGAGTTGCAAAAATATCTATCCACAGTTGCAAACATGGCTTTGGCAATTTATCCACCTGTGTATTTCTTTGCCCGCTCAACTCCCTTTATTGATGTCCTTATTTACAGCAAAATCATAACCATGCCTACTTAGATGTAAATCCTATTGAACTCGCTGGTAAGTGGGGTTAGGACTGTTGCGTTAGTAAAGGTAAAGGTAAAGGGACCCCTGACCATTAGGTCCAGTCGTGGCCGACTCTGGGGTTGTGGCACTCATCTTGCTTTATTGGCCGAGGGAGCCGGCATACAGCTTCCGGGTCATGTGGCCAGCATGACTAAGCCGCTTCTGGCGAACCAGAGCAGCGCACAGAAACGCCGTTTACCTTCCCGCCGGAGTGGTACCTATTGATCTACTTGTACTTTGACGTGCTTTTGAACTGCTAGGTTGGCAGGAACAAGGACCGAGCAACGGGAGCTCACCCCGTTGTGGGGATTCGAACTGCCGACGTTCTGATCGGCAAGTCCTAGGCTCTGTGGTTTAACCCACAACGCCACCCGTGTCCCATGCGTTAGTATTCAACAGTATTCTTGGTTATGAGAGCAGGATGCAATAGAAGTCCCACCCTTGAAAGCTGCTGTTTGCATCAGCAGGGAAGTTTCATCCACACCAAGAGTATGATCATAGATACAACTTAAAGAAAATATCTGTGCTGGTCCCGGGGGGGAAAGGTACTAATACCGTAGCCGAAGTTCAGTCCAGAGTCACTAGCAGGGTAGACGATCACTAGATGAGACGTGAGGTCCGAAACAGGGAGCCGGGCGGGGGAGCAGGAACGCTGGTAGGGCAGCAGCAGGAAGCCAGGCGGGTAACAGGAACACTGGTAGAGCAGAAGCAGGGAGCCAGGCGGGGAACAGGAACACTGGTGGGTCAGCAACAGGCAGCTGGGCGAGGAACAGGAACACCGGAGAGTCAGGAGCAGGAAGCCGGGCAAGGAACAGGCACACTGGGAGTGCAGATCTAGGTCTGGGTAAAGCAGGTACTCCACAACGACGTTGCTCCCGCAACCTGGGACCGGGCTGCCTGACCTTTATCTTCTTCTAAGGCCGGGGGCGGTCCCGGCCCCCAGGAGCCCCGCCTCTCCTGGCCTTAAGGCGAGCACTCCTCCTGGGAGAGACCAGTTCCCTTCACCTCTCTGCCCTAAGCCTCTGCAGTTCAGGAGAGGCCGAAGGGTTACTGGGCCCCGGGGGAGGCTCACCTGTAGCCACTGAGTCCTCCAGCACCTCTGGGGCCAGAATGGTCTCACCTGGTGCCTGCTCCTGAGGATCTGGCACAGGTGCAGGCTCCTCAGCATCTAGGCCTTGCCCCAGTTCAGCCGGCCCTGGAGGCGGGGACTCCTGTGCCGGCTGGGATTCCTCCGGTTCACTCTCAGACTCGGAATCCCAGGCCATCACAATATCATTGAAAGTTCAAGAAATGGCACCCAAGTGCTCCTCTCCTATTCTTAAAGTTTTCTCCTCTTGTTCCATTAGGTTCCATGGAGCGAAGTTCGTTGAGTAAACCACTGTATTCTGTAATAAGGGACATGCGTGGTGCTGTGGTCTAAACTACTAAGCCTCTTGGGCTTACTGATCAGAAGGTCGGCAGTTTGAATCCCTGCAACGGGGTGAGCTACTGTTGCTCTGTCCCAGCTCCTGCCAACCTAGCAGTTTGAAAGCACAACAGTGCAAGTATATAAATAGGTACCGCTGCAGTGGGAAGATAAACAGTGTTTCTGTGCTCTCTGGTTTCTGTCACGGTGTTCTGTTGCACCAGAAGCGATTTAGCCATTGTGGCCACATGACCCACAAAGCTGTCTGTGGACAAATGCCGGCTCCCTCATCCTGAAAGCGAGATGAGCGTTGCAACCCCATAGTCGCCTTTGACTGGACTTAACCATCCAGGGGCCCTTTAGCTTTTTTTTTAACCTATTACCTATTCCATAATAATTCCGCTTACTCTTCCAAATGTTTCCAGATGAGCGTGCAAGAGTACGAGCTAATTAACGAAGACATGGAAGACGAAAGCTGCCTACGGAAGTATCGCAAGCGTTGTATGCAGGACATGCACCAGCGACTGAGCTTTGGGCCAAAATACGGCTACCTTTCGGAGCTGCAAAACGGGGAACAGTTCCTGGAAGCTGTTGAGAAGGAGCGCAAAACCACCACAGTCATTGTCCACATCTATGAAGATGGCATCAAGGGCTGCGAGGCACTCAACAGCAGCCTGTCGTGCCTTGCTGCCGAGTACTCCACGGTGAAATTCTGCAAGATCAAGGCTTCCAACACAGGGGCCGGAGACCGTTTCTCCACCGACGTTCTCCCAACGCTTCTTGTGTACAAAGGTGGGGAGCTCGTCAGCAATTTCATTAGTGTAACCGAACAGTTCAGTGAGGAGTTTTTTGCTGTGGATGTGGAGGCGTTCTTAAATGAGTACGGGCTACTACCGGAGAAGGAGATTCCAGCGCTTGGGAATGGCAACCTGGACGAGCAAGAAGTCGAATAGTTGACGAGATCTCTAGTCCTTCCAGGATCTCCTGCCCCTCCGCAGTACATATTGCAATTGGATCTCAGCTGGACCCATGTTCACTAAGCAAATGTTACTATGTGCCGAAAGCAAGCGGTATAACATATTTAAATGGCAGTATGTGAAACGGGCAGTGCAATCCTTACTCAGAAGTAAGCCACATTGTTCAACCGCCCAGAGTGGCCGGGGCAACCCAGTCTGATGGGTGGAGTACAAATAATAACAACATCATCATCGTCGTCATTACAGTGGTGCCTCGCAAGATGAAAAGAATCCGTTCTGTGATTCTCTTCGTCTAGCGGTTTTTTCCATCTTGCGAAGCAAGCCCATTGAAGGATTAGCGGATTAGCGCTATTAGCGCTATTAGCGGCTTTTAGAGGCTTTTAGTGGCTTATCTGCTGATCGGATCAGCTGATAAGCGGCTTAGCGGCTTAGAAAAAGGGGGGGAGGGGAAAAAACCAGCAGGAACTAGCAAGACATTTTCGTCTTGCGAAGCGAGCCCATAGGAGATTCGTTTTGTGAAGCACCTCCAAAACGGAAAACTCTTTCGTCTAGCGAGTTTTCCGTCTTGCGAGGCGTTCGTCTTGCGGGGCACCACTGTATTATTATTCCCAAATAAGTGTGTATAGGATTGCAGCCTAAAGCACATACATCATAAGGACATGAGAAAAGCCCTGCTAAATCAAGCTACAGGCCCATATAGTGAAGCACCCCATTCTCACAGTGGCTAGATACCCGTGGGAAACCCAAAAGCAGATCACAAGCACAATCTCACTTTCCTGCTCATGATTTCCAGCAACTGGAGGCATCAAGTGCTTTCATACATTACACTCACACCGTAATACCAAAAGGTTATAGGAAAGTACAGATAAGTGTAAAATTAAGAGACATATGCATACACACACACACACACACACACACACACACACACACACACACAACCTAGTCAGATTTCTAGAAGAAGAGTTAACTAACATTTGGGTGCCAGGTATGCCTTTTGTTTTTATTTCTACCAAATTCAAGAAAGCAAGCAGGTTAGGATGGAAAGAGTTCCGTAGCAAGTACTGTATTTTTCGCTCTATAAGACGCACCAGACCACAAGACGCACCTAGTTTTTGGAGGAGGAAAACAAGAAAAAAAATATTCTGAATCTCAGAAGCCAGAACAGCAAGAGGGATCGCTGCACAATGAAAGCAGCAATCCCTCCTGCTGTTCTGGCTTCTGGGATAGCTGCGCAGCCTGCATTCACTCCATAAGACGCACACACATTTCCCCTTACTTTTTAGGAGGGAAAAAGTGAGTCTTATAGAGCAAAAAATACGGTAGATCAGTGGTTCCCAAACTTTTTTTGGCCATGCCTCACCTGAGCATCTATAAAATCCTGGTCCCGGTCCCCCCCCCATGACATATAATTCTTATTATTCAAAAAGTGAACTCCTAGTCATGTGGAGGAAGCCTAAAAGGCCATTCACTGTTAATAACTCATTCTCAAATTGCCCCCCCCCCTTAAAAATCAAATTGCCCCCTGTTGGGAACCACGGAAGTAGATGCAATGTCACACTCCTTACAGCAGTTTAGGAATTTGCAAAGTGGGAAGCTGCCGGAGAGCAATCTGGACAGGATGGAGTTTTTGTAGTTTTTTTATCATCTGCAGGATGAAGTCAGTGGCGTAGCGTGGGTTGTCAGCACCCGGGGCAAGGCAAGTAATTTGCGCCCCCTAACCCGTGGATTTGCGCCCCCTAACCCTAACCCCCAGATGTTGCGCCCGGTGTGGCCGGCCCCCCCTGCACCCCCCACGCTACGCCACTGGATGAAGTGGAGAATGTGTGGAAGGCAAAATTGCTCCAAGCCTCTCAATGAACAAGTCACTGTGGTCCAGGAGAAATGGAAGTGGTGCCAAGCCTGCAGAGAAACTTTGGCTCAGCTGCTGGAGATATAGCAGAGCCATTAGCAAGCTGATGAAGAGCACGGGAAAGGTTTTGATTAACTGAGCTGCTTTATCAGACAGGAGAGCAGTGAGGAGCTGAGCTGGGTTGCCTAGTGGTCACTGCATAATCAGGGCAACTCTGGAATCTGGCCCAGGCTCTCTGTGGGTTTGGATGAAACACAGGCAGTTGCCTTGGTTTACTTCCCTTGGTCTACGTGCCCGGTTCTCATGAATGAGCTAAATCAGTATAATAATGTAAAGTGGAGATCGCACAGGTATTTTCAAGTATTTAACTGATGTCATGCCTTTCATATAAAATAGCTTAAAAATAGCTTTAAAATTGGCCTTAGATTGGGAGAACCAGCAAACTGGCAGTAAGCGATGTGGCACTTTGAAAGAGACATTTTCTCCTAGTATCAGATACCGTCATGTAAAATGGGAATAATAATAATATACTACGTGGGATGTGCAGTGCATGCAATGAGGGATTGCAAAAAACACTTTTCAGACAAAAGGCATTTTGCTAGCACACTATTATGCATAATAGCTGAAGAGAACATAAGCACAGTTCACTAGATGGCAACAATTAAGTGCTATACAGCTGAAAGATAATGAAACACAATAAGAGACTGGGCTATTCTAGACATAACAGACTGCAGGTGAGCGTGAGAAATGGAACTTCAAGACATCTCCAGCTGAGCATTCAAATGTAATTTCCCCAAAGTTTAAAATAATTGGAGAACTATATCCAATTTGGTCTTTTGTCTATATGTTTTATTTATTGGTTTAAACAGTTTTACCCCTTTTTACCATAATAAAACTCTTAGTTTGTAAAAAGCAATTGTCTTAATAAAAAGAAAAGACCCCCACATGATAATACTCTGATTAGGAATTGCTTGCCTAAGGAGTCATGTTCAGTCAGAGCTGTTTAGAAAAGCTACTGCAACACTAACAGCTAATCAAGTAAATCATATTTGCGAACCATACTGAACTTGCACATTTTAGCTCACCTTCTAATAATTGTGAAGTTGTGACAAGTTAGGGGGGGTTGGCTAGAAAAGGCATAAAGTTTCAGATGTATTTTAACATACGTCTTTATTAAATATAATTATGTAACGTTGCATGCTATGTAATTTTCTTTGGTCTTTGCTCAAAAATGCAAATTATTAACCCTTTATATTATGTGGTGAAGTAATTAATAAAGTCTACTTTAAAAAAAACCACCTAACCAGCTTGGCCAATGACTGGGGATGATGGGAGTTGGAGAAGTCCAACAACTGAAAGGGCATTCCTGACCCAGGAGATTAGCCATTTAGATACCTCGACATCCCGTTTTGTCTATTTAAAGGATTTTTACCCTGCCAAGAAGGTTCCCAGCATGGCTTACAGAAGATCAGCAACAAGCAAGACAACCTCTGCATCATGTCTGTAATCTGAAAGATGGCACTTCAAAGGATGGGGAAGGGTGAGAATGACTGCTCTCCATATCAAATAGAGGGTGCCCTTAGCGTGCCTGTGCGCACCCCCCCCCCCGATCCTACGTGACTCCCAGCAGAGCTCACCTGCACCACCTCTCCAAGTCACAAACCTTGAGGTTCCCGCCAAACCACAGCTCAAATAACCAATCGCGACTGGGGAGGCGGAGCCAGGGGAGTGGACCAAGTAAGGGTAGGGTCCGCTCTTTAAGCATAAAAGGGGGTGGAGCCTCTAGAGGCTCCAGGGCATAGGTAGGCAAACTAAGGCCCGGGGGCCAGATGTGGCCCCATCACCTTCTCAATCCGGCCAGCGGACGGTCCGGGAATCAGCATGTTTTTCCATGAGTAGAATGAGTCCTTTTATTTAAAATGCATCTCTGGGTATTTTGTGGGGCATAGGAATTCGTTCATTCCCCCCCCCCAAAAAAAAGAATATAGTCCGGCCCCCCACAAGGTCTGAGGGACAGTGGACGGGCTTCACCTGCTCTACCCTCCCTTTGTTTAGGCCTTTTATTGCAGGTTAACTTTCTTTCTTCAGGGACACGGGTGGCACTGTGGGTTAAACCACAGAGCCTAGGACTTGCCGATCAGAAGGTCGGCGGTTCGAATCCCCGCGATGGGGTGAGCTCCCGTTGCTGAGTCCCTGCTCCTGCCAACCTAGCAGTTCGAAAGCACCTCAAAGTGCAAGTAGATAAATAGGTACTGCTCTGGTGGGAAGGTAAACGGTGTTTCCGTGCGCTGCTCTGGTTCACCAGAAGCGGCTTAGTCATGCTGGCCACATGCTGGCTCCCTCGGCCAATAAAGCGAGATGAGCGCCGCAACCCCAGTGTCGGTCACGACTGGACCTAATGGTCAGGGGTCCCTTTTCCTTTACCTTTAATGTCTTCTTTACAGGTATGCGGGTGCTGCTGCGGTCCTATGATGGGTGCTGTTAAAGGACTGGGAAGGAATTTTCCCTGCATTGGCAGGTTTCGCCTTCCCCGTAGCAAAACGTCACAACTTTGGCAGTTATAGACCTTGGGCGGAATCCTTTAGTCTATCTTCCCTGAATTGGGGGGGGGGGTGAAGCAGTGACACACACACACCCCTGCCACAGCGGCGATCCCAGGGTTCCCTATTAAAGGGGTTGTGTTGAGGGGAGTCACTGGCCATAGACTGAAAGGTTGTCAGTGCACTCCCCTGTGTTTTGGTGAAATGGGAGGCGGGATCTCTGCTTCAACATACGTCTTCCAGAGCCAGCCCAATTCCCAGACAGACTGGATAACCTTGATGTCTCCCAGATCCATAGCTGTCAACTTACAGATTTGAAAATAAGGGACCAGCAGCCTTGAAAATAAGGGATCAGCAGCCAAAATAAGGGATTTTCCAACACAGGTATGTTCAACTTCTGAGCCCCTCTGAGCCAATGGCAGAAAGCCCAGCCAGCAGCCAAACGAAGCCTCAAGCCGCAAGGAAAACCACTGTCACCTCTCCGCTGGGAAGCGCTGAGCAAAGGCGAGTCCCCAGGCAACGCAGCCGATTTGATCAGCACAAGGCTTGCAAGCTCTACCCCCCAGTAGTTCTTAGACTTCTTATTGGGTGAGCAACGCAGCCAAGCAACACAGTTGGAGCCTCCCTCCTCCCTGGCCGGCAGGGAGGGAGGGAGGGAGAGGAGCTGCTTCCTTTGAAACCCGGGAAATTTAAGGGACATCATCAATAAGGGACAGCAGCAGGACATGGCGCTGGGATAAGGGACTGTCCCACCAAAGAAGGGACTATTGACAGCTATGCCCAGATCCCCAGCTGGGGACTGGGAGGGATAAATGCCCAATGCCTAAGCCAAGGTCTTCCTACATCTGAAAGTTTAATAAAGTTGTGGCCAACTTTAATCCCATAACACATAATATCTACACGAAGCCGCTGGAAGAGATCATCAGGGGGTTGGGGCTGGGTGTTCATCAGTATGCAGATGACACCCAGCTCTACCTCTCTTTTAAATCAGAACCAGTGAAGGCGGTGAAGGTCCTGTGTGAGTGCCTGGAGGCAGTTGGAGGAGGGATGGCGGCTAACAGATTGAGGTTGAATCCTGACAAGACACAAGTACTGTTTTGGGGGGACAAGGGGCGGGCAGGTGTGGGGGATTCCCTGGTCCTGAATGGAGTAACTGTGCCCCTGAAGGACCAGGTGCACAGCCTGGGAGTCATTTTGGACTCACAGCTGTCCATGGAGGCGCAGGTTAATTCTGTGTCCAGGGCGGCTGTCTACCAGCTCTACCTGGTACACAGGCTAAGACCCTACCTGCCAGCAGACTGTCTCGCCAGAGTGGTGCATGCTCTAGTTATCTCCCGCTTGGACTACTGCAATGTGCTCTACATGGGGCTACCTTTGAAGGTGACCCGGAAACTGCAATTAATCCAGAATGCGGCAGCTAGACTGGTGACTGGGAGTGGCCGCCGGGACCACATAACACCGGTTCTGAGAGATCTGCATTGGCTCCCAGTACGTTTCCGAGCACAATTCAAAGTGTTGGTGCTGACCTTTAAAGCCCTAAACGGCCTCAGTCCAGTATATCTGAAGGAGCGTCTCCACGCCCATCATTCAGCCCGGACACTAAGATCCAGCGCTGAGGGCCTTCTGGCAGTTCCCTCATTGTGATAAGTGAGGTTACAGGGAACCAGGCAGAGGGCCTTCTCGGTAGTGGCGCCCACCCTGTGGAACACCCTCCCTTCAGATGTGAAGGAAATAAGCAGCTATCCTATCTTTAAAAGACATCTGAAGGCAGCCCTGTTCAGGGAAGTTTTTAATATTTAATGCTGTATTGTTTTTAACACTTGATTGGGAGCCGCCAGAGTGGCTGGGAAAATTCAGCCAGATGGGCGGGGTATAAATACATTATTATTATTATTATTATTATTATTATTATTATTATTATTATTCTATAACACGTTGTCACGACGAGTCATTATTCCACTGGGGTGTCGCCTGGGGTCAGGGGGGGTCTCCGCCTGGGCACACAATAATAGAAAACTCAGGCACTGCTTCTTAGTGACAAAGTTCTTAAAACAATCGGCATGAATGGAGACTGCATCCCCGTAACATAAACTGTGCACAGAGCGCATCAGAAACATCAGATTAGTGCTATTCACTGTGGCCGTGGAGGTTATGCATACATGCAGGACTCTGCTTTGATGGTTAAGCGGTATTGAAAAACCAAGATCGCTTAAGCCCATCCCGCCCCCTCCTTAGAAAACAGTGCAGTTTTAGGAGATCTAATTATACCTGTCTATAAAGAAATAGCTAATTGAGGTGGCAGGCCAAAGCAGGCAAAAGCATGACTTTACCAGCGAATCTAAAAATTATCACACATGGCGCCAGCCAAGCCTCCCCATATTACAACTCTCCAACATTACTAATCAACGTTAAAGCTTTGATCACGCCATGAATCAGGATTTCTGCAGGAAGGCTAAGGCAAGGAAGGATGACAAACATTGGGATTATAAATCACCGCATGCAAGAGTCTTTATATCTTCCCCACATCATGAACCACATATTTGAAAATACTGTCTCTCTCTGTTCAGGTATTCACTTCCATGTGTTTTTAAATCATGTGGAGGGGAAAGTGGGATAACACCCCCCCCCCAAAAAAAATCCCCACCTGAAGCCTCAGCCCTTTGCATTTTGATGCTCTGAAGAGTTAATCCCTGCCCTTTTTCTAGAAGGAATAAGGTATTTTGTTTCTGCCATTGTATTCAAATAACCCCTCTCATCCTAAAATGAGCAGAACAAGAAAAAACACGTTGATTTGTCAAAAAAACAAAAGTGGTATATACTATTTTCTTACATCTTCAGTCTTGGAAACTTAACTATCATGCAACTGTACTGCTTTTATTTAATCTAGAGAAAATATCGTCCTAGACCATTGCTAGCAGATTAGAACCCTTTTCACCTAGAAGCGTGCTCTGAAAAAGTGGGAATCCTCACGTTTTTACTATTTCTTTAACCATCTGGATTATACGTACAAGTTAGTTACAAGGATCTGTGGAGCACCAGATGCGGACAGCCTTAAATAAATGTCGACATCCAGAATGTGGGCAATATCACCCCCTCAGTGAGCTCCCTAACCTGCCTCTGCACACCAAAACACGCTTCAAAGTTAGGTAGGTCTGCACGTACAGTATTTGATTATTCCCTACCCCAGTAACTTATTCTTTTGCAAGCCATGAGGAAGCCCCATCCACAAGGTCTGTGAAATCTTGCTCAGACAATTCATTCTCTCCCTCCCTCCCTCCCTCCCTCTCTCTCACTTAAAGGTAAAGGTAAAGGAACCCCTGACCATTAGGTCCAGTTGTGGGTGACTCTGGGATTGTGGCGCTCATCTCACTTTATTGACCAAGGGAGCCGGCGAACAGCTTCCGGGTCATGTGGCCAGCATGACTAAGCCGCTTCTGGCGAACCAGAGCAGCACACGGAAACGCCGTTTACCTTCCCGCCGGAGCGGTACCTATTTATCTACTTGCACTTGACGTGCTTTCGAACTGCTAGGTTGGCAGGAGCAGGGACCAAGCAACAGGAGCTCACCCCGTCACGGGGATTCAAACCACCAACCTTCTGATCAGCAAGTCCTAGGCTCTGTGGTTTAATCCACAGCGCCACCCGCGTCCCTTACTTACACACACACACAGACAAAATCTGTAAGGGAGCATTCCCAGACCCGTGGAAAGAGGCAGTCATTAAACTGCTTAAAAAAACATCTTTAGACCCGGCCAGTATGGCCAACTATCTCCCAGTCTCAAATCTTCCATTCTTGGGCAAGGTGATTGAGTGGGTGGTTGCTGAACAACTCGACACGCCTGGAGGATGCGGACCATTTGGATCCCTTCCAGTCGGGATTCAGGCCTCATCATGGGACTGAAACTGCCTTGGTCGCGCTGGTTGATGATCTCCGGCGGGCTAGGGACAAAGGTGAGAGCTGTTTCCTAGTTCTGCTGGATCTCTCAGCGGCCTTTGATACAATCGACCATAACATCCTTCTGGACCGTCTAAAGGAGCTGGGAGCTGGGGGCACTGTCATAAAGTGGTTCTGCTCCTTCCTCCTGGGCCGTGTTCAGAAAGTGGTGGTGGGGGATGAGTGTTCAGACCCAGGGCTCTCACTTGTGGGGTGCCTCAGGGTTCCGTCCTCTCCCCCATGCTTTTTAACATCTACATGAAGCTGCTGGGAGAGATCATCAGGGGGGTTGGACTGGGTGTCCATCAATATGCAGATAATACCCAGCTCTACCTCTTTCAAATCAGAACCAGAGAAGGCGGTGAAGGTCCCGTGCAAGTGCCTGGAGGCAGTTGGAGGATGGATGGCGGCTAATGGATTGAGGTTGACAGAAGTACTGTTCTTGGGGGGACAGGGGGCAGGCTGGTGTGGAGGACTCCCTGGTCCTGAATGGGGTAACTGTGCCCCTGAAGAACCAGGTGCGCGGCCTGGGAGTCATTTTGGACTCACAGCTGTCCATGGAGGAGCAGGTCAATTCTGTATCCAATGCAGCTGTCTAACAGCTCCATCTGGTACGCAGGCTGAGAGCCTACCTGCCCATGGACACTCGCCAGAGTGGTGCATGCTCTGGTTATCTCCCGCTTGGACTACTGCAATGTGCTCTATGTGGGGCTACCTTTGAAGGTGACGCGCAAACTACACCTAATCCAGTAAGCGGCAGCTAGACTGGTGACTGGAGGTGGCCACCGAGACCACATAACACCTGTCTTGAAAGACCTGCATTGGCTCCCAGTACGTTTCCGAGCACAATTCAAAGTGTCGGTGTTGACCTTTAAAGCCCTAAATGGCCTTGGCCCAGTATACCTGAAGGAGCATTTCCACCCCCATCGTTCTGCCCAGATGCTGAGGTCCAGCTCCGAGGGCTTCTGGCTGTTCCCTCACTGTGAGAAGCAAAGCTACAGAGAACCAGGCAGAGGGCCTTCTCGGTAGTGGTGCCTGTCCTGTGGAACGCCCTGCCATCAGATGTCAAAGAGATAAAGAACTACCTGACATTTAGAAGACACCTGAAGGCAGCCCTGTTCAGGGCAGTTTTTAATGTGTGACATTTTAATGTAATTTAATCTTTGTTGGAAGCCGCCCAGAGTTGCTGGGGAAACCCAGCCAGATGGGCGGCGGACAAATAAATTATTATTATTATTATTATTATACACACACACAAAAAAACCCATTTGTTCCATTTTCTCTTTCAAAGGATTCTCCACATCTTTCTCAACACCAGTGACTTCAGGCAGCATGGAAGACGCACGTACAGCCGCAGTGGATGGCAATACTCACCTGGAATCCACAAAATGGTTACAGATTTTGGCTATACCAAGTCTCTTTTGAGTTAACCATGGGTTTCAAACAGATTTCTCCCATCTGTACCTAGAGAGGCCAGGAATTCAACATGGGGCCTTTTGTATAAAGGACACAAGCTCTGCCACTGAGCTACAGAGCCTGTCTGCAAACTTCACTCATTGCTTAGAATTTCGCCCCCACAGCAGACACTGCACCAGTGAACGGAGAAATGACAAGTTTGGACTTAGCTTGTGTGCAGCAAGGAGAAAATTGGGGAAGAGGCACATTGGCTAAAGAAGTCTCCTTCCACCATTAGGCCAGCTACTCCAATCAGGTCCTCCAAGTCAGTTTCCTTGCTGATCAGCATAAAGAGGCTAATAGTGTGCAGACTTCCCCTTTATTTTGCTCCTCTTTGCTCTGCCCCAGCACACATGGCTGCACAAGAGGCAGGACTGACAGACATGGATTGACTGAGTGAATGCCATCAATTCTCAGTAACTGTTCTTAAAAATTTAGCAGTTAAATTCATTTCGATCCTGGAGAAACAGCAGGAAAACTACTAAATCACCCAGCACTAATGCTGATCTTGGTTGTGAATCTTTAAAGAGTAAAAGGCATACCTGGCCAATAAACAGTCAATGCAAGTGCAGCTGGGAGCCCTGAAGGCATAGACAAATAAATGCAAAATATGCAATAAAGGGACCGCACCTAAGGCCTCGGGTTTGCCAGTATTTTTACTGAAATAACAAATACAATCACCTTCTAGTAGGTTATAGGGATTAAGAGGCAGCAGGGCGTGTGCATGTGCTAATAAACCCCAAATGTTCTGCACCAAAGTAGCCGGAATTGTCTCAAGGAAAGCTAAAATGATGCAAAATTAACATGCTTCTACAGTCCATCCCCCAAATCAGCCCCAGCTTCAACACCGAATCCTCCTGTGCTTTTGCCAAATTGTGACATGTGCCTAGACCTAGATCTATAATTAAGTTCTAGCATGAAAGCTTATGCACTTACTAGCTTCTGACTGTCTTGCAAGGTAGGACCCCTGAAAAGTGCCCCAACCATCCATGTTTAGTACCGTAGTCTGAACACGTTGACAATTCAGACCTGATGTATCATAAAGCCTAAATCAGGTCTCTAGGCATTCAGTAGGGTTAGGATGAACAGTCACACGAGAGCCACCAAGCAAAGTAAGGGTGGCTAACTTATTTTGGACTAAGGGCCTCATCGACACAGGACCAACCCATGGACCGCATGCCTAATTTTAATAATAATAATAATAATAATAATAATAATAATAATAATAATAATAATAAATTTTATTTATATCCCGCCCTCCCCAGCCGAAGCCGGGCTCAGGGCGGCTAACAACACTAAAATAGTGCAACATTATAAAACATCATAAGAATTAATTAAAATCAAAATTGATGGCAACCATAAACTAAAGTATTGTAAAGATTGCCAAAGGAGGGAGTCAGGCTGTGCCCTAACCAAAGGCCTGGTGGAACAGCTCTGTCTTGCAGGCCCTGCGGAAAGATGTCAAGTCCTGCAGGGCCCTTGTCTCTTGTGACAGAGCGTTCCACCAGGTTGGAGCCGCAGTCGAAAAAGCCCTGGCTCTAGTTGAGGCCAGCCTAACCTCTCTGTGGCCTGGGACCTTCAAGATGTTTTTATTTGAGGACCGTAAGTTCCTCTGTGGGGCATACCAGGAGAGGCGGTCCCGTAGATACGAGGGTCCTAGGCCGTGTAGGGCTTTGAAGGTTAAAACCAGCACCTTAAACCTGATCCTGTATTCCACCGGGAGCCAGTGCAGCTGGTATAGCACCGGATGAATGTGATCCCGCAGCGAAGACCCCGTAAGGAGTCTCGCTGCGGCATTCTGCACCCGCTGGAGTTTCTGGGTCAGTCTCAAGGGCAGCCCCACGTAGAGCGAGTTACAATAATCCAGTCTGGAGGTGACCGTCGCGTGGATCACAGTGGCTAGGTCAGGGCGAGAGAGGTAAGGAGCCAACTGCTTAGCTTGGCGGAGATGAAAGAATGCCGCCTTTGTTATAGCTGCAATCTGCGCCTCCATGGAGAGGGAGGTATCGAAGATTACACCCAAACTCTTAACGGACGGTGCTGGCACTAATTGCACCCCCGCAAGAGATGGGAGTTGCCCCCTCAATCCCATATCGTCCCGTCCCAGCCAGAGGACCTCTGTCTTCGAAGGATTTAACTTCAACCGGCTCCCACGTAACCATCCAGCCACAGCTTCCAAGCATCTGATCAGTGTGTCTGGGGCCGAGTCAGGATGGCCATCCATCAACAGATAGAGTTGGGTGTCATCAGCATACTGATGGCAACCCAGCCCAAAACTCCGGACAAGCTGGGCGAGGGGGCGCATAAAGATGTTAAAAAGCATCGGGGAGAGAATCGCACCCTGAGGCACTCCACACACCAACGAGTGGCGGGATGACAGTTCCCCCCCAAGCGCCACCCTCTGTCCCCGACCAGAGAGAAACGAGCGCAGCCATTGAAGGACTGTGCCCTGGATCCCCACGTCGGCGAGGCGGTGGTCCAGAAGCTCGTGATCAACCATGTCGAAAGCTGCTGACAGATCTAGAAGAATCAGCAGCCCCGACCCGCCTCGATCCAGCTGTCTACGAAGGTCATCTGTTAAGTTACAGATAGGTAGCCGTGTTGGTCTGCCATAGTCAAAATAAAAAAATTCCTTCCAGTAGCACCTTAAAGACCAACTAAGTTAGTTCTTGGTATGAGCTTTCGTGTGCATGCACACTTCTTCAGATACTGGTCTTTAAGGTGCTATTGGAAGGAATTTTTTTTATTTTGACTAATTTTGAGTGTAAAAGTGATCATGACACATTTTAAATTTTTATTTAAGAAGAACGTATCCTGCTGACATCAAAGGAGGGGAAACGCAAATCAAATTGTCTCTCTCTCTCTCTCTCTCACACACACACACACTCATATATTTTCTTTAAATTTGGAGGGCACGGCAGAGTAACAAGATACATTTCGGGATAATATCACCAAAGTGAAACTTTGGGAACCAAGAGTACAAAAACTTTAAAAAAGAATGGGGGGGGGGATATAATTTAGCTAGGAGACCACTGCAAGCAGATGGAAACATTAGCAGGATTTCAATAACACTTGTAATGTAACAAATACTATGGGTAATGTGGATTGATTTAGAATACAGACTACGGAATTATATGCAGTTGTAAATGTTGGCAATAGGACCCATGGATGGAAGTCTTGAGATTCAGAGTAATCTCTATGTATGGATATGAATTTGGAATGTTATAAATTTATATCTGGAATATCAATAAAAGTGATTTCACAAATATATACTTTGGAGGTTGCAAAAACCTTTTGGCACCACATCAGGGAAATCCTCCTCTACCATCGATGGCAACACTTTCAGTTACATTGCAGTCAGCTATTGAGCTGTGCAGGAAACCCACACAGATGAGGCAAGCAAGGACTTGCCCTTCCTTCTTCCTCGTCCACCTTCTCAGTGGGGTTCCCCCTCAAGGCACACCCCTCACAGGTGTCTTAATTCACTTCACCCAGCAGCATGCAAACACACAAAAAAAGAAGGGCTAGGCCTTTCCTGCCCTTTGTTCATAAAAGGAGGGGGGGAAGCCCCTGAACTTCAACTTGAATGTGTCACGTTATAAACCAGGTGTTCCACCCTAGGCTATCCCACCTTCTCCCATTTCCAAGCGTAGAATGGAGATGTGTAAATCCCATTAGGCACGGTGTTATTAAAACCATCTGGCTTTGTAGAGCCATCCCACGGGTGGACAGCATGTGCCTACGAACGGAGGGCAAAGGAGACAACTGATGGACTGAGAATTAAACAGGTGGATATTCTTCGAGTCAAGTTCTCACTAGTACTCCCAAGTGAAGGGCTGGCACAAAACTCAGGACAGAGGGGGAAGCGTTACAAGCCCTACACTTCCCTCAAAAGGACACACCTCTGATGAATCAGCCTTCAGTGGCTCCAACCGCTGCATTCCCGGGCTTTCCCCGTTTTTCTTTTAACTGCTAGTTTCCTAAAATAGCATGTAAGACATAATTACTTCTGAGGTTTCCTGTCAGATCATAAATAGATCCCCCAGATAACAGGCATGATCATCCTATAAATTCAGAATCCCTTTGAACACGACCTCTCGTTTGTGGATGTTTTTTCCCTGTTGCGTGTTGGAAGAAGAGTAATCACGCAAGGGAGGCTTCTACAAGCCGGAGGGCCAAGTGATGACTGCAGCTCTCGCTTGCAAAATAGACTAGGATATTAAATCGCTAAGTGGCAACGCAACACCTCCATAGGCTGCTGCTTAGCTGCTGCGGTTTAAGAAAATGATGAGGATTGCGTGTCTACGAAAAAGGAAAGGGCCCAGCTATCTTTTCTTATACTAATGAAACTGCATCTAGCTGGAACGTAGCCTATTGTATAAAGCTAAATGTCACACCAGGGACATGGGTGGCGCTGTGGGTTAAACCACAGAGCCTAGGACTTGCCGATCAGAAGGTCGGCGGTTCGCATCCC
This sequence comes from Podarcis liolepis, assembly GCF_965112155.1. Taxonomy (NCBI): domain Eukaryota; kingdom Metazoa; phylum Chordata; class Lepidosauria; order Squamata; family Lacertidae; genus Podarcis; species Podarcis liolepis. Next base: position 90,204,981 of record NC_139559.1, on the reverse strand, counting down.
CACGACGGGGTGAGCTCCCATTGCTCGGTCCCAGCTCCTGCCAACCCAGCAGATCGAAAGCATGTCAAAGGGCAAGTAGATAAATAGGTACCGCTCCGGCGGGAAGGTAAACGGTGTTTCCGTGCGCTGCTCTGGTTCGCCAGAAGCAGCTTAGTCATGCTGGTCACATGACCTGGAAGCTGTACGCTGGCTCCCTCGGCCAATAAAGTGAGATGAGCGCCGCAACCCCAGAGTCGGCCACGACTGGACCTAATGGTCAGGGGTCCCTTTACCTTTACCTTTAAATGTTACACCCATTATTCTGGCCCCTTTTGCATTTGACCTCACACAACGTTGGCATGCAGCCCCAGGAGATTGCCAAGGCAGGAATGGGTCCCAAACCCTCTCTTAGACACCCCAGTGATGTTCCCAGAAATAGGGGGAAGGGGAGAACTAAGACCCATAAGGTATTTTTTTTAAGTGTTGGGCAGTTTAAAGAAGAAAGCAAACTTTGCACAATCGCACACAGCTTCGGCATTTCTAGAAAAACACAAAATAACAACTTTAACAATGGTCCTTTTAATTAGTAAGCGGAAAGGTAAGTAGACATTTGACCAATTCTTTGTGAACTTGGGAAAGTAATGTCGTATTAATCTGCCAATCGGTAGTGTTGGTCTCCCCCCCAACACACCCTCTTAAAAATCATACCACCTACACTATGGCATGCAGAAACAGGATAGCTGTTCTAAATAAGGATAGCTTCTGCTAATTGGCATTGTTAGGTGACACACTTGGTTGTTAAAGCAATTGGTTCTGGAAGCGTGCTTCTTTAGAGGGCATCTGGGGCGGCTGGAGTTTTCAGGTTGGCTCTTAGTATCTGAAGCCTAATCGCTGAAATAGTTGAAGGAGAAGGCTGCTGCGGATATTGCGACAGCCACTGCTATCACCACTCCTGAAAACGACAAAGGAAAGGCAAATTCAGTACGTAAAAAGGAGAACTTGATTGTCAAAAAGGCAAGGAGTGGGAAAGAGATTAGCAGAGACACAATGGAAGTCCCTGAAACACAGTGCTTGTTCACCAGCAACATTCAAAATATATAAGGGTTCAGACAGCCATTTCCATTCTCTTCAACGATATGCATATTTTCTCAATTCCATCACAGACAACGCAAAGTATACAAAATCAACATGCCGCACAATTGCACAGATCGACTCCAGGCCCCACCTTGCTTCTGTGTGTTGGATGTAACATGTAGCTGACAGGTCTGTGCACAAAATCTAATTTCACGATTGATACATGACCTTCACCCAGCAAGCTTGAAAGGTGTGAGCATGTGGGGTGCCCCACACTTATGAGGCTGAAGATGCAGAGAGGCTGACAGTTTTTACTGCCCCTGTTCAGATAAGGTCTGGAAACAGACTGAGGTTTACCAGATCTCTGCTGGCTAGGTTCAGCTTGCAGATAAAAAGATAGAGAGATAATTGACTGGATCTGGGCTAGATCTGCTCCAAATTTCAGGCACATTAACGTTACCACAAAATGTAGAAACAGGACCTTCAAAGCTGATTCACAGACACTATAAAGGTGTTGACACATATACACATCAATTACACATGACATGGAGCACATTAGGCAAGGCAGGGCAAGTGAAATCCTGTTGCTCCATCGTACATTGCAAAGGCTTTACCAGACATGTGACAATAACACTTCCTCTCTGTGCACTGACTAATCCCAGCCCCTTTCTTCAACTGCCGTTACCTTAGCTCAGGGATCTATCCGAGGCCTCTGACATGCGTAACTCATTCTATCCTTTTGCACTCGGAGATTCAGGCATCACAGATATCAACCACAACCACAAAAGACTCAGATAACAGATATCGAGAAAGACAGCAAGTGAGAAAGAATGGAAAAGATGAGAGACCGTAGACTTAATTTGTGTGTTTTTGTTTTTTACTTTCTCTAGTCGCTCCTATATGCCTATAATTTTATTTATGCTCTGCTCTAAGGCCAACAGTCAAACAGCTGTATCAGGACATTGCCTAGAGTAGTTTGTCCTGCCACCTTGCCCCATGCTTTTAGGAATAGATGCTTGTTCCCTAACTAAAGGGACGCAGGTGGCACTGTGGTCTAAACCACAGAGCCTAGGGCTTGCTGTTCGGAAGGTCAGCGGTTTGAATCCCCACAACGGGGTGAGCTCCCATTGTTCAGTCCCAGCTTTTGCCCACCTAGCAGTTTGGAAGCACATCAAGTGCAACTAGAGAAATAGGTATCGCTCCAGCGGGAAGGTAAATGGCATTACCATGCACTGCTCTGGTTCGCCAGAAGTGGCTTAGTCATGCTGGCCACATGACCCGGAAGCTGTCTGCGGACAAACACTGGCTCCCTTGGCCTATAGAGTGAGATGAGCGCGCAACCCCAGAGTCTTCCCCGACTGGACCTAATGGTCAGGGGTACCTTTACCTTTTACGCTAACTAAAACCACTCCCATTTTACAGTACATTCCCACACATGTCTATTCAGAACTAAGTACTGCTGGTTTCAGTGAAGTTTACTCCCAGGTAAATGGATACAGGATTCCTGCCTTTTTTGTTTTGAAGGAAAGGAAGGAAGGAAATTAAAACAAATGTTCAGGTTAACACAGCAGGCATCTGAATTCTGCTGCTTTCACGAATTGTTATAATTGTGCCCCTACTGGCATGCAGTATCCTAAAGGGGTGGGTAAGTAAGTGGAAAACACTGGCAAAACAGACTGCGTTTCTGTTCTAGTAGGACCCTGTCATGCCACCCTCAGTTCTTTATACCCAATGAGGCATCACAGATGACCTTTGAAATTGGGAAGCTCAACCTGATGCACTGTAGAGAGAATGCTCATTTGGGGCGCCAATATCAACCACAACGACTGCACCTGTTTCTCATTTCCCCCTGGGTTGTATTCGGCTAAATCCTGTTCAGAGTAGAGCTTTTGAAATTAATGAATCTAAATTAGTCATGCAGATAAATGCAATAGGTCTACTCCAAGTAGGACTAGTGCTGAATACCACTCATTGCTTCCATTGGTGCAAGAGCAATTGCTGGAGCCTACATACCTATATTTTGATGAAGCTTCAACAGAAGCACTTCTTTAGTCAACCGTTTCTCTTGCACAACATCTTGGAATTCCTTCAGGGGGGTTACTTCAACTGGTTTAAGAAAGAAGATACAAAAATGGTCTTTGTGGATTCACCCTAATCCCATTCTCACACACTTGTCTCCCCTCCTTGCCCAGTAACACATAGCTTTGTCCAAACTCTTCGGAAAACTGTAGGATCAGAAGCTCAGCTGCAAGTAAACATATGCAAAATGCATCTGTGTAATTTACCGTATTTTCGCTCTATAGGACGCACTGGACCATAGGACACACCAGACCATAGGAGGGGGAGAACAGGGGGGGAAAAAAATTTCTTCTTCTCCCCCTCAAAAACAAGGTGTGTTCAAGAGCAGGTCGGGGAACAGCACAAAGGCTGCACACAGCCTTGCCACTGCCCCCCGAGCTTGTGGGGCTGGCAGTGGGGGGTAGCGCTGCTTTCCCCCACCGCCAACCTCAAAGATCCCTGAAGCCTTTGGAGCGCAGCTTCGGGGACAGCCTTTCAAGCCTCCGCAGGGCGGCAAGGTGCCTTCACCCTGCCGCCCTGCGGAGGCTTTGCGCAGCCATCCCAAATCTAGAACAGCAAGACAGAGGGCTGCGCAGTGCCCCGTCTCGCTGTTCTGGCTTCGGGGACAGCCTTTCAAGCCTCCGCAAGGTGGTACACCCCTTCATTTTTGGAGGGGAAAAGGTGTGTCCTATAGAGCGAAAAATACGGTAGTCTGAGTACAGAATACGTACAGTCATGGGCCTTACTTATACACACACAACCCCTGAAATGAGTCTTAAACCTCATATCTCAGGGTCTAAAAATGCTAGGAAGGCTTTATCTCAACAACAACGCCAGAAGCGACTCAAAAGTGACTCACAGCTACACAGCTCTGTAGAGGCCAGAAGACCTATTGCTTGAGTTCATTAGGTCTTCCACTAGATAAGAAAGAATGAGTACAGGAGAAGGGATTACCCTCGCTGAAATCTTATTTGTGTTGATCTACTCAAGAGGACTTAACCCCTTGATGGTAGCAACAGGGATTTAGCGAAGGAAATTCCTAATGCAAAACGTATTTGCTTATGCTAAAGAATAGAAAAGCATAGCAAATTCCATATCCAAACAAGTTAGGGTTTTGTTTTTGTTTTTTTAAAGTGCAAGCTAATTTATGGATTATTTATTAATTCCAACTACAAGTGAGTCAAGTTAATTTGTTTTAGGGACTGTTAAGAAAGCTAACCAGAGAAGGACAGGAGAGCACTAGAAACAGTGGGTGCGACAGCATAAGGACTGAACTATGGACGCAAAATGGAAATTTTCAGTGGTGCCTTGGTTTACAACCATAATCCGTTCCAGAGGTCCGTTCGTAAACCAAAACAGGTTGTAACCCAAGGCGCGCTTTTGCCAATGGGGCCTCAAAAAAAAGGGGGGGGTCGTAATCCAAAAAAATTGTTTGTAAACCAAAAAAATTGGGTAGTAATAAAACGTGCACTTCCAGGTTTGAACTGGTCGCAATCCAAAATGGTCGGAAACTAGGCTGTTCGCAAACCAAGGTACCACTGTATAAGGTAGTCAACATAATCTATACAGTATTGGAGGGCAGAATCGCCTCGTCTCAAACAACCCAAGTTTCTAGAACTTTTAGCTGTCCTGTTGCCTTTTTCCTTTCCATTGTCCTTGCTTTCATGCCAGGACCATAGCCACAGGCGAGGGCTATTTTCCAAGTTTATACCCTGAATATTCAGTTTTGGTTTTACACAAAGAAAACAAGTCTTTTGCTCTTTTACTAAGTGCCAAACTAGATGTACAGTGGTGCCCCGCAAGACGAATGCCTCGCAAGACGAAAAACCTGTTAGACGAAAGGGTTTTCCATTTTTCGATGCGCTTCGCAAGACGAATTTCCCTATGGGCTTGCTTCGCAAGACGAAAACGTCTTGCAAGTCTTGCGATTTTTTCCGCTCCCCCCCTTTTCTAAGCCGCTAAGCCGCTAATAGCCTTTTAGCCGCTAAGCCGCTAAGCCTTTAATAGCCGCTAAACCGCTAATAGCGCTAATCCGCTAATAGGGTTGCTTCGCAAGACGAAAAAACCGCTAGACGAAGAGACTTGCAGAACGGATTATTTTCGTCTTGCGAGGCACCACTGTAATGCAGGAGGTTCCTGGCTGGCTCTCCAAAGACAACATTCTTGTTCTGATTTGGACTGGGGCCGTAGCGTTTCCCGCCGCGCTGTGGCCCCAATTCAAATACTGCCCATGTGCTATTAGCTGCAAAAGGAAAAACATACTGCTCAGGCATCATTTTGATTGGGGCTGCAACACTGGAAGCAGAGGAGATCATTCAAAGTTCCATGCTTTTAGGAAAAGAAAGATGTTGGAAGATTCCACCCGGGACTGTTTTGGCCACGTCTAGCTTGGTCTTTACTCAGAAAGGTGAATGAGAAGTTCCCAATTTCAGACTGAGTGCAAGGCCTAAGAAGCATTACAAGCTACTTTTTAAAAATAAATGTTATTAAATGTTATTATTTGTGGGGCCTGTAAGACAGAGCTATTCCGCTTGGCCTTCAATTTGAATTAGCCTGATCCTCTACTCCCTTTTCCCTTTCCTCTTCTATGAAGAAACCCTTTCTGGGACCCCACATTTAAATTTTTCCCTGGTCTCCATGCTGGTCCTAGTATGACCAACTTGGCCAGTTAGCCCTGGTGATCATTCAACGTCTACTGACTGGGGGGGGGGGAGTTCCTTCCAAAAATGACCCCTGAATGTTTGAATTTTATTGATACTGATGCTGCATTTTATGTTGTATTCTATGCTGTTTTTAAGTCGCATTTTAATCAGTGTTTTATATTTGCTGTTAGCCGCCCTGAGCCTGGTTTTTAAACCGGGAAGGGCAGGATATAAATAAAAATTTATTATTGTTATTGTTATTAAAATCATGTAGGTATTCTCTTACATTTAGAGTTTGGTTGTTTTGTACTGACCTTTGGCAGACACCCCACCACCACTAGGTGCCACTACCAAGTTTCCAGTAACGCCACCATTTAGACCAATATGGATGAAAGTGAATAGCCTAAACCCAACTTTCCCTCTTGCTTGGACATCACTTGTTGAAGCTCAGGTTTGAGGCAGAAAACATTTTAGGAGCCAGTGTTAAGCTCTGCTTGTTCCACAGGTTGAGCTTCTCAGTAATTCCTGGCAAAGCGTAATCCGCCTCTTAACTTAGTGGCTATATTTACCCATATTCATTTCCTCAGCTGTCTGCAAATCCTCTGGTTGAACAGCTTGATCCAGCATCTCAAGGAAGCGCTCTTGGATTTCCCTGGCTGTCTCGTCTCCAAACTTATAGTCGCACAGCAACACGCTGGACCCAACGATGGGAGCAAACACTCTGCAAGGCAAGGTGTGGTACTCCCTTTCAGAATCTAAAACAGAAATATAAAATAAAATAGGGAGTGAGGAAAGGCCTTGTTAAACACCACTAAGGGACATTGTGACTACTGTGACTCCAATGTTTATGTGTTCAGGCAGCATCAGTGCTATGTCTGTATAGGTGTGTCACATGCCCTCATTACGCAATCTCAATTTTATATTAATTTAACCTGCACTGCAGGTGCTGCAAGAAGCATATGGATTACTTGGTGAGGTATCAAATCTGAAAAATGAAACATACAATATAACAATGTCACCAATTTGCATCTTTCCATAGCTCTAGTGTTGACACTGAATGCATGTCTGAAAGCTCTGTTGAGGAGTTATCTGGCAGAAGGGACCGACTAGCAGCAGTGTTGCCATGGCTGTGCCAAGGGGATCTCAAGTCTGCTATCCTGCGCCACAGAGACTGATCACTCAGAACAGCCCACAAACATGGAGGAAAATATAATTTCTCAGTAAAGCTCCACAAATTCTCTTACAAGGCTGTAAGCCTGCTGAAGCCACTGCCTGGTCTTCCAAGCTGGATTTATTCCGGGGGTGGGAAAGAGAGATTTTATATATTAGATTGTGGCCAACCAAGTTCCACTCAAAGTAGAAGCAATGAGATGAATGGACCAGTCCATTCATTTCAATGGCTCTGCTCCTAACTTTTGATACCAAGGTCAAATGATGTGCTGGAGAAGAAACAGTTTGCTGAGGAAGGTGGGAAGCTGCCACCCAAAATTTAACCGGGATGCTTTACTTGCTCTCCTGTATTGGGGGGTGGGGAGAAATGTCCCAGATGTCTCCCCCCTCTTGCCCCCTGTTGCTCTCCAATTCGTTTTTACTGCAATAAACTGACAATGATTATCCGCTATTGCAGTCTGGGAAGTTTGGCTAATAAATCACAAAAAGCAAACTTGAGGGCAAGAAGAAGGGGAAACGTGCCTAAACAATTTGTTTTAACTCTAAAAAGCAAACTTAGTTGGCCCATAATAGGCAAAATAATACACATATGTAGACAAACTATGCCACCTACAGAGACAACTGAAAATTGCAGGCAATTAATAATATTGCCGTTTCAATGGTGCAGTGACATCTACGTCATGCATCAGATTGTGCTGCAAGCAGTTAAGTTTGCATTCATTGCCCTCCCCCCCCTCAAAAAAAAAAAGCAATGGGGAGAAACTAGTTTGAATAATTTGCTTGGGGAAAAACCTAGTTATTGAGTAGTATAAGCAGCTTTCACATGCAGTACTCAGACACATGGACTTACATGACTCCAGCCTTGTTTTCACTAATAAATAAGCACGTCCTCCTATTCCTTAGAAGGAATTCATTTTTAAAATCCAAATTCAAAAGCAATTTTTTTAAAAAAAACCTAGATATAGTCGTACAATTCCTTCCGCCCGCTCTTACTTTTCTTTCCTGGTGTTTCGTTTAGAAGCAGGTCTTCAAATAACATTTCACAGCGATCAGAGAGAGTGTTTATTATATCTCTCTTCAAGGCCTGCAAAGGCAAGAACAAAAAGATACAAAGACATTCCAGCGTTTGAAGCCTCTTTCCACTGGGAGGTATTAAAGGTTAAACAAGCAATATGTGAAATCTCAGCCTGCCTTCTGAGCCGGATAGCTGGTCCAGTTTTGGGAGAAGGGCCAAAAATGGGTAATATAGTCCTGAGACTGTATTTTCTAGAATGCCAAAGAATCCCAGAAGTGAGACTGGCAGCTGGTGAACACGTTGAAAATGGTTATGGTTCCTTCAACAGACGAAAACTGTGGCTTCTGACAGAGCAGGAAGGCAGATACTACAAGTAAACGGAAGCATCCTTAGCACCCTCAGTTGCAGGGGCTGGAGACAAAGAGGCTGGAGGCTCCTGCTCTCGCTATATTTCCCTTTATCCCAGACCCATGTGAGATATGGGATGCCCTTCTGAGACAGACAGAAACCCAAGAGAGGACAGGCAAATCCTGGACTCCCAAGGTGGAATGCTAATGCAATTCATTAGCTGTGGAGAATCAAACGCATCTTTACAGGAGCATGAAACGTACAGTGGTGCCTCGCAAGACGAAAAGAATCCGTTCTGTGATTCTCTTCGTGTAGCGGTTTTTTTGTCTTGCGAAGCTAGCCCATTGACGGATTAGCGGATTAGCGCTATTAGCGGCTTTTAGCGGCTTATCAGCTTATCGGATCAGCTGATAAGCGGCTTAGCGGCTTAGAAAAAGGGGGGAAAGGGGAAAAACCCCGCAGGAACTCGCAAGACATTTTCGTCTTGCGAAGCAAGCCCATAGGAGATTCGTTTTGCGAAGCACCTCCAAAATGGAAAACTCTTTTGTCTAGCGAGTTTTCCGTCTTGCGAGGCATTCGTCTTGCGGGGCACCACTGTATATGGAACTGTGATCTAAATGTAAATTTGCAATTACTGTTGAAACTCAGAAGGAAATCAATAGATGAGAAGTTACTATATTTACTGTCTGATCAGAGTAGGTATGCCACGTTCAGAACAGTAAAATTCGTAATTGCTGTTTTGACAAAAACTGCTAAAAATTTAAATGAATGTAGGTAAGGATCTACTTGTGAAACTCCTAGCTAGGAATTTCCCTTCTGAACTGTATGTAACTGTATACTATACCGTTCCATTATGTTCATTTGTATGCTATTGTTCTTTTAGTTTTTACAAATTTATTCTGGATTAATGCTCAGTAGGAAACTAAACAGTTTGAGGACCTTTATGGTGAAATTGTATGATGGCAGGTTTCTGAAAACACAACAAAATCTGCTTGCTTGCTTGCTTTCTTGCTTGTTTGCTAAAATATCTGGGATGAAAGGATTAAGACCAAATCCTTCAGTAGACAGAAGGGCAGCAAAAGTACCTTAACAGCATCTTTAACTCTGGGCTTGTTATTATGGATGTAAGCTTTGCATTTTAAAGCACCTTTAAGATTTATGGAGCCGCTGCATATCTGGACTGTTGCTGTGGATCTGGCGTTTGAACTACGTGACTGAAAGAGAAAACATAAAGAAGTCTCAAGAACAGGTTTCTCAATTTCTCGGCCACTTTTACATTTCCAGAGTTTACAGTTTTAAAATTCTCCGGCTGTTTTATATGTGCTATGGTCTGTTCTCATCAAAATATATTTAGCCTGACCTTTTGCAATGTTAAAACATGGAGCTCTCTAGTATTCACATTGTGGCTTACTCCCTTTCCCCTCTGTACAAGAAGATGACAGGTGTTGCTATCATTCTGAAAGTACTATTGATCAGCATTTGGGGAAAGGGAAATCAACAAGGGATCAGCCTACACCAGGCTTCTTCAACCTCAACCCTCCAGATGTTTTGAGACTACAATTCCCATCATCCTTGACCACTGGTCCTGCTAGCTTTGGATCATGGGAGTTGTAGGCCAAAAACATTGTAGGCTGAGGTTGAGGAAGCCTGGCCTACATGAACAACAGTTTTCAACAGCAGTATAAATTAAGATTTTAACACTCACGATTTAAGCTTCAGTCTCAGTTTAAAAACAGCTTGTCAAAATTAGATGCTCTGCTGTCACAGACATTTTAATCTTTTTGAGGATTAGCATCAAGCCACTGAGCACAAGGGCCTCTAATTTTTCATCTGGCCTCTTGGAACATCTGTACAGACCCCAACTGATTTGACTTGCAACTTCATCTCTATAGGTCGGCAACCCACAACAACCTTTAGAGTAAGATTTACACCCTACAGTTTACCACAACTCTCATCATCCATAGTCAGTCAGGGATGATGTTTAGTCCAACAACATCTGGGAACCCAAGGTTGAGAAAGGCTGGTTTAGACTATTAATACCAAACACTTGAAAAGCACTTTTAGTGCTCATCACTGATGCTGAGAGATAGTAGCTATAAAGCGTTATGTGCTATATTCTGCATCTTTGCCGGAAATTCCACAATTTAGGTAGGGAATGGGAGGCTTCAACAGGGGACTTCCCAGCTTTCATCTCTTATAGCTGCTAAGCTCCCAAACATCAAGCTCAAACAAGAATCCAGTGGGAATTTAAATCAGCATGGAAGAAAAGGAAGTGACCTTCTCCTATGGAGATATTCCGTAGGCCTTTACTGTTTGCTCCATGGAAGAGAGGCGGAGGCCAACAAACAGTAGATTACATAAGGCCATCGAGTGAATTCATAGAACTAAACCAGGGACTTTTCACATCACTCTCTTTTTACCATTGCAGTGGTGAATTTACTTACCAATTGCATTAAAACCCTGACATCAAGGCTCTGAGTAGCTGATGGTGTGTTTCCTCTTGCAGACTTTTTCTGTAAAGATAATTGAAACACAGAAAACGGCAGAGAAAATAATTCATGTGTTCCATATCCAAAGATAGAAATTGTGTGTTGTGAATTTTACAAGATAAAACGGGTGTTTTTTCCCGAAAACGTTGCACGTTTTCTCCTAACAGTCTTTAGTTCTGCATTTGTGTGGAAGAACAAACAAAACCGCAAATTCTATCCCGGGGCTCAGCCCTCAGCAGTCAAGGCTACAAAGCACTATGGTGGTTACTCGGGACATTGGTTACTCAAAATACATTTCACTATATAAAGCCCCAAAACATTAGGTATCCAGTTTCAGAAAATAAACACATAGACTAGGTACATCAAACTGGTGGTGAAAGAATGACCAATGCATGGAGATGCAGAATACCTTGCTGTAAAAAAGAAGTCAGATAGGGAAGAGGGTTTTTTCTTTTTCTTTTTAAAGACACACAAAATATAAATTGCCACAATCACAACGATTCCGAATTTCTCATCCTAGTGGGATAGCTTTTTTTCCTCCACAGGACGCTGTCTCATACCAGATCAGACCACAAATCCATCTAACTCAGAACTGTCTACACTAACTACTGTGGCTTTCCAGGATTTCAGACAGGGGTCTCTCCCAGCTCTACCTGGAAATGTCGGAGAGTAAAGCGGGGATCTTTTGCATGAAAAGCATGCAGTCTACTACTGAGTGATTGCCTTTGACTCTGGGAGATACATGAACATTCTGAAAGGAGGAACACAGTTTACCAGTTACCGAATGTCAGGGAACTGCCATCAGCTCAGAGGCGAGAGGTGGAAAGGCAGCTGGATTACAGGGAGCCTCCAAAGAACGTGGGAAGCAGCACTTCCTCAGCGGAGGAGGGAAGCCCCGCCTCTAGTGGGGAAGAGATGCAGGACTTGGAGGATACAAGAGAGAGCCAAGACACCGTGCCTGAGCAAAGCGGGGGTAAAGCAGGTCCCCCTTTACCCATGCCCTCCCTGCGCAGTAGGTTTTCGCGCAGAGAGGGGAGGCGTCGGATGGGGGTCAAGAGACTACTCTGCTGGGGAAAGTTTAAGGACCGCCCACTCTCAGATTCTGCTAGTGACTGAGCAAGACATGGAATTGAGGCGTTCTGCACTGTAAATGTTTTTGCACCAATAATAAAGCCTTTGAAAAGACCAGTGGGGATCTTGCCTGTTCGCTCTCGAGCAACCACACCGATAGGCATAACACCAAGTATAAAGGTAAAAGGTAAAGGACCCCTGGATGGTTAAGTCCAGTCATAGGTGACTATGGGGTTGTGGTGCTCATCTCGCTTTCAGGCTGAGGGAGCCAGAGTTTGTCCACAGACAGCTTTCCAGGTCATGTGGCCAGCAGGACTAAACCACTTCTGGTGCAAGGAACACCGTGACGGAAACCAGAGCGCACTGAAACACTGTTTTCCTTCCCACTGCAGCGGCACCTATTTAACTACTTGCACTGGCGTGCTTTCAAACTGCTAGGTTGGCAGGAGCTGGGACAGAGCAACGGAAGCTCATCCCATCGCGGGGATTCAAACCGCCGACCTTCTGATCACAGTGTGTAAAATTCTTCTGGTCAATTGGCAAATCATTATGCATGGTTTGCTTACTACCATGTGATCAGAAGAGACACATGACTTCAGTATTTGAGACTCATTTGGCCACCTTTCCTGCAATAGCAGCATTATCTTCAAAATAAAGGTGTACTCATCAAGTCAAGCTATGCTAAGCTGACCACTGAAAACACATACCTCTCTAAACATTGTGACCTATGCCACCGTTAAGACTCCGTTGTTCAGCACTTACCTGCCCTTCTAGTAGGTCAGCATCTTCCTCTCTAACTTGACCATTGATCAGAAATACAGCTTCCTCTATCTGTTTGGCCCATCGTGCTAATCCATTCTTTAAAGCAAAAACAAAAGAAAAGGAGGCATGCTGTGTTGCTGAACAATCCATGGCTTTAATGTTCAGCCCGGTACATCTTTATTTACATGCGATCATCATGGAAGCCTGAGGGCTGTTCAATCAACAGACACCCTAAACTTTTTTAAAAATCACATTTGTATCCTGCCATTCCTCCAAGGCAAAGGTGGTGAACCTTTGGTCCTCCAGATGTTGCTGAACCAGAACTCCCATCAGCTCCAGCTAGCATGACAATGGTAAAGGCTGATGGGAGTTGTAGTTCAACAACATCTGAAGGCCAAACACTCCCAAACCAATGAGTTCATAACAGTTTAAGAAGGGCTGCATAACGGCTGATCACGGCCCACTTTTTATTTTAGATTCCAAAATATAGTTAAAACATGCCATATGTAAACACATCTACAGAACTGCTTATACCAGCACCTTAACATAGTCTCTAAAGAAGGGCCGCCACATTCACGAGGCGCTGTGTAAAGTATTTTTGAAATCTGTCCTGAATCTCCCAAGTGGCTTAATGGGCAGAGTACAGAAGCTGTCCAGGCTCAGAAAGCAGCAAGGAAAGGCAGAATCCAACAGAACGATATACATCATTCTAGTCAATATATAAATACACATTAACTTAAAACATTATGATTTATTAAAATTGTATACCGCCCCTTATCTGTAGATGTCAGGGCAGTTCACAGCATTAATATAAAATATAAACATTAGCTTAAACGGACAAGATGTAAGTCATGCATAGCAAGTGTTCTGTTACCCTTGTGTTTTTCTCTAAGTCGTGGCTGGCCAAGGTCGCTGGTAGTGGGATGTGTATATTAGCATTAATTGTGCATTCTAAAGATAGCCATGACGTGGCAAGGCCATGCTGATATTTCCAGTCTGCCGGCTTGGCTGTACTCTAAATGAAGGAGGGAACAGAAGGAGAGGAGAGGCTAAATTATTAAGGCAATAATTCAATGTTTTTTGCAGAGTCTGAACAATCTACATATGCTTACCCACATATATGTCCAGAAGGGATTCACTCTAGATTAACATGCACAGAATTGCAGTCTAAGGCAGTATTACCGCTGCATCTGAAGTTAAAGGCTTCATGCAAGCTGCTAAGAATTGCAAGAGAGAGACCGGTCCATTCCACCAAGAAAATGTATTCAGCAGGCTCTCTTGAAGTGCATGAGTTAGTTTACTGAGTACAGCAATAGCTTTAGGGATTCCTCCAATCATTTGAAGTGGGGCTTGCAAAACAGTTCCCTGCCAAATTAGGCCTAAAGTTAACAACATCGCCTCCTACAAGCAAACACAACGTACCTTTGGATCTTGTACATCGTAAGTGCGGCAAAGCATTCGTTCCAAATTGAGGAATAATAACCAAGTGTGCTTAAAGGATGTTATTTAAAAAGCACTTGTAAAAAGAAGTCATTTTTCAAACCGTTCCTTTATGTCATGGCAGTGTCTGTATTTCCAGCTGTGGCTAAACACTCGCTAACTTTGCAGCAGTAGGAGAACAGCCATGTATTCTAAGCGGTAACTTGGAAGTAGCAGGATCTGTGGCAAACTTTATGCAATTATCCAAATACTTAAGGAGATGCCACATTGATCAGAGAAAGGTCCTACTACATTTAAAGCACCCAGCCCTGTAATCCAGAAAAACCCAACAGAGCCATGTTAAATTATTTGTTCCATTTGCTTTTCATAATCAGTAACCAGATCCAACAGAAAGACCTGTCCAAACCACCACTTCTCCCAGCTAAGCCTGCTGACTGCTTGGGCGGAAGGGCTGTTGGTCGTTTCCACCAGTTGCAACCAGTAGAAAGTCCCAGAATGGGGTTTTGGACACATGGGGTTTTTCCTAAGAGAGGGACTGGTTTGGTCCAGGAGCTGTTAAATTGCAATCCGATTTCACTGCTATCACATAACAGCACGGGGCCTGATCTGGGCGTGATCACTGCACCGCCTCCAAGCTCGCACAATTATCTGCTTCCTCCCAACCTTTCGCCCCAGCTGCTATATGTGTGGCAGGGCTGCAGATGTGGCAGTGGCACAGGGGGCAGGGGAGCAAGATAGACTGCAAGGCTGCAATCCAAACCTATCGTCTTTCTTTCAACCTTCTCATAGTGTGTAGCTCACAATGTGAGCATCAAGTTAAGCCCATAAATCCATCTGTATCTACAAATGCATAATGTTGGTGAACCTCGGTGTTAGTTTCCTTTGCAGCTATTGATCGTGTGCTGAGTGGCAGCACTGGCTTTGGCACACAGCATGACCAAGAACCGGATCGTCGCACAATCCTATGCAGGTTTACTCAGAAGCAAGTTGAACTGTGTTTCAATGCAGCTTAGGAGTAATTGTGCATAAGACTGTAGCATGAGCTATCTAACTGAGGCAGATCAGAGCACAGATAATCAAATCTATTTTACACATTAAAATGAAGGTCCTAATTTTAATGTAAAAAAAAAAAAAGGATACTTCTTTGTAGTGGAGCAAAGATGAAGAGCCACTCTGTCAGACACATCTTCTTCTGAGATGTTCCACAACCTCTTTCTAGCTACAGATTTTTCTATTGAAAACACAAGCTTGGAGAGAATTAAGAAGAGAATTAAGATTGGTTTCTAGTTCTCATTAAAAAAGAAACAGAAAGAGTACAGGCAAACACCCCACATACGCACAACTGTGCAACTGCTTTTATGCAGGTCACCACGAAATACCGTACTAGCCTCAATATAAGCCGCATCCCCCCCCCAAAAAAAATTCCAACTGTGAAATGTTAAAGTGTGGCTTATATTCGCGACTTTACAATATGCAGCCAGGAGCACAAGGCAAACAGTGGCAGGAGCTCTGAAAAGCAGTGGCTGCCCCGTGGGTAGTCCTCTGTCCCCTCCCTGGCCGACAACACAGTGTGGCTCCCTCCCCAACTCACCCAGTATGCAGCCAGGAGCAGCGAGGAATGGAGCGGCTTATATTCAGGTATTTTTTCTTTCCGGCCCCCTCCAATTTTAAAGGTGCGGCTTATATTCAGGTGCTGATTATATTGGGGCCAATACGGTAAATAGACTGACATTCCCTTGCTCGGGGCTGTTGTGTAAGGGAGGGAAGGTGGCCTTCAAACGACTGAACTCTACCGACTGAACTTTCCCACTCTTCCACACAAAGCTGCTTGGTTGTTAAGACCTTAAGGGGAAGCCTGTCTCTCTGCTCCGCTAGCAGCAGAGGCTTGTATAGAGGGCCTTTTTGGTGGCTCTGGAACTCCCCAAAATTCATTTTGCCTTCTAAGTAGAGACTTTTTATCTCGTTGGTTTGTAGGGCTTTTGATTCGTTTTATGGGCTGCTGCTCTGTTTTACTGTTCTATTTTATCAGATTTCATTTGTTATTTTATTAAATGCATTGTTGTATGCTAGTACTGTATGTTGATTATAGCGTTTCCACACACACATAACGGTTGTAAGCCACTTTGGTCACTATGCTTAAGAAAACAATAAAGGCTAGCTGCTATTCAAGTAGTATTTTCTAGGACAGGAGTGGTGTACCAGTGTCCTTTCAGACGTTGCTGGACCACAGTCAGCTGGCTGAGGCAGATGAGAGTTGAAGTGCAACAATATCTGGAGGGTAACAGATTTCCCACCCCAGTCCAGAGGGATGCTAGGGGTATTATCCTTTACCTTCCTTAGGGTATTTTGGATTTCTTTTGCCAACTCTGGAGCTGCAACAGTAAAGACACCAAGGACTAGCAATCCCCCAGGAAGCATTCGTGACACCTACAAAGTCAGACAAACACAAATGACGTCACTGTTATTCAACTGACAATTTCTGACCACGTATAACATACATTTCAATGACTGATGGGAGTTCACACTGTGGCAGCAATCATGGTAGAAAAACAGAGCAGATAAAAATCAGCATGCCTGTGACATCTGCCAAGCCCATGAACACAACATCTACAGGACATTAATTCAGGAATGGGCAACATAAGGTCTATTGGTAGTGACCTCCTTTTGCTATTCAAGGGATACTGCCTCTGATTTGCGCAGTTACAAGAAACAGACCCTAATTCCAATACAATAATCAAGCAAAACTATACAAGCTATAGGGATCTTGTCAATATGTCTGTGATTCTTCAATTATATATATTTTTCCCATTTTCATTACTCACAGTATTCTGTCAAACTTCCACATTCTTAAGCAGTATATTAAATACCACAACACACTCTAATATGGCACAGCACCTAGCAACCGGGGCTTGAAACAGGGAAACCCAGTTTCAAATTGCTCCTCAGGGTGGCCTCAGATAAATCACAACCTCACCCCATTACCTATGTAGGAGGGTGGGCTACAAGTTTAACCAACTAACAAAGAAATATTCTTTCAGGATCTCTTGATAAAAGGCAGCATATAAATTTAATAAATCGTCATCATCTTCGTCTTATTATATTACACACATTGCCCATGCCTTCCTTAAGATAATAATGCAAGTAAAAACATACTTGCAATGGCCCTCCAATTTATGAAATATTCCAGTGATCATGGTGAACACCTTGTCTATCCAATATATATGTTGTGATGGTTTGAAAATTGGGACCAAAAGTACAGTTAAGGCCACATCAGAAGTCAAAACAGGCAGGAAGATGCCAGGATATGAAGTATCAGGAGTCAGCTAAGTTTACAGCTATCACAGGTATGCATAGCATTCTAAAATTTGTGAAGGTCTACAGTTTCAGACTATAATCTACAAGAACACAGTACTTAGCAGTAGCTTAGAAACCAATTATCAAAGTGAAATAGCATTACAAGAAAAACAGCACTTTTCGGAATGAAAGCAACTGCAACAACTGAATGTTTATGACCTGATTGGCGTGTGCTGCGATCCATTCTTCATCAATATTAGACAAATCTGAACGACGACTTGTATTGCTTTTACTTTCCTCCTCTTTTGGAGGTGTTCGAACGGCAAGGACAACATAGTCTCTTTGCTGGGAACACTAGAAATAGGGAAGGAAGGAAGTAGCTTTGGAGAGAGAAAAGAATCCAAGTTCAACCCTTCAGCACTTTTACAAGTGTTCATCTACCATAACATGTGTGTATATATGTATACACACAAAGAGTGTTGCACGAAGGCTAAAATCAATGCATTTCAGTGTGCCTATTTCAGTCACTTCATAAGCTCAAACTGTGAGTAGTTTCCATAATGAAACCCCCACCCCAAAACTTAGTCCCTCTCTGGGAAACATAATAGCAGCTAACAGTATATCAAATTTAACACAAGATTTGGCCGAAAATAACTTGATTTTCAACGTAATGCTTCTTAAGTGTAAGAATAATATAATAAACCTCAAATAACCTGATTTGTTACTGTTCTGCAACAACTGACAAAAGACAGCCCTTCTAAACTACTATTCTCCGACATTTCAAGAAGAGATCGGTCTAAATGCACAATCAATCTCAAAGTAAATGAGTGGAACAGCTCCAAAAGAGCAGAAACCAGCTGGAAATTCACCTGTGTGGACTCCATGGGGCATGTACAGAAGAGACCCTCCTGTTGGATTGTGGTTTTAAGATGAAACTCAAAACATACTTACCTACAAACTAGAATAAATTTATATCTGTGTAAACAGTAATAGAATCAAACTATTAATCACCAGCTGGAAACACCCAATTGTAACTTAAGGAGTAATCACTGGGTTTTAAAACATCTATGTGGGGTTATTTGTCTGTCTATCCCTTTGGTTGGTAGTAAGTCGTGGGCAAGATACAGCAGCAGCGAACAAATCTGACATGTGATTATGATGATGACACTAAAACTCTATGAGCATTTATTCAGAGAAGAGGCTTCCACCACTAGACACACACAAACACACACATAGCAAACTTACCTGCCCTACCAAGAGGCCAGTGAGAAGGGCTTGCGAGTTGGTGGCGAGCTCCGAAAGATACTGCCCAACCGCTTCTTCCACAAAGTAGCTCCTTCCCATTATTGCAAATGTCCCATAACCCAGTCAGCAGCTGGCAAATCAGCAAAACACCGGAAATTAAAGGACAAAAAGAGAAGCAAAGCAGGTTTCTACTCTGAGAAAGCACATATGCTTAGGAAAAGCCTTTGGTTGATCTGATTTACATCCTTGTTGTTGTTTAGACATTTAGTCGTGTCCAACTCTTCGTGAGCCCATGGACCAGAGCATACCAGGCACTCCTGCCTTCCACTGCATCCCGCAGTTTGGTCAAACTCATGCTGGTAGCTTTGAGAACACTGTCCAACCATCTCATCCTCTGTCGTCCCCTTCTATGTCCTTTTAAAATGTTTTTTTGGGGGGGTGGGGCTATTGGGTTGCTATTTTTCTTTTTATTATGTATTTTGTATTTTTTATGTATTTATTTTAAGTATTATTATATTATTATTATACACACACACACATTATATTATATTCTGTATTAATATGTATTAATGTATTTTTAATCTTTGTTGGAAGCCACCCAGAGTGGCTGGGGAAACCCAGCTAGATGGGCGGGGTACAAATAATAAATTATTATTATTACTACTACTACTACTACTATTTTGTGGTTTTATATATTGATTTTATTCTGAGAACCCCGGGTATAGGCAGGTACTGTATATAAATTCAATAAATTATGATAAGCCACATTCCACCAGAAAGGGAAGAGACCTTTTCCCTCACACCTCCGCCAGGCTTCCCCAACCACAGCTGTTCACTTTTCCCTTTTCTTGCGAGGAATCCTATTCGGAATAAGGGAATTTCCCTTTAAAAAGGGGACAAGTTGACAGCTATGTCCCCAACCTGCCACCCTCCAAGTGTTTTTATGCTGCGGCTCCCACCATCCCTGGCTATTCTAGTTTCCTTCCGAGATATCTTATCTGTTGGGCACCGACATTTCTTTCTGAGGAAAGATTCCCAGGTAAGGCAGCCCGTCCCTCTCACCTGCCCGCGTCCCACCGTCCAACTTCTTTGCCACACACTGAGGTGTCACACTGGCCGTCATCTTGAGGCGCCGCCGCCGCTCTCCTGTCAGCCGGGACGCCTTTCAGTGACGCATGAAGACTCGACACGCGCGCGCGCGCATAAGGGGGAAGAAACTGCGCTCTGCGCCCGACATATTGAGTGTGGCGGAAATAAGGCTAGAGAGCCAACCACCCCTCTTCTTTTTTGTGTCTTCGTGATTCCTTTCTACTGCTTGCATCTGCCACCTTTAATCCACTCACCTATTATTTTTAAATTTCGTTTGATCATTTGGTGTTTCAAAAAAAAGGAAGGAAACTTGCCACACCCGATATGGAGGACACTCCGCTCCTAAGTGCCTTTGCGCTTCGGGCGGAGTTTCAATCTCTATATTTCACCATAGAAATAAGCAGAGTTTTTTTTCTCCTGGAAGCCTTTGAGCAACCATAGAAGTTAAACAAAGACCGACAACTCCAAACTACACAGCCCAAACTACACAGGTGCTCTTGACGCCTTTTTCTAGGCTTGACGCTTTTAATGTTCGATGCATTACTGTATTTTGATATTTTGTTGGAAGCCGCCCAGAGTGGCTGGGGAAGTCCAGCCAGATGGGCGGGGTACAAATAAATTATTATTATTATTATTATTATTATTATTATTATTATTACTACTACTACTACTACTACAAAAAAAAAATGGATCTTGTGACTGCTGCCCCAGTGTGCAGTCACAAGTTATGGCATTATATTGGCGTTGCAAGGATGCTTAGACAGATGTGCATGGAAGTTCACGTTACAAATGTGTGTTGCGTGGTATGCATTATGTTTAAAAGCTGTAGAGGAGTGCTCTCTGTCAGATTTCCTGTAACAGGGAATCCTTTCTAAGCAGACTTGCCTAAGCCAGAAAATCTTTTAGAAGCAAAATATTCTGGTCCTGCTAGCTAGGGATATTATGGGAGTTGTAGTCCTATAAAACATCTGGAGACTCAAATTGGAGAAACACAGCGGGACGTCCCCACGCTTTTCATTCATCCATTTACTTACCTACTTATTTATTTACCCGGAAGCAACGGTGACGGAGGCACGTCTGCATTTCTATCTCTGTGTTCTAGAGCTGCTCCGGAAGCCGGCGCCTTCCTTTGCGCGTGCGCAGAAGCCGACCTTCCTCCCCTCCCTCCTACTCCTCGCGTCTTGCGCCCGCCCTCCCCGACCCGCCACTCAACCCTTTTCCCAGCCCCTCACGGACCGGAAGTAAAGGCGCGCGCGGGAGGTTGTGGGTCGGAGCGTGTCGTCGTTTCCGCCGTTGTCGCTGCCGCCGAGCTCCTTCCCTCAGGTATCCCGCCCAAGATGGCGGCGGTGCTGCAGCAGGTCCTGGAGCGGGCCGAGGTGGCCAAGCTGCCCAAGTCGGCGCAGGGGAAGCTCGAGCGCTTCCTGGCCGACCAGCAGAGCGAGATCGAGGCGCTCCGCACCCGGCACGAGCGCTACAAGGTGGACAGCGGTGAGTGGAAGCCGAGGAGGGCAGGGCGGGAAGCGGCCCCAGGGACCCGGACTGGTTCATGCGAGGGAGGCGGGTTCTTGTTTATGCTTTTAAGGTTAAAGTAGGTGGGACTCAGACGGGGCAGATTATGCAATCCTTTTCTGTCACAATAGTAATAATACTGGCAGAAAAGGACTACAATAAAATAATGTGAGTCTGTTGTTGTTATTATTATTATTATTACTTAAACTCATAATAATTATTTATTGTTTACGTGGCACCACTCTCCGGGCTGCTTCCAACAAACTGGATCTACGATTCTGTGAATTGGAACTCTGTGTGTGTGTGTGTGTGTGTGAGAGAGAGAGAGAGAGAGAGGGAGAGAGAGAAATCTATGAAAACCATACAAATGCAAATACAACAATACAAACAGCATGCCATAATAATAATAATGCTTTTAAGATAAAAAAATTCCTTCCAGTAGCACCTTAAAGACCAACTAAGTTAGTTCTTGGTATGAGCTTTCGTGTGCATGCACACTTTTTCTTAAGAAGTGTGCATGCACACGAAAGCTCATACCAAGAACTAACTTAGTTGGTCTTTAAGGTGCTACTGGAAGGAATTTTTTTATTTTGACTATGGCAGACCAACACGGCTACCTATCTACTAATGCTTTTAAGGTTAAAGTAGGTGGGGTAAAAGCAGAAGCGAGAGTGGATTCAGACGCAGCAGGTTATGCAATCCTTTTCTGACGCTATAATAATAATAATGGCAGAAATGGACTGCAATAAATAATATAATGCGAGTTTAATATTATTATTATTAATTAAACTTATAATAATTATTTATTGTTTACACGCCACTCTCCGAGCTTCTTCCAACAAACTGGATCTACGATTCTGTGAATTAGAACTGTGTGTGTGTGTGTGTGTGTGTGTGAGAGAGAGAGAGAGAGAGAGAGAGAGAGAGAAATCTGTGAAAACCATACAAATGCAAATACAACAATACAAACAGCATGCCATAATAATAATAGTGGCAGAAAAGGACTGCATATAAACAATAAATAATTATTACAATGCATGTTTAATGTTATTATTGTTAAACTCATAATAATTACTTATTTACATGTCACCACTCTCTGGGCTGCTTCCAACAAACTAAAGCACAGTAAGACATCTGACCAATAAAACATGGGGAATCATCTATTTAAAACACACACACACACACACACACACACACAAACATGTACTCCTAAGTGGTGCATCAATAATACTGCTAGCACATTTGCAAAGCTAAGCAGGGACAGGTATGGTTTCAAATTGGATGAGGGATCACGTGTTGAGATTTTCACACTGCATGGCATCAGATTAAATGGCCCTTGGGGTTCCTTCCAACTAGATCTACTTTTCTGTGAATTAGAACTGTGTGTGTGTGTGTGAGAGAGAGAGAGAGAGAGAGAAATCTATGAAAACCATACAAATGCAAACACAACAATAAAAACAGTATGCCATACTCCCCCAAAAGCATAGGTGTTCCAGGCATTTGTCCATGCTGGTATGGGTTAAGAGAGCAGAGCATCAAGGTGTTAGAGGCTGCAGTTAGCGCCCAAGATGCTTGGGGTTTTATTTTTCTTTCTAAATTGTTCCTGTTGAGTATCTGTTCACATTTAGGAAACAAGTCGTGGAGGGTGCAATTATGACTCTTGCTCACCCGGAAGTAAGCCCCATTGACTTGCCACCGAGCAGATGTGCTTAATGTTCAGGGCCTTAATTTTCTGAAAATGGGCTATAGAAAAATTCAGAGGTACTTGTGAACCAGATTAGTATAAAAGTAAAGCTGCTATTTACTTTAAGTGTTGGCATTTTGCGTACTTGTGCTTAGGGCAGCATGTTGTGTATAACAGAAATGTCTAGGGTGGTATGAGATTTTAATTCCTGGGTGCATTTTATGACATGTAGACTAGTCTACAGCTCTAGGAAAACAGGTACTATTGTAGGGTTGCAAGAAGTTTTGTGAGGCGTATTATTAGAAGTATTGTAAAAATGGATAAGGGGAAGGATGATTTGTTAAGAGATGTAATGGCAATATAAAGTTAAGAAATGCATAAGAAGTGGTTAAAACGGTGGATCATCAGAGGTGCTGATAGAAGTCCAAAAAGATTGTATAAGTGATAAGCTTTGTGGTACATTTTATAATTTATATGTTAAAATTAATAAAAAATCTTGTTTTAAAAAAGGAAAACCAATACTATTATTATTTTCTATTAATTTTATGTACCACCCTTCATCTAAAGATTCAGAGTGGTTTACAACATAACACAAAATACATAACATGATAACAGTAACAAAATCCCCCACACATGCATTCATGTTTAAAAAGACATGGATTGGACTGTGAAGAAGATAGGCGATAGATGACCTAGTATCACTTTAGAACAGCCTTCCCCAGCTTGGTGCTCTCCTGATGTTTTGGATACAATTCCCATTTCCCCTGATAATTGTCCATTCTTATTGGGGCTGATGAGAGTTGTGGTCCAAAAAAGTCTGAGACTGATAAATAGATTATTTTGGATTAAAGATTGTGTGCTTTTCACGAGGATTCCTGCAATTTTACATAACTGTGAATGGCACACTTTGACTTGAATAGCTCTGAGAAGGGGCAAAATTTGAACTTGTGCTAATGCATGTTTTGCAGAGCAACAATATTTTGAAGTAGAGAAACGACTTGCTCAGAGTCAGGAAAGACTCGTAAATGAGACACAGGAATGTCAGAATCTCCGACAGGAGGTCAGCAAACTCAGTAAGTATTCCTTTCTATTAAGGTGATCAGTAAATACTATTAGTTGTACTTGTTTTGTGATTTTTCTAAAATATGAAACAACTAAAGGTTATTCAGTTTTTCAGTGAAAAATTGATTTGTTTGATGACAGAAGAATTACATTCTGTGATAAAGGTAAACATTATTTTGTTACTTACCTAGGAAGGTAAACGGTGTTTCCGTGCACTGCTCTGGTTCACCAGAAGCGGCTTAGTCATGTTGGCCACATGACCTGGAAGCTGTACGCCGGCTCCCTCGGCCAATAAAGCGAGATGAGCACCGCAATCCCAGAGTCGGCCACAACTGGACCTAACGGTCAGGGGTCCCTTTACCTTTACCTTAACATTAAGGCTTTCAGTTAAGCAGGTTCTATAGGGATAATCACAATGGAGAAGAATCTCATAACAGAGGTGGACATGCTGAGAATTCTACATTCTAGACACACATTTGGGGTGGTCAGTTGGCTGATCTCAGTCAGTTTTAGATCCTGACATCACTCAGGGTTCAGCTCCTCAGGCCCAAACCCTTTACTCTTTTATTGGAGAAAGAAGATATTTATCCATTTCTTACAGAAGAATTTCTGTAAATATAAAATTGAAAATGTCCTTCATTTTGTCTCCCGTGCAGATGAGCAGTTGAAATTGTTAAATGAGAGAAACAAAGAACTGGAAGCTGCTCAGGATCGCAATGCAGCCATACAGGTACAGAAACTGTTAATAATGCCAGTGAATGGAAGCTTTCATAATTCATTGTCAATGTTACATTGAAAGAAGTAGACTCTTGTTGTGAAAGTGGCATTTTTGGTGAAAGTAGGGTTTTCTTATTAGCCTCAGTTGCCAAGCCTCGATGTAAATCTTTAGAGTATGATAATAATCTTGCGCTAGTTAATGTTTCTTAACACTGCTTTTAACAGCAGATTATTATTGTGCTATAGTCACTTTTAAAGTCACTTTTCCTTTGTTTTAAGAATCAGCTCACTAGAGCAAAAGAAGAGTTGGAAGCAGAGAAGAGAGATTTGGTTCGAACAAGTGACAGAAGAGCTCAAGAGCAGGAACACCTAAATGGTAAGCATCAAGTGATAGGGTCAAAAAGGTTTTGGTGATAGGTTGTCTCAATCCTTCAGTTAAGAGTATCATTGCACCGAGGTGAAACTACCAGTGGAAATCCTTAATGAAACTAAGCAACAGTGAGCAGTTTGTAATTTTGTTCTCGTACTGTGTGAGGGTCATATTGTGTAAAGATTAGAATTTCTACTTTTAAGTAGTGGTTTTAGGGGAGTTTCCTGCAATGGTTTTCAATAGCCTTCTAAGCATTCCCATGAAAGAAGTCAAAGGTAGCCCATACACCATGGGCACTTCTACATGAGCTTGACAGTACAGGAGGGTCATCTACAGATGTTCTTTATAATATCTCTTCATTTTGTATGTCCTTTCCTAGAGGATGTTAAACGACTGAATGAGAAACTTGCAGCAGCGAATACTGCAAAAATAGAGCTACAGTTGCAGCTGGATGAGCTTCAGACATCAGCCTTTTCTGTAAAGGTGAGTACTGGAATACTTGTTCATGCCCATATCTTTTGTACAATTGTAGAAATAAGATAATGACACACTTCCTATGTCACTAATTCTAACAAACAATTTTTCAGTGGCCATTTTTTATCTGTCTCAATAAAATTCTACCAGCCATCTATTGGAATAGTTACTCAGCTATTCTTTTATAGAGGATGTGGTCATATTTATAAGGTTTCAAGCAATATGGGACATTTCACAACATACATGTAGTTAGCTGACAGATAATTAACAAGTTTGGGATTAGTAATGAAATTGTGATGCACCATGACTAGATTTGGTTGTGGGGTTTATTTGATTTAAGGCTGCAAACCTATAAACACTTGAGAAGAAGTATCGCTGAATTCAGGGTGTCTTACTTTTGAGTGAGTAAGTATGTATAAGAGCACAGCTGGCCGTGAGCCTCAGTCCCCTTGCTAATAATTTGACAGGAATTCCTGCACTTGCATGATTGGTATGAATTGCCCAAGAACTTGCCTTAACAGAATTTGTTTCAAAATGTAGTATGTGCCCCACGGCACTCTTTTCCTCTAACTGCTGCTTGAATGGAATGTTGTATCATACATAACTTTATTTCATAGCATCGTGAGCAAAGGTGGGAGCAGGAAAAGGAACTGCTACAGAATCAGAACACTTGGCTGAATACAGAACTGAAGGCGAAAACAGATGAACTGCTGCTAATCACTCGGGAAAAGGGAAGTGAAATCTTAGAGCTGAAGTGTAACTTGGAGAACAAGAAAGAGGAGGTTTCCAGACTGGAAGAGCAAGTCAGTGGACTGAAACAATCTAACGGAAATCTACAGAAACATGTGGAAGATCTTCTGCTGAAACTGAAGGAGGTAAACATAAATCCCTTTGTTTTAGCTTCCGTTGTGGGCAACAGCGATGCCGGTATTTGAAGTAGCTTCTCTCTTGTTCTTGCTTGCATTGGGAAATAATGAAGTAATTCTCATAGGGCTGCAAACTTCAGTCGACTTAGGTCTGGGAAAGCATATATGCTCATTCAGGTGGGAATTCCTTATAATAACTGACTGTGATATATGGAACTACTTTAGAGAAATGGAGTGAATCTGGCAAAAATACGAATTGCAGCATTTCTGTCCAAATGCATTTGAGAAACACACAGTAGCCTAACGATTGTATTCTTATACAAATTCAGTTTTGGAAAAAAACTAAAAAGGTGAGGATTTCCCCCTTAAATACGTTTTAAATGTAATTCTTTTTTCATGATAATTTTTCAGTACCATACTGCTGTTGATTGTGAAGAGCCTTTGGGTTCTCAAAACTTCTCATTGTGTGTTAACTGCACAAATGTCTTTATTCACCAGGCAAAAGAACAGCAAGCTAGCATGGAAGAAAGATTCCACAATGAACTAAATGCCCATATCAAGTTATCTAATTTATACAAGGTAGGAATTTTAATAATGGTTTTGAAATTTTAGTTTTAGGGCTTATTATAAACATACACTGACAAACGTTGATGCTCATCATACTAGGACATGCGAAGGTTGAAGTCACAAATGTGCTAGTGAATATGAATTTCTAATAAGTAACCTTTTGGTTAGCGATTGCTTCTGAAAACATGAACATGGATAGTTGTGCTCCAGTATGTTAACAGAATTATCTGGAGATGGATAATTGATACATTTTGGAGCTCTTTCAGAGTTTTGATGCTGAAGTCTGTGTGTAACATGATCTCCCTTCTCTCTCCTAAGTGAATTCATGCCCCACCCCACATTCCCTTTGCCACATTAGCTCCCCATGGTTAGTTTCAACTGCTTGATGCTGCAAGCAGAATTTGTTCTTTTGGGTACTATGATTGCATCGTTTTATAGTTGTCGCAGTGCATTATTAAACATGTTGTTGCTAATGCAACCTTCAGAACTGTAAGCCAGCATCTATTTTAAGATTCTGGTGTAAAACTGTACAAAGCTTTTAGCTTGGTACAGATGTAGTGGTAATGTGGATAATGCTGAAAAGGAGGGGACGTTAGCAGGGTGGATTTGATTTAAATTGATTTAAATCACTGATCAGTAAGACTTGATTTAAATCATTTTTTTACAGAAAGACTCATTCTTGCTGGTATAATCTTAATATTTACAACCAGATATAGGCTTCATTATTGAAATAATAAATTTTCAGAGCAGTTTTTACAGATATATCAAAAATTGCTGATTTGGTTATACTATTAGAAATACATAGATAATTATGAAATTATTGTGAGGTTTAATAAGGTAACTCTTTATATTTGGACAACTTTTCTGCTGTACTTTATTGGAAGGAGAAAAATAATAATTTCCTTAGTAACAATTTAAACAATTTATTTAACTAAAACAATAACATTATAGCATGTGTATCCATGTTTGTTAACTGATGTGGTTAAACAATTAAAAAAACTTAGACTGAGTTTTAGCACACATGAAAAACTTAAAACAAATCCTAATTTCCTGATGAACAGCCATTGGACTATAATGTAACTTAAATATAAAACTATCTTTAGAAAGATTTTTTTCTCCAGAAGCATTTTATTTTAAAAATCCAATTTAAATTAAAAAAAAAAATCTGTTTTGGGTTTTTAAAAAAATCATTGATTTTATCCACCCTGGATATTAGGGAGGGAGTGCATGAGCCTAACTAAGATCAAAAGATTGGAAAGTGTTGGCATAGCCACTAGTCTGATCTCATTTTGTTGTTGAATTCGTTGAGATAGCCAGCTACCTGCAGGTATGGCTATATAGACTTAATCATATCTTCCAACCTTTTAGAACGTGTTCTTATATGAAATGCAACACAGAGCACAGAATGAAAAGTAATGGGAAGTTCGAGGGAAAGAGTTTTACCAGTTTAGGTGACTTTTTATTGATTGCTGTTTTGATTTTCCTGAAACATTCCAATCTTTTTCTTTTTTCTTTTTTTAAAGACGATTCTTGGTTTCAGACGTTGCATAAACAATCATTGAAGTCCACCCATCTTTTATGGCTCAGCTACCAGTGTCTAGCTTGTGATAAATCTGTTTGGCCATATGCCAGGCCACATAGTCTGGTTTCAAGCACAGAGTCTAAGCAATTCCAAACAATCTATGCTTTTAGGAATATAATAGTCTCTTCTTTATCATTGTATTCAGTAAATGAGTCTAGGTTAGGCTTCAGCTAGCTAGAAGTATGATTTTGCACTCTGTAACCTCTGCTTCCCAATTCCTTGCAATAGTCTATATGACACCCAGCCCACCCTCTCTCCACTTTCCGAGGCTTAAAATTTTTTTGCTTCTATATTGAATTGCTGTGCTTTAATTAAAATATGTTGCATTTAGAGTGCTGCTGACGACTTGGAAGCAAAAAGCAATGAGTTGACCCAAGCTGTAGAGGAGCTGCACAAACTTCTGAAGGAGGCAGGTGAAGGTAAGGAACAAATGATCTTGAAGCTTGTGTTGTTTTTTTTGCATCTTATTTGTACCCCTCATCGTCTATAATTACAGCAATTAGCATCTGAGAAAAATGAAGAAAGAGGGGGAAGGAAGTCAAGTGTTGAAATGTTAAAATGACTAAAATTAGTGAAATGTATGTATATTGTATGTATAAATGTATGTATAGAGGGATGCGGGTTATGCTGTGGTCTAAACCACAGAGCCTAGGACTTGCCCATCAGAAGGTCGGTGGTTCGAACCCCCACGACGGGGTGAGCTCCCGTTGCTCGGTCCCAGCTCCTGCCAACCTAGCAGTTCGAAAGCACGTCCAAGTGCAAGTAGATAAATAGGTACCACTCCGGCGGGAAGGTAAACGGCGTTTCCGTGCGCTGCTCTGGTTCACCAGAAGCAGCTTAGTCATGCTGGCCACATGACCCGGAAGCTGTACGCCAGCTCCCTTGGCCAGTAAAACCAGATGAGCACCGCGACTGGACCTAGCGGTCAGGGATCCCTTTACCTTTACCTTTTTATGTATATTTTGCTCCGTTGGATGTCCACAAGTTCTAGGGCTGTGAGAGAGGGAAAACCTCTCTGTGTCCACTTCTTCCATGCCACGCATAGTTTTATGCACTTGTCATTTCTCTAAACAAAAAAAGCCCCCGATGCTTCAGCCTTTCCTCATAGGGGACTTTCTCCAACCCCTTGATCATTTTGGTTGCCCTTGTCTAAACTGTTTCCAATGCTATACTAACCTTTTTGAGGTGAGGCTTCAGAAGAGGTTTGTTGTGTGGCATAGTGCGGTGCACTGGGGTAGTGATGAAAGCTGCAGTTTGAGAAATGCCAAGTCCATGTAGTTATTTGGATCCAGGCTTAGATCTTCTAAGTCTTTCCTAGCTCACTGATGATGCAAACCATGTTGCCAAAGAGGGCACTTAAACAATTCTCAAAATATTTGCATCTCACCCTGCTGTACAGTTCGTTTAGTAATCCTTGGAAGCTTAAAAAGTTGTGAGCGGTCATCTCTTTCTTCTGCTATTCTCAGCTAACAAAGAAACACGGGATCGTTTGGCTG
This sequence comes from Podarcis liolepis, assembly GCF_965112155.1. Classification (NCBI taxonomy): domain Eukaryota; kingdom Metazoa; phylum Chordata; class Lepidosauria; order Squamata; family Lacertidae; genus Podarcis; species Podarcis liolepis. The sequence continues at coordinate 90,174,978 of NC_139559.1, read as the reverse complement.
AAATGGAACAATCAAAGGCCGCAGTGGAAAAAGAACTGAAGGAAAAGATTGGCAAGCTGGAGAAAGAGTTGGACAATGCAAACGATTTGGTTTCAGCCACCAAGCGCAAAGGTCTGGTAACACGTAGGCAATAGACCTTGTAAAATGGGGATATTTAGCAATACCTCACTCTACAGCTATTTGTACTGTTCTAGTACTTGAAAAGCCACATGCAAACTCTTTTAAAAACGGTTATCTGGGGATTCTCTTGAGTATATGAAACAGAGTAGTAAAAATTTTACCTCAAGTGTCATTTGCAGGATATTTCTATGGTTTTCCTGAACCAATCTGTTTTGAGTCTTTATTTTTATTTGCAGTTTGCAGTTTCCCTGAAGGCTTAGAACCAGGCTAGTCAAAACTCTAGGGCCAGTCAGAAATCTGAATATGCATGTAGTTGGAAGCCTTTAGATTTGATTTGTACATTAAAAAACCTATGCCCTTTGCCATTTCTCTCTTCTAGGAGCCATTCTTTCAGAGGAGGAGCTGGCAGCTATGTCTCCTACGGCTGCTGCAGTAGCAAAGGTGGTGAAGCCTGGCATGAAATTAACCGAGGTAGGAAGTAATGTAGATGATACTGTACTGCTTGCAGATTCCTGCATATTTGTGTTTTTGTATCCAGCCTCATTCACCGGGACAATTTTTAAAAACTGAATGACTAATGTGCTGCACATAGTTCACCCATTTGGGTTTTTAACTAAACTTAACATTTGATTTCAGTAGCATTTACTCATGTATTCTATCTGGCTAGTGTTCCACTTGTGAAGGTTGATGTTTTATGTCATTGTAAGTTAATGGCATGGACCCCTCATGAAAATTTCCCTTTTGTCACAGAGGTACATTTTAGGAGTGTGCACTGACAGTTTGGACCATGATTTGGCTCCTGGTCTCAAGTGCTTTTGGAGGCTTCCTTTATCGGCTCCGGGTCAAAGTCAGATTTCTCCTTGGAGAACACAAAGCTTTGTTCTCTCTCTCTCTCTCTCTCTCTCTCTCTCACACACACACACACACACACACACACACACACAACCCCCTTGTCAGTTTGCATTTCTTAATACAGAAAGCATTGATCTGATATGTAGAGATCTTTCCTATTCTAATTCAAAAGGGTTATGGACGCTTATCTGTGTGAAAGAAACCAGCAGAAGGTTCATGATGTTTGGGTTATTCCTTCAGAGAAGCTGAGTAAACTGGTTCTGTTATCTCTTTTTGTCAAGGTTATGCTGACTAAAAGTAAAGCCAGAAGGAGCCTGGCTTTCACTTTCTCTATCTCTTTTCCTTCTGATGTGGTGTTTTGTACATAGTACGCTTAGTATTAAGGTTTAGACATATTATAAGTTATTGTAAGTTTAAGTTAAATCGGCTGCAACTGGATTTCTTAAGGACAGGGCCAATCCTGGATGTATTGGATTTGTGACCATGATGCTCATTTGCCTTCAGTAGCAGTAAAGCTCTGCTGGATATGGAATATAATTGCCTTTGGTCTATATTTTGGGAATCCTGCAACCTGTTTAAGTTGTTACTCTGCTAACTATACATTGGAATGTACTCTGGATCAATATTGAGTAGAATTCCACGACACCCCTTGTATTCATTATTGAGAATTCTGGTATCAATTACAATGTTTCATCCAGCACTGTCAAAGGGACCCCTGACCATTAGGTCCAGTCGCGACCGACTCTGGGGTTGCACGCTCATCTCGCTTTACTGGCCAAGGGAGCCGGTGTACAGTTTCCGGGTCATGTGGCCAGCATGACTAAGCCACTTCTGGTGAACCAGAGCAGCGCTCGGAAACTCTGTTTACCTTCCTGCTGGAACGGTACCTATTTATCTACTTGCACTTTGACGTGCTTTCGAACTGCTAGGTGAGCAGGAGCTGGGACCAAGCAATGGGAGCTCACTCCGTTGCGGGGATTTGAACCGCCGACCTTCTGATCGACAAGTCCTAGGCTCTGTGGTTTAACCCACAGCGCCACCTGTGTCCCCACTCCTGGGCAACAGTGGGGGGCTATATGTAAAATACATTAACACATTGTCAGGGCTGATCCCATAGATCTTTTCCAACCCCTCAGATGTCAAGGTGAGGAGGAAATTACATGTATCCTGGGAACAGAATATGTGTAATGGTTACAAGTCTAGAAAATGTCTGCTGGTTGATAAATGGCTGCCTGTCTTCTTTAGGTAAGACATTCAATAGTTGTGTGTTTTTATCTTTCAACACAGCTTTACAATGCATATGTAGAAGCACAGGATCAGCTGCTGTTAGAAAAAATGGAGAATAAGAGGATTAATAAGTACTTGGATGAAATAGTGCAGGAAGTAGAAGCCAAAGCACCTATTTTGAAGCGTCAACGTGAAGAATATGAACGCTCTCAGAAAGCTGTAGCAAGTCTGTCTGCTAAACTTGAGCAAGCAATGAAGGTTGGTACAAAACGGAACTGAGATTCAGAGTCAAAATGTACTCGCCTTTATCAGCACACACAACCACATTACCTTGTTTTTTAACCAAAGTGATTTCTTTCACACCCAGCTGCCCTCTGGGAAAAGGGGATAGAATTTCCTGTTCGCTTCTGATTTAAGACCTAAATTTAGTGTGCAGTTTACAGCCACCTAGTTAAACTGCCGTTTATCGCCATCCCCACAACACATAGTCAAACTGTAGCTGTGAACAACAGTTATGTGTGCTAGAGTTGAGCTTCAAGGTCAACATTTTGCGGTTCACATTTTTACTCCCCACCCCAGATAGTGTATATTTCTAAATTTCACACATGGTAGGATTCTACCTCCCATTCTCCTTGATGCTGAGCTGTATCCAGTGCTACAGCCCACAAGGGACCTCCATGCCTATAATACAATTTACTCTTCCTCCTCTCTGGACTCTCTAAAGCAGATTTTTTTAGTGGACAGGAGGAGAGGAAACAGGAGTAGTGAGGTGAGGTGAGAATATTCTCTGGAATGAGAATATTCTCTGCTAGAAAATTCTCTGGAGAATATTCTCCACAAACCGTAAAGAACCAGTAAGAACCAGTTTTACAACCCACATTTTTAAAATCTGGTAAATAATAAGTCAGGCTGTGATATTGCCAGTGTAAGTAATGGATAATGATTTTTTTTTAATCCAGTTACATTACTGGGCATTGTGTCATTCACCATTGGCAGTTCTGAAATGTGAGCTACAGAAAACATTGTTTTTTAGTTTTAAACATGCTAATCATTTAATTTGATGAACATTTGAATTCATATGTAGTGCCAGTAACTGGTTTTTTGCAGTGCCATTCAATGGTACAAAGTGCCACTTACCAGAGATTGACATACTGAAATATATTATATACAGTGGTGCCTCGCAAGACGAAATTAATTCGTTCCGCAAGTCTCTCGGTCTTGCGAGTTTCTCGTCTTGCGATGCACAGTTTCCCATAGGAATGCATTGAAAATCAATTAATGCGTTCCTAGGGAAACCGCCTTCAGACCAGGTCCGGGGACAGTCTGTCCCCGGACCTCTTCTGAAGGCTGGGGGGGGGGGGGACAAGGGCTTTTCTTCCCACCCCCAGCATTTTAAAAAACCCCGGGACAGCGGAGGACTTCTCTGCTGTCCGGGCGATCTTAAAATGCTGGCGGACGGCATTTTAAAATCGCCCCGGGACAGCGGAGGACTTCTATGTTTTAGTCACAAAACAGTTATTAAGTGTTAGAGCTATTAGAAGCACAATATGGCCTATTACTGAATTTACTTGCCTTAATTTACATGCCCCATTGAATAAAAGTATCTGGACAAAAACTTGTACAGTTTTTGGTTGCCATCTGAACAAGTTAAAAATGCTGGAGAAGAGGAGGTTAAGGGGTGATATGATAGCCATGTTCAAATATATAAAAGGATGTCACATAGAGGAGGGAGAAAGGTTGTTTTCTGCTGCTCCAGAGAAGCGGACACGGAGCAATGGATCCAAACTACAAGAAGAAGATTCCACCTAAACATTAGGAAGAACTTCCTGACAGTAAGAGCTGTTCGACAGTGGAATTTGCTGCCAAGGAGTGTGGTGGAGTCTCCTACTTTGGAGGTCTTTAAGCAGAGGCTTGACAACCATATGTCAGGAGTGCTCTGAAGGTGTTTCCTGCTTGGCAGGGGGTTGGACTCGATGGCCCTTGTGGTCTCTTCCAACTCTATGATTCTATGATTCTAAGTTTACCCATGAATAAACATGTATATTGGCTAATTATATCATTTTCAATGCATTAAAATGAATATTCTCCTATTTAAAATGAAAATTCTCTAATATTCTCATGAATCGAGAATATTTTCGAAATTTTTCTCCAAAAGATTATTCTCGAGAATTTAACATGACTAAACAAGAGTCCCATTGGGTCAGTGGAATCCCTCTGGCACAGCATTAGAGTTTTATATGTTGGAGGGTCTTTTTTTCTCCCAGCCAGTGAGTTTTATATGAAGGAGCAGTCAAACAGGTAACCTGCAGTCTTATCAAGAGCTTCACTGCATGATTTAGTTGACGGTGTGGGTCAAGCTCCTAGGCTATATAGACCCCTCACCATTTTTCATTGAGATGTCTCAATTGATGGTATCAGCACTGGCTTTCTTGGATTGAAGAAAAATGTGATGCACCTTGGATTGAGAAGTAATGTTTCTATTCCCATTTGGGCCTTCTCCAAATCCAAGTCAGCTGAGGAGGTTCTCCGTGTTCCCACTTACTTGTAAGTGAGATAGTCCTCCGCAGCATGCTGACTGTTGCCCAGGAAATACGGAATCCCCTCTTTCAATGGGTTGCGTCAGGTTTCTTTCCTAATGGCATTCCCCAGTGAGGCTGGCGTGCTTCTTTTCAACATGCTTTTGGTGGCTTCTCCTTTTGTAGAGTCAGCTGCTTTGTTGATGCTACGTCATGAATTGATTTTTTATTATTTCGTTCACAGACCAGTTCTAGCCCACACAATATCAAGGAAGTCATAAAACACAATAGGGATACATTTGAATTTGCAGTTAGGTATAACAGGGACACTACAGATATAGCAACAGTTAAAAAATATATAAATTAAAACTTTGTCACTAACATATAACCTAAAATTATCATTTATGGCCTTAATCATTATGATAGCACAGCTTGTTCCCTAAATTTTATGGCAATCACACAGAATTTGGTTTTGATCCGATTTTGTTTTGTGTGACCATTTTGAAGCTACTTTGTGAAAAGTGGTTTACAAATGGTAAATAAAAACAATCACCGACTTCTCTGAGTCATATAATGGAGAAGGCATATCTTGTTCTCTTGTTGCAACTATATTTGGCACATTGGTTGAATGTGTTTATCAATTAGATATGTAGGAGGTCTTCTTTATGCAGCCAGTCTTACAAATTCTTTTGGCCTGCCTGTCCCACAGTTGAAATTCTATAGGCCCTTTTGGGCCTCAACTACGTGAAATACTTTTCTTAAGTCAGCACTAATCCACCTACTGGGAAACAATAAGACTATTGTGTTATAGTAGTTCTAGTGTAAATTTTGGGAGAAGTTAGCTGTTTAATATGCTTGCAGTTCTGTTCTTATTTTGACCTTTTATTATTCCAGCAAAATAAATACATTTCTTTTTTAAGTGTGTGGATTTGGTTTACAGGAAATTCAACGTTTGCAAGATGATGCTGATAAAGCAAACAAGCAAGCTTCTTTGCTTGAAAGAGAGAACCAGAGGCTTGAAATCCAAGTCAAAGATCTTTCACAACAGGTTAGTTTGGTTTCTTTAAGTGGTTCACTCTTGTAAGCCTATATACCTTGATGAACTATTTCACCTTAAAGTTAGAGTCAGTTTTTGAAAGTATTGGGATTCAGAACCTCTGCTTACTCCAGAGTAAGCCTTAATGATTTCACTTGGAATTAATTCTAAGCATGCACTTTTAAGATTGCAGCCTTAAAATAATGTCTGCTCAGTGCAACCCTGTACTTTTTATTTCATAAATTCATAACCTATTGTATTCCACATTGATGGCAGTCAATAATCGAAACAACATGATACAATATGCACTTAAAAATAAAGTCAGTTTGTATTAAAAAGCAGAACGACTGTTTTAACAGCTCGCACAGAATTCTTGCAGCACAGCTCTGGAAGAGCTGTTGTTCTGTTGTATGAATCATCTGTTTTTCTTTTTAAAGATAAGAGTGCTTTTGATGGAACTCGAAGAAGCCCGAGGCAACCATGTTATCCGCGAAGAAGAAGTGAGCTCTGCTGACATCAGCAGCTCTTCCGAAGTCATAAGCCAACATCTGGTCTCCTACAGGAACATCGAGGAACTTCAGCAGCAAAACCAGCGCCTCTTAGTGGCTCTCAGAGAGCTGGGTGACGCTAAAGAGAAAGAGGAGCAAGAAACCACTTCATCTAAGTATGCTCCCCTTTAGCAGCATGTTCTGACATCCAGAAATCTGATATTAATCACATATTCGTTCTGTTTAGAAAGCAGTAATATAAGACATATTTGTTACCTGATGTTGATTTTTTTAAAAAAAAGATTTAGTAGAATTGTTTTCTCTCCATGACAGGATTTCTGAGCTGCAGAGTCAACTTTCTGAAGCTATCACTGAGCTAGAAAAGTTACGTGAGTCACGGCACCACCAGATGCAGCTTGTAGACTCCATAGTTCGCCAGCGTGACATGTATCGCATCTTGCTGGCACAGACGTCGGGAGTTTCCATTCCATTGCAAGGTATGGTCCCTTCAATAATGCCAATGTACTTCTTTGTAATGCGAGGAAAGCAAGGTTTAGGCTTCGGAGCCAGTGTGGTGTAGTGGTTAAGAGCGATAGACTCGTAATCTTGGGAACTGGGTTCGCGTCCCCACTCCTCCACATGCAGCTGCTGGGTGACCTTGGGCCAGTCACACTTCTTGAAGTCTCTCAGCCTCACTCACCTCACAGAGTGTTTGTTGTGGGGGAGGAAGGGAAAGGAGAATGTTAGCCGCTTTGAGACTCCTTCGGGTAGTGATAAAGCAGAATATCAAATCCAAACTCCTCCTCCTCCTCTTCTTCTTCTTCATTGTGTACAGTGAGAATTGGAGAGGGTAGAATGGCAAGCACGTCCCAAAAGTTTGCCTAACCATTTTTCAGGTTGTGATTTTATGATTGGAACAAATTTCTCATACTTTCAGAAGGAACAGTGTATATTCAGTCTTACATTCTATGTTGCTTGATGTTCCAAATGCACACCACAGTTGTTCTTTTCGGCTACAGCCTAAACGTATCCCTTGGTCCTGAGAGATCTGCATTGGCTCCCAGTACGTTTCCAAGCACAATGCAAAGTGTTGGTGCTGACCTTTAAAGCCTTGGTCCTGTATACCTGAAGGAGCGTCTCCACCCTCATCGTTCAGCCCGGACACTGAGATCCAGCGCCGAGGGCCTTCTGGCGGTTCCCTCATTGTGAGAAGTGAGGTTGCAGGGAACCAGACAGAGGGCCTTCTCGGTAGTGGTGCCCACCCTGTGGAATGCCCTCCCATCAGATGTCAAGGAAATAAGCAGCTATCCTATTTTTAAAAGACATCTGAAGGCAGCCCTGTTTAGGGAAGTTTTTAATATTTAATGCTGTATCATTTTTAATAGTCGATTGGGAGCCGCCCAGAGTGGCTGGGGAAACTCAGCCAGATGGGCGGGGTATAAATAATAAATTATTATTATAATTATTATTGGTGGAATTGATTTTAATTTTGATTCATGCTTTCAGCTGCATATTGAGGCCCTTTAAAAAGCAACAACACTGCAAAGCTTTAGCTGAGAATTTTGTGAGACCACAGGAATTTTGTGAGACTTCACAGCTGAAAGCAGGAGTAGAAGGCAGTAAGGTTGAGAAGATTGTGTGACAGCACCTCAGGCAGTGCCACCTTCAAGGACATCAGCTGCGGCAGGAGGCACCTGCGTTCTTCCTCAGCTGAGCTAGATTTTAGTGTCAGAATCTGGAGAATATAAGCTTTCACCTTGGGGGCAGTGGGAGCAGGAGAAGATTACAGTCCCTTTCACCAGAAGTATTGAAGCTCCCCAAAGCAAGTTGGACAGCTGTTCAGAAATAAACACAGCTTGCATGTTTATGAGGATTTGCATAATATGCAACAGTTGTTGAAAGTGCTCTAGTAATGCAGAAGTGAGGGAGAAAGAACCTCTGGCCTTTGCCGTTAGCTGGAGGAATGGGCTTCTGGGTTCCTAATTACATGGTTGTAATATATTGTAAGCTGTCTAGAAGATCATTTGATCCAGATGTGAGGCATAAATGTAAATGAAAACATGAACTTTGATAGAATTTGAGGTCTGGAATGGAGAATTCCACAGCCCACGAAAATGTCACTGTTGGAAAGTGTAGCCCATTAGTGTGAATGAGAACCAGTAATGTGCACTGGGTTGACAGTCAGACTCCTGCCAAGGTAAAGGTAAAAAGGGATGCGGGTGGCGCTGTGGTCTAAACCACTGAGCCTCTTGAGCTTGCCGATTGGAAGGTCAGCAGTTCAAATCCCCACGGCGGAGTGAGCTCCCGTTGCTCTTTCCCAGCTCCTGCCAACCTAGCAGTTCAAAAACATGCCAGTGCAAGTAGATAAATAGGTACCACTGCAGCGGGAAGGTCAACAGCGTTTCCGTGCGCTCTGGTTTTCGTCACAGTGTTCCGTTGCACCAGAAGCGGTTTAGTCCTGCTGGCCACATGACCCGCAAAGCTGTCTGTGGACAAACGCCGGCTCCCTTGGCCCGAAAGCGAGATGACCGCCGCAACCCCATCGTCACCTTTGACTGGACCGAACCGTCCTTTACCTTTACTGCCAAGGACACATGGGTCTGAACCCCCATCCACCCATGCGATTCTTTGGGATGACCTTCAACTAGTGACATACTCCCACAGCCTGGCTTTTCTTTTCTTTTTTCTTTTTTTCCCCCTTTTTTTGCAAGGTTGTGAGCATAAAATGGGGAGTAGGAGGACTGTTCTGAGCTCTAGGGAAAGGATGGTTCGGAAAGGTAAAAAATAAAGGATCTTTCCGTTTTCTCTGATCTGATAATGTTGCTTCTTTCTCTTTTATAGCTTCAAGCATCTTGCCAGAAGAAATGTCTCTGGCAGTGACCCCTAAGCGTCTGTCAGGGGCGCCTCAGGCCATGTCAACTCCTGCTGCTGTGCCAGTGACAGAATCAGCTGAAGCAGTGGAGGCTAAGGCTGCCCTTAAACAGGTACCAGCCAGTCTTTCTCCAAACGCCTTTTCCTCATCTTTACAAAAGGAGCACAGTTTTCTGCTTGGCCTTGTATTTATCTTTGAACGCGTTTGACTTGCTCTACAGCTGCAGGAGTTCTTTGAGAGCTACAAGAAAGAAAAGGCAGAGAATGACAAACTCCTGAATGAGCAAAATGAGAAGCTTCAGGAGCAGGTTACAGACTTGAGGTCACAGAATACAAAGACTTCCACCCAACTTGAATTTGCTTCCAAGCGGTAAGACAGTATTAATGAATGGTTCGTGGGCGCTCCTCTCAGCATTGTCCCCTGGGTGGTCTCCACCCATTCAAGTGTCCCCACCTAGCCGAGAATGAACTCTGTTTGATGTAGTAGGTTCTGGATTCTGGGCTCTTACAAAATCATCCAGTTTACTTTGCTTGCACTTCTGCTGTGGGCTTGCTTGTGGAGATGAAGCTGGTCGCTTCTTTTTCTTAGACATTTTCACGGAGATGCAGCCACTACTATTTTCTGCTGTAAATTTTCTGCTGTAAATCAGGAAACTCGGCATCCTTCCAAAATTAGGGTGTTTGATCTCCTCTCCTGCTGATAAGTAGTTGGTAGATTGAGTCGAGCTGGAGCTAATTAAGGCTTTCTCCGAGACTTTCCAGGGCTTTCTCTAAAACTTTTAGCTTAAACGTTGTGATTATAGTAATTAAGAAAAAGATACCAAGCAGTAAAATACTAAAACTGATAAAAGCTAATAAAAAGCTGATAAAACTAATAAAAACCGCACAACTGACGCGGAGCTCAAATCGATGCTTCCTCTAACGACGCCATCGTTAAGGAATGCTGACAAAAGACTTCTGTACTATTAATGCAGTTGGAGGATTGCAATTTGTGCCCTGAAACCTGGAGTTTAGTGGCAGGAATCTCGTACAGTAACTAGGACAAATTACTTCAAGGAATATGGTAGACTCTAACATTGCCTGATCAAACTAAGGTTAGGAGATGGGAGTACTATGCAGCGTCATAACTTCCTCCACGTTTTAGGTAACCATGGTCGGCATTACATCTGCACCATGGTTAGTTTAAAACCATTGTTTATGATCCTGGGCTGATAGAGAATAAATGTTTTAAATAATGAGGTATGAACTGATTAAAAATATTCAGTAACTTGCATCCTCTTTCTTAAACATACTTATGGGGGGGGCATGAAAACCATGCTTTGAACTGTCTGTACTCAGTAAGATTACTACCGTATTTTTCGTCCCATAGGACGCACCTAGTTTTTTTGGGGGGGGGGAATAAAGGGGGGGAAATTCCCTTTATTCCCCCCCCCAAAAGCAGGTTGGGGAAACCGAAACAGGTTGAGGAACAGCGGGATGGCGGCGCTGCGCCTCCCTGCTGTCCCCCAAGCTTGTGGGGCTGGCCGATGTCTGCCCGGCGCGTGGGGTGCTCTTCACCTCGCGCACCGGGTGGCAGGCTGCTATCCCCACGCTGCGGATGTCTGCCCGGCGCGAGGGGCGCTCTGCTTCAGGGTGCCCCTCGCGCCGGGCGGCAGGCTACTATCCGCAGCCTAGACAGCCCTGCGGGACCTCCCGCAGGGTTGCCTAGGCTGCGGATGTGTTCCCGAAGCGCCGGGCGCTCTGCTTTCAGCGCACCCGGCGCTCCGGGAAGCAGGCTGCTATCCGCAGCCTAGACAGCCCTGCGGGACCTCCCGCAGGGTTGCCTAGGCTGCGGATGTGTTCCCGAAGCGCCGGGCGCTCTGCTTTCAGCGCGCCCGGCGCTCCGGGAAGCAGGCTGCTATCCGCAGCCTAGACGGCCCTGCGGGACCTCCCGCAGGGCTGCCTAGGCTGCGGGTGTCTTCCTGAAGCCTGGAGAGCAAGAGGGGTCGGTGCGCACAGACCCCTCTCGCTCTCCAAGCTTCAGCAAAAGCCTGCATTCGCCCCATAGGATGCGCCCAGATTTCCCCTTCATTTTTGGAGGGGGAAAAGTGCGTCCTATAGGGCAAAAAATACGGTAGTTAATTTAGCCACTGGAAAACTTGCACACACAAAAACCAATTGAGTTGTTTGTCTCCAGTTGATTTTAGTGGAAACAAAATTGTTAGAATTCTCCTCATTTGAGTTTGTAATACCAGTTTGGTTGAAATATGATCTTACCTATGTTCCTTGTGAAGTTACGAGATGCTGCAGGATAATGTGGAAGGATATCGGCGGGAGATAACATCATTGCATGAAAGAATCCAGAAGCTTTCAGCAACCACTCAAAAACAAGAACAAATTATCAACACTATGACTCAAGAGCTGAGAGGAGCTAATGAAAAACTAGCTGTGGCAGAGGTAAGTAGTACAACATATTATGCATAACTGAATTGTTCCAGGGGAAGGGAGAAGGAAAAATTATGTTGTGTGAGTGAATTCAACACACACATATCCCACTTAATACTACTTCTTCTTGCTACTTATTGAATTGGTTGTTTATTGTTTATTGAATGTATATACTGCCCTTCATCTGAAGATCATAGCACAGAAAGAGAATTATAGCTTGAGAAGCTTTGGGGATTATCATATCATAAGCTTATTGTCCTTCATTGAGTTGGTTGACAGCAACATATTTCTGTTTCTAGGGACGACATGAGCCTAGCTAAGCTGTGATTAATCTGTTTTGGCTTTATGTACTCAAGTTGCTGAAAATTCACCAGGAATGTAAATTTTAGGCTAATAACTCGCTTTATACAGATGTCAACACTTAACCTTACCAGGATTGAATTAACCTAGAATCAAATGTAATCTCTTTCAAAGGTGAGAGCAGAGAATTTGAAAAAAGAGAAGGATATTTTGAAAATGGCAGAGGTTCGCCTGACTCAGCAAAAAGATTCTTTAGTAACAGCACAAAGAGGACAAAATATGCTGCTTACTAACCTGCAATCTATTCAGGTTTGTTTGTGCTCTCTTTACTCATGCTCTCTGGGTATCAGCAGTGGGTGTTCATGGAGGAAAGCTTGCTCAGGAACAACACAATGTGTCTCTTGCACATAGGTCTGTGTGTAAGTAACAGATTTGGGGGCGGGGGCTTTACAGCCAGTAAGAGAGCCAGTGTGATGTAGTGGTTAAGAGCGGTAGACTCGTAATCTGGTGAACCGGGTTCGCGTCTCCGCTCCTCCACATTCAGCTGCTGGGTGCCCTTGGGCTAGTCACACTCCTCTGAAGTCTCTCAGTCCCACTCACCTCACAGAGTGTTTGTTGTGGGGGAGGAAGGGAAAGGAGAATGTTAGCCGCTTAGAGACTCCTTCGGGTAGTGATAAAGCGGGGTATCAAATCCAAACTATTCTACAGAAGCATTTGGGAGAGCTCTTCCTTTCAGCACAATTCAGCAAAAATGTTCCATGTTAGTATATATTGTCCTTTACTAGGTGATACTGGAAAGGGCTGAAACCGAAACTCAACAGAGGCTCAATAACCAAATAGAGAAATTGGAGCGTGAAATAGCCCAACTGAAGAAAAAACTAGAAAATGAGGCGGAACAAAGGCATTCAGTTAACAAAACTCAAGATGTAAGTATGAGAAATTAAAGAAACAAGTCGTTGACATAGCACTCTTGTGGTTTTTGAAAAGAAAGACAAATGGATCTCCATTCATTTCTGGTTCAAGGCACCAGAATGGAGCTCATACAGTCTTTATTCAAGTCGTAGAGTTGCTTCGAAAACTGCCCCATGTGTAGAAGGCTTTATCCACTCATGGAAGAAATGCCTTATAATGTTTCTAGAGGAGAGCGTAGAAAAGTGAAACAAAATCCAAAGAAATCTTATGCTTGAGCAAACATGAGAGCTGCTGTACAACCTACCTATTACACATAGGGAAGGGGGAAGAAATTCATTTAATGTACATTTTCATACAAACCTACCTAATTCACATTTCCCCAAACAAAACGCAAATATCTTCTGCAGTTCATAGTTTTTCTCAGTTTTGTGAAGAGATGTGCAAAATTCTGTTTTAAGCTACCTGTGGTTGCAGTTGAGTTACGTTTTAGTCGCTGGATTTGAAGTAAAGTATGGCCGTTCCTTTTCAGATTCACTTATTGGATGCTAAAAGACAGCTTGAGACAGAAATAAATCTTCATGCTAGCACAAAAGAACTGTTGAAGAATGCCCAAAAGGACATTGCAACATTAAAACAACAGCTTCACAATATGGAGGCCCAGTTAGCATCCCAGTCATCACAAAGAGCTCCTGGTCAAGGTAAGAAAAGAAAAAGTGTAAACATTTGCTAAGTTGAACCTTTGTCTAGCGCAGGGGTCTGCAACCTTTAAGACAAAAAGAGCCACTTGGACCCATTTCCGAAGAAAAAAACAACTGAGAGCCGCAAAACCATTGCGACATTTAAAACAAATATATCTCCAGAGCCGCGATCTGACAGCGGGTGGGAAGGTGACGTCGGGACGGTGCGTGACTAATGCATGCACCGCCCCCATGCGACGTCACAGCCAGTACAGTGCCCGCCACAGTGGGGAGTGTCGGGGCACACAGTGCGCCTCCTCCCCTTCCTAGTATCCGCCCCAGAGCCGCGGCAAAGGTGTAAAAGAGCCACATGCGGCTCCGGAGCCGCGGGTTGCAGACCCCTGAAGACTGTAAAACATGAGAAAACAGCTTCCATGTTTGTTGTTGTTCAGTCGTGTCCGACTTTTCATGACCCCCCTGGACCAGAGCACGCCAGGCACTCCTGTCTTCCACTGCCTCCCGCAGTTTGGTCAAACTCATGCTGGTAGCTTCGAGAACACTGTCCAACCATCTCGTCCTCTGTCATCCCCTTCTCCTTGTGCCCTCCATCTTTCCCAACATCAGGGTCTTTTCCAGGGAGTCTTCTCTTCTCATGAGATGGCCAAAGTATTGGAGTCTCAGCTTCACGATCTGTCCTTCCAGTGAGCACTCAGGTCTGATTTCCTTAAGAATGGATAGGTTTGATCTTCTTGCAGTCCATGGGACTCTCAAGAGTCTCCTCCAGCACCATAATTCAAAAGCATCAATTCTTCGGCGATCAGCCTTCTTTATGGTCCAGCTCTCAGCTTCCATGTAGTATGCCCCCAAATCCAGAATTAATTTGAAGAACGCTTTATTTTGTTTAACTTTATCTTTGCCATTTTTAGGCCAGCCAAGCGCAAGCGAGGATGTGGATGATCTCGTAAGCCGATTGAGACAGTCTGAGGAGCAAGTGAATGATTTGAAGGAAAGGCTGAAGATTGCCACAAGTAATGTGGAGCAATACCAAGCTATGGTTGTAAGCCTCGAGGAATCCCTGAACAAAGAGAAGCAGGTACTGGGCTAGTAAACTGCCTGCTAAATATGACTTAGACGTGGAACTATGTTTTCATGGTAAAAAGGTAAAGGTAAAGGGACCCCTGACCATTAGGTCCAGAGTGACCGACTCTGAGGTTGTGGCGCTCTTCTCACTTTATTGGCCGAGGGAGCTGGCGTACAGCTTCCAGGTCATGTGGCCAGCAGGACTAAGCCGTTTCTGGCGAACCACAGCAGTGCATGGAAACGCCGTTTACCTTCCCGCCGGAGTGGTACCTATTTATCTACTTGCACTTGGACGTGCTTTCGAACTGCTAGGTTAGCAGGAACAGGGACCAAGCAACAGGAGCTCGTCCCGTTGCGGGGATTCGAACCACCGACCTTCTGATCGGCAAGTCCTAGGCTCTGTGGTTTAACCCACAGCGCCACCCGCGCCCCATGTTTTCATGGTACAACCGCACAAACGCAAGCAGTTTTCTTGTGACTTAGACAGAAGGTGGGGGAAACAACCCTCATGAATTGGGATCCAGCACTGCTTTGCATGCCCAGATGGCAGTGTACTTTTAAACTGGTGCACCAGCTGTGTCCTTTCCTTGATCAATTAATGCTGGTAATCTCAGGTTCCAGGCAGATGAGGGTGACTTGGGGGAAACAGCCTCGATGGCATAGATGCCCACAATGGGGAGGGGCAGTTGCCCCCCTCTAAGTGAATAACAGTTTCCAGATTCTCAGCTTTCACTAAAAAAAGAAGAAGAAAAAGCTTATAACATTTGTAGAACCCAAAATATTATTTAAAATGCACAGGCACTATTTCCCCACTCCCTTCCTTTTTGTGAACAACTAGCCTGCTCTCCTCTTTCACTTTTTACTGCCCTCTCCTAAAAATCCATACAGATGCATATGTTTGCGGACCAGATTAGGATCCCTGACAGATCTAATTAGACCTGTGGGCCGGAGGTTGCCCACTGCTGCTGTGATCAATACGGTCAAATAATTTGTGTAGGTAGCTTCCCCCGTCCCTTATATGAGCTGATCTTGCTGAGAGCTGGTGGAAAACATCTCATTTTTAATTGGCATTTATTTAGGAACTATAAAATAAAAAGTGGTCCAAGAGTATCTCAGACATGCTTTGTCCTCACAGCAGAAGCCTCAAGCTAACAGCTTGCCCTTTATCTGTTACACTTGTAGATTTTTCTCACCCTTTAAAATAGGAGGGTTAGGGTTCGGATTTGAGCATTGGCCTGTATTTCTCAAGCTTGCTTTCCGTTCTCAGTGAAAGTGATGGACTGTAAGCAGGTCTCCTGTGTGCTGTGTGCCACTTAGGGATATCACATTTAAAACTGAGTTAATTGTGCAGGTAACTGAAGAAGTTCGCGCTGCCGTTGAAGCCCGCCTGAAGGAGGCCTCTGAGTACCAGTCCCAACTAGAAAAGAAATTGATGGAGGCAGAGAAGGAAAAACAGGAGCTTCAGGATGAGAAACGTAAAGCTATAGAGAACATGGAACAGCAGGTATAGAAGCACGAGTATTCTCCATCATACATTTTCCTTTCACTGTAGCTAGCAAGAAAACTCGGCCAGGCTACAGAGGGCTTCTCTGTGGAAGGACTTGAGCACATCTAGTGTAATTTTTATTCTTAAGGTTTTCTTTAACTTGGTGAACGACAGACCCTAATGCCATTTTGCCGTGTGCTTTTGCAAGTCCTCTCTGTTTGCCATGTGGCGTGTGTGTGTCAGGGCTGCTGTTCTTAAAAACTGGCACCCAAAGCCCCATTGGACATACAGAGTTACTTGTGTTAATTAATTCACACAATTACCATATTTTTTGCTCTATAAGGCTCACTTTTTCCCTCCTAAAAAGTAAGGGGAAGTGTGTGTGCGTCTTATGGAGCGAATGCAGGCTGTGCAGCTATCCCAGAAGCCAGAACAGCAAGAGGGATTGCTGCTTTCACTGCGCAGCGATCCCTCCTGCTGTTCCGGCTTCTGGGATTCAGAATATTTTTTTTCTTGTTTTCCTCCTCCAAAAACTAGGTGTGTCTTATAGAGCGAAAAATACGGTATTTTTTCTGATGCGGTCATCGCAAAATAAGCTTTATCTTTTGAAATCTTCCTTTTTCCTCAGCGTGTGATGGAAAACAGCCAGTGATGACAGTGTTTGTTTCATCCAGATGAAAAGCACGATTATAGCAATCTGCCCTAAGCATGCAAAGGCTATTTTATTGGGGAAGTTGCTGTAGAAGTAAAGAACTGCCTCAGATGACCTTGAATTAAGTCAAATTCAGGTTTAGCACTTAATTAAATTTTGATTATTCAGTGCGCCAATCAGCTGCAACTTTAAAATGTAATGGTTTTCAAAATTTGTGATTGTTTGACTCTTGATGTTTAATGACTAGCTTTCCGAGCTGAAGAAAAATCTCGCCAGTATGAAGTCTGAAGTCCAGGAAGCTCTTCAGAGAGCAAATACAGCTCTTACCAACGAGCAGCATGCTAAACGGGACTGCCAAGAACAAGTAAGTTTTTATAAGGCCTATCCAGACACAGAATATTGTTGATAATTTATGTTCCATTTGTAGCCTTATTGGAGTTCACCGATTGGGTCTGCGGACAGGAGGAAGGAAGTCAAATGACACTGAGGGTTGGTTCAGAGAAAGAGTTCTTTATTTCTGCTCTCCGGAACAACAGAAAGGCACTTGTGTGGTCAGTCCACAGCAAGTCCAAAGAAATGAGAGATTACATGCAGTATATATATCCTCCAGGGACCCTCTCCCCCTTCCCCAGGAATCCAGCCACGTCAGCTTGTGCACGCAGGTTGACATCACAGATGTTCCTGCTCCAGTATTCTTAACCATAAAAGGGTATTACTTCCTGTACTTCTGACCATAAAAGGTTGTTCCTGTTTCCTATGCTTGCTCTTGGAGCAAGAGGTCATCAACTCCCAAGAACACACTCTGGCGCTGTTCCCGGACTAGGTCTGTGCATCTTTGTGGTCAGGACATAAGATAAGGCACAGACGTGTCTTCCCTGTTCTACAGGTACAGTCAAGGCCATCCTTGCCGTCACGAACTGATAAAGGAGAGGGCTCTGAGCACTTGTTTATACACCTGGGTTTTGGCTCAAGAGCTCAAGTTAAAGCATTTTAGCTAAGGGGAAAATAGGGATTTTGGTGCAGTTTCAAACTGCCTGCACAGTCAGTTTTGGATTTGGGAAACCCATTCCTTCACATTGATTTTCCATGACTGTGTTTCTCATAAATGAGGATTGTGCACTCACGCACTGCTTTTGTACCAGCCCCAGTGGTTGCCAACCTTTTTGGACCAGCAGGGGCACATTTTGGTTCTGAAAAAGGGTGTGGCTGTCACGGGTGTGTGGTGTAGCACAACATGAGTGCTGTGAGTGCGTGGCATAACACAAAATTGGAGAGTGTGTAGTCATTGCTGCTTACCCCTGCTTAGGAAATCAGCTATGTCCTCCTGGTTCCTGATTGTGGAGATCACACAATATTTATATTTCCTCCCGCCATCCCAAAAAATGCTGTTGATGTGTAATAACAGGGAGCATTCCCCAGTACCAGGAGAAATATACAAGCTGTCCACACACCGCACAGACCACAAGCAAGTATTGCATCTCTCACTCATACAGTCTCATTGTTTTTCCATGTGCACGCACACACACACACACACACACACACACAGAGATACACAAGTACTTCCCATATATAGCTGCCTCTGTCTACTCAGATGTAGTTTTCCCTCTCTGTCTCACAGACCCTGCATACATGCAGACCACACATTGATAACATACCTGCCCCCGTACTCCACATACATCTCCTCCAGACGGTACATACCTCTCCCTCCCTCTCTCTCTCTCCCTGTCCCCCTCTCTCCCTCTCCCCCTCCCCTCCACCCACCTACCCTCATGTACACCTATCTCTCTGTCTCACAAACTACACACATACTCAGAACAAATGTTCATAATACCTTCCCGTCTCTTTCACACACACCAAACACGCAGACACGGCACATCTCTCCATCTCTTGCTGCCCAAGTACATCTCTCTCAGTTACACACAGAGACCATTCGTGAACAAGCTACCCTCCACATTCAGAAAAGCTCCTCCAGAGGCAAAGAAAGGTGCCTGCGATCTCCAAAAAAAGATCCCTCCCAAAAGAAAACTAAAAAGAAAAAGGGAAGGCCACCAATCTGACGCTGGCTCTCTGGTAGCTCGGGAACACTAAGCAAGTCTACAGGCACCAGGTTGGTGTTCCCTGTAGTAGCCTAATAGGAGTACAGTGGTACCTTGGTTTGCGAACAGTCTGATTTGCATGTTGTTGTTGTTGTTTAGTCGTTTCCAACTCTTCGTGACCCCATGGACCAGAGCACGCCAGGCACTCCTGTCTTTCACTGCCTCCCGCAGTTTGGTCAGACTCATGTTTGTAGCTTCGAGAACACCGTCCAACCATCTCGTCCTCTGTCATCCCCTTCTTCTTGTGCCCTCAATCTTTCCCAACATCAGGGTCTTTTCCAGGGAGTCTTCTCATGAGGTGGCCAAAGTATTGGAGCCTCAGCTTCAGGATCTGTCCTTCCAGTGAGCACTCAGGGCTGATTTCCTTAAGAATGGATACGTTTGATCTTCTTGCAGTCCATGGGACTCTCAAGAGTCTCCTCCAGCACCATAATTCAAAAGCATCAATTCTTCGGCAATCAGCCTTCTTGATGGTCCAGCTCTCACTTCCATACATCACTACTGGGAAAACCATGGCTTTAACTATATGGACCTTTGTTGGCAAGGTGATGTCTCTGCTTTTTAAGACGCTGTCTAGGTTTGCCATCGCCTTTCTCCCAAGGAGCAGGCGTCTTTTAATTTTGTGACTGCTGTCACCATCTGCAGTGATCATGGAGCCCAAGAAAGTAAAATCTCTCACTGATTTACAAAACTGTAATACGTTTTATATTACAAACACGTCAAGCCCAGAAGTGCATGCCCTGGTTTGCGAACTTTTTTGGATTACAACCGTTTTTTATCACGAACAAATTTGGAAGGAGAAAGAATTTGTCCGTGTGAAGACCATCAGGTGGAAGCTTACTGTGAGGGTTGGATTAGCTGCTTGTGCGTGAAAACGTGCTCCCTCAGAGTTTGTGCGACCCCACAAACCTCCGTGTGTGACGGAGCTCCTCAGACATGTCTGCTCTAGTCACTAGTAGAGTCCGACAGTGGCTGTCTGCGGAAGCGTTTCCAGCAAAGAAGTTCCTTAACGGAAACGCGTCTCCTGGACTCACGGCGTGACAGTTTCCTGCGAGGTGTGGGTCTCCCTATGGGAGATTCCGATACCTCCCCACTGTTCTCGCTGGAAGCCTCCCTGAGCCCTCCCTCCTGCTCGCATTCCCTCAGAGACCCACTCCTCCCCCTGCTGGTCCCTGCTTCAGCAGTTGAGTCTCTTTCATCCTGCCTGAGTCCCTCCACCACCTGATGCTCTGATGGCAGTTCCCTGACATCCACCTCCCCTCCAGGGCCCCCCTCACCCCCTCCCAATTCCTCCCCCCTGGGAGGTGAAGGGCTAAAACCCCGAAACGAATCTTCCTCATCTTCTGACGTCTCGAACAATTCTCTCCATCGATCGTCGTCCTGGCCAGCTGAATCCTCCTCCTCTTCAGAATCTGGGAACCCCTCCAACTCCTCTTCCTCGTCGGTGGTGGCAAAGTATTCCCTTCGGAACCTCGCTACAGGCTGAGGTTTACGTGGGAACCTCTGATGAAAAGTCTCTATTAAAACCTCGTCATTGACATCCTCTGCCCTAACCCAGGTGTTTTCCGACTCCGGTTCCCCTTCCCACATTACCAAATACTCTACTTGATCTCCCTTCCACCTGGAATCGAGGATCTCCGCTACATGGTAGCTGTGTTCCTTCTCCTCCATTGCTGGTCCCCTAGTGACCCTCCCCTCACTGTCTCCTCTATACGGTGACAGCAACGACCTGTGAAAAACTGGGTGCAGCTTCATGTGGTTCGGTAACCGGAGCCTGAAAGCCACTGGATTGACCTGCTGTATGACTTCAAACGGACCCAGCCTTTTGGGTCTTAATTTCTTACAACCTCCTTTGAATGGCAACCCTTGGGTTGACAGCCACACCTGGTCCCCCACCCTGATGCTTTCACCTTCCCTTCTGTTTTTGTCTGCCTGCCTCTTATATTCCTCCTTAGCCCTGTTTAAATTGAGTTGGAGCTGGCGATGGATCGCTTCCATTTCTTCCACGAACTGTTCTGCAGCTGGAACGCTCCAGTTCTCCCCCTCCCCCCCTGGGAAGGCTCTGGGATGGCACCCGTGATTAGCCAAAAAGGGGCTCATCCCCGTGGACACGTTCTCTGCATTGTTGTAGGCAAATTCTGCCAACGCCAACTTCTCCACCCAATCATTCTCTCTGTCATTAACATAACACCTCAAATATTGTTGGAGAACCCCATTTGCTCTTTCCGCCTGCCCGTTGGTTTCAGGATGACGGGCCGTCGAGAAATTAACCTCTACATGCAGTAAGCTCATGAGCTTCCTCCAGAACCTGGAAGTAAATTGTTTCCCTCGGTCTGAAACCACCCTCAAGGGGGCGCCATGCAACCTAAACACATTCTCTACAAACAATTTGGCAGTTTCTTCTGCTGTAACCGCATGTGAGCAGGCTATGAAGTGGGCCATTTTAGTTAACAGGTCTACTACAACCATGATGGCTGTTTTCCCTCTAGACCTTGGCAGATCAGTCATGAAATCTATTGCTACTGCTTCCCACGGTCTCTCAGGTGTGGGCAGTGGTTCTAATAAACCAGCCGGCGCCTGCCTCTCCCCCTTGGCTCTTTGGCATTGTTCACACCCTCTCACATACTCCCGCACATCTTCCCTGACCTTGGGCCACCAAAATTCCCTGGTAACCAGCCACATGGTTTTGTGTTGCCCAAAGTGCCCTGCTGTGGGGCTATCGTGCAGCTGCTTGAGTACCTTCTCCCTCAATTCCCCTTCAGGTATATATAACGCTCCCTTATAATACAATGCCCCATTTCTCTCCTCAAAACCACCGGATTTGTCTTCCTCCCCTCTGAGATCCCTGAGTTTCCCCTGGGCGTATGCATCCTGCACCGTACCCTCTACCAATTCCCTTTGCCCCACCAAAGTCGCCCCACACACCCAGCGGTCCTCTGGAATGATATGGGTTTCTTCGGGTGCTCCCTCCCCCTCCAAATATTCAGGTTTGCGTGAGAGAGCGTCCGCCCTAACATTCTCTGGGCCTGGCACATAACAAATCTCAAAGTTAAATTTGGAGAACTCTTGGGCCCATCTCAACTGCCTTTGGTTGAGCACTCGCGCCGTTCTCCAGTACTCTAGATTTTTATGGTCCGTGCACACTTGCACTTTATGTTGTGCACCAACTAGCAGATGCCTCCATCTCCGGAACGCCTCATGAATAGCAAGCAGTTCTCGGTCGTACACCGTGTAGTTCCTCTCGGATTTGTTCAGCTTCCGCGAGAAGAAGGCACACGGACGCCACTCTGACTCCTCCTTCCCCGGCTGCAGAAGAAGCACCGCCCCTATGGCTCTGTCAGATGCGTCTGTTTCAACCCTTAGCTTCTTTCGTAAATCCACATGCAGAAGTTGTTCTTCAGAGGCGAAGGCCCTTTTCAGTTCCTCAAACGCTCGCTCCGCCTCCGCCGTCCATACAAACTTCTTTTTACTGCTGAGACAGTCAGTGATGGGCGCCGTCAGATGGGCGAAGTTGCGGATGAACTTACGATAAAAGTTTCCAAACCCTAGGAACCTCTGCACATCCTTCTTGGTTTTGGGTGTTTTCCATTCCAGCACTGCCTGTACCTTGCCGGGATCCATGGCCAATCCCTTGTCTGACAGGCGGTACCCCAGGAATTCCACCTCCTTGGTATGGAACCGACACTTCTCCAGTTTGACCCACAGCCTGTTGGCTTGCAGTCTGCTCAACACTTCTCTGACGTCTCTCACATGTTGCTCCTCATTCTCAGAATACACCAACACATCATCTAGAAAGGCAACGCAATTCTTGTAGAGCAAAGGGCCCAGCACGTGGTTCATAAAAGATTGAAAACACGCGGAGCCTGCTTGTAATCCAAATGGCATAACGAGGTATTCAAACGCCCCCAAAGGGGTAAACATGGTGGTTTTCCATTCATCCCCTTTCCTTATGCGTATCAGGTTGTACGCCCCCCTTAGATCCAGCTTTGTGAAAATCTTTCCCTTCCTCACCCTGGTCAAAATATCATCAATTCTGGGCATAGGGAACGCCACCGGTTCAGTCACTGCATTCAGCCGCCTAAAATCACATACAAGTCTCGGCTTGTCCGCATTTTTTTTGTCCACAAAGAACACTGGGCTCCCCCCTGCTGCTTTGGACTCTCTGATGAAGCCTCTCTTCAGGTTCTTGTCAATGAACCCTCGCAACTCCTGCATTTCCCTGTCTGACATGGCATACAACTTGCCCACGGGAAGCCGTGCTCCTGGGAGTAAATTGATCTGACAATCAAAGGGTCTATGAGGTGGTAGTTGGTCAGCTTCCTTCTCGCTGAACACGTCGCTGAGATCTGCATACTGTGGTGGTACCTTCACCTTCCCCATTACTTCCGTCCCTGCTAGGGTGGCTTGGGCCCCTGCTGAACCCTTCTCCCCTTTGCAGTGTTCTAGGCAATGTGCTGAACCAAAGGACACCACTCTTTGATGCCAGCCAACCAGCGGATCATGTAGAGCTAGCCAGCTCATTCCCAAAATAATGGGAGCGCCTCCCAGGGTGGCCACATTAAACGCTATCAGTTCTGTGTGCCTTGCCACCCTCATTATCATTGGGACAGTCTGCAAGCGGACTCCTCCTCCCAACAACTCCCTGCCATCAATCGTGGTCACCTGCAGGGGGTTGCTTAAAGGGATGGTCTGTATCTGGTGTTCAGCAGCAAACTCCTTGCTCATAAAATTGCAGGAGCTGCCTGAGTCCAATAGCGCCTTTATTTTTAGGGGGTGCCCATTCTGCAGCTCTAGCGACACTTCAATCACTAGAGCAGGTCGAGGAGCTTCTGGCACGGGCACTTTCACTGCTCTTTGGCCTGGCTGCAGTGCCCCAATTGTGGCAACCAGGCGTTGGCTTTTACCTGCTCCGCTCCCCCTTCTTCTCCCCCCTCAACAGCTCCCACCATCCCTTGCCATTCCTTCCTCTGGGGGCAGACTCTGGCAAAGTGGCCTGGCTGTTGGCAGAGATAGCATTTCCGGGGGCCCTTTCCCTCCTTCTTAGCTCCCTCGCTGGTTTTTGAAAATGCGCGCGCGCGCGCTGTTCCGATTTCCATCGGCTCTGCCGGCGGGAAAGCTGGCTCAGGAATGTCTGGAATGCGGAACTCCTTCCAACGTTCCCCTCTCCCTTCCCGCCTCTCCAAGGCTCTTGCCTCCTGCCGCGCTCCTATGGTCAGCGCAGATTTGGTCAGCTGATCCATAGACTCCGCCCTGGGGCTCCGTGCCAGCTCGTCTTTCACCCCCGAAGAAAGACCTTCTTCAAATAGCATTTGAACGGGTGCCGCCGATAAATCCCAACTCAGTCTGTGAATCAGCATGGTAAACTCAGTCCAATATTCACGGACAGATCGACTTCCCTGCTTACAAGCCATTAGCTGTCTGCGCACCACCCCTTCCTCAATATCGCTGGAAAACATGATATCCATTGCACGAAAGAACTTCATTGTGTCCTTTAGTATGTCATTGTGCGTTGCCATTAGGGGTCGAACCCAGTCTCTAGCCCCCTTCTCAAGATGCCCAATTACAAAAGCAACTCGCGATTCCTCATCAGGGAACTCATCGAACTGCACATTAAGGGCATATTGCATCTCTGTCCTAAAAGCATGGTAGTCCTTGGGGTCCCCCCCAAATTTCTGCACCAATCCTGGTACCTTTCTGGGGAATTGCGTGGCTCTCCCCTTCTTGTCTGCATCCTGAGCCCTTCTCTCCTCCAACCTCGCCGTCTGCAGGGCCAGTTGAACCTCCAACGCTCGGTATCTATCTTCCAAGCTTGGACCAGCTCCAGCCCCTGCTCCTCCGGTTCCGGTTGGTTCGCTCATGATGCCTTCTCTTGCACAGGCAGCGTACAAAGACTGTCGGACTGCTGTGAGGGTTGGATTAGCTGCTTGTGCGTGAAAACGTGCTCCCTCAGAGTTTGTGCGACCCCACAAACCTCCGTGTGTGACGGAGCTCCTCAGACATGTCTGCTCTAGTCACTAGTAGAGTCCGACAGTGGCTGTCTGCGGAAGCGTTTCCAGCAAAGAAGTTCCTTAACGGAAACGCGTCTCCTGGACTCACGGCGTGACAGTTTCCTGCGAGGTGTGGGTCTCCCTATGGGAGATTCCGATACCTCCCCACTGTTCTCGCTGGAAGCCTCCCTGAGCCCTCCCTCCTGCTCGCATTCCCTCAGAGACCCACTCCTCCCCCTGCTGGTCCCTGCTTCAGCAGTTGAGTCTCTTTCATCCTGCCTGAGTCCCTCCACCACCTGATGCTCTGATGGCAGTTCCCTGACACTTACACATATGGTTCTTAAATGTAAACTATATGCTGATCTCCGTCAGCAGTTCCTAGATCAACTCTGCATCCCCAAATGGAAACCAGAGGTCATATATTTTCTATTATTGGGGAATAATCAAGAGCTCACCAAGTTAGTGGCTAAATATCTTCATCTGGTTTTTTGTCGTCAAAACACATTGCAGATGTCTGATCTCCCTGGAGACCTAGAGATGTAATGTTAGACTGCTTTGCCTCTTTCATTTGACAAATGGTTTGTGTCACTGGGAAGGCAGGAACTCTGTATTGATTTGCTATGGATGTTTGTATGTGATGCCAATAAAAGGTTTGATGATGATGAAAATTTTGGGGGGAGGCCCCATTGGCGAAAGAGCACCTTGGGTTACAACCTGTTTTGGTTTACGAGCGGACCTCTGGAACAGATTATGGTTGTAAACCAAGGTACCACTGTAACTGAATGTTTAGTTTATTGCATGTTGGTCTGCACTCATTAAAATGTGAAGCATCAGTGTCTTATTCCTTTTTGTTAGAATGACACTGTAATAATAAATAATAAATTTTATTTATATCCCGCCCTCCCCAGCCGAAGCCAGGCTCAGGGCGGCTAACAACAATCAAATAATCAAATAGTCACACAATCTAAAAATATTTCATTATAAAAATTAATTAAATCAAATTGATGGCAACCAATTAAGCAAAATTCTGTGCAGGTTGCCAGAGGAGGGAGTCAGGCTGCGCCCTGACCAAAGGCCTGGCGGAACAACTCTGTCTTGCAGGCCCTGCGGAAAGATGTCAGGTCTCTTGTGACAGAGCATTCCACCAGATTGGAGCCGCAGCCGAGAAGGCCCTGGCTCTAGTTGAGGCCAGCCTAACCTCTCTGAGGCCTGGGACCTTGAGGATGTTATTATTTGCAGACCATAGGTTTCTCTGTGGGGCATACCAGGAGAGGCGGTCCCGTAGGTACGAGGGTCCTAGGCCGTATAGGGCTTTAAAGGTTAAAACCAGCACCTTAAACCTGATCCTGTACTCCACCGGGAGCCAGTGCAGCTGGTATAGTACCGGATGAATGTGATCTCGCAGCGAAGACCCCATAAGGAGTCTCGCCGCGGCATTCTGCAATTCTATATCGCTTGGGAACTTGTATGCAAGCTTATGTAATCAGTGGGCTCCTGCTACAAAAAATAAATCTGTCTAATCTAGAATGCAGTGGTGGAAAACTCTTGTATCCTAAATTTTAGGAGAACCAGCAAGGCTGCTTGGAATAGGCTGGGTTTTGTTTTCCCCACTTAAACTTACACATCACTTTAGTGACAAAATGAGAACCTTTAAAGTGCAGGAGGCCAGATAAAGTGAATTTAATTCCTTAAAAGTTCAGAAGTGGTGATAGCTGGGTGTTGTTTTTTACAGGCCAAGATAGCAGCGGAAGCACAAAATAAATATGAGCGGGAGCTGATGCTTCATGCCTCTGATGTTGAAGCCTTGCAGGCTGCCAAAGAACAAGTTGCTAAGAATTCCGCAATAAAGCAGCAACTTGAGGAAGCTGCCCAGAAAGCAGAAGCTGCATTGAGAGAGAGCAGAGCTTCGTGGGAAGAGAGAGAGAGAATGTTAAAGGTAACTTTTCCGACTGTACAAGTTTTATACATATGTGCAATCCTGAAAGCGGGTGGCATTAAAAAATAAAATCTTCTGAAGTGATCAGCTTTCATATTCTCTTAAAGGATGAAGCTTCTAAGCTGGCTTCTCGCTGTGAAGACTTAGAAAAACAGAACAGACTGTTGCATGAACAGCTGGAAACTCTCAGCGACAAGATGATGTCTTCAATGAAGGAAGGCATGCCAGGATCATTAAATGTGTCTCTCACTGAAGAAGGAAAATCACAAGAACAGATAGTGGAAATTCTCAGGTGTGTTATTTAGTGTATGGATCTGATTTCATTCCCAGGCCCTAAGGAAGCCAGACTATCCTCCACCAGGGCCAGGGCTTTTTCAGTGACTGCTCCAACCTGGTGGAACGCTCTGTCCCACGAGACTAGAGCCCTGCAGGCCTTGATATCCTTCTTCAGGGCCTGTAAGACAGAGCTATTCCACCTGGCCTTCAATTTGAATTGGCCTGATCGTCTATTCCCTTTTCTATGAAGAAACCCTTTCTGGGACCCCACATTTAAATTCTTCCCTGGTCTCCTTGCTGGCCCTAGTAGGACCAACTTGGCCAGTTAGCCCTGGTGATGTCTACTGACTGGGGTGGTTTTGTTTTGTTTTCCCCCAAAATGACCCCTGAATTTTTGAATTTTATTGATATTGATGTTGCATTTTATGTTGTATTTTATGCTGTTATTAAGTCACATTTTAATCAATGTTTTATATTTGCTGTTAGCTGTCCTGAGCCCAGTTTTTAAACCGGGAAGGGTGGGGTATATAAAATTATTATTATTATTATTATTATTATTATTATTATTATTATTATTATTATTAATTAATTTATTTATTTAATTGGCAAAGTAATGAACCACAGGAGTGCACAAAGTGGGTAAGCTCCAGAAAATGTGGGCTACAAATCCCCAGAGAACAGGGCAAGGGATGATAAAGTCTATAATCTACAACATTTGGAGAGAGCACCATCTTTATTTTTATTACTGTTATAAGCTGCCCATTTGACTGGGTTGCCCCAGCCACTCTGGGTGGCTCGCAACAAAATATTACCTGTACCCTGCTTCAGAGCCCATTTGCAAATGTTTCAAGGGGATTTTTGAAATTCCTAGTATTTGAGCAGATTTGACAAAATCAAAACTTCTTCCCAATGGTATAGAAGGTCATCTGGTTGGGATTTTGCTCCACCTTGTGGTCGAAGGCAGGGGGTAGGCTTTTGTGGTAAGCAGATGGCTCATCAAGAATCTGGTTTGCTCTCCTTCTTTCACTGAAACAATTGTGATTTTCTGGAGCAGTTGAAAGAGCCGTATTCTAGTGGTCAGGAAGAAGAAGCAGGATTGTAGACGCACTCCTTTCTTGCACTCAAATCCTCGCCCCGTGTGTCTTCTCCCTCTTGGGTATCTTATGTGGCCATTGCTAACTGAAGGGTGCTCCTAAACTCCAATTCAGAAACATGGCTTAAACCTTAACCAAGGGTAGCAATGCACACATATAGCAATGCACACACAAACACACTGGTAACATAGAATAGTCCGACAACCCACTTTCAGATCCTAAACTATATGATCTCGCACTGTGTCTGCATTTGCCTGTAATAACATTATAGGGCCAAAACAAATCCCAATATCAATTAGCCCAGTGGTCATGTTTTCCAACTTCCCTTTAAAACCCAGCCATTTTTAGCTTTGCAGGCTAAACAGTGTTTCGTTGAGGCATTTAATCTCAAGCAGTGCTTCTTTCCACCGCAGGTTTATACGCAGAGAGAAGGAGATTGCGGAAACGAGGTTTGAGGTGGCACAAGTGGAGAGCTTACGGTACCGCCAGAGGGTGGAACATTTGGAAAGGGAGCTCCAACAGTTGCAGGAAAGTCTGAATGCAGAGAGAGAGAAAGTGCAGGTATGTATGCGTGTGCCCGTGGTCACCTTTGGTTAGAAGTTAAGGGAAGTAGTTTCCTTTGCATATTGACACTTCAGAGTCCTCCTGGAAACATTCCTGTCCTATTGACAGACATGCAGTTTATTAGGAGTGCTGCTTGTTTTGTTGGTAATAGCTGGAGAACACCTCTGGCTTGCTTTCAGAAACACGACTATTGTTACATACAAAGAATCTGAGATAATTTGCCTGTGCCGAAACATCTGGTGTTTGACGTGAAGATGAATGCTTAGATTTAAGTTGGCTTCTTTAGAAAACCATGAGATTCCTCTGAGAAGATTGGTGGTGGTGGCCAAGATTCCCTGGAAGACCACTGGTCAATTCTTTTCTCTGCATTGCAAAGCCACAAGGAGTGTGGGCTGTGATCATGCAATGAACCCACAATTCACGTGGGTCAAAACCCAGGCTACTGTTCTATGAGAACTTACTGTGACAAATGGATGCTTCAGAATGTTTGTGCGGCAGAGATGTTCATTGATAGAGCTATAGATAGTTTTGAAACCACTGGGTTCATGTAATGGGCCAAAGGCTGATCAGTACAGACACCTGGTAAGGGCCTGGAGTAGGAGAACCTTGTTAGATACCACAGTGGCCTTTCATGTTTGAGAATTGTGCATATATGCGGGTGGCGCTGCGATCTAAACCACTGAGCCTCTTGGACTTGCCGATCAGAAGATTGGCAGTTTGAATCCCCACAACGGGGTAAGCTCCCGTTGCTCTGTCCCAGCTCCTGCCAACCTAGCAGTTCAAAAGCATGCCAGTACAAGGAGATCAGTAGGTATCACTGTGGCGGGAAGGTAAATGGCATTTCCATGCGCTCTGGTTTCCGTCACAGTGTCCTGTTGCTCCACAAGCGGTTTAGTCATGCTGGCCACGTGACACGGAAAGCTGTCTGTGGACGAATGCTGGCTCCCTTGGCCTGAAAGCGAGATGAGTGCCGCAACCCCATAGTCACCTTTGACTGGACTTAACCATCCAGGGGTCCTTTACCTTTTTTTTTTTTTTACCTTTTATTATATATATATATATATTGCTTGCTCTGACAGTTAACTTTGCCGAATTAACAGGGTTAATGAACGCACTTAATAGTTTCCCAAGTAAATTACAATGGCCCTCCAGATCGCATCTTCCTGAAAATGTGGATATTGATACACAGGTTTGGGATTTCACTATTGTGTTGAATTTTAGGTGACAGCGAAAACAATTGCTCAGCATGAAGAACTAATGAAGAAGACTGAGACCATGAATGTTTTGATAGAAACCAACAAGATGCTGAGGGAGGAGAAAGAGAGACTGGAACAGGAACTGCAGCAAATGCAGGCAAAAGTCAGTATGAATTTTAAATCTAGCTTTCAAAACCCTAAAACATTGAAAACCACAAATTATTGAACAGAATGAGAAATTACAGAATATGCACTTAGCTCCCACTGTGTCAAACCATAATTTACAACCTGCAGTAATTTGAGACCTTTGAAAGTTTCAAATCAAGGAGCTGTTCATTCACTGAGACACGACGTTAAACTCTGGATGTGAAGATTTTGGCTGTACCAGGAAACAAAGTCACTCGGAAGTAACTTCTAAACCGTTATGTGTTCAGGTGCGTAAACTGGAAGCTGATATCCTGCCTTTGCAAGAGTCTAATGCTGAACTTAGTGAGAAGAGTGGGATGCTTCAAGCAGAGAAGAAGCTTTTGGAAGAGGATGTCAAACGCTGGAAAGCACGGACCCAGGTGAGCTTGCCTTGGATTCAAGGACTATTGTTTTGCAATGCCTCAACAGGACATTTCTCCAGAGTACAGTAAGGAGGTCCCCACTCCAAGATGGGTGAAAATGTTACATAATAGAAGACCAAGAAAGGGGAATAAGACAATAGATATGGTATAAGATTTGGGCAGGTTTACACTTTTGCTTAGACGGAAAGAAGGGAAGCATTTAAGACGGGTCTGCAACCCGCGGCTCCGGAGCCGCATGTGGCTCTTTTACACCTTTGTCGCGGTTCCGGGGCGGATACTAGCGAGGGGAGGAAGCGCATTGTGCGCCCCGACACTCCCCACTGTGGCGGGCGCTGTACTGGCTGTGACGTCGCATGGGGGCGGTGCGTGCGTTAGTCACACACCGTCCCGACGTCACCTTCCCGCCCGCTGTCAGATCAGACATTTAGGTAAGAAACAATATATGCAGTGTTATATTTGTTTTAAATGTCGTAATGGTTTTGCGGCTCCCAGGTTTTTTTTCTTCAGAAACGGGTCCAAGTGGCTCTTTTTGTCTTAAAGGTTGCAGACCCCTGATTTAAGAAAGCTAAAAGCATTAGGAGGCATATCTACACTAAGGTAGATATTATTGGGTGCTCCTAGAAAGATAAGTATTGATCAGAGTGAGGGAGGATGAAGAGGGAAGGGATTTTTCTCTTCCTTTAGGCAATTACAAGTAGGCAGCAGTCCTGAATCACATGAAGTTTTCAGAATGTGTTGCTGTGTGTTTTTCTTTGTGGATATTTTATATTTCGAAGTTGTTGTTTTTTAGTTTCGTTACGTATGTATAGCTATATATTTGTATTGTATTTGTTATCTTTCTATAAACCACTTAAATACACTGCTGATACTAAGTGCAATATACCGTATTTTTCGCTCTATAAGACGCACCAGACCACAAGACGCACCTAGTTTTTGGAGGAGGAAAACAAGAAACAAAATATTCTGAATTTCAGAAGCCAGAACAGCAAGAGGGATCGCTGTGCAGTGGAAGCAGCAATCCCTCTTGCTGTTCTGGCTTCTGGGATAGCTGTACAGCCTGCATTTGCTCCATAAGACGCACACACATTTCCCCTTATTTTTTAGGAGGGGAAAAGTGAGTCTTATAGAGCAAAAAATACGGTAAATATACGAAAGAAACCAGATGAATAGGATAAATTGCACACACAAAAAAAAGCTCGCTCATGGGTAAATTTCTTCTTGCAGCATTTATTGAGCCAACAAAAAGATACAGATATTGAAGAGTATCGGAAGCTTCTTTCGGAGAAGGAGGTGAACACCAAACGCATACAGCAGATGAGTGAAGACATAGGCAGGCTTAAAGCAGAAATTGCAAGGTAAACTTCAAGGAATGTCTTAACATTTTGGAGATGCCAAATACTTGATAGTAGAAGCACCCATTCCTATCAACATTAAGTTCTTGTTCAGCAGTTATTCTAATCCTGATATATTTGTTCAGCCTTTACCACAGGTGCTGGTACTAGTAGCAGCAGTGGATTCATACCATAAGCAAGGACCCTTAATTTTTATTTTCATACCTCTTTTAAACTGCTCGCGTTTTCCAATAATAAAAGGCAGCAGTATACAGAAAGTAGCTCTCTCTGGTTTCCGTTGTGTTAGAAGTTCTTTCAATTTTTGTTAAGGTCAAATGCTTCACTGACAACAAGTCAGAATCTGGTCCAGACCCTCCGAGAAGATCTGGCAAAAACAAAAACTGAAAAGGACACCCTTCAGAAAGATTTGGACATTAAACTGGCTGACATCCAAGAGAAAGTTAAAACGATAACACAGGTCAAGAAAATTGGACGTAGATACAAGACTCAGTATGAAGAACTGAAAGCACAACATGACAAGGTAGGTTTTAACTTCTGATAAGTAAAATGGAAGAGCTCTTCCATATAAATTTTTTGAAAATTCAGCTAGTCTTCATTTTTGAAAATTCTGCTTCTGGGGAGGCTGTAGGAATGTAGAATGTTTGAAGTTTTATTCTGTTTAGTATTCTGTTGGGAGCCACCCAGAGTGGCTGGGGAAACCCAGCCAGATGGGCGGGGTATAAAAAATAAATTATTATTATTATTATTATTATTGAATGTACAACCTGCTGTAATTTTGGTTAATAGCTTGCATAATACCGATCCCATTCACCAACGCAGATGTTTACTTTCCAAAATTTTAGGTGATTGCAGAAACATCAACTCCATCTTCTGCAGAACAGCAAGAGCAACATGCTTCAGACAAAGAAATCCAAGAAGTGAAAGAAGCTCTGAGCCAAGCTGAGACCAAGATAAAAGCCTTGGAAGGACAGATTGAAAATTTACAGAAGGTGGGAGAGACCTTTCTGAGGTCCATATGTGTCTGTAGCCAACTCCCAAAATGAATAATCAGCTTACCAAAAAGACTGAGGTGGGATGTTGTGCTTGTATGATGGGGGACCAAGTTTAGATCCCTGGATGGCTGTGAGGTTTGGCCCAGTCATGCTGTTTCAGCTTAACCTGCCTTAAAGGGATATTCCCAGGTGTGCTGCCCTGAAACCATTGGGGAATAGTAGGTAGTGGTGAAAAAATACCATAGAAAATCGTTTGTAAGTGTTTCAGAAAACATTACACCACAGGGAGAAGTTACCTTTGCAGTATAAAGGTAAAGGGACCCCTGACCATTAGGTCCAGTCATGACTGACTCTGGGGTTGCGGCGCTCATCTCACTTTATTGGCTGAGGGAGCCAGCGTTCAGCTTCCGGGTGATGTGGCCAGCATGACTAAGCCGCTTCTGGCAAACCAGAGCAGCGCACGGAAACGCCATTTACCTTCCCGCCAGAGCGGTACCTATTTATCTACTTGCACTTGACGTGCTTTTGAACTGCTAGGTGGGCAGGAGCTGGGACCGAGCAACGGGAGCTCACCCCGTCGTGAGGATTCGAACCGCCGACCTTCTGATCGGCAAGTCCTAGGCTCTGTGGTTTGACCCACAGCGCCACCCGCGTCCCTCCTTTACAGTATACTCAGATTCAAACACCCAATGCTCTTACAGCTCTTAGATTGTCTAGGATCTTCTCATAGAAAGCTTGCGCTACTTCACTAATCACCCAGTGATTGAAAGCAGTTCTGTATCCTGAAGTTTCCATGTCTTGCTTTCTGTAGACGCTCGGCGAGAAGGACACCGAAGTAAAAAATCTCCAGGAACAGGTAGCCCAGCTTCAGTCAGAGGCTTCCCGTCTTCAGCAAGATCTACAGGAGAAAACATCACAAGAGGAGCAGCTCAGGCAGCAGGTTGCTGAGAAGGAAGAGAAGATGAAGAAGACGCTTCTGGCTGCCAAGCAGAGGATTGCACAGTTAGCAGGTGAATTGCCTGGCAGTTCTTTCGAAGCAGTTGCCATTTTTAGTTCTTCGGCGTAAGGTTCCAGCTTACGGGACACGGGTGGCGCTGTGGGTTAAACCACAGAGCCTAGGACTTGCTGATCAGAAGGTCGGCGGTTCGAATCCCCACGACGGGGTGAGCTCCCGTTGCTCTGTCCCTGCTCCTGCCAACCTAGCAGTTCGAAAGCACGTCAAAGTGCAAGTAGATAAATAGGTACTGCTCCGGTGGGAAGGTAAAGGGCGTTTCCGTGTGCTGCTCTGGTTCGCCAGAAGCAGCTTAGTCATGCTGGCCACATGACCCGGAAGCTGCACGCCGGCTCCCTCGGCCAATAAAGCGAGATGAGCGTCACAACCCCAGAGTCGGTCACGACTGGACCTAATGGTCAGGGGTCCCTTTACCTTTACCATTAAGGTTCCAGCTACTTGATCAAGCTAGAAGCTTACATAAGAGAGAGTCCACTTTGTCAGGTTCACAAAATGATTTCAAAAGTGTGTTTGTATAAACAGACAGATGCACATGACATCACATCTAATCCTATTTTCTTCTCCTAAAATATTCCATCCTTTATTGCTGCTGCTTTTGTAAACATGGCTTAGCCCTATCCAGATAATCAGGAGTTGTATTTGGTATGGGGACAGGGAACTCTGCCAGCAGAGAAGCCCATCTCATAACCATGCATTGAATGCTGCATTATTTCACAGTAGAAATAGAACTGGGAGTCAGTTGTCCCAGCAGGAATAATGGGCATAGTTAAGCTTGCAGGAACCTGCCAGGAAATAATCCTCCTTCTCCTAAGCTAAGTGCTGTAGTATGAAGAGGAGAAAAGCAGCTGTATCTGTTTACTGATGAGGCCAGAGCTGTTTGCGGACTCTCGTTTCCTGGTAGAGCCAGAGCCAGAATTAAGGGACACTCTTCTCCCAGAGATGGCAGATTTGAGCCGGCCCCACGTCTGGTTAGGAGTCGTTTGTGATTAGTACCAGTATTCTGTTAATGCAAGGGCCCTATGTATAGAGCTCAACACATGTTGACGGAAACCTGCAGGCTGCGTACTCTTGAGTGGTGTTCTGCTTGCATACACACTCATTGGGCAGATATAATACCCGACATGGATTTTGGATTGGAGGGGGTTCCTGATCCAAGTCATTGTAGCCCTTGAACATTTGCATAACACCATGTTAAAATGGAAATGTTGAATACAGTGGTACCTCGGGTTAAGTACTTAATTTGTTCCGGAGGTCCGTTCTTAACCTGAAACTGTTCTTAACCTGAAGCACCACTTTAGCTAATGGGGCCTCCCGCTGCCGCTGCGCCGCCGGACCCCGATTTCTGTTCACATCCTGAAGCAAAGTTCTTAACCCAAGGTACTATTTCTGGGTTAAAGGAGTCTGTAACCTGAAGTGTATGTAACCTGAAGCGTATGTAACCCGAGGTACCACTGTATTAGGGGACCTGCAGGGACAGAGCTCTTCATGAAAATGCTGTTTTCAGAATTCCTGTATAAAGAGACATAGTAAGGAGTTTCGACTCGCCTTCCTATACTTTAATTCAGGTGCAAAGGAACAGCTGACCAAAGAAAGCGAGGAGTGGAAACAAAAGAGCAGTGCACTGGAAGAGCAGAAGACTGAGTTGGAAGTGCGGATGAGCGCACTTAAATCACAGTATGAAGGCCGCATTTGCCGCCTAGAGAGAGAGCTCCGAGAGCAGCAAGAGAGGCACCACGAGCAGCGAGATGAGCCAGCAGAATCTACCAATAAGGTAGGGACGCGGGTGGCACTGTGGTCTAAACCACTGAGCCTCTTGGGCTTGCCGATCAGAAGGTCGGCGGTTCAAATCATCCATGCAATGAAATGAGCTCCTGTTGCTCTGTCCCAGCTCCTGCCAACCAGCAGTTCGAAAGCACACCAGTGCAAGTAGATAAATAGATACTGCCTCGGTGGGAAGGTAAATAGCGTTTCCATGCACTCTGGTTTCTGTCACAGTGTTCCATTGCACCAGAAGCAGTTTAGTCCTGCTGGCCGCATGACCTGGAAAGCTGTCTGTGGACAAACGCCGGCTCCTTCGGCCTGAAAGCCACAACCCCATAGTCGCCTTTGACTGGACTTAACTGCCCAGGGGTCCTTTACCTTTTTTTATTTTTAACTGATAAGGTAGACAATTTGTGCAGCTCTAATTTTGTAGTTTGATACCAAATTCCCATCCACTAAAGCTGCTACTAGATTAGTTGTGGTGGTTGAGGGGTATGGATTTTTGAAGATGGCATAGAATCATAGAATTGTTGAGTTGGAAGGGACCCTAAGGGAAATCTAGTCCAACCTCCTGTAGTCCATGACAGATGAATATCCAGCTTCTGCTTAAAAACCTCCAGTGAAGAAGAGTCCACCGCCTTCTGAGAATAAATCAATAAATCTGTAATAAAAACACAAATGTCAATATTCTGATAATAATCCAGTAGAATGCAAGACTCAGCTGCTATTTCATACAATCATTTGCACTGATATTTTGAATCCTGTGGCTTACTGAAGCATTTTGTCCAATAGGCTCCAGAACAGCAGAGACAGATCACCCTTAAATCAACTCCTGCTGCAGGTGACAGAGGAATGTGAGTTTTTGTGTTCATTCTTTCATATCTCTGTCGATCCTTCCCACTCTTGTTTTATAAGCTGCTACTAGCACAGGGCGATACGAAATTAATTGTCTGAAACCAGTATGACGGTCAAACTACAATACAGGTTTCCAACTTTCTGAGCTAGTGGTATATTGCGGCTCCCCAGCCACTGGCAGCACAGCTCACTTCCCCCCTGCCAGCCTGTGCTGTGCTGGCAGCAGCCTGGAACCCGTGATGTATCTATTACCAGCTCAAATTGCCTTGATCAGGTGAGCAGGGGTGGGGCTTTGTTAACTGCTCCACTGAGGGATGGGCAGCCGTTTAACGAAGCCCTCTCCTGGGGGCTTGATCAGCTGAGGGACTGGTAGACGGGAATGGGCTGGGTGGGGAGCCTAGATACTTTATACATCATAGCCGCCTCTGTTCTACACATTAGGGACGCGGGTGGCACTGCGGTCTAAACTGAGCCTCTTGGGCTTGCCGATCGGAAGGTCGGCGGTTCAAATCCCCACGGTGGTAGTGAGCTCCTGTTGCTCTGTCCCAGCTCCTGCTAACCTAGCAGTTTGAAAGCATACCAGCACGAGTAGATAAATAGGTACCACTGTGGCAGGAAGGTAAACGGCATTTCCATAGGCTCTGGCACTTGTCACAATGTCCTATTGTGCTAGAAGTGGTTTAGTCCTGCTGGCCACATGACCCAGAAAGCTGTCTGCGGACAAACGCCAGCTCCCTCGGCCTGAAAGCGAGATGAGCGCCGCAACCCCATAGTCACTTTTGACTGGACTTAACCATCCAGGGGTCCTTTACCTTTACCTTTCTACACATTACTCCAGTGAAGACTGTTTACTTGCATATATTTGCATATATTTAGAATAATATCTAACAGGTACAACTTTGACTTTTATCTAGTGCTAGTACTTCAGATCCACCGACAGCCAACATCAAACCAACTCCTGTTGTATCTACTCCAAGCAAAGTGTCAGCAGCTGCAATAGCTGGGAACAAATCGACCCCAAGGGCCAGCATCCGCCCAATGCTGACTCCGACAACTGTCACAAATCCTACATCTACCCCAACGGCCACAGTTATGCCGACAACACAGGTGGAAACTCAGGAAGGTACATTACTGATCAAAAGGCTTAACAATGTACATGATGAATAGTCATTTTTTTAATGTGTAATTTCTAGGATTCTATATGCCTGTGCTGGTCCCGTGGGTTACCCGAGAGGCGAGGTCCAAGTCCGGTCCGTGGTCAAAGGTGCAATGTGGAGGCAGTCCATAGTTGCTGAAGCTGGGTGCAGGGCAGGGAATCGGGTGAAGTCAGGGACAGGCGTGCAAGCAGGGAGCCAGGGCGGGTCAGGAGCTCAGGCAGGAAAGCAGGACAGGGTTCAGGCAGCAGCTAGCAACCAACAATGTTGCTCCCGCAACTTGGGTCTGGGGCTGGCCGGCTTTTATCTGCCCCGAGGCATTAGGGCGGCCCCGATCCTCAGGTGACTTCTCTCTCCTGGCCTGGAGGCGAGCACTCCTCCTGCGGGAACTTAGTTCCCTCTGCCTCTCTGCCCTGAGCCTCTGCAGCTCAGGAGAGGCTGGAGGGTTACCGGACCCAGAGGCAACATCAGCTTCCTCTGATGGGGCTGAGAGTGGAGCACTTGCAGGCAGTGGGTCCTCCATCACCTCAGGGGCCAGAGCAGACTCAGCTGGTGCCTGCACCTGAGGATCCTGCACAGGTGAGGACCCTTCAGGCTCAAGCCCCAGCTCCAGCTCAGCTGGTTCTGGAGGCGGGGAATCCTGTGCAGGCTGGGATCCCTCAGGTTCAGCATCCGAGTCCAAATCCCAGGCCATCACAATGCCAAAGTATCATTAAAAGCATTAGAACACAGAGGCATATTTTGCCTCCTGTACTGTTTGTGAAGCCATTCAATTCATATAGCGAGGAAACTCTTCTGATTGTTGAGGCTGGGATTTGATAGAATGAACATCATAACATAAAGTGCCCTAGGTAGTGTTTTTTTCTGGGGGGACGCATACCCCTAAACATTTTGTGAATCTTTGTGCTTTTGTTCATTTACTGTGTTTATTTTTC
Source organism: Podarcis liolepis (assembly GCF_965112155.1). Lineage (NCBI taxonomy): Eukaryota > Metazoa > Chordata > Lepidosauria > Squamata > Lacertidae > Podarcis > Podarcis liolepis. Next base: position 90,136,558 of record NC_139559.1, on the reverse strand, counting down.
CCAATTTGAACCATAAAATGGTGATTTTCTTGAGTCAAAATGAGAGTACCCCAAAACATTTTTTAGGAAAAAAAGCACTGGCTTAGGGTGGAATGTTCATGATTGCAATCCCGGTTCTTGGGATGTTCCTATATCAAGGATTTTGTGGAACCTCCGTGCTCTTCTTAAAAATTAAACCCTGAAAATCTATATTGCTTTTTGTAGAAATGGAAAGCTTCCACTGTAGTTGCAAAAACCAGTTTGAATTTTGAAAATGCCAAAGGGAAAGAAACAGGAAGTGAGGAACAGTACACAGAAATGCCTAGGTCCGTTAGTCTTCTCAAAGGTAGTTAATAGAAAAGAATAATGCTGTAGTAGGCAGGTGATGGGTTTGTCGCGTTCATTAAAGTAGCATGCATATTAACTTTCATACAGCTGAAATGTACAATTCTGGTTTGTAGAAAGGACTGTCCCCTAGTCTATAGGTTGTGAGGCATTTCACTTGATTCTGTTGTCAGTGCCGTTCACCTTAAATAACAGGAAGTGAGATGGAGTTTATTTCAGAGCTGGGTACCAGCTTTCTCATTTTTTGAAAAAGTTGAATATTATGTGGCTGGAACTAAAGATTACAACAATTTTATTTCAGCTATGCAGTCGGAAGGACCAGTCGAACATGTTCCAGTCTATGGAAGCACAAGTGGATCTGTGCGCTCCACAAGCCCCAACGTCCAGACCTCTCTCTCCCAGCCCATCTTGACAGTTCAGCAGCAAACTCAAGCGACAGCTTTTGTTCAGCCCACTCAGCAGAGCCATCCCCAGATAGAACCAGCCACTCAAGACCCACCCCCCACAATTTTGGAGGTGGTACAGAGCTCACAGATAGAAAGACCGTCTACTTCGACAGCAGTATTTGGCACAGGTTGGTTAAATTTCCTAGATAAGAAGCATTAAGGGCTTAACCTGGCCAGTTTTCCTTCTGTAGACTTGGGGAAAGCACTAAATAAACTTTGGTTTTTATTTAAATATATAATTTTGAATTCGAATTAAAAGAAGTACTGTATTTTTCCGCTCTATAAGATGCACCAGACCACAAGACGCACCTAGTTTTTGGAAGAGGAAAACAAGAAAAAAAAAATATTCTGTATCTCAGAAGCCAGAACAGCAAGAGGGATCGCTGCGCAGTGAAAGCAGCAATCCCTCTTGCTGTTCTGGCTTCTGTGATAGCCTTGCAGCCTGCATTCGCTCCATAAGATGCACACACATTTCCCCTTACTTTTTAGGAGGGAAAAAGTGAGTCTTATACAGCAAAAAATACGGTAATTTTAAAGTGCCAGCATCAGTCTTTAAGGTGCTCCTCAAAAAAGAAAGCCACAATTGTTTGTTTTTCTTTGTGCCTTGGGCAAAGTGTGTTTTGAATTTAATGAAATTTTCTCCTTAAGTTTCAGCTACGCCAAGTTCTTCTTTACCCAAACGCTCCCGCGAGGAAGAAGATGATAGCACAGTTGAAAACTCAGACCAAATTCCTGAGGAGATGGTTGATATGCCTCTTGCAAAGAAAATGAGAAGTGTTCAAAGAGTTGGGCCAGAGGTTTGTAAGAAGAAGAACGGCACTAATTTAGTTGTGTTTCGTTATGGGTATCACAATTGGGCTAGGAAAAGAGGGAAAATTGTCCCAGAAAGCTGGATTTTAAAAGCTCTGAAGAATTTGGAATGGGTGGTGACAAATCTGTCACATCACCCAGTGTCAAATACAGTTGGCAGGTTCTGTTGGGTTGTTCTGCTTTATTTGACTGCAGGCTTCTCATTTTTACTGTTCAAATTTCCATGATACCTGTATGGTGTGTGCGAACCTTCATTGGGTCAAACTAGAAGTGATGTGAATTGTGTGCACATTTTTTGTTATGTAAATATCAGGTGCTGAGGAAAGGCTGAGCAGTGTTGGGAATGGGGACAGGGAATTTCTCCCTTCCATTGCCTTGACAAAAAAAACCCTCTTCAAAGCTGCTACAGTATTTCCATTTCCAAGAGAGATTTTATTGCCACCAATGAAGGCTTCCTTAGAAATGGAGATAGCAGCTGTAGAGACATGATACTTAGTCAGGAACTTGGTCACGAAAGAGCCCTGGGGCTGATCAGCAATGCCCTGATCTTTTATGTACATGCCAAATAACACACAATTTGAATTACATTCATGGAATTAACATCACATCTACTTGGGCCCAGGGATACCAAACATCGTACTTGGTGTCTTTTCAAATGTAATACTTTTCACTGAAATCATGACACACTTTCAGTTGCCAGACATCAAATGATGAGTAATCAAGTAGTTGCAGGTCAAACGATCCACATTCCTGTTTTGACCAAGCCCTTAGTATAAATAAGAAATAAATCACATTTTTGCAATAACGAACTCTAGAAGATATGAAAAATCCTCTTCTTGATGATTGGGGTTTTTTCTGTTCTGTTCATAACTACATAGATTGTAGAGCATTGACTTTAGTGTGAATTTTGAGTTGGTTCTCATAGATAGGTGGAATACAGTGGTACCTCCGGTTACATATGCTTCAGGTTACATACGCTTCAGGTTACAGACTCCGCTAACCCAGAAATAGTGCTTCGGGTTAAGAACTTTGCTTCAGGATGAGAACAGAAATCGTGCAGCGGCGGTAGCGGGAGGCCCCATTAGCTAAAGTGGTGCTTCAGGTTAAGAACAGTTTCAGGTTAAGAACGGACCTCCGGAACGAATTAAGTACATAACCAGAGGTACCACTGTAGCTGCTTAAAAATTTGCTGCTATGTTTTTTGCCTTGTACAGTGAAGAAACCCAAGTAGAACATTGCAATACATGGCATGTATTGCGGGTGATCTTGACGTTTCCCCCATCATCTGTCACTTAAATTAGTGTTAACAAATTGACGTCATGTTTCAGGAGGAGGTGACTGCGGAAGAAAGCACAGATGGAGAAATAGAAGCTCAAGCCTACAATCAGGATTCTCATGATTCCATTGGAGAAGTAAGCAAGTCTTTCTCTAACCAGGGGGACAATTTTGCATCTCATGCTTATGCCATGGCAGGATTCAGAAAAGTCTGTGTGCATGAGCTGGGCTGGGGTTCCCAAGATGGCACTGCTCCAGAGTCCTTTGACCTTTATTCATGTGATCTGCTGGCAAGAGGAATAGTAAAAAAGAGTGTGCTGGGCACATTTCTTCAGAACACAGGCTAAGCGGGGGGGGGGGGTCGCCCCGGGTGCAATCCCTGAGGGGGTGCCTGAGGGATCCAGCCCATGCGTGGATCACGGCGGCACCCCCTTGGGCAAATCGCTGCAGCGCCCTGTGCACAGATCACAGCGGCACCCCCCTGGGTGGATTGCCCTGTCCCCGTGGGTGGATCACCCCGCCCCCGCTGTTCCGGGTGCCGGCTAGCAAGCTACGCCTCTGCTTCAGACCAATCCAGTTCCTTTATATTTAGCTATAAAGCTGATTTCTGACCAGTAGAGAGCACTGCAATGAAAGATGCACCCCACTGTAAAGGTAAAGGGACCCCCTGACCGTTAGGTCCAGTTGCAGACAACTCTGGGGTTGCAGCGCTCATCTCGCCTTACTGGCCAAGGGGGCCGGCGTTTGTCCTCAGACAGCTTCCGGGTCATATGGCCAGCATGACTAAGCCGCTTCTGGCGAAACCAGAGCAGCAAACAGAAACGCCGTTTACCTTCCTCCCGGAGCGGTACCTATTTATCTACTTGCACTTTGACGTGCTTTCGAACTGCTAGGTTGGCAGGAGCTGGGACCAAGCAACAGGAGCTCACCCCATTGTGGGGATTCAATCCGCCGACCTTCTGATCAGCGAGTCCTAGGCTTTGTGGTTTAGACAACAGCACCACCCGCGTCCCACGGCACCCCACTGTAGTGATAATCAAAAGGAAGGTTTCTGTAGAATTCAATGGTGAATATTATACTGGGGGAGGGAGGTTCTGATGGGAAGATTCAAAGGGCCACATTACCTTTTTACATTATTGGCTGACACACAGTTCCACTAGTACTATAAAAATTCCCAGGTGACTCATAGTAAAATTCTACTTTGCCTTAAGAGGCATGTTGTCGGTCGGATGTTCCAAAAGATAACATCAGCTGTACTTCCGCTGCAATAGACACCCTTTAAGTGCTTCATGTTCTGAACCATAAATGTTTGTGAAGTTTTTACGGTACAGCGTGTGCTGCTCAGTTTTAATTTAACTTTGTCACAAACACAACCTTGCTGTACTGATTGTCTGAAAAGGAGCATATTATGTTACTGTGAATTAGGTTATTCGCAGATCTTAATAGTGCATCCTCTTGTTTTCAAATGCTAAAAGTGAGGAAAACCTTAGGCTTGTTATTACATGCTGTTAGCAGGGTCTTCCTTACAGAGTTCAGGGGGGAAAATATTTAAATAAGCGTACTCTTGAGCGAGAAGCCTGAACAGTGCTTTTTTTCTGACCAAAGTTCTCCAGATATACAGTGTATGGCCTAAGATTAGTATTCTTGCTCCTTTTGCAAGAAACAGCACAAGAAAGAAAGAAAGCTTCCTGGCAAGTAATAGTCCCAGCTAAAGTAAACTTTGATCACACTGACAATAGGATCCGGAGTATTGACACACTTCAAGTCTTTCTGGTTGGCAAACTAGAAATTTTGGCTCAAAATCAGATCACATAGACTTTTTATATAATATCGGCATATGGCAAATGGCTATAAATCCTGGAGGTACTCCTCCTGTTGGCATTACTTTGGGTTTTATTCGATTTGTCTTGACTTAGGGCGTAACACAAGGGGACTACACTCCCATGGAAGACAGTGAGGAGACTTCTCAGTCCCCACCAATAGATCTTCAGTCAGATCAGCAGAACACAACATCGTCCCAGGATGGCCAGGGCAAGAGAGATGATGTCATTGTTATCGACAGTGACGATGAAGAAGATGAGGATGAAGAAAATGATGGCGAAGCAGAAGTATGTGTGTGTGTGTTGTAAAATAAAAATATTTCTACATAGCATAAGTTGCTACTCATTTGTTGCACATAAATTACAAGGGCTCTATAGTCCTTTTCAAGAGTGTTTGATGTTGTTGTTGTTGTTTTGCATTCCCTGTAAAAGTGTGTATTGCACATCTTAAAATGCCTTAGACTAGGAGAAGAGTACCGTATTTTTTGCTCTATAAGACTCACTTTTTCCCTCCTAAAAAGTAAAGGGAAACGTGTGTGCGTCTTATGGAGCGAATGCAGGCTGCGCAGCTATCCCAGAAGCCAGAACAGCAAGAGGGATTGCTGCTTTCACTGCGCAGCGATCTCTCTTGCTGTTCTGGCTTCTGAGATTCAGATTTTTTTTTCTCTTGTTTTCCTCCTCCAAAAGCTAGGTGCGTCTTGTGGTCTGGTGCATCTTATAGAGCGAAAAATACGGTACTTTTCTAAGCCAATAAGGCAGTTCACCTTAAACTATTATCTTCCTCAGTGCACACCAAGAAAAAGAAGGCTGTACATGTTTAAATGTTCACTGTTCCCCTAAGTGTTAAATATTTACTACCTGAATCGGATATAGTTTGCAGATAATTTAGAATGATATTTTGGTTCTCCCTCCTTTTTAAAATACAGTTCTTAATTATTACCAGGTACATAAGAGTCTGGAAGAGGGATCTAGAGTTGTGTAGGTTGAGTATGCCGTGGCTGCAGCCTAGCTGATGCCGCCATTAAAATGTATGAATTTGACTCAGATGCAGAAGGCAGCGACACTTTCGTACTCCCTGCTCTAAGAGCATTTCCCCCTCGCACACCGCAACCAAGGGCCAAAACTTTTAAATCCCTGCTAATAATCTGCAGCTCTGTGCAAGAGCCCAGTCCTCTTTCATTACTCGCACCACATCCCACTTTTCTTCACACAAGAAAGCAAATGATTCTGAACAAAATTTTAAAATGGGTCTGTTTAATTTCTCAAATGTTAATTGTTGCATTAGGAGTATGAAGACGAGGAAGAGGATGACGAGGATGATGAAGATGAAGACACAGGAATGGGAGATGAAGGTGATGATAGCAACGAAGGCACTGGGAGCGTCGATGGCAATGATGGATATGAAGCAGACGATGCAGAGGTAAAAACAAAATTGTGTGTTTGGCGTTGAGCAGATAATTGTCATGTTATACTGACAGTGCGTCTAGTTTGATCCCGAGGAGAAAAGATTTCTCAAAACGATTGGAAGACCAGCGGGAATAGCAACGTAGGTTGTAGCTTGCCGGCTGGTTTAAAGCACAGCAGATAGTTTGTGAGGTTAAAAGGAGGGATTGTAAAATCTTAAAGAGAAAGTAATTTAATTTAAGAAGCTCTCAATACCTCGGATCTTTTGATGGTCTCTTTCAGGGGACTGATGGAATGGACCCCAGTACAGAAACGGAAGAGAGCGTTGCTGGAGGGGAAAGCAGCCAGAGAGCAGCTGACTCTCAAAATTGTGGTATAGCTCATTTTCACTAAATTCTGTGTTTCTGGGGTTGCGGGGCCAGAGGAAGGAAAGGAAGCAACCTGTCCTGTTGTAATTCCTCTTCGACAGAAAGTTTGTCCTTTTCCCGGCTTCCGTTTTGCTGATAATGAAATGAAACAAAGTTCATTGCAGCAAACAGGGGGTGGACTTTGGCCTTTCAGATTTCAGCGGTGCCCTGTGCGAGGCCAAAATTTGGTGCCTTTTGTTCTGTTCAATTCACTGTGTCATAATTGCGACACCCTGCCCTGCAGCCAGCCCCCCAATTCTGCGCCCAGTGCAGCGGAATCAGTCGCTGCGCCCTATATCTTTTTTCTTTCTTTTTTAAGTCTTTGTACTTTTCAGGTTTATACATTTCATTAATTTTACAGTCATTTTAACATTTCAAAGTTTGACTTCCTTCCCCCTCTTTTTGCAGTTCCTTAAATTTATTTTTCAATATCTTCTGCATATCCAAATTCATTTAATTTGCTCATTGAATTATCTGCTTTAAATATATACTCCTATGAAACTGCAGATTATTACAATAATCCTGCCAGTGTTTTTATCCGTTTGCAATTTATCTGTAAATATTCAATAAACCATATCCATCCGTTTATAAAAAGTTTGTTGTCTTGATTTCTTACCCTTCTGGTAAGTTTCGCCATTTCTGCATATTCCATAAGTTTTTGTATCCTTCCTTTGCTGGGACTTCTGCTTCTTTCCATTTTGGGGCAAGTAAAATTCTTGCTGCTGTAGTAGCATACATTAATAAATTTCTATACAATTTAGGTAGTTCTGTTCCTGTAATTCCCAAAGAAAAGCTTCTGGTTTTTTTACAAAGATTTATTTTGAACATCCTTTTCAGTTCATTATATATCATTTCCCAGTAAGCTTTCTCCATACTACAAGACCACCACATATGATAAAAAGAACCTTCTTTCTCTTTAAATTTCCAGCACTTGTTTGATTTAGATTTATACATTTTTGCCAGTGTTAGATACCAACAATATATCATTTTCATATAATTTTCTCTTAAACTGTAACATGCTGTAAATTTTATATCCATATTCCACGGTGTCCTATATTCACCTTTGCAGCAAATGGATGAGTGAAAGGGCTAGAAATGATTCGCTACAGAGTTTGAGGTTACAAATGCCTTTTCTAAACATATATTTCTTTATTACAAGGTGACGGGAGCGCAGGCGCAGCAGAGTCTACGTTTTCTCAGGAAAGCCCGAGGGAACAGCAGCCAACATCTGCTTCGGAGAGACAGACACCACGCCCACCTCGACCTCATCCCTTGCCCCCGCGACTGACTATTCACGCTATTCCTGCTCCACCGCAGGAACTGGGACCACCAGTACAGGTAAGGAAACCACTTTGGCCCTGAATTTTATTTTATGCATTTGGCAAATTGTTCTTAGGTGGATCCTCTTCAGCTGAAATACGAGCATCTGTGGTCTTTATAAATTGCCATACCGGGGTGTGTTTTATCTTGCCCTTAAATCTGGTAGTCGCTTTGTGCAGAAAGAGCAGTACAGTGGTACCTCGGTTTACATACGCTTCAGGTTACAGACTCTGCTAAACCAGAAATAGTACCTCGGGTTAAGAACTTTGCTTCAGGATGAGAACAGAAATTGTGCTCCGGCAGTGCAGTGGCAGCGGGGGGCCCCATTAGCTAAATTAGTGTTTCAGGTTAAATACATTTTCTGGTTAAGAACGGCGATCCGGAACGAATTAAGTTCTTAACCCGAGGTACCACTGTACAAGTGTTCAGGAATTCAACAACAACAACAATAATAATAATTTTCATTATTTATACCCCGCCCATCTGGCTAGGTCTCCCCAGGCACTCTGGTCGGCTCCCAACAGAATATTAAAAACACGATAAAACATCCAACATTAAAAACTTCCCTAAAGAGGGCTGCCTTCAGATGTCTTCTAAAAGTCAGATAGTTGTTTATTTCCTTGACATCAGATGGGAGGGCGTTCCACAGGGTGGGCCGCCACTGCCGAGAAGGCCCCCTGCCTAGTGATGGGTGGGTGTTTTGAAATTGTAACCCGTTTAAACTAACAAAAACAAAAACAAAACCCAGCAAGAACAGCAGCTAAGAAACCCCATAGCATTTCTTCACAGTGGCAAGAGCAATGGTCTTTATGTCTTTATTCTTTTAAAAAAAAATCAGTCCAAGACAATAGGTTATATAAGTGAACAGTCGTGACTTTTAGGATTGTTGCTGTTTATAAAATAAGCTATCTTTTGTTTTAGAAGGGGGACAAGTATTGCAGTTACTTGCCCAGAGTCCTAGATTCTCTTTGCAAATGCATTTGTATCTCCTAAGAGGAAGGTGCCGTTTGACTGCTGGGATGGCTCAGCCAGTAGAACATGAGATTTGGGCAAAAGATTCCTGCATTACAGGGTTGTTGGACTAGGTGACTCTTGTGGTCCCAACTCTACAATTCTACTCTATAAGAATGAAAGCAACCAGGGCATCATTGCCTGCCGGGTTTTTCCTTTCCATGGTCTACGATGGTGAACTGTTCTGCCACTCCTGATTGTTTTTATGTGGTGCCATCGGTATATTCTGGGACGCGGGTGGCGCTGTGGGTTAAACCACAGAGCCTAGGACTTGCCGATCAGAAGGTTGGCGGTTCGAATTCCTGCGATGCGGTGAGCTCCCGTTGATCGGTCGCTGCTCCTGCCAACCTAGCAGTTCAAAAGCACGTCAAAGTGCAAGTAGATAAATAGGTACCACTCCAGTGGGAAGGTAAACGGCGTTTCCGTGCCCTGCTCTGGTTCGCCAGAAATGGCTTAGTCATCCTGGCCACATCACCCGGAAGCTGTAGGCTGGCTCCCTCGGCCAGTAAAGCGAGATGAGCACCACAACCCCAGAGTCGGTCACGACTGGACCTAATGGTCAGGGGTCCCTTTACCTTTACTATTGGTATACTCAGTTTAAGGGGGGTGGTCATCAAAGGGGAATTTCAAGGAGCCAGCTATTAACAGCTTGGGGTGTATTTGGCCAGTGGCCCTGCGGGTTCCCCACCTAAATGTGTACTGAAGCATTTGACATTTTCTTGGCCGTACAGAGAATCCCAATGCCACGGAGGCAGTCTGTAGGACGTGGACTTCAGCTAACCCCTGGCATAGGTGGCATGGTAAGTAGTAAAGTTTCTAAACATTTTCTGCTGTGGGTACAGTTGAAACTTCAGTTAATCAAGATTGTGTGGTGGACTGTTTCTTTTATATACAGGGAGCATTTTAGAGAGAACTGAGTAGCCACGTGGTAGCCTCCTGCCCTCAACAGAACACATTATTCAAATTAATAATCCAATTATTATTGATGCAGCTAAAAAAGCAGGATGTTTCTACAATAATGTGTTTGCCTCTTCAGGACAGTCTTGCACCTTTTCTTTGGAATACTGTCCTTGAAAGTACTTGTCAGCTGAATTTCCACATTTCAGTTATTCCTCAGAATATGGATTGGGCATATATGCAGAAATCGGATGCCATTTTATTACACCAAGCGAGATATTAAGAGGGGATGGCTGTTTAAAAATGTGTAGCAATAGAAATACAGTCATACCTTGGATCCCAAACGCCTTGGTACTCAGACGCTTTGACTCCTGAACGCCGCAAACCCAGAAGTGAGTGTTCCGGTTTGCGAACGTTCTTTGGAACCCAAAAGTCCCGACGGGGCTTCTGATCGGCTGCAGGAGCCTCCTGCAGCCAATCAGAAGCCGCGCTTTGGTTTCCTAACGTTTTGGAAGTCGAAGGGACTTCCGGAATGGATTCCATTCGACTTCCAAGGTACTACTGTGGTTGTTGAGTTCGCTTGTCATTTTAATGTCTTCTTCAGCAGCAACACTTTTTTGATGATGAGGACAGGACTGTTCCAAGCACCCCAACGTTGGTGGTACCTCATCGTACAGATGGATTTGCAGAAGCGATTCAGTAAGTGGCACCTTCAGTTACATAGTAATGATGAGCTATGTAAGTCAAAATACCAAAAGAATTCCTGCAAGGGGCCTGGCCAGCAATTTTCTCTAATCATTCTTGGGTAGCTTTACTCTGTTTCCACAGCACAATACTTAATTTCACTGAAGTTTTGAAATAAAGGCTGCATGACCTCCTCTCATATTCTTCAAGTGTTTAGAAATTCTCAGCATCTCTCCTCTTTTGAAGGATATGCATAAATTGTTTACTCAGTCAGCAAATGTTGGCCCTTACCTGTAGGAAGACTGCTGTGCAGTTCCTTTGTTTGTTTGTTCCTTTTCTTCTTCCCCATTTATCCCACCAAGGGGCAGCAAACTTATGATTGATAAACTGACTGTAACTTTTATTCTAGCTCCCCTCAGGTGGCTGGAGTTCCCAGATTCAGGTTTGGACCTATTGAAGATATGCCACAAACCTCCGGCCAGTCAGATCTTGGTCAGCTTGCATCGCAAGGAGGTACAAATGTTCTTGCCTTTTTTGTATGAAAGGGACACTATGCGCTTTGAATCTCAATCATACAACTTGGGTTTGCTGTGCCTGCATGTGAGGGAGGAAAATCACCTTAAAACTCTACTCAAGGTGCACAGAACTAGCTGGGAGGTTCTTTAGTACAGTGTTTCCCAACCTTTTTTGGGCAAAGGCACACTTGTTTCATGAAAAAAATCTCGAGGCACACCACCATTACAGCCCCGTGACGTCAGCGCGCAGCGTCACGCCGGGAGGGACATGAATTGCTAGCAAATTACATAATCACCTCCTTGAGGGCTGGCTCATCTTCTCCGAAGGCAGAACCCCATTAATTAACAGGACAGACTCACACCATAGCCAAGACGAGGGGGGAAAACCTCAGTCATGCACATGTGGGGGCTAAATGAGGACGAAGACCGGGCAGAGAGCAGGGTTCAAATCACCCCACCTGGCCAGGACAATCCCTGGGTGCTCCCTTGGGCCACTCGCCTGACCCACCTCGCAGGGCTGTTGTTGCAAGGATAACACGGGGAGAACCACGCGCGCCCCCGGGAGCTCCTTGGAGGAGAAAGCGGGCGATGAATGCAATGCACGAAATATATGAGAGGCGACCAGGTTTTGCAGGTGAGGGGCCCCCGCCAGCCTCCGCTTCCAACACCCGGCGCAACGACGCCGAAGTTTCCCCCCGGGCTCGGCTTGGGGAGCAGCGCTGCTCCCCCCGGCTCCCCTTCGCCCTCCCGGCTCTCTCTGCCGCCCACTGGGGACCCCCCTCACCTGCCAAGTCCGGAGCGCCGGTGGAAGTTGCATGCATGCATGCAGGGCGCCGCGTTGCCATTGCATTGCACTGCACTCCATGCAACGCCTGCACGCATGCATTGCCTTGCATGCCCGCCAAGGGGTCTCCCCGCGGTCCGATGCGTCCCCTCCGGCGCGGATGCAGCATTGCAAAAATAAAAAAACCCCGACGCAGCCCTACCTGGGGGGCAGCCTCCGCCGCTCCGCCTCCGCGGGGATCCCCGGGCTCCATCCTGCCGCCCGACCTCCACGGGGGCGCAGGCAGGCTGCGCGGGGTCTGTGCGGAAGAGCCCCTGCCCGCCCGGCCGCCGCCGCTGCGCTCATTCCATGGCCGGGAGAAGAGCGCTTCAAACAAAACGCCCGGCCCGCCAGGCCACGCTGCGAAACGTAGTTTGTGCACCCCGCGCGGGCGCGGAGCCCAAGGGCGAGGGGACTACGGATCCCGGCAGCCCCCGCGCCGGTGACGGAGGGGGAGAGGCCGGGTGCAGGGATGGAGGGATGGGTGGGCGAGCGAGTGAGTCAGTGGCAGCCGCCAAGCCTTGGCCGAGAGCCAGGAAGGGCCTCCCGGAGGAGGAGGAGGGAGGCGCAGAGCGGGAGGGAGGGAGGGAACCCCAGGGGTCATCTAGTGACGGCGCCCCAATCGAAAATTTGACTTAAAAAAAAAATTTCGAATTTTTTAATTTTTCCCGCGGCACACCAGGCAACATCTCGCGGCACACTAGTGTGCCGCGGAACAGTGGTTGGGAAACACTGCTTTAGTACCTGGCCAGTACCATATAAAAAACAAACTGGTTCAGATGATTCATTACTTTGGTGGCTAGATATGATTCTGTTGAAGCTCCCTCAGTTTGTTGTTGTTTAGTCGTTTAGTTGTGTCCTACTCTTCGTGACCAGAGCACACCAGGCACTCCTGCCTTCCACTGCCTCCCGCAGTTTGGCCAAACTCATGTTTGTAGCTTCGAAAACACTGTCCAACCATCTCGGCCTCTGTCGTCCCCTTCTCCTTGTGCCTTCCATCTTTCCCAACATCTGGGTCTTTGCCAGGGAGTCTTCTCATGAGGTGGTCAAAGTATTAGAGCCTCAGCTTCAGGATCTGTCCTTCCAGTGAGCACTCAGGGCTGATTTCCTTCAGAATGGATAGGTTTGACCTTCTTGCAGTCCATGGGACTCTCAAGGGTCTCCTCCAGCACCACAATTCAAAAGCATCAATTCTTCGGGGATCAGCCTTCTTTGCCGTCCAGCTCTCACTTCCATACACCACCACTGGGAACCTCAGTTTAACTTCTCTCAAATTGCTTGCAGGTTTGGGAATGTATGAAACACCACTCTTCCTTGCCCACGAAGAAGAATCAGGAGGTCGCAGTGTCCCAACAACTCCACTTCAGGTTGCGGCACCTGGTGAGTTTGGGGGATTTCCCTCATATCTTGATTCTACAGTTTTGAGCATATAATGGTTGATAACATGGGTACTCTCTTGTTCCGATAGTCTTCCTGAAAATGCAGCTCTATTGGGAACTGATCAGGGTGGTTGGTTGGTTGGTTTTACTGTACAGCTGCTTATTTAAGAAATGCATATACAATGGTACCTCAGGTTACAGATGCTTCAGGTTACATACGCTTCAGGTTACAGACTCCGCTAACCCAGAAATAGTACCTCAGGTTAAGAACTTTGCTTCAGGATGAGAACAGAAATCGCACAGCAGCAGCATGCGGCCCCATTAGGTTAAGAACAATTTCAGGTTAAGAACGGACCTCTGGAACTAATTAAGTGTGTAACTAGAGGTACCACTGTAGTTAACGCTTTTAACTTCCTCCTAAAAATGTCTTTTGTGTGGTTCCCAGGTAAGAGTTCAGGGCCAGCCCTCTTGCAAGAAATTGGTTGTAGGCAGGGAGGCAAGAATTCATAATGCAACACTCACAATATAAAGCAGAGTTAGCCAACACCACACTCTTCAGATGCTGGATTCCAGCTTTTAATGCTAGCCCCAGCTAACACAGCCCAATGATCAGGGGTGATGGGAGTCTTACATATGGAGGGTGTCATGTTAGCTATGCCCGATGTTAAATGCAGGCAACTCCCAGTTTATGTATGAGTTACTTTCCGAGGCACCGCACAGTTATGTGAAATTGTGCATTTTTGAAACAGCATTGGGGAAGCCTGCAAATGCCCTCTAAACCTCTGGAAACCCTTTAAAAACCAGCAGCACTTAACCAGATGTCCAACTCTCCCACAATTGCTCTTTCTCTCAACCTCCTTTTTCAGAACTCCCAACTCTCCGCAGGCCTCAGCGGTCGATACAAGGGCTCCTGGGATTGCACTTGCAAAGGCTCATGGGATTGCTAGGCGCTCCCCCCCACCAAGATATTTATTAAAGTTTTTAACATATAACAATGAAAATGAAAAACAAAAAAAATGCAAAATACAACATAAAAACAATTAAAAAACAAATAATTTTCCATAACATATATTCCTTATGCTTATTTCCCCAGACCTCCTCATACCTCCCTTCTTTGTATTCCACTTCAATTTGTTAGTTCAGCAAATCCTTACCATTAAGCTTTTACCCATTTGTAAACTTTTTTTTCTTTCATATCTGCATTACAGCTGGAAACCCCTTAGTTTCTTTCCAACATTCTTCTAACATTCATCAATTTTACAATATTTCTGTAAATAGTTTTTAAATTTCTTCCAGTCTTCTTTCACCAACTCTTCTCCCTGGTCTCGGATTCTGCCAGTCATTTCTGCCAATTCCATGTAGTCAATCACCTTCATCTGCTGCTAGGCGCTTTTTTTTTGCCCCTTCTGGGCTCTTTTAGGACTGTTTTTGCCATGTTTAAAGTCACTTCCCGGTTCGGCACATGCTGTCTCATGCCAATTGGACACACATAGATTGGTTGTTGCCTCTCTGTCAAATGGTCCGGAAGTGGGGGGGGGGGACCCTGGGGAGGCTGAGTAGCATAAACAAAGGCCCACTTGCACCTCTGGTCTCATCAGAGCTTCCTCTGTCCTTGTTGATGTCCCCTTCGAGCTCCGGGGAGGGTGTGCTTGTGAGCCACGAGGACTCTCCAGCGCTCTCCTGCCATTTCCAGGGTTGAATTAAATTACGCAAAAAAATTCCCGGCGCTACACCTAAGTGGGGGGGACACCTGTATAACAATCTTGTCTACAAAGTGTGATACCGTAGTAATAATAATACAGTGGTACCTCGGGTTAAGTACTTAATTCATTCTGGAGGTCCGTTCTTAACCTGAAACTGTTCTTAAGCTGAAGCACCACTTTAGCTAATGGGGCCTCCTGCTGCCGCCGCGACGCCGGAGCACGATTTCTGTTCTCATCCTGAGGTAAAGTTCTTAACCCGAGATACTATCTCCGGGTTAGCAGAGTCTGTAACCTGAAGTGTCTGTAACCTGAAGCATATGGAACCCGAGGTACTACTGTATATGTAAAAACTGTAAGTATCTCAGCTCACAGGCAGAGGTACCTGGCCTCCCCCGAGGCAATTGAGCGAGATACTGTGCTTACCGTCCGTCTGCGACCTCGGCAGGCTAGGTAAACAAACCCGGCGATTCTTCTCATTAGTCGTGAGAAGAACACACCCTCTGCTTTCCTCTTCTTCTCTCTCCCTCCCTGCATTCTCCCAGGGAGGAGAAATGAGACAGACAGGAGTCCTTTCTACATGTTTTATTCCTGTCACTCAACAGTACATAGAAATGTGACTGCACCCTTCAGTCTCCATCAGAAGAGTCACTCTCCTCCCCTGTACTTCCAGCACAGGTCAGATGACACACTGAGCTAACATCCGGTGCTCAGTACAGAGAATAGGCTCCACCTTTTCTCCAACAGTACAGTGAGAAACCACAACATCCTATTTTGCATTCCAGCTATCTGGAGCTGGCTTTTGCCTTGGTGCTTTTTCCTGACAAAAAAAATCCACACCCTCACCACCAGGGTAGTATTTTTTAAAAAAACAAGAAGAAGAAAAATCCAAATGTGTGGTCACAGAACAATCTCAGAATGTGCTTGGAGCTTATGGCCACATGCTTAGATGCAAGGAAAGCATGAGAGGTTTCTAGGGATCAAAGACTCCAGTCTTCTCTGGGACTTTGGTTTCTCCCCACTTCCCAATATATTTCTCTCAAATCATGTTTCTATACATTATTCCACAATCCAAAACTGCCTCCCCCCACCTGCCACACACACATAAAGTTCTACAAAGCCGTACCTGCATGGAGCCCACCAGCCCTATAATACTGTGACCTAACTGATCAGGCTATAGCAGGCTTTACAGCCAGGCCTGTACTAATGTGAAGTGTGCTAGTTGTGAAATACAAGGTGTAATTTTAAAAAATTACGAAGATAAGTGTATCCCACTTAAGGTTTGATTCATTCCAAAGCAAATGTGCTATTTCCCGCGTTCAGAATTTTGGGGGGTGGGCAACATATCATCCAAGTGTTAGATGGTTCTAGTTTATTCTCTAATCTTTGTTTCAAGTGTCTGTGTTTACTGAAAGCTCCGCTGCTGATGCTTCTGAACATGCTTCCCAGTCTGTCCCCATGGTTACAACATCCACCGGTAACTTATCGACCACTTCAGAATCTGGTACAGGTGATGATGGCGATGAAGTTTTTGTAGAGGCAGAGTCCGAAGGGTAAGCTCAGCCATTCAGTTAAGACGATTCTGCACGTTGTCTGGCTTGAATGTAACCTTATTGATATGCCTTTCTCCGCATCAATCTGTTATCTTTTTTTAAAAAATACAATATTTTCTGTCCTATATGAAAACCTAAATTAAGTCAAACTACGACCTAGGAGGCTAGCTTTAAATCCTCACTGGTTGTTGTAAGGGTAATGGAAATCATGTATGTAAAGCTTTTTGAACTACAGTGGAACCTTGGTTGTCGAATCCATTCTGGAAGTCCATTTGACTTCTAAAACGTTCGAAAACCAAGGCGCAGCTTCCGATTGGTGCAGGCGCCCCAGAAACAGTAGCTGACAACTGCATCAGACATTTGGCTGCCAAAAAAGTTGGAAAACTGGAACACTTACTTTCGGGTTTTCAGCATTCAGGAGCCGAAATGTTACAGTACTAAGGCATTCAAGAACCAAGGTTCAACTGCACAGTGGTGCCCCGCAAGACGAATGCCTCGCAAGACGAAAAACACGCTAGACGAAAGGGTTTTTCGGTTTTGCGTTGCTTCGCTAGACGAATTTCCCTATGGGCTTGCTTCGCAAGACGAAAACGTCTTGCGCTTTTTTCTTAAAGCCACTTGAAGAGGCGCAGTTGCGACGGACCGTGCTTCGCAAGACGAAAAACATCGCAAGATGAAGACTCGCGGAACGAATTATTTTCGTCTTGCGAGGCACCACTGTACTATATAAATGTTGTGACTTTGTATGATGAACTGGTATTTCTGTTCCCTCATTTGCAAGGGGAGGTTTTAACTTCACATGTGAACTGCTTTCAGGCTGCAGTTCTTAAATGGAGTTGCCAGGGCAAGAGAGATAATTGCTTCCATCTGTATTACATCACCTCATGGCGTGATTCTCAAAAATGCAGTCAAAAATGGCAGTCAAACTGGTCTTGTTTGATTTGGGTATCGTTTGGCATTAAAGATGTTAAAATGTATAGGCGGCTCAAATTGAGAAGTGCAAGAAACTGTTTGGCAGCAATAGTAAGCAGTCAGAAACTTTTTTAAAAACACACACACACCAAATATCATGTTTCTTTGGGTATTGCTAATACTTGGCAGCCGTGCACTGCTTTTTTCATCAATAATGTGTGGTCTTCAGTGCTGTTGTTGATAGATGAGCTCAATAATTTCCCTGCCAAGCTTTCAGGCACAGATGCATTAGATAGAGCTTTTCTTTGGAAGCAACAGCTCTTGCAAACGTACCATAAATATTTTTTTGGAGTGACACCGTGCTAGGTTTTTATTGGGTGCAATTCATCTTGAACACCTTCGATATCATGAACACCAGCAAAATAGTTGGAGGAACAAATGTAACTGCAGAAAACCAGTAACAGAATATACCCAAGAGCAGACCTTTGAACGTTGCTGTGATTCCAACCTCACACACTGAAACCTTCATTCACCCCACTGAAAGCTGGAACGCCACACATTTTGTAAGACTGTAGTGTGAACAAGACACAGAACTCGGCATTTGGCTATGAAAAAGCTGAAGTTACACAGGTAGCAGGAAGCTCAGTTCTTAAAGCCAGGATCCTTATCAAATTCTCCCTTCACATATACATCCCTGATATTTCCTAATACATAGATACTGAATTTCTAGAGATTTCATCACTGAATCTTTGTCACCTTATACCATTGCTAGTTAGTAAGCACGAGGATTTAAGCATGATTCGCTTTCAGATTAAATAAAAGAGCTAGAAAGAGAGTTCACTTCTGTTCTTGGTCATGTCGAAACCCTTAACTGTTGAAAGAAGTTTGGAGATGGGGAACTCTGCTACACAATATTGAGATTTTGACTAGCAAATTCATTGTGTGTCTCCCATTTTCCTTTAGAATTACATCAGAGGTTGGTCTAGAAATAGACAGTCAGCAGGAAGAAGAATCATCTCAAGCTCCTGATGAGTCAGATCTCCCATCCACAAGTCAAGATCCTCCTTCTAGTTCATCTGCAGGTAGGGTTCAGTTCCATCAAATCTCAGTGGTCTGGATCAGGGTTTTTCAAAAACTTGGGTCTCCAGCTGTTTTGGGACTACAGCTCCCATCATCCCTAGCTAGCAGGGTCAATGGTCAGAGATAATGGAAATAGTATTCCAAAAACAGGTGGAGACCCAAGTTTGGGAAACCCTAGTCTGGATAAAGTACTGTTGACCTTTCACTGATGGAGGGCTGCCAGATTAGGATATTTAAACCCCCCAAGTTTGGTTCTTTTCTATTTGATCTTCATATTTTCCTTGTCACTGTTATGTCTGCATCCATGGAGGAGAAATCATGGTCTGTTCAGTATGTGGAAGGAGGACATTCATCTGATCTTTCTAAGTGATGGAAAGGAGATCCAGCTAAATATTGCAGGTTAAAAGGTCTAAATATCAGTGTAGAACAGCCTAGGTCCTCAATCCTTCAAACCTTTGACCCGTAATTCTCCATCCTTCTGACCAGGCAATGTGTATAATTTTAACCAACACCAGGAGTCTTTTGCTTTCTATTACTTTCAGTAAAAATCCTTAACACAGGCACCTGTGTGTGTTTTTGATTAATACTGGAGTACAGCCAAACCCCCCATTTGCACCCCCACCCCTGTTACACCCCATTTTGGGGCCACTTCCAGGTCCGCAGTAACGTGAATGTGGACATCAATTGGATGCACATAAAACGGTCGCTGCTAGCCATTAGCTAGCTAGCAGCATGTAGAAGGTTGAGAGCCATTTTTTTTACTTTTTCCAGTTAGATATTTTATTTGCCCTCAGATTTGAAGTATAAAACTGAAGTTAACAGCTTGCATATTGAAAATCAGCTATGATTACACTCAACTTGCATGACAAAGTCAGATGACAGCCATGGCATTACATTTCTTGTTTTGTCCCATACTGTTTCCTTTTCAGACACTAGCAGTAATCATCCGAAGCCTTTCCGGCGAGTTAGACTTCAGCCAACAACATTAAGAACTGGCCGTCAGTTTAACAGACAGAGGGGTAGGTTTCCTTCAGTTCTTGCAGAGATGTGTTAAACTCTATAGGATTGCAAATAAGTGTATGTATTGCATAGTATTGCAGCCACCAAAACATGCAAGGGGGCTTATAGACGTTGAATAATGAGGATTATTCACCCCAGAGACTTTACAATATATATATCAGCTAAGGTGCTTGATTGACTTAAAAGGAAAATAGCATAATTTAAAGTTGATCTGGTGCAATGTGGCGTTCTTATAAAGCAGTGGTTCTCAGAGGGCCTGGCGATGGCAAGTATGGCAGGAAGATTCAAGGACAATCAAAGAAACATTTAAACTTTTCAGTGTAGTGTTGTATCAAAAGCATTGCATTATTATTATTTATTTGCATAATCTGGATAGATATCTTTTCAAAATGAGAGCAAGAGCATCTAGTGATACTGAGGACGATCCTAGTTGTGTTTTCCAATGTATTGCTTATCAATTAAAAATTAGGTGTGGCAAGAGCAAATTTTTATTCTGAAAGTGTGGCCCAGAGATTCAAGTTTGAGAACCGCCGTTATAAAGGGATGCGAGTGGCAGTAGCTAGCAACAAATAAATATAAGAAACTCCTCAGTCGAACTTAGATCTTAAAAAGAAATGAGAATCTGAAAGCTGATACTAAAGAAAAGAATTAAAGATCTTGTTAGAGGCAGTGTATTAATTCCAAGTAATTAATTGTTAGTATCAATCTGCCAGTCAGTACAGAGTGAACTGTTTCCATAGCCATTAGGCAGGAGTAAATCTAGTTGTCATAACGATTTCAAGGAACTAGAAAGTATTTCTGGCACAGCCTTCTGTTTCTGAATTGGTTAAAATAGGTGTAAATACTAGATTATGTATGGAGTGCTTATTCCTTCTGGCTGCAGGGATGCCATTCTGTACCCCCACATTACTCTCCCAAAAGACTTGTGGCGGGCAGGCTTCGAAAGAATCCTTTAAAACTGATATTAACGTAGTTAATAGCTAATAGCAGTTAATTGAAACAAAAGTGTATATTAATACTCTTCCTTTCCCTTTGCAGGTGTAACTCCTGGTGGCAGAGGAGGCCTAAACAGAGGCAATATTAATTAAAGCTCAGTAGAAATTAAAACAGTGTATACTGTCTGTCTAGTCTTGCTCTTACTTGCATTTGTGTAATGGCTGGCAAGCTTGAAGCAGGTTTTTTGTTTGTTTTCAATTTGGATCGATGTATGGATATTTCATTATGTCTTTTATTAATAAAAACTAGAGGAAATTGTCAAACGCAATGGTGTCTCTGTTTCAGCTCTTGGAGTCTCCAAATCACTCTAAAGGACACTTGTACCAGGCTCCGGACACAGTCTGCCCAGTCTGTAGTGTGACTGGTCTTGCTATTCTGCTGCCCACGTCCACGCTGTAGTATTGATCTGTAAGGAGGGGAAATAAAGATAAAAGTCTCATTCAAGTCCCACAAGCAGGAAATCTTGACTTAAATGTTAATCCCTACTATCCACTGTGACGTGGGTGGCGCTGTGGGTTAAACCACAGAGCCTAGGACTTGCTGATCAGAGGGTTGGCAGTTTGACTCCCCGCGACGGAGTGAGCTCCCATTGCTCGGTCCCTGCTCCTGCCAACCTAGCAGTTCAAAAGCACGTCAAAGTGCAAGTAGATAAATAGGTACTACTCCAGTGGGAAGGTAAATGGCGTTTCCATGCACTGCTCTGGTAAACCAGAAGCGGCTTAGTCATGCTGGCCACATGACCCGGAAGCTGTGCCAGATGAGCAAGATGAGCGCTGCAACCCCAGAGTCAGTCACGACTGGACCTAATGGTCAGGGGTCCCTTTACCTTTACTATCCCCTGCCCTGCAGCGGAGGACAGATTCTATTGCAAATGCACATTTCCTCAGACCTGTTGGTTAGTACTGTAGCCTTAAATTAATCTTTCGAATCTGTGGGCACATTTGGAATTTCGACTGTACATCGTGAGCACCACCTCTGCACCCGAGAAAAAAAATGTGCACTCAGCCACAAACGCCCTTCATTTTTCCAAGAGCTCTGTGTAAAACTCAGATCCAAAGTCCTCTTGAATTTTCATGATTTTACACCAAATTACCAAAAAGACACAAAGTGAACCTTACGGTAGCAGGCAGCACAGTAGAAAATAACGGTTGCAGCAATTGCTAGCAACCTTAGAAACATTGGTCCAAGATGCACAAATCCTGGCTCTTTGTGATTTTTAAAGAGGACAACCAAACCACAGAACGCAGAGATGACCTGTGTTTTGATGGTGCTTTTGAGGGGATCCCTTGTAAAAATTAGGATGGGAAAAGGCAAGTAGCATATGTCCGTTTCGTTATTTAACTGAACTGAGGTACAACATTAATTTGTAAAAAGCAGCCTTAGATATTTTCCCGTCTTGGTGGCGGCAGTAGTGATGTTTTAGCTTCAACATACCTTTAGAAAAAGCGTAGTAATCATAACCATCTGGCTTCTGATCATTTGGAACCGATATAACAGAATTCACTTCTTTTGGGAATCCTCTCCAATATGAGGCAACTTTGACCTCTGGCTGCAAGACTCCTGCAAAAGCAAAAGGAAACATTAGGAAAGAGAGGCTATCAAATCACTGAAGTGTTATAACCATTGGGCATGTAACACATGAAACAAAGGCATAGGTTGCTTTTATATATATAAATATTCCAAAAAATAGTGTAAGTGGGGGAAATCCATCCTATATAGCAGGGATGTCCAACCGGTCGATCTCTAGCTGATTTCCGTCCCCGCACCCTCGTCGTTTCCTTCAGTCGCACAGGATCGCTAAACCGGAAGACAAAGTTAGCGCTGACTGGCTTTTGTTTTGGTGAGCTCCACAACTCCGACATTTCCTCCTGAAAAAAAACTTGACAACTCTGAACTCCCCCCCCCCCAAAAAAAATGGGTAGATCACTGCCATATTTTATTCCTGGGAGCATCTCGCAGTCTCTTGGGAGTTCGACGTCCCTGCTACATAGCAGGCATAGGCAAACTCTGACCTCCAGATGTTTTGGGACTACAATTGCCATCATCCCTGACCACTGGTCCTGCTAGCTAGGGATCATGGGAGTTGTAGGCCAAAAAACATCTGGAGGGCCGAGTTTGCCTATGCCTGCTATATAGTGTTTGAAACAGCTATACTGCAGTCATGCACACAGACCGCTTCATTTTTAATTCCACATCATTTAAACATCCTCACCGCTTGATTGTAGACTATTAACAGTACAAGATGGTGAACATACCAGTTGGCTGGTGCCTGAACTGGACAACTGGGCGATGCTGGACTCTGACGGTCCGGAGAATTTGAGCCGGTCTTACTGAACGTTCAAAGCGCCTCCGCCTTTTCCTGATCACAGCTTTTGGTTTGTAAGCCGGATAGTTCACAGTCACCACTTTCTTTTTGCTGCATTTCTTCGTTCCTCCTTGTTTGTAGGTATATTGCTGAAGGTTGCCGCCTAGATCAGATAAGATTGTATCGGTGAAGGTATTTGAAGGCACAAGGCAAGAAATGATATCCCACCACACTGTTACTTACAGGTTCAGATCCCCCGCTAGGAAGGCCTGGACCCCACAAAACTACAATTCCCAGCACCCTGGAAAGAGGTGGTGGTAAAATCTTTTCCCCAGTGGGAAAGACTCGCTCAAGGAGGCAGATTAGCAGAGGTCAGATGGCCACCTGTCTGGGATATTTGAGCCGTGGTTTCTGCATTGCAGAGCTTTGGACTCTTGGGATCCCTTCTTACACAGTGGCGTAGCGTGGGGGTGCAGGGGGGGCCGCCGCACCGGGCGCAACATCTGGGGGTTAGGGTTAGGGGGCGCAAATCCACAGGTTAGGGGGCGCAAATCCACGGGTTAGGGGGTGCAAATTACTTGCCTTGCCCCAGGTGCTGACAACCCACGCTACGCCACTGCCCTTACAACCCTATGATTCTGATTCAGAACATTAGATCAGTCGTGATGTTAGTATATAATAACGAATAAATCGACAGTCCAATTGTACAGTCTGCAGTGACGTCAAAACTGACACGTCCAAAACTAGGTACCGTATTTTTCCGTGTATAAGACTATGTTTTTTCCTTTAAAAATAATGTCAAAAATGTGGGGGCGTCTTATACGCAGATACATCTCTCCCCCCCCCCCATTATCTTAAATCGGAGTCCGCCCAAATAGGGGGCAACTTATACATGGGGGCATCTTATAGATGGAAAAATATGGTATATTCATTTTTTTTTAACTCCTGAACTAGGACTGCAATTTAGTTAATCAGATGTTAAGGCTTTTTTTTTTGTCTCTGCCCCCCCCCCGGCCATTCTTTATATTTTATACATTTATGTACATTCTTTTTTAAAAAAATAATTTATTTTGACAAAAGTAATAATCATAAATAAGAATAAAAACGTGCACCCCACCCCCAAGACCATTATAACTATCCAGCCTCCCAGAATTTCAACACCTTTTGTGATGGTTTGACCCCTTTCTGTTTTAACAGTACAAATTCTACAAACACCTTCCATTTCTCCTCAAAATCATTGCTCCTGCATATTCCCCATCTTACCTTAATGGCACATGTTAATTTATCATTAATAGCTATACAGTGGTGCCTCGCAAGACGAAATTAATTCGTTCCGTGAGGTTTTTCGTCTAGCGAATATTTCGTCTTGCGAAGCACGGTGTCGGAAAAGTTTTGGAAAAGCTTCAAAAATCACCAAAGTCTTCAAAAACCTCAAAAAAGGCTACCACACCGCGTTCTATGAGTTGCTCCTCGAAGTCAAGTCGCAAATGTATTAACGGTGTTAAGAAAAAGGAAACAAACTTGCGTTTTCGTCTTGCGAAGCAAGCCCATAGGGAAATTCGTCTTGCGAAGCAGCTCAAAAACCACAAAACCCTTTCGTCTAGCGAGTTTTTCGTCTTGCGAGGCATTCGTCTTGCGGGGCACCACTGTATCCCATACCTCATTATACCATTCTGCCATTTTATATTCTGCTTGCCCCTTTCCACTTCCTAGCTATGATAATTCGTGCAGCTGTCAATAAATTTGTAAGTCCTTCATAGCCTGTGAACCTTCCACCCTATCGTAAATTGATAATAATGCTACTTCTGGACTTTTGGTCAGCTTTAACCCAGTGATTTCTGTTATCTCCTTAAACACCCTTTGCCAAAGAAAGGTTTACATTTTGTTTCAGTTTTTACAGATTAGGAATGTTTAATATATAAAATCCATTGTGTTGTATCACGTTAGTCCTACACAGAGCAGATCCTTTGAAAATAAACACAATTAACTTGGGTCCATTAATTTCAATGGGTTTACTGTGTGTATAACGTTGCAGTATACCAACCAAAAGATTTTAAAGCTTTTGATCCATTAAAGTGTCCCTTATTAATTAGGCAGCAGATAGTTTTAAAGCTACCCTTTTAATACAAGTATTTACAAGTCCGGTAATAGTCTCCATCTTAGAAGACTGTCTCCATCTACAGAATATTTCTTCCAAGGTGGCAACCTTTGTGATATGTGTATGCATAATTTTAAAAACAATATGCTTTCACCTCCCCTTTCAAAACTCTTATTTCTCTTGTAAATTTATATAGATGTAATTGAGAAAAAATGTCTTTCTTTCAGTGCCAGCTGCAATACCAGCCATCAATCCAAGACCACACAATGCACTGTACTGTATATCTGATAAATAATTTAGTTTTGTGATGAATGTTCGAAATTGGTATTATTTTAACCAAGCCTAAATATCCGAGGGATGCAGGTGGCGCTGTGGTCTAAACCACTGAGCCTAGGGCTTGCTGATCGAAAGGTTGGCGGTTCAAATCTCCGCGACGGAGTGAGCTCCCATTGCTCTTTCCCAGCTCCTGCCAACCTAGCAGTTCGAAAGCACGTGAAAGTGCAAGTAGATAAATAGGTATCACTCCGGCGGGAAGGTAAACAGCGTTTCCATGCGTTGCTCTGGTTTGCCAGAAGCGGCTTAGTCCTGCTGGCCACATGACCCGGAAAAACTGTCTGCGGACAAATGTCAGCTCCCTCGTCCAGTAAAGCGAGATGAGCGCCACAACCCCAGAGTCATCCACGACTGGACCTAACAGCCAGGGGTCCTTTACCTTTTTAAAAAAAATATCCCAGGCTCTCATTGGCCTTGCATACTGGATTCTATCCGGTGTTTCCGATGTATCTGACAGGCACCCTAAATATAAATCTTACCTTTTTTAAAGAAATAAACCGTTTCTGGCCTGTTCTTATGTTTAGCCACAGAGAGAGCACCTGTAATTTTTCCATTCAGTCCTCCAAATCCTTTTACAATTGCCTTGGGATAGCCAGCATCCATTTTATCATTGGTGAAGCGCCAGTACTGAGAATCCTGAGAATTAAAATGGCTGAAGTTACGCCAAACATTAAATGTAGATTTCATTGGGCTTACGTGCCTTTAATGTGGACATATGTTGTTGCTGCTGTTGTGGTGATGGGAGGGGGCCATTTTAGAGGTAATCCTTATTATCACCACCTTTTCCTCAATAGGAATTATTCCCAAGTTGTTTGGGGAAGGGAGAGCTTAGTACAAAGGCAGAAACATTATTATTACCACCTCATCAAAAACCCTAATTTTGATCAGCTTGTAGATGACATTCAGCCTCAAACATCACATGGCTCTGAGCCAGTATTATTTAGTGATGCTGTTCTTTTTAATGCACAGTATTTCCTGTGTATTTTCTTGTCCTATTATTTTCTATTCCACAAAGCTAGTTAAACAAACAAAAACTAGCCAGCCAGCATTAAGTATATATTTTGCTTTGGGTCTATGCATATGTATGGCCACTAGCTGTAGTAATTCAAAATTATTCCTGGATTGGTTTTATCTTTATTTTCTCACTTTAATCTACAGCATGGGCAGGCAAACTAAGGCCAGGGGGCTGGTTCTGGCCCAATCGCCTTCTAAATCTGGCCCAATCGCCTTCTAAATCCGGCCCGCGGAAGGTCCGGGAACCAGTGTGTTTTTACATGAGTAGAATGTGTGCTTTTATTTAAAATGCATCTCTGGGTTATTTGTGGGGCATAGGAATTTGTTCATTCCTCCCCAAAAAATAATAGTCTGGCCCCCCACAAGGTCTGAGGGACAGTCAACCGGCCCCCTGCTGAAAAAGTTTGCTGACCCCTGATCTACAGCAACACACCAGCAATAGACATAAAGTAATAACAACGAAGACTTAAGAGTGTCTGGAAAAGAAGGGACTTTTTCAAACATTTTTCCCCCTCACAACAGCAAATAAAATAGACCTTTCTGTTTTTGAATCACTGGAGGTGGCCGCCATTTTGTTTTGGGGAGGACTGTGTGTCTGTTGGGGACGTGTCCTCCACATCTATGCGTGTGTTTTTTGTGTTGTTGTTTGTTGCAGCATCCCCATATTGGCATTGAAATACCAGTTAGTATTTCCCCATGTCCCGTTTAATCCAAATTTATCCTCTCTGGGGGAAATTCAGTAAATAAAATGTAGCCTCTTGCCAATTACCCATTTGCAAATTAAGCCCCCATCTGTGTAATGCTAGGGCAGGGTCTATTTGCAGTCATGTTGATTTTCCTGAGATTTAGCCAAAAAGAAAAATTAGTGAAAACCTGTGCCAACACTTTACTTCAAAATGAACAAATGTATCTTTAGCTAGACCATGCCAATGGTCACTGGCATATATGTGGTTAAATGGAAAGAATTAGCTTAACCTTTTTTTAAAAAACAAAAAAACCTGGTCATTTTCAATAAAACAGGCAAGATTTGGCCGTCAGAATCTGACCTACTGAAGTTACTACCAGGCTTGGCTTATTTGCAATACTTCAATTTTAGGTGTGTCCTTTTTAAAAGCAAAAAAACCGCTGGCAACATATATTGAGAACATAAGAAAGAAGCAGAAGACAGTGTGGGAAAATATGATCTGGAACACAGTTAATTGTTTAGACGTAAGTGAGCATACCTAATAGAATATAAAAAAATGATTCATTTGTTCTTAAATTTATACCCAACATTTCCTTGCAAGTTGATCCAAGCACTATCCATTGTTCCTGCTGTCCACCTTTTATCTTCATAGCCACCCTGCCAGGTAGGTTGGGCTGAGTGGGATTTTGAAACTGGGTCCAAAACTAAATACGACATCAAACTGGCTCTCGCATTTGGCTTAAACAACAGCAGCAAAACCCTCTTGCTTAAGCTACACAAATAAAGGTTAGATATGCAATGCTCTTAAAAGCAACCCAGTGCCACTTCCATACCCTCTAACATTTCTCCGATAAAAATAGGGGCACCCCATTCCATCATGATAACTTTACTATTTTATACCCCACACATCCTACTGGGTTGCCCCAGCCCACTCTGGGCTTCTTCCAACATATATAAAAAACATAATAAAGCATTAAACATTAAAAAATAAATCTTCCCTATATAGGGTTGCCTTTCGACGGCTTGGGGGGACATCCTAAGGAAAAATGGGACATTCCAGGATCAAATCAGAAACCAGGACGGCGTCTCTAAATCTTGGACGTCCCTGGAAAATAGGGTATTCACCTCACAAAACAGAACCAGCCCACCCACCCAAACAGTTGCAAAATTTTGAGGGGTCACCAAGAATAGCGCATGCAGCCAGATTTTGTGCCCCACTTCCTTTCAGCTTCCTGGAAGGTTATTCCTTGGATTCCTTCAGCAGAATGTCCTGCCCTCCCCACAAACTTCCTTATTATATTGTGGTATAATGAACACAGATTGCTGGCATTTCAGGGGTCACTTTCTGCTTCAAACGCTATTTAAAATTCCAGCTGAGGAATAGGAAATATTTAATATGAGGTGTGGCGCAGCGTTTTAGTGTTCCTTGGAAACTACTCCCGTCCTTCAAGTTGTTTCCATATTAATTTTTAAGATGTTTTTACCAGGTGCCGAACTCTGCGGTGGTTTCTCCCTCTTCTTCAGAGACATTAATGGTGCGCACAAAAACATATCTGTCATTTTGGCTGAAATGCTGTTACGTTTATAAATGAAGCTTGCTTAAGGCTGCAATGCTTAATAGATCAGCCAATTCAAAAAACCTGGACAGGTGACTGACTAAAATAGTGTTGCCAATTAGTCAGGCATCACTTTAAAAATGTCAGGTGTGTTAATACACATATTCATAAAAAATAACTGCATGGCTTAGGCACCATTTTATAAGAGATGTGAAAGTAAGGCGAGGATGTCGTTTCTAAGCGGACTCCCTGTGTGACACATATCTGCACCAAATGAAAACAAGAGAAAAATATCTTATTCTTCAAAACTGACATGTGTGGGGGGAAATCTTAAAACACATTGCAGAGTTTTCAAAAAATAGACCAGAGGCCGTATTTCATCCAGCAGAGCTTTTACTTGTGCTGAAGGCAAATGAGCATCATGGTCACAAATCCAAATATATTCAGGATTGGCACAGTCCATAAAAAATAAAAATGGCCTTAATTGGAAGGAGGTAAGAGAACCAGTTCAAATCAAATGTACAGTGGTACCTCAGTTTAAGAGCAGTCTAGTTTAAGAACGATTTGGTTTACAAACTCCTCAAAACTGGAAATAGTGTCTTGGTTTGAGAACTTTACCTCAGTCTAAGAACAGAATCTGAACGGTGGAAGGGCACCGGCGGCAGGAGGCCCATTATGGAAAGCACGCCTTGGTTTAAGAATGGTTTTGGTTTAAGAACAGACTTCCAGAACAGATTAAGTTCGTAAAATGAGGTACCACTGTATTCAAAAATAACCCAAACCATCATGACCCTTCTGCCTGCCTCTCTCACACAGAGAAGCTTCCAGAAGCTTGTAGAATCCTCTTGAATTAATCAGAATAGGGATAATCTCTATACATCAGATCAATACTTTCTGCAATAAGAAATGCAAGTGACACTCCCTCCATTTGTTAGTTGCAGGAAGTATTGATCTGCAAAACACTTATAGGATAAAAAACATTGCATGTACACCTTCCTTCTACAAGAATAAAACCTAGCCTTTTGTTGCTAAACCTACAATTTATCAGCAGAAAAACAGTATTCCCATACGCTTCTGTGACTAGCAGAAAGACACCCTGACTCCCAGAAAAACAACAACTCAACCTTCTTAAGCATGACCTTAATTGGAAGGAGATAAGAGAACCAACTGAAACCACCTGGACCCTTCTGGAAGCTTCTCTGTGTGAGAGAAGCAGGCAGAAGGGTCATGATGGTTTGGATTATTTCTGAGTACAGGTGGTTTGAACTGGCTCTTTAGAGAACCCTAGTGTTGAATGACACAAAGTGAGCTACCTAAAGGTTTTGCTTAGTAAGAACAGAGGTCCTACTCCCACTTTTGGGGAAGTGTTCCTTTAAAGATGGAAGCTGGATCAGCTGGTGGTAATTGACCCTCGTTATTTAATGCAATGCCTGTGCCAGGTGTTCCTGGGGAGTAAGCAGGTTGGGTAAGCTGATCAGAAGCTGTCTTTATGGGACTTGAGCTGAATGCTTGGTGGTGTTTCCCATTTCCTGAGGTAAATTTCAGGAGGAGCTGACTCGTGTTTTGCATAACTAGATGTAGAAGGAAGGTGTACATGAAATCCCCCTCCATAAGTGTTTTGCAGATCAATATTTCCTGCAACTAACAAATGGGGGGAGTGTTCCTATTCCTATGAATTCAAGAGGATTCTAGAAGCTTCTCTGTGTGAGAGGGGCAGACAGAAGGGCCATGATTGTTTGGGTTATTTCTGAGTACATTTGATTTGAACTGGTTCTCTTACAGATTAAGGTCATGCTCACTATAAATATAGGCCAAAAGGAGACTGGGTTTCCCTTTCTCTTTCTATCTCTGTTCTGTACATAGTATGCTTAGTGTTAAGGTTTTAGTCTCATAAGATAAGTTTGTAAGTTTCTGTAAGTGCTGCAACTGGATTTTTTATGGACTGTGCCAATCCTGAATATATTTGGATTTGTGACTGTGATTCTCATTTGCCTTCCCCACAAGTAAAAGCTCCACTGGGTGGAATATAATTGCCTCTGGTCTATATGTTGTGAACTCTGCAACATGTTTTAAGGTTTTCCCTCCACATGTATGACAAAAACCTCTTCCAAATTTGTGCCAATGTAATTTATTAAAAATCAGATATTAAGATGTATTTAGCTGACTGACTGCTTTGCTTGTGCTCATTAACTTTCCCACTCCTTATTGTGCTTAAAGGTAAATACAGCATATGCTTCCTTATCTTTGCTGCTGCCTAAAGTCCTTCTCTGTTTCATGGGTGGGATTCAACTGCATACCAACAAATTCGGCCTGCACAATTAAAGTGAATTCGCCACTCTTGCACAACAAAGCCGTTTCCCAAAATGTATACAGTGGTACCTTGGTTTGCATACGTCTTGGTTTGCATATGTTTTGGATTACAAACACATCAAACCCAGAAGTGCATGTCCCAGTTTGCAACCTTTTTTTGGATTATGACCTTCTTCTCCCCCCCCCCTTTTTTTTTGAGGCCCCATTGGCGAAAGCGCACCTTGGGTTACAACCTGTTTTGGTTTACAAACGGACCTCTGGAACGGATTATGGTTGTGAGCCAAGGTACCACTGTATACAGTATTTTAAAATCTGGGCAGTGTACAAGAAGGAAAGTTTGAGAGAGCTATTGCTTGATACAATGTCATATCACCTCCCTGCAAACAAGTGAGAATGAAGACTTAATGAACAACAGACTTGCATAGGCACCCTGCAAACTTTGTGCAAACCAGTCAGGATAAATTATCAATAAAAAGGTCACTTGGAAAAACTTCTGTACCAGTGGCCTCAATCTAACACAGTGGTAACATAACCCTGAGCCTATTTCCCCAGAAAGAAGTCTCATTATGTTTAGTTGGGCTTACTCCTAGGTAACAGTGCATTGAATTACAGCCTTAGGCATGCTTAACTCCACTAAGATTGTTGGATTGTATCCTAGCTCAACTCTAGAAATGGTCATGAAAGTATTTCAAGCCAGAAAATGACAGCTGTTACGTGGTGCTCACGTAATGGTGGTCAGGAGAGGACGAACCCTGATATGGTAGTGCTAGTTTTCTGTGAGGGGGGAATTAATCATTTTGTTTTATTTTTGTTTAGGGAAACATTTGATCATGTGAGTCCTGCCTGCAGTCTGAAGTTGTACAGCCCAGACACAAGTTAAGCGCCTCAGAGAAAAGCACAACTTCTTTCTTGCATCTGACCGAAACCGCCACAGAAACAAAACTTCACAGATTCTACAAAACGCATCCATCTGTACAAAGAATAGTTTGGACAACCAACAATCAACACTGAATTAACCGGTGCATGGTAAGTAAGGATATAAGCAATGCAGAGTGTGACATTTTATGGTTGCAAAATTCAGGTTATGTTTGTTTTCGTGCGACGTTGATGATCCTCCAGGTTATAATCGGCGCCTACAAATGTCAAAATGCACATTGAGGAATTCATGTGACCCACCTTAAAAAAGAAGGTTTTGCCATCACAGTTACATCTAGAAAAGACTGTGTCGATGGGAGAGGGGATACCCCACACCTCTGTGATTTTACGGGGGCAAGGTGATGGCGGACTCGTTCCATTCAGCAACCAGTAGTAATGGCCTGCAAAATCAAGCAGAGGTTGAACAGGTGGAGAAAGGGGAATGGATTAATCCTCAGGAATCAGTCTCTCTGTAGTACTCAACCTTCTCAATATAGGGGTACTTGCTAGAAGGGGCAAGAGGGGTGCCCTGGTGCATCAATTTGTGGAATCCTGTACATGTTGTTTTTGGTGGTTTGAAGACGGTGGTAGCTATTTTCTGCAAAAGGCAAGTGTTCTTTGGCTATTGAAACATAATTGTCTCGGTTCAGTGAGAGAGATGACTCTATGGAAGTAGGCTTATTAGATGTACAACTCCCTTGGCAATTCCATGCTATTTTAAGTACCATTGTACTGGCTGTGTTTTTTTAAGGGGGGGCAGGCTGTGTATTTTTGTGGGTGGGGATACTTGTCCACCAGCAACCATCAGTCATTTGTGTGTATGTGTTTAGTTGAAAGCACATTCATCTGAACTGGGACTGATATGTACATAACAATATGTTCTGCATTTTTGTCGTGTTTTGTAAAAAACCCAAAAAACCATTAAGCTCACCAGTCTGCTTACTCACCTCTGAATACAGCCAGTGATCCATTTTGTAAAGGGACTATCCCATCTGCCGGCTTCCGGTTACATAAGTTCATCTCTTGAGGTACATCTGGTACAAAATAAGTCGTTTTAATTTTACAATTCCAAGTTTTATATCGTGAAGGATCCTCTACTAAAAAAGGTTAATCCTAAACGCTTTAGTTTATGATAACAATATTCACAATATTCACTGGGCATTAACCCTAAGACTTGTTCCAAGGACACAATTCTCAAAAAGATAAATGCCCGATTTAAGGTACTCCTTGCTAATTGACTTTGAGCGCTCCTCTCCAAAATATTTGCACTGACCGGTTCTAGAAGGTTCTCAAGAATCCAGTGATTTGCTCTCCAATCAGACCATACGCAGTCGTGGAAAACAAGCTGTTATGAGGAAAAGGTTGGAGCAACTGGGCATTTTTATCCTGGAGGAGAGGAGCAAGGAACAAAAGGCAGGACTGGGTCTAACAGGCTAAAGTTTACAACAGGGTAGATTTCAGTTGTCATGAGGAGAAACTACTTGCCAGTAAGAACAGTTTGACAGTCAAACACATTACTTATCGGGGTGATAAGTCTAGAGGTCTTAAAGCAAAGGCTAATCAGAGAATCTGTTGGAGATGCTCTGGCCCTAAATTTCCCGCACTGAGCAGGGGGTTGGACAAGGTTCAGTGTTTCCAAACTTGGCCCTCCACCTGTTTTTTGGACTACAACTCCCATCATCCCTAGCTAGCATGACCAGTGGTCAGGGATGGTGGGAATTGTAGTCCCAAAACAGCTGGAGGGCCAAGTTTGGAAAAGATTGATCCAGATGGTCAAAAAGATTCCTTCCAGCGCTATACCTCTCTGATACTTTGCTCATATTGACACCATGCACTTAAAGCACTTTAATAGCCATGTCTTCCCCCAAAGAATCTTGGAAATTTTATTTGACCCTTCACATAGCTTGGTCACCAGCCCCGTTAACAAACTACAGCTCCCAGGATTCATTGGGGGGAGCCATGGTGTAGATGCAACCATACATGGTCTTCAAAAGCTTTGATCTTAACATTCGTATCAACCCAAAGGGCACCATTTGATACACTTTATTCAATAAAATATTTTTTTTAAAAAAAATACAGCTTAGTCTTCTGATATGTCTACTGGAAGGTGGTGGTAATATTCTATACCACTCATATGCATGAGATTGATCATTATTGTATTGCAGATGAGAAACTGGGTGCATGGGCTCATATGGGAATAATTTTTGGCAACGCTCAAATTCATTAGTCTTGTTCCACCCTTTCTTAAAGAAGCTGTTAGGTGGTACAGTCCCACTCATTTTTATCCTTACAACAATCCTCTGAGGCAGGTTTTGGCAAAGACAGAACGACCTGAAGCTGGATCCCTCCTGTCACATGGATCTTTTGCTTTCTGGTGTTAATGTATTGCTAAATGTACTCATAGAAATACCCACATACTGAAAAGAACCAGTTGTTGTTGAGAAGATGGTCATATTTGGACCCATAAGATTTATGTTCAAATCCCTGCTTGTCGATAAATTTTGCTGGGTGAATGTGGGCCAGTCACTCTCTGTCAGCTTAACTTTACCCACCCCTCCCAACATAATGTAAGAATATCATGGGTATAGGTAGACCATGCTTGAGCTCCTTGGGGAAAATAAAGTAAAATACAACACAGCTTAGCGCGTAATTCCAGTCTAGGAGTTGAAATTACACCTGCCAGGTCTATGATTGCGACTGTTGCTCTTCTACAAGGCTTCTTCACCCTTCTCTGCTCTTCTAACATGGCAATGGATTGGGGGGAAGTGGGAAATGTTAAGGAAACACATCATTCTTGCAAAGTATTTCTGAATTGTACACATACAACCTGAGCGTATTTTTGTCAGGGTTCTTTCACGCCAACTGGCTGAAGGCTAGAGAATGGATACACCCTCTGGTGGAGCTGAATCAACATAAAGGCACTGATTATATCAAGATTTGCCACCGCCATCACAACTGCATGTTGGTACCAATGGTTATTCCAAGTCCTTTTTTAGTACTGTTAAGAGTGCAGTGTATTCATGCAGATGGGATTAGGTGAGGGTTGGACACTTAGGTTTGTAATATATAGAAGCTGGGTGCGTTGCACACTGCATGAGCCTTATCCGCTCACCCTTTCAGTGACACAGTGTTTGCAGTCCGCCGCCACCTCTGACCCCGTCGCCCTTCCTGCAACACACCCCTGGTCTCTTCCGCCTGATTGGAAGACGTTCCAACCTCTCCTGGCTGACACAGGATTCAAATTTGCCCACCCATGTTTGTGGCCACCCACAGGTGTGGCTGTGGGTATGGTTGGCTCAACTCCTCAGGAGTCCTCACCTGGGTCCATTCTGAGAGAATAAATGCCAATGTATCCCTCGCTTGGGAACACAGTTGGCTTCGGTTTTCCCTCCCTCCTACCCTCCCTCAGTCATGGTCTTACTGTTTTTGGCAATTGAATGTATTTGCTTGACCTTGCTACGGTTTTTATGGTTGCCGTATTTGGGGCAGGCAGGGATTTGTCCTATCAGGCTAATTGGGCCTGTCTGAGGGTTTTGCCTTCCTCATAGCAATGGCCATAACTTTGATGGATACGGCATTGGGTATATTCCTAGTCAGTGGCAGAGAGGGCATTGTGTGTCTGGGCTTCCCCCTCCATGGTGGTGGGGTATCCCATTAAAGGGATCCACAGATCACTGGGTTAAAGCTGACCAAAAGTCCAGAGGTAGCGTTATTATCAATTTACAATGGGGTGGAAGGTTCACAGGCTACGAAGGACTTGCTCACAAATTTATTGACACCTGCACGAATTATGATAGCTAGGAAGAATATAAAATGGAACAATGGTATAAAGAGGTGTGGGATATAGCTATTAACGATAAATTAACATGTGCCATTAAGGTAAGATGGGGAATACGCAGGAAAAATGATTTTGAGGAGAAATGGAAGGTGTTTGTAGAATTTGTACTGCTAAAACTGAAAGGGGTCACCCCATCGCAAGAGGTGTTGAAATTTTGGGAGATTGGATAGTTACAATGGAGTGGTCTTGGTGGTGGGGTGCACATTTTTAATCTTACTTATTTATGATTATTACTTTGTCAAAATAAAATTTAGAAAGGGATCCATAGGGGAGATGCTACTATCCAAACATCCAGGGAGGGGCCAAGGGCCATAGCACTCCCCAGCATGGCAAGCCTGTGGGGTAGTACAGTCATACAGTGGTGCCCCGCAAGACGAATGCCTCGCAAGACTGAAAACTCGCTAGACGAAAGGGTTTTCCGTTTTGGAGGTGCTTCGCAAAACGAATCTCCTATGGGCTTGCTTCGCAAGACGACAATGTCTTGCGAGTTCCTGCTGGTTTCCCCCCCCCTTTTCCTAAGCCGCTAAGCCGCTTATCAGCTGATCCGATCAGCAGATAAGCCGCTAAAAGCCACTAAAAGCCGCTAATAGCGCTAATCCGCTAATCCGTCAATGGGCTTGCTTTGCAAGACGAAAAAACCGCTAGACGAAGAGAATCACAGAACGGATTCTTTTCGTCTTGCGAGGCACCACTGTACCTCATGTTACGTTTGCTTCACGTTACGTTCTTTCAGGTTACGTCCCGCGGCGACCCGCAAGTACCAGAAAGGGTTACTTCCAGGTTTCGCCGCTCACGCATGCGCAAAAGCACTAAATTGCACTTCGCACATGCGCACAAACACCAAATCGTGCCGTACACACCTGTGCAGATACGGCGCTTCAGGTTGCGCTCTTTTCAGGTTGCGAACGGGCCTCCAGAACGGATCCCGTTCACAACCAGAGGTACCACTGTACCTATTTGAGGTATGTCATAGGTCTAACCCACACCAAGCTTGACCCTCCGCTATCCTCCAGCAGGTGAGCTGGAGGTGTTGGTGGGCTACCCAATGCTAAGCCAAAACTCATTTGTATCTGTAATCCATAGAGTTGTGGCCTGATTCAAACTCCAATGAATAGTGTCTGCAGTTCTTGCTGCATCCAAATGGCCGGATGGGGACAGATTCACAGCACCTTGGCAACACAAACGCATGCATGCCTTGGCCACTTCTGTTCTTGAAGGTTTTGTGACTCCATACCCATTCCATTGGACCTGTATTGCAGTTTCCTATCCATGTGGGGCAAATAGTGCTTTATGGTGTTGGTGCTGGGGCTCATCACCTCATCAGACTGTGGAACTTCGGTGCAGACAATGTAAAACTAACTTATCGCGGAGACTATGTTAGCAACAAGAATGAGCAAACATGGCATTATTAACACCTGTTGATTTTTACAAGACGTTCTCCACAATGTAAAGTGTGAATCTGTAAAACTCTTGACTTCAGCTTTAAGCAAAACACAAAGAAAACTATTAAAGAATGGTCAAAAGCAAGTATAAGGATCCTCCTGCTACATATTGCCAGGGGAAGGGTTATTATACGTAGGCATTCTAAAGAGTTGCCCTTTCTTCCAGTACATTACAGTTGCACAGAGCATAACCAGTGCATCTCCGTCCACAATCCTGCTTGCCACCTGGAAATCTAAAAATACTAAACAGTTACCCTCGTGCATTATTTTGGAGTTCTCTTTCTAACTCAGGGGTCGGCAAGGTTTACCGGCCATAGGCTGGATCACTCCCACAGAGATCTTCCGTGGGCCGGACTGGCGCGGCGCGATGCTGGAAATCACTTCTGCGCATGCCCAGACACCGAAAATTGCACCTGCGCAGAAGCATTTTTCAGCGTCTGGACATGCGCAGACACAATTTCCGGCACCGCTCGGCAAGTCCCCGCGCTCTGCACTAAACCAGCACGGCGCAGCGCAGGGACTTGCCGAGCGGGCAGTGCGGCTCGGTGGCTCAGGGGGCGGGTAAAACGGTCTTCGTGGGCCGCATCCGGCCCACGGGCCGCGCATTGCCGACCCCTGTTCTAACCAAAAGGTTGCCATTTCTCCCCGAGCACATGAAGACAGCTAAACATTTTCATATTTTTACGCTCAGTAGATGCATGCAGATATGTTGTGGCCCATATGTCGGGGGGGGGGGATCGATTCTAGCCAGCCTCTCGCACTAAATATTGCAAATGTTAATGCTAAGACTTTGTATAATGAAGTGGGACCACACTGTATTTGAAAAATACCTTTATAAATACGCCTGTCATGTTACCATCGCTTATCTGTTGTCAACCTGGTATTTCAGACTACGTGGTAGCGGGGGCCGATAGGAGTTATATTACAGAACATAAGGAGGGCACCAGATTGGCAAAGACTGCCCACGTTCAGACTCGAGGGGAAACATAGGAAGCATTTCTCCTTTGACTTTTTCTAGAATCCCATGTAGCTCTTCAAAACTTCACTCCAGAGAGAGTTATTGTGATGGCCTGGGATTCGGACTCGGAGGCTGAACCTGAGGAATCCCAGCCTGCACAGGATTCCCCGCCTCCAGAACCAGCTGAGCTGGGGCTGGGGCTTGAGCCTGAAGGGTCCTCACCTGTGCTGGATCCTCAGGTGCAGGCACCAGCTGAGTCTGCTCTAGCTCCTGAGGTGATGGAGGACCCATTGCCTGCAGGTGCTCCACTCTCAGCCCCAGCAGGGGAAGCTGAGGTCGCCTCTGGGTCCGGTAACCCTCCAGCCTCTCCTGAGCTGCAGAGGCTCAGAGCAGAGAGGCGAAGGGAACTAAGTTTCCGCAGGAGGAGTGCTCGCCTCCAGGCCAGGAGAGGCGAGTCACTTGTGGACCGGGGCCACCCTATGCCTTGGGGCAGATAAAAACCAGTCAGCCCCAGTCCCAGGTTGCGGGAGCAACGTTGTTGCTAGCCTGTTCCTGCCTGCACCCTGTCCTGCTCTTCCGCCCGTGTTCCTGACCTTACCCAACTCCCTGCCTTGGACCCCACTTCAGCTTTGACGGACAGCCTCCATACCGCACCCTCGACCTCGGACTGGACTCGGACCTCGCCGCACGGTTAACCCTCGGGACCAGCACAGTTATTGATACACAGTTCTTTTTTTAACATAAAGATAAAAGGTAAAGGTACCCCTGCCCGTACGGGCCACTCTTGACAGACTCTAGGGTTGTGCACTCATCTCACTCTAGAGGCCGGGAGCCAGCACTGTCCGGAGACACTTCCGGGTCACGTGGCCAGCGTGACAAGCTGCATCTGGCGAGCCAGCGCAGCACACAGAAATGCCGTTTACCTTCCCGCTAGTAAGCGGTCCCTATTTATCTACTTGCACTTAGGGGTGCTTTCAAACTGCTAGGTTGGCAGGCGCTGGGACCAAGCAACGGGAGCTCACCCCGCCGTGGGGATTCGAACCGCCGACCATGCGATCGGCAAGTCCTAGGCGCTGAGGTTTTACCCACAGCGCCACCCGTGTCCCTTTTTTTTTAACATAACCCACCCTAAAATTCAATTATCTATCTATCTATCTATCTACCGTATTTTGCGCCCCATAAGACGCTCCGGCCCATAAGACGCACCTAGTTTTTTGGGGGGGAAATAAAGAAAAAAATTTTTATTCCCCCCCCCCAGGTGCGGGGCTGGAAGAACCAGGTCGGGGAACAGTGGGAAGGCACGCTCTGCCTCCCCGCTGTCCCCCGAGCTTGTGGGGCTGGCGATGGGGAGGGCAGCTCTATGCCGCCATCCCGAGCGGGACGGGACTTAGCGCCCCGCTCGGGATGGCGGCGCAGAGCTGCGCTGGTCCCAGGACCGCACGCAGCTCTGCAGGGCCACCGGGAGCGGGGCGGAGCTTCTCCCCCGGCTCCCGGTGGCCGGGCAGAGCTGCGCTGGTCCCAGGACCACACGCAGCTCTGCGCGGCCACCGGGAGTGGGGCGGAGCTTCGCCCCCGGCTCCCGGTGGCCGGGCAGAGCTGCGCTGGTCCCAGGACCGCACGCAGCTCTGCGCGGCCACCGGGAGTGGGGCGGAGCTTCGCCCCCGGCTCCCGGTGGCCGGGCAGAGCTGCGCTGGTCCCAGGACCGCACGCAGCTCTGCGCGGCCACCGGGAGCGGGGCGGAGCTTCGCCCCCGGCTCCCGGTGGCCGGGCAGAGCTGCGCTGGTCCCAGGACCGCACGCAGCTCTGCGCGGCCACCGGGAGCGGGGCGGAGCTTCGCCCCCGGCTCCCGGTGGCCGGGCAGAGCTGCGCTGGTCCCAGGACCGCACGCAGCTCTGCGCGACCACCGGGAGCGGGGCGGAGCTTCTCCCCCGGCTCCCGGTGGCCGGGCAGAGCTGCGCTGGTCCCAGGACCGCACGCAGCTCTGCGCGGCCACCGGGAGCGGGGCGGAGCTTCGCCCCCGGCTCCCGGTGGCCGGGCAGAGCTGCGCTGGTCCCAGGACCGCACGCAGCTCTGCGCGGCCACCGGGAGCGGGGCGGAGCTTCGCCCCCGGCTCCCGGTGGCCGGGCAGAGCTGCGCTGGTCCCAGGACCGCACGCAGCTCTGCAGGGCCACCGGGAGCGGGGCGGAGCTTCTCCCCCGGCTCCCGGTGGCCGGGCAGAGCTGCGCTGGTCCCAGGACCGCACGCAGCTCTGCAGGGCCACCGGGAGCGGGGCGGAGCTTCTCCCCCGGCTCCCGGTGGCCGGGCAGAGCTGCGCTGGTCCCAGGACCGCACGCAGCTCTGCGCGGCCACCGGGAGAGGGGCGGAGCTTCTCCCCCGGCTCCCGGTGGCCGGGCAGAGCTGCGCTGGTCCCAGGACCGCACGCAGCTCTGCGCGGCCACCGGGAGCGGGGCGGAGCTTCTCCCCCGGCTCCCGGTGGCCGGGCAGAGCTGCGCTGGTCCCAGGACCGCACGCAGCTCTGCGCGGCCACCGGGAGTGGGGCGGAGCTTCGCCCCCGGCTCCCGGTGGCCGCGCAGAGCTGCGCTGGTCCCGGGATTGCAGGCAGCTCTGCGCAACCCTCGAGCCGGTCTCCCGAGGGTTGCGCAGAGCTTCCTGAAGCCTGGAGAGCGAGAGGGGTCGGTACGCACCGACCCCCCTCGCTCTCCAGGCTTCAGCGAAAGCCTGCATTCGCCCCATAAGACGCAGGCACATTTCCCCTTCATTTTTGGAGGGGAAAAAGTGCGTCTTATGGGGCGAAAAATACGGTATCTATCTATCTATCTATCATCTATCTATCTATCTATCTATCTATCTATCTATCTATCTATCTATCTATCGTCTATTTATTTATTCATTTATCTATCTTATCTCAATTGCATTAAAAGAAATTTAAAATTTTAAAAAGTGTAAAAATAAAATAAAAGTAGTAGTAGTAATCATACCTTTGTACAACAGAGGTGTGACAAACTTTTCTGGCCGAACATACTCTGCAGTTAGGTTGGTAATCCACTCAGGAAGCCTTACGCTAGAGATTGTGGAATATGTCGTAGTTTTTCTTTTTGTAGGTATAAGTATGGTGGGCAAAGTGGAGGTGTACGTTGTAGTCTTGTCCACAGTCGAGGATGGGGTGTCAGGGGTTTTTGATGTTTTCAAGGAAGTTGTAGTCACCTGTGTTACTGTAGTGTTTGTATTCTTGTTAGTTGGCGTTTCCTTGGTGGGTTCGCTATCTGAAACAAGATCAATTTTTGTATTAGTTGTAACATCACGGGTGGTTGTTTCTGGATGGTCAGTTGTATTTGATTGGGTGGTGGTTGTAGTTGTAGTAGTTGTTACTATCCGTGTAATTTTAGTGATAACTTCTGACTTGCCATTTTTAGGATTGTCATCGGGGTTAGGTGAACTGGGATTTGATTCTGTTGTGGTAGTTGTAGTTGTTTTTGTAACTGTAGTGATGCTATCTGGCTTGTCACTTTCCTCAGGGTTAGGGGAATCACTCAGTGGTTTGGATTCTGTTTTGATGGTAGTAGTTGTCTGTGTGACTTGAGTTGGCTTGTCTGGCTTGTCACTTTGATTGGGACTTGGTGTTTCACTGGGTGACTTGGGCTGTGTAATTATTGTTGTTGTCTCTGTTACTTTTGTAGTATCATCTGGTTTGTCACCATTCTCATCGCCTTTGGGATTCGGCTGATCATTTGGCGGCTTGGGGTTTGGTGTTGTTTTTTCTGGGGTCTCTGGATTCCTACTTGAAGGAATGTTTTCATTAGCATTGCTAGGGCTCATTGGATTAATCTCTGTTATTATAGTCTCTGTTACTGTAGTTACTTCAGGCCTGTCATTCTGACCATCAGGGCTGGGTGTGCCACTTTGAGGGGTAGTCACGGTAACTATTGTCTCTTTGACTGTAGTTATAATTTCTGGTCTGTCTTTTTTATCATCAACTGGGCTTGGTGTTCCACTAG
Organism: Podarcis liolepis; assembly: GCF_965112155.1. NCBI lineage: Eukaryota > Metazoa > Chordata > Lepidosauria > Squamata > Lacertidae > Podarcis > Podarcis liolepis. The sequence continues at coordinate 90,094,733 of NC_139559.1, read as the reverse complement.
ATGGATCAGTCTGTATTGTTGTTGTCTCTATGACTGTAGTAGTCTCTTTTGGTTTGTCACTTTTATCAACACCGTCAGGCTTGGTTGTGTCACCTGGATCAGTCTGTATTATTGTTGTCTCTGTGACTGTAGTAGTTCCTTCTGGTTTATCACTTTTATCAACACCGTCAGGCTTGGTTGTGTCACCTGGATCCGTCTGTATTATTGTTGTCTCTGTGACTGTAGTAGTCTCTTCTGGTTTGTCACTTTTATCAACACTGTCAGGCTTGGTTGTGTCACCTGGATCCGTCTGTATTATTGTTGTCTCTGTGACTGTAGTAGTCTCTTCTGGTTTGTCACTTTTATCAACACCGTCAGGCTTGGTTGTGTCACCTGGATCCATCTGTATTATTGTTGTCTCTGTGACTGTAGTAGTCTCTTTTGGTTTGTCACTATTATCAATGCCATCAGGCTTGGTTGTGTCACCTGGATCGGTCTGTATTATTGTTGTCTCTGTGACTGTAGTAGTCCCTTCTGGCCTATCATCTTTATCATCACCAACAGGGCTGGGTGTTCCACTAACTGGATCTGTCTGTGCTATTATTGTCTCTGTAACTGTAGTAGTCCCTTCTGGTTTGTCATTTTTATCTACACTGTCAGGCTTGGTTGTGTCACCTGGGTTAGTCTGTGTTGTTGTCACAGTGACTGGAGTAGTTCCTTCTGGTTTGTCAGGATTAGTTCCATCACCTGGAGTAGTCTGTGTTATTGATGTCCCTGGGACCCCAGGAACACCATCGGGATTGGTTGTGTCACCTGGACCAGTCTGTATTATTGTTGTTTCAGTAACTGTAGTGGCCCCTTCTGGTTTGTCACTTTTATCAACCTCATCAGGATTAGTTCCGTCACCTGGAGTAGTCTGTGTTATTAATGTCCCTGGGACTCCAGGAACACCATCAGGATTGGTTGTGTCACCTGGATCAGTCTGTATTATTGTTGTCTCAGTGACTGTAGTGGTCCCTTCTGGTTTGTCACTTTTATCAACCTCATCAGGATTAGTTCCATCACCTGGAGTAGTCTGTGTTATTGATGTCCCTGGGACTCCAGGCGTACCATCGGGATTGGTTGTGTCACCTGGATCATTCTGTATTATTGTTGTTTCAGTGACTGTAGTGGCCCCTTCTGGTTTGTCACTTTTATCAACCTCATCAGGATTAGTTCCATCACCTGGAGTAGTCTGTGTTATTGATGTCCCTGGGACTCCAGGAGTACCATCGGGATTGGTTGTGTCACCTGGATCAGTCTGTATTATTGTTGTTTCAGTGACTGTAGTGGTCCCTTCTGGTTTATCACTTTTATCAACCTCATCAGGATTAGTTCCATCACCTAGAGTAGCCTGTGTTATTGATGTCCCTGGGACTCCAGGAACACCATCGGGATTGGTTGTGTCACCTGGATCAGTCTGTATTATTGTTGTTTCAGTGACTGTAGTGGTCCCTTCTGGTTTGTCACTTTTATCAACCACATCAGGATTAGTTCCATCACCTGGAGTAGTCTGTGTTATTGATGTCCCTGGGACTCCAGGCGTACCATCTGGATTGGTTGTGTCACCTGGAACAGTCTGTGTTGTTGTTGTCTCACTGACTGTAGAAGTCCCTTCTGGTTTGTCACCTTTATCAACACCATCAGGACTGGTTGTATCACCTAGATCAGTCTGTGTAGTGGTAGTAGTAATGCTGGTGCCACTTTCTACTTTGTCAGTCTTATCATTAGAACTTGCTGTGTCACTTGTTATTGATGTATCTGCAACTGCAGTGGTCTCTTCTGGTTTGTCACCCTGAACATTACTATCAGGAGTAGGTGTGCCACTTGTTGGATCTCCCTGAATTGCTGTTTCTGAATTAATAGTTGTTCCTTCTGGACTCTCAATTTCTGGTCTGCCATTTTTATCATCAATATTGCCTAAGTCACTTGGCGGCTCAGTCTGTGTTGTTATTGTCTCTGTGACTGTAGTACTCCTTTCTGTCCTGGCACTTCTAAAATTTCCCTCAGACTGAGGTGTATCTGTGAACAAAGTAGCAGGAGTTGTTGAGAATAAGTTTGTTTGTTGGTCTTGTGGACTCACCGAGTTAACTGGCTCATTAGTTGATTTCTGAGTTGGCTTAGGTTCCCTGACAGTCTGAGATGTAACTCCTATTTCTTTTGTGTCTGTGCCTTTTGTACCCGATGGTGAAACAGAGCCATCATCTAAGGTTGCCAACTCTGTAGTTGACATCCTCTCAGTAAAAGCAGTTGTGCTTGAATCCTTGGGGTTTTCTGAAGCCGTCATTTCAGCAGATGTAATTTTTTCTTCAATAATAGTAGAACTCTTTTTTTTGGTAACAGATTTCTCTTTAGAGTTTGTTGCTGTTTCCTTATTCTCTATAGTCGTCTTTTTCACAAGTGTAGTTGTCTCTTTATCACCTACATCCGTCTCTTGTGAATCGGCTGTAGTTGAATCTGTGAGACGGGTGGTTATCTTTTTTCTATCAGAAGACCTACTGTTTTTGGTTTCAACTGTACTATCTTCCTTATCTTCTGTAGTTAGCTCCTGACTAGAAGCTTCGGCTTCTGTTTTTTCTACAGATGTTGTTTTCTTATCTGCAGCAGTGGTCTCTTCACCGGTCAGGGCATTCATTGTTGTAGAGGTCTCACTGCCTGCCAACTTTCCCTCGCTTTCTCCTGTTGTTACAGTCACTCCAACCACAGTAGCAGTGTCTTCCCTGGCTTGTGTTGTTGCATCTTTATTACCTGTGGCTGTTTCAGTTACTGTGTTTGTTGTGATGGATTTATCAGTTATTGAAGTGTCCGCATTTCTAATTGTGTCTTCGTTCGTTACTACAGTCTCTTTATTTGCAGTAGTTATATCTCGTCTATTAGTTTTATCTGTTGCTTTATTATTTTCCACTGTTGTTGCAATGTGGCTATCTGCACTGGCCTTGTTTCTACCAGCTCTTGATGTTGCTTCCATAGCTACAGTAGTGGTGTCTCTCTTGGATATTGTTGTTGTACTTTTAGGTGGAATAGTGGTTTTCAACGCAGCAGAGCTCGTGTCTTTGCTTATGCTATCACTAGCCACAGTAGACATTATCAATGCCTCAGTGATACCAGAAGTAGTGCTGGATGGCAAGCTTAATGGTTTTGTGGTAGCAATTCTGTTGGATGTGGTCACCTTATCAGGTTGGGGAGATGGGCTTTGGCTAACATGATCTTCAGACAAAGGAGTTGTTGTAATACCTTTATTTCCTGGGGTTGTTTTCTCTGTGTCAGGTTGCTTTGTGGTCGTAGAAGGTAGTTCCGTTGTGGTAGTAGGAAGCTTTGTTGTGGTTGTTGTCTGCTTCGTTGTCGTAGGCTGTGTTGTTGTGGTCGTGGTTGTTGGCTGCTTCGTTGTCGTCGTAGGCTGTGTTGTGGTGGTGGTTGTGGTAGGAAGCTTGGTGGTCGTTGTCGTAGTAGGAAGCTTCGTCGTGGTTGTAGGTAGGTTTGTTGTGGTTGTTGTCGTAGGCAGCTTGGTTGTGGTTGTAGTTGAAGGCAGGGTGGTTGTGGTCGAAGGCTGCGTTGTTGTCGACGTGGTAGCTACTGTTGTCACTGCATTGTCTATTCCGCTGCCATCCTCCTCTGAAATCACTTTCACAGCTTTGGATTTTAAAGATTTTAATGATGACTTTGATGATTCTTTGGGTAAAACAAAAGAGGGAGGTTAATTGTCAGGTTATTGTGAGAGTGTCACCATTAAAACATTTTGTCATGCTTTTGAAACCTATTAGCGTGGTTGTCTCTATAGCTCTTTAATGGCGATTTGTCAGAAACTGTCATGAGGACCGCTATGAAATTGATGCTCTACTTATTACAATAAACATATATATAGAAACATAGTATGTAGAACTGTACAGAGTAATGCTAGTGGACTTATCACCAACCTGCTGCTTTTGATGTGTAACAGATCTATCTTATTGTAGCTCAGGGGAAAGAAAAAATAAATGTTAACAAGATTCTTAACAGTATAATTCTTTGTGTTGTGCTGCATTCCTTGAGTATTGCCCCATCCCACATGGTATTTGAAAATTTAACCTCAGATTACTTTGTTTATTCCAGTATAGACTTTCGAAATCACTTTGGAATAATGACCCATATGAAAACTAGTTATGTGGCATCTCCACGTCTAAAATCTAGTTTTTGAGCAGTAGCGGTGAGACAAGTAAATATATTTTGAAGCTATCTGTAGGATCAAGTTCCACAAAAATCTGCACCCTAAGATATTCTTTTTTTAAAAGTTAGTTGTTATAAGCTCCAAGAGTTAACTCTTACATTTACACTTACTTATTTAAACCTACATATTTAATCCAAATTCATTAATAATTTCATGACCACTGAGCATGCTCAGTCATCACTGTACTGTTTTTTTGGGGGGGTGCATCTGTCCTTTTTAGAGTTTTCTGAGATGTTTTGAAATTCTGAAAGCATAGTTCTTCTCTGCATCTTGGGTATATAACCAGTGACACCCTTCCCTTTACGACTGGAATTTGTGTATATATTCTGTTAAGATTACTTTTCAAGAAAGAAGAAAGATGCATAAGAGTAGGGGTAGGGTTTTTTTTAACGGGTTTTTTTATTTTTTGAAACCTCACTTGTTCTGCTTCTTTCAAACCATTTCTCCTGGCTGATTAAACGTCATTGCAAAACTTACCATTCACTTCTTCTTCTTCCTCTTCCAATTCCTCGTCAGTTTTACCCTTCTTCTTCTTCTTGCGCTTATCGCCAGAATTTGTTGACGAAGCCATCGTTCTCCGAATCTTCGAGGAGGAGGACGACGAAGAGGACTGTTCAGAATGTTCTATGGTCAAGCACATACAATCAGCATAAAAAGAAAATTTGTACAGAATACAGTTCTGAGACAACTTCTTCCAGGAGGGCCTGTGACCCCCACCCTAATTTCATGCACTCCTAAAGGGGGGGAATGAAGAGAAAGAAGGCATAGCCAAAGAGCAGGGGGGGCAGTGTGGTGTAGTGGTTAAGAGCGGTGGACTCGTAATCTGGTGAACCGGGTTCGCGTTTCTGCTCCTCCACATGCAGCTGCTGGGTGACCTTGGGTAGTCACACTTCTCTGAAGTCTCTCAGCCCCACTCACCTCACAGAGTGTTTGTTGTGGGGGAGGAAGGGAAAAGAGACTGTTAGCCACTTTGAGACTCCTTCGGGTAGTGATAAAGCGGGATATCAAATCCAAACTCTTCTTCTTTTGGTTCTGATCCCAATCACTGCTGGCAGGCAACACCCTGACAGTTTGCCTCAAACGGATTTCAGCCCGTTTGAGGGATGCTGGAAGACTAGAGAAAGCCCTTTTCAACCCCAGCTAAAGAATCATGGCAAGAAAAATCGATGGACTATGCAGAACTGGCAAAACTGACATACAAGCTACGGGACAAGGATAACTGTGACTTTAAAGATGAATGGGAACCCTTTACAAAGTATTTAAAAACACAGGAAAGTGAACTGGACTCCTTGGCTGGTTTTGAATAAACATTCACAAACTTTTTATTGATAATAATCAGCTAAATAGTTTGAGGATCTATACAACTGTGTAACATGCAGAAAACAGCATTTTTAGAGAAATCAAAGACTGGAACTGAGGGTAGTCGGGGGTTGGGGTGGGGGTGGTTTCTGTGGGGGGAGGGAGGGGAGGGAGGAAAAATGGGGAAATAAGGATGATATGTTTCTGGATAATATGTTTTGTTTTAATTTTGAATAAAAAAGTTATTAAAAAAGAGAGAGAGAGAGAGAGAGAAGGCCCTTTTCAAAGTGTCTTATTTTAAAGTCTGAATTGTGAATGGAAGAAGCCTGATGCGATTTTGAACGTTTCTGGAAATGATGCGGAAAAATAAACGTGCAAATCAACTGCCTGCTTCAACCTCGTGATGTATTTTCAGCATGGACCACCAGCACCGGAAAACTTGCCTGCTCCTAATCTGGAAAAGTCGTATGTGTTTGTGAGGCAACAAATCAGGGCAATTGTTGCACTGTTGAATCCACTGGTGGAATAGCACTTTACAGATAGACCGCAGTCCAAATGGTTGCATGGTGAGTTACTCATCTCAGAGTATGATTTGAAGGCACTTGCGACCACCATCTTGCTGAAGCTAACAAAGTCTGGGTCAGTACTTATATGGGAGACTGCAGGGGAAATGTATGTACAATTCTATAACAGAGGAAAGGTGGGCCCAGAGATGGAAAGAAAATCAAGTCCCAACCAGAGAAGAATGGCAGATGAAGCTGATGGACTATGCTGAAATGGCCAAAACGACCAGAAGAATCAGAAATCAGGAAGACCAAAATTTCAATAAGGAATGTGGAGAAATTAGAACTTATCTTAAAGACCATTGTAAACAGTTAAAATCATTAGTAGGATTGGAATATCACTTGTAATCTAAGGGTGAATTCTGGACACAATGGAGATGTAAAAGATTTGGATCATCATAAAGGATGTGGGAGGAAATAATTAATAATAGGACTCACAAAGGGGAGGATAGAAGTCCAGGAGATTTATTGGAATCTTGTTTTGATGATTTATGTTTGATATAAATTTTAATTTGAAAAACCAAATTTTTTTAAAAAAAAGAAAAAAAGGTGCCATATAGTGCATTGGGTTCTACATCAGCAGAAATGTAAGAATCTATAAATAAAATTTATTTACGTTAGAATTGTCTATTCTGCTGTTCAATTAATATATAAAAATCCTCAGAGTAGTTTACATATTGGAATACTCTGGGCTTGGGTTTCTTAAAAGAGTTCCCGCCTCCACCCAGGCTACATGGCAAACTATTTTTGAAACTGAATGACTTTCAAAAGCAGTTTGATAGGATATGGAGTTTTTGTGTTCAAAGGTGGTGGTGAGCCCAGTGGGTATGCCCAGGCTCTTGGGAGGTGGGGAGGTCCTGGCCAAGTGAAAGTGGGCACACACAAAACACTCAGAAGAAAGAAAGATAGGTAATCAACCTGACAAATATCCCAGATTCCCCTTCCCCAAATACTAGTCTGCAATAAGTATTTCCATTTTCAAGGCACGAGTATTATCAAGATCAATTCCTATATAGCAAGGCAATGGATAAAGGATCGTGGTTTAAAACACACACACACACACACACACACACACACACACACACACGGGGGGGGGGGCTTTACTCTATGCAGGCAATCTTAAAAGAGCCGAGGACAGAGAGAGATACCTTGTACGTAGCAAAAGCTCCAGATATATGAACCACAGCATTAGTTTGCCACAACCTGGTAGGACATTTAGAATATTGGTAGATGGAGCTTGGAGAATCAGTAAAAGGATTCATCAACATAGTGAAGCTTCAGTGAGTTCCATTTTCTTTTCTGCAACCCTGCCATCTCTCTCAAGGCTCACAATTACTGTAAATTGCGATGAATCACAGAACTAAGAAAAAATAAGTCTACACACAACTCCAAGAAGTCCATATCACGTATACTTTTTCATACCTTCCATTATTTCATGAGACACTTTCTTTTGCTGCTTTTTCTTCTTTGGAGGGATGGGTTTAGGTTTCATTTTGGGTTTGGGTTTAGGCTTGGGTTTGGGTTTGGGCTTGGGCTTGGGCTTAAGTTTGGGAGAACGTTTGGTTGTAGACTTTGGCTTTGGTGTTGTAGTTGATGGTTTGGCCGTGGTGGTCGTTGGCAGAGGCGTGGTTGTGGTCGTCGTTGTAGTTGTTGTTGGGACCGTGGTGGTGGTGGTGGGTGCCGGAGTAGTCGGAACTGCAACCAGGCATAAAACTCAAATTTCAGTTCAGGTTTTTCTTCTAATACCAAAATTAGCATTGTTGTTTACCATTTTCAATTCACAGTTTTAAGCAAAAGGCTTGTTAAATAAACTCACCTTTTCAAAAATTCAAGTTGGTAGCTGTGTTGGTCTGATGCAGTAGAAATATATATAATTTTTTAAAAAAAAATGTCCAGTAGCAGCTTAGAGACTAAGTTTGTGCATTTCGTATCTGAAGAAGTGTGCATGCACACAAAAGCTCATACCAAGAACAAAAGAACAAACTTAGTTGGTCTCTAAGGTGCTACTAGACAATTATTATTTTTTAATATTTCTTTTCAAAAATGTTACTTTTGCAAACACTAGTTTCCAAAAAACTAGGTTTCTTATGTCTCATTTTTAACTCCCCAGGCTTCACCTCTGATTTGCCACATTCTGCTGTGCTGCCTCACCAAAAGTCCCAATATTTTTAAAATTAAATGTTTGCAGAAGAGCTTTACGCACAGTTCTTTATACTGCTCTGCCCTTGTAAGCTGCTGTTCCAAAATCATATCCTTCCAGGTAACAAATTAAGCAGGATCAGATCAATTGGGGTAGCAATAAGTACATGTTATGCTTATGGATGTCCTCATTCAGCTAGCCTGCACCCTAGGGGCATGAGGTGGAATGAGGCCTAATATTCATTTTGACATATTTAGGCAGTTATTGTATATACTGTGTTACATTTTAAAAGAAAAATCAATAAATTCACAAATATTACAAACTGTATATATGCACTGAAACCAGTGAACCTGTTTGTCATGTCCAATAAGTTCAGAGGATCTATTTCTAAATATGACTTAACAGTGAATGCAACCCTTAATCTCCGGATGTGACTGCTTTAGGTATAATATGCATTATAATATATATTCAAGGAAAGCAGCATGAGAAAACCTATTAAGTTGTGGGCGAACATATCAGACGGCACAGTGATTCTTCAAACAGCTCTTGTTTATTCACAGGCCAGAAAAGAACTGAACTGAAGGGTTCAGCCAGCCTGCTTATATAGAGCTCCACTAGAATGCAACAGTAACCATTTTCTGTAACTATCCAATCACTGAACGTCACTTTCAATCCCTTATTTGCATATGTGGACCTGAGTGAAAACTATCTGGCCCAGTGTGAGAACTTCAGTACATAACAAAACCCACAAAAAAGTGAGAACCCATATTCTCATTTTGATAGACTCAGTTGCAGGCTGATACTTCTACATTATTTTGAATCTGTGCAATGAGCTTAAGACACCCCCCTCCTGATGTTTCATCAACACGACAAAGCATTTTTTATTTATTTATCAGTAATGGAACATTGGGAAGCAGCGATCTTCCTAGGTGGCCGGTGGATTTGACGAAGTGGGGCAGATGAGTGGCAGCTTTAGTTTAGACCTTAACATTTGCTTCCTGTTTATTTCCGTTTTGTGTTCCTCTGGACTTGTTTTCATCCTGCCCCTAATATTACTCTAACATTATAGACAGCAATAACAGTGAACAGCGAATAACACTATGCCCCCTTCCTTTATAAAAATAAATAAACAGTGCGTAAAAACAAACATATTGGTGTCGTACATCCAAAACAGCTATGCTCCATTTCCCCCTGTCCAGGAAGATGAAGGCATGAGGTGGGGGGGGGGTTGCCTCTGTACATTTCACCCTTCAGCGAAACAAGCCAAATATCCACTCTCCAAGGCTAGCCCCTTAGGAAAGTGTCCTGGGATGGGGCAGGCATCTATGAGCTGTCATTAAAAATCAGCCACACTATTCTCAACTTAAGCATTGCTTCAGAGCATGGGTAGGCAAACTAAGGCCCGGGGGCCGGATCCGGTCCAATTGCCTTCTCAAACCAGCCCACAGACAGTCCAGGAAATCAGCGTGTTTTTACATGAGTAGAATGTGTCCTTTTATTTAAAATGCATCTCTGGGTTATTTGTGGGGCATAGGAATTCACTCATCCCTCCCCCCCCCAAAAAAAATAATAGTCTGGCCCCCCACAAGGTCTGAGGGACAGTCGACCAGCCCCCTGGTGAAAACGTTTGCTGACCCCTGATCTACAGCAACACACCATCAATAGAAATAAAGTAATAACAACCCAGACTTAAGAGTGTCTGGAAAAGAAGGGACTTTTTCAAACATTTTTTTTTCTTAACAACAAATAAAATAGACCTTTCTGTTTTTGAATCACTTTATATCCTTTTCCCCGTTCTTTTGGAGGTGGCCGCCATTTTGTTTTGGGGAGGACTGTGTGCCCACCACAAGGTCTGAGGGACAGTGGACCGGCCCCCTGCTGAAAAAGTTTGCTGACCCCTGCTTCAAAGCATATGTAGGGAATTAAAATGGTGCTTCATTGACCTGGCAACCTGGTGCAACAGGTTCAGGGTAAACTTTGCAGTGAACTTTGCAATGGCCTGGGCCTTTGCAGTCGCCAAATGGTTTAGGTCATGCTAAACACACACGGCAGTTGCCGAAACGCTTTGCATTTGTTCAACGAGGACCTAGGTTCTGAGAGTATCACCTGCCACCAAAAGACTTTATTGTCCTGGTGGAGGCGGGGGGAATTGGGAGTTGACTTTAAACGAATGATTTTGTTGTTGTTGATGAATGGAAACTCACAAAACATTTATTCCTTCTGGACTATCTTAGGGGCAAACAAGGCCATTTTTCCACAGCATTCTGCCATGGCATGGCCACTCTATTACCCCTTTATTACAACCAAATTCTGCCCTGGCATGGCTCCACTGTAGTCAAATGAAGTGATGTCTGCTGAAAATCCAGACTGGGTTAAACAGGAGGCAGTAAATGTGGGTGTGGGTGGCATATAAAGGATAAAAATAATTTGAAAATAAATAAATGGAACTCCACAAACTTTTGATTCCCCGCTGGTTTTTTTAGTTTTACTGTTTTATAGTATAACTGGCAGAATGTTCAGATGTTCAGCATTATTGCTGGCGAGTGCAGGTGGAAGGAGAACAGGATATTGCAAAGTCTCCTAGAGCCACATTGCATCTTGCTGTAGGGATAATTCCACCCAGCGGACTGTACATTTTGTCCTCATTGCAGCAGTGTCCTGAACTTCCTCCTGTAACGAAGCAATGGCAAGCTTCGACCTTGGAGAAAGGTTATAGCTCAGTGTCAAAGCACATGAAAGATCCCAGGTTCAGATCCTAGAATCTCCATGACTTCTGTCTGAAACCCTGGAGAGCCGCTGCCAGTCCCTGTTGTGTAGATGACCTTGCAAATGCTGTTGGACTGCAACTCCCATAAAATCCTGACCATTGGCAATCCCAACCGGGGCTAATGGGAGTTGGAATCTAACAACATTTGGCGAATCACAGGTCAGTCACTGCTGGTGTAGACAGTACCGAGTTAGATAGACCAATAGTCTAACTCAGCTCGAGGCAAATTCCTACGTGCCCCTTGAGAATACCAGTGGGTTTCAGGCTTACCCAACTCCTTGTCTATATAACACCCGTAACTGGGATGAGGTGTCACAGAAGAAGCTGATTAACTTTGTCCAATAACAGGAGCTATGGGAATAGAGCCTGTTCTAAAATGTACACAGTCCCATTGTGGGTTCAGTTATTTTCATGTGGTGCCATTGGCCAGAAGCCAGCCAATTTGCTCACTCCCCTGCCAACACATGAAAGTTCCCCAGCTTGTATTATAGGTACAGTGGAACCTCCGGTTACGAACTTAATCGATTCCGGAGGTCCGTTCGTAACCGGAAACTGCTCGTAACATGAGGTGCGCTTTCGCTAATGGCGCCTCCAGCTGCTGCCGCACCGCCGGAGCACAATTTCCGCTCACATCCTGGGGCAAAGTTTGCAACAAAGGGCATCTACTTCCAGGTTAGTGGAGCACGTAACCCGAAGCATTCGTAAGGGGGACGATACGTAACACGAGGTACCACTGTAAAGGTAAAGGACCCCTGGACAGTTAAGTCCAGTCAAAGGCGACTGTTGGGTAGTGGCGCTCACCTCGCTTTCAGGCCGAGGGAGCCAGCGTTTGTCCACAGACAGCTTTCCAGTCATGTGCCAGCAGGACTAAACCGCTTCTGGCACAACAGGACACCGTGACGGAAACCAGAGCACACGGAAACACCATTTACCTTCCCGCCACAGTGGTACCTATTTATCTACTTGCACTGGTGTGCTTTCGAACTGCTAGGTTGGCAAGAGCTGGGACAGAGCAACGGGAGCTCACTCTGTTGCGGGCATTCGAACCGCCGACCTTCTGATCGGCAGACCCAAGAAGCTCAGTGGTTTAGACGACAGCGCTACCCACATCCCATGATGATACAACCATTATAACAAAATTGATAACTGGCAATCATATAGCTAAAAGCAGAAGTTCTAGTTCTAGTAAATCTTAGAATCATAGACCTGTGGAGTTGGAAAGGACCGCAAGGGTCATCTAGCTATTGCCCTGCAGTGCAGGAATCTTTTACCCATTGTGGGGCTTGAACCCACAGCCCTGGGATTAAGAGCCTCATGCTCTAACAACTGAGCTGTGTTGCAGTATTGACACTGGAAATAGATCCTGAGGTCTAACCTTTGATTAGCCTCTTGAGCTTGAAAGGCAATGAAGTGCTTACGACACTCACCTACTAAACATGCTTCTTCATAATCTGGACAACACTTGCCGTATCTGTCACAATCTGCATCGCAGTCGCACGGTCTCCCCCTTTCAAAACTCTCAGAGCAACGTCCTTTGCAAGACAGTTCTACACAGGATGATGAAAGAATGTTAGTACCGTTTTCTTCACCTGCATGAAGGAAATCTGTTTTAATGAGGATGCTATCTGGGTCCTATATTTGAGGGTGTGTCCAAAGCTGTCCCTTCATTTAGGGAAGACACTGTGATCCAACAGAGACCTTCACCAGCGGTACAGGGTGGAAGGTGATATGTGCCGATTGCCCCTCCCTGCTGCTGATTGCTTCAGAGGGTTGGTGGATCCTCCAGAACAGTGTGGGAGGTGTCATGGGGAAACTGCAGGGCGGAGCCAGCAAGAAGCTCCTCCCTCCCCGATCCACTGATCAAAGCCCTCGCTTGATCAAAGAACATTCAACAAAGAGACTTCATTGGATACAACCTTGGATTTTTTCATGTAAAAAGAGCAGTCGGTGCCATCATGAATCACGGATCTCTGAATTTATTTATAACATCTGTGCAAGTTCAAATTCACTAATGGATATCCTTTAGAATCTATGCTGTGGTCCTCTTTAACCCATCCTCATTATTCCTGTGTTAATCTAATGAGATTCTCAGAAGAATCATGTCGTTTATCATATCATGTCATTTGAAAGTTAATACCATAGTATATTAGGTATAGTGTGTGAATGATACATATCTTTTTATATTCTTTGACTGTTGTACTGTTTTATTGTTGTTAGCCGCCCTGAGCCCGGCTTCGGCTGGGGAGGGCGGGATATAAATAAAATTTATTATTATTATTATTTCATGCTAGAAGTTTGCAGATAACCAACAGGGAAAAAACAGCATGTTATGTACATCTTTGTCTATTTGTCTGGCAAGCAGTTGTGGAACATGTCTACAAGACTATTGTGTCTATGGCTATTGGTTCTGCAAAGCTCACTGTCACAAAATATATGGCATATACAGCACTGGAACGTCAACTGATTTGAATTGGTTCCTATGTAATGCAGCTAACAAGGAACCAGAGAGTTTGCTTGTGTTGACTTGGCACGGGGAAGATTCAGCCAAATGTGTCGGTTTGCATTGGAATCTAAATAACGTACTCGAAAAATACAGGACATTTCAAAAGTCATGCATATAAAGCTTTCAGAATGCAAGAAGCTCAATTTCCACAACGTGATTTTAAGAAACTATTGAGTTCCTCTTGAATGATTCGACTGGTTATCCATAATATTTGTTCCCCAGTTGTATTGTGAAGTGCACTGTGGTTCCCTGAGGAGTATCACACAGGAACAAATTGCATGTCGAAGTTATTCACATGGCATTACATGTTTCTGCCACCACCCACAGGAATTACTCATACACGTCTCAAAATTGTGCCAGGAGAACTGGCAGGACTGAGTTTGCAGATCACAATGAAAAATATTCACCAATATGAGAGAGAGAGAGAGAGAGAGAGAGAGAGAGAGAGAGAGAGAGAGAGAGAGAGAAAAGAGATGACACAAAAAGGAACATCCAAAACACAAGACAACAAGTAACATGTACCAAAGAGAAGGATCTTAAGGCAGTGGTTATTCAAACTTCCACCTAGCATTCTAGAGGGATCCTGTGGGGTCCAACAGCCCTGATGTCTGCTCAGGGTCTCCTCTCATATCAAGTGGCTAGGTCTGCAAGCAACCATTTACTGCATATTTCCCAGAATGCCCTCTGGGTTGGCTGCTCTGGCCATTGCAAAAAATTAAAAAGGCAGGTCCTAGCCACCCTTAAACTCTGCCACAGCCACTGTCAACACCAGCGGATATTCCTGAGGAGGCCCATCTATGTGTAACCCCTCAAACCTCGAGCAGTCACCGCTTTTGACCATTATGGAACTTTTTCCCATTTCAAAATCAGCTTGTTCTTCTGCTAAGGAGTCCCACAGCATATTTGTTGGGGAATTCATGTACATTGCATAGTTGGGCTTATATGTTGACCATACACAAACTGATAGGACTCCCCATCTTGGCATGCACCCGACCCTCTTGCAACTGCATATGACAGCAGATCAGGTCAGACTTGCTGACTTGCAGGCAGGGATGGGGCGGGGAGAATTTTGGTTCCGTTCTCATTTAAAGGCGAACCTACCTAATTCACAGGGACGTGGGTGGCGCTGTGGGTTAATCCACAGAGCTGAGGGCTTGCCGATCAGAAGGTCAGCAGTTTGAATCCCTGCAACAGGGTGAGCTCCCATTGCTCGGTCCCTGCTCCTGCCCACCTACAGTTCGAAACCACATCAAAGTGCAAGTAGATAAATAGGTACTGCTCCAGCGGGAAGGTAAACGGCATTTCCGTGCGCTGTTCTGGTTCACCAGAAGCGGCTTAGTCATGCTGGCCACATAACCTGGAAGCTGTTTGCCGGCTCCCTCGGCCAATAAAGCAAGATGAGTGCCTCAACCCCAGAGTCGGCCAAAACTGGACCTAATGGTCAGGGGTCCCTTTACCTTTACCTAATTCACAAGTCTTGAAACAATGCGCAAATTAAGAGGCTTGCACTGCTCTGAATTTTGCAAGGCAGTTCTTTGCCAAAGTAATATGTACACTAGTTAATGTGCATAAAAATGCATTAGTAAAAATAACACCAAAAACTGCATTTTTTAAGGCAAAATTGCATTCAAAAGAGTACTAGGAGAATGCTGATGAATTTTCATGTTGCTATACATGCACACACAAGACAAACTAATGGGGAGAACAGAACTTAATACCAGAAAAATGAGAAAACTGGGGGAAACCGAAACTAACATCCCTACTTGCAGCACAGCTCATCTACCATTCATGATCTTCTTGTTAGGAAAATCCCTAATAAGCTCCCCCCAAAGAGTTTGAAAACCACTGCCTTAAGTGAACATACCCGTGCTTATTCATACCGGAGCTTTAAAAAATGACTGCGGTCGAAGACTTACCTCCAACACAGCTTGTCTTGTAATCTGGGCAGCACTCCATGTAGAGAAGGCAGCTACTATCACACTGGCAGCCATGATTCCTAGAATACCCTTCCCCACATCTCCCTGCACAGCTTGATATATCTAAAAATCACACAATATGGCTGTAAACATTGCCAAACCAGAATCGTATGTTAGAAAAGAACAAATGGCAAAGCATTGTTGCGTTGTTTCCCCTCACCACTTTTTTTAAAAAAATATGCATATTCATTGTAATATGATGAATCATATAGATGGTGTTGGACTTTCGGAGGAAGAGAGGGGAACTAGCCCTGTTGTATATCAGAGCAGGTTGTGTGGAGAGAGTCTCTTCCTTTAAATTCCTGGGAGTTTACCTTAGTGAAGACCTCACTTGGAAAAACAGTATAACTCAGGTGGTTAGGAAGGCCAAACAGAGACTCCATTTTCTCGGGGTCTTGCGAAAGAACAATTGATGACCTTCCACAAAAGAAAGTGTCCTCTCGTATTACAGTGTGGTACATTGGTTTGACAGCCACAGATAGAAAGTCTTTACAGAGGGTGGTGAACACAGCACATGATACCATGGGCTGTCCCCTGAGCCCCCAAAATGACATCGCAAGGGATCGATGCCTTAGGAGAGCGAGGAAAATTCTCAGGGATGATTCACACCCCAGCCAGCACCTCTTTAATCTTTTACCCTCGGGCAGGAGATATAGAAGTATAATCAGTCGTACCAACAGGCTAAAAAACAGTTTCTATCTGTGGGCTGTTAGGCTGCTGAACGGAAAATAATATAGTGCAACTGACTTTCGAGGTTGGTGTGTTGTACGACAAGCACACAGAGTGCAATGAGACTGAGTGTTTGTGGGGTGGGGAGGGGAGGGGAGGGAGGCTCGGTTAATTTCATTGTACACAGAAGAAGAAAAAGAGTTTGGATTTGATATCCCGCTTTATCACTACTCAAAGGAGTCTCTAAGCGGCTAACATTCTCCTTTCCCTTCCTCCCCCACAACAAACACTCTGTGAGGTGAGTGGGACTGAGAGGCTTCAGAGGAGTGTGACTAGCCCAAGGTCACCCAGCAGCTGCATGTGGAGGAACGGAGACGCGAACCCAGTTCACCAGATTACGAGTCTACCATTCTTAACCACTACACCACACTGGCTCTCACAGGTTGTACATTGACAATAAAGGTGTTGTTGTTGCTGTTGCTAAATAGTCATTTAGTCGTGTCTGATTCTTTGTGACCCCATGGACCAGAGAATGCCATGGACCAGACGACGTATTATTATTATTATTATTAGCTTCAACCCTAGCTCCTGCCATAGTCACCAAATTCTTCTTTTTGCCAGAGAAAGTGGGGAAGCTGTGGCCTATCAGAAGCTGGGCAAACCCCACTGTGTTCATGTGGGCTTGTATCCAGGCTGCTTTGGATCTTACCTACATCTGTTCGATTAAGAACTGCTTTAATATATTCTGCAGGTTGGTATGAACTGAACATAGTTCAATGCTGACGTCAATGACATTTTGCTTTATCTTGAACACCCTACTAAAATAAGCAGCTAATTTGATATCCAGAGTTGTGAGGTTGTATGGGTTCTTTAAAAAAAAACAAAAACGGTTTGACCTAAAAAAATATGTGTTTACATAGCCAGTTGAAGCATTATGGGTTAAGTCAAGCATAGGCAAACTCGGCCCTCCAGATGTTTTGGGACTACAACTCCCGTCATCCCTAGCTAGCAGGACCAGTGGTCAGGTATGATGGGAAATGTAGTCTCAAAACATCTGGAGGCCCGTTTTTGCCTATGCCTCGGTTAAGTATTCAGCTAGATTTTATGAGTAGACCAATGGAAATTAAGTTAACCATATCCATTCATTTCAATGGGCCTATGCTAAGTAGAACTAAAATTGGTTGCAGCCCACTGTGTGTTGTCAAAGAACAGAGTTCAGTAACAGAAAACACGTTAGAAGTTTGCTCCCATCACTTGAGCTATATCACAGGAGCCAGCTCCTAGGGGCTGAGGTCTCTTTGTCGCCGCCCCCCTAAAATATCTGATGACCTCTGTGCGCCACATCATGTGACCAGTTATGCAGAGTGGGGCTTACCTGGGGCCCCTCAATATTTTATTCAAGTTGGTGCACCTGAGCTATATAATATAGGGTATGCTACCGGGGGAAATCTTTTATTGTCCTAAGGATATTATAGCTGGTTCTGGTTCTTGGACAACGTGCCCAATTCATTGGACTATATCAGTCCTTAAAATAATTTCGTGCTTTTGCAAGCCCTTCAGCTAAAAACCATTCCACTATGCTCATTATTCACGATGCCTGAAAACATTTTAGTGTTGCTTAATATGACCCTGCTATCTCATTGGAATTGGGTAGTTATTCCATATATTTGGAGAGTCACTGTTCTGAGTCCTTCAGGCAGTCACCCTTGCTCCAAGGAAGGATTGTCCAGAACATGGACTATCCACTGTTACAGCAACCCCATTCATTAGGCTTTAAGCAAATTCTTGCTTAACTCCAGTTGCCACACAGGGCCTACAATATATCAGAGGTAGGCTTTGTTTATGCTCTAGCATAATGTTCACTTTTCTCATGTCGTGAAACCAGCTGACATCTACTCTGGTTTTAGCAACAACAAAAAGTGTAGTTAAGGCAGTGGTGGGGCATCTGTTTTGCATGCAGAAAATCCAGATTGCTTAGTAAGGGAGGCTGTCTGAATCCCTAGGGCAGGCATGGCCAAACCTGGCCCTCCAGCTGTTTTGGGACTACAATTCCCATCATCCCTGACCACTGGCCCTGTTAGCTAGGGATGATGGGAGTTGTAGCCCCAAAACAGCTGGAGGGCCAAGTTTGGCCATGCCTGCCCCAGGGGGTCACTGCCACTCAGTATGGACAATACAGAACTAGAAGGGCGAAGGGTGTGACTCAGTACAGTGGTACCTCGGGTTAAGTTATTAATTCGTTCAGGAAGTGTGTTCTTAACCTGAAACTGTTCTTAACCTGAAGCACCACTTTAGCTAATGGGGCCTCCTGCTGCCGCCGCGCCGCAGGAGCACGATTTCTGTTCTCATCCTGAAGCAAAGTTCTTAACCTGAAGCACTATTTCTGGGTTAGCAGAGTCTGTAACCTGAAGCGTATGTAACCTGAAGCATATGTAACCTGAGGTACCACTGTATGAGGGAGCTTCCTATGCTCTTATGCCGATCTGATTTTATGATATTTTGAAAGTGGACTAGAGGTACATCGACAAGAAGAGACTTGGACGAAAAGGAAGAGCGATGCTTCCATCTACAGTCAGTTCAAAAATGGTTGCCCCTCATTTGGCATCTCCAGCATGGCTCCATATACTCATAAAAACAGGACCCCCCACAATTTGCCACAGGAAGCAAACTCTCAAAGGGCTCATCATCCATTACAGTGGCTTGTTGTGAGTTTTTATCATAGGGGAACAGTTACAGCCAGAGGTGCCAACTTGCGAGGGCGATTCAGGGAGCAGGCAGGTGCATTTGCAATGTCACGACATGTCAATGTCACGTGCGTGAGCATCATGCCTCCCTTCGTAAGCCCTGGGCATTGGAAAGGATGTGCTGGGCCTCTGACAGGATACTGCAGCCCTCCTGCCTCCTTCCCAAAGACAGGAGGGCTTTGGGAAGGTGGAGAGAGGACTCTTGGACTCATCGGAGTATTGTGCCTCCCTTCCTAAGTCAGGCAGACGCTTCCAGGGCTTTGAGAAGGAGGCACCAGGGGAGCATTTACGGGACTAGCTTAGTCGCCCTAGTCCACTGGCCACAGACCACTGATTCAGTTTCAGTTCCAAGCAAAAGACATGTGTGATCCATAGACACAAAACGTTTTCATTTTCCTCTGTCAGATTGAACAACTATTTAATGTTCAAACCCAGATAGGAAATCTCACTAGCCTCGGTTTGGGGCTACTACAGGGCTAGTACAGAATCAGATGAAGAGTATGATTCTAGGCAAATGGTGTGTGTGTTGGACTTATTGACTTGTTATTGAGTTGTTCACTACACCAAGGCATCCTTCACTTTGACCAACGAAGACCAAACACTTAGTAGACAAGCCAAATGAAATTACTCAAGACAAGGAGTCGCAACCAGACACAACAAGAAACAACATGTACACAATACGGAAGACAATGGTCATATTTTTTTCAAACAACACAAATTGGACAGACATATGACCATAACATTTCAGAGGAAGAATTGAAACATATTAAATTATTTTGTGAAGTTTAAGTAAACCACTGTATAAGCATTTGAGAAGACATGATCTGGTTTCTAACAGAGAGTGTAGCCGAAGTATAGACATTAAGTGACTTCTTACAGTTCACTGAAACCACAAGGTGTGCCACACACTGATACAGCATAAAACCCTTAATCTCTGTCCTTAATTAGGGACATCTTCACCATGGATGAAAAACAGCAAAAAAAAAAAAAAAAAAGAAGAGATCAGATTCTTAGACTGTAATGAATGGAAACTGATGTACACCCCGGGTCACTGCACACAGTTTAGTCAAAGTTAAATCTTTGTAAGGGTCATAATTTATTTCCTCTTTAATGGGACTCAAAAAGTTCTTAACTTTAACTTCACCATACCCTTAGTTTCTGTATTATGCACACATTATGAATATTACAGAAACATGTAAAAATATGTGCTATTTTAAAATTATTGAGTAATTTTTGTTGTACAGTAAATACTTAAAAATAGAAACAATTATCCCGAAGATCCTATTTGTCATATTTCTTGACAAAAATTTTCAAAATATTTGTCATATTTCTTAACAAAATTCACTTGGCCATCATAAGCTCCAGCATTATGGTTGCCTAAATGTGCTTTTATTCTGATTAAATCTTAATACTTTGCTTCAAATTAGTTAGGGGTTGAGCCGTGAGTCATTAGCTCCTTAAAAAATAGTGCTTTTGCTTGACATTTTACAATACCTTGTGAAGAAACTTGCTGTGCCAGGAACACTGAAAGCAAAATAAGGGAGATCCGATATAAATTCCATGCCATGGTGATTTTCAGGGAATACCTCTTTCCTTAAAATAAACAAAATAAAAAGTTTATTATTATTTTCATCATCATATTTCCAATATCCAGATATATACACTGTTCATAATTTTGATGTGATATGTTATTTGTAAGCTCACAGGACAATCCTGTACAATGTCTACACTGAGTTCAGTGGGACTTGCTCCCAAGTAAGTGTGGACAGAATTGCCATTTTAACATCGACCTAGGAAAATGCATATAACTTATTTATTTCATATCAGCTGAGCATGAAGAATATGTAGCAGAAGATTTAAAAAGTCAGAGTCTATAACATACTTTGCCAAAGAAAAGTGCTAGATAAATTCTATTTAGATTTATTTATAAAAATATTAATATACCACTATTCATTAAACAAAAATTCCAAAGAGGTTTAAAAAGTCATATTCTGATTGTTAAGTAATTTATGTTCAACCACACTCAGCTCTGTAAAATGAATAATATCTAAAACTCATGTGATCCAATGCATCCTCTTTTTAACAATTTCTCAAGATAAAATGGACATGCACAAAATGAACACATTCAATAACTTTGGGTTACTTTTAAATATATATTGAACCTATTATCACCTTCATTCCTATCGTTACATAAATTATATTTCACAGCTCATATATAGTAGATAATATAATATAATTTACTATATTATACAATAAAATTTGTAACATGCAATTTTTAAATGCCCTATTGGTTTTTTAGAAATATTATTGTTTCAAACCACATGTTAATTATTTATATTTAATTTCTAACCTGTATATATACCTATAATTATAATCTTTTAAAATGTATGCATAATCTTTCCACATAAAAAGATCTGTCAATCCCAAACAATGCTTAAAATAATCAAATAATCCAACTAAGTCCTACTCAGAGTAGACCCACTGAAAGTCCATTGATTTCAATGGGTCTACTTGGCTTACGACTTGGTTGGATATCACCCTTACATTGTAGTCTATATTTATCCATTACATTCTCAACGTTTTGTTCCTGGGTGTCCTTAAAGGGTATGAACCCTTTGAACAAAGTTCTGTAACAGAAAAGAGATGCTATGCTTACCCTCCCAATGGCTGTTTCTGTTTGCAGTGATTCTGCAAATGCTTATATATACCGGTATATATTGGTGAGAATCTATTGGGATGAACTAATTAGGCAGCATGTTAGACAAAACCAACTGTGACAACCCATGACAGCAAATTTTCCACATCTATTGGAAACCATCCCAGAAGACTAGACAGCACCATCTGGAAAACACTCCCATTAAGAAAAATGACTATGAAAAATAAATAAATTTAGACTTATTAGTCAACACATTTAGAAGATTTTAGTTAAGCGAACAAACTGTCCCGAGAGAAGAGATGGATCTGGCAGGCGTTTGCACTGAATAGCAGTAGCAGATCATCATGTCAAATAAAACAAAAGAGAAACTTTAAAATGTGAAGTACATGTTGAAGCATATAGTCACATTGTTTTGGGGAGAGTGTGGAGGAATACCACTGATTGGGGGTTACTGTAGCCCCTGTTAAAGTGTCCGGAGTCTAACCCCTGGGGCAGGTGGTAGATAATACCCCAAATTCATTCTTTTCTTTATTTAAAAAAAATACATCTTTATTGAAAGTTCAAAAAGTACATAACCATATGTGTACCAAACATGGTCAGATGCAAACAAAAAAAGGGGGGGGGAGAAACAGAACCTGTGCAGAAGGGAAAACCGGGGGGGGACGGACCCCAAAACTGTATATTTTACAAGGTTGTTAATTGTACTTCACCAGATCTTAACCTATTACAGTATTTGTAAGAATGGATTCCAAATATCGTTGAATTTGTCCATGGCAAGTCTGTGTTTCTGGGGGACAGGAGGCAGGCAGGTGTGGAGGACTCCCTGGTCCTGAATGGGGCAACTGTGCCCCTGAAAGACCAGGTGTGCAGCCTGGGAGTCATTCTGGACTCACAGCTGTCCATGAAGGCACAGGTCAATTCTGTGTCCAGGGCAGCTGTTTACCAGTTCCATCTGGTACGCAGGCTGAGACCCTACCTGCCCGCGGACTGTCTTGCCAGAGTGGTGCATGCTCTAGTTATCTCTTGCTTGGACTACTGCAATGCGCTCTATGTGGGGCTACCTTTAAAGGTGACACGGAAACTACAACTAATCCAGAATGCAGCAGCTAGACTGGTAACTGGGAGCAGCTGCCAAGACCACATAACACCGGTCTTGAAAGATCTACATTGGCTCCCAGTACATTTCCGAGCACAATTCAAAGTGTTGGTGCTGACCTTTAAAGCCCTAAACGGCCTCGGTCCAGTATAGCTGAAGGAGCGTCTCCAGCCCCATTGTTCATCCCAGACACTGAGGTCCAGCTCTGAGGGTCTTTTGACGGTTCCCTTGCTGCGAGAAGCCAAGTTACAGGGAACCAGGTAGAGGGCCTTCTCGGTAGTGGCACCCGCCCTGTGGAACGCTCTCCCAGCAAATGTCAAAGAGAAAAACAACTACCAGACTTTCAGAAGACATCCGAAGGCAGCCCTGTTTAGGGAAGCTTTTAATGTTTAACAGACAATTGTATTTTAATATTTTGTTGGAAGCCGCCCAGAGTGGCTGGAGGAAAACCAGCCAGATGGGTGGGATATAAATAATAAATTATTATTATTATTATTATTAGTAGTAGTAAGTTATTCGTATGTTGCCAATTTGTATAAGTCTTCAGTCCAGTCGTAGAAGGGAGTCACACTTTTATTTTCCCCATTCATCAGTATCGGTCATTTTTCTGTGGTAGGGGCATTGAGATTCCACTCATATTGTCCTTTTGTTAGGTTCCATGTGCTGGGTATATAATTCAAAAGGATATTTTGCTCTGCAAATGTAAGGTTGTTCCGTACAGTTCTGTTGATAGTTTCAGTTACCTTCTGCCAAAAGTCTTTCAATGTAGGACAATGAAAAAAAAGTATGTTTTAGAGAAGCATTCTCCCTCTTGCATTTCTCAGTTAGATGCCTTAGACAGCCCTTTTTCAAACAAACACAATGGGGTCCAGTATATTCTAAATATTATTTTTTGCTGTATGAGCCTCAATTTAAGATCCAGAGACACCCTTGTTATAGCAGTTGAAACAGTTTCCCACTGTTTGACCAAAATTGAGATCTCTAGTTTGTTCTTTATTCTTCCCTCAATACCTGTATATCCAATTGGTTTGTTACTACAATGATTTATATATGTTGATGGCCAGATTTTTTTGTTGCATAAGAATTAATCAACTGTTTCAATATCTCTGGGGTCTCTGAGGCTTTAAAATCTGCTGGTCCATAGATTAGTAAGTGTTTTATCTGGAGATGTTGCCATTGAGCATTTGTAGGTAATCTGCATTTGTTTCTTAAGATGGAATACTTATAAAATTCATCTTCTTCATTTATCAACTGGTCTAATGTTAATATACCCAAATTCATCCACCTCTACCATACAACCATTTCTTTCCCAATTTTTAGAACCACTGAGCCTCTTGGGCTTGCCAATCAGAAGGTTGGCAGTTCAAATCCCCCAACGGGGTGAGCTCCCGTTGCTCTGTCCCAGCTCCTGCCAACCTAGCAGTTTGTAAGCACACCAGTGCAAATAGATAAATAGGTACCGCTGGGGTGGGAAGGTAAATGGCATTTCCATGCACTCTGGTTTCCGTCACGGTGTCCTGTTGCTCCAGAAGCGATTTAGTCATGCTGACCACATGACCCGGAAAGCTGTCTGTGGACAAACGCCAGCTCCCTCGACCTGAAAGTAAGATGAGCGCCACAACCCCATAGTCGCCTTTGCCAGGACTTAACCTTCCAGGAGTCCTTTACATTTTAATAATAATAATAATAATAATAATAATAATAATAATAATAATAATAATAATTATTTTATTATTTATACCCCACCCATCTGGCTGGGCTTCCCCAGCTGCCTAGAGGTGCGATAAGGAATTGTGAATGCTCACATGCTATCACCATATCTTTAATGTAATAAAGTGTGATGGGGGCATGTACTATAATAATCAGCGCATATTACTTCAATGCATTTTATATATTAGGCCTAATGGGAATGTTGGAAGTCCATGCTTCTCCCTGCTTGTTCCAAAGAAGAATCCCTTCCAGTACAGTGGTGCCCCGCAAAACGGAAAACCCGCTAGACGAAAGGGTTTTCCGTTTTGGAGGTGCTTCGCAAAACAAATTTCCTATGGGCTTGCTTCGCAAGATGAAAATGTCTTGCGAGTTCCTGCGGGGGTTTTTTCCTCCCCCCCTTTTCCCAAGCCGCTAAGCCGCTTATCAGTTGATCCGAAGCCGCTAAGCCGCTTAACAGCTGATCGCTAAGCCGCTAAGCCGCTTATCAGCCTATCCACTAAGCCCGCTAAGCCACTAATAGCGCTAAGCCGCTAAGCCGCTAATGGGCTTGCTTCGCAAGATGAAAAAACCGCAAGACGAAGAGACTCGTGGAACGGATTCTTTTCGTCTTGCGAGGCACCACTGTAAGTTTAAGAAGCAGGTGAATATGAATCCTGCACCCTGTGTGAGCCACCAAACTAAATGCGGCCCTCCAGCCATGTATTTTGCCGGCAAAGACCTTAACAACTCATTGCTTGTGCAATCCGAGGCAAGAAGGGACCCCCATGGGGCTTATCATGGTACACAGTGGAAGGGGTTGCGTTGAGCCTTGTGTGTGTCATACACTGTGTCATCCTATACTAAGTCCTTCCAAAAGATGTTCACATACTGAAAACAAACAGCAGGAAGCATGACGTCAATATTATAGCTGCCATCTTATATAATGTCTGTGGAGCTCTGCATTCAAAAATTCGATTGGATTCAGACTGGGTTTACTCTTCACTTTAAAAAAGGTAATCTAAACTCAGCATTTGCTTCCCTGGTGTGCTAACGAAGCTAGGGGGAAGGGTTTTAATGAACAGGTACCTTTTCCTGTTTGCAACAGGGTGTCTATAATTAAAATAACCAAGTGTACCTATTCAGAGTTGCCATGTTTTTTCCTCGCACTGCCTCAGTGCCTTTAAGCAGCCTCCTGATACACAACTATTAAGCTGGTGGTATTTTCTTCAACACATGATCTGCATGCTGTTAAGCTTCCTCAGTTTAATATCTCTGTGTCAGGCTACTGTTAAAGGCAGGGAATCAGGGCCAGGAGAGGGGGTTAGTGGAACGGTACCTGTTTGCTTCTGCATCCAGCCACTCTAGTCTTTGCAAAATCCTGAGGACTTGTTTTGGAATTGTCTTTTGGCAAAGGCTTATACAGGCAGGGGGAAAGTTTTATTAGGCAATAAATAAATAAATCAACAAGCAGGCATATCATCATTGCATACCGATATTTAAAATGTGCTTACTACTCCCATGCTATGTGTTGTGTGGCTGTAGTGTGCAATTATTCTCCTGTAAAAGAAAAATCAACTATTTTATAAAAACAAAACAAAACATTTTCTCAACCCGAAGGTTAATTAAACAGGGGGGGGGGGAGAGACAAGGGCCATTATTCAAGCAGTCCATTTAATAGTATTTCAAACAAGACAACGTCCAGGAGAACTTTCTAGATTGTAAGAGCTGTTGGAACAGTGGAATGGACTCAGAAATTGGTGGGCTCTCCTTCACTGAAGATTTTTAAGCAGAGGTTTGATGGCCATCTGCCATGGATGATGTAGTTGAGATTTCTGCATTGCAGGGGGTTGGACTAGATTATAGCTGTCAACATTTCCCTTTTTTTTAAAGGGAAATTCCCTTATTCCAAATAGGATTCCTCGCAAGAAAAGGGAAAAGTTGACAGCTATGGATTAGATGACCCTTGGGGTCCCTTCCCAAATCTACAATTCTATGATTCCATGAAAAATGGCATTTGTATGGAATTCTCAGTCCAGAGTCCTAGTGGATGATATCGCTGGGAAGGTTCCGGAAGCTGACAAAACCACTTTTTAAAAAACATAGAAATGTTTTTCGTTAGTGATGATCCTTCCATTATTCCGCTTTGGTCTGCTGTGTAGTTTGTTTCTGCAGCCACATGTCCGTTACAGAATATGTTTATTTTATGGAGTTAAAATTCAGTCGTCTTACATATAAAAGCCAGGGCATACATTTTAAATAAAACATTATCTTCTTCCATATTGCAGATGTTAGGACTGAGGTTCCCTCAGCTTAGACCTCCTCTGAGGTGAAATGTGGATGGACGAAGACTTAATTGCTAACTCATGTGATACCATCTCAGAACAGCTGTCCTTCGTGCTGTAATGGGGGTGGGCGCCGGCGAAGTTCCCCATGTGTGTTGTCTGGAAATAGGAGGGTTGCTTTCAGAAAGAAGGGATTTTGCCTTGCCGTTCTTCCCTAATGTACTTATGTGCCCTTGTGAATTCATTTTTCCATAGCTTTTCCTGCAACTGGTACTGAGTTAGAGGTGTTCTGCAAAAAGGGAGAGAGGAAATCTGGACTAGCCATTAGACCATCTTAGGCTGGGAATGTGGAGTCTAATCTGCTTTTCCTGCCACTGACTCATGAAATGATGTTGGGGCTATGGGACATTGGATTAAACCTTAAGCAAGAGAGGGAGAAAGAGAATATCAAGAGCTGGGAAAGATGGCTGCACTGAAATACCACATTTTCCTCTCCATTGAGTGTACAGTGGTACCTCAGATTAAGTACTTAATTTGTTCCGGAGGTCCGTTCTTAACCTGAAACTGTTCTTAACCTGAAGCACCACTTTAGCTAATGGGGCCTCCTGCTGCCGCCGCGCCGCCGGAGCACGATTTCTGTTCTTATCCTGAAGCAAAGTTCTTAACCTGAAGCACTATTTCTGGGTTAGCAGAGTCTGTAACCTGAAGCGTATGTAACTTGAGCTACCACTGTATAAAGGTGGTGGAAACATATGTGGGTTCAGATGTACACCTTATAACCGTTACATCCCCTAATTTAAGCATTTTTACATGTTTTTGTACATATTCCTTTGCTGGGGTAATGCACTTCAAAATTTGAAGAAGTACGAATTTTGCAAGTTGGTTCTCTTTTGGTTCGTGTATTGTTTCAGTTAAGTGTGAGTCAGGTTGATTTGTCTTGAATTGCAAACTCAATCAAATTTTTTCCCCACCCCTAGTTCTTCTTAGAAGGCTACAGGGGAGTCATAATTTGTCAAAAACGAGAAGGTGGGTGTAGGAGTGGGGCTTGTAGTTTTGATGGAGGCTTGCCACCTTTCTCCTGCCTCAGTCTGGGCACTCTGCCTGCATGTTCGCCATCTTTTTTAAAATTAAGGAATAGAGCAAATACTTTTTTTTGGGGGGGGGGGAACAGAGCAAATCTCCAGGTTCCGACTTGTAAGTTCTAAACAGGAGGGCAACCCGAATAGGGAAAAATAGACACAACTTTGAAGCGTTTGGGTTTTCGCCTGCAGGCAGAATTAAAAGCAAAAACATTTATTTATTTTTTGCTGCGATCATAAGGAACACTTGGTAAAAGTTGGTAAAATGTGTTTCACTGTTTTCTTTTCATGTTCTGTAATAGTTCGGCCATCACCCCTCTGACTGCGATGAATAAGCATTCTCAGAAATGATTGCAAAGTACAACACCCTTCCTTTGGCAGAACTTTAGTGCGGGTAGGGGGTGCATGAAATGACCAAACACACACGCTTCCTCCACCCCCCCCTTTTTTTAATCACATGCTGGGTGTGAGGTAACTTCCACATAATGTAAAGAACAGTTTTGCTTGTACGTTGCAGCTTAGGGTATACGTACGTAAGTACATAATTCACTCTGTCCACAAGGAGTGAAACCAAAGAACTGCGTTCTGGTGCTTAATAAAGAGGCATGTATGTGTCTTCCTCAGAGATCGTTTGTCAGGACCCAAAGGCAGTTGTTGTTTTATATTTACACTGGAGTAGGGCTGAATCAAAACATCTTGGAATAGAACATCTGTTCCCATAGGATTTTCAAAATTTAATTAAAATATTTAGCATCTGTATAGTGTTCAAAATGCTTCAGGTGTATTATATTAGTACTCTTTACAACAGAGCTGCAAACCAGACCAGTATTATTATATATTGCAGATATGTGTGTGTGTGTGTGTGTGTGTGTGTGAGAGAGAGAGAGAGAGAGAGAGAGAGAGAGAGAGAGAAAGAGAGGGAGTAACTTCATTCAACTACTGCTTCATTTAACTGTTCTATGCCAGCTCTTATTCAAAACTTTCCATGAGAAGGAAGGTCTACTAGGCTAGGTGCCCTGTGCAGTCTGATCTAATTAAGTTAAATGTTTCAGTGACTTCTATGAGACCAAGGGACATGGCTGCAATTAGGATTTATTAATACTGAGCAGAAAGCCCCACCCCGCGAACGGTGAGGCTTTTCCTCTCTTCCTTTTCCCCATTTGAACAGTTCTCAGTTCTCAATCTGCATTCTAGAACAAATGCAGAGCCACTGGAATGCTTTGTGGAAAAATGACCCTTTGGAATATGACCGTTTAATTTTGTTTCATAAATGAGTTGAATTTAACTGTTTGCTTTTGGAATCATTGCATAAGATCTAGGTTTAAAGTTGTGGATACAGCACGGCTACATTTAATTTGTCCCTTTGTTGTGTTGGAAGCCGCCCAGAGTGGCTGGAGCCAACCCAGCCAGGTGGGCAGGGTATAAATAAAATACTACTATTACTACTACTACTAATAATAATAATAATAATAATTTATTATTCATCCTTCAGAGCAGAAAGAGCACTTCATCTTCCCACTCTAACATTCTGCCGTTTAATCATAGCAATTTCCACCAATCTCTTCTACAAGTATTCAAAATAAAACTTTTTCTTGGTTTTGGTGCTTTTTTATTTTATTTTTTTGTTTTTCCCATCTTGCATTACAATACAGATGTACCAAAGCCCAACACCATTTCCTCCCCATCCCCCCATACCTTTACATTTCTATTCTCTACAATATTTTTAGCTTAATTTACTTTAGGTTATCATTACAGTGGTACCTTGGGTTACAGACACTTCAGGTTACAGACGCTTCAGGTTACAGACTCTGCTAACCCAGAAATAGTAACTCGGGTTAAGAACTTTGCTTCAGGATGAGAACAGAAATGGCGCAGCAGCAGCGGGAGGCCCCACTAGCTAAAGTGGTACCTCGGGTTAAGAACAGTTTCAGGTTAAGAACAGACCTCCAGAACAAATTAAGATTTTAACCCGAGGTACCAGTGTATTTGAAATGCAAATAGGTTTTCTAAAGTGCAATATGCACTGTTCTTTGTTAGATTCCATAGACAAGTGGTGGAGACATGATCTTATGATTTGTTTTGAAGGACTGTGGAATTGAACTTTGAACAGCAGGTTAAAGGGCTGTCTGTTTCTCTGCACCCCTAAACTGCCAAGAAATACTCTGGAAAGGTGCCTGCCGCAATTCGTGCCTGTCGTTCCAGGCATGTATTTTGCAATCGGAGGCAAAAGAAACTAAGTTCCAGATTGTGAAAAGACAGATACTATTAATTTTCCAAGTGCATGTGGTCAATAGCTGGAAATCGCATCCATGACGTTTGAACGGGCGTGTTCAAACAGGATGTTCTAAATCCTAGCTCCACCTGCTGACTGCATCACTCTGCTGGATTATCAAGGAAACCAAGTAACCATATGACTCTTTACACAAACATGCAGCTCTCAGATTTTCCCCTTCTCTTTTGCCTTCCTTAATATCAAGTCAGATAAAATGGCTCTTTGCTAGCAATAATAACTTTGTGTCCTATCCCTTTAGTAGCCTTTCATACAAAAGCGATGATATAAAAGACCTGCGTTTGGAAATAACTTAAAATTGGATAGATCCCACGTACAACATTTTTTTGTATTTGTTCCAACTTCGTGTCAGGAGTGACTGCGTTGAAAAGTCGTGGATTCTGCTTTCCAGCAAAATGACTTCCTTGAAACTCCTTGTACATATATGGATTATTGATTGTAAATGGCTACATTTTCTCAGTGTACAATGATATGTACTGTGGATAATGATGCTGTTGTGTCGCTGCAATATAACACTCCAAATTCAGACTCTTGGGAGGACTAATTAGGCCCGCAGGCTGAAGGCTCCCTATCCCTGTCCTATAAAATTTAATTTATACCTCTTTTTCTTATTTTTCCAATCTTAAATTCAGTTCACATCTTGCATCAATTTGCAATTGAAAGGCGTAAAAAACCCTCATACAAATCCACCAGCCTTTTAGTGATAATTTCTCCTAATAAACACAGTTTTGATTAATGTGCACATTTTCAGAAGCAATTTCCCTTAATACTATTCATTTTTGTGCACTATTTTCACTGCTGTCTTCATTTTTATGCACACGCTGCCCTAATAATGTGCATTGTTGTAAACGTTGCAAAATTCAGATAAGTGCGAATTTTGAAGGACAACTGTGTTTCATATTGTTTCACAAAGTGTGAGATTCGGATTTAAATTCATACTAACTCAGATGTCTCCTCTGTCCCTAGCTGCTTGTGAGCTTTGCTTGTGGACTTTGGACCTTCTCCCTGTTTCTCTTCCTCTAAAGGGAGCCAGTGTGGTGTAGTGGTTAAGAGCGGTAGACTCGTAATCTGGGGAACAGGGTTCGCGTCTCCGCTCCTCCACATGCAGCTGCTGGGTGACCTTGGGCCAGTCACACTTCTCTGAAGTCTCTCAGCCTCACTCACGTCACAGATGTAGATAGGTAGCCGTGTTGGTATCTGAAGAAGTGTGCATGCACACGAAAGCTCATACCAAGAACTAACTTAGTTGGTCTTTAAGGTGCTACTGGAAGGAATTTTTTTATTTTCACCTCACAGAGTGTTTGTTGTGGGGGAGGAAGGGAAAGGAGAATGTTAGCCACTTTGAGACTCCTTCGGGTAATGATAAAGCGGGATATCAAATCCAAACTCCTCTTCTTCTTCTAATGCAGCTGTGGGGAGGTGTTCAGAAGCTCCCCACCCTGAAAAATCCCCGTGGATGCCCACAAAAGCTTCCTTTCCACTATGGGTCAACCACAACTTGCCATTATGTCTAAAACAACAAATTGTGTTTAATGGAAACTGTGGTTCATCCTAGCATATGCCAAGTGTCAACAACTATACAGTGGTACCTTGGGTTAAGAACTTAATTCGTTCTAGTGCTTCGTTCTTAACCTGAAACTGTTCTTAACCTGAGGTACTACTTTAGCTAATGGGGCCTCCCGCTGCCGCTGCGCCATCACCGCACAATTTCTGTTCTCATCCTGAAGCAAAAATAGTACCCAAGGTACTATTTCTGGGTTAGCGGAGTCTGTAACCTGAAGCATCTATAACCTGAGGTACCACTGTATCCTCCTAGTAGTAGAGCCCTAAGCTGACAACCCAGCCTCCTTTTTTCTTCTGTCCCATAGCCATAAGGGTGTGACTTGTGCTGTCTTCCTCCTTTCCAGAGTCATTATTAACACACACACACACACACACCTGCAATGGAGCAAAATGTGGGTCTTGAAATTCTTTTACACAAGTGTTTATTTGGGGGTCAGTGTTCCTCATGCATGCAAATTCTTTGCAGAATCCTTCTTCTTCTTCTTCTTTGGCGATCACTTGTAGCCATGAACACGGTCTTAAAAGTGAGTCCATAAGTGACTGTGGAAGCCAATTCTGGATCCACATGTCCTCCCCCAGTGGGGACATTGGTTTCTGGGCAGGAGTTGATCGTGGTGAGGGTTTGCCAAGTGTGCCTTCCTCTTAACTCGTTTCTCCCTTTCGTCCTGAATTTGAGAGTCTTCAAAGCCCATGACACCTTTGGTAAAGGATGTTTTCCAATTGGAGCGCTCGCAGGCCAGTGTTTCCCAGTTGTCGGTGTTCATACTACATTTTTAAAAATTTGCCTTGAGAGAGTCTTTAAACCTTTAAGCATTACACTTTCTATTTTAAGTTCGGAATAGAGTAGCTGCTTTGGAAGACAATAATCAGGCATCCTCACAACATGACCAGTCCAACGAAGTGGATGTTGAAGAACCATTGCTTTGACACTGGGTATCTTTGCTTCTTCCAGTACACTGGGACACACCATTGGCATACAACTGACGGCTCATTTCCCCTTCCCCATTTACAGTGGTGCCTCGCAAGACGAAAAGAATCCGTTCTGTGATTCTCTTCGTCTAGCGGTTTTTTCGTCTTGCGAAGCAAGCCCATTGACGGATTAGTGGATTAGCGCTATTAGCGGCTCTTAGCGGCTCTTAGCGGCTTTTAGCGGCTTTTAGCGGCTTTTAGCGGCTTTTAGCGGCTTATCTGCTGATCGGATCATCTGATAAGCGGCTTAGCGGCTTAGAAGAAGGAGGGGGGAGGGGAAAAAACCAGCAGGAACTCGCAAGACATTGTCGTCTTGCGAAGCAAGCCCATAGGAGATTCGTTTTGCGAAGCACCTCCAAAACGGAAAACTCTTTCGTCTAGCGAGTTTTCCGTCTTGCGAGGCATTCGTCTTGCTGTATTCTGTATTTTCTCTCTTTTAAGTAAAATCCTATAAGCTTCTCTTCTTTTTTTAAACCCACAACCTTCCTATTGCTAACTACTGATTTGTGATATCTCAACCAAATTATGCACCCACCCCACTTCTATCTCAAAGAATCCCAAGTTCCTGTTTTGATCTGTGGTGGAGATACATCCTTTCTATTTACACAGAGGCTTTCAGCTTATCACAGATAACACAAATATTTTCCTTCTTATTTTTAAGCTACTGCTAATCCACCTCCTTGAAATGTCTAGAGGAAATGCTTTTTTAAGGATCTGTCTTCTTTTCCTTTTAGCTCTCTCTCCCCTTTTGATTTCATTAATTTTTTAGAATGAGTCACAGATTACAGGCAGTGAGTAAAGTAAATGCTGGGATAATCGTTTCTTGAGAAACTTGCCCCACCCTTTTTGAAACACTTAAATTTTATTCCTGTCTAGCCACAAGAAAAGAGCTGTCCAAGACAAGTCCAACGCACTTAATCCGATAAAGGGAGAGGCTCGCAGACAGAGACACTCCCTCACAATTTGCCTGAATGAACAATATCTGTGGTTCTGAATGGAATTATAAAGCACTTGACTTAAAAGTCTAGAATCTGAGGGACAAACTAGTCATGTCACTAAATGTAGATTTAGATGGAGGTATTCAAATAATATCAGATGGGCACAGGAAGTGTAGGGATGTTTAACCCTTTCCTTTTTAAAATATCATTACTGAAAGTTCAAAAAGTACATAATTATATGTGCACTAAACATGGTAAGATGTAAATAAAACAGAGAAAAAGAGAAAGAGAAAGAGAGCCTATGTAGAAGGGGAAATAAAGGGTGGGGGAGGCACCCAAAACTGTATAATTTACAAGGTTGTTATTGTACTTCACCAGATCTTAACCTATTACAGTACTTGTAAGAATGGATTGGAAATATCATTGAATTTGTCCATGGCAAGTCTGTGTTTATATGCAAGCTCTGCTGCACTTCCTTGAATAAGCTGTTTGCATTGGGAAGTACCGGTACTTTCCCACTGGCCTGGGTGAGGTTTCAAATTCCAGCTTCAGAAAAGGGTTTTCCTTTAATACTGCAGCAGGGAAGGGAAGGAAAATTCCACTTCCATGCCTGCTGTGATCCCAATAATTATCGCACCCACCTTGCAATGATTAGGACCCCCTCCATTCAGTCCAAAGTTGCATTTAGCATCATGTATTTCTTGTTCCTTTGCCCAGTTACCCTACTTATGTAGCGCGGGTGGCGCTGTGGTCTAAACGACTGAGCCTCTTGGGCTTGCCGATCAGAAGGTCGGCTGTTCGAATCCCCGTGACGGAGTGAGCTCCTGTTGCTCTTAACCTGAGGTGCGCTTTCACTAATGGGGCCTCCGACTGCCGCCATGCCGCCAGTGCACAAATTTCCATTCTCATCCTGGGGCAAAGTTCTCAGCCCAAGGTACTACTTCCGGGTTAGCGGAGTTTGTAACCCGAAGTGTTTGTAACCCGAGGTACCACTATATGTTGGAAGCTGCCCAGAGCGGCTGGGGCAACACAGTCAGATGGGGTGGGGTATAAATAGTAAAAAATATATTATTATTATTATTGTTTTTGTTATTGTTTAGGATGCCCCTATTTTCATTGCAGAAATGGTGGCGGTTATGTAGTTGGAAGCAGCAGGTTGGAGTTCTTCGAAGTTATTCTTTTTTCACTCGCGCGTCTATCATATGGGTGGTTGGTTCTTAAAGTCAGAATGTGGCGGTTATTATTGCTGGCACGTTACCAGATTCCCTTACGCTAGTTAAGTTGTCATACTGCAAGAAAAATGTGAGCATGAGATTCGGTTTCTTCTCCCCTCGCCGTCTCTTTTAAAAGATAATAACAATCTCGGGTCTTTTTTGAGCTTTCATGTCTTTACGAGAACTTTAATAAAACAAGGTAGAGTGCTGACAAGTTGCTTGGGAGACGTTACCTCATTAGAAATGGATCAGGCCGTAATTTGTTTCCGCTTGCTAAATCATGAGGATCATGGACATCTGTTGAGGAGTCTTGTTGTTGGGCAGTCAATGAAACTTTGCCATGACATAATTAGCACAGGGAGACAGCAACACAGTCATTTCCCAGCTTACAAGTCTCCTTGCCGGTCAAATAGTGAGTCCACTGTGGGGGACAGAGGACTGGACTTTGCCCCATCAGGCGCAAGTTCAGATCTCTATTCAACACGATACTTTAATCTGACACAGGGGATGCCCTATGTCATTTTGGCACGTGAGGTGGAAAACCAAAGTCGGACCTCTCCATCGGGAAATAATTCGGGGTGTCCACTGAGGAAAGTTTTATTATTATTATTTTTAGATTTATAAGATTTCTTACCTGCCCTTCACCATGATGTCCCAGGGCGTGTTGCAACATAATGTAAAATTATAAAAACGAATAGAACTGCTGCAGTCAGGGCTGAATAGTATAAATTCAGGTGATCTGACATCTCTCTTTAGCTGATTAATTGATTGAAAAATCAAATGAATTTAAATAAGTTTGCATACAACCAAAACCTCAAAGTAGGTGGCAATATAATTATTGAAGGATATATGGGAAAATTTATAGTTTAATACATAGAAGCTGCCATTGCTTGTTAGAGATGCCATCTTCAATATTTTATTTTTTCATTCTTTGTTTCTGAAACATATTTTTAAAAAACACACAAATAAGTATTTCTTTGTAAATATCTGTATTATTTCATTTTATAATGTATATAAAACAGTGAGAGCAATTATAACAACATTCCTGCCACAAAGGATAATATGTACCAAGTTTATTGTAACTCCTCCAACAAGGAAGTGATATAAAAGGAAACTTTTTTTATATATATATTTGCAAAGGACACGATGCTATTTGTGTAAAAAGAAAAAGTTAAGCACTTGTGAATATAGTTCTGTACAAAAACTGACCCTGGTGATTATGCATTTTAAACCAAATAACAACAACATTTAACTGAGCAGTGACCATTGCACCACTAATGGCGCTGAAAACATGCCACATCCATGTGATCTACCTGCAAATGTTTTGTGAACTCCCCCGCCACCCGATCTACCTGAAAATTGTGAACTGAGTTTTTATTGTTTTTGTAGTTGGTTTTGTTTGGGTTTTAAACCGTGTTATTTGTGCCATTGTAACCTGTCCTAGGGCCTTAAGAGTGAAGGGGCCGGTAATAACAGTAAATACGGGTGGCACTGTGGTCTAAACCACTGAACCTCTTGGGCTTGTTGATCGGAAGGTTGGCAGTTCGAATCCCCGTGACGGGGTGAGCTCCCGTTGCTCGGTCCCAACTCCTGCCAACCTAGCAGGTTGAAAGCACACCAGTGCAAGTAGATAAATAGGTACCACTTTGGTGGGAAGGTAAATGGTGTTTCCGTGCGCTGCTCTGGTTTCACCAGAAGCAGCTTAGTCATGCTGGCCGCATGACCCAGAAAAACTGTCTGCAGACAAATGCCGGCTCCCTCGGCCTGTAAAGCGAACTGAGCACCACAACCCCAGAGTCTCCTTTGACTGGACTTAACCGTCCAGGGGTCCTTTACCTTTTTACACATCCTTTATTTGGGAAGGTTGGAGGAGTACCTTCAGAGCAGATTTGGGGAGCGCACAGGAAGGGAGGAGAGGAAGATTAAGTCCTGTTGGGCAAGCAGAGGTTGGTTCATGCAACACCTCCCTTGGCTTCTTTCCTTCTGAAGAAGCTAAAATCCTTTTATGCTGTGTCTTGATTAAAGATAAACTGGAATCCACTTGGTATCTGAAGAAGTGTGCATGCACATGAAAGCTCATACCAGTAACAAACTTATTTGGTCTCTGGCGCTGTGGACGTGGGTGGCGCTGTGGGTTAAACCACAGAGCCTAGGGCTCGCCGATCAGAAGGTCGGTGGTTCGAATCCCCGCGACTGGGTGAGATCCCGTTGCTCGGTCCCTGCTCCTGCCCACCTAGCAGTTCGAAAGCACACCAGTGAAAGTAGATAAATAGGTACCGCTCCAGCGGGAAGGTAAACGGCGTTTCTGTGTGCTGCTCTGGTTCACCAGAAGCAGCTTAGTCATGCTGGCCACATGACCCAGAAGCTGTACGCTGGCTCCCTCGGCCAATAAAGCGAGATGAGCGCCGCAACCCCAGAGTCGGTCATGACTGGACCTAATGGTCAGGGGTCCCTTTACCTTTACCTTAAGGTGCTACTGGAAGGAATTTTTTTATTTTGTTTCGACTACAGCAGACCAACACGGCTACCTACCTGTAACTGGAATCCACTGTATAAAGTGACAGTGTAGGTAACTTGCAACTTAGGCACATTGAACTTGCTTGCATTCAGGTTTACACACTTGGCAAATAAATAAATAAATAAAGTAGAAAGGGGGCAGGTGTCCAGGGGAAAAGGCTTTGGCAATCCCACCCACCATGAAACCCAAAGTGTTTTGACTATATAGTGGTACCTCAGGTTACATACACTTCAGGTTACATACGCTTCAGGTTACAAACTCCACTAACCCAGAAATAGTACCTCGGGTTAAGAACTTTGCTTCAGGATGAGAACAGAAATCGTGCTCCAGCGGCGCAGCGGCAGCAGGAGGCCCCATTAGCTAAAGTGGTGCTTCAGCTTAAGAACGGACCTCCAGAACGAATTAAGTACTTAACCCCAGGTACCACTGTACATGACTTTGGCTTTACATGCCAGCCCTGGAATGTAACCTCCATGTACATTGAGAGTCACCCATATATTGAAACAAGTGATGGGTGAATCTGTCTGTTATGTACTGAAGTTCTCATGCTGGGCCAGCAGGGGGATACGGTAGATAGTTCAGGTCCACAATTGCAAATAAGGGATCAAAAGTGACGTTCAGTGATTGGATAGTTACAGAAAATGGTTACTGTTGCGTTCTAGTGGAGCTCTATATAAGCAGGCTGGCTGAACCCTTCAGTTCAGTTCTGTTCTGGCCTGTGAATAAACAAGAGCTGTTTGAAGAATCGCTGTGTCATCTGATATGTTCACCCACAACTTAACATTGTTGGTGTTGGCTTCTTTCAGAACTCACCCCCCCCCCCGCTCTCAAGTTCAGTTTACCACATTTCCACATCAGTTTTCTTCTCTCTGTGTGTGTTTTTAAGTCCTCTTGAAAATCCATCAGCAGATTTCTACAGATATACCCGTTTCTGTTCCGTTTTGCCTTCTGTGCATTTTGCAAAGCAATTCTCCATAATATAATGCTTTTATTACGTTTTCTCTAACATCTGCGGTTTTTGTGCACACGCAACCTTTGTACTGTATATGCGTTTTTGTAGAAATTACTTGGCTGGAGAACTGTGAATTTTGAAGGACTGCTGTGTTTTGCCTTTGTCCATTTCCCCGCCTGCCCCACCAGAAAGTGCAGATTAGGTTAGCTCAGTTGGTTAGAGCGTAGTACTGATAATACCAAAGTTGCAGGTTCGATCCCTGTATGAGACAAGCTGCATTGGAGGGGGGTTAGACTAGATGACCCTCAGGGTCCCTTCCAACTCTACAATTGTAAGGGCTGCAGTTTTCAGAAAATG
Source organism: Podarcis liolepis (assembly GCF_965112155.1). Classification (NCBI taxonomy): domain Eukaryota; kingdom Metazoa; phylum Chordata; class Lepidosauria; order Squamata; family Lacertidae; genus Podarcis; species Podarcis liolepis. Next base: position 90,056,247 of record NC_139559.1, on the reverse strand, counting down.
TAAGAGCTGTAGGGTAAAGGGTAAAGGGACCCCTGACCATTAGGTCCAGTCATGACTGACTCTGGGGTTGCGGCGCTCATCTCGCTTTATTGGCCGAGGGAGCCGTCCTACAGCTTCTGGGTCATGTGGCCAGCATGACTAAGCCGCTTCTGGAGAACCAGAGCAACGCACGGAAACGCTGTTTACCTTCCTGCCAAAGCGGTACCTATTTATCTACTTTCACTGGTGTGCTTTCGAACTGCTAGGTTGGCAGGAGCAGGGACTGAGCAACAGGAACTCACCCCGTCGCGGGGATTTGAACTGCCGACCTTCTGATCAGCAAGTCCTAGGCTCTAACCCACAGCGCCACCCGCATTCCAAGAGCTGTAGGGTAGGTTCACATTTAAATGTGAACTGAACTGAATTTCTCCACTGACCCTAGTTGAAACTGCCATGAGCAGAGGTTTTTACTGATTTTTAAGAAATGTTTAGTTACAGTTTTCCAAAATACAAGCATGTACAGTGGTGCCCCGCAAGACGAATGCCTCGCAAGACAAAAAACTCGCTAGACGAAAGGTTTTTCCGTTCGCGATTTGCCTCGCAAGACGAATTTCCCCTATGGGCTTGCTTCGCAAGACGAAAACGTCTCGCGACTTTTTTTTCTTTGACTAAAAACAAAGACATGTTTTGTTTATAAAGTTAATTTATTTTCCCTTAAATTTTTGAACTGCTCTTTACAGTATGTGTGACTTTAAAGAGCAGTTAATAAACTGTTGTTGTACCAAATTTGGCTTTGTTTGGACTTTTTTTGACCATAGGAACGCATTAATTGATTTTCAATGCATTCCTATGGGATTTCGTGCTTCGCAAGACGAAATATTCGCTAGACAACAAAAATTGCGGAACGAATTAATTTCGTCTTGCGGGGCACCACTGTATTTCATACGCTGGATTTCAAAGTACCTTTCATGTTATATTTTTGACAAGAATAATAATAATAACAACAAGAACCTGTTAACCCACCTACTAAATGTTTCAGGTAACTGATGCAGACCAAGTGATTTCTTTACATTTTTTTGTACTATATATATTTTTCCCCAACCAGCAGGTCATTTGAGGAGGTCAATCCATATCTTCCAAGTTTATTGTTTTGTTTAATGGTATTTAGCGTTGGAATACAGGACCAGGCTTTCTTTATACCCCACCTTTCCTCCAAAGAAGCTCACAGCATGGTTCCTTCTTCCCCATTTAATCCTTCAAACAGCCCTGTGCCTCAAGGTCACCCAAGCGAGCTCCTTTATCCCTAATGGGGTACCCAAGAGCCGGTATAGAGTCCTTATGTAGGTTTCCTCTCAGTAGGAGAAAACAACAGAGGCCAACCAGAGAATATTGAGAAGCAAAGCAGCTAGTAAGCCTGATCTTTATTAAACTGTTGCAACAGGGTCCCCCACTGACTCCATGCAGGGAGGGAGGAGAGAAACCCAGAACATTGGTGTGCAAGCCCTTATATAGACTTTTGAAATTGACCACCCTGTAGCTCAAGACCACCCCCCCCAAAAAAAAAAAATATCATACATACATCACAGAAAGAGGTGGTCCCCAGCAGAAATTTGAGTCTGTTGCTTCTCTCCTGTCTGCCAGGATACCTGATAATGCCTTATCTGATTGCCTTTTCTAGGTAGCCCAGCCATTCCTTTGAGATGGTAAATACTTAGTTCCTGAATCTCTTATGCATATTGATAGTGTGCTCAGCTTAACAGATACATGCCGGACTCTATTTACAGGGAGGTGTAAGACCCTACAGCCATTTTCTGTAACTGTGTATTGAATAATCATTACAGGGCTATACATTTCTTATTCAGACTTTTACATTCTTAATGGTCCCCGCATATGGATTAAAGTCGAAATGGCATGCAAAGATCATCCACTTTCCACTAACTTTTGCTTTTAGGTCAACCAGGCATTTCTGAAAGCATAAATATGGGCACATTTGTGGATTTCCCCAGATGTTTTCATGACAAATGCCTTTATGCCTTTTTCAATGGAAGATTAAATGTTGTGGTACATTTAAAACTACCATTCAGGCCAAATCAATGACTGAGATGCTTAACCAAACACTTCTTAGTCCCCAAATGTCTCCAGGGGGACATTTTGACACTTCTCTGACCAATCAGGCTAGATAATGCATAATTGTTCCGAGTGAAGCTGCACAAACAAGTTTGGAAGAAAACACACGGATTAATTTCCTCTGGGGACATCTGGCAATGGAAGAGATCATTTCCTTTCGCTTTCCAACAGGAGCAGATGAAATTTATGTTTTGCGTCTTCTCATGAGCCAGTTCCTTTATATTTGTTCTGTTGGGGGGGGGGTCTGGAGGAATTACTTCTCTTTTACTATACAGTGGTAACTCCGGTTGCAGGCGGGATCCGTTCCAGAGGTCTGGTCAAATCCTGAGGTTTCCGCAACCTGAGGACTGCTTCTGCGCATGTGCAGACCGCATCTGCGCATGCATGCGTGGTGAAACCCGGTAAAATGCTTCCGAGTTTGCAGCATGCGCGTCCCGAAGTTTACGTAACCAGAGGGTTACATAAACAGAGGTACGACTGTATTGCATAATGTAAGTAGGACCTGCAATAAAATGTTGCAGTACGGTATAACCGCACCCACTATCAGCTCATGCTTTGTGTGTCAACCAGCCAAGTCATCTTCCAGAATCCTATAAGCTGTAGCTCAAGAGAGCTAGTGTGGTGTAGTGGTTAAGAGCAGTGGACTTGTAATCTGGTGAACCAGGTTCGCTTCCCCGCTCCTCCACATGCAGCTGCTGGGTGGCCTTGGGCTAGTCACACTTCTCTGAAGTCTCTCAGCCTCACTCACCTCACAGAGTGTTTGTTGTGGGGGAGGAAGGGAAAGGAGGTTGTTAGCTGCTTGGAGACTCCTTCGGGTAGTGATAAAGCAGGATATCAAATCCAAACTCCTCCTCTTCTTCAAGCAGGTCAATTCACAAGCAGGTCAATTCCCTGCCCCATTCTCTCTTTTTCCTTTCCACTCTATGACTCTCAACGTTCTGTGGTTCCTTAAGGCTGCCAAGCACGCGCTCTCCTCTTGTGCAAAGTGGGGGGAGTTTTCATTTCATGCTTTGCAGGTGCACCGGGTTCCGTCCAACATGGGGGGGGGGGGGCTGGCGCATGTGTGTGACCTCATATGATGGGAAGAGGCCCGATGGGCCTGACATGCCCTCTGAAAGTTTTGATGGACCCCACACCACTGCTATAGGAGGGCCCAATGGAGCCTGTCGCAGCTGCAGGGAGGCTGACAGGGCCCACCCGGCTGCAGAATACTGAGGGGACCCAGCCCCCTAATTGAAAAATTTGGCGGAGCCTCAGGCGCCCCCCCCCCCGGACGCCCATAGATAATGCACCTGATGCTTTGTACTTCTGCAGTCTGTAGCTAGCTCTCAGTCAGTAACTCTGCTCCCTTCCTCTTGTTTTTCATTGCCCCAATCCTATTACAGTGGTACCTCGGGTTAAGTACTTATATCGTTCTGGAGGTCCGTTCTTAACCTGAAACTGTTCTTAAACTGAAGCTAATAGGGCCTCCCGCTGCCGCCACGCCGCCACCGCACAATTTCTGTTCTCATCCTGAAGCAAAGTTCTTAACCCGAGGTACTATTTCTGGGTTAGCGGAGTCTGTAACCTGAAGCGTACGTAACCTGAGGTACCACTGTACTACGTAACCCTTCAATATTAATAATAAATAATGATAATACATTTTTATTTATACCCCGCCCTTCCCGGTTCAGAAAACCGGGCTCAGGGTGGCTAACAACAATTTTAAAACACTTAATTGTAATACAACATAGAAGCAGCATAAAATATAGTATAAAAACATGAATAACAATAAAATTCAAAGTTCAAAAATCAATTTGGGGGGAATCCATCCAATAAGCATTAGATAGTCACCAGGGCTAGCTGGCTGAATTAGTCCTACCTACTTGGGCCAGCGAGGAAGTCAGGGGAGAATTAGCTGTGGGGTCTCAGAGTGGGTGATCTTCATAAAAGGGGAGGGGGAGGGAAGAGAAGGGAAATAAAAGATCAGGCTGAATTCAAATTAATGGCCAGGCAGAATAGCTCTGTCTTACAGTCCCAAAGGAAGGAGTTTAAATCCTGCAGGGCCCTAGTCGCCTGGGACAGGGCATTCCACCAGGTCGGAGCCATCACTGAAAAGGCCCTGCCCCTGGTGAAGGATAGTCTGACTTCCTTAGGGCCCGGGACCTCTAAACTATGGTTATTTATGGACCTTAAGGTCCTCTGCGGGGCATACCAGGAGAGGCGGTCCTGTAAATACGAGGGCCCTAAGCCACAAAGGGAATGATTATAAGATACACGCAATTACACTGTGAAAATAATGAAGGATCTTGGGGTATCTTAAAGGCTAACATCTTTATTATATATACTTCATGATGCACTTCCTGGAAGTCTATACCATAATAAAATTTGTCTTTAAGGTACCAAATGGTGCTTAGTTCTTCTTGCAGCGAAAACAACAAACATGGCTACCCTTGTGGAAATTATTATACAGTGGTATCAATAAGCAAGCCCTTTGATATCCTGCTAGTTTTTCTCCACTGGTGTGGTAAATGGTTGGATGGTTGCTCATAATTCGCAAGGTTAAAGTATGTACTGATATGAGGCCTCAGTACCCCCCCCACCCTATTTTATTGAAAATTGCATTCCCCTGGTGCAAGACTCTGGTGCTCGGTGCTAACTCTAGGCTGACTGCTAACTATAAATTCTTGGTTGGTCAGCTACTCTCAGGAAAATTTCTCTGTGTGGTTACTTGCCAGTGCAGTTATGAGTTATTAGTAAAAATTATTATCTTTGGAATTATCTTGAACTGTCACTTCATAAATTTAGATAGTAATTATTATTTTAATGTGTTGCACTTCGAGCTTAATAAACTGATGAATTTAAAGGGGTGACCAAGAACATCCAGGCATGCTGTGACTTTGCAATATAGACCCAGAAAGAAAACACATTTCCCCCCGCTATGAAAACATTATGCCAAATTAAAAATAGTTGTGCAATTCACTGAAGCAAATAGAGTTGTCACTGAATCCAGTAGAGTTCAGTTTGAGCTAATGTTTTCATCACCATGTTTTCCTTTTTTGATTCTCAGCCAGGATAATTATTTAAAATTACTCCAGCCGTCACATTTTTTTCAGGATGGGGATATAGATTTGTTACCTATCGCCTCCTCAGTCTCCATACCTAAAACGTAGGGATTTAGCACCAAGAGATGGTGGATTTGAGCCTTAGAAAATTCCACGCTTTGGCTCCCATCCAAGAGCATAAGAAGAAAAGAGGAAGCCAATGACCCAACAGCCAGCCAGATGTTTCTGGGAAGCCAGCAAACAGGACTTAAGTCTTCTTCTATGGTGATCACTCGTAGCCAAGTAAGATTGTCTTCCATGAACACGGTCTTAACAGTGAATCCGTAAGTGACTGTGGAGGCCAATTCTGGATCCACACATCCTTCCCCAGTGGGGACATAGGTTTCTGGGTGGGAGTTGATCATGGTGAGGGTTTGCCAAGCGTGCCTTCCTCCTAGCACATTTCTCCCTTTCGTCCTGAGTTTGAGCATCTTCAAAGCCCATGACACCTTTGGTAAAGGCTGTTCTCCAAATTTTATCAATGTAACACTCTAAAATGTCTTGAGTAGGTTTGTTTTGAAATATAATCTAGAATGGGCAACATATAGTCAATCAGATATTTCTGAAGAAACCTTAAGGCCTTGAAAGTCTCCAACCTATTCCTAGTATAGGGAACAATGAATGAACCAAGGTCTAGTGAACTTCAGGGCTGAGCAGGATCTAAGCCTGGATTTTCCCTCTCCTAATCCTCTTCTTTTATTTGGCGATCACTTGAAACAGAGTAAGATTTTCTTCCATGAGCACGGTTTAAACAGTGAGTCCATAAGTGACTGTGGAGGCCAATTCTGGATCCACACATCCTTCCACAGTGGGGACATAGTTTTCCGGGCGGGAGTTGATCATGGTGAGGGTTTGCCAAGCGTGCCTTCCTCGTAGCTCGTTTCTCCCTTTCGTCCTGAGTTCCTGGTTCTTCAAAGCTCATGGCACCTTTTGGTAATGGCTGTTCTCCAATTGGAGTGCTTGCAGGCCAGTGTTTCCCAGTTGTCTGTGTTTATACTGCATTTTTAAATATTTGCCTTGAGAGAGTCTTTAAAGCTTTCCGTTTTTAAGTTCAAGAGTACAACTGCACTCTCCCTTCTTGAGTTTCCCAGCAACCAGCAAAGGAGAGGGGGCAGAGTTGTGGTTTTTTTTTGGGGGGGGGAATCAGGGAGTGATGTGTGAATAATTCAGTCTTTTTCCTCCCTCCCTCTGTCGCACCCATCCCACTTCCCTTCCAGTTAAAAAAAAAAGTATATATGTAGCTGCAGGCTAGGTGATAAACATCATGAGAAGTTTGACTCCTAGTTCCTGATGGTTGCTGGTCCTTGATTTAAAGGGTTTGCTGCTATATCCATGACCAGCTCCTGGATGGGTGGGCTTTCCTGGGATGTATCACATTGCCCAGTTGTATCTGGTAATTAGAATAAGTCCACTTAAGTGACGTCCGCCTTTTCAAGCACATGTTATTGGACTGCAAGCTCAGTCTACCAGCGATGAGAGCTGTGGTTCTCAAAGGGTGTGGCAGTAGAGGTGGACAAGGAAGAGTCAAGGACAATCAAAGACAAATTTAAACATTTCTTTATAGTATAATTATATATATCTCTCTAGAAACTGTGTCTACGCCTCTCTTCAACAGCATTGGCTATTTTTCTACAGTTCCCCACGATATATTGTTGTGAGCAGGGATTTTCAACTCTGACAAATACGTAAGATCGGAAAAGAAAAAGTCTTCTTTGTGTTGACGAGAGTTTATTTGTCTCAAATTAGACCTAATATAAATGAGATTACCCAGCAAAAGCAAGCTCACACCTCTCATTGAGTTTGTAGACATACTTAAGGTACATATGTAAGAGACTCATTTATAATTCTGTTTTGGGAATGATTTGTGTCCTTCTGTTAGCTGCATTGTTTTATACTTTCTGGGTATCCCATGATCATATTGTATAGTAGTTGTGTCCATGAGAACAGGCCTTCTCTGCAGTGGCTCCCCATCTGTGGAATGCTCTAGGCGCCAGGCAAAAATGTTCATTTTAACCAGGCCTTTGGTTGATTTGATTCATAGCCTGTGCCCTTTAAAAATGTGGTTTGGGGGGTTATTGGGTTGTTGCTGTTTTTATTTTGATTATATATTTTGTGGTTTTGTATTCTGATATTGTTCTGTGAACTGCCCTGAGACCTTCAGGTATAAGGTGGTATATAAATTCAATTATTATTAATAATAATAATAATAATAATAACAACAACAACAATAAAGGTAAAGGGACCCCTGACCATTAGGTCCAGTCTTGACTGACTCTGCGGTTGCGGCGCTCATCTCGCTTTATTGGCCGAGGGAGCCGGCGTACAGCTTCCGGGTCATGTGGCCAGCATGACTAAGCCGCTTCTGGCGAACCAGAGGAGCGCACGGAAATGCCGTTTACCTTCCTGCCGGAGTGGTACCTATTTATCTACTTGCACTTTGATGTGCTTTCAAACTGCTAGGTTGGCAGGAGCTGGGACCTAACAACGGGAGCTCACCCCATTGTGGGGATTCAAACCACCGACCTTATGATTGGCAAGTCCTAGGCTCTGTGGTTTAGACCACAGCACCACCCGCGTCCCTTAATAATAATACTAATATGTTATAAATCAAGCATGTCTAGTTGTTGTGCCTTTTTGCTTTCCAACATCTTCTTATCAAATAAAAATTCAGTGTGGTGCAAGCAAATTTTTATTCTACAAGTGTGGCCCAAAGAAAAAAGTTTGAGGGCTACTGGGCAAGCAGCTTAAAAAATCATGTCTAGTAAGAGGGCCTTCTCTGCCTTAGTGTGTGACCTAGCCCACTATGAATAGCAGTCTAGTGTTTATCCTCTTGCCACATAGTTGGCATTGCCCTGCTTGTGTTACACTGTTTTCTCTGCAAGAGGCACACACTGTTTTAATTGGAGGGTGGACTCATGGATTCCAGGATCATAAGATAATTGGCCTTAGAATTAGAGCCTTGCAATAATAATCATTTTAAATAGAGAAGGCTTGGAGCTGAACAGCTAGAAGCAGGGGAGCAAATCTAGACCTGAAAGGTTCTTAGGCTAACATGACCATCGTGCTGCAGTCTTGTTTATATTTGTCCTGTTACAAAGGTCTGGTTGCTTGTGACTCCAGCCATATTGCAAGCAACTGTTAAGTAGAGAATAAAACCTGATGAGGAGCATGAACTAACATCCCACCAAATTTTGCCCAATGTGGGTTGGGGAAAGCTAGCTGTAATGTTTTAGGAGCAAGACCAGCCAAGCTAGTGAGATCTTGAAGCAGTTTTGGAAGGCTTATGGCCAAACTAGGTCTGTTTGTTTATTTAAGGAGTTTGATAAACCTCTTCATCACAATGCTCTGCAAGTTTTGTGTATCATAAAACTGGAGATAAAATACAGTTAAAATCCACAGAACTCTTAAAGAGCAAATATATAGAAAAGAAGTATTCGTGTCTTTGGCCTTTGTATGGCTGTTAAAGTTTCAATTAATTAATGGCATGGGGATCTGTGAGCCTGATCTGGATAGCTGTCTGGTGAATGGGGTTTGAATCTTTTGCTACTTCTGATCATCTGCGTCTGATAATATATTGATAATAAACAGTCACAAACAGGAATAACATTGCATCAAGGTTGTCTCTCAGGCTTTGCAATATTTTCTGAGCAAACTGTTCTAGTGGAGTGGCTAGGGAAAAGTTCTTACAGATACTCATGGTTGGTCTTGAACATATAGGCCAAGTCACTCTCATTTAACTATGTCCGGGTGGCACTGTGGGTTAAACCACAGAGCCTAGGACTTGCCGATCAGAAGGTTGGCGGTTCAAATCCTCGCGACGGTCCCTGCTCCTGCCAACCTAGCAGTTCGAAAGCACATCAAAGTGCAAGTAGATAAATAGGTACCGCTCCGGCGGGAAGGTAAACAGCGTTTCCTTGATGCTGCTCTGGTTTGCCAGAAGCGGCTTAGTCATGCTGGCCACATGACCCGGAAGCTGTACGCCAGCTCCCTCGGCCAATAAAGCGAGATGAGCGCCGCAACCCCAGAGTTGGTCACGACTGGGCCTAATGGTCAGGGGTCCCTTTATCTTTACCTATCTCAGGTCCCCACCAACTTTACTCATCATATGCAACAAAGCTCAGTGGCGGATTAATATCCTACAGCAGGGGTCAGCAACCTTTTTCAACAGGGGGCCAGTCCACCGTCCCTCAGACCATGTGGGGGGAACGGGACTATATTTTGAAAAACACACACAAATGAATTCCTATGCCCCACAAATAACCCAGAGATGCATTTTAAATAAAAGGACACATGTTTTTATTTTGTATTTTATTCTATGAACTGTCCTGAGACCTTTTGATGATGGGTGGTATGTACATTTAATAAATAAAAAGAATAACAACAGTAACATCATTAACTCAGAACTCAGAGGAGCAATGAATGGAGGATCTCTAAGCCGTAGCTGCATGAGCTTGTCTTACATAGGAGCCTGAAATGAATGTGAATTTGCTTTACAGACTGCATAATTTTTGTCTGTGGAATTGTGAGCTGATTCATGGAGAAGCAGATCCAGCTAGTGAACTTCATATGCCACAGGATGTCACCCTCAAGCTACTAAACCTCTTTTCAGATTCCTTCAAGGGCACATTAAACCCAAGCATTTAATAGCTACATATGGATGGATAGCTTTAACAATTATTCATCTACTTAGCAGACCAATCCTACTTGGAAGCAACTCAAAACAGAATTCAATGGGAGTTTCCCCCCCAAAATAAGCATGAGTTGAATAGGGTGGCAGGCTACAGATCTACAACAACAACAGCAATAATAATAATTTATTGTTTATACCCCACCCATCTGGCTGGGTTTCCTCAGCCACTCTGGGCGGCTTCCAACAGAATATTAAAATACAATATTCTATTAAACATTAAAAGCTTCCCTAAACAGGGCTGCCTTCAGATGTCTCTTAAAAGTTTGGTAGTTGTTGTTCTCTGACATCTGGTGGGAGGGTGTTCCACAGGGCGGGTGCCACTACCGAGAAGGCCCTCTGCCTGGTTCCCTGTAACTTGTGCCTGGTTCCCTGGAACCACACATTACGTGCAAACACACGCATTGTACCCTACCTCCCATTTAGAATAGGGCTGGGGAGCCAATCTCCCTCCTGATGTTGTCGTTGTCATAGAGTCATAGAACTGCAGAGTTGGAAGGGAGGCCAGGGGTCATGTAGTCCCTCCCCTGCAAGGCAGGAAACTTTTGCCCAAGGTGCGGAAACCCACGAACCTGAGATTCAGAGTCTCACGCTCTACCAAGTGAGCTCTCCCAGGGCAGCAACAACTAGAGCAGCCTTTCTCAACCTGTGGGTCCCCAGATGTTGTTGAACTACAACTCCCATCACCCCTAGCTAGCAAGGCCAGAGCTGAGGGATGATGGGAGTGCCAGTCCAACAACATCTGGGGACCCACAGGTTGAGAACCACTGATTTAGAGGGTCACTGGTTCCTCACCACCAATACAGTGGTGCCCCGCAAGACAAATGCCTCGCAAGATGGAAAACTCGCTAGACGAAAGAGTTTTCTGTTTTGGAGGTGCTTCACAATACGAATTTCCTATGGGCTTGCTTCGCAAGACGAAAATGTCTTGCGAGTTCCTGCGGGGTTTTTTCCCTCCCCCCCTTTTTCTAAGCCACTAAGCCGCTTATCAGCTGATCCGATAAGCCGCTAAAAGCCGCTAATAGCGCTAATCCGTCAATGGGCTTGCTTTGCAAGACGAAAAAACCGCTAGACGAAGAGAATCACAGAACGGATTCTTTTCGTCTTGCGAGGCACCACTGTATTCTTTCCCCATAATAAATAGCCCAAATATTCAACAAATATAGCTTTCCTAGCATGGTGATGCACTCCTGATGCAGGTATAAAAAAATGTATGGGGGGACGGGGGACGGCATACATTTTCTAGGAAAGGGCCTTTCAGCAGCTCTCCTTGAGCTCATGACATTAACTAGATGCCCATATTTTAAAGCATGTTCTTGTTTCTTTGCCAAAATTCCATTTCCTGCTCCACCAGGGAATTGTGCCCCGAGATCGATTTGGCCGGTGCTTCTGGGATTTACACCCTTCCAAATGCTTCCTTTGGGACATCAATCCTCATTTGGGGGGAAAGGCGGGGTAATGTTAGGGACCTTCTTAAATGGAGACATATGGAGAAAAAGCAGCATCTTTTTCAGCTTCCTCTGTATCTTCTGCACTGAGCATGAACGAACCACCACATCAGATGTAGAAATATATAGCAGAATCACCCATCCCCAGAGGCTGGCTGATAGGTGACAAGGTCAGACCAGTGAATCATGCAGTGAAGCTGACAGGTGAGAAATATCAGTAGGTCTTTCCCGGTTCTGGGAATGTTGAAGACTACAGATTGCCAGGTTCGTGAGTTTGGACTGGGGAAAGAACAATTTGCACACATGCACACCCTTCACCCATTTTGTCTTGGGGTCTTTCAGCTTGTGTGTAGAATGCAACACAGGAAGTCCACAAGCTGCACCTTAGTTGTCTTCATAGCTATATAAGCTGTAGACTGGCATCCCCTTAGAGTTTGGGTATTGCCAGAAGTTATGAAGAAACAGTGGGAACAGAAAACTGGGGGAACAGGAAAAGCAAGGGACTTGTGTGTCAGCACATCTATGTTTTGCGTTTCTTTTAACATCTAGAACAGTGTATGCACTTGCACTTTCCTGACGGAGAGATATTTTTAAGTATTTAGTTGCAAGCAGGATTTATATACCACCTGCCTCTAAAAAATATGTGAGACAGTTTACAGCCAGGAGACATTCTTTGTCTCTGCGCATGGAACATGCACCCTTCCCTCTGGCTGTGAGGTTATGATGAAACATTTCCAGTTTCTTGTGCTTTAATGCCCAAAGCTGCTCTTGATCTGCCACGGGCAGCAACCAAATTTGTCATTTGCTCATGTTAGTACCCTCTTGCCTGTGATGTGTTGTGACATCATTGTATAACATTGGTGGAGGCTTGCTGATGAAAGCTGTGCTTAAATAAGGACTATTTGTCCTGGCTTTGCCTGTATTGCATGGTGTGAAGATGAGTCAGCACAGCATATGCTGGACCTAACCGGAAAGGAGATGTATCATGCTTGGCACAATATAGACTTGAGCCAAAAAAAAAAAAAAGCTCTGGCAGCAAAAGCTTTGCTTTTCCCTCTCACCTTTTGTAATTGGTTACTGAGGGTCAGAAATAAGGATCGTGACTTTTCATTTAAAGAGTAACTACATGGAGATAACTACATGGAGATACACCTCACCGTTCTTGCTTTTGTGTTAAAAATGGATCCCAAAGTTGATGAAGGGAAGGGAAGTAGCTACAGTGGTACCTTGGGTCTCAAACTTAATCTGTTCCGGGAGTCCGTTTGACTTCAGAAACCATTTGAAAACCAAGGCGTGGCTTCCGGTCGGCTGCAGGAGCTTCCTGCACTCAATCGGAAGCCGCAGAGGCCGCGCCGGACGTTCAGCTTCCAAAAAACGTTCGCAAACCGGAACACTCACTTCCGGGTTTGCGGCGTTCAGGAGCCGATTTGCTTGGGAGCCAAGCCGTTCGAGCACCAAGGTACCACAGTACTGAGATGTAAGCACCCCAAAATAGTGTGCCGATCACAGTGACTGTTGCTCAGGCATGTTGTGCACAGGAGGAAGGCGCCAATGCATAAAAAATGTACACTCAATCTGTCCTGTATCTGAGCGCTCACCTGGTGGCCACAGGTGATGAGGAATTGTACGCAGGCGAGGGCCCTGGATTCTACCCAAGCAAATGAGTGTATTTTGTCTTAATGCAAATATGTGAAGCGTTGGCAAAGGAGGGGTGCTCCATGTCTCCTCTGTGCTCAGCAGAAATGGTGTGGGCTATCAAAGGAGGAAATCCCACTCCTTTAAAGGCCAGAGGGATGCTGGAGGAGAGGGGGGCTGTTTCTTCTTCCTCTGCCCACCCTAAGTAGGCTAGTACTCTTTCTTCCAGGCAAGTAAGGGGATGGTGGTGTATTTACAAGGCTGCACCAAATTATTTTCCCTGTGGAACGCCCTCCCACCAGATGTCAAAGAGAACAACAACTACCAGACTTTTAGAAGACATCTGAAGGCAGCCCTATTTAGGGAAGCTTTTAATGTTTGATGCATTACAGTATTTTAATATTTTTTGGGAAGCCGCCCAGAGTGGCTGGGGAGGCCCAGCCAGATGGGCGGGGTATAAATAATAAATTATTATTATTATTATTATTATTATTATTATTATTATTATTATACTTTATTCAGCACAATGCATTTTAACAACAATTGAAAAAGAACACACTGAAAAGAGTGTGTTATTTTGTTTTACAGTGCCCCAATGAAGAAGTAATCAAAACATGCTGGTCTGAAAAAAATATAATTTAGTCCACCTTAAGATATTTTCTGCTGATGTTCCTCCACATTATGCAAAGCAACTGGCAGGAGCCAAGTGTCTGATAATAGGGATTTTTGAATCCCTGTCAAATGAATAAGGTTTTACTGATGCAGCTGACAGGTCTTTAAACTGATACGCAGATCTTTTATATTTAATAATAATAATAATAATAATAATAATTTATTATTTATACCCCGCCCATCTGGCTGGGCCTCCCCAGCCACTCTGGGCGGCTTCCATAAAAACCAAAAATACAGTAAAATATCACACATTGAAAACTTCCCTGAACAGGGCTGCCTTAAGATGTCTTCTGAATGTCAGGTAGTTGTTTATCGCTTTGACATCTGCTGGAAGGGCGTTCCACAGGGCGGGCGCCACTACCGAGAAGGCCCTCTGCCTGGTTCCCTGTAGCTTTGCTTCTTGCAATGAGGGAACCGCCAGAAGGCCCTCGGCGCTGGACCTCAGCGTCCGGGCAGAATGATGGGGGTGGAGACGCTCCTTCAGGTATACTGGACCGAGGCCGTTTAGGGTTTTAAAGGTCAGCACCAACACTTTGAATTGTGCTCGGAAACGTACTGGGAGCCAATGTAGGTCTTTCAAGACCGGTGTTATATGGTCTCGGCGGCCGCCCCCAGTCACCAGTCTAGCTGCCGCATCTAGCTGTCCCTTTTGCAGTCTTCCGTGCCTCCCTCTCCCCATTTTGGTGCTTTTGGGCTTCTTGGAGTCATTTATTGTTGCATTGTGCAGGACATAAGGTGGGGAGTCTGCAGCAACCTTGCTGATCTCTACTGCACAGAAATGCATATAGATAGATAGAAAATATGCTGAATTTCCCCATCACTTATTCCAAATGAGATGGTAGGGAACTTGTAATGTAGATAACTCTTCATGATATAGTTCCTTCACTTTTTACTCTAGCCTTCAGTGGTAATGTAAATGAATTCAGAGGGAGACACAGATTAAGGAATTTATATGACAAATAAGTCCCTTGTTTTCCATTTCCCTCCTGAATAAGAGTAGTGTGAAAACTCTGAATAATAAACACAGCATAGCTGTCTTGACATATTTAATTTAAAAAAAGAATGTGAACATTTATTTTGGTTATTTCCATGTGTAAACAACACTCTTTGGTAAAAACATTTTTTTCTTTTTTCTCTTCTTTTTTTTGGAAAAAAACCCTTCTCAATATTGCATAGAAAATACACACAAGCAAACAAAACTTTATATATATATATGTACACATACTTTCATAAAAATAGAATACATCTTGGCAAAAATTACTTCCAGAGTTTGTTACCACCTTATACAGTGTATTGACACCTAACACGTTGCTTGACCAAACTTGCTAGACTTTTCTTCTTTTTAAGAAACCTATTTGGGGGTAGGCAAAAATTCCATCAAATCAAATTTCTTCTGTCTGCCTTTAAAGGGGAAGAAGCTGTGTTTCGTTGCATGCACAGTCCACCACGGATTCCCTGCTTTAGTGTTCCCAAACTGTGCACCTTATAAAGCTTACTACAGAACTCAAATGTATTGCATTAAACAGTTTTAATGTCCGCGTAAGAGGAATGTTACTATGCAATCATTTTCTAAGGTACTAAGGGCTAAGTGGGGGACAAGAATTCAAAGCAGATGGGCTCAACTATTCTTGAATTGCTGCGAGAAAGGCCTGCCAAGAGCAGGCCCCAACGTGAATTCTGCTTGTATCTGTTCATCCCTACAAAGGGATCTTTGTAAGCATATATCTGAGAAGATTAAGTGTGAATGTGACAGTTGTTTGAAGGCACACGTGTCACAAAGGTACAAGTCTCATACAGCTGGAATTGGGTGGAGTTGCTTGCTGAGTACAGTGATGCCCCGCAAGACGAATGCCTCGCAAGACGGAAAACTCGCTAGACGAAAGAGTTTTCCGTTTTGGAGGTGCTTCGCAAAACGAATTTCCTATGGGCTTGAAGACGACAATGTCTTGCGAGTTCCTGCTGGTTTTTTTTCCTTTCCCCCCCTTTTTCTAAGCCGCTAAGCCGCTTATCAGCTGATCCGATCAGCAGATAAGCCGCTAAAAGCCGCTAAAAGCACTAATCCGGTAATCCTTCAATGGGCTTGCTTCGCAAGACGAAAAAACCGCTAGACGAAGAGAATCACAGAACGGATTCTTTTCGTCTTGCAAGGCACCACTGTACTTGTGATGGCAGACCAAGGACTTGCCCACACTGCGCTTCAACCATGAGTTTGAGGCTATCTGAGCCCAACAATTCTGGGTATTGTTCACATGACAATACACACAACCTCCCCTTACTGGGACAGTGAAAAGAAGGCAGTTTGCATTCCTCTTCAGTTAAGGTGGCACCAGAAAAGTCTATGTGATCTGAGGGAAGGGGGGGGGGGAATCCAGAACTTCTTCTTGTTTCCTTTGTAGAGTACACTCAAACCTTGGTTGTCGAACGTAATCTGTTCCGGAAGACCGTTCGACTTCCAAAACGTTCACGTTCTGAGGCGTCGCTTCCGATTGGTTGCAAGAGCTTCTTGCACTCAAGCGGAAGCCGCGTCAGACGTTCGAGTTCTGAGGAATGTTCAAAAACCGGAACACTTGCTTCCAGGTTTTTGGCGTTCGGGAACTGAAACATTCAGCAATGGAGCTGTTTCGAGTTCCAAGGTTTGACTGTAGAAGGAAAAGGAGGATGTCATTTCTGCTTCCCCACTTCTAGCTGCTCACAGAAGACTCGATAAGGGGCCCATATAATAATATTATGGGGTGGTGGTACTGAAGCATGGCTTTGTTTCCGATGCAGAATGGAGCTTTGTTTGTGGGGCCACCTTGCCAGTTTCAATTTGCAAATTGGGGCTTTGTGCAAAGTTTGCTTCTGTGTAATGTGTGCAACAACCCTCAGCAGTGATACCTGCTAGTAGTGTCTTAATTGAGTGTTTGTGAATATCAAGAAAATTGTGTTTTTCACTGTGGTAAGAAAAGACAACGAGGACAGCAAAAAAAAGTTTTTCAAAATCTTTGTGGCACTTTTGTTCCCTTTGCATATCAAGGAGATACTTGCCTACCACTTTGGGACCACCAAATTACCACCTAATTAGAACTTCTAACTAGTTCTGAGTCAGCAGAACAATCTTTGAGAAGTGACTGCTCCAGTGTAATAAATAAAGCAAGTGGTTAAGATTCCAAGGAATCGTGGATTATGGTCATTTTTGTCAAGATGGAATGATGGCAACAGATTGGCAGCCAGAGGGAAGGAAATAAGGGTAGAAAATAGCACCATTCTCCCCCCACAAGTTGCAAGGTCTGTTTTAAGATAAGGGACAGTGATTCTGGAAGTGGTGACACCCAGCGGCACATAGGCATGTGATTAACATACTTTGATTACTGTCAGCAGTGCTTTTCCTAGTATGGATAGGCAGACACGGCTATATAAACGATGAAGGTTGTTTGATATTCAATGGCTCCGTCCACACTGTAAGACAGAGCTCTGACTCTCATCCTGTACGTCTCTGGTTCCCGCAGAGGCCTGGTTGTGTAAACCACTCCTTTCAAGTTCTCATCTCTGAGTGCAAAAGGAATTGTCAAATCTTCGTTCACCATGAGGAACGTTGTCCTCGGGTGCATCACTCCGTCTTCAGTGTAAGCAACTAGTCGGATTAAATCCTGATTGGCAGCAATGCCAAACGGGAGGGACATAAATTTGTATTCCAAGGCATAAGGACTCAAGGCACACTCCAGATCGTTGGGTGGGCAGTTCTTGAGGCAGAACCTAAAATAAACACAACTATGAAGGCCTGGGCCATGATTGCATCAGAACAGCAATATATAGTGAAGCAACTGTGCCTTTTACCGTATTTTTTGCTCTATAGGATGCACCTTTTCCCCCTCCAAAAATGAAGGGGAAATGTGTGTGCGTCCTATGGAGTGAATGCAGGCTCCTTGGCTTCAGCGATAGCAACGCAAAGCCTCCGAAGCGCAGAGGGAGAACTCCCCCCGCGCTCCGGAGGCTTCACATTGCTTTCGCTGAAGTCTCCTGAAGCCTTCGGAGTGCAGCAGGAGTTCCTGCTGCGCTCCGAAGGCTTGCGGATAACCGCCTGAAGCCTGCAGAGCAAGAGGGGTCGGTGCACACCGATCACTCTTGCTCTCCAGGCTTCACTTCGCTGGAGAGGCGCTGCACAGTTTTCCCTCTCTGCGCAGCGCCCCTTCAGCGAAGCGGGAGGAGAAATGGAAGGGGCTCCGTTTCGCTGAAGGGGCGCTGAGCAGAGGGGGGGGGGAAAGAATTTTTTCCCCCTGTTCTCCCCCTCCTATGGTCCGGTGCGTCCTATAGAGCGAAAAATATGGTAATTCATATAGCACCACTCTCAGGTAAGAGATAAAAACCAAAGGCCTGTGATTTTATTTATTTAAAATTTATATGCCTTTTTTTGTAAAAACAAAACAAAAGCCCTTTGTTCTTCAGAAACCAGGCTCAAACTACATGTTCTGGGAAAATGAATGGGTGTTTCCTGCATCTCTGTGATAACACGTAATCGAAAAAATGAATGATGTGATGGGACAACATTAGCATCTTCCTGCATATCGCACCACTGTGTTCACCTAATGCTTAGAAGTAAAGGCAAAAGCTAGCATGATGTCACATATATCAAATACTAACGGTGAGAAGTGTGTCAGGTGTCTACATGTCTCCCAACAGCCTATAATTTGAGCCTATTACCCCTTTAGCTAAAGAAGTGTGGGCAGATTTTAAAAAATCCACTTTCTTTCAGCCAAAGAAAATGAAAAGGCAATTAAGACAAACAGAAATTGAAGAATTATTTCTTCCTCTACCAGCTAAGACCTAGCCACCAAAGATCAGGTAAATTAAATGGCTTTTTGGTGCATTCAACACATACTTAATGGAGTTCCCTGACAATAGGGAAGTAAAGAACCTCTCTAGGGGTTGTTTAAAGGTTTCCTTGAAGATCCAGCTTTGTTAAGAGGTGGAAAGGCAAGGCACACAGATATTTTAAATGTATTCATAAAACGTTACCAACATGCATATATGGTGTATGGATGGGTAAATTAAGGCAGCTTTCCTGCTGGTCATAGAGATCAGAGTGTGATACAGAGGAAGGACCCCTGGAGGACTGGCAGAACCCAGTCCATTGAATTATGCCCAGAGGTCTCTAACAGCCCCCTTGGGGGGCCAGGGGTTAGGGATAATGGGAGTTGTAGTCCAGCGACATCCAGATTCCACATCTCCTAATCCATGCATTGGCAAACTCGGCCCTCCAGATGTTTTAAATCTACAATTCCCATCATCCCTGACCACTGGTCCTGTTAGCTAGGGATGATGGGAGTTGTAGTCCCAAAACAGATGGAGGGCCAAATTTGCCTATGCCTGTCCTAATCTATAGGAGGCTATGCCAAAAGAGTCAATGAATTCTTTTGGAGCAACACATGACACAGTGTGTGCTGGTGAAAGCATAGAAGAAACTTAGCCAACACATAATTTGAGCTCTTCTGAGGTCAGAAGGAAGAGCTGCAGTGTATATAAGACTATTGCATGGACTGGACTCTTATGCAAACGTTAAGGAGATCAATCAAAAAAGCAATCTGGAAAAACTAACACGACCGAATAGGAAACATACCCGGAAAGAGGATCTCGTTGATAATTTGGCGGGCAAGGCGTATCTATACACTGATAGCTTCCTCTCGTGTTAAAGCACATACGATTTGGTCCACAGCGGATGTTCTGTTCAAGGCACTCATCTATATCTGATGGGTTATCAAAGGAAAACAACAAATAACGTCAGATAAGCAACTAATTGATTTCAGGTTATGTTTCACCCACATAGTAACAAGTAAACTCAAAACTCTCCCAGCCCATAGAAAGCAAAGGTTTCTTACCAATAATAAAAACGTAAGGCTGTACATAGGGATGGACAGAGCTTTAGGAAATAAAGCATAGAAATAAATAAGGGGCTTTTTGCTATGCAAATCTGGCATACAATACCACTTGCTTATTATAATGAAGGGCAGTTCTGCCCTTCCCAAAAGAGAACCCTGAAATGATACATTCCACAGGCATAAATAAGGACCACCATTTAATTAATTAATATCTTAAGATAGTTTCTACCTACAGTGGTCTCAACATCAGCTGCAGCAGGCTAATCTAACTTCTGCTACATGGCTTCTGTCTGCAAAGGCATTTATGAGCTGGATGGTGCAAATGTTATACTCCTCATATAATATTTCCTTTATTTTCTCACCTTGGCACGTTTTGCCATTGGGCATAACCTGATAGCCAGCTGGGCAGAAACACTGGTAACTCCCTAAGGTATTCCTGCAATCATGCTGACAAGCATCCCTGTTCTCACATTCATTAATATCTGTAAAAAGAAAAAGAGGGGGAAAGTGGGGGGGTTGAAAACATACAATATTGAAGCCAACGGACAAACTAATAATGAAAAATATATTTGATGCACATCTACAGAAATTAAATTCTTACGCAGACATAATATCCTGAACCATATGAAGGCTATGCATCGCTTTATATATTTTTATTAGATTATGCATTTTAGCAAATTTGAAGAATGCTATCCCAATCAAGATTTTTGACCTTAAGTTACATGTAGTTTTCAAGAGCTCTAAACTGTTAGACAATGAATCTTTGGATGGCTGGAAAAGTTAGTCAGTGGCTGATGCTCTGAAGGCTGGCAAGGCTTTGAATGAGCAAAGTCAAAAGTCACGCATGTCTTCTGGAAGCCACTGAGCTAATTAATTTATGGCTCCCCAGAGGCAAATCCCTCACTGGGCACAACTGCTTCCCTCACACCCTCAATGAACTCAGCTTCTTACACCCAGAAAATTAGACAACACTATTGCTGAATTTGGCAACTTTTTAGGGGGGGGGGAGTAGCCACCGTAGTAAAGCAGCAGAATTCAACTCATGAAGTCAAGATGTTGGAAATTAGAAACTAGGAGACAGCTAAAACCTTTTATTAAAAAAGTTAGGGCTTTGGTTTGAGCGAGGATATGTATTTTGGAACATCAGTGCAGGTGTTGCGGCACCTACACACGTTTTAAAAAGTGATTTGTGGGGGGGTGAGCGTTGTGCTCCTCTAGCCCTTAAGTTGACACCAGCCAATTTTGAAGCCACACTCTGGACCTCAGTCTAGCTTCTCAAGAGAGTTTCCACAAATGCCCCTGAGACAAGTTCTCATTCCATGCACTTTGAACTTTCCCCCAATCACCGGGCACATGGGTCAAAACTCTAAAATGTGAAAATACATAAATCTGCCCATCAAAGCACAAGATGGCAGCACCCTGACAAGCTTTATAAAAACTTTTTTCAACCATTTCAACCCAAAACAGACCTTATTTTGTGTCCAAGATAATGTTTTGACTGGACCACACCTGGGCATTCCCTCACTTTAGGCCCATTTCCATTGTGGTGAAGAGCAGTTGGGTGCATGCAAAGCTATCTGCAGTCAATGATGGAATTTATTCTTACCCCAAGAGGGGGGGAAAGGCGGCTGAAATACCCAGAAAGGGACAGGGGGAGACTAAATGGGATGGATATGCTCTGCTCTGCCAAAATATCTTTTCAGTTGTTTGGGGAGAAAGTGAAAGTTACATATACAGCGGTACCTCAGTTCTCGTAAGTCAAATGTTTGGATTTTCGAATGCCGAAAACCCAGAAGTAAATGCTTTGGTTTTTGAATGCTTTTCGGAAGCCGAACATGCCACGTGGCTTCCGTTTTGAGTTTTCCGTGAGTAAATGCTTCTGGAAATGCATGCTTCGGTTTTTGAACGTTTTGGAAGTCGAACGGTCTTCCAGAACGGATTACGTTTGAAAACTGAGGTACCACTGTATTGGTAAAATCTTATTATAGAGCATCTATATCATATCTGTGTGCAAAAGCAACCTAACAATAAGCTGAATGAACATCTTTATGGAATATGCATATTATGTATACATATATCTCTATACACACATACACTTGACATTTACCTATACATTTGTTACTTCTTGCCTCATAGCCTTCAGGGCAAGTCTCTCTAAAATTCCTTTTAGTCCTGGAGATGGGACCTCTGCTGTTCCTATACTCTGAGTAGGAGCTGTAGAGATTGGATGAGTGCCTGACATATTGCTGAGTTCGGTAGTTGTCTCTCACGGGGGAGAACTGTGCATAGTTATGGCTATTGTAATAGCTGCCATAATCTGGCAGCCTCTCCAATCCAGCGCAAGATTTGCCATCGCCTAATAAATGTTGTCCGGGGGGACAGATACACTTGAAGCTGCCGGGGCTGTTGGCACATTGATACGCACAAGGTCTAGGCACTTGTTCGCATTCATTTATGTCTGCTCATGGGACGCAACAAACCATGTGACGTGGGGAGGGATGGGGGGGGGAGAAACAAAACGTTAAAAAGCACATCAGTCTGCGGAACAATCTGAAATTACAAATGTGATCCTGACCTCACAAAGCTCTCCCCGCCCCCCGAGCTACACACAATGCATGTACTGGCCTTCCTGTTCACAAACATCATGCCATTAACTTGGCTGCCCAAACCTGCCCTTGACAAGCTTAGTAACACAAATGCTGTGTGACCTGTAAAAGGCAATAAATATTGAGTAAAATAGAGGCGTGGGTGAGCTTCTCATTGCTCTAACCCCCCCCCCCGGGCAAAGACAAAGCTCCTAAGTGTGTCAGGTCCATTTCCTAAGGGGGTGTTCTGAACATGCTAAGATCTGCAAACACCTATTCTGCAAAGAGAGTACTCTTTAACCTAAAACATAGGCTTTAATTCTATGCACACAGGAGTAGCCACACTGAGGACAGTGGCACTTACCGTATTTTTTGCTCTATAAGACTCACTTTTTCCCTCCTAAAAAGTAAGGGGAAATGTGTGTGCGTCTTATGGGGCGAATGCAGGCTGCGCAGCTATCCCAGAAGCCAGAACAGCAAGAGGGATTGCTGCTTTCGCTGTGCAGCGATCCCTCTTGTTGTTCTGGCTTCTGAGATTCAGAATATTTTTTTTCTTGTTTTCCTCCTCCAAAAACTAGGTGCGTCTTATGGTCTGGTGCGTCTTATAGAGAGAAAAATAGGGCACTTTTAGCATGCATGCACAGGGTTGCAGTGTAAATTTCTTCCCCTCCCTGCCATCTAAGAAACTGTAGGCTCTTGAAAACATCAACAAAGAAATAACAATGAAAAATAAGTGGAAAGGAGCAGAGAGGTGCAGCAAACTGGTTTTAAGACAAGCAGCAGTTTAGTCAGTAATAGAACCTTGAAAGAAGCTAAAGGAACACAATTGCTACGTAATGGATATCATGCTAAAATGTTTGTTAGTGAATATCCCTTCTTTTAAAAACAAACGAAGCACATTTTGCAGCATTCTTAAAAACAGTTTGTTTGGAAATTCAGGTTTGCTTTCTGTTATCGTAGCTGCTTTTCGTGCCAGACATGCAAATTTTATTTGGAAATGATACAGCACCAACAATGGCACGTTACCTAATTAGTGATGGATTCTCAAGTTATTTCCAGCTAGCGATGTTACGAGAAATCAGATAGGAGCCCTCAAAATTCTAATTTCCCTGCTTGATTTGTAGGAGAATGAAAGGGAGCTGCCCAGGCCTGCTCGCCACCCCCATGCGGCACTCAAGATAACCTTTATCAGGTAGGCAGAACTCACTTGCCCCTTAAATGAAAGAGGCAAGATGGACCCTCCTTCCGACTTGCTTCTTTCAAATGGAGATGCAGCCAGCAGGGTTTAAGCACAACTTCTCTCATCTCCAACCAATGCCACTACCTATCAGGAGCAATGAGAGTTGCAGTTAACTTGCCACAATCCCACTTGTAAGAGGTTGCTGCCAGTGCTGACACTTGCTATGTCTTATTTTGCCTTACTGAATAAAGACCCACCTTCTCAATGGGTTTTGATGCTTGAAAGCCTGCTCAGCGAGATCCAGTTTGTTACAGGGCGAATCAGTCTGCTGCTTGATAATATCTACCGTATTTTTCGCTCCATAAGACACACTTTTTTCCTCCTAAACAGTAAGGGGAAATGTGTGTGCGTCTTATGGAGTGAATGCAGGCAGGAGGCTCTGCTCTCTTTAAAGAGCTGCGCTGAGCATGTGTGGCTTTTCCGCGAGGTGGGAGAAGGGACTGACAGGCTGCCCTCCATGCCTTCCCCACCTCCCAGAAAAGCCAGCAAGAGCCGCTCTCTCTTCAAATCCCTCTTTGCTGGGAAGCCAGCAGAACAAGAGCCGGTGCGCAGCTATCGCTCTTGCTCTGCTGGCTTCTCAGCGAAGCGGGAGGAGAGACAACGGACGGGAGCAAGCAAAGCGAGAGCAGCTCACATGGCTTCTCTCCCACTTTGCGCAGCTCTCACTTTGCTTGCCCATCCCTCCTATCACCTCGCTGTAAAGCAAGCAAAGCACCTGTCCCGGTGTCTCCTCCTCCTCTTTTACAGCGAGGCAGGAGGAGGGATGGGCAACCAAAGTGAGAGCTACGCAAAGCGGGAGAGAAGCCATGTAAGCAGCTCTCGCTTTGCTTGCTTTAAAGCAAGAAAAGCGAGAGCCGCTTACATGCTCTGCGCAGAATATTTTTTTTCATGCTTTCCTCCTTTAAAAACTAGGTGCGTCTTATGGTCAGGTGCGTCTTATGGAGCAAAAAATACAGTATTTTCAAACAACAATTCTTGTTTATAAAGTTAGGAGTTACAAATAAATACCCTTTTCCTTGCTTACTTTCTGAAATTTTCCCCAGTAAACTTCATGCTTTTGGGATGAATTTTGACTGCTCTATATACCTGACGGAGCATCCTTATGCCACTGAGCTGATCGTCTTTGCTTTTGTCTTTGTTTATCCTGGGGAAGTTAAACAACATCTCTGCTGAGTGAGCCTCCTTAAATTTTGCAATCCCTGCTCTATGCTTTCTGGGAGAAGATGATTGACGTGGAGCCCAACTTGTGTATTAAGGAGAGTGCTAGCCAATTTGCATCAGGATAAAAATGTTGGAAGGCCCTGACCAACAGCCTTCCGTGGTGCCTTGAAGTTACAAAGCCAGTGGGAAGACTAAAACAAGGAGCCCACTGAGTTCAAGGCCAAGTGTAAGATGTGGGTGGGACCTGGAGGACTGAAGTTTATTTGGAGTCACAAAAGGGAGATAAAGGAACTGTGACAAGGCAGAACAAGCTGTACTGCATCCCTGCTCCCGGCTCAAAGTACATGTGATTTTGCTTGCTTGTTTTGCTTGTTTTCACATTTACAACTGAATACATGGCCGGGGGCTGGGGGCACTAATATACAAGGAAGTTTTGTCATAATATGCAGAACAGCAGCTCAGATATAAGCTACATTGCCTGGCACCAAGTACATGCAGTGCAGAGAACTAGCCACTTGTTAAGGAGCAAAGTAAAGCAAGGAACCGTGCAGAATTAAGATTCGTCCCAAATTCATCTTGCAACATGCATGCCATAGAATGCATAGCCATGATACATGCAAGCTTAGTTTTACTTGGTGTGATTTAAACAGTCACATTCCCTGGGAATTGTATGCATTTATGCTTGAAATCAGCCACTCATTTCCCCCCCCCCCAGTAAGAGGTCTTTGAGGTCTAATTAGTTGTAGCTGAAGCCTGCTGATTTCAAGCAGTAAAGCATGTGGGTAGGCGTAAGCAGCAGCCAGAATCAGATGGTGGGTACCAGAATAGCATTCATGTTTATCCGACCCCTGCTTCTAACTTACCCATACAAGGTCTTCCAATGCCATGGGATCGGTACCCTCTCGGGCACACACACCGGTAGCTTCCTCGCGAGTTTTCACATATCTGGTTGTAGCGGCACTGATGTGTACCATCCCTGCATTCATCGATATCTGACAAGGAACACAAAATCTTTAAAAGTAACTGTACTTGTATACAAACATTTAATAGCAGATATTTATTATTCACATAGACGCTAGCTACAAGGTTACCCAAAGTTGTCCCCCCACTGTATTTTATTTTGTTTGTTTTGTAATTCCTCCATTTTCATAGATGGATACTTTTCTGTCATAAGAGTGTGCTTTGCTATCCAGAATTCAGCCTCCTCTTGGGGTCTTGGATGTTAATACAGTGGTACCTTAGCTTTTAAACGCCTTGGTTCTCAAACGCCGAAAACCCAGAAGTCTGTGTTCTGGTTTCCTAATGTTTTTCGGAAGCTGAGCATCCGATGTGGCTGTCGGCTATTGTTTCTGGTGCACCTGCACCAATCAGAAGCTGTGCCTTGGTTTTTGAACATTTGACTTCCGGAATGGATTAAGTTTGGCGATTTTGTTTTTGCTATTTATTTTGCATTTTTGTTTTTCAGGATTTTTCGGCTAATTTGTTTTTGTGACTGTGTGGAACCCAGTTCAGCTACTGTTGGATTGACTGTGTGACTGCGGAAATGGATAAAAGCCCCTCATCCAAACAATGACTATCATCAGTGCAGGTAAGAAAATAATAGTAATTTTATTTTTTTATAATCTACAATACTGTCTTATTTATTTTATAGTACAGTACATTGATCATTGCTTTCATTTTATGGATCAATGGTCTCAATAGATAGGAAAATTCATGTCAAATTGCTGTTTTAGGGGTCGTTTTTAAAAGTCTGGAACAGATTAATCCGTTTTGCATTCCTTTATATGGGAAAGCGCGCTTTGGTTTTGGAACGGACACCACTGTATATGGGAATTTAGGTATCCCCTTTTTATTCATTTTTATCATATTCTTAAATGAAAATACACAGCACAATCTTTTCTGAGAAGGAATGAGGGAGATTTTTTTTTTTAAAAAAAACAACCCAATGAAGAATAAAAGCATTCTGCATGTGTGTGTGTTGTGCCAATTTCTGATTCATGTAGTTGTTTATGAGTAGAACACATGTGTATGATTTTTGGGATATGATACCCATTACAGTGGTACCTCAGGTTAAGTACTTAATTTGTTCCGGAGGTCAGTACTTAACCTGAAACTGTTCTTAACCTGAAGCACTTTAGCTAATGGGGCCTCCTGCTGCTGCCGCAGCCCGATTTCTGTTCTCACCCTGAAGCAAAGTTCTTAACCTGAAGCACTATTTCTGGGTTAGCGGACTCTGTAAGCTGAAGCGTATGTAACATGAGATACCACTGTACGTAGTTCACAAGTGACATTCACAAACATAGTGGAAGAAGAGGGATGAGGTAGAAGCAGCTGGAGATCTCCTGATTCTCTGCTACAGTCTGACAAGAATGCAGAAAAGAAGCATACATACCTATACAACTTCCATTTTCTGCTTTGGTCATTCCATTTGGACACAGATCAATGCATTTATAGCCACCTCGTGTATTCTTGCAATGCTGGTCAAGTCTGCATACATTTTGTCTGCATTCATTCACATCTTTAAGAAGACAAAAGATTCAGTAGCTAAACTGATAGCATTAAGCTCTCACCTCTTGGGCTATGAGGGCAATCCTCGTTTTACATAACTTCTCCCTCTCCCATATACTTTTGTGAAGAAATCTTTAAGTTGCTCAGAAGAAAACGGCTTACAATTTGCATGTGGCACCAAGGTCATATGATTTGACCTTTTCCTATTGCCAAGTGAAATAGATATTAACAGAGACGTACAGCAAAAGTTCACCCTGTCACATCTGACTTGGGCTGCATTTCTGGGTGTTGTAGAAACATGTTTTGCCTTTAGACGAGGGTGGAGAATTAGATCTGGCCAATGGGTCAAATGCTTACCTTCCCCATCTCCCGTTAGCCAACTGTGGCACATGGGTGGGGCTGCTGCCTGTCAATCACCTGACATCACAATTGGCCCATTTTCCTTTGCCCACATGGTTTACATCAATCCATGTGGGCAGAGACAGAGGGTGTTGCAGGCACCGCTGACCGGCTTTTGGCAGGGAGACGAGGTTGTATATCAACTTACTTTTTCACATCATAAAATATATCTTATATCTGCAATTGTAGTGCTGCAACTGTCATTAAGGCATGAGTTTGGCTTACAAAGCATGACCAGATACCGTATTTTTCGCCCCATAGGATGCACCGGCCCATAGGACGCATCAAGTTTTTTGGGGGGGAAATAAAGGGGGAAAAAATTATTTCCCCCCAGGCGCTTGTGGGACCAGCAGCGGGGAGAAGTGCTCTTCTCCCCGCAGCCCGCCTTCAGATCAGGTCCGGGGACAGTGGGGAGACGCGCTGCGCCTCCCAGCTGTCCCCGGAGCTTGTGGGGCAGGCAGTGGGGGAAAGCGCTCTTCTCCCCGCCGCCTGCCTTGAGATCAGGTCCGGGGACAGCGGGGAGACGTGCTGCGCCTCCCAGCTGTCCCCGGAGCTTGCGGGGCAGGCAGCGGGGAGAAGCGCTCTTCTCCCCGCCGTCAGACTCCAAACCACTTCGGGAGACAGCGGGATGGCGGCATTCCGCCTCCCTCTGTCCCCCGACCTTGTGGGGCTGGCGCTGGGGCTCTCCTGAAGCCTGGAGAGCGAGAGGGGTCGGTGCGCACCGACCCCTCTCGCTCTCCAGGCTTCAGCGAAAGCCTGCATTCGCCCCATAGGATGCACACACATTTCCCCTTCATTTTTGGAGGGGAAAAGGTGCGTCCTATAGGGCGAAAAATACGGTAGGTAGATCTGAGCAACAGTTAAATCTCAGCTACGTAGAGAAGTGCTAATTGGTGCCTATTGATGGGGGAGGCAGACAATGACACACAAGGTAGAGCAGGACCTCTATGGGCAAGTAGTGAGCCCTTACCCTTGCAGAAAAGAGCTTAGTAAGGGGGAGGGAGTCACAACCACTGCTGATCCTCCCCACAACCCAGGGCAAGGGCTGTGTATGGGCACTTCACTCATGCCACAGGGGGAGTATCGCTGTCAGCAGAGGGCAGCCCACAGGCTCTAGTCCTGGGCCAAAAGCGGCAGAGGAATTAAGCTGCCTGAAGAAGAAACACTCCTCTAGCACCAAGAACTGCTAAGTAAGGAACTTTCAGTCTTTCTGTCTTACAAAGCATAGCAAAAAAGATCCTTTCAATGGAATCTAGCCTTTGCAGCTGAAATTATCATGAGTGGAGAAGGAATTGAACTTCCTATGAGCCCAATCCCTGTGTAGTGTAGTGCCTAGAGCAGGGGTCCCCAAACTAAGGCTTGCGGGCCATATAAGACCCAAGGGACTCGTTTATCCAGCCCATGGCGACCCCTGCCACCCACTGCCGCCACCCGCTCTTACCGGCACTACACTGCGCGGCTGCCCACTTCTGGGTCGGAGGAGCACCAGAAATAGCTTGTGCGCAAGCGTTATTTGCGCATGTGCAAGTGTTATTTCTGGTGCACATCTGGGGTGGAGGAGGCCCGTGCACATGCACACAAGCTATTTCCGGTGCTCCTCTGACCTGGAAGTGCGCCGGAAATAGTGTGTACGCAAGCATATGGGCACACGCTCCCTTGCCCTCCGGCCCGCTGTGTGATTGGCGCTGGAGACACCAGTCTGAGGCGCGGTAAGTTTGCTGACCCCTGGCCTAGAGTGTTAGATTGGAAAAATATCAGAGAACAGCCTTACCAAAGGTGTCATGGGCTTTGAAGATGCTCAAACTCAGGACGAAAGGGAGAAACATGCTAAGAGGAAGGCACGCTTGGCAAACCGTCACCATGATCAACTCCCACCCAGAAACCTACGTCCCCACTGTGGAAGGATGTGTGGGCCCAGAATTGGCCTCCCCAGTCACTTACGGTCTCACTGTTTAAACAGTGTTCATGGAAGAAAATCTTACTCTGTTTCGAGTGATCACCAAAGAAAAGAAGAGGATTAGGAGTGGGGAAATCCAGGTTTTTCAAAGCAAACCTACTCAAGACATTTTAAAGGCAAATTGTCATTAGATTTCCAGAGGATTTTTTTTATTAGCAGGACGTAATACAGTGGTGCCCCGCAAGATGAACGCCTCGCGAGACGAAAAACTCGCAAAACGAAAGGTTTTTTCGTTTTCGAGTTGCCTTGCAAGACGAATTTCCCTATGGGCTTGCTTCGCAAAATGAAGCTTGCCCCGCAAGCTCCGGGGACAGCGGGAAGCGCAGCGCGTCTTCCCCGCTGTCCCCGGACCTCTTTTGAAGCAAGGGGTGGCAACGGGGAGAAGCAATCTTCTCCCCGCAGCCCCAGGTCCGGGGACAGCGGGAAGTGCAGCGCGTCTTCCCCGCTGTCCCCGGACCTCTTTTGAAGCAAGGGGCGGTGGGGAGAAGCGATCTTCTCCCCGCAGCCCCTTGCTTCAAAAGAGGGGACAGAGCGGCGCTTCCCCTCTGTCCCCGGACGGTCTCCATAGGAACGCATTGATTTTCAATGCATTCCTATGGGAAACCGTGCTTCGCAAGACGAAAAACAAGAAGAAAAAACTTGCGGAACGAATTAATTTCGTCTTGCGAGGCACCACTGTAGGCTTTGTCCAGCTCTCCAAGAGAACCTTTATAAACTACGTGTATAAGCCCCAGTGTCCTGAAGTCTATTTCATACCTATGCATTTTCTGCCTTTTAGCTGATATCCTGGTTCACATCCACAGTGGAAGCTTCCAATGGTGTTGAAGCAGCGTTGATTACAAGGGTTTGACTCCTGGCACTCGTTAACATCTGTTGAATAATATAGACATGATTAAACCTCTCTTACCCTGCAGACTTGGAGTGATTGTTGTCAGAGGGCAAAGCCAGACATTTGTCACCAAACAGAGGTAGTGAGATGAGGGAATTTCTTAACTTCACATAACTATTATTTCTTCCTCAGCCTAACCAATAGGTTTCTGTACAGCTTGGGGAGGCGAAGCCAGGCTGAACTGCTGGGGATCGTGTAGGATCAGGTGGCTGCGTGTGACCCCGCAAATAACACCCCCTATTTGAGGGGGGGAGTGGTCATTGTCAAATAGTGGAGTGAGCAATATCATTCAGCTGGAGTCTGGCTGATCATTTTGTGGTCTTAACAAACTATACTGGAAGCAGCAGATAATGAGATTAATGGTTAACAGTTTGAGTTCATTAGGTGAAACATCAGTGACATTTCATGCAGTTTCATTAGTTGCAAAACCCAGGGGTTGCCAGCCTTTTGCGTGGCAATTCCCGCCTCCCCCCAATTGGAATAAATAAAGACACAGGACATCAGATGGATCATTGTTTAAGGTTAATGGGCAAAAATTGGCCACAACTTTATTGGTTACAGGTAAGAGCAGTATTGGCTTTAGGCATTGGTCCTATCAGACTATCTGGCTTCAGCCTGTTAGCATGAAGACTGGAAAGGGTTAACACCAGCAGGGGGAGCCCTGGGATGCACATCACTAGGAACTCCCCCAGGGGTCACCGCTCGGGGGCGTGCTTCCATAGGTTTCAGACAAGGCAACACCCCCCAGAATCCTTTACCAGATTACCCTTAAATATTTGGGGGAGGTGATGGCGCTCCCCCCCAACACATCTACATAAAAATACCCCTACCAATGCCTAACCGCCATAACCAAGAGATGTTGTGACAATTTGCTACGAGGTAGGCGAAAAACCAAATGGCCAGTGCCAATTCGCCAGGTGGAAAAAATTCCTACCAGGCCCCTTAACAGCGACCAACCGAAGTCCGTAGCAATGTCAGAAGGAAAACCTAAAGGGAGGGTGGGTGGGAAATCGAATCTGCAGCACGGGCGAAAATGGGGAGATCCCGGGGCCGCGCCAGCCTTAAATGACCCAGATCTAACTCAGGCTGCCGGTTAGCTATCATTGCTCTAAACCATGCAAAATACTAGCATGAAATGGAAAGTAACATCAAATGACCTGTGTTTACACAGATCTGAGCGAAAGAGCACTAATGAAAAACGTCTTGCCTGCTGAGTATTCTGGAAACTGCAGAGAGATTATCAGATAATCACAAAATGGAAAGGCAGAATTTCAAAGAACATTTTAATCAAATCCTTACTGCGTTGAAGGATCCATCCTGCCCTTATAAAAAAAATGTTATTTAACGGAGTCTCATGTGATTTAATAATAATTGTTGGCAGATGAGACGGCACTATCTCCATACCTTGGCAATTTAGTCCATCTGATGTTCTTCTGAAGCCGATCCCACAGCGAACCACACAGTGGTAAGAGCCAATAATGTTTTCACAGTCCTGGCCAGCATGGCAAGAATGCCTCCCTAAGGCACACTCATCAATATCTGCAATAAAGGCAAGCCATATGTGCACTCACACATCAATCCATCATGGAAGAAACAGTGTCTATTTTATCATGAGAATATTACCCAGGTTAGTATCTTAGGGCCTGATCTGAAGGCATATATAGTGGTAAGTCCGGTTGCGGACGGGATCCATTCCGGAGGTCTGGCTGGATCCCGAAGTTTCCACAACCTGAGGACCACTTCTGCACATGTGTGCGTGGTGGTAGACCACTTCTGCACATGCGCAAAAGCGGTTAACTGCTTCTGCGCATGCAGCAAAACCCAGTAAAATACTTGCGGGTTTGCTGCTTTCGCATCCCAAAGTTTACGTAACCAGAGGGTTACATAACCGGAGGTACTGGTCAGTATCTGAATAGGACATCAGCTTTAGTTCCAACATAGAAGAAAAAATGGGATGTAAATACAGAGAATAAAAGATAAAATAACATTCATCTCTCATGTATTCTAAATACTGTCATAAAAAGACAGTGAGGCCGGTGCATGGCATCTAAAAGCAACCCTTACCTTGGCATGCTCTTCCATCTGCTGATATAGTAAGGCCTTTGGGACAGGAGCAATAATAGGTTCCTATAGCGTTGTGGCAAGTGTGGGAACATGGATTTCGAACTGTACACTCATCTTCATCTAATGATAAAAGAAAAACCACATGAAACGAGGGTGTACGGTATAGTTCAGAAACAGGAATATAGACTGGCAACAGGAAGCCTATAGGGTCTAACTAGGCTTCTGGGATTCACTACCGTTATCTTTAACAACAAAAATGAGGAAGAGAAGGACCCAGCCCCCCCCCACATTGTTAATCCTGCTCACACTACAGCGGCAATTTGAACATTCTAAAAATACTAAAGGGTTAGGAACACGGAGAAGCAAAACGAAAATTCAATCGTGTTAAAAGATCAGAATGGAAGCCTGGACCCCAAAATTCAGTTCCAGTTCTAACCCACTCTTAATATATCTGTGTGAATATATGTCAATATGTTTCCATTGGGAAAAGTCAGATTCCCCCCCCCCCCAGATAAGGGCAGGGATGGGTAATACCTAACCTGAGCTTCTCAAACCAATACATGGACCAAAACACAGCCGCTCTTTGAAATTTGCAGTTCTCTGAATTCTTGCCTTGACACTCTTGCCTTGACAAAGGTGCATGTATTAGGGAAAGTGTACCGTATTTTTCGCCCTATAAGACACACTTTTCCCCCTCCAAAAATGAAGGGGAAATGTGTGTGCGTCTTATGGGGCGAATGCAGACTCCTTGGCTTCAGCGATAGCAACACGAAGCCTCCAAAGCCTGCGCTCCGGAGGCTTTGCGTTGCTTCCGCTGAAGCCAGGAGAGTCTGCTCTTTAAGGCTGGTGGTGGGGGAAAGCAGCCCCAGAGGATGGGGGGCAGCGGGAAGGCGCGCGCCGCCTTGCCGCTACTCTCCAACCCGGCTTCGAGGCTGGCGGTGGGGAAAGCAGCGTCGCGCCGCTCTTGGGGGCTTTTCCCCGAGGAGGGAGAAGGGACTGACTGGCCGTTTCAGTCCCTTCTCCCTCCTGGTCGAAAAGCCCGCAGGAGTCACGTGGGGCTCCTGTGGACTTTTGCGGGAGGTGGGGGAATTCCGCCACCTCCCGCAAAAGCAGGGAGAAGGTCTTGGAGTAGCGCACAGGCTGCGTGCAGCCTGTCCGCTGCTCTCAGAGCTGCGGGGGGGGGGAATCATATTTTTCCCCTTGATTTCCCCCCCCTGAAAACTAGGTGCGTCCTATGGGCCGGTGCGTCCTATAGGGCGAAAAATACGGTACTTAAAAAGGCATACAGTGGTACCTCGGGTTAAGTACTTAATTCGTTCTGGAGGTCCGTTCTTAACCTGAAACTGATCTTAACCTGAAGCACCACTTTAGCTAATGGGGCCTCCTGCTGCCGCCGCATTGCCACCGCGCGATTTCTGTTCTCATCCTGAAGCAAAGTTCTTAAGCTGAAGCAATATTTCTGGGATAGCGGAGTCTGTAACCTGAAGCGTATGTAACCCGAGGTACCACTGTATTATTAGTGAAAATAACATACAAATGCATTAGGAAAAACTGCTTGACAAAATGTGTATATTAGTCAGAGCAACAAACAAAAATATATGAGAAATTCTCGCTAAAAAGCTAACAAATTTTCATGAAGATTTTTTTTAAAAAAACCAACAACCCACAAATTGCTGCAGAAAAGAAGAACTCACTATTAAGATTGGAAAAATGAGAAACCTAAATAGACAGGTTCACCCATCCCTCCTTGAGAATAACAGTTTCTGAATAAGCAACATGTTCAGCAACTTTAGCTCTAATTTACCTAAAGTGAAGTCTGGAGGAGGCATCCTAGGAGCCTGTAAAGGGAATGTGTGCTTCAAAGGGGCTTGATAGGCATGAGGGCTGCAAAGCAAGGAGCCAAGGCAGCGATCTGAGTGTTCTATACTGTATTCAGTGGCGTAGCGTTGGGGGTGCAGGGGGGGGGCCGGGCGCAACATCTGGGGGTTAGGGTTAGGGGGCGCAAATCCATGGGTTAGGGGGCGCAAATCCACGGGTTAGGGGGCGCAAATTACTTGCCTTGCCCCGGGTGCTGACAACCCACGCTACGCCACTGTCTATATTTAGTCACATTATTAGCCATATTCTTACCTGTACAATACGGCCCAGCAGAGTCTAAGCCAAACCCATTAGGACACTGGTTGCTTTGGTCTCCTGTGGATGAAGGAAGCAAAAGGATTACAGACTGACAAAAAAAAAAACACCCTATGGACATCAGATTTTTCTTTTCAAAAGTTCCCTGGGTACTTTGGTTGGAAACTTTTCTGTTTATTGTAATTTTGTTTATTTAATTGATAGGGAGGTCTATAAATGATGTAAGTAGATGAATATTCAAAACTGAATAAATGTTTATGCAGAAATGTACCGCCCTCAATAAGATTATGTTGCTTTTATGTACAACAATCGGGGGGAAATCCATCTAAAATAAAAAATTTCATTCAAGATGACAGTAAGGGAAGAACCAAAGTAAATATCCTTCCTTTCTAAAGCATAATCCACTTCAGGAAAGGCAAAACATCTCAGATTCATTTATTTGTATATAGTCATCAGACCATCAAAATAACTGGGGAGGGGGAGACTAATCAAAGTTAACGGACCCAAATGAAACTACATAAACAAAGCTAAAATGCCACATTTTCCTGGCAACTCACAAGTCCCCTTTCAAAAGATGTCCCTGTTTTAACAAATATTTTAAAAAGAATGTATACACATCTGAATAAATTTATGTAAAAACTAAAGGGGAAAAAATTAATAAAACTTTAAATTATGAATCACCCAGATAAGATGCAGCATTCTCTCTCTAAGGAATTTCCTGTCTCATCAGTTATTGCAGACAGTAATTGTGCACTCTTCACAGTTGCATTTTTATCTTGTTCACCCAGTAGATAAATTACAGCCTCTTGATTAGACCTCTACCTACTTCTCCCTAAATTTGTCCCAGGTATTGTTCTATCAGTGCATTATACAATGCATTACATATAATAGTATGTACAAGGTCTTCAATCCAATTTAAACTACTTAGAATAGGGCATGTTTTTACCATATTCCTTCTAAAACATTTAACAGCATCAGATGTAACTGGCCTTCGATAAAGGCCATCCTTTACTTAAAAGGCCTTTCATTTCTACCAAACCCTGCGTGTACCATTCCCCGCAACAATACCTTTTGTGATGGAAGCACGGATTTTAAAAGTTAGAGCTTCTTCGAGTGCATTGTATTCTGTTTCAACAGAGGCGGCCTGGAGGGTTTCCACCAGGAAGGGCATTCTTCCGCGATTCGGGTCGTAGGTAATGGTATGGTTCCAAGTGTATGGTACACTAACTCCATCTATGGTGAAGAGTCGTGTAGAGTAAGCATAGAGCTGACCAGGGCCTGTCTGAATATAATCTTCTGTATAATCCTGAAACGAATACCACACAACTCCAGATTAAGGAGACATTAAGGAGACACTTTGCCATTCTCCATGGCCATAGCGAACATTCAGGAATGGACGCAATCATCCACAGTTTTGAAAAATGCTAGATTGCTATAACGGAATTGCATTTCCCTTCCATTCCTCCAGCTTGAAAGAGCACAAGTGGAACCCAGAGTGGAAGAAAATACACAGACTACAATAAGGAACTGAAATATTTTATATTTGAGCTGTTGCTTAGTGCTCATGCAACCAGCACCAGAGGACAGACTGCTAAGAGCTGGTCTTGTGTGTCCCATGTAGGAGAAGGGATTAAAGGTAAAAGGTAAGGACCCCAGACGGTTAAGTCCAGTCAAAGGCGACTATGGGGTTGCGGCGCTCATCTCGCTTTCAGGCCGAGGGAGCGGGCGTTTGTCCACAGACAGCTTTGCAGGTCATGTGGCTAGCAGGACTAAACCGCTTCTGGCACAATGGGACACTGTGATGGAAGTCAGAGTGCATTGAAATGCCGTCTACCTTCCCGTCACAGCGGTACCTATTTATCTACTTGTACTAGTGTGCTTTCGAACTGCTAGGTTGGCAGGAGCTGGGACCGAGCAACGGGAGCTCACTTTGTTGCAGGGATTCGAACTGCTAACCTTCCGACTGGCAAGCCCAAGAGGCTCAGTGGTTTAGACCACAGCGCAACCCGTATCTCATCACATCTGTGGATGGATGCCTATCCATAGCAAAAATAAAACTAACAATATAGTGCAAAATAGTAATCAAAAGAACTTCTGGGGACAATGATCAAATAGTATACTTTGCCTACAAACACAGGATGATACGAGGATGATAGTGGTGTCAACTGACACGCCAACATTATGATGCCTGAGTGTACTGGGGAAACCTACAGACAGATAGTTTCAGTAGTGTATAGTGATGATTTACCTTTACATTAACATCAGGTGATGATTGTAACTGCAGCATGTGGCCACTGATGACAACATCCAAGAGTAAAGATCCATCTGAGTCCAAGCCACGGGCGACGTGAGTCATTCGTAAGATCTCCCCTGTGAATTTTAGTAAGAGTTCAAATGAGTGAATGCCCTCATAAGAAATCTCAAGTCAAAAATTAATTAACAAAGAACCATTTAAATTTGCATTAACTATCTTAAAGCCAACTTTAAAGGGGACCGTTGACAGTGATCATTAGAAGGCTTGCATAATTTTTAAACCTCCTATTTATCATTCGGTACTCACACCTTTAAAGGCCAAATATATGGTTCTCAAAGTAAGAGACAGGCAAAAACGTCTTCCTGCAGCTCCTTCAGTTTGAACCAGGAGGCCAAAATACTGAAAATCCAACTATGGCAAATTGTTCTAAACAGAAGCTTTGGAAGTTATGCAAAACAGAAAGCTGTTGTCCCATTTTTAACTAACCGGTAGCAAATTCCACTTGTGTCTCTCTCTTGAAAACTGCATTGGTGAGTGAAAAGCCATTCACTGCTCCTCCATTTTCTTTGGCTGTTGTCCAATAAATGGGACTCAGAATAGAAACTAGCGCTCTCATTGCTGGACCTTTAGAGGGAGGGAAGCATTGTCATATGTACAGCAACATTTGTGGGTTGGTTTCTTTGCATTTTGTATTACTTACAATATCACCTGACCTTTAATAAATTCCCTTGTTACTGATTGCATTAAATATTTTATGAAAATAGCAGAGCAAATAAGCATATACAATGGTACCGCTACTTATAAACGCATTCCGTTTCGGGGTGCCGTTTGCACCCTGAAAAATCCATAAGTAGAGCGCTGCTGCTACGCATGTGCAAAGTGCGACAAAGCGTTTCTGTGCATGTGCGAAGTGCACAGATCGCTTCTGCACGTGCGGCAAAACGCAGAAGTATACACTTCCAGGTTTGCCGCATTCGCAACCCAAAAATCCAAACATGAAGCAGATGCAACCAGAGTATTGGAATCTGCAAAGAGTTTGACAGAAAAAGCACAGCAGCCTCAAGCTGCTTGCCAGTTCTAAAAGACCTGGAGGCACTTTCTAGCCACAATCCTCTTTGAAATGGTGTGCAAGCTCATAGGTTCATTGCTCTCCTCTCTGGAGTAAGTTACATGCCTCCTCATTCACATGGTACTTTTCCCATGGAATGTACAGAGACGGAAGGGGCTTGTAAGACTATGTCAAAGGAAAAGTTGAACAAAATATGTGACGTTCAGAGGTAGCAAAGCAAAACAAACAAAAGCAAACAAACAAGCACCCCAATGTTGTCTCCTAGGCATGGGTCAGCCGGTATTTCAACAGAATAAAAACTGTGTTAAATTTGATAAGCCTAAGGAACATTTCTTAAGTATTAAAGAAACAGATGTACATACCGAGACTCCGTGGGATATTCGTAATCTTGGCTTGTATTCGTCTAGTGTCCAGATCTGGGCTATCGATTATAGTGGCATTCAGGAAAGCGATTCCAAACTCAACATCATTAATATTTCCAATGACACTTCCTCTAGCCCGTGGAGGTCCACCTATTGCCAAGGAAGTCAAAAGTTGGGGGGGGAGAGAGAATGGCCATCTGTAACATCTATTACTTTGTAACGTTTCAAAAAAAAATCAAATCAAATGTGAGTATTATTATCTAAGTGCTGATGTTGAGCCACACTGCCCCCTCTGTTTTGGAAAAAAAAATATGAAGACATAAAATGGAACAGCACAACTAAATAATGATGTTAGTAGACATCTACCAGGCTACATATCCCCGGAGGAAAAGCCAGGGGCTTTTCATGAGACATCGAGTCCTCCAAGGAAAAGGCAACTGTTGTTTAGCACTGCATGCCAATGGCAACACAACAAAGTATGGCAGGAAAGGAAACAGAATAAACTGCAGGAATTCAGGCAGGCTCTGCAAAATTATTTGGTTAGGACTTGGGCCAGAACACCAAAGTATATTAATCTTGCTGACATGTAAAACTTCTCTGTGTTCTGGTGCCACATTTTAAGGAAACAACAACTGAAAAAATATATATATACAAAGTGCTGCTAATAAGAGAGACACCTGTGTTTGTAAAAGTTTGTTTTTCAAAACATTTCTACCCCTTTTCTACATGTGTGCGCACTTTCAGGTAGGGAAACAAGACAAGTACTCGTAACTTCCCTCGGATTACGCAGCATTCTGAGCAACCGTCCAATGTTTTTAGGTTCCTTTCAGTGAAGCAGTAATAAGAAACGGTTGGATTCCTTTGCAAATATTGCTCTGGGAGTTTGAGCAGACAATTTTCAAATTGTTCCCCGAGTCTATCTGAACATATATTAAGTCAGAACGTTGGTTCATTAGGCCCAGTCACAGGTGGCAACTCTCCAAGTTGTGAGCTAAGAGAAGCAACTAACTGAATGCTTCCAATATTCCACTACTTCTCTCCCCCCCACCACCACCAAAAAAGGAGTGAAGATCAGGAATAAAAGTTCAAATGCTCGTAATACCAGGAGGTGCTATATCAGCACAGGCAGTCAGCTGGACTACTGCTGAAATGCCCTCAGTGTTACTGAGAATTTTTTGTGGGGGGAATTCGAGCTCTTCTAGGATCCCTTCCAGACACCTGTTTATTGCACATTAAATGACGCTTTGAGCTCATTGGGGTGGTCACACGAGAACCTGCTTTCAGCACTGTTTGTGCCTGAAAGTGTTTTGGGGCGGTCACACTGTTTCATTTCCAACCTGTAACTTCCTGCTGAAATCCCCTATCTTTTCATACCACAAATTTCAAAAGTTCTGGGTTATTTTCATTCTGTTATTGCTGTGCCAACCCTGGGCAGCAAGAATGGGGCAACACTGGGGAAGCATGGTGGAACAAACTAAAGCAGAATAAATCCCCCACCCAATGCACTATTATTATGTCAAAGAACACATGCAACATAAGACACAGGAGAACGTTGAACAAATTTCTAACACAGGGCCAAATTAAATTTGTTTCAATGGGGCTGGACAAGGGAGTGATAAAACTGGGACATAGCAGGCACGGAGGTAGAACTTAATCTTTTCCTCCCTCACTGTGATCCAGAGGAGAATCCCTCCCTTTGAAGGCAACCCTCCATTTGTTCCCGTGAGGATACCTCCTAGTTCAAAATCTGGTTTCAGGGGAATCTCCTGCGTCGCTGCTGTGATTCCTCAACATGATCAGCAACTCCTGCTCACTGACAGTATCGTCATTTAAAACAAACAAACAAACTTACCCATTAAATGCAAACACATTTAACATCATGTTCAGTTTGGCCCTCAGCCTAGAACAAAAACCGATGAAGAACCTTTTTGGAAGTTTCATTTCTTGTGTACTGGGATTCTGAAAACAGTTTTGCTCAGGCAGAAAATAAAGTGCCCAAGGTCCAGAATGTTAGTGTTTGTTTGTTTGTTTGGTTGGTTGGTTGTTTCTCTGCATCTGAGACACACTCTTGAGTCTGCCTACTTACCTGGACAAGCTTGAACATTACACCTGGAAATCTGAGAGTCGTCTCCGGGACAAGGTCGCCCACTGTTAGATGGGGGTGGATTATTGCACAGCCGTGATCGGGTCTGCTCTCCTCCTCCGCAAGAAGCAGAACACGCACTCCAAGGCTGCCATGGGCCCCAGTTTCCATCCACTGTAAACCAATGCAGAAGACAAGAATTAGTACTGTTTTGGTAAAGTTTCTCGTGTGTGCTCAAACGTTATGTGCTAACTCAAATGTGAGCAACCTGCTTGTAACAGGAGTCCAGGGAAGGGGATAGGAAGGGGGAAGAGGTTGAGAAATGGGGTGAATGGTACAACAGCTACACACAAACCAGGGAAGAATCATAGAAACTAGTCACAGACCATTCCCTCCCACCCAAAAAGGTACTCTTTATTACCAGTACATTAAAGTTGTTGCATACATAAATAACCTTTTTTGACACATGGGAATTTCAGTCTGAATAATCCCCAGCAGAAAGGACTCTGGGGTTTTCTTTTTGGAAAGTACTTTTAAACATTTTTTTTCAATTCATTATGGATCATTTCCCAATACTCTTTTACCCTTTTACATGTCCACCACGTATGAAAGAACATTCCCTCCATCTCTTTGCATCTCCAGCACTTATCTGATTCAGTCTTATACATCTTAGCAAGCCTTTCTTCCCAATGTCTTTGGGGTATTTTTAATAACAACAGCATAGGCATAATGCCTTCTTTGTTACTTCAGCATTTTCAGAGAATCATAGAGTCGGAAGGGTCCCTGAAGATTCTCTAATCAAACCTGCAATCTCGGCGTTATCAGCACCACACTCTAACCAAGTGAGCTAGTGAAATCGGGATTCTTGCTTTGCATATGTATGTACCGTATTTTTCTGTGTATAACACGGGGGGGGGGTTGCCCACATTTGCTGAGCTTTTCTTCAGGGGGCGGTTGCCGAAAAACGCTCACCCACAGGACCACCACAGCCAGTCGCACGCACATCGACGAAGCCACCAATCATCTGCATGCTCTCAGAAAGCAAGGGCCAATCACCCGCCAAATTGCCACAGCAGCCAATTGCCAGCAAACCTTGACGCACCCACCAATCACCAGCAAAAACGCCGCTGACAATCACCGGCTCGCGGCAGCCACCAATCACCCATCCAACCTCCCACTATTTGTGTATAAGACAACCCCACATTTTTAGCATAATTCCTTAATGAAATAACCTTGTCTTATAAACAAAAAAACATGGTAATAACCATGTACATGCTAAGGTAACTCACCAGGACAAAGCTCTATATTACACCTCTGTATCTGGGTATCAGCACCGGCGCAGGCTCTTCCCCCGTTGAGCGGACGAGGGTTGTCGCAAGTCCGGTACCTTCTCAACTGGCCACTGTTACACGTTCGGCTGCAAGTGCCCCAGTTGCTCCAAGGGCCCCAGTTACCATGCACTGCAGAAACAAAACATTTTTGAAACAGCAATACTGAAAGCCATCGTGCGGTCCAAAATAATAATTTTAGTCGACGCTGGAGAAACGTTTATGTGTTTCTAAAATTTACACTGTCTCTAGAATAGTAAAGAAGAGCTCTTTCAGGAGCCCCCTTGCATCAAACGCTGGGAGATTTATGCTTTCATTTATTCTGCATGTGGCCCACCTTTCATCCCTTGTGTATTGTGATCTGGCTGCTGCCACCAACTCTATGTATGCTTTTTGTGTCTAGCTGTATCACTATTTGCCTCCTCTCAATCTGGGGATATTGTAACATGCCTTCAGGAGCCCTGATAATGCATCTCTGCTCATTACAGGGAGGCTTGTAAGCATGTTCATCTGAACATGTTTAGAATCCCCCCTTTAGATCTTCCCACTCAGTGCAGGAAAGTCCAGGATTGAGTGGGTGTGTACAGGAGCATGGGGGCAGGGCTGGTGCAAGCCAACCACATGCTCCCTATGCAAATTGGGATATCCTATTAAGGTACACCTGAACAGGCCTACAGCGTGGATAGATTGCACTGTTGAAAAATGGACAGAGTTCCGTGAACTGATAGCAACTACAGCAACCTGGGTTCTGGGAAGCAAATGCTTATATCAACTAGCTTCTTGCTCCTGACAGCTGCATAAAGCCTTTCTTCCAATGCACAACCCTGGTCTTTAAAATGCATCCTATAATCCAGCTC
The DNA here is from genome assembly GCF_965112155.1 of Podarcis liolepis. NCBI lineage: Eukaryota > Metazoa > Chordata > Lepidosauria > Squamata > Lacertidae > Podarcis > Podarcis liolepis. The sequence continues at coordinate 90,013,872 of NC_139559.1, read as the reverse complement.
ACGAGTACATTTAATTAAAGCGATGGAAAACCATTTCAGTTATATTTTCCTGGTGGGTTAAAGTAGTGGATGTAGGCAGCAGAGACTTTGGTAAGAAACAAAGTAAAGGACTCCTGGACGGTTAAGTCTAGTCAAAGGCGGCTATGGGGTTGTGGCACTCATCTCGCTTTCAGGCCGAGGGAGCCAGCATTTGTCCACAGATAGCTTTCCGGGTCATGTGGCCAGCATGACTAAACCGTTTCTGGTGCAACGGGACACTGTGGCGGAAACTAGAGCGCACGGAAGTGCCGATAACCTTCCCACCAGAGCGGTACCTATTTATCTACTTGCACTGGTGTGCTTTCGAACTGCTAGGTTGGCAGGAACTGGGAGAGAGCAATGAGAGCTCACTCCATCACGGGGATTCGAACCGCTGACCTTCTGATTGGCAAGCCCAAGAGGCTCAGTGGTTTAGATCACAGAGCCACCCACGCAACATAAGTAGGGTAACTGGCCAAGGGACAAGCAATACATGATGTTAAATGCATCTTCGGACTTAATGGAGGGGCCCCCGGGTGCGATAATTAATGGGATCACAGCAGGCATGGAGGTGGAATTTTCTTTCCCTTCCCTGCTGCAAAGGAAAACCCTCCTCTGAAGCTGGAATTCGAAACCTCACGGAGGCCAGTAGGAAAGTACTTCCCAGCGTATTCAGGGAAGTGCAACAGAGCTTGCATATAAATGCAGACTTGCCATGGACAAATTCAATGATATTTCCAATCCATTCTTATAAATACTGTAATAGGTTAAGATCTGGTGAAGTACACCAACAACCTTGTAAAGTATAGTTTTGGGTTTCCCCCCTCCCACTTCTACACAGGTTCTGCACAACTGAACACCATGACAGAAATGCTGTTTACCTTCCTGCTGCAACGATACCTATTTATCTACTTGTACTGGTGTGCTTTTGAACTGCTAGGTTGGCAGGAGCTGGGACAGAACAATGGGAGCTCACCCTGTCGTGGGATTCGAACCGCTGACCTTCTGATCGGCAAGCCCAAGAGGCTCAGTGGTTTAGATCACAGGGCCACCAGTGTCTCCCCAAAGCAAAGCATTATAGCTATCAAGAACTATAACTTGATCTGGCCTCTGTAGGAGAAAAGCTCTCTCTGGTAACCCCAAGTTTGCCCCGCTGTTCCAATCCCAAAAGGCACTTACTGGGACAAGGGTCACTATTGCAAAAATCAACCTGCATGTCATTTCCTTCACACTTGTGTCCGCCGTACTGTGGGGGAGGGTCTGAGCAGTCTCTGGTTCTCTGTCGGGTACCACCTCCACAAGACATTGTGCAAGCACTCCAGCTGGACCAGGAAGCCCACTTTCCATTCACTGGTTTGAAGAAGAAAAAGTTTTTTTTATTTTTTTAAGCACACTTTCAAACACACCACTGAAATACGAGTTCTGTATCCAAGCCAAACAACAACACAGGCATGCAAGAATGATGTAAGCCAGAGCAGAATCTCAATGTGAAAGAGAAAAATCCAAGCTACAGGTGGCAGGGATGTTGTTTGCAGGAGAAAGGAAAGGAGAAAGGAGGAAAGGAGAAAGGAGAAAGGGAAAGGAGAGCTGAACCCTTCCCTATTGTGTGTAGAGGTCCCCGAGCCACCCCCTAAATAAATCACAATTAACACAGAATTTTTGTTTACGGTTTTTGGCATAATTTTGGCCACAACTTTATTAACATACATGGATGTGAGTGGTTGCTTAGGCATTGGTTAGGACTATCTGTCCCCCCCACCCGGGGAAAGAACCGACTTCCGGATTCCACCGAAAACCAGTAAGGGAAAACAATATTGGGGAGAAATGGAGCTGAGCCACAGGCCCTCACCTCTCCCTGCATGCTCCCAGGGGGATCCCTTGCCAGGGATACGGACAAATGTATGGCAAACCCCTGAATTCCTTTAATGGAATACTCTTGCAGCGGCAGCATTGGAGGGGCAGGCACTGCCAACCACACACACCAACCAAAAGATAACCAAAACCTTCCAAGTTGTGACAATTTGCTACGCAGTAGGCAAAACCCAAATGGCATCAGCCAATCAGCCAAATGGACAAAATTCCTACCAGGCCCCTGCCCCAATGGCAGACGACCCCATGACAGGCATAGCAATGTCAAATGCAACAGCCCTAAATTAGTGAGGGCGGGCGGGCGATCCGATGCACGCAGCAAAAGAGACTGAAAAAAACTGCATGCCAAGAATATATAACCTTCGGGCCAACCCTCTAAATGGTAACATCAAACTCTCCCCAACAACCCAAATTGGCCCAATCACAGTCATGGCCATCCAAATGGTCCTGCCCAGTAACCAAGAGGGGGTGTCCTGTTCGACCCCACCGCAACACGTGCTCTCCATGAAGGAGAACACGCTTTCTAAAAACTACCTTTCTCTTTACATTTTTATGAGACCCAGAAAACGACAATTCATTCCATATTAAACTTACCTGGACAGTCTCTCTTGCTGCAGACCTGCATCTGCGCATCAGGTCCTTCACAGTAGGTCCCATCGAACGATGGAGGAGGGTTATTGCATAGCCGTAATCTGGTGTGGGTCCCTTTGCCACATGTCTCACTGCAGGTCCCCCATGGTAGCCAAGAACCCCAGGCACCATTAACTAGAAAACAGGAAGGGTTACAATCCAAGCTGGAACTTCATTTTCTAATTCAACACCACCACCACAATTGGGTTGGAGCCAAAGGTTGCCTGAGTTGAAGGCCACCTGAACAACTGATCTTTCCTCTCCCCTCCATCCTAATTCAAAAAAGGACGGAACAGCAACACGATAGAGAAGAAAGGGGAATTCTGGTGGACGTGTCCAAAGGTGAAAGACTTCTGGGAAAAGATATATAATGAGTTGAAAAAAATGTTGAAATATACATTTATTAAGAAACCAGAAGCCTTTCTACTTGGAATAGTGGGTTTGGAATTGCCCAAGAAAGACGTTAGATTGTTTTTGTATGCCACAACCGCAGCTAGAATTTTGTTAGCCAAAAATTGGAAATTACAAGAAATACCAACAGTGGAGGAATGGCAGATGATGATGATGGACTTTTTGGAGCCGGCTGACCTGACCAGAATAATTCGTGACCAGAAGGAGGAGGAGTACCAAGATGAATGGAAGAAATTTAAGCATTATTTAGTTAAATATGTTAAGATAACATAATTAGAATCCCTTGTGAGTAACAGATAGGCCTAGGAGTTAAATATGTTAAATTGCCTAATACCATTGATAGAAGTCAATATGAAAAGGAAGAAAGGCGTTAATTGTCCAAGTAAATTTTATTGGAAAATAGTGTTGGAAAACTGCTATAATGAGCTACATGGAAACTCAGCTAGGGGGATTTGAGGAAGTCACTCAACAACGGTAACAAAAGTGGGACTATAACAGTTAGGATTAATGTTTGTTTGTTTGTTTTATATTGAAATGTTTTTTTTATTGTTGTTAAAAAGGTAAAGGGACCCCTGACCATTAGGTCCAGTGGTGGCCGACTCGGGTTGTGGCGCTCATCTTGCTTTACTGGCCGAGGGAGCTGGCGTACAGCTTCTAGGTCATGTGGCCAGCATGACTAAGCCGCTTCTGGCGAACCAGAGCAGCGCATGGAAATGCCGTTTACCTTCCCGCCAGACCGGTACCTATTTATCTACTTGCACGTTTGACGTGCTTTCGAACTGCTAGGTTGGCAGGAGCAGGGACAGAGCAATGGGAGCTCACCCCGTCGCGGGGATTTGAACCACCGACGTTCTGATCAGCAAGTCCTAGGCTCTGTGGTTTAGACCACAGTGCCACCCGCGTCCCTACTGTCCCTATTGTTGTTATGTTTGTTATAAATTTGGAAAATCAATAAAAAAAATTGGCAGGAAAAAAGAGAAGGGGAATTCATTTGAAGTTTGGTTCATATGTGCCACTTTTAACAGCCTCTCTGTATTCTCACCTGGGCATGGCCTAATGTTGCACATGATTGGCTCAACGGCGCTGCCATCACAAGGCCTTCCACCATGTTGGGCAGGAGGGTTGCTGCAAGTTCTGGTTCTGGTCTTGTTGCCTTGCCCACAGGTTTTAGAGCACTCTTCCCAAGAGCCCCATTCTGACCAGTTGCCATCCACTAAAAAGAATATATATTGCATGTGACTTGTTAACATATGTTGGGAAATGCTTTAGACCTTGGGGTTTCTAGGATGAGCAAAACCTCATCAGACACACAATGCTGCCTGCTTAAACTGGAGCGCTGGTATAGCGCGTTCTCTAATTAAATGAGAGCGTGTGTTGCGGTGTGGGACGCTGGGCCAGCCCTATGGTTGCCAGGCAAGTTAATGGTTGTTGCCTGGTACTTTGATTGGATCACCGGGTTGCTGGGGCAAATTGTATGTTGCAAATTGGGTGGGTGGGACCATAGTCTTTAAATATTGGGGCACTCTGGTTTCTCTTTCTCTTTGCACCCACCCGCCCGCCCGCCCTCTTTTCCGGTTGACCTTGCTTTGCCTGTCATGGGGTCGTCTGCCTTGGCGCAGGGGCCTAGTAGGAATTTTGTCATTTGGTGATTGGCTGTGCCATTTGGTTTTTGCCTACTACTTAGCAATTCGTCACAACTTGTAAGGTTGTGGTTAGGCATTGGTTATAAAATGCTGGTGGTGGAGGGGTCAGGATAGGCTGTGCCTGCCCCTCTTATTGCGCTGAAGGGAATTCCGTTAAAGGAATCCTGGGGCTTGCCACGATTTCGTCCAATCCCTGTCATAGGACCAGGGCCGGCAAGCCTTGGGGAGCTGCTGGGGTGAGCGGCACGGGTCCGACGCTTAGCTCAAATGATCCCCAAGTTTGTCTTTCCCTTCTACTGGTTACCGATCGGACCTTGGGATGTCAGCTCTGTCCCAGGTGGGGGGACAGATAGTCATAACCAATGTCTAAACAACCACTCACTGATTTTGTATTTTAATACAGTTGTGGCCAAAATAGTGCCCCAAAACCAAAACTAAAATTACCGTATTTTTCGCCCTATAGGACGCACTTTTCCCCCTCCAAAAATGAAGGGGAAATCTGGGTGCGTCCTATGGGGCGAGTGCAGGGTTTTGCTGAAGCTTGGAGAGCGAGAGGGGTCGGTGCGCACCGACCCCTCTCGCTCTCCAGGCTTCAGGAACACATCCGCAGCCTAGGCAGCCCTACGGGAGGTCCGGCAGAGATGTCTAGGCTGCGGATAGCAGCCTGCCGCTCGGCGGGCGGGGCGCCCTGAAGCAGAGCGCCCCCCGCGCCAGGCAGACATCTGCAGCGTGGGGAGCCTTGCAGGAGTTCCTGGCAAGGCTCCCCACACTGCGGATAGCAGCCTGCCGCCAGGCGCGAGGGGCGCCCTGAAGCAGAGCGCCCCCCGTGCCAGGCAGACATCCGCAGCGTGAGGAGCCTTTCAGGAGTTCCCGGCAAGGCTCCCCACGCTGCGGATAGCAGCCTGCCGCCCGGCGGGCGGGGCACCCTGAAGCAGAGCGCCCCCCGCGCGGGGCAGACATCGGCCAGCCCCACAAGCTCGGGGGACAGCAGGGAGCCGCAGCGCCGCCATCCCGCTGTTCCCCGACCTGGTTCTGTTTCCCCGACCTGCTTTTGGGGGGGGGAAATAAAGGGAATTTTTTTCCCTTTATTTCCCCCCCCCAAAAAAAAAACTAGGTGCGTCCTATGGGACGGAGCGTCCTATGGGGCGAAAAATACGGTACATGTTATGTGTAAAATTATTTGAGGGGTGGCCTGGGGACCTACACACGCAACTGGCAAAACTGCACGCTATTCAGCTTCTCAAGAACTCCCTCGTGCTAAAATAAACAGAATGTAATGTTACTAAGGCTGTTAAATTGGCTAATTTGGAAGTAGATTCCACTCACACAAATGAGACTTAATTCCAAGTAATCGTGTGCAGCAGAAGTGGCAACCCTGTAGAGGTTTTTGTGGCTCACAGGGACGGCCCCCAAACAATTGTGTGGTAATTCTGTGCCTTTGAAAAGTACAGTGGTGCCCCGCAAGACGAATGCCTCGCAAGACGAAAAACTCGCTAGACGAAAGAGTTTTCCGTTTTTTGAGTCGTTCCGCAAGACGAATTTCCCTATGGGCTTGCTTCGCAAGACGAAACGTCTTGCGAGTTCTTGCGAGTTTGTTTCCTTTTTCTTAAAGCCGCTAAGCCGTTAATAGCCGCTAAGCCGCTAATAGCCGTGCTTCGCAAGACGAAAAAACCGCAAGACGAAGAGACTCGCGGAACGGATTAATTTCGTCTTGCGAGGCACCACTGTAATTTATTGATCCATTACTCCCCCCCCCCCAACTTTCTCTGTGATTATTTTCCTTTCTTGGACTTGCCTAAGTGCTCTTGGGTAATTTTCCATGCTTTTAAATCTGTTGGGGCTTCTTAACACACACACCCCTGAAGTGCCTCATTCTTCCTTCCCCTTTTCTTTCTTTCTGCTGTTTCCAAGTATACTATTAATATTATTTTTATGTATTCTTATTTATTCAATTTATACACCGCCCTTCATCCAAAGATCCCAGCACATCGTTAAGAACATAATTTATGCAGCATAATTAAAAAAAACATTATACACAGTGTAATGATAAAATAATCATAACAACAGCCCTCCACATACATTTAACAGGCCGTAGATTACTTAACAGCATTACAGCTTAGCAGCTTGTGGTGCCTTCTGATGCTGATGATTAATGATTATCGCCAAGTGCTGCCAAAGACATCACAGCCACAAAAACAAGGCAGCCAGCAGTTGTGAGTATTGTAATGAAAGAATTAAATTAAACCAGGGAAGAGACGTGGAGGACATTCAACACTACGTATTTGTTACAATGCCCTTTATATACACCCCCTAGACAAAAAATTCCTCAGTTACATCCTCTGCTCTCTTTCCAGCTGAACGCCCCTTGAGCAAATCTCTATTTTACTGGCTGGCAATAATATATTTATTACTGCACGGGTTGCAAAATTTGCTTTGTCTGCAATTAAGTTGAGAGCTAGGCAGCAAGGCAAGTATCATAAGGGGGAGTGTGAGACGTGGAGTGCTTAACTTATGCAAGAGTGATTTTTGCATTTGTGTATGTTTTGCTGTTGTTGTACAGTTTTAAATCAATGATTCGTATCCTACGCATTGTGACCGTAGCTTTTAGCAATAAAGATTCACTTCACTTCGAACTAGGGAAGAGGAACCATGTTGGTCCATGACTACTGACTTCCATGCGGCCCTCGGTTGAAATCCAAATTTACCTGGGCACAGTTTGTTCTGACAGCTGCGCATTTCATGATCGGGCTCCATGCAGCGTCGTCCGCCATTTGCGGGAAGCGGATTGTTACACAGGCGTATCCTCTTCTGAACACCTTGACCACATGTTACACTGCACGGCAGCCAGTCAAGCCAGTCAGAAAATCCTCCATGCACTGGAATAAAACAATTTCATGTATATCATTATCATTAGAATTTATATATCGCCCTATACCCGAAGGTCTCAGGGCGGTTCACAGAAAAATATCTTAGTCGATATTCCTCTCACCATCAGACAAGTATATTTTATTGCTTTCTGAATCTTAAAACCCCCTAAAAACTCAGTCTTCATTTGGTAGGCCCTGCCCCACAACTGGAGATGGACTTCACATAAGGAGAATTACAACTGTGAATTATTGCTGTTTCTTTGTATTTTTTTCTCAAAGAAGGAAGAGAAATAGAAAGATATGTTAAGGAAAGAACAAAAGAACGAACGAAAAAGAAAGAAAGAAAGGGAAAGAGAAAGAAAGAAAGAAAGAAAGAAAGAAAGAAAGAAAGAAAGAAAGAAAGAAAGAAAGAGAGAGAGAGAGAGAGAGAAAGGAAGGAAGGAAGGAAGGAAGGAAGGAAGGAAGGAAGGAAGGAAGGAAGGAAGGAAGGAAGGGAAAGGAAGGAAGGAAGGAAGGAAGGAAGGAAGGAAGGAAGGAAGGAAGGAAGGAAGGAAGGAAGAGTTAATGGCTTGCAAATGCCTAAGACCATTCCTTCTGCAAAGCCAAGTAGGTTCATAATAATAGGCCCAGCATATGAAAATAAGGAAGACCAATGGCCTAAGTAGTGTCCCGATATTGTACCTTCTAGGGCAATGCTTCTCAGTGGTCCCCTAGCAAAACCCAACATGCATTCGGATAGCATTATTGTACAGAACGAAGGAGCTGCAAATAGAAAAGGTGTTCCCTCTCTTAGCTTCTTTGTTAAAGAGCATACAAACTTCTGAATCCCGTAGAGCTCCTCACCGGGGAGAACGAAAAGCTAGCCTAGACGTCGCACCCACCTTGGACAATGAGTGGAACTTTGACCAGGACAGATCCCATGAGGTTCCTAGCTACGCACTCGTATTCCGAAGTATCCTTCTTGTGTGCGACTGCAATAAGCAAGGAGCCATTAGTCAAGACAGTCATTCGGTCCTGACTAAGGAGAGGCCGGCCTTGACGAGACCATTCGATGGTCGGAGTAGGTTCTCCTTCCGCTTGGCAGTTCAGCATCACTGTGGTTCCAGCATCAACAATCGTCTCTACTGGCTCAATTGTAATAACAGGTGCACCTAAGATAAAAACAGAATGCTTCCGGGTTTGCTGATTTCAGCAACAAATCACTGACAAATCAAGGACCTGAAGGAGCATCTCCACACCCATCGTCCAGCCCGGACACTGAGGTCCAGCTCCGAGGGCCTTCTGGCACTTCCCTCACTGTGAGAAGTGAGCTTACAGGGAACCAGGCAGAGGGCCTTCTCGGTAGTGGCGCCTGCCCTGTGGAACGCCCTCCCACCAGGTGTTGAGGAAATAAACAACTAACTTTTAGAAGACATCTGACATCTGTATCAGGAAGTTTTTAATGTTTGATGCTTTATCAAGTTTTTAATATTTTGTTGGAAGCCGCCCAGAGTGGCTGGGGAAACCCAGCCAGATGGGCGGGGTATAAATAATAAATTATTATTATTATTACTTCCCCTGTTCCCACCTCTCTGCAGTATGTAAGTGGTAACTTGCAGCATCTGTCATTGGTCAAAGAGAGTGGGGTGCCTACATTGTCTATCCTGACCAGTGGCCAGAAAAACATATAGCCACCATATTGACCCTGGTGACTTCACTTTCCACCAGGAATCATGGGGTTTGTAACTCAGCTCCCGTGATCCTTGGTGGGAAAAGATGCTGCCACTCCCACTATGTCGACAACATACTTTTTTCTTTTTCTTTACAGCTTGGTCATTTGTTAAGGAAAACAGACCCTGTCAGTGTCCCCTATCTTTGATGGAGGCCTTCCCCCACCTCTTACCTTGGCCTCCCTTGTCAAGGTACCATTTTCCCCACGAATGAGAGAACTGGGGGACCGGGTGAGAACAAACTTGAGGCAAAGAACATGTAGATCCAGCTTCATTTATTAAGCTCACTAGTTTACCATGGCAAGTGACTACTTCTTAGGCTAACCAGTTTCATTGCGAAGAGACTACAGGCCAATCTTACACTTAGTAAAAAGGGACCCCCTGACCATTAGGTCCAGTCGTGGCCGACTCTGGGGTTCCGGCGCTCATCTCGCTTTACTGGCTGAGGGAGGCGGCATACAGCTTCCGGGTCATGTGGCCAGCATGACTAAGCCGCTTCTGGCGAACCAGAGCAGCGCACGGAAACGCCGTTTCCCTTCCCGCCGGAGCGGTACCTATTTATCTACTTGCACTTTGATGTGCTTTCGAGCTGCTAGGTTGGCAGGAGCAGGGACCGAGCAATGGGAGCTCACCCCATCGCGGGGATTCGAGCTGCCGACCTTCTGATTGGCAAGTCCTAGGCTCTGTGGTTTAACCCACAGTGCCACCTGCGTCCTTACACTTAGTAGTGTGCAGCAAAAAAGCACTTATTTTTCTTTAATTGCAGCTGAAGGGGAACCCTGATTATTATAACACCGGTCTTGAAAGACCTACATTGGCTCTCAGTACGTTTCCGAGCACAATTCAAAGTGTTGGTGCTGACCTTTGAAGCCCTAAACAGCCTCGATCCAGTATATCTGAAGGAGCGTCTCCACCCCCATCGTTCTGCCCGGACACTGAGGTCCAGCTCCTAGGGCCTTCTGGCGGTTCCCTCACTGCGAGAGGCCAAGTTACAGGGAACCAGGCAGAGGGCCTTCTCGGTAGTGGCACCCGCCCTGTGGAATGCCCTCCCATCAGATGTCAAAGCGATAAACATCTACCTGACATTCAGAAAACATCTGAAGGCAGCCCTGTTCAGGGAAGATTTTAATATGTGACATTTTAGTGTATCTTTCATCTTTGTTGGAAGCCGCCCAGAGTGGCTGGGGAAACCGAGCCAGATGGGCGGGGTACAAATAATAAATTATTTTTTTTATTTATTATTATTATTATTATTATTATTATTATTATTATTCAGACCAAGGAGAATTATCCCTCTTGCACTGTGCAGCGCCACTGAATCATACCTGCCTCCTTTACCAATGAGACTTAGGGGGGAAAGAAGAATATGCCATTTGGCCCTATAACACTGTATTGACTAAGGCAAAGATAGAGAGGTCCATGGGTCAAATAAATAAGCCTAGTTTTAACTCATGCAGTAGGTACGTCCAAGTGTAAAATTTAGAACTCTCAACACATATAGTGTGAATATTCTTGTGTGGCTTACTGTGCAATGTCAGGGTTACGCGGTGTTCGACAACGCCAGCATCGTTTGTAGCTACACATGCATATTCCGCAGCATCTTCATTCTGAAAAGAAGTCAGCATGTTGACAGATAAGCAATCCAATAATTTTTATTCTATGTTGATTTGCAGTACATTAAACCCAGCAATGTCTTAGAAATTGTATAATATATACAGAAACCAGCAGGGATTCAGTAGGATGGAAGTTAGTGGCGGTGGTAGTGACAGTAAAAGGTAACGGTAAAGGCGCCCTGGAAGGTTAAGTCCAGTCAAAAAAGTCCATAGTCAAAAAAGGACTATGGGGTTGCGGCGCTCATCTTGCTTTCAGGCCGAAGGTACTGCCGTTTGTCCACAGACAGCTTTCCAGGTCATGTGGCCAGCAGGACTAAAGTGCTTCTGGCGCAATGGAACACTGTGACAGAAACCAGAGTGTACAGAAACCGTTTACTGCCCCGCCGGAGCAGTACCTATTTATCTACTTGCACTGGTGTGCTTTCGAACTGCTAGGTTGGCAGGAACTGGGACAGAGCAATGGGAGCTCATCCTGTTGCACAGATTCGAACCGCTGACCTTCCGATCGGCAAGCCCAAGAGGCTCAGTGGTTTAGACCACAGTGCCTCCTGCGTCCCGGTAGTGGCAGTGCCGTCTCCTGTGTGTAGGGTGGAAGGGGGCTGCATAATTAAGCACAATTAAGCAGAAGCACTGGGAAGTACGCCAACTGCAGGTACTCTGCTGGCCTTGGCAACACCCTATATCATGGGTAGGCAAACAAAGGCCCAGGGGCCGAATCCGGCGCAAACGCCTTCTCAATCCGGCCCATGGACAGTCCGGGTATCAGCGTGTTTTTACATGAGTACAGTGGTGCCCTGCAAGACGAATGCCTCGCAAGACGGAAAACCCGCTAGACGAAAGGGTTTTCCGTTTTTGAGCTGCTTCGCAAGACGATTTTCCCTATGGGCTTGCTTTGCAAGACGAAAACGTCTTGCAAGTGTTCCGATTTTTTTTTGCTTCCCCCCCTTTTTTCTAAGCCGCTAAGCCGCTAATAGCCTTTTAGCCGCTAATCCACTAAGCCTTTAATAGCCGCTAAGCCTTTAATAGCCGCTAAACCGCTAATTCCGCTAAGCCGCTAATAGGGTTGCTTCGCAAGACGAAAAACCACTAGACAAAGAGACTCGCGGAACGGATTAATTTCGTCTTGCGAGGCACCACTGTAGAATGTGTGCTTTTATTTAAAATGCATCTCTGGGTTGTTTGTGGGGAATAGGAATTCGTTCATTATTTTTTTTCAAAATATAGTCCGGCCCCTCACAAGGTCTGAGGGACAGTGGACCGGCCCCCTGCTGAAAACGTTTGCTGACCCCTGTCCTATATCTTTTGTGGCAAGGAGGGTGGCCTGTTCAGATTTCTAGTGGCAAAAAGAAGGGAACCCTCTCCCCCTCCCCCCCAGTGCTGTGTGCTTTATGGCTGGATCACAAGTGCATTGACCTTTTTATGCCAAATTCCTGAGAAAGGCTCTAATGGCAGCAGTATGTTAGGAAGTGCATGTGCATTAAGTGTGTTGACTTAATGTGTCGGGGGTGGCATCTGAGTCCCCTAGTGACAGCAGGACTTGTGGACTGACTCAACTGAAAAGGCAATTTGAAAACTTTTATCTGCAATGTTATATCTGTGACATACAGAGTTTTAACACTAGTTTTTATCTAGTGTTTCTAAGTCACCCTGGGAGGGTTTTGCCTTGAAGGATGGCATATAAATTCCTTAAATAAAGGAGTGAATTGTGCAAGTTGTGTTGTGTGGTGCCATGATATAACAATAGCTCAGGAGGCAGCCTGAGAGGTTAGAATGGAAACGATAAGATTCCCTTTTCAGCAGAGTAGTGCACGGCCACATACACATATAAAAATGCACTGCAACTATATGTAATGCAGAAAAGAGATTTGTATCAGTTATTAAGAACAGACCTGCAGTCTGTGTTTAATTCACAGCCTCTTGGGTTGATAATGAAGATAAATCAGATCTCTTTGAAAGAAGGGTGCAGTGGCGTAGCGTGGGTTGTCAGCACCCGGGGCAAGGCAAGTAATTTGTGCTCCCTAACCCGTGGATTTGCGCCCCCTAACCTGTGGATTTGCGCCCCCTAATCCTAACCCCCAGATGTTGCGCCCGGTGCGGCCGGCCCCCCCTGCACCCCCCACGCTACGCCACTGGAAGGGTGGGACATTAACACGACTGACAAGCCTGTACAACTAATCAGCAGAAGAGGTCTCAGTAAAGACTTACAACTGTGCCATAGATAGCAAGGGATCCGTTGCTGAGTTGTCTGATCCGGTTGCTGATCTGAATGCCAGCTCCTTTTTTGCTCCACTGGATCACTGGAGGTGGATCTCCTCTGACTTCACAGTTGAGGATAGCATTGCCACCCAAGGGCTCAATCCGACTGGAATGATAATCTCCCATGAAGACTGGAGGTTCTGGAAAAATAGTTCAAAAGTTAACGATGTATAAAATAAGAGTGGAAATGAGAACCAAAGCCAATATATTGAGGGAACTCAACATGAATTTAAAGCAGCAAAAATGCCGATGTTAAAACTTCAAAATACAGTGAAAATGGAATGAATCTGAATCTAGTTTTGTGAATGTGGAGCCCCTTCAGCTGTTTTTGAGTTCATTAATTTTGATTGCAGAAAATTCACGTAGTTTAAAATGAATTCTTAATCCAGATTCAGCTCTAAATTAGAAAGAGGTTTCGTCTGCATACTCGTTTGATACGAGTCAGGCACTTTTTATTTTCATAAGTTAGACAGGCCATGTCCATTCATTCCCCTGACCACCCATGATGCTGCTTTTAGATGGAGTGTGAAATGATTCCCAAACTTACCAGTAATACATACCTTTAACGTACACAAATCCAAGAGCCTTGATAGCACCAACTACATTTTCCGCCGTACACACATAGGTTCCCGAGTCCTCTTTGGACACTCTTTCAATGACAAGCTGGCTAAGTCCATTCACATCATCGTATTGTGCTAGCAGAACAAGAGGAGAACGACAAAGAAAAAGAAAACCCAACAAAATCTAAAGACTCAACAGAACACACATTTTACATGCATAGCTTGGGGGTGTTCAGTATCCCAATATGCTAGGAGATACAGCTTTACGGGAAAAGACAGCAGGTGGAGATACCGTATTGGCCTGAATATAAGCCTCGCTTCCCCCCGCCCTGCCCCCCAAATCTGACCGTGAAAAGTTAAAGTGCGGCTTATATTCGCGACCTTACGGTATGCAGCCAGGAGCGCGGGGCAAACAGCGCCAGGAGCACAGCAAAGCACATAGTCCCCCCCCCCCGTCCTTTCCCCCCAAGGCTGGGAAGGGAAAGAGTAAGAGAAAGGGGGAGGGTTGCTGGCAACACAGCATGGCTCCCCCAAGATGCAGCCAGGAGAGCAGCGAGGAAGGGAATGGCTTATATACGGGTATTTTTTCTCCCCCCCCTCCAATTTTAAAGGTGCAGCTTATATTCGGGTGCAGTTTGTATTCAGGCCAATACGGTACTTGTTAACCATGCCATCTTTCTGCCTGCAATTCTACTGGAATGTTGAGGTTGCTTAGGACTTTTCAGGTTGCTTTGAAATTACATAACTCCTCTGCAATAAAGAGATACCTAAGCATGCCGATCTTTTGCTGTTGTGCTCATTTCCTCCTAGCGGGTTTCCCGGGGCACCCAGTTGGGTCTGGTGCAGCGGGGCTGGGTTCACCCTACGTTCCTTACATAGAATTGGAGAGTTGGAAGGGATCCTGTGGGTCACCTAGTCCAACCCCCTGCAATGCAGGAATCTCAACTAAAGCATCCATGACAGACCACCATCCAATCTCTGTTTAAAAACCTCCAAGGATGCGGCAGCTAAAAAAGCCAATGCAATTCTGGGCTGCATCAATAGGAGTATAGCATCTAGATCAAGGGAAGTAATAGTGCCACTGTATTCTGCTCTGGTCAGACCTCACCTGGAGTACTGTTTCCAGTTCTGGGCACCACAGTTCAAGAAGGACACTGACAAACTGGAACGTGTCCAGAGGAGGGCAACCAAAATGGTCAAAGACCTGGAAACGATGCCTTATGAGGCTAAGGAACGGCTAAGGGAGCTGGGCATGTTTAGCCTGGAGAAGAGGAGGTTAAGGGGTGATATGATAGCCATGTTCAAATATATAAAAGGATGTCACATAGAGGAGGGAGAAAGGTTGTTTTCTGCTGCTCCAGACAAGCGGACACGGAGCAATGGATTCAAACTACAAGAAAGAAGATTCCACCTAAACATTAGGAAGAACTTCCTGACAGTAAGAGCTGTTCAACAGTGGAATTTGCTGCCAAGGAGTGTGGTGGAGTCTCCTTCTTTGGAGGTCTTTAAGCAGAGGCTTGGCAACCATATGTCAGGAGTGCTCTGATGGTGTTTCCTGCTTGGCAGGGGGTTGGACTCGATGGCCCTTGTGGTCTCTTCCAACTCTATGATTCTATGATTCTAGGAAGGAGCATCTATCAGCTCCTGAGGGAGATCGTTCCACTGACAGCTCTCACGACCAGGAAGTTCTTCCTGATGTTTACTCATAATCTCCTTCCTTGCAGCTTGAAGCCACTGGTTCCGGCCCTACCCTCCAGAGCAGCTTGCTCCATCTTCTATGTGGCAGCCCTTTAAAAATTTGATGATGGCTATCATATCTCCTCTCAGTCTCCTTTTTCCCAGGCTAAAAACACCCAGCTCCCTCAACCGTTCCTTACAATATAACTTCTACACACTGAGCCACACTTTGCTCTTTCCAATTGCCATGTTGTCTCGATTCCATTCTGTCTTATAAAGTGTTTTTTGTAATTCAAAAAGATACCTACTTTTTTTTTTTTTACCTACACAAGCTGATATGAAAAGAAACCATCACCTAACTCATTTCGTCTTAGGAGAGCAACACACTGTATCAGATATCTCATGTGCACATGCTTATTCCATGTCAGGAATTCAATTTTTGTGAAAGTTCAAAAAGCGATGAGAAACCTAGACAGCATCTTAAAAAGCAGAGACATCACCTTGCCGACAAAGGTCCGTATAGTTAAAGCTATGGTTTTCCCAGTAGTGATGTATGGAAGTGAGGGCTGGACCATAAAGAAGGTTGATCACCGAAGAATTGATGCTTTTGAATTATGGTGCTGGAGGAGACTCTTGAGAGTCCCATGGACTGCAAGAAGATCAAACCTATCCATTCTGAAGGAAATCAGCCCTGAGTGCTCACTGGAAGGACAGATCCTGAAGCTGAGGCTCCAGTACTTTGGCCACCTCATGAGAAGAGAAGACTCCCTGGAAAAGACCCTGATTTTGGGAAAGATGGAGGGCACAAGGAGAAGGGGACGACAGAGGACGAGATGGTTGGACAGTGTTCTCGAAGCTACCAGGATGAGTTTGACCAAACTGCGGGAGGCAGTGGAAGACAGAAGTGCCTGGCGTGCTCTGGTCGATGGGGTCACGAAGAGTCGGACACGACTAAAGAACAACAAAACCTGTGTTTTCTAGGTACAATCCAGTCCTTTGATGTACTAACCTGGGATGATATTATTGTTAAAAGTCCATGAGATTTGTGGCACAGGAACTCCAACTGCTTTGCAAGTTAGCTGAAGTCGTTCTCCTTTATTTAAAGCTAAATCTCCAGGGAGCTCAGTAAAGGTTGGCAGCACATGGACGGTTAAGTTGACGGTGTGGGTATCTTCACCAGCAACATTACTGGCAATGCAGGTGTAGCTTCCAGAATCTTCAGGCTGTAGGAAGGAAATAAAAACATTTAATGGGGGGGGGAATATGCTGTAATAAAGATAATGGTCATTTGGACATAGGAGGCATCTCAGAAAGAAAGCATTTGACTGAAGATTGTACAGTGGTACCTCGGGTTACATGCGCTTCAGGTTACATACACTTCAGGTTACAGACTCCGCTAACCCAGAAATATTACCTCGGGTTAAGAACTTTGCTTCAGGATGAGAACAGAAATTGTGCGGCGGCAGCGGGAGGCCCCATTAGCTAAAGTGGTGCTTCAGGTTAAGAACAGTTTCAGGTTAAGAACAGACCTCTAGAACGAATTAAGTTCTTAACCCGAGGTACCACTGTATAGGGATTTGAATCACTCCATCATTGGGTCTCTGCTTTCAAATGCTGCATTGATTGATTGATTGATTGATTGATTGATTGATTGATTGATTGTATTTATTCATTGCTTTCTACAAAAATGTTGCAAAGCAACTTGCAACCCCCAAGAGCAGATTTAGGGGAGCACACCAGGTGGGAGTGGGGATGTGGAAAAGTCCTGCTGTGTGAGTGGAACTCATTCTTCCACTAGTGCAACAACTGAATTGAATCCTGCTACAGTGGTACCTCGGGTTAAGAGCTTAATTCGTTCTGGAGGTCTGTTCTTAACCTGAAACTGTTCTTAACCTGAAGCACCACTATAGCTAATGGGGCCTCCCACTGTTGCCGTGCCGCCAGAGCACGATTTCTGTTCTCATCCTGAAGCAAAGTTCTTAACCTGAGGTACTATTTCTGGGTTAACAGAGTCTGTAACCTCTGTATTTCTTTCTTTTTTGACATAATGCATTGCCAGGTTCCGAGTGATGCAAAGCATAACCATGTACAGTGGTACCTCGGGTTAAGTACTTAATTCGTTCTGGAGGTCTGTTCTTAACCTGAAACTGTTCTTAACCTGAAGCACCACTATAGTTAATGGGGCCTCCCGCTGTCGCCGCGCTGCCAGAGCACGATTTCTGTTCTCATCCTGAAGCAAAGTTCTTAACCTGAGGTACTA
Source organism: Podarcis liolepis (assembly GCF_965112155.1). NCBI lineage: Eukaryota > Metazoa > Chordata > Lepidosauria > Squamata > Lacertidae > Podarcis > Podarcis liolepis. Next base: position 89,996,359 of record NC_139559.1, on the reverse strand, counting down.
TTTCTGGGTTAACAGAGTCTGTAACCTGAAGCGGATGTAACCCGAGGTACCACTGTATTTCTTTCTTTTTTGACATAATGCATTGCCAGGTTCCGAGTGATGCTGTTTAAACGGGGGATAAGGTCCCATGGCAAAGCATAACCATGTACAGTGGTACCTCGGGTTAAGTACTTAATTCGTTCCGGAGGTCCGTTCTTAACCTGAAACTGTTCTTAACCTGAAGCACCACTTAACCTGAAGCTAATGGGGCCTCCTGCTGCCACTGTGCCGCCGCCGCACAATTTCTGTTCTCATCCTGAAGCAAAGTTCTTAACCCGAGGTACTATTTCTGGGTTAGCGGAGTCTGTAACCTGAAGCCTCTGTAACCTGAGGTACCACTGTATCCTCCTAGTAGTAGAGCCGTCAGCTGACAACCCAGCCTCCTTTTTTCTTCTGTCCCATAGCCATAAGGGTGTGACTTGTGCTGTCATCCTCCTTTCCAGGGCCATTATTAACACACACACACACACACACACACACACACACACACACACACACACCTGCAATGTGTGCATATGTAACCTGAAGTGTATGTAACCCGAGGTACCACTGTATCTATAATGAACACAGTATTAGCCTTATATCACAATGCTACCATTGGGTCCATACTCATGGACTACCTACAGCTAAACATAGCAGGGTATCTTTGGCTCAAGAAACCTACAAATCACACACTTTCAGGTTGGGCAAGTTGCATGTCTATCAGCCTGTGGCTACCTCAGTCAAATGCTTACCATAGCATTATCCACAATGAGATCTCCATATGACAGAGCAGTGTATTTTCCCACCATGCTCATTAAAAGTTGGCCCTCTTTCTTCCAATTCATGGATGGCGTTGGCATTCCATCAGCAACACACGGCAGAACCACTTGGGCATTTTCTGCAACTGTGTAATGGGCTTCTGTACTGCGTATCTTAGGTGGAACTGTAGGGAGATTTTTTAAGAAAAGAAAGAAAACAATTAATTACACATGTCCTTAGGAATCTACAGAGTTGGGTGGGAAAAACTCTGGAAAAGTGATCTGAAGTTCACAGCATGTTATTCTTTGAAGGAGAACTATTTGAAACTGATTTACAGATGGTATTTAACTCTGAGCAGGCTTGCTAAGATGTAGTATAAGACTGAATCAGATAAGTGCTGAAGATGCAAAGAGGTGGAGGGTATGTTCTTTCCTATGTGGTGGACTTGCAAAAGGGTAAAAGAGTATTGGGAAATGATCCATAATGAATTGGGGGGAAATGTTTAAAAGTACTTTTGCTCCCAAACCAGAGTCCTTTCTGCTGGGGATAATTCACACTGAAATTCCCAGGTGTCAAAAAGGTTATTTACGTATGCCACTACTGTGACCCATGTTTTGTTAGCTCAAAAATGGAAAACAAGTGAAGTCCCAACCAAAAAAGAATGGCAACTTCAGCTGTATGAGGATATGGGGAACAGCTAATTAAAACTGTGAAGAACCACCAAACCTGGTTCCATCCATCATACTTGCTTCCACCGTGATTAATAGCCAATGCATGTTCCCCATTTCCAGCTCTGCTTACCAAGCACGGTGAGCTCCATGCTCGAGCTGCTTGCTCCAGCCACGTTGGTAGCCGTGCATGTGTAACGGCCGGTGTCGCTCGGATGAGCAAAGGCAATCTGCAAAGACCCCAGGCTGAGGATTCTCTGCCTCATGGACTCTGTGACCTGTTGTCCATCTTTATGCCACACGATCTCAGGAGCCGGATAGCCATCTGCTTCACACAACAGTGTGGCAGGCTTATCCAAAACCACCACGTATTCTTCCGGGTGAGATCTGATAGCTGGAGGAACTGGTAGACAATGAATCAATTGTTTTAATCGGCAGTGCTAGAAGACAGTGGGACAACATTCCCTATACTACAGTATTTTTCGCCCCATAGGACGCACCGGCCCATAGGACGCATCAAGTTTTTTTGGGGGGGAAATAAAGGGGGGAAAATTATTCCCCCCCCCCGGCGCTTGTGGGGCCGGCAGCGGGGAGAAGCGCTCTTCTCCCCACTGCCCGCCTTCAGATCAGGTCCGGGGACAGTGGGAAGCCGCGCTGCGCCTCCCAGCTGTCCCCGGAGCTTGCGGGGCAGGCAGCGGGGAGAAGCACTCTTCTCCCCACCGCCCGCCTTCAGATCAGGTCCGGGGACAGCGGGAAGACACGCTGCGCCTCCCCACTGTCCCCGGAGCTTGCGGGGCTGGCGGCGTGGTCTCCCCGCCGTCAGCCTCCAAACCACTTCGGGAGACAGCGGGATGGCGGTGTTCCGCCTCCCTCTGTCCCCCGACCTTGTGGGGCTGGCGCTGGGGCTCTCCTGAAGCCTGGAGAGCGAGAGGGGTCGGTGCGCACCGACCCCTCTCGCTCTCCAGGCTTCAGCGAAAGCCTGCATTCGCCCCATAGGACGCACACACATTTCCCCTTCATTTTTGGAGGGGGAAAAGGGCGTCCTATAGGGCGAAAAATACGGTACTCCACAAACTGTTGCTTCCCCAAGCTGTCTCCATCTTCTAACCCTATTGATCACTGTGCACCAGGCACCTGATTTTTCATTTCATCTCTTTTTCTCAAGGGCAGGGGACAAAAGCAGGAATTGTCTGGAGAGCTATACAGTCATACCTCGGGTTACAGACGCTTCAGGTTGCGTTTTTTCGGGTTACGGACGTGCCGAAACCCGGAAGTACCAGAATGGGTTACTTCCGGGTTTCGGCGGTTGCGCATGCGCAGAAGCACTAAATGGTGCTTTGTGCATGCGCAGAAGCGCCGAATCGCAACCCATGCGCAGAAGCGCTAAATCACGTTTTGTGCATGCGCGGAAGCGGCGAATCGCAACCTGCGCGTGTGCAGACATGGCACTGCGGGTTCCGAACGTGCCTCCCGCACGGATCACATTCGCAACCCGAGCATCCACTGTATTCCTGGTTGTTCTCTTTTTCCCCCTTGTTGAGGCTCTAATGACGTACTTCCTAGGGAAGGTTAAGAAGATAAAGGTCACTTCACAAGTTTCATGCAGCTCCCGGCAAGAAGGAGGGAAATGGGAGAGGAGGTAGCAGAAAGAGAAAAGCAGGTGGCCTCCCCTATCCATGCCCCCCTTTTGGACTCCTGACCCTGACAAATTACATACCAAGAGCCCTGCGGGATTGAGCCAGAAATCTAGTCCCGCACTCTGCTCTCATTGTGGTGAACCAGATGCTCATGGCTAGCTCACAACCACAGCCTGAGTGCAGTATCACTCTCCCCTCCAACGGTGGAGGTGGAATACAGCCATTGTCTTGGTCCTGTATACCTGAAGGAGCGTCTCCACCTCCATCGTTCAGCCCGGACACTGAGGTCCAGCGCTGAGGGCCTTCTGGCGGTTCCCTTGCTGCGAGAAGCCAAGTTACAGGGAACCAGACAGAGGGCCTTCTTGGTAGTGGCACCCGCCCTGTGGAATGCCCTCCCATCAGATGTCAAGGAAATCAGCAGCTATCCTATTTTTAAAAGGCATCTGAAGGCAGCCCTGTTTAGGGAAGCTTTTAATATTTAATGTTGTATTGTTTTTAACACTTGATTGGGAGCTGCCCAGAGTGGCTGGGGAAACTCAGATGGGTGGGGTATAATTAATTAATAATCATGGCTGATAGCCTTATCCCTCCACGATGGTCGGTGGCCATCACAACCACTCGTGGGAGCATATTCAATGCTTAACTAGGCCGTGTGTGACCCCAGAGGGAACGCAGCCCTCAACAGAAAGAAAAGGTTGCTCTCCTCTATTCTAGAGGCACATCAGATACGTTCCAAGATAACACCAGATATTATTAACAAGCTGCAGCTCACTGCAAAACTTACTTTGAATCTTCAGTTTGATCTTCCCAAGGGCAGTACCGGCTGGATTCTGAGCCACACAAATGTAAGTTCCAGCATCTTCAGCAGCAGCTTTTGCAATCTGCAAACTGCCACTGGGGAGAATGGTATAACTATCCCCTGGAACACATGCACATTATGCATTAAAGAAGACCACAGTAGTAGAGAAACATTAGGACTGCTATAGATTCTATAAAAATAGTTTGCTGGAGAAATAGGTTTACTAGAAAGGTTGTGAACTCTCCTTTCGCTCAGTTTTTTTTTTAAGAGGTGCAACAGGCATATCTCAGAACAGGTTTCCATATAAGCATATGTACATTTGGTAACTGGTAGGCAAATGTGCACATTGATTTGACTGAAAATAATTGTGTCCAAAGATCTGCTCTGGCTTCTGACTGGTTACTGGGCCAAGTTCAAGGCATTACTGTTGGTATATAAAGCCCGTAATGGCTTGGGACCAGTTTCCTTAAGGAATCACCTTGCCTCATAATGTGACTATTCAATCACTTTGATCTGCGAAACTGGCACTGCATTTGTGAGGAATTGTTCCCTTGGAGTGACAGCAACTCGTTGGCGTAAAGACATTGGGCAGGTACACTCACTATATTATTTTAGTTACCTGAAACCTCTGTTTCAGTAAACTATTCAGACACATGATTTAGTTACCTTTAAAAAAAAAAAAAGTTTTATTGATTTTATTTTTGTTTTTGGTGAGGTGATGACGGCTATATGTATATCTGATTTTAATTGTTTTATAGATTTCAGCCACATTTATAATTTTAACCACACTCTGCTTGGAAACTACTCGCTCAAAATTTTGTAAGTTTTGCAAATGATAAAGATGAAAGATTTCACATGAATGCACTGCTTGATACTGCAACCACACAGTGATGACCACGCATGTGTGAATAAACTCTAGGAGATGTTTCAAAGTATATCCTTTCTTAGGATACAGAACTGCAGCACAAATTCCCTTTCAACTGTATGTAGCTAAATGCTCTTAGGAGAACAGGAAATTATAAAGCAAAACAAGATACCTGTGGTGTTAACACTGACCCCTTCCTTCTGCCACATTATTTTAGGACGTGGTGAGCCTACCGCTTCACATGGTAGGAGAATTGGGCTGTTGAGAATGACGTCAAGCGTTCCAGGTTGTACTTTTATAGCTGGTGGTTCTAAGATTCAGAGGAGCACAGAAAAGGTCTGATTACTGGTCCATCCAGCTGTTTACAATAATTATTACATACCCCTACCAGGTTGCCTACCAAAAGAAAAATATCCCCATTTCACAAACTATGTTATGAATAAACACAGATACTGGAAGCCATGTTATAATACGTAGATGTATTAATTAATGTTGGATCAACCATTGCCAATACAGTGGTACCTCGGGTTACAAACACCTTGGGTTACAAACACTTCTGGTTACAGACTCCGCTAACCCGGAAGTAGTACTTTGGGTTGATAACTTTACCTCAGGATGAGAACAGAAATCACACGGCGGCAGCAGCAGGAGGTACCATTGGCTAAAGTGGTACCTCAGGTTAAGAACAGTTTCAGGTTAAGAACAGACCTTCGGAACGAATGAAGTTCTTAACCAGAGGTACTGTATAGAAAATCTTTGATTGCTGTCTCTGTCTTCAAGCCCAGTCCAGCCCAGAATGACTCATTTCAAAACAAGCCCATTTTAAAGGATTCTAACACAGAGTGGAGTCCAACATCACACTAAGGCATTTGTTCTGTCAATGAAAGCATTTTTGCTTGCCAGATGGAACAATCCCCTCCGTTTTCCAGCAATGCTGTTCTAAGGTTCCCCAGACCCCATAAATCTCTGCAGATGTAATGCCTGAAGTGATGTTGATATGCTTTGGGGGAACTGGGCAGGAGCTAAGATCCTGTCAGATGTCAAGGAGATAAATAACTACACAACTTTTAGAAGACATCTGAAGACAGCACTGTACAGTATAGGGAAGTTTTTAATGTTTGATACGTGTTGGAAGCCGCCCAGAGTGGCTGGGGCAACCCAGTCGGATGGGCAGGGTACAAAATTTATTATTATTATTATTATTATTATTATTATTATTATTATTATTATTATTATTATTAGGAGACACCTCCAATTCACTTGTGGTGCTAGATAAGCTGCCCATTAGGCAAGAGGAAAGGGAGTGGGCTGCAACTGACTGATACTGGTGGTGGTAGCTACAGTAGCAGCAGCCCCTGAAGGGGAGCCCTAAGGCCAGGCCTTTGGTCAGTGCTGCCAAAAGAGGAAGTCCCAGAAGTGGAAACATGACTGTTTAAAACCGGACCCACTCCACCCACCCCCGAAACAAATTAGTTCGCTAGGAAAACAGTCAAAGTCGGCCTCCAGGGTGTCAGGGACAATTTGTAGTCCAAATTTTTAGGTCTTTACGTGTACATACACTCATCTTAGATTTTAATCTTTAAGCTGTTGTTGTACACTGCTTTACACGTATATTTTATTCTTGTGAAAGCTGTCCCAGTTGCGCTTTTCGAGCTGGTCTCTGACCGTAATAAATTGAGAATTAACAGGAACCAAGTCTCTGCTCAGCTCCCCAAATTTACAAAATGGCATGGTGGCGCTGAGACTGGGAAAAGTGCTTGCTGGGCAGGGAAAGCGAGCAGGCAAGTGGCTGGGGGTACGATGGGCAGTGGCCGTGTTGGTGGAGAATGCGGGCGTCTTTTGCTTGTTTGCCTCAAACAGTGGCATGCTTTATTCCAGCCCTAGCTGGGGCGATAGTTCACTTTCAGATAGGCAAGAAATATACAAGTTCCCACCTCACCCTGTACATGAAGAGTCACGTGTCTGTGGGCAGAGCCAGCAGCATTCCGCGCAGTGCAAGTGTACTTCCCCGCGTGGTCCAGTTGCGCAGCAGCAATTTCAATAGTACCTGCAGGAATAGGTGGGAAAGTTTAAAGATGCAAGCTGCAGCAGGAATACCGCACTTTTCCGTCTATAAGACGCCCCCTTGTATAAGACCTTTCCCCCCATTTTGGGGGACTAAATTTTAAGAAAATGGGGGGAGATGGCCCAAAGTTGTGGAGCCTCTCCCACCACGCAGCTGCGGTCAGGAAACACTCCCTAGATCGTTTCCCATGTGCAGCGGCATCGGGTGAATTTGCGCTCCCTCCAGCTATCCGGTTTGCAGGAGCGCAACCTCCCCGATGCCTTCTGCGCATGGGAAACAATCCAGGGAGTGCTTCCCATGCACAGCGGCATCGGGTGAATTTGCACTCTCATCAAAGAGCTGGCTGGCTGGCGGCGCATAGCTTCTCCCCCCCCCCACCGCTGTGGGCAAGAAGCACCCCTCAGATTGCTCCCCACTCACTGCAGCATCGGGGGAAGCCACACTCCCGCCAACCGAATGGCTGGCAGCATACCGCTTCTCCCCCCCTGCCATTCCACTATCCATGTATTAAAGTAAAGGTAAAGGGACCCCTGACCATTAGGTCCAGTCGTGACCGACTCTGGGGTTGAGGCACTCATCTCACTTTATTGGCCGAGGGAGCCGGTGTACAGCTTCCGGGTCATGTGGCCAGCATGACTAAGCTGCTTCTGGCAAACCAGAGCAGCGCACGGAAACGCCATTTACCTTCCCGCCGGAGTGGTACCTATTTATCTACTTGCACTTGGACGTGCTTTCGAACTGCTAGGTTGGCAGGAGCAGGGACCGAGCAACAGGAGCTCACCCCGTCACGGGGATTCGAACCGCCGACCTTATGATCGGCAAGTCCTAGGCTCTGTGATTTAACCCACAGCGCCACCCGCATCCCTATCCATGTATTGGACGACCCCAATTTTTTTGACGTGATTTTTGAGTCAAAAAACCTCATCCAATACACGTAAAAATACAGTAGCTCAACAGTGATTAGAGGGGCCCTTGCAGTTCTCAGACAGTTCAAGTTCAGTTCCCAGGCACTTTGAGAAAGTTGGCACACCAGCTAGTGGACACCGGTCACTGGGAGTGGAGCAAAAACATTTTCATGGGTGCCTTCCTTAACGTTGGCTCCTTTAACGAAAAGGCTCAGTGTAATAGAAAGAGGTTATTCTACCCTCTTTCCTTTTGGGACACAGCTACATTCCAAGACTAAGGCAGCAAAGTTCACTAGAGCACTGATGGAAAGGAAGCAACAAAAATAAATAGATATGGAGTTTAAAGTACAGTGTGCAGCTCTTAGGCATGTGAATATTTCGGTTTCTGTCTGGAGTCCTTGGCTAGAACGATGTGTTACTAATAAACTTGCATATCTAAAGGGCCTGGCTGTCACTTCTCATTTGGATAGCCGGGGGCAGAGATGGTTTACCCTGAACCCCACTTCCCCCCTGCAAATTCACCTCACCACCCCTCCATTTTTTCTCATGGCAGGATTCCACACTTGGGTTCCCATTGCACACAAAAATGGTTCTGGAAGCTGGATGGAAGAAAAATCAGCTGTGGGAGGAAGACCAGCAGAGACATGATAGCTGGGCCTGGGACAGATTAAGCACCCCGTTCTCTCCTGTCAGTTTTTTCCTATGCAAATCACACCCTCTTGATGCCTCTTTCCAGTGGAGAAATGGCAGCCGAGTATTTGGAAATGGAAATTACGTGACACAAAAATGTGCAGTCTCAGCCAAAGGCTCTGGCCCAAACAGAAATGATGGCATCCTTTAAGAAATTGAAAATGAAAGCAAGCAGTATTCATTGAAGCAGATCCACTACTGTAAGGAATTTGGGCTGCACAACAGAACTTCCCGTCCCTCTCTTCTCACTGCACCCCTTCCCCATGCCCCTAATCCTTCGGAGCAGATCTGGGGAGGGCACAAGAAGGGGAAAGGGAAAGGAAACTCCCATTACACAAACAGAAATCCTTGCACTAGCCGATCGACTTGTTTAACACCACCCGTTGTCATGAACACGCCTAAATACATGAATATAAAATTCCTGGAGGGGTTCAGAATCGTTGTAAACCTGAAGACAGAATTCTGTAGCCATCTCCTCGAGGAAGAAGCCTTATTCCGTTCTTGGTCCAGTGGATTGTGGGCGAAGGAACACCCGAGGCACTGCAGGGAATCATGACTGGAGATGACTTGGTTACCAATAGATCTGCGGCTTCGTCTGCCAAGGATGGAGGCACTGAAGTAAGGAAAATAAAGGAAAATAAAACTGCTGATCATTTACACTGTTGTGATGTTATCTTGGATGAACTGCAGTAAATGGCCAGCAGAATAAGAACAAATTGAGGGACATAAAATGTACAATACAATACAATACAATACAATACAATACAATACAATACAATGCATGTCATATAAGAGTCTGTTTCATAGCTATAAACAACAGGCTCTCAATCTAGATTATAACCCTACTGGAGGGAGCAGGGAGTCTTTAACCCTTTGCTTAGACCAGGGGTCGGCAACCTAAGGCCCATGGGCCACAAGCAGCCCACGGGCGTCATTTTACCGGCCCCCAAGCTTCCCCTGAACTGAGCCGCCCGCTTGGCGAGTCCCCGTGCACTGTGCTAAACCGGTGCAGCGTTGGGACTCGCTTTCGCGGTGCTGGAAATCGCATCGGCGCCAACGCAGGCACCGGAAATTGTGGGCGTGCGCACTCACGCGCACCCGCAATCCAACCCATGGAGGGGACTCCATGGCAGTGAACCAGCCCAGGAAAGGTAAGCCTTGCCGACCCCTGGCTTAGACAATAAGTCCAAGTCAGATCTGGGGTTCCTCACCTTCAACTTGTCTTGCTAAAAAACTAGTGAATTCATTTCAGTGGGACACATGTTGGCAATGGAAACTGTAGGCATGGCCCAGAGGCCATTGCTTAAAGAACTCCTACCTCACCCCAAACTAGTGTCCCAATTTGAATTGGGAGTGCTACACTATTTGCAAAACACATGCACACCACGCTTTACCGAAGGGGCTGAGATTCATGACACACTTGTCATTTGACCCTGTGGCGATCACACAGGGTCCCCGGATGTTTCATTGTCTATTGATCCCTGTGCCACCACTTTATTCTGCCACCACCCAGGCTCTACCTGGTACAATACTGTGTCCAGTCAGGGTTAAATTAGATCATAAACTTCTGTTTATTTATTGCAGTTTAACAAGTGTGTGGTTTCATAAACTGTATCGGTCATTTACAATCATGGGGTTGCCTATCCAGACCTATAACTTCCGCTACCTGCTCTCACTCACTAAACCACCTCTCAGATATTTACTTGTCTTCCTAGGTCCTAACTGTTCCTGACTCAACTTATTTTGCTACACTAACTCAAACTACCCACAGACTCTATCCCAATGCACTCCCACTCCAACAAACCACCCAACTCCCAACAAACTCCCCCCTTCTCCCTCCCAGAGCTGGTTTTATAGTCCGTCTGGCTCCACCCCTCTGGGTTCTGATTGGGTAACCTGTTTAACTATTTCACCTCCAGCACTCTCATATGTTAACGTCACAGACCTTTATTTTGTGCAGAAAGGCGGAAAGGTTTTGTAACTGAATGGATCAGAAGGGCCCAGAGCTGAAAACTGAAAGCTCCTTTCCTAGCCCTTCCTCGACACACAGTCTCTCCGCACAGCAATGGCCTCAGAGTTTCAAGAGCTCCCATGAAGACGTTCTGACAGTGCCGCAATACTGTACCTTGTACGATGAGAGCAATTGCTCTTTGATCCTCGCCTGCTTCATTTGATACCATACATTCATAGAGCGCAGTGTCATCTACGATGGGAGAAATTATTACCAGTGACCCCGAAGACAGAAGCCTGCAAAAAGAGCAAGGGGTTAAACTCATTGCTGTGTTTGAGTAGAAATGCCACAGTCCCTAAAGTTACTGAAATAAATACTATCCCAATGCTGACATTCAAAAGTGAAAGCGAACTGTAGTGACACTAAGCTGCAAAGCGTTTCATGCACCACCTCCAAGACATTTTCGACTGCCATGTTCCTCAAACTGGGGTCCGCAGCTGTTCTTGAACTACAACTCCCATCATCCTTAGGTAGCCGCACCAGTGGTCAGGGATGATGGGAGTTGTAGTCTAACAACAGCTGGGGACCCAAGTTTGGGAAACCCTGGCCTAGGGGGCAGGCGTTACCAAATCCCACAGTAATTCAGATTCTGTTGAAAGATTTAGAGACGTTGTTCCCAAGGATTCATTTCAGATTGTGCTCCAGAATATTCAGTCTTATGTCCAATTGATCTGGATTTGGCCCTTGCCAACTTCATGCCAATAACTTGGCCCTAGAACAGGAGCGAGGAACCTTTTTTGGCCCCATGGGCCAGCTCCTTATCAAGATCGGCCTAAAATCATATAATTGTAGAGTTGGAAGGGAACCGCAAGGGTCATCTAGTCCAACCCCCTGCAATGGCCAAGATACTTCTGCAGGCTGGGGTTTGCCTATCCCTGCTGTAGGAAGTCATGATATAGGGAAGTGGGAATCGGGCCCAATTTGTGGGATGAAGATTGATCATGATCAATGCAAAAGAATGATGACATCAGTGGCCTCTGGGAATCCTTTGATCTGCTCAGGTCCTTGGATTAGCTGAACAAAATAACACAACACGATGGCCAATAACAATGGCACTAAACACTATGTAAGACTAATACAAACAATCAGAAATTGCAACCAAAATCTCTAAATCTTCTTCACCAGTCGCAGCAGAATAATTCAAAAGTTCAATATATGCATAATCTGTCACCAAATGTCACCGGAACAAAGTTTCCGGATAACCAGTCTGTTTCGTCCAATGCTTCATCAGCCAATCTTGATGAATCAGTGCTCATATGATCAGTGACTACAGCATCACATCAGAACTGATCCAGAGGATATTTTCTACAGCGTTTATATCTACTTACATGTAAGATTGGCTTGTTAAGAAATTGAACTGCATCCTTCTCAGATTAATTCATACAAGTCTGGCTGATGAAGAATTGATCAAGACTGGCTGATGAAGCATTGAAGGAAACAGATTGGTTATCCGGAAACTCTGTTCCGGCGACATTTGGTGACAGATTATGTATATATTGAACTTTTGAATTATTCTACCGCGACTGGTGAAAAAGATTTAGAGACTTTGGTTGCAATTTCTGATCATTTTATTAGTCTAATATAGTGTTTAGTGCCATTGTTACTGGCCATCGTGTTGTGTGATTTTGTTCGGCTTGTCTATATTGCAACACAGGGGTGTGTTGCAAGGTCCTTGCATTGGCTGCAAAGCAGACCTAAAAATAACCATTAGAACATAGATTGGAATCCAATATTATTTTTGGCTTTTATTTTCAATCCAAGGGGCTATCCTATACCTCCTAAAATATCCCAACAAATTCCTTTCCAGTCTTTAAGAAAAACAAACTTATAAAAAAGAGTCTAGGCTTCTCTTTATCTACCTAGGCATGAGTACCTTGCCTGGAATTTAGAATCAGGCTCTTTGGCATCATGTGAGGCGAAAGCATCCCCCAAATAATTCAGAAACCAGAAGCAGCCTGTGGGTTTTGCAGCTGCCATCTAACATTGCCGAGGTGTAAAATGCACTTTCATAATGAAGTTTCTGAATGAAAGTTGCTGCAGGAATTCTAAGCAATTTGACAAGGCAGTTTTTATTAAGCTGTCTAATAAGAGTAAGAGACACAAAGCATTGCCAAAGACTGTGACCAATTGCTTCGAAATACCTTTTATGAAGGGTCTGTTGCAATTGTTTGGGTTGAGTCTAGGCAATTCTCAAATACAAGATAAATGGGAAAATATAAATTCCCCATTGCCAAAATCCATACTGAATGAGCACTTTGTGGTTTTCTCGCTACAAAGTGCAGTGTATGCACTAATGCCCCTGCCCAATTTGGGGCAGTCAGACCACATATCCTTACTTATGATACCATCATATAGACCTCTCGTACGCAGAATTAGACCATCAACTAGAGAGATACGAGTGTGGCCAGTAGGTGCATCTGAGCAACTCCAAGACTGCTTTCGGAGCACCGAGTGGTCGCTTTTTGAGGAGAATAATGTGGACACATATGCTTCAACAGTACTGTTTTACGTTAAAAGCTGCATTGATGTTGTCACTACCACCAAACAAATACGGGTGTTCCCTAACAACAAGCCCTGGCTAAACAGGGATGTGTATCTTCTGTTAAAGGCAAGAAATGCTGCTTTTCACTCTGGTGATGCGCAGCAGTATAGAGAAGCTAGAGCCAAATTGAAAAAGGGCATTAGGAACGCCAAAGCTATGTACTGCCGGAGGATCGAAAAACATTTTGAGAGCTCCGACCCTCGTCGAGTATGGCAAGGCTTGAGACAAATTACAGGGCAAAATACTAAAAACGAATTGGCTAGCAGCAGTGCGCACCTGGCTGATCAACTGAATCAATTTTTTAGCCGCTTTGAGGAGGGAACTGGAACTACCGTCACTACAGCATTGGCCACCAGCACATTATCAGAAACTACTACTGATAGACAACCACTTTTATTACAGACCTGTGACGTACAACGTGCCTTTCGGAGCATTAACATCAGGAAGGCAGCTGGACCGGATGGAATCATGGGACGGGCTATTAGGGACTGTGCTGCAGAATTAGCCGGCGTATTTACGGACATTTTCAACCTATCCCTGTTGCAGGGTTATGTCCCTACCTGCCTGAAGACATCGATTATAGTGCCAGTCCCCAAGCAGTCAGTGGTGGTATCTCTCAATGATTATAGACCAATAGCCTTAACATCTGTTGTTATGAAATGTTTTGAGAGATTGGTGCTAGATTATATTAAGGCTAGTCTTCCATCCACTTTAGACCCGTTCCAGTTTGCATACAGAAGAAACAGATCTACTGATGATGCTATTTCCATCGCCGTCCATACTGTATTGAGTCATCTAGAACGACAGGGAACCTACGCAAGGCTGTTGTTTGTGGACTACAGTTCTGCCTTCAATACAATTCTGCCAGACAGGTTATTTCTTAAAATGACCAACTTGGGTATACATCAGAAGATCTGTCTGTGGGTAAGGAATTTCCTGACTGATAGGCCGCAGACAGTGAGAATGGGACCTTACTATTCTTCTACTCTAGTATTAAGCACAGGAGCCCCTCAAGGATGCGTGCTAAGTCCCTTTCTCTATTCTCTGTACACATTTGATTGCACCCCACTGTATAAGTCCAACACAATCATCAAATTTGCGGATGATACAACAGTGGTGGGGCTCATCAGTGAGAACGATGAGACTGCTTATAGGAAAGAAGTACAGGGGTTAATTCAATGGTGTAAAGAAAATAATCTTATGCTTAACACCAAAAAAACCAAAGAACTCATAATTGACTTTAGGAGAAAGAAAAGTGTATTGTTACCATTGCACATAAATGGCGAGGAAGTGGAGAGGGTTGGTAGTTTTAAATACCTGGGCATTTATATCTCGGAGGACCTCTCATGGACTGCAAATGTTAATATGGTTGTGAGGAAGGTGCAGGGGAGGTTGTATTTCCTGAGAATGCTCAGGGGACTGAATCTATCCCAGCACCTACTCCTGTCCTATTATCATAGTACCATCGAGAGTGTCCTAACCTATAGTATATTATCGTGGTATGGGAGCAGCTCTGAAACGGATAAAAAAGCTTTACAGCGAACAATTAAAATTGCCCAGAACGTTATTGGGCTCCGACTACCAACCCTGGATGAGATCTTCACGTCTCGCATCTTGAAGAAGTCACATAATATTCTGAGAGATCCCACCCACCCTGCTCACAACTTCTTTGAACTATTGCCTTCGGGCAGAAGATATAGGACAATGAAAACACGAACCACACGCCTTCTGAATAGTTTCTATCCAAGAGCTCTGATTGCACTAAATAATGATCTCAGGGCCAGTTGCAAGGTTTAGTAAGTAGGGAGTGGAAGGAATGAGATAGGTTTTAGGTTATGTTATGTTTTTAATAGGTCATGCTATATTCTGGATTATGTTATGTTTTATAGATTATGTCTAAATAGGATGAGAGTTCGGAGATACGTGCAAATGTATATGTGAACCCGGTCTTTGGGTGGGTGTTTGATTTTCGTTGTTGTGTATACTGTGTATATACGGACAATGACAATAAATTTATCTAAATCTAAATCTAAATCTAAATCTAAATCTAAATCTAAATCTAAAATCTGCTGGGGTCAGCAAACTTTTTCAGCAGGGGATCGGTCCACTGTCCCTCAGACCTTGTGGGGGACCAGACTTTATTTTAGGGGGGAAATGTAGGAATTCCTATGCCCCACAAATAACCCAGAGATGCATTTTGAATAAAAGGACATATTCTACTCATGTAAAAACATGCTGATTCCCTGACCGTCCGCGGGCCGGATTTAAAAGGTGATTGGGCCGGATCCGGCCTCTGGGCCTTAGTTTGCCTACCCATGCACTAATGGCTCAACACAAACAACAGAGATAGCATATATCACCTGAATGTGTTCTGATTCTGATCCACATTAAGGAGGTGTCCGTTCTTCTTCCAAATTACTGCTGGCTTAGGGATCCCTGTGGTCTCACATGGCAGGGTGGTCTGGACATTCACAGTTACTGTAATGTTGCCAGGCCCTGGAGCAACAGTTGGAGGAACTAGTGGGGAAAAGCACATGCACACACATCAGTCTTTACCAAGGTTCTGATAAGGAACAATCTGAATGCAGGGAATGTTCTGTCATGGAATTCTACTCAATATTGATCCAGAGCAGAACTCCAATGTATAGTCAGCAGAGCAAAAGCTTTAAACACATTGCAGGATTCCCAAAAAAATAGACCAGGGGCAATTGTATCTCATCCAGCAGAGCTTTACTGCCACTGAAGGCAAATGAGCATCATGGTCACAAATCCAATACATTCCATAGGAAATCCAGTTGCAGCAGACTTAACTTTAACTTACAATAACTTATAATAAAAATAAACCTTAACACTAAGTACAGTGGTGCCCCGCAAGACGAATGCCTCGCAAGACGGAAAACTCGCTAGACGAAAGAGTTTTCCGTTTTGGAGGTGCTTCGCAAAATGAATTTCCTATGGGCTTGCTTCGCAAGACGACAATGTCTTGCGAGTTCCTGCGGGGTTTTTTTCCTTTCCCCCCTTTTTCTAAGCCGCTAAACCGCTTATGAGCTGATCCGATCAGCCGATAAGCCGCTAAAAGCCACTAATAGCGCTAATCCGCTAATCCGTCAATGGGCTTGCTTCGCAAGACGAAAAAACCACTAGACGAAGAGAATCACAGAATGGAGTCTTTTCGTCTTGCGAGGCACCACTGTATACTTTATACAGAACACCACAGAGTGGGAAAGAGAGGAGATAATAATAATAATAATAATAATAATAATAATAATAATACATTTTATTTATACCCTGCCCTCCCCAGCCAAGGCCAGGCTCAGGGCGGCTAACAAGCAATAATAAAAACAAGTTGAATGAATACAACTTAAAATATAGAAAAAAGTAAAACCCAAGCTCCTTCTGGCCCTACTTTTATAGTCAACATGACCTTGACAGAAAGAGATAACAGAGCCAGTTTAAACCAGCTGTACTTGGCTTCTCTGAAGGAATAACCCAAACAGGACCTTTCTGCTTGTTTCTTTCACACAGAGAAGCTTCCAGAACCCTTTTGAATTAATTAGAATAGGAAAGATCTCTACACATCAGATCAATACTTTCTGCACCAAGAAATGCAAACTGACATGTTCATGATACAGATGACAGATTTTATCTGGAAGATGGCATTGGGAGAAACAGCAAACAAACACAAAGACCAGCAATCTCATTTATTCAGATGAAGGGAAATGAGACTGTTAACACATATACTCTTCTTTCGTATGCTTATCTGTAGAAGCGCATAGTTACCATGGACGTGCAGGTCAATTCGCTTGCGCTCAGTGCCAGCCACATTGGTTGCCATACAAAGATAGCGCCCCGTGTCGGTAACATGTGCTGAATGTATATGAAGAGATCCGTTGTCTGACACGGAATATCTAAAACAAGACACAGAAGTTTCAAAACATAGATGTGCACAACAATAATCTCCCCGTTCACAGGATCTTTTTCTAATGGATGCTGAAAGGAGCGATTTGGAAGATGCAGGAGAAAGGGAGGCCCGTCTTTGAACCAAGTCCTTGCGTCAAGATGTAGCACACAGAAATCAGATTAGTTCACAAGCTGTTAGGCGGCAGAAGACCCAACCCCCATGGCAGGACGCCAGGAATGGATAAGGGAAGGGAAAGTTCTTACCAACTGCTTTTTATTCAATATTCACAGAGAGAGGCTTGGGAATGGAGCCGCTTGGAATCATGGTGTTCCCCCGAGTTAGTGTCCACCCCTGTTCTTCTCTCATGTGTCACAGCTACGGGCGCTGACAAGTGTCCTCTGCCTTTGAGCTCTTTGCTCTCCTACTTTCAAGGCTTGTCAGGTTCTGGGAGAGGGTGGTCTGGAATGCTTTCTAAAGACACTGAGTCCATCAACTGTCGCCCCTTTGGTGCTTCTTCTTCCTCCTCCTCCTCCTCTCCCATTATTTCCCAACTTTCGCCCTCATCTTCCCCTGACCTGTGACCTCCCTCAAACCCCTGTTGTAATTCTGAACTGTCTTCTTCTTCTCTGGAAGGGTCAGGCTGGGGAGGCGGACTCTACCATTCCTCCTCTGCCCAGTCCCTGACATCTATTCTTATACTAAAAAAGTAAAGCCCTTGAAGCCGGTCACATAAATCAACCAACCTGCACTTGTAAATAAAAACACCTTATTAATTTAAAAAAAAAAAAATGAGTCAAACAGGCCCCAGTTTATTTTTTAACAAATTAAAATAACCAGGAGGTGTATTTGACCTTTACTCCAAGGTAATCAAACTTTATTAAGGATTAATAACTCCTGCTGCTGCAACATGCTGACCTCCAGATTTGTGGACTCCCAACACTCATCACTCCTGACCATTGGTCATAGTGCTGGATCCCTCTACCCTACTGGATGGGGCAAAGGGTCCACCTAGGCTGACAACCCTGTTTCCAACCGTGGCTGCTAGCCAGATGCCTCTGGGGAGCTGGCAAGGAGGGAATGAATGGAACAACTGTTCCCTATTTGTCACCAGCAAGTGGAATTTAAAGCAAAGAATTTACAGTGGTGCCTCGCAAGACGAAAAGAATCCGTTCTGTGATTCTCTTCGTCTAGCGGTTTTTTCGTCTTGCGAAGCAAGCCCATTGACGGATTAGCGCTATTAGCGGCTTTTAGCGGCTTATCTGCTGATCGGATCAGCTGATAAGTGGCTTAGCGGCTTAGAAAAAGGGGGGGGAAAGGGAAAAAAAACCAGCAGGAACTCGCAAGACATTGTCGTCTTGCGAAGCACCTCCAAAACGGAAAACTCTTTCGTCTAGCGAGTTTTCCGTCTTGCGAGGCATTCGTCTTGCGGGGCACCACTGTAAAGTCATAGAATTCTACTCAATACTGATACAGAGCAGATCTCTGACGTATAGTTAGCAGAGTAAAAACTTAAACACGTTGCAGGATCCCCCCCAAAATAGACCAGAGGCAATTAAAATGTCATCCAGGAGATCTTTACTGCTACTGAAGGCAAATGGTCACAAATCCAAAACATTCAGGATTGGCACTGTCCCTAAGAAATCCAGTTGCAGCAGACTTAACTTAAACGTATAGTAACTTATAATATGGGACGTGGGTGGCGCTGTGGGTTAAACCACAGAGCCTAGGACTTGCCAATCAGAAGGTTGGCGGTTCGAATCCCCGCAACGGGGTGAACTCCCCTTGTTCTGTCCCAGCTCCTGCCCACCTAGCAGTTCGAAAGCACGTCAAAGTGCAAGTAGATAAATAGGTACCGCTCCGGTGGGAAGGTAAACGGCATTTCCGTGCGCTGCTCTGGTTCGCCAGAAGCGGCTTAGTTATGCTGGCCACATGACCCAGAAGCTGTACGCCGGCTCCCTCAGCCAATAAAGCCAGATGAGCACCGCAACCCCAGAGTCGGTCACGACTGGACCTAATAGTCAGGGGTCCCTTTAACTTATAATAAGACTAAAACTTTACACTTTATAAAGAATACCACACCAGAAGGAAGTGAGATACAAAGAGAAAGTGAAACCCAGGCTTCTTCTGGCCTCTTATAATAGTCAGCATGACCTTGACAGAAGAGATAACAGAGACAATTTACTCAGCTTCTCTGAAGGAATAACCCAAACATCATGAACCTTCTGCTTATTTCTTTCACACACAGAAACTCCCAGAACCCTCTTGAATTCAGTAGAATAAGAAAGATCTCTACACATCAGATCAATACTTTCTGCGCCAAGAAATGCAAACTGACAGCTTCCACCCCAAAGAATCATGTTTCTTGTAGTTTACCCCTCTCAGCGCTAGTTCCCAGCACCTGGGGAGGGTGGTGCTTCAAAACATGGTGTGTACACACAGATTCTGTCTGTTTCGCCAACTCCTCATTACCTTGCATTGTTTTCTGCAAAAAGGGTTCCATCCTTTCTCCATGAAACCCTTGGGGCTGGTATGCCTTCCGCAGTGCACTCCAAAACAGCAGACATATTAATATTCACTGTCACGGTCTGAGGGCCACCCTTGATTGTAGGAGCAACTGTATAAAAGGAGAATTCCAGGAAGCATCAGAAGAACTGCTTGCCTTCCATTAAACACGGGGTTTTCTGCCATTCCTGAACATATGGGGTTGGATGTAAAATCATCTTCTAAAGCTCTGCTTCATTTAATAGAATTTGATATTAGGCCTCTATTGCATGGTTAATTTAACCCTACCTTCTATCCCTGGAGACAATCAGTGACTAAATTTAAGGGAAGGCAGAAGCAAATAGGTATGGGTCAGGGAGCTAGCTTACTTATTTATAAACATGTTTATATACCGCTTTTTCATAAAAGAATATTACCAAAGGAAGCCTCAATGGTATTTATGTATGGGACTACAGCAGCAAGGATTCTTTATGCACAGAAATAGTAGGAGGAGAGAACACCCTCAAAGAATGGTTGATAAACACCTTGGAATATGCAAAGATGACAAAACTGACAACAGTCATAAAATATACAAATTTAGAATCTTTTAAAGAAGACTGGAAACTCTTTCTAGTCTCTATAAAAAGTTATTTGTTGAGTAAAAAAGTATTTGTTGGAAAAATGAATAAAATATTATTACAAAAAATAAAATATAAGACTATCAGAGTGGTTTACAACAACATAAAAACATAAAATCATAAAAAGTTAAAAGCAAACAGAAATTAAAAGCAAACATCAACAGACCATTGCTGGGGTGTACTCTTAATTGCCTGCATAGCCCTGGAGGAACAGGAGAGTTTTCAGATTGAAGCTGGTCTAAGAATAGTTTGTAGCCTTTGTTTATTCTAAATTTTAAAATTGCTAAACGGCCTTGGCTGCCTCTGCAGAAAGGCCATATATAAATGCAATAAATAAATTCATACGTGTAGTCCCTCACTTGTCGTAGAAAGCAATGGAGTCCAACGAAAACTCCGTCACTTTTCTTTCATTCAAGGAATAAAGGAACAATCTCAGAGTCACAAAACTGTATTGTGCATATATACCTGTCGCCACAGGCACGTGTGGTCAAAAATGGCTGGCGTGTAAAGATTATTTCCACCATGAAATAAAACGGTTACTGTGTCCCAATGCAATGTTTACTTTTGAGCTTGGCATTCTCTCACGTTATCAACAATGCAAAGCTTGCGTAGGAATATGTTTCCTTTTCTTACCATTTACAGCTAATACGAATTCTCTTGTAGTTTGGCCTGCGACATTACTTGCCACACAGGTGTAGCTTGCTGCATCACTTAGGTCAGCGTTATTGATCTGAAGGTATCTCCCACTAGACAAGATGCGAACCCGGGCCGTTGCCTGGTAAGAGAGTTTCCACAAGCTGAAATTATTTTTTCCCCAAAGTACAGAATCAACAATGTACCTGCTCACAAGATGGGAAGCAATACGGTGAGAATCTAGTGGTAATGGTGAGGAACAGCGCACAGGTATTATTGTAGTCCGCCCATAGCTGTCAACCGTCCCTTATTTGACAGGAAAGTCCCTCATCCCAGCGCCGTGTCCCGCTGCTGTCCCTTATTGATGATGTCCCTTAAATTTCCCGGGTTTCAAAGGAAGCAGCTCCTCTCCCTCCCTGCCTGCCGGCCAGGGAGGAGGGAGGCTCCAACTGTGTTGCTTGGCTGCGTTGCTCACCCAATAAGAAGTCTAAGAACAACTGGGGGGGTGGAGCTTGCATGCCTTGTGCCGATCAAATCGGCCGCGTTGCCTGGGGACTCGCCTTTGCTCAGCGCTTCCCAGCGGAGAGGTGACGGTGGTTTCCCTTGCTGCATCCCCTTTGCCGGGTTGCTGCGCTGTGGGAACCACGGCTTGAGGCTTTGCTTGGCTGCTGGCTGGGCTTTCTGCCTTTGGCTGGGAGGGGCTCAGCATAGCTGTGCTCTGAAAATCCCTTATTTTGGCTGCTGGTCCCTTATTTTCGAGGCTGCTGGTCCCTTATTTTCAAATCTATAAGTGGACAGCTATGAGTCAGCCTTTCTTGCATCATGAAACTCAAGAGGACTTACATGAGATCCCAAAGGTCAGCCATCCAGGCACTGACAAGACCAAGGTTTGCTTAGCTTCAGAAAGGTTGCTTCGGCATATTCCCCCAACACCATGCCCTGGTTTCAGACTGGGGTGGGATGGGAACGTAGATCATATGCTTCACTTTGATGGGATCTCCATATGTAAAGCCCAATGCACATGGACTATTCATGCAAAATATGCACCATAAAATTGAGATGTACAAACTGTAGGGATCAGACCTACATGCACGCGGCTCCCTGTCTGTGGGTCCCCAGGCAAACATAAATAATATACCTGAAGGAGTGTATCCACCTCCATCATTCTGCCCGGACACTGAGGTCCAGCTCCAAGGGCCTTCTGGCGGTTCCCTCCCTGCGAGAAGTGAGGTTACAGGGAACCAGACAGAGGGCCTTCTTGGTAATGACACCCGCCCTGTGGAACGCCCTCCCATCAGATGTCAAGGAAATAAACAACTATATGACTTTTAGAAGACATCTGAAGGCAGCTCTGTTTAGGAAAGTTTTTAATGTTTGACTCTATTTTTAATATTCTGTTGGGAGCTGCCCAGAGTGGCTGGGGAAATCCAGCCAGATGGGCAGGATGTAAATAAAATAAAATAAAATAAAATAAAGTATCTGCAACTGGGAAGCAGGAACACTTCTGGCTGGTTCAAACCTCAGTCACCACTATGCATACAGTTTGAGCATCTGCGAAAAGTTTGGGGGCAGACTGAGAACAACAACTCTTAAGGGAAAAACACATACCTGCATAATTTCCCCATTTTTGAGCCATGTGATTGTAGGAGGCGGCACTGCATCTGATTTGCACTCCAGTATAATCTGCCTGTTCTGCAGCACACTGAGATTCTGAGGATTGCTTGTGCCAGCAATATTAGGGGGAACTGTCAAGAGAAAAATCATAGCAAATAATGGTAAACGAAAACTTAATTTACTTAGCAGGAAGTTGCCAAAAGTTGATGAACCTCTATCTGCTATGAAATTTTGCATACCTCAAGGCAACTTACGCTTCCTATAGGCAATTCTCAAAATGAAGGTCATGCTTTGTACAAGAGGCATGTGCTATTACATGTATTCTGTGGCTAACTTTGGTTGCCTATACTCTGATAACTATGTTGGGTTTTAGCAATGTGTTCTACATGTGGCTGCCTCTGAAAATGGTTTTGAAGCTTCAGCTAGTGCAGAATTCAGTGGCCAAATTGTTGACTGGGGTAGAACAGTCCAAATATATAATACTAATTGTGACACAACTGCACGGGCTACCAATTAAGTTTCCAGGCTAATTCAAAGTTCTAGTTTAGATCTATATAGCCTGGTTCAGCTCAGGTTCATACCCCAAGGCCTGATTCTCCCAACATGAACCAATTCAGCCCATACAACTGTCACATGATGTTCATGTAGAACAGCTTTAATTGATCGGCGAACCTCCCATTGACAAATGCTGGTTACCTCGCCAGCATGTTCTCAGCCAAGATAATTTGATCTGTATAATGGTTCCCTCTACAGTGGTACCTCGGGTTAACTACTTAAGTACCACTAGTCTCTGAAATACAATACCCATCAGCCCCAGCTAGCATGACCAATGGTCAGGGGTGGGAGATGATGGGAAATGTACAGTGGTACCTCTGGTTAAGAACTTAATTCGTTCCGGAGGTTCGTTCTTAACCTGAAACTGTTCTTAACCTGAAGCACCACTTTAGCTAATGGGGCCTCCTGCTGCTGCCGCGCTGCTGGAGCATGATTTCTGTTCTTAACCTGAAGCACTATTTCTGGGTTAGTGGAGTCTGTAACCTGAAGCGTATGTAACCCGAGGTACCACTGTATAATTGTTTGCTCTAAAGCAACCTTCCCCAACCCTATGCCCTCCAGATGTTTTGGATTACAGTGGTATCTCGGGTTACAAACGCTTCAGGTTAGAAACACTTCAGGTTACAGACTCCGCTAACCAGGAAGTAGTACCTCGGGTTAAGAACTTTACCTCAGGATAAGAACAGAAATTGCACGGTGGCGGTGCGGTGGCAGCGGGAGGCCCCATTGGCTAAAGTGGTACCTCAGGTCAAGAACAGTTTCAGCTTAAGAACGGACCTCCGGAACGAATTAAGTTCTTAACCAGAGGTACCACTGTACATTTCCCATCATCTCCCACCCCCGACCATTGGTCCTGCTAACTGGGGCTGATGAGTATTGTATTTCAGAGACGAGTGGCAGGCAACCAGGTTGAGGAGGGAAGTCTAAAGGCCTTGTGATCCTGTTTCAGCAGACACTGTAATGCATATGCAGCCAAACCCCTACCGCACACACACTGGGCATAGTCCATTCAAACTCATAACCAAACCACCACCACCACCACCACCACCAGGGATGTTTCAGGCAGGTTAAGAAAGAAAGGGCTTCTGAAAAACACAGACACTTTGGATACAGTGGTGCCTCGCAAGACGAAAAGAATCCGTTCCGTGATTCTCTTCGTCTAGCGGTTTTTTCGTCTTGCGAAGCAAGCCCATTGACGGATTAGTGAATTAGCGCTATTAGCGGCTTTTAGCGGCTTATCTGCTGATCGGATCAGCTGATAAGTGGCTTAGAAAAAGGGGGGGAAGGAAAAAAACCCTGCAGGAACTCACAAGGCATTGTCGTCTTGCGAAGCAAGCCCATAGGAAATTCATTTTGCGAAGCACCTCCAAAACGGAAAACTCTTTCGTCTAGCGAGTTTTCCGTCTTGCGAGGCATTCGTCTTGCGGGGCACCACTGTACATGCATGGCGGTCACATAAAAAGAGCTCTAGAGTGCAGTATACGGGTCAGACTGACGTGAATTTGATATTTGTGCACTGTGGAGCATTCCTAACCTTCACAAGCTGTGTCGGCACATTTTCTGTTGGCTGATGTTTGTGACCTTAGTTACTGAATACAGGCAAGTTAGGCTATTTCATTGCTCTCTTCTGAAGAGGCAGAAATCAGTTTCAGTAGAAAGCAAGAAATCCCAGTTGGAAGTGGTATTCTGTGTTCTTCTGCCTTTTCCAGGGCTGTTATGTTTCACAATATCTAGCCTTAGAAACAGGTGGGTGAAAACTGAGCAATGCAATAGAAGCATTTAGAAATTTCTCCCCCACTACTGTACTCTTCAGTTAACCTTACCATGTACTCTTACTAAAAATTCTTTGTCATCGTCTCCTGCAGGACTTGAAGCCAAACATGTGTATCTTCCAGTGTCTTCCACCTGCAGGAACACCCAGACAGGCTCAGTTAGGGATAAAATTCAAATTAAACACAAATAATGGCAGTAGTTGGAAAACCATTTGGCTACATCACCCATTAATCAGTGCTGCACCAATACAGTTGCATGGATGGAAGAAGAAAGAGTGTGTGTCTACCTTTATGTCTGGCAGAAAGGGAAGGAGGGAGAAGACAAGCAGAACTGACAACAAACGAAATGTCAGAATACAGTAAGGAAGATAAACTGGAAGATTAAAAGGATTCTGGGCACTCTTCCTGGATTTCAGTGAGGTTCAAACATTTGACTGAATTGCATTTGAGATGATTTGAGACTTATTAAAATAATGGAAGGGGGGGGGGAACAGATTGGCCACAACTGAATGGTTGTATTACAGTTACCTGAGCACTAGATATCCAAAGGACCTCTCCCCCTCTCAGGATACGAATATCATCAGTCTGGGGCACTGGCCGCCCATCCTTCATCCATGTGATTTTGGGGATAGGAATGCCATCAGAAATACAGAAGAGCTCCAGTGGTTTGTTTACTACTATAGAAATTTCTTCAGGATGACCTGATCCATTAATTTGAGGGGGTTCTGCGGAAGAAGAAACTTTCATAAATTTTACTCAAAAGGAATGTATCCAAATGTTAATGGAGCGGTGTGGGAAGAAGACGGGCAGAAGCAATTCAGACCCTGCAGTTGTGTGAATCACTCCTAAGACTGGACCTAAGAATGGCAAGCCCAAATGGCAGTTTGTTCCGATTCAACATTAAAGCGGGTCTCTTTACCTTTACCTAGCGGCAGCTAGACTGGTGACTGGGGGCGGCCGCCGAGACCACATAACACCGGTCTTGAAAGACCTACACTGGCTCCCAGTACGTTTCCGAGCACAATTCAAAGTGCTGGTGTTGACCTTTAAACCCTAAACGGCTTCGGCCCAGTATACCTGAAGGAGCGTCTCCACCCCCACCGTTCTGCCCAGATGCTGAGGTCCAGCGCCGAGGGCCTTCTGGCGGTTCCCTCATTGCGAGAAGCAAAGCTACAGGGAACCAGGCAGAGGGCCTTTTCGGTAGTGGCGCCCGCCCTGTGGAACGCCCTCCCATCAGATGTCAAAATGATAAACAACTACCTGACATTCAGAAGACATCTGAAGGCAGCCCTGTTCAGGGAAGTTTTTAATGTATGATATTTTAGTGTTTTTTGGTTTCTATGGAAGCCGCCCAGAGTGGCTGGGGAAACCCAGCCAGATGGGCGGGGTACAAATTTTTATTATTATTATTATTATTATTATTATTATTATTATTATTATTTCTCCCTAGTCAGACTGAATTACAAATAAAGAGTTAAGAATCCTTACCCAGCACTTTAAGAGTGAAATGCTTGTTGGCTTCTCCAGCTTCATTAGATGCTATGCAGGTGTATCTGCCTGTGTCATCAGTCTCGGACTTTGCTATATGAAGACCCATTCCTTGGTTTTCCAGAGACACGTGGAAACCAAGGTTTAAAGGCTGGCCGTCTTTAAGCCACGACATTTTAGGGGTTGGTGTTCCATCAGCCGAACACACCAAAGAGACTGGGTTCCCTTTTACAACCGTTACTTCTTCTGTTCCTCCACCACTGTCTATGCTTGGTGATACTGCATTGAGAAAACACAATGGTTTTCAGTGGTATTCAGTGAATATAAATATGCATATATTTCAAGACAAAACTTTAGTCAACTAAACTGAATTTTTTTGGCATGGATCCTAAGAGCCACCAGTGGAAGAGTTGGGTGACTTTCCTGCCCCCTCCTCCCCCAGCACCCCCTTTCAAAAGCTCTCTCAAAGGGACTTCCAGGTTAGCGCCACCGGCAATGGCGGATTTCCTCTGATCTGGAGGAATCCGCTCCGTAAAAATCAGGGTCTGGACCACCACGGCGAGGCGGAGACCCATCAAAAACCACAGGCGGGAGAAGCCTGTGGACCTGGGATTCGGCTGGCACCTTTTGCGCCTCCCCTACTCGCGGGGAAACCCGGCTACGGGGATCCGGAGCGACGTGGGGTGAGCGGCACAGTGCTTTGAATCGATTGCTCTTTTCACGGAGTGAAGCCGCATTGCTGTTGTCAGCGAGCGCTGCCTTTTTTCCTGTGGACAATTGGACTCTAAACAAGTACCCGTGAGTAGAACGGAAAATTGGATTATTAAACTTCGTAATTTGGCACCGGAGCGGGAAGGTCTAAACAGGAAGTCTGCCTTCTGCTTTTGTAAATAGCTTGAAGCAAAGACATCACAAGCTAAAGTCTGGAAAGTTATCTGTAAAGTACTAAATTTCCATCGGTTAAAATTACAAAAAAACCCTTGGAAGCAGGAGAAGAGGGGGGAAATCTTAAATTTTTCAAGCCTGCAGGAGAGGGAGTAAAGAAAGATAAATTTCTATCGTATTGAACCTGGGAACGGGCTGTCAAAGATAGACGTTTTGGGAAAGTTCATTGACTGTGAATAATAAAGTATGTTGACAGATAGTCAAATAAGAGAAACATATTGACTCCAGTGTTTCCTTTTGCGCTAAAAAGGAACAAAGATTTGAAAAACGAAAGCAATTTTGTTGCTGGATCTGCTTGTAAAAGGATGGATACAAATAGAAATTGTTTCCTCTAGAGGGAGCTTTTGAACTGTTGTTGGAGTGGACCTGGGGAACTCTACAGCTGTAGAGATTAAGGATCGTGAGAAACAGACATTGACCTTGGACAAGAATGTTGACACAGGAAGCCTTAGTGTCTGCTTTGTGCAGGACAAGTGCTTTGTTGGAGCAGCTTCATGCGAAGATGGATTTGATGACTACTGCAATTGATAATTTCGGTCAAACAGTGAACACTGATATAGAACCTGCTCAAGAATTGACCCAGGAATCTGCCCTGACAGGGCAAGCCGCGGAGAAGACAAAGGAGGAGGTTGTTGAACCTCAACTAACACAAGTTGAGAGAGATGTGGCCTTGCAGGAACATAAGCTGTCGTTTCTGATGACTGAATCTGGAGTGAGTCAGACTTGGAGAGACGGAGTCCTGTCGGGACTGGAGATGGCAAGTTGGTCATATCCTCCTATGCAGGGATGTCCTGACTTTTGGGATTTGGTTTTGGGCCAGGAGGAGACTGGAGTGGTTGAGGCCCTCAACTTTGGAGGGACAGTGAAGTATGCTTTGGAATATTTTTTGGATTTTAGTGCTAACCATGGAGAACGGGCTGACCGGTCGAGAAGGGATAAAGACATTCTTAGGTTGTTCCCCCAAGATCTACTCCTCAGAGACAAAGGAAGAAAATTAAGTACAAGACCAGCAGAAGGCAAAGTAAAGTGCAGGTACAATTATGAAGAAGATCTGCAGAAGGGACATGGAAATGAGTTAAGAGCCTCGGACATAAGATCACCAGTGTTAAGTCGTGGGTTGACATAGCAGCCGGCACAGCGATTTCTTCAAGTAGCTCTTTATTCTGGTAAGCTGGAATAGAACTGACTGGGAACAGCTCAGCCGGCCTGTATTTATAGGCAGCCGGCTGTCAACATTGTAACCACAACAGCCCAGAGTTCCCGCCTAAAATAACTGCCGCGGACCTGAGTGAAAACTATCTACAGACCTGAGTGAAAACTATATACAGTATCCCCCTGTTGGCCCAGGGTGAAACTACACTACATAACACCCCTCCCCACCGAGATAAGGCGTTAGTTACAATCGTAATGGTTTCCTTATATACAGCACTACGCGTAATGGTTCAATTAGGCACAAAAGCATATCGGTTACATTTCCCATATTTAGACCAACAGTGATACCTGTCCAACAACATAGTCCTTTAAATGAGTTGGGCGCTTGGAAACTCTGCCAGACCGCCGGGGACTGGTAGCCAAGTCCGGGGGGCCACACAGTTCTCGCTGAGGCTGTGGTGCGACCCTAGGTGGCGTTGGAACCAACTCCCCTGGATCCGCTGCTGTGAGTGGAGCCTCCGCAAGTGGAGTGGTCTGAGTCTGTTCTGAAACGGCTTGGTTCGGCTCCACGCTGGCAGTTTGCGAGGGAGGTGTAGGTGGGGCCTCGCCATCTGTACGTGTCTCTTCTGGAGCCGCAAGCGCAGTTGGGGGCACCTCGGTAGTGTCCAAGTCCCCAACCCTGCGCCTAAGCTGGTCTATGTGCCGTCGCCACAAGCGTCCGTCTTCGAGTGCCACCTGGTACGAGCGAGGTCCAGTGACTCCCACCACTGTGGCTGGCACCCAAGGGATGTCCCCCACATAGTTCCGGGCAAAGACCTGGTTTCCTGGGACAAATGACCGTGGTGCGTTGGCACAGCCTGGGGGTTCAGCCACGGCAAAGTCTGGGTGTAGCCGGTCGAGCGGTGACCTGAGGCGGCGGCCCATAAGCAGTTCAGCAGGACTCCTCCCTATGGCCGCATGAGGGGTGATGTGTTGCACGAACAAGTATTCGGCGACCCGCTCATGCCAGTCTCCCCGGTCCAGGCGCGCCAGTGCCTCTTTTGTCGAGCGCACCATTCTTTCCGCTTGCCCGTTGCTGGATGGATGAAAGGGTGCCGTTAGGGCATGGCGGATGCCCAGTCCCAAAAGATACCGCTCAAACGTGCCTGACGTGAACTGCGGTCCGTTGTCAGAGACAAGGACATCAGGACACCCATGCGTTGCAAACAGGCCTCGCAGCACCCGGATGACAGCTTCGGTAGTGGTGGAGGGCATCAGGGCGACCTCCAGCCATTTGGAATAGGCGTCCACCACTACCATAAAGGTCCGGCCGTGAAAGGGGCCAGCCAGATCGATGTGCACCCTCGACCAGGGTGTCTTTGGCGTCTCCCAGGTGTGTCCCTTAGCTGCCGGTGGTGCAGGCCTCGACTCCTGGCACGCTTGACAGGCGGACACCCAGGCAGTGATGGCATCGTCCATATTAGGCCACCAGACGTAACACCGAGCCAACGCCTTCATTTTGACAATTCCCGGGTGGCCAACGTGCAGAGCCTCCAGGACGCGCTGACGGAGTCCCTGGGGAATCACGACGCGGTCTCCCCACAGCAGACAGCCGCGATGAGCTGAGAGTTCATGTTGTCTGGTTGCGAAGGGCTGGAACTCCGATGCAAAGGGCCCTTGTGGCCACCCCCTCCACACCCAGTTGAGCACCCGGCTGATGGTGCGATCCTGGGCAGATGCGGAGGCCACAGTGGCAGCCGATACAGGCGCTGCCGGAAGATCCTCAATCAGAAGGATCGATGAAGCTGGAGCCGGGTCCTCCACAAATGCTGGAAGAGGGCAACGGCTGAGGCGTCGGCATGGCCCATCGATTTCCCCGGGCGATGGATGAGCCGGTAGTGGTAGGCAGCCAGGAAAACAGTCCATCGCAGCATGCGTGGTGAGAGGACCGGTGGAGTTGGACGATCACCGGCGAGGAGGCCCAGGAGTGGCTTGTGGTCAGTGATGAGGTCAAAAGTCCTGCCATAGAGGTATTCATGGAACCTCTTCACTCCAGCCACAAGTGTCAATGCCTCCTTGTCGAGCTGGCTGTAATTCCGTTCCGTCGGAGATAGTGTCCTGGAAAAGTAGGCGAGCGGTGCTTCTCTTCCATCTGGAAAACGGTGACTAAGGACAGCACCGATGCCAAAAGGTGAGGCGTCGCAGGCAAGGACCAGCGGCCTGGATTCACTGTACTGTACCAGCACACTGTCTGAAGAAAGGAGAGCCTTGACCGCGTTGAAGGCCGCCGTCTCCCGATGACCCCAGGCCCAAGGCGTCTTAGTGCTAAGGAGTCGGTGAAGAGGCTCAGCCACTGTGGCTTTGTGGGGCAGGAACATGTTATAAAAGTTCAGCAGCCCCAGGAACGCCTGCAACTCCGTTTTGTTCTTTGGAGTGGGGGCCTGCTGGATAGCGCGGATCTTGGATGTGGTTGGATGAAGACCGGAGGCATCGATAAGATAGCCCAGGAACTCTACCTGTGGAACGGCGATCTGGCACTTCTCCCTTTTTACCTTGAGCCCGGCCTCCTGGAACCTGGTCAGCACGGCACGGAGGCGCTCGAACAGCTGCTGGTGTGAGTCTGCAGACACCAAGACGTCATCAAAATATGGTACCACGCCCGGAAGCCCTTGCAGGAGACGCTCCATAAGGCTTTGGAAGATGCCAGGAGCCACACTCACCCCGAACTGCAACCGGCGGCAACGGAATGCCCCCCGGTGGGTGACGATCGTCTGGGCTCCAGCGGTGGCATCATCGACTGGCAGTTGTTGATAGGCTTGGGCAAGGTCCAGCTTAGCGAAGACCTTACCCTCACCCAGGGAATGCAGCAGGTGTTGGACAACAGGAACCGGATAAGCGTGCTGCTGAAGTGCCTTGTTGATCGTGCACTTGTAGTCAGCGCAGATTCTCACCGACCCATCTGGCTTGACAGGCGTGACGATGGGGGTTTCCCACTTTGCGTGGTCAACCGGCTCCAAAACTCCTTGGGCGATCAGTTTGTCCAGTTGTTCGTCCACCTTAGCCTTGAGAGCAAAGGGAACCCGGCGTGGCTTTAGCTTGATGGGGGCAACTTGTGGATCAAGGCTAAAGGAGATGGGCGTACCTGTATATTGGCCCAAGGTGCCGTCAAAAACCTCGGCAAAGTCTTTGACCAGACCCTCAGTCTCTGCCAAAATAAAAAATTCCTTCCAGTAGCACCTTAAAGACCAACTAAGTTAGTTCTTGGTATGAGCTTTCGTGTGCATGCACACTTCTTCAGATACACTGAAATAGAAGTTGCCAGATCCTTCTATATAGTGAGAAGGTGGGGAGGGGTGTTACTCAGAAGGATGGTGGGAATGGGAGATAGGCAGATAGCTGGGAGAGCCTGTTGACGACTCTTAACGACTGTAATAGGTCTTACAGGAAAAGGCAAGGGGTGGGAAGGTGAGAAATGGTTTAGTTATGTATAGTGAGATAAGAATCCAATGTCTTTGTTAAGCCCAGGTCTTTTCATGGTTTTAAGTTTGGTAATGAGTTGTAATTCAGCAGCTTCTCTTTCCAGTCTATTTCTGAAATTCCTTTGTAGTAAAACAGCTACTTTGAGATCTTGTATAGAATGCCCTGGGAGATTGAAGTGTTCTCCTACTGGTTTCTCTGTTCTGTGATTCTTGATGTCAGATTTATGTCCGTTTATTCTTTGGCGTAAGGTTTGGCCTGTTTGTCCAATATAGAGAGCTGAAGGACACTGTTGGCATTTGATGGCATACACAATGTTAGACGATGAGCAATTAAATAGTCCCGAGATGGTATGTGTGATGTTGTTGGGGCCAGTAATGGTGTTGTCCGGGTGTATGTGGCAGCAAAGTTGGCATCTGGGTTTATTGCAGGCTCTGGTGCCAGTGTCTGTGTTAAGTCTGGTTGTAGTATTATTGTGGGTTAGGAGTTGTTTAAGATTGGGTGGCTGTCTGTAGGCAATGAAAGGTCTTCCTCCCAGAGCTTGAGAAAGAGAACTGTCATTGTCCAGGAGAGGTTGTAGATCTCTGATGATGCGTTGTACTGTTTTAACTTGGGAGCTGTATGTGATGACTAGAGGTGTTCTGTTATTTTCTTTTTTGGGTCTGTCTTGCAGCAAGTTCTCTCTGGGTATCAGTCTGGCTCTGTTGATCTGTTGTCTAACTTCATCTGCTGGGTATTTTAGTTCTGAGAAGGTTTGCTGTAGATCCCTTAGGTGAGAGTCTCTGTCTGTAGAATTGGAACAGATGCGGCTGTAACGTAGTGCCTGGCTATATACAATGGACTGTTTGGTATGTTTGGGATGGTAGCTAGAGGCATGTAGATATGTTTGTCGGTCAGTTGGTTTGCGGTATAAGGTGGTGTCTATGCGCCCATCCTGTATTTTTATAGTAGTGTCCAAAAAATGGACTCTCATTCTCTCAGTCTCTGCGTTAGAGATGCAGTTGATGCCGGTGACTTCCAGGCCGAGGGCATCAAACCAGTCTAACCCTAGGAGGCTTGGCCGCTGACCTTCGACCACCACCAACCGGAGCAGGCCCGAAAAATCCTTGAAGGCGATCCGGAACCGGCCAACGCCTACCACGGGAATGTCGTTTCCCTGGTAGTCTCTCAGGTGTACGCGGTGAGAGTCGAGTTGCCTTTTGGACACTCTGGGTACCAGTCTTTTGATGGTGCTCCATGACACGATGGACAGGGCAGACCCGGTGTCGATCTCCATGTCACATGGAGCTCCTTCAATGAGCACCGTGACGTTCAGCTTGCGTCGCGTAGGCGAGTCGGTTTGGCCAATCGTGGTTCCAGACGGGCAGCGGCAGTTGGTGAGAGCGAAACAACTTTCCTTGGCAGACTGGAGTGAAGACTTGGACTTGCGAGTCGATGAAGGGGGGGTGTCAGACGGAGCCGATCGGCAGACCTTAGCGATGTGGCCCCTTCTGGAACACTTCCTACAGATGGCGTCTCTGAATTGACACTTGGCACGGGAATGGTTGCCTCCGCAGCCAGCACATTCCGGTTGGCCCTTGGACTTCTGTTGGAACTTCCTGCGCTCCCGCTTTGTCTGGTGCACGTCATCGTCTTCACTGGAGGATGCCTCCTCACTGCTGGCCTCTTCATGATGCACCGGAACTGGCTCCCTAGCAAGACGCGGGCTGCTGGACTTGCGGATCTCCTGGGCGGAGCGTTCAGCAGCTTCTGAGGCCACAGCCTCCTCAATGGCTTTCTGTAGCGTGAGGTCTGGCTTGGCTAGGAGACGCCGTTGCAGATGGATGTCCCGGACCCCGCAGACGATTCGATCCATCAGGGCATCGTCTAAGTCTCGGAACTCACAGTGCATTGCAGCCTGTCGCAGGGCGGTGGTGTAGTTGTTGATTGACTCCCCCTCTGCCTGGTTCCGGTGGTAGAACGCATGGCGGGCAGCAATCTTGGACGGCTTTGGTGCGTAGTGGTTGCGGAGCTTCTCTTGGATCGTGTCCCATGGTGTTGCCTGGACTGCTTCAGGCGCAACCAACGCTCGGGCCGTCTCAAACACCTCAGGCCCACAGAGGCTGAGGAATAGGCCCCGCTTCCGATCCTTTGATACTGCTGTCAGCTCGTTGGCTTGGAGGTAGCAGTCGAACCGAGCGAGGTAGGAGTCCCATGATTCAGAGGCTGGCGCAAACAGCGGTAGAGGCACAAGTGAAGCCATGATTCCGATGCCGGCGTGAAGGGCGATGGATGGAACACAGTGCTCTAGCCAGAACAGTCAGCTCTGAATTGGTTCTGCCCAGTGATTTCGCTCAGTGATTCAGCTCAGTTCAGAGGCTGGCCGCATCTGGCTGTGCTCTGATGTCCATCTATCCCATCCTCGTTACCAGTGTTAAGTCGTGGGTTGACATAGCAGCCGGCACAGCGATTTCTTCAAGTAGCTCTTTATTCTGGTAAGCTGGAATAGAACTGACTGGGAACAGCTCAGCCGGCCTGTATTTATAGGCAGCCGGCTGTCAACATTGTAACCACAACAGCCCAGAGTTCCCGCCTAAAATAACTGCCGCGGACCTGAGTGAAAACTATCTACAGACCTGAGTGAAAACTATATACAGTATCCCCCTGTTGGCCCAGGGTGAAACTACACTACATAACAACCAGGTTGATGGACTAGATGGAACAGACAGAAAGGACTGACAGAACCCGAGACCAGGAAGAAGAGACGGTGGATGAAGATTGGCAGAAAGTTTAAAAAATTCATTTAGAGAAATATTGCAAAATTAATGACTGTTAGGAAAATCTTGGAATGAAACTATTAGGCTTTAGTAGAAATGTTATAAGGAGTTATGTATAAATAAGTTTTTAAGTTCTAAGGTTTTTTCTTTTTTTATGGTAAGATAAGGCTAAAATAAATTAAGACAACTAAAGGACAGAATACAGTGAAAGATGGAAAGGATTTGCTGAGATAATTAATAATTAGAATACAAAAAAGGGAGGTGTGAGGAGGTCGATGAAACAAGTTAATGAAGATAAGGATATGGGAATATTGGATTTGTTTTTAAATTTATTCTTTTGCTCTTGTTTTTGATTTTAGTGTATTGTATGTTTTGTACTTTTTATTCTCTTTTTACTGATTTGTATTGTTTAATCTCTTTTTTCTTGCTTTTTCTTTTCTTTTTTTATGTAACTTTAAATTCCCAATAAATATCATTTTAAAAAACAAAACGAAAGCTCTCTCAAAGGTAAGGGAACCCTCCTGAATGGGGTGGGCTCTGGTGTGGGGAGCTGAGGGGGCAGATTACCCGAGGGAGGGGGCCCATTAAAGGTATCTTGCCCAAGGGCCCCTCAAAATCTGGAGCAGCCGTGTCAACATAGCATGTCGGCCAAATGGTGCCAAAGAAGGACAGAACTTTCTTTATGTATGCGACAACAGCTGCAAGAATACTCATTGCAAAGCACTGGAAGACAGAAGATTTGCCCACTCTGGAAGAATGGCAGATGCAACTGATAGACTACATGGAATTGGCAGAAATGACTGGCAGAATCCGAGACCTGGGAGAAGAGATGGTGGAAGAGGACTGGAAGAAATTTAAGGACTATTTGCAAAAGTATTGTAAACTGTATGAATGTTAGAATGATGCAGGATATGAAGCTAACATGGCATTAGTGACATATTTGAGAGGAGTATGCAAAATTGGTTTATAAGAACAAAGTTGAAGTTTGAACAATATTATGTCAAGCTCAAATAATATAAAGGGGATAAAGTTGGAGACATAATAGTTGAAATGTAAAATATAAAACAAGATTTGAAAGAAGGTGAAGTTTTGCTGAATAAGATCTTGTAAATGAGAACACAGAAAAGGGAGATGTGAGGGAGTCAGGAAAGAGGGTTATGGAAATAATATTTAAGAAATTGAATCTCTTTTTCTCTTTTTTATGTCTTTTATGCTTTTTCTCTGTTTTTTTTCTTTTTTTCTCTTTTGTGTGTGTTTTTTTGTATTGACTGTGATGGTGTTTTTTCTTTGGTTGTGAATGTGAAGTTGATTATTGTTTAAAACCTTTAATAAATATTTTATATATATAAAAAAAACATAGCATGGGTCACCACAATAGCAAGGTGGACAAATGAGCTGCAGAACACGAGGAACAGATGGAAATGAAAATGCCAACAAAAGAAGTGTGTTCACAAGACACATGAGAGCTGCTTTTCAACATGAAAGCAATGTTTAACAAGGTACACAGTCCCCGCTCAGCGCTAAAGTATTCAGCAAATTGTTCTGAAGGGCCGAAACCCTGTTGTTCTGAAGGGCCAACAGGAAGAGAAGACACTGAACAGGAAGAATATGCTGAAGAGGTAACTGCTTTTAAACTTTATGTCTGTAACATGATTGCTAAAATGTAATATGAAAAGCCCTTCAATTAAAAATTATACTAAAATATTATGTGGGAGAAGGATGGGGGTGAAAATAGCACACCTCCTTAGCGTGTCTGCTTTTTCATTTCTTTCCTCCAGAGACCCTGAGAAGGGGACTGAAATTTTAAGTGAAATCCTTAGACCTTAAAGCTTGAAACCGATAAAGAAAACAAGAGGTTCTGAGAAGGAAGACAATATAGAAGTTGTGAGGCACTTTCGTGGTGCAATTGACTCAGGTCCAGAACAGAAATCTTAAGTAGTACACATGTACATAGGACTTGAAATTCATGTTTACAATTTACCTTTGCAACACAGAATGAGGCTTACCATAAACTTGAAGACTATGGTGCTTGTTGTCCACACCAGCTCTGTTGGAGGCGACACATGTGTACATGCCAACATCAGCTATCTGTGCTCTTACAATTCTGGAAGGGACACAACCAAAGTCATTTTTCAAATGGTCACAATATGAAACACTTTATTCTGTCTGTTGGACAAGGCACTCCAGTTTCGAATTAGTGGATTGCAGGGAATTTATGAATGTGTGATGCCTTTGTTGTTTGGGAAAGCCCTGTTGTAGACCTTAATGGCTAAACTCCCATGATCTCTAGCTAGCAGGACCAGTGGTCAGGGATGATGGGAATTGTAGTCTCAAAACATCTGGAGGGCCGAGGTTGAGGAAGCCTGGTGTAGAACATGCATTTATTTAATGGAAAACTGATGGCATTCTCTCCCACCATCTACTGTCATGTTTTTCTAGTGCCTGGTGAATACCTTTTTTTAAAAAAACTTCCCAGCACCTTTTAATTCTGTTAAGACCCTTGTAATGTTTCGTTTTATTCTGCTGCTTCATTCTTCTATAGCTATTATTTTAATTTTGTATTTATTTCTGCTTTTCTGTCATTCTAGAAAGATTTGCATGAAAGAATGGCATATATTTATATATACAGTGGTGCCCCGCAAGACGAATGCCTCGCAAGACGGAAAACTCGCTAGACGAAAGAGTTTTCCGTTTTGGAGGTGCTTCGCAAAACGAATTTCCTATGGGCTTGCTTCGCAAGACAACAATGTCTTGCGAGTTCCTGCTGGTTTTTTTTCCTTTCCCCCCCTTTTTCTAAGCCGCTAAGCAGCTTATCAGCTGATCCGATCAGCAGATAAGCCGCTAAAAGCCGCTAAAAGCCGCTAAAAGCCACTAAAAGCCGCTAATAGCGCTAATCCGCTAGTCCTTCAATGGGCTTGCTTCGCAAGACGAAAAAACCGCTAGATGAAGAGAATCATAGAACGGATTCTTTTCGTCTTGCGAGGCACCACTGTACATACATACACACACACACATATATATACACACACAAACATGTACGTATAGATGATAGATAGATATAGATATATATAGATATAGATATAGAGGCTCTAAGCCACATGAATCAGCCTCTGAAAACTTCTTCCTACAAGAATGAAAAAGATGTTACAAGAAATTCTTCATAAAGATCAAGCAGGTTTCCTCCTGGGCAGGCAGATGAAAGATAATATAATAAATAAAATAAATATATTGGAATATCTGACTGCCAGGAATGAGAAACAAGCTATACTAATGTTTGTGGATGCAGAAAAGGCTTTTGACAACATATCTTGGGAATTTATGTTAAAAAACTTAGAATATATGGATGTTGGGAAAGAATTTTTTAATGGAATAAAAGCAATATATACAGAACAGAGAGCAAAGTTGATTATAAATAATGTGTCTACGGAAGAAGTAAGAATATCCAAGGGTACAAGACAGGGATGTCCTCTCTCGCCATTGTTCTTTATACTGGTGTTGGAGGTTTTTCTAAGTTCAATAAGACAAAATGAATTAATAAAGGGGGTGTCAGTAGGTCAGAACGAATATAAAGTTAAAGCCTTTGCTGATTATCGGGTAATAACGATAGAAGAACCTATAAGAAGTGTCAAAGACGTTTTGGAGGAGATTGAGCAATTTGGTCAGGTGGCAGGGTTTATACTAAATAAGAAAAAAAACTAAAATAATCGCAAAAAAATATGGATCAAACTATGATAGAAATAATGCAACAACAAACAGGGACAGAAGTGGTGAAGAAGGTTAAATATTTGGGAATATGGCTAACTCCCAAAAATATTGATTTGTTTCAAAATAATTATATACCAGTGTGGAATGGAATAAAAAAGACCTGGAGGTGTGGGGATGGATGAAGTTATCTTTGTGGGGTAGAATTTCAACGATTAAGATGAGTGTACTTCCAAAGATGTTATTCTTATTTCAGACTATTCCGATAATTAAGGGGATAGCGATTTTTAAAGAGTGGCAAAGAGTAATTTCAAGGTATATCTGGCAGGGTAAGAAGCCAAGAATTCAATTTAAGTTATTAACAGATGCAAAGGAAAGAGGAGGTTTCGCGCTGCCAGACTTGAAACTATATTATGAAGCGTCATGTCTCTGTGGGTTGAAAGAATGGATAAAATTAGAAAATACAGAGTTGTTAGATCTAGAAGGATTTGATAACAGATTTGGATGGCATGCGTATTTATGGTGTGAGAAGAAGAAAAATCATAAAGGTTTTGAGAACCACATTTTCCGGAGATCTTTAATAGAAATATGGGATAGGTACAAAAACCTATTAGAACCAAGAGTTCCACACTGGCTATCTCCGTTAGAGGTTATGAGTGTGAAGAAAATCAATATGAGAAGTTGGATTACTTATGGAGAGCTGATAGTTAAAGAAGGTGGAAAATGGAAAATGAAACCTTATGAACAAGTAAAAGAGTATGTATATGATTGGTTGCACTATTTTCAAGTTAACAAAATGTTTAAAAAAGAGTTCAAAGAAAGGGGATATGTAGAAAAAGACTCAAAGTTTCAATCGGAAATAATAAATAATGATTATAAAATTTTATCAAAAATGTATAAAATGCTGTTGGAATGGTATACGAAGGACGAGGAAGTTAAATCGGTTATGATACATTGGGCCAGAGATTTTGGATATAATATACAATTTGATGACTGGGTAAAAGTATGGAAGGAAAATATAAAATTTACAGCATGTACTGCGTTAAAGGAAAATGTTATGAAAATGGTATACAGATGGTATATTACACCGGTAAAATTAGCAAAAATGTTTAAAACATGTAATA
The DNA here is from genome assembly GCF_965112155.1 of Podarcis liolepis. Lineage (NCBI taxonomy): Eukaryota > Metazoa > Chordata > Lepidosauria > Squamata > Lacertidae > Podarcis > Podarcis liolepis. The sequence continues at coordinate 89,957,180 of NC_139559.1, read as the reverse complement.
AATGTTGGAAATGTAAAGAAAAAGAAGGGACATTTTACCATATGTGGTGGGAGTGTAAGAAAGTAAAAGGTTTCTGGGAGATGATATATAATGAATTGAAAAAGATGTTGAAATATACATTTGTAAAGAAACCAGAGGCTTTTCTTTTAGGAATTGTAGGAAATGAAATAAAGAGAAAAGATTGTAAACTTTTCCAATATGCAGTAACGGCGGCGAGAATATTAATGGCCCAGAGACGGAAACAAGAGGAATTACTGACGCTTGAGGAATGGAGAATGAAACTGATGGACTATGCAGAATTGGACAAATTAACTGGGAAGATTAGATATTTAAGAGACCATAAGTTCATCGAGGACTGGGGGAAATTTGTAGAGTATCTGAAAAGTCTATGTGATGTGCAAACAACGCTGGTGGGATTTCAAGAAGCTCTGTGAAGGTTGGAGGAGTATTGTAAAAAAAGGGGGGGAAAGATGGGGAGGGTATACTTAAAGGCAATATTAAATTTAGGAAATGCGCAGTTAAAAATTAAATATGGATGATTGGCAGAGAAGCTGAAGGAAGTCCAAAAGAGAAAATTTGTGATAAATTTTGATATGGTGTTATATGTATAATTGTATTGAAAATTAATAAAAATTATTATAAAAAAAGAAAACTTCTTCCTACAACATATTGCAATTTCTAAGATTGGTTGAACATGGCCCTTTCACAATAGCATCCAGATACCCTTTTTGAATTAGCATGAGATGTAGGAATTTTCCATAGTTGCCCCTGATCCCTTTTTTACTAGGAAGCATCGCTTTCCTTTAAAGGTCTGCCAAAGTATATCTCAGGATAGGTTGGGTCTCCCACAGGTTCTTTGCCATTAAGTAGAGGGCAGCCAACATTACCAAACCTATTATAAGGGAGTCTGGAGAGAAACTGACTATGTTTGACAAACCTACTTGAGAGCCAGTTAAGCAGGGGGGCCACTAGGGGCGCATTGGAAGATGGCCATCTCTCCGACCCACACGGGGTAATTAAGAGGCTGTTATGGGAGTAGGCAGTCTCCCTTGTTGCCCCAAGGAAATGGAGAACACTGCCCTTGCCTGCTGTGCCCATAAATCACCCCCTAATTTGAAAGAAGGGGGTGAGGGCCCTAGGCAGAATGCCCCCGTGTGGACCTCGGCTCTCCTGGACGCTGTCTCTGATCACGCACTAGCTGCAGCAATTTGGAATAATTAATTACAAAAGAAGCAAATGCATATATTTCAAGTGAAGAAGGGGAGTGAAGTCTGCTAATTTAAGTGACCTCTGCGAAAGAAGACGACGGGTTGGAGAAACAGGAATATTTTACAATGAAGATACACCAAAGGCTGGGTATGTTGACAACGGGACTGAATGGGGGGTGGGAAACCTTTTTTTACATTCCTTCTATGTGATTTACAAGAACCCCTCCTCATTAGAATCGTCGGTTGAACTGACCCAAGCAGGATGATTAAGGTCTGTGTGGAGATAAACTTTAACCAAAAGTATGCTTTATGGAGATCGAGAAGCAATAAGAGCTTTTGGGAATGGCGCAGCAATTAATTCGGGGTCGCCATCTTGCCAAAGGATTTATAGCCGAGAGAAGGAATGGACTTGTTTTCAGACTGCATTTCTGGTGAATCTCCTCAGAGGTTTTGAGAAAGGAGGCAGATTGGTGAAGATTAATGATTCTAAGACTGTTTTGATGTATGGAAGTGATGTTATATGGAAAACGTCTGGATATGGCTACTGGATAAAAAAAAAAATATCCACACAGAATTACAAACTGTTCTAACCAGCTTATGGAGACTATCAGAGGTCACAAAGAGAAAGGAAAAATATATGAAAACAACAACAAGAGATGTGGAAAAACAATAAGAAAGGACTGGAGAGTACTGTGAACATCATAAGGTTAGATTTGTGGACATTAAAACAGCAGTTAGAAGCAAGAAGTTGATTGGATCCCCTTCGGAACTTGAAATATGGGTACCCCCAACAAAAATTTAAAATTCAGCTGTGTAATTTGGAATTTATGTAATTTGGTTTGATTTGATGTGATTGGTCGGTTAATAAAAAAATATTCTTAGAGAGCCAGTTAAGCATGAAATTCGCTCCTTACACTCGCCCTGGGAGTTTTTCAGGACTTCTAAAATAGATACCAGGAGGAAGAACTGAAGGAATAACTTGTAGTTCCATCACTGAACTAAAATAGGTCTGATGCTGGTTGGTCATCTAGATCAGGGGTCAGCAAACTTTTTCAGCAGGGGGCCGGTCCACTGTCCCTCAGACCTTGTGGGGGGCCAGACTATATTTTTTTTTGGAGGGGAAATGAACGAATTCCTATGCCCCACTAATGACCCAGAGATGCATTTTAAATAAAAGCACACATTCTACTCATGTAAAAACACACTGATTCCCGGACCGTCCGCGGGCCGGATTTAGAAGGTGATTGGGCCGGATCTGGCCCCCGGGCCTTAGTTTGCCGACCCATGATCTGGATTGAATGAAATGCAGAAAGCAAGTGCCACAAAATAACAATTGTATTGATTTAACCTTCAGCTGCCTACTTTTATGTAAGATCTTCTTACATAAAATGTGCAAGAGTGGACTGAAAGAACTGGTACCTTACCTGAGAATCTGTCCAGCTGAAAGCAACCTGATGTGTGGGGAGATAGAGAGAGGCAGCCCATTCTTCAGCCAATTGATCTGCGGTGGTGGAGTTCCCACAGCCTGGCATTCAATGTTTATTGAAGTCTCCAGCAGCACAGTTAGAGCCTCAGGTTCATCTTTATTGTTAGTTATAGTGGGTGGAACTAAATTTTGTAACCAAATGCAGCAAAAACAAACAAAAAACAACAACTTATTTTTCCCCCAGTAGTTTCACCTTGCCTCTAACAAATTTTATACTCAAATTAAAACAGTACAGAGTAATATCAGTAAAACTATGTAACTATCTTTTTAAAAAAGTATTATACGGGGGAAAAGCCATTTAGTGACAGGAGCAACATAGAAAACAGCTTAAGAATGGGGTCATGTGGGACTTCTGTTAAAAGCTTAAAAGTCTTGGGTACCACATCTGAAATTGGGTACCTCTGGTGAAGGGAAGAGGATGGAGGCTTCAGAATATGAACAGAGGTACAGTGGTGCCTTGGCTCTCAAACGCTTTGGTACTCAAACAACTTGGAACCCAAACACTGCAAACCCGGAAGTAAGTGTTCTGGTTTGATAACTTTTTTCAGAAGCCAAATGTGCTCTGTTTTGAGTGTTACGTTTCCAATTTGAGTGCCACATTTCCGTTTCGAGTGTTACGCTGAGGTCTGTCTGCTTTTGCTATTTATTTTGTGTTTTTGTTTTGGGGGCTTTTTTGCTTTGCTTTTGTGACTGTGTGGAACCCAGTTCGGCTACTGATGGACTGACTGTGTGACTGCAGTACATCGTTTATTGCTTTCATTTTATGGATCCATGGTCTCGTTAGATAGTAAAATTCATGTTAAATTGCTGTTTCAGGGGTTGCTTTTAAAAGTCTGGAACGGATTAATCCATTTTGCATTACTTTCTGTGGGAAAGCGTGCCTTGTTTTTGGAACGCTTTGGTTATGGAACTGACTTCCGGAACAGATTAAGTTTGAGAACCAAGGTACCACTGTATTGGCCAGGCTTATACGTTAAACGGTACGCTTGGACTACTGCAATGCGCTCTACATGGGGCTACCTTTGAAGGTGACTCGGAAACTACAGCTAATCCAGAATGCGGCAGCTAGACTGGTGACTGGGGGCAGCCGCCGAGACCACATTACACCGGTCTTGAAAGACCTACATTGGCTCCCAGTACATTTCCGAGCACAATTCAAAGTGTTGGTGCTGACCTTTAAAGCCCTAAACGGCCTCGGCCCAGTATACCTGAAGGAGCGTCTCCACCCCCATCGTTCTGCCCGGACGCTGAGGTCTAGCGCCGAGGGCCTTCTGGCAGTTCCCTCATTGCGAGACGCAAAGCTACAGGGAACCAGGCAGAGGGCCTTTTCGGTAGTGGCGCCCGCCCTGTGGAACGGCCTCCCATCAGATGTCAAAGAGATAAACAACTACCTGACATTCAGAAGACATCTTAAGGCAGCCCTGTTCAGGGAAGTTTTTAATGTATGATATTTTAGTGGGTTTTTTTGTTTCTATGGAAGCCGCCCAGAGTGGCTGGGGAAACCCAGCCAGATGGGCGAGGTACAAATAATAAATTATTATTATTATTATTATATAGATGCTAAAAAAAAATCCTGATGAAGCTCACCTTATGCTGAACTCCAAGATGGAAGTAATAACACTTTCCTAATCCAAGGAGACATTCCCCACAGTGTTCCAAACCAAACACTATTGAAAGTCAGGATGCTTGAGGATGCTATTCCTTTAGCCAGATAATCGTCATGTTGAATTTCTTTATAAATCTTTCACATAATTGTGCCTGTGGCCAGAAACAGATCTTGCTTCGGCCATCAAAGGAAGCACAAATGATAGCTACTGTGTCTTGACGTTAGTCAACTGGACCCTGTAGTTACGCGGTGCAACCGTAGCCCACTGAGATCTGCTTTTCCAGAAACCACAATTCACACACTTCTCGGAAATGCATGGACGCTGACTCATAGGCAGTCCGTTCTTGGTCCAGTCCCAAGGCACCAGGAAAGGGAGAAGTGAGGCTGGGAGGAAAGGGGCTAAATAGAGGAATGTACTTGGAGACTATTCTGCTCTCTAGAGAATGAGCCAAGACTAGCCAGTTTCCATAACAAATTGGCACCATCTTAAGAGTCACAGTTATCCAGCATATGTGTTTACGCACAGTGTTAAATAGGAATGGGTACATTTATATGTTACATACAGTGGTACCTCGGGTTACATACTGTCAGGGAACTGACATCGGAGCAGAGGGGAGAGGCGGTACTTCCCGATTCTGCAGAAGAGGGAACGAGTAAGGGTAGAGAGAGAACGTCATCTGGGGAAGAATGTCCAGGTGACACCAGGAAGAAGGAAGAGGGGGAAAGCATCTTGGAGGAGAGGCTTCGAGACTCTGGCACTGAGGGCAGTGAAGAGAGTGGAGGCGCCACCCCTAGGCACGCCCACTCTGCGCAGAAGGGTTTCGCGCAGAGAGGGGAGGCGGAGATTATCCGTCAAGGAGCTTCTATGCTGGAGGAAATTTAGAAGCCGCCCACTCACGGATTCATTGAGCGACTGAGCAGCAGCAGCACCCAGGCTGCTCAGTCAGGGAAAGACACAACCCACCCCTAGCAGTTTGGAACCGCTAGAGGTTTACACACAAGCAACCCCAATTCCCGTGACACATACACTTCAGGTTACAGACTCCGCTAACCCAGAAATAGTGCTTCAGGTTAAGAACTTTGCTTCAGGTTGAGAACAGAAATGGTGCAGTAGCGGCGCGGCAGCAGCAGGAGGCCCCATTAGCTAAAGTGGTGCTTCAGGTTAAGAACAGTTTCAGGTTAAGAACAGACCTCCAGAACAAATTAAGTGCTTAACCTGAGGTACCACTGTATATGATCCACAGAGAGAGATAGAGAACCCAGAAAATGTTTAATGCATCACACTTGTTTCTTATCGCTCAAAAACACTTTTGGCAGCACTAAAAGGTAAAGGTAAAGGGACCCCTGACCATTAGGTCCAGTCGTGACCAACCCTGGGGTTGCGGTGCTCATCTCGCTTTATTGGCCGATGGAGCTGGGGTACAGCTTCCGGGTCATGTGGCCAGCATGATTGAGCCGCTTCTGGCGAACCAGAGCAGCACGCGGAAACGCCGTTTACCTTTCCACTGGAGCGGTACCTATTTATCTACTTGCACTCTGACGTGCTTTCGAACTGATAGGTTGGCAGGAGCAGGGACCGAGCAACGGGCGCTCACCCCATCGTGGGGATTCGAACCGCCGACCTTCTGATCGTCAAGTCCTAGGCTCTGTGGTTTAACCCACACTACCAGGGGCTAATTTGCTTTGGCAGCTGCACTGAATGCTCCCCACTGAACATTCCAACAAAGCCTATTCAAGAAGATCTACCCTCACTATGAATTAGCTTCCTTTGCCCTCACTCATCATAGAGTTGGCTGTGTTGATGCCAGCACTACTAGGACGAGATGGCATTTCTGAGACTGAGAACAGCAGCAAACTGGTGCAGAATGACAAGCTGCTAGGATCTTTTAGGAAACTTTTTCTCACGCCTCTCCCAGAAAATGTTCATTGGAAAATAGTCTGCTCAGCCTGACCTATAGATACAATTAAATGAATATTAATGTAATGTCAGGAAACGGCTTTTCTTTTGAAAAGCCTGGATCAGAAAAGCATCAGTTACTTTGACTTCCTGTAGAATACCCTGCAGTGGAAGTTGGCAACTTACTGTATTTTTTGACCTATAGGACATGCTTTTTCCCCTCCAAAAATGAAGGGGAAATGTGTGTGCATCCTATGGGGCGAATGCAGACTCCTTGGCTTCAGCGATAGCAACGCAAAGCCTAGGAAGCCTGCGCTCCGGAGGCTTTGCGTTACTTCTGCTGAAGCTAGAAGAGTCTGCTGTTTGAGGCTGGCAGTGGGGGAAAGCAGCGCTTCCCCTCATCGCCAGCCCCAGAGGATCGGGGGGGGGGGCAGCGGGAAGGCGCACGATGCCTTCCCACTACTCTCCAACCCGGCTTTGAGGCTGGTGGTGGGGGAAAGCAGCGCTTCCCCCCACCGCCAGCCCCACAAGCTGGGTCTAAAAGCCCGCAGGAGCCGCGCGCTCTTTAAAGGGTGTGCGGCTTCTGTGGGCTTTTCTATGAGGTGGGGGAATTCTCCCACCTCATAGAAAAGCCTGCAAGAGCCGCGCAGCCTTTAAAGAGCGTGCCGCTCTTGGGAGCTTTTCCCCAAGGAGGGAGAATGGACTGACTGGCCGAGTCCATCCCTTCTCCCTCCTGTGGGCTTTTGCGGGAGATGGGGGAATTCCCCCACCTCCCGCAAAAGCAGGCAAAAGCCGCGCGCTCTTTAAAGCGGCTGCGCGGCTTCTGCTGGCTTTTCTGGGAGGTGGGGGGATTCCCTCACCTCTCGCAAAAGTCCGCAGAAGCCGCGCAACCCCTTTAAAGAGTGTGCGGCTTCTCCTGGCTTTTCTGGGAGGTTGGGGAAGTCTGCCACCTCCCGCAAAAGCAGAAAGAAGGTCTTGGAGTAGCGCACAGGCTGCGTGCAGCCTGTCCGCTGCTCCCAGAGCTGCGGGGGGGGGGGAATCATATTTTTTCCTTGATTTCCCCCTGTGAAAACTAGGTGTGCCCTATGGGCCGATGCGCCCTATGGGGCGAAAAATACGGTATATTTATTATTATTATTATTATTATTATTATTATTATTATTATTATTATCATCATTAATAATTATTATTAAAATTTATTTGATGCTTTCTCTCACCATAGGTGAACTTCCAGAAGTCTCAAGAATCAAACTGGGAAATATATTATAAGTTGGGAGGATAAAACTATGACTGTACAAAAATGATTGTTTTGTGTTTCCCTAACAAATATTTTAATGAGTCTTCTGAGACTGAAAACTTTTAGTAATTTTAAAGCTTCCATCGAATTTCCAGGCAATTGGACACGCGAACACACACACACACACCTTTAAGGTTAAATGGGATTGCATAGTTGTGTAACTGAGCCTACATTTTTCCTGGGCTTGTCCTCTTACAGCAGGGGGTGATTAATCTCCTACAGCCCATGGGCCAAACTTGGTCTGTCCAGATTTCACTGTTTGACCTGTGAAGCAATTTCGGACAAGCCATGCCCACCTGCCCTACACCTGAACCACCTATGAGCTACATGAAATGCTTCATAGTTTTAAGCCCCAGAGATCTTTACATTAGCCAGCCATAATGCTTAATTCCCCAAGCCTGTTTAGTTAACGTTATTATTAGCAAAATAACTGTTTCCATGAGCTCTTCTTCCTTTACACTGCAGATTTGATCTTTATTTGTTTGTTTATAATCTGCGCCTTTATAAAAAAAATATTTCAAGGTGAAGAATAAAATCAACATAAAAACATTGGCAAATCATGGTTGGTTAAAAAAGAAAACTCATGTTTCTCATTCAGAGAACCATAAGACAGGTGCTTCTAACCTTATCATGCTAAAAAAAACAAACCACTTAATAACAATACTCACCATATACATTGACATTGAAAATTCGGTCTTCTTCCCCCGCAGGGTTGCTAGCAACACAAGTATATTTCCCTACATCACTTGTGAGGGCTCCAGCAATACTGAGCAAGCTGCCATCTGGAGCCAGGCTAAAATAAGGAATCACAGAAAATGGAATAATTAGAAGTGTCTGAGTTAGGATGCTAATCTCAAGACCGAGAGAAATAAGCTTGAATCAAGATTTCTAATTATATACCGTAATTTGCGGTAAACCGAGTATAACGGGGTCAGCAACATGGAGCCCATGGGCCGGATGCAGCCCACGAAGACCGTTTTACCGGCCCACGAGCCTCCCCCCACGGTGAGTCCCCTGCGCTGCACTAAACCAGCAGGGCACAGCGCAGAGACTCATCGAGCAGCGCCGAAAATCGCATCTGTCTGCGCATGTCCAGACACCGAAAATCACTTCTTCACAGGTGCGATTTCCATTGTCTGGGCATGCGCAGATGCGATTTCTGGCATCGCACTGCACCAGTCCGGCCCACAGACGATCTCCATGGGAGGGATCCGGCCCTTGGCCAGTAAACCTTGCCAACCCCTGGAGTATAACAATGCCTAGTGACCACATTGCATCTTAGAATCATAGAGCTGTTGAGTTGGAAGTGACCTTGAGAGTCATCTAGTCCAAACCCCTACAATGCAGAAATCTCAACTAAAGCACCCATCACAGATGGCCATCCAAGCTCTGCTTAAAAACCTCCAGTGAAAGAGTGTCTACAACCTCCCGAAGGAATCCATTCTACTGACAGTTCTTACTGTCAGAAAGTTCTTCCTGATGTTAAGTCGGAAACTCCTTTCTTGTAACTCGAATCCATGTGAAAATGACAATCATATCTCCTCTGCCTCTCCTCTTTCCCAGGCTAAACACACCCAGCTTGAAGTGTTCAAAATTCCCCACCTATAAATTACCTTAACCATCCTTATAGCAGTGAGCCAGTTTGTCCTCCTGTTCATGCTAGTTATCAGAATTAAGTGTGAGAAACAGAGATATAAGAAGTAGAGAAGCTGAGAAGGGGAGAGAGGGTTTGTTAGCCCAAAAATGGAAAACGAGGTGACATAATATGCACAACTCGCAGACTTAACATACAAAATAAGAGAACAAGAAGAAAATACGTTGAGAGAAGATTGGAAAACGTTTACTGCACATATGGGAAATAATTGTGTGCGGCTGAAAACGCCGGCAGCATTAAGATAAATTCAATAGTGTGAACAAGTTCTGATGGATGCAATAATGGAATACTGAATGGTATAGTTTTTGCAAAATATGCAGGGATTTATGGTATGTAAAATGAACCACTGAAAGAGAAGAAGGGAAGCCATTGATATCTTAAGGATGTAAAACGAGTGTTTTAAACCGTAAAACAGAAAATTTACTAAAATTATATACCAAAAGAGAGAGAGAGAGAAAGGGAGACCGAAGAAAGGAAGATTGTGCTAAAATAAAAGTGATCCCCTTCATGGATCACTGTCTTGCCGTGGCGAAGGGGCTTGAATAACTCAGAGAAGCTATGAACTATGCCGTGCAGGGCACCCAAGATGGACAGGTCATAGTGGAGAGTTTGGACCAAACATGATCCACCTGGAGCAGGAACCGGCAAGCCACTCCAGTATCCCTGCCAAGAAAACTCCATGGACAAAGACAATGGTCTGTATAGTTAAAGCTATGGTTTTCCCAGTAGTGATGTATGGAAGTGAAAGCTGGACCATAAAGAAGGCTGATCGCCGAAGAATGGATGATTTTGAATTATGGTGCTGGAGGAGACTGTTAAGAGTCCCATGGACTGCAAGAAGATCAAACTTATCCATTCTTAAGGAAATCAGCCCTGAGTTCTCACTGGAAGGGCAGATCCTGAAGCTGAGACTCCAGTACTTTGGCCACCTCATGAGAAGAGAAGACTCCCTGGAAAAGACCCTGATGTTGGGAAAGGAGACAAGGAGAAGGGGACGACAGAGGACGAGATGGTTGGACAGTGTTCTCAAAGCTATCAGCGTGAGTTTGACCAAACTGCGGGAGGCAGTGGAAGACAGGAGTGCCTGGTGTGCTCTGGTCCATGGGGTCACGAAGAGTCGGATGTGACTAAATGACTAAACAACAACAACAAAAGCAGAAGAGAAGCATCAAAGAAAGAATAATTAAGACAGGTTAGTTGGTTTGCAAAAGGGAGTTGGAACAAAATAAGCCGATTTTAATACCACCTTGTGATGAGATGGGTTCTTTGGGGCAAAAAGCAGTGCTTTTGTTCTAGAAAAAATGGTACCCCCAGAAAAAGCAGTGGTATTCCCACTATCCTGGCATTCCCCCATATATCTTCCCTTCTGCGTTTCCTCGCCTCTATTCCCCTTCTCTGTTTTAACTCCTGCTCAGACTCTGGCTTGCTTCAGAACGAGAAAATGCAACACTTAACCTTATCCGCGGAGATTCACCGCCACTAATTGGTTTTCCATCTTTCAGCCACTGAATTGCAGGTGCCGGAATTCCACGGGCCTTACAGGAAAGCTGGATGTTTTCCCCAAGGATGACGCTGACGTCACTTGGCATTTCCGAGCCGGCAATATCTGGAGGAACTTTAAGATGGTGGAAATGTGTATTAGTAATACCTCCATGTGAGTCCAGGTGTTGATGGACTTCAACTCTCATCTGCCCCTGTGGGCATGGACAGCATGGGATGATGGGAGTTGTAGTTGAACAATACCTGGAGAACACAAACATTGGCAACCCCTGGGTTAAGCACATCTGCCACCCTGTTATGTATGTACAGTGGTACCTCGGGTTACATACGCTTCAGGTTACAGACTCTGCTAACCCAGAAATAGTGCTTCAAGTTAAGAACTTTGCTTCAGGATGAGAACAGAAATTGTGCTCCGGCGGTGCGGCAGCAGCAGGAGGCCCCATTAGCTAAAGTGGTGCTTCAGGTTAAGAACAGTTTCAGGTTAAGAACGGACCTCCAGAACGAATTAAATACTTAACCTGAGGTACCACTGTACTAAGCTTGGATCCTAGAACAATAGGCAAGTAGGATCCTGAATGCAACAACTGATTGGCTTGCAGGAGCAGACCAACCAGGCTCCAGGAGGAAGTTAATCAGCCTATTAGGGTGGTAGGATTGTAGAATGGAACAACTGATTGGCCTGCAGGAAAAGACCAATCAGGCTCCAGGAGGGAAGCAGAATCAGCCAGTCAGACAGGACTCATTGTGTAAATATGTATATAGAAGGCTGAGGTTTGGGGGGCAATTCAATCACTGTTTTACAAGCTGCAATGAGGAGCATGAAATCACTACAGGACTCTGAGTATATTTCACACCCTAAAGGTCTGCCAATGTTTGTACAAGTACTAAAGTCTAGTAGAACATATCAACACCGTTAACCACCATGTCATTCTGCTTTTTCCAACTCCTGCTCAAAATTGCCGGTTGCTGCTGGAGGGGAAGAATGTGAAATGTCATGGTATCAGGGTACAGCGAAGTTGTACCATGGGTGGTATTCTACGAACACGTTTAGGGGTCACATGAGAGGTAGAGAGAGGGAGAGCATTCCTCATGCATATGGAACATTCACTAAGTGCTACGTTGGACACAAGCCAATAGGAGAGTATACACAAACATACCTTGAACAGAAAGAACGTAAAATTTCTGAGCTTTGCCTTCCACATTTGAAGCGATGCAGGAATAGTTCCCGTTATCCGAATGCTGAGACCTGGCAATTTGCAGCTTGCTGCCTCCTGACAAAATGTGCATTTCAAGGGATGCAGAGTTTTCTAAAAGCAGGGAAACAAGAAGAAATCAGACCGCAGAAGTTTCGGTTTGTTACAAACCGGATCATTCTCACCTCAAACTTGTAAACCACTTCTAAAAAATAAAACAACCAGCCACCATATACCTATACTTAATTAGGGAATGGGAACAAAAAGCCCATATGCCCCATTTGGTTCACCCCGCTTTCCTTCCCACCCAGCCCCCTTAATCTTGACACAACAGGCCAGCGGGTGAGTCCCCAATCTTGGAATGACAGGCTGGGAAGAGTCATCTACAGTCTATGGTCCTTTCTCTAGGCTTGCTGTAGGTGAGCCAACTGACTTTCAGGTCACATCCCGTGCTCTCTCTGACACTCAATTGAACACTGCTGACTCAGAGGCCCTGAATTAATAGGTAGCAATCCATTCTTTGCTCTCTTTGCCCTGTCACAAAATGGCACTCATTTCCACCATTTGAGAAATCCAGGTTTCGGACAAGTTCTGATTACTTGCAATAGTGATTACTTTAAAATACAGTGGTGCCCTGCAAGACGAATGCCTTGCAAGACGGAAAACTCGCTAGACGAAAGAGTTTTCCATTTTGGAGGTGCTTCGCAAATCGAATTTCCTATGGGCTTGCTTCGCAAGACGACAATGTCTTGCGAGTTCCTGCTGGTTTTTTCCCTCCCCCCCCTTTTCTAAGCCGCTAAGATGCTTATCAGCTGATCCGATCAGCAGATAAGCTGCTAAAAGCCACTAATAGCGCTAATCCGCTAATCCTTCAATGGGCTTGCTTCACAAGATGAAAAAACCGCTAGACGAAGAGAATCACAGAACGGATTCTTTTCGTCTTGCGAGGCACCACTGTAGAAGAGAAGGAGTTTCATACTACGAGAACAGTTGAGGAAATTGTCTTGTGGGCCTCCCTATGAGCAAAGATTAGACTGTGGCTTTGTGTGGGGAGCATCAAATGACATTTAACTATGCACAATTTGAGAGAGCAACTGTTTCTCCCTTGAGAGCTGCATTGCCTCAGAGGACAATAGTTGAGGGGTGCCACACTCTTATAAGATTAGCACCATCTCACACTGTGGTTGTTAAAATTAGTCTCCTTCTTTAGCGATCACTCGTAACAGAGTAAGATTTTCTTCCATGAACATGGTTTTATCAGTGAGTCCGTAAGTGACTGTGGAGGCCAATTCTGGATCCACACGTCCTTCCACAGTGGGACATAGGTTTCTAGGACGGGAGTTGATCACAGTGATGGTTTGCCCAACATACCTTCTTCTTAGCATGTTTCTCCCTTTCGTTCTGAGTTCAAGCGTCTTCAAAGCCCATGACACCTTTGGTAAAGGCTATTCTCCAATTGGCCAGTGTTTCCCAACTGTCGGTGTTTATAGTACATTTTTTTTAGATTTGCCTTGAGAGAGTCTTTAAACCTCTTTTGTTGACCACCAGCATTACGCTTTCCATTTTTAAGTTCGGAATAGAGTAGTTACTTTGGAAGACAATAATCAGGCATCCGCACAACATGACCAGTCCAATGAAGTTGATGTTGAAGAATTATTGCTTCAACATTGGTATATTTGCTTCTTCCAGTACACTGCTGTTAGTTTGCTTGTCTTCCCAAGTGATGTGTAAAAGTTAATATTAATTCATTTAGTATACTGCTCTTCACCTATAGATCTCAGGGGTATTCACAGCATAAAAATACAGTTTTTTCTCTTACACATCCTGTACCCCATCCACACGAACACAACTTATCTCTTTCTTTATCTCTCTCTTATGCACCCAGACAAACATGAACACCTTTTGAAAGCAGTCCTCTCTCCCTCTTCAGGAGAGGAGATGCCAGAATAGGGAAGATAATTGAAAACTTTCAAAAGGCTATTTTCTTCCTTCTAATATAGGTAAAGGTAAAGGGACCCCTGACCATTAGGTCCAGTCGTGGCCGACTCTGGGGTTGTGGCACTCATCTCGCTTTATTGGCCGAGGGAGCCGGCATACAGCTTCCGGGTCATGTGGCAAGCATGACTAAGCCACTTCTGGCAAACCAGAGCAGCACACGGAAACACTGTTTACCTTCCCGCCGGAGTGGTACCTGTTTATCTACTTGCACTTTGACGTGCTTTCGAACTGCTAGGTTGGCAGGAGCAGGGACCGAGCAATGGGACCTCACCCCGTGGCTGGGATTCGAACCGCTGACCTTCTGATCGGCAAGTCCTAGGCTCTGTGGTTTAACCCACAGCGTCACCCGCGTCCCTCCTTCTAATATAGGTTTTTAAAAATAACATAACAATAGATATAGTTTATCTGCTACGAGGGAGAGGCTTGCCAGAGAGGTCTTTTGCTGTTCCTAGTTCCTACACTCTATGGTCTCTCTCTTTCTCCAAATTATTAGAGAAAAACCATAAAAACCAGAGGCTAGAGCAGTGAAAGACGCCCCCCACTGCCTGTCTTCCTGTCTCTTTTGCTGACTGTAGCTCAGTAAATAATAATAGTAATAATAATAGTAATTTATTATTTATACCCCGCCCATCTGGCTGGGTTTCCCCAGCCACTCTGGGTGGCTTCCAACAAAACACTAAAATACAATAACCTATTAAAAGCTTCCCTAAACAGGGCTGCCTTCAGATGTCTTCTAAAAGTTTGGTAGTTATTTTTCTCTTTGACATCTGATGGGAGGGCGTTACACAGGGCGGGTGCCACTACCGAGAAGGCCCTCTACCTGGTTCCCTGTAACTTGGCTTCTTGCAGTGAGGGAACTGCCAGAAGGCTCTCAGCGCTGGACCTCAGTGTCTGGGCAGAACGATGGAGGTGGAGACGCTCCTTCAGGTATACTGGACTGAGGCCGTTTAGGGCTTTAAAGGTCAGCACCAACACTTCGAATTGTGCTCGGAAATGTACTGGAGCCAGTGTAGGTCTTTCAAGACCGGTGCTATATGGTCTCGGTGGCTGCTCTCAGTCACCAGTCTAGTTGCCGCATTCTGGATTAGTTGTTGTTTCCAGGTCACCTTCAAAGGCAGCCCCACATAGCGCGCATTGCAGTAGTCCAAGCAGGAGATAACTAGAGCATGCACCACTCTGGCAAGACAATCTGCAGGCAGGTAGGGCCTCAACCTGTGTACCACATGGAGTTGGTAGACAGCTGCCCTGGACACAGAATTGACCTGCGCCTCCATGGACAGCTGTGAGTCCAGAATGACTCCCATGCTGCGCTCCTGGTCCTTCAGGGGCACAGCTACCCCATTCAGGACCAGGGAGTCCTCCACACCTGTCCGCCTCCTGTCCCCCCAAAACAGTACTTCTGTTTTGTCCAGATTCAACCTCAATCTGTTAGAAACAGGGTCATATCAAGAACCCTGAGGGTCACCTCCACTGTAGCCAAACACAACCCACTTTATTTTCCATGTCACATCTTGTCTGACCATTTAAAATGACCAATGGATATGGAAGCTGCAGAGTGTATTACCGAGGGGCTTCCCGTCCTTAAGCCACGTTATCGTTGGTGGAGGAATTCCAGTAGCGTCACACGAAAAGGTCACAGGGTTACTGATAGTTTCATTGATCCACTCCAGGTCAGGGCCTTCAATGCTGGGGGGCACTGCCAATGAGAACAGTGGTAAGACACAGGCGCATAATAACCCAAAAGGCTCATCTGGGAGAATGAGATGCTCTGACTGGAGACCCCACACTTTGCCCCCTTTTCTCTCTCCAGCCAGCCACAGCTTCCTGTTATGCAATCACCATAAGCACAAACATAATTAAGAAGCACCCCATGCACAGCAAATTCGGTTGATTAACTATATCTAATATGGGTCAGTCTGTCGGTTAAGTCTGCTGACCTTTTACCCGGTGGTCGGCATTGTGGCCACGTAGCCAAGCCTCAACAGTTTTCCGGCGTAGGGTGGAAAGGTACGCTGCCTTCCCCACTATGTCACAGCCGCCCGCGTCATCTGTGCTGGAAGACGGCCCCAGCCAATCAGCTGGCAGGGTGGGTGTGGCCACGGGCAATTTAATCGCTGCATGGACGGATGGACGGACGGCCCGCTCTTCCTAGCCTCTTTGTTGGATCGCCCAAACCACCCGCCCTCTTTTCATGCTTTGCTCGGATATGGCCTTGCTATGGACAATTGTTGGTCGCCATGTTGTTGGAGCCGGGTAGGAATTTTTCCACTTGGCACCGGCCATTTGGTTTTCGCCTACCTAGTATCAATCACCACAACTTTTGTGAGGTTAGGCATTGGGTAAGCCTTTGTTTAGCTGTTGCCTTCACCAGCCCCTCCTCAGTAAGAATATCCTGTTAAAGGGATCCGGGGTGTGAATTCTGTCAAAAGCCTGGACGTAGGCTAGGGCCATGTCACAGCCCCTATAGTATATAAACCTGTGACTGGAAGCACAGGTTTATCAGTCTTTAACATCAGAAGGAATATCTAGACCATGGGAGCATTTCAGCCCTGCTCTTGAGTTTCTTTAAAATCGAAAACAGCTTATCTTGTATTCCTTTCTTTGAATTTGTGCCATTTAGATTTTTTAAACCTTTTTGTAAAGGCAATACTAAAATTTTCACAGCTGAGCCCTCAACTCTTTATTACTGTGCTTGGCTTTCTTCAAGTTAGGCTGTGTCTAAAACTTGCCATTTAGGTTTTCAAACCTTTTTTGTAAACTCAGTTTTAGAAACTGTACCTTTGAGTCCTCAATCCTTTATTACTGCGCTTTGCTTCACCTAGGTCGAGCTAGGATTATAATACTTCAGAATTTTTGGGAGTTTTACCCCCTTTCTTTGAATTTGATCATTTAAAGTTTATGATTTCTCTATTTCCTTCTGAGGAAACTGAATAGTTCAGTGAAACGAGGTTTGTAGCCGGCATCCAGTTAAGGCTTTGTTCAATTCTAGGTTTTTCTAGTTTTTACCTTAAACTTTTTGATTTTTATTATTTATTTTATTTCTATAAGATAATATTTCTAGTCGATTACTTTTTGTTTCAGGGATTTTCACGGTATTTCATTTGTTTTGTGTACTATCTGCTGTAAGTCATAGGGCGCCCCCTATCAGTGGTTTACCCTTCCGTTGACTTCCTGCAGATAGGCAGGAATCAAGATATAGCCTGACTTCACCCCAATGCCTAAGCCAAACCACTCACATCCATAACCAATAACGTTGTGGCCTATTTGAACCCATAAACCAAAATACTCTGTGTCAGTGTGTTTTATTGTTCCCCTGGGAACTTTGGGGCTTGGGTGCCTTGGCACGCAAGTCGCTAAAGTAGGGCTCAGCAAACTTTTTTTGCAGGGGGTCGGTCCACTGTCCCTCAGACCTTGTGGGGGGCCGGACTATATTTAGGGGGGGGAATCCCCCCACGACTCTCCCCCCCCTTCTCCACAGCAGTGGACAAGCCATGGTGGCTGCTTACCTGTGCCTTGCGAGCAGCAGGGGCTGGTGGCAGAGAGGGATGATGAGCGGCGCAAAAGGGCTGGCTCCGGAGAGGGGCTGCTTAAAATGGTGCTCAGCCAACTACGGCTCAACAAAGCCCAGCCCCCTTCCTCCTCTAGGCAGGGCAGGGAAAAGCCAGGAGGAGGGAGGGAGGAGGCGCCACCGCGGTGTGAGTGAGGGAGAGGGGGAAAATTGGCGCAGCCCAAACGATCACAATCCCCGTGCCAATCCATGCGGCAATTCCCAGAGCGTCCATGGGCCAGATCCGGCACCCGGGCCTTAGTTTGCCGACCCATGTGCTAAAGGTTAACATAGTATAAGCTTACCATGAACGTTAAGATGGAAATTTTTATCATCTCGTCCCGCAATATTTATGGCTTTACATACATACTGGCCTGTATCAGACACCTGAGAATACAAGAAGGAAAAGGATATGCCACTTTCCTAATTAACAGCTTCAAATTTTTGATTAAAAAAAAAACATCTTGCTAACAGGATACTGTAATAACAACCACCATAGTGGATACAGTGCTCACACATTATCTTTGGGTGGGGTGGGGGGAATACAGTCTTGTAACATGGGCCATTCAAAAACACATACGATGATCTCATCCTAAGCATACTATCTCAGGCACCATGAGAACATTTTCAATTTTAATTCTGAACTCACATTTTCTATGTTTCTGAAATCACACTGTGATGGGATGATGAGCTGCTTGTGCGTAAAAGCGTAGTCCCTCAGAGTCTGTGCAAGTTCACAAACCTCTGTCTGTGACGGAGCCCCTCAGACATGGTTGCTCTAGTCACTTGCAGATTCCGACAGTGGTTGCTTTCGGAATCGTTTCCAGCATAAAAGCTCCTTAACGGAAACACGTCTTCTGGACTCGCGGCGTGACAGTTTCCGGCGAGGAGTGGGTCTCCCTATGGGAGGTTCAGATACCTCCCCACTGTTCTCGCTGGACGTGTCCCTGAGCCCTCCCTCTTGCTCGCTTTCCCTCAGAGATCCACCTCTCCCCCTGCTGGTTCCTGCTTCAGCTGCTGAGTCTCTCCCAGCCTCCGTGAGCCCTTCCACCAGAGACCCACCTCTCCCCCTGCTGGTGCCTGCTTCCGCTGCTGAGTCTCTCCCAGCCTCCGTGAGCCCTTCCACCACCTGTTCCTCCGATGGCAGTTCCCTGACACACACCATGGCACACACTAAGGCTTTTTTACCATGACCCCAAGCTGACTGTTTTGTAATTTTTTAGTTGGTCCTAATAAAGATATTCTCTTGCAGATTTTTTTTAAAAAAATATTGTTCTGATGTGCTGATTCAGTTGCAAACGTTTTATAAATAGACGAGTTCCCTTTAAAGCTTTATTTTCTTGTTTGCTTTTAAGGCAACAAGGCGAACACTTCTTTTTTCAATCCATGCTCTTGTTTCTGAATAGGAAAGCAAACCGGCTACAAAAATTGGCTGGCATACCAAGGTGAAATATGCGTAAAATAAGCTACTTACATTTCCCATGTATGTCCATGACTACTGATCATGACAATTTATTCAAATATGCAACTGGCCATGCAAAAAAATCAATACATGCAGTGGGGAAGGGAATGAAAACTATCTTCTGTGGTCTGCCAATAACTGAGTATGTAAATGAGGCTCTGCTTATAACCCTCAAGCTATAGAAAGGGCTTTGAGGCTAGATGGTTGGTCCCCCCCCCACCACCAATCATCTCTTCCTTTATCACTCTGCTGCAATGTATTGCTACTTTTGCATTTAAAAAGGTAAACGTAAAGTAAGTCCAGTCACGAACAACTCTGGGGTTGCGGCGCCCCTCTCGCTTTACAGGCCGAGGGAGCTGGCGTTTGTCTGCAGACAGTTTTTCCAGGTCATGTGGCCAGCATGACTCTGGCGAAACCAGAGCAGTGCACAGAAACACCGTTTACCTTCCCGCCGGAGCGATACCTATTTATCTACTTGCACTGGTGTGTTTTCGAACTGCTAGGTTGGCAGGAGCTGGGACAGAGCAACGGGAGCTCACCCTATTGCGGGGATTTGAACCGCCGACCTTCCGATCGGCAAGTGCTAGGCTCAGTGGTTTAGATCACAGCGCCACCCGTGTCTTTTTTTCTTTATTTTTTTTTTTATGCATTTAGCATATGTCAATTGAAGACTCTACGGGAAATGCATCCGGAAGGCAAAATGTATTTCAAGCAGTTAGTGATCTGCATGTAGCCAGTCTGGCAAGCTACACAGGCTATCTATAAAACCGGACAAGTTTGACAGAGTTTCTCTGAAGCTCACAGACTGATCGGCTGCAGGGCTGTGCAAATTGAGGTTACCTGGGGGAGTCACTTTGCCACTTCTTGAGGGCTTCCAAGTCACAGATTGAAGTGCTTGCTTGGTATGTATACATTGCTTGCTGTCTTAAAATAAAACCTTTGATCTTCTTACTCACTTGTGTATTTTGTATTGCTTCTGAATCTCTCATTTTAAAATAATAATAATAATAATAATAATAATAATAATAATAATAATAATAATAATAATTTATTATTTATACCCCGCCCATCTGGCTGGGTTTCCCCAGCCACTCTGGGCGACTTCCAACTGAATATTAAAAACAGTACAGCTTCAAACATTAAAAACTTCCCTAAAGAGGGCTGCCTTCAGATGACTTTTAAAAGTAAAATAGTTGTTTATTGCTTTGGCATCTGCTGGGAGGGCGTTCCACAGGGAGGCGCCACTACCGAGAAGGCCCTCTGCCTGGTTCCCTGTAACCTCACTTCTCACAGTGAGGGAACCACCAGAAGGCCCTCGGTGCTGGATCTCAGTGTCCGGGCTGAACGATGGGGATGGAGACGCTCCTTCAGGTATACTGGACCGAGGCCATTTAGGGCTTTAAAGGTCAGCACCAACACTTTGAATTGTGCTCGGAAACATACTGGGAGCCAATGCAGATCTCTCAGAACCGGTGTTATGTGGTCCCACATTGCCTTTGGTAAGACGAAGACCTAATTCATGTTACAAAAAATGGGCTGCAAGTTTTTTTAAAAGGCAGAATAGCATATACCTCAGCAGCTGTAATATGAAGCATCTGCCCATCAGCTACGATCTCCATGTTAGATGAGGCTGCAACCATCCGCCCGTTCTTGTACCAGCTGATGACAGGAGGTGGAACGGCATTGGATTCGCACTCTAATGTCACCGGAGTTCCCACTCGCACATTCACGACGGAAAGCGCTGCTCCGCTGTGGTCTTTTATGCTGGGAGGGACTTAGTGGGAGGGAATATAAGCAATGTTATTTCCTTGCCTTTCACCAGAAGGAAGAATCGCTACCTTAAAGAGGAATAAGAATAATACTAATAATTTATTCATACCCTGTCCATCTGGCTGGGTTTCCCCAGCCACTCTGGGCAGCTCCCAACATAATATTAAAAATAGAATCAAACATTAAAACTTCCCTAAACAGGGCTGCCTTCAGATGTCTTCTAAAAGTCATATACTGTGGTACCTTGGTTTAAGAGCAGCTTAGTTTATGAACAACTTGGATTAAGAACGATGTAAACCCGGAAGTAGGTGCTTTGGTTTGTGAATTTTGCCTTGGAAGCAGAACATGTTTCGCTTCCTGTTGAGTGTAAATTGAATCCCTCGCTGCTATGGGAAAGCACACCTTGGTTTAAGAATGCTTTGGTTTAAGAACGGACTTCCGGAACGGATTAAATTCATAAACCAAGGTACCACTGTAGTTGTTTATTTCCTTGACATCTGATGGGAGGGCATTCCACAGGGCGGGTGCCACTACCGAGAAGGCCCTGTAGCTGGTTCCCTGTAACCTCACTTACTGCAGTGAAGGAACCACCAGAAGGCCCTCGGCGCTGGACCTCAGTGTCCGGCCTGAATGATGGCGGTGGAGACGCTCCTTCAGGTATACTGGGCCGAGGCCGTTTAGGGCTTTAAAGGACAGCACCAACACTTTGAATTGTGCCCGGAAACGTACTCAGAATGATTAGACATTAACATTTCCCCCACTTTCAATATTATTTCATTTTAAAGCTGCAGAAACACACCATAAACAGTAAGGAAGCTCTTTCTCCTGCTTTCTCCAGCGCTGTTTCTGGCTATGCAGACATATTCTCCACCATCGGACAGACGGGCCCTAGGAATCTGCAGCGTGCGGCCCCCTGAAATGAAGAAGAAGAGTTTGGATTTGATATCCCGCTTTATCACTACCTGAAGGAGTCTCAAAGCGGCTAACATTCTCCTTTCCCTTCCTCCCCCACAACAAACACTCTGTGAGGTGACTGGGGCTGAGAGACTTCAAAGAAGTATGACTAGCCCAAGGTCACCCAGCAGCTGCATGTGGAGGAGCGGGGAAGCGAACCCGGTTCACCAGATTATGAGTCTACCGCTCTTAACCACTACACCACACTGGCTCTGTCAAAGCTGACAGAGCTGTTCAGACAGGTTATCAGATCACCACTGCTTGAACAGAATTTTACAAAAGTTTCATGTTGAAATGCAACAGGGGCAAAAAGAGGGGGGTATGTTTTTAAAAGAGAGATGGAGAGAGATTCATGACAGATGTCATTGCTGCGCATGTGATACACACTGATCTTAGTGTGTTTTTTTAGTTCATAGGCTTGGACCACCACCCAATGAGCCAGACACGCAGCCCTTATCCTATTCCCTGACAGTGGCCAGGCCACACTGTGCCTGAACTACCACTCAGACACGGATGCGTGGGCTTGCAGAGACCACATCCGTACATTTCTGCACCCCAGGCCTCTTCTTTCCACCTCCTTCCATGCCCACAAAAAGCTTCGGGCCCTGCCCTATGGCAGCAGCGAAAGGGTGGGAAGGCAGTGTGTGTTTGAGACAGCCAGGCAACTGTGTCATGGGCGCCTCCGATGCCTCGCCCTGTTGTGGGCATTGCAAGATTTGAAGGGGGGCACCAGTCATAGCTGTCAACTTACAGATTTGAAAATAAGGGACCGGCAGCCTCGAAAACAAGGGATCAGCAGCCAAAATAAGGGATTTCGTATGTTCAGCTTCTGGGCCCCTCCGAGCCAAAGGCAGAAAGCCCAGCCAGCAGCCAAACGAAGCCTCAAGCTGTGGTTCCCACAGCGCAGCAACCCGGCAAAGGGGATGCAGCAAGGAAAACCACTGTCACCTCTCCGCTGGGAAGCGCTGAGCAAAGGCGAGTACCCAGGCAATGCGGCCGATTTGATCGGCACAAGGCATGCAAGCTCCACCCCCCCAGTCGTTCTTAGACTCCTTAATGGGTGAGCAACGCAGCCAAGCAACACAGTTGGAGCTTCCTTCCTCCCTGGCCAACAGGGAGGGAGGGAGGGAGAGGAGCTGCTTCCTCTGCAACCCAGGAAATTTAAGGGACATCATCAATAAGGGACAGCAGCGGGACATGGCGCTAGGATAAGGGACTTTTCCACCAAATAAGGGACGGTTGACAGCTATGGCACCAGTACTGCGTACAGGCACGCACTTCCAGAAAAAAGCACTGTAACAGTGAAGAACGTCAAGATTTCCAATAATAAGTGAGAAAAACAACCCTAAAAATTGTCACATGCCCACCAATGGCCACCAGTGACTTCCTTGTTGTGTTACTGGGTTAGAGAGCAGACTCTGTTCTAATAAAAGAACCAGGTAACAAGAAAGCAATGCTAACTCATCAATTGACTCTTCCAAATAATTATAACATTTCCTTCCAGTTCCTTGAAAGGTTTTAGGTATCTGTGCTTTTCTTCAAATGATATCATACACATGTTATGCCAAATGTATTACTGGCACTGCAGGGACCGATGAAGAAAAACACAGTGAACATAAATTTGGCCTATCAACTTTCCTTGTCAGTTTTGACAAGGTCCTGGGAAAAGAAGTGGAATCACTTGATGGGGGGAAATATCCACCATAGCAGAGTTTGCTCACCTGGCACTATAAGAGCGTTTGTGTTCAAGCTGATGGGTTTTCCATTCTTCAGCCAACTGAGATCAGGAGGTGGGAAGCCAGTGACCTCACAGGTCAAGGAGATGAAGTTATTCACCACAACAGTCAAATTCTCAGGGTTCGTGCCAACAATACTCGGAGGAACTGTCAAAAGATACACAAGCCCAAATTTTATACACTTGCCAGGAAAACCACACTAAGTTTCACTAAGCGACTGGAAAGTAAAATATTGACAGGGTCTTTCCTACCATAATGCTGGAAACCATCTTACGCAGGAGGAAAGCCCAGAAATGTTTTCCTTTGTTTGCTTGTTTACCAAGGGAAATATGTCCAGTGCCGGCCCACCCATGAGGCAAGGTGGGGCAACTGCCTCAGGCGGCAGAATCCACAAGGGTGGAAAATTCCCATTTAGATCTTTATTCCCCATTGTTTCTGACACAGTTTTTCATTCACCCCTTCTTCCTTGGCGGGGAGGTGGGTGCCATTTTGTGGTTCGCCTCAGGTGCCACAATGTCTTGGGCCAGCCCTGGCTATGCCCACACACTCACATCTGCAACACCAGAAGTGGCTGCAACGGTAAGCAGCTTTTGTGGCCGCTCAGGGAATTAGGAGGCCTAGCAAGGATTAGGATAGTGAAAGCACAAGAAGAACAGAACATGAGCCAGAGTTTCCAACAGATGATTTTTTTTGCTATTTTGTACACGGAGAAAAAACATACTTTGGTACTGACTGAGAGCAGAGAGCAAAATAAAGAGTCGAAGCGAAAGCCAGGGGCAGTAAGCTTGTCAATGGATATGGAGAGGGATCAAAGAGTGGAAGGTTTGAGAGCAAAGTTAAAGCGTTCAGTCTTTGACATGTTGAATTTGAGATGGTGATGAGACAACCAAATGGATAAATCAGGCAGACAAGGAGAGATGTGGAACTGGACAGAGGGGGAAAGATCTTGGGTAGAGAGATATAGCTGCGGATCATCAAAATATATTAGGTACTGAAAGGAATGGGAACTGATGAGGTTACATAAGGTAACCAAGAGGAGGTATAGGCAGAAAATATAAGGAAATCAACAACCAAACCCACAGAGCCTTGGAAATGCACTGCAGTTTTCTGAACACAGCATGTATTCTGCTTTAAGTCTCAAGCAATGTTGCCTTGCTTTATCCCTCATTTAATATTAGGAAAGCAGCCATTGTTTTTAAAAGCAGGAAGAAATGGCAGGAAATGCTTCACATCTTGGCGCTGAAGGGAAATAACTCATGCTAGTGAAGGACTATGTTTTTTGCATCAGAAAACAGCACAAACTGGGTGGCCCTTCTCATAAAGATCCCAGCACTGTTTTGCAAGGGAAGTCCCAGCCAAGGATTAATTTCCTACATAGGTTTTTAAGAGAAAGATGGAGCTAAACTAAATGGATCGCTTCATTTGAAATGATAGGCAGGCCTTTTAAAAAACAACAACATGGAGTTCACAGTTGATAAGAAACATTAAGGGCAAACCAGATGCTGTGTTAAATGCATAAATTTACTTCCCCTTCCCCTTCTCCTCCTCCTGTGCAGTCATTAGAAGAAGCTGGGAAGCTTTTGCTTCCGTTTCTAATAAATCGAAGCTTGTTATTTTGTCCAAACCCAACAAAATTCAACTATGGCTTGCTTGAAATAAGTCAAATTCTAACTGTGGTTTATGAAGCTGGCTACTAACATGAGTTTGACTGAACTGTGGGAGGAAGTGGAAGACAGGAGTGCCTGGCGTGCTCTGGTCCATAGGGTCACAAAGAGTCGGACACGACTAAATGACTAAACAACAATTGTCTATGGAGGCGCAGGTTGATTCTGTTTCCAGGGCAGCTGTCTATCAGCTCCATCTGGTACACCAGCTGAGACCCTACCTGCCCAAAGACTGTCTTGCCAGAGTGGTGCATGCTCTGGTTATCTCCCGCTTGGACTACTGCAATGCGCTCTACGTGGGGCTGCCTTTAAAGGTGACCCAGAAACTACAACTAATCCAGAATGCGGCAGCTAGACTGGTGACTGGGAGTGGCTGCCAAGACCACAAAACACCAGTCCTGAAAGACCTACATTGGTTCCCAGTACGTTTCCGGGCACAATTCAAGGTGTTGGTGCTGACCTTTAAAGCCCTAATCGGCCTCGGCTCAGTATACCTGAAGGAGCATCTCCACCCCCATCGTTCAGCCCAGACACTGAGGTCCAGCTCCGAGGGCCTTCTGGCGGTTCCCTCCCTGTGTGAAGGGAGGATACAGGGAACAAGGCAGAGGGCCTTATTGGTAGTGGCGCCCGCCCTGTGGAACGCCCTCCCATCAGATGTCAAGGAAATAGAGAACTATCTGACTTCTAGAAGACATCTGAAGGCAGCCCTGTTTAGGGAAGTTTTTAATGTTTGATGTTTTATTATGTTTTTAATATTCTGTTGGGATCTGCCCAGAGTTGCTGGGGAAACTCAGCTGGATGGGCAGGGTATGTATGTATGTATGTATAAATAAATAAATAAATAAATATTATTTCAAACAAACCACAGTTAATCTAGATTAATCACAGTTTAGGATTTAGGCACAACACTAAGCTGTGGTAAATTGAAATAGAAAGTGAGTTTTTCCAAACTTTTCCTGTGAGCCATACTGCTAGAGCAGAGCAGGGAGAGGAATATGCACACCCGAGGCTTTCCTGCCACAATAAAACCATAGTTTATCACGACATCCAAACACAGTCAATAAAACATAGGAACAGATTTATTTTGCAACTGTTCTTTATATGAATATAATCAGCCAGCATCTTAGAAAATAGCTATCTTACCATGAACGTTAAGATTAAAATATTTTTTGGCACTTCCTGCAGTGTTCTCCACAGTACAGACATACCTGCCCGTGTCTGTCATTTGGGAACTGAGGATCTAGAGGGAAAAGATAAAGACATTGAAACAAGACATTTATTCTAAATTAATAATGTCTAGTCAAATATCTATGCTGGCTCATGCAACCCAGCTAAATGATCAGTATTGGTTATAGCTATTACTACTATGCCTAGTAACTTTATCCTCATCAAATGGTCATTTGCCCGCTGTGGTAAGTTGTCACCACTTAGTAAGCTGCGTTTGCAGGTGCTATATTCCAGGTATATTCTAGGATGCACAGGCTTATTAAAATGTACACAGACAGAAGGAGGAGCTATGAAAGAAGGATGAATACAATTCAGAGGCTATTTGCTGAGGGAAATCATACCATCTCTGAAAAGATGTAATAGCACTGAGTTAAGTACAGTGGTACCTCGGGTTAAGTACTTAATTTGTTACGGAGGTCCGTACTTAACCTGAAACTGTTCTTAACCTGAAGCACCACTTTAACTAATGGGGCCTCCTGCTGCCGCTGCGCCGCCAGAGCACGATTTCTGTTCTCATCCTGAAGCAAAGTCCTTAACCTGAAGCACTATTTCTAGGTTAGCGGAGTGCACAACCTGAAGCGTATGTAACCTGAAGTGTATGTAACCCGAGGTACCACTGTACAGTGAAAGGGAACAGAAACGGCCCATAGGAATCAAACACCATTTATATAAGGAGTGCCTAAGAATATGAAGGGATTCTATCTTACGGTAGGGTAGGCCCACTCAGGAGTTGCTGTCCATAAATGGAAATCCAAGAATCACTGCTTGAAAAAGGAAGGTGCTCTATACAAAGCAAATTGCTTCTGAAGCTAGATCTGGTCCACTGGCTACCATTTGGTCATTCCTCTTTTAACTGAAGTGTCTCCACTTACCTGAAGTGTTCTTCCATTGGCTAAGAATTTGTGCCGGGAGTCTTCAACCAAGAGCTGCCCATCTTTCTGCCAGGTTATGCTTGGATTAGGGCTGCCATTGGCCACACATTCCATCACTGCCATGTTGCTTATCAGCACAGTGACCTCTTCAGGCATGTCCCCATTGGCTCCATGAATGGATGGTGGCACTAGAATCGATGGAAAATGTCAAGGAGGAAGCGTTCTCTTCATGAAATTTCTAACCATCATGTCAAGCGTCTCACATATTTGCACATTTGAATGCAGGCTGAGGAGAAGCCAGTAATGGCAAACTATAGTGGGCAATCCAGACATATTACAGCCATGGCTTTGACATGTATAACCCACAGTGAGTTATAATGTAGCACTTGGACTGGAGCCAATTTAGCTCCGCTGAAGCCTGGCCAAAGTGGATTGAGAGTGAAATAGAATCTGGATTTCCGATTAATACCCCTAGATGCTGAATAGTCTTACTGTGCTTAAAGCCACCATTCATAAACACTGATCAGGACTAAAAAAAACCTTAAATTAGTGTATTTTAGATTTAAATATATTGCAGGAAAAAACCGGCTGAATATTAAATAAAAGAATTCAACAGAGGGGCACCTTTTCAGTGATTAATCTAACACATTTATCAGGGAAACACAGCAGCCCTAGGCCTTGCTGTTAATGAAGGCCTAATTAAAACACACACACACATCCCTACATGGAAAGGCACTGAAACACAACTCTTTTATTACTAGTAGATACAGAGAATGTTACGTGGTCTAGAACAGGAGGCATAGGTTTGCGTGTTTTAAAAATCCCTGTGAGGTCAGTAATGACTCCAAAGGCATAGGGCTTTGTGAAAAAGTGAAATCAATTTTCAACAATTCTCTCATAAGCCAATCAGATATCCCAGTAGATGAACTAAACAGCAGCATGTTTGGACACAAGACCTACCCACCTTGGAAGAATGGCAGATGCAACTAATAGACTATATGGAAATGGCGGAAATGACTGGCAGAATCTGAGACCAGGGAGAAGAGTTGGTGGAAGAAGATTGGAGGAAATTTAAAACTTATTTACAGAAACATTGTAAAATTTTTGAATGCTGATGACATTGAAATGAATTGAAGGGGCCCTAGCAATAAGGTAAAATGTAAGATGGGATTGATAATAGATAAACTAATAGGATATGAATTTGCTGAACCAATTTTTAAAAGGGATACAAAAAAGGGAGACGTGAGGAAGTCAGGAAAATAAGTTAATTACAGATGAGAAATCAAGAAAGAGGGAGCTTTATTTTTTTGTATATGTGCTTTTTCTTCTTTTTTCTTTGTGTTTAATGTTTGTATTTTTGAATTTTGTAACTTTGTATTTTTCTGTTTTTGTATTTTTTCAAATTTTTCTGTTGATAAAACCTAATAAAATATTATTTAAAAAATAAATAAACAGCAGCATGTTTGTGTCACAAATGTGGAAGCAAACAACGGAAAAATAAGCTCATCTACAGTTTTTGCCTCAGCCATGGCACACTGGGATCTCACACCAGAGTCATTTCTGCAGACTGAGAGCTGGACCTGCACATTCGGAAGAACCACAAGGCCCAGCCTTCCATTTCAGTTTCGTTCAGGCGCATTTGGGGGTCTTACTGAAAGCCATGCTTGTCACTGAGAAAGTGATGACTGGTGCCCATTTCGACTGGTAGGATAGAAGACAGGGAGCCCAACACTAGGTGGCGCAAGGGCCAATGAAAGGCGGAGCCAAGTAATTCTAGTTTTGTCCCCATTCTGCTGGGACTGAGGAGGAAGCTGATAGTCATCTGAAGGCAGACTGAGGTTATGGGGCAGTGTCCCCCATTCACTCTAATGGGCCAGCCTCTCCAACTTTGTAACTTTGCAGTTCGAATTGTTAGATTAACATTTGCTTCATTCTCTCTGGATGTTTACATGGAACTGCCTAGGATTGGGGGGGGGGGCAGGGGCAGGGGGAATGATTATGCTGATGACTCAGGGTTTCCCAACCTTGAACAGGCTGCAGGCGTATTTGGAAATCGAAGATACTGTCGTAAGCACCACAAAATGCCTGCTTCACAAAAGAAAACCTTGTGATGCACAGACACACACACACACAAAAAAAGCACACACGGTCCACAGAACGTATTTAGAATGGCAGTTTCACTGTACAATGTTAGTTTGCTAGGTTTTATGGCTTATTTGTTAACTGCCTTGGGAGATGCTTTTTTGCAACGATGAGGTGGGATAGAGATAACTTCAACAATTTTTTGAGATATAAAAAAGGGTGGCGAATGAAGCTCTTGCTTGCCTAGGAGTTCTGTCTGCACAAATGGGATCCTCATGACAGAGGGTCCTGGTTGCGCTCGGGACCCAAGAGCTCACCTGACAGGGTTAAAATGGTGGGGGGGGGAGGAGCAGGAAGTCCTGGCCGTTCCCCTGGGATCATGCCAGGCTGTTTTAGCCAATAGCCATTTGGTGGCGTGATCCCAGAGGCTTTAAAAGCAGCAGTGTGGTGCAAGTGGAGCACTTGGATTTGCACGGCTGAACACTCGCCCACCCTCCCTAGTTTAGGTATAGTCCCTTGGTCTTGCTTTGGTTTGGGTCGCCTGTTTTGGGAATAGGGGCTGGGTAGGATTTTTTCCCATTTGGTAGATTAGCTTTTAGCCATTTGGTTTTCGCCTACCCCTTAGCAAATCGTCACAACTTGTAAGGTGGCGGTTAGGCATTGGCTCAGTTGGATTGTGGGGAGGGGAGGTGCGGCCATCACCTGCCCCTCCAGGAATTAGGTATTCCGTTAAAGGAATCTGGGGGTCCTGGATCTCGTCCGAAGTCCGCTTGAGGGGCTAGGGCCACAGGAACCCCGGAGTGAGCTTAGGTTGGTCCTCATCGACCTTGCTCCCTCGTTTGGTGTCCCCCATTTGACGATCACCCTGAGAGGTGGAGCCAGTTATAGTGGGGAGTCAATGCCTAAGCCAATACCGCTCATGTGATTGTATTTCAATAAGGCTGTGGCCAAAATTTGCCCAAAAACCTAAACTAATATAAGTATCTGTGTGTATTTATTTTGGGGGTGGGTCTTGGGGCCTCGAGACGCAACAGACCCTTCAGTTAGAAAGCCTGTTCCGTTTTTGCACTGATGCTCAGGATCCCTTACAACTCTAAGACTCTTAAAGGTTTTTTACCATGTCCCTTTCCCCACATTAAAAAGGCTAGAGGATGGCTAAAATCGAACAAAGTAAGGTGAGCTCACGAAGCACGCGGACATCATACTGGATGGAATCCTCCCCGGCTTCATTTACAGCCACACACGTGTATCGTCCAGCATCTTCACTCTGCGCCCGTGGAATCTGCAGTACACGACCTCCTAGAAAGAACACAAAAATGAACTTTCCGGCATTCTAAACACAAATCTCTCCCAAGACCTGAATGAATGGATATACTTGTGCATCCCCCCCACCCACAGCCTATCCTAAAATAAAAGCATGCACCGAATTCCATCTGCAGAAGCAGGCATCTGTTTGCAGAGATAACTGAACGTTCATCATGTCTTCCTCCAAAATTAAGTTTTATTTACATTTTGGACCTAACTCATTTTGGGGGGGGGGTTAAGGAAAGATCACAATGCTTTGAAACCAAAGAAAACAATGAGAAAAGGTGTTTTCGTATAATGCATATTGCCGATATAAAAAGTACGCGAGAGCCGGCCAGACACACGCAAAAGTCTTACGGCAGACCCCTGAAATGCTCAGACTCAGATTCTGCAATGTCTCTGGGGCAAGGAAGCTTCAAGGCTGTACAACAGCCACTCAAATCATCTCTATATGTTTGGACTTGGCATGCAGATGGAACAGGAAAAACACAAAAGTAAGGGAGGAACTGATCTCAAAGGTATTGCTCCCCCCCCCCAAAAAAAAATTAGTAGAACGTTTTAATACTAGCAAATTACTTTGAATGCCCTTCCCTGAATTAAACTCTCTACAAAAGACCCTATGTATTGCAATTCTTAGTTTTGTGGTTGCCAGTGTTCATGTGTGTGAATTGGAGGCATATTATCTCTTATTAGCTCACACACAAATTTCTCTACTACAACTCAGAGTGTTGACGGCACATGAAGCCAAGGATACTGGGGTGGGGTGGGGTAGCTAATTTAATTGTTGTAACAAAAATAAATATGCAAGGTAAAAGTGAAATTGCAGGGCATCTCAGCATCCTGCAGCATTCATAAAGGTAAAGGTAAAGGGATCCCTGACCATTAGGTCCAGTTGGGACCGACTCTGTGGTTGCAGCGCTTATCTCGCTTTATTGGCCGAGGGAGCCAGCGTACAGTTTCCGGGTCATGTGGCCAGCATGACTAAGCTGCTTCTGGCGAACCAGAGCAGTGCACAGAAACGCCGTTTACCTTCCCACCGGAGCGGTACCTATTTATCTACTTGCACTTTAATGTGCTTTCGAACTGCTAGGTTGGCAGGAGCAGGGACCAAGCAACGGGAGCTCACCCTGTTGCGGGGATTCAAACCGCCGACCTTCTGATCGGCAAGTCCTTGGCTCTGTGGTTAAACCCACAGCACCACCCGCGTTCGCAGCGTTCATAGGTTTACCCAAATTATTTCAAACAATAACCTTAATATAAAATGCCCTTGAAGAAATGCTTTTCTTAAGACAGTTGAGTGGACATTGGCTGGTTATCTCAATTCATAATTGCTCATCTGTTTAATACAGACCTGGCAGGATCAATACTTTATCACTGGAACTCAGAGGGTAACCGTCTTTATACCATGTGAGTACTGGAGGGGGAACAGCATTCGTCTCACAGTACAAAGAAAGAGGATTATTCATGATCACATCTTTCGCTCCTCCTCCCTGGCCATCCAGCACGTCACCATCTTCCCAGCTTCCAGGCGGTTTTCGGAAATTAGGGGGAACTGTGATAGATGACACGGGCCACAGGCAAGTAGAAAAGAGCAAGACATTTAATCTTTCCTATCCCCTTCAATTTTTGCTCCCAATATACCTAACTGCATGCTAGCCACCCATTTTGCTAATAAATAGTACAAGCAATTGCTCTTAACATATTAAGTAAACAGAGGCATATTTGGGGGTTTTCTTATCACCCAAAGAGATGGATAGGCAGGTGGAAATCAAGACCCTTTTTACCTTGGATGTTGACATCAAACTCCAGCTCATCCTCTCCGGCGATATTTGAGGCTATACAACTGTAACGGCCAGTGTCAGATATCTGAGCTGACTTGATTTGTAGAACGCGCCCACTGGCTTGGATTGTTATGTGGTCATCTGATGCAATAGGCTGTGATTTAATTATCAAGAAGCGTACATGAGAATTCCATCATTATTTTTAAATGCCCGTTAAGTGTTACATGCATAAAACGTGCCCATATTTTGTGACCCACAAAGACAAACCAGTGACGTGGTTTTTGCACTGGAACTGCAAAACCCAGCCTGCAAGGCTTTGCACTGGAGAGCCAGTGTGGTGTAGTGGCTAGGAGTGGTAGTCTTGCAATCTGGAGAACCGGGTTCGCGTCTCCGCTCCCCCACCTGCAGCTGCTGGGTGACCTTGGGCTAGTCACACTTCTTTGAAGTCTCTCAGCCCCACTCACCTCACAGAGTGTTTGTTGTGGGGGAGGAAGGGAAAGGAGAATGTTAGCCGCTTTGAGACTCCTTAAAGGGAGTGAAAGGCGGGATATCAAATCCAAACTCTTCTTCTTCTTCTTCTACTTAGAGAGCTCAAGATTCAAGTGGCTGGCTAGTGCCTAAGAATCACTATGGGGAAGGTAATTGAAAACATGTTGGGCTCAATTACTATGGGTAGAATTAAACATCACACAAAGGAGATCATTGCACATATATATGAACCAAGTGTCTGAAATAGTACGGGAGAGCAATCCTGAAGCCATTTTGACTCTCCCAATGACCTCAAATATTCCTCTGCAGTAAGGGAGGCAAATGGGGAAAGCCTTCCCATTGTCTTTTTGCTTGCAAATCCTGTCTTAAGGGCGTATTTGTGTTTGAATAGTGTGAGCCTGTGACCTGGATTCAGCAACTGAAGTATTAACCATAACTAAAGAATGGCCAGGCTGCCCAGATAATGTAATCAGTGACCATCTTCAGGTATCCTGGCAGACAGGATTTCTGCTGAAGACCGTCTCCTTCTGCGATGTATGCATGATGTTTTGGGGATTGGTCTTGGGCTACAGGGTGGGCAATTTCAAAAGTCTATATAAGGGCTTGTTCAGGGTTCTCCTCCCTCCTGCGTGTGGTGAGTGGGGACCCTGTTGCAACAGTTCCTTGAATAAAGATCAGGCTGACTAGCCACTTTGCTTCTCAATATACCGTATTTTTTGCACCATAACATTCACTTTTTTCCTCCTAGAAAGTAAGGGGAAATGTCTGTGCGTGTTATGGAGGGATTGCCTGCGGGTGGCGTGGGGGATCTGCTGCAGTTGTGAGCAGAGGATCCATGGTTCCCCTTCCTTCCCTCCTCCATGGCTCGCTTTGAAACAGCAAAGAGGGAGAAGAGCCGCTGAGTGGGGAGGAGAGAGGGACAGAGAGCCTGCTTGCTTTAAAGGAGCAAAGCGGGAGAGGAGAGGAGTGTAAGCGGCTCCTGTCCGGTTGGCTCCTTTAAAACAAGCAGGCTCTCTGTCCCTCTCTCCTCCCCACTCAGCGGCTCTTCTCCCTCTTTGCTGTTTCAAAGCGAGCCACGGAGGAGGGAGAGAAGCAGAGCTAGCTTGCTTCTCCTCTTATACCCCTCTTCTGCATTATTAACAGCATCCTTCTCCACCCACCCCACGCGTGTTCCTTGGCCCTTGAGTGCTTTTCCTTCCCTCCCCACTTAAAACGTGGTTACAAAGCATGGATCCTCATGGATCCTCAGGATTTTTGCATTGGGCTACCTCAAACTCACCGTCAGATCACATGTCTGTGGCCACAGCATGAACCACAAAAATCATACATCCACTGTTTCGTTTAGAATATTTTTTTTCTTGTTTTCCTCCTCTAAAAACTATGTGCGTGTTATGGTTGGGTGCGTGTTATAGAGCGAAAAATACGGTACTCTGGTTGGCCTCTGTTATTTTCTCCTACTGATACGGAACACACCTAAGGACTCTCTACGGGCTCTGAGATACCCCATAAGGGAAAGGGAGCGTTTTTTTCTTTTAACTGTTGCATGGGGGGGAGGGAGAGCCTTTGGTGGGGGTGCAGGGTCTGTCCTGGGGGGGGGGAGTCCACTGCACTAGTAATAATAATAATAATAATAATAATAATAATAATAATAATAATAATAATAATTTATTTGTACCCCACCCATCTGGCTGGGTTTCCCCAGCCACTCTGGGCGGCTTCCATAGAAACAAAAAATACAGTAAAATATCACAGATTAAAAACTTCCCTGAACAGGGCTGCCTTAAGATGTCTTCTAAATGTCAGGTAGTTATTTATCGCTTTGACATCTGATGGGAGGGCATTCCACAGGGCGGGCGCCACTACCGAGAAGGCCCTCTGCCTGGTTCCCTGTAGCTTTGCTTCTCGCTGTGAGGAAACCGCCAGAAGGCCCTCGGTGCTGGACCTCAGCGTCCGGGCAGAATGATGGGGGTGGAGACGCTCCTTCAGGTATACTGGACCGAGGCCGTTTAGGGCTTTAAAGGTCAGCACCAACACTTTGAATTGTGCTCGGAAACGTATTGGGAGCCAATGTAGGTCTTTCAAGACCGGTGTTATGTGGTCTCGGCGGCCGCCCCCAGTCACCAGTCTAGCTGCTGCATTCTGGATTAGTTGTAGTTTCCGAGTCACCTTCAAAGGTAGCCCCACATAGAGCGCATTGCAGTAGTCCAAGCGGGAGATAACTAGAACATGCACCACTCTGGCGAGACAGTCCGCAGGCAGATAGGGTCTCAGCCTACGTACCAGATGGAGTTGGTAGACAGCTGCCCTGGATACAGAATTGACCTGTGTCTCCATGGACAGCTGTAGATAGGTAGCCGTGTTGGTCTGCCATAGTCAAAATAAAAAAATTCCTTCCAGTAGCACCTTAAAGACCAACTAAGTTAGTTCTTGGTATGAGCTTTCGTGTGCATGCACACTTCTTCAGATACTTCTTCGTATCTGAAGAAGTGTGCATGCACACGAAAGCTCATACCAAGAACTAACTTAGTTGGTCTTTAAGGTGCTACTGGAAGGAATTTTTTTATTTTGTCCATGGACAGCTGTGAGTCCAAAATGACTCCCAGGCTGTGCACCTGGTCCTTCAGGGGCACAGTTACCCTATTCAGGATAGGTTGGACTTGTTGCACTGGCTTATGCTAATATAACATCTTACTTCAACCTGGCCCTCATTGGGTTGTATCCAACTAACTTCTACACAGAGTAGAGCTCTTGAACTGAATGTATGAGTCATATCCATTGAAGTCAATGGGTCTACTCTGAGTAGCATTGACAACAACCTCATGCCTTTGTGCACCCAGCAACCTGTTCCCCATTTCCCCTCTGCCCAGTGTTTGATATTGGACCTTTCTGTTCTTGTGGTTCTGGGGAGGCAGAAAAAAACAGGTTAACCTAAAGACCTCACATACATTTGGGCTGCAAGTTGTGCAGTCCTGAAATAAGTCATGATCTAACAGTCCATTTTTCCTAGTATTTCCATCCCAGTGTTGAAGCTATTATTATTATTTCCAATTTGTTTACTTGCAAATTATTAAGAAGAGAGTCGTTTTAAAAGGGAGCGCATGCTGGTCCCTTCTGCTTTGCCAACAGAAACAAGAATAATATTTCTATTAATATGCTTCCTCATACGGGGACTCTTTAACTCTTGCCAAAAGACCAGCTCTGGAAAAACTTAGAGCATCCAGTTCTCAGTTGATTGGATTTACTCTTATGTCAGTACCTATAAAATTCTAGGAGCCAAGAGCAATAATCCACATGCCAGTGAAAGCAAAATATGGGACCGATTCTAAGCACAGAGTGCTAAAAAGGAAGACTAAGGAGGAGCACTATGGAATTGCAAAACGACACAGGCATTTCCTCATATGCCATCCTGTGGTTCTGAGATGGCGTGGTATTCACAGCTTTCTGCATTCCATGGAAAGAAAAGAGAACTTCCCAGGGTGCTGAATTACCGTATTTTTCGCTCTGTGAGATGCACCAGACCACAAGACGCACCTAGTTTTTGGAGGAGGAAAAGAAGAAAAAAAATATTCTGAATCTCAGAAGCCAGAACAGCAAGAGGGATCGCTGCGCAGTGAAAGCAGCAATCCCTCTTGCTGTTCTGGCTTCTGGGATAGCTGCGCAGCCTGCATTCTCTCCATAAGACGCACACACATTTCCCCTTACTTTTTAGGAGGGGAAAAGTGAGTCTTATAGAGCAAAAAATACAGTACTATGTTTTTGTGAGATGGGATAGAGGGAAAGAAGACAGTGCTGTAGAAAACTTTGTTTCTAAAACTGCTTGTTGAAAGGAAATAATTTGGTGACTGGCCTGTCCATCCTTGTACCATCTGATGCCCGCAGCAGGAATTGCATGTGCTTCACACTCCAGTGTAAGGCTGTTGTTCACTCTGATCTTCACTTCTTTAGGAGATAAACCCACTCCTGACAGGTCCCCTCTGTTTATGGTAGGAGGGACTGCACAGAAAGAAAGACCCCATTAATTGAAATATAGTTTCTCACTTCAATGGGACGGGGGTGGCGCTGTGGGTTAAACCACAGAGCCCAGGACTTGTCGATCAGAAGGTTGGCGGTTCGAATCCCCGCGACGGTTCGCCAGAAGCAGCTTAGTCATGCTGGCCACATGACCCGGAAGCTGTACGCCGGCTCCCTCGGCCAATAAAGCGAGATGAGCGCCGTAACCCCAGAGTCTGCCACAACTGGACCTGATGGTCAGGGGTCCCTTTACCTTTACTTCTCACTTCAATATCCACTGCATTATCAGAAAGGGAGTGTGCATGGGTAAGAGTGATGCAGAGCTGGGTGACTTGCACCACATGAATGCCCACATCAGCAATTAGTCGTTCAGGGTAACTGGATTACTACAATGTGCTGTATGTGGGGCTACCTTTGGGATTGATCTGCAGGCTGGCTCAGAAGGCAGCAGCTAGATTGTTTGTAAAAGGTAAAGGACCATTAGCTCCAGTCGTGATCGACTCTGGGGTTGTGGCGCTCATCTCACTTTATTGGCTGAGGGAGCCAGCGTACAGCTTCCGGGTCATGTGGCCAGCATGACTAAGCCACTTCTGGCGAACCAGAGCAGCGCACGGAAACGCCGTTTACCTTCCTGCCAGAGCGGTACCTATTTATCTACTTGCACTTTGACGTGCTTTTGAACTGCTAGGTTGGCAGGAGCAGGGACTGAGCAATGGGAGCTCACCCCATCGCAGGGATTCGAACCGCCGACCTTCTGATCGGCAAGCCCTAGGCTCTGTGGTTTAACCTACAGCGCCCCCGTGTCCCTAATAGGTTGCTTGAACCCCCGCATTTAACACCCTGCTTTCAGGATGTGCACTAGCTACTGATCTGCTACCAGGTCCAGCTTAAGGTGTTGTGGTGGTAACACACAGGGTCATAAACAGTTCAGCAGCAGGTTGTTTCAGGGACCACCTTATCCCTTATAGGACCCCTAGACGGTTAAATCCAGTCAAAGGCGACTATGGGGTTGCAGTGCTCATCTCACTTTCAGGCCAAGGGAGCCGGCGTTTGTTTACAGACAGCTTTCCCGGTCATGGACCCAGCAGGACTAAACCACTTCTGGCGCAACGGAACACTGTGACAGAAACCAGAGCGCATGGAAAAGCTGTTGACCTTCCTGCCGCAGCAGTACCTATTTATCTACTTGCACTGGCGTGGTTTCAAACTGCTAGGTTGACAGGAGCTGGGACAGAGCAACGGGAGCTCACCCCGTCGCGGGGATTTGAACCGCCGACCTTCCGATTGGCAAGCCCAAGAGGCTCAGTGGTTTAGACCACAGCGCCACCCGCATCCCTTATACATCCAGTAGATTCTTGCTGTCTGCAGGAGAGTTAGTTTCTCCTGAAAGTCCCAAAGATTGCAGAAGCCTGTGCCACAGTAACTCAGAGCAGGGCTTTCTGTGTGGCTGCTCCTATTGTGTGGAACAGTATTCCTGTTGAGGTACAACAAGAGGCCACCATTTGCCCTTTCCTCTAACAACTGGATGTTTTCGTTTTGATGGGCTTTCCAGCTGAAAAATCTAAGACAATAGAAGACATGACATGCACATGAAACAGATGCCTTCTTTATTTTTTAATGAAATGCAGCTATGGGTGTCTGCAGTCTTGAGAGGAAGCATGGCAAAGGATGCTTAACTGTTTCTTCTCTAGTCTTTTTTTTTCCCCTCCACCCAAAAACATCCACACTTCAAGTTGCTTTTTCACATGTAGGCGGAAAGTTCTTTTCTACAGCACCTGCAACAACAGGTGCTGGAAGCTATTTTGAATGGAGGAAACAGATGGAAGAGAAAAAGTTAAGCAGCCTCTCTTCCACTACCAACCTGGCAGGCTGCTCCTTTACCTCAGACATATATGCTCCCTGCTCCAAGTATTTTTCCTGCTGCCTCGCTTGGCACTAGCATGCCAAGGGAGAAACAAAGCAAAACAAAATGTAGGTATATGGCTTCACTTTGGTTCATAGGTGAATCATTCAGTCATTGAATGAAGTTGTATTATAAATCCCAAGCAGCAACGGAGAGAAAACTTGGGGTGAGAAAACAAAAAATACAGTGGTACCTCGGGTTAAGTACTTAATTCATTCCGGAGGTCTGTTCTTAACCTGAAACTGTTCTTAACCTGAGGTATCACTTTAGCTAATGGGGCCTCCCGCTGCCGCCACACCACCGGAGCACTATTACTGTTCTTAACCTGAGGTATCACTTTAGCTAATGGGGCCTCCCGCTGCCGCCACACCACTGGAGCACGATTTCTGTTCTCATCCTGAAGCAAAGTTCTTAACCTGAGGTACTATTTCTGGGTTAGCAGAGTCTGTAACCTGAAGTGTATGTAACCCAAGGTACCACTGTATAGGGATTACAGCAAGATTGTTAGCATGCTTACTGTAGACTTTGACTTCATAGTGTTTTAGCATTTCCCCCGCTTCATTTGTAGCTATGCAAGTGTATCTGCCAGTGTTGTCTTCCTGGGCATTCAGAATCTGTAGAGTTCGACCACCTGTGAAACAATATGGTTTGTTTAAATTAATGCTTGTATGCTTTCCTCTGAAACAGGCATGAATCAAGGTTGGCTAACAATGTCAATGAAATAAAATGAAACCATGCTTACTTCATTACATGCTAAAGCCGAAGAACTAAAGGAATTATTGGGAGCTGGGCTCCAGCTAGAGTGATTCTGGACCAGCCTTGGGTCTCCAGATATTGTTGGACAACAATTCCCACCATTCCTGACCATGGGTCTTGCTAGATAGTGATGATGGGAGTTGTAGTTCACCTGGGGCCCCAAGAGTCAGAAAGACTGCTCTAGACTGTCACTATTTTGCGTGTGGGATTCAAGGATAAACCAGAACTTCAGGTTTGCACAGTTAAAATGGATTAAAAGGTTCTCTCTCTTGTAATGAGAATGAAGCTCATGTAAGTCAACGTTCCTCCAAAAAAACATTCCTTCCATATGGAAACAAAAAGCCAGGAAGAAAGGTTCTGACCTAGTCTTCTCCCTCATGTGTTCATTCTTATGTAGAGGGAATATTTAGAGGTTTAGTCGATCTGATTGCTCCTAATGCTTTTGGGATAAGTGAAGTGGTAAAACATTTTTTTAAAAAAAACTACTGGAATCGTCCTACCAGAATATAGCTGTACAAGATGCAGAACACATTAAATTCTGCCCACTTGAAGAGCAGGAATTGAGTAAAACTTGTGCATCACTTTCTGCCCCACCTAGACTTCTCTAAGTAATACAGTGACAAAAACTGCAATCCAAATAATATAAAGAAACAAAAATGTATTACCTGGCAAAATCCTGATATTCCTATTTGATTCTATGGGAGCTCCATCTTTTAGCCAGGTGATTGTAGCCGGGGGATAGGAATACGCCTCGCAAACCAGTGATGTGGGGTTATTCAAAATAACTGTGACTTCTTCGGTGCCCCCGTCATTATCTGCACCCACAATAGATGGAGACACTGAACAAGAACCGGGAGGTGGGGAGGGTGGGAAGAAGATGCATAAGAGAAAAGTAGAGAGACTGGTTCCTGTGGATTCCAGCTACATATTCAACACAGTGACCACATTTGAACCTTGGATGGTGATGGTAAGGAAGTGTGTACATTTGCCCCAGCAGAAAACATCTGTTATATCAGCTACTAAATCTAAGGGCATATCTAGTTACATCCATAGGAATATACATCAAATTTCATTAGGGTGTGCACCTAGGGATTTTTTTACTTTTATTTTACAGACACACCTTTATTGAATACATAAAGGTTAAAGGGACCCCTGACCATTAGGTCTAGTCGTGGCTGACTCTGGGGTTGCAGTGCTCATCTTGCTTTATTGGCCGAGGGAGCAGCGTACAGCTTCCGGGTCATGTAGCCAGCATGACTAAGCTGCTTCTGGCGAACCAGAGCAGCTCATGGAAACGCCGCTTACCTTCCCGCCGGAGTGGTACCTATTTATCTACTTGCACTTTGAGGTGCTTTTGAACTGCTAGGTTGGCAGGAGCAGGGACCGAGCAACAATTGAATACATACTCTGCTATAAAGGGATTTATTTTTATCATCAAAGAAATTAAAACTTAACTAAACTATTTTTGTTTAAATTAACATCTAAACTTCACCTTGAAAATACTTTAAAAAATGAGACACAAAAAACCATTATTATTTTCTTGCTGTTGTGATAACCAGGTTTATAACAAAGATACAGTCAATTTTCATGATCATTGTATTTAACCAGATAATGAGCTAACCCAAATTGACCAAAAGACATTAAGGTTTCTGCATCTTCCTGTACTGGTGTGAGCAAAAGGTGAAGAGTGGAGCCTGGGTGGAAACAGAACCATGTGACAGATGCAGATCCAGGCATTCCAGCCATTTTATTCTGCCTGCATCTCTGTGTCGTCTTCTCCCTTCTGCCTTTTCTCTCCCCAACCGCTGCTTCCCTCACCACAATCCCATTTTTTGAAACATTAGGGTGCATCTGGGCACACCCCGAGGGTAACATCCCAACTACCAAGTAATTATGAGAGTCGTACTTTTGTAAGAAGCCCAAGGATCTGTAACAAAATCCTCACCACCACCACCAATCTACAATTTCCAAAGATTCCTGGGACAAGAACTATTTATATTTAAACCAAGCACCAAAAGCCTGGTGAGCAGCTTTGCACGTAGCTAGGGATGGACGGACCCGCCATTTTCATTCTCTCATTTTCCTCATTTTTCCAATCTTAAATTAGGTTCCTCACATTTCTCTAATAATTTGGGTTGTGTTTTTAAAATTCGCACGAAAATCCATCTGCCGAGATCATATAACCCCGGTCCTGAAAGACCTACATTGGTTCCCAGTATGTTTCCGAGCACAATTCAAAGTGTTGGTGCTGACCTTTAAAGCCCTAAATGGCCTCGGTCCAGTATACCTGAAGGAGCGTCTCCACCCCCATTGTTCAGCCCGGACACTGAGGTCCAGCGCCGAGGGCCTTCTGGTGGTTCCCTCACTGTGAGAAGCCAAGTTACAGGGAACCAGGCAGAGGGCCTTCTCGGTAGTGGCGCCCGCCCTGTGGAATGCCCTCCCACCAGATGTCAAGAAAATAAACAACTCTCTGACTTTTAGAAGACATCTGAAGGCAGCCCTGTTCAGGGATGTTTTATCACTTTAATAATAATAATAATAATAATAATAATAATAATAATAATAATAATAATAATAATTCTGTTGGGAGCCACCCAGAGTGTCTGGGGAAACCCAGCCAGATGGGCGGGGTAGAAATAAATTATTATTATTATTATTATTTTCCTCTGTTATATAAATGCATTCACATTTTTATTGCTATATGTTGTGATGGGAAAGAAATTTGGTTCAGTCACATTCACACATTATGAAACAGTGGGCATATACACACCTCCATTGCTGGGCTACTTTCCCTAGGGGAAACCCGTTCATTAGCACTGAATCAGAAAACAAAAAAACAGCAATTGGGTCGATTTAGCACTAAAGAGCTGGGTTCCCAGGGGAAAGTGGAGGGGCAAGGGCAAAACTTCTCAGCCCTGTCCTTTCTAGGCACAGAACAAGCAGAAGTATGGAAGAGTCCAATATGTGAACTAAAATGCAGCCATCCTTCAAGCTTCAGATTTCTCCAAATTTTGCAATTCACTTCCCTGACCAATGTATACAAAAATGCATATAATAGAATGTAAAGATAAAGGTATAGGGACCTCTGACCATTAGGTCCAGTCATGACCGACTCTGGGGTTGCGTGCTCATCTTGTTCTATAGGCCGAGGGAGCCGGCGTTTGTCCACAGACAGCTTCTGGGTCATGTGGCCATCATGACTAAGCCGCTTCTGGCGAACCAGAGCAGCGCACGTAAACACTGTTTACCTTCCCGCCGGAGCGGTAACTATTTATCTACTTGCACTTTGATGTGCTTTCAAACTGCTAGGTTGGCAGGAGCAGGGACCGAGCAACGGGAGCTCACCCCGTCGTGGGGATTCGAACCGCCAACCTTCTGATCGGCAAGTCCTAGGCTCTGTGGTTTAACCCACAGCGCCACCTGCGTCCCTATATAATAGAAAGGTGTGTATAAAAGTGGATATATCACTAAGAATGGCATAGAGTTGTGCAACACGTATGGGGAAATTGCATGCAAAATATTTTACTGACATATTCCATCGAAACAGATCTGCCTTTTTCTATGGAAAACACACAGAAATCTTACCAAGTACATTAACACTGAAGGTTTTGCTCTTGTCTCCAGCTGTATTGGATGCAATGCAGGTGTATCTCCCTGTGTCAGATACTTGCGTATTTGTAACTTGAAGAAAGCGCCCGTTGGATATTAACTGATGGCTGTCATCCTCTAGGAAAGGCTGCCCATCTTTTAACCATGTGATCTCTGGAATAGGGTTCCCTTTTTTAAAAAAAAGAAAAGAAAAACAGCAACATATATTTGTAACTGTTAATGACTTCTAACACTTCATTGTTCAGGAAACTTTAAAATTGAAATATAAAGTGAAAACTATATATCAGAAAAAGATACAAATATAGATGATATAGATATAGATGATAATGATATATAGATATAGATATAGATATAGATATAGATATAGATATAGATATAGATATAGATATAGATATAGATATAGATATAGATATAGATATAGATATAGATATAGATATAGATATAGATATAGATATAGATTTGAGGAACAGTATATGTATAATGCATACAGGTACAGACTATTTTTTGTTGGTAGGTAAGGGTATTTTTTAAAAAAAACCACAGAACACTTCTTCAGAGAGCTATTATGTACATGTCTGCAGAGGCAGTCAGATGTGAGCCCAGCATCAAATGCAAAAAAAGTCATGGGTTGACTCCAACTAAGTTTTACTCAGAGCTGAGCAATTGAAATTAATGGACCTAAATTAGTCATGTTCATTAATTTT
Source organism: Podarcis liolepis (assembly GCF_965112155.1). Lineage (NCBI taxonomy): Eukaryota > Metazoa > Chordata > Lepidosauria > Squamata > Lacertidae > Podarcis > Podarcis liolepis. Next base: position 89,913,469 of record NC_139559.1, on the reverse strand, counting down.
AATGGGTCTACTCTGAGTGGGACTAGAACTGAATACAACCTTATATTCCATTAGTAGATAACTTCAGAACAGCTCTGTGAAATTCAATAGTTGTTTTTTTTTAAGCACCAGTTTGAATTTGGTCTAAGATGATATACATTTGCTGTGGACATTTGCAAAGCAAACGTGATAGGCATTTGTCTTTAGGGCAGAATTATTTTATACCTGAGTTACTTCATATTGTGTTGGCCACTATCCCACCTTCCTACTGCCAAGTTTGCCTCTGTATACGCAACACATTTTCCTACCGCAAAGTAAAAGTTTACAGTAATTCTGTGGTGGAGAAAAATCACAGTGGGCTGTATTTACAAAATACATCTTGGCAACGGTTTGGTGCAGACATAACACTGGTTGCCTTTAAACCATGCTTTGCAATTCTGGAATCAAGCTCCCTTCCATTCCTTCCTTCCATCTTCATTGCAAATGCCCTCTCGCTCTCTTTATCTGTCTTAACCATGGCCCAACATTATATGCGCATCAATGCTAAACCAAGGTTAATGTCAATCAGCGCTGCCCTTGTAACCAGAGAATGAAACAGCCTTGGTAGACTTTGTCAAGAGGAAACTGTGCCAGCATTAACCTTGATTACTAACAGCGACAAACCTAGACAGCATCCTAAAAAGCAGAGACATCACCTTGCCAACAAAGGTCCGTATAGTTAAAGCTATGGTTTTCCCAGTAGTGATGTATGGAAGTGAAAGCTGGACCATAAAGAAGGCTGGTCACCGAAGAATCTATGCTTTTGAATTATGGTGCTGGAGGAGACTCTTGAGAGTCCCATGGACTGCAAGAAGATCAAACCTATCCATTCTGAAGGAAATCAACCCTGAGTGCTCACAGGAAGGACAGATCCTGAAGCTGAGGCTCCAGTACTTTGGCCACCTCATGAGAAGAGAAGACTCCCTGGAAAAGACCCTGATTTTGGGAAAGATTGAGGGCACAAGGAGAAGGGGACGACAGAGGACAAGATGGTTGGACAGTGTTCTCGAAGCTACCAGCATGAGTTTGGCCAAACTGCGGGAGGCAGTGGAAGACAGGAATGTCTGGTGTGCGCTGGTCCATGGGGTCACGAAGAGTCGGACACAACTAAACAACTAAACAACAACAGCAACAACAGCAACTGACAGAGAACATGCAACATAAAACCCGCAGTTACCGCAGCACATTTGGGACCCTTTTGTGCAAAGCTGAACTTTCCATGGCTTTGTACAGCACAGTTACGCAAGCCATGGCTTAAGAATCACTCCCTGGCTTAACTAAGGAATCTTATGCCATAAAATGTTGAATCGCATTCGAATTTGGCACATCTCGGAAGCAGCGAGAAGTTGCTGTTTCTAAGGACGCTGCTAATGACCTGAAATGCCTTCGGCTTGCAGCATTCGAAAGCTGTGTTCCTGCTCCCAGTTCCTTCTTCATCTGCCAACTCCAATCTCAGTAACAGTGCAGAAGGAAAGATGAGCCCCTCTTTGATACAAAAGGGGAAACTTACGTCTTTGGTCTTTGATCATAGTGTTGCTTTGTCTAGAACTTGTGTGTTTGTGTATGGAATAGATGGTTGGAGGCCATGTTCATTCTTCATTGGGTTTGGGTTTTTTGCCCTGCCCACTATTGGAATATGACCACTGAAAGGTTGGCCAAGTTTGAAGCTGCCCCTCAGACTGAAAGCAATTCCCTGCCCCTATACTAAATGATATTAAATTATGAAGTTAAACAATGAAGGGAGGGGATCATTCAAGACAAGAAGAAGAAGAAGAGGAGGAGGAGGAGGAGGAGGAGGAGGAGGAGGAGAAGGACTCTGTGAGGTGAGCTGGGCTGAGAGACTTCAGAGAAGTGTGACTGGCCCAAGGTCACCCAGCAGCTGCATGTGGAGGAGCGGAGAGGCGAACGCGGTTCCCCAGATTAAGAGTCTACCGCTCTTAACCACTACACCACACTGGAGAGGAGGGATAGCTCAGTCAACACAGCAGGAGACTCTTAATCTAAAGGTTGTGGGTTCAAGCCCCACGCTGGGCAAAAAGATTCCTGGACTTGATGACCTTCATGGTCCTTCAAGCTCTACAATTCTAGGAGTGTGAATTCCTGAATCTTCTTCCCCATTTGCAAACCATGGTATGCAAGAGTCAGTATTTTGCCTGCAATTGACCATTATGACCGGCATAGAAGAAATATAAAGCACAATCCTTTCTTGCTTGTTTTCTTCACACTTTGAATTTAAGCTATCGATGGCCCTTTAGAACAGAATGACTGATATCTGTCTGTCTGTTAGTTTTGGGCATATTGTTCAGGAACAAATGGCCCAAGGGAGAAATCATTCCCACTAAACACTTTGCTTAGTCTGCACATAACATAAGTGTCAAAAGTGGACATAACAGGAGGCTGCCTTTTTTCACCTGTTCAATGGATAAACTGGAAGGTTGGAGGGCAGCTGAACAGAGAAAGACCTCAACTTCCCAAATTGACTTTCCCCGTTGGCTTGGTTCACTTCCATATATAAACAGGGCAGACACAGAGATAGGAATGTGGCTGTCCACATCACATCTAATCTGGCCCCAACAAATGGCCAAGTCACCTGTAATTAAGATACACCTTGCCTTACCTGTTACTTCACAGGTCAGCATGAGGCTCTGCCTTTCTTTCACTTTCACATCTTCCAGGTTGTTTTCTCCCACAATGCCCGGAGGAACTTTTACATGGTTAAAAACAAACCGAGAAAGGCATATGCATGAGGACATCTAGTTAGCTCACATTAGAAACCATAAATACTCCCCCATTGTCAGCAACCATATTCTCAAAACATGCTGAAAGGTGAGAAATCTTGTACCTTGTCAAGTATATGATGAAACCTTAAATACACTCATTTACGTTGGGAGCAGGGTTTTTTCCTGAGCCTTTCAATGGAAATACAGCGGTGCCCCGCAAGACGAATGCCTCGCAAGACGGAAAACTCGCTAGACGAAAGAGTTTTCTGTTTTGGAGGTGCTTCGCAAAACGAATTTCCTATGGGCTTGCTTCGCAAGACGACAATGTCTTGTGAGTTCCTGCTGGGTTTTTTTCCTCCCCCCCCCTTTTCCTAAGCCGCTAAGCCGCTTATCAGCTGATCCGATCAGCAGATAAGCCGCTAAAAGCCGCTAAAAGCGCTAATAGCGCTAATCCGCTAATCCTTCAATGGGCTTGCTTTGCAAGACGAAAAAACTGCTAGACGAAGAGAATCACAGAACAAATTCTTTTCGTCTTGCGAGGCACCACTGTAAAGAGAGCCGCCATAATTCATGTTATGTGCATTCATCCTATTATCTTCTCAGGTCATTTGGATGTGATAAAAGTCACAAGGCTCATCCACACTTCTGTTTACCCCACCCCTTCCTCCCAGGAAAACCCAATCTGTCACCCTGAATCAGAGCAAATGTCAATCAGGTTTTCTCCAGATTGACATTTGCTTCGATTTAGTGCTAAAGAACGGGTTTTCTGAGGGAAAGCAGAGGTGCAAAGGAAAATCCACCCAGGCCTGTACCCAGAAAGCACGAGACAAGCAGAAAATCACTTGACTCATGCTATCTAGACATGGGACAAGCAGAAATTGTTTTCCATTTGGTTGTGTAGTTTTTTTATGTGTTTTATTTATTGCTTATGACTTTTGTTATGTTGGTAATTATGTAAATCATGTAAGCCGTCTTAAGCATAGTTTTAACTATGGAAAGGCGACATACAAATAAAATGATGGTGATGATGATTAAGTGTTGACAAGCCCATAGCGATGTCATTATTTTTCAAAAAAGTTTCTGTCAGTAGTACCTCTTAGAGTGGTGAATGGCACTATTTAGTGGGAAGAAACCCCAATGAAAATCCTCGTTATTATATGTTTATTTGTATATATTTTACATTTTTATAAACGGATGTTTTATGATGGCCTATACTTGTAATGCCTAATAAAAGTTTGGCAAAGAAGAAAAAGGCTATAAAAACATCACTTTATTTTACACTCCCCCAAGGTGCCTGGATGATACTAGTTTGAATGCGATGCAGGTTTTTTTAGTGTCAAACAGTTTTTGTTTCAAAGGTGGTGTTTGGTTTTTACAAGCTTTTAGAATTTGCAGGAAGAGAGAATATGCTTTCCCATTTCTCACATTTCCTTCAAAGGCGCTCTGAGCGGTGGCATCTCTGTGCACATTAAGCGGACTTCCCGCCTGCCAGATTCTCCCCCACCCCCAAGTGCTGCTAAATGCCAACACCAGTTTTTCCCCGATTAAACATATTTATTGGTTTTTAAATTGATTCACAGATATCGTTTTCATACATGTCAACATTCATAATAATAATAATAATAATAAACAAGTGAGATCTCTTAAGATTCTGTTATTGAACATGTATGAATGAATAAAAAATAAAATAAAAATTATGTTACTTAACTACTTATTATGTTGTTACTCTGTTTGCACCGGATTTTCCTCCACCTCTTACTTGGGTCCATAGAATTCTATGTTGTAAGCCTTTCCAATTGTGCCCAATCTTCTATTTACCAACGTTTCCACTGTTTCTACTAGTTATCTTTAGAAGAGTAATTCTAGCCCAGTCAAAAAATTTAAATCGCCACAATAATCTTTCAGATTTTTTTTTTTTTTACAATATTCCAGTTATTGTTACATTTTTGGTATTCTTGATCTCTTAACTTCTTAAAGACACCAGTTTTTCAGTTGGCTAGATTTTAAAGCCATGGAACTATTCATGAATATCAGGAGCAAAAACCCAAAAGTTATTTAACCCTCCTGACATCTGTCGCATGCTCACCTAAAACAGAGAGTTCATAGTTCTTCCTCTCCTCTCCTGCAACGTTAGTCACCACACAGGTGTAGCGACCAGCATCCTTCATATTCACCTGCATCAAGCGCAACATCCTGCCACCTGAAGAGGAGTCATACATTCGCATGTTATAATGAAAACTGACTGTCAAATATAGCCTGACAATATATAGTGCCCATATTGGTCCCAGGACACTGTCATGAGAATTTTAAGGCCTCAGATACGGAATATTCATAAATGCACACATATCTAAATATATGAACCATGTGTCTGAAAAAGTATGGGAGAGCAATCCTGAAGCCATTTTGACTCTCCCAGTGACCTCAAATATTCCTCTGAAGTAAGGGAGGCAAATGGGGAAAAGCCTTCCCATTGTCTTTTTGCTTGCAAATCCTGTCTTAAGGTTGTATTTGTGTTTGAATAGGGTGAGCCTGTGACCTGGATTCAGGAACTAAAGTTTTAACCATCACTAAAGAATGGCCAGGATGCCCAGGTAATGCAACCAGTGACCATCTTCAGGTATCCTGGTAGACAGGATTTCTGCTGTAGACAGCCTCCTTCTGTGATGTATGCATGATGTTTTGGGGATTGGTCTTGGGCTACAGGGTGGGCAATTTCAAAAGTCTATATAAGGGCTTGTTCAGGGTTCTCCTCCCTCCTGCGTGTGGTGAGTGGGGACCCTGTTGCAACAGTTCTTTGAATAAAGATCAGGCTGACTAGCCGCTTTGCTTCTCAATATACTCTGGTTGGCCTCTGTTGTTTCCTCCTACCAATAGGTAACCCACTTAAGGACTCTATACAGGCTCCTGGATACCCCATGAAGAAAAGAGGAGCAGTTTTCCTGCACATTAAAATGTGAACAGAATGGATTTCTCCCTCAATCACACTTCCTCCTCGTACCTCCATGAGTTGCTGAGAAAGAGGTAAGTTCTGAATATCGAGGATTCTCCTGCCTCATTAAAAAAGGTAAGGGACCTTTGACAGTTAAGTCCAGTCACAAAGGACTCTGGGGTTGTGGCGCTCATCTCGCTTTACTGGCCGAGGGAGCCGACATTTGTCCGCAGACAGTTTTTCCGGGTCATGTGGCCAGCATGACTAAGCCGCTTCTGGCGAAACCAGAGCAGCGCACGGAAACACTGTTTACCTTCCCCGCCAGAGTGGTACCTATTTATCTACTTGCACTTTGACGTGCTTTTGAACTGCTAGGCTGGCAGGAGCTGGGACACAGCAACGGGAGCTCACCCTGTTGCGGGGATTCGAACCACCGACCTTCCGATCGGCAAGCCCTAGGCTCTGTGGTTTAAACCACGGCGCCACCCGCGTCCCTGCTGCCTCATTATCCCACCTCTAATCAGACAGGGTATAATCCAGGAAAAGTATTGCTATGTATTACTGCTGGTGTCGTAAACTAGCTCATATTTCGTTTCTTCTTTCCACAGGCTTCTACTTAATTTGACTCTAACTCTGCTGCACAAGGTGCTCATTTTATCTTTTTTTTTTTAAAAAAGTAACTTCTTCCACTTCAATAACCCCGGCTTACCTGATAGGATTCTTACAGAGCTACTCAAAGAGACAGGCTGCCCGTACTTCAGCCATGTTATTGATGGGTGGGGAATTCCCGAAGCTTCACAAATCAGCGTGACAGGGTTTTTCTCGACTACGCTGATGTTTTCAGGCACAGTCAGGTCACCTGCAATGCTTGGAGGGACTGCAAAAAAACCACACACAAAAAAAACCCACAGAAGCAAGGCATATAAGAAAACATAATTACATAATGGACAGCCAAAGCCGTCTGTTCCATAAAATAACCCACAAATGAAGAATAGGTTAATAGGTGTTACGGAAATCACGGGGGGGGGGGCACATCTTTAAAGTTAAATATTACAAATATTATGCCTGAATATACCCTTCCAACTTGACAGCTCAGGGAAGTCACCTAACTGTAAAAATAACATAAAATCATCTCCTTTCCCAGTTCCCCCCATTCCAAAGCTATTTTCCCCTTGTAAAAGGACTCCAGGAAGTTCTCAGAGGTGAAAATGGCTGGGCTCATTGTTAGCCAAAGGAAGCCAAATCTCATCACCTGACTCGCCTCAGGCTCCAGACATGCAAAGGAACTTCTATTGTACTTTTGGGTGGTGGGTACTTAAGACATATTTGTCTATGCTAATCTTATACCTGAGTCTTGCCCTCCCATGTCTGCTTATGCTAATCTTGTACCAAGGACTTGTCTGGACATGTTTGCCAAGGTTAACCCCTCCCCTTCGAACTGTATTCTGAGATGTGGTGGGAAAGTTTTAAAAGTCTTTGTCACCCCATCCTCGGGGTTCAAAATTTGCTCTTTGAACCTATTGCGCAATAAACTTTGGTCTACAACTATTTGGCTGGACTCCTTCCTTTATTCCGCAGGGACCCACGGGCTCTGCCCGACGAGCTGGGTGACTGAGCAGCTTCACACCCAGATTTTTCCTTAACAATAGGTTAACAGAATGCTTTTGGCGGCTAGTGCTCAGAAATTTCCTCAGTGGGGCAATATGCTCATAATATGCATGCCCCAAATCTGGAGACTTGGATGAGCTCACAGCAGTTTCCCTTCTTTCTCAGGGAGAGACAAGGAACTTTCTTGTCTCTCTTGACACAAGGATAGCTGGAAGGGAGGTGGGGAAAAGGGAACAAACATGCCTTCCTTCTATGAGAACACAACACAGATGTCTTAGTGGGAAAATACACACATCCCCTTTGAAAGGGACCCAGAAGTGTGGGGGAAAGAAGCACAAGTCATCCAACATTTCCTCTTGACACAATTTCCTCTTGACAGCAGTTCTAAGGAGAACAACATGGACCTCCCGTTTTACGGCTAAGGAAGAGACAATCTGAGGTGCTCGTACTTTTAGCAGGAGGCCAGTCTGAGGAGCACTTGGGGGAAATTTTCAAGATCGGGGAATTATCAGTTAATTTACAGTACAGTGGAACCTTGGTTTTTGAACGTAATCCATTCCAGAAGACCGTTTGACTTCCGAAACATTCAAAAACTGAGGCGGAAAGGGCTGTCAACAAATTCTATTGAGAAAATTGAAAAACACGCAGTGGAAGACGTTTGACTTCCAAGGCGCGTTCCAAAATGGAAGCATTTATTTCCGGGTTTTGGGCATTCGGGTTCTGAAACGTTCGTCAACTGAGAGGTTCGAGAACCAAGGTTCCACTGTGCAATGTTGGGCCAGCGCTGTAAAACAGAGTGGAATTGTTGATTTGGCCCCAAACATGCATCTCTTCTGTTGCACACATTTCCCTTGCTCACCGTGAATGCTTAAGTCATATTTCTTGTCAGTCAGTCCTGCCACATTCACAGCAATGCACACATAGCGGCCAGTGTCTGACACCTGAGAGTTTTTAAGCCACAGACGATGTCCTTCGTTCAGTATTTCCACTCCTCTTCCACTGACCAATGGACGGCCATCCTTCATCCAGGTGACAGCTGGCACCGGAATACCTTCTGCCTTGCATTCTAATGAAATATCATTCCCTCGAGTCACAGTTACATCCGACTGCTGGCTTTCGCTGCCCAATATAGTTGGACGAACTATTCGAAGAAACAAAACAACATTCCAGACTTAGCACAAAGAGTTCAGCTTCCGAGAAAAAAACTAAATGCAATGCAGAAAATCTGTGACTGTAACCGCCCGATGCCTTGTTTTCTTTTGCAGAATGCAGAGAGGGCAGGGGGTGGAATTCCTGTGTAGGGGCATTGCATAGGGAAAGGAAGCCTTAAGCCTTTACCCCATGCCAATCCTACCCTCCAGGCTACTATTAACTGCAAGATGTGCTCACATGTACTCATATTGTGCCTCCACCCCATGCAGTGGTGGGTGGCAGGATGAGATTGTAAGCTGGGGTGGTAGTGCTCCCTGGGAAAGAGAGAATCGGAGGGTCAGGGCACTGCGGAGGTCAGCACTAATTCAAATGCATAGGTGGAGCTAATGCACCTGCCAAATTAATTGCACAAGGTGGACCTCCCCATTGCCTTGCCCCTCTCAGTAAAAGGTAAAAGGCAAAGGACCCCAGGACGGTTAAGTCCAGTCAAAGGCGACTATGGAGTCGCGGCGCTCATCTTGCTTTCAGGCCGAGGGAGCCGGCGTTTGTCCGCAGACAGCTTTCCAGGTCATGTGGCCAGCAGAACTAAACCACTTCTGGCGCAAGGGAAACCAGAGCGCACGGAAACGCCGTTTACCTTTCCGCCGCAGCAGTACCTATTGATCTACTTGCACTGGTGTGCTTTCAAACTGCTAGGTTGGCAGGAGCTGGGACAGAGCAGCAGGAGCTCACTCCGTTGTGGGGATTCAAACCGCCAACATTCCAATTGGCAAACCCAAGAGGTTCAGTGGTTTAGACCACAGCACCACCCGCATTGTGTCCCAGTAAGCAGTAGCGACTCTGGTGCTGGGATGTCAGGTCAGTGCCGCCCCCACAGCCCCCTCTCCACTACTGATCCCACAGCTAATCACAGCTCAGAACCAATCATGGCTGCAGTACTGGAGCCAAGAGTAAAAACTCTCCCCCTGCAAGCCCAAACCAACCCCCTCTGCTGCTGTTTTCTGCAAGAGATGAAAGACATGATTGGATCTCCCGCAGTATGTTTAGCTTGGCCCCAAAGTTTTGGCAAAACCACCAAGGCTTCTTATTAATCTAATGTGGATAAGGTAAACTGATATTTACAAGTGGAGACTCCAGAGACCACTTTGTGGTCTTGCTGCAGAACAGAGGGTTGAACTAGATAATTGCCTGTTCCATTCTTGTTCTTTGATTGCAAGCCCTGCTTTACTCATCAACGGTAATCATTTCCAAACCAATGAACGGCCACAAGCAATTTGACATGTTGACCTACCATATACCACCAAGTTATATTCCTTCTTTGCTATTCCGGCAACATTTGAAGCCATACACGCATAGGAAGCGGCGTCTGATTTCTCAGCAATGGAAATTTGCAACTGCCTTCCTCCAGATAACACTCTGACCCTACCTGTAGGGTCAGCCAGCAGTGGAGAACCTACAAGTGAAACATTATTTCAGATAAAAATATGAAGCATAGGATGAAGCAGATGGTTCAGGGTTCTTTGACACAGATTCTATTCCAGTCATATTTCCTGCTGGGCTAGGTCAGCCATAATCCAACAAGGTCGCAAATGTTGAACCCTACTCCCATATAGCCAATGAGTGCTGGGCACAGGTGTCACTATGTTTATAGAAATCAACAGGCGTTCTGCCTAAGTCAGCGATGGCCAAACTTGGCCCTCCAGTCTAGCTGCTTTGGGACTACAGTTCCCATCATCCCTGACCACTGGTCCTGTTAGCTAGGGATGATGGGAGTTGTAGTCCCAAGACAGCTGGAGGGCCTAAGTGGTATCATTCACCTCCATTTCACTGTGGATTTAGGTCTACAGTCTTGAAATTTTGCCTTCATCAAAATCGGTCCTTGTGGTCAGAGGTCAAGTAGGAAGAAGTCAAGGGTTAGAAGTCAGCAGTGTTATACTGTATCAAGCTTGCCTCTTGTCCTACTAGGACTGGAGGAGGAAAGCAGACAAAGGGAGAAAGAGAGCAGGAAAGGGCAGGGTCCATTACATTAATGGGTCCAAGGATTCCGTGCCTCAGCCTAACTCCGCTTAAACAAAGAAAGAACAATTTGATTTGAAAGCACCTTTAACAGAAGCAAATGAGGTTTTAGAAGCAAACGTTCAAATCTGTTTCAACTGCTGCTGGCTATACAGACCGTACTCATCACATTCACCCCACGCACTTAAAACACATTTAAAGAGCATGGCTCCCCACAAAGAATCCTGTTTGCCTCTTACAGAGCTACGATTTCCCACACCCTCAACGAGCTGCAGTTCCCAGGACTATTTGGGGGAGCCACATGCTTTCAATGTATGGGGTGGGTGCAGTGGCATAGCGTGGGGGGTGCAGGGGGGCCCGGCCGCACCGGGCACAACATCTGGGGGTTAGGGTTAGGGGGCGCAAATCCACGGGTTAGGGGGCGCAAATTACTTGCCTTGCCCCGGGTGCTGACAACCCACGCTACGCCACTGGGTGGGTGTGACTATGCACATGTAGGGGGCTAGGTGAAGAGGGGAGGGTTGCAGGGAAAGCTTTGCAAACCAATGAGATAAAGAGAAGAAGAAGAAGAAGAAGAAGAAGAAGAAGAAGAAGAAGAAGAAGAAGAAGAAGAAGAAGAAGAAGAGTAGTAGTAGTAGTAGTAGTAGTAGTAGTAGTAGTTTGGATTTGATATCTCGCCTTTCACTCCCTTTAAGGAGTCTCAAAGCGGCTAACAATCTCCTTTCCCTTCTTCCCCCACAACAAACACTCTGTGAGGTGAGCTGGGCTGAGAGACTTCAGAGAAGTGTGACTGGCCCAAGGTCACCCAGCAGCTGCATGTGGAGGAGCGGAGACGCGAACCCGGTTCCCCAGATTACGAGACTACCGCTCTTAACCACTACACCACACTGGTGTAGGGAACAGCTAGCTCCTAAGGAAATCCCTCACCCATAGCAGTTGCTTACCATTCTTTCTCCAGCTGAGGGCCGGGGGTGGAATTCCACTGGACTCGCATATCATACTGATGAGGTTTCCTTCAATTACTGTCAGACGAGTAAGCGTGTCTGAACTATAAATACTGGCTGGCACTAAAGTGGGGAAATGTCAGAAATAGCTGGTGATCTGTAACTAATAAAACTATCGAGTAATAAATGGCACCTAACACTGGGCCACTGTAAGAACCAACAGAAGAAGCAAAGTCAGACCCACACAGACACTTCTTTCAAGTACTGAATTCCTCACGGGCTAAATGGGGCGAACAGGACACACAACTGAATACCTTCTGTTTGCTCAAACTATTCCTGAGAGCGTACAAAACAGGAACGAAACATTTCTGTTTGAACCTCTTCAACTCTTTCGGAGTTTGAAATAGTAAAGAGAATTAAAAGCTTCAGTGCTGGCAGCAGTCAAAGCCTTCCTTGCATCGCACCAATTTCTACTTCTTATTTCAGTCTCTCGTACTTCAAACCAGTACTGTAATACCCCTAAGTCTCCCAGAAGCAAAGCCTTAAACCCATCCTGCTGAATTCTGCCAGCTTTTGGAAAGGGAGATAGCTCTGGGGAAATGGGGCAATACTAAATCAAACGCACAAATTTCCTGGATTTGCAACACCAAAAGGCTGTCCAATGTTGCTTCTGGATCCTGCGTGCAAGCAAAGAATATGTTTCTAAACCATCACTTACAGATGGTTTTCACAGGCAGATCTATGGTATAATGATTTTGAAGGAAGAGGATTTAGCTTGTAAGAACATCTAGATCAGGGGTGTAGCTAACCTGGTGCCCTCTCTTTTTTTTCTTTTCAAAATATATTTATTAAGGTTTTTAAAATATAACAATAAAAAAACAAAATACAAAAGTACAACATAAAAACTGTTAAAAAACAAATAATTTTCCATAACATATCTTCTTTACGCTTATTTCCCCAGACCACCTCATACCTCCCTTCTTTGTATTCCACTTCAATTTGTTAGTTCAGCAAATCCTTACCATTAAGCTTTTACCCATTTATAAACCTTTTTTTTCATATCTCCTAAAGCATTACAGCTGGAAACCCCTTAGTTTCTATCCAACATCCTTCTAACATTCATTAATTTTACAATATTTCTGTAAATAGTCTAACCTGGTGCCCTCTCAGTGATGCTGGACAATAATAATAGAATATAAAAAACAGAATAAAACAACAGAATATAAAAAACACAATAAAACAGCAAACTTTTTAAAAAATCCCTAAACAGGGCTGCCTTCAGATGTCTTCTAAAAGTCAGATAGTTGTTTATTTCCTTGACATCTGATGGGCGCCACTACCAAGAAGGCCCTCTGCCTGGTTCCCTGTAACCTCACTTCTCGCAGGGAGGGAACTGCCAGAAGGCCCTCGGAGCTGGACCTCAGCATCTGGGCTGAATGATGGGGGTGGAGACACTCCTTCAGGTATACTGGGCCGAAGCCGTTTAGGGTTTTAAAGGTCAGCACCAACACTTTGAATTGTGTTTGGAAACGTACTGGGAGCCAATGTAGGTCTTTCAGGACTGGTGTTATATGATCTTGGCGACCACACCCTGTTACCAGTCTAGCTGCTGCATTCTGGATTAATTGTAGTTTCTGGGTCACCTTCAAAGGTAGCCTCACATAGAGAGCATTGCAGTAGTCCAAGCAGGAGATAACTAGAGCATGCACCACTCTGGCGAGACAGTCTGTGGGCAGGTAGGGTCTCAGCCTGCGTACCAGATGGAGCTGGTAGACAGCTGCCCTGGACACAGAACTGATAGATATTAAGAGTCAGTGCAACTTGTGTAAAGATTTATTTGCATAGCTGCCATGAAAGATGACAAGGGAAAGTTTGAGTTTTTCCTAACCGTATGTTCTGGCACACTGGCAAACCCTAGGCAACTGGAAAATCCAAACTGACATAAAAAGTGAAGCTTGGAATCAACCACTAGATGCCACCATCAGTCCAGTGCGTAATGTTTCAATCTTCAGGCAATCAGAGATTGCCTTAACTTATTCTGGGGGGTTGCATAGCATAAATAGGGAAGTGAGAAAAAACTGTGAGAGAAATTTGCAATCCATCTTTGGAGAAATAATGCTTCTATGAATATTATAATGCAGTTCTCCAGCCCAAAGAGCATACAAAAATGCATTTATTAGGGGAAAGTGCACACAAAAATATGCACACTATGGTGAACTACACTCAGGGGAGATGCTTCAAAAATGCATACATCAGGGGAAACTGCATACCAAAAAGCATATGTTAGAAGAAATGTGCACAATAATGTGTATAAATCTTTGCGTACTCTTTTTTTAAAAAAATCAGGAACTGATGCAGAAACTGGAAGACTGAAAAACAAACCAATATTTTCAGATCCATTCCACTCTAGTTACTAGTAATAGTTCCTTGGCAAAATTACCCATACTCATACTAGTATCAGGGGCTTGAAAATGAATTTCTCACACTTTCTCACTTTTTTATCGTGTGTCCAAGAGGTTTCAAAATGAGCTTGTATTAAAATAACATAGTAAGATTCCCAGGATTGTAAACTACAGATACAAGAGTGAATATCAGAAAAACAAATCTCCTGAACTGCAGCACAATTGTGCAAATTTCTCATACCCCTTCCCTAATAGTGTCATACCTTGGAAATCAAACAGAATCCGTTTCGGAAGTCCATTTGACTTCCGAAATGTTTGACTTCCAAAGCGCGGCTTCTGATTGGCTGCAGGAAGCTCCTGCGGCCAACTGGAAGCTGCGGAAGCCCCATTGGATGTTCAGCTTCTGGAACACTCACTTCCGGTTTTTGATCGTTCGGGAGCCGGAATGTTCAACGCCCAAGGCATTCGGGAGCCAAGGCACGACTGTATGCACCTAGGTTTTCCAGGAACACCCATTTCATTCACTAATAGAGTTCCGTTCTTTATGAAAGTGATTGCAAAAGCTGCATATCTTACCCCATACATTGACGTTGTAGTTCTTTTCCGTTTTTCCAGCCACATTTGTGGCTTCACAAGTGTAACGTCCAGTATCCTGAGTTTGCACTTCTTTAATCTAGCAATTTTTAAAAAAACCACACATGAAATATTCCAGCAATCAGTTATGAATGCATCACAATGTAATAAAAATAATAAATAATAATAATTTTATTTATACCCTGCCCACTCTGGGCTACTTCCAACAAAATATAAAAATACAATAGTCCATCAAACATTAAAAGCTTCCCTAAACATAGTATAACCTTACTTGCAAATTTACTCACGGGCTTAATAGATTATTGGTCAACTACTGAGTGGGAAGACTGATTGAAAAGCGTTGTTTTCCTACCTCAGTAGATAAAAAGTATTCTCTCTCTACCCTTACATTACAGTAAGAGCTGGTGATGGTTCATCAGCTGGAAATAAATTCTCCTGATTACACTTGCCACCAGGTTTTGCCTGAATCAAACCTAGAATCTGACACAGTGTAACAGCTAGGATAGTGTTTTTCAACCAGTGTTCCGCGGCACACTAGTGTGCCGCGAGATGTTGCCTGGTGTGCCGCGAGATGTTGCCTGGAGGGAGGCGGGCGAGTCGGGCGGCGAGAGGCGGTGCAGCGGCGGCGAGGAGAGGCCGCCCAGCGCGGGGCTCTCGCCGTCTGCCTGCCTGGCTGCCTGCGAGCTTGGCGGGCAGCGCCTCCGCCCGCAGCGCCCGCCTCGCGGCTCTCATTCCCTGCCCCTGCCAAAGCTCACCCAGCCAAGCCGCTCTCTCCTTCCTGCCTCGCTTTGCTACCTCCTCCCCCCCCCACCCCCAAAGCTTGGAGGTTCCCCAGCAAGGGGGAGGGGAAAAAATTGAAACTTACACTTTTGTGCGTCCCTCCCGGCGTGACGCTGCGCGCTGACGTCACGGGGCTGTAATGGTGGTGTGCCTCGAGATTTTTTTCATCAAACAAGTGTGCCTTTGCCCAAAAAAGGTTGGAAAACACTGAGCTAGGAGACTAAGCCAGGGCCGGCTCAGGATATTTTGCTGCCTGAGGCAATGGACGAGATGGCATCCTCTTCCAAGGCACACGCAGAAACCAATTTGACTGGTAGTTGAATTGTACACCAATACTGGTGAAAGTATCTTCCACTGCATTTGAGGGCAGCAGACTAGTGCCGGGGGTTCAGTTCAGGCCACAGGGCACTCACAGCTCTGTCCCTCCCCGCACCTCAGCATCTGTCACCTGAGGTAACCACATCACCCTGCCCTATCATAGGGGCAGCGCTACTAAGCTATGAACCATGAAGTTCCTGGTTCTCCCCTCTGCCATAAACCCACTAACTTTAGGCTACTTAGTCTCAGTCCCCAGTTTATACAGGAGAATAATACTGAGCTTACCTAACAGGGTTGTTGTTAAGGATTATAATAAGCTGTTATATGTGAAGTGCTTTGAACCATCAAAAGTGCACTGAGGTAGTAAAGGTAAAGGGACCCCTGACCATTAGGTCCAGTCGTGGCCGACTCTGGGGTTGTGGCGCTCATCTCGCTTTATTGGCCGAGGGAGCCGGCGTACAGCTTCCGGGTCATGCGGCCAGCAGGACTAAGCCGCTTCTGGCGAACCAGAGCAGCACACGGAAACGCTGTTTACCTTCCCGCCGGAGCGGTGCCTATTTATCTACTTGCACTTTGATGTGCTTTTGAACTGCTAGGTTGGCAGGAGCAGGGACCGAGCAACGGGAGCTCACCCTGTCGCGGGGATTCGAACCGCCGACCTTCTGATCGGCAAGTCCTAGGCTCTGTAAGCTCCTCAGCAGCCGGTCTCCAGCACTTTACCTCCTCTACCAAGCTACCTCCTGCTCTAGTCTTCACATAAACTGGGTACATTAAACTCTGGATCAAGGGAACCCTGTAGTCTACATTGCAAGCAAACAGCAGGTCATATAAATCCTTTGCGCCAAAGAGCACTCCCCACTCTGAGCAACCCCATAAGGCAGCCATGCAGACTCTCTTTCTTTGCCCTCCATTTATGCTTGATTTTGAACCCGGCCAACAGCCTGCCTTCAGTCGTGTGATTTGCCCGTGGCCATTTTGATCCTCGTTTGCTTGTGCCAAAACGAGGGCCACCCCCTTGTCTTAGAACTTGGCCTGGCATTATTAGAGCAAAATCACAAGCATATTTCGAGAGTTCAGCTCCAGCGGAAACATCACCACCACCACTTATTATTTGTAGAAGCATCTGAATTGCGCTAGGCACTGTACCAAATAATTTAGAAAGCACAAGTCCCTGGGCCTGCAGGCACGCAATTTAAAAAAAGAGAGATGAAACAAAAAGACAGGGAAGATGGAAGAAGAGGGAGGATATTCTGCGCCGGATGGCAAAGAAAGTAAAAGATGGGGGAAAGAGTTAAAAGAATACAATAAACAGAGCTGATCCGATGCATTCTGCTGTTTGGGGTGGGGGGCAGCAAATGATACCCTTCCCTCTTCATCCATTCAAGGGTCACAAAGTACAGAAGACCAGTCAAGTTATTTCAGCATCTGAGGCAGAAAATCCTACAATGCTTCTCCCACTCCCTGGCTGTAAAAGTACAATAAATTCAATAAACAATTTTCTGCCTTTTCAGGGCACCCACAATCAGCTGCCCTGTGCTGCCACCTCGCTCTACCTAATGGTAGGGCCAGCTCTGACAACAACAGTCTAGGAGCAGGAAAGGATCTCTTGAAAAATAAAATATGCCATCAAAGAGAAATATGAGAGATGAAATATGAGGTCTTAAAAATTTATTAAAGTGAGACTAAGATGTGAGCAGCCAAATATTCAGAGGGAGACAGTACCACGCAGAAGGGATCACAAAGGGGGAATGGAAATGAGAAGCAGCCCGAGAGTGGAGATTTAATAAGAAGATTAGTGTTTGAGGAATGGAGGAAATGAGGGGAAGGGGGAGAGGGCATAACAAAGAGAGGCAGGAGTGGCCAAGACCATGGAGAAATTTAAAGATTAAAAAGAAGATTAAACTTGATATGAAACAATAAGGGAAACCAGTGAAGGGAAACGTATACTGTACATGGACATAGGTGGAAAAATATTGAGGGAAGCAAAATTGTTCAGTAAGACTAGAATTGTTCTTCAAGCGGGGTTCAAGCATCTATAAGTTGTCAGTGAATCTTGACCTTGAGCAAAATTCAGTGCAAGCTCAGAATCTCCTAATGAGGCTAAACCTCTGCAGTAATTCTACAGGAAGTCAACTAATTCAGTAAGTTGGCAAAATTCCACAGGCGGTTTTTGCCTGTCTCACTTCTCCCCAATAGTCACAGAACCTAGGGTGCCAGTTCCCTGAGAAAGGTCCGCTATATCAGCACTAGAGTGACAGAGTGCCTTAATCCATTTTAATTGCACAAATCTAAATTTCCTGGTGTGGGCTTGAAATCCCCCCTGCACCCAGTCTGGAGGTAAAGGTAAAGGTTAAGGTACCCCTGACCATTAGGTTCAGTCGTGACCGACTCTGGGGTTGTGCGCTCATCTCACTCTATAGGCCGAGGGAGCCGGTGTACAGCTTCCGGGTCATGTGGCCAGCATGACTAAGCCGCTTCTGGCGAACCAGAGCAGCGCACGGAAACGCCGTTTACCTTCCCGCCGGAGCGGTACCTATTTATCTACTTGCACTTTGACGTGCTTTCGAACTGCTAGGTTGGCAGGAACAGGGACCAAGCAACGAGAGCTCACCCCGTCGTGGGGATTCAAACCGCCAACCTTCTGATTGGCAAGTCCTAGGCTCTGTGGTTTAACCCACAGCGCCACCCGTGTCCCGTCAGTCTGGAGGTACCTTTACTCTATTTATACATTAGCTGCTTAAAACGCAGCAAGATCATTTTTCTGCACCATGTTCCAATTGCCATACATACCCGAGAGGAGGCAAGGATGTCTTCACCCAACAAGCATAGCCTGATTTGTTTTCCCACACCCCAAACCCCACCCCCTAAATGCCTATTCAACAAATCTATCACTTGCGCCCATGTTGTCAACTGCACATGTGCAACAGAGGTTTCTAGTGTACACACCCCAGCTCAACTGCAGCTTTCATTTTCATATTGCACATGTTGTCAACTGCACATGTGCAACAGAGGTTTCTAGTGTACACACCCCAGCTCAGTTGCAGCTTTCATTTTCAAATTGGATGGGAGCTGGTTTGAGGGAAAGCAGCAGTCTTTCTCAAGAAACTGCAGGATACTTATGGATTGTGGCTAGCTTCACATGTGCTCAGCTTCAAGCGCAAATAAAGGGAAATGTGCGCATAGCTTCTGTGTCAAGAATCACAGTGCCAGTTGAGCCTTGTGTATCATTAGTGTCAGGGTCATAGGGATGAAAGACTTGAGAGAGGAAAACTTTTATTTTTAACTTACCTTCAATACACTTCCACCTTCAGTGATGCTGAGACCCAGTTTCTTCAGCAATGGCTGGCCATCCTTCAGCCACTCTAAGGTTGGTGGGGGAATAGCATTGCTCTGGCAGTGGAGCTCCAGATCTTCGCCCATAACCACAGAGACATTCTGTTCCTCTCCCATAATGTTTGGTGGAACTGAAGCATGTTAAGATTTAATGTCATCTCTTTTTGCTGTAGCAAAGGAAACTAGTCTCTCTCCCAAAACAGCGAGCTGGTGTCCCTAGTCATAGAACCAAAGGATAGGCAAGAACCAGGGCAGGATGTAGGTTTGATGAGGCCCTCAGCTACTGAAGGTAATGGGGCCCTTTATATGTCCAGATGTCCTTTGTCAACAACAAATTGGCACTGTTTTTTGTGTTGAATATATGCTACTTTATAGTTTATAGACCTAATAGGTATCTAAAGCCATTTAGAAACACTGTTGTTGTATGTACATTTTATTTTATTTGTTTTTTATCTTATATCTTGGAAGTGTACATCCAGTTGTTTTTTCCTTTAAATTTTTTGGGGGCCCCCAAGAGAGTGGGGCCCTAAGCCACAGCTTGTTTAGCTTATACGTAAATCTGGCACTGGCAAGAACTCTGAAAGCTTGACTCTCAGTCTCCCATAAAGAACCTCTAAATGTAGGCCATTTTGATTCCCCCACCCCCCAAAAAATCTCCCAAACACTGGTGTTTCTAATGATTAATCTGAAACAGCTAATATCCAAATTGGCTCATGGAGGTTACACACATGATTTAGAACTATAATTGTGCTACAATCAGTTACTTTACTTATTCTTACGTAATCATGAATTTGACTTTAATGCAAATCTGGATGTTTCTTTCATTAACTGAGAGCAAATTTCATTAACCAGTTAGTGTGAAGTTATTATTCTTTTGTTAAAGAAAGAAAGTGTCCGTGCCACTCTTAGCTCCCTCTTTTTGAACTACCCTGTAAATTGGTGGCATCGCCCTTGAACTGTTCATCCAGAAACACAAGTTTTTGAAATTAACCGTGCGTGTCCTTAACTGTGAGCAAATGGAAGATGGAAACAGGCGACAACAGGACTGGTGTACATTCAAAGCGTGCAGCATTTTCCCAGAGACAAATATTTAGTTAACCAAGAAACAGAAGATTAAAGTGGCTCCATTTTGTAGAATGGTGTAGATCAACAATATTATTTCTTTTAAACAGTAATCAAAATCGTTTCGTAAGACCAAGTAGACAAATCACGCCCATCCCCCAATTTGTTTCTCTAACCTCTCCATCTCGGGTGAAAAATATTTTTGGTCCTTCCTCTCCATAGCTGTCAACTTACAGGTTTGAAAATAAGGGATCAGCAGCCAAAATAAGGGATTTTCAGGGCACAGGTATATTCAACTGCTGAGGCCCTCCGAGACAAATGCAGAAAGCCCAGAAACGTGGCAAAGGGGATGCAGCAAGGAAAACCACCGTCACCTCTCTGCTGGGAAGCGCTGAACAAAGGCGAGTCCCCAGGCAACGTGGCTAATTTGATCAGCACAAGGCATGCAAGCTCCACCCCCCCAGTCGTTCTTAGACTCCTTATTGGGTGAGCAACGCAGCCAAGCAACACAGTTGGAGCCTCCCTCCTCCCTGGCCGGCAAGGAGGGAGGGAGAGGAGCTGCTTCCTTTGAAACCTGGGAAATTTAAGGGACATCATCAATAAGGGACAGCAGCGGGACACGGCGCTGGGATAAGGGACTTTCCCGCCAAATAAGGGACGGTTGACAGCTATGTTCCTCTCTGCTTCTCACATGAATGGTTGATTAACAAACTGCCACAATATATTTATAAATGTCTGTTCTATGGGCACCAGTGTATTTGAATGAAACACCGCACCCCATAAAAACCCAGGCAACTTCCCCGACAAGCCAAGCACTCCTAGTTTTTAAAAATAAAAAATGGGAGTGGCAGAAGGTTTTGGTGGGCACCAAGAGAGGTGTCTGAGGGCACTGTGTTGTCCATAGGCCCCAGAGTGATCATCCCTGTTCTAATTCATTAAGAGATAGGTTGTTTCAGTCCCTGGCAGTTCTTTCAATGTTTATGCTTGGGAAAGTGGAGTCCTCACCGTGAACTTTGAGATCAATATCCCTCTGTTTCTCCCCTGCAGCGTTAACCGCAACACACGTGTACCTTCCCGAGTCACTGATCTGTGCGCTCGTCAGTGCCAGGATACGACCTCCAGAAAGAATCTTTTAAAAAAAAAGGTGAAATTGTCAAAAAGTGACATGGATCGTGGCATGTAATTGACAAACATAATTATATATCAAGTTGCATCAATCACACAATGCAATTTTCCTATCCTGTTTGGTTTTATCTTCACAATACATCCACAGATCTCTACTATATCTGTTCCTGTCTTACTACTTTGCACTTATTAATATCAATTTATTCATTTTTTAGTGACTAGCCAAGGGATTTGATTATCTTCATATCGAATTACAATCCTGATTGCAATTCAAAATCAGGTGTCTTCGTGTTCCTCATTATTTCCCACCGAATAAAGAAAAATGAAGTGCGACGGGATCATAAACTCTCTCCCAAAACTACCTTGTGAGCTCCACCATCATGTCCCCCAAGCATAGGTAAAGATAAAGATAAAACCAGAGCAGCACACGGAAACGCCATTTACCTTCCCGCTGGAGCGGTACCTATTTATCTACTTGCACTTTGTGCTTTCAAACTGCTAGGTTGGCAGGAGCAGGGACCGAGCAACGGGAGCTCACCCCGTCGCGGGGATCCAAACCGCCAACCTTCTGATCGGCAAATCCTAGGCTCTGTGGTTTAACCCACAGCGCCACCCGCACCCCTGGTTATTATTACAAGAATGGAACCACATTAGCTGGCTGCAACAAGCGAGAACGTAATCTCCTTCCATTCCTGGTGTTTGGAAACCTACTATGACAGTGACCCAGGCACCAGTGTGTCTCCACTACTAAGGAATGGCAGAGGGAGAAAAATATTTGGCTCATATGTGGTATGTGTGTCATAACTAGAGTATTTTGAACCAGGCACTGGACTTCCAAGTTCCAACAATCCCAGCCAGAGTGGGCAACGGTCAGGACCTGCCCTCTGCCATAGCAGCCAAAGCACTGGGACGTTTCCTGGCGGAGGGAGATGTTCCTGGCCTCCGGCTAGATAAATTGAGTTAGCTTGCCTGCCAGATTGGACCATGTAGACTCGAGTAGAGCTCACTCTGGGGCGCAGTCCTGACTGGGTCTACAGAGGACTCCACTCAGAGCTACTCCCCAGGGATAAAAACAGGCACCTTGCTCACTGCAACCCCTTTTTATTTTTTTGCATCTCGCTCCCACCCTCCCTATCATTGTGCTAGCTTCTACCAGCTTTGTAGGTAACATGGGGTAATCTGACCTTCCTATGGACTAAGTTGGCTGGCCGGGGAGGAATTTCCCCCCTGCCAGGTAAATTGGCTAACCTGGGAGGTTTTCGCCTTCCTCATAGCAATCATCGCTACTTTGGATGGTAAGGCATCGGATATAATCTAGGCATGGCTGCAGGGGAGGTTGTAAATCTCTACCTGCCCCTCCGTGGGAATATGGGTATCCTGTT
Organism: Podarcis liolepis; assembly: GCF_965112155.1. Taxonomy (NCBI): domain Eukaryota; kingdom Metazoa; phylum Chordata; class Lepidosauria; order Squamata; family Lacertidae; genus Podarcis; species Podarcis liolepis. The sequence goes on along the minus strand of NC_139559.1, from coordinate 89,891,086 downwards.
AAAAGGAGGTGCTCCAGTCTGGATTCCCAGGTGTGGGGACTAAGGCCAAAACACTCCTTGAAATGGCAATCCCTGAGAGCTGGCCTGGTTTGCATGTGTCATACTCTGTCATGCTTTAACCAAGCCCTAACATGGAAGCAAAGGGACGCAGGTGGCACTGTGGGTTAAACCACAGAGCCTAGGACTTGCCGATCAGAAGGTCGGCGGTTCGAATCCCCACGACGGGGTGAGCTCCCGTTGCTCAGTCCCTGCTCCTGCCAACCTAGCAGTTCGAAAGCACGTCAAAGTACAAGTAGATAAATAGGTACCGCTCCAGCGGGAAGGTAAATGGCATTTCCATGCACTGCTCTGGTTCGCCAGAAGTTGCTTAGTCATGCTGGCCACATGACCCATAAGCTGCACGCGGGTTCCCTCGGCCAATAAAGCGAGATGAGCGCCGCAACCCCAGAGTCGGTCACGACTGGACCTAATGGTCAGGGCTCCCTTTACCTTTACCTTTAACATGGAAGCATGGAACAATTTCCCATTATTATTATTTTGAATTTATTTTCCGCCCCAACAGCCCAACCCAACAGCCCCCCTCCAAAAAAAACGCACACAAACATTTTAAGAGGGTATAGGATGTAAATCTGATCAACCAAAGGCCTGGTTAAAAGGGAATGTTTTTGCCTGGCGCCTAAAGGTTGCAATGAAGGCACCAGGTGAACTTCCTTGGGGAGAGCATTCCACATACAGGGAGCCACTGCAGAGAAGGCCCCGTTCTCGTGTTGCCACCCTCGGTACCTCTCGAGGAGGAGGCACACAAAGGAGGGCCCCAGAAAATGATCTCAGGGTCTGGGTAGGTTCATATGGAAAGAGGCGGTCCTTGAGGTATTGCAGTCCTGAGCCATTCGCCTCTCATTGGCTGCAATGTGGCTTTCCACAGAGCACTCATTTCTGGTGCAGCAAACGAAGGTGCAGAAAAGTGGAGAACGCTACAAACAGACCATGCTACGCAGTAATCACAGGGTCACTTCCAGGGTGGGATGTGGGGAAGCCCCTTGACTGCCACCGAAAAGCTCAGGCCACCAATTTCATTAAATAAGCTAGTTTAAATAGTCCTGGAACCCTCAAGAGTAGCATCAAAGTACCTGGAGTCCATTTGAGAAACTAGAAACAGGGCTACCATCTTTCAGCCAGGTCAGAATGGGAACAGGGATCCCACGAGCTTCACATTCCAGTCGAACCGGATTATTAACCACAACAGTTACCATTTCGTTGTTGCCAGAAATGGAGGGTGAAACTGACAAGAGGAGGAGGAAGAAGAATAATTAAGTATTCGAAAGTCCCATCTATTCAGATGCGTGTGAGTCTGTGTTTTCTGAATGGGAGTAAACTTTGGTGGTTCCTCAGCCTTTTTCCATCTGTCTCCCCGCCCTCTCCCCAAGTTTGGGCTTAGAATGGTATATAACATGCATGTCCAAAGTCAGTTTCAGGGGCCTAATCTGGCCTTGCCAGTCAGTTTAATATGGCCCCTGTGGTAGTTTATTTCCTGGGGTAAAATCATAAAAAAGCTCAATAACTTCAATCCTAAGAAAAGGTAAACAACTTTGGTCGGCCCTCATGGCCCTTCACTTCATCAAATCTGGCCATCTCTGAAGAAAGTTTGGACACCACTGCTATATAATATCCCTGGCGCCAAACATTTCTTGCAATTAATAGCTGGGTGGAGTTAACGGCTCTTGGCTGTGTCTTGGGCCACAGCAGCTGAAAAGGAAATGTGCTGCTCCCAAGTCATTATAAACCAATTAATATTAAAAGCAACTGAACACAGTTTCTGTTTAGCTCAGAGGGAGAATCTGACTCCACAAGCCAGCATGCCACATTTTAGCAGCGCACTTGCAAGCCCATCTCTCAAACAACCAATCAAACATATGCAAAAATAGCTGTCTAATGGGGCTTTTTTTAAGAGCGTCTTTCCATTAGTGCTTTAGAAGCAAAGAAATAACAATAACAAGAATGATATAGCACTAATCCTGCAGAAGTAGCATAGTAGCTGACAACTTCTCAAGGCAGCCCTGTATCAGGAAGCTTTTAATGTATGTCTTACTGTGTTTTTATATTAAGTTGGAAGCTGCCCAGAGTTGCTGGGTCAAACCAGTTGAATGGGCGGAGTATAAGTAATAAATGATTGTTGTCATTATTACTGTACAAGCATTACTCATTTGATTGACAGCTAATCAGTTTGGGGTTTTTGTATTTAAAAAAAACTTTCTTCCTAGCTTTTGCTGACAGGTGAAGACATTTTTTGCTCTGGTGGTCTTTTGCCTTGCTAAGTGTCTGATGATGTTAATAGGCACATATTCTCTGTGGTCTCGTCCTCTGCTGCTGCACTGCTATTGAACTTTAATCCAAGCTTTCATTTTCTGATATCAATATGATTTTCTGATATTAAAAGTGTTGTATGCCAACCTGATTCATGGGCAATGGAGGACAGGACAGACATGTCTAGTAGTAGCAGTAGTAATAATCATCCTCATCGTAAATGTTTTTTCATGATTGTGCAATATTTTTGCATGATAAAGTAACAAGTGCTGCAAATTACAGTGGAACCTCAGAAGCCAAACGCCTGCAAACTTGAATGTTTCGGCTCCCGAACGATCAAAAACTGGAAGTGATTGTTCCAGTTTTCGAATGATTTTCAGAAGCCGAATGTCTGGCACGGCTTCCGATTGGCTGCATGATGCTCCTGCAGCCAATCGGAAGCTGCGCCTTGGAAGTCGAACATTTTGAAAGTTGAACGGACTTCCGGAACAGATTCCGTTGACTTCCAAGGTACGTCTGTGATACATTTTTGGTAAAGAAAGAGGCTTGATAACAAGGGTAAAGGGGCTGAACAATTACCAAGACAAACCAGGGTTTGTATTCCACAGACACACAAAGATTGTGGCAAGGAAACCAAGGAGAACATAAATTTAAATTCTCTCTCTTAGCACACAAAGGGAAGAACACCTTGGCTTGTGCATTTAAATCTGTATGAATTTTTTGCACCCAAGTAAAAACCTGTGTTCTGTAGTTGCATCTAATTTGGCCAGACTATAAGAAAACAATGGAATATTTTTTTTTAAAAAAAAAAAAAACATTGCTGTTGGAAGTGCTTAAAGGTGTCTCAAGGGTCTGAAAAGGTTGACGGCTACTTAAGTGCAAGACTAGCAACAACGAAATAAACACTTCAGTTTGCTGGAAAGGCAACATTAAAATCTGTCTTCCAGACACGACTACACTGCTCAGTTCTGTCAAGGAAACACTTCAGAACGGAGTGTTCTCCCATTTTAAAGTTTTGCCGGTGCTACAGAACTGAGCTCTGGACTAAATCTTCCCCGAGTTTTCTCCTGGGAAACGATTTTAACGAGTACCTGGAAGCTATTAAGTGCACAAAATAAAACATGAAAAGAACAGATGAAATGCGGAGAGGTGTTTCCCCCCTCGAGTAGTCATTTTTTAATGAGAAGAAATATTTACCGTGAACCTGGAGGCTGAAGAGCAGCTCGGCTATTCCTGCTGCATTCGCCACAACACATTTATAAATGCCAGTGTCGGAGATGTGGGCGCCATCAATCTGCAAAACCTGCCCTCTGTTCAAGAAGCTGACGCTGGCAGTGTTGGTGAGAGGGTGGTTATCTTTGTACCATGTGATGACTGCAGAGGGAATTAAGTAAAAGAGGCTGGTGAGAGGGATCTAGAACTCGCTGCTCTGAATTTATCTAAAACTCCAAACCTCCTTGGAAGGGCGAGGAAAGGCCTACCTGTTATGTTCAAATGCCACTCATGCACAAAAGTAAAACAGAGGCTTTGAGTGCCTCCGTCTCGGATGGGAAATGCGGAAAAGCAAAGGCGGTGGGCGGGTGGGGGAAAAATTAAGGAATTCCTTCTCACTTTTGAAATGCAAACAAGCTCAGTGTTAGGACTAGGGCTGGGCAATATATCGACCAGTTTGAAGTCCATATTGTGATATCGGTTTAATAATGTGCGTGTGACTGCATGCTATGTAAAAATCCCAACTTTGGAAAACTGGTCAAGCCGGCCAACACTTCTCTCGATTCCTGCAGCTCCTGTTAACTCTGTTGACTCAGCTCTCGAGAATTACGAGAGCAGGCGCCGGCAAAAATCGTGACGCAGGAAAAATCGCGAAGTCAGCCAACGCCTCTACCTAGCTCCATCCTTATTTCAGACATCGTAATATATTGGCATATCAGAATGCTTAGGTGGTGATATATAGCACAGTGTTGAAAACCCAGCCCTAATTAGGACACAGGGCTACATCTGAAGCAACACTAAGTCATGGTCCCATCAACACTAGGATTTCTACTTGTGCAATGGAACTTCCCCCCCAATGCCCCCCTAAATCTATTATAGGGGGTCCTTCCAACCCTCTGGAACAGATTTGGAGAGGGTGCAGGGCAAAAGAAAGGGGAGAAAGTCCTGTTGCACCCCAGCGGAAACCCTTGAGCTAAAAGGATGAGTTAGACGGATACTGCCCAGTAACTGCACATCAGGTTGCATATTCAAGCAGTCTCTGTGGCCTGTTATTGTTCTCCTCACTGGTCACTTGCTTATCCCCCCACCCCCATAACAATATGCTTTGGAATAACATCCCTACAACAGCCCACACTACTTAGGATTTTTTATTTGACAGTTATAAAGCACCTGAAATTTTATAAATACTAAACATAAAAATGTACACATGAAAATATGGTGGCATGGCATCAAAGCACATCTAAGTTTTGCTCAAACAGACGTTGTTGTTTAGTCATTTAGTCGTGTCCGAATCTTTGTGACCCCATGGACCAGAGCACGCCAGGCACTCCTGTCTTCCACTGCCTCCCGCAGTTTGGTCAAACTCATGTTCGTAGCTTCAAGAACACTGTCCAACCATCTTGTCCTCTGTCGCCCCCTTCTCCTTGTGCCCTTCATCTTTCCCAACATCAGGGTCTTTTCCAGGGAGTCGTCTCTTCTCATGAGGTGGCCAAAGTATTGGAGCCTCAGCTTCAGGATCTGTCCTTCCAGTGAGCACTCAGGGCTGATTTCCTTCAGAATGGATAGGTTTGATCTTCTTGCAGTCCATGGGACTCTCAAGAGTCTCCTCCAGCACCAGAATTCAAAAGCATCAATTCTTCGGCGATCAGCCTTCTTTATGGTCCAGCTCTCACTTCCATACATCACTACTGGGAAAACCATAGCTTTAACTATACGGACCTTTGTTGGCAAGGTGATGCCTCTGCTTTTGTCTAGGTTTGTCATTGCAAAGAGAAGTGGGGGACTTAAAAACAGTAGGAGCACAGACAATGGAATGGGTGGAATTAAAATGTGGATGCAATCTCCCACAACAAACGGGGTGCCGTGTGGACAATCCAGTATAAACCCACTTCAAATACACTATTAATGTATCAACGACATGCGCCTGCACGTACCCGCAAGAAAGCATCAGTCCGGATGGGCCCAAGGCCAGTTCACAAATGGCCAAGTGTTGAGTGATCCAGCGACACGCATACATATGTAAACAAGCTCATCCTGAAAATCTGTTTCTACATTTACGGGGTGAGAAGGAATGATAAAGGAAGCAGGAGCCAGCAAAAGCAGAGCCAGCCCCAAGGCAAATGCAGTCCAGTCCAAGAGTTTAGAATGTCGCCTCTGCCAAGGCAATCAAGGGAGCTGCTTCAAAAGCAGCCAATTTCTTTCTTCAGCCTCACTCCTGGAGTCTCTGCATCCGATTTCGCAATGTCAGAAGCAGCCTTGTACATGTCATGTGGTTAGTCAGCAAATCCACCCCGAAGGCTCTTTTTGTCGCAGAGAAGTAGACAGTAACTTTAAAAGAATGCTCCGGATAATGAGCGAGACCCATCCCCAATTCGTAGCAACGAGGACGCTCTGAGGGGAAGCCGACTGCACCATCTGTCCATGCATGGCCGAAACACCTCAGTCGATGCAGCACACTTAATGCAACACGCAATATCTGCACCCTTCCCAGCCCTCCGGCTGCCTCGCAAAACTACTTCTGCCCATTTTCTGAGGAACGTTGAATGGCAAACCCTTTGCTTTCCAAGCACGAGTGTTCGTGAACATTCTGTACATGCCTGGCAACTCAGCCAAACCAGTACCAGAAATGTTACCGCAACGAACACTTGATGGGATTCAACATTGCGCTAAGAGGGGTATGAATGCAGGATACAAGGGCCACTCGTGCAAGGGGGTTTCCCCCTGTTCCACCCTGCCCCCTTAAACTGTTCTGGGGTTTCCCCAGTCCTGCAGAGCAGATTTAGAGGATGCGGGGAAGGGCGTTTGTTGCACAAATGGACCTTGTTTTGTGCCTGCAACAACTTAGTTGAATCCCACCCAGGACAACACAGATGGGTTTGCAGCACATGAGCTACACAAAACATCTACTGGAAGAGAAATCCCATTATGTTTCATGGAGCTACTTTAGGGTAAGGAGAATCTTGAAATACGGCAACTCTCCTCCCGCTCACCCAATTTATTTATTTTTTTAATTACGAGCAATAACTTCTGAGTGTGTAACTACCTGGCAAAGGATTTCCAGATGCTTTGCACTCCAGCTGTATTGGATTGTTCAAAACCACAGTCTCGTTTATCATCTTTCCTGCATCCTTCAAACTGGGTGGTTCTGGGAAGAAAAGGATGAAAAGATTATCATCTTGGTTGTTCAACCTCACATATATGAAGGCTTTCTTTTGTGCTTATCTAGTTTCCGTAACATTATCAACACACATATATAATGAAAGCTCCAGGCAAAACTCCATGGGGATAGCATTCCACAATTGGGGAGGCAATACATAGAAGGCCTGTTCTCGTGCTGACACCCTCCGGGCCTCATGTAGAAGAGGCACACATATTTCTTAAACCAGAACATGGAGAGACCCAATTGGTTTTTCCCTTCTTCTCTGGGATGTTTCAGGTGTTGTACCTCACACCACACAAACAGAGGGAGCACAGGTCAAGGAATGTAGATGATGTGAGAACGGAAAGGATGTGTGGTATTTATAATTCCCTTCTGCCATCCCTAAGCACATCTGTTCCCATGTCAAGGGAATGCACACGGCAGATAAACTGTTTATTGTTAAAGATACCACTTACGGTAGCTTCTACAGCTCTTGATAGCTACACACACCAACCTAGCACCAGGTCCATGCTCTCTGGAGACCACCAATTTATGTACCTTCCCCCAATGGGCTGTGCACTTGAGACTGGAGACTATGCCTCAATGGGAACGTCCTCTGCTCATCCCTCTTCAGCCCCCTCCTGGTTCTGGGAGACAGTGATGCAGGAGAAGGTGGGGAATTAGCTGTCCCTTCACTTCACTTGCCTGACCTGCCTCCTCTTCTTCCACCCCATCCCGTGCTCCACCCTCCAGCTCTGAAGCTTCCACTGCCTCCGACTCTTGCCTCCTGGATGTTACAGTTCCCTACAAATCACAGGCCCCTCTCCTGAGTTAGTCCCCAGCCTGCCTTCCCCAGTGCACAGTCATCAATGTCCTGGCACCCCATTTGAGGGTATCTGTGGAAGTCACCCCTGGTGACGGGTAAAACTCCCTTGCCGCAATGCTGTGTGCAGAAATCTTCTCATCAAAGCTGGCCCCGAATCACCAGACTCACATGCGACCAATCATTTCCTCCACAAAGCCTCTCCTCCTTCCGGAGGGGAGGGATTGTGAGCGGGAACCGATTCCCGCGCTACGCAGGGGGCGTTCCGGCCCCTGCCCTCCCATTGATGCTGGCGCGCCACGCCTCCCAGAAGGGCGACCAATCAGGTGGCCGCTCAGGGGGCGTGGTTTAGCCGCTCAAATGCGGCCGCGCCAGCTCTTCTCCCCATTCCGCTGCCGTTTTTCTCGCGTCACCCACCCACCACTCCCTTTAGTGCATAGGTGTTCGCTTGACCTTGCTATGGACCTATGGTTGGTCGCCCTGGTTGCCCAGGGAGCCTGGTAGGAGTTTTTTCCAACTGGCAAATTGGCACCAGCCTCTTGGTTTTTTCCGCCTACCTCGTAGCAATCGTCACAACTTTCTCGGTATTTGGCGGTTAGGCATTGGAATGTGTTGTTAGTGTGTGGAAGGGCAAGGTGTGGCTATTGCCTACCCCTTCACTTTTGGGTATTCCGTTAAAGGAATCCGGCGGTCATGGATCCTGTCCGATGCCCTGTGTGGCGGGGGGCCATGGCACGACCCCCGGTGACATCAGGGGAGAGCTTATAGTTGTATTTGCATCAACAGGCTCCCCCTACTGGTGGTTAACCCCCGTCTGACTCACTCCTCTCCGAGTGGGTGGAGTCAATATTTGCTGTTGTCCAATGCCTAAGCCAATACCTCTCACATGCTGTAATCAATAAAGTTGTGGCCTTTTCTTGCCCATTAACCTAATATGCCGTGTCCACGTGTTTTTATTATTCCCAAGCGGGGGACAGGTCCTCAAATCTCAATACTGGGGACTCCTCTGAAAAACGAACGCTTGCAAAGATAACAAGAAGGAAAGGGTGTGTTGTAAAAATGATGGGAGCTGCTAGATGCTATCACAAACACCTAAAACGTTTGCGAAAGAACAAGCGCTGAGCAGGAGCATGTATGTGGAGCATGCATGTGTGGACCTAGCATAACCAGTAGGCTACGTTCCATGTCGGGAAAACCATTACCATACACATGCAGTCGGACATGTTGCTGGGCTTCGCCAGCTGCATTTGTTGCCACACAGGTGTATCTCCCAGCATCTTCCATCAAAGCCCTGGCGATCTGCAGGATGCGTCCGGAGGACTCCAGCTGTTCCAGAACGGAAAAAGAAAAAAACAAGCATCCATAGAGATTTCCAACAGGATATGCATATTATCAGCTCTCCTTCCAAATGACAATTATATTCAGGGTGCTTACTTCTGGATTTTTGGCTTTAAAAATCCAAAATCCTACTGCTAAAATTCCAGTTCAGCAGCTGGAATAAATCATGCATAAAGAATAAATGCAGTTCATTAGCATGCTTGGTCTTAGGCCCGTTATGAGGATAAGGTAAAGGTAAAGGGACCCTGGAAAGGGATGCGGGTGGCGCTGTGGGTAAAACCTCAGTGCCTAGGACTTGCCGATCGTAAGGTCGGCGGTTCGAATCCCCGCGGCAGGGTGAGTTTCCGCCGTTCGGTCCCAGCTCCTGCCCACCTAGCAGTTCGAAAGCACCCCTAAGTGCAAGTAGATAAATAGGGACCACTTTATTGCGGGAAGGTAAACAGTGTTTCCGTGTGTTGCGCTGGTGCTGGCTCGCCAGATGCAGCTTCGTCACGCTGGCCACGTGACCCGGAAGTGTCTTCAGACAGCGCCGGCTCCCGGCCTATAGAGCGAGATGAGCGCGCAACCCTAGAGTCGGTCACAACTGGCTCGTACGGGCAGGGGTACCTTTACCTTTAAAGGGACCCTGGAACATTAGGTCCAGTCGTGACCAACTCTGGGGTTGCGGTGCTCATCTCGCTTTACTGGTACAGCTTCCAGGTCATGTGGCCAGCATGACTAAGCCACTTCTGGAGAACCAGAGCAGTGCACAGAAACGCCATATACCTTCCCGCTGGAGCGGTACCTATTTATCTACTTGCCCTTTGACGTGCTTTCGAACTGCTAGGTTGGGAGGAGCAGGGACCGAGCAACGGGAGCTCACCCTGTCACGGGGATTCGAACTGCCGACCTTCTGATCGGCAAGTCCTAGGCTCTGTGGTTTAACCCACAGCGCCACCCGCGTCCCATTATGAGGATTATCAAAGACAATATTCCACTTGTGATTCTTTCTTCTTCTTATCCACTGTAGAGCTCTGCTTCCCCTCCCTTCATTTCAATTGACCTACAAAAAAAGCCTGGGAGTTTTAAGCTATTGGCACACTGGTACACTGGGAAGCAGGTTTTACGTTTAAATTATAGCAATGAGCAGTAGCAGAGTGTGTGGCACAACAGAGTCGCTCTCTTGCCAATCACATAATCTATTTATTTGGTTTTTCAAATTAACATTTTACGGAGATATATCAAACATAAATCATAAAAACAAGATTCCAAGGACTCTCCTGGACTTCCATCCTCCCCTTTGTGGGTCCTATTGTTAATCCTTTCCTCCTGCATCTTTTATGATAATCCAAATATTTTACCTCTCCACTGTGTCCAAAATTCACCATTAAACTACTAATGTTATTCCAACCCTACTAACGATTTTAACCTTTTACAATGGTCTTTAAGGTAGGTTATAAATTTCCCCCATTCCTTGTTAAAATGTTGGCCTTCCTGATCTCTGACTCTTCCGGTCATTTTAGCCATTTCAGCACAGTCCATCAACTTCATCTGCCATTCTTTTCCGGTAGGGACTTTATCTTGAGTCGCTCTCTTGTCAATGGGGTTCCTGCTACCGTGGCAAGTTCAGGGCTGCACAGAAACACTTCTGGCCAACCTGGCATTCCTGTTAGTGTGCCTGTGAAGTCCCGTGAACCTGCTGCTGCTTTGCCCTGTCTCTGCCCAGGCAGTAACCCTGGTGATGGGCCGATGGCTCCATGGATCTGCCCCACCACATGGGCTGCTACTGTTAATGATGTTCCATTTTTAAGCCCCTGGAAAGGCCAGGAGGTGGGAGGGCAAATGGGAAACTGTGAATCTGAAGGGTCTAAAACACTTGGGCTGATAAAGCAGCACAATATCAGAACAATATAATATTCCCCACCCCCTGCACCATTCTGCTGAAGAATCCCATTAATAATAATAATAATAATAATAATAATAATAATAATAATAATTTCTTATTTGTACCCTGCCCATTTGGCTGAGTTCCCCCAGCCACTCTGGGAGGCTCCCAATCGAGTGTGAAAAACAATACAGCATTAAATATTAAAAACTTCCCTAAGCAGGGCTGCCTTCAGATGTCTTTTAAAAATAAGATAGCTGCCTATTTCCTTGACATCTGACAGGAGGGCGTTCCACAGGGTGGGTGCCACTACCGAGAAGGCCCTCTGTCTGGTTCCCTGTAACTTCGCTTCTCGCAGTGAGGGAACCACCAGAAGGCCCTCGGAGCTGGACCTCAGTGTCCGGGCTGAACGATGAGGGTGTAACTCAAAAGTTTATACGTTCCTGCACCATCAAAATTATGTGCAACCACCTTCCTCGTCGGGTGCCTCTGTTCTCCTGGAAACTGGCGTGGCAATCATTTAATGCTGTGGATTACTGAAATCGTGATACGTACCCGGATATTTGCTCTCGCTGTATTTACAGGCCGACTGTCTTTCAACCAAGTGATTGAAGGGATGGGTATGCCATTGGCAATGCACTGCAAGGTTACTGGTTTGTGTATCACTACAGATCTCTCAGGGAGCCCAGTCGATTTTATTGTTGGAGGAACTACAAAAAAATCAACACAGAGTGTTATGCAGGAGCAACACAATCCAGCTGCTATAAACCTGCGCAGTAAGACAGTAGGAAAGGATCTCTTTCAAATTCTTACAGTATGTTAAAACATTCAGCTACCACTGAAAATGGCAGTTGGTTATTTAATTCCCCTGCTAAAAAGGTGTTGATTCTCACCATCCCATTCCATAAGATCTAGAGCAAGACTTGGAGCAAGACAGGTAAACAAAGACTGCTACAAAAGTGAATGCTTTCCCCTGTACAGTGGTACCTCAGGTTAAGTATTTAATTCATTCCGGAGGTCCGTTCTTAACCTGAAACTGTTCTTAACCTGAAGCACCACTTTAGCTAATGGGGACTCCTGCTGCTGCTGTGCCGCCGGAGCCCAATTTCTGTTCTTATCCTGAAGCAAAGTTCTTAACCTGAAGCACTATTTCTGGGTTAGCGTATGTAACCTGAAGCATATGTAACCTGAGGTACCACTGTACTTCTTTTGTGATCAGCATAAGGCAATTTAGAATCCTGAAATTCTAGTGCTATACATTGAGCGAAACCGCAACGCATTTAAGGCTGTTAGAAAAGGAAATATATTCAGAGACATTCCCTCTCCCCACCCCCACACCCAATTTTCTTTCCTGGAGAAACAACGCACCATGAACCGTCACATCAAATTCCTTTTTGTTCTCGCCTGCCTTGTTTGTTGCTACGCACTGGTAATGGCCAGTATCCGAGACTTCAGTCCGCGAGATGAGAAGCTTGCGTCCGTTTAGTAAGATCTTATATCCGATTCCCCCTTCGATAGGCTGGCCATTTTTCAACCACCTGGTGGATTAAAAAGCAGGTCTCATTTGTATAAGCTAGGGGATCGTAAGATACCTGCGAAAGTATTCACAAACTAACACAGACACATTCAGAGTCTGACACTTCGCCCAGCGAACTACTGTGGATTGTGTTTGTTCAGGTCTCCCAACCCTCCAGCTGCCTAAGAGAATACAGTGGTACCTCGGGTTAAGTACTTAATTCGTTCCCGAAGTCCGTACTTAACTGTTCTTAACCTGAAGCACCACTTTAGCTAATGGGGCCTCCTGCTGCTGCTGCGCCACCACAGCACTATTTCTGTTCTTATCCTGAAGCAAAGTTCTTAACCTGAAGCACTATTTCTGCGTTAGCGGAGTGTGTAACCTGAAGTGTATGTAACCTGAAGCGTATGTAACCCGAGGTACCACTGTATGGGCACGCTACCTCCGTCTTTGAGACTAGCAAATAATAATAATAATAATAATAATAATAATAATAATAATAATAATAATAATAACAATTTATTTATATCCCTGAGTGCTCACTGAAAGGACAGATTGTGAAGCTGAGGCTCCAATACTTTGGCCACCTCATGAGAAGAGAAGACTCCCTGGAAAAGACCCTGATGTTGGGAAAGATGGAGGGCACAAGGAGAAGGGGCGACAGAGGATGAGATGGTTGGACAGTGTTCTCGAAGCTACCAGCATGAGTTTGACTAAACTGCAGGAGGCAGTGGAAGACAGAAGTGCCTGGTGTGCTCTGGTCCATGGGGTCACGAAGAGTCGGACACGACTAAACAACAACAACAACAAATTTATATCCCGCCCTCCCCAGCCGAAGCTGGGCTCAGAGCGGCTAACAACAGTAAAGTAATACAGCATTCTAAAATGAATTCATTATAAAATCAGTTGAAATCAAATTAATGGCAACCATTGGGCTACAGTTCTGTGAAGAATTTCTGCATTGACCAAGCCTGTAGAAGTGGAAGGAGTCTGCTCTCTGACTTGCCCAGTGAACTCCAAGCTCTGGGTTCCAGATTTCCCAAGTTCTCCAGCTTCCATCTTGGCCACTGACCTCAAATACCCTGAACTAGAGAGAATGCTCTCCATTTCGAAATGTATATATGGCCATCCACAGTACGGGTTTGATCTTGATGTGCACATCTATGAGCTTCTCTTCCTTACCCTAACACAAGGTAAAGCATGGGAAACCGTTACATTCATGGGAAACCAGGAACAGAGAAAAAGAAGAAAACTGGATTCTTGTCGGAAGGTAAACAATGGAAGGGAAGAAAACAGTGAGTGGACACTGGAATCTTGGGAATGAATGATACTCACTGTATTCTGAAGGTTCAATGTGAACCACATCGGTAGAACATAAGACTCTTAATTGCAGGGTTGTGGATTCGAGTCCTACATTGGGCACAAAGATTCCTGTATTGCAGGGGGTTGGACTAGATGACCCTCGTGGTCTCTTCCAACTCTTCCATTCTATGATTCTATGACATTCGTGCCCAAAGAGCCATTCCCAATGGTCCCTGAAACATTCCATAAGTAATTGGCACCTGACCAAAGACTCCACAGACCTCTGCCTCATGGTTATAGACAAAACAATGCTTTGGATTAGCAAATAATCCAGAGACATCACCTTGCCAACAAAGGTCCGTATAGTAAAAGCTATGGTTTTCCCAGTAGTGATGTATGGAAGTGAGAGCTGGACCATCAAGAAGGCTGATTGCCAAAGAATTGATGCTTTTGAATTATGGTGCTGGAGGAGACTCTTGAGAGTCCCATGGACTGCAAGAAGATCAAGCCTATTCATTCAAGGAAATCAGCCCTGAGTGCTCACTGGAAGGACAGATCCTGAAGCTGAGGCTCCAAGACTTTGGCCACCTCATGAGAAGAGAAGACTCCCTGGAAAAGACCCTGATGTTGGGAAAGATGGGGGGCACAAGGAGAAGGGGACGACAGAGGACGAGATGGTTGGGTAGTGTTCTCGAAGCTACCAGCATGAGTTTGACCAAACTGCGGGAGGCAGTGGAAGACAGGAGTGCCTGGCGTGCTCTGGTCCAGGGGGTCACGAAGAGTCAGACACGACTAAACAACTAAACAACAACAACAAGGCTTTGTTTCGTTTTCTTTCTGCATGTTAACCCTAATCTCTCTTTCACCTGTTTGCTTTCTAGGCCATGAAAAAAATGACGGGGGTGGGAACTAGGAATGAAAGATCAAACTTTTTAAAAAGCAGAGGTGCCCAAGATATTCTCCAGCTTCACAAAAGCTAGAAAAATGTCCTGGCAGCCAAAAGAAACAACAGAGCAACTACAGAAAACATGGCATCCTAGATAATCTGAGGTTTTAGGAGTCTAAGGATCTGAGACTTGACTCCTGAAATTATGGGTGGATAGATTTATCTTAGCCAGCCCAGTTGTGCACAAAATGAGTAATCATATTTTTCGCTCTATAGGATGCACTTTTTCCCCTCCAAAAATGAAGGGGAAATGTGTGTGCATCCTATGGAGCGAATGCAGGCTCCTTGGCTTCAGCGATAGAAACAGGAAGCCTTCAAAGCGCAGAGGGAGCACTCCCCCCGCACTGTGAAGGCTTGCGGATAGCAGCCTGAAGCCTGAAGCCCGGGGAGCGTAGCGCCAACTCCCGCTGCACTCCCCAAACTTCAGACAGCTATCCGCAAGCCTTCAGAGTGCGCCTCCAGCCCCGCAAGCTCCCGGACCTGTTCTGGGGGCTGGGGTCAGGGGAAGCTCAGGCTTCCCCTGCCCCAGCCCCGCGGCTAAAAACAAAGCCAAGAGAGCGAGCGGGATCCATCCCGCTGGCTGTCTTGGCTTCTTTGCTCTTTGGGGCTCAAGGGGGGGGGATAATTTTTTCCCCCTTTATTTCTCCCCCTAAAAACTAGGTGTGCCCTATAGTCCGGTGCGCCCTATGGAGCGAAAAATATGGTAATAAAGTTCTTCTACTTCTTTTTCTAGAACTTTGTTAACCTTTGCTAAACTACTTCATTTTCTTTGCACTTCCAACCAAAATCTGACACAAGTCATGGATTTCTTTTCCTGTTCTTTTGTCTCTCTTTTTGCATTGAACAACAGCTTCTTACGTGATTGTTGGCGGAGGCGTTCCTGTTACCGGGCAGTCCAGCTCCAGGGAGCTGTGGAGAATCACAATATAATCTGTAGATTCATTCTCCCCTTCCATACTTGGTGGCACTGGAAAGACAGCAAACCCAGAGGCACAAATAAGATTACTGTCAGAATTTTAAAAAGCAAATGATTTAAAATGCTATTTCATGGTCCGTCCTTTCTTGGACGATTCAAAATTTCATTGGACAAGAGATGGTTTAGAGCTTATACTTTTTGCAGCAATTTATTTACAGGTTGAACTGCTAGCACAGAAGCATAAAAATCAGCACAAACTTCCAAGCAGCATCAGTCCACCAATGCCAAACATTGCAAGTGGTGCATAGTGATGTAATGAAACATGCCACTGAACTTTAGACAACAAAACCATTGTTAAATGAAGGTTTGGTTTAAAGAAACATGTTAATGAGGAGTTGCTAAATCTCCCAGTACTGTCTATTGTTCCCCATCAACAACAAAATCCATATGTCACACAAACGGAGAGGAACAGTCCATTACAAATTTAATATAGAGCCTATATAGGTAAAGGTAAAGGACCCCTGGACGGTTAAGTCCAGTCAAAGGCAACTATGGGGTTGCGGCGCTCATTTTGCTTTCAGGCCGAGGGAGCTGGCATTTGTCCACAGACAGCTTTCCAGGTCATGTGGCCAGCAGGACTAAACTGCTTCTGGTGCAACGGGACACCATGATGGAAACCAGAGTACATGGAAACGCCATTTACCTTCTTGCCAGAGCGGTACCAATCCATCTCCTTGCACTGGCGTGCTTTCGAACTGCTAGGTTGGCAGGAGCTGGGACAGAGCAACGGGAGCTCACCCTGTTGTGCGGATTCGAACTGCCAACCTTCTGATCGGCAAGCCCAAGAGGGGTAGGTTCGTGGGTATGGCAGAAGGAGATAGGATCTGCCCATGTGATGCCCACCTGGTGGAAACTCTAGCTCACATGGCCCTTAAATGTAAAAGGTATGATGATCTCCGCAAACAATTTTTAGACCATCTATGTATTCCAACATGGAAACCAGACACTGAGGTTATACGCTTCTTATTACAGGGGAGAGACCAAGAGCTCACCAAGACAGAGCTAAGTTCCTCTATTTGATTTTTTGTCGCCGATGTACACTACAGGATCCTGCCCTTGCTGGAGACCCAAAAAGATGAAATACAGTGGTGCCCCAGAAGACGAATGCCTCGCAACACGGAAAAATCGCTAGACGAAAGAGTTTTCCGTTTTGGAGGTACTTCGCAAAACGAATCTCCTATGGGCTTGCTTCGCAAGACGACAATGTCTTGCAAGTTCCTGCGGGGTTTTTTTTTCCTCCCCCCCTTTTTCTAAGCCGCTTATCAGCTGATCCGATCAGCAGATAAGCCGCTAAAAGCAGCTAAAAGCCGCCAATAGCGCTAATAGCGCTAAGCCGCTTATCAGCGGATCCGATCAGCAGCTAAGCCGCTAAAAGCCGCTAATAGCCCTAAGCTGCTTATCAGCTGATCCGATCAGCAGATAAGCCGCTAAAAGCCTCTAAAAACCGCTAATAGCGCTAATCCGCTAATCCTTCAATGGGCTTGCTTCGCAAGATGAAAAAAACCGCTAGACGAAGAGAATCACAGAACGGATTCTTTTCGTCTTGCGAGGCACCACTGTAGATTGCTCGCCTCTTCTTCCCTTTGGCAAATGACTGTACTGTTGAAATGGCGACAAGATCGCACTGGCCTATTTATTCTCAATGTTTGTATGTGATGCCAATAAAGGTTTGATGATGATGATGGTTCCCTCACTGCAAGAAGTGAGGTTACAGGGAACCAGGCAGAGGGCCTTCTCGGTAGTGGCGCCTGTCCTGTGGAACGCCCTCCCACCAGATGTCAAAGAAATAAACAACTATCCGACTTTTAGATGAAGGCAGCCCTGTTTAAGGAAGTTTTTAACGTTTTATGTTTTATCGTGTTTTTAATATTCCATTAGCAGCTGCCCAGAGTGGCTGGGGAGGTCGGGCCAGATGGGCGGGATATAAGTAATAAATAATAGTAATAATAATAAATCACATAAAGAAAATAAAAAAACAGTCCTATCCTGGTGCCATCCAGATGTTTTGGATCACAACTTTCATTATCCCTGACCATTTGCTACACTGGCTGAGGCTTACGGAAGCTGGACACCAACATCTGGAAAACAGCAGGTTGGGGAAGGTTGACGTAAGTGAAACTTGTGGAAATACCTGTTTGACAGCGCAGGTTAAATAAAAAGCTTAATTTCTGTTTTTACACACCTAGGATTTCCACATCATATTTGATTTCCTTCTCTCCTGCGATGCTGGTAGCCACACAGACATACTGGCCATCATCAGCCTCTCCAGCATTCATGATTTCCAGCTTCCTTCCACCAGACACAATGTGCAGGTTGTCGCTGGCTTTCACAGGAACCCCATCCTTCAGCCAAGTCAACAGGGGAGGTGGGTTGCCAGCAGCATTGCACTCCAGCACCAGGGAACTGCCAGAAACCACCTGCTTGTTCTGGATTACTTCTGAGTCGCCCTCAATAACTGGAGGAACTGGAAGGAAATGGAGAGGAAAAGGGTGACCACTCAAAAATCCAAGCCATTATTTTCTGTGACCACTCAGAAATCCAAGGCACTATCAAATCAACTGGTTTGGTTTAAAGGTAACTCAGTCTGCAAAGGAATTATCTTGTATGGCAAAACCATGGTTAACAAGAGGCATTTCAACCCGGACAGTATTTTCAGGCTGGTCAATGCCACAAAGTGCCGTATTTTTTGCTCCATAAGACGCACCTTTTTCCTCCTAAAAAGTAAGGGGAAATGTCTGTGAGTCTTATGGAGCGAATGCATGGTCCCTGGAGCCGAATTGCCCAGGGGCAAAAAGCAGATCATGCTTTTTAAAAAAAGAAAGAAAGAGGGAAGTGGGTGTTGAAACAAAGCCGCTGAGCAGCTGATCAGCAAGCGATCAGGAGGGGAGATAAGGGACTCTAGCGATAAAGGAGGCTGCCTGGGAGGAGGGAGGTAAAGGCAGCGAACTTGCAAGGAGAGGAGACAGGAAGATTAAAGCAATGAGGAGAGAAATTAGAAGAAAAGGAGGAGCAAAAAACTGCTCCAGCTAAGGAAAAGATACTAAGGCAAACAATAGGGAAGGGGGTGTTGAAACAAAGCCGCTGAGCAGCTGATCGGCAAGGGATCGGGAGGGAGATAAGGGACTCTAGAGATAAAGGAGGCTGCCTGGGAGGGGGGAGGTAAAAGCACATGGATCCTCAGGATTTTTGCTTTGGGTCACCCAAATTCACCATCAGAGCACAGAGCATGTCCATGGCTACAGCCTGCACCAAAAAAAACACACATCCATTGTTTTGTGGCAATGGCGCAAAAACGTGGTTACAAAGCACAGGTCCACATGGATCCTCAGGATTTTTGCATTGGGCTACCCCAAACTCACCGTCAAATCGCATATCATGTCTGTGGCCACAGCATGAAGCACAAAAATAATACATCCACTGTTTCTTGTTTTCCTCCTCTAAAAACTAGGTGCGTCTTATGGTCAGGTGTGTCTTATAGAGCGAAAAATACGGTAAGTGAGGACACCCATTGGTTAAACTGGCTTTTTGTAGGGAAAGCCATTTTTTTAATTCAAAGCTGTCATATGTTGCTGGATTTTCTCATGACAAGCAAAATAAGTAATTTCCAGTGAGAAAGCTCAACAGCTGAATCACTCTGAGCTGCTTCTCGACTTGTGACTTTCCCCTGAATAATGCCTGGGGGTAGTGATTGTTGATCGGCAGTCTCAACATTGTGGTGGACCTATAATGTGTAAGAACTGGGTTGTCGCCAAATTAAAACATAAGAACTCATTAAGAGCCCACTGGGTCGGACCAGAGGCCTATTTCCTCAAACACCATCCCACCCTCATGGTGGTCAACCAGATGGGTTAGAGAACCCCATAAACAGAACCTCTGGACAGCACCACTTGTGTTCCCCAGCAACTGATACCTACTGCTTCTGTGATACCAGAGGTAATATATACCTGTATCACTGAAGGAGCGTATCCACCCACACTGAGGTCCGGCTCTGAGGGCCTTCTGGCAGTTCCCTCACTGCGAGAAGTGATGTTACAGGGAACCAGGTACAGGGCCTTCTCGGTAGTGGTGCCCGCCCTGTGGAATGCCCTCCCATCCGATGTCAAGGAAATAAACAACTCTCTGACTTTTAGAAGACATCTGAAGGCAACCCTGTTTAGGAAAGTATTGTTTGATGTTTTATGGTGTTTTTAATATTCTGTTGGGAGCAGCCCAGAGTGGCTGGGTTTTATTTATTTATTTATATTATTAAGCCATCATGATGGCTAGCAGCCACTGATATCCTTATCCTCCATGGGTTTGCCTTTATAAAAAGGGAATGCATCTAAAGCACAACATGGGTGAGGAGGGAGGAGATGGAGCCACCCACTGGTGTTCCTTGAGACTAGATGTAATCTGCACCGGGAGAAAACTAACCTAGGAGGAGAAGTTTCAGAGGGGATGTGCAGGCAGGGAATGGGGCAGGATCCAGCTCCCCCCACCTCTCCTTATCACCCATATTATGCTTAAAATAAGTCTGCCACCCTCTAAAGCTTTCTATATCAATTTGGCTCAACCCTCAACCAACTGAAAACCTAAGAGCAGTCAATAACAAGCCAAGAAGAGTCAAGGGAAGGCCCAGATCGGCTGGACAGATCAAATTCCAGTTTTCTGACTGCACGCTGAACAAATAAGTGTGTTCTTTCTCGTCTCCTTCCTACCGTAGACATCCACTAGGAATGTTTTTTCAGCAGTCCCAGCTACGTTGGTTGCCTGGCAGCTGTACTTTGCAGAGTCAGAAACTTGCGCCCGAGGAATCTGAAGGAATTGCCCCCTGTCCAGGTAAAGAGCTTCTGGGCTCGACGCAATAGGGCGCCCATCTTTATACCACGTTATGGTAGGAGCTGGGATTCCTCTTGTCTCGCATTCCAGCTTTAGCACACTGTTCAGCAACGTTGACACTTCAGTGGTAATGTTTCCGCCTTTGATTGCAGGTGGGACTGTTTTCAGGGAAGGAAAAGGGGGAGAAAAACAGTAAAAATCAAGATGGAAAGAAGAGGAAGAGTCTTAGAACACAAAGGAGGCCAGAGCTTAATTATGACTTGGTTTCTAAAGGGCTTTCAGTGGACAAATTGTTTTTCCCCACCCCACAACAGCAAAAACAAACCAAAAAACAGGGTGATGTAGTTTCCTCCACCCGCCATCTGTAGCAGCAGCATCTGGGAACAGATTCACCACAATAGTTTTTGTTGGTTAAACAGGCTCCTAATGGGAGAAACTAGCAAGAGACAAGAAAAATCTAATTGGAACCGTCTTCAAAATATAAACTCAGATATGCACTGTTTGTGAACACTCTTATTTGCTCATTGTGTTAAGGGTTGAAACAAGGTTTAGACTAAAGCATGGCATACACTTCAAAATATATAAACTGTTAACTATTACAAAATATAATCCACTATTGCAAAGTACTTAAAGCATCTCACAGTCAATAAATGGGGGTTCCTTTGATGTTTAGATAGCAGCCTGTTTAATAACTTTGAATTTGCTTTCAAACCTACGTTGAGCGTTTCTCTGAATTGCATAGCGCTAATGTCTGTCATAAGGGACGCAGGTGGCGCTGTGGGTTAAACCACAGAGCCTAGGACTTGCCGATCAGAAGGTCGGCGGTTCGAATGCCCGTGACGGGGTGAGCTCCCGTTCCTCGGTCCCAGCTCCTGCCAACCTAGCAGTTCGAAAGCACGACAAAGTGCAAGTAGATAAATAGGTACCACTCCGGCAGGAAGGTAAAGGGCGTTTCTGTGTGGTGTTCTGGTTCGCCAGAAGCGGCTTAGTCATGCTGGCCACATGACCCGGAAGCTGTACACCGGCTCCCTCGGCCAATAAAGCAAGATGAGTGCCACAACCCTAATGGTCAGGGGTCCCTTTACCTTTTTAATGTCTGTCATATCCTACAAGATTCCTTCCCAAAGGCCCTTTGATCCATGTTTGGGTGTGTGAGAGAAAAACAAAAGGAGAAAACATATCCCAAATATTTTAAAGATACTGCATGCACATTCAGGACAGAGGTTCTTGCACATTATCCTGGTGAAGCCATCTGCCCAAACACAGCAGATGCCTTCCTGGGCATACAGGCACCGTTCCATTTTATTTCGCCCTGGGTAAAAGAATGGTGAAAAGGGAGCTTGCTG
Organism: Podarcis liolepis; assembly: GCF_965112155.1. Classification (NCBI taxonomy): domain Eukaryota; kingdom Metazoa; phylum Chordata; class Lepidosauria; order Squamata; family Lacertidae; genus Podarcis; species Podarcis liolepis. The sequence continues at coordinate 89,869,502 of NC_139559.1, read as the reverse complement.
AACCATGTGGATCCTGCAGCCTAATTCAAACAGAGGAGGGTTCCGGAGTTGAAGAAAAATGTAAATCAATAATAAAATGAACGGATTGCTTCACTGACACTCAGCCAGCCATTGTCAAGTCAGCTCAGCACATCAAAAAAGCAAAATAATATGGGGCTCAGATTGGCTAAGGAGAGCCTTAAGTTTCACCCTAGACACCCTTTCTGCCTTCCCTCAGGAGACCCGACTCATATTTGAGAACCACAAGTAACACTTCAACACTGCGCTGGTTTCAGCATTCCTTGAAACCCAGAATAATTCCCCGTCCTCTGGAGGCAACAGCTTGTGTGGATTCCTAGCCAAAAACAATGTATGTAAACTAATCATTTGCAGATGCTCCTGCGAGACACTGCGAGCGACATCCACTGCGCGCACAAGCCAAACCCTCAATGAGTAGCTTGACTGCTGGCGGAGGTAATGTTTGCCTGCCAATGTAAGCCCCGCGCTGCCAAACAAGTCGGTTGATTGCAACCTGCCAACACCCCAGGTTCCAAGATATCATTCAAAATGGCACTTTAAAGATGCGAAAGGCCTAATAAAACAAACCCTGCTGGGGCAGGGGTGTTGCATGAATGACGGGTGACCTCCCGTCTAAGATCTCTTCAGGCAAACATTTTCCCACCTGTTACAAAACGGGCTCATCTGACCTGTCCATCATTTTGATGCCAGTATCTGCACCTAAGGAGATACTGGGGCAGAGGTTCTCAACCTGTGGGTCCCCAGATGTTGTTGGACTACAACTCCCATCATCCCTGAGCTCTGGCCTTGCTAGCTAGGGGTGATGGGAGTTGTAGTTCAACAACATCTGGGGACCCACAGGTTGAGAAAGGCTGTCCCGGGGTCTCTTTGAACCTGTTATCAACACAGACAGACAGACAGGATTGATTTAGTTTCTACGCAAAGAGGAGCCCTGCACTGCGCCAGATCCAGAGATATGGGAGGAATTTGGCTCCGTTTGCATTTTAATGTGAACCTGTTAGGAAAACATTCTTTAAGAAACAGATAAAAGTTCCTGGAAGCTTTAAAGAGGGTTCCAGAATTTTCTTTAGTGTGTAGGTGTGGTACTCTAGGCTTGATTGGTGTCAGCCAGAGGTGCAAATAAAGGGAGGAAGTTGCAGGCTGCAATTTCCGCACAAGGAAAGCACACACACACACACACACTGTCAGCACGCACACTGACAAGTTTGGAAGTAAGACAACGTGTGCTGCCGATACTGATTTTTGCTGTGTCAGGATTGTTAATTACTGGACTGAGATTATAACGTGCTGGAGAGATAAAGAAGGAATGTAAATGACTTGTACAGTGGTGCCTCGCAAGACGAAAAGAATCCGTTCTGTGATTCTCTTCGTCTAGCGTTTCTTTTCGTCTTGCGAAGCAAGCCCATTGAAGGATTAGCGGATTAGCGCTATTAGCGGCTTTTAGCGGCTTATCTGCTAATCGGATCAGCTGATAAGCGGCTTAATGGCTTAGAAAAAAGAGGGGGAGGGGGGAAAAACCAGCAGGAACTCGCAAGACATTGTCGTCTTGCGAAGCAAGACCATAGGAGATTCGTTTTGCGAAGCACCTCCAAAACGGAAAACTCTTTCGTCTAGCGAGTTTTCCGTCTTGCGAGGCATTCGTCTTGCGGGGCACCACTGTATATCATAGTAACAGAAATGCTTGTGCAACCAGTCAAGCAATAAAGAAGCTCTTGACTGTGAGTTTGAGTATGACTCCTGTTCTTGTCCTCTGCCTCCGGGGAAAACTCTGCTACAACCAGCAAGAAGTGGTTTTACCGAGGTGCCACCACACAAGAAGGAAGCGCAGCAGAAGTGTGTGGGCGGTAACCTCTAGTAGAACCAGCCCCATATCCCATCATCCCTGACCACTGGTCCTGTTAGCTAGGGATGATGATGGGAGTTGTAGTCCCAAAACACCTGGAGGGCCGAGTTTGCCTATGCCTGGGCTACAACATGAATACCAAGTCATAGAGTGAACAACAGCATTTAGGACCACAACCTTTTTAATGTTTTAAAAAACCTGTTCACTGTAACTTGCGGCATAAGACAGAGTTAAAAAGTTAAAGGCAGCTTAGAGGACTCTGACCCTCCCTTAGCGTGTATCTGTTAGCTGGTTTTGCCATCACTGCCATGTTGGTTTGAGACCACGTAAAAAGCCTCTGTCAATGTTTATCCTTTTGTGCTCAGTCCCTTGGGAGCTGGATTACTGCATCAAAAACATACCCTCAGATTGAACCATGGTAGGCAGACTTTTTACATGTACCCAGAAGACGTGGGAGCAACTACAGAGCCAAAGGCAAAGGAGAGGGGGGTTAAAAACGTCCCTTCAATTTAAACAGGAATGAAACAAATCCAGTGGAAGAGGTGATTTCAGATTGTCTCTCTTTTTCACTTACTATCCTCTTAGAAGGCAGACAAGTAAACAACTGATTAAATATTAACATTTCTTGTCTAGGTCTCACACCCACCCTCTGAAAGACTGTCTGCAGTTGGGGTCAAAGAGTCTAGGAAAGGTAATTGGATATACTGTCCCATTCAAACCTACATCGTCTGCCCTGTTCTATTTTGAAGGCCCAGAACATGTGGTCAGTTTGCATTGCACAGACTGCCCCCACACCCCACACAGATTATTCCCTTTTTTCCTCCTTTTCGGTCTCCTGTCTGTTTTTGTTCTCTCTGCACTCCAATGCAGCCTTGATGTGCAAGATCGCTAATGACCTCCTCTTAAAGCATTCTGGCAGTCTATCACAAGTTTCCTGTCTCAATTATTACATAAGATTCAAGTTGTTCTGCCTGGCTTCTGTCAGGGCTAGACAATAATTACAACCCCCACATAAATCTCTGCTACGTTTTTTCTGCCAGCCTTCCTTCCTTCCTTCGGTTCTGCTCACAATCTATGCCCTGGAGAATGTCTGCAAATTCTCTACTTACGCTGAAATTAACTAAGAAGTGAGGTCAAGCTTTCCTGACAAAGATCCCCCATCAACTCCTTCCGAGATAAACGGGTTCAGCAAAAAGAATCACCTCACCAATCTGGCAGTCTTCAGGCACTTTTAACAACTTTTTTTTTTTTTTAACATATGTTGTCTGCTTATTTCATTTACGAATGACTTCCTATGAAGCATCTCAAAGCAAATGCCCAATAAAGAATAAGGGGTTTCTGCTGGTTCAAAAGCTGGAGAGGGGGCAGGTTTTTTTGGAATCTTGGGAGCAACGAATAAGAAAACTTTAAATTTGTTAATTCTCTCTGTCGCAGTTGGGATATTGCGCTATGTGCCTGGGAATAAATGATATAAACTAAAATGCATTTGCACTGAGAGATGTGTGTGTGTGTGTGTGTGTGTGTGTTAGCCAGGATTATCAAGCGCTTCCACTGTTTTCCTTACCAAAACAAACAGAAAATATTTGCTAAGATCATGCATATGTAAGTTACTTACCGTGGATTGTGAGTTTGAGTTCCTTAAACTGTTTGCCAGCAGAATTGGCTGCACTGCACTGATAGCGCCCTTTGTCTATTCTCCGAGCGCTCTTAATGTGCAGGATCTGGCCTTCATCCAAAACCTCAATATTAGGATCCCCTAAGAAGAGTGGCCTGGAGGAAAAAAAACACACACAAAAAAACACCACCACTTCTGTGATACTGTGGGTGCACACAAGCCACAATGAGTAACCTGGAACTTATTTCTGCATAAACATGCCTAGGATTTCACTATGTGGAATACACCACTCCTTCAACTCATCAGTATTGGGTTATTGTAACCAAACGGGTGTATCCAGCTGGGATCCCCAAACTGATGGCAAAATGAGTCTCCCACCAATGAAATGGGGATCATAGAAATATTTAGCAGTTCCCCCTCCCCCTTAATTCCTCCACTACCATCTCCATTGCTGTTCTGAAAGGTCGCCACATCTTCTAAATCAGATTATTCAGGGGAGATGCAAGGGCGAGGGGAAATTGCCAAGCAACACCGTCATTCATTCATTCATTCAGCCTTTATTGGCATAATATCAAAATTTAAATGATATACCTATTAAGATATACTACAATGTCACTTCCAGATGACCTTTTTATTGAGCACTAATTGGCGCTGTGGGTAAAACCACAGAGCCTAGGACTTGCCGATCAGAACGTCGGCGGTTCAAATCCCCGCGATGGGGTGAGCTCCCGTTGCTCAGTCCCTGCACCTGCCAACCTAGCAGTTCGAAAGCATGTCGAAGTGCAAGTAGATAAATAGGTACCACTCCAGCAGGAAGGTAAATGGCATTTCCGTGCCCTGCTCTGGTTCGCCAGAAGCAGCTTAGTCATGCTGGCCACTGTATGCTGTACGCCGGCTCCCTCGGCCAATAAAGCAAGATGAGCGCCGCAACCCCAGTTGGCCACGTCTGGACCTAATGGTCAGGGGTCCCTTTACCCTTTAATTCCCCTTTGGTTGCACCAAGTTTGTGAGGAGGTTAGGCATTTTCATTCCAAATGCACATTTCTAAATGCAGTTTGATATGTTTATGGAGCAGAGGACTGCACCAGAACATTTTAGGAAATATGAAAACTAGTGAATATCTAAGTTCAATGTCTGTATTTTAGTCCGAGAGGTATGGATCAAGTCACAGTTCCTACTGAAATCTGCAGAGATCTGAGTTCCTCATGCATGTCCAGCCATAACCCTACTAGGTCAACCTGCTGCACATAAATGGTGCGTCTGCATTACAAAATTCAAATCAATGTAAAAATCTACTGAATTGTCACAGCGTCAACAAACTAAGGAACTGTGGAAGCTGCAGTTCTAAGCAGGAAGCTAGGGATCAGCAAGCAGTCACCCTTAGGGTTTCACTGAACAAAATCACATTGTTCCAACATTTAAACCTGGCTCCTAACAGTTTACATTTGTTATGTAAAGGTAAAGGGACCCCTGACCATTAGGTCCAGTCATGGCCGACTCTGGGGTTGCGGCGCTCATCTCGCTTTATTGGCCAAGGGAGCTGGCATACAGCTTCCAGGTCATGTGGCCAGCATGACTAAGCCGCTTCTGGCGAACCAGAGCAGCGCACGGAAACGCCGTTTACCTTCCCGCTGGAGCGGTACCTATTTATCTACTTGCACTTTGACGTGCTTTTGAACTGCTAGGTTGGCAGGAGCAGGGACCAAGCAACGGGAGCTCACCCCGTCACGGGGATTCGAACCGCCGACCTTCTGATCAGCAAGTCCTAGGCCCTGTGGTTTAACCCACAGCACCACCCGCGTCCCTTTATTTGTTATGTAGATGTGCCCAAACAATTCGAAGCCACAGTCTGACAGCATTTTTCAATTATTAAACTTCTTAACTTAGGATCTCCTTCCTTGGGGGGTTTGAAGCAGAGATTGGATGGTCATCTGTCATGGATGCTTTAGCTGAATTTCCTGCAGTGCAGGGGGTTGGACTAGATTCTATAATGGGAAAATCTTTGACCCCCCCCCCCCGATGTTCCTGAACCACATTTACCATCAGCTCCAGCCGGCATGGCCAATAGTCAAAGCTGATTGGAGTTGTGATTTCACAACATCTGGAGGGCCAAATGTTTCCCTTCCTCAATCTTAACCATCTGAACCTGTGTGCAAAGTGGTTCCAAAATACCCAAAGATAAAGCATCAGGTAACAGCTACCGGCAGTGTTCTACACTGTACAGATTTCCAAGTTGCAGTTGCCATTAGAATATCCACTTTGGCCACTGGCCTGCATTACGAAACGCTAATGCTATTTGTCCAAGAATATTTATATACTCATTTTTGTTGTCCAACTAACATTTGTACTGCCAAGTTCAATCCCCTAACGGGCTTTTCCTGGAAGATGTGTAGTTCAGAGGCTCAAAATCTCAACTCTGCAGTATACTGTGCTGGAGTGTAACTCTGCGCATCTGTAAAAACATTTCACCTTCTTCTCTATTCTGCCGAACAAATAAAATAATAGGCTTGATCCACTTGCAATGTCTCCTGGGATCACTCACATTCATTTCATTAAGGCTTCCATTCACAAGTTTCCAATACACCGCTGTTCATGCGGCTGTTTTTTGAAAAGATATGAAAATGACATCTGCAGATTGATCTTAAAGCCCTGAGAACCTGCTGTCTCGGTTCACACAAAGCCTTGTTTCACCCTAGGACTACAAACGTCACAAGAAGGTATGGTCTAGTACCTGTTTTCAGCAGGTTTTTACATTCCTAAAAGCCATGGTGGTGTTCATTTACTAAAGATGAATGGCTGAAAATAATGTTTTAGCATATGTCAGCGTGTCTGCCAAATCAGTAGATGACAGGTAGAAGAGGAGCTTCCCTGGGCTTTGTGATTACATTTTGGGGGAACATGAGTAACCTTTTGCTACAAAATAAAAAAAAAATCCTTCCAGTAGCACCTTAAAAAGGTAAAGGGACCGCTGACCATTAGGTCCAGTCGTGGCCGACTCTGGGGTTGCGGCGCTCATCTCGCTTTATTGGCCGAGGGAGCCGGCATACAGCTTCCAGGTCATGTGGCCAGCATGACTAAGCCGCTTCTGGTGAAACAGAGCAACACACGGAAACGCTGTTTATCTTTCCGGCGGAGTGGTACCTATTTATCTACTTGCACTTTGACATGCTTTCGAACTGCTAGGTTGGCAGGAGCAGGGACCGAGCAACGGGAGCTCACCCTGTCACGGGGATTCGAATTGCCGACCTTCTGATTGGCAAGCCCTAGGCTCTGTGGTTTAACCCACAGCACTACCTGCATCCCATACCAAGTTTGTTATTGGTATGAGCTTTCATGTGCATGCACACTTACTGAACTGGGCATATGAGCAGCTTTAACTTTTATCTGGGCTTGCCAATCAGTTTATGTGAATTTAAAGGCGATTATGTCTCTACTTTTTCCTAGGGGGGAAATCCCTTTCATCCAAGTGGCAACCTGCACCCCCCCTCCCCCCGCTAAATTTAGATTTTCCCAAGCAATCCCATAAAAGAAGAAATTCCAATATAAAACTGTGTGTTACTCGACTGTGAACACACTGAAGCACATTGTCTGTAGGTTGTATCTTTATTTTGCTTTTCATGTGCTGCAGTCTGTCACCACACTCCCTACTTCGTTTTGCTTCCATCGGCCCAAAGGAAAGGACGCCGCCTGCCTTTTCCCAACCACGTTCACATTTTTTGTTTCTTCATTTATTTTATGGGAGCGCTTTTGCACAGAACGGCTCTTGCACAAAACAGCTGTATTAAAAAGAACCGGTGCTGTTTTTTCCTAGGAAAAAAGAGGTGCTGGAACTCACCACAAATGGCTCCCTTGTTCTGATGAAATGGCAACGGTGCCCACCTGAGGGGTGCCAGAACTGAGTTTCGATGAGTTCCAGCAAAGAAAGGAAAAAAGAGGACTGGTGTGCGGCCCAACTGTAGCTGTGTGCACCCATTTGGGTGGTGTTGTGGTCTAGACCACTGGGCCTCTTGGGCTTGCCGATCAGAAGGTCAGCGGGTCGAATCCCTGCGATGGAGTGAGCTCCCATTGCTCTGTCCCAGCTCCTGCCAACCTACCAGTCCGAAAGCACACCAGTGCAAGTAGATAAATAGGTACCACTGTGGCGGGAAGGTAAACAGCGTTTCCGTGGGCTCTGGTTTCTGTCACGGTGTCCCGTTGCGCCAGAAGCAGTTTAGTCCTGCTGGCCACATGAGCCAGAAAGCTGTCTGTGAACAAAAAACCAGCTCCCTCGGCCTGAAAGCGAGATGGGTGCCGCAACCCCATAGTCGCCTTTGAATGGACTTAACCAGGAAGTTAGATTATCCTCCACCAGGGCCAGGGCCTTCTCAGTGATGGCTCCGACCTGGTGGAATGCTCTGTCCCATGAGACCAGGGCCCTGCGGGATTTAACTTCCTTCCGCAGGGCCTGTAAGACAGAACTATTCCACCTGGCTTTCAATTTGAACTTAGCCTGATCTTTTATTCCCCCTCCTTCCTTCCCTCACCCTCCCCTTTTTATGAAGATTACCCGCTCTGGGATCCCACAGCTAATTCTCCCCTGGTCTCCTCGCTGGCCCAAATAGGACTGATTTAGCCAGCTAGCCCTGGTGATCATCTAATGTTTATTGGATGGATTTCCCCCCTAAACTCATTTTTTATTTTATTGTTATTCACGTTTTATACCGTATTTTATTCTGTTTTTTTGTAGCATCAATTAAGTGTTTTAAATTTGTTGTTAGCCGCCCTGAGCCCGGTTTTCTGAACGGGGAAGGCAGGGTATAAATAAAAATTTATTACCGTATTTTTCGCCCTATAGGACGCACTTTTTCCCCTCCAAAAATGAAGGGGAAATGTGTGTGCATCCTATGGGGCAAATGCAGGCTTTCGCTGAAGCCTGGAGAACGAGGGGAGTCGGTGCGCACCAACCCCTCTCGCTCTCCAGGCTTCAGGAAGCTATCCGCTAGCCGTGGGAGACCCAGCTCTCCCAGGGCTAGCGGAGACCTTGCCGGCACTCAGATGCTTGGGGCGCGCTGAGCTCCGCACGCCCCAAGCTTCGGGATTAGCACAGCGCTCCGCTAGCCGTGGGAGAGCCGCGCGGCTCTCCCACAGCTAGCGGAGACCTTGCCGGCACCCAGAAGATTGGGGCGCGCTGAGCTCAGCACACCCCAAGCTTCGGGCTTAGCGCAGCGCATCTGGGGGGGGGGAAATAATATTTTTTTCCTTTATTTCCCCCCAAAAAACTAGGTGCGTCCTATGGGCTGGTGCATCCTATGGGGTGAAAAATACGGTATTTATTATTATTATTAACCTTCCAGGGGTCCTTTACGCTTACGTTTACTTTTACCGATCTATGAACAAGAAGACAACAGTTCCTCGTCTCTCTTTACTATGTTGCATCAATGTAAGATAGGGCACTTACTTTCCATCTTTGAACCACTGGATAATGGGGAGAGGAGTACCACTGACTCTGCATTCCAAGGTGGCATCGTGGTTGAGGACGACGGAAACTTCGCTAGATGTGTCGGCACCTCTTATGGTGGGTGGGACTTGGTGGGAAAGGAAACAATGAGAATCACTAGTCAAACAGGAGGAGGAGAGTGGTTAAACAAAATGTATCATGCTCCCTGACACTTATAGATGGGGCTAGACCACATCGAAAGAAGAAGCAACCAAAATTAGTAAGGGCCAAGGTTAAAGCTTATTGGGAAATGATGTATAATGAAATGAAAAGGATGTTTAAAATAACCTTTGTAAAAAAAAAAAAAAGCAACCCAATAAAAACAGAAGCTGTTCTTTTAGGAATTATAGGGAGAGAACTACCTAAAATGTATAGAAATTTATTCATGCATGCTACTACAGCGGCAAGAATGTGACTTGACCAAAAATGGAAAGAAGCAAAAGTCCTAGCAAAGGAAGAATGGATACAAAAACTTACGGAATATGCAGAAATGGTGAAACTTACCGGAAGAATTAAGAAATCAAGATAAGTTTTTAAAAAGAATGGAAATGGTTTATCGAATCTTTACAGATAAATTGCAAATAGATCAAAACATTGGCAGGATTACTGTAACAATCTGCAGTATATATTTAAAGAAAATGAATCAAGGAGCAAATTACGTTCATTTGGATATGAAAAGAAGATATTAAAAACAAATTTAAGGAACCGCAGAAAGAGGGGGAAGGAAGTCAAGTTTTGAAATGTCAAAATGATTGTAAAATTAGTGAAATGTATAAACTTGAAAAGTATAAAGAACAAACAAAATTAGTAAGGGCTGCTGGGCACTTAGATGTTATTGTTAAAAAGAGGCAAGAAATCCTGAGTTGGCATTAGGTGCCCCACCACTGTTCTATAACTTGTGCTTATATTAAATGTCAGGTATACTTGAAATACTAAAGGCTACTTTTTCAAGATTACTATCTTTAACAATACCAACCTCGCACATCTACACTGAAGAATTTCTCTGAGCTTCCTGCTACATTGGTGGCTTTACATGAATACAGTCCAGCATCGTCGGTTGCAGCTTTAAGAAGTTTCAACAGCTTCCCATTGTTCAAAATCTGCAGAGTGCTGCTCTCCACCACCTGAAAACAATCCAAGAGCAACTAATTCAACACCTGCCAAATCTAGCATCTGAATAATCTAACTTACCCACACCATTTCCTGGGCCTAAATAGGCCAGTCATACTTTAACAGTATTCCTGAAAGTTATAAAGCATGATCTGCAATTAGGAGTCATGGCAGAGGCTAAATAATTTTACGGATGGCAATAAATTATCACTATGATCTTCCAAATCTGAAGAGGCAGTTGTTTCCTTAACTAGTTTTCTACTAGGGCAAGGACGCAGGCAGCATGACTGGAAAAATCACTATAGCCCAGAGCTATAATAACCCTTCCACTCTTGCAGCCCATCACATCATGAGCACAAGTGAATAACTGATTTACCGTATTTTTTGCTCCATAAGACGCACTTTTTTCTTCCTAAAAAGTAAGGGGAAATGTCTGTGCATCTTATGGAGCGAATGCATGGTCCCTGGAGCTGAATTGCCCAGGGGCAAAAAGCAGATCATGCTTTTTTTTTTTTTTTGAAAGAGGGAAGGGGGTGTTGAAACAAAGCCGCTGATCGTTCGCTGATCAGGGAAAGAGATAAGGGCCGCTAGAAGAAGAAGAAGAAGAAGAAGAAGAAGAAGAGGAGGAGGAGGAGGAGGAGGAGGAGGAGGAGTTTGGACTTGATATCCCGCCTTTCACTCCCCTTAAGGAGTCTCAAAGCGGCTAACAATCTCCTTTCCCTTCCTCCCCCACAACAAACACTCTGTGAGGTGGGTGGGGCTGAGAGACTTCAGAGAAGTGTGACTGGCCCAAGGTCACCCAGCAGCTGCATGTGGAGGAGCGGAGACGCGAACCCGGTTCCCCAGATTACGAGACTACCGCTCTTAACCACTACACACACTGGCTCTCCAGTGTGATGCAGTAGGCTGCCTGGGAGGGTGGAGGTAAAAGCCCATGGATCCTCAGGATTTTTACATTGGGTCACCCCAAATTCACCATCAGATCACATAGCATGTCCATGGCTACAGCCTGCACCCAAAAAATCACACACCTACTGTTTCCTGGGGCTGCAATGGTGCAAAAATGTGGTTACAAAGCATGGGTCCACGTGGATCCTCGGGATTTTTGCATTGGGTCACCCCAAATTCACCATTAGATCACATGTCTGTGGCCACAAGCATGAACCACAAAAATCATACATCCACTATTTCGTTCCGGATATTTCTTTCTCTTGTTTTCCTCCTCTAAAAACTAGGTGCGCCTTATGGCCAGGTGCGCCTTATGGAGCAAAAAATACGGTATATTGTTCAATACCTACTTCTCCAAACATTGAAAAGTTTCAGGGTCACGGAATTTATCCAGGTTTGCTTTGCTTTGGAAGGACGTCACTGGAGACTTACTGGTGTTTTTGCAATATTTGACTTGCTGTTAGCACCTGTCTGTCTCGAGAGACAATGGAGTACACCTCTGGGGGTGAAGTCAAGCCACTGCATTAGCAGCACCGAAAGAACCTCCCTGGGGCACAAGCCTGGGCCTTGTGTACAGAGGTCCTGGGCTGCCCAGATGACAAGATTCACTCTCTTGGCTAAGTGGACCAAAAGAAAGCAGAGCAATGTATATGGAACCAGCTTGGCTGCACGGGTTGCCAAAAGGAGGAGTACAAGGTATCACCCAACCATCCTAGGGACTTCAGATGCGTTTTACCCCTTAGCCGTTCATTCTCCTGGAGATATCCCACAAAGCAGTGGAGATTTAGGATCACAGCTTTCCTTCTCTTAGGTGGGTATATTTGAGTTTATTTACATATATAAAAGCTGGACACAGGTGGAGGTAAACCATACACATCACTTGGAAAGACAGGCAAACTAATGCCAGTGTGCTGGAAGAAGCAAAGATCACCAGTGTTGAAGCAATGATTCTTCAACACCGACTTCGTTGGACTGGTCATGTTGTGCGGATGCCTGATTATCATCTTCCAAAGCAACTACTCTATTCCAAATTTAAAAATGGAAAGCGTAATGCTGGTGGTCAACAAAAGAGGTTCAAAGACTCTCTCAAGGCAAATCTAAAAAAATGTAGTATAAACACGGACAACTGGGAAACACTGGCCTGCGAGCGCTCCAGTTGGAGAACAGCTTTTACCAAAGGTGTCATTGACTTTGAAGATGTCCAAACTCAGGACAGGACAAAAGGGAGAAATGTGCTAAGAGGAAGGCACGCTTGGCAAACCCTCACCGTGATCAACTCCCACCCAGAAACCTATGTCCCCACTGTGGAAGGACATGTGGATCCAGAATTGGCCTCCACAGTCACTTACGGACTCACTATTAAAACTGTGTTCATGAAAAACAATCTTACTTGGCTACGAGTGATCACCATAGAAGAAGAAGACTAGCCTTCTTCCCTATGGCTATGCTGGCTGGAGATGATGGGAATTGGAGTATAACAACACCAGAAGGCCTATAGGTTCTATCCCCAGGCTCAAACAGACAGCTATAGTCCACTGAAGCCAAAAGTATGCCATGGCCTATGGCTAGCGCAATAAAAAATATATGATTTCTGAAGCCAAAAGCCTTCAATATGCATTCTATTATGGTAATGGTGGGATTTTACCAGCAACTCAATAAAGACACAGTAATGAGGAAAGATCAAAGTTGGATGTAGGACATTATTTGTTTTACAACATTCTGAAGAGAACATACTCAACTGCCAGGCATCCTGCTAACATCTTGCACCTAAATACCATGACATCTGTCTTAAGACATCCTCACAGGGCCAATTAATGACCCTGTTTGTCACCTGACAAAAATATATATGGATTTGAATACCTATAGTCTACTTAAATTTGTCCACAACTGGACAAATTTGCTGCTTGGTGGTCAGTTGTACGCAAGGGCATGGGTAGTCTATACCCAAAGAAAAATCAAAACCCAAGAGTAAGGAGCTATAGCTTCAGCTTGCAGAATAAAACATGCCGATGAGCTAAATTTGCATTCGTATTTACACACAAACACACTACTCAACCTGGCTCCAAGTCTCAGGCTTCCAGGTAAATGAGGACATTGGGCCAGCATAGAAATAACAGCAGAAACATAGGTAGGTAGAGTAAAAGACAGGGCAGCAGGGGGGAGAATTCAGGGAACACTCTGAGCCGCTAGAGTTATACTTCTTAATTAACAAATGATTGTTTTCACCAAAGTACAGTTCTTTGCAAGGGATTACATGGAATGTCCATTGTAATCATTAAGCCACACAGCAACCTACAATTTGAAGTATTAAACACTGCTTAAATATATGCAGCACTCAGTCCAAATCTATCCGAAGGAAACAACCATCACCAAAGAGCAGTTAGCAAAAAAATTACAGAGTTCTTCCTAAAAGCTTTCAGAAAGCTTTTACTGGGGAAGAGGAATTAACTTTGTTGGGTTTTATTTATTTTACCTGTAGGGCGAGGGAGAATCAGTCACACCTATACATACCTGAACATCAGCTTTGTACCAAGTGATGATGGGAAATGGGTTGCCAGATACCTCACAGAACAGACTTAGGGGCTGATTAATAGTCACAGATGCATTTGTTACCTTGTCCTGATCTCTGATTTCAGGTGGAACTGCAATCAAAGAAGCTGAATAAATACTTATGTGGACATTTGGGTGCTTGGTTTTGCTTTTTAAAAAGATATTATTTTATTAACTATTTATTCATTTCATAAAATTTATAAACTGCTAAATTGCAAAAACACACCCTCAAAGCGGTTTTTACAAAATATAACACTGCAAAATCAAGAAAGATTTACAACCCTGCTTCGAGGCAAACAAGAGTAAAAATACTAAAACAGATTAAAATTACCTCAACTTACTAAGTATCTGCGTAAAGGTAAAGGTAAAGGGACCCCTGACCATTAGGTCCAGTTGTGACCGACTCTGGGGTTGCGGCGCTCATCTTGCTTTATTGGCCGAGGGAGCCGGAGTACAGCTTCCGGGTCATGTGGCCAGCATGACTAAGCCGCTTCTGGCGAACCAGAGCAGCACACGGAAACGCCGTTTACCTTCCCGCCGGAGCAGTACCTATTTATCTACTTGCACTTTGAGGTGCTTTCAAACTGCTAGGTTGGCAGGAGCTGGGACTGAGCAATGGGAGCTCACCCTGTCGCGGGGATTCAAACCGCCGACCTTCTGATCGGCAAGTCCTAGGCTTTGTGGTTTAACCCACAGCGTCACCCGCGTCTCTGACCTCAGCATAGCATGGTTTATTATAAACAACATCATGGAAGCACTGAGTGGACAATCAGGCATCATTGTGCAGGAGAGAGAGGATGAGATGGACTCTGAAGCAGTCTGGCATAGATCCTAAGGGACATGGCTTGTGCTTATGCCTCTATTGGGTGGCTCTTTGTGCATCCCTGGGAAAGGTCATTCCTTTTATTATTTCATCCACATGATCACTCTTTCTGCATTCCTGAGTTGGCATGGAAAAGGTGTGGGATAACCGGTTTGCATGTCCCCATGAGCTCCCGTTGCATGCAACGGGAGCTCATGGGGATTCGAACTGCCGACCTTCTGATCAGCAAGTCCTAGGCTCTGTGGTTTAACCCACAGCGCCACCCGCGTCCCTTAAGCATCTGGGTAGGCTTGTCTAAACAGGAACATTTTTAGCAGGAACTGAGAAGGCTACAGTGAAGATGCCTGCCTGATCTCACTAGGCAGAGAGTTCCAAAGGGCAGACGCTGCCACACCAAACAACTGAGTTCTTACAAATGCAGAACAGATATTATGTGGCACCTGCAGCAGTGCCAATTCCACTGATCGAAGCGGGCATTCTTGTATTTTTTATTATTTAGCTTCCACTCACAGTGAAGTGTGCCCCCACCCCTGGGGTTGACATTTATTCAACTAATATTGAAAACCTAGTCAATTTGCAAGCAGAGCCTTGTTGTTGTTTTTTAAAAAAATCAATTTTGAAGTCGATTGAAAGAATAAAACAAACAACATTTGTAAATATAGCATTAGGTAAAAAGGTAAAGGTAAAGGACCCCTGGATGGTTAAGTCCAGCCAGAGGAGACTATGGGGTGCAGCGCTCATCTCGCTTTCAGGCTGCGGGAGCCGGCGTTTGTCCACAGACAGCTTTCTGGGTCATGTGGCCAGCATGACTAAACCGCTTCTGGTGCAATGGGACACCGTGGCAGAAACCAGAGCACACAGAAACGCCATTTACCTTCCCGCCACAGTGGTACCTATTTATCTACTTGCACTGGTGTACTTCTGAACTGCTAGGTTGGCAGGGGCTGGGACAGAGCAACGGGAGCTCACCCCGTCGTGGGGATTCGAACTGCCGACCTTCCGATCGGCAAGCCTAAGAGGCTCAGTGGTCCAGACCACAGCGCCACCCTATAGCATTAGAAATATATTTGGTGCTTGTTTACCATGAACTTTCAGGTTGTAAGTTTTTTCTGTGCTTCCAGCTTCATTGACCGCAACGCAGACGTATTCTCCATTGTCATATGGTGTGACTGAATCAATAACCAGCAGGGTGCCATCTTCCAAGATTGAAATGCCAGGTTCATTTCCAGTTAGCTCCTTGTTATTATGCAACCATTTTATCACAGGCTTTGGGGTACCTGCAGAGAAGGACAGAGCGTGCTATACGTGGCTTCTGAAATTTCGCTTAAAAAAAGGAAATACTTTAATAATAAGGTTTTTGGGAGTCTTCAATGAAACACAGGCCAGTAATTTAACTGACACAAGCCCTGTATGGAGACAACAACAACCCAAGAACAAAGCACTAGATTGTCTAACAATGCACTTAGATTGTATATAATTTTAATTAAATTTTCTGCTTTACAATTTAAAATACTCATTTTTACATCCTTAAGATATCAATGAGTTCCCTTCTTCTCTTTCCATGGTTCATTTTGCATATCACAAATCCCTGCATATTTTACCAAAAAAAAACCTATACCATTCAGTATTCCATTATTGCATCCATCAAAACTTGTTTGAATTTATCTTAATGCTGCCAGCGTTTTCATCTGTACACAATTATTTCCCATATATTCAATAAACATTTCCCAATCTTCTTTAAACATATGCTTTCTTGTTCTCTTATTCTATATGTTAAGTCTGCAAGCTGTGCATATTATGTCAACTTAAGTTCTCATTCTTCTTTAGTTGGGACCCACAATGCACTCCAATTGAACTATGTCAGCACACCCAGTGAATTTTTAAAACAATTAACTGGGTTTTCTTCCACTCTACCAGGAGTAGCTACTGGCAATGTGGCAGAGAAGATACCTCAGGTTTCCAAGAACAATTGCAGGAGATTCTAGGTACATGAATAACATTGCATTCCATACCTTTGGCTGGACATGGGAAGGCAACTCGTTCCTTTGCTACTCTTTCCTGCAGTGGAGTGTTGTACGGCGGATCAAGCGCACCTACAGTAGGAGGTTCTAAAGTGAGGGAAGGAACAGAAATTAAATATTGCGTCGCTTGATTTCCCAAAACGTGTAAGTTTCTCAAAATTCTGTTTTAAAACTCAGAAATACGAATTAATCTGATACAGTGGCACCTCAGTTTTGGATCATCTCTGTTGACAAACGTTTCGGTTTTCAAACGCTGCAAACCCGGAAGTAAATGCTTCAGTTTTTGAACACGCCTCAGAAGTTGAACATGAAACATGAGCTACTGAGTTTTTGGTTTGCGAACGTTTCAGAACTCAAACGGTCTTCCAGTATGGATTATGTTCAAAAACCGAGGTACCACTGTATTCAAATTACATAGTTACTCATAAATTACTCAGACAAAATACATATTTTTTCGTCACATGCTTCTTGTTTTGTGCTATAGCATACTAAAAATTAAAGGGACAATCCATTACTGTGCTAACATTTTTGGCTCCAACGCTATAGTACCTTGAACGTGGACCATTATCTCAGCTTCATCGCGGCCGGCAATGTTACTTGCCACACATTTGTAGATTCCCAAGTCGGATATCAAGACTTTGCTGATTCTGAGAGCCCCGTCTGAAGAGGCACCATATTGCCTGTTGTCTACCAAAATGGGATTTTGGTCTTTAAGCCAAGTGATCGTTGGAGGTGGGACCCCATGTGCGTTGCAAGGTATATCGATTCTGGAACCAGCTTTTGCTTTCATCACTCGAGGCCCACGTTGTATCTTTGGAGGAACTAGGCAAAGTGAGTTAGTTAGTGCTGAAACAGAAAGGTTTTATCAGATCCTTCAGTAAGATATGATCGATGGGAGTGCAGCACTTGGCCTCTACATGGCTTAAAGACTTTGAAAATCAACATAGAGCACCCTCTTAACTATCAACCCCAGCTAGAATGGCCTATGGTCAAAGCGGTGGTCCAGAAACATCTAGGGAGCCATAGGTTACCCATCCCTGCTCTTAACCATGCTGATCGTGGAGCAAATTCCAATTGCTAAAGCACATAAAGAAGCATAAAAAGGTAAAGGTAAAGGGACACCAGATCATTAGGTCCAGTCGTGACCAACTCTGGGGCTGCGATGCTCATCTCACTTTACTGGCCGAGGGAGCTGGTGTACAGCTTCCGGGTCATGTGGCCAGCACGACTAAGCCGCTTCTGGTGAACCAGAGCAGCGCACTGAAATGCCGTTTACCTTCCCGCCAGAGTGGTACCTATTTATCTACTTGCACTTTGACGTGCTTTCGAATTGCTAGGTTGGCAGGAGCTGGGACCGAGCAACGGGAGCTCACCCCATCGTGGGGATTTGAACCGCCGACCTTCTGATTGGCAAGTCCTAGGCTCTGTGGTTTAACCCACAGCACCACCCGCGTCCACAAAGAGCCATATGTTGAGTTTATTTAGGGCAGAATTCAATGTTGTGTTTTTAACATCGTTCCATCAGCGCAGGCATTCCAGCTTCCCAAACAGAACCATCTCCCCTCTCCTCCCCTTGAATACAGAGGAGGGGGAGAGGATGCAGCCGCCAAGGCCCAGTCCCTGTGATGCGCTAGCTCTGAACTGCAGAGAGCAGAAATCCGCCCTGAGCGGGAAGAATGGGGGAGCAGAGCAGAATGCAAGGAGTCTTCATTTTTATTATTATTTAAAAAATGCTTTTTGCATGCATGTCTAATCTTACCCCTTTCTCCAATTTATTCATTGGTGTGCATTTTTATTTTTTGTAAATCTACCAAAGAATAATAATAATTTTAAAATATGGGATTAAGGGGTTTTCTCAGGATAGTGGAGGGCTTGTATGCTGTGTCCCGTTGGTGCAAATGCCCTGTGGGCAGGAGAACAAGAAAAAAAGGGAGTTGAGGAGGGTCAGTTGGAGAGGAGTGAGAAATGTCCCTATTTTCCCCCGAGGTATGTTGGCGGGTCTGTGATTTTGTGGGTTGGTTTTTTTTAATATAATTTTTTATTAGGTTTTTTTAAAAAACATATCATTTTCAACAGTAATTAAACATACTTTTACATCTTATTCAAATTTTTGACTTCCATCAATTCTGTCTAAAAATTGTCCAATCTAATCTCTCAGTATGCATTTCTTATTTTCCCCATTACATTTCAAACTCATAACCAATTATCTTCTTCTACTTTGTAACACTTCGTATATTTCTCCTTACAAAACTTCTTGCGGTCCTACTAGCGTAATTTGTTGATTACAGATTTTGTGGGTTTCTTTGGCATCTGGAAAAGCTCTTAAAGATGCCTGCTACACTGCACTTTCTTTCCATTAAGATAGGATTTGTGGAAGAGGACATTCCAACAGACTGTGCCCAAGAAGCCTTAGGGTGTCAAGACCCAGGCATCCCTCCTAAAAAAATATGGGAAGATTCTGGTGCCAGCAACTGAAGTAGTACCTCTGCATGTATGTCTAGACTCCCCCCCCCCCCACTAACTCAGAAAGGACTCTTACTGCACTCTAAACAGCTTACCATGTACATTGAGCTTCACTGACTGAGTCGCATTCCCAGCAATGTTTGTGGCTACACAGAGATACGTGCCACTGTCTGAAACCCGTGTCTCTGTGATCTTCATTGACCCTGAAGGGAGGAAGGTGTGCCTGGAAAAAGCAGGAAACAGATATGACTATATAAATATTTACCATGAGGGGGAATGCACGTTGCTGAGATATTAGTAATGAATACCACACGCTAAACGGCATCTGTTCAGTATTATTTTTTGCTCAGATTGGCCTGGTTTTCACCTAACTGTGCTTGTGATCTGTCTTACGTCTTCCTTCTACATATCTCGCGAATGAAGTAAGAGACTGAGAACAACAACAACAAAATAATTCCCCTTTTAAATATGCCATGCCATCCAATCTATGGAGAAATTAGTGGATTTTTCTATCGTGCTTCTACACTTGAGGAAGTGTCCCCCAGCCCAGCCCATATATCATCGCATGGCGTGTTCACTGAAAACAGGAATTGAGGGACCTCTATTGGAAGTAAAACTTTACCGGTCCAGAAACAGGTCCCTTTGGGTGTTAGCCACTGAAGGAGGTGTACCAAAATGGCTGGGCACAGGGCCCCACTGACCATAAAAACCCCAATGTTCCCCACTCCTGTTTGTGGGCAGCTGAAGGGAACTGTATAACCTTTCCAAGAGTAGTTTGATATTACTGCTGAGTGCACAACAAGCATGCACAAGACCTATAAAATCTTTGGAGAAAAGCACATTTCTAACAATATCTGTATTTTGGCTCACGTATTGTTTTGGGAAACACAAATTACATAAAGGTAAAGGACCCCTGACAGTTAAGTCCAGTCGTAAACAACTCTGGGGTTGAGGCTCATCTCGCTTTACTGGCCAAAGGAGCCAACGTTTTGTCCACAGACAGTTTTTCCGGGTCATGTAGCTAGCATGACTAAGCCGCTTCTTAGTCAGAGCAGTGCACAGAAACGCTGTTTACCTTCCTGCCGGAGCGGTACCTATTTATCTACTTGCACTGGCATGCTTTTGAACTGCTAGGTTGGCAGGAGCTGGGACCGAGCAACAGGAGCTCACTCCGTCGTGGGGATTCAAACTGCCAACCTTCCGATCAGCAAGCCCTAGGCTCTGTGGTTTAGACCACAGTGCCACCCACAAATTACATAGGCTCACGTTAAAATGTAAACTGAACCAAATTTCTCCCCCATCCCTGGTCAGAAGAAGTGACAGACCATATATTCAATGTATTCTTTGAAAAGGAGGGATTCTCTGTGTTAGTAATAGTCTCCATGCTTATACTTCATCCTAAAGTCATTAATGATGATTTACAACAAATTACTATACTGCTACTAACAGCAAAGCAGTGCATTGCAGGGAAAAAATGGAAAAACAGAAATCTTCCTACCAAAACTTGATTAAGAAAAACATGGCAAACTATATTAGTGATAAAACATACATGTGAGGAAAAACACAATACTTAATAATCAAGGAAACAAACGAATTGAAAGGTGGGTCTTGTTTTTCCATTTCTGGAATGATGAAATAAATGATTATATTTCCCCCTTTAATTTATTCATGGTATTATAGAGTTTTGGTTATATTGTCTCTCTCCCCTCTTCATATGTCATTTCCTTGTTGCTATGGTTGTTTGTTTTTCCTATTTTTCATTTATTTATTTTCTTGTCTTTTTTTCTTCTTGCACTTCTTGAGAAGCAAAGCAGCTTTCATCCCACACCGTCACAACCTAGTATTGATAAAATTTATTTTTAAAGAAGAAAAAGAAATAGGTATCCATGCCAAAATGAAGTGCAGCTCAAAACAGAGCTATGATTTCGTTCCCAAGTGTATATTCTGACGCTATGTCTGAGCCATGTAATCCCAGTCAGGTGAGGAACGGAAAATGAGGGGCAGGGAGACAGTGAAGCCAAGCTAAACAGCAGATAGACAAAGCCATGACAGGAATGAGACTTGGAAACAAGAAAAAGCTGGGAGACAGGAGCAGAACCTGACGCAAGACCAAGAACGACGCTACGCAATCAGCAACTGCGCATGATATCCATTGCTGCAAAATACCCACTTCCAACTGTACATCAAGGCAGCCCCACGTTTTTGTTTTTTTTAAAAAAACCAATAATAGCATTTCATGAAGAAAGTTCTCAGCCAGGAATGGGAAACTGGATCTGCCCCATGGGCCAGATCCTGACCACTCCCAGCCCCTGCAGGCCAACGAGACCCCCACCCACCACCTGAGAACCATCTGACATGAAGCTAAGTGCTCACCTTTGTGGTTTGAAATCAAACTGCACCAGCAAAGGAACAGAGGGCTTGAAGGTGCAGCCGTCTCTTAATTTGATTTGTAAAAATTTGGAAAACTAATAATCATATTAAAAAGCTTCTGAGCAAGCTAATACCTTGCTTTTTATCTACCATCCTAAAACCAATTGCAATTATTCTGAAACAAAAAGAAAACTTTACTTAATGTGTGTTTTTTTAAATTTATTTTTGTGCCTCTGTTCCAGCCAAAACCTAGATAGATCCCCCTATAGACTGACTCTTCTTATATCATCTGGGGGTGAGGAACACTCAAAAATACAACTCCCCACATGCCAACTGAAATGGTAAGCCTACACCACCTGACTGCTTTGAACACGTGCTTTTACTCTGGGTTCAAAACCAAAAGGTGTGGATCTCTTAAAATGGAGAGACTACAACGTTGCAATTTATTCTGCAAACTACTGTGTCGTCGCAGACAACACTGTCTATACATGATGGCCCCGATCCAATGCACAAGAGCAGCACACGGCTAAGCAGCAGCGCTATTGGAATCAGGCCCGTATTGGGAATCTGATAGTCAAAGGTACGGCACTGATACGTCTACAATATGTTGTCTTACTGTGGCCCAATACAGTGGTGCCCCGCAAGACGAATGCCTCGCAAGACGGAAAACTCGCTAGACGAAAGAGTTTTCCGTTTTGGAGGTGCTTCGCAAAACGAATCTCCTATGGGCTTGCTTCGCAAGACGACAATGTCTTGCGAGTTCCTGCTGGTTTCCCCCCCCCCCCCCGTTTTCTAAGCCGCTAAGCCGCTTATCAGCTGATCCGATCAGCAGATAAGCCGCTAAAAGCCGCTAATAGCACTAAGCCGCTTATCAGCTGATCCGATCAGCAGATAAGCCGCTAATAGCGCTAATAGCGCTAAGCCGCTTATCAGCTGATCCGATCAGCAGATAAGCCACTAAAAGCCGCTAATAGCGCTAATAGCGCTAAGCTGCTTATCAGCTGATCCGATCAGCAGATAAGCCGCTAAAAGCCTCTAAAAGCCGCTAATAGCGCTAATCCGCTAATCCTTCAATGGGCTTGCTTTGCAAGACGGAAAAAACCGCTAGACGAAGAGAATCACAGAACGGATTCTTTTCGTCTTGTGAGGCACCACTGTATGAGTTTGAGGCTCAGCATTGAGTTCTTGCAATGTGGCTTCCATGCTTCAGTTATTGGGGGTGGGTGGATTAATTTCATAAGACTTTTCTGCTGGGAAACGTTTCAAGGCTATATGGATGAGTTGGCATTTTCTTGTTGCTATTCTTATGTCAAATAATGTTCTGTAAAGCTACCCCTGGCCTGAAAAAATGAAGCATTTCAGAAAGTTTGAAACTTGTTTTGTTCTTGTAACCACATATTAGAGGAGGGCACATAGCATTACAGTACTAATACATAAGCAATACGCGCAGCCAGAAAGTGTGGAAACTGCATGGTAAAATCCTATTAGATTGTCTAATTTGAACAAAGTGTATTTTGCAATACAAATTCACAATACTGCCTTGTACTCAGCGTGGAAAACCACAAAAAGCACAGTGGGATTTGGAAGAATTTGTTGATTCTGATGCAAACCCTCCAGGGTCAACTTAAGGATTTCAGCAAACAGACCAGAGAAACTGGAATCAAAATTTTGGACCCTAGAGAACTGAGATAAAGCTAAGATTTCTGGCACGGCCCAGGAAACTGTATTAAAAGACCACACCAGAAAGATTTTTTATTTTTATTTTGGTACATTTGTGCGTTTTACTGAATGAAAAATCAGGCAGCCATGCAAATATGCGAGCAATCAACAAGGCAAATTCACAACGGTGAACCTCAGGCAGAGCTTATCTGTGCCACAAACTTATTTATGAGTTTTATATCATTTAGCACCATGGCTTCCCCTCAGAGAACCCTACTACTTATAAATTGGTGAGGTTGCTGAGAAAGATCACCTGCTTCTACCCCACAGAAGAACATTTTCTTGGATTCCCTATAAAAAGGAAATTAATTAAAAACAAGAAAAAAGGCACATTGCACTACAGAACTCCCGTTCCTGGTGAACGGAAATAAAAAAGTAGGATGAAACACTACTTTTGGATACCTTAAATATAACATGGTAGATCTTTATAAACACAAGAGAGTATCTAGCAAGCCCTGGATGTTTTTATTTTGAATTTGCTCTACAGATGACAAACAAATAGAACTCTTACCTTGGAGAGTATGGAGAGATAAGCTGCATTTCTTTAGCCCAGGTTATTATAGGTGGCGGCAAACTTTTCACCTCACAGGGAAGTGTGACCTCTTCCCCTGCGGTCACTGAAATCTCTATTGGATTGTCCCGTGAAAATCCTTGCAGATCTCCAGGTCTGGACACTCTAGGTTTCACTGCAATAGAACATTCATATAATCAAAGCATATCTAGGTATTCTATTCCTATATGTTTCGCCCTGGGAAATCCTCTTTTACCCTTTCATTCCTATTTTGTTTTATTTGGCATCTGTTATTATATTTGGTTCTGTTTTGCTATTGCTGTTGTTGTTATTGCACACGCACTCATCCAGGCACCAAAGCTTATTATATACAAAAGCATTTCACTTCAGTTTAATGCACAGCTGTCAACTTACAGATTTGAAAATAAGGGACCAGCAGCCTCGAAAATAAGGGATCAGCAGCCAAAATAAGGGATTTTCCAAACACAGCTATGTTCAACTTCTGAGCCCCTCCAAGCCAAAGGCAGAAAGCCCAGCCAGCAGCCAAACGAAGCCTCAAGCGGTGGTTCCCACAGCGCAGCAACCCGGCAAAGGGGATGCAGCAAGGGAAACCACCATCACCTCTCTGCTGGGAAGCGCTGAGCAAAGGCGAGTCCCCAGGCAATGCAGCCGATTTGATCAGCACAAGGCATGCAAGCTCCACCACCCAGTTGTTCTTAGACTCCTTATTGGGTGAGCAATGCAGCCAAGCAACACAGTTGGAGCCTCCCTCCTTCCTGGCCGGCCGGCCGGCCGGCAGGCAGGCAGAGAAGCTGCTTCCTTTGAAACCCGGGAAATTTAAGGGACATCATCAATAAGGGACAGCAGCAGGACACAGTGCTGGGATAAGGGACTTTCCCACCAAATAAGGGACGGTTGACAGCTATGGTTTAATGTGTGCTGCATTCTGGATCCGCTGCATGCTCCATTCACAACTGCCAAAAATGCTTATAGTCAAAACACTGGAACTGGAGGATAGAGGCAAAGGGATAATCACTATCCCGCTCCCTGCTGAATCCTAACCCAAGGCTGGATTTCAATTCAGGTCATCCAACAGTCTATCCTCTGGACTTCTCAAGCACCCCATGTTGGCTATCTTACCAGGCATGAATATTCAGGTGTCAGTTACATCTTGATAAATGCAGTAGTGAACCACATAGTGGGGTGGACCTTTCCTTTCCTTTCTCCTTCCCTTCCCTTTCTCCTTTCCTTTCCTTGGCAATCACTCGTAGCCAAGTAAGATTGCCTCCCATAAACATGGTTTTAAAACTGAGTCCATAAGTGACTGCGGTTTTGAACATGCCCCCCGCACGAATCACATCCACAACCCGAGGTTCCACTGTAAACATGATCTGAATATGCAGGCTTTAGTATTTACTTACCATAGACAGTCAGTTGAACTTTGCGCGTTGCATAGCCTGCCGCATTGGTTGCAGTGCAGATGTATTCCCCAGACTCCTCGCCTCCTGGAGAAACTACGTAGAGACTCCCATCAGACCCCACAGAAAATTTCAGATTGCTGGGAGAAATAACCTCTCCTTTCTGGGGAAGACAGAGAAAATAATAATAATAATAATAATAATAATAATAATAATAATAATAATAATAATAATAATAATTTATTATTTGTACCCCGCCCATCTGGCTGGGTTTACCCAGCCACTCTGGGCGGCTTCCACAGAGACCAAAAATACACTAAAGTGTCACACATTAAAAACCTCCCTGAACAGGGCTGCCTTAAGATGTCTTCTGAATGTCAGGTAGTTGTTTATCGCTTTGACATCTGGTGGGAGGGCATTCCACAGGGTGGGTGCCACTACTGAGAAGGCCCTCTGCCTGGTTCCCTGTAACTTGGCTTCTCGTAGTGAGGGAACCACCAGAAGGCCCTCGGCGCTGGACCTCAGTGTCCGAGCAGAACGGTGGAGGTGGAGACACTCCTTCAGGTATACTGGACCAAGGCCGTTTAGGGCCGTTTAGTTAGGACATAAATATTTTTAATGGGGGGGGGACCTACAAAGGGACATTCATAAGCGGGTAGGATCATCAATGTCCGTTCCATATGGACTGGCCCCTGAGGTTCTACTTCAAGCAGCTGAGTCTATTTCAAGATGGATGGGTAACTAAAGAACCACATATTCCCATGCAACAGGCATAGGCAAACTCGGCCCTCCAGATGTTTTGGGACTACAACTCCCATCATCCCTAGCCAACAGGACCAGTGGTCAGGGATGATGGGAACTGTAGTCCCAAAACATCTGGAGGGCCGAGTTTGCCTGTGCCTGCCATACAAGCTCACCCAACTTCAAAGGTCTTCATTGGAGGCCCTGCTCAAAATTCTACCAAAAGGTAGGGCTTTGTTGGCTGTGGGGCTCTGATTGTGAAACACACACACACAAACAAACACACCTCATCTATTCACTCAGTGCTTTATGCTCTGTAGGCATCAATTAAAAACAGTACTGTTTACTCCATTACCTTGCAGACATGTTCTTATTTATAGTTAAGCTTTTGATGCATGCCTTTGAAGATGTCTACGAAGATGCTTTTATTGATTTATTTCACTGCTGTTTTAGCTACGTCACTTTTATTTATTCTATGGACTTGTGGCAATACACCTTGGGAACTAAGACTGGAAGGCAGGATATAAATATTTTAAGTAACTAAACCTATGTATTTATTGAAGCCATGAGGATTGCCAAGCGTTACTTGGTAGTTTTTGTAGGCTAGTTAATGGGGCCAACGTGAATGAGTAAGGGTGAGGGAAAAGAAAGGCAAACCTTGCTTATTTCTTAGGCTGGCTTCATGTTGGCTTGCTATTGTTCGAGGATATATTTATTTTTTAAGATGACATTTCCTTCTAGCAATGAATGCTCTCGAGATTTTGGTAATATGCATACTGAATGAATGAATGAATGAAACTTTATTTGCATCAGTCGTCGGCCACAGCAACAAAAAGCATTGCGATATACACTGAACAAAATAAAAGTTGGTTATATAAAACACGGTTTAGGGTCCTGAATCAGCAGTCAAATACAGTGGTGCCCCGCAAGACGAATGCCTCGCAAGACGGAAAGCTCGCTAGACGAAAGAGTTTTCCGTTTTGGAGGTGCTTCACAAAACGAATTTCCTATGGGCTTGCTTCGCAAGACGACAATGTCTTGCGAGTTCCTGCTGGTTTTTTCCCTTTCCCCCCTTTTTCTAAGCCGCTAAGCTGCTTATCAGCTGATCCGATCAGCAGATAAGCCGCTAAAAGCCGCTAAAAGCCGCTAATATCGCTAATCCGCTAATCTGTCAATGGGCTTGCTTCGCAAGACGAAAAAACCGCTAGACGAAGAGAATCACAGAACGGATTCTTTTCGTCTTGCGAGGCACCACTGTAGTGGACCTTATTCTGATTGCCCCAGCTAGAAACCTTGCAACCTTTGCAGTCATCTGCTCCTCTTTACCTGACAGGAGAAACGACACTGTGGCAGTGGTTGTGCGACCCAGAATGGTCAATAAAAGAGGCGTAATAATCTTGTTCCTCAGGTCTTTGAAAAGAGTGCACGCAAGGAGGGCGTGCGCCACTGATTCGGTGCTGCCATCTCCGCAGGGACATAAGCGTTTTTCGTATGGAATCTGTTGGAATAGTCCCTCAAGTACAGCCGAGGGCAGTACATTCAGTCTTGCGAGGGTGAAGGCGCGTCTATATTTTGGAATTGCTAGGTTATACAAATAGGGTGCCAGAGAGTCAAATTGGAAGGATGGAAAATGGTCATACCACGGGCAAAATTTCCTTATTGTGGCCAAGTTGCTCTGATGCTCAGTATTATTTAGTAAAGGTAAAGAGACCCCTGACCATTAGGTCCAGTCGTGACCGACTCTGGGGTTGCGGCGCTCATCTCGCTTTATTGACCGAGGGAGCCAGCGTACAGCTTCCGGGTCATGTGGCCAGCATGACTAAGCCGCTTCTGGCAAACCAGAGCAGCACACGGAAACGCTGTTTACCTTCCTGCTGGAGCGGTACCTATTTACCTACTTGCACTTTGTGCTTTCGAACTGCTAGGCTGGCAGAAGCTGGGACCGAACAACAGGAGCTCACCCCGTCGCGGGGATTCGAACCGCCGACCTTCTGATCAGCAAGTCCTAGGCTCTGTGGTTTAACCCACAGCGCCACCCGCGTCCCCCTCAGTATCATTTAGGCGTTGGCAAATTAGACCGTTTGCTTTGCTATAACCCACGGTGAGTAGCTGTTGTGGGAATAAACCACAAGAGTGAAGTTTGGGGTTGACAATTTTCGACCAGGTACTCTTGTGACAGTCTTGTTGCACTAGGGATATTAGACCAGGAGGATTTGAGTTTAGGCGGAGCCAGAAGTTGAATGTCCTGCGTCAAATCCGTATTTCTACCGAGGGAAGACTGATTCATTGATTCATTCATTGCTACATGTCCAGCTAATTTTTCGCTATAAGCCACTCAAGACTTTGCAGTTACCTTGGACCAGACTATAGATGGCTTGGGTACTCCACTGGATTTGCAGGGCATTGTAACTGGGATGCCTTCTATGGTACTGAATATCTGCTGTCCATGCTGAATTATGGGTAGAACTGAAAACACAAACACACACAGGCATTTTGCAATTCACTGCTCATTTTTAACATCATGTTTTCCTTTGCACGTATAAAAACTTACAACCTATCGAGAACAGGTCTTGTGATTACATACTTAAGCCCCTCCTACGTTACAGTTTAGGACAGGGGTCTGCAACCCGCGGCTCCGGAGCCGCATGTGGCTCTTTTACACCTTTGCCGCGGCTCCGGGGTGGATACTAGCGAGGGGAGGAGGCGCATTGTGCGCCCCAACACTCCCCACTGTGGCGGGCGCTGTACTGGCTGTGACGTCGCATGGGGGCGGTGCGTGCATTAGTCACGCACCGTTCCGACGTCACCTTCCCGCCCGCCTGCCCGCTACATTGTAAGGGGCATGTACGCTGGTCACTGCATTGAAAGGGGACATGTACGCTGGTCACTGTTTTGAAGGGGAGTGAAGAACACACACCAAAAAAAAGGTAACTTGTTAATTTAACGTTTATTTCTATGAGGAGGAGTAATTCTGAGGGGTCAAACAAAAAAATAATAAAAAAGTGTCAAAAAAGTTATTTTTATAATGACGAGTTTTGTGGCTCCCAGTTTTTTTTCTTCGGAAACGGGTCCAAGTGGCTCTTTTTGTCTTAAAGGTTGCAGACCCCTGGTTTAGGAGGTAGACATTATGGTAGTGATCCAGCAGCTTCTCCATCAATGCCCCCCCTTTGCCAGCTCCTTTGAAGGTTTTAAGCTTTGAAAAAATCTCCTGTGTGGAGATTGCAGCTGGGGAGGGATAGTGTATCTGATTGAGACCCATGAAGCCCCCACCCACCCAACAATTAGGCTTGGGGAGGGAATATCCTTTTAAATTAGGTCCTCCAAATCTTTTTAAAGTGCAATTTAATTTTTGCAGACTTTTACCATCAACAGAATACTTTTATAACATGGGCTTGTTAAAATGTACGATGGGTAAAAATAATGAAATGGTTCTGTGAACACATTGTAAAACATAAGCTAGGCTAGATACCTCCAAAAAGAACAAGATTATTCATATTGCTCTTTCCTTAAACGTTTTTGCATTAACTGTAGATAAAATTGTATTGCAAATGAAGAAGGTGAGGAAAAAAGCCACTTGCCCAACTGCTCCCAGCGAATCTACATCTGGGGTGAGTTTGGAACATGTGGCTTCCTAACCCATAACTATCTACACCAGGGTCTCAAGCTGGTGTGTTTTTTATTACAATTCCCATCATCCCTGACCACTGGTCCAACTAGCTAGGGATCCTGGGAGTTGTAGTCCAAAAACAGCTGAAGAAAAAAGACCTCCGAGGGAAACCCTGATCTACACTAATTCACCAGCTGCATGCTGGGCACCCTATTATCATCTTACAAAAGGGAAATGTTCCACATAAGCTGTGAAAAATCTGAATATTAAAATAGAGCATTGCTGCTTTACAGAAGTGAACAGTAAAACCAAGCCTGCACATCAGTCACTGTCTGCATTACCGTGTGAGCAAGGCTTGCTGCCTGGATAGGACTAAACTTTGATCAGTTAATCTGACCCCAAACCACATACCTAAAGAACAGATTTGCACATAACACAAAACCATTGCTCTCTCATCCTCTCTGCCTCACGCACTAGAAAGGGGGTGGTTTTGAGATCAGTTTGACTTGCAATGAATCTTAGTTTGTCAAGTCATACCAACCAGGATTTCTGGTTTACAGCAAACAACAGAACATTTCCAAACACTCCCAACTTCAGATCATGGATAATGAAACTGACTTTTTTTAACAGAGCTTGTTTTAAGTCAGGATTCCTGGTCCGTGCAACACAACAGGCCAACGTTCTTTGTTTGTTTGTTTTTTAAATCATATTTATTAAAGTTTCCAGAAATATAGAAATACAAAGAAAAAAGAAAAAGAAAAAAAGATACTTAAAACCTTACTTTCATTGCCTACTTTCTGAGACTCCCCCCTCCCCCTCCCAACTGTATTCCCCTTTCATTAATTTGGTTCTACAAGCTCTCACTCCCAATTTGAAACTTAATTTGTTTAACCCACTATCCAAATTGAATTGTACAAATCTTACCACCGTCCCACATCATTAACAAGAAAAGAAAAAAGATTTTCCCCAAGATCCACCCCAGTTCCTTCCACGAATTCCCTTTTTTAAACACGTCCAATCAAAATAAAATGACATACGTAAGTTATATAAAGAAATAGAAAATAAAAGATATAAAAAGATTCAAAAGATGGTTACACAGCCTTTGGATTCCAAATTCCCCCCCCCCCCTTCCCTGGTTTGAATTCCCCATGTCCATCAGTCTATATGTTATCAGCCTGGAGGTCTCAAGTCATGGCCAAATTTCTCCCCAATTCAATCTTGCCGGTTTTCTTTTAATTTATTAATTTTAATAATATTTAACTTCAAACGTCCAATCTAACAGAGGCCTTTAATTTCCTTGATCTTTACCACTCCTCCCATTGTTCTTTCCGTGTCGTAGTCAGTCCTTTGTTCTTCTTATTCCTCACTTTCTCAGGTTTCTTGTCCTGTTCAGCTGCTAAAACGTTCTAATTCAGAAATCTGGTATCTCTACAGAGGTTTGTTATTCAGGAACAAAAACTTACGTCCAGTCCCTTCCTTTCTTCAATAGAAAATTCTATTGTCTCCTTTAATGTAAATACCTCTGTAGACAAAATACTATTTCAGTTTTGCAGCTTTCCCAGAAGATAACAAGTCCTGTGCGAATCCCGGAGTATTTTTCCACTTACGACCGTTCTTGTAATGTACCAAAACCCCTCTAGGGGGATTGTAATAACTTTGTATCCTCTAATCCAAAAGTCAAATTGTTGTTCCTTATTTTCCGACAGTTTATATCCATATTGTAGCAAATTGTAACAAAATTAACCAGCAAAGTCCTCATAACAAAGTCCTCTTTATATTCTCCAGCTTTGACAGCTACTTTGACAGCTGTCAAAGTCTCCGTCTCTCTTCACCAGGCTCTGTGAATCGCCCCGGTTCCCAGGGGGGGTTGCATTTTCCTTCTCACCCTCCACTCTTCTCCTCCAGCACAGTTCTTATAATTTCCCATCGTGGAATTAATGATTTTTATCAAGAGTATACTTCTCTTTCGACCTTGGCTACCCAGTCCTTGTTTTGGAATGTTTACAATAGGGGGGGATTGACTTCCTTTTTAGATCGCCCCCGCTCGTGTCAAATCCGAAAAAAATTCCTTTTTTTTCTCCTTTTGAACCCAGTTTCCCAATTACTCACAGGTTGTTGTTAATAGTCCAAATTTCCAATGGAAGAAGTCAGCGCTCTCCGTCGAATGGCATGCGGCTGCGCTCGGCAGGGAAAGCAGAGGACTCAAAGCACCACGCCGCTCCCCGGCACCCGATCCGAAGCCTTTAAAAAGGCTCCTTCACGAGTCGGGAGGGCGCTAATGGTGCCAGCCAAGTCACCCATGTCCACGGGCTCCGTGCCCGTGGTTTTTAAGGGTCCCCGCGTCGCCGGCGCGGTAGGACCCAGCCCCTGCCAAGCAGACTCCCTCCGGAGCTCGGAGGGAGTCCGCCATTCGGCGATAGCGCCAACCCGGAAGTCCTGGGCCAACGTTCTTTGAAAGCAAACGGATCTCTGCCGAAATCCTCTAAGAGGCAAAATGATGCACATTTTTGTTGAGGCTACACTTACTCTCACAATTCTTCCTCTAAATCTCCATTCCCTTATACAGTGGTACCTCAGGTTAACTACTTAATTCATTCCGGAGGTCCGTTCTTAACCTGAAACTGTTCTTAACCTGAAGCACCACTTTAGCTAATGGGGCCTCCTGCTGCCGCCGCACGCTGGAACACGATTTCTGTTCTCATCCTGAAGCAAAGTTCTTAACCCGAGGGACTATTTCTGGGTCAGTGGAGTCTGTAACCTGAAGCGTATGTAACCTGAAGCGTATGTAACCTGAGATACCACTTTAAGTCTTTGATCATTTCAGTGGCTACCAGAGCCTTTACTTTCCTCAGTTCTTCTCGATGAGGAACATTAGTTCTTCACAATGTGATAAAACCTCAAAGTGCTACTGAAGAGATAACCTTCACTTGCAAAATGCAATAATGAATACTAACTTGCACAAGGCCTCTTTCCTAAAGCAGAATAAAAGCTTAAAGCATGCCTCTCTCTGTTAACTGCACATGGAAAAGAAGTTTCAGCTCATGAAGAATACAACAGCCACGACCTCACACAAAGTTGAAGCCACTGAGACACAGAAGGATTCTTACAAAACAAATCCTCTGTCTTGTCTTCTGCAAACAGGCATGTTCCTCTTGGTAGCATTAAAAAAACGAGATACATAGTTCTTTTTCCAAATGTATAATTTCTACCAAATGCCAGCTCCCTCTGGATACTGCTTGTTTTTATCCATTATGTAGCCTCTTAGACAACATTTGGAGAACTCCCACTTACGTCTCTGGTTTGTTCATAAAGCAAGTGAGTCTGCAAAAACCATCATTGCTTGAAAACATTTGTGCAGTGAAAAAAAATATACTTTTTGGATGCCATGCAGTGGTAGTGATGGTTTTTATACGGGTTCCTTAAAAAGGCATGTCAGTTTTGTTCACATGTTCTGTTGCCCAGACATATAATTGGACCATCTTTCAAATCTCCCAATAGATTTTGGCTGGGATCCAGAGATCCTCTTCCACAGGTCAAACAGCTGCTCTCCTTACACAAGCACGTACACACAATGGACTCTAGGATAGGAAAATGCAAACTGCAAGAGATGGTCTCTTCTGTATATGGGAGGCTTCTTTGACTTATTAGCACGAGTCATGAAGGTTTACATATCTACATGTACATCTGCATGAATGGTGAATTTTATTCCCCTTGTGATCCCCTGGAATCTGGCTGTTATCTTCAGAATACTACAGCAGGGTTCCTTAGCCATAGGTAAAGGTAAAGGGACCCCTGACCATTAGGTCCAGTCACGGACGACTCTGGGGTTGCGGCGCTCATCTCGCTTTACTGGCTGAGGGAGCCGGCGTACGGCTTCCGGGTCATGTGGCCAGCATGACTAAGCCGCTTCTGGCGAACCAGAGCAGCACACGGAAATGCCGTTTACCTTCCCGCCGGAGCGGTACCTGTTTATCTACTTGCACTTTGACGTGCTTTTGAACTGCTAGGTTGGCAGGAGCAGGGACCGAGCAATGGGAGCTCACCCCGTCACGGAGATTCGAACCACCGACCTTCTGATCGGCAAGTCCTAGGCTCTGTGGTTTAACCCACAGCGCCACCCACGTCCCCTCCTTAGCCATACGGACCCACAAAATGTTGAGCATGTAAGAGATACTAATTGGACCTACTTGGAAGTGTTCGGAGAACACAGAATATGAAGTTGATTTTTTAATAATTAAGCAATTTTTCCATAATTATGACAGAGGGGCATAAAAGCGGTGGCCTTGTACAACACATCTTAGCATGATCTATGCACGCAGACATGTATTGAGGCCTCCTGAGGTAAGATGTAGCCACAACACCTAGTGTTGGAAGCAGAGGCAGCTTTTCACCCAAAACAGCATTTGCTTCAACGCAGTGTTTTCCACAAAAGGGCGAGCTACAATTTTATCTTGTCATTTTGAGATCAATTCATTTGTCTCTTCATACAATGGAAGAAAACAAGAAGAACTGCAAGCAGAGAGAGATGCAACTGAGGGAACGAAAGTCCAGAGTTGGGTAAAGGGGGGATTTTGCAAACAAAGAGGCACCCAGCCCCTATTTTTATGCCGCTTACTAACACAGCATTTAGAGAAGAGAGCATGCAAGCCCCCTTGACATTAATGGGTTCTGAAAAAGAAAATTACTAGGTGGGTTATGACGACCCGTATATGTTTTTATGTGCAACGCAATTGTGTGCTCAAAATTTTCTAGGGCATTAAAAGCCTAGGGAAACGCTGGACATTTTTCTCACCAAAGACGCTGACAGCAGTCGTTTTGTTGTTTGTCCCAGCCACGTTGCTTGCCATACAGGTGTAATCTCCAGCATCCTGCGGCCGAACCCTTTCAAGGTGAAGACTCCCATCACTACGAACACTGATATAGGGATTCTGGACCACCTGGGAAGGGGAAATCAGACCAGATTTTATTCTGGACCAAAAGACCAAATCTTCTAGATTTTAGCTTGGGAATAAATCCTAAGTTTTGTTTTAAAAATGGGAATAAAATCAAAATACTGCCCCAAAGCATCCCGAATTCCACGACACGGGCAGCGATTTTTGCATTACAGTGGTTCCTCAGGTTACAGACGTTTCAGGTTACAACTCTGCTAACCAGGAAGTGGTTGCTCCAGGCTAAGAACATTGCCCCAGGATAAGAACAGAAATCGCGTGCAAGGCGCAGCAGCAGTGGGAGGCCCCATTAGCTAAAGCGGTATCTCAGGTTAAGAATCGTTTCAGGTTAAGAACGGACCTCTGGAACGAATTAAGTTCTTAACCCGAGGTACCACTGTATTTTGATTTCGCTAGGGGAGAGGCAAAGGCAAGCTCCACTACTTGACTATCCTCTGAGATTTCAACCAAACATTCCTCCCATACTTTCAAACGTATCCTTGCAACCATAAATGGTGTCCCTGAGTGTGGTCTGGAAAAAATGCATCATATTTTTTATTTGCTGCAATGGAGACAATAGGGAATATCTCAAGTCACAGTGCAAGACCTCAAAGCGGGAGGGAAATGGAATTTGCAAGTCGTCCCCAGCAGACTTTATTCTCTCCAGCATTTTCAAATTCCACCTAAATTGAATCCTCTGTGAGCTTTTCCCTTGGAGTGCAGAATTTGTCACCTACTTAGTAACTAGAGGAGGTTAAGTTCTGCCTTCCAAGGGGATTAACAGCTCTCTTTGAGAAACATGGAGGGGAGGGGAAGAAGCTATGCTGTGAGGGCAAGACATGGGCATGGGAAACATATTAGCAACACATGCCAAAGAGAACAACAGCGGCCGAAAATCCTGTACATAGCTATTCTTTGCAGCACTTCGCTCTGAAGGGACACCAACAGCCTGTTACATAAAGGTAAAGGGACTCCTGACCATTAGGCCCAGTCATGGCCGACTCTGAGGTTGCAGCGCTCATCTTGCTTTATTGGCCGAGGGAGCCGGCGTACAGCTTCTGGGTCATGTGGCCAGCAGGACTAAGCCGCTTCTGGCGAACCAGAGCAGGAGCGGTACCTATTGATCTACTTGCACTTCAACATGCTTTGAACTGCTAGGTTGGCAGGAGCAGGGACCGAGCAACGGGAGCTCACCCCGTTGCGGGGATTTGAACCGCTGACCTTCTGATCAGCAAGCCTTAGGCTCTGTGGTTTAACTCACAGCACCACCCGCGTCCCAGCCTGTTACATACACACATGTAATTATTATTATTATTATTAATACCCCGCCCTTCCCGGGTCAATAAACCAGGCTCAGGGCGGCTAACAACAAATTTAAAACACTGAATTGATGCAACAAAAAACAGCATAAAATACAGTATAAAATGTGAATACCAATAAATTCAGAATTCAAAAATCAATTTAGGGGGGAAATCCATCCAATAAACATTAGATGATCACCAGGGCTAGCTGGCTGAATTAGTCCTATTTGGGCCAGCGAGGAGACCAGGGGAGAATTAGCTGCGGGATCCCAGACTGGGTAATCTTCATAAAAAGGGGAGGGGGGAAGGAAGGGGAATAAAAGATCAGGCTAAGTTCAAATTGAAAGCCAGGCGGATTAACTCTGTCTTACAGGCCCTGTGGAAGGAAGTTAAATCCTGCCAAGCAGTGGCGTAGCGTGGGGGTGCAGGGTGGGCCGGCCGCACCGGGCGCAACATCTGGGGGTTAGGGTTAGGGGGCGCAAATCCACGGGTTAGGGGGCGCAAATTACTTGCCTTGCCCCGGGTGTTGACAACCCACGCTACGCCACTGCTGCCAAGAGCATAGTTTACACAACTCTTTGATTGCACGTGGATGCAGCTTAACAACACCATCAAACCAGGCCATGCTGCAGTTGGCTATCCAAACCTATTTTAGGCCTTTTAGGTGTATTTATATTCCTTCTACATCCTCCGGTGTAGCAAAAGGTATTTGCCAGAGCCACACTTCTTACCTCGTACGCCAGAGGAAGGATGGAGGGTCCTTCTTGCTGTTTAAAGCAGAACCAGGAAATCCAGCTTGCTAATTCTTGTTCTAGCTACATTTTGACTGCTATTCCCCAGTGCAACTATCCTCCCGCCCCCCACTTGTCACTGGGCTTTCTGGTCCCAGATATCTGTGGTCTACTCACTGTGTGTGTGTGTGTGTGTGTGTGTGTGTGTGTGTGTGTGAGAGAGAGAGAGAGAGAGAGAGAGAGAGAGAGAGAGAGAGAACTCTGACAAATATGGACATTTTCTACAGGATTGCTCCTGAGGTTTCCACTCCATCTTTCCTGCTGTCTCCACTAAACCCAGCTTTGTCATCCTTTTTGCTGCCACCCCTCCTAGCTGAACTTCTCTGCTGTTTATGCAGCTGTGGGGAATGACAGATGTCCGTCTTTCACTGCACTGCTTCAAGCCTGCCCATGTTTACTTTGTTATAAGAAAACCTGCTCCCTTTCCCTTATGGGGTATTTCGGAGTATTTAAGTGGGTTCCCTATCGGTAAGAGAAAACAACGGAGGCCAACCAGAGTATATTGAGAAGCAAAGCGGCCTAATCTTTATTCAAGGAACTGTTGCAACAGGGTCTCCACTGAACAATGGTGCACAAGTCCTTATAGATTCTTGAAATTGCCCACCCTGTAGCCCACGTAAAGGTAAAGGGACCCCTGACCATTAGGTCCAGTCATGG
The DNA here is from genome assembly GCF_965112155.1 of Podarcis liolepis. Classification (NCBI taxonomy): domain Eukaryota; kingdom Metazoa; phylum Chordata; class Lepidosauria; order Squamata; family Lacertidae; genus Podarcis; species Podarcis liolepis. The sequence goes on along the minus strand of NC_139559.1, from coordinate 89,832,592 downwards.
CCGATTCTGGGGTAGCGGCGCACATCTCGCTTTATTGGCCAAGGGAGCCAACATTTGTCCGCAGACAGTTTTTCTGGGTCATGTGGCCAGCATGACTAAGCCGCTTCTGGCGAACCAGAGCAACGCACGGAAACGCCGTTTAAGACAGGATTTGCAAGCAAAAAGGCAATGGGAAGGCTTTCCCCATTTGCCTCCATTACTTCAGAGGAATATTTGAGGTCATTGGGAGAGTCAAAATGGCTTCAGGATTGCTCCCCTATACTATTTCAGACACATGGTTCATATATTTAGATATGTGTGCATTTATGAATATTTATTCTATATTTGAGACCTTAAAATTCTTATAACAACTTCTACCTGGAGTGGCTGAACAGTGGAGACAGGTACCAACTGAACCTCACCTCCCACAAACGTTTTTGCCCCTTTACATCTGAAAATCACAATTGAATCCTATCTTCCCCCTTGGCCACCATCTGCTCTAGTTGCTCAGGGTGGCAATTCTGGAGGCATCCCATTGCATCCTTGCAAAGAGCCCTGTGAGGGCGGATTGGGCTGTGTGATAGCAATTACATTCAAATGATAATATTTCAGGGACAGTGTTAAGAGTTTTGGGTGTTAAGCTGTGTGTCAGACTCCTCTAGTCCCTGGATCCAGCAAGTGTTAAAATCTTGGTAAAGTGTAAGGACAAAAAAAAAAGAAAATGAAAAAAGAAGAAGGGGCTATGTAGGAGATGGCAAAATCGCAGATAGTAAGAAGGATAAAAGTCAGAGTTTTTAGTTGGAAGTGGCAGGGGTGTGACCTAGGGGTAAAGCAGCAAGCTGGAGAGAGAATCATAACAGTGTTTAAGAGCAATGTTTTATTTCTGCTTGAATCCAAGGCTGTGGCTATGGGAGAAACAAGACCCACTTGGGGTGTTGGTGCTGTGAGCCCCTAAATCACAGGCTCAGGTTGTATATAAGTGTAAATAACCCATATATAATAAGGACATCACAGTCTCCACTGTGACTCATTCCCAAAAGGAAACACAAAAAAGGTAAAAGGTAAAGGACCCCTGGGCGGTTAAATCCAGTCAAAGGCAACTATGAGGTTGGAGCGCTCATCTCGCTTTCAGGCCGAAGGAGCCGGCGTTTGTCCACAGACAGCTTTCCAGGTCATGTGGCCAGCATCACTAAACCGCTTCTGGCGCAATGGGACAAAGTGACAGAAACCAGAGCACACAGAAACGCCGTTTACCTTCCCGCCACAGCGATACCTATTTATCTACTTGCACTGGTGTGCTTTCGAACTGCTAGGTTGGCAGGAGCTGGGACAGAGCAACGGGAGCTCACCCCATCAAGGGGATTTGAACTGCCGACCTTCTGATCGGCAAGCCCAAGAGGCTCAGTGGTTTAGACCACAGCACCACCCACTCAGTGGTTTAGACCACAGCACCACCACAGTTCAAGAAGGACACTGACAAACTGGAACGTGTCAAGAGGAGGGCAACCAAAATGGTCAAAGGCCTGGAAACGATGCCTTATGAGGAACGGCTAAGGGAGCTGCCTTATGAGGAACGGCTAAGGGAGCTGGGCATGTTTAGCCTGGAGAAGAGGAGGTTAAGGGGTGATATGATAGCCATGTTCAAATATATAAAAGGATGTCACATAGAGAAGGGAGAAAGGTTGTTTTCTGCTGCTCCAGAGAAGCGGACACAGAGCAATGGATCCAAACTACAAGAAAGAAGATTCCACCTAAACATTAGGAAGAACTTCCTGACAGTAAGAGCTGTTCGACAGTGGAATTTGCTGCCAAGGAGTGTGGTGGAGTCTCCTACTTTGGAGGTCTTTAAGCAGAGGCTTGACAACCATATGTCAGGAATGCTCTGATGGTGTTTCCTGCTTGGCAGGGGGTTGGACTCGATGGCCCTTGTGGTCTCTTCCAACTATGATTCTATGATTCTATGATCTTGATATATATAAGGGACACGGGTGGCGCTGTGGGTTAAACCACAGAGCCTAGGACTTGCTGATCAGAAGGTCGGCGGTTCGAATCCGCGTGACGGGGTGAGCTCCCGTTCCTCGGTTCCAGCTCCTGCCAACCTAGCAGTTCGAAAGCACGTCAAAGTGCAAGTAGATAAATGGGTACCACTCTGGCAGGAAGGTAAACGGCGTTTCTGTGCACTGCTCTGGTTCTCCAGAAGTGGCTTAGTCATGCTGGCCACATGATCCGGCAGCTGTACGCCAGCTCCCTCGGCCAATAAAGTGAGATGAGCGCCGCAACCCCAGAGTCGGCCACGACTGGACCTAATGGTCAGGGGTCCCTTTACCTTTACCTTATAAATATATACAACACTGTATATATATAACATTGTATAAATGTTGTGTAAATAAACCATATGCTCACAGACTGGGGTGGCATGTAACAATATGAAGAGACTTTTTGGTTGTGCATGCAGGTTCCTTCACTTTTCCCTTTGTGTGAGTCAGCAAACAAGCCAGGAAGTCTTCCATGAACTATAGTTTTCCATTTCCTCTGAACTGGGAAAGAATGGTTCAATGGATCTTGGAACGACTTTGGCCTAATATTCCGGTTTGTTTCAAAGCTGTTAACCATCTGTTAAACCATGATGCAAATCATCTGAACTCTTCCAGCGACTTTCCTAGCTGGCTGCAGAAGTGAAGTTGCCGTAGTTCGCAATCTGCTATAATTTTATGCCTTTTGAGATAGTCTCTCTGCCCCAGTAAGCAAAAGACTGATAATAAAAGAAGCTCTTACCGCCATACTATTTTTAATCCACTTTCGCTCTGGGATAGGGTTGCCTGCCAACAGCACACATGACAGAGTAAGCTGCTGGCCTTCGATAACATTAGCTGCCGCTGGGCTCATTCCAATTAGAGGTGCAACTGTACCAAAGATTTAAAAAAGAAACAATAATTGTGCACATTCCCATGAAAATGCAAGAAGAATACTCTGCTGCAGACACTGATTCCACTGTTGGAATCCCAACAGTGTTTTAAGAAGAATCCTGGTCTATAGCACTTATCTCAAAATTAGTTAATTTTAAGAACTATTCTGGATCACAAACAACTTGAAACTTTTATTATTATGTTCGTAATATATTGGAATAACGAATTCCAAGATAAGGTTGGCAGTAATGTGTTATGTTATCTTTCATTTTTATTCCATATTGTAAGACGCCTCACGATCCTCAGTTAGTAGGTAGGCCAGGGGTCTGCAACCTTTAAGACAAAAAGAGCCACTTGGACCCGTTTCCGAAGGAAAAAAAACCTGGGAGCCGCAAAACCATTGCGACATTTAAAGCATGCGCGCCGCTGCCCTCCGATCTGACAGCAGGCGGGAAGGTGATGTCGGGATGGTGCGTGACTAACGCACGCACCGCCCCCATGCGACGTCACAGCCAGTACAGCGCCCGCCACAGTGGGGAGTGTCGGGGCGCACAATGCGCCTCCTCCCCTCACTAGTATCCACCCCGGAGCCGCGGCAAAGGTGTAAAAGAGCCACATGCGGCTCCGGAGCCGTGGGTTGTAGACCCCTGAGGTAGGGCATAAATAGTACACACACACACACACGTGTGTGTGTGCGCGCGCGTGTGTTTTTGAACAGTTCAGTTCCTGAACAACTTGGAAATTGAACGCGGCAAACCCAGAAGTCAGTGTTCTGGTTTGCGAACTTTGCTTCAGAAGCCAAACGTGCTCCTGAGCTTCTATTTCTACTGTTGCGCTGCTAATTTGCATCCCTCCATTCCTCCCTCCCGCCTTCCGTTTGTACTGTTGTACTGCTAATTTGCGTGTCCCGTCCCCCTCATTGTAATTGAAGCCTTCTGTTTCCAATTGCAGTGTTCTGAGGTGATATTTGGTGCTTTTGTTTTTGCTATTTTTGTGTTTTTGTTTGTGTGGCTTTTTCATTTTTGTGACTGTGGTTTGCTCTTCCTTTTATGCGACTCTGACTTGTGACTTCGTTTTTGTGACTTGTTTTTGTGTCTGGAACCCAGTTCAGCTACTGATTGATTGATTGATTGATTGATTGATTGATTGACTGATTGTCTGGCTGTGGAAATGGATAAAAGCCCCCCATCCAAACAATGACTATCATGAATGCAGGTAAGAAATATTTTTAATTTTAATCATCTACAATACTGTCTTTTTTATTTTATAGGACAGTACATTGATTATTGCTTTCATTTTATGGATAAATGGTTTTGTTAGATAGTAAAATTCATGTTAAATTGCTTTTTTAGAAGTTGTTTTTAATAGTCTGGAATGTATCAATCCGTTCTGCATTACTTTCTATGGGAAAATGCACCTTGGTTTTGGAACACTTTGGTTTTGGAACAGACTTCTGGAACGGATTAAGTTTGGGAACCAAGGTACCACTGTGTGTGTGTGTGTGTGTGTGTGTGTGTGTGTATTTATTATGAATGAAAAGGATTGCTCAACTATATCTGTACCAAACTTTCCTGCAAACAGACTGAGTAATTACTTAGCACTACATTATTCAATTTATGAATTGGACTGACCTTTTTGATATAGTATTTGTTTAATCTCAATATTTTATTTAAGCTATACTTGAATCTAAGTGTGTGTTTTTTTAAAAATAACAACAACAACACTTGCAGGAATTTTCTGGTTAAGTGCCTCAACACTAGAGAGATGACAGGAGAGAAATCTCGACAGGACACTATTTTTGCTCTGCTTTCCCAACAACTCATCACTAAGAAGTAAAATCTGATATGGATTTAACACAAATGTGGACTCTAGCATGTGCGCTGTTTCAGAGCCATCATTCAACCCACAATGTCCTGGTTTGCATGTAATGTTAAACCACAGTTTATTAAACCATTGTTTACTTGATAGTCTGAACACAGCCCAGTGGGGCTGCACCGTGGCTTGTTACATACAAACAAACCACACTTCCAAGCTATGATTGGTGACTGGTATTTAAACCACGGCTTATGTTAACCAAAGCTTAGCATTGCATGCGAACCTAGCCTATATGTAGAAGGCCTAGGAGAAAAATATTATTCTGTTTTGGATACAGTAAGAGAGTTGGATTGAAGTCAGGTAAACCAACCATAACAAATCCCCTATTTTCAGTTAATTACCAAGTCCGGTGACAGTAAGTGTAGCTGGCCGTGAGACAATCTTCCCGAACTGGTTTTCAGCTTCACAGATGTAGGTCCCCTCATCACTGACCCACAAATCTAGAATTATATGAAAGGTTTAAAAGAACAAAAAACAGAATTAGCACTTCGCTTTCCAGGAAAAACCCAATGTAGTCATATACAAACATAAGTAAGTTCAAATGTATCATAAGTATTGTATTTTCTCTACATCCACAATATAGACTTAGGAGACGAAACTTTGGGATAAAGGTTATATTTATTAAAAATGTAACAGGATGGTGGAACTCTAACCAAACAGGAGTCAGCAACCTTTTTTAGCTGCGGGCCAGTCCACTGTCCCTTAGACCATGTGGTGGGCAGGACTATATGTTGAAGGGGAAAAAATGAATGAATTCCTATGCCCCACAAATAACCCAGAGATGCATTTTAAATAAAAGCACACATTCTACTCATGTAAAAACACAAGGCAGGCCCCACAAATAACCCAGAAATGCATTTTAAATAAAAGGACACGTTCTACTCATGTAAAAACACGCTGATTCCCAGACCGTCCGCGGGCCGGATTGAGAAGCCGATTGGGCCAGATCTGGCCCCTGGGTTGCCTACCCCTGAACCAAAGCAACCAAATTCAAGAGTACAGACAACTGAGGAATTTTTTTTCCTAACTCTGGTTAAGGAACCATCCCTCCAGTCCCCTGGGCAGTCTGTGTGTCTCCAGAAAAGGGGGAAAGAAACAACCCCCTCCTTGTTAGGTGAGCCTTGGGTATAAACCCATCACATGCATTGAGACCCCACTATCTACTGTTCACCCAATATGTGCATGTCAGGCCTAAAGGACACCCCCAAATCCCCCCCAAAAAACGCACAAAGCACTGGCAGATCCTGAAGGGTGCCCTTCACCCAATAATGCCTCATTACGTCTATAGTTTTTTCTCCCTCACTTCCTCACCTGCCCAGACTCAATGCTCCACAAGCAATGAATCCCAGCCACTGTCAGGGAACCCTATCCCTCCCACAGTAGGATGCCAAGAAGCAGATAAACAAGAAGAGTTCTTACCAAGTAGTTTATTCAATATTCCCAGAGAGAGACTAAGGAATGCGGTCTCTCTTAGATAATGGTGTTGCTTCAAGTAAAGTCCCACCCCCTCAGTCCTTCCTATTCTACGACAGCCTTGCGCCGGCTGATCTGTGCTTTCTGCCTCTGAGCTTTCTGTTCAACTACTCTCAATGCACGCCTGGTCCGGGAGGGGGGGGTCTGGTCAGTTTTCTAAAGAGAGTGAATCTGTCAGGTGTCTCTCCCCTGGTGCTGCTGCTTCTTCCTCCTGCTCCCCTCCCAGTACGGTATTTTTCACCCTATAAGACGCACCAAACCACAAGACGCACCTAGGTTTTGGAGGAGGAAAACAAGAAAAAAAAATATTCTGAATCTCAGAAGCCAGAACAGCAAGAAGCATCGCTGCGCAGTGAAAGCAGCAATCCCTCTTGCTGTTCTGGCTTCTGGGATAGCTGTGCAGCCTGCATTCGCTCCATAAGACGCACACACATTTCCCCTTACTTTTAAGGAGGGGAAAAGTGAGTCTTATAGAGCAAAAAATACGTTATTTCCCAGCTTCTGCACTCTGCGGCCTCTGAACTATGACATTCTGCAAACCACTGTTCTAAATCTATACTGTTTCCCTCTTCTATGGGAAGTGCAGAAGAAGAAGAGGAGTTGGATTTGATATCCTGCTTTATCACTACCCGAAGGAGTCTCAAAGCGGCTAACATTCTCCTTTCCCTTCCTCCCCCACAACAAACACTCTGTGAGGTGAGTGAGGCTGAGAGACTTCAAGAAGTGTGACTGGCCCAAGGTCACCCAGCAGCTGCATGTGGAGGAGCGGAGACGCAAACCCGGTTCACCAGATTACAAGTCCAACGCTCTTAACCACTACTCCACACTGGCTCTGGAGGAGGGGGGCACAGTCTCCACAATTCCTCTTCAGTCCAGTCCCTGACAGCCACTCCTCCAAGTGCCAATGGAATTAGTCCCGGTGGGGAAACGAGGGGATTCCATCCACCCACCCAAATTCTACTCAGTCCCTTCAAAGAGCAACTACCGTATTTTTCCGTGTATGAGCTTTTTTTATTATGAGTAAATGCTAAAAATTGGGGTTCGTCTTATACATGGATAGTGCAGAGGGGGGATGGGCAATTGGTGGCAGCCGCAAGCAGGAGATTGTGAGCGGCAATTGGGCGGGTGATTGGTGGCTGTGGCAAGGCCTGCTGGCGATTGGCTGGTACTGCATCTATTGGGCTTGTGATTGGCGGCTGCTTGTGGCAAGCGGGCAGACGGTCGATGACTTTGGTGAGGCGTGCGATTGGCAGTGGCGGTCAGATGTGTGAGCGATTGTTGACAATTCCCCCCCCCCAAGAAACTCAACAACTGTGGGCAACCCCCCCAAAAAAAGCTTAACAACTCTGGGCAATCTCCCCCCATTTCCTTAATTTGGAGTCCCCCAAAATAGGGGTCGTCTTATACACGGAAAAATATGGTAGTTAAAGCCCACACGCCATAAAGTGAGAGGTGGAAGTTGCCACGAAACAGCGAAGGCCACTGCACATTGCTTGGGCAGTATTTCTTTCTACAGGTACGCAAGAGTACTAAGTACCTGTACCTTTTTAAAAATAATAATAATAAATGTGGCACTTGCTGTAACAACTTCATGGTGAATATGCTAACCCATATTCATTTCTGAATTTAATCCAGATGCAATGTTTCTGAGTTTTATGGTGTTACTTATTGGATTTCCCAAAGGTCCATATAGTTAAAGCTATGGTTTTCCCAGTAGTGATGTATGGAAATGAGAGCTGGACCATAAAGAAGGCTGATCGCCGAAGAATTGATGCTTTTGAATTCTGGTGCTGGAGGAGACTCTTGAGAGTCCCATGGACAGCAAGAAGATCAAACCTCTCCATTCTTAAGGAAATCAGCCCTGAGTGCTCACTGGAAGGACAGATCCTGAAGCTGAGGCTCCAATACTTTGGCCACCCCAGGAGAAGAGACGACTCCCTGGAAAAGACCCTGATGTTGGGAAAGATGGAGGGCACAAGGAGAAGGGGACGACAGAGGACGAGATGGTTGGACAGTGTTCTCGAAGCTACCAGCATGAGTTTGACCAGACTGCGGGAGACAGTGGAAGACAGAAGTGCCTGGCGTGCTCTGGTCCATGGGGTCACGAAGAGTCGGACACGACTAAACAACGCTGGATTTCCCACGGAAACTGTGAATCCAGATTACATGGAAAAATAATATGAGATGGCATTCTTGACGGGGACAATAGCGCGTGGACACTGTAACCAAGCCCACCATAAACTGCTGTGTAGAAGTGCCATGTGGAAGCACCCTACCTTAAATAACGATTTACATATTATGCTTTTTTCTTCTTTGCCTTTTACACACAGGTATATGTATATACAGGTATATGTCTACCTACTGTTAAAAGAAAGTCCGCCTGTTCTGAGTTGACTGATGGAACTAACTGCAAGATGCCTTGAGAATAGCGGTGCGCCGTCCAGTCGTTGCCACTTCACCTTTGGTTCCGGGTAGCCATGAACATAGCAAGCCAATGTCACATTTGAGCCAATATCCACAGATTCATCACTGGGCTCTTGTGTGAAAACTGGGGGAGCTGTGAAGGGGGGTATACAGGGAAATAAACACCAGAGAATCAGTAACGGTCATATAGCTTCAGTATTTATTTTGAAATGACAGCTGAGTGACCCAAGCACTCCACTTTGATATCTCGTAACATGCGACAGCTGGGTCATTCAGTGGGATCCTATGAATGAGATGCTACTGGACAGGAAAGACCCTGATTCAAAACCATGCTTGGTCATGAACTTGTTGGGTAGTCCTGACTAGCTCTTGGGTCAAATCCCCCTATAGGTTAGCAGGGTCAACAGAGCAGCAGAGAGGACAAGCATTTTAACTAAAGTACCGTATTTTTCGCTCTATAGAACGCACCGGACCATAGGAGGGGGAGAACAGGGGGGAAAAAATTCTCCCCCCTCTGCTCAGCGCCCTGAGAAACGGAACCCCTTCCATTTCTCCTCCCGCTTCGCTGAAGGGGCGCTGCGCAGGGAGGGAAAACTGTGCAGCGCCTCTCCAGCGAAGCGAAGCATGGAGAGCAAGAGGGATCGGTGTGCACCGACCCCTCTCACTCTCCAGGCTTCAGACGGCTATCCACAAGCCTTCGGAGAGCAGCGGGAACTCCTGCTGCGCTCTGAAGGCTTGCGGATAGCTGCCTAAAGCCCCCAGAGCGCAGCGGGCGTTCACGTTGCGCTCCCGGGGCTTCAGGCTTCAGACGGTCATCCGCAAGCCTTCGGAGTGTGGCAGGAACTCCTGCTGCAGTCCGAAGGCATGCGGATAGCTGCCTGAAGCTCCCGGAGCACAGCGGGAGTTCCCTGCGCTCCAGGGGCTTCAGCGAAAGCAAAGCAAAGCCTCCAGAGCGCGGGGGGAGCTCTCCCTCTGCGCTTCGGAAGTTTGCGTTGCTATCGCTGAAGCCAAGGAGCCTGCATTCGCTCCATATGACGCACATACATTTCCCCTTCATTTTTGGAGGGGAAAAAGTGCGTCCTATAGAGCAAAAAATACGGTACTTTTTGCATGCTTGAAGTACCGCATGAAATTGCACCTGATGTGATTGCGATGGCGGGCAACTAGCAGCTGAATTGCCCCAACCACCGGTCAAATTTGGACCACAAAGCTGCTCCTGATTAGGATCTGTCCTGTGGAGCCATAAATGTCCCACGCTCTTGGTATAAATGATAGTATGTCCTACTAATAAACTTAGAAACTAGAAGCCACCACCCACCCAAGATTGGGAAACCCCATTCCACTCGCACACATATCTCATTGGGCCCCAAACAATGTGAATGATACTAATCAACAATATTCATGAGTTTATTTTAGATCATCTTGCAGAGTTTGCATGTGTCTGTTCTGAAGCCATTATGCTTACAGCCAACATCCAGGGTTATCTTGCCAGATGCGCTTCCTGCAATATTGGTTGCGACACACATATAGTCGCCAGCATCCAAGTCTTGCGTTTCCTGAATCTTCAGGACTCCCTGGTGGAAGTCAATAATAAGAAAGTCGGATGCCCTCAACTCTAAATCGCCTACATCCAGGCAAAAAGGAACAAGAGCAGGAAGTTAAAAACCTAGACTTGTTTATTCAATAAGTCAAAACAGCTTTTTCATTTCTTTTCGAAAGAGCAAAATGTCACTGATTCACTACAAGCATCCAGATGAATATAATGGCGAGAACATAGAACAGAACAAGGAGTTGTGTACCACTGAAGTACTATTTGATGCAACTGTAGTTCTCTACCGTTTCCTACAACATTTACAACTTTCAAATTTGGGTCCGTCCCCATAAGCAGCTGAAGTGGCAATTTCATTAGATTCGCTTCTCGCCCTCAATTCATGACACACTTCATTCACAGTAAGATGTCCTATCCATGTTAGCAAGTCTGTGATATCCATTTTAGGCTGTCCTTAAACACTACAATTTTACCTCATGGGGAAAACTAGTTGCACAATCATATAACAAAACTGGATACAGGAATATCACATGGTTGGTGAAAGTACAGAAATACCCTAACTCAAGAAGAGGAAGAGGAAGAGGAAGAGGAAGAAGAAGAAGAAGAAGAAGAAGAAGAAGAAGAAGAAGAAGAAGAATTTATTATTCATTATTTATACCTCACCCATCTGGCTGGGTTTCTCCAGCCACTCTGGGTTTACCCAGCCACACTGGGCGGCTCCCAACAGAATTTTAAAAACACGATAAAACATCAAACATTAAAAACTTCCCTAAACCAGGCTGCCTTCAGATGTCTTCTACAAGTCAAATAGTTGTTTATTTGCTTGACATCTGATGTGAGGGCATTCCACAGGGTGGGCACCACTACCGAGAAGGCCCTCTGCCTGGTTCCCTGTAACCTCACTTCTCGAAGTGAGGGACCCGCCAGAAGGCCCTTGGAGCCGGACCTCAGTGTCTGGGCTGGGTGATGGGGGTGGAGATGCTTCTTCAGAAATACTTATTTTAAAGAAGCTAGGCCAAACAAGATTAGTTTGGGAGAAGTACCTTTAAACCATTTAACCTGTGGAGGTGGGACTCCTGTACTTTTGCATTCCATTACAGTGGTGTCTCCAAGAGCAATTAGCAGTTCACTTTGGACTACCATCAGTTTAGGAACTTCTGCAAGGGAACAAGATGAGAGACACTAAAATATGAAACTATTTGTCAACTTCTTTGGCAAACTGGGCAAGGTATATCCTGATTCTTAGCAATAATATTCCAAAAACGTAGTCGTTCTAATGTCTAGACAATATATCAAACTGAGGGAGGGTGCACTGTCTCAAATATGATACTAAACTATTTCATAATAATTATACACTGGATGAAGTTGCCTTTTTTCTTTTTCTTTCTTGTCCACACATTCCACTTATTTGGCAGTAGAATCTAACCTGAATCCAAAATGTTTAATGGATTCTTATATGCGTGTGTTCACAAAGGAATGAATGGCCAGGAGCAATGGCTCAGTAAACAACATAGGAGGTTGCAGTTCTGACCCATGGCATCTCTAGCTGTTGTTTAAAAGAGTTCTCGGGTAACCAAACTGGGAAAGACCTCAGTCTTGAAGAGACATTGGCACTCAAAATGAACAATAAAGGTAAAGGTAAAAGGACCCCTGACCATTAGGTCCAGTCGTGACCGACTCTGGGGTTGCGGTGCTTATCTCGCTTTATTGGCCAAGGGAGCCGGCGTACAGCTTCCGGGTCATGTGGCCAGCATGACTAAGCCGCTTCTGGCGAACCAGAGCAGCACACAGAAACACCGTTTACCTTCCCGCCGGAGCGGTACATATTTATCTACTTGCACTTTGAGGTGCTTTCGAACTGCTAGGTTGGCAGGAGCAGGGACCGAGCAATGGGAGCTCACCCCGTCACGAGGATTTGAACCGCCAACCTTCTGATTGGCAAGTCCTAGGCTCTGTGGTTTAACCCACAGCGCCACCCGCGTGCCTTAAAATGAACAATAGGAGAGTGCTAATTATAATTATAATATTATATATAAATGAACAATAGGAGACTGGTAATCTGACTCAATATAGGCTTATTTTTATGTTCAATTATTCACAAACCTATCTTCAACATTCACACACTTTCAACTTTCTAATTAATTGTGATTAGCAACTATTAAAGAAAGTGTGGGATGGAACCCACCGAGAGCAGTCAAGTACAACATTCCTTGTTTTGCTAGAGTGAACATGCAAGGGAATGTTTGGTCCAGCCAGTCGGAACTTCCTGTTCCTCCTGGCCTGGAGCAACCTTCCTTGCATGTGACTAGTGGGTGGGCGTGACCTTTCCAGACCTGGTAAAAGGCCAAGTCACGCTGTTTCTTTCTCTCTCTCTCTCTCTCTCTCTCTCTCTCTCTCTCCCTTTCAACCTTTCTGTTCGTCCTGCCTGCTTCCTGCATCACCTGGATTGTACTGCTGGCTGTACAGCAGTTCCCCAGGTCATCTCCCAAACAGGGTAAACCTGTTTGTACATGTTTGTAACTTTAAGTCTAAAGTTCAGGCATCACACTGTGTTCTGCCTGATCATACATAAAAATTACTTTTTGTTACTTATGAATAAGACTGTGGAGTCTTTCTTCTTTTAGGAGGGATTCAAAAGGGGTCTTATCAGGAATACAGTGGTACCTCAGGTTACATACGCTTCAGGTTACATATGCTACAGGTTACAGACTCCGCTAACCCAGAAATAGTGCTTCAGGTTAAGAACTTTGCTTCAGGATAAGAACAGAAATCGGGCTCCGGCAGTGTGGCAGCAGCAGGAGGCCCCATTGGCTAAAGTAGTGCTTCAGGTTAAGAACAGTTTCAGGTTAAGAATGGACCTCCGGAACGAATTAAGTACTTAACCCGAGGTACCACTGTATTAGAATATATCTCAATCTGGACATGCTAGATTAATTGCTTATTGTCGTAAGAAACTCACACGAGTTTGCGACCGGCTTTCTGCTGCGTAAGAAGGTGAATGTACTCTGCTAAGTGAAGAAACTTGCCAGCGCAAGTTAGGAAGGATATTAATAAACAATATATCCTCTCCTGCCACCCTCAACATTCCCACAGAAAGCAGCCAACTACATTTTGTTTCTTATGATACTTGCCAATGTAAGTGAGGATAGACGTCTCCTTGGCCGTTCCAGCAGCATTACTAGCCAAACAGCCATATAATCCTGCGTCTTTTTGGATTGCCTTTTTTATAGTTAAGGTGCCTTCAGGATTTAACCTATACCTGCAGGAGGAAAAAAGCATCCACAGAAACCGGAAGTGACTATGACAACTGTGATATTACAAAAGTGAAAACATTGGGGCATCATGGCAAGAGAGGACTTCCACAGATGTTCTATGGTTAAAGAACATGTGCCCCCCACATTCTCATTCTAAATATGATTACTTTTATAATAGGCCACTTCAGAAAATATAAAAACATTCTGGAGGGGAAGCTAAACGTATTTGCTATTTAGTTAACTACCATCACCATCATTTCACAGCTAACAAAAGAAGACATTGACTCCACAAGGAGCCTCTGAATCTGTCTCTTGTTTCCTTTTTGCCCAGGCCTCAGAAAACGCCAGAACAGGACCTATTTCAACAGCACTCTATCACCTGGTAGACTACTGCACAGACAAAAAGGAAAAACAACAACACTTCTATTAACATGGGGATAATTTAAACTGCTTCCCTGTCTCTGAAAAATCCCCATAAAGGTAAAGGGACCCCTGACCATTAGGTCCAGCCGTGACCGACTCTGGGGTTGCGGCGCTCATCTCGCTTTATTGGCCGAGGGAGCCGGCATACAGCTTCCGGGTCATGTGGCCAGCATGACTAAGCTGCTTCTGGCGAACCAGAGCAGCGCACCGAAATGCCGTTTACCTTCCTGCCGGAGTGGTACCTATTTATCTACTTGCACTTTGACAAGCTTTCAAACTGCTAGGTTGGCAGGAGCAGGGACTGAGCAACGGGAGCTCACCCCGTCATGGGGATTCGAACCGCCAACCTTCTGATCGGCAAGTCCTAGGCTCTGTGGTTTAACCCACAGCGCCACCCGTGTTCCTCCCGGAAAATCCCCATAGTACTCTCTATTTGTGCCAGTGGAACACTAGTATGCAAGGAGAGAGAGGTGATCAGTATAACCCATCGGTCGGCAAGGTTTACCTCGCCTGGGCCATTTCACTCCAGCAAAGATCACTCTGTGGGCTGGATCACGTGCGCACCCACAATTTCCGGCGTCTGCTTCTGAACAGAGGCGATTTTCGGTGTCTGCGCAGACGCAATTTCCGGCACAACGGAAGTGAGTCCCCATGCTGCGCTGCTTTAGGGCAGTGCGTTGGGACTCGCTGAGTGGGCGGCTCAATTCGGGGGCGGCTTGTGGGCCAGTTAAATGACCCCCGTGGGCTGCTTGTGGCCCATGGGCCTTAGGTTGCCTACCCCTGGTATAACCCTTCATGGAATTCAGGTAGCACCCTTCCTGTAATTCAGTGCTTTTTGGCAAGCCAGCATTATCTGAAATAGGGGAATTTATTTATTTGTTATATTTGTTAATTGCTCACAGAGTGAACCAATGCCACTTTAAGAATGATTAAGAATGCCCAATAAAATAAACCTAAAAATACAGCTACAGTATACAGATAAAAGCCAGGACTTACAGATCCCACCTCACTAACTACGTAATTTTATTTGTATGTGACGCCTTTCCACAGTTCTAACCATGCTCTCAAGGTGGCTTGCAACATGAAAAGAACACATAAATGCAACATGACAGAAGTAGTCATAATAAACGAATCGTTAAAAAAGGCACAACCCAACTGAACAGTAAAAGAGGCCACAATAACACCTTTCAAATTAAAGATGTTGCAAGATGAGAGAGCATTCCGTAAGTGGGGTCTGCCACTGAAAAAGCCTAAACCCATGTTGGCAACCTCTGAAACTCCTGGGGAGGAAGCACACAAATAAGGGCCTCAGAAGATGGCTGCAGGATCAAACAAGGGCCTTCGTTCATCAGATTTCACAATGCAACATTTTCTGTCAAGGATGTTTCATGATTACCCCCTACACACACACACACACACACACACACACACACCCTCTGAAGACAAGGATATGGGTAAAAAGATATGCACACACCTGTGGGAGCCCATGAGAAACATATCGTTGTGTGTCCACACGACGGTTGGCTTTGGATAGCCAGTTGCAGAACAACCAATGGAGACCTCAGATCCTTCAGTAAATGACTGGTTCTTGGGCGAGACAACAGCCTTGGGTGGTTCTGTTACATAAAATGAAACATAAATATGGCTTTTCAAACATTATCTTACTACCGGACATCTGTAGACAGGGAGTTTTTCCATGACTCCCCCCTCATCAACATTCTGAAGTGGTACAAATCCAGGAATAGCTTTATCATATTAGTAGCTCTGAGTCAGATCAGTATTCAAGCTAACTCAATAAATTCTCCTTATCGGCCAAAGAGCAAACAGTGCTGCATGATTTGTAGGTGTTGAGCCTGGGCTCTTACACGTATAAACATGTCCTCTAGCGTTGCAACATTGGCATTATCTGCTGGACCATCATCTTTAAAACTCCAACACATAAACACAACACAATGGGATTATTGCGAATTGTTTCTTGAGCTATTCTTTGCAACTTGAGATTCAGCTGAGAGTCCCCTCCACAATTAGTTGGCGCTAATGCCAAAAGAAACAAGTTTTTAGGGAAGAATTCTGCTTCCTAAATTCCAAATGGCTTTTCCATTGGGAACATACAATAAAGACCTCAGAGTATCAGCTTTCCACCATTTCTTTTCGCATTTCAGCAGATTGTTATCTTTTCCTTCCAAACAAGGACATTGGTATGGCGATATTGCAAAACCATTGGCACATAAATGCAAAGGCTTGCTTCTGGTGCTTTAATAGACTAGTTTTATGTACATGCTGCAGGAAAGATCGGTGTATCATAAAAAGAGCAAAGAACTGATAAGCAAAGTGATGGGCTATGCTGAATCAGCAAAGCTAATGGCTAAAATAAGCAAATTTAACAATGTTTAGGAAAGAATGGAAGTCTTTTTTGCACTATTTAGAAAATTGTTATAATATGATCGATTCGTGAGCAGGATTTGAACTGTGAACAACAGAAAGAATTAGAGATTATTTCACTATGGTTATTATAGAAAAGAGTGCAGCAAGGGGGTAGAATAAATAAAAAAATCACCATGGAAAATGGGATGGGAAGTCAATAAAACGAAAGAAAAAATTATTATGTATCGGAATTTTATGTGAAATTTGTGAAAATTAACAAAATGTGTTGTTGTTTTTTTAAAAAAGCTACAGTAAATGCGATTTGCATGCTGTGTAAAGCACAAAGCAGTTTTAAATTGCTCTACAAATGGTGAGAGGAAAGACATAACTGACAGACTAATCAAGTTGGACTGGAATCAAATCCAGAGAGTTTATATATTCCATGTATATGGCAGAACTGTTTTGAGCTGTTTTGCCATGTGGAAAGCTGCCGGGGCTATTTTTCAAACATTTTAAATGTTGCCAAAACAGACTGGAGGATTCTTTAAAAGCTTTGCAGGTTTGAAGAAGATCTACTCTTCTGTTGACCTTAGGAAACTGAGATTGGCTCAAATGGGAGGACACACTGTGCCTGAAAAGCACCACTTCTGACAATACCCTGTTATTCTATTACGTAGTGAAGGAGGTACTCAGAAATAATGGATTAAGAAACACATTTTGCGCCTTATAGGGGTTTGTCCCGTGGTAAGTCAACAAAGCATGCTGCAAGATGACATCTGGCAGCAATTACCAGCTTTGTTTTCTGTCCCAGCAGTAGCCAGTGACACAACAAGGACAAAGACTCAATGGGGATGTTTTTCTCTCATGGAAAGTTTGCTTTCTTCATGAGGGGTGGAAAACGCCTCACATTCCACGAACAACATTGCCACCTTTTCCCAAATGCCCAACGTGCCTCTGGGGTAATCTTTCACCCGAAATATTTTGATTTTGGGGGGTTTACACACAAACACAAAGAGAGAGTAAAAAGGGCCTCCATTTTGTTCTTGATGATCCTGGAGAGGGAGATAGTGGAACCAAAGTTATAGCTGCCCTGTGCTTTCCCCCTTGAAGCAAACTTGCCTTGCCAAAGTTAAAAAAAGACATTTGGGCTTTTAGTACCTCAGAAACAAAAAGCAAACAGGAAAGGTGTGGGGTTCTGTTTGCATGAAGTAGCACTCATGTCGTAATTTGAAAGTTCTCAAAGGGTAAATCGACAGTCTCAAATGGCCATTGCTATTGCCTCACAGAAAGTGCTTCCCACAAGGATAAGCGCCATGTAGTTCCTGCTTTCAGAAAAGGTAAAGGACCCCTGGACGGTTAAGTCCAGTCAAAGCTGACTATGGGGCTGCGGCGCTCATCTCACTTTCAGGCCGAGGGAGCCAGAGTTTGTCCACAGACAGCTTTCCAGGAAATGTGGCCAGCAGGACTAAACTGCTTCTGGTGCAACGGGACACCGTGGCAGAAACCAGAGAGCATGGGAATGCCGTTCGCCTTCCCGCCGCAGCGGTACCTATTTATCTACTTGCACTGGCGTGCTTTTGAACTGCTAGGTTCAAACCGGATTCGAACCGCTGACCTCCTAATTGGCTAGCCCAAGAGGCTCAGTGGTTTAGACCACAGCGCCACCTGCCTCTGGTATCATCTGAGCAGGCCTCATTTGGAAGGATTTGCCCAAAGTTGACTAAAATATAGCTTTTGTTGTTTGTAATTGTGGGGGAAAATCATAGCTTATTAAAGGAACATAAATTGTGGCATTTACTCAATATGCAGGTGCAAATGTTTTCTGCACAAATTCTACCTCCTCTGAATAAGTGTTTTCTGGCTCTGGGTGCTTGGGTATTGTCAAGCACATATCATCTGACACAAATATTATCTATATTATTCTAAACCCACCACCCCATTACATTTGAGATCTTGTTGGGGTATAAAACACCCCCCAAAAAATGTTACTGTTATTTTTTCCCCGAATTTTGGATGAAGGTTAAGCACACTCTATGTACAACTTGAGAATGGAATGTACCCATTTGGAGCATCAGGTCCACCCTGATAAAAATGAAATTGTTTTGGAGCAGAACTTTGGCATAGACTAACGGTTCTGATATCTTGTGAGGCCTTGAGATATGTGATTAGTAAAAGTTATTTATCATCCATTTTGTTCCCTGAAAACCGATAGTTAAAACTGAAATCCATGATACATTTAGCACTAGGATTGCATATAGTACAAGAACTGCAAGAAGATCAACACAGAATTTTCATTTTGATTCGTGTGGTTTTTTTAAATTCCACCGCTTGCTTGAAGGAGATCCAAAAGGGGAGAATTAGGCAGATACAATACATTCCCTCCTTATTTATTTCTGCTTTGTTCCTGGAATGGAACCTTGTTGAACCAATTCCTAGGAAAAACGGGTATTTACATAAACACATGCAGTACATTTTCCAACGCAAAAACGTTGTCTGGCACATATTACCTTGGATCATACTTCATCAATATGTACTGGATTTTCTGTAGCTCAGTGTTAAGTGTTTTGTTGCAATATTCAAGCTTCATTCGTTAGCAGAAGCAAGGCAAACACATTTAGAAAGATTCCAGGCGCAGTACAGTTAAAGCAGAATTTACAGTCAGGAGTTCAAGTGAGGTCTAATTGCATGTTACACTCTGTTCAGTTTAATAATGCTTAACCACACTAAGGGCTGGAATCTTATGTATGCTTATCTCACTGAACTCAGTGGGACTCGCTTCTGAATACATAGCATTGCACTGTAAGTTCCATTAAAGGTGAAGTCAGCACTGGGATAAAGAGAGGAGGGATGTGGCAGCAAGGTCAGCATGGTGCAAAGGCGACAGCCGCACCAAATTGGCTCCACCAGCGTGTTTGCACTGCGTCAGCCTCGCTGCTGTGCCCCTCCTGCTCTTTTTCCCGCTATTTAAGATCATTTGTTGTGATTTCCTATCTTACAACTATAATAATAATTTATTATTTATACCCCGCCCTTCTGGCTGGGCTTCCCCAGCCACTCTGGGGGGCTTCCAACAAAATATTAAAATCCAGTAATGCATCAAACATTAAAAGTTTCCCTAAACAGGCCTGCCTTCAGATGTCTTCTAAAAGTTTGGTAGTTGTTTATTTCTTTGACATCTGGTGGGAGGGCGTTCCACAGGGCGGGTGCCACTACCGAGAAGGCCCTCTGCCTGGTTTCCTGTAACTTGCACACTTTTCATGTCATCACCAGACAAAATGTACCCTTCATGAAGTAATGGGGTTTTATGATTTTGCATATGCAGCACAGAAATCCATTTGGTTACAGATCCCACTAGACCAGTGGTTTTCAACCTGGGGTGCCTTGAATGATGGTCAGGAGTGCTGCAGGAGAGAACCAGTGTGGTTAAGAGCGATAGACCTATAATCTGGTGAACCGGGTTCGCGTCCCCGCTCCTCCACATGCAGCTGCTGGGTGACCTTGGGCCAGGCACGCTTCTTTGAAGTCTCTCAGCCCCACTCACCTCACAGAGTGTTTGTTGTGGGGGAGGAAGGGAAAGGAGAATGTTAGCTGCTTTGAGAATCCTTAGGTAAAGGTAAAGGGACCCCTGACCATTAGGTCCAGTTGTGACCGAATCTGGGGTTGTGGCGCTCATCTTGCTTTATTGGCCGAGGGAGCCAGCGTACAGCTTCCGGGTCATGTGGCCAGCATGACTAAGCTGCTTCTGGCGAACCAGAGCAGTGCACGGAAATGCCATTTACCTTCCCGCCGGAGCGGTACCTATTTATCTACTTGCACTTTGATGTGATTTGGAACTGCTAGCTTGGTAGGAGCAGGGACCGAGCATTGGGAGCTCACCCCATCGCGGGGGTTCGAACTGCCGACCTTCTGATCGGCAAGTCCTAGGCTCTGTGGTTTAACCCACAGCGCCACCCGCGTCCCTCTGAGACTCCTTAAGGTAGTGATAAAGTGGGATATCAAATCCAAACTCTTCTTCTTCTTCTTCTTCCCGGCCTCTGTCCCTCTTTCCTTCCCTCTCTCGTCTCTGCCTCCCAAGAGCCTGCACAGCTGTTTGTTACAGCAGCCCTGGCTATAGGCTCCCCAGGCGAATGGTGCCTCTGGGGCTGGCCAGGGAGTGCTTCCCAGGCCCCTGTGGGGCAATGTGAGAAGGCACCTCTCTGTGGGGCAGAGTGGCAGCTCAGAAACTGGGGCAGAAGCTACGGCTGCCCAGAGGACTCCCAAGGAGAGAGGAGAGAAGAGGGGGCTGAGTGAACACTTCAGGAGGGAGGGTGTTTGAAAAAGGCCAAGAGGCTGCCAGCTCTGCAGACAAGGATGACATAACTGGGCTCCTGAGCCCCGCAGGGGTGCCGTAGAAAGAACTGTGATAGGAATGTTATGCTCTTAGATATATGGTAATGTTCATAAGTGTACCAACCAAGCACGTATATAGATCAACACAGGAAGACCGACCTGGATCCATTTTCATCCCTAAACTGAGCAAATGTCTTCTCTGCAAGGTCAAAGTGGGAAACCTCCCATTGTCTCTTTCCTCACAAATCCTGTCTTAAGGGCACATTTAAGATATGAATAGGGTGTGAGCCTGTGACCTGGCCCAGGAACTAAGTATTTATCACTACAAAAGAATGGCCAGGCTCCCCAGGAAATCCAATCAAGTAACCTGCCAGACAGGAGATAAACAACGATAGGAGAAAAACAACATTCAAAATTTCTGTTTTAGACCGCCTTTTCTGTGATGTATGTATGATGTTTCTGGGGGTGGTCTTGATCTACAGGGTGGCAATTTCAAAAGTCTTTATAAGGCATTGCGCGCCATTTTTCTGGGTTCCTCCTACTCTCCTGCGTGTGAGGGGAGCACCCTGTTGCAACAGATCAATAAAGATCAAGCTTACTAGCTGCTTTGCTTCTCAATATTCTCTGGTTGGCCTCTGTTATTTTCTCCTACCAATAGGGAACCTAATGTAAGGACTCTATATGGGCTCTTGGATACCCCATAAGGGAAAAGGGCGATTTTTGTTTACAACAGAATGTAGTTGGTCAAGGGAGCCCTGGACTCAAAAAGGTTGAAAACATCTGCACTAGACACTTAGCGTACACAACTGGCCAGAGATGTAGGTGCTCATGAAGCATAATTATGTATGGCCTGAAATAATAGCAGGATGGCTGGTGTCCCTCCATCCCTCTCTCCAAATGACACCCACAACTAGCAGTTTTAACAGTGGGTATATATTTTGTTTAGGTTTTTTCCTTGCTCTTTCGCATAGGTAAGTAATTGATCCCAGAAGAGAATGTTTACTAGAAGGATTAGAAATACCCCTTCGTCTTTGCCTCTTCCTCCGCAATCCCGCATTTCCTGTGGAAGAGGCAAACTTCAAAAAGGCACTTAATGATCACCATTGAAGCCTGCTGTGAACAATAATTAGCAACCACAGGGCCTCCAGACATCTTTGTAGATCCACTAATTTAGGAGTGGGTTTGTATTTCAGGATAGCAGCTTTTAAATGAGTAAGGACTGCTCTGAGAGCATTTCCTGTTCCTATAAAGGAGGAGAACACGAAAGGAAAGGAAAATGCAGGTATTGAACAAAAAGCTGTAAAGTAGGCAGTCTTGGCAAAATATTCGCTTCTCCCCTGACGAACTCCCTTTCAGTTAATAAGAAGGGCTCTGCTGTCAAGCTCGTCCCTTTTCATAGCCAAATATTATTCTTTTAAAATTCCTTTCAAGCTTCCCACTGAAAAAGGCAGCTGTGTCCTATTTTGATTTCTGAGCCTTTTCATTTTGTTAAAACAAAACTGATAAAAGCAGACAACTTCTTGGAGCAAGGGCAGAATGCATGCGCGGTAAATGGGGGGGACGGACAGAACTGAATTACAAAGATTGTCCTACGGTCCATCATATTTTTAAAAGCTACCCCCAATGAATCCTACATAATCACATCAAGAGAATGGAAGGCAGTGAATGTGAGCCTCCATTTTACAGAATCATAGAATTATAGAGTTTGAAAAGACTTACAGGGTCATCTGGTCCCAACCCCTTGCAATGCAGGAATCACAACTACTTTATATTTTTAAAAGAGGAGGCTATGAATGTCTATACTTTGAATATCGCCATCAGCGCTTGGGGGAAAAGTAGAAAGATAGAATATACGTAAGATTTTTTAAATCGCACATATAAGTTGGAGGAATGCAGAAAAACACTATCTGAGCTTATCAAATCACACAAAAAGCCGCAGTGCTGCGGAGGCAGAAAAGACATCAAAATAAAGTGGGGAAATAATAATTATTATTATTAATTTGATTTATATACCACTCTTTATCAAAAGATCTCAGGGCATTAGAAACACATTGCAAAACATCAATAATAAAAAACATAATAATAAAAATACAAATACTGACAGACAGTCAAGTAATAAAATAGTTAATAACAGCGTTCTTCCCTACACTTTCACAGGCCACAGATTATTTAATAGCCATAAGGTAAAGGTAAAGGGACCCCTGACCATTAGGTCCAGTCGTGGCCGACTCTGGGGTTGCGGCGCTC
The DNA here is from genome assembly GCF_965112155.1 of Podarcis liolepis. Classification (NCBI taxonomy): domain Eukaryota; kingdom Metazoa; phylum Chordata; class Lepidosauria; order Squamata; family Lacertidae; genus Podarcis; species Podarcis liolepis. The sequence goes on along the minus strand of NC_139559.1, from coordinate 89,809,769 downwards.
ATCTCGCTTTACTGGTCGAGGGAGCCAGTGTACAGCTTCCGGGTCATGTGGCCAGCATGACTAAACCAGAGCAGCACACGGAAACACCGTTTACCTTGCTAGGTTGGCAGGAGCAGGGACTGAGCAACGGGAGCTCACCCCATCACAGGGATTTGAACCGCCGACCTTCTGATCGGCAAGTCCAAGAGGCTCAGTGGTTTAGACCACAGCGCCACCTGTGTCCTAATTAACAACCATAGGCCTGGGTAAAGAGGAATGTTTTTGCCTGGGGTCTAAAGGCATGTCATGATGGCACCAGGTGTGCCTCTCTGGGGAGAGCATTCCACAATCAGGAAAATATGTAGCATGTTGTCTTTTTTTTTTTTCCAAAAATGGGGGGAGAGGAGAACTGTTACCTTGCACTGTAAGGAAGACAGAAGCCACAGTGGAGCCACCTTCGTTGGAAGCCAAGCAACTGTACTCGCCGGCATCCGAGAGTTTGACCGCCTTGACTTCCAGTGAGAGGTTGCTCATCATTCGGACCCTGGAGGGCTCAAGCAGCTTGACGTCTCTGTTGTTTCTGTGCCAAGTGAGATTGTAGCGCACTGTGCTCACGGTTAAGCATGTCAACACGGCTCGATTGCCAGGAGTGACGGTGACGTTATTAGGAACCTGTACGATAGGTGGAGGTTCTGCAGAGAGTAAAACAAGAATAGGGAATTTTTTCCACAAGTTCAATACACCAGGAAAGAGAAGGCAAAGCAGTGATTAGCATACTTTCCCGTGTATAAGATTAGGGGTTTTTTTACTTTAAAATAATGTTAAAAGGGGGGGAGTCTTATATACGGGGGCAATCTCCCCCCATTTTCTTAATTTTGAGTCCCCCAATATAGGGGGTGTCTTATACGTGGGGGCGTGTTATACACAGAAAAATACGGTAATTACTTGTTCAGGGGGAAACAGGATTATGTTTCATCCCAACATGTTCATGTGGCTGGGGAAACCCAGCCAGATGGGTGGGTAATAAATTATTACCCTGTTCAGGGGTAATAAATTATTAGCCCTGTTCAGGGAAGTTTTTAATGTATGATATTTTAGTGTTTTTTGGTTTCTAGGGAAGCCGCCCAGAGTGGCTGGGGAAACCCAGCCAGATGGGCGGGGTACAAATAATAAATTATTATTATTATTATTATTATTATTATTATTATTATTATTAGTGGTGCAGTTCTTAAGGATGGATTACAAAGGAGACTAAGCATGCCATGGAACAGGGCTCCACGCAAATGGATCCAGCGAGAGTATAATTGTCTGAGAACAGATCTTCATTTTGTTGGTAATCCACATGGAATAAAAACCAAGCCCTTGTGCAGAAAAGGATTTTTGCAAGTGTTTCTCTTATTTGTTATTCCCTTGAAAGGGAAAACATGTTTCTTGCCATGCATCTTTAAAAATGTCAGAATATGAGCTCCACATCCCCACATCCTGGATTTAATGATGGATGAAGGTTTCATATCTTACATTTTTAGTACTATTCCTCTACTGATGTTGGAGGAAGGAGGGTTGGGGGAAGACAACAACTAATTCTTCTCATTCCCAACCCTCAAATTAGGAATGTTAGAAAAACTCTTAACATGCTGTGCAAATAAAACAGCATTTCCCTTACAAAATATGCGCTTTATCAATGGGCATACATTATTTTGAGACCAGAGCCAGCATTCTTGACACAGTTTTATATTTCCTCAGAGCACGATTTGGAAATCATTTTCAACTACCCTTTACATTTTTATGAATAGCACAGACTAACAGCTGGTTTACTTCCAGGCAAATCTTCCTCACACTCAGAGCACGCTGCCATAGGTAGTAAAAGTACATGAGTTAACATATGACATTTTCAGCTTTAATATTGCAAGGGTTGGGGAATAAATGCTTCAAATGTTTGTTGTTTCTGCCATGGAAGAATGTTGACCGGATTTCAGCCATTTCATATAATTAAGGGCAAGAATAATTTCTGATCCACTGTGTCAGAGAGTGTAATAAAATGTAAAATGTAAGTTGGGAAGAAAGATTATCCTGGGAGAGTGGCAAGAGTATATATCTAGCTCTTGGTTTCTAGTTTTAGTTATGAAAACAAAAAAAATCTGTAAAAATTTTATTATTTCACATTCATTCTTTCTTATGAGTTGCCTTTAGAAAGATTTACAGTTCCTAAAACTAAACAGACCCTGTAAGGACACAGGAATATTCATGCCAGCACTGATTTACAAGTCCACATTTATCTTTGCATAACAGAGTTCCTTTGACTCTGAATTCTTCTGAGACATTTATAGACATTTCGACCATATGGTAAAACTCCCGTTGAACAATATTGAGCTGACCTTGCCTCTTTGACTATTATATTTGGAGTCAATGTGTGTTTTTTTAACTGTTAAACTTATTTTCTTTGTCGGTTGAGAAATTGTATATCATATAATGAAAGCCTCAATCCTATGGTTGCTTTCAGAACACCTCCTTATTTATTTGTTGTTGTTGTTTAGTCGTGTCCAACTCTTCATGACCCCATGGACCAGAGCACGCCAGGCACTCCTGTCTTCCACTGCCTCCCGCAGTTTGGTCAAACTCATGCTGGCAGCTTCGAGAACACTGTCCAACCATCTCGTCCTCTGTCGTCCCCTTCTCCTTGTGCCCTCCATCTTTCCCAACATCAGGGTCTTTTCCAGGGAATCTTCTCTTCTCATGAGGCGGCCAAAGTATTGGAGCCTCAGCTTCAGGATCTGTCGTTCCAGTGAGCATTCAGGGCTGATTTCCTTAAGAATGGATAGGTTTGATCTTCTTGCAGTCCATGGGACTCTCAAGAGTCTCCTCCAACACCATAATTCAAAAGCATCAATTCTTTGGTGATCAGCCTTCTTGATGGTCCAGCTCTCACTTCCATACATCACTACTGGGGAAACCACAGCTTTAACTATACGGACCTTTGTTGTCAAGGTGATGTCTCTGCTTTTTAAGATGCTGTCTAGACAGCATCCTTATTTATAGTGATATTCATTTAATGTATTTGGAATTATATGCAAGGGTAAAAAAATAGCCTTCATCGATATATGGTTCACTGAAGTGGTTAAACTTCTGAATGTTGACTGAGTGGATATTCCTGCAAACAATTACTGTACCTTCCAGCAAACAGGCAGGTTCTGGTTCTCAAACAGAGAAGTTACCATACCAAAGAAGTCGAGCAGGAGAACCAGATTTTAGTGAGCCAAGAAATGGTTTCTCAACCTATTTCCTGTCAATGAGTATAATGCATGTGGCAGGACAGGCACCCATTGATGTCACTCCTTACATGAAGATTTCAACTTCATCCCAGACAAGGATCCCGGTTAAGGTGGCCAAAGAAACAGCTGCTCTGGAGGAATTATCACATGTGATCTGAAACAGCCATCTAAAATAAGTATACCTTAGGTCCTCAACAACCGGTGTTCAGAAGCATAACGCCTCTGAACATATGGAGGGAAGTTCAGCTAACAGAGCTAATAGCTATTGTATTTGCAAGTTCCTGTGGGGGGTGAAGTTTTCATAACGATCAATTTATGTTGTGATCTGCAGAGATGCCCACCACCTAGGAGAGGCGATTGCTCAAGCAAAGGGAGGCAATAAATAAATAAATGTCAGCACCTTGGAGAGAGATTAAGGTGTGGGTTTCAGGACCACGGATAGTGCTCCTGCAGCAGAGAGGCTAAATGTAAATACAGTGGTACCTCGGATTAAGAACTTAATTCATTCTGGAGGTCCGTTCTTAACCTGAAACTGTTCTTAACCTGAAGCACCACTTTAGCTAATGGGGCCTCCTGCTGCCACCACGCCGCCGCTGCACAATTTCTGTTCTCATCCTGAAGCAAAGTTCTTAACCCGAGGTACTATTTCTGGGTTAGCGGAGTCTGTAACCTGAAGCGTCTGTAACCCGAGGTACCACTGTATTCCTGATAAGACCCCTTTTGAATCCCTCCTAAAAGAAGAAAGACTCCACAGTCTTATTCATAAGTAACAAAAAGTAGTTTTATGTAGTTTTAAGAACAGCTCCCTTTATGAACGATTTGGTTTATGAACTCCGCAAAACCAGAAGTAGTGTCCCAGTTTGCGAACTTTACCTCGGTCTAATGAATGGAAGCTGAACAGTGGAAGGGCACCGGCGGCAGAAAGCCTCATTGGGGAAAGCGCGCCTTGGTTTAAGAACGGTTTCAGTTTAAGAACGGACTTCCGGTATGGATTAAGTTTGTAAACCAAGGTACCACTGTGTATGTGTGTGTGTGTGTATATATATATTAGCAGGATCCTGAAGGAACTGGCTGAGTTTTATATCAGGGGGTGGGAATTAATTAGCTGGAGACCTCCCCCCACAGTTCTGCCTCCTGGCCTGATCCAGCAGGGATCTCCTTGTGTTCTTATGATTCGCCTAATTCTATTTTTCAAAGGCTGTCTAAGACAGTGGCCATGGCTGCATCCCGCAGTAGTGAATTTCATTAAGTTAATTACGCAGTCGTCCAAGCAGTCCTTTATCTTTTGTTGGGTTGCATATTCGCTACACAACCTGGAATTCATTAAAATGTCATCAGGTTTGTTTTGCAGAATCAAATCTCCACAAATTGGGAGTGAAATGGATCCCTCTGGAAATGAGATAGTAAACGTCACTAACCTGACACGTCTAGAAATGTCTGTGCACGGCCAGTTCCTGCACTGCTGCTGGCAATACATTCGTAGTAACCTTCATCCGGCAGAGACACCTTAGCGATCTCCCAGTTCACATTAGCAGAGTCTCTGTAATAAATAAATAAATAAATAAATAATAATAATAATAATAATAATAATAATAATAATAATAATAAACACTGGGATTCACCTAATAAGCCCTGTCAGTGGAAGCCCAGTGTAGGGTCTTCCACGCAGACAATGGGACTTCCCCTCCTCCTCTCTCCTCCCCCTTGAAATATTATTTGCAAGGTTGGGAGAATCCCAGATCAGCACAGAGGGAGATGAGTGGGTGTCAAGAATGTGGCCCCCCCAGAGCACAGAGGAAGAGTTAGACTCAGAAATTGAACTAAGTGACCGAGGGACCGACTCTGCAGATGAGAGCTGACTGACAGAGTCAATAAAGGACAGTTCAACCCCCCTTTCTGGGAAAGACTCAGTTAGATCTCAAGGAGAGGAAGAGTTGGAAGGCAGCCAGAGAGTTGCTAGACAATCAGTAGATAAGCAGAGGTCTCGGTTCCCATTCTAGGTGACTAGATAAGATCAGAGGGCAATGGAAGGGAAAGAGGGGAAAGGTGGGAGTTTGGCATCCTTCCTGCTGCGGGAGGGTGAAGATTCAGACTGACCAACTATCATAAATGCAAACAGGCAAGAAGCCGTGCTCTAGATATGTTTTTTTGTAAATAAACGTACATAAAACTGCCAGAGAGTCATTACTTCTTATCGGGGTTGGCTTGCCTGCCAGAGATCATTACAGTGGGGATGGTTCTGTCTGGCAAACTGGCATTCTTGTTCATCAAGCAAAATATAGAATTCCATCCCGTATAAATGATTTCCAATGAGAGATAAAGAAGTTAGGCTGTAGTTTATAAACCTCCATCCCTTCCCCACTGCAGTTACAATGTTGAGCTGTGGCTGTGGGTATCTGTACCCTAAACTAGTCCAGGAGGAACTGGAGACTGAAGCCAGAGAACAACAGGAGAAGCTACTGCTCTATAGACCAGGTACAAGTAGAGTTTCTGCACTATAGACCAAATCCTGGTATTTATACTCAAGGCTTATGACAGCCCAGTGGCTCCATCCTGTTTGCCAGTTCTACATGACGTATTTTTAATCTTTGTTGGAAGCCGCCCAGAGTGCCTGGGGAAACCCAGCCAGATGGGTGGGATACAAATAATAAATTATTGTATAGGTAAAGGTACCCCTGACCATTAGGTCCAGTCGTGACTGACTCTGGGGTTGTGCGCTCATCTCACTCTATAGGCCGAGGGAGCTGGCATTTGTCCGCAGACAGCTTCCGGGTCATGTGGCCAGCATGACTAAGCTGCTTCTGGTGAACCAAAGCAGCACACGGAAACGCCGTTTACCTTCCCGCTGGAGTGGTACCTATTTATCTACTTGCACTGGTATGCTTTCAAGGTTGGCAGGAGCAGGGACCAAGAAACAGGAGCTCACACCATTGCGGGGATTCAAACTGCCGACCTTCTGATCGGCAAGTCCTAGGCTCTGTGGTTTAACCCACAGCGCCACCCGCTTCCCAAATTATTATATATTCTAATATTATTATTACACTACCAATATTTCTCCAAATTGGGTTCCCAGCTGTTGTTGGACTGTAACTCCCATAATCCCAGACCACTGGGTTCTGCTAGCTGGGGGTGGTGGGAGTTGTAGGCTAGCAACAGCTGGGGACCCATGTTTGAGAAACACTGCACCTCTGTAGCCAACTGATGGGGAAAAAAGGTTGGATTGGGAAGCGGAGCAAGGCCAGCTGGGGACCCGAACTCTTAGCTTCCAGGTTTTTTTTTTAAAAAAAAGCATCAAAAGATATAAGTCAAAATCTGAATGCCCATGCCCCAAAATTTCTGTGAATAATCAGTTTCTGCCAATAAATTGTATGCACGCTCTCATGCATGGTCCCCAATCCACATACATGAGGAAATCCTGAAGGCATCCCTGAACCATAGTCCTAAGCTTCCACCCACAGTTAAACCCCTGTCACAAAAATGACCCATGCACAGAGAGAGAAATGCAAAGTTTCCTTCACAGAATAAAACAGTTTGGGTTACAATGCAACGAAGTGAGGAAAACCAAATTAAAGAAACGATGATGGCATTACAATGCACTCAGTTTGCAGCACGGGTAATATATAATTATAGCGATACAAAGTGTGATCATCGGATGCTGTGCTAATCATTTGCACTAAAACGCTGGTTAGAAGAGTTTGGATTTGATATCCCGCTTTATCACTACTTGAAGGAGTCTCAAAGCAGCTAACATTCTCCTTTCCCTTCCTCCCCCACAACAAACACTCTGTGAGGTGAGTGGGGCTGAGAGACTTCAGAGAAGTGTGACTCACCCAAGGTCACCCAGCAGCTGCGTGTGGAGGAGCGGGGATGCGAACCCGGTTCACCAGATTACGAGTCTACCGCTCTTAACCACTACAACACACTGGCACACTGGTTAGCTGTTATGCATGGCATTTATTCTGCTCCAGCTGAAAACTTTTTGAAGTTTTCAATGTACAGTGGCACCTCGGTTTAAGAACAGCCCTGTTTACGAACGATTCGGTTTACAAGCTCCGCAAAACTGGAACTAGTGTCCTGGTTTGCAAACTTTACCCCGGTCTAAGAACGGAATCCGAACGGTGGAAGGGCACCAGTGGTGGGAGGCCCCATTAGGAAAAGTGTGTCTCGGTTTAAGAATGATTTCAGTTTAAGAACAGACTTCCGGAAAGGATTAAGTTCGTAAACTGAGGTACCACTGCAGTGTTACGGCTACATTGATGCTAGCTGAGAAGCCATTGCCAAAATTTGAAGACATCATTTAAATATTATCAAGCAAACCCGCTTCGGGGCACTGCGAAAGTAAATCTCAGTCATGCTAAATTTAATATCCAGCACAACATTACATGGTTACTACAGTATATCTAACCGCTGCCCACAGTATTTTATACGTGTTATAAACTTTGTAAAGGGCTCACTGTGCCCACACTATTAAAATGTTATGTCTGCCTTCATCCTAAATCAAGGGAGACTAGTATACTATGGAACTTGATCAATCCTTTTAAAACGCATACGTAACTGCAAGCTCTCCATGCAACAGGAGAAAAGCCAATGTAAATCTCATTACTTAAGATGCAGCTCTTAGTCAGTAACCCTTGGCTTGAAGATTATTTTGTGAAAGCATCAACATATTCTGCTCTGTTCCACAGTCATGTAACAAGATATGGGGGAAATTAAGAGAAAAAACAAGCAATTTGGTCATTAAAGTTTGAGACCCGAATTACTGAACTGCTGAAGTATGTGCTTGCAATGACTTAATGGAACTTCATGAAAAAGATTATGTGATAAAACTGACAGCAGTTTACAGGACAGCATTACAGGAACGCAGCCTGCTAATTGATTAATTATATAGGGTGGAATTCTATGTCACACTATTACAAATGTTCCCTCTGCACAAGCATGTCAGCTTGCCAAACAGAATGATGCCCTCAAAAGAATGTGGGCCACACACTTTCTACATTTTGGAAGTAGAAAAAACTACTACACAAACAGGTTTTCATTCCTGCTATTCTTCTGTTTGGTTGCCCTCCTCTGCACATGTTCCAGCTTGTCAATATCCTTCTTAAATTGTGGTGCCCAGAACTGGACACAGTACTGCAGGTGTGGTCTGACCAAGGCAGAATCAAGTGGTACTATTACATTTCTTCATCTGGACACTAGATTTCTGTTGATGCAGCCCAGAATAGAATTAGCTTTTTTTTGCTGCTACATCACACTGCTGACTCATATTCAGCTTGTGGTCTACTAAGACCCCTAGATCCTTTTCGCATGTACTACTGGCAACCAAGGCACCCCCCATCTTGTGTTTGTGCAGCTTGTTATTATTGCTGCCTAAGTTGGTGCTGTGGGTTAAACCACAGAGCCTAGGACTTGCCGATCAGAAGGTCGGCAGTTCGAATCCCCGCGACGGGGTGAGCTCCCGTTGTTCGGTCCCTGCTCCTGCCAACCTAGCAGTTCGAAAGCACGTCAAAGTGCAAGTAGATAAATAGGTACCGCTCCAGCGGGAAGGTAAACGGCGTTTCCGTGCACTGCTATGGTTCGCCAGAAGCGGCTTAGTCATGCTGGCCACATGACCCGGAAGCTGTACACCGGCTCCCTCGGTCAATAAAGCCAGATGAGCGCCGCAACCCCAGAGTCGGTCACGACTGGACCTAATGGTCAGGGGTCCCTTTACCTTTTAAGTTATAGAATCTTATGTTTGTCCCTACTGAAATTCAATCATCACCCTATTGAAATTTCAATCACCATCACCACCATCACTGTTACTCAAAGCACACACTAGCTTTTAAAGAAATATATTACCCCACATGTTTTCAAAATGTCTAGCTGTAGGGTCCCTCTGTGTCAACTTTTAAATGCCTGCTGAAAATCCTTCTGCTCCAACAAGTGTATACACCCCCCCCCCTCAGTGGTCTATTGATGTTTGGTTTTAATTTCACTCTGCTTTTAATTTGTTTATAACTTTTAGGATTTCATGTTTGGATTTATGTTTTTATATTGTTGTAAAACCACTGTGATATATCTTTATAACAGAGCGGTGTATAAATATTTTATTATTATTATAATTTATTTGGATGAAACCCTGTTGTACAACAAAATTGAGAAATGACTACTTACTTGAAAAACCGTTCCATTCCCAGCTTGATCCCATTTCTGCTAAAATACACAGTAAATGGTATGAGGCTGGCTACATGGCAAGGAATGTGACCTGGCTGCAGGTAATATCCTGGGGTTTTCTTGGGCATGCTTACTCTGGGAGCATCTAGAACAAAAGCAAAAAAAAATTACAATTCTTGCAAATCTAACAGACAACAGCAGATCATGGGGGTTGGGGGTTGGGGCAGAACACAGAAGGATGGGGATGAGGTGGAAAGAGGTGCTGGTGAGGCTGGGGGAATTGTGGGTAATCACCAGTGACCCTGCAACTATGTCCACAAATGTGAGGTGCTCTCACGTGTTGAGAGCACTGCTACACCCCACCCTAAAATGACTGCTAAAACAGCACTTTTGTGTGTCATGGGGACTAGGTGTGTGGACGGGCATTGGACAACCTCGCCCCACCCAAATCATCCCCTAAATAGAGAAAGATGATTCAAATAGCGAACAAAACTTTTAAATATATATATATATATATAATTACCAGGAATAATGTTAGAAAACGAAACACTTGAGACTCTCTGGAAAAGGTAATCGTCTTTGTCATAACCAGTAATTTTAAGAAAAAAGGCTTCGTTCGGTGGAATAAACTCAGAAATGTTCCAGATTCCATAAGGTTTCCTGTCAGGGAAATATTTCACCGGAACGGTCTTCAGAAGTTCTCCAGTGATGCTTAGCAATTCTAGTCGGTCCACTCTAGCAGGAATATGGATCCCGGTAGTATTTAGCAGAATGTAGGTAGGTATCCCTATGGACAAAATGCAAATACAAACATTCCAATATCGTTCGCATTTACTCAGTTGTGTTGATTTTTTGAAGGGGATTTATTGGCCGCCCTTCACTAGATCCCAGGGCAGCGTATAGCAGCTAGAGAGCAAATACCTTGGCTACATACAAAATACAATCAGAAACAGCATAACAACCTTTGGGGGAAAAACAGGGACCAAGCACATATTAGCAGAAGTCAGCATCATTTAGGCGCTGAGGGTTTTACACAAGTGGGGGAGAGGCAGGGAGGATATTGTTTAATTATCCCTTAGACAGGAGACGACTCCGAAAAGGTAAATAGGATTCAAATGTGAACTACTAACCTTGCACTGGTCTGCTGGAAGTCATTTTGAAATCTAATGTTGGACTTCTAGAAAACCCAGCCCGGAAGTCAATAGTACTGAGACCGGTGATACGAACAGAATGCCGCCCGCTACTTGATGTCTGAGAAAATATTGCAAAACATTTCATTGTGATCAGCATGCGAAGTTTTTCAGTCCCCAAGAGCTGGTATTCGTTGAATCTGTTTAGTGTTAGGGCTGCGATCCTACTGTGCAATCAATGTCTCCGTGAAATAATGGAGACAATTTCTGTGTTAACAAGGTGAGCGCAGGACTGCAAGAAACATACACGAAAAATAAAAGACTAAAGACTATTGAGAATTCAAAGTGTGGTGGTTATCAGGGCCTGACCAGCAGGTCTTTAACATGATGCTACTTATGGTAATGAACACGCACAGAGAGAGACAGAGACAGAGACAGAGACAGAGACAGAGACAGAGAGAGAGAGAGAGAGAGAGAGAGAGAGAGAGAGAGAGAGAGAGAGCTGTGACCATGAAGTACTGTATTTTTTGCTCTATAAGACTCACTTTTTCCCTCCTAAAAAGTAAGGGGAAATGTGTGTGCGTCTCATGGAGCAAATGCAGGCTGCGCAGCTATCCCAGAAGCCAGAACAGCAGGAGGGATTGCTGCTTTCACTGCGCAGCGATCCCTCTTGCTGTTCTAGCTTCTGAGATTCAGAATATATTTTTTTTTCTTGTTTTCCTCCTCCAAAAACTAGGTGTGTCTTGTGGTCTGGTGCGTCTTATAGAGCGAAAAATACAGTAGTTTTTCTGCTGCAGCCCAGTGACAGCAGCAAAACCACTTATCGTCTTCCCAAAATCAGCTTTTATTTGCAACGGCCAAAATGCAATGCCCCAGCCTATAGATTTATGAAATCTATAGATTTTATAGTTCTATACATATCATAGGCTCATAGCTTGGTTATTTGTTTTGTTTTTAGATCTACAGGCCGGGGGCACTGCATTTTGAGTAATAAGATGGTGGTCTCACACTGTAGATGGGAGCAAAGATTGGCTCCCATTCAAAAGGAGCTGCCCAGGGGCTCAGTGAAAAGGATGGGCAGTGGTGACATGGCTGTATCAGGCGGTGAGGGGCTAAGCTCCTAGTCCCTTCAGCCAGCGCCTGACCTGTTTGTGGGCAAAGTTTAAGCACACACGATACAATACGATACGATACGATACGATGTGATACGATACGATACGATACGATACGATAATCTTTATTGTCATTGTCCCATACAGAACAACAAAATTGAAAAAAAAATCTATAAGACATTCAAAACCAACAAGCCTGCTATCCCAGCTATCCCAACCTGGTTAGCCCCCTAAAAACTCTGATACCCCATTTTCAAATACAATATACTCCCATAGAGACTCCTTACACTGCATTTAAAACCAAAATCGCATTTGGATAGAAACTGTTTCTCAGGCGGCTAGTCCTAGTCTTTATAACCCAGTACCTTCTTCCAGAAGGCAGAAGCTGAAAGAGATCATCTCTGCAGCTTTCTTATGGCACCTGGAAGCATAGATTTGATCCAAGGTGGGAAGAGTGCACCCAATTATTCTCTCGACAGTCTTTACAACCCTGGATAGCATTGTTTTTTCCGTGGCCGTGCAGCTCCCAAACCACACACACACAGACCATAAGTTAATACACTCTCCACAGTACAATGGTAAAATGCCATCAACAGGTCCTTTGAGAGATTGTTTTTCCGGAGGATTCTCAGAAAATATAACCTCTGCTGTGCTCTCTTCACCAGGTCTTTGCTGTTTTCTCCCCAATTTCCCAATTTAGGTCATCTCTCAACTCCATTCCCAGAAATCGAAACACCGAGACCTGTTCCACGCACTTCCCCTCAATAATAAGTGGCTGAATATTCAGTTTACATTTCCTAAAGTCCACAATGATCTCTTTGGTTTTCTTTAAGTTAAGGAGTAAGTTGTTTTTCCTACACCACTCCCCCAACTGCTCAACTTCCTTCCTATAAGGGAGTAGGGGGAAAGTCACACGTCTTGGCCTGCCTCTCGCATCATGCTGAGGCAAACAAGACCTTAGCACATATATTGCAAGCTCCCAGGTGGGAGATCACAACCACTCCTCTCGCGTTGTTTTGCTGCTGAATTTTGTTTAGTCGTGTCCAACTCTTTGTGACCCCCTGGACCAGAGCACGCCAGGCACTCCTGTCTTCCACTGCCTCCCACAGCTTGGTCATACTCATGTTTGTAGCTTCGAGAACAGTGTCCAACCATCTCGTCCTCTGTCGTCCCCTTCTCCTTGGGCCCTCCATCTTTCCCAGCATCAGGGTCTTTTCCAGGGAGTCTTCTCTTCTCATGAGGTGGCCAAAGTATTGGAGCCTCAGCTTCAGGATCTGTCCTTCCAGTGAGCACTCAGGGCTGATTTCCTTCAGAATGGAGAGGTTTGATCTCCTTGCAGTCCATGGGACTCTCAAGAGTCTCCTCCAGCACCATAATTCAAATGCATCAATTCTTCGGCGATCAGCCTTCTTTATGGTCCAGCTCTCACTTCCATACATCACTACTGGGAAAACTATAGCATTTACTATACGGACCTTTGTTGGCAGGGTGATGTCTCTGCTTTTTAAGATGTTGTCTAGGTTTGCCATCGCCTTTCTCCCAAGGAGCAGGCGTCTTTTAATTTCGTGACTGCTGTCTCCATCTGCAGTGATCATGGAGCCCAAGAAAGTAAAATCTCTCACTGCCTCCATTTCTTCCCCTTCTATTTGCCAGGAGGTGATGGGACCAGTGGCCATGATCTTGGTTTTTTTGATGTTGCGCTTCAGACCATATTTTGCGCTCTCCTCTTTCACCCTCATTAAAAGGTTCTTTAATTCCTCCTCACTTTCTGCCATCAAGGTTGTGTCATCTGCATATCTGAGGTTGTTGATATTTCTTCCGGCAATCTTAATTCCGGTTTGGGGTTATGCTGAACTAAACCATGGCTTGGCTTAGCAAAGCTTGGTTGACCATGTGTGGCTAGTCTGGAGAGAGCGGAACCACAAGGCTGGGTTCGTACAGCACTTGAAACGGAGCCACAGCTCAGCTCAGCATAGCTCAGCAGCAAAACAAACACAGAGGTGCAGAACAGACACAATCTCCGTCCAAGGAGCCGGATTACTTGCACACTCATGCTAAGTCATGGTTTGGCTTAGCAAGACTTATAAACCAGGCCATCCACTAACTGCAAGAGAAGGACTCCTGGCTATACTGGGATTAATTTTGAAGCCTCAAATCCCGATCTAGTCCTAACATGTGGAAGAAGCCCTGATCACTGCATTATTAAATCACATCAAGTTAGAAAAAGAAATTAATATGTTCAGTTGTTTCGTCTAGCAAAAACGATGCTCAGCAAATATGAAAAGAAACAGTTGTTTTCCATAAAACTACTGCTTAGGCAATTCACTCCCTCTAGGCACCCTGACAAATCAGTCTGTCTTTATTGGAAAGGCCATATTTATTTCTATTGCTTAGCCTTTCACCTCTGTAAAATCACCACCCAGAGGGTTTTCTGGCATAGGCCAGCTGCTGTCGAGATCAATGGATTAAAGAACATTATTTCTTTTATTTTCTTTTTTTTAAGAGAGGGCCAAAAAGACTCCTGTTATCATGTGATAATTAGCTGTTAAGTGTTAGTTGGGCAAAGGCAGCAGTGACAACAGATCCCTTTTTGCAGTTTTATACAACATCTGCATAGGAAATTTATAATGGGATTAAACGTTTTAAGTAAATTTCCTTTTCTTCTTCATCAGTTGATTTCAGAGCTTTAATGCAAACTTAACAGGGGAATTAACGTGCTCTGTGTAATTGCTGGGATCCCAAAGAACTACAGAAGTTTTTCCACATGCCTGGTAGGGTGGGGTGTGTGGGGACTTTTAACCTTCATTTTCTAAAAGCCACTTTTGAAACAGGGAGTCCTCTCAAAAGCAGTTTGTGATACAAAGCTGAGGAGGGGAAGTATGGTCGGCAGTTTGAGTGGCAATATTGAAAACTCACTAGGCGTTCCCAAGTGCTTGAATCCTGGCCAATACTCCTATGTTACAAACTTAAGCATCTCTAGTACAGGGTAGCAGTAGGAGATAGAAATTAGCAGAATCTTTGAGATGGTAAACGAAACTGTGCTACCTAAAATGGGAGACCTCATATTAAATGCAGCTCTAATCATGGTTTTCTTGGGCAGGGATACTAGAGTGGCTTGCCGGTTCCTGCTCCAGGTGTTGGAGGAGACTCTTGAGAGTCCCATGGACTGCAAGAAGATCAGACCTCTCCATTCTTAAGGAAATCAGCCCTGAGTGCTCACTGGAAGGACAGATCCTGAAGCTGAGGCTCCAATACTTTGGCCACCTCATGAGAAGAGAAGACTCCCTGGAAAAGACCCTGATGCTGGGAAAGATGGAGGGCACAAGGAGAAGGGGACAACAGAGGACGAGATGGTTGGATAGTGTTCTCGAAGCTACCAGCCTGAGTTTGACCAAACTGCGGGAGGCAGTGGAAGACAGGAGTGCCTGGCGTGCTCTGGTCCAGGGGGTCACGAAGAGTCGGACACGACTAAACAACTAAACAACAACAACAATTATGGCTTGTTGATGTCACACCAAACCACAGTTGAGGTTTTTTTAAACCACGGCTTGTGCGGTGACGGAATTGAGGCAATGTTGAAACACTGGATACAGGTTTGAGCTATTCAAACCTCATGTGAGCAATGTTAGGTTACCTTACCTCATGCTAATTTTGGTTTAGCATGAACTTGATTGCAACAGACAAGAGAGTTTAAAACTATAACCATTCAGATTTCTATCCACAAGGCCTAAAAACGCTGGTCAGCATTTTTACGAATAAGCAACACCCACCCACCCCTTATAACGAAAGAAAAACTCTTTCAATTAATGTACAAGAAGCAATTAAAGTCATAGGAATTTTATTCTTCCAAAAGGTCTCATATACACTGGATTTCATGCATTTTTTGTAATATATGAAACCGCAGTCTGGCTTAGTGTGCTGTTTAGTTTTAAGAAAGTATTATATTTTGTTTATAAGTTACTATAGCTACAGATGGCTTTATATTTCGTGGAGGCTTCAAAGGGTGTAACTCATTAAGCTGGGTTGATTCTGTCTTGTATTATCATGGCTTTTCACTTAATCGGATGAAATTTGCTTTGGAAGCTGTGTGTGAATAGCAAGAATCACTATCACAGTCACCTTCTGAATAAATACAACATTCAGCAGAGAACTGAATTATTCACAATGGTTGAAATCCTGCACACAGTTACAACTGCATCCCTCTCACTCAAATCAGTGGGAGATTTAGCCACATTACTATGTGTGGGACTGTAGCCAATAACTGCAAATACTTCCTGTTTATTTCAGATTCAGTTCTTTCCCCCCACTTTTCTTTCTATCCTTAAACAAATGGTCCATTTAAACCTGACTGGCCTGAAGGTTTCTTCCAACAAGAAGACAGTAAGGCCTTTCTGTTTTGCTTTGTTTGCCCCTTGAGCTCATATGCAATTGCATCTTTCCCCTGTTGGTGGCAAGCAAAAATTAAAAAATATAAAAGGATAATTCCTTGATGCCAAAATCCAGGTCTCAGGCAAGCTCTCCTTGGTGAAAGAACCCCAGCAGAGATTTAAAATCACAAAATATGCATCCAAGTAGTTTGATAGACCTTTAAAATATGCCCTTGTGAGTTCCTTCCAAAACTTCCTTCTTCCCTTAGCATAGTAAAAAGACCACACATTTGGTAAGTTAAAAATGGCTTACTTACAAACTCTTCAAAGGTCAGGTTCATGTGCTGTTCCATACATCAGTCAGAAAGCACAGGCAGTGAAACCTGGCTTTGTTACAGTGGTGAAAGTTCCCAATACAGTGGTGCCCCGCAAGACGAATGCCTCGCAAGACGGAAAACCCGCTAGACGAAAGGGTTTTCCGTTTTGGAGGTGCTTCGCAAAACGAATTTCCTATGGGCTTGCTTCGCAAGACGACAATGCCTTGCGAGTTCCTGCAGGTTTTTTCCCTCCCCCCCTTTTCTAAGCCGCTTAGCCGCTTATCAGCTGATCCGATCAGCAGATAAGCCGCTAAAAGCCGCTAAAAGCACTAATAGCGCTAATCCGCTGATAGGGTTGCTTCGCAAGACGAAAAAACAGCTAGACGAAGAGAATCACAGAACGGATTCTTTTCGTCTTGCGAGGCACCACTGTATTGGTATAGGAACTCAGTAAAGACTTGTGAGAGTCATGCCGTCAGAACTTAGAGCAACAAACTTTGCATGCGAAAAGGTTTTAATTGGTTGTGCCATCTTATCTACATGGCTCTCACGTCTCATTCTTCTGTTCCTACACCAATAATTCAGGAATTTCGCTAAGTCAAGCTTTACTGCTTGTGCGACTTTCTGAAGCACAGGAATCAGACTTTTGGAAATTTTGTCATCTTGGCTGTGCGTCCTGGAAGACCTGTTCCTTGCCTTGTAGGCCTTTTCCCACCTGGCCTGGGAGGGTGTGACCCTGACTGACTCCAGCTACAGGGTCTGTGACACCAGCTACAGTGAGGCTGCTGTACAGACTCACTATTCTCCATCCCAGGGTTCCTGAGGTCAACAGCTGGAGTGCAGCTAGCAGAGGGTACCAATGCTCTCTTAAATCATCCCAAGCTTTTGAATAACTATTGCCAAGCACCTTTTGATGCTGATTTTATACAGATTACAAGTCTGATTTATCTTGCTCTCCTCTTTCTTTCTTTTTGGAGCCGATGTAGAATCAGTGTCTTCCTAACTATGATTAACTGGCTGATAATGGGTTGTGAGATCATGAGATTCCTCTCATTTCCATGGCAAATTCTCCCTTCCAGGAAACACTCCTTTGTTGTCCTGAGACAGATGGATGCCAGCACAGTTATCTCCTGCCTCTAAAAAAGTAAAGTACAGTGGTGCCCCGCAAGACGAATGCCTCGCAAGACGGAAAACTCGCTAGACGAAGAGAATCACAGAACAGATTCTTTTTGTCTTGCGAGGCACCACTGTAAAGGATTCCTGGCCAGTCAAAGGAGACTATAGGGTTGTGGCGCTTACCTGGCTTTCAGGTCAAGGGAGCCGGCGTTTGACCACAGACAGCTTTCAGGGTCATGTGGCCAGCAGGACTAAACCGCTTCTGGCGCAACGGGACACTGTGACGGAAGCCAGAGCGCACGGAAATGCCATTTACCTTCCCGCCACAGCAGTACCTATTTATCTACTTGCACTGCCTTTTGAACTGCTAGGTTGGCAGAAGCTGGGACAGAGCAACGGGAGCTCACCCCATTGCGGGGATTCAAACCACTGACCTTCCGATTGGCAAGCCCAAGAGGCTCAGTGGTTTAGACACAGCACCACCCACATCCCTACTGCCATCTTGCAACCCTCCCAGGTAAGAGCGTGGATCCACTTTCACCTTGATGCTCAGCGGAGGCGAGTCGATTACAACCCATCACGCTATCTGACCTTATCTATACTTTAGAGGTACGTGTGCACCACTTTAACATAGCTAATTATATTTCTCACTTAACCAGGATTCTAAATCTGCTACATACGAGGAACCAGGTTAGACTTACCGTATTTTTCGCCCTATAGGACGCACTTTTTCCCCTCCAAAAATGAAGGGGAAATGTGTGTGCGTCCTATGGGGCGAATGCAGGCTTTCGCTGAAGCCTGGAGAGCGAGAGGGGTTGGTGCGCACCAACCTCTCTCGCTCTCCAGGCTTCAGGAAGCTCTGCGCAACCCTCGGGAGACCGGCTCAGAGGGTTGCGCAGAGCTGCCTGCAGTCCCTGGCTCAGCGCAGCTCTGCGCGGCCACCGGGAGCCGGGCACGAAGTCCCGCCCCGCTCCCGATGGCCGCGCAGAGCTGCCTGCAGTCCCCGGCTCAGCGCAGCTCTCCCCATAGCCAGCCCCACAAGCTCGGGGGACAGCAGGGAGGCAGAGCGCACCTTCCCGCTGTTCCCCAACCTGGTTCTTCCAGCCCCGCACCTGGGGGGGAAATATTTTTTTTTCTTTATTTCCCCCCCCAAAAAAACTAGGTGCGTCCTATGGGCCGGAGCGTCCTATGGGGCGCAAAATGCGGTAACTGTGTTTAGTGCTGGTGCTGACATCTGGCCACAGTTAAGGTGGGAGGGCAGGATATGCAAACATGTAGCCCATACTTGTCTTCCAGATGCAGGGCGGGGACAGCAAATCCTCATCAACCTGGCTGCCCATCTGTGCTGCATTTTCATTTACTCCAGAGAAGCTCAATTCCCCCCCTTCCCTTCTGAGAAACCCAAACATTTGAGATCCTCCAGATCCACCATTTATTGTATTGCAGAGCTGGCTGTGATGTTTAAAGGAGCGTTTCCTACAGGAAGACTGGTGTATGTGGGAAGAGGGGGATGTTAGGAGGCCTAGCTCACCAACAGAAGCCTTTAAGTAATTATAGCTTAGAAGAGTTGGCTTGGGAACCTGTGCAATCCTAAGAGCACAAGGCAGCAATGGTGTGTGGAATAATTCTGTCATGCTTGTACCTCCTTTTTGGAACCTCGGCACTGGCCACAATTATCGTCTGGAGAGGACTTCCTGCTGCTCAGAAGAGGACATCACATTTGCAAGTTATACGAGGATTTGCTTAATATGCACATCAACAACATATCTTCTGCTTCCTTGGGGTGGTGACAGGCCACACTTACACTTCCACCCCCAGCCCAAAGAAGCTACAAGGCACAGAATCAAAATTCCCAGCCTAGGGCTTCATTTCCTTAAATTTAATCCTCTGTTTTCCTTGCCAGACATGCGAGTGTCGTGACAGCTTTGATCCCAACCACTGTGGGGGTTTTAGCCCCTTTCTGCAAAGAAAGCAGCCAACTGTGGGCTGGCTACTACTCTTTAGAGCCAGGCCATCTTGACTTTAGCTGTGCAAAGGTTCAAAAATCAGAAGAAACCAATCCTACATGCTAGAGCAGGCATAGGCAACCTCGGCCCTCCAGATGTTTTGGGACTACAACTCCCATGATCCCTGGCTAACAGGACTAGTGGTCAGGGATGATGGGAATTGTAGTCCCGAAACACCTGGCAGGCCGAGGTTGCCTATGCCCGTGCTAGAGCATCTCATCAAGATGGTCACAGCATTTCCAAAATGAGGGGTTAAATGTCCTCACATTACAGTGGTGCCCCACAGGACGAATGCCTCGCAAGATGAAAAACTCGCTAGACGAAAGGGTTTTTCGGTTTTTGCGTTGCTTCGCTAGACGAATTTCCCTATGGGCTTGCTTTGCAAGACGAAAATGTCTTGCGAGTTTGTTCGCTTTTTTCTTAAAGCCGCTTGAAGAGGCGCAGTTGCGACAGACCGTGCTTCGCAAGACGAAAAACATTGCAAGACGAAAAGACTAGCGGAACGAATTAATTTCGTCTTGCGAGGCACCACTGTACTGTTATAAAAATTCTAAGGGCTCAAAAATAAAACAAAATGTTTGTAAGTGTACAAGGTAAGAACACATACGTAAGTATATAAACCCACACATCTGAAATAGTACAGGAGAGTAATCCTGAAGCCATCTTGACTCTTGATGACCCCAAGTATTTCCTCAGCAGAAGGAAATACCTTGGAGAAACCTTTCCCAGTAATTTTCACCTACAAATCCTGCCTTAAAGGGCATATTTCGTGTATGAATAGGGTATGCCTGTGACCTGGATTCAAGAACTAAGGTATGTATCATCTCAAAGGAATGGACATACTGGCCAGGTAAGATCTTCCTTGCTTTCACTGGATCCTGCCTCCACTCAATTTTCTCTTACCAATAATGGACTTAGGGGGACACTGAATCCCCAAAACCAACAGTTATAAAGAGCCAATTTTAGCATAAGGCCCCAAACCATGGTGGGAGAGAAGAAAGAGGACTTCATCCAAAATTATAAGGATTGTGTGTGATCAAATGTTACTGCAGGAACCCTGTTAACACAGCTTTTGTATTAAAAAATGCATCATGCATGAAGGAAATTGACTGCATCTTTTCTACAGGAAAATCACCTTAATTGTCCACGTTCCGGGCGCTGGTTCTTTTATGTTCACTACTGTTGCAGAATTTTCAATATTCAGCAACTCATTCAAGCCAGATCCTTTCTTTACGGGCTTACCTGCAACACAGGCAAAGAAGGAATAAGCATTTTATTTTTAAGTCATCTCAGCAATGCTCAGACTTAACTCCTTGCCACCGCCCCCCATCCACATGCCTTGAAAACCTGGTACTTAATAGCGTGATATTCTTGTCAATGATCAGTGCAGAGATATTCAGTACACCACAAGCCAAACCAATCTGGCTATTTTGGCTTTGCCCCAGTTTTCTAAACATTCTGGCAAAACCTGGAATCGCACAAAAGCTGATTCTGTCAACTCTTATAGGTTTCACATTGAACCATCTTGCTTTAGACTAAATTCCTACAAATCGGTGAATCTCCCAAAAATGACAGGCAGGAAGAGAAAATTGCATAAAACAGGCATGAAATTCTGGGTTGGGGACCTTGTTCAAACTTACCCTGTATCATCAAAGGAACTCTTTCTAAAGTAAATATACAGTCTTCCTGTAATCCGTCGTTCTTCCTTCCCCTTTCTCTTCTCCTGGCTTGCAACTGGGGTTAATAGCTGGCCTAGACCTTTCTCTCTTTCTTCCCTTTCTATCTTCCTGATTTCTCAGCCTTTCTTGCGTTCGGGCAGCCTTCCTCCTTTGTTCCCTAGCTCCTCTGTACCTCTTTACCCTGTCTATATCTCCTTTGTAATGGACTTCCTCATGCTTTCAGATGTCAAGGAAATAAACAACTATCCAACTTTTCAACCGCAATCGCCTCACACGCACTTTCACTCAAAATGCTTACTTTTTGCATGTGTAGCAGTTAACAGTTGCCTACCCACAAAGGAACACATCCCCTTGTATTGGCCTAAGTCTGAGTTTTTGAAGTGAACAAGGGTTGAGAGACCTCTCTACCCAAGCCACAATGCCAATGATATGGCTGCTTCCCACATGGTTAATGGAACATGTAGTTTGACCATGAAATATATAATAAGGACAGGGGTTGGGGACTCTGCTATTGCTGCCTCATTTCAATCCACACTAGAGTTAGTAAATCTTGTACTCTCTGTCTGAAGAGGGGCTTTTAATAGACTTGCAGCAGTTTCCTATTTTATTGAGGATCTTTATTATTTACAAAAATCTACATTGGTCAAATACAAATCAAAGAACACAGTCCTTTCCTTTTCCAGCTACCCGGCCAGAGATTAATGCTGACTCATGCTCATTTACACACTGACACTTTACACTGACCCTTGTTGGTCACATGTCCTTTATAAAGGCTCCTGTTGCTGGGTAGATTTTTCTGTTGCCTACCAACCTGTTCAAGACCAATTCTCAACTTCTTTCTAGAATATTCCAACACATTTGTGCTCTGGCCCCATGCATTGCTTCCTAAGAGTTTGTCACCTAGAGTGTCTCAATGTAAAGGCCAGAACTGTACAGTGGCTGTGCGTGCCCCAAACACTTTAAAGACCTACCTACTCTACAAATGTGAATTGTTTTCTTGGCACTTATTCCCCGGGATAATCCTGGGAATTGCAGTTTGTTAAAGTGTGGAGAATACAGACCCACCACTGCTCTTCCTTTGAGAAAGGGGGACATTAATAACTCACCTAAAGGATCGTGGACTTCAATAACTGGAGAAGGACCACTCAGGGACACTGTAACCTCTTTCAGACTAGGATCAAAAGGGATTTGCCAAGCATTTACAGATGAAGTCAGGTGGTCTGTCGATAAGAGATGGACTTTGGAAGCTTGCACGGCTTCTTCGACCCATTTCAACACCTGCAAGAGAAGATAATGCTAGGAACAGCTTCCATATTATATTCCACTGGACTTGCTTTGCAGACCAGTAACACTATGAAATATCAACAACCTCAGATACGCAGATGACACAACCTTGATGGCAGAAAGTGAGGAGGAATTAAAGAACCTTTTAATGAGGGTGAAAGAGGAGAGCACAAAATATGGTCTGAAGCTCAACATCAAAAAAACGGAAAAAACCAAAGATCATGGCCACTGGGCCCATCACCTCCTGGCAAATAGAAGGGGAAGAAATGGAGGCAGTGAGAGATTTTACTTTTTTGGGCTCCATGATCACTGCAGATGGAGACAGCAGTCACGAAATAAAAAGATGCCTGCTTCTTGGGAGAAAAGCAATGACAAACCTAGACAGCATCTTAAAAAGCAGAGACATCACCTTGCCGACAAAGGTCCGTATAGTTAAAGCTGTGGTTTTCCCAGTAGTGATGTATGGAAGTGAGAGCTGGACCATCAAGAAGGCTGGTCGCCGAAGAATTGATGCTTTTGAATTATGGTGCTGGAGGAGACTCTTGAGAGTCCCATGGACTGCAAGAAGATCAAACCTATTCATTCTTAAGGAAATCAGCCCTGAGTGCTCACTGGAGGGACAGATCGTGCAGCTGAGGCTCCAATACTTTGGCCACCTCATGAGAAGAGAAAACTCCCTGGAAAAGACCCCAAGGAGAAGGGGACGACAGAGGACAAGATGGTTGGACAGTGTTCTTGAAGCTACCAGCATGAGTTTGACCAAACTGCGGGAGGAAATGGAAGACAGGAGTGCCTGGCGTGCTCTGGTCCAGGGGGTCACAAAGATTCGGACACGACTAAACAACAACAAACACTATGAAGCCATAATACAGCTCCTTTGTAGTCATCCAACAGGCAGCAGCCCTCAACACACTGATAGGCTTATAGGCTCAAAGCAATTACAAGTACCACCCATATCCTATTCAAAGCCACTTACCGTATTTTTCGCCCTATAGGACGCACTTTCCCCCCTCCAAAAATGAAGGGGAAATCTGTGTGCATCCTATGGGGCGAATGCAGGCTTTCGCTGAAGCTTGGAGAGCGAGAATGCAGCGTGCTCCGTGCTTTGGGGGGGGGGAATAAAAAAAAATTCTTTATTCCCCCCCCCTCAAAAAAACTAGGTGCGTCCTATGGGCTGGTGCGTCCTATAGGGCGAAAAATACGGTAACTTCCTTACAGCCAAACGCAGGGCCACTTGGTCGTGCAGACCACTTCCACCCAGATGGAGGAATTTCTGGGGCTGGCAGGCAGTGAAAGTGGCAAGCACTAGAACCCCCCCCCCCAAAAAAAATTGTCTCTCAAAAGTCAGCTTGGAGGGGAATCTGGGAAAAATAACCAAGCATGAAGGACAGAGGGGATCAGGGTCTCGCCCCTCTATACCACCTCCTTCACCCGCCATGATTTGTTCCAGGAATTGTCAAACTCAGGTTGGGGGTGCTGAAGAACTTCCTACAGAAGTAGGAGCAGAAATGTTCACTTATTCATACTCTGTGCAGAATGGAAATTAATCCAGCAAATACTATTGGTATTCTGCCCACATTTGCCTTTTTGCCATCCACCCTTGGCCCTTGGCAGCTTCCCCCATGAACAAATGCAGTGCTTGGTTCCTCTCCTCAGACTGATTTATTCATTGTACGTTGCCATTTGTACAACTAAATTTCCCCAGCAAGTGCTCAGAACCCATCTTCCTAACCCCAATTCACTTTGACAGGTTATTATTATTAATTATTATTATTATTATTATCATTATCATTATCATTATCATTATCATTATCATTATCATTATCATTATCATTATCATTATCATTATTATTATTTTATTATTTATACCCTGCCCATCTGCCCCTGGGTTTCCCCAGCCACTCTGGGCAGCTCCCAACAGAACATTAAAAACACAATACAGTGGTACCTCGGGTTAAGTACTTAATTCGTTCCGGAGGTCCGTACTTAACCTGAAACTGTTCTTAACCTGAAGCACCACTTTAGCTAATGGGGCCTCCTGCTGCCACCACGCCGCCGAAGCATGATTTCTGTTCTCATCCTGAAGCAAAATTCTTAACCCGAGGTACTATTTCTGGGTTAGCGGAGTCTGTAACCTGAAGCGTATGTAACCTGAAGCATATGTAACCCAAGGTACCACTGTAAAACATTGAACATTAAAAACTTCCCTATACCACCAGTGCAATGCAATCCTATGTAGCCATACTCAGAAGCATGTCCTACACTATGGTCAATGGCGCCTACTCCCAGGTAAGTGTGCATAGGATAGAAGACTTAAGGTCTCAAAAGCCAATACACTCTGGAATATTCCAAGCTCTACCTTGAGTCGACCTTGGACAGTTAGCGCTCAAAACATTTGTCCAAACCAGGGGTCAGCAAACTTTTTCAGCAGGGGGCCACTCCACTGTCCCTCAGATATTGTGGGGGGCCCGGACTATTTAAAAAATAATAATGAACGAATTCCTATGCCCCACAAATAACCCAGAGATGCATTTTAAATAAAAGCACACATTCTACTCATATAAAAACACGCTGATTCCCGGACCGTCCACGGGCCAGATTTAGAAGGCTATTGGGCCAGATCCAGCCCCTGGCCCTTAGTTTGCCTACCCATGGTCCAAACTGTCTGGTTCTGTCCCTCCAACGTATCAGATTCCTCTGAGTTTCACCTTGGGACTTCCCAGGCTTTGCCCAAACCAGCCTTGGTGCTTCCTGTACTGGATCCAAGCCTTGGCGCAGCTCAGGAGGCCAGCATTTTTACAGTCCAGTTCATGGTTTTAGATTTTCCCTGCAGCTGCCAATGCACTCATTGCTAAAAAGTCTGTGCAAAAGTTGGCAGGTCCCAGCGCACAGAGCTTTGTACAAACTGTTTTTTCAGTTTGGGTTCACATCCCCTGGGTTCGCAATGCAAAGCTTGAAGGATAAAAAGCTCCACCAAGCTCCCTGGATGTGAAGTCAAAAAAAACCACGCTAGCCCCAAACCTTTAAAAATAGACTGGAATTCAAGTTCATAAACTTTGGCATGTTACATGCGGCTTTAGGTTTCTTTGTTTTTTTGGACAGGTCTTAGCACATGTATTAGAAAGCAAAGAGAAGAGAAGCCCTTCCTCACATTGCTTTAGATGAATTTGATGTTATTAGTTGCTGCCACGGGTGAAGGTGGTGTTGAAATGAATACAGCGGTACCTCGGGTTACAGACGCTTCAGGTTACAGACGCTGCTAACCCAAAAATAGTACCTCAGGTTAAGAACTTTACCTCAGGATGAGAACAGAAATTGTGCGGTGGCAGCGGGAGGCCCCATTAGCTAAAGGTTTAGAACAGTTTCAGATTAAGAACGGACTTCTGGAACAAATTAAGTTATTAATCCGAGGTACTACTGTAAAACAGAACAGGCTCTAGGTTTGAGAAGGCCCTGGGGAAAGTGCCTTCTCTGGGGGGAGTTCCCAACCCCCTCAGTTGGAAAAGTAGTTAATGGTGAGTTCCCGACCCCCTCAGTTGGAAAATAATGACACACGACAGAATTATTAAGGTTAATGGGCTAAAAAAGGCCACAACTTTATTGGTTACAGGTGATGAGCGGTATTGGCTTAGGCATTGGACCTAACCAACTATATCTGACTTCAGCCCATCTGCTTGAAGTCCGGGAATGGTTAACCACCGTTAGAGGAAGACCTGATGATGCACATCAACTAGGAACTCTCCGGGGATCACTGATAGGGGGTGTGACTTAGGCCCTAACCTCCCTAGGCTTCGGACAGGGCCACGCCCCCCGGAATCCTTTAACGGACTACCCTTCAATATTTGGGGCACGTGATGGCGCTACCTCCCCTCTTTCCATCTACAGAACTATTCTAATGCCTAACCGCCAATACCCAGAAAGTTGTGACAATTTGCTACGAGGTAGGCGAAAACCAAGTGGCTGGTGCCAATTTGCCAAGTGGAAAAATCCCTACCAGGCCCCTCAACGGCGACCAACCGAGGTCCATAGCATGGTCCAAGAAGGAAAACCTTCTTGGGGCGGGAGGGTGGGAAAACAGGAGCAGCTGGTGGGCGGACAAAGAGGGAGAACCCCGGCTGCGTCCTGCCTTTATGGGGCAGGCCACACCCCCGGACCAACCCAATTGGCTGGCTAGGGGGTGACGCAGCCGGGAATCCCCCAATCACACGGGGTTAGCCTCCCACCCCTCCGTGCACATAGAGGGGCTGTGACGCCCGCAACCCCACCTCCTCCTTAAGGCAGAAGTGGCCTTATCCTACTGGAGGGAATGGGGCAGGGGAGCATAATGACTGCAAAAGTCTAACCGTGCATGACACACTTCTCTTGCAAACACCCAAAGTATTTTCCATGACAGTCAAACAGGCTGCAAGGAGGCAGATGATGAGGTTAACATCAAGTTGGAGAAGGGAACTTTAATTAGAAATCATTGAGAAGTCCTGAAAATTGAAGTGGTCTGCGGCGAATTATTTCTAGACTTAAACAAACATGCGATACTGAAGTATGGAATCTAAAATGTACTTGACATATGTTTTGAGTTTAAGAGTCTGTGACAAATTTTGCTCATTTCTCCCGCCCCCATACTAAATGGACTACATTTACATTCAACTTGCAGAGTTAAAAAGGACAGGGGAGAAAGAGGGATTTATTATACGACTTAGACGAGGGAGCAAATTTCATCCAACAAAGCTGTCTTTCCATGCAATAAATGGTGAATTAATTAGCACCGGTGTCAATTAAGGAAAACGTCACAGTTTTCAACATGGCTGAAGAGCGTAATTTCAAAGGAAAAAAAAGGAGAAGTTTTAAGCTTCCTGGCTGGAATACAGGGATGTGTTATATGAGGGGCTACTGTCGGAGACAGTCCACCCAAAATTTCCACTGGGAAAGGCAACATTACTGATGGAGACTGGTAGGTAAGAGCATATTATGCCAGTCTCTCTTCAGCGCTGGCTTTCAGCCCATTTCCAGACCTGATTCCAAGTGCTCATACAGTGGTGCCCCGCAAGACGAATGCCTCGCAAGACGGAAAACTCGCTAGACGAAAGAGTTTTCCGTTTTGGAGGTGCTTCGCAAAACGAATTTCCTATGGGCTTGCTTCGCAAGACGACAATGTCTTGCGAGTTCCTACTGGTTTTTTCCTCCCCCCCCCTTTTTCTAAGCTGCTAAGCCGCTTATCAGCAGATCCGATCAGCAGATAAGCCGCTAAAAGCCGCTAATATTGCTAATAGTGCTAATCAGCTAATCCGTCAATGGGCTTGCTTCGCAAGACGAAAACACCACTAGACGAAGAGAATCACAGAACGGATTCTTTTCGTCTTGCGAGGCACCACTGTATTAACATTTCAAGTTTGAAACAGCTGTGGGATGTGTGTACATTATTGCTATTATTACTTGCCATTCATTTGAATCTGAAGGCGCTTTGCATGCCTCCTTCTGGCAACTCCTGCAGGCAAGCTGCTTTCCTTCAGACCACATCAGTGAGGCCGAGAATACGCTTGGCATATTCTAAGAAAGGCCTCTCATGATAAGGACATCCGCCTCTCTTGGCGTAGAATATCAGGCCTGCTGGATAAATGCTCCTAATGTTCCAGTGTGCACTATCGGACCCAATGAATGGATGCAATATTATTATCATTCAGTCTATCATGGTCACGATGATGAGGTCAACCAAATACAGTGGTGCCCCGCAAGACGAATGCCTCGCAAGACGGAAAACTCGCTAGACGAAAGAGTTTTCCGTTTTGGAGGTGCTTCGCAAAACGAATTTCCTATGGGCTTGCTTCACAAGACGACAATGTCTTGTGAGTTCCTGCTGGTTTTTTTTCCTTCCCCCTCTTTTTCTAAGCCGCTAAGCCACTTATCACCTCCTGGCAAATAGATGGGGAAGAAATGGAGGCAGTGAGAGATTTTACTTTCTTGGGCTCCATGATCAGTGCCGATGGTGACAGCAGTCACGAAATTAAAAGACGCCTGCTCCTTGGGAGAAAGGCGATGGCAAACCTAGACAACATCTTAAAAAGCAGAGACATCACCTTGCCAACAAAGGTCCGTATAGTAAAAGCCATGGTTTTCCCAGTAGTGATGTATGGAAGTGAGAGCTGGACCATAAAGAAGGCTGATCGCCGAAGAATTGATGCTTTTGAATTATGGTGCTGGAGGAGACTCTTGAGAGTCCCATGGACTGCAAGAAGATCAAACCTCTCCATTCTGAAGGAAATCAGGCCTGAGCGCTCCCTGGAAGGACAGATCGTGAAGCTGAGGCTCCAATACTTTGGCCACCTCATGAGAAGAGAAGACTCCCTGGAAAAGACCCTGATGTTGGGAAAGATGGAGGGCACAAGGAGAAGGGGACGACAGAGAATGAGATGGTTGGATGGTGTTCTTGAAGCTACTAGCATGAGTTTGATCAAACTGCGGGAGGCAGTGGAGGACAGAAGTGCCTGGCGTGCTCTGGTCCATGGGGTCACGAAGAGTCGGACACGACTAAACGACTAAACAACAACAAGCCGCTTATCAGCTGATCCGATCAGCAGATAAGCCGCTAAAAGCGCAAATCCGCTAATCCTTCAATGGGCTTGCTTCGCAAGACGAAAAAACCGCTAGAGGAAGAGAATCACAGAACGGATTCTTTTCGTCTTGCGAGGCACCACTGTAACGGAATCTTTGGAAAGCTTACCAGACTGGCCTCCAGTACCCTGAACTGAGGCCCAGAACCTTGTTTTGCAGTTAAAAAGTAATAAAGCACCAGGCACACACTATTTGCCCCCAGAACTGTTGAAATCTAACATCGACTGGTGGGCCTCCCTGCTGGGAGTAATATTCTCATTTATGGATTCATCCGGGTTATTCCCTAAAGTTTGGGCCACAGTGGTAGTCATCCCTATATTCAAAAAGGGCCTTACATCCAATCTTTGTTAGTTATCAACCAGTTTGCTATCTGTAATTAGCAAAGCATCTCTAAAATAAATAAATAAATAAATAAATAAATAAATAAATAATTTTTATTTATACCCTGCCCTCCCCAGCCAAGGCCAGGCTCAGGGCGGCTAACAAGCAATAATAAAAACAAGTTGAATGAAGACAACTTAAAAACAAGATTAAAATACAACATTAAAATATTGAAACATTAAAATATTAAAATGCAGCCTCATCACAGGAGGAGAAAGGAAAAAGAAAAAAAGAAAGAGGGGGAGGGAATCAAATTAGCTCCAAGCCAAAGGCCAGGTGGAACAACTCTGTCTTACAGGCCCTGCGGAAAGAAATCAGATCCTGCAGGGCCCTGGTCTCATGAGGCAGAGCGTTCCACCAGGCTGGAGCCAGTGTTGAAAAGGCCCTGGCTCTGGTTGAAGCCAATCTAACTTCCTTAGGGCCCGGGACCACTAGGGTGTTGCAACTTATGGACCTTGAGGCTCTCCATGTGGCATGCCGGGAGAGGCGGTCCCGTAGGTACGAGGGTCCTAGGTCCTATATTTAAAATAAGGTAAAATAAAATAACCTATAGGTCCTAGGTCCTATATTTAAAATAAGCTAGTTGACTGGATAACCAATGGAGCTATTATTGATGAAGAGCAAACATGATTCAGACATGGTAGATCTACCACAGACCATTGCTTTGTACTAGCTCATTTTATAGATAAGTATGTCAAGAAACCGAGTGGCATGCTATATTTATTTATTTATTTATTTATTTATCTGAAACATTTCCATGCTGCTCTTCAATTCAAAAACCCCCAGGGCGGTTCTCACAATAGCTATAACACAACAGAAAGTAAAGTTGTATTTATAACAGTGCCAAATAAATAAAAACAAGCGGCAACCAATTAGAAAATCCCCTAGCAGACTGAAAACCAGATGGGTAACTTGCTAGAAGGCCTGGGAAAATAGGGTAATTGCTTGGTGCTAAAAAAAAAAAAAAAAAAAAAAAATCTACATGCAGGGCACCCAAACTGAACAGGCTTTCTGTCCATTTGCACATTTTCTTATCTCAGAAAATGGATCCCTAAGAAGGGACTCTGATGAAGATCGTAATGTTTAAGGCAAGATTTCCCTTGCTAGATCATGGGGAAGATCTATCGACAGCATCAGTTCAAGCCAAAGGTTAGAAGCTTACGTAATGTTGATATCAAAAGGCGTTAACCAGCTGTAAACATGATAAAAATGCGTATGAATCAACTAAAAACCACTTTATATTGTGCGCTGAGAGGTTCTCTTAAAAAAAAAGAAACAGCGAAAATTCAGAACACATTTGAGAATTTTAATTTCAAAAATAAACACTCCAACTTGGCTTGACACATTTTATTATCAAGTCAAAGCCAGCTGTGTTAGCATGTAGTCTACTCAGGACACCAGTTTATAAAGGCAAAGGGCAAATTAGCAAGTTTGCAGTCCTGCCTAGAGACAAACAATGCAGAGGCAAAAGAAGAAATCTGGCAGGAAAATGTCATTTACATTTTCCAAAGGCTCATTCAAGTTTGTGCCTGTGGCAATGTGTGTTACAAATACATACTCATCATAACCTTCTATTTAATGTTGACAATCTGCTCTCTCAATTTGCTCTTTGGCCAACTGTGCTGAAACCGGATTTTATCCTCAGTTGGCGGACGAGAACGTTAACTTCCTTGTTCAGGTCCTCTGACCAAGCTCCACTCCATTGGCTGTCCATGATTGGGCATTTTAAACTTCAGTCTTGGCGGGCTATGCTGCCCTGCAATGGAGCCAGCTGGGAAATTTACAATGGTCAACTTCCCAAATTAAACACCCATTAAATTCTCACATGGGATTCTGATCTATTGTTTAATTTTCAGATGTTCCTCCCAAAGATTACCTGAAGGGCAGCTGTCTCTCAGCTCCATCTGGTACACAGGCTGAGACTCTACCTGCCCACAGACTGTCTTGCCGGAGTGGTGCATGCTCTGGTTATCTCCCGCTTGGACTACTGCAAAGTGCTCTACGTGGGGCTACCTTTGAAGGTGACCCAGAAACTACAATTAATCCAGAATGTGGCAGAAAGACTGGTGATTGGGCGTGGTTGCCAAGACCATAGAACACCGGTCCTGAAAGACCTACACTGGCTCCCAGTACATTTCCGAGCACAATTCAAAGTGTTGGCACTAACCTTTAAAGCCCTAAATGGCCTTGGTCCAGTATACCTGAAGGAGCGTCTCCACCCCCATCGTTCTGCCCAGACACTTAGGTACAGGACCAGGTGCGCAACCTGGGAGTCATTTTGGACCCACAGCTGTCAATGGAGGCGCAAGTTAATTCTGTCTGCAGGGCAGCTGTCTACCAGCTCCATCTGGTACGCAGGCTGAGACCCTACCTGCCCACAGACTGTCTCACTGGAGTGGTGTGTGCTCTGGTTATCTCCTGCTTAGACTACTGTAATGCGCTCCACGTGGGGCTACCTTTGAGCACAATTCAAAGTGTTGGTGCTGACTTTTAAAGCCCTAAATGGCCTCAACCCAGTATACCTGAAGAAGCGTCTCCACCCCCATTGTTCAGCCCGGACACTGAGATCCAGCTCCGAGTGTCTTCTGGCGGTTCCCTCTCTGCAAGAAGTGAGGTTACAGGGAACCAGGCAGAGGGCCTTCTTGGTAGTGGCCCCCGCTCTTTGGAACGCCCTCCCATCTGACCTCAAAAAAAAATAAACAACTATCTGATTTTCAGAAGACATCTGAAGGCAACCCTGTTTAAGGAAGTTTTTAATGTTTGACGTTTTGCCCTGCAATTTTTGGGGGATATGTTGGAATTTGAAACTAGCCCTAAAGTCCATTATTCTACGCACTGGATCATGGTGACCAAAAGGAAATAACTGGACCTGTGCTAATATATAAGAACATGACTAGCACAGAGGAAAAACTGCTCTGTTTTAACAAGTAACATGCTTGCATTCTCAAGTTCATGAACAAAATATTTGCGTAGCCTTCAGCAAAGGTGTGAAATTTCATCAGTTCCACGGAAACATGCATGCTATGTGCAATTTTTTACATCTGTGAATAGCTGAGAGAATGTACAGTGCCCCCGGCCCCATCCCTTGACAACGGCAAGGAGTCCTCTGTACCCTAGGGTTACAAGTGCTACAGAACCTCATTTAGAATTAGTATCATTTAAAACTATCTGTATCTGCATGGTGCTTATCCAAAACGGTTCAGAATTTCAGGTGCAAGGGCCTGGGTTCAGTTAGTATTGATGGGATTGCTTGCTTTAACCAAAATAAAACAAAGTGGCTTTTAGCCAGAACAAATGCTAACTTCAGAAAGCAAGCAAGAAATGTTTAGGTGGAATTTTCAAATCTCCTTTCCCTGGTGGAACAATCTTTACCCTTTGACAAGCTAAAGGAAGTAGACTAGAATAATTAGGCCTTTATTACTTTACAGGCCAGAGCTTGGCAGCCTTAATGTGACGACAAAAATGACTGCAATGTTAATGTATTTGCAATAATCGGCGCAGGACAGTCTTGACACAACACCATAAAATATGGCTGGAATCCAGGGGTGTGTGCATGTTCCCACCCCTAGCCAGGTGTTTCTTTCAAAAGGCACTTTTTACACATTCCCAACTCCAGAAACGTCCAAGCTGTTCTTTAGTTCCTTCAAATCGGAAAAGGGTTTGGGAATTACACACAAGAGCTTTCTCGAGGGGGGAAAAACTACCATGCCCCTTTCATGCAAGTCTTCTGTCTTATTCCTAAAATGCTTTTTGGATTCAGGGAGATTTACAGAACGGTTTAAAGAGTTCTAGGGAGGAGCGCATTCTGAAAAGGAAACTCTGGGGGAATATCCAGGTGCATAAATTTCATGCACACACTCCTCTGGATTTCAGCCTGCGTCTCTGTGTTATTTATCACACCAAACTAGTGCTTGAAAACCTGTAGGGAACCAATAATACACCAGATAAGCATTACTCAGGGCTTGTTCGCACTTCTGCTTGCCCAGTGCCTAGAAAACACCTTCGCTGCTCCTTTCCCAGGGAAAACCCACTCTTTAGTGCTAAATCAAAGCAAGCATCAATCTGGAGAAAACCCAAGTTGCCATTTGCTCCAATTGAGCACTAAAGAGCAGTTTTTCATAGGGAGAAGCAGCGGGGGGAGAGAAAGTGTGGACGAGCCCTTATTTGGTGTATCTGAAGATTGAAGTCAGTGTAAAAGAACCACTGGTGCTCTTTTCTTTCTTTCTTTCTTTCTTTCTTTGCTCTTACTATGGTTTCTGTTCAATCACATTAAAAGCTAAAAAACAACCCTGTTTCACCAACAAATGATAGGACCAAAAAAATGCTTCCCCCATTTTTCAAAAAGTCATTTTTACTTATTTTATGTTGCCCTCACCCACCGTTCTCCTCACAAAGAAATGTGATTGATTGCGACTGCATTTACTGATGATGCCATTCTGTTAAATGCAGCCTCATAATGTCATCCCATTAACTACATGACTTTATTGGACTGGATCATCAAATAATGTTGCAAAGGGAAACAACTGAGCTGAAGAGATTATGAAAAAGGGGGGATATTTGCACAATCCATGTTACTACCTTGCAACTATTGCTAGTGTCCAAGCAGAATTGGAAAATGATTAACAGTAAACACAGCTAACTTACATATTACAGTGGTGCCTTGGTTCTCAAACTTAATCTGTTCCGGGAGTCTGTTTGACTCCCGAAACCGTTCAAAAACCAAAGTGTGGCTTCCGGTTGGCTTCCAGACCTTCCTGCACTCAAACGGAAGCTGCGTCAGACATTCAGTTTCCAAAAAACATTCAAAAACCAGAGCACTTACTTGGGAGCCAATTAGTTGTTCCTAAGGGGTGCATCTAACTAAGTTCTACTCAGAGTGAAACCATTAAAACTAGTGGACCTAAGTAATCATGTAACATTATATACAACCCTAATACAGTAGTGCCCCGCAAGACGAATGCCTTGCAAGACGGAAAACTCGCTAGACGAAAGAGTTTTCCGTTTTGGAGGTGCTTCGCAAAACGAATTTCCTATGGGCTTGCTTCGCAAGACGACAATGTCTTGCGAGTTCCTGCGGGGTTTTTTTTCCTTTCCCCCCTTTTTCTAAGCCGCTAAGCCGCTTATCAGCTGATCCGATCAGCAGATTAGATGCTAAAAGCCGCTAATAGCGCTAATAGCGCTAATCCGCTAATCCGTCAATGGGCTTGCTTCGCAAGACGAAAAAACCGCTAGACGAAGAGAATCACAGAACGGATTCTTTTCGTCTTGCGAGGCACCACTGTACTTTGCCAGGACTTGAAGGTTGAACAGCAGCCATGCTGCCAACATTATATATGACATAGTGTCGGATATGACATAACAAAGGATGCACCATTGTTAATTTTGCATTCCAATTCTGAACAGAATCAGACTGAATAAAAACCTATTCAAGAATACTTCCGAGTTTAAAGCTGCTTGAATAATCCAAACTCCGCTACCAGAAGGTCAAGTACACAGCGCTGTCTCTCCTCACTGACAACTCCTGGTTAATGGCTCTAGCCAAGTTTGTCAAATAATAATAATAATAATTTTTATTATTTATATTCTGCCCATCTGGCTGAGTCTCCCCAGCCACTCTGGGCGGCTCCCAACAGAATATTAAAAACACGATAAAACATCAAACATTAAAAGCCTCCCTAAACAGGGCTGCCTTCAGGTGTCTTCTAGTAGTCAGGTAGTTGTTTATTTCCTTGACATCTGATGGGAGGGTTTTCCACGGGGCGGGCACCATTACCGAGAAGGCCCTCTGCCTCTGTGCATGACTAAAGAGTACAGATGATTTTTTGTCATGGAAACTATTAGCTGGAAATGCTTCCTGAAGGTGTGCTAACAAATACAGGCCTCCCCAGGTAGAGATGATGTTGTAAGAGAACAATAGACATGGGGCCAGTCTCGTTTGGAGCTGGGATGGGAAGAGACACACAGAACCACAGACTTATAGAACTGCAGAGTTGGAAGGGACCCTGAGGATCATAGAATCAGAGAGTTGGAATAGACCACAAGGGCCATCAAGTCCAACCCCCTGCCAAGCAGGAAACATCTAGTCCAACCCCCCGGAATGAAGGAATATGCAGATATCCCATGTGGTGATTGAACCTACAACTTTAGCGTTATCAGCACAACGCTCCAACCAAGCTAACAATGATGCGTGGGCTTGACTTGCTCTCTGTGCTGTTCCCAAAGCTATCCGGCACCCGAGAAATGTGCTGTGTAATTGTAAATAAGTTATTCAAACTCCTAAGCACATGTCAATGCATGCTACAGATGGCAGCTAGTGTCACCAACCCCCATCATGCCAAACTACCAATCCCAGGGTGCCTTGGGAAGAGGAAATGACTATTAAATCAGTTTAAGTGTGTAGAATGGGCATGCCCTCTGAGAATCCTAAAATCACTCCTAAATAGCATCGTGAATTCCATCTATTGTATACAGAGTGAATTCATCTGCTCATTGAGACAGTTTCCCCTCTTGCTGCGGTAATGTCATATAAAGATGGGTTGCGTTGACCATTTTATGCTGGGACATCATGAGGTTACTGTTAAGTTGTGGGTGAACGTACCAGACGACACAGCGATTCTTCAAACAGCTCTTGTTTATTCACAGGCCAGAACAGAACTGAACTGAAGGGTTCAGCCAACCTGCTTATATAGAGCTCAACTACAACGCAACAGTAACAACTTTCTGTAACTATCCAATCACTGAGAGTCGCTTTCAATTCCTTATTTGCATATGCGGACCTGAGTGAAAACTATCTACAGTATCCCCCTGCTGGCCCAGGGTGAGAACTTCAGTACATAACACCTACAATTTGGTTTTTGTGGTTAGCTGGCACTAGACCTCCAGATCCATGATTTGCTGAACCCCTCAAAGCACCCAGTGTGTTTGAACACAATTGTGACTTGATTAACGAGAGGGTAATGGCTTCACTGTGTGAGAAAAACATTTATTAGAATCTATTTTTAGAAGTATATTAAAGTCAATGTTCTGCAGAATAGGAAAGCTCTATAAGTCCCTACCTACCACATACAGATACGCTTCCTCTTGAAGGCCAAGTCATGTAAATTCCCCGTTTCAATTTATTTAACAAAAACTTGCTGTAACAGGCACAATGCTTCCAAGTACAACATATCCAGATCTACAACTAGAAAAACAAATAGCAATCCAAAAGCTCATGATCAAGATGTCCGAAAAGTTCACATGCGTGGGACAATAAAGCAGTCAAACTCTGACTGCATAAACCAAAATTCCATTTTAAAAAACCCACAATATTCATATTTTTTTCTGAGTCATACCGCAAGGCAGCTGATGGAGTACTGTGTATATTGGGAAGTCCAAGAGAATGTTTACGACTAGGGCAGATGATTTAGATTACCAAAATTAACAACATGTGACTTTTTTGATTCAGCAAATTCAGTCATGAGAGCTTGCGAAATAGCTATTGTCCACAGCGACAACGTGGAACCTGAAAGTCCCCCAAAATGTTCCAAGTTTACAGTCCCTTCGTAACACCTTTGTCATGCTTTTCTTAGGAATGGCTTTGATACAGGAAACCCAAAATGAAACTGTGTCTTCCGCTCAAGTGGTGGAACGGTGCCCAATTGTGAATGCAATTGCTCAGAGTAAGCAAACCAGCAGAGCTAATTCAGAAATCCCCAAACGGTGTTTCAGGCATGTTGCTGTGCCAGGAAAGAACTGCTAGAGTTCCACGAGAAGCTGGTTAGCTAAATGTGAACCAGAAACACCCCTTCCACATTGGAGGCTGACCACTGCATCTATGCATGTAGACTTTTCTGAACTGAGCAACCATCAGGGACTGCCTCTTTCCATATGAACCTACCCAGACCCTGAGATCATCTTCTGAGGCCCTCCTTCTCAAGAGGTCCAGAAGGTGGCAACACGAGAACGGGGCCTTCTCTGCAGTGGCTCCCTGTCTGTGGAATGCACTCCCCAAGAAAGTTCGCCTGGCGCCTTCATTATACACCTTTAGGCACCAGGCAAAAATGTTCCTTTTTCACCAGGCCTTTGGTTGATCTAATTTACATCCTATGCCCTTTTAAAATGTGGCTCTGGGGGGGGGGTTATTGGATTGTTTGATTACCGTGGTACCTCTGGTTAAGTACTTAATTCGTTCCGGAGGTCCGTTCTTGACCTGAAACTGTTCTTAACCTGAAGCACCACTGTAGTGGTATGGAGTTACTCGTGCGTAAGCTGACCCCGTTTGGGCGCTTGGTTGCCTGGTTAAACCCTTCGGACTGCACAGCCCATCTCCGCGTGGCTGCCTCAGTCACTGGCAGAATCTGTCTGTGGGTGTTTCTTGAACCTTTGCCAGCATAAGAGCTGTTTGACACCCAATCGTCTCCGCCTCTCATTGCGCGGGAGTCTCCTGCGCAGGGTGGGCGTGGGTAGCGGAGTACCTGGGCTCTCTTCACTGACTTCCAGGGAAGAATCCCGGAGCCCTTCCACCGCCTCTCCCCATTGCTCTCCTGGATCCTTGGTGTTACGCTGATTACCTTCCCTTTCCACCAAGCTGAGTCTCCCCCTAGTGCTAGGACCTTCACCTGCAGAATCGGAGAGCCTCTCCTTCTCCCGTGGCTCTGTTGTCAGTTCCCTGACAACCACTTTAGCTATTGGGGCCTCCTGCTGCGGCTGCGCCACTGGAGCCCGATTTCTGTTCTTATCCTGAAGCAAAGCTCTTAACCTGAATCACTATTTCTGGGTTAGCAGAGTGTGTAACCTGAAACGTCTGTAACCCGAGGTACCACTGTATATGTATATATTGCAGTTTATATGTTGATCTTTTGTGTGAACAGCCCTGAGGCCTCCAGGTATAGGGCGGTATATAAATCCAATAAGTAAATAAATGGCATTTTCAGTGTATAAGGAAGCTAAGAATCAAAGTACATTCGGACCTTGGTTCTCGAACGGAATGCATTCCGGGAGTCCAGTCAACTCCTGGAACCATTCGAAAACCAAGGCACAGCTTCTGATTGGCTGCAGGAGTGTCCTGCAGCCAATCGGAAGCTGCGCCAGATGTTCAGCTTCCGAAAATCGTTTGAAAACCAGAACACTCACTTCTGGGTTTCAATTGTACGGGAGCCGGTTTGTTCGGGAGCCAAGGAATTTGAGATCCAAGGTACGACTGAGAGGATTAAACCCCTTCTCTGTCCATGCTACAGCTCCAGTTACCCACACCACCGGAGCTACTATTTGCTAGGTTTCGATTAAAGTCACTGGAGAGTTATTCATGCAGCATTTACTTTGGCCTCAAGCAATACTTTATAGCTGGGCATTGTGCAAGATCGGTATTTTTGAAGAACAGTATGTCTCTGTTCTATTGGGCTTCGCAGAGCTAACAAACTCTCTTTGAACAGAAACTAAATAAAGGGACACTTCTTAAGCAACCGTTTGTGACATGGGACGCTAGTTCAGATGCCATGCTTGCCCATGGCTGGAAGGAAGCGGTATCTAAAAATCTATCCAGATTTCTGTAGTGAGCCGGGGGGGCCACTAGGGGCGCATTGGAAGATGGCCGACAATAACATCTCTCCGACCCACATGAGGTAATTAAAAGGCTGTGATGGGAGTATGCAGCCTCCCTGCCTCCCCAAGGAAATGGGGGGGACTGCCCTTGCCAGCTGTGCCCATATACCACCCCCGAACTAGAGGGGGTGGGGGCACTAGGCAGAAAGCCCTTGTGTGGACTTGGCTCTCCTGGACGCTGTCTCTGATTCGCGCCACTAGCTGCAGCAACTTCAAAAGAAACAATTAGAAAGAAGCAAATGCACATATTTCAAGGAAGAATGGGGAGTAAAGACTGCTAATTGAAGGGATCTCTGAGAAAGAAGACGGGTCGGATAAACAGGAATATATCATGAGAAGACACATCAAGGCTCGGTATGTTGGCAACGGGACTGGATGGGGGGGGAACTTTCATTTCTTTCTTCTATGTGATTAACCAATGATCCCACCCACCCACCTAAGATGGATGATTTAAGACTGTGTGGAGATAATTTCTAACCAAAAGCATGTTTTAAGGAGATCGTTGAAAGTACAAGAGCTTTGGGATGACGCAGTAAAAAATAGCGTCGCCATTTTGGCAAGTTCTGTCGAAAGACTTATGTCTGGGAGGAGGAATGCATTTGTTTTCATACAGCGGGCGAACGTCCTCAGAGGACTAAAGAAGGCGACAGATTTATGAAGATTAATGATGGAAAGAGTGCTTTTATTTATGGAAGTGATGATACATGGAAACCATCTCGATATGGTTATTGGATGAACGGAAAAATTCACACAGGATTACAATTTGTGTTTACCTGCTTAAAGAGATTATCAGAAGAGATCACAAAGAAAAAAGAAAAATATATGAAAATAACAAGATGAGATGTGGAAACAGCAAGGCAGGACTGGATAGAATTGTGAACATTATTTGGACAGATTTGTGGACATTAACGCAGCAGCAAGAAGATGATTGGAATCCCCTTCGGAACTTGAAATATAGCTACCCCCAACAAAAATTTAAAATTCGGCTTTGTAATTCGGAATTTATGTGATGTGATTTGATTTGATTTGATTTGATTTGATTGGTCAGTTAATAAAAATTATTTTTTTAAAAAAAGATTTCTGCAGTGAGCCAGTAAATATAGAGTGTTGTGAGCTGAGCCAAGAAGACCTGAGTTCAAATCTCTGCTCACTAATGAAACTGACTGGATGGCCTTGAGCAAATCTCTACATCTAACTTACCTCATAGTGTTGTTGTAAAGATAAAATGGAATAGCTCCATCTATGTTATCCCAAACTCACTGAAGGAAGGACAGGATACAAATGTAATGAAAACATGAATAGAAATATTGAGTTTCTTCTCCAACAATTTTCATCTTTAGGGTCAGCTTCATCGATGAAACATTTAGCAGGAAATGTTCAGTTCAAAACTAAGGCCGCTAGATAAAAGCTCACATTCTATCAATACCCATATAGGACTGCCATGAAAATTAAACTCCACTCATTCCTACCTCATTAACTTGCTTTTTGTCCAAGTGAAAAACCTGGCCAGAACTTGTTGATGCAATTTCTTCATAGACCTTGTAACCAATATGTCCTCTATCATCACAGTCTCCTGTTAGAACAAACACAACCTATATGGTTTGGGGGGGGGGAGAAACAAGGATATTTAAATAGCCCTCGTACACAAAAGAATGGAAAAAGGAAAGCATCAGAAATCCATTAGCGAAGGAAATATACATTATGTCATTAAAGGGATACACTTTATTTAATATTTTCAGTCTTAAGTAATTAGCGTAATAACTTTCAGAAGAACAACACCATATTGGCAAGCAGGAATGATAGGCCACATTATTTCATAACATTCATTAGTGCCTCGGGTAATTACAAGTTTATATTAGTCGTAGCATAACTTTTTAAAAAAAATAGCTGCTGAACGTGCCAGATTCCAGTTAAATAGAGAGGTAGAAACTTGGAAGCTGTTACTTATTTGCTTTTTTCTCTCCTACCCGACTGCAGACATCAGTTTTGCAGGCCTTCCAGTGGCAGTTTTGTCCCTGCTCAATAACCGGAACAGCTGGTGGGACAAGCTGATGGGGACCAGGCAAGAACTTTAGCCCTTTGGGGCAACTGGGACCTGCAGTAAAATTTTACCTTACGAAGCGTTCCTGTTTAGTATTCCAGTCAGCTGTGCCTCCTGCAGGATACTCCATTACATTCCCCACCCAACCCGGTTATCAGAGCCAGATTTAAGTTTGATGAGGCCCTAAGCTACTGAACGTGATGGGGCCCTTTATACGTCTAGCTGTCCTTTGTCAACAAATTGTTGCTGTTGAATATATGCTATATGGTAATTTATGGACCTAATAGGTATCTATTAGGTGCTGTGGGTTAAACCACAGAGCCTAGGGCTTGCCAATCAGGCGGTCAGCAGTTCGAATCCCCGCGACGGGGTGAGCTCCCGTTCCTCGGTCCCAGCTCATGCCAACCTAGCAGTTTGAAAGCACATAAAAGTGCAAGTAGATAAATAGGTACCG
Source organism: Podarcis liolepis (assembly GCF_965112155.1). NCBI lineage: Eukaryota > Metazoa > Chordata > Lepidosauria > Squamata > Lacertidae > Podarcis > Podarcis liolepis. The sequence goes on along the minus strand of NC_139559.1, from coordinate 89,768,296 downwards.
CTCCAGCGGGAAGGTAAACGGTGTTTCCGTGCACTGCTCTGGTTCGCCAGAAGCGGCTTAGTCATGCTGGCCACATGACCCAGAAGCTGTATGCCGGCTCCCTCGGCCAATAAAGCGAGATGAGCGCCGCAACCCCAGAATCGGCCATGACTGGTCCTAATGGTCAGGGGTCCCTTTACCTTTAATAGGTATCTAAATCCATTTGTATATGTTGCCATGCAACCAGTCCATGCATAATGTAGGCACCCTATATATAGAAAAGAGGAAACCAGTGATATTTTAGGGAGCAGGCTAGCAGACGGGGCCCATTACTTACATCACAGGAGCCTACACAACACAAAACACCGTTGCTGTATGTAGGTTTTATTTTATTTATCTTATATTTTGGAAATGTACATCCAGGGTTTTTTTTTGTTTAGCTCATACGTAAATCCAGCACTGCCGGTTATCAGTGGTTTTCTGATCAGTCTACCTCAGGTTTGTTTCAGATGTCCCCTTCCCTGTCCCTTTAGAGTTTAGGAGGATTTGCCACCAGATTGTCTGCCCTTCTGCAAGCTTCTGTGCTCTGTTGCACCTGTTGACCCTCATAGGAACATAGGAACCTGCACTGATCTGAATCAGACCAGGGGCTCATTTAGTTCAGCATTGTCTATGCTGATTGACAGTGATTGACAGTGGCTCTCAAGGATTTCAAATAAGGTTCTGTTTCAAGGCACCAGGAGTTGAGAACATGCCCTGTAGGCGACATAAACATTGGCATTCACACCTGAACATCGGAAACGGAGGGAACTGCCATCAGCTCAGAGGCGAGAGGTGGAAGGGCAGTTGTGTTATAGGGAGCCTCCAAAGATCTTGCGAAGTAGTTCTTCCTCTGGCGAGGAGGGAAGCCACACCTCCAGTGAGGAGGGAGTGCAAGGATCAGAAGAGGCTAGGAGGAGCCTCAACACCGAGCCTGAGCAAAGCGGAGGGGAGTCCCTCTTTGCCAGAGCCCGTTCTGCGCAGTAGTCTTTGGTGCAGAGAGGGGAGGAGAAGGTTGGGGGTTAGGAGATTTCACCCCTCCCATACCCAAGAATCTCCTGATGATCTCCTGATGGTCTCTGCTGACTCTCCAGAGAGGCGGAGGCGTGTCCTGCCTATCTACTTATTCTGCCCAGCAACATATCATTGTGTGTGTGTGAGTGAGAGACAGTCAGTCAGTGTATCGGAGAAAGTGAGAGTGTTAGAGATTCTAGAGATAAGATTGCTGCTAAGTGCAGCTGCAGACTCTCAGTGTAGCATTGATTTATGCTTAGAATATTCAGCTCTGTATATAGTTTTGTATCATAGTTGTAGTTACAGAATAAAAGGAAGATATTCTACAGAGCTGCTCTCCGAGTGGTTTATACTCTGCAAGACTCTGCAAAACTCTGCTGCGCAACGACTGTATTATTGAGACAGTGAATCCGGTGCTCTCAGCTCTAAGCTGTGAGTCCACAGCACTGTGACCTGTTCTTGTGAGAAGGAGGTCTCTGGCGGTGCTTCCCAGCTCGCCTAGCCCAGTCGGGGTTGAGGTGCATGAGTCCAGTTGGTGCACTGGCTCTAGGGCGATGCTGACAGGGGGTCACACAGCTGTTATGCTGGGGAAGGTATAAGGACCGCCCACTCCCAGATTCTGCTAGCGACTGAGCAGACATGGACTTGCGACGCTCTGCACTGTAAATAGTTTGTACATATAATAAAGCCTGGAAAAGACAGGTTGGAGTCTTGTCTGTTTGCTCCCGAGCAACCACATCAGCACCTGACAGTGGGGAAAGCTGATATTTTGCTAATACCTGTCTAGAGTATCATACGCATTAATAAAACTGTGTATGACCTGTGATGAGATAGTTTCTTCTACCCATCTCAATATTGTATGGACCTGCTTATTATTTGTTGAAACTGGTCGCCTCCAACTTGTATAATTCAATCCTAAACACAATTACCTAAAAGTAAAAGGTAAAGGTAAAGGACCCCTGGACGGTTAAGTCCAGTCAAAGGTGTCTATGGGGTTGTGACATTCATCTTGCTTTCAGGCCAAGGGAGCCAACGTTTGTCCACAGACAGCTTTCCAGGTCATGTGGCCAGCATGACTAAACTGTTTCTGGTGCAACAGGACACCATGATGGAAACCAGAACGCACAGAAAAGCCGTTTACCTTCCCGCCGCAGTGGTATCTATTTATCTACTTGAACTGGTGTGCTTTTGAACTGCTAGGTTGGCAGGAGTTGGGACAGCGCAACGGGAGCTCACCCCATCATGGGAATTCGAACCACCAACCTTCTGATCGGCAAGCCCAAGAAGCTCAGTGGTTTAGACCACAGTGCCACCCGCATCCCATACCTAAAAGTAAGTCCCGCTGAATCTAACAAAACTGACTTCCACATGGGATCAAACTGTTATTTACATATTTTATCCAAGATGGTATTTGACCGTAATCAATAGGAACACATTTCATTTTTTTTAAAAAAAGAGACTTAAAATAATAACAACAATAATAATTTAAAATGGCGGTTTTGAAATAATCAGAATTGGAATTTGTTTCCTACCTGTGACTGCTTTTGCTGAATCAGTTGCAAGACCTCATGGGTTAGCTTGTAGTCTTTGGATCGCGCATCAGTAAAAACATAGATGAATGAACCCGGGAGAGAAATTTCTAGAGCAATCTTGATTGCGCCAATGCTCATCTCTGGACAGTCACCGCCCCCCTGTTTATAATCAGGAAACAGGGAAATAATGTAAGTTTAAAAAACAAAAACAAAAACAGTGCTAAAGTTTAAAAAGTCACAAAAATTCTGAATTCATTTAACCTCCCCATTTGTAGTTATAGGAGGTCAACCATGAAAAATGTTACTACTTTTGTGAAGTATCTCCTTAAGTAGCCATTCAACGGTGTAAGCAAATCTTGATTAATGTAATAAAAAGAAACCAGAGTCCTTTTTGTTGTAGATAATTCAGATGGCAATTCCCAGGTGTCAAAGAAGGTTATTTATGTATGCAACAACTGTAGCCCATATTTCATTAGCCCCAAAATGGAAAACGAGCGAGGTCCTAACTAAAGAATGGCAACTTAAGCTGATGGAATATGCACAGTTTGTGGACCTAACATATAGAATAAGAGAACAAGAAGAACATACGTTCAGAGAAGATTGGAAAATGTTTATTGAATATATAGGCAGGAAATTGTGTACACTTGGAAATGTTGGCAGCATTAAGATAAGTTCAACAGTGTAAATAAGTTTTGATGGATGTAATAATGGAATAGTGCATGGTTTAGTTTATGTAAAATATTCAGGGATTTATGTTATGCAAAATGAACCATGGAAGGAGAAGAAGAGAAGTCGTTGATATTTTAAGGTTGTTGAAATGAATATTCTAAATTGTAAAAACAGAAAATGTAAGAAAAAAATATATTAAAAAAAAACTAAGTATATTCCCCAGGTGTCTACTTCTTTATGATTTAGGGACCAGGTAAATGCCATTCTGTTTTCTCAACTCTTTGGCCAGTTATATTACAAAAGCACTTTTAATTTATGATGTTACTGCAGTTGCCACTGTGTTTTGTTTTCTGTTGGTTCTTTTGTTTTACGTCCTTTAAATATTATTTAAAGCTGCCCTGAAGAGGAGTTAGAAAAGCAGGAATAAATTTGAACACTATATGAAAACTAGTTGTTAGCTAAACATAAAATATTTGTTCTGAGAGCACTGATCTGCTAATTAGTCTCTTTAAAAATGAAGCTTCTGGCCAAGCAGGAAAAAAAGATCAAATGGAAAGAAAATGAAGAAAGAGCATTTTAAAAGGAAAACAAAACTTGTAATTCATATGAACTGGCAGTATTTGTTTGTCTTTGGGGACAAATCAGAATAGCGTTGTTGTCCATCCGTCTCCTGTTGCTGTATGTAAACATTGCCTTGGAAAAGTCACTGTGCTGCCATGAATTTGGCTGTTGTATACAATATCATGTTTTATTTCTGAGAAGCCTCCTTCTGCTGTGTCCTCTTTCTGGTTACTCCGAAAAAGGGTATATAAAAAGTACAGACAAAAGAACTTAAGACTAACAGTTATAAACTTATTCACATTCACCTATTTAGTATAGCAAAACTGCACCTTGCACACAATTAAAAAGATAAAGGTAAAGGACCCCTGACAGTTAAGTCCAGCCGCGAACGACTCTGGGGTTGCGTGCTCATCTCGCTTTACAGGCCGAGGGAGCCGGCGTTTGTCCACAGACAGTTTTTCCGGGTCATGTGGTAAGCATGACTAAGCCGCTTCTGGTGAAACCAGAGCAGCGCACAGAAACACCGTTTACCTTCCCGCCGCAGTGGTACCTATTTATCTACTTGCACTGGTGTGCTTTCAGAGTACTAGTGTGGTTTTCAGAGTACTAGGTTGGGTGGGCGACGTGGCGAATTTCACCCCCCCCCCCACTGATGACACTCAGGACGGGCCGCCTCCCGCCCCCTTCCTCCGCCCCTGCTATGAGGGCAGCAGTAGGATGGGGAATTGTTTGAAACCAGGTGAAGGAACTTTGTGGCGGCGGAGATCTGCTTTAACAAGGTCACTGCCCAATTTCTACTGAGGTCCCTTGCAACACAGCCCCCTCTGCTCATGAAAGTCCCTGCCCCCAATGTCCCTAGAGCAGCTTTTCAGGGGCTGCAGAGGAGAATGCCCTAATCTGAACTCCAAACTGACTTACATCTGTAGGGCAGGTGTGCCTATTCAGTGCATGTTCATCTGGAATCCCAAACTGGCTTGTGTATATTCTTCTCTTTCTCAAACAGGGTTTTCGGAACGCTAGATTTCTGCCATGATCTCCTCAGCTCTCCTCCCCACCCTGACACAGAGAGTACATGTTTTCTTAGTGCGTGTTATCCCTAAACGACCCTATTCAACAGGTCTGTCAAATTCAGTCACTTTGACTTCTGCAGCAAAGATCATTCAAAAACCGCCTTTGGAAATTTGTTCCACTGCTTCAGTGTTCTTACAATATTAAATTATGGCATTAATTCTTCTTCTCTTTAGCTAATGAAAAGCATGTTCACCCCACCCCCCTTTCCTGTGGGAGAAATCTGTCTCGTCGCCATGAAAGTTCTGCTGTTGTGCTTTTATTTTAAGCTATGTTTTTCTTTTGTTCTCTTCCACCTCAACTTCCCATACCTCTGAGAAAAGATCTGCATGACTTCTCAAAGGTTGCCTGCAGACAACTTGTTCATCCCTAGTGATTTGTTTGCACAAAGTTTGTGAGGAAGTTAGACAACAGCAGTTGTTTATTGAACATTCATTTATTCAAGTAATTGCTATCCCACATCTTCCAGCACATTTCCCCATCACTTCCCTTCCAGCAAAAAGTCGGGGTGTGTGTGTGTCAGGGGTTCAGGAGCAGAGGCACAGGAAAGGGAGGAAACAGAGAGCGAGGGGGAGGAATCCGAAGGAAATATGAGCGATGACAGCGGCCCGAGATCTCTGAGTCTTTCCAGTGAATCGGAAGATTCACAGAAAGGGGCGCCAGTGGTCAGAGCAAGGGGGCGCCTAGGGGGACACCCCAGGAAGAAGGGACCAGAGGGGACTCAGAGAGCAGCAGTTGGAAATCGGGACCAGCTTCCCCACCAGAGCGCAGTAGGGGGGAGGGGTCCCAGGTATCGGGATCAGGCGGCTCGCCGCAAGCGGGAGGGCATGAGTCAGGATTGGCCACACCTCCATCGGGGAGCGAGGAAACGGTCAAGAGGAAGGTTGAAGGCTGGGCGCGCGCGCCAAGTTCAAATGCACAGGAAGGCGGCACAGTAAGCAGCCCGGATAGGGAGCCAGGTCCTAAAGCCCGCCGCAAGGAGGGAGAAGAGTCCGGGGGGTCAGCGTCAGAAGAGTCCAGGAAGGAAGAGACCACGGGGGACAGAGGGACCCAGAGGAGGAAGGAAAGACGGAAGAGGTGGAGTAAGGCTAGAGTATTAAGTTGGTGTACAGGAGGCGGAGACTCAGACGGAGCTTCGCCGGTCTAGCTTCTAAGACGTAGAGCTGCGCGCTGCGGCTTGGAAATGGAAACTGTAACTCAATAAAGACTTTTGTACATTACTGCCGGCTAGCGTGGTCCTCTGTGAGCTGGGACCTGGAAGCAGCTCTGACAGTGTGTATAATGTATGAGCACAAAATCTACTGTAATTGTACAACCTGAATTTGCTGATATGTGATTGAATCCCAACCGAAAACAGCAACAAACTGAAAACGCCTTAAGCTTCATTTTATAATTTATCAGTGTGGCTAAATGGAATGTCAATAGCAATAATTAAATTACATGCAACGTCCCACTTTCCTAATGCTCGCTATGTGGAAATTCACTTTTCCAGATACATTGAATTAATACCCAAGCTTTGCTTGGGCTGAAAGAGTCCTTGCTGCCGTTGTTGCATACCATAAACAATTTTTGGTCTTTCTTTGGAATTTCCTCACCTACGATACCCAATAGGAATGCTTCTGGTTTTTTAACAAATGTATTTTTATACATTTTCTTAAATTCATTATATATCATTTCCCAGAAAGCTTTTACCTCACTGCATGTCCACCACATATGATAGAAATCCCCCCCCTTTTCTTTGCATTTCCAACAGCCCTTATTTTTTGTCTTACACATTTTAGCAAGCTTAGTTGGTGTCAGATACCATCTATACATCATTTTCATCACATTTTCTTTTAATGCACTACTGGCAGTGAATTTAATTCCTTCATTCCATAACCTTTCCCATGTTTTTAATTGAATATTATAACCAAAATCTTTAGCCCATTGTAACATAACCACTTTAACTTCTTCATCTTTAGTATGCCATTCTAATAGTAATTTATACATTTTCGGTAATATTTCCCTCTTATCATCCAGCAACTCTATCTCCAGCTTGGATCTTCTCGTTTCAAAGCCAATATTCTCTTTAACCTCCTTAAACACATCATTTACCTGATGGTATTGCCACCAATCTGTAATTAAACCCCCAGTTATTGTTTTGGGGCTGGGATAGAGTTGCAGGGGAACTGAACCAGAGTTGAACCCTTCCACTTCTACAATTCTATGATTCTGAGTGGGCTTAGCTTTGTTTTCCATCCAAAGCAATTGTGGCAAGGAGACAAACACTCACCTGAACGTATAGCTCCCTGAGTTCATATTGAAATTTCTTGGGATCGGTGGTAATTGTTACAGGACCAATTTCTGAAAGGGGAAAAGAAAAAAGAAAAAAAGCGAATTGCATTTTACAGGGAATCAATAGCTTTGCAATTGCGGGATCTGACATGAGAAACAAGGTCATTTACAGATTGATTGATTGATTGATTGATTGATTTTCGAATGACAACATGCCAAACATCCTCTTTGTGAAATGCTGTCCCTTTTGGGCAGCTCTGCAAGAACATTTCCCCAACTGTGAGAAAATATGTACAAACAGTACTACAAGTTACACACACACACACACACACACACACACGTTCCACACACACAAACACTACTTCCTTTCGCCCAGCCAAATCCCTGAAAAGCAAAACACCGTTCCCCACAATCACTTATTTTGCTTAGAAGCGGCCTCAGATACCTCAGGCTACACCATGACCCTCTAAGAAATAGCTGGCAAAGATCCCATAAGGTCAAGAATTCTCTGTTTGGATGGAGGTTTGTGGGAAACAGTTTTTTTAAACAAAAAACTACAGTTAAAACATGGATCAGTAGGACTTGCATTAACTCTGACAAAGAAAACAATGATATTGTTGGGGTTTGGACGATTTCTGCTAGTTAAAAGGAAGTATACAAGTATTGGTCTATTTACTGTTAAGTAAGTGGATTTCTGGGTTCAGACATACAGTTTCCCAGGGAAATTAATTCAGATAAGGAACCACTAAGTGCCTGTTTTGACCAGGTTTTTTCTTATATATTTACAACGGAAATGGGGGGTCGGGGTGGTAAGGACTCTAGTAAGGAAAAGAGCTGCTTCTGTGATTAGAAGTATTTAAAAATGAATGGCTTGTATTTAGTATTTGTGTCCTGACAAGATTTGGTTCATACGATTCAGCGCTTCAGAAAACAGCCACCTCAGTCCTTCTTAGGCTGAACAGTTCAATCCACCTAAGTCTGCTGATAATTCCCCCCTTGTTTGGGCTGCATAAGGAAAAGGATTCAAACAATAAATGCTTTTGGGATGTCGCTAATAATAATAATAATAATAATAATAATAATAATAATTTATTTATACCCCTCCCCTCTGGCTGGGTTTCCCCAGCCACCCAACAGAATATTAAAAACACGGTAAAACATCAAACATTAAAGGCTTCCCTAAACAGGGCTGCCTTCAGATGTCTTCTAAAAGTCAGAGAGTTGTTTATTTCCTTGACATCTGAAGGGAGGGCGTTCCACAGGGTGGGCGCCACTACCAAGAAGGCCCTCTGCCTGGTTCCCTGTAACCTCACTTCTCGCAGTGAGGGAACCGCCAGAAGGCCCTAATCCTACTCGGAGTAGACTCACTGAAGTTAATCATCATGACCAGTCCTTTTTTTCTTAAAAAATGTTTAAGGGTACTCTCATTTTCCTACTCATGTTGAAACACTGCCCCTCAAGGAGGCCAAACTTAGATTCACAAAATGTTTAGGGGTATGCGTACAGCTGCGTCCCCCCAGGGAAAGAAACACTGGTCATGACTATCAAAGGTTCAGTAATTTCAGTGGACCTGCTCTGAGCAGACTTGGATTCAAATTCACTACAGTGGTGCCCCGCAAGACGAATGCCTCGCAAGACGGAAAGCTCGCTAGACGAAAGAGTTTTCCGTTTTGGAGGTGCTTCGCAAAACGAATTTCCTATGGGCTTGCTTCGCAAGACGACAATGTATTGCGAGTTCCTGCTGGTTTTTTCCCCTCCCCCCTTTTTCTAAGCCGCTAAGCCGCTTATAAGCTGATCTGATCAGCAGATAAGCCGCTAAAAGCCGCTAATAGCGCTAATAGCACTAATCCGCTAATCCGTCAATGGGCTTGCTTCGCAAGACGAAAAAACCGCTAGACGAAGAGAATCACAGAACGGATTCTTTTCGTCTTGCGAGGCACCACTGTATTCAGACTCAATATTTATATATATGGTATATTGCAGCATGGTTCACTCCTTCTACATATTTAGTTTCACAACAACCCTAGGAGGTAGGTTAGGTTAAGCCAAGGGATAATAGTTGGACCAAGGTCACCCAGTAAGTTTCAGGAGTTAGCAGAGATTTCAGTTTAGGTCTCTCCACTCCTAGTCCAACATTATTGCACCACATACCGGGTTCTCCTTCATGGAGAGCACGGGTTGTGGTGGGGTTAACCAGACATCCCTCTGTTGCTGGCCAGTTGGTTGGATGGTGCACAGTGTGATTGGGCTCCCTTGGTTGTTGGGGAGAGTTTGATGTTGCCAATTTTGATTGACAGCCTTGGTTGCATATATTCCCTGCGTGCAGCATTGAGCTTCCTCTTTTCGCCCCGTGCATCGGATCACCCGCCCACCCTCGCTAATTTTAGGGCGTTTTTTGCGTTTGACCTTGCTATGCCTGTCATGGGGTCGTCTGGCAGGAGCCTGGTAGGAATTTTGTCCATTTGACTGACTGGCTGGTGCCATTTGGGTTTTGCCTACTGCGTAGCAAATCGTCACAACTTGTAAGTTGCGGTTAGGCATTGGTTTTAGAAAATGGGTTGGTGGAGGGGCTTGGATTGGCTGTGCCTGCCCCTCCAATGCTGCTGCTGCAAGGGTATTCCATTAAAGGAATCCAGGGGCTCACCATACTTTTGTCTGCACCCCTGGCAAGGGGGCTAGTAATAATAATAATAATAATAATTTATTATTTATACCCCGCCCATCTGGCTGGGCCTCCCCAGCCACTCTGGGCGGCTTCCATAAAACCAAAAATACAGTAAAATCACACGTTAAAAACTTCCCTGAACAGGGCTGCCTTAAGATGTCTTCTGAATGTCAGGTAGTTGTTTATCGCTTTGACATCTGCTGGAAGGGCGTTCCACAGGGCGGGCGCCACTACCGAGAAGGCCCTCTGCCTGGTTCCCTGTAGCTTTGCTTCTCGCAATGAGGGAACCGCCAGAAGGCCCTCGGCGCTGGACCTCAGCATCCGGGCAGAATGATGGGGGTGGAGACGCTCCTTCAGGTATACTGGACCGAGGCCGTTTAGGGCTTTAAAGGTCAGCACCAACACTTTGAATTGTGCTCGGAAACGTACTGGGAGCCAATGTAGGTCTTTCAAGACCGGTGTTATATGGTCTCGGCGGCCGCCCCCAGTCACCAGTCTAGCTGCCGCATTCTGGATTAGTTGTAGTTTCCGAGTCACCTTCAAAGGTAGCCCCACGTAGAGTGCATTGCAGTAGTCCAAGCGGGAGATAACCAGATCATGCACCACTCTGGCGAGACAGTCCGCAGGCAGATAGGGTCTCAGCCTACGTAGCAGATGGAGCTGGTAAACAGCTGCCCTGGACACAGAATTCACCTGCGCCTCCATGGACAGCTGTGAGTCCAAAATGACTCCCAGGCTGCGCACCTGATCCTTCAGGGGCACAGTTACCCCATTCAGGACCAGGGAATCCTCCACACCTGCCCGCCTCCTGTCCCCCCAAAACAGTACTTCTGTCTTGTCAGGATTCAACCTCAATCTGTTAGCCGCCATCCATCCTCCAACCGCCTCCAGACACTCACGCAGGACCTTCACCGCCTTCACTGGTTCTGATTTAAAAGAGAGGTAGAGCTGGGTATCATCGGCATACTGATGGCTAGGGCCACGCAAGAGCCCCTGGGAGCATTTGGGGAGAGGTGAGGGTCTGGTACCAGCTCCATTTACTCCCCATAAAATGTTTTCCCTTACTGACTTTGCAGGCTTGCGGATGTCGGTTCTGTCCCTGGGCGGGGACAGATAGTCGCAACCAATGTCTAAGCAACCACTCACATTGTTTGCATTTTAATAAAGTTGTGGCCAAAATTATGCCAGAAATCTTAAACAAAATTGTGGTGTGAAGTGTGAATTTATTTAGGAGTGGCTTGGGGACCTCGACACGTAAACTATATCAAACTATACAACTCACATACCCAAGCGCCAAGCACCGTATAAGAAGAGGTCCTGAGATGCAGATTTGGCAATAGAGAAAAGCATGCCACATGTGTAAACATTTTGCAAAATATGGTGAACACCGATACATCGAGAAAGACCCGAACCACTGGTAACATTTGCCATGTTTGGTTTGTCTTCCTTGAGGTTCTATCAAACCCCAATCTCATATACTAGGGGTAACTGCCTTTTTCTTTTAAAAACATCACTGGCGTCTCTTCCAAACACCTCAAGCCCTGAATTAAAGGGGCAGCAGGAGTGAGTAATATTCAGTGTTGTGGTAACATTGTCCCTGTGGCACCAGTCTAATGCAACAGAAAGGGGTGGTAGGACTGACTATCATTTCAGATTGCAGGCAGGAAATACCACAAAAAATCTCCCTTGAAGTAGAAAGCTAGCGCACCAGGGAGAAATATTCTAGACCTATCCTTTTCTAATTTTCTGCTTGCGGGGTGGTTTTTTTTAAAAAAAAGTTGGAAAGCACTAATGAAATAGATGACACATATACTGTATCATAAGAAGTTGTGGAGAAACATCTAAATTACAGATAAACATTTCTGAAACCCTACAGCATAAAATGAAAAGTTAGGCTGAAGTGACCAGTGAATTTACTAAAGACCTTTCTTTCCATACATGATTACAATATATCATGAAACATGGTACAACTACGAGTCAGAAGTATCACACTTATTATATAGTTTCAGCACAAAAGAACAAATATCAAACTTAGCTCTGGAATTTTCAAAACTACTTTGAAAGCACATTGAATTGATGGCATATGGAAAGGATTTTTTCCCCTAAGCCATGCTTGCATGTTACTGAACAAGGCCGTGTCTTCCTAAACTGGAAAACCACAAAATTGTAGTTAACACAACCAAGATGGTGTTTAGGCCGGTCCCTAAGCAACTGACCAAACACTACAACACAAAACTCTCTGCCAACAGATTTGACAGGCCATAAGAATGTTGATACCTCCCACCCAAAAATAAATTTGAAACCAACACCCCTCCGTAATAAACAAACAGGAAATAATCTGAATAAATAAATCTATATCTCAGTAAACTGACAACAATAACGCACACTTTGAAGCATCTCAGTACATTTTGTGTAGATGAAAGTTTCCACAACAGTTTGACAGTAATTATCCTGTTTTTCGTTTGTTTTTTAATTGTGACTTCATAATGTAGCTCACAAATGCTGTTGTGGCATTTGCGAGTGTTTGGAAACGACTCTTTGCTAATAAACATAATGATGCACAAGACATCAACAAAAATAAATTTCACATGAAGTGGAAGATTTAAGGAACTAACACAACAATATGACTGTGGTTTCCTTGGCGTTTATTCTGGGGTTTTAACTTGATGATGATTTTATATTTTGAAATATTGTTTTGTGTTGGGACTTTCTAGCTGCCTTGCGTTCACTGGAAAGTAAATGAACTATAACTTTTCCAAATACACGGAATGAGACATCTGTTCATCCCTTCAAGGCACTTGCAATGCCTAAACAGCAGCATTTGAAGTGTTAGCTCAAAGCAGGTGGAAAGAGAAGATACACCAACTGTCTTTTCCTTGTGGATTTTATTTTGGGGCCATTTGCTGGGTGGGTGGGAAGCACAACATGCCCCCCAAAAAAACAAAGAGGAGGAGAAAATATCCAAAGTTTTGGGGTTCATACTTAACCATATAAAGTGGCCAAGGGTTCCTCCTTCCTCTCCCCTTTGCTTTTTCAACTTAAAAATCCCCACACCATTTGCAACAGCACAAGGCTCTCTCCGAAGTTTCCTGCTGGCTGTGTTTCCTCAAATTCCTTGCGAGTGACACCATATCATTAAGCATTGCATCGCTCCCAAGGCATTCCGGGAAGTGGGGCCGGCAGGAAGCAGTATGTGGCTCTCTCCACGGTATCCCATAAGCCACACTTCCTGCTGAGACCCAGTAAGATACATGGAAACCCCCTCCCAAACCTTTTGGAGAAAACCCCTCCCATGCACGCAAGGTTAAGCAGCAAAAGATCAGCTCCATTTTCGCAGTGGGGTGGGGGGGGAGAATATTTGTAAGAAACACAGATATTTCAGCCCAACCTTTGTCACTCAGCACGAAATCCTTCAGACTAAAGCATAAAGCATAACAATAAGGTTTCAGCCTAACCCTGGTGAATGCCTCCATCAGTAAAGGTAAAGGGACCCCTGACAATTAAGTCCAGTCGCGGACGATTCTGGGGTTGTGGCGCTCATCTCGCTTTACAGGCCGAGAGAGCTGGCGTTTGTCCGCTTCCGGAGACATTTTTTCCGGGTCATGTGGCCAGCATGACTAAGCCACTTCTGGCAAAACCAGAGCAGCGCATGGAAACGCCGTTTACCTTCCTGCTGGAGCGGTACCTATTTATCTACTTGCACTCCGACGTGCTTTCAAACTGCTAAGTTGGCAGGAGCTGGGACCGAACAACGGGAGCTCACCCCGTCGCAGGGATTCGAACCACCAACCTTTCGACCAGCAAGCCCAAGTGGCACAGTGGTTTAACCCACAGCGCCACCCTGCCTAATCAGTAACTGGTGCCCAAATTCACATCACAGCGAATCTTCCAAATTTAGGCTGCAATCCTAAACACACTAGGGTGTAAGGTCCATTGAAGACAGAGAGTCTTACTTCTGAGTAATACTGCATCTAGTAGAACACACTGTTAACAAATACATTCTCTCTCACACACATACATATTTGAGCATTCATAAAATTCCATCTGATATTGTAAGCGTTCACAAGATACAGTGGTGCCCCGCAAGACGAATGCCTCGCAAGACGGAAAACTCGCTAGACGAAAGAGTTTTCCGTTTTGGAGGTGCTTCGCAAAACGAATTTCCTATGGCCTTGCTTCGCAAGACGACAATGTCTTGTGAGTTCCTGCTGGTTTTTTTTCCTCCCCCCCCCCTTTTTCTAAGCCGCTAAGCTGCTTATCAGCTGATCTGATCAGCAGATAAGCCGCTAAAAGCCGCTAATAGCGCTAATCCGCTAATCCGTCAATGGGCTTGCTTTGCAAGACAAAAAAACCGCTAGACGAAGAGAATCACAGAACGGATTCTTTTCGTCTTGCGAGGCACCACTGTAGTAGTCTTTTTTTTAGCATACCTTACTGAACACGCAACCCCATTTTGAAGTATTTACCATTTAGAACCCTAAATACACACACACAGTATCTAAAGATGTGTACACATCATCAGTAACCCACTCCCCCAAATATCCGCCCAATAAGATGGGATGTTGAGTAAGTGAGAGAAAGAAAATGACAACCAGGTGGGAAGGGGTCGAACTGAGAAACTGCTCTAAATTGCTTTAAATGTTCAAGAACTAGTTAGAGAAGATTATTGTTTTACTTTTTGCACATGAAGTAATAATTTATAGAAGAGCCAAAGAACCTTTGGTTCTTCAGATGTTTCTGGTCTACAACTCCCATCATCCTTAACCACTGACTACTATGCTGCCTTGAACAGATGGAAACTAGAGTCCGACAACATCTGGAGGACCAAAGGTTCTCCAACCTTGCCTTATCAGCATGGTCTCTGATCACAGATGTTAGCATTTGGGGAGGGACGCTTAAACTACTTCCAGACAGAGCTTCTGTTAATGCATGCACACCCACAGATATATCACAACATTTTGCAAGTTTGTCAGTCCTCTTACACTGGGAGCCCATGTTAACAGGACTGGAGCCACTGCGAAACAAGAGGAAGGGATCCCCATGATTGAGAAACCCCAAGGTTTGCAGAAGGACAATTAATATATATATACTTAAAAGGAACAAGAATATGACTTTTAGAAGACATCTGCAGGCAGCCCTGTTTTGGGAAGTTTTTAATGTTTGAAGTTTTATTGTGCTTTTACTATTCTTTTGGGAGCCGCCCAGAGTGGCTGGGGAAACCCGGCCAGTTGGGGGCATAGCTGTCAACTTACAGATTTGAAAATAAGGGATCAGCAGCCAAAATAAGGGATTTTCCGAACACAGGTATCTTCAGCTTCTGAGCCCCTCCGAGCCAAAGGCAGAAAGCCCAGCCAGCAGCCAAACGAAGCCTCAAGCGGTGGTTCCCACAGCGCAGCAACCCGGCAAAGGGGATGCAGCAAGGAAAACCACCGTCACCTCTCCACTGGGAAGCGCTGAGCAAAGGCGAGTCCCCAGACAATGCAGCCGATTTGACTGGCACAAGGCATGCAAGCTCCACCCCCCCAGTCGTTCTTAGACTTCTTATTGGGTGAGCAACACAGCCAAGCAACACAGTTGGAGCCTCCCTCCTCCCTGGTTGGCAGGGAGGGAGGAAGGGAGAGGAGCTGCTTCCTTTGAAACCTGGGAAATTTAAGGGACGTCATCAATAAGGGACAGCAGCGGGACACGGCGCTGGGATAAGGGACTTTCCCGCCAAATAAGGGACGGTTGACAGCTATGGTTGGGGGGCGGGGTATAAATAATAAATTTATTATTATTATTAACATGAATATAAACATCCTAGAAAAAGCAGCTTGATGAGCACTGGGCATTGTCAGTGGCCTCCAGGAGCTATGGAATATTGTAACTTGGAAAATAAAATGGAATTGCCTGACTGAGTCCCTTATCGCTTTCTAATCCAGGGGGAAGGCCACGACTGGTTGGTTGCGACAATGAATAGAAATTCCGTTTTAGAGGTTACAGGAGAGAACAGAGCTGCAAGTCTCACTTGCTTTTGGTATAAATGTAAAACGACACATCTACCAATACTTACAGATTTTACTGCGTACATAAGGCAAACCTTAACGTTCCAAAGCAAGGAATTCAGTATTCCTTAACAGACCACTTCAGGCGGGAAATAAACTCTGCTTCACATTTTTGGCTGATTACATCACCAACATGCTCTGCAGCAAATGCCATGAAAAACCACCAGCGTCCCAAGAGATTGTAACTAAGCTGCAGAGGCATAACAACTCTAATTCAGTGGGAGAAAACCCCAGCTCAGCCCCTGCAACCTCTCCTTTGCCCCCTCGTGGTTTTCTAACACCACTCCCAAACATCTCAGCAAGTCCAGGCTCCCTTCTGCTGTTTCCTAAAAGTTTGTAATTAACCAGGGCCACCACAAAAAAACACAAGTGGTAGATCACCAAGATCAGAAACACTAAAGCGTGTTCTCCCTAATAGAGAGCACGTGCTCGGGGGGATCTAGCAGGCCACCCCACTGTTGCTGGGCGGATCTGTTTGGATGGCCACAGGCAGTCATTGGGCAGTTGAGTTTCTGGGGAGATTTTCATGTTGCCAATTTGGAGGTGGGAAACAAAGGTTTTAAATACAGGTCATGCATGTATGGAAGTGAGAGCTGGACCATAAAGAAGGCTGATTGCCGAAGAATGAATGCTTTTGAATTATGGTGCTGGAGGAGACTCTTGAGAGTCCCATGGATTGCAAGAAGATCAAACCTCTCCATTCTGAAGGAAATCAGCCATGAGTGCTCACTGGAAGGACAGATCCTGAAACTGAGGCTCCAATACTTTGGCCACCTCATGAGAAGAGAAGACTCCCTGGAAAAGACCCTGATGTTGGCAAAGATGGAGGGCACAAGGTGAAGGGGACGACAGAGGACGAGATGGTTGGATAGTGTTCTCGAAGCTACCAGCATGAGTTTGACTAAACTGCGGGAGGCAGTGGAAGACAGAAGTGCCTGGCGTGGTCTGGTCCCCGAGGTCACGAAGAGTCGGACACGACTAAACGACTAAGCAACAACACGCAGCTTTGGACTTTCTCTTTTGCTGTGTGCACTGGATCACCCACCCACCCTCCCTGAAATGAGGGTTATTTCGCTTGACCTTGCTATGCCTGTCATGGGGTCGTCTGCCATTGGGGCAGGGGCCTGGTAGGAATTTTGTCCATTCGGCTGATTGGCTGGTGCCATTTGGGTTTTGCCTACTGCGTAGCAAATCGTCACAACTTGTAAGGTTTGCAGTTAGGCATTGGTTGAAAAATCGGTTGGTGGAGGGGTAAGTGCCTACCCCTCCAATGCTGGTGCTGCAAGGGAATTCCGTTAAAGGAATCCGGGGGCTTGCCATACCTTCGTCCAAATCCCTGGCATCGGGTTTGGGCCACGCAAGCCCTGGGAGCATGCGGGGAGAGGTGAGGGTCTGTTACCCAGCTTCACTGATGCCCAATATTGTTTTCCCTGACTGGCTTCCGCTGGAATCCGGAAGTCAGTTCTGTCCCTGGGGCATGGACAGATAGTCGTAACCAATGCCTAAGCAACCACTCACGTTTGTGTATTTAAATAAAGTTGTGGCCAAAACTCTGTCAAAAACCTTAAACAAAAATTTCTGTGTGAAGTGTGAGTTAATTTGGGGTGGCTTGGGGACCTTGACACGCAACGAGCTCGAAACCAACAAGGTCCACCTCTGACCTGCAGAACCCTCACAAACACCAGGCTACTGCTTGCAAAGTCGAAGGTTTGCAACCCTGGAGACCATGCATAACCACCTCGTCACCATTCTGCACTTACGTGTCTCCTCCATAAGTTCCACGGCATTGTGTCAGAAGGTTATTCGCCTATCAGAGATGCAGCTGAGCCCCGCCCCTTTCGGCACCCATTGCAAAATATCAAAATACACCATTTCCTCCTCCCTCGTCAAGGCTGCCTACTTGCCTGCTCCCCTCTCAAGCAGCTCCTGGGCTTAGCAACCACTACGCACCATCCTGGCTGCTTCTACGCTTTTCGTTTTGACTTTGCTTCCCCAAGGACACCCCAAGGCTTCAGAGCCGCTGCCACTTTTTTTCTTTTTGGTCTGAGGCGACAACCATCAGATGGTCACAACTGGAGGATTTTTACCAAGGTTTAGATCATGGGTGGCCAAACTAAGGCCCAGGGGCTGGATCTGGCCCAATCGCCTTCTAAATCCAGCCCGCAGACGGTCCAGGAATCAGCATATTTTTACATGAGTAGAATGTGCGCTTTTATTTAAAATGCATCTCTGGGTTATTTGTGGGGCATAGGAATTGGTTCATTTTATTTTACAGTGGTGCCCCACAAGACGAATGCCTTGCAAGACGGAAAACCCGCTAGACGAAAGGGTTTTCCGTTTTGGAGGTGCTTCGCAAAACGAATTTCCTATGGGCTTGCTTCGCAAGATGACAATGTCTTGCGAATTCCTGCGGGGTTTTTTTCCTCCTCCCCCCCTTTTTCTAAGCCGCTAAGCCGCTTATCAGCTGATCCGCTAAGCAGATAAGCCGCTAAAAGCCGCTAATAGCGCTAATCCGCTAATCCGTCAATGGGCTTGCTTAGCAAGAAGAAAAAACCGCTAGACGAAGAGAATCACAGAACGGATTCTTTTCGTCTTGCGAGGCACCAGTGTATTTTCAAAATATAGTCCGGCCCCCCACAAGGTCTGGGGGACAGTGGACTGTCTGAAAAAGTTTGCTGACCCCTGGTTTAGATTCTAAATTCCCTGTCCACCTCTGTACAGTGGTAACTCAGGTTAAGAACTTAATTCGTTCTGGAAGTCTGTTCTTAACCTGAAACTGTTCTTAACCTGAAGCACCACTTTAGCTAATGGGGCCTCCTGCTGCCGCTGCACGATTTCTGTTCTCATCCTGAAGCAAAGTTCTTAACCCAAGGTACTATTTCTGGGTTAGCGGAATCTGTAACCTGAAGCGTATGTAACCCAAGGTACCACTGTACTGGAATTCCAGGGAGACCAGGGAGAAGAGGCGGTGGAAGAAGAATGGAAAAAAATTAAAGACTACCTACAGAAATACTGTAAAATTAATGAATGTTAAAAGGATGTTGGATTGAAAATAAGTGGTGTTAGTGAAAAGATTAATAAGAATATGTAAATATGGATGACAATGGTGGAAAACATATATTTATTATAGGTTAAGATGTTGAGTAAGGATGAATGATAGAGGGTAAGGACTTGCTGAACTAAATATCTGAACTGGAATACAAAAAGGGAGGTGTGAGGAGGTCAAGAAACTAGTGAATGAGGTATAAGATATGAAAATACTAATCTTTTTTCTGTTTTCTTTTTTGGTGTTTTTTCTTCTTTTTTTCTATTCTGTTAACTGTCTTTATTGTGTACTTCTATGTGCTTTGTTTTTGTATTTTCCCATTTTTGTAACTTTTTTTGGTTTTTGTATTTTATGTTTAAATTTTTGAAGCTTTTGATTGCTTAATAAATATTATTTATATATATAAAAAAAGGAATTCCAGTACAGAGGTGGACAGGGAATTTAGAATCTAAACCCCGGTAATCCAACTCTTTTGTCTCTTGTTTGCCGTCATGGGCTCCCTTGGGCAGGGTATGAAATAGATAGATAGATAGATGATAGATAGATAGATAGATGATAGATAGATATAGATAGATAGATAGATGATAGATAGATAGATAGATAGATAGATAGATAGATAGATAGATAGATAGATAGATAGATGATAGATAGATAGTCCTTTTTTCGCATAAGGCAGAGCAATTGCTAGCTCCTTCTCCATCTGCAACTGCCTCACTCCATCCTAAAGGCTTCCCAGACCTCAGGAGCTAACTGGGGAAGAAAGAACACAGAGGGGGGATGCTGAGGGAAAGAAGTCAGCAGGAAAGCCCCTGCTTCATGACTCGTACATTTCACCTGGTTAGTAAAGTGGCATTAAATTGCATAACTGTTTTGGAAATAATAGTTAACTGCTACTTCAATTAAACAATGATTTAAGGAGAGAGGTCCAGTCTGATTGCTTACTGCAGCTACTAAACTAAGGTTGAGCATTTAAACCCATCCACTGTGTAGGTGTGAATTAATATTTATAACTGCATTTAAACTTTTCAAAGCTGCTGATACTTCATTTGCTTTAAATTCCTTTAAAAGCTCTTCTAGCTAAAGGCTGTCCCGATGTTCCAGAATAAAACCGCAGAGAACAGCTGTGTAAATGATTCACATTTATAAAAAACCTTATTTAACATTGCTGATAATTGTAATCCATCATTGTTTCCTAAAAATTGTTTTGTTTCACAGCAACACTTGGCTAATTTGAGTTGGGTTTTTTTGCAATTGCCTAAGTAGCAACCTGTTGCTGATTAACATTAATTGTTTTGTTGTTCTAATGAAATTAATGTCTTAAAAATACTTAGGCTTGTGTCCAATGTAGCACCAAGTAACTAACTGTCATCAGTGTAAGGATCTGGCCTTCTGCAAGAGGATTTTCCTCTCCCCCCCCCCACATGCATCCCCTAAGTCTGTTCTGGGGATTTTCCCAACCCTCAAGAACATATCTGGAAAAGGTGCAAGACAACACACAAGAAAGTGCAAGAAAGTCCCATTGCACAAGTGTAAATCCTTGCACTGGCAAGACAATTACTTAGCACTACTCTGGATACTAGTCATAGCCATTATTGACAATATTTGACCAGTCAGTTGAAAAAAATCTTTTTTGGCCAAAATGCCCAAATCCTTGAAACTGTCTTAAAATGCTTGACATATCTTTTTTTAAACTTGAAAATGCATAATAAATTAAAGTATGCACATCTGAATGTAACTGATGGCCTGCAACTCGTACATGCTACAGAATCATTTTGTTGGCACAATGTTTTTTTATTAGTTATTCATTTCAACCATTTTATACGGCTTAATCATAATCATTTCTGTGTGTTATACAGTGGTACCTCTGGTTGCGAACGGGATCCGTTCCGGAGGCCCGTTCGCAACGTGAAAAGCCCACAACCTGAAGCGTCGTATCTGCGCAGGTGAGCAGCAAGATTTGGCACTTGTGCACATGCGTGACGCATGATTTAGCGCTACTGCACATGCGTGAGCGGTGAAACCCAGAAGTAACCCTTTCTGGTACTTCCAGGTCGCCGCAGGACGCAACCTGAAAAAACGTAACATGAAGCAAACGTAAGATGAGGTATGACTGTATAGGAGACAATACAATAAGACTAAACATGCGTCAACATGAGTTTAATTCAGTTCAAAAGCCTGCTTTTTTGGGGAGTGGGGGGTCTTCAGTAAGCACTTAAAGTTCAACAGGGAGAGGGCTTGTCTAACCTCAACTGGAAGGGAATTCCACAAAATTGGACCCAGTATACTGAACTCATAGTTCTTTGTGGATATGAACAGCACATCTGAGTCAGGTGGGACTACTTACAGAGACTACCCACAAGATCTCTGTGATTGAGCAGGGATATAAGGTATCAGGGGGATCCCTGAAGTATCCTGGCCCCAGGTTGTTAAGGGCCTTGTAAATTAATACAAATTGAACCTGGCAGGGTAGCGTATGAGCAGCCAGTATGAGCTTCTGAGCACCAGAGTTATTTGCTGGCAATATTTTGTCACACAGAATATTGCAGTAATCAGGTCCTGAGTGGCTGGGAGCTGGGGGCACTGTCATACAGTGGTTCCACTCCTTCCTCCTGGGCCATGTCCAGAAAGTGGTGTTGGGGGGTGAGTGTTCAGACACCTGGGCTCTCACTTGTGGGGTGCCTCAGGGTTCTGTCCTCTCCCCCATGCTTTTCAACATCTACATGCAGCCGCTGGGAGAGATCATCAGGAGGTTTGGGCTGGGTGTTCATCAGAATGTGGATGATACCCAGCTCTACCTCTCTTTCAAATCAGAACCAGTAAAGGCAGTCAAGGTCCTGTGTAAGTGTCTGGAGGCGGTTGGAGGATGGATGGCGGCTAACAGATTGAGGTTGAATCCTGACAAGACAGAAGTACTGTTTTGTGGGGACGGGGGAGGGCGGGTGTGGAGGACTCCCTGGTCCTGAATGGGGTAACTGTACCCCTGAAGGACCAGGTGCACAGCCTGGGAGTCATTTTGGACTCACAGCTGTCCATGGAGGCGCAGGTCAATTCTGTGTCCAGGGCAGCTGTCTACCAGCTCCATCTGGTATGCAGGCTGAGACCCTACCTGCCCGCGGACTGTCTCACAAGAGTTGTGCATGCTCTGGTTATCTCCTGCTTGGACTACTGTAATGCGCTCTACGTGGGGCCACCTTTGAAGGTGACCTGGAAACTACAGCTAATCCAGAATGCGGCAGCTAGACTGGTGACTGGGAGTGGCCGCCGAGACCATATAACACTGGTCCTGAAAGACCTACATTGGCTTCCAGTATTGGGAGTTATTGGTGATAACACTTTGCCCCCAGGCTCCAAAGGACTGCACCCAGTGTTTCATATATGTCAAACAGCATTGGGGACAAGATTGCACCCTGCGGTAAAATGTTAACGCAAAGACCATGGAGTCAAAACACTGTCTCTGAACGCTAATATCTGGACCTGTAGGTAGGAGTGGAACCATCTTAGAACAGTGGTCCCAATACACATCCCACAGAGCTGGTCCATGAGAATACCATGGCCAATGGTATCAAAAGCCACCAAGAGATCAAGAAGCAGGAGGGGAATCACACTTCCCCTGCCCTGCCCCCAATTTGGCTCATCCATCAGGGTGCACAAGGCTGATTCAGTCCCAAAATTGTACCTGAACTCAGATTGAAATGGATCTAGATCCGTATTCCTTCAGGAACTCCAGCAACTGCTCCAGCCCCATGATATGCGGGAGAGCTTTCCATTAAAAACAAAGATCTGTACCAAGTATCCAGCCCTGGCTGTGTCTTTTTGGCTCTCTAGACAACTTTACCCACAACAACAAACCACACAAGAGTTTTAAGGACAAATGAGAAGTGCCATACAGTAACTGAAGGAACAAAAATAGATAATGCTGAAGCTCTTCTTAAAAGTAGTTTTCTCTGAAGTTTGCTCAAAGCTCATTAAAGGTTAAATAGCACCAATTGACCTGGATCAGGCCCTTGCTGCCAAGTGGTTCAGAGTTAGAAATGTGTCATAAGCTATTAAATTTCTTCCTACATAACATTATGATTATTCAGATGTTTTTGGCTCCAAGTCTGAAGCTGGGTTTAATTATACTATTTTTTAAAGAAAGGAGAGAAACAGCTTGCACCAGAGAAGGCAAATAGAACTAAAACACACATCCCCAGCTTTGCTTCATTCTGACAATAAAAGCTTAGGCTGAAATCCTACGAGTGCTCGTTTTCAAAGGCCCACTGACCATTTCAAAAGAAGAAGGTATGCTGCGCTGACCCCACCAACCTTTCTGCCTCAAACGCTGCTGCGAGACCCAGCAAGCAAGAACCGTATACCCTGGAATCTGTACTCTGCAACACCAGAATACTCAGCAATGTCCTGGGTCCTATGGGGAATTCGATATAGGAGTTCCTCAGCAGACATGCTGATCTTAAGGGGTCTCTGAAGGTAGAAAATGTGGACACCACTACTCTAAGTTAATATCAGTATAGTGGCCAGAACATCTCTTGGGTCCAACACCACATTGTGCTTCTTCTGAGGTACTGTAGTTTGTCCACCTTTGGTCCCCACCCTTATAACCTTATAACCTTTCCTGACACCTGGGAATTTCAGTCTGACAGCTTCTAGGAGCCACAGGTGAAAGCTGAGTGCAGGGTGGGAGACCAAAGGTGGACAAATTACTGCGGCTCATAAAGGGACACAGGTGGCGCTGTGGGTTAAACCACAGAACCTAGGGCTTACTGATCAGAAGGTCGGCGGTTCGAATCCCCACAACGGGGTGAGCGTCCGTTGTTCAGTCCCAGCTCCTGCCAACCTAGCAGCTCAAAGCACGTCAAAGTACGAATAGATAAATAGGTGCTGCTCCGGTGGGAAGGTAAACGGTGTTTCCATGCGCTGCTCTGGTTCACCAGAAGCGGCTTAGTCATGCTGGCCACATGACCCAGAAGCTGTATGCCGGCTCCCTCGGCCAATAAAGCAAAATGAGTGCCACAATCCCAGAGTCATCTGCGACTGGACCTAATGGTCAGGGGTCCCTTTACCTTTACCTTTACTGCGGCCCATCTTTTGTTAGTCCAAAAAATGGAAAACAAGCGAGGTCCCAACTAAAGAAGAGTGGCAACTTAAGTTGACTGAATATGCGCAGCTTTTGGACTTAACATACAGAATAAAAGAACAAGAAGAACATACGTTCAGAGAAGATTAGAAAAGGTTTGTTGAATATATGGGAAATAACTGTGCACAGCTGAAAACGCTGGCAGCATTAAGATAAAATTCAACAGTGTAAATAAGTTATGATGGATGTAATAATGGAATACTGAGTGGTATACAGTTTCTGTAAAATATGCAGGGATTTATGATATGTAAAATGAACCATGGAAAGAGAAGGAGGGAAGTCACTGATATCTTAAGGATGTATAAATGAGTGCTTTAAAACAGAAAACTGAGTAAAAATTATATAAAAAGAAGAAGCAGCTGTCAGCATTTGACAATCCTCAGAACAGCATCGACTAGCTGGCGAAACCAGGTGCAGGTAGTCAATGGGTCTCAAAACTTCGGTGAGTTAAGGACTTCCCCTGCATGCTCCAGCAGATTGAGATGAAAGCAATAGTGGGTCCATTCCAGAGGGGCCCCCAAATGATGAACAGGTGGGAGCAACACTCCAACGATAAAAGGTTACAACATTTGGAGTGTCTTAGTTTAGAAAAAGGTGAGTAGAGGGGGCATAACAGAGTGTATAAATGTATGCATGATGCGTGAAGAATGTGGGTGGGGAAAGTTTTTTCTCCCTTTCTCAGAATACCAGAAGCTGGTTGTCAAGGTAGGAAAGATTTCTGCCTGCATCAGGATCTGTTGGGACTCAAGCCAAGACCCTCCTGATCTGTGCAGGAACATGTTTATATGCTTTTGTATTTTTATTATTTGTGAACTGGTGCCCCTTGTGGCGACTTTGTGGTACCCAAGGTTCCCAAGCTGAGGAAGAAGGGAAAATATTCCCCTTCTAGGATTCAACACAGCTCCATCCCTTAGCCAGCTTGTTAGCTACATTTGGTGGGCCTTAACTATACATAGAAGGGGAAGAAATGGAGGCAGTGAGAGATTTTACTTTTTTGGGCTCCATGATCACTGCAGATGGTGACAGCAGCCACAAAATTAAAAGATGCCTGCTTCTTGGGAGAAAAGCAATGACAAACCTAGACAGCATCTTAAAAAGTAGAGACATCACCTTGCCAACAAAGGTCCATATAGTAAAAGCTATGGTTTTCCCAGTAGTGATGTATGGAAGTGAAAGCTGGACCATAAAGAAGGTTGGTCGCCGAAGAATTGATGCTTTTGAATTATGGTGCTGGAGGAGACTCTTGAGAGTCCCATGGACTGCAAGAAGATCAAACCTATCCATTCTTAAGGAAATCAGCCCTGAGTGCTCACTGGAAGGACAGATCCTGAAGCTGAGGCTCCAGTACTTTGGCCACCCCATGAGAAGAGAAGACTCCCTGGAAAAGACCCTGATGTTGGGAAAGATGGAGGGCACAAGGAGAAGGGGACGACAGAGGACAAGATGGTTGGATAGTGTTCTCAAAGCTACCAGCATGAGTTTGACCAAAGTGCGGGAGGCAGTGGAAGACAGGAGTGCCTGGCATGCTCTGGTCCATGGGGTTACGAAGAGTCGGACACGACTAAACGACTAAACGACTAAACAACAACAACAACAACAACAACAACAACAACAACAAAAACTATACATGCTTTCATGCCCGAGCAATAGCCAGGCTCTGGTCTTGACTGCACACCTTTCTCCTTGGTCCCTGGTGTCTCTTCCAGCCTGGTATTCCTCTGCTACCTGGTTTCATCCTGTTTCTGCCAGCCCTGCTTGCTTGCCCTGATTCCCACTACATCCCAATCCTGCTCCCCCCCTTCCAATAGACTTCTTGCCTCACACCAGGCTTACACACAGCACTTGTCTTTGGACTAAGCATGGGGTGGGTCTGCCCCATTTTCTGTTTAAGCCCAGAGCTAACCGCGCCAAAAATCACTCTTCAGCTCCACATATGCTCAGCTGCTGAGGGCCCAACAATTATAGCCTGAGACCCTGGAGCAAAGCCTGGAGCCCATCAGAGTACTGGGCTAGATGACGGAACAAATCAGATTCAGGAGGCAGAAGTTTATTGTATTGTAAAACCATGTATATATCGTAAAACTATACAAAGAATAAAAAGGTTGCCAAAGAAATAACCCCAAACGGGAAGGGGGTGTACTACATTTTCCATCATGGAAATTTCCATGTTTCTACCAGTGATCGGTTGATGAAATCAGCTTCTTTAGAAACCCAACATAAGGTAAGTTATAAATCCCAGATCTCCATAATTCATCACCTCATTGTGTCATAAACTTGATGTTCTTCTTGAGCCTGGGTTTGGGGAGAGCCTGTCATTATGAATACAGCATTTTGTTAATGTTTTGCATTTAGTTTGAAACCAACCTAAATATTCCCAGGGATATCTGCTCAATAAAGGCAATATTTGTTGGCTTGCTTCTCCTCCTTTCCACTGCAACCTCGGGATAAAGGATTTCTCGATAATCAGAACACAAAAAGAACAGACAGTATTCGAAGCACCACCCTCTTCATGTTAAACGGAAGGGAGACATGCCCCTCTTTACATGTTCCTTGAAGTTAGGGGGAACACGTGGTGCAAGGGACTTCTCATGGACTGGCTGGATGCAAAGAAAAGGTGGGAGTCAAAAGCTGGGGAATCCCCAGGGGAGGAGGCTCAGAGTCAGGGGACTGGCCGTGGGACGATGACGCATGGTCAGCGAGGAAGAAGAGGGAGCAGCCTGGGAGGAGGAGGTGTTGGAAACTGAAGAGGCAACCGGTTTTAGTGAGCAGGAAGAGGCTATGGCAGAGAGCAGTCCAGACTCAGAGGCAGGGGAAGAGGAGACAGAAATGAGGCAGATTCTTATCCAGGGAGTCCTCCCCTCCTGCTGCAACCAGTATTATGCAGTAATAGGTGAGTAGGATATCCTTGCCCATTGCATAAGGGGTTTCTGTGCTGGACAAGAATTCAAGAGGCTGAAAAGATGACAAGTTCTTGGGAAAAGAAGAAATTGAAAGCTGACAGACAAAGAAAACTGGGACTCCACAAACACAAGCTTACTTTGCACAAAAGGAGACAAACAAACTGGAAAAGGCCCTGCAATTTATAGCTTCGTGTTGAGAGTGGGCTTCATTTGCAAAAGACTCCATGTCTAATCCTTAGCATGTCCAGCTAAAAACATCCCAGTCAATGATCATTCAAATGCCCAGCTGTGTTCTAACCATGCATGAACCACTGTAAATATAGCTGGGCTGGGCTGCAAAGTGGTGCATCATTCTATCCACTTAAGCATACTGCCTTTGTATAAGGCAGGTTTTCAACCATTTTGAGTCCATGGCTCCCTTGACCAACTGCATTCTTTCTGCGGCAGCCCTGTGGGGCTCAGGAGCCCAGTTATATCCCCCCTTGGCTGCAGAGCTGGCAGCCTCTCGCCCTTTTTTCATACACCCTCCTTCATGGAGTGTTCCCTCAGCCTTCTCTCCTCTCCTTGGGAGTCCTCTGGGCAGCTGCTGCCGCCACCTCTGATCTTTGAGTTGCCCCTGCCCCAAAGAGAGGTGCCTCCTCACACGGCCCCGCATGGGCCTGGGAAGAGGATGCCCCCAGCCTTAGAGGCCAGCACCTTATCTGGGGAGGCGGTGGCAGGCACTGCTGGGCCTGTGTGGTGGAAAGGCTCCCCTTCAGCACCGGGCACTCAGCACCCAGGCAGGCCTTGTTTGCCTGGCCTGTTGCCTGGCCTCTCACTTGCCTGTCCATTCCCAACAGCAAGGGCTGGGCTCCCTCATCTGCTTGCTTGCTTACTCCGAGGCCACCTCAGCTCCTGGCAACCTGCACCCCCTGGCCAGCTCCAGAAGCACCATTCGCCTGCGGAGCTTGTAGCCGGGGCTGCTACAATAAGGTTACCAGATTTTTTTCAAAGAATCCAGGGACACTTTAAAAAAAGGGGGGAGTGTTATTTTTTTAAAAGTTAAAAAAAGAAGAAGTAGTATCTTCTCTTCTGTGGTCTCCTCTGTCACGTGACCTTCCTCTGGGTCCCAACCTACTCTCTTGGAGTGCTAGCCACCGTGGAGTACGCTGGGCTCAGGCCTGGGCTCGGCCACTTGTCCTTGCCTCCTGGTGCTCTCCTACCTCTCCTCCACAGCGGGGGCGGGGGCAGCGCAGCAAGGTCAGGGCTCCCCTCTTTTTTCTCCTTCCTCTTTCACTCTCTTCCTTCTCCTTCTCCTGTCTTCCTTCTCACTGTGTCGGCTCCAGGGTTTTCTTGGCCCCGGAGTGCCACTGGACCGTCGGCCAGGTGGCCAGGCGCTCTCGCTCCTGGCTCAATTTGGGTTGGGGGGGTCAGCGGTTCCCCCAGTTGATGCACTGTGTGTCCCCGGTTCCCCCGTGGCAGTGGCAGCAGCAGTCTCAGCAGCCCGGAGCCAGCCTGGCAGCGCAGTTGGCTCTGGCTGGCTTCAGGAGCTGCTCACTGCCATGGCGCCCGCCATTTTGCCTCGCCGGAAGTCCCCATATGATGTGTCTTGTGCCATTGAACCAATCACGCAACATTCATTCCCTACTAATCAATCTATAACACTTAAAATATAAATCCAGGGACATCCTGGGGACGGATTTTGTCCCGGGACAGATTTGTAAATCCGGGGACTCTCCCCGGGAAACGGGGACATCTGGTAACCATATGCTACAACAAACATCTGGGCAAGCCTTTGGGAGGCAGAGATGTGAGAGGGCAACAGAGGAAGGAGGGAAGGAAAGAGGGGCAGAGGCCAGTGTTGCCTGCAGCACCCCGACCATCATTCAAGGCACCCCAGAATGCCACGGCACACTGGTTGAAAACCACTGCTCTAAGGAATAAACACACACCATAAACAATTACTATATTGGTTACATTCTAGAAAAACAAGGCATTAGGTTTATTAACACAGAGAAAATGGCAGTCAAGGAAATATTTTTGAAGAGTTTGGTTTAAGTTCTAGCTTCATATACCTGCCCTGGCTGATATTATAAGCAGGCAAGTTGTACCTTAGGTGACTAAAGGTAAAGGGACCCCTGACCATTAGGTCCAGTCGTGACCGACTCTGGGGTTGCGGCACTCATCTCGCTTTATTGGCCGAGGGAGCCGGCATACAGTTTCCGGGTCATGTGGCCAGCATGACTAAGCTACTTCTGGCAAACCAGAGCAGCGCACGGAAACGCCGTTTACCTTCCCGCCGGAGCGGTACCTATTTATCTACTTGCACTTTGACGTGCTTTCGAACTGCTAGGTTGGCAGGAGCAGGGACCGAGCAACAGGAGCTCACCCCGTCATGGGGATTCGAACCGCCAACCTTCTGATCGGCAAGTCCTAGGCTCTGTGGTTTAACCCACAGCGCCACCCACGTCCCCCTTAGGTGACTAGGAAGTGTATAATAAAAGGCACTAGAGTTTTGAGTCAGCATCAACATCTCTCTCTCTACCCTCTTAACAGAAGATGTCATGTGGAATCCAGGCAGAGTAGCTTCAGTTAACACCAGACTGAAGTGAAAGAAAGACTTAGCTGTATATTTACAGGAAACCGGGGAATGGGTGGAAGAACATATCCTAATTTAGCAATGGTTCCATATGTGGAACCACAAAACTGGGATTGTCCTAGGCAGGCCACATTTTGTGCCTGGGCTGGAATAAAGACTGACAAGGAGGAGCCACATGCAAATGTCCCCCTTAAAAGTAGACGAGACCTGGCCCAATCATATACAAACAAACAGACAAACATTTCTGTTATTTAACAGTTTAATTTCTAACCCTCCCGGGGAAAGGCGCGTTGAGCTTTCCTTTCTCTCGTTGGAAAGGCTTTCATTTAGTGATAATCCAGATCGCTTACATGAAGAGATCCCATTTGCAAATGTCACAGCCATTAAAATCTTGTAAATGGAATGTTTCGATGTAACTGCCCTGGAATATTGTTCCGATTAAAATCCTTTCCAATGAGATAGAAAGTATGCAAGCAATATTGCTCTCACTCCGTCAACCAGAGAATCCTTGCACTCCATAAAAATACGGCGTATGGTGTGTGGGAAGCTGTCCTTTATTCTTCCCAACCTTGGATAATTAATATTCACATCTCTATAGGGGCCAGCAATTACATTGTGTAACACATAAGGCACTGGGTGTGGAATCTTATGTTAGAGTAGCAAGGGAACTGATGTGCATTTGAGTCTCCATGACATCATACTTCTCTTCACCAAGTCCAAAAAGGTGCAGCTGCTTAAAAAGCTCCACTTCTTCCCTTCTCAGGAAGGGAGAGGTGTGGGGAAAAGAAGCTGTTCTAGACCATCAGATTATTTTGAGATCATTTTGTGGAAAGGTGGAGAAAGGGGAGAAACTGCTCTGGTCAGACCTCACCTGGAGTACTGTGTCCAGTTCAGGGAACCACAATTCAAGAAGGACACTGACAAACTGGAATGTGTCCAGAGGAGGGCAACCAAAATGGTCAAAGGCCTGGAAACGATGCCTTATGAGGAACGGCTAAGGGAGCTGGGCATGTTTAGCCTGGAGAAGAGGAGGTTAAGGGGTGATATGATAGCCATGTTCAAATATATAAAAGGATGTCACATAGAGGAGGGAGAAAGGTTGTTTTCTGCTGCTCCAGAGAAGCGGACATGGAGCAATGGATCCAAACTACAAGAAAGAAGATTCCACCTAAACATTAGGAAGAACTTCCTGACAGTAAGAGCTGTTTGACAGTGGAATTTGCTGCCAAGGAGTGTGGTGGAGTCTCCTACTTTGGAGGTCTTTAAGCAGAGGCTTGACAACCATATGTCAGGAGTGCTCTGATGGTGTTTCCTGCTTGGCAGGGGGTTGGACTCGATGGCCCTTGTGGTCTCTTCCAACTCTATGATTCTATGATTCTAAACACTGCTCAGCTCCAACCGTTGCTCAGATACTCTGAACGCCATCCCACTGCGCAAATCAAAACTTCAGAAATCACCTAGAAAGCTGGGTAGGAAATAACTATACAGTGGTACCTTAGGTTAAGAACTTAATTCGTTCTGGAGGTCTGTTTTTAACCTGAAGCACCACTTTAGCAAATGGGGCCTCCTGCTGCCGCCACGCCTCCACACGATTCCTGTTCTCATCCTGAAGCAAAGTTCTTAACCTAAAGCACTATTTCTGGGTTAGCGGAGTCTGTAACCTGAAGCGTATGTAACCCGAGGTACCACTGTATTTTCAAAAAAACAACCAATGAACAAATTCCTATGCCCCACAAATAACCCAGAGATGCATTTTAAATACAGTGATACCTCTGGTTGCGAACAGGATCCGTTCCGGAGGCCCATTCACAACATGAAAAGAGCGCAACCTGAACCTCCATATCTGCGCAGGTGCACGGCGCGATTTGGCGTTTCTGCGCATGCGCGAGTGGCAAAACCCGAAAGTAACCCTTTCCAGTACTTCCGGGTCGCCATGGGACATAACCTGAAAGAACGTAACATGAAGCAAACGTAACATGAGGTATGGCTATAAAAGCACACATTCTGCTCATGTAAAAACACCAGGCAGGCTCCACAAATAACCCAGAGATGCATTTTAAATAAAAAGACACATTCTACTCCTGTAAAAACATGCTGATTCGCAGACGATCCGTGGGCCGGATTTAGAAGTCGATAGGGCCGGATCTGGCCCCTGGGCCTTAGTTTGCCTACCCATGGTCTAAGGTGTTGGCGAAATCCAGAAAGGATTAGGAACTCTAGTTCCACTGAAAGCAGTAGGTCTATGAACACATCTGGCAAAGTCGAGACACATATGACTTGTGCTTATGCTGCCCTCGGGGCTACCTGCCCTGCTGTTTTTTATTTATATTTCAGTAATTTCAGCGGGTGGCGCTGTGGGTTAAACCACAGAGCCTAGGACTTGCCGATCAGAAGGTCGGCGGTTCGAATCCCCGTGACGGGGTGAGCTCCCGTTGCTCAGTCCCTGCTCCTGCCAACCCAGCAGTTCGAAAGCACGTCCAAGTGCAAGTAGATAAATAGGTACCGCTCTGGCAGGAAGGTAAACGGCATTTCCGTGCGCTGCTCTGGTTCACCAGAAGCGGCTTAGTCCTGCTGGCCACATGACCCGGAAGCTGTACGCCGGCTCCCTCGGCCAATAAAGCGAGATGAGCGCTGCAACCCCAGAGTCGGTCACGACTGGACCTAATGGTCAGGGGTCCCTTTACCTTTAATTTATATACCATACCATGCAATAGGGCAACAGCGTAAAGCCTGCCCAAATTTAACCCTCAAAATCAGGAAAAGTCACATACAATGCCAGCTGAAATACAAAGTCGTCACCAGCTAATAGGAGGAGTTCAACAGAGTTGGCGGCCTCTCTGATCTCAGCCAAAAGGGAATGCCATAGATCAACACCGACAATATTGGATGCATGGCTTCGACCAGATAACAGCTACTAACAGTGACTTCCCTCAAGGCCTCAGTGATCAGGCACGGGTCAGGCATGACCCAAATTGTTAAGGGGCTGGTAAATTAATAAAAGAGCATTGAAGTTGTCTTTTTAAGTACAAAAGTTATGTGGTAGTCACCCACCAAGATTTGGCCACAGCATTTTGCACCAACTGGAAATTCTGGACTAGGCCTAAGGATAACCTTGCATAGGTGGAATCTACACACATATAAAAAACGCTGTGGAAATGCCTTAAAAAAAGTTTTGAAAAATACATTGAATTTTGCATAGCTCACTGTCGCCATCTAGTGTCACATTTGTCTATTGCACTTTGCAACACATTTAAAACGTTTCATTTGCAGCTGAGTCCTATGAGTGACCTTCATGTACCTGATAGTCGATGCAGTGTGTCATCGTGAAGACCCCACAACCATGCAACCAATGTTGCAATATTTTAACCCTCCAAAACGGGGAGAAGGAGGCAGATTGTGCACACATGGCAGATATTTCTCAAACGCCACATGAGCTTGGATGCCAGGGGAAGGGTCTAAGATCGCAGTGTCCCATTGTACGTTGACATTACTCCTCAGCTAAGGACACTTCAGTATGAAGTGAAACATGTAACTCCCACAGAATTGAATGAAACATAAGCAGGTTTTACCTCTCCTCAGTAATTCTTATTGAGTGAAAGTCTCCAATACAGTGGTACCTCGGGTTAAGTACTTAATTCATTCCGGAGGTCCGTTCTTAACCTGAAACTGTTCTTAATCTGAAGCACCACTTTAGCTAATGGGGCCTCCCGCTGCCACCGCGCCACAATTTCTGTTCTCATCCTGAAGCAAAGTTCTTAACCTGAAGCACTATTTCTGGGTTAGCAGAGTCTGTAACCTGAAGCGTATGTAACCTGAAGCGTATGTAACCCGAGGTACCACTGTATTCTGATTGTTCTGTGATAAATTCTTGAACTCTAATCCTGTATCTAGAGGCTTTTAACCCATATGCTTACATCAAAAGTAAGAAAACCTTTTGGCAGCCATTGTGCCAATGTGCTCTTCACTCTTGCTGTCCTTCATCACATCTGGCACAATTGCCCTGTTACCTGAGCATCTTTCAGTGATGGAATAAAAAAACCATCTTTAGGATAACAGACACAGGTATAGCAAGAGAAGATCAGAAAATATTCCTCTATGCCACAGGAGCAGCAAGAATCCTAATTGCTAATTGCAAAAAAGAAACTGTGCCAACAAAAAAGGAATGGCGAGATAAACTGTTAGAGTACAGTGGTACCTCGCAAGACGAAAAACTCGCAAGACGAAAAACTCGCAAGACGAAAGAGTTTTTCGTTTTTTGAGTTGCTTCGCAAGACGAATTTCCCTATGGGCTTGCTTTGCAAGATGAAAACGGCTTGCAAGTTTGTTTCCTTTTTCTTAAAACCGCTTGAAGAGGTGAAGTTGCGACTTGACCGTGCTTCGCAAGACGAAAAATTCGCAAGACGAAAAAACTCGCAGAACGAATTAATTTCGTCTTGCGAGGCACCACTGTATATTGAACTGGCTAGATTAAGAGAGGCAATTAGAGATCACACTAGACAAGAGTTTCAAAAAGCGTCGGGAAAATGCAGAGAATACTTCACAAAACAGTGCCCTAAAATACATACCTGGACTTGTTTCAATTAATGTCTGCAGGAGACTTTGTGGATATTTAAGTTATAATTAGAAAAATCTTAATAATTATTCATAAAGGTAACAGTTTATAAGAAGTAAATGAGGAGGCCAGCCAGATACAGGATAAAGGAAGTCTTTTATTTCGTTGTTTGTATTGTATGTTATGCTCGCTGTATGTTATGTTCACGTTTAATGAGGGTGGATTGTGTATGGGGGCTGGGGGGGTTATGTTATGTTGTAAATAAAATTCCAATTAAAATTATTTTTTAAAACAAAAAACCCATCTTTATTCGAAAATGAATTTTGCGCGAGATTATGTAAGCCCAATATTTACGGCGAGTCTCAGTTCTTTGATATGCCGTTAAGTCCCAGCCTGGGCTGTTAAGGAACTTTCGGATCCAAATGTGTGCATTTGCTCAATAAGTCTCACCAACGAAAAGCAATTGCCTCATCACTGTGCATGTACAATACCAAAGAGAAAAGAAAAGATGTTAATTGTAGCTGGAGCCTCCAGGCGCTAGATTAATGCCAATACTAATATTACTAATAAATCCACTGTGGCTACGAAAACACGTATGGGTGAGATTCCAGATGTTCCCTGCACATGTTAAGTGAAGACATCCTGCGACGCAGGCTAGTTCTCCAAACCTAAGATAATAGCAGAAAAATACATTAACCCCTTGGGCCCTCACAGCTATTGGGGAGCGGCAGTTATATAGCCCCTTCCTTCAGCCAATTTACTCCAAGGAAACGCTTCAACTTTGATGCCTCAAAGGTGTTATTCCCTTTGCGATTTTTGTTCCCGACTACAGCTAGAGTGTTTCTTTGAAAGATGACTAATGTAAATTATATTTGGCCAATAACCCTGACCATAAACACCTCATATTTTAAATGCACACATTTTTAATAGACATAAAAGCGAGACATAAGAAAGGGCCAAAGAAATGAAGTTTAACTGAACTTCATAACTTCAGCTAAACCTGAAGCAGCTGCACCAGGGTGTAGCTTTGTTCTCTAGGTGCTATAGGGTAATATAACTGCGATGGCAGAGGTTTTAGTAAGAGAGCGCAGGGCAGAAATGGGAAAACACAGGTTTATTTGTGGCGTCACTGCTCTCTGGTTTTCAAGTTTTCTCTACATTTGGGCCAACGGCTTGCCTTCATCATGCCATAAAGATGTCATTGGTGTAAATCATCTATTCACATTATGATCTTTTTTTCATTATATGTTTATTGTAGGTATTTATACACTGCTTTTAAGGAAAGCTTCATGCAGCAGTTTACATTAAAATATATAAAAACATGAAAAACTACGTTAAAAAATTAAGATAAGGAAAATCACACTTTTGGAAAATCAAAACACTTGTCTATTGTCAGCCATGTTTTGCTATCAATAGCCTGGCAGTAGACAACATCACTTTAGCTAATGGGGCCTCCCGCTGCTGCCGCCACACGATCTCTGTTCTCATCCTGAAGCAAAGTTCTTAACCCGAGGTGATATTTCTGGGTTAGTGGAGTCTGTAACCTGAAGCGTCTGTAACCCGAGGTACCACTGTATAGGTAAAGGTAAAAGGACCCCTAACTGTTAGGTCTAGTCACGGACGACTCTGGGGTTGCGGCGCTCACTTTATTGGCCGAGGGAGCCGGCGTACAGCTTCTGGGTCATGTAGCCAGCATGACTAAGCCGCTTCTGGCGAACCAGAGCAGTGCACGGAAATGCTGTTTACCTTCCCACCGGAGTGGTACCTATTTATCTACTTGCACTTTGATGTGCTTTCAAACTGCTAGGTTGGCAGGAGCAGGGACCGAGCAACAGAAGCTCACTCCGTCGCAGGAATTTGATCTGCCAAGCTTCTGATTGGCAAGCCCTAGGCTCTGTGGTTTAGACCACAGCGCCATCTGCATCCCATATATATATATATATATGCTTCAGGATGAGAAAAGAAATCAGGCTCTGGCGGCGCGGCGGCAGCAGGAGGCCCCATTAGCTAAAGTGGTGCTTCAGGTTAAGAACAGTTTCAGGTTAAGAACAGACCTCCGGAATGAATTAAGTACTTAACCTGAGGTACCACTGTATTGGGGTGGTGGTCTTGGGCTACACCCCTTCTGTGATGTATGTATGATGTATGGAGGGGCGGTCTTGGGCTCCAGGATGGGCAGTTCAAAAGTCTATATAAGGGCTTGCACACCTTTGTCCTGGGTCCTCTTCCTGCCTCCTGCGTGGGGGGACGGTACCCTGTTGCAACAGATCAATAAAGATCAGGCTTACTAGCTGCTTTGCTTCTCAATATTCTCTCATTTGCCTCTGTTATTTTCTCCTACCGATAGAGAACCTAAAAAAGGACTCTATATGGGCTCTTGGGTACCCCATAAGTGAAAAGGAGCAGATTTTTTTCTTATAAAGCCACTTCCGGCTTGCCCAGGAGGTGGGGTTGCGGGCTTCACGCCCACCCCACGTGAGCGGGGGCTGGTCGCAGCCCCCGCGAGAGCAGGGGAATCCCGGCCGGACCTGCCCCCCAGCCAGCCAATCAGCTGGCTGGGGGGCATGGCCTGTCCTATTTAGGGCCGGCGCAGAGGGGGCTCGCCCTCTTTTCGCCGGCTAGCCCTCACGTTTTCCCACCCTCCCTCCCTTTAAGTGGGCTTTAGGTAGGTCTTTGGCTTTGCTATGGACTTCGGTCTGTCGCTGCAAGGGGCATGGTAGGAATTTTTCCCAATTGGCAATTTCTAGCCTTTTGATTTTTCGCCTACCTCGTAGCAACTCGCCACAACTTCTCGGCATTGGCGGTAGGGATTGGTAAGAAGGGGTTAAGAGGATGTGGGGGGGGAGGAACGCCATCACCTCCCCGCAGTGAGCGAAGGGTGGTCCGTTAAAGGACTCCGGGGGGCGTGGCCCTGTCTGAAGCCTATGGAGGTGTGGGCCAAAGGCACGCCCCGGAGCGGTGACCCGGGGGAGCTCCTAGTCGACGTGCCTCGGCAGGAGACTCCCCCGATATAGTGTTAACCCTTCCCCGTGTCTCCAGCAAATGGGCTGGAGCCGGATAGTTGTTAGGACCAATGCCTAAGCCAATGCCTCTCATTCCTGAATTCAATAAAGTTGTGGCCTAATTCGCCCAATTAACCTTAAATTATGGTGTCTCGTGTCTTTATTTATCCTGGTGGGGGGCGGGAACTCGCCACGCAACAGACAGTAGTTGTCCTGCTCCCGATTCTCCTTTTCCTGGGAGCCATCCTAAGCCATCCTCACCTCATTCGGTACCTCTAGTCTGGGCGTGACCAACCTGGTTCACCTACGCAGGCTCCCTTGAAGGTTTTATGACGGCATCAGGTAGCTATTTGCATGTGTGAGTGAGTTGCCACAGACCTAACACCACCTATAGGATTTTCGCATCTCTCTCAAAACAAAAGGCTTTTCATGAGAGTCCTCCTCAAAGGTCAAGTCATCAAACAATGAGAAACAGATCGTGGAAACCTACATGTGCAAACTGGCTGCAAAAAAGCCACCATCTATTTAGAAATGTGTCTTTTAATGAATAAAGCAGCTTCTAAGCTCTGTTTGGCCCGAGTGTTGTGAAACAAGAGACCAGTTCACTCTCCCCAAATGACTTCTTTCCCCCTTCCTTTTCCAAAAACAATTAATAGCGCAACGAGTGAACTGCATTACAACCTAGCAAACTATACAAGAGAGCAGAATTCTCTTGCAAAAACAGTTTTCGACATACCATTGTGCGGCTTAAGAGAACTCAGGAAATGTTTCAGTGATATTCAGCTTCTCCAGGGACACTTTGAAACTGCAGCTCATGAAAATGGACTAATGTCCGAGGCATGAAAATTACAATGGGCTTCCTGCTTACATTTAACCCTCCCCCTGGCCCTCCAAGACTCTAATTTGAACAGTATGGCAGGATTCCAGTTGCGAAGTTTCTCTCCCAGGGAAGGCCAAACTAAAGGTGCAGTGGGGGGGGGAGAGAGAGAGAGAGAGAGAGAAGGGTGAGGGGCTCCACATTTCTTTTACCCATAAGCTGTGCTTTCCTTACAGCCATCCTTCACACACAAAGACAGAACTAAATGAGTCAGCCACATACCTAAAGCTTCCATCCAATTTTAAAGCCACTGTACACATCAAAAGCATCTGACATCGTATGCTGTCTCTGTTCCCATTTCGCAACCATGGCTAATACTGATTGATAGACTGCCCAGTCCTTTTCTTTAAAGGGTTGTTGTTGTTTAGTCGTGTCCGACTCTTCATGACCCCATGGACCAGAGCACACCAGGCCCTCCTGTCTTCCACTGCCTCCCGCAGTTTTGTCAAGCTCATGCTGGTAGCTTCGAGAACACTGTCCCACCATCTCGTCCTCTGTCGTCCCCTTCTCCTTGTGCCCTCCATCTTTCCCAACATCAGGGTCTTTTCCAGGGAGTCTTCTCTTCTCATGCGGTGGCCAAAGTATTGGAGCCTCAGCTTCACGATCTGTCCTTCCAGTGAGTACTCAGGGCTGATTTCCTTAAGAATGGAGAGGTTTGAGCTCCTTGCAGTCCATGGGACTTTGAAAGGATACATGGCCCATATTTTTATGTGTCACGCCTGTATTTGCATATGCAGATGTTAACACAGATATGCATGGCAGAAATCCAAGTTGGTGGTAGCCCCCACCTCACCCCTGGCCCATGACAACAGCATACCATAGATAGAATATTAAAATGGCCTTTTGTTTCTCTAGTCCTTGAAAATCCTCCACATTTCAAACAACATTCTACTCCTCATGATGGCTAAGAAATCTAACCTTCCCTACAGAAGGAAACGGTTTTGCTTTACTATCTAAATTTGTTGTTGTTGTTGTTTAGTAGTTTAGTCATGTCCGACTCTTCGTGACCCCATGGACCAGAGCACGCCAGGCACTCCTGTCTTCCACTGCCTCCCACAGTTTGGTCAAACTCATGCTGGTAGCTTCAAGGACACTGTCCAACCATCTTGTCCTCTGTCGTCCCCTTCTCCTTGTGCCCTCCATCTTTCCCAACATCAGGGTCTTTTCCAGGGAGTCTTCTCTTCTCATGAGGTGGCCAAAGTATTGGAGCCTCAGCTTCACAATCTGTCCTTCCAATGAGAACTCAGGGCTGATTTCCTTAAGAATGGACATGTTTGATCTTCTTGCAGTCCATAGGACTCTCAAGAGTCTCCTCCAGCACCATAATTCAAAAGCATCAATTCTTCGGCGTCTAAATTAAGGCTAGCCAATAAATGATGCCCTCTAGAAATTGTGGACTACAACTCCCAACTTCATACCCATCAACCGCCCTGGGGGGAAAATGGGACAACCCATTTTTTCCCCTCGCAAAAGTACAGCAGCCAAAATGGCTGCCACGCTCTCGCCTGAAAAAGCATTTTAAACAGAGCTCAAGGCCTCTTCCCCCAAATGCTTTCCCCATTGTAGGAAACTAGTGCCTAAAAGAACGGTTTCATGTACTAAAATGACAACAACAACTAAAGATTTCAAGTGCCAGTGCCATATTCCTTGACTTCAGCTCTGGTTTCAAACTACTTCCTGGAATGCTGCCAGCACCAGTTTTAAAAGATAGAATGACATAGAGAAGAACTTTTAAGGAGACCAGGCAGTTTTAAGCAGTATCCATCAATGCAATGCCAACACCTAAGCCATTAAAGGAAAGATCAAATGACAAATGGATTCCATACTGCCTTATTACATGACGTCAGCCTTCCCCTACCTGGTGCCCTCCAGATGTTTTGAACTACAACTACCATCTTCCCTGGCCATTGGCCATGCTGCCTATGGAATAAGCATTTGTTCTGATTTGTTTCTGGGGAGGTTAGATAATGCTGTGTCGAGAGTTCAATCTAAACTCCTTAGAGCTCTCCTACAAGTCCCCAGATGCGTTTCAAACACATTGGGTTAGACTAGAAATGGGGATGATGAGAGTGGAGGCTTATATCTGCCTAACATCAATTTAAAAATGGCTGACATTGAATCTGCTCCCCCCAAGGTATAGCCCCACTGATCCTCTGCGACTAGTTCCAGTCAGGCTGGCAGGCAGCAGTCCTGAAGACCCTTCAGAAGCTGGGTTTTGCCCCTCAAGCCCTTCTAAGTCCGGGGTTGGGCCAGGCAAAAGCTACGGTCAGGCAAAGAATCATAGACACCGAGAGACAACATGACTGCTCAAGGTGCCCCGACTATAAAACTGGAGAAATTGAGAGATATATAGCCGCACAGGCAGCATATTTCTTCTTTCTCGTATCCAAAAATGCTAGAAGGGCCTTTACACTTGCCAGAAGCTCGGCCCTGCCCTCGCTGATCCTGGAAGAAGCTTTTTAAAAAGTCCCATATGCTCAGAGACTTTGCGGGAGATAGCAAGCCCAGAGCACTTGTTCTTTAGTTGTCCCTTTTATGAAGAGGCACGTAGTACGACCATTGATCCCCTACTGGCGAGGCTCGCTGACCTCCCGGACAAGCAAAAATTTGACCTTTTCCTGTTAGGCAAAGATCATAAGATGACCCGGATGGTCGCCAGATTCTGTGTACAGATCTGTAGGCGCAGACCATCCTCCGACTCAAACTAGTTCATGAACAAAATCCCCAAATTCGGTTCCATGGGTGACTCTGGGTCATATCTATGCGGTAGCTTATCTTAAAGTTTCTATATGCTTATCGCATTTATAAATTTTAAATTTATTGTTGTACATTGTTTTAACTGTTTGTTTCTTTCTGGGAATGTACCCCCAAGTGTGTTTTATAAGCTGGTCTCCGACTGTAATAAATTATCTATCTATCTATCTATCTATCTATCTATCTATCTATCTAATGCTGTGTCAAAGCCAAGTGTTATCCCACACTTCGCTGCGCACTTTCCTTATCACACACACAAAAATGGTCTTTGGGGGAAGTGAGTTTGTTGAGCAAGACCTCCTATCAACTACAATTGCACTACTTTAATTTGCTGCCATGTGGCTGACTCTCACCCCAAAATAGCAACAGTCTGGAAGCACCCCTGGTCACTTTCTCCCAAGGTTCACTCAAACAGTCGGTCAGGATGAAGTCCAGGATAGCAGATTTTGTTCGTTCCTCCACCATCCAAGGTTTTCAGCAAAGGATGGCAAGAACGCATTGATCATTCTATTCTTAGCAGAATTAGGCTTCTAGTTGAAATCGTCCATTCCTACTATGGCTCACATCTGTGAAACTTTTGTAATCTGTTTCAGCAACATCCCTGTCTTCCAATTGGCTGGGCAGCCTGTATGCTGTATACTGCCACAACAATGTCACAGCTGTTTCTCTCTCTTTCTACTCATCCCCAGATTCTTTCAACACTTTCACATTCATGAATATCCACATGCATGCATATAACACTACTCCCTTCTCTTTTTGCTGGGTTTATTGCTTTTTGAAAAATGTATACACTTAAATTGCTATGGGTAAAGGTAAAGGTAAAGGACCCCTGGACGGTTTAGTCCAGTCAAAGGCGACTATGGGGTTGTGGCGCTCATCTCGCTTTCAGGCCAAGGGAGCCGGCATTTGTCCACAGACAGCTGTCCGGGTCATGTGGCCAGCAGGACTAAACTGCTTCTGGAGCAACGGGACACCGTGATGGAAACCAGAGTGCACGGAAACGCCATTTACCTTCCCGCCGCAGTGATACCTATTTCTCTACTTGTGCTGGTATGCTTTCGAACTGCTAGGTTGTCAGGAGCCAAGACAGAGCAATGGGAGCTCATCCTGTTGTGGGGATTTGACCCACCGACCTTCTGATCGGCAAGCCCAAGAGGCTCAGTGGTTTAGACCATAGCACCATAGCGTGTCCCAAATGTTCGAATACAGTGGTACCTCGGGTTACATACGCTTCAGGTTACATACGCTTCAGGTTACAGACTCCACTAACCCAGAAATATTACCTCAGGTTAAGAACTTTGCTTCAGGATGAGAACAGAAATTGTGCTCCGGCAGCGCGGCAGCAGCAGGAGGCCCCATTAGCTAAAGTGGTACTTCAGGTTAAGAACAGTTTCAGGTTAAGAACAGACGTCCGGAACGAATTAAGTACTTAACCTGAGGTACCACTGTAAATCGCTATATTCCAATCATGACTATCATTCTATCAGGTCTCAATTATATCTATCAGTGCGTACTTACCTTCCCATATTAAGATTGCAAGGCCATTCCCATACTCCTTGTGTCACCTTTCCAGTGTCCCTGCTAATGACTGGACAATCCACTGCCTGCACCTTCCTCCTTTGCCAGATACATTTTTTGTCCCTAATACTTGGGCTCAGCTCTGGGCTTTTGCCTCCTTCCCTCACAGGATTTAGTTCAAAAAGCCCTCTTGAAAAGGAGTCTCCCCAGTCCTCATGAGGTGCACCCCTTCTCCTTCATTTTGGTTGTGTTGGTCCAAGGAACCCAAACTTCCCTGATATGACTCAACTACATAGCTAGCTGTTGGCTTCCAGTATCCTGCTTTCTCGACCAACTTGAACTTTGACAGAACCTCAGCAAGATGTTAAATATGCCTTCTCCTACAGTAATCCTGTAGGAAGGAACAGCAGAAATCCAAACTGAGTGAAGGGTAACCCAGTCAGATGGTTGGCATATAAATAAAGTATTATTATTATTATTATTATTATTATTATTATTATTATTATTATTATTATTATTATTATTGTTATTATTTCATTGCAGACCCGAAAATGCAAAATTTGAGCAAGAAGGTGGGACAAGCTTATGTTTGTCAGAATACTTATCATAGACTTAGAGCAGACATGAGGCATAGGAGCCAACTCTTAGGGGCTGAAGTCCCCTCACCCCCCAAAAAAAAATTGAGGGGGCGCCCCACCAAGTTGGTGGGCATTGCCATTCAAAGGGTGTGTGCGCGCTGTGTCTTGCAATCCATTATGTGGGGCAGGGCTTATCTGGGCCCCTGGAATATTTTATTCAAGTTGGAACCCCTGCCATGATGGGAGCTGGAGTCGAAAAACATTCTGAGGATCACGGGTTCCTCATCCCTGGCAGAAGGGAAACGGCACTTTGTTTGTTTGTTTGTTTGTTTCACAATAAATTATTGATTGATTTATTTAATTCCCTTTCTCCCAAAGGAGCCCAGAGCAGCAAACAACCGAGAGACAAAACAATATAATTAAAAATGAAATGAAATTATATTTAAAGCGTTTAAATATAGGAAGAACATCTGAAAACACCTGAAAACATTACACACAAGGCTTTTTAAACAAATGAAGAACAGCGGGGGGAGACTTCTTGTTTGAGTGGAAGGAAGGAAGGAAGGAAGGAAGGAAGGAAGGAAGGAAGGAAGCATGTTTCTCACCTCCCTCAACCTCACAGGGCTCAAATTTGCAATGGCAAAAATTCCTTGGGTTCTTTCAGCGATTTGTGGGGAACTGACCAGAAGGAAAACAGCCAGTGCAGAAAGAGTTAAGCAATCCATTTTTCTCTCCTTCTCCTACCGCTAGGCTGAAGATTGCAACCTCTGAAGGCTGCTTTTGATTAAAAAACAAAATTGAGGCTTTGTTAGACACATCTGAGAGCCGGGATTAGCCGGGGCGCCCATTCAAATCTATTTCCAACCCAGGTTTGCCGCTGCATAATGTGTGAAAGGTTCAAAGTCGTTTAGTAGAACAGTCCTGTGAACATTTAAAGAGAGAGAGGGGAGGATGCAGCAATAGACGTTTTCTGCAATTACAAAATCCAGATTTTGGACAAGCGACTGACAAACTTAGTTATCGAATAACTACGCTAGCAGACAGCCAACGTCAAATCTGTTTTTGTAAAAAAAAAACCCTATATAATCAGCGAAATTAAACAACAATAAATTTAAACAGGAAATTCCAGCCACT
Organism: Podarcis liolepis; assembly: GCF_965112155.1. Taxonomy (NCBI): domain Eukaryota; kingdom Metazoa; phylum Chordata; class Lepidosauria; order Squamata; family Lacertidae; genus Podarcis; species Podarcis liolepis. The sequence continues at coordinate 89,724,378 of NC_139559.1, read as the reverse complement.
GCCACCAGCTGTCAATTAACCTTACACGGGATTGTAAAGTCAGGGATAAGAGGCATCATCTTCTGCGAGGCAAATCGGCAGAGGAGTCAGACCAAATCAAAAGGAGAAATCACAGAGCTCCAGTCTGCACACAAGTCTCGCGGAGAATATTGCCAATTATCGAAGCATGCCGGGGAGGCTCAAGTAACACCATAGCCCTCTTTCAACAACTGCAGCCTTTACCATTTGGGCTCTAATAAACATGTGTTCCCAATATTTTCTCTCGTGAATACGTCTCCTTCAAAACCAAAACACTTCATGCTTGCCAATACCAAAGCCTTGATTGGAAAATGTATACCAGTTGACCTCTGAGCTCTCCTTTTCCCCTCCTTCCTCTTCCCCTGGCTGCAAGTCTCCACACACACATATATGACATTCTTCGGGCGGCACATCAACACAACAGACACACACACACACACACAAAGTTAGTTCTCCATAGTTCCTGGAACCAGAAAACCTGGCAGCCAAGCCCAGGTGCCTCACTCACCCTCTGCTGCCACAGTGGCTGCAACTGTTCTATATGGTTTATATTTGTATATTTTATTGTTAAAAGTCGTATGCCCCAAGCCACAGACGTTCCCTGCCTGCACACAACTCCCTGGGCATGTGAATGTATGTCTGCTGGCCCACCAGGGGGTGTCACTTTAGAGGGTGAAACTTAATTTTTGCAAATTTCTCCAGTCTTTAAAATATGTTTTTGGGTGTGAGGAATTCCAATGTGCCACGATTGTTGCGATTGGACAACATTTAGCATGCCAGGTCTAGAGGTCTGACGAAGAAGCACATAAACCATGCTTGGGGAAAACCAAAGAATTTTAATTTTGCTTTCTAAAAATGTCAGGTAATGCTAAATAATTAATAATAATAATATATAATATAACCGTAAGTACAGTGGTACCTCAGGTTTCAGACACCTCGGGTTACAAACACTTCAGGTTACAGACTCCGCTAACCCAGAAGTAGTACCTCAGGTTGAGAACTTTACCTCAGGATGAGAACAGAAATCGTGCAGCGGCGGCAGGAGGCCCCATTAGCTAAAGTGGTACCTCAGGTTAAGAACGGTTTCAGGTTAAGAACAGACCTCTGGAATGAATTCAGTTCGTAACCAGAGGTACCACTGTACTTGGCAATCATTTTTAATTCTTTCTGTGCAATTGCACACCCATTTTGCTTACCAAGCAAAACTAAATTATGTTCATTTAACCCAAATACTTTTTGAATCCCCAAGTGCTGTTATAACTATTTAGCACCCCTCATTTGGGAAATCTGAAAGTTGAAAAATTCAACACGCCCTATAATAAAAGGGAAAGGGAAAGGACCCCGGGACAGTTAAGTCCAGTCAAAGGCGACTATGGGGTTGTGGCGCTCATCTCGCTTTCAGGCTGAGGGAGCTGGCGTTTGTCTTTTTGGGTCGAGTGGCCAGCAGGACTAAACTGCTTCGGGCACAACGGGACACAGTGACAGAAACCAGAGCACATGGAAACACCATATACCTTCCTGCCACAGAGGTATCTATTCATCTACTTGCACTGGCGTGCTTTCAAACTGCTAGGTTGGCAGGAGCTGGGACAGAACAACAGGAGCTCACCCCACCGCAGGGATTCAAACTGCCAACCTTCTGAACAGCAAGCCCAAGAGGCTCAGTGGTTTAGACCACAGTGCCACCCGCGTCCTATAACATGCCCTATAATGCTCATGTGGTCACTGAGTCTGGTTTTTCAGGGTCTGGCCCCTGACCTAGTATTGTAACAAAAGCATGTAATAAAAAGCATATTATATATATATAATAAATGTTCATAAATGTACCAACCAAGCACAAACATAGATATGTGGACCACATGTCTGGAGCAGCACAGGAAGACCGTCCTGAAACCATTTTGACTCCCAAACTGACCAAATGTTTTCTCTGCAAGGAGGGAGGGCAGGGATTGGGTAATCACCATTTCAAAGGAATGGGCAGGCTACCAGGAACGGCAATCAGATAAGGCATTATCAGATAACCTGGCAGACTGGAAAAGCAACAACATTCAAATTTCTGTTGTAGACCACCTTTTCTGTGATGTAGGTATGATGTTTGTGGGGGGTGGTTTTGAGCTCCAGGGCAGGGAATTTAAAATGTCTATATAAGGGCAGGCACACCTTTGTTTGGTGTCCTCCTCCGTCCTTCTGTGTGTGAGAGGAGCACCCTGTTGCAACAGCTTTAATGTAGATCAGGCTTACTAGCTGCTTTGCTTCTCAATATTCTCTGGTTGGCCTCTGTTATTTTTTTCTACCAATAGGGAATCCACTTAAGGGCTCTATACGGGCTCTTGGATACTCCATAAGGGAAAAAGGGCAGATTTTGTTTACAACAGTATGCACAACCCACACACGGGGCAGTTGCTGCTGCCGCAACCTTACTTCCTCATGCACACATCATTCGCTGTATATGGGTGGGTTGTGCGAACACCATTCTGGTCACATATAAAAAGGTAAAGGGACCCCTGACCGTTAGGTCCAGTCGTGGCTGACACTGGGGTTGCGGTGCTCATCTCGCTTTATTGGCCGAGGGAGCCGGCGTACAGCTTCCAGGTCATGTGGCCAGCATGACTAAGCCGCTTCTGGCGTACCAGAGCAGCGCACGGAAACGCCGTTTACCTTCCTGCCGGTGCGGTACCTATTTATCTACTTGCCCTTTGACGTGCTTTCAAACTGCTAGGTTGGCAGGAGCAGGGACCCAGCAACAGGAGCTCACCCCGTCGCGGGGATTCGAACCACCGACCTTTTGATCAGCAAGTCCTAGGCTCTGTGGTTTAACCCACAGCGCCACCCGCGTCCCTATAGCATTTCTTAAAATCTCTTCTGGTGTTGTCCTGTCTCTTCTCCCCATGGAGGATAGGGGAGGTTCACAACAATGGATGGCACTTCAGGGTTATCACACACTAACTGCCCCCCTACCTTCCGCAAAAAAATGAGCTGCTTCAAAGGGCTGGTGCAACCCACATCCTTTCACTGCCCTGCTCCCTGCAATATAGGCATAATCGTGAAAGACTTTATCTGCGTTGTGATTAAAAGCTGCTCTCTGAGCCTTTTATGTGGCTGCAGAGTGCAATAAAAAATACTTTAAATGAAGAATAATAACTGACAAAGTTTGGAAACGGTCGCTTTTCTTTCGTGATGCTGAGCAGCGCAGCTGACGTTATTTCCAGGCGGTTTCCGCCTTGAGAAAGTCACACTGCAACAGGCATAACAGCAACTTGGGAGAGTGGGCTGCCGATGCTTTAACGCCCTCTGCATAATTCTTCCTCCCACTGACACAAATGTTGGCTAAATTAGTGGGAGGTCAGAAAGCAAAGTCACAACCAAAACAAAATCCAAGCAACAGCAGCCTTTCATCTCTGGAAATTTTGTTGTGATGCAAAGTTTCCCTTTGCCAGCGCTCGTTAATTTTCGGCGAGACGTGAACATCTTGCAAGGAACATCTTTGTCCTTAAGTAACACCCGTCCCCACCAGCTGGAAGCTATTCTCACTTTACAGTAGAGCACACCTCTGGCCCTCCGGGCGTTCCCAGACTACATCTCCCATCATTCTGTACAACAACATCTGGAGGGCCACAGGTATTCGTGAGGACTTTGTGGCCACAATTAAGGTCACACATATATTTGCAGAATAATGTAAGTAAAACGTTTCCAAGCACAGTTCAAAGCGTTGGGGCTGACCTTTAAAGCTCTAAACGGCCTCGGCCCAGTATACCTGAAGGAGCGTCTCCACCCCCATCGTTCAGCCCGGACACTGAGGTCCAGCTCTGAGGGCCTTCTGGTGGTTCCCTCAGTGCAAGAAGTGAATTTATAGGGAACCAGGCAGAGGGCCTTCTCGGTAGTGGCGCCTGCCCTGTGGCACGCCCTCCCATCAGATGTCAAATAAATAAACAACTATCTGACTTGTAGAAGACATCTGAAGGCAGCCCTGTTTAGGGAATTTTTTAATGTTTGATGTTTTATCTTTTTTATATATTCTGTTGGGAGCCACCCAGAGTGGCTGGGGAAACCTAGCCAGACGGGCAGGGTGTAAGTAATCAGTTGTTGTTGTTGTTGTTGTTGTTGTTGTTGTTGTTGTTGTTGTTAAACAGCAATGAAGCAGATTTCTGCCTGTGGAGCCTGCAATCTAAAGGGTGACAATGGGGAAGGTAGCAGAGAAAGGAATGAAGAAGCAAGTGTAACACAAACAACGTCACACTTCCTGAATGAGTGTAAATTTTAAGCTAGCTCACTCTGGTCTATTCACTATGCCCAAGTCTGTCACAAGGCATCCCCAGACCTCAGATGGTCACTGCTGCCCCATACATTGCTGTTGTACCCCCACACCACCCTCATACACTGATCTCCCCTCCTCCTGTTGCTGCAGTGATATGCCATCAGTACCAGGAATACATTACCAAGGAGCTCAGTTCAGCTAGAACTCTGTACATGCCCAGAACTATATGCGAAATTTGGCTCCGCTCTGAGGAATCAGCATGAGTGCTGTTTGTCCTTGTGCCGGAGCCAACACTGAAAGGCCCTTTGTTGTAGCCAGCTCTGATGCCAGTATGCTGCCAGCCATAAAAAGGAACCGGTCGCATATGCCCAATGAGATTTCTGGAACCCAGTACCGTATCTAATGAAAACATAACTCACAATTCAGCCGTTAATCGTCTTCTGCAGGCAAATCGAATTACCTCCGGGGAGCATATCTTGCCTTGATTAAAACAAATACCCCCTTTTGCATTTCTTGAGAAATCTAAGCCTGTCCCTTTCAGCAAGGGCCAGATCACCTTATTAAAACAAGATGCTCATGAGACTTTGCCTTATTCCTATGGTGGGAAATTTAACAGAGGTGGCTCCACAACAACCCATGATCATCTATTACCTGTGCCATAATAATAATAATAATAATAATAATAATAATAATAATAATAATAATAATTTATTATTTATACCCCGCCCATCTGGCTGGGTTTCCCCAGCCACTCTGGGCGGCTTCCATAGAAACCAGAAATACAGTAAAGTATCACACCTTAAAAACTTCCCTGAACAGGGCTGCCTTAAGATGTCTTCTGAATGTCAGGTAGTTGTTTATCGCTTTGACATCTGCTGGAAGGGCGTTCCACAGGGCGGGCGCCACTACCGAGAAGGCCCTCTGCTTGGTTCCCTGTAGCTTTGCTTCTCGCAATGAGGGAACCGCCAGAAGGCCCTCGGCGCTGGACCTCAGTGTCCGGGCAGAATGATGGGGGTGGAGACGCTCCTTCAGGTATACTGGACCGAGGCCGTTTAAGGCTTTAAAGGTCAGCACCAACACTTTGAATTGTGCTCGGAAACGTACTGGGAGCCAATGTAGGTCTTTCAAGACCGGTGTTATATGGTCTCGGCGGCCGCCCCCAGTCACCAGTCTAGCTGCCGCATTCTGGATTAGTTGTAGTTTCCAAGTCACCTTCAAAGGTAGCCCCACGTAGAGTGCGTTGCAGTAGTCCAAGTGGGAGATAACCAGAGCATGCACCACTCTGGCGAGACAGTCTGCGGGCAGATAGGGTCTCAGCCTACGTACCAGATGGAGCTGGTAAACAGCTGCCCTGGACACAGATTTGACCTGTGCCTCCATGGACAGCTGTGAGTCCAAAATGACTCCCAGGCTGCGCACCTGGTCCTTCAGGGGCACAGTTACCCCATTCAGGACCAGGGAATCCTCCACACCTGCCCGCCTCCTGTCCCCCAAAAACAGTACTTCTGTCTTGTCACTTCTCTTAAGTACGTACCCTTGAACCCTTTCTCAGACCTCAGTAGAAGTTCCTTTTCAAATTTAGGCCAATGTCCACCAATACCCATTCCTATAAGCAGATGCCCCCAGCATTCCAACACTTTTACTTTGTTGGAAGAGCTCAGCTTCTTTAACCCTAGATCTCTTTGTTGCATCCTGATTCTTGTTCCCTAGCCTTTGCACCATGATTGTTATTTCTTTGGGGGACGATTAGCCAGGTCTCCACTGTGGAGAGGCACCAGTCTTTCAAGCAGAATGTGTGTTTTTTTCCTTGCTTCTTTCACTAGAACCCAAAATAAAATCTAAAAGTGAAAGATGATTTAAAGGAGGCAGGAAGAAGCACCTCAGCCTCTCAAAAGTTCGAAGCAATCACTGTCTCTGGGTAGTGGTACCCTGAGTTTCACCTCTCCCAACATCCCCAAAGAATTGCAACTGATCCTTAGATGCAGACTCTCGCCCATTCATAATGAAGTACCAACATGTGACAGTTTCTCAGTTCTCCTGTGTTCATTTAACAGCAGGACAGTAATTTTGTGTTTCAACTCTCTCGCTTCTTTCAGTTTGTCCACTGCTAAACTGGTCATCAAGACTTTGCCTCATATTCATATACATGGCCATTCTCCAAATTCAACTCAGTGGTGTAACGTTGGAAAATGTTGATCACTTCTCCTACCTGGGCAGTTATCTTTCCACAAGGGCCAACGTTGATCCCAAAATCCAGCATCGCCTGAGCTCTACAAGTGCAGCTTTCTCCCAATTGAAGTGCAGAGTGTTTAAGGACTGGGACATTCGCAGGGAAACCAAAATGCTTGTTTATAAAGCTATTGTACTTCCAACCTTACTGTATGCTTGTGAAACGTAGACCACTTATAAATGCCATCTCCAGCTCCTTGAAAGATTCCATCAACGGTGTCTCTGAAATTTTTTACATATCACTTGGGAAGACAGGCGAACTAATGTCAGTGTACTGGAAGAAGCAAAGATCCCCAGTGTCAAAGCAATTATTCGTCAACATCAACTTCGTTGGACTGTTCATGTTTCTCGGATGCCTGATGATCATTTTCCAAAGCAGCTACTCTATTCCGAACTTAAAAATGGAAAGTGTAATGCTGGTGGTCAACAAAAGAGGTTCAAAGACTGTCTCAAGGCAAATCTAAAAAAATGTAGTATAAACACCGACAACTGGGAAACACTGGCCTGCGAGCGCTCCTATGGGAGAACAGCCTTTACCAAAGGTGTCATGGGCTTTGAAGACTCTCAAAATCAAGAAGAAATGGAGAAACGTGCTAAGAGGAAGGCACACTTGGCAAACCCTCACCATGATCAACTCCCGCCCAGAAACCTATGTCCCCACTGTGGAAGGACGTGTGGGTCCAGAACTGGCCTCCACAGTCACTTATGGACTCACTGTTAAAACTGTGTTCATGGAAGACAATCTTACTTGGCTACAAGTAACTGCCAAAGAAGAAGAACCACCTGCATGATCTATTACAATGATTTTGCTCTTCCGTACTTCTTTATTAGCACTTCAAGCTGCAACAATGGCGCCAGGTTCCGCCCAACTCTGGGGGCAGGGCCGTCATGTGCACATGATGTCATGCATACAATGCACACTTGTGATGTCACATGGCTAGGAGGGTCCACCGCAGCCAGGGGGAGGCCCAGTGTGGCCCAACAGCACCCATCACAGTTGTGGGAAGGCCTGGCAGGGTCCGCCACAACCATGGTGAGGCCCAATGTGGCCCAACAGGGCCCACTGCAGCAAGGCCCAACAAAGCCTGCCTCCCCCAATATATAGTGGGGTGAGATGTCCTCAGCCCCATAGAATTGGAGCCAATGAGCTACAATGTTGTTTTTCTAAATCTAACAATTGTGTTGCTACATTCCCCAATGTAAAGTAGGCAACTTTGTCCATTGTAACAACATCTAAGACATGCAACCATCTCCGGTAAAGATCAGTTGATAGGTTCATAAGAAACCACCTGACACCGAGTCAGACCATTGTTCCATGTAGCTCAGTAATGTCTACACGGGTTGGCAGCAGCTTTCTGGGGTTCCTCATATGGATCTTTCCCGGTCCTACTTGAAGAATGCTGACAACTGAACCTGGAACCTTTTGCGTGAACCGCATGTGCTCTGCTACTGAACCCGTATTGCTAATTCCCCCTAGATTTGTATTTCTATAAATACAACATGCAAGATTCAAGTCCGCAGGCATATGCCCTGGCGCACAAGCAAATCGGATAATACAGAGCAGGTCTGAGAGCGGAGCCCAACAGTTTTTGTCAGTTGGAGCAATATACAAAAGCCATTTATTCCCAGGTGGGCAGCTAAAAAAAGGAAAATGTCCTTGGTCCACAAGCAAACAAAAGAATGAAAGCATTTATCTGGAGATGAGCTGGCAGCCCTACTGCACACTCATATTCCAGCTTGTCTCTGAATAGACCTCTGAAGCTCACCCAATTTCAGTCCTTAGGCTAAGTTCCAATCCCTCAGGTTCCTGGTTCAAAATGCCTGGCACACCTAAGACTGAACATTTCCAAAGTGGTAACCGTTAATCCACTTTTTCCATATTCAGATTACACCAGACCCACACATATCTGAATCTGTATATGGAGAACAACTCTGGCATTTCTCATTTACACCAGTAGTAGGCGTTGCTGTTTGTGTTCGTCCCTGCCTAATTCACTGATTCCATTATGCAGATTAAATAGGTCGCAAATGTTGATAGCTACGGGCACCCTTCCTGCCCCAGAAATGTGCAAAAGCGCAAAGTCAGTGTTCTGGTTGTGCAGTGTTCTGGTTTTGTGCAAATCTGAGGGATCCAAAGGGAGGGAAATGTATCCCTCCGTTCAGGGGCACACCAGAAATAGTTATGAGCATGGTTAGAAAGGAAACGAAAGCACTGAGGAAGGGGTGGGTGTGGAAAGGGGAGGAGCAGAAAGTGAGAATTGATTCACCCACCCAAACACACCATCTGCACTCCCAAGTGGTGTGGTTTGGATCCCGTGAAATTTTTCGTAGGGGAACAGTTAGGGCTAGGGGCATCAGCTTGGGAGGGTGACTGTGCGTGTGCTGATGTCCTGACATCCTGACACCATACCTTCCTCCCCAAGGTGGGCAGAGGCTTCCTGGGCTGGGCGGGCTTTGGGAAGGTTGTGGAAGGGCTCTTGGAACCACAAAAGCATCACACCTCCCTCAGCCAGGCAGAAACTTCCTGGGCTTTGGGAAGGAGGCAGCAAGCTTTTATACTTTAATATTAGTGGGATGCGGGTGGTGCTGTGGTCTAAACCACAGAGCCTCTTGGGCTTGCTAATCAGAAGGCCAGCAGTTCAAATCCCCGTGACAGAGTGAGCTCCCGTTGCTCTGTCCCAGCTCCTGCCAACCTAGCAGTTCAAAAGCACACCAGTGCAAGTAGATAAATAGGTACCGCTGTGGCGGGAAGGTAAATGGCGTTTCCGTGCACTCTGGTTTCCGTCACGGTGTCCTGTTGCGCCGGAAGCGGTTTAGTCCTGCTGGCCACATGACCCGGAAAGCTATCTGTGGACAAACGCCAGCTCCCTCGGCCTGAAAATGAGATGAGCGCCGCAACCCCAAAATTGCCTGTGACTGGACTTCACCGTCCAGGAGTCCTTTACCTTTACCTCAATCATCTAATTTACCAGGAACATTTAGTGGACTATCCTAGTCGCCCTAAGTCCACTGACCACAGGCCACTGTTTGGATCCCGGTTTAACCCCAGCGAAGTGGATTGTCCCCATATCCTGCAAACCCAGATTTATAGGGGGAAAGCATTGAGAATGATGTTGTTTGAGGATTGTATCATGCGGACTACGCAAATTACACGGAAATGCAAACCGCTGCAAGCACCTAGGGACAGATTCAACTAACAAGTCTGTCCAGCAGAAGTCTGTGCAAGGACTTCCACTAGTGCAGTGGGGCTTCCCCCATTCTCCTCTGCCCCAGGGGCAGAGGAATGGAGGAATGAGTGCGGTCTGTCTCAGGTGTCACCACTGAGTGGGGTGACAAAAGGCCGAGCGGCACTCACCGCAGGGCCTGCAGCGCCCCTGAAGAGTTTGGATTTGATATCCCGCTTTATCACTCCCTTTAAGGAGTCTCCAAGCGGCTAACATTCTCCTTTCCCTTCCTCCCCTACAACAAACACTCTGTGAGGTGATGAGTGGGGCTGAGAGACTTCAGAAAAGTGTGACTAGCCCAAGCTCACCCAGCAGCTGCATGTGGAGGAGCGGCGACGCGAACCCGGTTCCCCAGATTGCAAGACTACCGCTCTTAACCACTACACCACACTAGCTCTCTCCAGGGAGAGACGCGGTGGCTTGGGCGCACTACAGGCTCTGCTCTGCCCAAATGATCCGCCCACTGCCTCTCCCCCAGCTGCAGGGCGGCTGAGTGGGAGGAGGCAGCCAGACTCTGGAGGCCCTGCAGCGTGTCCCACCCTCGCCCTGCCCCTATGGACGGCTCGCTCTGCCACTGCTCTGCCCATGCATCACCCATGTGCCACCCCCAGATGGCCCCGATGGACCTAGGAGAACCCACAGTGTGCAGAGGGAGGGTTGTTCCAACTGAAACATTTAAGCTGACAAAATGACCCCGCCCCACACACACACAGGGCTACAACAAATTCTTCCCATAGTAAATGCCAGTGTCTGTATTGTAGAAATGGGGGGGGGGGTCACAAAGAGTCTTGTGGCATCTTAAAGGTTAACACATTTATGCCTCCAGAAAATTTATGCCACAAAAAATCGCTAGCTTTTAAGGTGCCGCAAGACTCTTTCTAATATTTGAAATTTATTGCAATGAAGTCTAAATGCTGGGAAAACATCATTGATGCGGATTAAAACATAATGCTGATGAATCATGTTGTGCGACATTGGTCATTCTTGTGCTAGCCAGCAAAAATTCTGGGTGGGCACACATCGTGGCCAGCGCTGGGCATGTGTTTGCTAGCTAATTCTTGTCAGTTTGAGTATTAAAGGCACACATGTTTATTGTTTAAGCTATTTTGGATTTGGGTGGGAGGTGGGGGGTAGAAATGTATCAGTGATGACCTCTACTTCGGACTATGAGTGGTGGATTTGGTTTAATAAATTGAACATGACCTCACTTTGGTGCCACAAAAAGGCACAATGAAATTTGGGTGATAAGCAGAGTACTTTCACTGTTGTTAGTTACCCTAGTTAAAAGTCTGGTGGCTAATCACCTAAGCATCCTGAGATTGGTTGGCAAAGCTAATACATATACAGCGACACAAATAAAATTAAAATAGCCAGTGACCTAAACTGACACCGTTCGAGTGTCAGGCTGCATCCTTGCCTGACCGTAAGCCCCATGAAGACAATGGGACTTACTTCTGAGTAAACCTGCCTAGGATCCTGCTGTCAAAGTCTCCCACCTTTTCAGACCCTCTGATGGAATGTGCGGCACTGCAGTGGCAGTTTCTTGCCTTTAAATATGTTGATGCCTTTCATGAAGCAACAGAAGGACAATGTGCCCACATGAAGCCATGCTCCTTTTGTGCCATGCCCCCTACGGGTGAGGAATGGCTTTGCAAACCGTTTGGGGGGTTTATTTATTTATTTAAGGGAGCAGGGAAAACAGGAAATGTTTGCGATTATATGACTGTTAATGATCACAGATAAGCATTTTCCTAGGCTTTTTTTTTTTAAAAAAATCCTTAACGATTTAAAAACAAAAGCAGCAATAATAGCTGGGAACAACTGGATTCCTCAATGCCCCAACCACTTTCAGATGTTTGCATTGAGGAGGAGTGTTGCCTCAGGTGAAACGAGCAGCAGCAATGTCAGATTTTTAAACACTTAAAAAGTGTTTGGCTTGAAGTGATCTCTGTGCTTTGAATAGCCACATGCCCCAGGCTAAGGAATCCAGGTTTCTATTTCCTTGTGGGGTCACCAGGAGACTTTTGACAATGGAAGAGGAGAAAGCCCCAAGAAAGGGGATAGAAAACAGATGCTTCGGAGTGGGAGAGGAAACAGGAAGAATATGTATATAAACAGCAGAGAGGATGAGGAATGCAGAGGGGGGGGGACGAGGAGGAGGAGCAGCGCAACTGAAGCATGCATGCCGCAATAAAATCTGCATTGCACCCTACAAACATTTTATTTGAAACGCAACAACACAGCAAGCATGGAGGGTCAAAGGTCAGGGTTTTTGGAGGGTGTGCGCATAGGTCCCCTGCAGGGCCCAGGGTTATTACCTTTTGTATAGAGGAATGTACATCCGGTTTTCAAGGATAAATCAGAACTTTAGAAACTCATGAAAAACGTGCCTCATGCTTTATAAGCAGTTCATGAATGCCATTCATTCTCCATAGACACAGCTTGCAGTTAACACCTCCACATACTGGGCTGGTTCAATAAGGCACAGCGTGAGACTCGCCCTTTATTCCAGCAGAAAATTCAATGGAAATGGAGCGGCAGATATTCAAGAAACTAATTTTTTATACTCTGTTGCTCTCGACAACAATCATTTGTGTGTGCAGCAGCGGTGTGCTTAGGAGCACAAGTGCGCTGAAAGAAATGCGTTAATTAAATAAGAAAGGCTCCTTTCAATCAGCCTGTGTTTCAGAGCAAGTAATCCATTGACCATCTCTACCTTAGAAGTGATCCGCAGTGTGAACGTACGCATGTCTACTCAGAAGTAATTCCACAGAGCTCAATGGGACTTACTCCTAAGTAAGCATGTACAGCACTGCAGCCCCAATCGCATCTGATAGAGACCTTCCAAAATTACGTATCCTCAGACGATTCCACTTGTGTCCCTGCTCTTTTCGGTCTCTCTGGGTAGACAAGTCAAGCGTCCCCCAAACCCACATTTTAATTTAGGTGTGGGAAATGTGGTATTGGTTCATACCATTTTAAGTCAAAGTTGCTAGGCAATCCCAGAAAATTTCCCCCTTAGACTTGAATACACCTCAGTATGTACACGCATATGTGTGTTGCAGCGCCCAATTTAAGGAGGCTCAAAAGCATCGTCTTACCTGGATCGTGAAAAGGGACCAGTGCAAAGTTGTAAAGCGGTCTCTTGGGTCTCTTCAAAGAGGTCTCCAGAATTTTGGACGCTCCCTCAATCACCTGAACTAAGTCATCATACATCGAGCCAGTCACGTCAAACACAAAAGCCAAGGTAGACGCTCCCTCCGGGATCTCTTCATCCGTGGTCTGAGGCTCCAGTTCTACCACAGCATCTTGTGCGCAGCAAAGAGAAAAAAGGAGAGCAACCGCTAGTGATGCCTTCAGGGGGACATTGTGATGGGAATTCATTTTTCTTCCTCCTCCAGGGTACCTAAGCAATGCGCTCAGTTCCTCCACACTAAGCATCACAAAGGATCCCGTCTGGTTGCATTTGGTCTTTCCTTTTGCAAAGCAGCAGAGTCAAAAAGTCCTTTCCCTCCTTTTCTTTTCTTGGGTTTTTTAATCTTGCACAAAGCACTTTTCACAGACTCAAGGGAGGTAGAGAGAGAAAGAGGCAAGGGGAATGAGGCAGGCAGTCCTTTTTCTTTTTTTGCTAGCAAGTTGCTGGTTCTTCTTCCCTTCCCCAGTTTACTTGTCTGCAAGAGTTTTGGCAGCCTCTGGCCAAGCGAAGGGAGAGAGAGTCCAATTCATGTCCCCTGTGCAGCTGCTGCTACTTCTGCCGCTGCCGCCTCTGGATTCTTTGGCAAGAGGCAGAGGCTCTCGAAAAGTTCGGCTGCTGTAAGGGAGTCTTTGGCTAGAAACTGAGGCTTCTCCCTGCTGCTGCTGCTGCTGCTGCTGCTGTTGCTGCTGCTGAGGCAACAAGGAGCGGATGCTCAGCCCAGCTCGCCTTCTCATTGGTCTGCCCCACTTCCCCACCTTTGCCTCCTAGGCCCCCTTTTAGGGTGACTTGTTGAAAATGGTATTTAGGGTCACACGAGTGCTGCAAAAGCACTCTAGGCAAATCTCTTTCATATGCAGTGATGAAAACACAGGCACAGTTGTGATTCAGTTATGGAGGAAATATTTGCAGGGGGCGGAGGCACCTTTCTCCTGCTTCCTTTTATCAGAGATTGCTTAAATACACTTAAAGCAATGGGTATCCTTTTCGCCACTAGAGAGTCTGCCCCCCCCACTTCCCGCCTCCAGTAATTTGAGCTCAACCAGGCATAGATTCTTTGGTAGAGAAAATCACACTTCAAAAGGCATATGGTGGATTCCCTTGCCAGTGCCTATATTGTGATATTTCGCAGCAAGAGAAGTTTCGGCTGAGATCGGAGGACATGGTGAGCACTGATTGCATTTGTACTCGCTGCTACAAATGGCAGTTTGGAGCCCGCAAGCCTTCTTCCGCTTTGCAAAATGCATTTGGCGTTTATAAATCCATTTTGGGTTGGGGGTATTTTTGGAAATTCGATTTTTAATCAGAAGGTACGTTATAATAATAATAATAACAACTTATTATTTGTACCCCGCCCATCTGGCTGGGTTTCCCCAGCCACTCTGGGCGGCTTCCATAGAAACCAAAAAAACACTAAAATATCATACATTAAAAACTTCCCTGAACAGGGCTGCCTTAAGATGTCTTCTGAATGTCAGGTAGTTGTTTATCGTTTTGACATCTGATGGGAGGGCGTTCCACAGGGCGGGCGCCACTACCGAAAAGGCCCTCTGCCTGGTTCCCTGTAGCTTTGCTTCTCGCAATGAGGGAACCGCCAGAAGGCCCTCGGCGCTGGACCTCAGCGTCCGGGCAGAACGATGGGGGTGGAGACGCTCCTTCAGGTATACTGGGCCGAGGCCGTTTAGGGCTTTAAAGGTCAACACCAGCACTTTGAATTGTGCTCAGAAACGTACTGGGAGCCATTGTAGGTCTTTCAAGACCGGTGTTATGTGGTCTTGGCGGCTGCCCCCAGTCACCAGTCTAGCTGCCGCATTCTGGATTAGCTGTAGTTTCCGAGTCACCTTCAAAGGTAGCCCCACGTAGAGCGCATTGCAGTAGTCCAAGCGGGAGCGTCCAAGCGTTGTTCCCTCCTTACTCTGCAGCCATACTAAACATTTCCCCTGCTGCTGAACACAGGAATATTCCTTGCATCAAGTCAATGATCCATGTAGACCAGTATTGTATAGTCCCCATGGGTGGTGAACTTGTCAAGATCTTCCTGGACTTTATTTCCCATCCGCCCCAGACAGCATGACCAGTCCTCAGGAAGGATTGGAGTTCCCCCACGTACAGTGGTACCTCAGGTTAAGAACTTAATTCGTTCTGGAGGTCCGTTCTTAACCTGAAACTGTTCTTAACCTGAAGCACCACTTTAGCTAATGGGGCCTCCTGCTGTCGCCATGCCGCTGCTGCGCGATTTCTGTTCTCATCCTGAAGCAAAGTTCTTAACCCGAGGTACTATTTCTGGGTTAGCGGAGTCTGTAACCTGAAGCGTCTGTAACCTGAAGCGTCTCTAACCTGAGGTACCACTGTACATTGTTGGGTTACCACAGTCTCCTCAACCCTGGTCTAGAAAGCACTGGCCTCTAACCCTCTTACCATGAAGTTATGACAATTCTTAGACCCAATATGAACCGGAACCCAATACTTCAGAGGGGAAAGATGCTGTTCTTATTGTCTCCTGTTCTGAGGATATTTGGTGGTTTGGTGCAGGACCCACAAAGTGGTAACGTGCCGCAGTGTACATGTAATAACCGCTTGGGTAGCCAGTCATTTGTATCATCTGCCAAGTGGCGAGGAGCATTTTTCCAACGTGCGTCAGGTTTGCAAGTGCAGTAAACGAAACATCACATATTTATGCTTTTATAAATGATGGAACTTCTTATTATTAGCATGGCCAAGAGCTGGCTGGATGAGGCATCCAGAGCTTGCTCAGTTGATTCTGACACAGCCCAGCATCTGCCAAGGCCTGGCTGAGGTGGCAAAGTGGCTGTGGTCTATGGAATTCCATGCTGAAGGTATCTCATGTGCCAGACTTGCCTGCTAAAGAATGTCCCTGGAAGCCCGCCAGATTTCAAGGCTGAACATATTGCAGAAGACATCTTTATTTGAACTAGATTTTCATGCTATTCAGCAGGAATGGGATGATACAATCCTGGCACTACATTTGTGGGTCTCATCCAATCTGGATACTAATGTTGTTGCCTACACCAAGGTAGTGGTTGCTACCCTGAGTCCTTGGAAGCAGAGATGTCAGATTAGCGAGAAATTCAAATACATTAAATAAAAGTTATAGCCAAATTATACGTGAATTATACAATTCCCTCATGCCATCCTCGGTGGAAGATTCCTTCCCATCCACATCCAATAACGAACTTGGCAACACTTCAGAGTCTAACCCTGTCCAAACAATCATTCTCTCACCAAAATATTATCAAGAACCCTGGAGTTGAGAACTTCCATGCCCCCCTCAGATAATGCAAGACCAAGAATTGTCACATAGCCCAAAGATTAAGGCCTTCTGGGAGATGATATATAATGAAATGAAAAAGGTACTTAAATGTACCTTCCCTAAGAAACCAGAGGCTTTTCTCCTGGGCATTGTCGGCCAAATGGTGTCAAAGAAAGACAGAACTTGTTTTATGTATGCAACAACAGCTGCAAGAATACTCATCGCAAAGTATTGGAAGACACAAGATCTACCCACCATGGAAGAATGGCAGACGAAGGTGATAGACTATATGGGACTGGCCGAAATGACTGGCAGAATCCGGGACCAGGGGAAAGAGACAGCGGAAGAAGATTGGAGGAAATTTAAAATCTATCTTAAGAAATATTGCAAAATTAATGACTGCTAAAATGTTGTGGTTATAGAAAATAGGGGATTATAGAAGCAAAAGATTAAGTAAAAGAAAAGAATGAGGAAAAAGTAGATAAAATTAAGGGGGAGGATTTGCTGAAATAATTTGAGAATTCGGATGCAGAAAGGGGAGGTATGGGGAAGTCGGAGAAGTAAGTTTTAAGAAAAAAAAGGTTTTGAAATTATGCATGTTTGTCTTTGTGTGTGTATCTGTGTATTGTGTACTTTGTGTGTCTGTTAAAATTTGTGAAAAGCCAATAAATATTTATTTTAAAAAAAAAGAATTGTCACATAACATGGGAAAGGGGCATAACCCTGTGCCCATTACTCACACATGGGCAATGCCAGGCTCACTGGCACTGGGGAGCAAGATCACATTTTAGCCCACCTTCCATGTCACATTTGTCTCATGCAACAACCATGAGTTGCATGTGGCTTTCTGTGCAGGTGTCCCAACTGAGCAGAACCCTCATGGGCAAGTGAGAGCTCACCTGTGGGGAATCACCTTACAGAGAGCCACGCACAATGTGCGGTTGCTAGAAGCAGAGACCATGACATCAGGGAGCAGGGCTAAAAGCGCCCGCTCCTCAATGGACACAGCATAGCCCTCGACACAGGTAATGTGTGCATAGGGCTTACGCATTTCATAAAGCAACATTGCATCATTAATCTTGCCAAGCGGTAAAAATATGAGCAACAGATACGTGGTAAAGCAGGTGATAAAACACTAGTACGGACTCCATATAGAACGAGGGAGCATGTTACAGCCCAAAATTTAACTGTTATGTATTCAGTGGTTTATGTTTGCCTGAGCTTGAGTCTGGATTCTGAGCCCCTGTGTTCTGATTTGATTCATGGTAGCCAATCGCAGAGCATTTCAGGATTTGGGCCTCCACCATTGGCCCTTAAACTCTGAGTTATGATTCGCAGCTTGGAAGTTTAGACAGCCAATCACGTTGGGAGTGGCCCAGGCCTTCAGAAATGTATATAAGCAGTTGCTTTGCCCCTGTTGTCCAGTTCTGTTAGTTCAATAAAAGTCCTTGCTATTATCACTGTGTCTTGCCTTGTGGAACCCACCTACACTTCACTAACACTGTTCTTATGATGCTTTCAATAAGAAAAGGATAAGCATGTGTTTTAGGGATGCGGGTGGCGCTGTGGGTAAAACCTCAGCGCCTAGTACTTGCCGATCGCATGGTTGGCGGTTCGACTCCCCGCAGCGGGGTGCGCTCCCGTTGCTCGGTCCCAGCGCCCGCCAACCTAGCAGTTCGAAAGCACCCCCGGGTGCAAGTAGATAAATAGGGACCGCTTACCAGCAGGAAGGTAAACAGTGTTCCGTGTGCTGTGCTGGCTCGCCAGATGCAGCTTGTCACGCTGGCCACGTGACCCGGAAGTGTCTGCGGACAGCGCTGGCTCCCGGCCTCTAGAGTGAGATGAGCGCACAACCCTAGAGTCTGGCAAGACTGGACCGTACGGGCAGGGTTACCTTCTCCTTTAAGCATGTGTTTAAGCTCCCACTTAAATTAATGGATGTAAAAGGTGCCTAACTTTGTGGTCTATGGTTTTCAGACTTGGCACTCTTCCGTAAGGAGATGCAAGGAGTGGAAAGGGGAGCTGGTGTCTCCCTAAGATGCTTCCCAGACCAGGTTTTTTTTTTCAGGCATTCCAAAAGAGACCACTTTTGTCGAAGCAGCACAGACAACCGTGTGGAACAATATTCATTTTCTGTTTCACACGTGCTTCTGGAATTCAGTGCAGGGCCTGTGGCCCTCTAGATGTTTGCTCATATGTAGATGTAATATATGACACTCCAGATGTCATCAGATTGTCATTCCCACCAGCCCCAGGCAACATGGCCAACGGGCAGAGATGATGGGGGAGCCACAGGTTATCCAGAGAGAGAAGAAGAAGAAGAAGAAGAAGAAGAAGAAGAAGAGGAGGAGGAGGAGGAGGAGGAGGAGGAGGAGGAGGAGTTTGGATTTGATATCCCGCCTTTCACTCCCCTTCAGGAGTCTCAAAGCGGCTAACATTCTCCTTTCCCTTCCTCCCCCACAACAAACACTCTCTGAGGTGAGTGGGGCTGAGAGACTTCAAAGAAGTGTGACTGGCCCAAGGTCACCCAGCAGCTGCATGTGGAGGAGCGGAGACGCGAACCCGGTTCCACAGATTACAAGACTACCGCTCTTAACCACTACACCACACTGGCTCCAGAGAGTAGCTCCTGACTCTTCAGTGCTGAGTATTGCATGCACCAAAACTCAGAAGACCAGAGACAAGGAGGGGTCCTATAGTCAGTCCTGGAGTGGAATTGGCTCATACTTTGAACTCATCTCCTTTAAAGCTAAGGACCCATGTGACAGAGGTCACATGGGTCCTCCATGGCTTGATTTGAAACCCATGTTTTTAAATTAAAACTCATGTTTTTAAATTAAAACTCATGTTTTTAAATCAGCCATTTTTCATGTTTCAAAGCTGAATTCAGTAGTCAGACAGGAAGCACAAATGTTTCCCCATCAAATTATGGATGTAGCAAGAGGGCTGTGGCGTTACATTCATCGGATAGCATTGTGAGATTTTGGTTGGGGGTTTGTTTTTGTTCTTCTTCTGAAAAAGAATTCATTATAATTGATTTTCAGTCCTCTGCTTTACATGCCTTAAAACAAGTAATTAGCTCCAGCACTCCAAGCCTCATCACTTTGTGACTGGAAAATTAATCATGAAGAAATCTCCCTTTTATTCTGATCAAGTTATAAAGCTTGGGATTGGTTTATAAAAAACAGATGTTTACATTCTGTTTTCCTCCTGTTTCACCAATGACATCATGAGAAGCAAGTATTTAAGCAGAGCCATGCAAAATGTACACAGTAAAAACCCCAAACCATTGAAAACTACCCTCCTCTACAAATCCTTGCCGCTAGAAAATTCAGCTCAGGTTCACCGAAACCTTCACATAACTTGGGGAGTGAAGATCCCCAAGGCCGCGCTCCCACTCTGTATACATTTTTTAAAATCAAGAATGTACGTCTTTGGACTCTGGATGTTAGCCCACGCTTCTTGCAAGATTGTTATGTTTATTGCTGACACATTTATAAGCCATCCCCTCAGCAATGCCGACTCTTTGCATTTTTGCAGGAAAAAGAAGTAGGACCCCCAGTCCCACGATGCATTGCCCAAACTAGCGTACTCTAGATGTCCCCCTCCCAGCCCCAACCACATGACCAGTGGTCAGCTATAATGGGATCTGTCGTCCAAAACAACTGGAGAGTACCTGGTTGGTAACAGAATCCAGGATAAAGCCATAGGGCTTCCAAGAAGGTCCTTGTTCCAGAGAGAACAGAATGTCCAACCCCCCCCCCCCTCTCCTTCCTCAAGTCCAGCACTTCTTTTGCTGAAACAGACCCATCGGGTGGGCCAGAAACCTGGCCTAAATTAACTCAGCATCCAGGAAATCAGTGTGGTCCAACATGCCTAACCAAAAGAATAAGCAAATCCCCAAACAAAAAGTCAGGCAGAAGTTGGAGTTCACTTAAAGGAATACAGCGGATGAAAGTATACAGGAGCTGGGGGTTGGGATGCAAAATCTTCTTTCCACAACCCTGCAGGCACAGTATTGAGATGATATCTTTCCTTCAGATTACATGGGCTAGCGCACAGCAGGGTTCATCCCCAAACACTCCTTTCTCACAAAGCTTCTGTTGTGGTAACGCAATCTCCGCACGTATACCACATACTTGCAACCACAGATATTCAAACCATTTCCCTTCTCATAAACACTCAGCTTTTCCCTCACACCTCAACGATCCCTTCTTCCTTGAGCAGAACGATCAATATCAACACCGTTTTTTAAAATAAAAAAAACAGATTTAACTTTGCTTGATCGTACCATTTGCTGTGTTGATGTTTCCATCTGCCTCTCCCGCTTTGCTATCAACTTTGGTCTTTTTTGCCTTTTGTTGAAAGGGCTTCCACTGAATAAAGCACCCTTTTCAGAAAGGGGTGAGGGGGATTCGCTGCTTTTTGACTAGAATGTTCCAGAACACAATGCAAATATCCAAAGCATCTAGAAACACAAATGGTGGCTTGCAAGAAATTACCGTATTTTTCGCTCCATAAGGCGCACCGGACCATAGGGCACACCTAGTTTTTAGAGGGGGAAATCAAGAAAAAAAAATCTTGGCCGCACCAGTCCCTTCTCCCTCCTGGGGAAAAGCCCGCAAGAGCTGCGCAGAGCTTGTGTGTGGCTCCTTGGGCTTTTCCTGCCTGCCTCCCCCCTGCATTCGCTCCATAAGATGCACACACATTTCCCCTTACTTTTTAGGAGGGAAAAGGTGTGCATTATGGAGCGAAAAATACGGTAACTTCGCTGCCGCCGCTGGAGAAAGGTAATTTCCACGCCACTCCAAATGGCACTAATGGGCAACCAATGAGTCTAGTGGTTCTGTCTATTAAAATTATACAAATTATACAATTGTCTCAGAGTGAATGGAACTAAAGAGCAGAGCCAGGACAGCAGACAAGGTGAGCAACCCAGAGGAGGCGCAAAATGTTTATCAGGAAGTAACTCGGCCAAACAGCACATGGATAGATCAGAGGAAACAGAGCAGATCCACAGCATACATTTAAAGCACCTGGCTTCCCTTTGAGAAATCCTGGGAATTGTAGTTTCCTATGGGTGCTGGGCATTGTAGCCATGTGCATGGGAAACTACACTTCCCATAATTCTTTGGGGGGGGCGCCATGTTCTTTAAATCTGGATCTGCCCTCAGAGTGTGAACTTTGAAGCAGACACGTTTAATAAAGGACCTTGTTTCATCGAACTCAGGCCTCAAGCCAACACTTGAAACAAGGAGAGTTCCAATTCATACTCTGCGTTCATTTCAGAAATGAGTGGAAATTTAACAGATCCCCCTCCGTTTGGTTCAATTCTAATTTTCTTCTGAAATGAAATTTATATCCCGCCTTCTTGCAACACAGAACACAAGGCGGTGTTCCATAGGGCAGATTTCCCTCCAGATATTGTTGCACTCTTAACTTCTGTCACTCCTAGCCAGCATGGCCAATAGTCAGGGGTAGTGGCAGTGGTAGTTCAACAGCATCTTGGCACCCAGGGATGATGAAAGCTTTTGTGTGGTGTCCCATCCGGGTACCAACCAGATCCATACCAGTTTAGCTGCAGCGCAGTTGCTGCATCTTGTTTCTTTACACTATGTCCTCAGACCAGTTGTTAGCAACCACCCCACTCAAGGGACACAATGCAAGGATAACAATTGATAATAAAAAAAATTGCAAATCATCCCCCCTTCATTAATCACTAAATATGTGATGAGCTAAAGCTGTTGCTTTAATTTAAAAACCTTATGATCAGCACTGATAGTTCATTTAGCAAAGATGTCATAAGTATATACATTTCCACTTTGCATTTCCCTGTTCTTAAATTGTTTGTGTACACTGCATTTTATTGCCAAGCCGCTCTGAAATCCTTTGCTGTCAAAAGCAATTGATCAATGAAATAAATAGCCTTTACTTTTCCCAGGTACCCAAATCCTTTGCTATTCCTGAAGGCAAGTATCGAGTGTTAACCACGTGGTGCACATCTCAGCAAAGCATTCATACATTTAATGTTGAAAGTAAAGAAAGGGAGGAGGGAATCGAGGAAATTCCTGCAGTTTTTCGGAGACCTGATAAACATCTGTTGGGGTGGTTTAGGTATAATGCGTTTTGCCTCAATACAAGGAAGTTGAACTATTAGACTCTTGAGGGTGCTTTTCAATTCTGTGGTTCTGGGCTTTGAATCACTCCTTCCTGCAGTTTGGAACAACAGTGATTCCTTCCTAGAGCTTGCTTGAACTATGAGTTCAAAAAAGCCAGAGGCCTCGGCACTACTTCACATGTTTGGCAATCACAGCATTAGTACTGTAGGAAGACTACATACTGCTGGACTCGCTGAGCCTCCGTCAGAACAGCTTCCTAAAAGCCCATCTTGAAAAACCATCACCGTATCCTCTGAAGTACGCCATAAAAAGAAAAATTAGACCTTTTCTCGTGGCAAAATATTCCATGCTGCAGTGGCCCAAGAATCACATGGATTTATTTTTACTGTTTTCCACTTCCTCTCTTCTTTGCCCCACAGAAATTTCATATAAGTGTCATTGTGATTCACAGCTGAAGGGCTTGGGAAATATAACCGCATGTGGTATAAAAGAAAGGCAGCGCATTGTTCAAAGTAGATTATCCTGAATGTCAATCCACCTTTTATAGGCGCATAGCTCTCCAGCACATGGGGCTTTGATTAATTGCGTGTTGCCGTTTTCCAGGATGGAATTGATTCTTTGCACCTAAAAGGACGCCGATCTGTGATGCGTCTCAGAACATCGGGGCTATTTTCTGTTCCAAATGTGGGTGCCGAAATTTATAAAATATGAAGGCTGGGGCAGGATGCTGTCACGGCACTCTGGGCCATCAAAGAAGCCAGAGAGACTTTTGCAACTCCAGTTCTGAGCAAGGAACCCAGGATCGTAGAAACACAGAGTGGTTGAGTTGGAAGGGACCCCAAGGGATCTTGTCTCCCTGCCCCCGCCCCCCGTAATGGGCAGATGACGGCAGGACCGGATGACTCACTTTGCCCTGGGCTTCTGGCAAGGCCAAAGCACCTTGTGGTGCTTCCCAAGCTTCCCAGAAGCCTTCCATAAATACCATCTTCCCCAAGTCCTCCCTAACTAATGTACAGGATTCTTGGGAGGGACTTTTAGAATCAGAGAGTTGGAAGGGACCATGAGGGTCATCTAGTCCAACTCCCTGAAATTTGGGGTGTTGTTGTTTTTTGCTCGAACCCATGACTCTACCGATTTTAGTTTGGCTCTGGGCAACCAAGAAGGTCAGAGCAGCGAGAGGGAGACTTGCACTCCTTCAGCAATGTGAAGAGGTGGTGGCTAAGAGGACCTTCATTATACACCTTTAGGTGCCAGGCAAAAACATTCCTTTTTAACCAGGCCT
The DNA here is from genome assembly GCF_965112155.1 of Podarcis liolepis. Classification (NCBI taxonomy): domain Eukaryota; kingdom Metazoa; phylum Chordata; class Lepidosauria; order Squamata; family Lacertidae; genus Podarcis; species Podarcis liolepis. The sequence goes on along the minus strand of NC_139559.1, from coordinate 89,700,787 downwards.
TTGGTTGACCTGATTGACATCCTATACCAAGCTTCCTCAACCTCGGCCCTCCAGATGTTTTGGGACTACAATTCCCACCATCCCTGACCACTGGTCCTGCTAGCTAGGGATCATGGGAGTTGTAGGCCAAAAAAACATCTGGAGGGCCGAGGTTGAGGAAGCCTATCCTATACCCTTTTAAAATGCGGCTCTTTTTCAGGAGGGGCGTTATAGGGTTGTTGTTTTTATTTTGATTATATATATTGAGGTTTTTATGTTGATCTTTTCTGTGAAACGCCCTGAGACCTCCAGGTATAGGGCGGTATATAAATTCAAAGAAGAAGAAGAAGAGTTTGGATTTGATATCCCGCTTTATCACTACCCTACGGAGTCTCAAAGCAGCTAACATTCTCCTTTCCCTTCCTCCCCCACAACAAACACTCTGTGAGGTGAGTGGGGCTGAGAGACTTCAGAGAAGCGTGACTAGCCCAAGGTCACCCAGCAGCTGCATGTGGAGGAGCGGGGAAGCGAACCCAGTTCACCAGATTGCAAGACTACCGCTCTTAACCGCTACAGCACACTTGATCTAAAATAAGAAGAAGAAGGAGGAGGAGGAGGAGGAGGAGGGGCTGGGAGAGGGAGAGGAGATGGGCCTGGTGACTAATAAGAGTGTGGGAGAGGGAAGAAGGAAGAGAGGAGAAGAACTGAAGTGAGATGGGGCTTGAAGAGAAGAAGGTACCTCAGGGGAAGCATAACCTTGGCTCAGGGGTTCCCAGTGTGGTGCCCATGAACTCCCATGAAGGCCTTCCCTGGCATCCATAAGGTCCCTTCCCACACTGAAATGAAGCATTCTGCTGTAGCAAACACAATGCACTGTGGTGTGCACTTGGTTGCAGTGTGTCTGCCTGGCACCCACAAGTTTCTCCAGTTTGCAAATGGGGCCAAAATAGTTAGCGATCCCTTCTTCAGCTTGTCTGCCGTGTGCTCCATCGATCCTTTGCTAAGGTTCACTGATGGGTCGCTAACTCAACAACAAAATGGCGGTGGCGCCATTTTAGCCACATAACCATTCGCACTCTGATACTGAGCTTGCTGTCGGTATATAGGTTATTATTGCTGTTATTATTATTTTTCATTTCATTTCTATACCGCTTTATATTTTTAAGAAAAAAATCTCAAAGCAGTTTACAGCACATTAGGCGCCAGGGTTATAACTGTTTACAACTTCATGTTCCTGTTGCTTGTAGTTAGATGAACTTTTGGCTAAAAACAAAGGAATGAACCATGATTTCAAAATCTTTTTGGGGGGGGACATCACCCCGAAATCAATAAATCAATTTTTGTATATGGAACTGTATAATATGTAATATGCATAGCATGTATTATAATGTAGGAAAAACAGAGCTTGCAAATTTTCCAATACTTGTACAATGTTTTTATACAATGTACGACACACATCCCTTCTTATTGCTCAGAATAAATCAAGGTTGCAGTTTGTCTCTGTTTCTGCCGCAAGAACCATGAAGTTCCCTATCACTTTGAATGCACGTTCTGCGCACCGATTACCGGTAGTTCTTGGTATCTGGAGTGGCTCCTGTTTACAGTGATTCTCCAATACAGTTTTAGGAAGTTCCTGACAGCTGTAAAAAGTTCTAAACGGTTCCATAAAGGTGTTTTTTTTAAAGTGCTAATACATATGAGTAGAAACGTTATATATACGGCGATTCCAGCTTCATTTGGGGCTGACCATTTTTCACAACTGAGAAGAATTACGGTAGTCCCTTTTCCAGTATTTCTAAGCAAGAGTTCATCCCTTTAGGATACAGGAAATCGTTTTTGTTTGTTTGTTTTTTGAAGTCAAAAAGTTATAACCCTAATAGGCACAGGATGGAAAGGTCCTCGATTATATATAGCCCTCAGGACTGGATTGTTTCTTCCTTCTCCCAAGCCTCTACAAACAAGTCTTCACACTTTTAAGTGTTTTGAACGCTTCACAGACTAGATTTAAAGCACCACTCTCGGCTTTGCATGGTTTCTGGTAAAGAGGAATAATTTGTATTTTGCTGTGACAGTTCCTCATGAAAACACTGGTTTTGGTGGAAGGGGGAAGAGAGTCTAAAGACTTTTCCTTGCCTTAAAACATCAACATTACGCTGCAGATGCTCAAAATATCATTTGTGCCACTGAAGAATGCACATCTGTTCAACGTATGGCACAGAATTATTTCAAGAGCTCGAGTATATAGGATCTATTGTCAGGGTATCCATAATGACTGCCTTAGCATGGGAATTTTGATGACCCAGAAGGTAGCTTTCAATTCTATCCATCCAAGCCATCTGACAACACAAAAACGCTGTATACTATTAATCTGACTTTGAAAATGTACTGTTATTTAATGCTGGGTTGCTACAGAATTATTCATTAACACGGAAAAGAGGGCTAAGCTTCTCACGTTCCTCTCAAAATCTTTGCCTACATTTTTTTATTTCAAAAATCCAGTAGGTTTAACAAGGGATGTAAAAGCCACTATCACCCTCTACTGGTATATTAGACGAAATCTCTTCACACAAAGGGCACAATCCAGGGACAAACATTAAGAACTTTTCAGTCTCATTGATTGCAAAATGAGATGTTAAGGTGGGCAGCGGGGGGCAACCCTACCATGACCCAGAGTGAGGCGGCCACCTCAGGCGGCAGATTCTGAAAAACCAGGCGGAATTGCAAGATGGAGGACAGATTGTGTGCCACACAATCTGCCCTGTGGTCCGAGTTAGCAGGCACTGGATTGTTTGTTTTTTCAGCAAGTAGTTTGTTTGTTTTCCTTTTGGATGAAGGCATTTCAGGAACCATAGATTGACTTTGGTTGGGCAGTCCACAAAAACCTGCATCTAGCACCAGTTCTTGGGGATTATTTGTTGTTGTTGTTGTTTAGTCGTGTCCAACTCTTCGTGACCCCATGGACCAGAGCACACCAGGCACTCCTGTCTTCCACTGCCTCCCGCAGTTTGATCAAATTCATGCTGGTAGCTTCGAGAACACTATCCAACCATCTCGTCCTCTGTCGTCCCCTTCTCCTTGTGCCCTCCATCTTTCCCAATATCAGAGTCTTTTCCAGGGAGTCTTCTCTTCTCATGAGGTGGCCAAAGGATAGGAGTCTCAGCTTCACGATCTGTCCTTCCAGTGAGCACTCAGGGCTGATTTCCTTAAGAATGGATAGGTTTGACCTTCTTGCAGTCCATGGGACTCTCAAGAGTCTCCTCCAGCACCATAATTCAAAAGCATCAATTCTTCGGCGATCAGCTTTCTTTATGGTCCAGCTCTCACTTCCATACATCACTACTGGGAAAACCATAGCTTTTACTATACGGACCTTTGTTGGCAAGGTGATGCGTTTTTGCGCATCTTCCTTGAAATTATGAATCGCTTCAGAGAGGGATCCATTTTGGGCATTACTGTGAAGAACAGCATGGACACTGATAGTCCTATATAAATAACGGGGGACACCACCAGATAATCTCAGATAAGAGTACAACTTTTCTATAGTTATGGTTGACATGAAAACCTAATTCCCAGACAAGAACTCTTTCCTATTTATATAAATTTACACCACACGCACATACCTATTCTATCGCCTTTCTCTTCCCTTTCTTCCCGTCCCCCACAGCAGAATACGCTACCCTTAATTTTGCAAAGGATAACAAGCCAGATATTTCTTTCTCTCTTGTAAAATGACCCGGCAAAGTTCATACCAAAGCATACAAAAACAAAACAAAACACAGTGCTCCCCAAATCCTTGTCATATGGAGCCATTTCCTGCAGCCCCTACTGAAACTATGGAACGTCTCTCTGAAATATTTGGCCTATAGCCCTGCTCTCAAATAGAACACAGGAACTTGCCTACCTCCTACAAGTCTCTCTGGAATTGGCAAGCTTTGCTATTTAAAATAAAAATAAAAATTCCACTTTAAAAAAATGATTTAAACCTGCTCACCGGTGCAGTGTTAAATAACCGACATTAAAATGTTCCTCACTACCTTTAAAAAAAGAAGAAGTTTGGAGCTTATATTACAGACTTCTTGAAACGGGGGCTTTTCAAAGTATGCATTTTCCATCAAGCCTCGGTGTTAGCTTTGAAGTTCTGTGAGGCTATTAGTTAGCACTTTATGCCCCAGTTTAATTTTCCAAAAAGGACACATTGGGTGGAGAAATAAAACTGTATTACCAACACAAGACCCCTTCTACTATATGCACTCTTAACTTTAATGAAGAGGAACAAAAAACAGAACTGTGTCCCTCTGAATATTTTCCGCACTGACTCTGTACAGTGGAACCTCGGGTTAAGAACTTAATTCATTCCGGAGGTCCATACTTAACCTGAAACTGTTCTTAATCTGAAGCACCACTTTAGCTAATGGGGCCTCCCGCTGCTGCCGCGCCGCCGGAGCACGATTTCTGTTCTTAACCTGAAGCAAAGTTCTTAACCTGAAGCACTAATTCTGGGTTAGAGGAGTGTGTAACCTGAAGCGTATGTAACCTGAAGCGTATGTAACCCGAAGTACCACTGTAATCTTTTTAGACTACTTCTCAACTAGGATACTTATGGATCAATGCAGACTAAGAAACAGATCTAGGTTTTTTTATTCAGTACAGTACTGAGGTTCAAGATTTTTCGCTTCCCACCCCCTGGTGACAAAATTTAAACCAGACCAGTAAATATCCACTTGCCTGGCCACCTTTAGTGTGTAAGAATTCTCTCCAGGGCTCAGGGCCAATACATTTTTCTACCTGAGATGCAACAGCAAATGCCACTCACGCATGCGCACACATCAAAATCTAGCACCAAAACCTGACCAAGTTACTTTAACTTCCGAGGCAGAAAAATCCAACAAGCATCTCTCCCTGGGAATCAAACTCAATTGATAATAAATAATGTAACAATTTGTTGTCCTTTCAGGATACCCCAAATCAGCTGCTTGTGGCAAAGCGGGTTCTCCTTCATGGAGAGCACGTGTTGCGGTGGGAGCAACCATGACATCCCCTGTTGCTGGGCAGGTTAGTTTGGATGGCCACGGATTTGACGGGGCACCTCCAATGTTGCTGGGGGAAATTGATTGTTGCAATTTTATTTGATTGATGGGGGTACTATATAGGTCCCTGTGCGCAGCGTTGAGCTTCTTCTTTTCGGTACGCCCATCGGATCACCCTCCCACCCTTCCTTTATTTAGGGTTTGTTTGCGCTGACCTTGCTATGCCTGTCATGGGGTCGTCTGCTTTGAAGCAGGGGCCTGGTAGGAATTTTACCATTTGACTGATTGGCTGAAGAAGAAGAAGAAGAGTTTGGATTTGATATCCCGCCTTTCACTCCCCTTCAGGAGTCTCAAAGCGGCTAACAATCTCCTTTTTCCCTTCCTCCCCCACAACAAACACTCTGTGAGGTGAGTGGGGCTGAGAGACTTCAGAGAAGTGTGACTGGCCCAAGGTCACCCAGCAGCTGCATGTGGAGGAGCAGAGACGCGAACCCGGTTCCCATTTGGGTTTTGCCTACTGCGTAGCAAATCGTCACAACTTGTAAGTTGCGGCTAGGCATTGGTAGAGGGGATGTGGTTGGCTGTGCCTGCCCCTCCAATGCTGCTGCTGCAAGGGTATTCCATTATCCAGGGGCTCGCCATGCTTTTGTCTGAACCCCTGGCAAGGGACTAGGGCAATGCAAGAGCCCCTGGGAGCATTTGGGGAGAGATGTGAGCCTGGCACCCAGTTTATTCTCTCTCCAAAATTGCTTACCCTTTCAGACTTCCGCAGGGGTGCGGTTGTCAGTTCTGTTCCTACCTCCAAGTGGGAACAGATAGTCGCTAACCAATGCCTAAGCAACCACTCACATACTGTAATTCAATAAAGTTGTGGCCAAAATTATGCCAAAAACCAAAACAAAAATTATGTGTGAACGTTTTTTTTTTTTTATTCAGGGGTGTCTTGAGGGTCCTCAACACGCAACTGCCTTGCTCTGCGCAATAGCAGGAGTGGCCTTGACAGGGGAAAACTTTTTGTAGTTTGAACTAAAAGAGTTAGCTCTTCCCATTACCACTGCCATTACTGCGCTCGTTGACTTTCTCTAATTATTACTGTTCTTTTGGTGTATAAGCTTTTGGTCTCACTCATCCTTGCTCCATCAGTTATAAGACTGGAGCAGGGAACTTCCTCTCCGGGATGTTGAAGAACTCATTTCAGCAGGAAGTCAACTCATTCCTGTCCACTGCAGTCCCCTCTGACAAGAAGGACACTTCACAATACATCCAACCTAACAATTCAGAAATACAGTGGTACCTCGGGTTAAGTACTTAATTCGTTCTGGAGGTCAGTACTTAACCTGAAACTGTTCTTAACCTGAAGCACCACTTTAGCTAATGGGGCCTCCTGCTGCTGCTGCCGTGCCGCCGGAGCACAATTTCTGTTCCCATCCTGAAGCAAAGTTCTTAACCTGAAGCACTATTTCTGGGTTAGCGGAGTCGGTAACCTGAAGCGTATGTAACCTGAAGTGTATGTAACCTGAGGTACCACTGTACACGAAAGGGCGCTTTAGTAAAGGTATATTTTGAGTTTGTTTTCTGCTCAGTTAGTCCTTTCAGTTGGTCAAAAAAATATCATTCTGACCTTTAAACAATCTGACGGGCAAACCAAAATGGCGGTGCTACATAATATAAGCACAGCAAGGGGCTGGGAAATGTTACTGCAAATTACCGCTCTGCTTTTTGAGACTCAAGGAGATCAAGCACATACAACCCTTAGCACATGGACGTGACAGGCCATTGCATTAATCCTGATAGCCAAACTTCAATGTCTTCCTGTACAGATATTTCACACAAATCAATGGCATTAATTTTACAGCGCAAAGCTATTGTAGCTTCAACAAAGCATACCTGCGCAACTTAAATCCCACTGCACCCAAAGCAGCCTGCCGAAAATACATCAGGATTCATCCTGGGTGATTTAGGGTTTCTAGAGTCTGTGTCATCTTGGTTGCCCTCCTCTGCGCACATTCATTTCTCTCACTGTTTTTTTAAATAGTAGCATAATATTGACCGGTGTGAATTGTACTTAGTGCTGCAAACTTTCCTCACAGGGTAGTTGTTCCACCGCCTTGATGATTTTGGTTCCTCTTTTCTGAACCTTTTCCAAATCTACAATACAGTGGTACCCCGCAAGACGAACGCCTCGCAAGACGGAAAACCCGCTAGACGAAAGGGTTTTCCGTTTTGGAGGCGCTTCGCAAAACGAATTTCCCTATGGGCTTGCTTCGCAAGACGACAGCCCATAGGGAAATCTCAGGGACAGCGGGGAAGCGCAGCGCGTCTTCCCCACTGTCCTCGGACCTCCTCCCGCCGCCGGCTTCGGAACGAAGCTCCGATGCCCGGCGGCGGAGGGGGAACGTCTCCTCCCGCCGCGCGGCATCGGGACGAAGCCCAGATGCCGGGCGGCGGAGGGGGAAAGCCTCCCGCTGCCGCGCGGCATCGGGACGAAGCCCCGGTGCCGGGCGGCGGAGGGGGAAAGCCTCCCGCCGCCGCGCGGCATCGGGACGAAGCCCCGGTGCCGGGCGGCGGAGGGGGAACATCTCCCCCCGCCGCGCGGCATCGGGACGAAGCCCCGGTGCCGGGCGGCGGAGGGGGAAAGCCTCCCGCCGCCGCGCGGCATCGGGACGAAGCCCCGGTGCCGGGCGGCGGAGGGGGAACGTCTCCCCCCGCCGCGCGGCATCGGGACGAAGCCCCGGTGCCGGGCGGCGGAGGGGGAACTTCTCCCCCCGCCGCGCGGCATCGGGAGGAAGCCCCGATGCCCGGCGGCGGAGGGGGAACGTCTCCCCCCGCCGCGCGGCATCGGGACGAAGCCCCGGTGCCGGGCGGCGGAGGGGGAAAGCCTCCCGGTGCCGGGCGGCGGAGGGGGAAAGCCTCCCGCCGCCGCGCGGCATCGGGACGAAGCCTCGGTGCCGGGCGGCGGAGGGGGAAAGCCTCCCGCCCCGGTGCCGGGCGGCGGAGGGGGAACGTCTCCCCCCGCCGCGCGGCATCGGGACGAAGCCCCGGTGCCGGGCGGCGGAGGGGGAAAGCCTCCCGCCGCCGCGCGGCATCGGGACGAAGCCCCGGTGCCGGGCGGCGGAGGGGGAACGTCTCCCCCCGCCGCGCGGCATCGGGACGAAGCCCCGGTGCCGGGCGGCGGAGGGGGAACTTCTCCCCCCGCCGCGCGGCATCGGGAGGAAGCCCCGATGCCCGGCGGCGGAGGGGGAACGTCTCCCCCCGCCGCGCGGCATCGGGACGAAGCCCCGGTGCCGGGCGGCGGAGGGGGAACTTCTCCCCCCGCCGCGCGGCATCGGGACGAAGCCCCGGTGCCGGGCGGCGGAGGGGGAACGTCTCCCCCCGCCGCGCGGCATCGGGACGAAGCCCCGGTGCCGGGCGGCGGAGGGGGAACTTCTCCCCCCGCCGCGCGGCATCGGGACGAAGCCCCGGTGCCGGGCGGCGGAGGGGGAAAGCCTCCCGCCGCCGCGCGGCATCGGGACGAAGCCCCGGTGCAGGGCGGCGGAGGGGGAACGTCTCCCCCCGCCGCGCGGCATCGGGACGAAGCCCCGGTGCCGGGCGGCGGAGGGGGAACTTCTCCCCCCGCCGCGCGGCATCGGGAGGAAGCCCCGATGCCCGGCGGCGGAGGGGGAACGTCTCCCCCCGCCGCGCGGCATCGGGACGAAGCCCCGGTGCCGGGCGGCGGAGGGGGAAAGCCTCCCGGTGCCGGGCGGCGGAGGGGGAAAGCCTCCCGCCGCCGCGCGGCATCGGGACGAAGCCTCGGTGCCGGGCGGCGGAGGGGGAAAGCCTCCCGCCGCCGCGCGGCATCGGGACGAAGCCCCGGTGCCGGGCGGCGGAGGGGGAACGTCTCCCCCCGCCGCGCGACATCGGGACGAAGCCCCGGTGCCGGGCGGCGGAGGGGGAAAGCCTCCCGCCGCCGCGCGGCATCGGGACGAAGCCCCGGTGCCGGGCGGCGGAGGGGGAACGTCTCCCCCCGCCGCGCGGCATCGGGACGAAGCCCCGGTGCCGGGCGGCGGAGGGGGAACTTCTCCCCCCGCCGCGCGGCATCGGGAGGAAGCCCCGATGCCCGGCGGCGGAGGGGGAACGTCTCCCCCCGCCGCGCGGCATCGGGACGAAGCCCCGGTGCCGGGCGGCGGAGGGGGAACTTCTCCCCCCGCCGCGCGGCATCGGGACGAAGCCCCGGTGCCGGGCGGCGGAGGGGGAACTTCTCCCCCCCGCCGCGCGGCATCGGGACGAAGCCCCGATGCCCGGCGGCGGAGGGGGAACGTCTCCCCCCGCCGCGCGGCATCGGGACGAAGCTCCGATGCCGGGAGGGGGAGGGGGAAAGCCTTCTCCCGCCGCCCGGCATCGGATGGCTTTTCTGAAGACTTGGGGTGGGAGGAGGGTTTTCCTTCCCACCGCCAACATTCAGAATGCTGTTCTGAATGTTGGCGGTGGGGAGGAAAAACCCTCCTCCCACGCAAGCCCCGGGAACAGAGGGAAAGCGCTGCGCCCCTTCCCCTCTGTTCCCGTACCTGTGCTGAAGGCTTGCGGTGCGGAGAAAAGCCCTTCTCCGCACCGCCAGCCTGGCAAGCGGTTTCCCTAGGAACGCATTAATTGATTTTCAATGCATTCCTATGGGAAACCGTGCTTCGCAAGACGAAAAACCCGCAAGAAGAAAAAACTTGCGGAACGAATTAATTTCGTCTTGCGAGGCACCACTGTATCCTTTTGGAGGTGAGGTGAGCATAACTGTACACAGTATTCCAAATGCAAGAGTCGAAACAAAAAGAGATTATGAAGAGCTCCAGAACGACCGCTCTACGCTTCACCTGAACTGTTATGTACTGAAGTTCTCACCCTGGGCCAGCAGGGGGATACTGTAGATAGTTATGCAAATAAGGGAATGAAAGTTATGTTCAGTGATTGGATAGTTTTAGAAAATTGCTACAGTTACATTGTACTGGAGCTCTATATAAGCAGACTGACTGAACCCTTCAGTTCAGTTCTGTCCTGGCCTGTGAATAAACAAGAGCTGTTTGAAGAATCGCTGTGTCATCTGATATGTTCACCCACAACTTAACATGAACAATAGATTCAAGTTTCTTGCCTTCTTTTCTACAAATTACAACCTCGGTGTACCTTGGCTGAAATATACTCGGAGTCGAGAGTGGATTTCATGCTCTTTATTCAGCTCATAGTGGTGAGGAGGAATGGAAGTTCCCCAGAATGTCTGCTTTATATACATTATTTACACAATGGGCCCCACGTGATTGGCTAATTCCGGGATTCTCCTGTAGGCCAATCAGGTTGCGGATTCACTTACACTTGGAGCTGGATTGGGTGGTTCCTGTCTACCAATCAGACTGCTGCATTCTGAATCCTATTGTTCTAGGACCAATCAGACTGCTGCATTCTGAATCCTATTGTTCTAGGACCAATCAGACTGCTGCATTCTGAATCCTATTCAACTCAGTACATAACATTGGCTATACTTGTAATTGCATTCTGCCGTTGCCAAGTTGTACTTGCTGTGTTTTATGTAATTTCATTGCCTACATCCGCTTTGCAGGATATAAATATTGTCTGAGCGTATGTATTTTACACAATTACATTGAGATGCGACACCAACGTTGGATTGCTGAAACACAGTAAGTTGTGCAACCAGCATGTGCAAGTTTTCTTGATTTGTGTAACAGATAACCTGCTTTCTTCTCCAAAATCCTCTGCTCTGTCACACAACCAAAACAAAATATAGAATCACAGAAGAAAAGTGTGTTGCTGAGGGCAAGGGGAACTTCCCCTCCACAAATTACATTTCTGAAACATGAATAACCATTTATTTCAGTACAACGTTGCCGTTTTAAATGTATTGATTTTAAATAAATTAACTTTCAAGTAAACTTGCATAGGTAAAAAAATAATAATAATTTGCTTCAAGAAATCACTTGGATCAAGCAATGGAAGTTTGCCCTCTCTTGCATCCTGGGCTTTGCCACACTTCTTAAACAAATTCTTGCCATCCTGTATGAAGGTTTGGCACAAGACATTTTGGCACCTAGGGTGAGCCACAAAATGACACCTTCTCTTCCTCCTAGGGAAGAAGAGGTGAGTGAAGATCTCCATCAGTAACAAGGGGGGGAGGAAAAAAGAAAGATTTAAATCAGCAACAAAGCAGAGGCGAAGTCGTACATTGGGAACAAGGGCACCACCGGCAACAGAAGGCGATGGATTCCTTGAAGGTTGGATCTGCCATTTTGTGGATCTTGCCACCTGAGGCAGTCGCCTCACATTGCCTCATGGGTGGGCCAGCTCTGCCTGTAAGCCTGGAATCCCTCACAGCGCCAATTTAGGGACACAGAGGGCATGGCGAAGGGAGGAGAAAAGGGAAAGCTGTTGCCCTATCAGGATTCATTGCCCTGAAAAATAAGTGGATTACAGCTGTATTGATTAAGTAGAAGAAAAGAAAAGTAAACAATTGGATGAAATTAAGGGGAGGATTTGCTGAAATAAATTTTGGAATTGGAATGCAGAAAGGGGAGGTATGAGGAGGTCGGCGAAATAAGTTTTAAGGAAAAAAAAGATGTATCTGGGGGGTGGTCTTGAGCTACACGCCTTTGTGATGCATGTATGTTTCTGGGGGTGGTCTTAGACTCCAGGGCGGGCAATTTAAAATGTCTATATAAGGGCAGGCACACCTTTGTTCGGGGTCCTCCTCCTTCTCCTGTGTGTGAAGGGGGCACCCTGTTGCAACAGTTCAATAAAGGTCAGGCTTACTAGCTGCTTTGCCTCTCAATATTCTCTGGTTGGCCTCTGTTATTTTCTCCGACAAATGGAGACCCTACAAAGGACTCTATAAGGGCTCTTGTGTTCCCCATAAGGGAATAAGGGCAGATTTTTGTTTATTACAGTGCTTTTGTCCAGTCACAGCAACTTCCTTGTGAGATATTTGCCCACAAGAAGCTCTGTCACCTTTTAGGAAACAGTGAAGGCCTGCTCATTTTAGAAGATGTTTGATCGATCAGGGTTAGTGCAATTAGTTAGTGTGCTGATCTTAGTGATGCCCTAATGTTTGACTATGGGACACGGGTTTGCCAATCAGAAGGTCGACGGTTCAAATCCCCGAAACGGGGTGAGCTCCCATTGCTGAGTCTCTGCTCCTGCCAAACTAGCAGTTCGAAAGCACACCAGTGAAAGTAGATAAATAGGTACTGCTCCAGCGGGAAGGTAAACAGAGTTTCCATGCACTGCTCTGGTTCGCCAGAAGTGGCTTAGTCATGCTGGCCACATGACCTGGAAAAACTGCGGAAAAATGCCGGCTCCCTTGGCCAGTAAAACGAGATGAGCGACACAACCCCAGAGTCATTCGCGACTGGACTTAATAGTCAGGGGTCCCTTTACCATTTTAATGTTTGACTGTTTCAAACAGTTTAAGTGACAGTTGAACCAAACTGAAATTTGTGTAAATGGTTATTAGCTAAATCGGAGGCCTATTGTTTGTGACTGACAGGTGGAATAAAAATGACTAAGCCTTAAAGCAGTACTGTATATACACCCTCCCTTAAAAAATAAAGTTAAAACCTACAGATTACTTGTTTATTGAACATTCAGTTAGATTTGCTTGCAGAGAGATTAGATTATGTTGGCTATTAAACACACAGTCACTCTGATTTGTTAGCAAAAAGATTAACCATTGTTGCACCAATGCTTTGCGGCGCATTTTTCTGTAACTTTATCCAAAAAAAGTCAGATCTTTTGGGAAGTGGGTTTGTAGTACAAAACCTCCAAATCAGCTTTGTGAGACCTGAATTTCCCGAATCCCACCTGAAAATAGTGACATTTTGGAAGCGTCCGAAAACTGTAATCCTGTACAAATTTACTTTGATGCAGGATTATTCAGGTAACCCATACTTTGAATACAGAGAGCCTTACTTCTGAGTAAGTGTATATACGTTTGGCAGGCATTCACTGCAATTCTAAATAATGAATTACTAGGAAGTAAGGCCTGTTAAACTCACTGAAACTGATTTCCCAGTGAAAATGACTAAAACGGCAGAAGAAAAAAATTAATATTCTTTTCCAGAGAAGTCAACTAGCTAGTCAGGCTTGTTTAGTCTGCACAACAAAAGAATTAGGTCCTCAAATGCTTCTGAGTATAACCTGATTACCTCCTTCCATTAACATATAGGGAACAAATAATGACATCCAACCTGGAAGTGTTGTATGTCAGAGCAACTACGTACTCTCCAGGAACTACTCCACAGCTCCAATTTATAAAGATTATAATCCAAGTCAATGAAACCTTCTTGCAATTAGAGGGCAATGGTCGGCGGTTCGAATCCCCGTGACGGGGTGAGCTCCCATTGCTCGGTCCCTGCTCCTGCCAACCTAGCAGTCTGAAAGCACATCAAAGTGCAAGTAGATAAATAGGTACCTCTCCAGTGGGATGGTAAACGGCGTTTCCGTTCGCTACTCTGGTTCACCAGAAGCGGCTTAGTTACGCTGGCCACATGACCCGGAAGATGTACGCCGGCTCCCTCGGCCAACAAAGTGAGATGAGTGCCGCAACCCCAGAGTCGTCTGCGACTGGACCTAACGGTCAGGGGTCCCTTTACCTTTTTTAAATATGTAAAATTCAGTGCTTTATATGATTCAGCCACAAGGTGGAGCAATACACAAAGATTAAAGAAGCCATGATAGCCAGCTCTTAAAAGCTGGGATTGTTTGTGTTTTCAGAGACATGGCCATGAGGCTAGGAGTTAATGACTTGCAACACCTCAGTCATGTTGACACCATGAACTGAAGTGTTACTCTGACTCTCAGCCATAAGAAATGTGCAGCAGCAGAAAAATGCTAACGCTGTTCTAGGCTGCACCAACAGAAGTCCAAGGTCCTGATCAAGGGAAGTCGTAGTCCAACTCTCTCCTGCCTTGGTCAGACCACACCTGGAGTCCTGTGTCCAGTTCTGGGCACCACCATTTAAGAAAGATGTTGACAAGCTGGAACGTGTGCAGAAGAGGGCAACCAAGATGATCAAGGGACTGGAAACTAAGCCTTATGAGGAACGCTTGAAGGAGCTGGGTACATTTAGCCTGGAAAAGAGGAGACCGAGAGGAGATCTGATAGCCATCTTCAAATATCTTAAGGGCTGTTCCATGTAAGAGGGAATAAGCTTGTTTTCTCCTGCTTTGGAGGTCTTTAAGCAGAGCTAGGATGGCCATCTGCCATGGATGCTTTCTCTGAGATTCCTCCACTTCAGAGGGTTAGACTAGATGACCCCTGGGTCCCTTCCAACTCTAAGATTCTATGAATACGATCTGGATTAATGACAGCCACCCACCAGTTTCATATTCAAAACTGCTTCCCACCCCACCCCATTACTGATTACCATATATAAAGAATACATTAAAGTAGACAAATAACAACTTACAAAAAGGAGCAATAAACGTGTCACCTTTATTTTATAAACCTTTATCATAATCACATGTCAGATTTTCTTTTGTGAATGAAATAAAATGCTTTCAACCAGTTTTTAATAGCTAAAAATAATTTTGGCTGGTACATTTAAACAAGGCTTAGATCAACTCCCCGGATGTTCAGTGTCCAGGGGTTCAGTGCCTGGCACCCAGAAACTCATGGCAAAGGGGAGTCTGGCACCCAAAAACTCATAACATTTCACTTCCTTGCAACCTTATGAAAGCTGTTTGTTTCTTGATGGAAGACACTGGGCAGAAATGGAAAGAAACAGGGGGATGAGGAGGTCTAAGGGTGAAGTCCTGCTCATGTCCATCATAATACTGGACAGATTACTACAGGGTGTTGAGAGGGGTTATTTTTAACTTTTAAGTGAGAAACAGCAGCCATAGTCAAGGCCAGAAGTGTTTTCCCTTGGTGACCCCGCCATGTTGAAAAGTGTGTGTGTTTGTGTGGTATTTCCTGTCCTGTCCAGAAATGCATCATGCTGGATGAAGCCAGCTCTAGATCTTTTCTAAATAAATTGAATAAAACCACTTAACCCCCTGAAAGATACATTTGAAAAAATAATATTAAGAGGAGTGGTGCCCATTGTTAGGCGAGGTAGCTAAAGTGATGATGTCATGTCCTCCATTGTGACACGTCCCGCTGCTGAGTGACTTGGCTGAGAACTTTGGGAAGAGCAACTATTTGGATTTAGTGAGAGAAGAGCTAGTTTGGCACTTGTGGTCTTCAACATAATGAAGGTTCAGTCGTCTCGCTTGTAAGTAGAATCTCTTATTCTTCCCCCTATTTCTTTAGCTATTCCTTAAGATTTAGACACATAGGGTCATGGGTAGATTAATTTTTAAAGATTGTCCTCAGGGCCCCTTAGATGCTTTGAGGGAAATGGCTTGCAGTGCAGGGATAGAGAGTAGCGAGGAAATAACTATAATCCATTTCTTGACCTTCTTCCTTTTCTTCCCTAGATCCCGCTGTCTGCACAGGATGAGAGAGCTGCTGGCCTCCTGTTGCCGCTCCATAAAAATCCATCCCCTGGACGAAGATACTGTGGTGGTTGGTGGAAGGAGGATTAGAGTGCAAACGATTTATGTGAGGCCCAAGGACCAGGGGATGGAGGCCACCAGTGATTCCACCAGTGGTGAGTGTTGATCTTTGTCCATGAAGAACAGGGAGGCCAGAGAGAATCTGGCTGGCGGGGGGGGGAGGCAGCTCTCTGATTTAAGAAGAGTTTAGGGATTGGATGAGGAAGGGAGAATAATGTAGGCCACTTGGAGATCCTCAATGGAAATATTAAGAATCTTCTCTGTTCTTTTCTCTTCCAGGCAGCGGCAACAGTGAGGCCAGCAGCTCTCTCAACCAAGGCCCAGTTTCCCCCTTCCCCAATTAATTTTTTTATTCTAATAAAGATTTTTATTGCAAATATGCTAGTCTTTGGTCATTTTTTAATCCCTGGCGGTTCTTTCCCCCCAACAGTATGGGTGCATCTATAGCCGCAAGAATGTTTCTTGCCCAAAAATGGAAAGATGAAAAAGTCCCAGCAAAAAAAGAATGGATACAAAAACTTATGGAATATGCAGAAATGGCAAATCTTACCGGAAACATAAGAAATCAAGATAACAAGATAGCTCCCCTCCCCCGAAGGCCCAGTTCCCCCTTCCCCACAAACCCAAATAGACAAACAAATTTTATTTTATTCTAATAAAGGTTATATTACAAACATGCTAGTCCTTGATCACCCTTTTACCCTTGGGGGTGCTTTGCCCAACAGTTGTGGGTGGGCATGGCTGGGAATCTGGGGTCTCACTGCAGGAGTCTACAGTTTGGCTCCTTTCCCTTGTTGTTGCTCCTAGATGTGCATGTGTGAAGAAGACAGGACACAGACTGGGGAGGGCAGGGGAGAAATTCCATCTAGTTTGTGCATTCTAAAGGAAACCCATAGGAACATCCTAGGACAATATTGTGATAGCTCACTCCAACGTCTGTTGAGGGGTGCGAGGTTCTAGGAGCCTGGCACTTAACCAGGCTTTGTGCTTCCTTGGAATGAGGCACAACAGAGACTGCAGTGTCTTTTGGATGTATGGTTTTTTCACACACATGTATACAGCTTGGCTCTTGGGTGGGGGGGGGCATTACATCTCCCCACAGCAAAGCAGCACTGGGCTCCAAGACATCTCCATGCCTTTGTCCCAGCCTTCCTTTGGCCAGCCTGCCAAGGTACTTCTGCCCTTCAGCCCCCATACGGAGGTCTTCTAATTTCCGCCTCCTTGTTCCCTTGTTCCGCCTCCTTGTTCCCATAACACCTTGCCCAAAAAATCCTGTGTTAAAGAACAACTTTCTTCCCCAGTGTAACATCACACCCACATTGCCCTGGCAACTGGCTCCTCAGTGACCCCTTTGTCTTGTAGATAGTTTTTGTCATGGGTTAGTAGCAGGGCCACCTTCTCCCTCTGTCCCTCTGTCAGAAAAACAACATAAATCTCCATCACAAGCACAAGATTCCACCTGTGGAAATTGATCCATATTCACAGCACCCACCCACTAGTTCCACAATCAAAGCTGCTTCCCTTCCCACCCCCTTATTGATTACTCTAAACTATAGATACTATATGTAATAAAACATTAAAGTGGACAAATCATAACTTCAAAATTGGATCAATAAACGTGCCACCTGTTGTCTGAATACCTTAATCATAACAATCACATGTCAGATTTTCTTTTGTGAATGAAACAAAATTGTTTCAAATAGCTTTTGATGTTGGCATTTGTCTGTCTCGTGAAGAAGTGGAGTGCGCCTTTGACGTCAAAAATCAAAAAATTGTGTGGGAAATAAAGCCATGCGTCAGTTCGACAGGCTGGGGGAGGTTAAATCATGGAAGCACCCCGCAAGAGGTGATCCTGTCCCCTGATTTAACAGAAAAACAGGAATGGCAAGTTAAAGCTGTTCTTACAGAATACCAGAAAATCTTCTCACATTTTCCTGGGAAGACTATTTCGGCTCTGCTCAAAATTGAGACCAGAGAGGCTAGACCCATAGCTTTGCCTCCATATTGGGTAACAGGTCCTCAAGCTGACATCATCTCCACTGAGATTTGGGAGATGTTGGACCTGGGTTTAATAGTCCCATCAGATAGCCCTTGGGCTTCCCCGGTTATTCTGGTTCCCAAACCAGACCAGACTGTTCGCTTTTGTGTGGGCTGTTGTTGCTTAGTCGTTTAGTCGTGTCCGACTCTTCGTGACCCCATGGACCAGAGCATGCCAGGCACTCCTGTCTTCCACTGCCTCCCTCAGTTTGGTCAAACTCATGCTGGTAGCTTTGAGAACACTATCCAACCATCTCGTCCTCTGTCGTCCCCTTCCCCTTGTGCCCTCCATCTTTCCCAACACCAGGGTCTTTTCCAGGGAGTCTTTTCTTCTCATGAGGTGGCCAAAGTATTAGAGCCTCAGCTTCAGGATCTGTCCTTCCAGTGAGCACTCAGGGCTAATTTCCTTCAGAATGGAGAGGTTTGATCTTCTTGCAGTCCATGGGACCCTCAAGAGTCTCCTCCAGCACCATAATTCAAAAGCATCAATTCTTCGGCGATCAGCCTTCTTTATGGTCCAGCTCTCACTTCCATACATCACTACTGGGAAAACCTTAGCTTTAACTATACAGACCTTTGTTGGCAAGGTGATGTCTCTGCTTTTTAAGATGCTGTCCAGGTTTGTCATTGCTTTTCTCCCAAGAAGCAGGCGTCTTTTAATTTCGTGGCTGTTGTCACGAAATTTGTGTGGGCTACAGGCGTTTAAACCAAGTGACGGTGCTTGACATCTATGCAATAACGAGGGTAGATGAGTTGGTAGAGACAATTGGGGCTGTCCATTTCATTTCTACTATAGACTTAACCAAAGGATATTGGCAGGTGGTGATGGATCCTAAAAATCAACCCAAAACCGCTTTTAGAACTTGAGATGGGTTATTTGAGTTCACTGTTGTAGCTTTTGGGTTAAGGAATGCTCCGGCCACCTTTCAGCGTTTAATTGATAAGATGCTGGTGGGGTTAAAAGATTTTGCCCTCGCTGATACTGATGATGTAGCCATCTTCAGCCAGCCCTGGAAGGAACATCTACAACATCTAGCCATCGTGTTCCAACGGACAAAGTCAACTGTCAAAGCTTCTAAATGGCAGTTTGGTTTGAAGCAGGTAAAGTATTTAGGTCACATCCTAGGGGGTGGGTAAGATACAACCTGATTGGAGCATAATATTTTTTTTTTTTAATAAAATTTTTATTGGTTTTACAAAGTTTTTTAAGAAAAACAAACAAACACCTAAAGAGACAAACATACACGTATAGTTTCAAACATATTTTCATAAACCTCTTTTCTTTGACTTCCCCATACCCCCCCTCTCTGCATCCCAATGTCCATAATTCTACAAACAACTCCCAATTATTGCTTTCCAATCTCTGTCATCTTAGTCCTCTTTTGTATTCTAACCTTATATCCCTGTACCCCTTTGTTTCTGAAAAACCACAACATTTTAACATTCATTAAGTTTATAGTAGTCCTTAAGATAACTTTTAAATTTTCTCCATTCTTCTTCCACCGTCTCTTTTCGTTGGTCACGGATTCTGCCTGTCATCTCAGCCAATGTCATATAGTCCATCACTTTCATCTGCCATTCTTCCAGAGTGGGTAAATCTTGTGTCTTCCAATACTTTGCGATGAGTATTCTTGCTGCTGTTGTAGCGTACATAAAAAAAGTTCTATCCTTCTTTGTCACCAATTGGCCGACAATGCCCAAGAGAAAAGCCTCTGGTTTTTTAGGAAAGGTACATTTAAGTACCTTTTTCATTTCATTATAGATCGTTTCCCAGAAGGCCTTAATCTTCGGGCATGTCCACCAAAGGTGGTAGAAGGTACCTTCAGTCTCTTTACACTTCCAACATTTGTTATCGGGCAAATGATAAATTTTTGCCAGCTTGACTGGGGTCATGTACCACCTATAAACCATTTTCATAATGTTTTCCTTTAAGGCATTACATGCCGTAAACTTAATGCCGGTGTTCCATAACCATTCCCAGTCAGCTGACATAATGTTGTGTCCAACATCCTGTGCCCACTTAATCATAGCCGATTTAACTGTTTCATCCTGTGTATTCCATTTCAGCAACAAGTTATACATTCTAGATAAATTCTTAGTATTGGGTTCTAACAGTTCGGTTTCTAATTTTGATTTTTCCACCTGGAAACCAATTTTCCTGTCCTGTTTGAAAAATTCCACTATTTGCCGATATTGAAACCAATTTTGTACTTTATGTTTCAATTTCTCCTGACTTTGTAGTTTGAACTTATCTCCATCCTGTTCTAAAATTTCCCAATACTTCGGCCATCTGACCTCCATATTGAGTTTCTTCACTGCTTTAGCCTCCACTGGTGACACCCATCTAGGGGTTTTATTTTCCAATAGATCTTTATATCTTATCCAAACATTAAACAATGCTTTTCTGACAATGTGATTTTTAAAGGCACTGTTAACTTTGTCATACCAAAGATATGCATGCCAACCAAAAGCGTTATTAAAACCTTCCAGATCCAAAATGTCCGTGTTCTCGAGGAGCATCCATTCTTTCAGCCAGCAAAAAGCTGCTGCCTCATAGTACAATTTTAAGTCCGGCAGGGCAAACCCCCCTCTTTCTTTAGCATCTGTCAATACTTTAAATTTAATTCTGGGCTTTTTGCCCTGCCAGACAAATTTCGAAATATCTTTCTGCCACCTCTTAAAACATTCCATCTTGTCAAGAATCTGCAAGGTCTGAAACAGAAATAACATTCTAGGCAATACATTCATTTTGATCACTGCGATTCGGCCTAACATTGACAATTTCAAATTTGACCATATTTCTAGATCTTTTTTAATTTCTGACCAACATTTTTCATAGTTGTCCTTATACAAATTCACATTTTTAGATGTTAAGTAAACCCCTAGGTATTTCACCTTCTTGACCACTGTCAAACCTGTCTCCTCTTGAAATTTTTCCTTTTCCATATCTGTTAAGTTTTTCCCTAAAACTTTAGTTTTTTGTTTATTCAACTTAAATCCAGCTACCTGGCCAAACTGTTGTATTATTTCTAAAACCTTTTTCGTACTAGTGTTTGGCTCTTGCAAAGTCAATACTAGATCATCTGCAAACGCTCTTAACTTATAATGTTTAGCTCCGACCTGCACACCTTTAACCTGCTGGTCATTTCTTATCATGTTCAGCAGCACCTCCAGAACTGAAATGAAAAGTAATGGGGAGATTGGGCACCCCTGTCGTGTTCCTTTTTCTATCTTAAGTTCCTCAGTCACAACATTGTTTACAATAAGTTTAGCTTTTTGTTCAGAATATATTGCAGCCATACCATTCTCAAAACCCTGGCCTACCCCCATCCCATGAAGATTCTTCCTCATAAAACTCCAAGAAATATTATCAAAGGCTTTCTCCGCATCCACAAAGATCAGTACTGCTTTAGTGTTTATATTCACCTCTAGCTTTTCCAGAATGTCTATTACATTCCTTACATTGTCTTTTAGGGAGAAAGCCTGCTTGGTCCTTATGGATCTTCTCCATCAACACTCTTTTAAGTCTTTTTGCCAAAATGTCTGCAAAAATTTTGTAATCCACGTTAAGCAATGATATTGGGCGGTAGTTCTTAAGTTGGGTCTTTTCAGTCTCTGACTTTGGTATGAGTGAAATATATGCTTCTTTCCACGATTCAGGTGCCCTTTTTCCCTCAAAGATCTCGTTACAAACTTCTCTCAATGGTTGAGTCAGCCATTCCTTCAGCGATTTGTAGTATCTGGAAGTCAGTCCATATACTACAAATCGCTGAAGGAATGGCTGACTCAACCATTGAGAGAAGTTTGTAACGAGATCTTTGAGGGAAAAATTGATAAGATGCTGGTGGGGTTAAAAGATTTTGCCCTCGCTGATACTGATGATGTAGCCATCTTCAGCCAGCCCTGGAAGGAACATCTACAACATCTAGCCATCGTGTTCCAACGGACAAAGTCAACTGTCAAAGCTTCTAAATGGCAGTTTGGTTTGAAGCAGGTAAAGTATTTAGGTCACATCCTAGGGGGTGGGTAAGATACAACCTGATTGGAGCATAATAAAGGTCATTCAAGAGTGGCCTAGCCCTGTCAGAAGCGAACATGGACCAATGGTACCAAATAGTATGGGAAACAGCCTTACTAGAAAAATTAACCCATAAATTGAAACTGTCACGGGGACAAATAGAAGACGCCTTCACCCCGGTATGGCTCCCCTTTATCACATACACAGCCCAACAAAACAACGACAAGAATCTGCCAACAGCATATGAATCAATCTGGCTAACCTTATTCAAAAACACCCACCCACCCACCCCACTCACACATGAAAACAAAGTTCACCACAGCCAATCACAAACAAGCAGCCACACCCTAGGCCAACCCCAACTTCTCGCACCACCAATAATAATAATAATAATTTTATTATTTATACCCCGCCCATCTCGCTGGGCTTCCCCAGCCACTCTGGGCGGCTTCCCAAAAAAATTTAAAATACTGTAATACATCAAACATTAAAAGCTTCCCTAAACAGGGCTGCCTTCAGATGTCTTCTAAAAGTCTGGTAGTTGTTGTTCTCTTTGACATCTGGTGGGAGGGCGTTCCACAGGGAGGGCGCCACTACCGAGAAGGCACACAAGCAAATAGCAAAGAGAACCCGCACAAACAAAACTGACACAAAACCCCACACGCACATTAAGTAGAACGGATACATTGCCACCCAACACCAACCCCACCCACCACGGCCCCTTCCACCTCTTCCCCACTTTCCCCCCCTAATGTCACACTAATGTCTCCAACAAATGAAGCTGACCTGTAGAAAATGTAACTTGAAAAAAGAAACATTGCACATACGTTTGTAAACCAAGAAATCTTTAATAAAAACACATTAAAAGACAGAGAGTGTGTGGCCTAGGCCCTCTACAAAAAAAACCCAAAACAAATGGGAGCTTTTCTGGGGGTGGTAGGATATTATCGCCAATTTATTCCTGCTTTCAGCCCCCATGCTGCTCCTTTACATGACTGTGTAAAGAAAGACAACACAGATTAGGTAATGTGGACAGCCCAGTGGCAAGTAGAATTTGAGCATTTAAAATCAGCCTTAACAACGGAGCCTATTTTGAGAGCTCCCTCTTTCCTACAACCCTTTACCCTTTTCACGGATGCCTCTGTGATAGGAATTTTATGGTCTTAGATATATGGTTATGTTTATAAGTGTACCAACCAAGCACATACATAGATGAGCACAGGAAGACCGACCTGGAACCATTTTGATTCCCAAACTGACCAAATGTTTTCTCTGCAAGGTCAAAGGAAAATGGAAAAGCCTCCCCATTGTCTTTTCCTTCACAAATCCTGTCTTAAGGGTATGTCTGTGTATGAATAGGGTGTGAGCCTGTGACATGGCCCAGGAACTAAGTATTTATCATTACAAAAGACTGGCCAGGCTCCCCAGGCAATCCAATCAAGTAACCTGCCAGACAGGAGATCAACAACAGGAGAAAAACAACATTCAAATTTATGTTTTAAGACCGCCTTTTCTGTGATGTAGGTGTGATGTATCTGGGGGGTGGTCTTAGGTTACACCCCTCCTGTGATGTATCTATGATGTTTCTGGGGGTGGTCTTGATCTACAGGGTGGCAATTTCAAAAGTCTTTATAAGGCCTTGCGCACCATTTTTCTGGGTTCCTCCTACTCTCCTGCGGGTGAGGGAAGCACCCTGTTGCAACAGATCAATAAAGATCAAGCTTACAAGCTGCTTTGCTTCTCAATATTCTCTGCTTGGCCTCTGTTATTCTCTCCTGCCAATAGGGAACCTATGTAAGGACTCTATATGGGCTCTTGGATACCCCATAAGGGAAAAGGGCAATTTTTGTTTACAACACCTCCAATATAGGAGTTGGGGCAACTCTTTGCCAGAAAGGGGATAAGAGACAACTGCACCCCGTCCTATACTTAAGTAGGAAACTCTTGGGGAGGAAACACCACCTTTCTGTCATTGAACGGGAATGTTTAGCCATTGCGTGGGCTACTGGCAAGTTAAAGCCATAACTGTGGGGGAGAACATTTACCCTTTGTACTGACCATTCCCCTCTGAAATGGTTAAACCAAGTGAAAGGTGCCAATAGCCAACTAATAAGGTGGAGTTTGCAATGGCCAGACTACAATTTTGACGTCTCCCACATCAGAGGGAAGGATAATGTGATTGCAGATCCCGTGTCACGAAACACTTAGATAAGTACAGGGGCAATCATGCTGTGTAAATGCTTGTTTGATGAGATGCAATTGTTTGAAATGCAATTAGTTAAAATGCAAACTTAAGAATGGTTAAAATGTATTTGGATCCTGTAATTTTTAAGAGTGCAGCACCTATCTATAGATGTAAAAGAATATAGAGTTAAGTGTTATGCTATATAGTTATGCTTAGAACTTTGTAGTGTTTATAGCTTAATAGTATTATAAAGTATTTAAGGTACTGTGTATACAATACACGTATATTTGCGTATTTTAAGCAGGAACCCCAAAATACTTTTTACAATTGCTGCATCAAGGCTGGTATATGCAACCTCACCTACACAATGATTTTCAGGGGTGGGACATGCAATGGAAAAGTTTGTTTACTGAGCAGGTTGAGTCACCGAATGTTTTTTCCCCTGCCAGAAAACCGTTAACTGACAACAGCTCCTGACTGGCCAGAGTTCCAAGGGAGGCAGATGGAGTGGGATTTAGTGTTAGAGACCCATGGGGTCTGGGAGGGAGAAATCGGAGGATGGAGTGATGGTCATGAAGAATAAGGAGGACACATTAGTGAAGATGAGATCACTATATGTTCAACCAAGCGGCCAGGGGATGGAGGCCACCACTGCCGATATGGATGGTGACTGTGGATCTTTCGACACATCCCCCTGCTGAGTCACTTGGCTGAGGATTTTGGGAGGAGCAACTATTTATGGATAGTTCAAAGAAAAGAGGTTGTGTGCGTGAACTGCGTTTAGCGAAAATGAAGATTTCTTCATCTCACCTGTAAGTATATCTCTTATTCTTTCCATAGTCTGTTTCTTTTGCTATCCCTTAGGATTTAGAAACATAGGGGACCAGGTCATGGTTAGATTAATTTTTAAAGATTGTCCTCAGGGCCCCCTTAGATGCTTTGAGGGAAATGGCTTGCCTTCCCCCTTGTGGTCATCATCACAAGAAGGGCATCTCCCAGTTTTGGAGGGTCCTTTGACAAGATGCCCTCCTCAGTGGGTTCAACTGCTTGCTGTGTTCTCCAATAGAGGTTTCTGAAAGTAGGCTTAGCTGTCCGGTGCCCCAAATTTAGCACAGAGATATAGAGTATCAAGTATCTAGAACCCATTTCTTTATCAGTTTCCCTTTTCTTCCCTAGATTACAAAGTCTCCAAAGGCTCCATGGGCCGATGGTCTCCTACTGTCTCATGCTGAAGATACACGCCCTGGTCTGTGAGGAGGATGAATGGAAGTCTATGTGATGAAAAGTGGAATTGATGAAAATCAGAAGAATCTTTGTCAGACCGTGCAACCAGGGGGTGGATGCCACCGATGACAACATGGGTAGTGAGTGCTGATATTTGTTCATCAGGAACAGGAAGGCCAGAGAGAATCTGGGTCACTGAGGGGGGGCAGGAGGGGAGGCAGTTCCCTGATTCAAGAAGAGTTCGGGGATGGGATGAGAACTTTGGGAAGAGCAACTATTTGCTCTCCAATAGAGGTTTCTGAAACCAGGTTTAGCTGTTAGATAGAATCAAGAATGTCTCTAGAACCCATTTTCTGATTATTTTCCCTCTTCTTCCCTAGGTTTCGAAGTTTGAGAAGGCTCCGTGGGCTGGTGGTCTCCTGCTGTCGTGTCACTAAGATCCATCCCCTGGTCTGTGAGGAGGATGAATGGGATGAAGAGGTGAACATAATGAAAAATGGGAAGGTGGAGAAAGTGAAAATAAGAAGAATCTTTGTCAGAGCATGAGATCAGAGGTTGGATGCCACCGATACCAACATGGATGGTGAGTGCTGATCTTTGTTCATGAGGAACAGGGAGGCCGGAGAGAATCTGGATCACTGGGGGGGGGAGGGGAGGCAGCTCCCTGATTCAAGAAGAGTTCAGGGATGGGGTGAAGAAGGGAGGAAGGGAGAATAACGTAAGCCACCTAGAGATCCTTGCAGGAAAGATGGGTTATCAACATAATAATAAATGTAAATATTAAGAATCGTTTAATGAATGTTAGACGGATGCTGGAATGAAGCTATATGGTTTTAGCAGAAATGTAATAAAGAATTAGGTAAAAGCTGATTGATAATGTGCCAAAATGAAAAAATTTAAGGATACACCGTTAAGATAAATTATAGAACGAAAATTGAGAAAGTGGAAAGAGAAGAAGAAGAAGAGAAGAGTTTGGATTTGATATCCCGCCTTTCACTCCCCTTCAGGAGTCTCAAAGCGGCTAACATTCTCCTTTCCCTTCCTCCCCCACAACAAACACTCTGTGAGGTGAGTGGGGCTGAGAGACTTCAAAGAAGTATGACTGGCCCAAGGTCACCCAGCAGCTGCATGTGGAGGAGCGGAGACGCGAACCCGGTTCCCCAGATTAGGAGACTACCGCTCTTAACCACTACACCACACTGGCTCTCTAGTTCAATTAACTATTTCACTTGCTGAAATAGTTAATTGAACTAGAATACAAAAAAGGGAGGTGTGAGGAGGTCGATGAAACAAGTAAATGAAAGGTAAAGATATGGAATATTGGATGTGTGTTTTAGTGTTTTTGTTTCTTTTTGCTGTATTGTTGTATTGTTTTTTATGTTTTTCTTTTTATGTATTGTAATGTATGTTCTGTTAAACTTTTTATTGTTTTCCTTTTTTCTTTTTTCTGTAATCTTTAAACTTCTAATAAATATCATTTAATATATATATATATTAAGAATCGTTTCTCTTCTTTTCTCTTCCAGGCAA
Source organism: Podarcis liolepis (assembly GCF_965112155.1). Taxonomy (NCBI): domain Eukaryota; kingdom Metazoa; phylum Chordata; class Lepidosauria; order Squamata; family Lacertidae; genus Podarcis; species Podarcis liolepis. The sequence continues at coordinate 89,674,258 of NC_139559.1, read as the reverse complement.
CGATAGCAGTCAGGCCAGCAGCTCCGATACAGCTCTCTCCCTGCCTTTGCCCAGTTCCCCTTCCCCAGAAATCCAGATAGAAAAATAAATTAATAAATATATATTTTTACTGTTAATTCTAATAAAGTTCATTTTCAAACACGATAGTCTTCGATCATCATTTAATCCTTGGGGGCACTTTTTTCCAACAGTTGTGAGCGAGGGCTGGTGTCTACAGTTTGGCTCCTTCCTTTGTGGATGCTACTAGATGGATGCTTTCGCTGAAATTCCTGCATAGCAGGGGGTTGGACTAGATGACCCTTGGGGTCTTTTCCAACTCTACAATTCTGTGATTCCATGCTGCTGTTTGGGCACCTTATGTAGGATTAGGAATCGTGGTGCCTGCCCTCACAGAAGAAGAAGAATCCAATACAGACACCTGGCCACGCAAGGAAGGGCTCCCTTCAGGAGGGTGAGCCAAAAAGGGGCCTTGATGGTGCATTGATGGAAATGGGGAAAGATCTCCAGAACCACACTAAAATGGTATATGAATTATCTACAGAAATAAAGACCCTTGTAGGTATCTTCTCAAAATGAGAGGAAGAGCATCAAGTGATACTGAGGACAACCCCGTTGTGATCCAGAATCTCCTTTCGAACAGAGCGTTGGAGAAGACTTGTTTAATTCAACACCAGAAAGGGACGCAGGTGGCGCTGTGGTCTAAACCACAGAGCCTTGGGCTTGCCGATCAGAAGGTCAGCAGTTCGAATCCCCGCGACGGGGTGAGCTCCTGTTGCTCGGTCCCTGCTCCTGCCAACCTAGCAGTTCGAAAGCACGTCAAAGTACAAGTAGATAAATAGGTACCGCTCTGGCAGGAAGGTAAACAGCATTTCCGTGTGCTGCTCTGGTTCGCCAGAAGCAGCTTAGTCATGCTGGCCACATGACCTGGAAGCTGTACGCCGCCTCCCTCGGCCAATAAAGCGAGATGAGCGCCGCAACCCCAGAGTCATCCAGGACTGGACCTAACAGTCAGGGGTTCCTTTACCTTTACCTTAGGAGGTCCAAGGAAATCTCCAAAAAAGAAAGTTGGGCGACAATATGAGGATAGCTATGAGTCACGGTTCCACATGATCACATTATCAAGTACCGTATTTTTCGCTCCATAAGACACACTTTTTCCCTCCTAAAAAGTAAGGGGAAATGTGTGTGCATCTTATGGAGCGAATGCAGGGGGGAGGCAGGCAGGAAAAGCCCCCAAGAGCCGCACACAAGCTCCGTGCGGCTCTTGCGGGCTTTCCCCTCCTCATAGAAAAGCCCGCAGGAGCTGCACGCTCCTTAAAGGGTGCACGGCTCTTTTGGGCTTTTGCGGGAGGTAGGGGTATTGCCATAGTCGCGTGCAGCCCCTCCGGCCGGGAGAGGCTGCGTGCGGCTATGGGTTCTTTAGCCGCGCACAGCCTCTCCCGGCTGGAGAGGTTGCGCGCGGCTAAAGAGAAAGCCAAGACAGCGAGCGGGATGGATCCATTCTTATCAATTAAAAATTTGGTGTGGCACAAGCAAATGTTTATTCTGAAAGTACATACACCCCAACATTTTGGGAGGGCAATTCGGGGCACACACACCCTGCTGACCCCATCACTCCCCCACTTCCTTGCCTGCCCACTGACCCCTCCCTCCCTTCACTGGTGTGATCTGCCAGAAGGCCATTGAGGCCAGTGCTAAGTCTCCCAATGTCTGTTTTCGGATCCCTCACTCTGGCACAACCAGCGCAGGGGAGCAAAATTGGGGTATTCAATTCTGGGAAAAGAGGCTGATTTGTGATGTCCCGATAAAATAAGGACATTTGAGTGGTTTGAAAGTGTGGCCCAGGGGAAAAAGCTTAAGAACCACTGTGCTTATTGCGGATCCTCAACTTCAGTGCCTCTGCTCCTAGTTCTTTACCTTTCAGTTTGGGCCGGACAGTCCTTAAAATAGAGATTTGCTTCGGCTAGAAGGCTGTCTTTCTGAAGGTAGCATTGGGCCAGTTGTGCGCTGCAAGACACTGAATGAAGGAGTTGTGCAAATGTAAACAGGACTTCGCAGCATTACATTTCCCTGTAGATTAGCACATGTTGCTACGGTTACAGGTGGATGTGGTGAAATATTGTGCACAACAATACAGTGGTGCCCCGCAAGACGAATGCCTCGCAAGACGGAAAACTCGCTAGACGAAAGAGTTTTCCGTTTTGGAGGTGCTTCGCAAAACGAATCTCCTATGGGCTTGCTTCACAAGACGAAAATGTCTTGCGAGTTCCTGCGGGTTTTTCCCCCTCCCCCCCTTTTTCTAAGCCACTAAGCCGCTTATCAGCTGATCCGGTAAATCGATAAGCCGCTAAAAGCCGCTAATAGCGCTAATCCTCTAATCCGTCAATGGGCTTGCTTCGCAAGACGAAAAAACCGCTAGACAAAGAGAATCACAGAACGGATTCTTTTCGTCTTGCGAGACACCACTGTACGATGCAGTACGTTGAGAAAGTGAAAATCCGGGAACTCTCTTAAGGGAATATTTTTTTTTCCTCACTAGATAAGGATATATTTCACAAGGACTATAATGGTGGTGTTTGTGTCTGTGGGGGGGGGGGGCTGGTTAAAACACAATAAGATAGCATTTAGGCAATTTCTGAGAGGCAGTTGCACAGATCTGTTATTTTCACCATTATCTGCTTTAAAATTAGCTTTTGCTTTTGCCAGCCAATATCAGCTTAGTGAAAGTAATCTAGCAGACTACTTTTCTTGTATTCCGTCCAGGAAATTAAATATTAAACCCCAGAATATTCTCAAAGCTTCAACATGTTTTGCTGGGCATATACAAAGAACTGAACTTGCATGACCTCCTGTTCTGGAATCTTGGATCTCTTGGAAATAAAGCCATTGGCTGAATCTAAGGGCTCAATTCCAGGCACCCAGAAACTCATAACAAAGGGGAGTCTGACACCCACAAACACATAACATTTCACTTCATTGCAGCCTGAGGGAAGCTGTTTATTGGCAGAACATACTGGGCAGAAACTGAAAGAAACAGGGGGATGATGAGGTCTAAGGGTGAAGTCCTGCTCCTGTCCATCATAATACTGACAGATTACTACAGGGTGTTGAGAAGGGTTATTTTTAGCTATTAAGTGAGAAACAGCAGCCATAGTCTAGCCCAGAAGTGTTGTCCCTTGGTGACTCCGCCATGTTGAAAAGTGTGTGTGTTTGCAAGGTGTTTCCTGTCCGGTCCAGAAATGCACCATGCTGGATGAAGACAGCTCTAGATCTTTTCTAAATAAATTGAATAAAACCACTTAGCCCACTGAAAGATATATTTGAAAAATGAATATTAAGGGGAACAATGCCCATTGTTAAGCAAGGGAGCTAAAGTAACAGTGTCATGTCCTCCATTGTGACACGTCCGCCTGCTGAGTGACTTGGCTGAGGATTTTGGGAAGAGCAACTATTTGAGAATAGTTGACAGAAAAGTAGTGGTTGGTGTGAATTTTGTTTGCTGAAAAAAAATGAAGATTTCTTCATCTCGCTTGCAGGTAGGATCTCTTATTCTTTCCACAGTCTGTTTCTTTTGCTATCCCTTAGGATTTAGAAACATAGGGAACCAGGTCATGGTTAGATTAATTTTTAAAGATTGTCCTCAGGGCCCCCTTAGACGCTTTGAGGGAAATGGCTTGCCTTCTCCCTTGTGGTCATCATCACAAGAAGGGCACCTCCCAGTTTTGGAGGGTCCTTTGACAAGATGCCCTCCTCAGTGGGTTCAACTGCTTGCTGCACTCTCCATGAGAGGTTTCTGAAAGCAAGTTCAGCTGCTAGGTGCCCTGAATTCAGCGCAGAGATAGAGAGTATCAAGGAAGGAACCTGAATCCAGTTCCTGACTATCTGTTTTCCCTCTTCTTCCCTAGGTTTTGAAATCTGTGCAGGCCTGGCGAGCTGCTGGCCTCCTGCTGTCGTGCCCCCAAAATCCATCCCCTGGTCTGCGAGGAGGAAGAGATATTGGAAGATCGATGGGATGACAGAGTTAATGTTATGAAAGAGCAGAAGAGTTAATGAAGATAAGAACTATTTACGTAAAACAGTAGGACCAGGGCAGGGGTCTGCAACCCGCGGCTCCGGAGCCGCATGTGGCTCTTTTACACCTTTGCCGCGGCTCCGAAGCGGATACTAGCGTGGGGAGGAGGCGTATTGTGCGCCCCGACACTCCCCACTGTGGCGGGCGCTGTACTAGCTGTGACGTCGCATGGGGGCGGTGCGTGTGTTACTCACGCACCGTCCCGACGTCACCTTCCCGCCCGCCCACCCGCTACATTGTAAGGAGCATGTACGCTGGTCACTGCATTGAAAGGTGGCATGTACGCTGGTCACTGTTTTGAAGGGGAGTGAAGAACACACACACACAAAAAGGTAACTTGTTAATTTAACGTTTATTTCTATGAGGAGGAGTAATTCTGAGGGGTCAAACAGAGAAATAATAAAAAAGTGACAAAAAAGTTATTTTTATAATGACGAGTTTTGCGGCTCCCATGTTTTTTTTTTCCTTCGGAAACGGGTCCAAGTGGCTCTTTTTGTCTTAAAGGTTGCAGACCCCTGGACCAGGGGATGGATGCCGCCAATGCCAATATGGATGGTGAGTGTTGATCTTTGTTCATCAGGAACAGGGAGGCCAGAAAGAATCTGGATCACGGTGGGGTGGGGAGGCAGCTTCCTGATTCAAGAAGAATTCAGGGACATCCCTTTTAAAGAGAGAGAACAATTTCTCTTTACGTCTGTGGTTTTTCATTATGGTGTAGTGCCCACTGCAGTCTCTCAGGTTTGCAGGTGTGCCCATGGGTTCAAAGGGCTGGCAACCCAAGTTAGACCGCTGGACTAGGACTTGGGGACGTGGGTTCAAATCCCACCTCATCCATGGAACTTAATGAGTGGCCTTGGGTACTCACTGCCTCTTGATTTACCTCACAGAGCTGTTGTGGAGATGGGATGAGGGTGGGAGGGAGAATAGCATAAGCTGCCTGGAGATCCTTGCAGGAAAGATGGGTTATGAACATAATAATAAATGGGAAAATTAAGAATCTTTTCTCTTCCAGGCAACGATAGCAGTGAGGCCAGCAGCTCCAATACAGCTCACCCCCTGCCTTTGCCCAGTTCCCCTTCCGCAGAAACCCAGTTAGAAAAATAAATCGATAAATATTTTTTATTGTTATTCTAATAAAGTTCATTTTCAAACATGATAGTCTTTGATCATGCTTTTATCCTAGAGGGTGCTTTTTCGACCGATGGGGTCTCTTCCAACTCTACATTTCTATGATGCTATGATCATACAAGTCTAGCAAAAATGAAAATCAATTAATGGGTGTCAAAATCAGAAGTAATAGGTTTTTTGGGGGGTGGGGGGTGCCATTGAAATGGTCACCCACCAGTTCCACTGAGCTTAATCAGAGAGAGAAAGCCGTCTGGTGACAAAATGGCCAACTTCCATGGCTCAAATATTGATCACACCAGTCCCACGGGATTCTTGTGGATGAAATATACCACACACCCCTCAGGAAGAATGGCAGCATACAAATATAAACTATAAATGCATCTAGCAGTGTTTTATCCAAGTTAAAGACGTAAGCCACATTTTTGGTAGACTGGAAATCCCCCTCAGCCCCAATGTCAGATTTAAATAAAAGAGGTCATGTTGCAGCACTAGGATTGATTATTGTACTCCCAACAGGACAAACATTAATCAAATTTGTGCCTGGCAGCATATTGTTGCTGCTTCATTCAAGCATGGTGGATTATTTTTAATTCGCCCTCCTGATAAAGTTGCATAACTAGAGAATAGCAAACTAATTTAATTGGCAGCTTGCTGTGCAAAACCTGTGCCTTCGACTCCTATTACAAATGCAGCCCACAATGCAGGAAAAGGGAGTCCTATATGTGGAGCTGCTGGACCACCTTGGCTCTGTGGCCGTTTCACAGTTTCCGCATCAGAAAGGAGTGAGGTCGGATTTATTCCAAAGCACTGGATTTCTTTGGCTTAAGTCATGCCTATTAAGTTTGAACAAAACGACCCCATTCTCTGACTCGGAGATGAAATCGGGATGCATCTCTTTCAAGCACAGGGAAGTGTTTTCCGTTTCTCGGCGCCATTTGATTTTTGGCCACTGGCATTTCAGAAAGGTCACTGCAACGGCAGTGGGTCGAGTGGTACCTCAGGTTACCGTATTTTTCGCCCTATAGGACGCACTTTTTCCCCTCCAAAAATGAAGGGGAAATGTGTGTGTGTCCTATGGGGCGAATGCAGGCTTTCGCTGAAGCCTGGAGAGCGGTCGGTGCGCACCGACCCCTCTCGCTCTCAAGGGTTCGCGGACCTCTCCACAAGCAGTGGGAGCGCTCCCGCTGCTTGCGGAGAGTTGCCGGCAGGCCAAAGCCTGCGCGCGCTGAGATCAGCGCGTCCAGGCTTCGCGGACCTCTCTGCAAGCAGCGGGAGCCAGTGCTGGGCTCCCACGGCTTGCAGAGAGTTGCCTGTTTGGGGGCTGGGGTCGGGGGAAGCTTGGGCCTCCACCGCCCCAGCCCCGCGCCTGGGGGAAAAATATTTTCCCCCCTTTATTTTCCCCCCAAAAAACTAGGTGCGCCTTATGGGACGGTGCGTCCTATAGGGCGAAAAATACGGTAAGTACCTACCGAATTTTCCTTCCATAAGGCGCACCTGACCATAAGACGCACCTAGTTTTTAGAGCAGGAAAACAAGAAAAAAAATATTCTGAACGAAACAGTGGATGTATGATTTTTGTGGTTCGTCCTGTGGCCACAGACATGTGATCTGATGGTGAGTTTGGGGTAGACCAATGAAAAAATCCTGAGGATCCATGTGGATCCGTGCTTTGTAACCACGGTTTTGCACCATTGCGGCCCCAGGCAACAGTGGGTGCATGATTTTTTTGGTGCAGGCTGTAGCCAATGGACATGCTATGTGATCTGATGGTGAATTTGGGGTGACCCAATGTAAAAATCCTGAGGATCCATGGGCTTTTACCTCCCCCCCCCCCAGGCAGCCTCAGCTAGTGTCCCTTATCTCTCTCCTGATCCCACCAATCAGCTGTTTCCTTTCACACTCCCTTCCCTCTGCGGCTTTGTTTCAACACCCACTTCCCTCTTTCAAAAAAAAAAGCATGATCTGCTTTTTGCCACTGGGCAATTTGGCTCCAGGGACCACGCATTCACCCCATAAGATGCACAGACATTTCCCCTTACTTTTTAGGAAGAAAAAAGTGTGTCTTGTGGAGCGAAAAATACGGCAATTCGTTCCGGAGGTCCGTTCTTAACCTGAAACTGTTCTTAACCTGAAGCACCACTTTAGCTAATGGGGCCTCCTGCTGCTGCTGCACCACCAGAGCACGATTTCTGTTCTCATCCTGAAGCAAAGTTAGCGGAGTCTGTAACCTGAAGCATATGTAACCTGAAGCGTATCTAACCCGAGGTACCACTGTATTTTGGAAAGGACAGACCCAGTACAGTTACTTCAGAACATAAGAGCCTGTGGATAAGGCCATCTACTCCAGCATCCTGTTCTCAAAGTGGCCAACCAAACGTCTGCAGGAAACCAAAAGTGCTGCCCTCTGCCCATCTATGGTTTTTCAGCCACTGGCAAGGCCCATGGTTTTCCAAAGAGATGCACTGATTCCAAGGAACAGGACTCTGAATGTAGCTTGTGGAAGATTTGCACTTCTGATTCACTTGCAGCCAGTGCTTCCCCCCCCCTAAAAATGTTTAGGGGTGCTCTCATTTTCCTGCTCTTATTGAAATACAGCCCCTCAATGAGGCCACACTTCGATTCACAAAACATTTAGGGGTATGCGTCCCCCTGCGTCCCCCCGGAAACGAAAGCGCTGCTTGCAGCTACATAGAGAAGCCTGAGCCCTGCAGTGGTGCTAAAATTCCCGGCACCGGCATTCTCTGCAACGCCTTCCAAACTGCTCCCGATTATGGCATTTCAAAGCGTGCGCACATGCTAAACTAAACACGCCTATGGTCTTCACACACCTTTTCCTCCGTGATTATGTACAGGCAACGACCGATTAACGTGCGCCCAAATGATGTGTGGTTGCATACGCACGACGAGCCCAGAAATGACCCGAAAACGTCACTAAACAAATCACTAAAAGGGAGGGATGGGGGCGGGGCCTAAAGGGGCATAACAGGGCGGGGCGCTTATACACACTCTGACACCACTTGTGGGGGCCAGGAACAGAAGCCCCGTTCGAAATGGTGCGGATTGTATAAGAGTGTCGCACGGGTGGTGCTGTGGGTTAAACCACAGAGCCTAGGACTTGCCAATCAGAAAGTCAGGGGTTCAAATCCCCGCGACGGGGTGAGCTCCCATTGCTCGGTCGCTGCTCCTGCCAACCTAGCAGTTCGAATGCATGTCAAAGTGCAAGTAGATAAATAGGTACCACTCCGGCGGGAAGGTAAACGGCGTTTCCGTGTGCTGCTCTGGTTCGCCAGAAGCGGCTTAGTCATGCTGGCCACATGACCCGGAAGCTGTATGCCGGCTCCCTCGGCCAATAAAGCGAGATGAGCTCCGCAACCCCAGAGTCGGTCACGACTGGACCTAATGGTCAGGGGTCCCTTTACCTTTTACCTAAATGTCACGCAAGAGTCCTCCGGCATCTAAAACTGGGGCTGAAATAGAGCCAACTGCCCCTGAGACATTTTCTCAATGGCAAAAGCATCCACTTTTGTAACCCAAGAAAATCTTTAATAAACATTCTTTTTAAAATGCAAAAAAAAACCCAAACATCCCATCTTCTGTTTGAAGATGGTTGCACAGTTATTGTCTGCACCTTGTGTTTTTCCATAGGCTTTCTGGCTTGCTTTGCTTTGATATTCTTGAGCATCCGCCTTCAGTCAGCTTTTGCATACTTGTAGCTGTATATTTTATAGGTCAATAAATACACTGTTGATTGGCACTTAATGTGGTTTCTTCTCCTCACTTTCTCAAATAGATGCAAGATCAGGGACATAAATCTGAGCTACCTCTTGGCGCGAGTGAAGGAGCTGGCTTTTTTCAAAGTTCGTGTTTTGTTTTGCACAGAAGCATTTGATCTGACAACCAGTTCAAGATCTGCCAGTGGATTATCTGTTTTCAGATAAGTTTTAGCATTTCTAAAAACCGAAATGTAAGCGGTAGCCACCAGTGAGGTGGTTCACCAGCTCGAATAAGCTATCCGTGGTCAGAGTGCAATGATAGAAGGGTTCCACTATCAGAGCAACATCTTCACTATGGTAATTTTCATTGCCTACAAAATGAACACACTAAAACCAAAACAGCCTTAAAGCACGAAGTCTCAAATTGATTATCACCAGTTTAATCAGGCAAAGTTTGATGATTAATCTGCTCAGTGAACTGATTCGAGTTCACAACTTTTAACAAGTATGACTTTCAAACCATGCCCAAGTGGCCTTTCCAATGTAAGCTGCCATTGCAACTGTGAGGCAGGAATTTGACCTTAGACCTTGAATTTTATCATAGTCCTAGTGTTGTGGGCATCACAACAAGTTGCAAATTCTGTAAATGATTCAAAAGACTCTCTGGGCCATGCAATAGGGCCTTGCAATGCTGATGGGCTTTAAAAAATTAAGCAAATCCTTAATTGAATCCTTGTTCATGTGCTTATTTGCTCATTTTGTCTGTTACATTCTGAATCATGGCGATGTTTCTACAAGATCTTTTGCAGCGAGGAGAATGCTAATGAGAAATAACTCATAACGAGAAATAAACCCTCTGGTTTCTGAAACCTCTAGAAGTCATCCTAAGAAGATCTTGCCAACTAGCTTACCATCATTATCTTGAAAACAAGAACAAAACAGAACAAAACCAAGCTCACTTCAGATTGTGGGTTTGAAGTTTCCCTACTTGGGGAGCAGGTGATATTATAGAACCATTGCACACAGAACAGTGTGTATCAGGATCGTTTATTATTATGGATATATGCAAGGAACTTCTTAGGGGGGAGCAGTGGCGTAGCGTGGGGGGTGCAGGGGGGCCGGCCGCACCGGGTGCAACATCAGACTGCACCACTTTAAACTGCAGGATCTTTTGACTGCTCCCCTACGTAAAAACGCCAGGCAAGAAAATAAAACTTCCCAGATGCAGTTTGCAGCGGTGCAGCCCACAATACCATCTCTGAATTCTACCAGTTAATTCTTCTACTTGTGGAAGGTGAGACAGACACATGCCATCCCAAAGGATTGGTAGCTCAAGAAAAAAATAAAAGGTTTCTGATATCCCAGCTGCTGTCCAGATGGACAGGATATAAACAAATTTATTTTTATTTTTATTTTTATTTTTATTTGCACAATGGCCTATGTTTAAATGTTAGAATGGAGCTCATGTGTGTTCATAATCTTGAGAATATGCTTGTGGATTGCAGGCACTGATGTACCCTAATATTTATCTCAAAACACTTTTTTTTTTTTAATCTGGTTTTTCAGATTAAAGTTTTACAATCACATATCCAACATGCAACATAGAAATGAGATTCCAAAGAATCTCCTGAACTTCCCTCCTCCCCTTTGTGGGTCCAATTTTTAATCATTTCCTCCTGCATCTTTTATGACAATCCATTATGTCCAAAATTCACCGTTAAACTACAGTGGTGCCTCGCAAGACGAAAATAATCCGTTCCGCGAGTCTCTTCGTCTAGCGGTTTTTTCGTCTTGCGAAGCAAGCCCATTGAAGGATTAGCGGATTAGCGCTATTAGCGGTTTAGCGGATTAGCGGCTATTAAAGGCTTAGCGGCTTAGAAAAAGGGGGGGGAGCGGAAAAAATGGAACACTCGCAAGGTGTTTCCCATAGGGAAATTCGTCTTGCGAAGCAGCTAAAAAACGGAAAACCCTTTCGTCTAGCGGGTTTTCCGTCTTGCGAGGCATTCGTCTTGCGGGGCACCACTGTACTACACACACACTCCAAGCACATTTTAGTAGCTCTCCCAAGGACAGAATTAACCCCATTTGCAACCATGAAACTAATCCTAAAATTCTCTCTCTTTTTTTGGTTCTTATTAACTCACAGAGAAATGTGTGGACTGGCGGTTCTCTGGTTTTTACACTGTCAACTTGACAAACAAACATGAAAAACTATGCACGTGCTGCTGTAAGTCTGCTCGGAGGTGCGCCTTTAACTAGTATGGCAGAACTTCTTATGCCACACAAACTGCAACCGCTACAGTGGTAGAAATCCAGGGTCTAAATCTTCTTATTCCGAGTCCTCCCTGGGGTGTAGGGCTCTTGAGCAGTCGGCACCCACCAATTTTCCTCATCTAGCCAGCCATTCATTTGTTCACGTTCTTAACAATGTCTGTGCGCTGTTGCTGGACTTTATGCACATTTGCCATTCAACTCACATTCACCACTGTCCAAAAAAGCACGGCACGCATTGTACGTTTCCAAATTCTGTTGTCTTAAAACAACTCCCCCCGGCTTATCCCCCGGCCACAAGTATTAACAGAGTGAAACAAGGCAACAGATCAGCCCAATTTTTGCTCTGGGCATTCATGGAGCCACATATTATGTATCAATAATTAGCGTGCTATGCAATCCCTGTGCAGGTTACCAGAACACATCCCTTATGCAACACAGAGTCTACAAATGCTTGAGTTTGCCGTCATATCAAATCTGCTGCGTGGCTGAAATCAAGGAGGCGCAGTTCCATTGTTCCAACTTTAATAACTGATTATCAATCTCTCCTTTGTTTCCTCTGCTTTGCCATTTGAACCACACATCACTGCGCACAGAGGCTGCTAAGTCCATAAAAGCTCTCCTGGATTCCGTACAAAATCCACCTTTGTCGCTACAAAAAGCAAATTACACAACATTCTAATTCTTTGCATACCACACGGTGATTAGGGAAGGCTACATCTTTGCTCCCTTCTCATTCCGACAGACTGATAAAACCTCAGTGCCAGCGCTAACGAGGCAGCCACTAATTTGTGCCACTTGTCAACTCGGCTAAGTTCCCTCACTTCTGATTGCTCAAATTCCCCCGTGTTTAATAATTTAAAACAACAGACATTAGGAAATGGAACACCCAAGATTATTTGTCATGCCATTAAGGCCTTTGATATCAAACTCATTCTGCCAGCGGCCTGACCGATCATAATGAAAAGTTTGCCACCTTGTTGTCCCAACAATTGAGAGTTAAAATAAAATAAAATAAATCCCTTCGTATCAGTGGTGTCCGGGGAGGGGCAACTTGATAAAAAATATTGGGGGGCCCAGGTACGCCCCACCCTGCTTAATTGATGACATGACACGGTGCGCACACCCCATTTGAATGGCAATGTCCATCAACTTTGGGGGTCCCAATCACCTCAAATATTTTATGGGGGGCAAAGGGATCTCAGATACTAAGAGTTGGCTCCTATGGTGGTATCAGGGGCAAGAATGCAATATGCAAAATAGTGGAGGAGGGTGAAGAGAATGGTCCATTAAATTGTGGGAAATGGCTACCTTCAGTAAGATCACTTGGGTCCTTTGGATTCCACAACAGAGAAAGTAGATAAATAAATCTGACCAAGGCTGGATCATCAAAGAAGCGTTGCAGTTAAACACGTTGTAAACTTTGTACAGTGGTACCTCACAAGACGAATGCCTCGCAAGACGGAAAACTCGCAAAACAAAAGGGTTTTTGGTTTTTTGAGTTGCTTCGCAAGACGATTTTCCCTATGGGCTTGCTTCGCAAGATGGAAACGTCTTGCAAGTTTGTTTCCTTTTTCTTAAAACCATTAATACAGTTGCGACTTGACTTCGAGGAGCAACTCATAGCATGCGGTGTGGTAGCCTTTTTTGAGGTTTTTGAAGACTTTGGTGATTTTTGAAGCTTTTCCAAAACTTTTCTGACACCATGCTTCGCAAGACGAAAAAAACCGCAAGGCGAAAAAACTTGCGGAACAAATTAATTTCTTCTTGCGAGGCACCACTGTATGAGAAATCGGGTTGGCAAAAACAGCGCCATCTGGTGCCACACTGTTATAATGCACCTATAACGCATATAAAGCGCTTTATCTTTGCCAGTGCAGCTGAGACCCAAGACTGCCAAAAGTTTGAGGAACATTGCAAACCTTTTGCAATTTTATGAAGCTTGAATGGTTAGGATTTCACTAATTTTCAGAAGGTTAGACATTTTCAAAAGGTTTATAATACAATGGTGCCTCGCAAGACGAAAAGAATCCGTTCTGTGAGTCTCTTCGTCTAGCGGTTTTTTCGTCTTGCGAAGCAAGCCCATTGACGGATTAGCGGATTAGCGCTATTAGCGGCTTTTAGCAGCTTTTAGCGGCTTATCGTCTTAGCAGATAAGCGGATAAGCGGCTTAGAAAAAGGGGGGGAGGGGAAAAACCCCGCAGGAACTCGCAAGGCATTGTCGTCTTGCGAAGCAAGCCCATAGGAAATTCGTTTTGCGAAGCACCTCCAAAACGGAAAACTCTTTCGTCTAGCGAGTTTTCCGTCTTGCGAGGCATTCGTCTTGCGGGGCACCACTGTATCAAAATTCCCCACTTTCTCATAGCCTCCATGGTTCCTGAAAATACAAAATGTTTTCAAAAGCCTCAAAAATTATTTTCTTTTTCGTCAACAGGACTCATTTTTAACGGTGACTTTTGTAGCTTTTGAAAGTTTTACAGTTGTCAACCACTTTGTGCGGGGGTTCTGTTCCCAGCCCTTGTGCATGTCAGCGGAGTGTGTAAAAATGTGCCCTGCCCCATTGCACCCTTTTAGTGATGTATTTTGTGATGTTTTCAGTCACTTCCAGACTTGGCGCGATCAGAAATCTTTCAGGTGCACCTTAAATTTGTCGTTGCCTGCAATTATGTTGTGTGTTGCACACCACCCCAATTTCCAAGTTTGGAACTTCAAATTCCAGGGGTACCTGGCACTTACCCAGGGGGTTCATGTTTGCTTTGGAATGAGGTACAGCAGAAACTAAGAGTGTCTTTATGATACACACAACCTGAGCTTGCACAGCATTTTTCTTTTTTCCCCCTTTTTTAAAATATATTTTTATTAGACTATTTTAACAAATCAAACTATCAATCCAAATAATCAATTACCGTATTTTTTGCTCTATAAGACTCACTTTTTCCCTCCTAAAAAGCAAGGGGAAATGTGTGTGCGTCTTATGGAGCGAATGCAGGCTGCGCAGCTATCCAAGAAGCCAGAACAGCAAGAGGGATTGCTGCTTTCACTGCGCAGCGATCCCTCTTGCTGTTCTGGCTTCTGAGATTCAGAATATTTTTTTTCTTCTTTTCCTCCTCCAAAAACTAGGTGCGTCTTGTGGTCTGGTGCGTCTTATAGAGCGAAAAATACGGCACATTATTTTCCCCCTTTTTATCCCCCCTCCCAATCCCTCCCTCTCCCCCCCACCAAAGACTTCCCTCAGCTTCCCTCTCTGATTTGTTTGCACATATTATTCTCTGGATGTTATAAGTTGTACATATCATTACCTTATCTGTCATATATTCCATTAATAAATTTGTGGATGTTTATTCAAAACCTGCCAAGGAGTCCAAATCATTTTGGTTTTTTTAAGTAGTTTGTAAAAAGTGAGAAGGACAATCGTGATTTCAAGGAAGATTGGGAACTTTGCACAACATTTTTCAGTGTCTCTGAAAATTTTTACACATCCCTTGGGAAGACAGGCGAACTAATACCAGTGTACAGTGGTACCACGGGTTACAGATGCTTCAGGTTACAGACGCTTCAGGTTACAGACTCCGCTAACCCAGAAATAGTACCTTGGGTTAAGAACTTTGCTTCAGGATGAGAACAGAAATCGTGCTCCTGTGGCGCGGCAACAGCAGGAGCCCCCATTAGCTAAAGTGGTGGTTCAGGGTAAGAACAGTTTCAGGTTAAGAACAGACCTCCAGAATGAATTAAGTACTTAACCCGAGGTACCACTGTACTGGAAAAACCAAAGATCACCAGTGTCGAAGCAATGATTCTTCAACATCAACTTCATTGGACTGGTCATGTTGTACGGATGCCTGATGATCGTCTTCCAAAGCAACTACAGTGGTACCTTGGTTTAAGAACAGCTTAATTTATGAACAACTTGGATTAAGAACGCTGCAAACCCAGAAATAGGTGTTTTGGTTTGTGAACTTTGCCTTGGAATAAGAACACGCTTCACTTCCTGTTGAGTGTGTTCCATTTGTAAATTGAGTCCCCTGCTGCTTTAAGAACGTTTAAGAATGCTTTGGTTTAAGAACGGACTTCCGGAACGGATTAAGTTCGCAAACCAAGGTACCACTGTATTCTATTCCAAACTTAAAAATGGAAAGCGTAATGCTGGTGGTCAACAAAAGAGGTTGAAAGACTCTCTCAAGGCAAATCTAAAAAAATGTAGCATAAACACCAACAACTGGGAAACACTGGCTTGTGAGCGCTCCAATTGGAGAACAGCCTTTACCCAAGGTGTCATGGGCTTTGAAGATGCTCAAAGTCAAGATGAAAGGGAGAAACGTGCCAGGAGGAAGGCACGCTTGGCAAACCCTCACCATGATCAACTCCCGCCCAGAAACCTATGTCTTCACCATGGAAGGACGTGTGGATCCAGAATTGGCCTCCACAGTCACTTACGGACTCACTTTTAAGACGGTGTTCATGGAAGACAATTTTACTCGGCTACAAGTGGTCAACAAAGAAGAAGAAGAAGAAGAAGAAGAAGAAGAAGAAGAAGAAGAAGAAGAAGACGGCGACCGACTCCAGGAGGACCTGGCATCAGCCATAGGCACAACCTCAGATTCAAAAAGAAATCAAGCATCTCTCTCTCTCTCTCTCTCTCTCTCTCTCTCTCTCTCTCTCTCTCTCTCTGGCTTCTGCCTGCTTCTTCCCCAGCTTCTAGCTTACAGACTTCAAACTCTGTTCCAAATTTGGCTTTGTCTCTCTTACTACACATGAGTTGGGGGGGGCACCCATTTGCCATCTTGCACAGAGCCCCTTTCCTTTGTTCCCCTTAAAGGCCCCTCACCCAGACCATGGGTAGGCAAACTAAGGCCCGGGGGCTGGATTCGGCAGGCCCGTGGGTGCAGCCCAATCGCCTTCTCAATCCGGCCTATGGACGGTTCAGGAATCAGCGTGCTTTTACATGAGTAGAATGTGTCCTTTTATTTAAAATGCATCTCTGGGTTATTTGTGGGGCATGGGAATTCGTTCATTTATATATATTTTTTCAAAATATAGTCCGGCCCACCACATGGTCTGAGAGACGGTGGACCGGCCCACGGCTGAAAAAGGTAGCTGACCCCTGACCCAGACAATTGCCTCATCAGGAAGCTAGTCTGGATCCACTTGCTGGATCCAGGGATTTGAAGGTTCTCTCTCACAGCCAGCTCAGCCTGTTTCCAGATGCTTCAAGCATGCCACTTTTGCTGCTATAGCCACCACGACAATACCATATATTCCCCCTATTTAACCCAGATTTACAAACTTTTCCGATAAAAAATCAGATACGCTTTTTTAAACACCACCACCACTCTGTTACCAAATCACCCCTTTGCGATATCTGAACAAATAACTTACAATATTTAATTCCCCATCTGAAAACACCATCTGTTAGACGGCACGGGCTAGTGTTGGCGCATTGTGATAACAGATATATAGACTCAAAGGTCCTTTTGTTCTCCGTCTGAGAGAGATTTCTCAAGTCAGCATCATCTCATGAGCCTGGGAACAAAGAAAGGAAGGTTACAGTTCTGGCTTGCCTGAGCCTCACACGCCAGTTGACGTATTTATTTCTTCCTGTTGGCACCAGGTGCCTTAAATAGGAGCCAAGGAAAAACGCAAGCAGGTTTGGGAAGGAATTTTCTTCACTCCGGTTTCTGCAAAGACTGCCGCTTCCATATGCACTCACGTATAAATCCTTTGTACATCAACACACTTATCGCACAGAGTTTACAAGACGCTTTCTTTCATGTTCGTATCTTGATCCAGCCTGCCTGGTCAGGGAGTCATGGAGAAATGTATTGTTTTTGCAGTCTCTTGTTCCCAGGGCAGTAGGAAATGCCAGGGGCATTCTTCTTCAAGGTCAGTTTCCTTGCAAGAAAAGAGAACTGGAGGCTTCTGGCATATTAGGTAATTAACTACTTGCTTACAAATGTGCCTGTGTTGAGCTGATGGTTGTCAAAAGCAGCAGCACTATTTCTGAAACAACCTTCGTTCCCAAATCCTAGGAGCTATTTCTGCACCTCAAAACTCCCTAGCAACTATTTCAGGCAAACTTCAAACTCAGGCTGCTTTTCTCTTGACTGCCTTCAAACGGATCATGGTTAATTCTGGTCCATAGCTGTCAAGCGTCCCTTATTTGGCGGGACAGTCCCTTATCCCAGCGCCATGTCCCGCTGCTGTCCCGGATTGATGATGTCCCTTAAATTTCCCGGGTTTCAAAGGAAGCAGCTCCTCTCCCTCCCTCCCTGCCGGCCAGGGAGGAGGGAGGCTCCAACTGTGTTGCTTGGCTGCGTTGCTCACCCAATAAGAAGTCTAAGAACGACTGGGGGGTGGAGCTTGCATGCCTTGTGCTGATCAAATCAGCTGTGTTGCCTGGGGACTCGCCTTTGCTCAGCGCTTCCCAGCAGAGAAGTGACAGTGGTTTTCCTTGAGGCTTGAGGCTTCTTTTGGCTGCTAGCTGGGCTTTCTGCCTTTGGCTCGGAGGGGCTCAGAAGTTGAACATATCTGTGTTCGGAAAATCCCTTATTTTAGCTGCTGACCCCTTATTTTTGAGGCTGCTGGTCCCTTATTTTCAAATCTGTAAGCTGACAGCGATGTTCTGGTCCCATCGCAGATGCGTGACATAAACTCTAGTGGCCTTTGAGTAGCCACCAGCCAGCCACACCTTCGCATAGCGCACAGTTGAACTCTGTAATTCACTGTCACAAAATGCAGCGCTGGCCATCACTGGTTTGAGAAGCGGTGTACTTGTGATGCCATGCTCCACATCCGTCCTTTTGTTTTGATGAAATACTGCATTTTGATGCATTCCCCACCCCCAAACCTGCTTTGATCCAAGCTGAGTAAACAACCAAGCTGTGCTTTAAGCTCATAACATGTACACTGCTTGAAAAGGTTCTTTCTTTATTTGCTTAACTCATTCACAGACTTGCCTTACATCGAAAGACCACAGCACAGCTTACAATAAATAGCAACGTAATACAAAACAGTGCCATTGCAACCATCCAAGATATCCCCTGTGGGAGATGAAGAAGAAAATGCAGTTATAAAAGGGGAAACCAGTGAAATTTATAAAATACTAGTAGAAATGGAGGATCAAGAAGATCAATTAAAAGAGGTGTGGGGAAAGGAAACAACAGGGCAGATAGATAGTCAAAGCTGGGGAGAAATATGGGAGAAACGTATGTTGAAATTATTGTCTTTAAGAATAAAAAAAAATATTATAAATTAGTTTGGAGATGGTATTTAATACCATCAGATTAAATCTCTTCTCATGAGGTGGCCAAAGTATTGGAGCCTCAACTTCAGAATCTGTCCTTCCAGTGAGCACTCAGGGCTGATTTCCTTCAGAATGAATAGGTTTGATCTTCTTGCAGTCTCCTCCAGCACCATAATTCAAATCTTCGGTGATCAGTCTTCTTTATGGTCCAGCTCTCACTTCCATACATCACTACTGGGAAAACCATAGCTTCAACGTGGTAAGTCTATCACAGCCCCAAAATGGACATAGCTGGTGAACCGGCTGTAGTTGGAAGCAGCACTGTTGCCTCCAGCAACAATGGCGGAATCCAGAACACCCCAAATGATGCGTCTCATCTAGAACTGGCTACCTCCCCACTTTTGGGTTTGTCAAGGTTGCCTCAAATTAGACAAATTAATGAGGCATAAGTGTTATGTACTGAGTTGAATAGGATCCAAAATGCAGCAGTCTGATTCGTCCTAGAACAATAGGATCCAGAATGCAGCAGATTGGTCCACAGGAGCCACCCAATCCAGCTTCAGGTGGAAGTGAATCCACAACCTGATTGGCCTACATGAGATTAGCCAATCATGTGGGGACCATTGTGTAAATTATATATATAAAGCAGACATTCTAGGGGAACTTCCATTCCTCCTCACCACTAAGAGCTGAATAAAGAGCATGAAATCCACTCTCTACAGTACTCCGAGTATATTTCAATAAGCCTATTAATGGCTTCTAGTTATCATGAAAGCACAATGTTACCCCCAAGATCGGACGCAACATGCTTCTGAATACTACCGGGGATCTACAGTGGGGGGAAAGATATTGCCCTCATCTCATGCTGGGGAGATGGACTAATCTAGAAGGCATGATCTAATGCACAGTCAAAGCCATAAAGCAAGACCCAAGATGTCATTTTGGCCAATTAAAGAGCACATTGATGGCAGCAGTGCATGAACTGGCTATAACAGACATGGCTGGTAGCAATGTTTGTGGGTTGCTGCTTGGCTGGCAGTATCTTCAGCTGGCTACGTCGCAACGTGTATTTCTTCATGAGATTGCATTTCTCCCGGGGACTGATTAGTATACACAAACATTAACTTTGCGAACAGGCTGCTAAGCCCCATAAAAGTGTACACAAACAAGCCAGGTCTGCTGCAAGATACTAGTGGCTTCATTACTCTCTCTTTATTTTTAATGGTTCTGGGAGTGAATAAATCCCAAACCAAGTCACAGACGACGCAGAGCTGCATAAACATTCAGCTTGGGGGGCCTGTCTTATTTGCAGCCATCTGAATGTAACAAATCTGGCGCTTATAGGGAGTAATGGGTGGCAAAGGAAAAGGGGCGAAAGGATGCTTTTCAACTAGGTCACATTTGCATTGCAATTTCACAGAAGTACACAAAAAAATATGTACCACCGGCTGTGCAATACTATGCATGTTTAATTAGAAGCGAGTCCCATTGTGTTCAATGAGCCTGAGAACCACGGATCAGGTGCAGATAACATATGAATGAAGGCATACTTGAAAACTATACTGTAATCTCAGAGGCCACAAAGAAGGCTGAAGTGCCCTTTGTAGGTGCTTCTCCACCCGCACTGACAAACAGAAGGAGAAATTCAGTAAAAATTGCAACAAGCACTGCAATAATATGTTAGGTAATGGGCATTTATTTTGCATGAATGTAAGAAGCTGGACGCGGGTGGCGCTGTGGGTAAAACCTCAGCGCCTAGGACTTGCCGATCGCATGGTCGGCGGTTTGAATCCCCGCGGCGGGGTGCGCTCCCGTCGTTCGGTCCCAGCGCCTGCCAACCTAGCAGTTCGAAAGCACCCCCGGGTGCAAGTAGATAAATAGGGACTGCTTACCAGCGGGAAAGTAAACGGCGTTCCGTGTGTGCTGCACTGGCTCGCCAGATGCAGCTTGTCACGCTGGCCACATGACCCGGAAGTGTCTGCGGACAGCGCCGGCTCCCGGCCTCTAGAGTGAGATGAGCGCACAACCCTAGAGTTTGTCAAGACTGGCCCGTACAGGCAGGGGTACCTTTACCTAAGAAGCTGGAGTTTACTTTTCGCTGTTGCTGAGATTCTGATTTCTCCTCCCAGTTTGCACCACACCCAGGGGGTACCGCAAACCCCTTGTTTTTAATTGTTCCACTTAACAAAAGTTTAGAAATTGCCAAGTGCTCTTATATACCCCTAGAGAGAAAGGATGGAATGTGTAGGGGCTGCTGTTTGTTTCCAACAAACAGTTTTCGGGGCTGTAGGCTCTTTAAAAGTCTATATTAAATTCAATGGAGGCTTCAGTGAATTTGGGTCAGCTCATGAATAATAATCCAAGTTACTCTATGTTTTTCCAGAAAGCATCTTACCTTATTTCTGAGCCATTCTAGCATGAGTCACAGGGAACTTGCTCATCTACACATACAAATTCCCAGAACAAAGTACTCGCATATTTCAGGAGGATAAGAAATGTATTTGGGATTATACCTTTTATTGGACTAAGTGTGCAGGGAGCTTTTGAGTTGCACAGACTGTTCTTTCTTCAGGTTTCCCAAAGAAAGAGAAATACCATATATTCAAAGGCTTCATACAGCCTGTCAGTAATAAGTGGGTAGAAGTTTCCTACCCTTGTTCCCTTCTGATCTTGCAATGGGCTCTGTGATTTGAACACACACTGTTCCAGGTAACTCGAAGTCCCAGCCTTGGGCTGTGATGTTCCCAGTTCAACCCCTGGAGCCCGGGACATGTTATTAATTATTATATTTCAAGCTCTCCCTCTGTGCTCCTTCCAACCCAGAGCTTCAGCAGGGTTAGTCAATTGTGTTGCTTTCAGACCATCACCCTGGCCCAGGGCTAAACTGAGACGAGATGAAAGGATCTTCTAAAGCACTCAAGTAATTACATATTAGGAGTTTCCCCCCTAGTAACGTAAGCATTGCCTTGTTTGTACAGTCAAACCAGTATGCATTTACGGTAGCATTCTTTATGTATTGGTGGACAGACCTGTCTAAGCAGTAAAGGACCCTGGATGGTTAAATCCAGTCAAAGGCGACTATGTGGTTGTGGCGCTCATCTTGCTTTCAGGCTGAGGGAGCTGGCATTTGTCCACAGACAGCTTTCCAGGTCATGTGGCCAGCAGGACTAAAGCGCTTGTGGTGCAACGGGACACCATGACGGAAACCAGAGCACACGGAAACACCGTTTACCTTCCCACCGCAGCAGTACCTATTTATCTACTTGCACTGGTGTGCTTTCGAATTGCTAGGTTGGCAGGAGCTGAGACAGAGCAACGGGACCTCACTTGGTCGTGGGAATTCGAACTGCCGACCTTTTGATCGGCAAGCCCAAGAGGCTCGGTGGTTTAGACCACAGCGCCACCAGTCTAAGCAGTAGTCACACTCTCATGCTGCTGTGAGTTGGAAGTCTTGGCTGGCCATGAACAAGCAACATGCTAGCGAATGCTGCAGAATTGTTCCTGCTGCACCTCTGTCTGAGGGGCTGGCCGCAACAAACCACGGCAGCTAAGTTCCTCCAACGCCGTGGCAATTCTGGCTGTGCCGAGAGCAGATTCCCAATCGTTCTCACCACTCTGCCAAAAGGAAGTGAAAGAGTCACTTCCGGTTCCTAGCAGGCTGCAAATAACAACGTGTAAATATATACTGGGAAATTATTTCCTGCTCTGAAGAAAACAAAGCCCTAGCAAAAGTTATGAAGTCCCTGCATGTGTAAAAAGGGCACGTTATGATCTATTGTTCTCATGACACTGGCTGCGCTCCAATCCTCCATTATGCACAGTTATGGGAGAAGGGAAACAAAACGTGAATAGATCACGGACGCTGATTTAGAAACACCCTCGGGGGATTTGATCCAAACATACCTGTTCCTTTCCAGAACTGAACTCAGGGTAGTGCGTAAGGGGACCTGCAAGCTCACAGCAGAACGTGACTGACTATGCATAACTACCTTTCGGTGATGTCAACAAGAAACCTTGGTTCAATCCCTAGAGAAATTCGATGCTTTCTTTTCTCTAAAGCTTTCCCCCCTCTTTTGGCAATTAATAAGGTGATGGCTGTTCGTTTGGGAGGAAACGTTAAGAGTGGAGAATCTGTGTAGGGAGGGGGGTGTTTAACCTTTCATGTCGCGCGCACACAATTCCAAGTAAGTCTTTGTGAAGGGGAGCACACATTTGGAACCCAGCAGAAAGAAAAGCCCTCGGGAACAGGAAGTTCGGAGGAGAGAAACTGTGGACAGAAAAGGGGAGAGCATCTTCTGTTCCACCACCAACACCACCGCTACCCTGGCTGCCGATTCTCTGCCGCAATTAATCTTTTGCTGAAAAGGATTTTCTTTTTCTCGTTCTTAAACCAACCCCCCCAAAAACAACCCAAACAAATGGGTGTCAGGTCTGTTGCAAGCATCTATAGCAAACGGCTACCATGGCAGCAAGTTGAGAGTGGGGAGGAGGAGATGGAGGGCAAGTCTCCTTGGTTCCCAGTTGGAGCAGCTCTCAGACCTGCTCTCAGCATGCAGATGGGGGGTCGGGGGGGGGCAGGAATGAGGCCACATGCTTTTCAAAGGCTGCAAGTGGTATTGTAAACCGAGCGCTGCCTGCAGCTCACATGTTTTTGTTTTTTTGTTTCGCCCTGCCTCAGTTTTATTTGGCCACACTTTGCTTATTTATTAATTTAATTTGTACACTGCTATTCATCCGAAGATCACAGGGCGGTTCACAACATAAAATTGCAAAATGGGAACACAAAATACATAACGAAACAAAAACAAACCAGTCTGCATTGGACCCTTGGGAATCAGTGGCCCCTCCAGATGCTGCTGAACTGCTGAGCAGTTGGGATTTTGGACTGCTTCGTGTTAAGTGCTTACATCCTTTGCTGCAGCCCTGATTAAAATTGTGCCCCCCCCCAGCTGCTATTTGCCCTGCTCATCATCCATGCTGGCTGGGACAGATATGAGTCGGTCCATTGTGTAGGTCAGGGGTCAGCAAACTTTTTCTGCAGGGGGCCGGTCCACTGTCCCTCAGACCTTGTGGGGGGTGGACTATATTTTTTTGGGGGGGTGGGGGGAATGAATGAATTCCTATGCCCCACAAATAACCCAGAGATGCATTTTAAATAAAAGGACACATTCTACTCATGTAAAAACACACTGATTCCCAGACCATCCACAGGCTGGATTGAGAAGGCGATTGGGCCAGATCCAGCCTCCAGGCCTTAGTTTGCCTACCCATGGTGTAGGTCATCCCACCAGAAGTCATCGTCTCCAAGTGAAACAAAGGACGAAACACTAGACAAAGAATAAATGCATTCGTGCATTTCACATTTTAAATATTTTTTAAATAGCAACCATGGATGAGTGGTGATCAGGATTCTACCCCCAAGTGTATTTCGCTATTCTGACTTTCGCATCGTGTGGAATGTCAGTCTGTCCCCCATGGTGGGGGCAGATAGTCGCAACCAATGCCTAAGCAGCCACTCACAAATTTGTATTTTAATAAAGTTGTGGCCAAAATTATGCCAAAAATCTTAAACAAAAAATTCTGTGTGATGTGTGAGTTATTGGGGTGGCCCTGGGGACCTCGACACGCAACAGCCTTCTTGTAAAGCACAGCCCCAATTGCAATCCTCTCCAGCAACAGCTATTTATTTCTATAGAAAGAGGAATTAGTTCACGTTTCATGCCTCATCTAGCTTGGTGCTGAATTCGTGAAACTGCATTTGCTTACATTTATCTATTGCTGTATTTGCCTTTTTTGTGTCTCCGTCACTGTAGAAATGCAGGCAGTGAAAAGTATGCACTGATAATAAAAGGCAAGGCTACAGGCCCACATGAATAACTGGTGTTCTTCCAGTGGACAACAGCCAGCAATCCTTGGCCTTCTGTGCGCTGCCTTTTACTTTGCAGAAGATGCCCGCAGCGTAGATACTGCCAAAAGCTGCCACAACAGTGAAAACAGCCAGAGGCAGTCACAAGCAGGAATTATCAGGAGGAACTGGGTTTGCTTAGCTTCAAGGACAAATATTAAATATGTATAAAAGAGACACATATTTAATATCTGTACCCTCGCAAACATTTGTACAAATATCAACAACCTCAGATATGCAGATGACACAACCTTGATGGCAGAAAGTGAGGAGGAATTAAAGAACCTTTTAATGAGGGTGAAAGAGGAGAGCGCAAAATATGGACTGAAGCTCAACATCAAAAAAACAAAGATCATGGCCACTGGTCCCATCACTCCCTGGCAAACCGAAGGGGAAGTAATGGAGGCAGTGAGAGATTTTACTTTCTTGGGCTTCATGATCACTGCAGATGGTGACAGCAGCCACGAAATTAAAAGACGCCAGCTTCTTGGGAGAAAAGCCATGACAAACCTGGACAGCATCTTAAAAAGCAGAGACATCACCTTGCCAACAAAGGTCCGTATAGTTAAAGCTATGGTTTTCCCAGTAGTGATGTATGGAAGTGAGACCTGGACCATAAAGAAGGCTGATCGCCGAAGAATTGATGCTTTTGAATTATGGTGCTGGAGGAGACTCTTGAGAGTCCCATGGACTGCAAGAAGATCAAACCTCTCCATTCTGAAGGAAATCAGCCCTGAGTGCTCACTGGAAGGACAGATCCTGAAGCTGAGGCTCCAATACTTTGGCCACCTCATGAGAAGAGAAGACTCCCTGGAAAATACCCTGATGTTGGGAAAGATGGAGGGCACAAGGAGAAGGGGACGACAGAGGACGAGATGGTTGGACAGCGTTCTTGAAGCTACCAGCATGAGTCTGACCAAACTGCAGTAGGCAGTGGAAGACAGGAGTGCCTGGCGTGCTCTGGTCCAGGGGGTCACGAAGAGGCGGACACGACTGAACGACTAAACAACAACAAATTCTATATATATGTATGCATGTGCTAAAAAACTGTGGCCTGCCAAAGTAATTTTGCAGTTCACGGAAAGAGGAGGCTTTTTCACATTGAGGGCCACATTGGCTCGTGGGCAATCTTCTGGGGGCCGCATGCCAGCAGTGCAAGAGGAAAATGTGGATGGAGCAACAAATTTTATTCTTGCCATTCTGCAGTAGGCTACATTCCAGCCATGAAAGAAATCAGAGTAAAATCAGAAAGAAACCTGTAAAACTCTTCCACCCTCTTCCACAGATGCAAGAGGCATAGTTATGGGTCAATAAAACATTCTGGTTCCTATAATCAATTATTGTACAAACTTGCATGATGCTTGACTGTATCATTTACAGTGGTACCGTGGTTCTCAAACGCCTTGGTTCTCAAACGCCAAAAACCTGTTTTTGAATGTTTTTCAAAAGCTGAACATCTGATGCGGCTGTCGGCTATTGTTTCCAGGATGCCTGCACCAATCAGAAGCTGCGCCTTGGTTTTTGAACATTTCAGAAGTCAAAGAGACTTTCAGAATGGATTAAGTTTGTCACTTTTGTTTTTGCTATTTATTTTGCGTTTTTGTTTTTAAGGCTTTTTCGGTTAATTTGTTTTTGTGACTATGTGGAACCCAGTTCAGCTACTGGTTGATTGAATGGATAAAAGCCCCCCATCCAAACAATGACTATCACCAGTGCAGGGAAGAAGAAAAAAATAATTTTTAGCATCTACAATACTGTCTTACTTATTTTATAGTACAGTACAATGGTACCTCTGGTTACGTACTTAATTCGTTCTGGAGGTCCGTTCTTAACCTGAAACTGTTCTTAACCTGAACCACCACTTTAGCTAATGGGGCCTCCCGCTGCCGTTGTGCCGCCGGAGCACGATTTCTGTTCTCATCCTGAAGCAAAGTTCTTAACCCGAGGTAATCTTTCTGGGTTAGCAGAGTCTGTAACCTGAAGCGTATGTAACCCGAGGTACCACTGTACATTGATTATTGCTTTCCTTTTATGGATCCATGGTCTCGTTAGATAGCAAAATTCATGTTAAATTGCTGCTTTAGGGTTTGTTTTTAAAAGTCTGGAACAGATTAATCCGTTTTGCATTCCTTTCTATGGGAAAGCATGCCTTGGGTTTTGGAATGCTTTGGTTTTGGAACGGACTTCTAGAACAGATTAAGTTTGAGAATCAAGGTACCACTGTACTTTGTATGTGTACGGAATGGGAATGCAGCAAGGGAAACGTCTCAGGGAGCCAGGGCTGATGAGAAGCCTGGAGGTCCACATTCCATACCCTCCAACATTTCTCAGGTGAAAAAAGGGGCATCCTATTCCATACCTGTGAGGGAACTGACATCGGAGCGAGAGGCGAAGGGGAGGCTCCCAGATGATGCTGGCGAAGGACCCAGCTGCAGGGGGAGAAACAGCTCAGTAGAGGGGGAAGCCAATCAGCGCAACACCAGGGATAAAGGGGGGCAGACGGGGGAATTGGAGAGAGGGCTCCAGGACTCTTCACTGGACATCAGTGAGGAGACCCCAGGTCCTCCGCTACCCACGCCTTCCCTGCGCAGAAGACTCCCGCGCAGTGAGAGGAGGAGGAGACTGGGTGTCAAACAACTTTTATGTTGGAAGAGGTTCAAGAAACGCCCACTGACGGATTCTGCCAGCGACTGAGGCAGCCACGATGAGAAGGGGCTGTGCAGTCAGAAAGGTTTAACAAGGCAAATTAGCCGAGAAAGGCACCAGTTTTACGCACGAGTAACTCATACCCATTACAATACCCTCCAACATTTCTCTGGTGAAAATAGGGACATCAAAAAATAGGGCCTTCTGAGACCAAATCAGAAAGCAGGACGGCTTCTGTAATTCTGGGACTGATCCTGAAAAATCGGAACACTTGGAGGGTCTGAAATTTGGTTTGTAGATCTATGATTCCCCACCTCTGCTCTAGATAAAAGGAAGTTCATGGTGTGTACAGATCTTGCCTTTCCAAACTGTCCATCACCGCCCGCCCCCCAGATGCTTCAGTATTCATTTGTTCTGTCGCACTTTTCTCAGAACTTGGGGAAAATAAAAACCCCTGCTGAAATCGGTCACTTGCTGGCTTCTGAATATGGGAACTGGCCTGGCAAGCTCTGCTGAACTTGCATAAACACGCTGGGTTTCGCCTCCCCCCCCCCCCCCGCATTTCACTTACAAAGAGAGAAGACTTAAATACTATGAAAAGGCAAGGAGCACTGCAAAGGAGAAGCAGAAAGAGGAAGGCATGTGAGATAAGGAACAGAAAATGGGGTGGGGGAAAACAAGGCAAAAATATAGAGCAGAGGATGAAGGAAGTCTGTGTGGGTAGATGTAAAAGCAGTGCTTTTTCTGGGGGTACACACGGGTAACCATACACTATGAATCTTTGTGAAATATACTCAGAGTTGAGAGTGGATTTCATGCTCTTTATTCAGCACATAGTGGTGAGGAGGAATGGAAGTTCCCCCAGGATGTCTGCTTTATATACATTATTTACACAGTGGGCCCCACGTGATTGGCTAAGTCCGGGATTCTCCTGTAGGCCAATCAGGTTGCAGATTCCCTTCCACCTGGAGCTGGATTGGGTGGCTCCTGTGGACCAATCAGACTGCTGCATTCTGGATCCTGTTGTTCTAGGACCAATCAGACTGCTGCATTCTGAATCCTGTTGTTCTAGGACCAATCAGACTGCTGCATTCTGAATCCTATTGTTCTAGGACCAATCAGACTGCTGCATTTTGAATACTATTCAACTCAGTACATAACACTTTGTACTTCTGTCCATTTACTGTTTTTATTTTCCCCCATTTGAACTATAAAATGGTGATTTTCTTGAGTCAAAATGAGAGTACCCCTAAACATTTTTTTTAAAGAAAAAAAGCACTTGTAAAAGGATACAAACTGGTGTGCAGCCAAGGTCGGAACGTGGTGGGGTAGAGCAGTGTTTCCCAAACTTTTTTGGGCAAAGGCACACTTGTTTGATGAAAAAAATCTCGAGGCACACCACCATTACATCCCCGTGACGTCAGCGCGCAGCGTCACGCCGGGAGGGACACACGAAAGTGTAAGTTTCAATTTTTTCCCCTCCCCCTTGCCGGGGAACCTCCAAGCTTTGGGGGTGGGGGGGGAGGAGGCAGCAAAGCGAGGCAGGAAGGAGAGTGCGGCTTGGCTGGGTGAGCTTTGGCAGGGAATGAGAGCCGCGAGGCGGGCGCTGCGGACGGAGGCGCTGCCGGCCGAGCTCGCAGGCAGCCAGGCAGGCAGACGGCGAGAGCCCCGCGCTGGGCGGCCTCTCCTCGCCGTCGCCGCCCCGCCTCTAGCCTCTCGCCGCCCAACTCGCCCGCCTCCCTCCAGGCAACATCTCGCGGCACACCAGGCAACATCTCGCGGCACACTAGTGTGCCACGGAACAGTGGTTGGGAAACACTGGGGTAGAGAATAAGAGGGCAGTTTTCCCTGGCCTAAGAGAGCCAAAGTGAGTCTGACCTGGGCTGCAAGCCCATCACCATGGATGTTGCAAGCTCTGCTGGAGGCTATTAGGCTCATGCAACATTTTGCAAAGTGAGCTGTTTATACAGATCCAGCTCCACAAGAGACAGATGGAGAAGTATTTTGCAGAATCTTCTATTTTCAGAGTGGCAGCTGTGTTAGTTTCCTACAGCTGGCCTGGGTTTTGAGATCTTAAGAGGAGATCTTGCCACCCTCACAGGCAAGTTTGGTGAAGATTTAAGAGAGGGCTTCCTCGACTGATCCCTGATTGCACACCCTCCAACATTTCTCTGATGAAAATAGGAACATCCTAGTTAATTATTAGTAGTATTATTTTACTATTTATAGCCCACCTATTTGACTGGGTTTCCCTAGTCACCCTGGGCAGCTTCCAGCATATATTAAAACATTAAACATTTTAAAAACTTCCCTATACAGGGCTGCCTTCAGATGGCTAAGGGGTCAGATAACTCCATCCAGGCATCGCCCTCCAGCTGTTTTGGGACTACAATTCCCATCATCCCTGACCGCTGGTCCTATTAGCTAGGGATGATGGGAGTTGTAGTCCCAAAACAGCTGGAGGACCAAGTTTGGCCATGCCTACATACTCTCCAACATGTCTTGGATGAAAATAGGGACGTCCTAAGGAAAAGCGGGACATTCTGGGATCAAATCAGAAACTGGGACGGCTTCTGTAAATCCAAGATTACCCCTGGAAAATAGGGACACTT
Organism: Podarcis liolepis; assembly: GCF_965112155.1. Lineage (NCBI taxonomy): Eukaryota > Metazoa > Chordata > Lepidosauria > Squamata > Lacertidae > Podarcis > Podarcis liolepis. The sequence goes on along the minus strand of NC_139559.1, from coordinate 89,644,671 downwards.
GGAGGGTCTGTGACTGTGGAACTCTCTTCCACAGGAAGCTATACCAGCCTCCTCTTTTGCTTTGCTTTCACCAGCAGGCAAAGACTTTGTTTTGTTTTGACACGCCTTTGGCCACAAACTGGCTGTTGCAGTAAGGTCTTTTAATGATGGGTATTGTATATTTTCTTCTCCTGTGCGTTTAAATGGTTGTAAATTGTTTTGAATGTGCTGTCCTTTAACATATGTTGTCCTTTAACATAGGTAAAGGGACCCCTGACTATGGGGTTGTGGCGCTCATCTCGCTTTATTGGCCGAGGGAGCCGGTGTACAGCTTCCGGGTCATGTGGCCAGCATGACTAAGCCGCTTCTGGCGAACCAGAGCAGTGCACAGAAACGCCGTTTACCTTCCCGTCAGAGCAGTACCTATTTATCTACTTGCACTGGCATGCTTTCGAACTGCTAGGTTGGCAGGAGCAGGGACCGAGCAACGGGAGCTCACCCCGCCGCGGGGATTCGAACCGCCGACCTTCTGATCAGCAAGTCCTAGGCTCTGTGGATTAGCCCAAAGTGCCACAGAGAGGGCTGGCAGAACCCTTTCTGTTCACACTTTTCTCACCGTAAATTAATGAACCTTAATGAACCTTAACGTGGCTGAATTCTACTGAATGAAGATACTTCTCTTAATACCATTCGCAACAGCCCCATTAATTTTAATGGGTCAGAATTGCAGTCTAAACCAGCAGGATGAGGGCGTCACCTTTTTCAGAATCTGATGCCATTGTTACAGCTGTTGCCCAGAGATAAGCTAATCAATTACTTTGCATTAAGGAACTGATAAGAAATGAAGATTCAAGAAGCAGTGTGTGACTCATGAGGGACAGAATCGTATGCTATAAATGTCTATGCACCAGCCATGTGGAAAAAAAGAGAATTAACACTGGGAGCCCATGATTCCTACCTGCCCCACCCCCACAACCATGAATAACTCCCTAGTCATTTAATAAGTAGATCTTTAAGATGACAAAACAACCATGCACATACACATGAGCACAGCAACGACGACGGCCAAGAGTTCATAAGTGTGCATAACTTTTAAAAGAAAAGAGAGAGAAAAAGTTAGCACTAAGGCCAGCTCTAGCATTAATGGTCTAAAACTGGGATGTGCAACTGGTCAATCGCAATCTACCGGTCAATCTCGGGCATCAGTGGTCAATCCTGGTGGATCATGTGATCCTGGTCGATTGCCCTCCCCCCCCCCCCACAAAAGCTCAACAACTTTGACTAAGCCGCTCCTGGCGAACCAGAGCAGCGCACGGAAACGCCGTTTACCTTCCCGCCAGAGTGGTACCTATTTATCTACTTGCACTTTGAGGTGCTTTCAAACTGCTAGGTTGGCAGGAGCAGAGACTGAGCAACGGGAGCTCACCCCATCATGGGGATTCGAACCGCCGACCTTCTGATTGGCAAGTCCTAGGCTCTGTGGTTTAACCCACAGAGCCACCCGCATCCCTGGATTTGTGGGATAACCAGCCTTATATAACTAACATGCACTAAGGGGTTAAGACCATAGAGTAAGCTGTCCTGCCAGGCTTAACTATGTCCACTTCCCTTACCTTGGGAAGAAATAGGAAATCAAGCCACCAGTCTACCCGAGAAGCTCAGTGTGTAAGGAGATTTGAGATTTCAGCTCAGACCATATGGCAACCACAAGCCACTTTTGAGTTGCTATACCATACTTTAAACGTATGGAGTCTACATACAGCCAAAGTATGGTTAGGATTGCAGCCTCAGCCAGTTGCTGTTGGTTATTGTATTTATTTGTTTATACCTTGTTATCTAAGTTTAGGTGACATATTTGGATGATAAAGCTAAAGTGAGTGGGTTTGAAAATTTCTGCATATAGAGCAGGCTGTTCAACTTGGACTCTGCTATGCTCTGTTGGATTTCTACTAAAGACTTATGTGGATAAAATTAAATTTGCCAAGGTACTAAGTAAAAGAATAAAGATAACCACCCTTTGAGAGAAAACAGGCAATAAATCATGGCATCTGTTTTTAGAAGATCTAATTCAGGATTCTGGCTCAGAACCAGAACACAAGTTATTTTAATCCTGTCTCCTACAAGAGCCGGAAATCTTCGCCTGAACTTGGAAAAAAACTCAGATTTTCCCTATTTATCAGGAATGGTCTCTATTTTTTGGTACCTGTTCCTAGTACACAGCCTTGGTTCCCTCCACCACCATACTTACTCATCAGTCAAGATCAGAGAGGATGCCAGATAGAGTCCAAGCTCTGATGTCCAATAGGGATTGGGTCTTCCCTACCATTCTTTTCCACCACAGATTTCTTTATAGTTCCAGAACACATAATGGGGGAGACGGCCGCCATTACTGTTGTTTAGACCAGAGCACAGCTCCCATCTGCAATGATGCCAACATAAGACCCCTGGGCTCTCACTTGTGGGGTGCCTCTGGGTTCTGTCCTCTCCCCCATGCTTTTCAACATCTACATGCAGCCGCTGGGAGAGATCATCAGGGGGTTTGGGCTGGGTGTTCATCACTATGCGGATGATACCCAGCTCTACCTCTCTTTCAAATCAGAACCAGTGAAGGCGGTGAAGGTCCTGTGTGAATGTCTGGAGGCGGTTGGAGGATGGATGGCGACTAACAGATTGAGGTTGAATCCTGACAAGACAAAAGTACTGTTTTGGGGGGACAGGAGGTGGGCAGGTGTGGAGGACTCCCTGGTCCTGAATGGGGTAACTGTGCCCCTGAAGGACCAGGTGCGCAGCCTGGGAGTCATTTTAGACTCACAGCTGTCCATGGAGGCACAGGTCAAATCTGTGTCCAGGGTGGCTGTCTACCAGCTTCATCTGGTACGCAGGCTGAGACCCTACCTGCCCATGGACTGTCTCACCAGAGTGGTGCATGCTCTAGTTATCTGCCGCTTGGACTACTGCAATGCGTTCTATGTGGGGCTACCTTTGAAGGTGACCCGGAAACTGCAACTAATCCAGAATGCGGCAGCTAGACTGGTGACTGGAAGCGGCCACCGAAACCACATAACACCAGTCTTGAATGACCTACATTGGCTCCCAGTAGGTTTCCGAGCACAATTCAAAGTGTTGGTGCTGAACTTTAAAGCCCTGAACGGCCTCGGTCCAGTATACCTGAAGGAGCGTCTCCACCCCCATTGTTCTGCCTGGACACTGAGGTCCAGCGCCGAGGGCCTTCTGGCGGTTCCCTTGCTGCAAGAAGCCAAGTTACAGGGAACCAAGCAGAGGGCCTTCTCGGTAGTGGCACCTGCCCTGTGGAACGCTCTCCAAGCAAATGTCAAAGAGAAAAACAACTACCAGACTTTTAGAAGACATCTGAAGGCAGCCCTGTTTAGGGAAGCTTTTAATGCATAATAGACTATTGTATTTTAATATTCTGTTGGAAGCCACCCAGAGTGGCTGGGGAAACCCAGCCAGATGAGCATTCTTGTTGTTGTTGTGGTTGTTGTTGTGGTTGTTAAGCATGCCCAGAAGCATACCTGAAGCACTGAACAGCAAGCTTAAGGAACTCCTTGTTGCCTGCAGGGTCATGCAAGGGGTGCATGATCCCCACTGTTAAGTCTTGACCCTGCTAGGGCCTTTATTACCCTATGCACATATTAAGTGACATCACTGTGCATGACATCATGAGCAGGCCAGGCCCTTCATCAGAATCATTTTGCACCAGCACAGATTCCAGTAAGTGGAAGTCCATTGCACTGCTGGAAATGTAAAGAAAAAAGAAGGACTCTTTTATCATATGTGGTGGTCTTGTAAGGTAGTAAAAGCATTCTGGGAAATGATATACAGTGGTACCTTGGTTTATTAACTTAATCCATTCCGGAAGTCCATTCTTAAACCAAAACCATTCTTAAACCGAGGCGTGCTTTCCCTAATGGGGCCTCCCGCCACCGGTGCCCTTCCAACGCTTGGCTTCCGTTCTTAGACTGAGGTAAAGTTCTCAAACCAAGACACTATTTCCGGTTTTGTGGAGTTTGTAAACCAAATCATTCTTAAACTGGACTGTTTTTAAACCGAGGTACCACTGTATAATTAATTGGGTGGGATGTTTAAATTAACTTTTATTTTAAGAAAACCCAAGAGGCTTTTCTATTAGTAATTGTAGGTGCAGATATCCCAAGGGAGCAGAAAAGACTTTTTATGTATGCGATGACAGCTGCACGGATGCTATGAGCCCAGAGATGGAAAGGAGACGAAGTCCCTGTCAGAGAGGAATGGCAAACTAAGCCGGTGGACTATGTCGAAATGGCAAAACTGACCGGAAAGCTCAGGAACCAAGAAGATCAAAACTTCAACAAAGAATGGGGAAAATTTACAATTTACCTAGGAGACCACTGTAAGCAGATGAAAACATCAGCAGGATTCTAACAACAAATAGCAAATATTATGGACAATATGGAGAGATATAAAATATAGATTATGAAATACTATGCATTTGAGAAGGTGTACAACAGGACCCATAGAGGGGAAGGTGGGAAGTCCAGAGATTTGGAGAAATCTCTAAATATGGATATGTAATTTGGATTGTTATAATTCCATATTTGTAAAATCAAATTTTTTTTAAAAAAAAAAAGAAAAGAAAAGCCACCAACAAGTTGTGCATGTGCAAAGGGTCAAAAGTGAAGTAACTTTTTTCTCGGGCAGTGAAAATGCTGTGGCTGAACCAAAATGTTATTTATGCAGCTGACCAAGTTTCAGAAACTGCCTCACATCAATAGCAGGAATAACTGAAGGCTCAGACAATGATTCCTAAAGAAACATCCCTTGACCAAGTAGGATGGTAAGACAGATCTCGGGGTGGGGTGGGGTGGGGGTTTAGAATCAAACAGTGGGTAAATTGAGTTTACAATGGTATTTTAACAGGAGATTTAAAGAACTCCCCATTGACTGAATCCATCCACAGAAATAAGACAACTGAAGCGCTAAGCAATAATAGATCTAGTGCCAGATTTGGGACTTATAGGATTACCATACTGCACACAACTGAAGGACGGGTGATCGCATCTATTTTCAAATGCTCCATCAGTAACTGCATTCCCTTTCTCTCTCTCTCCCTTGTTTTGCTGAACTATTGAAATCTGGAGGGGAATTGCCTCTGGAAGGCTGCTTAGATAGCACATTCCAGATCTCATGGGCTGATCTCTACTGGAATCCGGCTTGTGAATTCCACAGAGGGAAGAGACTTCCTATCATCCCACATGATGCCATTCCATCCAGCATCTGATCCAAAGGCCATTCCTATCTGCCTTCCGGCTCGTATTAATTTGAAATGCGTCCAGAATGTAAAAGCCCTTAACAGATGTCTGCAGCTCCAAAAGCAAAAAAAGGTCAAAGTCCAGCGTGGTTTCCACACTGAGAGGTGTTAGGGTCTCAACCCTGCTTTTATTTCCAGATTTAGCGAGACAGCTGGCCGGACAGTGCCAAAAGGGTTATCTGCCATGACCCAGGATGTCAATAGTAGATTCTACAATTCAGAATAGAATCAGTCCAACAGCAAAAGGTTCCCAAGCAAGGAACATTTTTTAGTACCCTCATCCATTTGTTCCACATTTGCACGCCTTAATTTTTGTTGCATTGATAGCACATTACACAACTTTGATGCACAACTGCATGCATGATATTTCCCCAAATATCAATATTAGCACACTAAGACCTGGAAATCTGTATTTGGGACCGGTTGTTGCATGTTCCATGCTGTGAAGTACTGTATTTTTCGCTCTATAACACGCACCCGACCATAACACGCACCTAGTTTTTAGAGGAGGAAAATCTGTAGGCATGCCACCCGTAGGCATTCCCTCCATAACACGCACAGACATTTCCCCTTACTTTTTAGGAGGAAAAAAGTGAGTGTTATGGTGCAAAAAATACGGTATATAGTCCAAATATATGTTTCATGCTGTGAAGTATATAGTATATATGTGATTAAATGTTCCCCAAGCCCTGCATTCCCTCCCCAACAACTGCAAGCCTGGTGCCCCAGGTAATAAATAAATAATTAATAATAATAATAATAGTAATAATAAATTTTATTTATAACCCGCCCTCCCCAGCCACAGCCAGGCTCAGGGTGACTAACACCAGTAAAATTACAATAAAAACATAAGGGACGGAACAATTTAAAATACAGGTTAAAATGCAATTTAAAATGCAGCCTCATTTTAAAAGTAGCCAATAGATCAAAACCACAAGAGGAGGGAAACATAAGGGTCAGATTGAGTCCAAACCAAAGGCCAGGTGGAACAGCTCTGTCTTGCAGGCCCTGCAGAAAGATGTCAAGTCCCGTAGGGCCCTAGTCTCTTGTGACAGAGCGTTCCACCAAGTCGGGGCCAGTACTGAAAAGGCCCTGGCCCTAGTTGAGACCAATCTAACCACCTTGCGACTCGGGACCTCCAAAGTGTTGCCATTTGTGGACCTTAAGGTCCTCCATGGGGCATACCAGGAGAGGTGGTCCCGTAGGTACGAGGGTCCTAGGCCGCATAGGGCTTTAAAGGTCAAAACCAGCACCTTAAACCTGACCCTGTACTCCACTGGGAGCCAGTGCAGCTGGTAAAGCACTGGCTGAATGTGATCCCGTGGCAAGGACCCCGTGAGAACGTAGACCCCAATTGTTCACTCCAGCTCTAAGGGCTGCGTCGGAGGCTAAGCTTTAGAAAAAGTCAACAAAGGAATGTGTCCTCTGTTTAAAAGTATGCAGCCAACATACACTAGTATCATATAATGCACTGGTGCACAACTGGTGAGTAGCTTGCAACAGGAGCAGTAAAGGTAAAGGGACCCCTGACCATTAGGTCCAGTCGTGACCGACTCTGGGGTTGCGGCGCTCATCTCGCTTTATTGGCCGAGGGAGCCGGCGTACAGCTTCTGGGTCATGTGGCCAGCATGACTAAGTCGCTTCTGGTGAACCAGAGAGGCGCACGGAAACGCCATTTACCTTCCCGCTGGAGTGGTACCTATTTATCTACTTGCACTGCATGCTTTCGAACTGCTAGGTTGGCAGGAGCAGGGACCGAGCAACAGGAGCTCATCCCGTCGCGGGGATTCGAACCGCTGATCTTCAGATCGGCAAGTCCTAGGCTCTGTGGTTTAACCCACAGCACCACCTGCCATACAAATATATGGTTTTTTAAAAAGCCTTTACACACACACACACACACACACACACACACACACACCTTCAGTTTACCTGATAATCTCCAAGTGTGAGGAGGTCTGAGCTGGTTGTTGCAGCTCAGACCACATGGCTCTTAAGTTCGTATATCAATAGTTTAGGAACTTTCACCATTGGAACTAAGCCAAGTTTTACTGCCTGTGCAACTTTTTCTGAATGCCGTGTGGAAAAGCACATGAACCAAACCTTTGAAGAGTTTGTAAATAAACCAATTTTAAACTTGCCAAACGTGTGGCCTTCACCTATGCAGAAGAGGGAAGTTTTGGGACTCACAAAGGCCTATAAAGGTCTATATTTCCACACTTTGCTACATATTTTGTGATTTTAAATCTCTGCTGGGGTACTTGGGATCTTGGCATCCAGGTAATTCTTTTTCTTATACCTACTTTCTCCCTTGCAACCAACAGAAGATACCTGCTATAATAGGTTACTGACACTTCAAAATAAACCTCACCAGCAGCAGCATGTGAAATAGCATCGCACTAAGATGCATAGCTGTCAACTTACAGATTTGAAAATAAGGGACCAGCAGCCTCAAAAATAAGGGATCAGCAGCAAAAATAAGGGATTTTCCAAGCACAGGTATGTTCAACTTCTGAGCCCCTCCAAGCCAAAGGCAGAAAGTCCAGCAAGCAGCCAAACGAAGCCTCAAGCGGTGGTTCCCATAGCGCAGCAACCCGGCAAAGGGGATGCAGCAAGGAAAACCACCGTCACCTCTCCGCTGGGAAGCGCTGAGCAAAGGCGAGTCCCCAGGCAATGCAGCCGATTTGATTGGCACAAGGCATGCAAGCTCCACCCCCCAGTCATCCTTAGACTCCTTATTGGGTGAGCAACACAGCCAAGCAACACAGTTGGAGCCTCCCTCCTCCCTGGCCGGCAAGGAGGGAGGGAGAGGAGCTGCTTCCTTTGAAACCCGGGAAATTTAAGGGACATCATCAATAAGGGACAGCAGCGGGACACAGCGCTGGGATAAGCGACTTTCCCGCCAAATAAGGGACAGTTGACAGCTATGCTAAGATGGAACCACAGTTGTCAAATGCACAGATTGACACGCATCTCCACTAGAGGCAAGATACAACTCCCCGTCTGTCCACAGATTTAATTTCAAAAGAAATGGGAAAGGGAGGTAGAAGGGGAGAAATGACAGCTTATGTAGAAGGCGGTTATAGCACTTTCAAAAAGTAACCCTGCAAATCTCTCCAGAACATGCACAATGATTTCATAGGGATGGATGCCAGACAGCTTCAGGTAAATAGACTGTATCTGACTGAAGGTTTAGGATCAAACTAGATACTGTCAGCATGCAGAAATCTGGTAACTCTCCTCACTAAACTATTCAAAGTGGGCGTGGGTAGCTGAGGTTTGCAGCTAAGGAGTGTTTATTTCCCCTTTCGCTTTCTGCAGCCCCTCTTCCGTAGCTGGTGTTCTCAGGCATGCGTTCAATATATCATGGAGGATATGGAAGGCAGAGAAAGGGTTAAGATGCTCCTCTGAAAATTGTTCCCCCAGATACGCCTCTGCAAGCAACTCTGGTTCTGCCCTATCATATTAGTGAAAATATAATTGGCGTTTGCAGTTTTCTTGGCCCCCAGGAAATGGTTGGAACTTCAGTGTTGGCATCGTTTATAGAAAAAATAATTACGGTCTTACAAAATATACGGTTTTATTTATCAGTTTGCTTTGTTTGTTGCCGTTCTTGCCATTCCAAATAATGACAATGGGGGAAAGTCATCAAACACTGACAAACAGTAGAAAGCTGGTGTGAATTTTAATCTGTTTTTAGTATTTTAACTTTTTATGTTCTCAAGTGCTGTAATTTTTTCTTTATTGTTGTTGTTGTTTCCAAACCACTTCGAGGTTGTTGTTTTTTTCCCCCTTTTTCTTTTACGGTCATGCAGCATATAAATTTTATGAAAAAAATAAATCAACGGCTCCTTTGCCTGGTCACGCAGGACTCTTATTTTCTAATGACTCTGCCTCCAAAGAGAACAGAGCGCAAGAGAAAATGTTCTAGGACGGTAATAACAGAACTTTACCAGGGTGAATTTCCTTCTGCATTTTCTGGGCAACTCTTCAAATGGTACACGAGCCAAGAGGAGTCTTCGTAAAGCACAGCCTCAAAGCATGCAAGCAAGAACTATTTACTGGTAGTACAGGAGATAGCTGCTGCACAAGGATTAAAAGCAAGCCCATAAATTGTGCCCCTTTCCAGTAAAATTCATGGCTGGTAGTAACTTGTATAGCAAATAATAATGGAAAATCGCAAAAACAAAATGCCAGGAAACCCTATTAAACAGTTACTTGTAAATGATCTCATGGCAAAAATCACACATTGTTTGGAATGTTGAATCAGATCATTACAGAATCTATCTTCCCCCAAGCGGACTCTTACACATCCTCCACACCAAAGGCTGTATTCTCTGCATCGGAGCCTGTAAATGACACGAGAAGCCTTCTCCAGGTGACTTTGGCAGTTTAACCAACCTTCTCTTATTGCTACTCCAACTCAGTCACTTGCCTTCCCTCCCAAAGTCCCTTGCATTTTGGGGGGAGTCAGAGGAGAAGAGGGCACATGGAGCTGGAGGAAAGGTGAGCAAGCAAGTACAGTGGTACCTCGGGTTACAGATGCTTCAGGTTACATATGCTTCAGGTTACACACTCCACTAAGCCAGAAATAATGCTTCAGGTTAAGAACTTTGCTTCAGGATAGGAACAGAAATTGGGCTCTGGCGGCGCGGCAGCAGTAGGAGGCCCCATTAGTTAAAGTGGTGCTTCAGGTTAAGAACAGTTTCAGGTTAGTATGCAACAACAGCAGCAAGAATACTTATTGCAAAGTATTGGAAAACACAAGATTTACCCACCCGGGAAGAATGGCAGATGAAGTTGATGGACTATATGGAATTGGCGGAAATGACTGGCAGAATCCGAGACCAGGGAGAAGAATCGGTGGAAGAAGACTGGAAAAAGTTTAAAGATTATTTACAGAAATACTGTAAAATTAATGAATGTTAGAAAAATGTTGGAATGAAGTTATATGGCTTTAGTAGAAATGTTATAAGGAATTAAGTATAAATAGATTAATAGAGCATTAAAGGGAAAAATAAGGTTAGAATGTGTTAGGATAGAAAACAGAGGAAGATGGAAAGGAATTGCTGAAACAATTAACAGAAGTGGAATACAAAAAGGGAGGTGTGAGGAGGTCGTGGAAACAAGTGAACGAAAGATAAGACAATGAAATGCTTTTGTTTTTGTTTTATTAGTCTTATGTGTTAGTGTTTTGTAGTGTTTTTGTATTGTATTGCATTGCTTTGTTATTTTTTATGTTTTTTCTTTTGTAGTGTTGTGTTTAAATTGTTGGAAAATTAATAAATATTATACAAAAAAAAGAAAGAAAGAACAGTTTCAGGTTAAGTACGGACCTCCGGAACGAATTAAGTACTTAACCCGAGGTACCACTGTATATGCATGCCTAAATACATAATTTAATTTGCAGGCCACCTTTCCACCGTTCAAACCACGCTCAACGCAGCTTATAACATGAAAAAACCCCACAACATAACCAAAGTAGTCATAAGCAGTAAATAAAACGTTTAAAAAATGTACAACCAAGCTGAACCATTTCCATATAAATCACAAGATCTAAAATATTCAAAAGACCAACATCAACAACACCCCCCCCAAAAAAACCCAAAAGCACGCTAGCCTAAGGGCTTCAGTTTTTGGGAAAGGCCTGCAAGGCAGGGAGCAGGGTTTTAGCACTTACTGTCAACATGGTCTCTAGCCTCTTGCGCAGCTTCAGTTTTTGTGCAGGGGTCAGTCAGGTCCCCCCTATCCAAGGCCCGGTTACGGGGGTGGGGGGAGTCTGCAAGCCAAGAAGAAGGTCTTCCAGGACTCACAGCCAAGATGGGCAAGCAGCAACAATGAGTGTTGGAAAACTGGAGTCGTAAGCAGCTGCAATCATTGGAGTCACCTGGAAGACTCTCACCAGGTGGAGTATTGTTAACAGGTGAACCAGAGCTCTCTGTACGAAGGGCCAAAAACATTCCAAAACCTTGAGGTAGCTGCAACTGGTAGGGGACATTTCAGTTTTCTTCTTAATACAAAACAACACTCAACGCTCTCTTTGGTACCATAAAAATAACAACAACAACAACAATAATAATAATTTATTATTTACACCCCGCCAATCTGGCTGGGTTTCCCCAACCACTTTGGGTGGCTCCCAACAGAATATTAAAAACATGATAAAATGGTTAAGGGAGCTGGGCATGTTTAGCCTGGAGAAGAGGAGGTTAAGGGGTGATATGATAGCCATGTTCAAATATATAAAAGGATGTCACATATAGGAGGGAGAAAGGTTGTTTTCTGCTGCTCCAGAGAAGCGGACATGGAGCAATGGATCCAAACTACAAGAAAGAAGATTCCACCTAAACATTAGGAAGAACTTCCTGACAGTAAGAGCTGTTCGACAGTGGAATTTGCTGCCAAGGAGTGTGGTGGAGTCTCCTGCTTTGGAGGTCTTTAAGCAGAGGCTTGACAACCATATGTCAGGAGTGCTCTGGTGGTGTTTCCTGCTTGGCAGGGGGTTGGACTCGATGGCCCTTGTGGTCTCTTCCAACTCTATGATTCTATGATTCTATCAAACCTTAAAAGCTTCCCTAAACAGATGTCTGCCTTCAGATGTCTTCTAAAAGTCAGGTAGTTGTTTATTTCCTTGACATCGGATGGGAGGGCATTCCACAGGGCGGGCGCCACTACCAAGAAGGCCCTCTGCCTGGTTCCCTGTAACCTCACTTCTCGCAATGAGGGACCGCCAGAAGGCCCTCAGTGCTGGATCTGTGTCCAGGCTGAACGATGGGGGTGGAGGGTGGGAGGCACTCCCGAGAGCAGCTTGCCAATTTGGGAGGGGTCTGTTTGCAAGGGACTGTTTTTAGAAACAGTCCATCTTCTCTTTATAAGAATTTCCAGGTGCAGTTTATGAATTTACAAACCAATAAGAACCCATTGTATCCATTTGGCAAAGTTTTAGCCCTGTGCCATCTCAGCCGTCAGTGTTGAGCTGCAGGCCTTTATTCATAGCTACGTGAGCTTTCAGATTCTGCATTTGGCTGCTAAGCTTTGCGCCAAGCCTTATTTAAGAATTGGGAATTTAATGCTAAAGATAGCATTTTCAGAACAAATAATGGCTCCTTCCTCCTGTGGATTAAACTTTCCAAAAAACTGCCTTTCAGATGAGCAGCACATTTACACTTAGATGCCGTGACTATTTTTCAACCCACAATAAACAGATTTACATTGAAATAAAAAAAATAAGGTCTTATATATATAATAAATGTTCATAAATGTACCAAGCAAACACGTACATAAATATATACCGTAAACCACATGTCTGAAGCAGCACAGGAAAACAGCCCTGAAACCATTTTGACTCCCAAACTGACCAAATAATTTCTTTGCAAGGTTGAAGGAAAATGGAAAAGCCTCCCCATTGTCTTTTCATTCACAAATCCTGTCTTAAGGGTATGTCTGTGTATGAATAGGGTGAGCCTGTGACCTGGCTCAGGAACTAAGTATTTATCATTACGAAAGACTGGCCAGGCTCCCCAGGGTATCCAATCAAGTGAGCATTAACAGGTAACCTGCCAGGCAGGAGGTAAACACACTCAGATTTCTGTTGTAGACCGCCCTTTCTGTGGTGTAGGTATGATGTGTCTGGGGGGGTGGTCTTGAGCTACACCCCTTCTGTGATGTATGTATGATGTTTCTGGGGTGGTCTTGGACTCCAGGGCGGGCAATTTAAAATGTCTATATAAGGGCGGGCACACCTTGGTTCTGGGTCCTCCTCCTTTTCTGCGTGTGAAGGGGGCACCCTGTTGCAACAGTTTGATAAAGATCAGGCTTACTAGCTGCTTTGCTTCTCAATATTCTCTGGTTGGCCTCTGTTATTTTCTCCGACCGATGGAGAACCTGCAAAGGACTCTATAAGGGCTTTTGTGTTCCCCATTACAACATTATTTGATTTATTTGATTCAAAATGCATGTTTCCCCCCAGCTCATGGCTTCCAGCTTCATGCAAATCAAGCACCAGTCCCTTGAAGTCTTGCTCACAATGTAAACTGAACCTGTGCCCTTGGTGGGGACCCAGAAGGTGCTGCAAGTTTAGTAAATAAGAGGGGCAATTCAATTTTGTGTTTGAGAAATACAGAGTTAGGGAACAAACGGTTCTTGAGAAGCAGATTGTGAGTTTGCAGTATTGTTCTCTGAACAAAAGACAAATGAGGAGCATCACCCCTGACTTTCCATACTTTTAAATCTCCAGCTAGATATGTTTTGAACAAGCCATTCAGGGTAATTTCTCATGTTACCTTTCAAACTCATGGGGACACTTTTGCAAGTCTTCTTACCGTATCAGCTAAATATAGCGTGGCAGGTTGGAGCATGAACTAATAAACTAATTAGCTAATTAATAAATCTCACACCAACCATGAACTCACTTGAGCGACTACTTTTATCTTTTAGTCTCAGTTTGCAGTACGGGAATTTGCAATATGAGAATAAGTAAGAACAGCGGTTTGAAGGTTTACTGAGATAATGCAGGCATGCTATATGAAATAATATCTCTTTCCAAATGCTAAGCATGATCACGACTGTTGCTTATGACTAACAGACCTAACTCCTAGTTCGAGAACAGGGAAGAAGTAGGTAGACCGAGGACGGAGAATGTCACAGATATAACAGATTAAGGTCAGCACAAAGGCTATAGCCAGACACAAACTTTTCGTCACACAAATAATCCCATCTCCTGAAAACAGTTCCATTGACGTCAGCGGTATGAATGGTTCGAGTAAGGATTACCTGTTCAGCAAAACTCTTTCCATGATTAGATTAACCTATTTTAGAAAGTCTTCAAGATACATCCCTGTTTGTTGTAATTAGTCTGTAGCATCTGCATAGCACACTCATTAAAAAATGGCTTGAGTCTGCAAGCTGCGCATATTTTGTCAACTTAAGCTGCCATTCTTCTTTGGTTGGTTCCATTTTTGGGCTATCAAAACACGGGCTGCAGTAGTGCAATACATAAATAACCTTTTTTGACACCTGCGACTTTCAGTCTGAATTAATCCCCAACAGAAAAGACTCTGGTTTTTTGGGGAAAGTACTTTGAAACATCAGCTTGCAGACTTAACATATAGAATAAGAGAACAAGAAGAACGTATGTTTAGAGAAGATTGGAAAACGTTTATTTGAATATATGGAAAATAATTGTGTACAGCTGAAAACGCTGGCAGCATTAAGATAAATTCAACGGTGTAAGTAAGTTTTGATGGATACAATAATGGAATACTAAACGGTATAGTTTTGATAAAATATGCAGGGATTTATTATATGTAAAATGAGCCACGGAAAGGGAAGAAAGGAAGTCACTGATATCTTAAGGATGTAAAGATGACTACTTTAAATTGTAAAACAGAAAATTTAATAAAAATTATATACAAAAAAAAAAAAGGATTACCTTTGAAACAAACAAACAAAATGGCTTGAGTCATTCTTTTTCTGGAACAATGGGGTTGTTTCTCTATTCCTACAAATCTAAAACATAACTAAGATGCTGTTATCAGTCACTCATTCTGTTTATTCATTGTTTGATCACCCTCTAACCAAGGTATCAGTGCACAATAGTTATTAATGGGCTGGTGGGTCCTATATAGCTCATGATACATATCCATAGCATATATCCAGTTATCTCATTCTTGTGAAATATAAAGAGCATGTGTCAAGTTATTCAAACTGGATTAAAAGCAAACCAACCTACCCTCATTTGCCCTTAATGCTTGGTGTAATAGTTTGATAACTATTACTTTGCCCTTGTTAATGCTCTAGAAGGCATCTAAGAAGAGGGCGATAATGTCAAATAGAATACAGTGGTGCCCCGCAAGACGAACGCCTCGCAAGACGGAAAACCCGCGAGACGAAAGGGTTTTCCATTTTGGAGGCGCTTCGCAAAACGAATTTCCCTATGGGCTTCCTTCGCAAGACGAAAGCCCATAGGGAAATCTCCGGGACAGCGGGGAAGCGCAGCGCGTCTTCCCCACTGTCCTCGGACCTCCTCCGAAGGCTGGCGGTGGGGCGGAAAGCCCTTCTCCCCGCGCCAGCCTTCGGAAGGCTCCTCCGAAGGCTGGCGGTGGGGAGAAAAGCCCTTCTCCCCGAGCCAACCTTCGGAAGGCTGCTCCGAAGGCTGGCGGTGGGGCGGAAAGCCCTTCTCCCCGCGCCAGCCTTCGGATGGCTGTCCTGAAGACTTGCGGTGGGAGGAGGGTTTTCCTTCCCACCGCCAACATTCAGAATGCTGTTCTGAATGTTGGCGGTGGGGAGGAAAAACCCTCCTCCCACCGCAAGCCCCGGGAACAGAGGAGAAGCGCTGCGCCCCTTCCCCTCTGTTCCCGTACCTGTCCTGAAGGCTTGCGGTGGGGAGAAAAGCCCTTCTCCGCACCGCCAGCCTGGCAAGCGGTTTCCATAGGAACACATTAATTGATTTTCAATGCATTCCTATGGGAAACCGTGCTTCGCAAGACGAAAAACTCGCAAGAAGAAAAAACTTGCGGAACGAATTAATTTCGTCTTGCGAGGCACCACTGTACATTTAAGACTACAGTGGTACCTCGGGTTACATACACTTCAGGTTACATACGCTTCAAGTTACAGACTCCGCTAACCCAGAAATAGTGCTTCAGGTTAAGAACTTTGCTTCAGGATGAGAACAGAAATCGTGCGGCAGCAGTGGAAGGCTCCCTTAGCTAAAGTGGTGCTTCAGGTTAAGAACAGTTTCCGGTTAAGTACGGACCTCTGGAACGAATTAAGTACTTAACCCGAGGTACCACTGTACTGAGATTAACAAGGGAAGAATGCATTCACCATCAATATACCCTTCCTATGAAAGTATAAAAATGACAGAATTATTAACATATTTGAAGAGTAACCTCTTCCTATTTGGTGGCAGAACATATCACATTTGATTGGAAGAAAGTCAAATTTTTCATGCCATTTTTACCGACCTTTACAGCAATGTAAGTTGTTAAAAATGGCACGGAATATTTGACTCTGTAAAGTCAAACCACCGGAGAGTTACAGTGCCTGCTGTGGCTATAGAGACCAATATGGGAGAGACATGTTTTATTGCAGCTGGGGCAGATGAAGGTGTCTGGTTTCGCTGTTACAGGTGCACCATGACTTTCTCACCTCTTATATCCAATGTCCATAAACTACAAACAAACAGAAATGTAGTTAAACTAAACGCCTCACTTTGTACAGCCAACAAGCATGGCTGGGAAGCAGTTTAAAATCATCATATATTTGAAGGAGGCCGGCTTCAAAGCAACTGAGACTAACTACCCCCTCATGCTACTAAACAGATGGGATTTTTTAAAATTAAAGCTTTGTTGATGCAGCTCTGAGGCTCAGTCTTGTGTGGTGCTGAGAGATAAACGTGGCGCAGAATTGCTGTTGACATCTCTGCCAACGGAGATATTTTTGTGGTGCCTTTTCAGGCCTACGCAGCATCCTTGAGCCATGTGGGCTGTGGGTAGCTATTTGACCTTCATTGCACTGACTGAATGGTTAGGATCTTTGCTGTGTAAATAGAAAACATTGAAAACAGGGGGTTGAGGTCTGTGGAAATGCAGGGGAAAGAATGCGTGAGCCTGTAATTAAAATGAAGCAACCTCTCTGGAAACCCTTTGACTCCAACTGCCAGCAGTTTAATTCTTCTGTCCTGATAAGCGTCTTCAAGAACACTCATTTAGTAGATTAGTCCCAGTTGTACATTTAATCCCGAGTACAAAACAAATGAACGGTGAAGCTGTTCAGCACCAAGCTAGACATGGCAGGAACAACCACAGCTGTTGTAAGGTAAAGGTAAAGGGACCCCTGACTGTTAGGACCAATCGCGGACAACTCTGGGGTTGCAATGCTCATCTTGCTTTATTGGCCGAGGGAGCCGGCGTACAGCTTCCGGGTCATGTGGCCAGCAGGACAAAGCCGCTTCTGGCGAACCAGAGCAGAGCAGAGCACTTCCCGCTGGAATGGTACCTATTTATCTATTTGCACTTTGAGGTGCTTTCGAACTGCTAGGTTGGCAGGAGCAGGGACCGAGCAACGGGAGCTCACCCTGTCACAGGGATTCAAACTGCCGACCTTCTGATCAGCAAGTACTAGGCTCTGTAGTTTAACCCACAGCGCCACCCGCGTCCCATAGTTGTTGTACATGGTGCATAAAAGGACACAGGTGGCGCTGTGGTCTAAACCACAGAACCTTGGGCTTGCCGATCAGAAGGTCAGCGGTTCGAATCCCCACAACGGAGAGAACTCCCGTTGCTCGGTCCCTGCTCCTGCCAACCTAGCAGTTCGAAAGCACGTCAAAGTGCAAGTAGATAAATAGGTACCGCTCTGGCGGGAAGGTAAATGGCATTTCCGTGTGCTGCTCTGGTTCGCCAGAAGCGGCTTAGTCAGAAGTGTTGCTCTGTCCCAGCTCCTGCCAACCTAGCAATTTGAAAGCACGCCAGTGCAAGTAGACCAATAGGTATTGCTGCAGCGGGAAGTTAAATAGTGTTTCTGTACGCTCTGGTTTCCGTCGTGGTGTTTCCGTTGCGAACAGAAGTGGTTTAGTCCTGCTGGCCACATGACCCGGAAAGCTGTCTGTGGACAAACGCCGGCTCCCTCCCTGTGTGTTTTTATGAAAACTTCCCCTCATATGCATTTTCACGTGCTTTGTTTGGAGAATAGTACTTTTCTTAATTTTGAAGGATAGCTGTGCTTTGGATAATGCATTCCGCCGCCGCCCCCAGGAAATGAGAATTAGGTAGGTTCACTTGCCGACAGAACCAAATTTATTCCCCATCCCTAATGCCACCTCCACTACGACAAGCAGATCCGACTCCTTTCATGTGAGGAAAAGTTCAAGTCAGATTCTTCCAAAACCCTGCAAAAACATGTCATTCAAAATCCCACCGGCGCCTTGAGCCTTGCTTTATTCTAGAAAGAATGCCGCAGCCTTCAAGCAAAGTTTGTTTTTTGCTTCTGACAAACATCCGCATTAGCATAACAAAGGAAATGTTTGCTTTTATGAAAGCTTTTACTGCTGTTGATATAGGTAGCTATGGAATGTGTATGCATGGGCTATTCCCCCCCCCCTTCTTAAAGTTACAAACATCTTATTTAGCTTCCGTGTGAACTAGAACTATTTGTTCCTTCCTCAAGGACATCACAAGAGGCAAAACAAAAAGAAACATAACAACAAGAACTTCCTACACGGAGGCAATTATTTGTAGTATTTTTACTGCAGAGAGGAATGAAACCAACCTGTTCCATATCTGGCCTGCTATCTTTCAAATTTGCAGCGTACTTCATTTAAAAAGTACCCTAAGTCTGTGAGACAGTCTCAAATTACCACAAAATAATAATAACAATATGAATACTTGCGATGACGGGGGATGAAATTATATTTTTTTTTAAATCTTAATCAGTTTTAAAGCAATTACATTAAGGTTTAATTCATTCACTTTCACATACTTCTAGCCTGGACCTGTAATTCCCATGCTGTATAAATTCCAAGGCACAACACTGTGCTTTGAGAAAAACGTTAGCATGTCGTGAGACTTCTTTAATTACTTTGCAGAAAAATAGACACCCACAGGACACAGCTGCCTGCTCCATCTCATCATGATTTTCAGTGCTAGCCACAATTCCCCTTAGTCATTTTCCACCAGAAATGGGTTATTCACACAAAGCGGACTCTCCATGGAGAGCACGTGTTGCAGTGGGGGCAACCAAGGCATCCCCTGTTGCTGGGCGGGTTAGTATGGATGGCCACGAAGTTGAAAGGGCACCTCCAATTGTTGCTGGGGAGAATTTAATGTTGCAAAATGGTTTGATTCATGGGGGTTCTATTTATTCCCTGTGCACAGCGTTGAGCACACATCGGATTACCCGCCCACCCTCCTTTTATTTAGGTTTTGCTCGCCCTGACCTTGCTATGCCTGTCATGGAGTCATCTGCTTTGGAGCAGGGACCTGCTAGGAATTTTACCATTTGGCTGATTGGCCGGTGCCATTTGGTTTCTTGCCTACTGCGTAGCAAAATCGTCACAACTTGTAAGTTTGCTGTCAGTTGCTGGTGGTGGTTGGTTGTGAGTAACCAGGCAGGACTCCAACCTGTCTTTTACAGGTTTTATTGGTGGAAACTATTTAAAGGGACATGGGTGGCGCTGTGGGTTAAACCACAGAGCCTAGGACTTGCCGATCAGAAGGTCAGCGGTTCGAATCCCCATGACGGGGTGAGTGCCCGTTGCTTGGTCCCTGCTCCTGCCAACCTAGCAGTTCAAAAGCACATCAAAGTGCAAGTAGATAAATAGGTACCACTCCGGCGGGAAGGTAAACGGCGTTTCCATGTGCTGCTCTGGTTTCACCAGAATAGGCTTAGTCATGCTGGCCACATGACCCGGAAGCTGTACGCCGGCTCCCTCAGCTAATAAAGCGAGATGAGCGCCGCAACCCCAGAGTCGGTCACGACTGGACCTAATGGTCAGGGGTCCCTTTACCTTTACCTATTTACAGTGCAGAACCACAAAGTTCATGTCCGTCTTAGTCACTTGCAGATTCCGGGAGTGGCCCCTTCCGGTTTCTCCCCCAACATAAGAACTTAGACACCCCAAATCTCCGCCTCCCCTCCTTACGTTTCACCCCTCTGCGCAAGCTGGGCGGCGGAAACAGCGCAGCCGGGCTAAGTGAGGCGCTTGGGCTCTCAGTAGCATCTTCGAGCCCTCCCCTCACTTGGCTGCCCCCTTCCCCCTCTGCTCCACTGGAGGTGTGGCTTTCCCCACTGCTGGAGGAGGAGCTGCTCCTCAGAAGTGTTGGAGGCTCTCTGTCTCCCCCTGCCCCCCTCCCCTGTTCCGATGGCAGTCCCGACAGTTGCGGTTAAAGGTAAAGGTAAAGGGGACCCCTGACCATTAGGTCCAGTCGTGGCCGACTCTGGGGTTACGGCGCTCATCTCGCTTTATTGGCCGAGGGAGCCAGCGTACAGCTTCCGGGTCATGTGGCCAGCATGACCAAGCCGCTTCTGGCGAACCAGAGCAGAGCAGTTTACCTTCCTGCTGGAATGGTACCTATTTATCTACTTGCACTTTGAGGTGCTTTCGAACTGCTAGGTTGGCAGGAGCAGGGACCAAGCAACAGGAGCTCACCCCGTCGCGGGGATTTGAACCGCCGACCTTCTGATCAGCAAGTCCTAGTCTCTGTGGTTTAACCCACAGAGCCACTGACAGTTGCAGTTAGGCATTGGGTAATTTTGGTTGGTGGAGGGGATGTGGTTGGCTGTGCCTGCCCCTCCAATGCTGCTGCTGCAAGGGTATTCCGTTAAAGGAATCCAGGGGCTCACCATGCTCTTGTCCGAACCGCTGACAAGGGGCTAGGGCCACGCAAGAACCCCTGGGAGCATTTGGGGAGAGGTGAGGGCCTGGCGCCCAGCTCTATTCTCTCCCCAAAAATGTTTACCCTTAATGACTTCCGCAGGGGTGCGGTTGTCAGTTCTGTTCCTACCTCTACGTGGGAACAGACAGTCACGAACCAATGCCTAAGCAACCACTCACATGCTGTCATTCAATAAAATTGTGGCCAAAATTATGCCAAAAACCAAAACAAAAATGTTGTGTGAACTGTGTCTTTTTTTGGGGGTGTCCTGGGGGCCTCGACACGCAAGAGATACAGAGGTGGGCCAATTACTTTCTGTTTCAGCTGTCTAGGATATGTAAGGTAAAGGTTAAAGGGACCCCTGACCATTAGGTCCAGTCGTGGACGACTCTGGGGTTGTGGCACTCATCTCACTTTATTGGCCTAGGGAGCAGGCGTACAGCTTCCGGGTCATGTGGCCAGCATGACTAAGCCACTTCTGGCAAACCAGAGCAGTGCACGGAAACGCCGTTTACCTTCCCGCCGGAATGGAACCTATTTATCTACTTGCACTTTGACGTGCTTTCAAACTGCTAGGTTGGCAGGAGCAGGAGCTGATCAACGGGAGCTCACCCCGTTGCAGGGATTCGAACCGCCAACCTTCTGATTCCTAGGCTCTGAGATTTAACCCACAGCACCCCCCGCGTTTTCACCAAATCTTATTTATATTCCTTGCTCTCCAGTTCAATTTAGTTTCCCTTATGGTCTCCCTAAGTACAAGAGGCTCCAATAAGGTTTCCAAGCCTGCCTTGTACAATTAGTTTCAGTGTCTTATCTAGCCCAAGACATGTGACCTATATAACATACTGGGCAGCATGACAAAAGCACATTATCGACTGCTTTATTGCTGACTTCCTCTGGCATGTTTGAAGTCCGGTCACAGCTCAGTTTATTTATTAATAGGCTCCGTTCAGCATGAGAACAGAAATATACTGTTTAACCTTTGTCAATGTGAATTCCAACACTGCTGCCAACAACTGATTCAGAATTAAATCACATTAAGCAAGCGAGCCAAAGCTTTTCAAACGGGAAACAATGCAGAAGACTGACGACTGAATATGCTAAATGACTTTCAAGTCTATTTATCTACCCAGCTTCTCACTGTTCAAGTCCTTTAGGTCCAGGAGGCAACGGCCAACAACAAACATATGACTCATGCCATAGGGAGGCTGCAAAAAATGGTGTCCCCTGCTTGGGTTCACCTTGCCATTGGCATTCATCTGCCTCGAGAGGTGAAGTAAAACTGCTGCATTGCACTGAAGTTACCTCCCTGGGATGCAAGTCTGGGCCTTGTGTATGGAGGTTCTGGGCTGCCCGGATGACAAGAACCGCCATCAGCCTCACTGATGTGGTCCTAAGGAAAGCAGAGCAACATGTTTGGCACCGGCTTGGCTTCAGGAGTTGCCAGAAGGAGGCTTACAAGGCCCCATCCAACCGTCTTAGGGACTCCATCTTGTGTAGAGAAGCCAGTGTGGTGTAGTGGTTAAGAGCGGTAGTCTCGTAATCTGGTGAACCGGGCTCGCTTCCCCGCTCCTCCACATGCAGCTGCTGGGTGACCTTGGGCTAGTCAAACTTCTCTGAAGTCTCTCAGCCCCATTCACCACACAGAGTGTTTGTTGTGGGAGAGGAAGGGAAAGGAGAATGTTAGCCGCTTTGAGACTCTTTCGGGTAGTGATAAAGCGGGATATCAAATCCAAACTCTTCTTCTTCTTAGGGTTTACTCCTTAGCCTTCTCTTCTCCCAAAGATATCCTGCAAGGCCACAGAGATTTAGGATCAGAATTTTCCTTCTCCTAGATGGGCTACCTTCCCAGGTTGACGTGCCCCATCTGCCCCTCGCTTCCCTCTACATGTGCAGAAACCGCCTTCTTGACCATTGGAGTTGGACCCAGTGGTACCTCGGGTTAAGTACTTAATTCGTTTCAGAGGTCCATTCTTAACCTGAAACTGTTCTTAAGCTGAGGTACCATTTTAGCTAATGGGGCCTCCCACTGCTGCTGCGCCGCCGCTGCGCGATTTCTGTTCTCATCCTGAAGCAAAGTTCTTAACGCGAGGTACTATTCCGGGTTAGCGGAGTCTGTAACCTGAAGCGTCTGTAATCTGAAGCATCTGTAACCCAAGGTACCACTGTCCTGGTTTTGTCTGCTCAATCTGCCAGAACCTGTCTTTGCATCCAGGGGGAAGTCCCTAATTCAACGAGGCGCTGAGTCCCATCAGCTACCCTCACTTATTTTAGCCAGCCAGTCAAAGCCATTCCTGGGGTATGTCACTGTTGCATGCTAATACTAATACTAATAATAATTTATTATTTATACCCCACCCATCTGGCTGGGTTTCCCCAGCCATTCTGGGTGGCTTCCAACAAAAGATTAAAAAGACATTTAAACATCAATCATTAACTACTTCCCTAAACAGGGCTGCCTTCAGATGTCTTCTAAACGTCCGATAGTTGTTTATTTCTTTGACATCTGATGGGAGGGCATTCCACAGGGTGGGCGCCACTACCAAGAAGGCCCTCTGCCTGCTTCCTCGTAACTCCGCTTCTCGCAGTGAGAGAACTGCCAGAAGGCCCTCGGAGCTGGACCTCAGTGTCCGGGTTGAATGATGGGGGTGGAGACGCTCCTTCAGGTATACAGGTATACTGTAGCTTCTAAGAGCCACAGGTGAGAGCTGACTGCAAGGTGGGGATCAAAGATAGACAAGGTACCCCAGAAGGAGCACCCCCACCAGAGGTTCTATCCCTTCCCTAACACCCCATACACCCCACTGCCCCACCATAAAAATTACAAGCCATCACTTAGGAAATATCCGCTGTTCCATGTTACTGGGAGCAGTTGATAGCCCCCCTCTGATAGCCTCGCTGTCATGTCCTCCTGGGTAGCCCACTGCCTGGGATGTCAAAGACTGCGTTTCTCAGCTTCCTGCTGTAATACATGAACGAAGCAAATTCATTCAGAGTTGTTCTATCAACAACTCTTAGGCATGGAAGCTAAATGGGACCTTCCCCATACAAACTAGAAAAGGAAGGCTCTCATCTTCATTCTCTAGCTTCTGAAGGCATCTGGCTGACTGCTGTTGAAAAGAAAACATTGGCCAATCTGATCCATCAAGGCAGTTCTTATAGTCTCTGTCCCCCAGCCCTGCCATAGTTGGAGAGACAGCTGTCTCCCACAGGTCCATAAGCTTCAGGTCCTCTCCAGAGTCTTTGGCTTCTCTGTTCCACAGAGCAAGGGAGCATGCAAAGACAGATACCGTATTTTTTGCTCTATAAGACGCACTTTTCCCCCTTCAAAAATTAAGGGGAAATGTGTGTGCGTCTTATGGAGCGAATGCAGGCTCCTTGGCTTCAGCGATAGCAATGCGAAGCCTCCGAAGCGCAGAGGGAGAGCTCCCCCCGTGCTCCAGAGGCTTCGTGTTGCTTTCGCTGAAGCCACCTGAAGCCCCCGGAGCGCAGCGGGAACTCCCCCCGCACTCCAGGGGCTTCAGGCAGCTATCCGCAAACCTTCAGAGCGCAGCAGGAGTTCCCGCTGCGCTCGGAAGGCTTGCAGATAGCCGCCTGAAGCCTGGAGAGCAAGGGGGTAAGTGCACACCGATCCCTCTTGCTCTCCAGGCTTCGCTTCACTGGAGAGGCGCTGCACAGTTTTCCCTCTCTGCGCAGCGCCCCTTCAGCGAAGCAGGAGGAGAAATGGAAGGGGCTCCACTGCCATTATAAGAAAAGTGCTGAAGGGGCGCTGAGCAGAGAGGGGGAGAATTTTTTTTTCCTGTTCTCCCCCTCTAAAACAAGGTGCGTCCTATGGTCCGTTGTGTCCTATAGAGCAAAAAATACGGTACTTCTCCAGTAGCTCCTGCATCCCACTTTATATCTACCACCTTGCTTTCTCCGTGCTGACAAAAAGCTCATCTGTGTTTTCTGATCATCTCTTTTCTGGGTCACAAGACACTCCTCCTCCAAGCTGCCTCCTGCCACCTGCTCAATGCAGTCTTTCCCTTCTGCCGCTTATAAACCAGTCGCTTCCTCCTGAATTATGGCCGAATTATGAGTTTTTTTTAAAAAAATAATCCAAATCCTTTATTCTTTTATTCACATAATATACATTCTTTACAACAAACAACTCCAAAATAAACAGACAACTCCAAAATAAAATCATATGTAACAAAACCGTAAGTTTCATGTTTTGATTTACACTGATCTCCTCTCTGATAACTTTACTTGATATTTCTTGCTGCTTTCTGCTTTCCTTATAGAATCTTTATGAAAATGTAAATCTCTTAAATCCTATACCAATCTTTAACAATTTCAATTAATCCCTTCACCTCCCTCCCCCACAGCCCAATACTTCCCTCCACCCATGCGTTATTCACTTTATTTGTTATTCCATCCTTAATATTTTATTATCCTATCTCCTTGCGCCTTTTAAACTTTTGCATATTAATTTTTAATCTCCAACACGGACTTTTTTCATGTATTCCTTAACACGTTCCCACTCTTTATTAATTTTTTGATTAGAGTAGCCTCTAACTGATGCTGTTAATTTTGCCATCTCTGCGAATTCAAGAAATTTGGTTCTCCATTCTAATAATTCTGGTATTTTATCAGTGTTCCAATTTTTTGCCACTACGATTCTGGCTGCCGCAGTTGTGTAAAGGAATACATTCCTTTTATCCTTAGGGATGTCACTCGGTACTAAACCCAGCAAAAATGCCACTGGTTTTTTAAAGACTGAACTCCTAAATATCTTTTTAAGCTCTTCGTGTATCATAATCCAGAACTGTTTCACCACTTTGCACCCCCACCACATATTATGACTTTAATAAAAGGGTCTGCATGGTCTCAAATAGGGTGGGGCCTGTGTGGTGCTGCTTCTCAGAGGGCAGTCCTCAGTCTGAAAGGCTGCCTAGTTCAAGTCTAGCTTAAAGATTTAAGGACCATACCATACGCAGGGAGATCGGGGGGAGCTTGGAAGCTGCCCATCCACAGTTCGCACCTGGGCAACAGACTAAGCAGTCTCACTGTTCCCACACTGTGGAGAAATGAACTGTATTCCATTTTCTCCCATAGCAATTATTTCTAAATTTGCATGTACAGTGGTACCTCGGGTTACATACACTTCAGGTTACATACGCTTCAGGTTACAGACTCCGCTAACCCAGAAATAATACCTCGGGTTAAGAGCTCTGCTTCAGGATGAGAACAGAAATCGTGCTCCGGCGGCGCGGCAGCAGCGGGAGGCCCCGTTAGCTAAAGTGGTGCTTCAGGTTAAGAACAGTTTCAGGTTAAGTACAGACCTCCAGAACGAATTAAGTACTTAACCTGAGGTACCACTGTATTCCAATTTCTCCCACAGTAATTTTTTCTAAATTTGCACGTATACATATGCACATTTTTATGCCAATTTCTATCTCTCTCTCTTTTGGTGACACATTTCCCCACAAAAGACCCTAACTTTATCTGCCTAACAAGCAAAACAGATTCCAAACAGTGACAGTGGCTTCCTAGACTGAGATACAGTGGTACCTCTAGTTGCGAACTTAATCCATTTTGGGGTGCCGTTCGCACCCCGAAATGTCTGCAACTAGAGCGCCTCTTCTGCTCATGTGTGCGGTGCGATCGAGCGCTTATGCGCAAAGCATGCTGATTGCTTCTGCATATGTGCAGTGCGCAGATCGCTTCTGCACATGCACGGGCAGCGAACCCAGAAGTAAACACTTCCGGGTTTGCCATGTTCATAAACTGAAAGTCCATAACAAGAGCAGAATGCAATACAAGGTATGACTGTAACAGAAAACAAGGTTGCTCCCTGCCAAAGAAAGACCATTGGAGGATACAGTGGTACCTCTAGATACGAACGGGATCTGTTCCGGAGCCCCACTCGCATCTAGACATAAACATAACTAGCGACGGGGCATCTGTGCACACACGAGTCACTTTTCGCCGCTTCTGCGCATGCGTGTGATGTCATTTTGAGCATGTGGCAAAACCCGGAAGTACCGCGCTCCGTTACTTCCGGGTTGCCGAGGAGTGCAACTCGAATGCGCTCAACTCGAAGCATATTTAACCCGAGGTATGACTGTATATTTTATTGCTGTTGGATACTTCTGTTGAGTATTTCCAGAACAACAGGAGACTAGTCCTCATGTTCCTGTCAGTCAGCAAGGTGGGTTTTGCCAGGCGTGGGTGGTCACTGAGCAGGCACAAAAGGGGAAATTACTTTGCTCTCCTATGAATGAGCTTCTCAAACTGATCTATGAGAGAGTGCAATGTGTGAAGCTTTGCAAATTGTGAAGTCTGCCCCTTGCTTGACCCTAAAACCTACTGAGATTGAGGAACCAGAATAATTTGTGGCCTGTTTAAAATTATCTACTTTAGATCAGAATAATTCTCCAGGCTCCCGTGGTAAGAGGCAATTTACAAACATCAGTTCACATGGCCTGCTAAAGCAATTCTAAATACCTTTCCCCCTCTGCAAATGGAAAAACACAGAGAAACAATTTCCTTGGAGAAGGGGAGAGACAGAACGGCCTCACACTCACTGTGGCACTTAAAACACAACTGCTGCTGCTCCCATAGCAACTCCTCCAGACTGTAATATTTCTCCCTTGGGTGCAAAACAAGCTTGTGGTAATTAGGCCTTTGTTCAGCTCGCTGTAAGGTCCAACTGAGTCCACCCGACTTAATTGCAGCTTTTTAAACATCTCATCACACATGCAAAGCATTCCCGGCTGCTCACAAATAAGGTGGGAACAATTCTTACAATGCTTCTATTCCTTTCTTTCCATTCCTTTCCCCTTCCGAGCCGAAGTATACAGTGGTGCCTCGCAAGACGAAATTAATCTGTTCCGCGAGTCTCTTCGTCTTGCGGTTTTTTTGTCTTGCGAAGCACGGCTATTAATGGCTTAGCGGCTATTAACGGCTTAGCGGCTTTAAGAAAAAGGAAACAAACTCGCAAGAACTTGCAAGACGTTTCATCTTGCAAAGCAAGCCCATAGGGAAATTCGTCTTGCGGAACGACTCAAAAAACGGAAAACTCTTTCGTCTTGCTCATTTTTCGTCTTGCGAGGCATTCGTCTTGCGAGGTACCACTGTACAAGCATCCCCTCATTTGTTTTGTATCTAGTGGAGGGATGAGACCAGTTCACAGAACTACTAATGAGGTGTCTCAGTCCTGGCTCTGAGTTTTGTGAGTGAGTGAGTGAGTGAGTGAGTGAAAGTGAGAAAGAAAGAAAGAAAGAAAGAAAGAAAGAAAGAAAGAAAGAAAGAAAGAAAGGTGTCTATAGCAATCATTGGGTGCTGTGGTTTGTGGGTGCAAGTCACCCACAATTCTTAGAATTCTTAGAATTTAATCAAGAATTTAACTCAGAGGCCATGAAAGAAGGAAGGATAACAACAGGAAGATTTAAAGAAGGAACTATTGGAAACTCAAGGCATTAAAGACATAAGATGATTAGAGCCCCACCGAACTTGAAGCATGGGAAGCCCCAATAAAAAAAATTATAATTTGGCAGAATATTTGGATTATATTATATGTATTTGTATAATTTGGAATAATTAATGTGATCTGATTGGATTGTTAAAATGGAAAACTTAATTTTTTTTTAAAAAAAGAATTTAATCAAGGTTTGATTAAATTGTGCCAAACAAGGAAAGTCAAGCTTATGTTAACAACCCCGGCTAGCCTAGCAGAGCTTGCTGGGTGGAAGCCATCACGAAAGGCACAAAGATTGCTTGATCGTCCATCAAAGAAACCATAAAGACACAGCAAAAAGACACAGCAAAAACCAGACGACGAGGGGAGGGGCCTCTCCTCCAGCTGTGCATTCGTGGACAGAGACCAAAGGGGTGTAGGATTTCAGGGTGGGTGTGTATGACATAAGCGAACAGGAAAAAGGTGTCAGTTTAGCAAGCAGATAATAGGGGGCAGGCCACAATGTGGGCTGGCTGGGAACAGCCAGTGGCATAGCGCAGGTTGCCAGTGCCCGGGGCCGCATGGATGGCTGAAGTGGGAGGGAGGGAAACGAACAGAGTACACATGCACATTCAACTGTCTAATGGCATCGGTGTCACCCAGGAGATCACAGCTGCAGTGATAAGAAGAGCCATTGCGTTTTTTGGAGAGGTCACTTCCTGGCTCGCATAGAGAAGGCGTTTTCAACGGAGCCCAGCGATGGAAGCACACAGCTGTATTGAGGCAGTACCGGGTGTTGAAATTTTGCGCCCCTAACAATTTTGCACTTTGTAAGAAACCAGAGGCTTTTCTTTTAGGAATAGTAGGAAATGAGATAAATAGAAAGGACTGTAAACTTTTCCAATACGCAGTAACTGCAGCAAGAATACTACTGGCCCAAAAATGGAAACAGGAACAACTACCGACGTTAGAAGAATGGAGAATGAAACTGATGGATTATGCAGAACTAGACAAACTAACGGGGAAGATCAGATATCTACGAGACCAAAAGTTCATCGAAGATTGGGGAAAATTTTCAGATTATTTGAAATGCATATGTGATGAGCAAACAACGCTAGTGGGATTTCAAGAGACTCTGTGAATGTTTGAGGAATATTGTGTTGAAGAAAAATAAGAGGGTGAAGGTATATAAAATGCAATATAAAAATTAGGAAATGTGTAATTTAAAAATTGAACAATGGATGATTGTTAGAGAGGCTGAAGGAAGTCCAAAAGAGAAAATATGGGATAAATTTAGATTGGATATTATAAATGTATGTTGGAAAATTAATAAAAAATATTTACAAAAAAACACAACAATTTTGCACTTTGGGCAACTGTCCCCTGTGTCCCGTCCCTCCCACACTACGTCACTGAGAACAGATGTAACAAAGAGGGACATAGAACATGGCTTTTTGCTGTCCTTTGAATCCAATGCTGCGTTTATGAAGGAAGCCGGGCCTGCTTGAAGTGTGAACGCTCTGCAATTCCTTCATCTAGGTTCAGGTTATATATGTGCGTAAATAAACCATATATCATAAAGACACCACAGTCTCCACTGTGCCTCATTGTTCCCAAAGGAACAAAGACCCTGGTAAGTTTACCTGCAGCCCCTGGAATCTTGCAACACTCGTGGAGATAGGGGTGGCATGGAGCAATGACCATTTTGAGTGTGGGTTGTGTTTCTGTCCCATGCGCTTGTTCCACCCTGTTCCACTCCCTTTTCCGGCCACTTCCAGGGTCGTTGCCTGCGTGTTAATGGTGCCCCAACAGCTTTGCATAGTTCAGAACTAGAATTAACTGCAGAATTTTTTGACAAAACATGCAAGTTTGTATAATTTATAGAGATCATAGAATTTCAGTTACCGTATTTTTCGCTCCATAAGACGCGCTTTTTTCTTCCTAAAAAGTAAGGGAAAATGTTTGTGCGTCTTATGGAGTGAATGCGTGGTCCCTGGAGCCAGGTTGCCCTGGGGCAAAAAGCAGATCATGCTTTTCTCTTCTTCTTTTTTTGAAAGAGGGAAGGGGGTGTTGAAACAAAGCCGCTGATCGTTTGCCGATCAGGGAGTGAGATAAGGGCATCTAGAGATAAAGGAGGCTGCCTGGGAGGGGGGAGGTAAAGACAGCAAACTTGCAAAGGGGGGGGGGGAGACAGGAAGACTAAAGCAATAAGGAAAGAAATTAGAAGAAAATGAGGAGCAAAAAACTGTTCCAGCTAAGGAAAAGATACTACACTAAGGCAAACAAAAGGGAAGGGTGTGTTGAAAGGAAACAGCTGATCAGTGGGATAAGAAGAGAGATAAGGGAAGCTAGTGGAGGCTGCCTGGGAGGGGGGAGGTAAAAGCCCATGGATCCTCAGGATTTTTACATTGGGTCACCCCAAATTCACCATCAGATCACATGTCTGTGGTCACAGTATGAACCACAAAAATCATACACCCACTGTTTCATTCAGAATTTTTTTTTCTTGTTTTCCTCCTCTAAAAACTAGCGTCTTATGGTCAGGTGTGTCTTATGGAGCAAAAAATACGGTAGTTTTTGCAAGAATGCTGGTTTGTTCTTTTTTTAAAAAAAAGAACACTCTGGCTTTAATTCATACCAAAGCTAGCCATCAGGTAGCCCACATGTGAAAACAAGTCAGCCCTTTCTTGTGGAAATGAATGTTTCTACAACCCGAAGTGAACAGTGGCTTTGGCTGAGGTCTTCCACCCTCCTGCTGTTGGCAGAGATCGCTTTCACTCAATGCCAACTTGGGCAGCCCTACAAAAGAACGGATATTAATAATCCCTATCCGTTCCTTCCCACGTGGCACCTTTGAAACCACTCCATTTGCTACGTTGCTAGAATCAAGTGGCACAGATGAGGCTGGCTATATATAGGCAATGGGAGTTTTATGCATTTTCAAAGAAACTGGCATTCTATCGATCCATGGACAGAAAAGCTTTCTTCCTGTTCTGCTGGAATTGTCTCCGATTTATTCCCGTGGACTGCAAGCATGTGACATCCCATCCCAGATGTGGGGCCAGGCCATAGCTGTCAACTTACAGATTTGAAAATAAGGGACTAGCAGCCTTGAAAATAAGGGACCAGCAGCCAAAATAAGGGATTTTCCAAACACAGGTATGCTCAGCTTCTGAGCCCCTCCAAGCCAAAGGCAGAAAGCCCAGCCAGCAGCCAAACAAAGCCTCAAGCGGTGGTTCCCACAGCGCAGCAACCCGGTAAAGGGGATGCAGCAAGGGAAACCACCGTCACCTCTCCGCTGGGAAGCGCTGAGCAAAGGCGAGTCCCCAGGCAACACGGCTGATTTGATCAGCACAAGGCATGCAAGTTCCACCCCCCAGTCGTTCTTAGACTCCTTATTGGGTGAGCAACACAGCCAAGCAACACAGTTGGAGCCTCCTTCCTCCCTGGCCAGCAGGGAGGGAGGGAGGGAGAGGAGCTGCTTCCTTTGAAACCCGGGAAGTTAAGGGACATCATCAATAAGGGACAGCAGCGGGACACGGCGCTGGGATAAGGGACTTTCCCACCAAATAAGGGACGGTTGACAGCTATGGGCCACTCACCTAATCTCAGCCCTGCCGCACAACAAGTTATGCTGCATCCGATAAAGTAGACGCTAGTCCATGAAACTTTATGCCAGGGGTAAAGAACCTTTTTCATCCATGGACAGGTCCACCCTCCCTCAGACCATGTGGTGGGCCGGACTATTTTTTTGGGGGGGGGAGTGAATGAATTCCTATGCCCCACAAATAACCCAGACATGCATTTAAATAAAAGCACACATTCTTGTTGTTGTTGTTTAGTCATTTAGTCGTGTCCAACTCTTTGTGACCCCATGGACCAGAGCACGCCAGGCACTCCTGTCTTCCACTGCCTCCCGCAGCCTGGTCAAACTCATGCTGGTAGCTTCGAGAACACTGTCCAACCATCTCGTCCTCTGTCGTCCCCTTCTCCTTGTGCCCTCCATCTTTCCCAACATCAGGGTCTTTTCCAGGGAGTCTTCTCTTCTCATGAGGTGGCCAAAGTATTGGAGCCTCAGCTTCAGGATCTGTCCTTCCAGTGAGCACTCAGGGCCGATATCCTTCAGAATGGATACGTTTGATCTTCTTGCAGTCCATGGGACTCTCAAGAGTCTCCTCCAGCACCATAATTCAAAAGCATCAATTCTTTGGCGATCAGCCTTCTTGATGGTCCAGCTCTCACTTCTATACATCACTACTGGGAAAACCATAGCTTTAACTATACAGGCCTTTGTTGGCAAGGTGATGTCTCTGCTTTTTAAGATGCTAGGAGGTGCTACAGTGGTACCTCGGGTTAAGTACTTAATTTGTTCCGGAGGTCCGAACTTAACCTGAAACTGTTCTTAACCTGAAGCACCACTTTAGCTAATGGGGCCTCCTGCTGCCGCCGCGCCGCTGGAGCACGATTTCTGTTCTCATCCTGAAGCAAAGCGCTTTACCTGAGGTAATATTTCCGGGTTAGCGGAGTCTGTAGCCTGAAGCGTATGTAACCTGAAGCGTATGTAACCCGAGGTACCACTGTAATTGAAACAAGAACTTCAGGGCTGTTTCTTCTTTGACTACGGCTGTGTCACAACAAGCAACATCCCAGCTGTCAAAACGTCTCCCTTTTAAGCATCCATGAAAGTACGGCCCCTGTCTAAACGTGGCAACTCCCTAAAATAAATTCCTCGGTCCACTCTGCATCATACAGCAGACCTGTATGATTCTTAACCTGAAGCACTATTTCTGGGTTAGCGGAGTCTGTAACCTGAGGTGTATGTAACCTGAAGCATATGTAACCCGAGGTACCACCGTACTCATGTAAAAACATGCTGATTCCCGGACCATCCACGGGCTCCGGATTGAGAAGGTGATTGGGCCGCATCCGGCCCCCGGGCTTTAGGTTGCCTACCCCTGCTTTATGCTGTAGCGAAACTGTTGAGGCAGCTGCTCTGACAACTGAGCCACAGATCAGGTTTAGTTCCCTTTAGATGAGAGAGCACTGGAGTTTAAGGGTGCTCTGTACCATGTTTGCTTTACAAAGAGCACAAGGAGAAGCGCACGTAAACAGGCCCTCCTCTCGCCGGCAGCAGATCCCACGGCCTTTACAATGGATTCCCAAAGCAGCCTTACGCAGGTCCCCCAGTTCCATCTAACTCCAGTCAGAAACTCTCCACTCTCATCCTAACAAATAATTGCTCTTTTCCGCACCTCCTGCAGAGAAATAGTCACCAATACTTACCCCCAGCTGGTGGAATTACCCATGCGGGATACTTCCACAGCCATAAAAGAAACAGTACTTTTGCCAAGTTCATGGCTCCAATCCGCTCACTGTAATCAGAAAGCAAAACTCACATTATATGTCCAGAAAGAAGTCTATGTACTCCCACAGCAAAGGACCAGGGAGACAGGAATTCAGGGTGGGTGAATCTGTCCATTTTGGTTTTTCTCATTTTTCCAATCTGAAGCTCAGTTCTCCACATAAGTTTGTGATTCTACTTTTTCCAAAAGTCCTTGTGAATATCTGCATTTTTGTGCAATTTTCTCTTATGTGTGTAATGTTGCCTAATATGTACATTGCAAATCCATTTTCCCTTGTGTTTTTTCTATGTTATTTTCACTCATTTTAACTTTGCCGCGGTTATGTGCATTTATTTATTTTTTGTACACGCTGCTATATTGCAAAACTCGAGGGAAGGGCAAATTTTTAAGAATGGCCTTGTTTCAGTTAGCATACAGTTTGGGAAAATGCAAACCAAATGGCCTTTAAATGTGAACTAAATAATTTAGACGCTATAGTCTTACAGAGTGGAAATCATATGTTGTACATTTTCAGAATTATTGTAAACAGATTAAATCATTAGCAGGACTGATGTAAAGGTGTTCAGTAACATAATAAATATTGAATTAAAGGAGATAAATAATAATTAGGTTTGACTTGGAAAAGCAGTAAAAGTATTATAAACATAAGCAACCGCGGAACGAGGGGGAAGGAGGTCAAAATAAGACATTTTGGAAAATGTTATGTTTGTTTATTGTAAAATGAAAATTATAAATAAAACATTAAAAATAAAAGTGAACTAAATTGATGTTCTCCCCCTGGTGTGTGTATTTACAGCTGGAACTCAATGCAGTTAACTTGCCAAAGAAAAGCAACCTGTGGCCTTTTAAAATGTGGTTCTTTTTTGGGGGGGTGTTATTGTATTTTGTATTTTGATTATATTGTGGTTTTATATTTTGATTAAATAAACTCACTGGAACTTAGTTCCAGCAACTCTCAGGTAGGCTCCACCGCCATTACAGTAGTGCCCCGCAAGACGAATGCCTCGCAAGACGGAAAACTCGCTAGACGAAAGAGTTTTCCGTCTTGGAGGTGCTTCGCAAAACAAATCTCCTATGGGCTTGCTTCGCAAGACGACAATGTCTTGCGAGTTCCTGCTGGGTTTTTTTTTCCTTCCCCCCTTTTTCTAAGCCGCTAAGCCACTTATCAGCTGATCCGATCAGCAGATAAGCCGCTAAAAGCCGCTAATAGCGCTAATAGCGCTAAGCCGCTTATCAGCTGATCCGATCAGCAGATAAGCCGCTAAAAGCCTCTAAAAGCTGGCAATAGCGCTAATCCGCTAATCCTTCAATGGGCTTGCTTCGCAAGACGAAAAAAACCGCTAGACGAAGAGAATCACAGAACGGATTCTTTTCGTCTTGCGAGGCACCACTGTATAAGAAAACAAGACAGGCATTCATGATAAGTTCCGGCACCTCTTTTTTCTAGAAAAATAGCACTGGTTCTCTCCGATCCACCACCATTGAGAGGTTTCTCACAGGGCACACTGGTGTGGTGTTGTGATTGAGAGCAGGAGCTATCCCTGCAGTTCAGATGTCACCTATCCCAATAACTCACCACATGGACTTAGGCAAGAGCCACATTCCAGCAGCAACAACAAGAAACAAGCAGATCAGGAATCAGGAATAAAACTACTTGCTTCGCTTTAGGAACAGGAGCAGTCAGAGAAAATGGAAAGTGTGCCACCGCTCTTAACACTTATCTATCTCACTCAGGAAGTATAAAGCAAATCTCAGAGAGCAAATCTCACCTACGTACATTTGTTTCTCCGTGCTTTTCGATACAGTGGTACCTCGGGTTAAGAACTTAATTCGTTCCGGAGCTCCATACTTAACCTGAAACTGTTCTTAACCTGAAGCACCACTTTAGCTAATGGGGTCTCCCACTGCCGCGACACTGCGCGATTTCTGTTCTCATCCTGAAGCAAAGTTCTTAACCCGAGGTACTATTTCTGGGTTAGCAGAGTCTGTAACCCGAGGTGCCACTGTACTCTTAAGCAGGGGTCGGCAAACTAAGGGTCGCAGGCTGGATCAGGCCCAATTGCCTTCAGGATCCGGTCCGCGGACTGTCCGTGGATCAGTGTCGGGATTTTGTTCGTTCGGGCTGCGCCATTCCCCCCCTGCGCCATTCCATTCCCCCCCTCCCTCTCACACACCGCGACGCCGAGGCCTCTCCCTCCCTCCTCCCAGCTTCTCCCCGCCCTGCCTAGAGGAGGAAGGGGGCTGGGTTGTGCTGGCTGAGCGCCATTTTAAGCAGCCCTTCTCCAGCCCACCACAAGGTCTGAGGGACAGTGGACCGGCCTGCTGCTAAAAAAAATTGCCAACTCCTGCTCTTAACAAATAGCGTCAACCAAAGCCAGTCTGTTTATTTTTTGCTTTGCTTTCCTCTACAAAGTCACAAAATTCAACCACTGAAAGAAGAAGAAACATTCCGGAGGTGGAACATTTTATGAATACATTATTGACTCAGAGAGGAAGTTTTAAGTCATCCTTGCTGCTAAGTCCCTTTGGTACACAAGTTTCTTCCACGGAAAATAACCAGAAGTGACCAGGGGGCGGCGGTGGGGGTGGCGGAAAATGTGCTAGAATTCTTCTTGCTCTAGAGGCATACAAAATATTTCAACAGGGGAAGAGCACGAGCACAGATTAACCACAGCAGTTATCTGAATGCAGAATGACTTTCAGGAAGTCGCACAAGAATTGCTGCAATGTGTCTTTTTGAAAACACTCCATAAGTATGGCTTCTAATAAAACTAGCAGCAACCTATGCCTGGGTAGTCCTTCCTGTGTGGCTTTCGCCTCCCACCCTGTGCCACAACACTAAGCCCAGCTGATAAAAGTAAAAAAAAAACACTAATCCTTTCCCCTTATGCATAGCTGTTAACCGTCCCTTATTTGGTGGGAAAGTCCCTTATCCCAGCGCTGTGTCCCGCTGCTGTCCCTTATTGATGATGTCCCTTAAATTTCCTGGGTTTCAAAGGAAGCAGTTCCTCTCCCTCCTTCCCTGCCGGCCAGGGAGGAGGGAGGCTCCAACTGGGTTGCTTGGCTGCGTTGCTCACCCAATAAGGAGTCTAAGAACGACTGGGGGGTGGAGCTTGCATGCCTTGTGCCAATCAAATCGGCCGCGTTGCCTGGGGACTTGCCTTTGCTCAGCGCTTCCCAGCGGAGAGGTGACAGTGGTTTCCCTTGCTGCACCCCTTTGCTGGGTTGCTGCGCTGTGGGAACCACCGCTTGAGGCTTCATTTGGCTGCTGGCTGGGCTTTCTGCCTTTGGCTCGGAGGGGCTCAAAAGCTGAGCATATCTGTGTTTGGAAAATCCCTTATTTTGGCTGCTGATCCCTTATTTTCAAGGCTGCTGGTCCCTTACTTTCAAATGTGTAAGTTGACAGCTATGCCCTTATGGGGTACCCAAGAGCCCATATAGAGTCCTTTTGTAGGTTCTCTATCAGTAGGAGAAAATAACAGAGACCAACCAGAGAATATTGAGAAGCAAAGCAGCTAGTAAGACTGATCTTTATTAACTGTTGCAACAGGGTGCGCCCCTCTCATGCAGGAGGAGGAGGACCCCGAACCAAGGTGTGCCCGCCCTTATATAGACATTTTAAATTGCCCGCCATGGAGTCCAAGACCACCCCCAGAAACATACATACATAAATCACAGAAGGGGTGTAGCCCAAGACCACCCCCCAGATGCATCATACCTACATCACAGAAAAGGCGGTCTACAACAGAAATCTGAGTGTGTTGTTTATCTCCTGTCTGGCAAGTTACCTGATTGCATTGGGTTTCGGCCACTCTTTTGTTATTATAACTACTTAATCCCTGAATCTAGGTCACAGGCTCACACCCTGTTCATATCTTGAATTTGCCCTTAGGACAGGATTTGTGAGGAAAGAGACAATGGGGAGGTTTCCCACTTTGACCTTGCAGAGAAATATTTGAGGTTGATTTGTTCAGGACCTAATCTGTAGGGTTTCAGACATGTGGTTTATATATACAGTTATGAACATTTAATTTTTTATATATATGACCTTACAATTCTTATAGCACCAGGCTACATGAGCACGGCAATGTGCCAGACCCAAACCAGCTATCCCACAACCAGGGGCATCGGTTGCTCAGCGGAGGAACAAGAATTACTGATAGGAATGAGAGGCTGGGAGTTGAGCTGCGTGCTAAGTTACACCTTTTAGAAGCTGCTCTTCATATTGCCACTCTTATCAGGTGCAGAAAGCAGCTGCTGCTAGAGAGGAGAGGCGATTCAACAGCAAATAGCAGCTTCTCTTCCATTCCCCTTAACACAATGTACTTCACATAACATGCTCTATTGACCCTGAGCCAGGGCACCTGACTGCAGAAGTACAGGGAGTGTTGTTAGAGGATGGGACAGTGGGCCTGAGATCCAGGTCCTTGTCACCAGGCCTTCGTGCCAGATTCCAGTCTCCTTTCCCCTTTCCCTCCCCTTTCAAAAGGTGTTTTTGTTGTTACATTGCTTACACGAATGATAGGAAACCCAGTCTCTTTCATATGTGGTGGACTTGTAAAAGGGTAGAGACATCACCTTGCCAACAAAGGCCCGTATAGTTAAAGCTATGGTTTTCCCAGTAGTGATGTATGGAAGTGAAAGCTGGGCCATAAAGAAGGCTGATCGCCGAAGAATTGATGCTTTTGAATTATGGTGCTGGAGGAGACTCTTGAGAGTCCCATGGACTGCAAGAAGATCAAACCTATCCATTCTGAAGGAAATCAGCCCTGAGTGCTCACTGGAAGGACAGATCCTGAAGCTGAGACTCCAGTACTTTGGCCACCTCATGAGAAGAGAAGACTCCCTGGAAAAGACCCTGATGTTGGGAAAGATGGAGGGCACAAGGAGAAGGGGACGACAGAGGACGAGATGGTTGGACAGTGTTCTCGAAGCTATGAACATGAGTTTGACCAAACTGCGGGAGGCAGTGGAAGACAGGAGTGCCTGGCGTGCTCTGGTCCAGGGGGTCACGACGAGTCAGACACGACTAAACCACTAAACAACAACAACAACAAAAGAGTATTGGGAAATTATCCTTAATGAATTGAATAAAATGTTTAAAAGTACAGTGGACGCTCAGGTCGCAAACGTGATCTGTGTAGGATGCACGTTCGCAAGCCGCAGCAGCGCATCTGCGCAAGTGCAGGTTGCGATTTGGTGCTTCTGCGCATGCGCAAAGCACAATTTAGAACCTTTGCGCATGCGCGGCTGCCGAAACCCGGAAGTAACCCGTTCCAGTACTTCCGGGTTTCAGCGGTCCATAACCCAAAAAAACGCAACCTCAAGCGTCTGTAACCTGAGGTATGACTGTACTTTCGCCCAAAACCAGAGTCCTTTCTGTAGGGGATAATTCAGACTGAAATTCCCAGGTGTCAAAAAAGGTTATTTATGTATGCCACTACTGCGGCCGGTGTTTTGTTAGCCCAAAAATGGAAAATGAGCGAGGTCCCAACCAAAGAAGAGCGGCAACTTAAGCTGACAGAATATGCACAACTCACAGACTTAACACAGAGTAAGAGAACAAGAAGAACATACGTTTAAAGAAGATTGGAAAACATTTATTGAATATATGTGAAATAACTGTGTACAGCTAAAAATGCTGGCAGCATTAAGATAAATCCAACGGTGTAAATATGCACCCGTACTTTAAGATCCACAGATAGATGTGGCGAAGGGAGGAAACTTGGCCAAAAAACTGTAAACGCTAGCCATTAAGATAAATTCAACAGTGTAACCAAGTTATGCTAGATGCAATAATGGAATACTGAATGGTATAGTTTTTGTAAAATAAGCAGGAATTCATGTAAAATGAACCATGGAAAGAGAAGAAGGGAAGTCATTGATATCTTAAGGGTGTAAAATGAGCATTTTAATTTGTAAAACAGAAAATTAAAGAAACACACACACATTTATATCCTGCCCATCTGGCTGGGTTTCCCCAGCCACTCTGGGCGGCTCCCAATTGATACACACACACATATACCGTATTTGGTATCTACTGTATATATATACCCAGTCTCTTGTGACACACCACTCAACTGCCCTGAATTAAACAGGATTCACAGCCCCAGTTTTTGTTTGATGTCCGTAATGTTTTGTGCTGTTTTTAAGTCGCATTTTAATTAATGTTTTATATTTGCTATTAGCTGCCCTGAGCCCGGTTTTTAAACCAGGAAGGGCGGGGTATAAATATATATATATTTACTATTATTATTATTTATTATTATTATGTCCTGCTTTTGCCTCTTTACCTCTTTCTCCTTCTCTGGGACGGCCTGCCATAGGGTCCACCGCCATTGGGGCCAACCTCTGCTGCTGCCATATACCTGGGAGCAGGCACAGTCCATCCAGAAGCGCACTGCCGGACGAAGGAGCGCCACTTCTGGTGGCTGTGGCGAGGCCAAGGAGGCTGAACACACATGCACCCACCCACCCACCTATTTCCACCTTGTCCAGTCGCGGACAACTCTGGGGTCGCGCGCTCATCTCGCTCTATAGGCCAAGGGAGCTGGCGTTTGTCCGCAGACAGCTTCCGGGTCATGTGGCCAGCATGACTAAGCCGCTTCTGGCGAACCAGAGCAGAGCACGGAAACGCCGTTTACCTTCCCGCCGGAGCGGTACCTATTTATCTACTTGCACTTTGACGTGCTTTCAAACTGCTAGGTTGGCAGGAGCAGGGACTGAGTAATGGGAGCTCATCCCGTTGCGGGGATTCGAACCGCCAACCTTCTGATCGGCAAGCCCTAGGCTCTGTGGTTTAGACCACCTGCGTCCCAATTAGGTAGGTAGGTAGATGCAAACTTGCACCATGGGCCTTTGTTCTGAGTCCTTTAAATACCTAGCAGCACCCTGCAGAAGAGGCTAGCAATGAACCAAGTGGCTCTTCAATAGCACCCTTGGGTTCTGCCGCAACCATATTCAGAGGCATAGGATTAGTGCCAGGGACTGGCTGGACACGGAAGAGTGGTGGCTGCTTACTGAGGAGTGGACATCGGGAGGAGGAGGGTTGGAGACTGACTTGGAAGAAGGGATCCGTCACCTGGGGGAGCTTGTCACAGCCAGGAGACGAGAGGCAGAGGCAGGAGAAGAACATGTGCAAGAGGAGGGAGAGATGGGTCAGGCTGGTGTGGAATCAAGGGCTTCCCTGCCTCTTCCTCCGGCCAAAACCTCCCCTGCTCCACTGTCTCCCAGGACCAGGAGGAGCAGAAGCAGGGGTACATGTGGGCATAGTCTTCGCCTGCTTCCACACAACTCAGGTGGGGGAGATATAAAAGTTGAGGTCAGGGGCCTCTCGGTTGCAGAAACAGCCTCGTTAGATGCCCACACAAGAGTAGCTGAAAGATGTGGAAATGATGGGCATGCCTTTTGCTAACTTGTAAGCGTGCCTTTGACAATCAA
The DNA here is from genome assembly GCF_965112155.1 of Podarcis liolepis. Classification (NCBI taxonomy): domain Eukaryota; kingdom Metazoa; phylum Chordata; class Lepidosauria; order Squamata; family Lacertidae; genus Podarcis; species Podarcis liolepis. Next base: position 89,603,766 of record NC_139559.1, on the reverse strand, counting down.
GAGTGAATTCCTGGCATACAAAAGTTGAACAGGTCAAATCTGTAATGATACACTGGGCAAAGGATCTGGGACATAATATTCAGATGGCAGACCGGGAAAGGTTATGAAAACAGATTTGAAATTTGCACGCTGAAAGCAAATTGTATGAAAATGATGTACCGGTGGTATTTGACTCCTAGTAAATTAGCAAAAATGTATAGAACAAGTACCAAGACCTGCTGGAAATGTAAAGAAAACGAAGGTACCTTTTATCACATGTGGTAGTCATGTAAGGTAATAAAAGCTTTCTGGGAGATGATATATAATGAAATGAAGAAAGTTATTTAGGAGACCACTGCAAGCAGATGGAAACATTAGCAGGATTTTAATCTCACCTGTAATGTAACAAATAAAATATGGATTGGTATAAAATACAGATTATGGAATAATATGCAGTTGTAAACGTTGACAATAGGAGGGGGTGGGGGAAAGTCTCAAGATTCAGAGTAATCTCTATATATGGATACACATTGGGATTGTTATAATTTTATGCTTGTAAAATCAAATGAAAATGATTTCAAAAGAAATGGAAAGACTTAATTCCTCACTCTGGGCATTCCCTGCCCAACCACGTCTTGACAGTCAGGGGGCACTCTCCAGTTCTTGCCTGTATTTTAGAACTCAGATCCACCTGGCTTTCGAAGCCCGGTTCTTTCTTTTTGTTAAAGTATTACATAGGACAGGCGGTGGTGGTGGGGAGGGGGGAACCACCCTGCAATTTGATCACATCAGTTTATCTGTAATGGGGCTGCACCAGCATTAGCAAATACGTATTTCAAACATGACTGCCGCTCTTCCAGATATCCTTGCGTCTCAAGGGTAATGGAAATCTAATGGCGAAGCAGAAATGCGCAGATATGAAACCTGTATTTATGTTGCCCGATGGGTTTAATACTTAGCCAAGCAATCAAAGAGAAGTCACCGTTGTGGTTCAGGGAGCAAACGCTGCAATAAAACTCAGCGGAGGCAGAACTCGTATGCTAATGAGGCAAAGCGTTGCAATTCACCACAAGTCAGCTCCAGCAGCGCCATATCATGGTGCCCCTTACTGGCTGGAATACAGTAATTTCCATACAATTAGTTTAATCAGCCAGTTGTTCATGTGAAGTGCAACAAATAGGTCCTGCAACTTGAAAACAGTGCTTAGCATTAAAGGGAACGGAGCATCGCCGGTGGCAGTTATTGGCAGAACATTATTCTGAACATGCACCGTCTCAGACGAGAGATTGCGCCGTGATGTGTTTTGAATTTTTTCCTCTGTCCCCTGCCACTCTGAAACCAGATGTGGAGGCTGAGCAGGTGGTTGAAGCCGAAATGCAAAATCGCATCCTAAGCACTTATTATCAAATTATCATTTCCATATCTCAGTGTTGGGCAGTCTTCCCCTTGCTCTCCTTTCCCAGGGGAAACATTGTCTTTGCCTCTGAATCGGTGCAAACAGCAATCTGTGGGAAACCTGAATTGCCATTTGCTCTGAATGAGCGCTAAAGAGCAGTTTTCCCTGGGGGAAAGCAGTGGTACAAGAGGAAATATGGATAAGCCCAAATGCTGGAAGAGGTGAGTTAGGCTGAAGAACCCTGCCAACTTACCAGTAGCACTTTAATGCGGCAATACTTCAATATTTCTAACCGAAAGAAGCCACTTTTTAAGGTCATGAAGTGCTGGGCTGACACTAAAGGTAAAGGTAAAGGGACCCCTGACCATTAGGTCCAGTCGTGACCGACTCTGGGGTTGCGGCGCTCATCTCGCTTTATTGGCCGAGGGAGCCGGCGTACAACTTCCAGGTCATGTGGCCAGCATGACTAAGCCGCTTCTGGCGAACCAGAGCAGCGCACGGAAATGCCGTTTCCCTTCCCGCTGGAGCGGTACCTATTTATCTGCTTGGATTTTGACGTGCTTTTGAACTGCTAGGTTGGCAGGAGCAGGGACCGAGCAATGGGAGCTCACCCCGTCGCGGGGATTCGAACCGCCGACCTTCTGATGAGCAAGTCCTAGGCTCTGTAGTTTAACCCACAGAGCCACCCGCATCCCATGGGCTGACACTACTGCAGTGTCATTCCTTTGGACCAGAGTGTCCCAAATTCCTATATAACCTTGCTCACTGAGGGGTGAGTGTTTCCTACATTGGTCTCTCAGGCTAGTCTTCATCGCAAATGGTTAGAAGTACCTGAAGGCAAAGCTTTCTGCAATCCAATCTGATACTGACTTGAGAAGCACGGAATTCAGCATTCAGGTGAAAGCAGCATCTGCAACAGAAGATTGCATTATGTAATAATACAATTGTATTATATAATACAAAAATATTATATAAATAACGAGGAGGACAGAAGTCATGTGGTGACATAATTATTTGTGGGCATTATTACATTTGGTGGACTGAGAAGAGCGGACAAAGGTAGTGATTATGGCTAGGACATTATGCCCTCTAGGACTAAGGTATCATAAAAAACTCAAGGAGACATGCTCTTGGGTAAGGGTGGTTATGTAATTTCAGCAAAGAAGGCAAATAAGATTACCCCCTTTGTTAAGTACAGCAAACATGCACTCGAGAACAAAGCAGTGGGTGGCACTCTTTAGGAGTAATAATAACAATAATTTTATTATTTGTACCCCACCCATCTGACTGGGTTGCCTCAGCCACTCTGGGTGAGGTGAGTAGAATCATAGAATCATAGAATCATAGAGTTGGAAGAGACCACAAGGGCCATCGAGTCCAACCCCCTGCTAAGCAACCCAGGTCTCTCTGAGCATAAATACTGTCGGTGTCCAATCTTATCCTAGGCATGTTTACTCCTAAGAGTAAACCCCACCCAGACTTGGGGGTCCAATCAATGGTTGGGATAATAGACATAGAAACCACATGGTCCTCAGGAATCCAGCCCAGTGAATACTACATATTTGTATATGAATCCATGGTCCATATGCTCAGTGCATACTTCACATCTGTACCGGCTCAACAACTGGCTTGTTGGGAATTTGCCCATGCCATAGCTGTCAACTTACAGATTTGAAAATAAGGGACCAGCAGCCTCGAAAATAAGGGATCAGCAACCAAAATAAGGGATTTTCCGAACACAGCTATGTTCAACTTCTGAGCCCCTCCGAGCCAAAGGCAGAAAGCCCAGCCAGCAGCCAAACGAAGCCTCAAGCGGTGGTTCCCACAGCGCAGCAGCCCGGCAAAGGGAATGCAGCAAGGAAAACCACCGTCACCTCTCTGCTGGGAAGCGCTGAGCAAAGGCGAGTCCCCAGGCAACGCAGCCTATTTGATCGGCACAAGGTATGCAAGCTCCACCCCCCCAGTCGTTCTTAGACTCCTTATTGGGTGAGCAACGCAGCCAAGCAACACAGTTGGAGCCTCCCTTCTCCCTGGCCTGCAGGGAGGGAGGGAGAGGAGCTGCTTCCTTTGAAACCCAGGAAATTTAAGGGAGATCATCAATAAGGGACAGCAGCAGGACACAGCGCTGGGGCTTTCCCGCCAAATAAGGGACGGTTGACAGCTATGGCCCATGCCCACAACGTTAACATAACATGCCCAAGTAAGCATGCATTTTACTGCAGCGTTCTTCTTCCTGGGAGTCTGCCACCTGTGGCATTGCCTTTCTTTTCGCAAGAGCTTTCCTAGTATTTTTCCAAATTAAATGGCTGGAAAGTGACGTCATATGCAGTTCGTTTTTTAACAGTGGAGTGGATATCTGTCACATTTTGTTTTGTGTTTTAGTGTCTTTCTGCACACCCACTGTCTCACTCAGGCGCATGGAAACAGACCATAACCCTCCACGTGGAGCATGGGATATTTACCGAAACACAAAGAGCAAAAAGGTGTATCAGATGTGTTACGGAAAAATCTAGGTGTGATCACCCAGTAGAGCCCGCGGGTCCCTGCGGAATAAAGGGAGGAGTCCAGCCACCAACCGGAGCAAATAGCTGTAGAGCAAAGTTTACTGCGCAACAGGTTCAAAGGGGAATTTTGAACCCCGAGGATGGGGTGACAATGACTTTTTAAACTTTCCCACCATATCCCAGAACACAGTTCGTACAGCATCATTGCTACATCATTGCTACATCACTGACATGTCACAAAAGGGGAGGGGTAGACAGGGGTTACGCTAGTTTAACCTTGGCAAATGTGTCCAGACAAGTCCTTGGTACGAGATTAGCATAAGCAGACATGTCAGGGCAAGACCCAGGTATAGGATTAGCATAGGCAAACACCTCTGAAGTCCCACCACCCAAAGTACTGTACCACAGAACTTCCTTTGCATGTCTGGACCCCTTGGCAAGTCTGGTGATGAGCTCTGGCTTCCCTTGGAGAACAGTAAGCCCAGCAATTGTCACCTCTGGGCATTTCCTGGAGTGTATACATGTCTTCAAGCTTGGGGAGGTGGCAGCGGAAAGAGTCCTTTTTCCAAGGGCAAAATGGTGTTGGAATGGAGGAACCTGGCAAAGGTGTTGATTTTATATGATTCATAAAGCTAGGTATATTCCCTGAGCTGTCAAGTCGAAAGGATACATTCAGGCATAATATTTCTAACTGTTAACAACTTTAAAGATGTGCCCCCCCGCCCCCCGGTAATTTCCATAACAGATGGGAGCCATGGAAAATAGGTTTACAGCTCCCCTTCCTTTGCACACTAATATGGGCCTCATCTGCACTATACATTTAAAGCAGTGTCATAACACTTTAAACAGTCGTGGCTTCACCCAAATAATCTTGAGGAATTTTATTTTGCTAAGGAAGCAAACTCCAGGGATTGTAGCTCTCTGAAGGGAAAGGGGGTCTCTAAACAACCTGCAACACCCTTAACAAACCACAGTTCCAAAATTCTTTGGAGAATTAGATTTAAAGTGCTGTGACTGTTTGGTATTGCCTTAAACGTACAGTGGTGCCCCGCAAGACGAATGCCTCGCAAGACGAAAAACCCGCTAGACGAAAGGGTTTTCCATTTTTCAATGCACTTCACAAGACGAATTTCCCTATGGGCTTGCTTCGCAAAACGAAAAAGTATTGCGAGTCTTGCGATTTTTTTCGCTTTTTTGCCCCTTTTTCTAAGCCGCTAAGCCGCTAATAGCCTTTTAGCCGCTAAGCCGCTAAGCCTTTAATAGCCGCTAAACCGCTAATAGCGCTAATCTGCTAATCCGCTAATAGGGTTGCTTCACAAGACGAAAAAACCGCTAGACGAAGAGACTCGCGGAACGGATTAATTTCGTCTTGCGAGGCACCACTGTATAGTGCAGATTGAATCAGGGCTACAGTTTGCTGAAGGCTAGAATATGTCTCTCTGTCACCCTATTACACTATCAGGCTGATAAATATTTTACTTTCATATAATCAGTGACATCAATGGTACTTTATAGCATAAGCAAAAAAGACAAGCCCATGACTCAAGAATGCATAACAAAGATAGGAAAACAGGAGTTTTGCGTTGTTATGCTCCCTGACACACTCTGCAGAGACATGAAAAACGGACTACATGGCATAATATATATTTGCATATAGGTATCATGTTGAATATATGATAGCGTTTTTCTTATACAGTTGTACCTTGGTTTTCGAAGAGCCTAGTTCTCGAACGTTTTGGCTCCCGAACGATCGAAACCCGGAAGTGAGAGTTCCGGTTCTCAAACATTATTTTGGAAGCCAAACGTGCGACAGGGCTTCCGATTGGCTACAGGAGCTTCTTGCAGCCAATCAGAAGCCACGCTTTGGTCTTTGAATGTTTTGGAGTCAAACAGACTTCCGGAACGGATTCCGTTGGACTTCCAAGGTACGACTGTATTTGGTTTAGTACAACACAGGTGACGATGAAGGCCAGCAAAATATGCACTTCATCCAAGCAGAGGCCTGCAATCTCTCACATATCCCCAGAGACATTATGCACCAAAGATGTTCCAAGCCTTTTTTTTGCTAACCTTCTGCCTCTATCTCCAAAATAGCCAGTTTCTTCACTTACATACACACACATCTTCATCAGAATCTGATGACTGCCGAAATTCCAAGCATTCCAAAGGAAGCTCTGTATCAAAGCCATTTTCAAACAAATGAGCTCTCAACATTCCCCTAGCCATCCTGGACAATTGAAAACCCGTTCTCCCTAACAAAATAAGGTTGCCCAATCACTCTATCACTGAGCAGGGCTGCAGTGAGGTCAATGGGGCATTCAGACTATTGCTATTTTCCTCTGGGATTGAATCACCACCCGCAAATCCAGGTTGCACAATGAAAACTGAATCGGCTCTCTTGCACAACTAACCACTTCCCCCCAGAAACAGACTTTTTGCAATGAAGAAAGTGGTGATGCAATGCACTGCAAAGTGTGAGGGACTGATTGTTTAGTAAACAGCCAGCGCCATCCCCATAAACGGCGCAAACACCTCAGGATGAAGGCTTAAAAAGCAGGTTGGCTAGAAGTAACATTTGATGAGAAGCCATTATTTATTATGGTTATTATTTCAATTCCTTATCCACCCTTCACCATAAGGTCCGGTGGAGGGTTACAGCAGTTTAAAAATAGAAGATTAAAAACAGCTTAAAGGAAATTAGTCAGAAGAATATGGCAGGGTCATGTATACAGGGCTTTTTTCAGCCGGAACCAGTGCTTTCCCAACTTAAAAAAATGTTTAGGGGTACTCCCATTTTCCTACTCATATTGAAATACTGCCCCTCAATGAGGCCAAGCTTAGATTGACAAAATGTTTAGGGGTATGCGTACCACTGCATCCCCCCAGGAAAAAAAAAGCACTGGCCAGAACTCACCGGAACTTAATTCTGGCAACTCTCAGATGGGTGCAATTGCCATTCTAAGAAAACAAGGGTCGTGTTCATGGTGAGTTCCAGTGCCTCTTTGTCTAGAAAAATAGCAGTGTGCAGATAGATAAAGGGGGAATGAGCAGAACAGTGGTTGGGGTCTCTGTGGGAGTCTGGAGACATCGGCACAGTCTTTGGAGCCCCATTCTGCCCCCCCCCATTGACCACCTGAGGCCAGTGCAGTGGTACCTCAGGTTAAGTACTTAATTCATTCCGGAGGTCCGTTCTTAACCTGAAACTGTTCTTAACCTGAAGCACCACTTTAGCTAATGGGGCCTCCTCCTGCTGCCCGCCGCCAGAGCCCGATTTCTGTTCTTATCCTGAAGCAAAGTTCTTAACCTGAAGCACTGTTTCTGGGTTAGCGGAGTGTGTAACCTGAAGCGTATGTAACTCGAGGTACCACTGTATTCAAAGCTTCCATTGTTCTAGGCACATTTTGCAACATTAGCACGAGCTGTTTCTGAGCTCTGGGCGCAGTACTGCGCCGAAAATTTCAGATTAAAACTGCCACTGCTAAAAGGAAAAGAAGCCCTTTTTCTGCCTCCCCACTTCCAGCTACTCTCTGAAGACTGGAAAAAAGAACCTCTTACGAATATTAGGGGGGTGGGCAGGTTAAGGATTAGACCATATGAAAAATGAACATAATGTTTTAGCTGAAGTGCATTCATTTTCAGCTTTCTATTCAGGGGCGCGGGTGGCGCTGTGGGTAAAACCTCAGCGCCTAGGACTTGCCGATCGCATGGTCGGCGGTTCAAATCCCCGCGGTGGGGTGAGCTCCCGTCGTTCGGTCCCAGCTCCTGCCCACCTAGCAGTTCGAAAGCACCCTTAAGTGCAAGTAGATAAATAGGTACCGCTTTCTAGCGGGAAGGTAAACGGCGTTTCCGTGTGCTGCGCTGGTGCAGGCTCGTCAGAGCAGCTTCGTCACACTGGCCACGTGACCCGGAAGTGTCCTCGGACAGCGTTGGCCCCCGGCCTCTTAAGCGAGATGGGCGCGCAACCCCAGAGTCGGACACGACTGGCCCGTATGGGCAGGGGTACCTTTACCTATTCTGGTTATAAAAAAAGAAAGCGCCTAGACATTCCATTGTTGCACCCATAACCAAGGTTTCAGGTGCCATCCCTTACCACTGGTCCTGTTAGCTAGGGATGATGGGAATTGTAGTCCCAAACATCTGGAGGGCTGGAGTTTGCCTATGCCTGCAGTCTGGCCTTTTTGCCTCACGCAGGGCCAGCCCTGGTTGTCTCCCGCTGAACAACAGAAGCTCTCTGCTTAGTTTGCCAACTGTGAAATAAGCATTTTAAGTTTCAGAACAGACCCTTTTAGCAGCAGAAGATATCCGCGGACCTACCATAACTTTACTCCTAATCCCCTGCTTCCTCACTGTTCACTACAGCACCGACGAAGCTTCATGAATGAATGGGTGAAGTGCAATATCATCACTTGTTTCTTTTCCTCCTATTCCTTCATTATTTCATTTTCCAACGGCTTTCAAAAAAAAAAAATTGCTGCAGACCTACGGTCTCAACCTTATGAGTCATCGGCATTACTCATCCTGTCAGCTAGACACCAGCTGTTCTCTCAGGGATAATTCGCTAGACGAGATGTGTCCTCAGAATGGCCATTCACGGTCCCTTCTCAAAGTGGGAGGGCAGAGAAGCGAGTAACAGGTTCCAGACATCCTTGCTAAAACATCGGCCGCTATTTTGTGTATTTTGTGGTACGTAGGCTGAGACCCTATCTGCCTGCAGACTGTCTCGCCAGAGTGGTGCATGCTCTGGTTATCTCCCGCTTGGACTACTGCAATGCACTCTACGTGGGGCTAGCTTTGAAGGTGACTCGGAAACTACAACTAATCCAGAATGCGGCAGCTAGACTGGTGACTGGGGGCGGCCGCCGAGACCATATAACACCGGTCTTGAAAGACCTACATTGGCTCCCAGTACGTTTCCGAGCACAATTCAAAGTGTTGGTGCTGACCTTTAAAGCCCTAACCGGCCTCGGTCCAGTATACCTGAAGGAGCGTCTCCACCCCCATCGTTCTGCCCGGACGCTGAGGTCCAGTGCCGAGGGCCTTCTGGCAGTTCCCTCATTGCGAGAAGCAAAGCTACAGGGAACCAGGCAGAGGGCCTTCTCGGTAGTGGCGCCCTCCCTGTGGAACGCCCTTCCAGCAGATGTCAAAGCGATAAACAACTACCTGACATTCAGAAGACATCTTAAGGCAGCCCTGTTCAGGGAAGTTTTTAACGTGTGATATTTTACTGTATTTTTGGTTTTTATGGAAGCCGCCCAGAGTGGCTGGGGAGGCCCAGCCAGATGGGCGGGGTATAAATAAATTATTATTATTATTATTATTATTATTATTATTATTATTATTATTATTGTGCTGGGAGCAACACAGAACACCAAAAGGCACTCAGAAACGCCGGGAGTGACTAAAGAGCCTGGCAAAAAAAAGCGAGGCACGAGGCTGCCGCAGAAAAGATCAATCTGGCATCTTCTGTTCCCTGATACTCTAATGCCAAAAAAACACACAGGCTGATATCACCACATCACAACTTTCTACAAACCTACTTTGCATCAGTTGATGGCGCTTGTGGGAGTGAGGAAACTCAAACCCTGTGCTGAAATCACATTACAGATTTTCCACATCCAGATAAGGGCATGGAGCTGCTGTATTCGGTGGTAGATATTGTGACAGGAATTTTGAGGTCTTAGATATATGTTAAATGTTCGTAAGTGTACCAACCAAGCACGTACATAGATCAGCACGGGAAAACCAACCTGAAACCGTTTTTGATTCCCAAACTGACCAAGTGTTTTCTCTGCAAGGTCAAAGGAAAATGGAAAAGCCTCTCCATTGTCTTTTCCTTCACAAATCCTGTCTTAAGGGCACATTTAAGATATGAATAGGGTGTGAGCCTGTGACCTGGCCCAGGAACTAAGTATTTATCATTACAAAAGACTGGCCAGGCTCCCCAGGCAATCCAAACAAGTGACCATTAAACAGATAACCTGGCAGACAGGAAAAACAACATTCAAATTTCTGTTGTAGACCACCTTTTCTGTGATGTAGGTATGTGGGGGTGGTCTTAGGTTACACCCCTTCTGCGATGTAGATATGATGTATGGAGGGGTGGTCTTGAGCTCCAGGGCAGGGAAATAAAAATGTCTATACAGTGGTACCTCTGGTTACATACGCTTCAGGTTACAGACTCCGCTAACCCAGAAACAGTACCTCGGGTTAAGAACTTTGCTTCAGGATGAGAACAGAAATCGTGCGGCGGTGGCGCGAGGCCCCATTAGCTAAAGTGGTGCTTCAGGTTAAGAACAGTTTCAGGTTAAGTACGGACCTCCGGAACGAATTAAGTACTTAACCCAAGGTACCACTGTAGTTGGGGAGAGGGTGCGCTGTGGGCAGGGTCCCAAGGGGTCTGGAGGGCCACTTTAGCCCCCTACATGTACAGTGGTACCTCGGGTTACATTCGCTTCAGGTTACATACGCTTCAGGTTACAGACTCTGCTAACCCAGAAATAGTGCTTCGGGTTAAGAACTTTGCTTCAGGATGAGAACAGAAATCGTGCGGCGGTGGCGCGAGGCCCCATTAACTAAAGTGGTGCTTCAGGTTAAGAACAGTTTCAGGTTAAGAATGACCTCCAGAACGAATTAAGTGCATAACCAGAGGTACCACTGTACTGTATAAGGGCTTGCACACCATTGTTCTGGGTTCCTCCTCCCTCCTGCGTGTGGGGAATGAGGACCCTGTTGCAACAGATCAATAAAGATCAGGCTTACTAGCTGCTTTGCGTCTCAATATTCTCTGGTTTGCCTCTGTTATTTTCTCCTACCGATAGGGAACCTACGTAAGGACTCTATATGGGCCCTTGGATACCCCATAGGGGGAAAAAGGGCAGATTTTTGTTTACAACAACGGTATCCGCCGTGCATACGAGGGCCAAAGATTATTCGAAAATGGGATAGCATGGAGAACAGGAAGCTTAGAGCAAAAAAACAAAACAAAACAAAACAAAACAAAACAGCAGGGGTATAGAGTGGGGGGGGGGCATTGGGCCAGGTGCATTTTTGAGAGGCGGCATGACCAGGCGCCCCTCACCCCCACCCCCCACCCCCACAAAATCTCCCTCAATAGAGCTTGGCTTTGACACACAAATAAATATATATATTTTCCCCCCTGGTTGCATGCACAAACCCACCATTCTACTGTAATGGTATTTACTTACTACATCTAGTTAGAATTCCTTCAAATGAGAGGAAAGAGATTTATTTTTGCCACTTTCCTACTTTAGACAGCACCGTATTTTTCGCTCTACAAGACGCACCAGACCATAAGACACACCTAGTTTTTGGAGGAGGAAAACAAGAAAAAAAAACACATTTCCCCTTACTTTTTAGGAGGGAAAAAGTCTGTCTTATAGAGCAAAAAATACGGTATTTCCTCTTAGTGATATATCCCACTTCTCCCCCTCCCCCTCCCCCCACCAGATGGCTTAGTCTAACTAAGGAAGGCTTAAACAGATTTGACTCAAATCCCTACAATTGTCATTGGCTAAGCATTAGCAGCCTGGCATTGCTCAAATTCTCCGCGATTCATGTCTCCTCTGTAGTTTTCTTTCTGCTCTGGGTGTCCTTTGCTTCCTGCAGGTGTAATCTGATAGAGAACTGCACCATGATCCTCCACGTACCTGGAGGGTGGGGCAAATCTGCAAATGAAAGGCAACCTCTTCTCTCCAGGGTTACGTTGCTGGACTCTGCTGACCTTTCGGCCCTGCTCTCTTCCTGTTCCCATATTTGCATTAATGCATTTTATTTCCCCCCACAGAGTTTGCATATGTCAGCTTATGCTGTCTCTGAACAGCCAGGAGAGGGCCTTTACCAATCACAGCTCTGACTTCGCTCATTGGCTTAAAAACACATAACAGGTGGGATGATTTAAAGAGAAATTGCTTAACTGCACATTAAAAATTGTAACTTGCTTTCTAGAAAGGCTAAAGACTTGTTTTATTTTTTATTTTTTTCTTTAGTGCTCAGAGTCTCTGGCCCCCAGGCTCATGGGCTCCAATGACGGCCTCCATTCTAGTGTTGTAAACAAAATCTGCCCTTTTCCCCTTATGGGGTATCCAAGAGCCCATATAGAGTCCTTACATAGGTTCCCTATTGTTAGGAGAAAATAACAGAGGCCAACCAGAGAATATTGAGAAGCAAAGCGGCTAGTACAGTGGTGCCTCGCAAGACGAAATTAATCCGTTCCGCGAGTCTCTTCGTCTAGCGGTTTTTTCGTCTTGCGAAGCAACCCTATTAGCGGCTTAGCAGATTAGCGCTATTAGCGGTTTAGCGGCTATTAAAGGCTTAGCGGCTATTAAAGGCTTAGCGGATTAGCGGCTAAAAGGCTATTAGCGGCTTAGCGGCTTAGAAAAAGGGGGGGGGAGCGGGGAAAAATCGGAACACTCGCAAGACGTTTCCGTCTTGCAAAGCAAGCCCATAGGGAAAATTGTCTTGCGAAGCAGCTCAAAAACGGAAAACCCTTTCGTCTAGCGGGTTTTCCATCTTGCGAGGCATTCGTCTTGCGGGGCACCACTGTAAGCCTGATCTTTATTGATCTGTTGCAACAGGCTGCTCCCCTCACACACAGGAAAGGAGGAGGACCCTGAACAAAGGTGTGCCCGCCCTTATATAGACATTTTAAATTCCCTGCCCTGGACAACCCCTCCATACATCATACATACATCACAGAAGGGGTGTAACCCAAGACCACCTCCACAACATCAGACCTACATCACAGAAAAGGTGGCCTAAAACAGAAATTTGAATGTTGTTGCTTTTCCAGTCTGCCAGGTTATCTGATAATGCCTTATCTGATTGCCTTTCCTGGTAGTCTGCCCATTCCTTTGAAATGGTGATTACCCAATTCCTGCCCTCCCTCCTTGCAGACAAAACATTTGGTCGGTTTAGGAGTCAAAATGGTTTCAGGTCGGTCTTCCTGTGCTGATCTATGTATGTGCTTGGTTGGTACATTTATGAACATTTATTATACAGTGGTGCCTCGCAAGACGAAATTAATTCGTTCCGCAAGTTTTTTCTTCTTGCGAGTTTTTCGTCTTGCGATGCACGGTTTCCCATAGGAATGCATTGAAAATCAATTAATGCGTTCCTAGGGAAACCGCTTGCCAGGCTGGCGGTGCGGAGAAGGGCTTTTCTCCGCACCGCAAGCCTTCAGGACAGGTACGGGAACAGAGGGGAAGGCGCGCAGCGCTTTCCCTCTGTTCCCGGGGCTTGCGTGGGAGGAGGGTTTTTCCTCCCCACCGCCAACATTCAGAACAGCATTCTGAATGTTGGCGGTGGGAAGGAAAACCCTCCTCCCACCCCAAGTCTTCAGGAAAGCCATCCGATGCCCGGCGGCGGGAGGAGACGTCCCCCCCCCCGCCGGGCATCGGAGCTTCGTTCCGATGCCCGGCAGCGGGAGGAGACGTTCCCCCCCCACGGGCATCGGAGCTTCGTTCCGATGCCCGGCAGCGGGAGGAGACGTTCCCCCCCCGCCGGGCATCGGAGCTTCGTTCCGATGCCCGGCGGCGGGAGGAGACGTTCCCCCCCCCGCCGTGCATCGGAGCTTCGGTCCGATGCCTGGCGGCGGGAGGAGACGTTCCCCCCCGCCAGGCATCGGAGCTTCGTTCCGATGCCCGGCGGCGGGAGGAGACGTTCCCCCCCCGCCGGGCATCGGAGCTTCGCTTCCCACTGCCCCCGGACCTCTTTTGAAGCAAGGGGCTGCGGGGAGATAGCGATCTCCCTGCAGCCCCTTGCTGCAAAAGACGTCCGGGGGAAGCGGGGAAGAAGCGCTTCGCTTCCCGCTGCCCCCGGACCTCTTTTGAAGCAAGGGGCTGCGGGGAGAAGCGATCTCCCCGCAGCCCTTTGCTTCGAAAGAGAAGACCCGCTGTCCCCGGGGCAAGCTTCGTTTTGCGAAGCAAGCCCATAGGGAAATTCGTCTTGCGAGGCAACTCAAAAACGAAAAAACCTTTCGTTTTGCGAGTTTTTCGTCTCGCGAGGCGTTCTTCTATATACAGGGGTACCACTGTATATATAAGACCTTAAATTTTATTATTACACTAGCAACTTCGAAACCACACAATCGACCCACGGCAGTTTTCATTGTTGAAAATTGACCGCCTAGGCAATGCCAATCTGACTCACCGTGTAAACAACAGCAAATACAGTGGTACCTCGGGTTAAGTACTTAATTCGTTCCTGAGGTCCGTACTTAACCTGAAACTGTTCTTAACCTGAAGCACCACTTTAGCTAATGGGGCCTCCTGCTGCTGCCGCGCCGCCAGAGCACGATTTCTGTTCTCATCCTGAAGCAAAGTTCTTAACCTGAAGCACTATTTCTGGGTTAGCAGAGTCTGTAACCTGAAGTGTATGTAACCTGAAGCGAATGTAACCCGAGGTACCACTGTACATGTTTTTGTTGCAGCTGGGGCAGATGAAGGCATCTATCCAACTTAAAAAATACAACATAAAAACAAGATTCCAAGGAATCAGACTTCCCTCCTCCCCTTTGTGGGTCTTTTGTTAATCATTTCCTCCTGCGCCTTTTATAATAATCCAAATCTTTCATCTCTCCATTGTATCCAAAATTCGCATTGAACCACAAGTGATACTCCAATCCTGCTAACGGTTTTAACTGTTTACAATGGTCTTTAAGATAAGTTATAAATTTTCCCCATTCCTTATTACAATTTTGGTCTTCCTGATTTCTGATTCTTCCGGTTTTAGCCATTTTAGCCATTTCGGCATAATCCATCAACTTGATCTGCCATTCTTCTCTGGCTGGGCCTTTTATCTTCTTTCCATACTGCTTTTTTAAGGTGACCTCACAAAGTGGTTTATGGGAAGTCATTAAAACATGCTGAAGATGGTGGCGTAGCGTGGGGGGGTGCAGGGGGGGCCGGCTGCACCGGGTGCAACATCTGGGGGTTAGGGTTAGGGGGCGCAAATCCACAGGTTAGGGGGCGCAAATTACTTGCCTTGCCCCGGGTGCTGACAACCCACGCTACGCCACTGACCACGCCACAACCACAACCCAGTGGCGTAGCGTGGGGGGTGCAGGGGGGGCCGGCTGCACCGGGCGCAACATCTGGGGGTTAGGGTTAGGGGGCGCAAATCCACAGGTTACGGGGCGCAAATCCATGGGTTAGGGGGCGCAAATTACTTGCCTTGCCCCGGGTGCTGACAACCCACGCTACGCCACTGCCACAACCTCTCCCATCTCCTCGGAGCAATGAGCTTCCGTGAGGGATCAAAACAGTGACCTGCCAACGAGGGGTGGGGCTGACTGTAAAAAAAATAAATCTGGATTTAGTCGCCGAACACTTTGCTGCTCTCATCAGCTTAATTTTAATAATCTGCGAGGTGAAACTAGGTCATACGAGCCTAGCTAGGAATGATATCATGGCACTAATGCAGGGATCGGAATTTGCGAGGATTGCTGCTTTCGGAGGGCTTAACTGGGCTGAAAGGGAGCAGAGCCACTAACTGTACAGGGGTTGTTCCTGGCATAGCTTCTTCTTTTTCCATCTGAAACTTGGTTCCAGGTCCTCTCAAATGGGCGCTATCGCAGTTGTAAGAAAACAAGGGAGGCGTTCCTGGTGAGCTCCAGCACCTCTTGTTCTAGAAAAATAGCACCCGTTACAGGGTTGACTGCAAGGGACATGGGTGGCGCTGTGGGTTAAACCACAGAGCCTAGGACTTGCTGATCAGAAGGTCGGCGGTTCGAATCCCCGCGACGGGGTGAGCTCCCGTTGCTCGGTCCCTGCTCCTGCCAACGTAGCAGTTCGAAAGCACGTCAAAGTGTAAGTAGATAAATAGGTACCGCACTGGCGGGAAGATAAACGGCATTTCCGTGCGCTGCTCTGGTTCACCAGAAGCGACTTAGTCATGCTGGCCGCATGACCCAGAAGCTGTACGCCGGCTCCCTCGGCCAGTAAAGCGAGATGAGCACTGCAACCCCAGAGTCGGCCACGACTGGAACTAATGGTCAGGGGTCCCTTAACCTTTAATACAAAAGTAATCTGCATGCCCCCCCCCAGACATCTTTTTTTAATTGCATGTTCATTACTGCTTGCGCCTGCAAAGGTTTTGGGGCTGTCACACTGCTGTGACCAACCAGTGCATGTCCTGTAACTTCTTCCTGTAACTCCATAAATTTTTATAACACAAACACTTTTATCTGTGTCCTGTGTCAGTGTGGTGTAGTGGTTAAGAGCGGTGGACTCATAATCTGGTGAACTGGGTTCGATTCCCTGCTCCTCCACATGCAGCTGCTGGGTGACCTTGGGCTAGTCAAACTTCTCTGAAGCCTCTCAGCCCCACTCACCTCACAGAGTGTTTGTTGTGGGGGAGGAAGGGAAAGGACAATGTTAGCCGCTTTGAGACTCCTTCGGGTAGTGATAAGGCGGGATATCAAATCCAAACTCTTCTTCCTCTTCTTCCACTGCAGCCAGTCTGAATAGCACTGGGGAAGGATTGCAGAATAAATCCACCACTGTTGCGCTATTACTGCGTTAAGAAAATATTGCAGAATATGCCCGCAATAAAACACCTGTCCGCAGGCAGGGCCTCCACGGCAGCACCTTACAAACTTAGAATAACAATGCAGAGTTAAAAACAACAGTTATCAGGTCACAAAGCAACAAGCTCAAGAATCGCATCAGTGACACCAGCAGCATGTAACCCATCAAAATCCACAAAACATCTGGAAAAAGAGGAAGGTCTAAATAAGGCACTGAAACAAGGATGAAGTTCCTCAATTAAGCCCATAAATGCCTCAGGCATTACTCAGGCCTGTTTTTGCTTTTGTTTGTTTTTTTCAGATGTGTGGTTCTACACGAAATAAATGTGTGAGTATAAGCCAGATTTGAGCAGTTCTAATGGGAACACTGTACAGCTCTGAAGCAAGAATATAAAGGGGAAACAAATGTATTTATCCAACAAACATGTTGCAATACACGTCCTTTGTTTTTTGTTCTTGTACTGCTATCATCCTCATATAGCTTTGCTTTCCTCTTGGGCTCGGAGCTGTTGCTGGCCTCGTCCCCAAAAGTGTCAAATTCCAACTCTAAAAATCCCCTTTTGGAATTAAATGACAGCATAAGCTTGTTTTATTTATAAAAATGTGTAGACTGCTTAGTAAACATACACATGAACACACCCTCAAAGCAGCTTGCATAAAGTGCTATAAAATACCTAAGACTATACTGACAAAATCAACAGACTTTAGAAACAAATTGACTTAATAAAATTACCGGTAACAAAATATACCGTATTTTTCGCCCTATAGGACGCACTTTTTCCCCTCCAAAAATGAAGGGGAAATGTGTGTGCGTCCTATGGGGCGAATGCAGGCTTTCCCGGGCTTCTTGTAGCTCCGCGCCACCCTCCCGATCCCGGCGCGAAGCTGCGCGGAGCTCCGGAGAGTGGTGCGGAGCGTGCCTGTGCTCCAGGGCTTCTTGCAGCTCCGCGCCACCCTCCCGATCCCGGCGCGAAGCTGCGCAGGGCTCTGGAGGGTGGCGCGGAGCTGCCTGCGCTCCAGGGCTTCCTGCAGCTCCGTGCCACCCCCCGGATCCCGGCGCGAGGTCCTGCGGGGTCGCAAGGCTTGCAGGCAGCAGCCTGCAGCCCATAAGCTCGGGGGATAGCAGGGAGGCGCAGCGCCACCACCCCGCTATTCCCTGACCTGATCTGAAGGCTGGGGGGGGAGCAAGCTTGCTTCTCCCCCCCCCCGCCAGCCCCACAAGCTCGGGGGACAGCGGGGCAAGCCGCTGCCCCACGGAGGCTAGAGATGCTGTCCCTGAAGGCAGAAGAGGGAGATGGAGCGCTCTGTCTCTCTCTTCTAGCTTGGGGATGGCTGCGCAAACCTGGGGGGGAAATAAATTTTTTTTCCTTGATTTCCCCCCCAAAAAACTTGGTGCGTCCTATGGGCCGGTGCGTCCTATAGGGCGAAAAATACGGTAGATAACATGACTGTTCCTCACCCTTTGGCTTGTCAGTTATCTAATGAAATTGCTTCTTGATCCAGTAAAGTACAACTAGCCCAGGATTGCACAAGTACAAAATGTAATCCACGCAAACTGTTGTTGGGACCCATCTGTCTCGGGAGACGATGGAAGAGTGTGCCTTTGGGGGTAAAGTCAAAACTCAGACTGTTGGAAGGTTGCAGTGGGTGGTGTGGCTGTAGAGACTGACACAGGAAATACATGTTTTGTTGCAGCCGGGGCAGATGAAGGCATCTATCCATCTTTGCACTCCTCCTAGTGGTCATTCCTTCTCTGGTCGCTGCTATAGATGCACAACCTGATTTTCTCCAGGCACTACCATCATCTGCAAGGGATTCCCACATGGTGGGGTTGATGTTGCCAGCCTTCATGTGACGTTTGCCGTTTCAGACATCTTTCTAAGAGAGTTGGCCTGCCGACAGGCCTGGTGCCTGAAGGTAGCTATGCAAAACCTCAATAACACTTGTGACTTAAAAATCATGGGGAACATGGGTTAGTGAGAAATATGGGATGGAGAGTCCCTACCAGAGTAGAATGGCAAACCAAGCTGATGGACTCTGCTGAGTTGGCAAAACTGACTGGAAAACTCAGAAACCAAGAGGATAAAAACAATAAAAGAATGGGAAAATTTATGTTACTTGGGAGACCACTGTAAGTAGATGGAAACAAAAGCAGGATTTTGATTTCACTTGTAGTGTAAAAATTACCATGCATAATATGGTTTGATATAAAAATTGGAGTATGGATGAATATGCAGTAGTAGATGTTTAAAATGAGACCCCATGGAGGGGATGGGGGGAAGTCCCAAGATTTGGAGAATCTCTTTATATATATTTTTTTCTATACTTTGTTTCTTTGTACTTTGTATTTGTAAAACTAATAACAATGATTTCAAAAAAGCAGTTCAAAAGCATGTCAGTGTAAGTAGATAAATAGATACCACTGCGGCGGGAAGGTAAATGGCTTTTCCATGTGCTCTGGTGTCCGTCACGATGTTCCGTTGCACCAGAATCAGTTTAGTCCTGCTGGCCACATGACCCGGAAAGCTGTCTATGGACAAACGCCGGCTCCCTCGGCCTGAAAGCGAGATGAGCGCCGCAACCCCAGAGTCACCTTTGACTGGACTTAACGGTCCAGGGGTCCTTTACCTTTTTACCTTTACTGTACATGGAGGAACAAGGCAGCCTAGTCAGGGCTCCAAATCCATTTCCATGAGGAAGATTGAAGGCTGAAGTTCTGAAGTTCACAGGTTCTGTTCATGAGTTCCTGTGAGACTTCCTGGGACTTGTCAGAAGCAGTGTTATATCAAAACAAGCAATATTCTGAACAGTGAGGTACGAGCTTAGATTCTCTAGAATAGAGAATGTGTATTTGTACGGGAAATGCCAGGAATAGCAGCAGACTGCTAGTAGAGAGAGAGAGAAGTCTTTCACACATTACTCACGTGGACAGCTTTGCAATAAAGGGTTAAATCTCTTCTTCCCAAAACACCAGACCCATCCTGGGGCTCAGGGTGTGTATGTGGAATTAGATGTTCTTATGGCTTCCTGACTGGGACAAGAATTGGTTCAGTGCCAGAGTGCCTAAAATTGCTCAGGACTTGAGTTCTTCATCCTATCCTATCTAGTACAGTGGTACCTCCGGTTACAGACGCTTCAGGTCACAGACTCCGCTAACCCAGAAATAGTACCTCGGGTTAAGAACTTTGCTTCAGGATGAGAACAAAAATTGTGCGGCAGCAGCGGGAGGCCCCATTAGCTAAAGTGGTACCTCAGGTTAAGAACAGTTTCAGGTTAAGAACGGACCACTAGAATGAATTAAGTTCTTAACCTGAGGTACCGCTGTATACCTGAAGGAGCATCTCCACCCCCATCGTTCTGCCCGGACACTGAGGTCCAGCTCCAAGGGCCTTCTGGCAGTTCCTTCACTGTGAGAAGTGAGGTTACAGGGAACCAGACAGAGGGCCTTCTCAGTAGTGGCCCCTGCCCTGTGGAATTCCCTCCCATCAGATGTCAAGAAAATAAACAACTACCTGACTTTTAGAAGACATCTGAAGGCAGCCCTGCTTAGGGAAGTTTTTAAGGTTTGATGTTTTATCGTTTTTATTATTAATAATATTGATATTCTGCTGGGAGCCACTCAGAGTGGCTCGGGAAACTGGTATAAATAATAATTATATTATTAATATCCTTGCTTTTTCATTTGATAGAAGTTAAAGTTTAAGTGCCATGTTAGGTACTGACTTAATTCCAAAGGAGTAGAAGGAAGTCCAAGGCTCGGCAGAGCCTAAAATAAATATATTTATGACTTATGGAATGAATATATTTTGTGTAATTTAAGTATTGGATTTTGTATAAGTTTATATGTATATATGTATAATATTAATAAAAATTTATCAGCAAAAAAATAATAATTTTGTTTTTCAGATTACAGTCAGAATGCAGATAATAATCCTTCTTCTCCTTCTGTTAATGTACTTCCAGTGCACATCCCATAGCACTGGCATAATTTGTGTGGTAATATGCCGTGTCCGTACTAAGAAAACCACCTAGGTGTGGTGTCACATTATTGCTGCTGCGATTGCTAGGTAACATGACGACATATGGTTGCCCCGTATGTCCTTTTGATTTACAGTACTTGTCCGGTTATGTAACACACACAGTATTCCAGTTCTGACCGGTATTTATTTGAATAAGCTGATGAATCATTCAGCCGTGGTATAGGAAGTGAATATAGGCACAACTTCTTTGATCTGCAAGCAAGTTCTTCTCCTTTCAGAAGGCTGTGGGTTTCTCTATTGCTGTCTTCCCTATATTTCCCTCATGTTGTTGTTGTTTAGTCGTTTAGTCGTGTCCGACTCTTTGTGACCCCATGGACCAGAGTACGCCAGGCACTCCTGTCTTC
Organism: Podarcis liolepis; assembly: GCF_965112155.1. Lineage (NCBI taxonomy): Eukaryota > Metazoa > Chordata > Lepidosauria > Squamata > Lacertidae > Podarcis > Podarcis liolepis. Next base: position 89,582,959 of record NC_139559.1, on the reverse strand, counting down.
CACTGCCTCCCGCAGTTTGGTCAAACTCATGCTGGTAGCTTCGAGAACACTATCCAACCATCTCGTCCTCTGTCGTCCCCTTCTCCTTATGCCCTCAATCTTACCCAACATCAGGGTCTTTTCCAGGGAGTCTTCTCTTCTCATGAGGTGGCCAAAGTATTGGAGCCTCAGCTTCAGGATCTGTCCTTCCAGTGAGCACTCAGGGCTGATTTCCTTCAGAATGGAGAAGTTTGATCTTCTTGCAGTCCATGGGACTCTCAAGAGTCTCCTCCAGCACCATAATTCAAAAGCATCAATTCTTTGGCGATCAGCCTTCTTTATGGTCCAGCTCTCACTTCCATACATCACTAGTGGGAAAACCATAGCTTTAACTATACGGACCTTTGTCCCTATTTTCCTCATATCCAGTACTATGTTGAAAAATGGAATCTTGTATCATGACGACAGTGAGTCGGGGGCTACGAACACACCATACATGTAAATCTCATGGCTTCCCACCCTCACAAAGCTACAGTTCCCAGGATTGGGGGGGGGTAATATGATTTAATGACATGTTGTTTAGCCTGAACCTGTGTGGTTGTGAAAGACGCCCTCTGAAAGTTGAGAGGAAAAGGGATTCTACTCTGGGAGCTTGGGATGAGACGCAGACCCCCCCCCCCGATATGTCCCCCTATGAGTTGCTGGGAACTTCCAAGGGAAAGAGCAATATTTCCCCCCTCAGGAAAACATCAGGACCTCAGCAGCAATTACTCCAATCCCAATTAGACTTATTACAGAACTGGTTAGCTGCTTAGCAACAGCACACCTCGTGCCACAGCAAGGAGCAAAGACTGCTATGCTTAACAGATCTGGAAACAAAGGGTCAATATAGGCTGTAGGTGGGCATACAAAGAAATTAGCACAGCAGTTTCATAGCTTTAGATGGGCATTTTTCTAGTGCCATATAATGTTGCATCTCTGCATAATTTTTATGATGTATGGGACGTGGGTGGCGCTGTGGTCTAAACCACCGAGCCTCTTGGGCTTGCCGATCGGAAGGTCGGTGGTTCAAATCCCTGCGATGGGGTGAGCTCCGGGTGCACTGTCCCAGCTCCTGCCAACCTAGCAGTTCGAAAGCATGCCAGTGCAAGTAGATAAAAAGGTATCACTGTGACAGGAAGGTAAACGGTGCTTCTGTGCACTCTGGTTTCTGTCACGGTGTTCTGTTGCACCACAAGTGGTTTAGTCATGCTGGCTACATGACCCGGAAAGCTGTCTGTGGACAAACACCATCTCCCTCGGCCTGAAAACTTGATGAGCGCCGCAACCCCATAGTCACCTTTGACTGGATTTAACAGTCCAGGGGTCCTTTACCTTTTTTTACCTTTATGACTTATAGCTACAGGGTATTTAATTTTCCCTTGAGAAAGATGGCCTGGATTTTTGGCTTGGGATTTTCTGCTAAGGGTGAAGAATGAACATAAAGGAGAATGGGGGAAAACAAAGCAAAGTTTCTTTAAAAAAATAAGAAGAAATAAAAATATACTTCCAAATAATCGTATGTAATGCGCATCTGAAGGGAATTTTTATTCTAGAAAGAGGATTTCTAACTACAGTGGTACCTCAGGTTAAGTACTTAATTCGTTCCGCAGGTCCGTACTTAACCTCAAACTGTTCTTAACCTGAAGCACCACTTTAGCTAATGGGGCCTCCTGCTGCCGCCGCACCACCGGAGCACAATTTCTGTTCTCATCCTGAAGCAAAGTTCTTAACCCGAGGTACTATTTCTGGGTTAGTGGAGTCTGTAACCTGAAGCGTATGTAACCTGAAGCGTATGTAACCCGAGGTACCACTGTATGTGGAAGGAAATCTGATGAAGCAAATCTATAAATACCGGCCTATGAAATGAGGTGGTAGGGTAGGCGGCACTGGCTGTGTGAACCTTTCCAAAAGAAGGAGCCAAAGTGAGGCATCTAAGTCAGGGTTGAAAGATGGAAGTATAATCAGGAAGCCAAGCCAAGGTCAGTTCCAAGAAAGCGAGCTGAGCGGGCAGGGCAGGGCAGAGGAGGACACAGAATTGGCAAGGCCAAAGAACAAGAGGAGTGGCCCATCCCAGCAAGACAAGAACAGACAAGACAAATTTAAGGCAAGGTATTTCTGAACCGTGTGCAGAAGGTAATTCCATTGGCTTTGAGCAAAAAAGGCTTCTGATAACATAATCGAACCACAATTCCTCTTGCTGTGATGTTGCAGTACTTTCCTTTTCTTGCTGCATACTTCTCTGTTTTTAAACATTTGCTGTAAACTAATGTCTACCTGCGCGGGTGGCGCAGGGACGCGGGTGGCGCTGTGGGTTAAACCACAGAGCCTAGGACTTGCTGATCAGAAGGTCAGTGGTTTGAATCCCTGCGACGGGGTGAGCTCCCGTTGCTCAGTCCCTGCTCCTGCCAACCTGGCAGTTCGAAAGCACGTCTAAGTGCAAGTAGATAAATAGGTACCGCTCCGGCGGGAAGGTAAACGGCGTTTCCGTGCACTGCTCTGGTTCGCCAGAAGCGGCTTAGTCATGCTGGTCACATGACCCGGAAGCTGTACGCCGGCTCCCTCAGCCAATAAAGCGAGATGAGCACTGCAAACCTAGAGTCGGCCACGACTGGACCTAATGGTCAGGGGTCCCTTTACCTTTTTAATGTCTACTTACATGCTGAATGGTTATCCATCCCTTACTACAACCGGTGTTTTCTTCTAGCCAAACACTGAGAGATAGAATCATAGAGTTGAAAGGGACCCTGAGGATCATCTAAGTTCAGCCCTCTGCAATGCAGGGATAGGCAGATGTCCCAGATGGGGACTGAACCTGCAACCTTGGTGTCATCAGCACCATGCTCTAACCAACTGAGCTATCCAGAGCATCTATGCTTGAACTGAACCAGTTCAGCAAGATGTGAGGGAGAGGCACGTTTAGGAATGTAACCAGTCTTGGAGTTAGCTAGAAGAATATATGCCAGAGACACTGGATGGACCAAACACTATCCTGAGGCACTTGCCTTTGGTGTATGTTCTGATGCCATTATTGATATCCTGGCCATCACTTTCCCCCTCTGCTGAAATGGACTGATTCAAACATGTTTCAAAAGTGTTTGGCTTGTACAACAGCTGCAAGAATTCTCATTGCAAAGTATTGGAAGACACAAGATCTACCCACTTTGGAAGAATGGCAGATGAAGGTGATAGACTATATGGAATTGGCAGAAATGACTGGTAGAATCCGGGACCAGGAAGAAGAGTCGGTGGAAGAAGATTGGAAGAAATTTAAAGATTACTTACAGAAATATTGTAAAATTAATGAATGTTAGAAGGATGTTGGATAGAAATTAAGTGGTTTCTAGCTGTAATGCTTTAAGAGAATATGAAAAAAGGCTTATAAATGGGTAAAAGCTTAACGGTAAGGATTTGCAGAACTAATAAATCTAAGTGGAATACAAAAAAGGGAGGTATGAGGAGGTCCGGGGAAATAAGCTTAAGGAAAATAAGAAACAGAAAATTAATGTGTTTTTAACTGTTTTTATTTTGTATTTTTCTTTTTCTATTTTTATTGTAATATGTTTAAAAAATCTCAATAAATATCTTATACAAAAACAAAAGTGTTTGGCTTGAAGAAAAAGCCAGTTTTGTGTTAAGATGTTTATCATGCATTGGTTACCCGTATGTAAACCGACTTTAGTTTACAGGAAACTAGAGAGAGAGAGAGAGAGAGAGAGATGGTTATACATATGGGAAGGGCAAATACAACGGCACTAGTTTAAATGCTTTCAAGCAGGATCCAGTTCACAAGCAAACTGGTTGCTTGTTTCATTTTGTTCAGGCTGAACATGGAGAATTGGATGTTTGGAGATTCCTCTGTAGAATAGTTTCCACTTCTGTGGAAAAAAAGATTCATCTGTATGTAAAAAAATAACATTTCATGGGGATTGAGTTCCTCTAAGCCTTTTCCCAGATATGCTATTTTTATTTTTCCAGCAATGAATTTTTTAAATTTCATTTTCATGAGACAGTATTCAAACCTGTAGCTCCCCACCAACACCTTAAGTAGAACAATACTCTCCAAGAAGGGGAGGGGATGTGACTTGCTATGTAGCTATCGTATATTGAGTATCAGTTGGAAAACAAAGTGTGCAGAATGCTGTACTTGGGAAACACAGTTGGCTGGAATCCTAAGCCTGCTATTAAAGGTAAGGGGACCCCTGACAGTTAGGTCCAGTCATGGCCGACTCTGGGGTTGCGGCGCTCATCTTGCTTTATTGGCCGAGGGAGCCGGCGTACAGCTTCCGGGTCATGTGGCCAGCATGACTAAGCCACTTCTGGCGAACCAGAGCAGCGCACGGAAATGCCGTTTACCTTCCCGCCAGAGCGGTACCTATTTATCTACTTGCACTTTGACCTGCTTTCGATAAGCAACGGGAGCTCACCCTGTCGCAGGGATTCGAACTGCCGACCTTCTGATCGGCAAGTCCTAGGCTCTGTGGTTTAGACCTCAGCGCCACCCGCGTCCCTTTAGCCTGCTATTAGGAGGGTGGAATACAGCCACATTTTGCTGCAGGCCAGACTAGTATCATTTATTATTAAACTCTCAAACTATGAAATTAGTCTGGGCTTGAGCTTTCCCTTCTGAAAGCAACACAAAATTAATTCCATATATATCGGTGGTTAATTTTCAAGCTGTCTGTGGTAAATGATTGTTTCGAGACAGTTCAAAACCTGTCTCAGCCTGAACTCCGGCCATCCATAAAAGTGCAAGATGTACCCACCTTTGAAAACATGTTTGTAGGATAAAGAATGAAGCGGGGCATTCATTCGTACGCTGCACTTTTATTTTGTTTTGAGGCTGCACTGTGTGGGTTGCGCATACAAGATTGTGGGTGTTTTCAAACCTACTAAGCGGCTGACTTTCCGCCTGATCTCTGTTTCTTTTTATCCGGCAGAAGGCTTTGACAGCATGTTACGGGAATATATTTAACAGTATTGCTGGATAAATATTTTGTGAGCCTTGTTTGGGTGAGTAAATGGGAGGATGCGGGTGACGAACAGTTATGAGCCTTGAAGTATGGCGGGTGCCCCCTCCAGAATACACTGTGCCTTTGGGTTTCTTTCATGCATCTCTTTAAAGGGATAATTCGGCATCAGGGGCAGCCAGCTGGCATCCGACACACCAACTAGCTAATCAAATTGCAATCAAAGATGTTGATCTGTAGTTTAACTTGTAAGCGAAATCAAGTTATTTCCAAAGGTTGAGCATGGCTGAATCAGAGACAGAAATGGAATGTCAACATCTGTTTTTTTTGGAATTTGGGAGGCATGCACTGCTATTAACAAACGAGAGCTGAACACCAATGCCATATGTATTTCCTGCCACTATTAAAGGTAAAGGTAAAGGGACCCCTGACCGTTAGATCCAGTCGCTTTATTGGCCGATGGAGCCGGCGTACAGCTTCCGGGTCATGTGGCCAGCATGATTGAGCCGCTTCTGGCGAGCCAGAGCAGCGCGCAGAAACGTCATTTACCTTTCCACTGGAGCGGTACCTATTTATCTACTTGCACTTTGACATGCTTTCGAACTGCTAGGTTGGCAGGATCAGGGACCGAGCAACGGGAGCTCACCCCGTCGCGGGGATTCGAACCGCCGACCTTCTGATCGGCAAATCCTAGGCTCTGTGGTTTAACCTACAGCGCCACCCGCGTCCCTTCCTGCCGATATTAGCATGGCTATTTATTCCTCAAACTCTGTTGTTCTTTTGATTTTATGTCTGTTTTAGTTTTATTAGAGTAGAAAACTTGGTAAAATGATGTGCAAGGAATTTCCCGCTGAACGTCTGGCTGTGTACACACTCCTGTTTACTCTGTATGCGCCGTGATCCCACCACCAGTTTGCGAAGAAGTGTTCCCACAGCATGGGCCACAATCCATGCATATCCTATTTTTTTTATTATTTTAATGTGCCTCCCCCACCAGCTTCAACCTGAATTGAAAGGCCTTAAGGCATGTACGCATTAGCAGCTGAAAATGCAGAGAGACCCTTTTGCCCCACTGCAAGTGAAGTTTTATGTTGCTGTACACACCATTACCCTGATTTACTTTCCTGCGCATTACCTGATCTGTTTGCCTGTCCCTGCAGCCTCCCCAAGTCCTATTCAATTAAGCTGTCATCTGTGCATATGAAACAGATGTGTGAAATATACACACCTCAGCTCAACCGCTACTTACATTTTCAAATAAAATGGAATAAAATGGAAGCTGGTTTGAGGGGAAATGCATGCAAAAGCAGTATTACGAAACTAAACGATGCATGTGGATTGTGGCTAACATCATGCGTACTCATCTTCAAACACCATTATACTATAACCAGAGTAAACCTGAATGTGCACACAGTTTTGGCTGTATGCACAGTAAGTGGCATAAAAATGGCTGCTTTTATGCATTTCTTCTTATTGCATTGGTTCCTTTGTCATAGGTGTTTAAGATATGAGATGTGTGTGGTGCTGTGGTCTAAACCACTGGGCCTCTTGGGCTTACTGATCAGAAGGTCGGCAGTTCGAATCCCGGCAACGGAGTGAGCTCCCGTTGCTCTGTCCCAGCTCCTGCCAACCTAGCAGTTTGAAAGCACACCAGTGCAAGTAGATAAATAGGTACCGCTGCGGCGGGAAGGTAAACAGTGCTTCCGCCAGAAGCAGTTTAGTTCTGCTGGGCACATGACCCAGAAAGCTGTCTGTGGACAAACGCCGGCTCCCTTGGCCTGAAAGCGAGATGAGCACCACAACCCCATAGTCGACTTTGACTGGACTTAACCGTCCAGGGGTCCTTTACCTTTTGATGGTTTTTAAAATAAGGTTGCATTCCTGTAAAAATTCTGGATAAAAGTACATAGAGTTGGACTGTCTTGTCTCTTTACTTGGGAGTCAACTTCTAATGACTTTCAGACTATCCTAGTTTGTTTTGATGGAATATTTAATTATCCTACTTACATAATGTTCTCCCTTCAGTCATTTCAACACTTGCCAGTCACAGTCATTATGTGTACCACAGGATTGTGGCTTAAGAATTTCTGCTGCGAGGGCCTTTTCTCCCTTGGTCTCTAAAGTTTTCCGCTCTGTCTAGATTTACAGACATCGCTACATAATTGAAGTTGTCTGGCTTCGGACGCTGTCGTATGAGTGGGATAATAGCCACCCCAGACTATAGCAAAACAATATAGTCTGAAATAGATGAGTATCCATGTTGTGCAGTCTGGGTAAGAAGACAAGGGAGTAAAGGAGAAAAGGAAATAAAGCTTAATTAGTGAGATGAGACCGCATTGTTTTGGAAGGTGGTCAAGTTCAAATGTCACGGGAGGTGGGAGAAAGATGAAAGCACATATATCTTCATGCAGCAAAACTATTTTATTTTATTTTTTAAGTATGTTAAAAGGCTGCAAGCATGGTGTGGAAATACAGTGGTACCTCGGGTTACATATGCTTCAGGTTACATACGCTTCAGGTTACAGACTCCGCTAACCCAGAAATAGTGCTTCAGGTTAAGAACTTTGCTTCAGGATGAGAACAGAAATCGTGCTCCCGCGGCGCAGCAGCGACAGGAGGCCCCATTAGCTAAAGTGGTGCTTCAGGTTGAGAACAGTTTCAGGTTAAGTATGGACCTCCAGAACGAATTAAGTACTTAACCTGAGGTACCACCGCAGCCACAACGAGAGGAGTTAGTGTGTATGTCAGTAGAAATGGTCTATAGGCCCATTGATATTACGATATTATGTCAGGCTTTGCTACAACTTGAACTACATTCCTTCAGTTTGTGCCCTCCAGTTCACTCTAATGAGTCATTCAAGGCTGCACAATAGAAAGAAAGAATTATCCTTCCTAGACATCAGTGTGACTCCACCTTCAATCAGCCTGTTGCATCTCCCTGACAAGGACAAGTTGTAAGTATTTCCAGGTCACTCTTGGATCATTGTTTATGCAACAGGCAGACTGTGGCTTTATCTACACGGCTCCCTAATCTCTTTCTTTGCCTGCCATTCTTTGCCTGCCAGTGTGGTGTAGTGGTTAAGAGTGGTAGTCTCGTAATCTGGGGAACCGGGTTCACGTCTCCGCTCCTCCACATGCAGCTGCTGGGTGACCTTGGGCCAGTCACACTTCTCTGAAGTCTCTCAGCCCCACTCACCTCACAGAGTGTTTGTTGTGGGGGAGGAAGGGAAAGGAGAATGGTAGCTGCTTTGAGACTCCTTAGGGTAGTGATAAAGCGGGATATCAAATCCAAACTCTTCTTCTCTTCTTCTTCTTCTTCTTCTTCTTCCATCCCTCCTGCAGTCTCCTGTGAACAAATGCCACAATTTGGACATGGTTTCTGAATGAATGTGCCTCCAGATTGACCATTCTGTTCTAAGTTTAGGTGCAGAGTTCCTAAAATCAGACCAGACCCAGCTGGAGGATCTAGGCCATGGGTAGACAAACTAATTTTAGCATCCCTGAAGACTGCTGGGGTCTCCTATCTCTCCCAGAATTTTTTGTGCTTGTGACGTCGTTGTGTATGTTCAGTTCTGCCCACTTTGAAGACTTCAGCAGGTATCCCATCAGGTCCGCTGGCTTGTTTTTTCATTTGGTCATAAGGATCACAAGAACGTGCAAGCCCACTCACCACAACAAGGTGATGGATGACCCACCAAACAAGGGTAGGGAATATGGTACAAGCTGAGGGTGGAGAATGGGAGGTGGGAAGGGGAAAATGTAACAGAAAAAAGCCTTCTCCACTTTTAAGAGCTAACAGATCAACTAATTCTGTCACAGGACCTCCAGAGCAAACGTCCACACCAGGGGTAGGCAACCTAAGGCCCGTGGGCCGGATGCGATCCAATTGCCTTCTCAATCCGGCCCGCGGACGGTCCGGGAATCAGCGTGTTTTTACATGAGTAGAATGTGTCCTTTTATTTAAAATGCACCTCTGGGTTATTTGTGGGGCCTGCCTGGTGTTTTTACATGAGTAGAATGTGTGCTTTTATTTAAAATGCATCTCTGGGTTATTTGTGGAGCATAGGAATTCGTTCTTTTTTTCTCCCCCTCCCCTCAAAAATATAGTCTGGCCCCCTACAATGTCTGAGGGACAGTGGACTGGCCCCCTGCTGAAAAAGTTTGCTGACCCCTGATCTAGGCCCATACCCCATCCTCACTTGGGGTGCAGTTTTTCTGAGAACTGTAGTCTCGTTTGCTGGGCAGTACTGACACATTAATTCAACCATATTCAAAGCAATATTTGCAGCAGGAATAAATGTGTTAATTGCGTTTTCCCAGTGGCAAAATACTGCGGTCCATGCTGGGAATATGTTCTGTCACGAACAGAAAGCACTACTTGAAAGAACTAAATTCTTAATACCAATTTTAATGCATTGTTGTGTCGAGTCACTGAATTCCATGCAAGTAGCAGCCTAATGTTAAAGTGCTGGGAGCGGAGCAGAGAAACCTTTCACACACGTAGATGAAGATAAGAGTTAAAGTTGCCAAATATCAAAGTTACAAACCATGGCATTTCTGGCTTGCAGCAGGCTGCTTACACAGAACCGCCAAAAGTCAGTTTTTAAATATATGATGGTCCACATTGGCCTATTGAGGAATGTCAAAGCAACAGCCCATCTGCAAATATTGTGGGGAGGGGGTTAATGGATTACCTATTGCATAGGGTAGCAAATTCATGTTTGCCACTGATGCTACACTGCACAAGATTCCGATTCTTCCCCACTCTTCCTCTAGCCAAAAAATGGTGTAGCCCAGAGAAAAAGGTTCACCTGAGTGATTGCTGGAAACTGGCCCCCATTTCTTGCTCATATGTGACTGCACTGTCTTGAAGAAGAAGAAGAAGAAGAAGAAGAAGAAGAAGAAGAAGAAGAAGAAGAGGAGGAGGAGGAGGAGGAGGAGGAGGAGGAGTTTGGATTTTATATCCCGCTTTATCACTACCCTACGGAGTCTCAAAGTGGCTAAGAATCTCCTTTCCCTTCCTCCCCCCACAACAAACACTCTGTGAGGTGAGTGAGGCTGAGAGACTTCAAAGAAGTGTGACTGGCCCAAGGTCACCCAGCAGCTGCATGTGGAGGAGCGGGGAATCGAACGCAGTTCACCAGATTATGAGTCCACCGCTCTTAACCACTAAACCACACTGGCTCCCCCATTGAAGCACATTATGTAATGGTTGTGCTTGTTAACTCAGTGTCTTCTGCATATGAGCACAACATTGTGTTGCCCTGCTTGTTCTGGACTTTTCTACCCATTTACAAAAGCCCACAGTTGCTTGGTGCTATTTACTGGCATTGCTACAACAATGTGGGACAGGACTTGCTTTGTTCTCCCAGTCCATTACAAGGCACAGTGCTTTAGTCATGCAAAGCTGCATTCCTATACTTGAATATGTAGGGATAGGGACTCAATACACAACATGACATGTCTCGAGCGGGAGAATCAAGGACATTTTTAGTCGGAAAAACAGCCCCGCTGATTATGTATTCATACTGTGCCCCAAATAAGTAAATGTTATGTCAGCGAAACCTGCCTTCTGAGCTCTCAGCCTCTTATTATGCAAACTGTCTAACTTCCTATAGCATTTTTAATCCCATGGACAACATACGCAATTGCACTCTCATCCCCAGTGGTTCAAAGTTCTCCAGCTCTCTTAAAAGACGCCGCCCTTTCTCCTTTGCCAGAAGCTCCTTCCTTTCAGAACATCCACATCCTATCACCTCTCTTTCAAAGCACACTTCAGTGGCTTAACTCTTTAAACCAGGGGTTTTCAACCTTTTTGAGTCCACGGCTCCCTTGACCAACTCCATTCTTTCTGCGGCACCTCTGTGGGGCTCAGGAGCCCAGTTATGTCCCCCCTTGCCTGCAGAGCTGGAAGCCTCTCGCCCTTTTTTCAAACACCATCCCTTGTGGGGTGTTCCCTCAGCCTCCTCTCCTCTCCCCTCTCCTTGGGAGTCCTATGGGCAGCAGCTGCTGCCATCTCTGGTCTCTGAGCTGCCCCTCACCGCCCCAAAGAGAGGTGCGTCCCAGAGGCTCCATTCGCCTGAGGAGCTTGTAGCCAGGGCTGCTGCAACAAACAGCTGTGCAAGCCTTTGGGAGGCAGAGATGTGAGAGGGCATCTGTTATGTACTGAGTTGAATAGGATCCAAAATGCAGCAGTCTGATTGGTCCTAGAACAATAAGATCAAAAATGCAGCAGTCTGATTGGTCCTAGAACAATAGGATCCAGAATGCAGCAGTCTGATTGGCCCTAGAACAATGCAGCAGTATGATTGGTCCACAGGAGCCACCCAATCCAGCTCCAGGTGGAAGTGAATCCGCAACCTGATTGGCCTACAGAAGAATCCCGGAATTAGCCAATCACGTGGGGCCCATTGTGTAAAGAATGTATATAAAGCAGATACTTTGGGGGAACTTTCATTCCTTGCTACTATGAGCTGAATAAAGAGCATGAAATCCACACTCGACTCCGAGCATCAGAGGAGGGAGGGAAGGAAAGAAAGAGGGACAGAGTCTGACCATCATTCAAGGCACCCCAGGGTGCCACGGCACACTGGTTTAATAATAATAATAATAATAATAATAATAATAATAATAATAATAATAATAATTTATTATTTATACCCTGCCCATCTGGCTGGGTTTTCCCAGCCACTCTGGGCAGCTTCCAACCGAATATTAAAAACAATACAGCATCAAACATTAAAAATTTCCCTAAACAGGGCCACCTTCAGTTGTCTTTTAAAAGTAAAATAGTTGCTTATTGCCTTGACATCTGCTGGGAGGGCATTCCACAGGGGAGGCGCCACTACCAAGAAGGCCCTCTGCCTGGTTCCCTGTAACCTCATTTCTCGCAGGGAGGGAACTGCCAGAAGGCCCTCGTCGCTGGACCTCAGTGTCTGGGCTGAACAATGGGGGTGGAGACGCTCCTTCAGGAATACAGGACCGAGGCCGTTTAGGGCTTTAAAGGTCAGCACCAACACTTTGAATTGTGCTTAGAAACATACTGGGAGCCAATGAAGATCTTTCAGGACTGGTGTTATATGGTCTCGGCGGCCACTCCCAGTCACTAGTCTAGCTGCCGCATTCTGGATTAGCTGTAGTTTCCGGGTCACCTTCAAAGGTAGCCCCACATAGAGCGCATTGCAGTAGTCCAAGCGGGAGATAACCAGAGCATGCACCACTCTGGCGAGACAGTCCGCGGGCAGGTAGGGTCTCAGCCTGCGTACCAGATGGAGCTGGTAGACAGCCGCCCTGGACACAGAATTAACCTGCGCCTCCATGGACAACTGTGAGGCCAAAATGACTCCCAGGCTGCGCACCTGTTTGAAAACCACTGCCTTAACTCCATTCCCAACTGAAACAACACATCAGGGCGTAACTGGATGTGACATGGCATGCTTGACCCAACCCTGCTCCTGCTCCACAGATTCCCCATAAAGTGGGGTGGGATTCGTTTAAAGTGCAGGATGGGCAGGTACAAACGGACGCCTTCCCGCCCTTGTGCTTTTCCACCTCAATCCACCTTTTTCTCCCAGGGGAATGAAAAGAGCTGAAATGCTGGTTCTGGGAGGAGCACCAAAGATTAGGCTCTGCTCTCAAACTCATGAAGGGCTTGAAATAGCGCCCCATTTCATTTTCCTTTCTCCTCCTGTGATGAGGCTGCATTTTAATATTTTAATGTTGTATTTTAATCTTGTTTTTAAGTTGTATTCATTCAACTTGTTTTTATTATTGCTTGTTAGCCGCCCTGAGCCCGGCCTTGGCTGGGGAGGGCGGGGTATAAATAAATTTTATTATTATTATTATCCTCCCACTTTTATAGGGATTCGGTGGCTGGAACAAATCTGCACATGGGGAAAAAAGAGGAATAACAAGGGATTAATGTGAGCTGTGATACCTTGTTACCCTTGCTTCGCTCTCCTCTGCTTGTCTTTCCACTGTCAACATTTTGTTTAGATTGTAAAATCCTTGGGGCAGGGGTGTGTCTTTTTGTTTAAGCTTTTCCGTTTCGGTTAATGCTTTTCTGTATCATGCACATTGATGGCACTATAAAGGGTACTGAAGATGATGGTAGACAAGTCTACACCCTTAGCTTGTGAAATATACTCGGGAGTCGAGTGTGGATTTCATGCTCTTTATTCAGCTCATAGTAGCGAGGAATGAAAGTTTCCCCAAAATATCTGCTTTATATACATTATTTACACAATGGGCTGCACGTGATTGGCTAATTCCGGGATTCTCCTGTAGGCCAATCAGGTTGTGGATTCACTTCCACCTAGAGCTGGATTGGGTGGCTCCCGCGGACCAATCATACTGCTGCATTGTTCTAGGACCAGTCAGACTGCTGCATTTTGGATCCTATTGTTATAGGACCAATCAGACTGCTGCCTTTTGGATCCTATTCAACTCAGTACATAACAGCTTGAAAGCTTTCTTCTCCTAAGCACCAGCATTCAAGCCTAAGTTTCCTCAGAAACTTGCAAATGCTCTTGGATTCCGTGCAATTATTTCTCCCCTAGACACTGCGCTGACAGCCCTATGCATTGCCCACATTTAAAAAATGGAGGCTGCAACCCTACTTCCCTGGAAGCAAGCCCCACTGAATTCAATAGCACTTACTTCTGAGTAGACAGGGTTGTGATTGCGCTGTGAGAGTAAGTTCAGAGCCCCAATGGCAAAGTGCTGCCATTCCTTTTCCATGGGGCCATTTCTTCTCCCAGAGTTTTCCAAGGCTTAGCAAACATGGCAACATCAGCTTATGCAAAGACAGCTGCTGATGCCAAACTGTTAAGCCTGTGCAGCTTAATAATCCTTCACTAAAAATAAATGCAAGGAAAATGAAACGGCATGTCAGTTTATGCTAATGTTGGTTTCTCAGGGGGGTAAGGCTCCTCAGCAAGGTTATATCTGAAGACAGGTCCTCTAAATTGGGGTGGGGTAAAAGGATGCTTTCTGGGGAGACTGCAAGACTTGAGGAAAGTCTGAGGAACAACGTTGCTGGTGAAAGCTGGAGGAATTTAATGGCTGGGACATCCACAGTTCATTGCTTTAGCTGTGACCTCACTGGGTGATCTAAACCCAGACACTAAAAAGGTAAAAAAAAAAAATGGTTAAGTCCAGTCAAAGGCGACTACGGGGTTGCTGCGCTCATCTCGCTTTCAGGACAAGGGAGCCGGCGTTTGTCCACAGACACTTTTCCGGGTCATGTGGCCAGCAGGACTAAACCGTTTCTGGTGCAACGGGACACCGTGACGGAAACCAGAGCGCACGAAAACACCATTTACCTTTCCCGCCACAGTGGTATCTATTTATCTACTTGCACTGGTGTGCTTTCAAACTGCTAGGTTGGCAGGAGCTGGGACAGAGCAACGGGAGCTCACTCCGTTGCCGGGATTCGAACCGCCGACCTTCCGATCAGCAAGCCCAAGAGGTTCAGTGGTTTAGACCACAGCGCCACTCGCGTCCCTCCAAATCCAGACACTATTCTTTCAGCCCCAGCTCCCATTTGCAACACGAGGATGAAAACATTTGCCTGCCTTGTTGGGGTGTGTTGTAAATGATGTACGGAATGCAAACGGTAATGCAATAAAATGCAATATCAGAAATGAAACAAGCGATTAAAAATGCAATTTTAAAAAATCCTATAGCTTCTAGAACAGTTCTCCACCAAGATCATCATCAGCAAATTTCAAATGGTGGTGGTGGGATTTGGCGAATCACTGGCCTTCAGGCATAATATTGGCCACAGTGCCTTTGCTCTGATAAAGCAATAACTCATCTACTGTGGGGAAGCTTTGAAACATTTGATCCCCCCACTTGCTGCCTGGAATAATAATAATAATAATAATAATAATAATAATAATAATAATAATAATAATTTTTTTATTTATACCCCGCCCTCCCCAGCCAAGGCCGGGCTCAGGGCGGCTTACAAGCAATAATAAAAACAAGTTGAATGATTACAACTTAAAAACAAGATTAAAATACAACATTAAAATATTGAAACATTAAAATATTAAAAACATAGCCT
Organism: Podarcis liolepis; assembly: GCF_965112155.1. Lineage (NCBI taxonomy): Eukaryota > Metazoa > Chordata > Lepidosauria > Squamata > Lacertidae > Podarcis > Podarcis liolepis. Next base: position 89,567,902 of record NC_139559.1, on the reverse strand, counting down.
CATCGCAGGAGGAGAAGGAAAAGAAAAAAGAAAGAGAGGGAGGGAATCAAATTGGCTCCAAGTCAAAGGCCAGGCGGAACAACTCTGTCTTACAGGCCCTGCGGAAAGAAATCAGATCCTGCAGGGCCCTGGTCTAATAATAATAATAATAATAAAAATAATAATAATTTATTTATAGCTCACCCATCTGGCTGAGTTTCCCCAGCCACGCTGGGCGATAAAACATCAAACATTAAAAACTGCCCTAAACAAAGCTGCCTTCAGATGTCTTCTAAAATAGCATTTCCAATCAATACATTACATAGAATCATAGAATTATAAAGTTGGAAGGGACCACGAGAGAGGAACCTTTTGCCCCACGTTATGTTTCTCTATTGTTTTAAACCTGTTTGTTGCAGGTTGCCTCTGTAAGCTGATGGACAGGTGCAAAACAAAACAAAACAAAAAAACCCAAACCTAACAAACAAATAAACCACGCAGGGCTTATGTCCCTGGGTGCTTTTCAGCGCTGCCTCATGCTGTTTTCATCTTAAGTAGACCTGAAACTTCGTTATCGTTTCAGCATCCCAGTTCGTGGCAGGATCCAAATTATTAAAAAAAGTCTTTAAAAACATTCGTTCGCGCTCAGCGCTAGGGCTACTTTCTGTAGAGAAAAGGAAGCAGTCTCGTTTCAAAATGCTAGCTGGTACATGAATGGATTCATTTTCATATATTCCGGAGACGTTGCTTTTATTATTGTTTTTTCCACGGTGGCTTAGGATTTCCTGTGAGTCAGTATTTATTTCCTGTGGCCCGCTCCCATGGAAATTTTTTTACCAGCTGAGAGAATGCTGGAGAGAGACTTACATCTATTCTCTGCTTGTAGCTCAACATCAACTGGATTATATGGGCTAATATGCATGGATATGATGTGTAGGAGAGTCCAGTTTAAGGGTAGAGAGTTAGTTGACGCTGACCTTTGAGTCTTTCCAGCAACTTGTTCACAAAGGGTCTCAGTGTGGCATCTGCCTGCCGGTGCCATAGGGACAATTTGGGGGCTGTGGGAATGCTGGTTGCTAAGCAACAAGGCTGCTCACCGAAAAGGCCTATTAATGTATTCATGTGAACTGTTGCAAAAGTTACCCGAAAGAGCCGTTTGATACAGCAGATAGAGCTTTGGGCTCAAACTAGGAGGACGTGCACTAAAATCTCTGCTCAGGTCTTAAGTTTAGCAGGTCATCTTAGAGTCTAGATTCAGGTAGGTAGCCGTGTTGGTCTGACGCAGTTGAAATAAATTTAAAAATTAAAAAAATTGCCCAGTAGCACCTTAGAGACCAATTAATTTTGTTCTGGGTACAGTGGTATCTCAGGTTACAGACGCTTCAGGTTACAGACTCCGCTAACCCTGAAATAGTACCTCGGGTTAAGAACTTTGCTTCAGGATGAGAACAGAAATCACGCGGCGGCAGCGGGAGGCCCCATTAGCTAAAGTGGTACCTCAGGTTAAGAACAATTTCAGGTTAAGAACGGACCTCCAGAACACATTAAGTTCTTAACCTGAGGTACCACTGTACAGTGGATGCTAGGGTTGCGAACGTGATCCGTGTGGGAGGCACGTTCGCAACCTGCAGCGCCGCGTCTGCACACACGCGGGTCGCGATTCGGCGCCTCTGCGCATGCGCAAAGAGCGATTTAGTGCTTCTGCACATGCACAAGCGCCGAAACCCGGAAATAACCCATTCCAGTACTTCCGGGTTCGGCATGGTGCGCAACCTAAAAACGCACAACTTGAAGTGTCTGTAACCTAATGTGATGGCTTGGGAATCAGATTCAGAGGCTGAACCTGAGGAATCCCAGCCTGCACAGGAGTCCCTGCCTCCAAAACCAGCTGAGCCGGGGCTGGGGCTTGAACCTGAAGGGCCCTCACCTGTGCCGGATCCTCAGGAGCAGACACCAACTGAATCTTGCCTGCAGGTGCTCCACTCTCAGCCCCATCAGGGGAAGCTGAGGTTGCCTCTGGGTCTAGTAACCCTCCAGCCTCTCCTGAGCTGCAGAGGCTCAGGGCAGAAAGGCAGAGGGAACTAAGTTCTCACAGGAGGAGTGCTTGCCTCCAGGCCAGGAGAGACGAGTCACCTGTGGACCGGGACTGCCCTATGCCTCGGGGCAGATGAAAGCCAGCCAGCCCAGTCCCAGGTTGCAGGAGGAACAGTATTGGTAACCTGTTCCTGCCGGCACCCTGTCCTGCTCTTCTGCCAGAGTTCCTGATCTCACCCGACTCCTTGCCTTGAACCCTGTTTCAGTCTTGATGGACAGCCTCCATACCTCACCATCGACCTTGGACTGGACTTGGACCACGACACAGTAACCCCCTGGGACCAGCACACCTAAGGTATGAGCTTTTGTGTGCATGCACACTTCTTACCATGGAGGGGAGGGGTGGCGGCTGGCCCAAGCCCCTGTTCTACCCCCAAAGGGTGTCATCCTGCCATAGGCAGCCTCACATCCAAGCCAGGCAGGCTTGATAGAGCTGCCCCATTAGCTGGTGCAAACCGAGCTGGGGAGCAGGTGTTCCAATCCTGCCAGCCCACCAAGGGTCCCAGTCCCTGCACTGCTCTCAGCAACTGCATGTCTCGTCAGATGGAGGCAAATGGGAGTCCCCAGGCAACAGCTTAGATTTGTGGGATATAAAGCTACAGAGAAGAATCGGGGATCAAGAGTTGTAGCTCAGCTACTTGAAAATGATCTACAGATGGTACCTAACTCAACGTAGGCTTGCTAAGATGTATAAAACTGAATCAGACAAGTGCTGGAGATGCAATGAGGTCGTGGGCACATTCTTTCATATGTGGTGGACCTGTAAATGGGTAAAAGTGTATTGGGAAATAATTTACAGTGGTGCCTCGCAAGACGAAAAGAATCCGTTCTGTGATTCTCTTCGTCTAGCGGTTTTTTCATCTTGCGAAGCAAGCCCATTGAAGGATTAGCGCTATTAGCGCTATTAGTGGCTTTTAGCGGCTTTTAGCGGCTTATCTGCTGGTCGGATCAGCTGATAAGCGGCTTAGCAGCTTAGAAAAAAGGAGGGAAGGAAAAAAAACCAGCAGGAACTCGCAAGACATTGTCGTCTTGCGAAGCAAGCCCATAGGAAATTCGTTTTGCGAAGCACCTCCAAAACGGAAAACTCTTTCGTCTAGCGGGTTTTCTGTCTTGCGAGGCATTCATCTTGCGGGGCACCACTGTATAATGAATTGAAAAAAATGCTTTAAAGCACTTTTCCAAAGAAACCAGAGTCCTTTTCGTTGGGGATAATTCAGACTGAAATTCCCAGGTGTCAAAAAGGTTATTTATGTATGCAACAACTGCAGCCTATGTTTTGTTAGCCCCGAAATGGAAAACGAGCGAGGTCCCAACTAAAGAAGATTGACAACTTGAACTGATGGAATATGCACAGCTTGTGGACCTAACATATAGAATAAGAGAACAAGAAGAACATACGTTCAGAGAAGATTGGAAAATGTTTATTGAATATATGGGGGGTGTACTCTTGAAAAGGTTGGCAGCATCCAAATAAATTCAACAGTGTGAATAAGTTTTGATGGATGTAATAATGGAATACTGAATGGTTTGGTTTATATAAAATATGCAGGGATTTATGTTATGCAAAATGAACCATGGAAAGAGAAGGGAAGTAATTGATATCTTAGGTAAAGGTAAAGGGACCCCTGACTATTAGGTCCAGTCGTGACCGACTCTGGGGTTGCGGCACTCATCTCGCTTTATTGGCCGAGGGAGCCGGCGTACAGCTTCCAGGTCATGTGGCCAGCATGACTAAGCCGCTTCTGCCGAAACCAGAGCAGCGCACAGAAACACAGTTTACCTTCCCGCCGGAGTGGTACCTATTTATCTACTTGCACTTCGTGCTTTCGAACTGCTAGGTTGGCAGGAGCAGGGACCAAGCAACGGGAGCTCGCCCCATCGCGGGGATTCGAACTGCCGACCTTCTGATCGGCAAGTCCTAGGCTCTGTGATTTAACCCACAGCGCCACCACCGTCCCTTCATTGATATCTTAAGGTTGTTTAAATGAATATTCTAAATTGTACACCAGAAATTTTGTGTGTGTGTGTGTGTGTGTGTGTGTGTGAGAGAGAGAGAGAGAGAGAGAGAGAGAGAGAGAGAGCTTTGTAGTTTAGATGTTGAGGAAACTGAGACAACATCACTGTTGCTGGTAGTGATGGTGCTGGGAAGGCAACTCCTGACTGTAGTGAAGATAAAATACCAAGCACTTATATCCCATTTCAAGTTCTCAAACTCCTTCACATTAACTATTTTAATCATCCCAACAGCCCTCCAAAGCAAGCATGTGTATTTTCCTTATCACAGGAAGGGGCTCACGCAGAGCGAGATCTGGTGCACAGTTAAGGAACTGGAAACAGGCCCAGAGATGTGCTTCCTGCCCCAGCCCTTCCACTCCCTCAAACCAGTTTTCCCTGGTGTTTTCTCTCATGACTAGAAAACACATACACCAGGAATAGTAGCCGATTGAAATGGGGATTTCCAATTCCTTTCTTCATTTCTCACTCTTTGCTAAATGCTGCTTTAGTTCTGCTACACCCGCGCTTCGCCTGCTGAAGAATCTCAACTTAAACACCTTGCGCAACGGAAGGGGAAGAGTCAAAAACCAGCATTTTGCCAGCATCGCTTAAATGTTATGAACTAGGCAAGGATTTCTCAAGAGATGACACTTGCAGAACTAATGTGAGTGGGTGGGGAAAACACTCCGTTTTGGTGGTTTTTAGGTCAACCTGGTCAATACTGATAGCATGCCCATCTGAGGCTCTTGCAAGACAGAGGCCCCAACAAGGAGAAAGTGTGCACATTGTGTGCAAGTCACATAAAAGACTTGGTGTTTAGTCATTTAGTCGTGTCCGACTCTTCGTGACCCCATGGACTAGAGCATGCCAGGCACTCCTGTCTTCCACTGCCTCCCGCAGTTTGGTCAGACTCATGTTTGTAGCTTCGAGAATGCTGTCCAACCATCTCGTCCTCTGTCATCCCCTTCTCCTTGTGCCCTCCATCTTTCCCCACATCAGGGTCTTTTCCAGGGAGTCTTCTCTTCTCATGAGGTAGCCAAAGTAAAACATGGTTTACTGGCACAGGAAGAAACTGGGGGTCGTGTTCCTCTCCTTGTGTGCTCAGCTTAAGTGAAGCTATTTTAATATCAGATCCTAGTTTGATATTAGGTCATATCCTAGTTTGAAGGGAGTCCTTAACCACAACTTCCTGGTTGAGACATTATGGGAAATGCTGAACCTGGGCATGCGAAGCAACAGCTGGGGTGAAGAAGACATCTGAAGGCAGTCCTGTATAGGGTTTTTCTTTTAAAAAAGTTTAATGTTTTACTATGTTTTTATATATGTTGGAAGCTGCTCAGAGTGGCTGGGGCAACCCAGTCAGATGGGCGGGGTATAAATAATAAAATTACTAATGTTATTATTATGGAATAGGACATTTTCATTGGAGAAATATGGGAGCATATGTGATTTGTAACTGGAAATGGTGGAGACTGGAACCTGGGACCTTATACAGTCATACCTTGGGTTACAGACGCTTCAGGTTGTGCGTTTTCGGGTTATGGATGCGCTGAAACCTGTTCCGGTACTTCCAGGTTTCGGAGCTCACGCATGCACAGAAGCACTAAATCACGCTTTGCGTATGCGCAGAAGAACCGAATCGCGACCCCCACATGCGCAGACGCGGCGCTGCAGGTTGCGAATGTGCCTCCCGCACGGATCACGTTCGCAACCCGAGTGTCCACTGTACATGCAAACCATGTTGCTCTACTCATGAGAAATAGGAACAAAAAGAAGGAAAGGACCTGGGAGGATGACAATATTCGAATCATGCCCAGATACAGTGGTACCTCAGGTTAAGTACTTTATTCGTTCTGGAGGTCCGTTCTTAACCTGAACCTGTTCTTAACCTGAAGCACCACCTTAGCTAATGGGGCCTCCCACTGCCACTGCGCCGCTGGAGCACGATTTCTGTTCTTATCCTGAAGCAAAGTTCTTAACCTGAAGCACTATTTCTGGTTACAGATAGGTAACCGTGTTGGTCTGCCATAGTGAAAATAAAAAAATTCCTTCCAGTAGCACCTTAAAGACTTAACTTAGTTGGTCTTTAAGGTGCTACTGGAAGGATTTTTTTTATTTTCACTATTTCTGGGTTAGCAGAGTCTGTAACTTGAAGCGTATGTAACCCGAGGTACCACTGTATTTCTAATGAGGGGTGCCAACTTGAATAAAATATATTGTGGGGGGCAGGTAAGTCCCGCCCTGCATAATCAATCACGACACGGTGCATGGAAAGCATTTGACTGGCAATGCCCATCAACTTTGGGTGCCCCTAGGAGTTAGCTCCTATGTTTCTCGTATTCAGATTATACCCAGATATTTCTAACGTGCTGTAGACAGAATGTCAGTCTGTTAGGGAGCCCAAGAAAGGACGGAGAGCAAATATAAACCCACACAGAAATAAACATAAAATGTACAAGCAAGCGAAGGCGCAGTGGAAACAGCAGTGTAGGTGTACCGTATGAGAGGCCCAGGAAAGCTCTGCTTCAAATATCGTGTCCGCTATAAGACAGCTCTGTGGCCTTGAAACAGGGAAAGCATAGTGCAGGCTTGGCCCGACACGTCTGCAAAATGGCAATAAAAAGCACCTTGTGGTACGTGCTAATGAGAATCTGCACGAAGCACTTTGAACTATCAGTTCTCCCTGTTCCAGCTGGGTTTTATAGTTTGCTATTAATTCTTTTATGTGCTGCACTGAGTGTGTAAGGAAAAACCGTGTCGCACTATAGTAAATAAAATGCACATTATCTTTGACGAAGAGGGTGGCGAGTTGTTTTCAGACCTTCAAGATACGGTCAACAAGATAGCTAAAAATATTCAGCGAAACAGAAAACAGCTGCCAAGAATAATCTCTGACTTCACATTTGGAAAGCGTAGTCTATTTTCTGTTTTTCGGAGAAACAAATGTCGCAGGATAAATATTCTGTGAGGGGGGAAATGGTTTTTTAAAAGATTGCAAAGTTGAAAGCACCTGTTTTGTTTCTGAGAGGCAGAGACAGGATCTCAAGACGGGTTTCCTAACCAAACTTTTGATGCACATTATCCAGACCATCTGTCTACAAGTGTGATGGCCTGGGATTCGGACTCAGAGGCTGAACCCGAGGAAACCCAGCCTGCATAGGAGTCCCCGCCTCCAGAACCAGTTGAGCCGGGGCTGGGGCTTGAACCTGAAGGGTCCTCACGTGTGCTGGATCCTCAGGTGCAGGCACCAGCTGAGTCTGCTCTGGCCCCTGAGGTGATGGAGGACCCATTGCCTGCAGGTGCTCCACTCTCAGCCCCGTCAGGGGAAGCTGAGGTTGCCTCCAGGTCCGGTAACCCTCCAGCCTCTCCAGAGCTACAGAGGCTCAGGGCAGAGAGGCGGAGGGAACTAAGTTCCTGCAGGAGGAGTGCTCGCCTCCAGGCCAGGAGAGGCGAGTCACCTGTGGACCGGGGCCGCCCTGTGCCTCAGGGCAGATAAAAGCCAGTCAGCCCCAGTCCCAGGTTGCGGGAGCAATGTTGTTGCTAGCTGGTTCCTGCCTGCACCCTGTCCTGTTCTACTGCCAGAGTTCCTGACCCCACCCGACTCCCCGCCTTGGACCCAGCTACAGCTTTGATGGACAGCCTCCATACCACACCATCGACCTCGGACTGGACTCGGACCTCACCTCTCGGTTAGCCCCCGGGACCAGCACAAAAAGTCTACATCACTGTAAGCTTTGTAGATTGCGTTGCCTCAGGAAAATGGTGGGGTAAAGGTATTTGTTTTATGATGTTACCCATGAACACCTGCAGTGGCATTTCCTGGCTCAAATACGAAACAGGAAACTCACCCTGTAGCTAAGCATGCAGTTCTGCTGAATAATGCAAGGAAGGGGATGAATGCACATTCCATGTACAGATGTGGTCCTCATGCCAAGAAGTTCCATGCTGGTTCACTGGTTCCTGTGTACAGCGGTACCTTGATTCTCAAACGCCTTGGTACTCAAACAACTTGGAACCCAAACACTGCAAACCCAAAAGTGTTCCGGTTCGCGAATATTTTTCGGAAGCCGAACGTGCTGAGTTTTGAGTGTTACGCTTCTGTTTTGAGTGTTACGCTGCGGTCTGTTTTTGCTATTTATTTTGCACTTCTTTGTTTTTGTGACTGTGTGGAACCCAGTTCACCTACTGATTGTGTGACTGCAGTACATTGTTTATTGCTTTCATTTTATGGATCAATGGTCTCATCAGATCAGGCATGGCCAAACTTGGCCCTCCAGATGTTTTGGGACTACAACTCCCATCATCCCTAGCTAACAGGACCAGTGGTCAGGGATGGTGGGAATTGTAGTCCCAAAACATCTGGAGAGCCATGTTTGGCCTTGCCTGCGTTAGATGATAAAATTCATGTTAAATTGCTGTTTTAGAGGTTGTTTTTAAAAGGCTGGAACGGATTAATCCGTTTTGCATTACTTTCTATGGGAAAGCGCGCCTTGGTTTTGGAACGCTTTGGTTTTGGAACAGACATCCGGAACGGATTAAGTTTGAGAACCAAGGTACCACTGTAGATCTCTTTCACATACCAGCCCAATACACGGATGGTGGGGTACGTGGACATCGCAAGTGTTGGAGAAGAGGGCTAGCCCTGTGCAATCCTGTGACACCCCCCCCCAAAAAAACCCCATTATTTCAGGACATTGTGCGGAGTGGTAATCGGAAAACGTCATGGAACTGAGTCAGCCCTACAGGCAGAACCACAAGCCATGTCAAGTCTGCCCCTTGAGCACTGCAGCCTATTTGCAAAACGGCCAAACTATTTGCACCACGATTTTGCCTGCTCCCGCAACCCTCTGAACGGTTTGTTGGATTGCAAAGATGTTAGGCGGACAAAGAGGCTGCTTTAAGTTCCACAGCTGAACAGCCCCGAATAACAGAATATTGTAAACATTGCAATTTCTCCAGCATTGTGATTTTCGTGTTTCATTTGGCAGTTGGCCACCAGGCCTCCTCTACTCTTTTACCACTGAAATACTTGCCAGTATCTAAGGTTAACAAGGCCTCCGTTATCTGTAGGCTGTGGCCTGCTAATTCTGGGAATCGGCTCTGTTAAGTAATCTCATGTGACCTTAAAAAAAAGAAAGTATACCTTAGAGGCTAATCCTCCTCGTGTTTTTACTTGGAAGTCAGTGTCAATAAGTTCAACGTGGCCTGACTCTAGGTATATGCTTCGGTTTGCACTCATTAGGATTAAAACTTGAGCGATTCCTACGAAGCACATTGAGAAACTTTTACAATCTTACCATAGGCAGGTGGGGAAGCAGGTAATAAGCTATGACCAAAATATGCCTCCTGTTGTTGCCTATTTCTGCACTGCTACAGGGTTGTTGCTGCTTTTTAAACTCGTGACCATGGCAGCGTGGATTTCTTCATGCTATTCTTGTGTACAGCATTTTGCATTTAATCGTTTGTGCAAGTGGTCAAAACAATAAAAAGCATCTTGTTCAACAACCTTTCTCTATACTTCTGAAACAGGATCACACTTCAAAACGACCTTGACAGATTAGAGAACTGGGCCAAAACAAACAAGATGAACTTTAACAGGGAGAAATGTAAAGTATTGCACTTGGGCAAAAAAAATGAGAGGCACAAATACAAGATGGGTGACACCTGGCTTGAGAGCCGTACATGGGAAAAGGATCTAGGAGTCTTGGTTGACCACAAACTTGACATGAGCCAACAGTGTGACACGGCAGCTAAAAAAGCCAATGCAATTATGGGCTGCATCAATAGGAGTATAGCATCTAGATCAAGGGAAGTAATAGTGCTACTGTATTCTGCTCTGGTCAGACCTCACCTGGAGTACTGTGTCCAGTTCTGGGCACCACAGTTCAAGAAGGACACTGACAAGCTGGAACGTGTCCAGAGGAGGGCAACCAAAATGGTCAAAGGCCTGGAAACGATGCCTTATGAGGAACGGCTAAGGGAGCTGGGCATGTTTAGCCTGGAGAAGAGGAGATTAAGGGGTGATATGATAGCCATGTTCAAATATATAAAAGGATGTCACATAGAGGAGGGAGAAAGGTTGCTTTCTGCTGCTCCAGAGAAGCGGACACGGAGCAATGGATCCAAACTACAAGAAAGAAGATTCCACCTAAACATTAGGAAGAACTTCCTGACAGTAAGAGCTGTTTGACAGTGGAATTTGCTGCCAAGGAGTGTGGTGGAGTCTCCTACTTTGGAGGTCTTTAAGCAGAGGCTTGACAACCATATGTCAGGAGTGCTCTGATGGTGTTTCCTGCTTGGCAGGGGGTTGGACTCGATGGCCCTTGTGGTCACTTCCAACTCTATGATTCTATGATTATACCTTTCCCTTTCAACTGAAGAGGAGAAAGGTGTGAGGCATAAGTCTGTATCTAATTCCTGGTAGTGTATCTCCATCTATACCTAATACAGTGGTGCCTCGGGTTTAGTACTTAATTTGTTCTGGAGGTCCGTTCTTAACCTGAAACTGTTCTTAACCTGAAGCACCACTTTAGCTAATGGGGCCTCCCGCTGCTGCTGCGCCGCCGGAGCACAATTTCTGTTCTCATCCTGAAGCAAAGTTCTTAACCTGAAGCACTATTTCTGGGTTAGCGGAGTCTGTAACCTGAAGTGTATGTAACCCGAGGTACCACTGTAGTCCAAATATTAGAACTGAACAATATATGGTAAGAAATACCTATTTCCTTGTTGTATCACGAGACCGGACTCAAAAGAAAACATAATGTGGTTATGGGCAGCGGGACAGGAGGATAGGACACCAACATTAATCATAGTAATTAATGTTAACAAATGAGTTTTTATGTATCAACCCAATATAACGAGATAATATCACATGATTTGTTGCTGTGCCAAATGGTGGAAGGTACTGTGAGTTCCCTATGCTTTTAAATGGGAAAAAGTTCACAAATACACTGTCTTATCCAAATCAAGTATAGGAAGGGGAAAAAATCAAAAATAGCATTGTAATATGTCACTCAAAACTAGAGTTCCTTTAGATGGATTATGGATATTTAATTTGTTGTACAGTGGTACCTCAGGTTACATACGCTTCAGGTTACATACGCTTCAGGTTACACACTCTGCTAACCTAGAAATAGTGCTTCAGGTTAAGAACTTTGCTTCAGGATAGGAACAGAAATCGTGCTCCAGCGGTGTGGCAGCAGCAGGAGGCCCCATTCGCTAAAGTGGTGCTTCAGGCTAAGAACAGTTTCAGGTTAAGAACGGACCTCCGGAACGAGTTAAGTACTTAACCTGCGATACCACTGTAATTATTTGCATCGAGGTGTGTTACAATATCATGCTTATACACCTGTTTCCTAATGCTTTAAAATAATAATTGAAACAAGAACTCCAGAGCTGTTTCTTCTTTGACTGTGGCTGCATCACAACAAGCAACATCGCACCTGTCAAAACGTCTCCCTTTTAAGCATCCATGAAAGTCCGGACCCTATCTAAACATGGCAACTCCCTAAAATAAATTCCTCGGTCCACTTTACATTGTACAGCAGACCAATGTGGCCACAAACCGGCAAGAATAAAAAAGCATGATATTGCAGGGGATTAGCCTGCAGCGCTTCAAGGTCCATTTTTCCAAACGGTGCATTAAGGTCAGGAAAGTTCTCAGTGCCAGAGAGAGGGGCTCCCAGGCTCCGTGTGTGATCAAGTAGGGTAGGACTCGAACCCATGGCTTCAAGGTACAAGAAAGGAGATTCCAACTAAACACCAGCAATAACTTTCTGACGACGAGAGAGCTGTTTGTACTTTGTATTGTTGAAAGGGACGCAGGTGGCACTGTGGTCTAAACCACTGAGCCTCTTGGGCTTGCCCATCAGAAGGTTGGCGGTTTGAATCCCCGCGACGGAGTGAGCTCCCGTTGCTCGGTCTCTGCTCCTGCCAACCTAGCAGTTCGAAAGCACACCAAAAAGTACAAGTAAATATGTACCGCTCCGGCAGGAAGGTAAGCAGCGATTCAGTGCGCTGCTCTGGTTTCACCAGAAGTGGCTTAGTCATGCTGGCCACATGACCCGGGAAAACTGTCTGCGGACAAACGTTGGCTCCCTCGACCAGTAAAGCGAGATGAGCGCCGCAAACCCAGAGTCGTTCGCAACTGGATTTAACTGTCAGGGGTCCTTTGCCTTTTTACTTTGTATTGTTATAACTCTATACTTGTAAAAGCAAATAAAAACTTTTCTTTTTGAAAAGGAGAAGACCTCGGGAACTGGTTTTACTGGATGCCCCCTTGGAGAGGAAAAATGTGTGCCAGGCCCCCACATCTGCTCCTCAAAGTGGATTACCATGAAGTATGAATCTGGCCTGACAACCAAGAACTAACTTAGTACCTTAGTACCTTAATATAAGGTACTATGCTGAAACAGAGGAAAGTGGTCATGCAAGCACCACCTTGAAATTGCTAACCAACGCCTAGCACTCAGAATTCCCGCCCCCCTTGCAATCTTGATATTCCCAGTCTGTTCTTGTTTTATTTCAAGGTGCCTGATGCACCTATTTGAAACTTCAAAAGAACATCAGAGCAGGAGAAAGGGAGAAAAATTGCACAAGCGAAGGCGTGGCGGCATCATCTAAACATTGGCAAGGAGCGTGGAAGGTATTTGAGAGCGTCCGGAGGGGGAGCTAGCTTTGTTGTGGGCGTATTCATGTGGTTATTTTAAAAGCAACTTCTTTGAAATCCTGCAATTCGCCTACTGTGATCTGTGCTCTAGCCTGTGACGAAAGCTGGAGTCCCAACTTTGTTTTGCAAATTCTTCTCTTCTTATCACTCATTACAACCGTTCATGTGCTTGTGTGCAAAGCCCACAGAGTTAGTAGCAAACATTTTTATCTCTAAAGCGAAAACTATCGCATAGTTTAAGCGGCCTCCTAATTTTTGCAGGTTATTCTGCAAAATACAGATTCTTCTGTCAGCCATTTCTGCTAATGGCCAAACAGAAATAAATAGATCATTTGGTTACATATTGAGTTCCCATGCATCTATCATTACCTTTTTGCTCTGAGGACAAAGTACTCTGGCTGGTCAACTGGATTATAGTGCTTGTAATGCTGAGCAATATGTATATAATAAGGATGCAGGTGGCGCTGTGGGTTAAACCACAGAGCCTAGGGCTTGCCGATCAGAAGGTCGGCGGTTCAAATCCCCGCGACGGGGTGAGCTCCCGTTGCTCGGTCCCTGCTCCTCCCAACCTAGCAGTTCAAAAGCACGTCAAAGTGCAAGTAGATAAATAGGTCCCGCTCCAGCGGGAAGGTAAACAGCGTTTCCGTGCGCTGCTCTGGTTTGCCAGAAGAAGCTTAGTCATGCTGGCCACATGACCCGGAAGCTGTACTCTGGCTCCCTCGGCCAGTAAAGTGAGATGAGCGCCGCAACCCCAAAGTTCGTCACGACTGGACCTACTAATGGTCAGGGGTCCCTTTACCTTTTATGTAAAGCTCTGGTTTCCAATCATAAAGGCTGACATTTCTAAAGAAAGGAAAAATGTTATGGGCATATTTCCATGTCTATCAGGGAGAAGCTGTTGTAAGATAGACTGCAAGTAAGTCTAAAGCAAATTCTGTCACAGGGAATTGTTCCTGGTCCAGTAGATAAAACAGCCTGTATTTCACTGGAATAAAAATAATAAAAAAAACTGGTATCATGAGGTCTGGCAATTTAGTGGCTCCTATCTGGCAGTCGACTTACTAGGTACCTACTGCCTGGAGGGAGGGAGGGAAGAAAAGACAGAAAGTCACAGGATTGTAATTTGTATGCACTGCTAATCTCTTTCAGAGGCATAACTCTGTTAGTCTCTTGTAGTAAAAACAACAGTCTTATGGCACAAGCTTTAAAGGATTACAGTCTGCTTCTTCAGATACACCCAGAGTTGCATGTACAGTACAGTATACATAGTTGGGGTTGGGGCAGGTGTAGAAACTGTAAAGGAGGAAAGAAAATGCAGAAAAGTATCCGGGTGATGATAATATATTTAGCAGTGGCCATTCACAAGAAATAAAGACTAGTTGAGCTGATAAACAGACATCCCAGCACCATGGTAAACCAATCAATACTGGACTTCTTCAGCAGTTTCACCTTTTAAGCTCCTTTGTTCAACGACGGCTACCAGGCATGGTCAGTAACAGAGAGAAGACAGAAAGCGCATGCCAGAATAAATGCGTTACTCTCTAAATGTTCGTTTTTATTCCCAAGGAAGTCCAATTGGCCTTGCGCTCCCAAATGTGCGTTGGGCGGCCATGGCGTGCCTAGAGTCTAGAAAACGACGGAGGTTTATTTACTGTGGAGCTGGAGATGTAGGTTTTTTTTAAAAAAAATCGCCACGTAACTACTGCTAAAGTCACAAAGGACACCTGCCACGCCAGCCTGACAAGGTTGTTTTGAAGGTGAAGCGTGCTTATAAGCGCCGCAAAAACACCTTGCGTCCCTGCAAAATGAAGCGCACTTTTGCGCACTACCCCAATGCACGGGTGTTTTTGCGCCGCTTGCACCGGGGCTTGCTACTCCCGAGTAAGCTGCGTACAGACTCGTCACTCAACTTGGACATACAGTAATATAAACAGCCCACCCTCTGCAACCGAACAAGAACGCAGCAGGGCAGGTTTAGGAATTGCAGAAAAATCAAGTAAGATTAATAAATAATAATAATAATAATAAATGGTTATATCGGTTTCTTTTCCTCTTTCCCGTTGCCGAAGGGGAACAAAAAATACACGACGGCTGCAAATGACAGCGCAATGGATTCCTCCGGTTTGCTGCGCAAGAAAACGCACAACAGGTTGGCAGCGACGCCCTCTCCTCCCCACCCCCCTGAAAAAAAGGACGCCAAGAAATATAACAACAATCCTTAGCAGCAAAGGAACAGCAACTCCCTTCTCCCCCCATCGCCGCCGCCTTCTTCCCCTGACCCACTTTGCAGCAAGCGGGAGGAGATGCAAGGAAGAAGGAAAAATAGAGGGGGAGGCGCAAGAGGCGCTTCTGCCGCTTCGCACGCGGCGGGACTCCTTTTCTGCCCTCCCTCCCCCGCGGCCAGCGCAGCAATCCGCGTTCTCCTCGCGCAGCTCCACCCTCTCCAGACGCGCTGAGTTTTGGAGAGGCGGAAGGCTACTGGTTCGCGAAGAGTCCCCTCGAGGGAGAGGGAGGAGGAGTGGCGGCGGCAGGAACGTCCTTCCCCACCCGCCTCCTTCCAGCCCGAGCTGCGGTAGCCGCAGAAGGCGGGTAGTCGTCGCTGGAGGAGGAGGTTGTGGAGGCCTCTGCGTCTGTCTTACCCGTGCCACTCGGCGCCCTTCTCGGCTATTGTTGCCTGCGCGCCAAGCGTCTCCTTTTCTTCTTTTTTTCCTTTTTCTCCTTCTCTCCGCCCAGGCCCGGAGCCAGCCGAGCTCCCCCAGAAAGCGCCCTTCCCTTCGCCGCGGCTGGCGTCGTCGCGCCCTTGGTGGCCGCCGCCTCCCCAAGCGTCCCCGCCTTCAACGCGCTGCGCGCACAGCCGGAGCGCAAAGCTTCTCCTTCTCCAACTCAGCGGCCTGGACGTTCTCAATATGAGCGGCATCGCCTGCGTCGAGAGACACCAGGTAAGCAGGGGCTGCGAGGCCCACCAGAGCCTCTCTTTCCAGCGAGGGACCGCGTGGCGCAGTCGAACTCGAATCGGGCTTCCCTGTGCGTAAAGGCGCACGGCGCGCGCGGGATTTTTTTGTCCCCCAACCTTGTGAAACCGCCCGTCCCATTCCTTGATCGCGATGGGGCTTACCTCCGAGTAAGCGGGGGCGGGAGGATCTTGCCGCGCGGCGAGGCGATTTAGGGCTGGGGAAGCCAAAAGAGGGGCGAGACCTCTTTTCCTTTGAAGGGCGCTCGGATCGCGTGGGGTGCTGACTTGAAACGTTGGGTGGTGCCACTTAATGGTGCAGGAGGAATACTTTGGGGTAGGAGGAGCGGTCCCTAGACCCATTGTAGTGTGTGCAAAATGTGCTTTTAGAAGCAACCCGGTTTTTCCCGCAAATGGCGGAAGGGATGTCTGGAGAAGGAGGATTTGCGCGCCCTGTCTCTCGTCGTTGTTAATTTCTGCTGTTATTTCCGCGGACGGGTGATCCTCGCGCACCCTCCAAGTGCGTTTGGAATTGAGGTTATACCTTGTTTTATTTTGAGGTGTGCGCAGGCTTGCGTACTTTTTCCCCCAGAGAGAAAGGGAACCGTGACTGTGCCATGCTGCCCTCGATTTTTTTAGGTGGGTTATTGCAGTGGTGGGCGTGACCCTATTCGCAGTAGTGGCTGACGATGTTTCGTGGCGTCATGGGTAAATGACACCGGGAAGTAGATGGGGGCTTCATGTTGGTTATGGGGTGCCCACCCCCTTCACTTTGGTGTGGTTTATTGTGCTGGCTCCGCTGTGCCAGCAAATAGAGTTAGGAAAGGTGTCTGAGGCTCATATAGTCCAATCCCTTGCAGTGCAGGATTCTCACCTACAGAATCCCTGACAGGTGGCCCATCTAGCCTCTTCCAAGGAAGGAAAGTCCACCAGGGATTTAGAAGGTGAGAACCTGTGTAAAAGAAAATAAGCTAGATTCTCCTTGTCAAATGATTCTGGATGGTCTGCCAGGCAGGGCAGCCTTGAAAGCGAGGTTGGAACTAAACATATTAATTCATCACTTAACATAAATAAGGTGAAGATCTTAGGATTCCATAAGGTGAAGATCTAAGGATGTTAATGCTTAAGTTAAATTTAATAAAAATTGGGATTTGGAAAACCGTTAAAAGGACATGCAATGAAATTCAACCAAGGGGATGCGAGGAAGTCACTTAACAAAGTTAATAACTGTAATTTTCAATAAGGCTATGATTTATGTTTGTCTGTCTTGTGTGTTTGTTTGTTTGTTTGTTTATAGTATTGTGAAAGCTAATAAAATTTTTGGAAAAAAAGAAAGCGAGGTTGGAGAGTTCTAACTAATCCCAGCCGCTTCAGAGGTTTACGGCACATCTGCCCCATAGTGCATTTCCTCCCACCCCCATTTTGATGGCTGTTTCTGAGAAGGGTGACCTGACAGGAAGCCAGTGCATGTTCCTTTTTGTTTTTTGTCTGGGGCGAGGAAGCATTTTGCCTATTACCTTGCTCCAATCTCTTAAGAAGCAGCTAGGAGATCACCGCAAGTTTCGAAGGGTTTTCGTTATTTGAGGAGAGGTTTTCCTTTCTCCTTCTTTGCCTTTGTTCTGTCTCCACGTTGCCCCCTCCTGTTGCCAAGCACATGGAGCTGAAAAGCATCTGTTCCGAAATGCTTGCTGCAGTTGAAGGCGTGATTGGGTGGGGAGGAAAAGCCACGCTGGCCAATCCAGAGGCAGATACGGTTTCTCTGTGTTATAATTAGGCAAGGCCTGAGCAGTTCTCTGGATTATGTTTCTGTTTTTTCCGTTTGCTTCAGTGGGAGAAACCCATATTTTGCATCACATATTAAATAAATGTATGGGATTTTGCTCTTGGCCTGCCTACAGAGGCAGTCAGCTATATGTCAAGGACCATAATGTCTTCTAGACAACTGTGCATTTATCTTAATCCAGCCCTTCAGTTGGATGGTCATATATAGCTATATATAAAAATCATATTGGGAAAATTGTTTGTGTTGTGATTTCAGGATGTGAAGTTCTAGTGCTATACAATAAAGTGTTTGGCTGTTGGCTGCTGGTGGTGAAGGGGACAGCTAGCCTCTAAATAACATGGGTAGGCGAACTAAGGCCTGGGGGCCAGATCCGGCCGAATCGCCTTCTGAATCCGGCCCACGGACGGTCTGGGAATCAGCGTGTTTTTACATGAGTAGAATGTGTGCTTTTATTTCAAATGCATCTCTGGGTTATTTGTGGGGCATAGGAATACATATCCCCCCCCCCCCGAAAATAAAGTCCGGCCCCCTGTTGAAAAAGTTTGCTGACCCCTGCTATAACATCTACTACTCCAAATGGACCTGCTCAAGTTAAAACAGTAGCAGAATCATACGTAAACACACTAGGGAGAGGGCAAATTACACATTACATGTAAAATGTGTGTTTAGAAGCCCCTTTAGGTTATGTTGAGGAGGGGTAGGAGTGAGAGAAACAAGCTTAACTTCTAATCCATCAGCCTTTTTTATGCTCAAAGTCCTCCTGGCCGCTGCCAACTGCTTCCTTCCACCCTTTGAGATTCCTGATGAATTGTCTGTAAAAGTAAATTACATATCTGGAACTGTGTTTGTGGGTCTCTTAAGTGGGAAAGCAGCCAGCGGAGAAAGACAAAATACCCGGCCAGTTTTACTTAAAATTGCAGTGTCTTGCGGAAGTTTATAGCACCGATTAGCGTGCACTGCCTCCCCCCCCCCCCCAAGATACGGTTAACAGTATCATGTTTAGTTAGTAGTAGTACAAACATGCAAAACATTTTTCTGAGACTCAAACTAGGATGTGATGTGGGAGCTCTGAGGTCTATACAGTGGTACCTCAGGTTACATACGCTTCAGGTTACAGACTCTGCTAACCCAGAAATATTACCTCAGGTTAAGAACTTTGCTTCAGGATGAGAACAGAAATTGTGCAGCGGCAGCAGGAGGCCCCATTAGCTAAAGTGGTGCTTCAGGTTAAGAACAGTTTCAGGTAAGAACAGACCTCATGAACGAATTAAGTACCGTATTTTTTGCACCATAACACTCACTTTTTTCCTCCTAAAAAGTAAGGGGAAATGTCTGTGCGTGTTATGGAGGGAATGCCTACGAGTGGCATGCCTACGGATTTTCCTCCTCTAAAAACTACGTGTGTGTTATGGTCGGGTGCGTGTTATAGAGCGAAAAATACGGTACTTAACCTGAGATACCACTGTATACATTTTTTTCTTATTTTAAAGCAGCTAGCAGCTGTAAGGGACTCCATCTTTCCCATCTTAAATCTCATGTGAGTCTGCGGACAACTCTGCTGTTCACCTTGGAAGGTGGAAATGCAGGTACAGTACCTGTACGGTTTTTTAAGGTACGGCACCTGCATTCTTCTCCCCCCCCCCCCAAAAAAAACCCCTCCAATCTAAGAACAGCTTCAGGGAGGTTATTTAGATCTGGGAAACATTGTGCAAGGTTGGAAAGGAGGGTAAGCAGCCCTCCCGGAGTGTTGCTTTTGATCAAAATCTGCTTCAAAGGTTGTAGAGCAATCTCTCTCATGCGTCATGTATTGTTTTGGGTCTGATGCACCATGAGCTCATGATGGCTAAACTTTTATTCACGTATGGGGGCAAGGTAGATGAGCTGTGTTCCAGGAAAGGTGCAAGAGAATTGCTGTAGTTAACCAGTGTCCGGATGTAATTGGATTTAGTTCATGCTGTGAACTTTGCAGGGCGGTTTTCTTTGCCCCTCCTCTTGACGGATGGTGACCGCATTGCTCTTTCTTATGTGCCTGTCACTAAGAATGACTTTGTGTTTAAGCTGTAAAACAAGCACTTTGAACATCAGTACGGTTTGGGGCAACAGCTTTCTGGTTTTCCAGCTTTTTAAATCTACGTCTAGCCTGACACTCTTGGAAAGGTATGCATCACAAGCATATTTTTTTTTTAAAGTTATAGGAGGCCAAGCAATTAAGAGTTTACTTGTACTTACGCTGAAGAAACAATGACTCACTCTGGAACCTTACTCAAATAAAGCAGGTCTTGACTATGGGAGTGCCATATATAAAACAAATCAACTATAGATCTGTTTGTCAGTCAGTTTATGTCTGTGCTGAAAATTTTGAAAAGCAGGAACGAAAACTTGAACTCAGGGCAGGAGGCCAGTGGAATCGCGGGTGAGACGACAGGCATTGCAATTTGGGGGTATTATGGAGAAAGGAATAAAAAGGTAAATGGACCCCTGACCATTAGGTCCAGTCGTGACCGACTCTGGGGTTGCAGCGCTCATCTCGCTTTATTGGCCAAGGGAGCCGATAGTTTTTCCGAGTCATGTGGCCAGCGTGACTAAGCCGCTTCTGGTGAACCAGAGCAGCACAAGGAAACGCCGTTTACCTTCCGCCGGAATGGTACCTATTTATCTGCTTGCACTTCGTGCTTTCGGACTGCTAGGTTGGCAGGAGCAGGGACCAAGCAACGGGAGCTCACCCCGTTGCAGGGATTCAAACTGCTGACCTTCTGATCGGCAAGTCCTAGGCTCTGTGGTTTACCCACAGCGACACCCGCATTCCCTGGAGAAAGGAATACCCTAAGCTTAAATTCCTTTATTAATATTATTATTATTATTTATTATTTATTGAATTTATATACCACCCTATGCCCAGAAGTCTCAGGACTGTTCACATAAAAATATCACAGTATATAAAATAAAAATAAAAGCAATAACCCAATAGTAAACCCCCCCCCCAAAAAAGAGCTACATTTTAAAAGGATATTGGATGTTAACCAAAAGGCCTGGTTAAAAAGGACCGCTTTTGCCTGGTGCCTACAGTGCATTGCTCCTTAACGGAAAAGGAATGTTACAGATAGGTAGCCGTGTTGGTCTGCCATAGTCAAAATAAAAAAATACCTTCCAGTAGCACCTTAAAGACCAACTAAGTTAGTTCTTGGTATGAGCTTTCGTGTGCATGCACACTTCTTCAGAAAAGGAATGTGACGAACTAACCCATCCTGGATGCAAAAACTCCATGTTCAATCTTTTCAGGCAAAAGATGACAGCGCAATCCCTACGTCCCTTAACTGCTTCTTGGCTGATCGTTGGACAGCTATGCATTTAGTGAAAGGAGTTTGGTCTCACCTGCAGTATGTTGTTAGATGTAGATAGAGGTACAACAAGAGAGTCCCAGGGAATAATGGGAAGTGGGTTGAGGTAGAGAAATAGAAGAGGCCGTCTGCAACTCGCGGTGGGAATGGCTGGCCTTAAATCAGTTTCCACACAGTTTAAAGAAGCCGCGGATAACTAGCAACCTGCAATTATTCAAGCTTTATGCACTTGGGTTTCCTTTTTTAATTGGAAAGGCGGGGGCAGGTGTTTGGGGTGAAAAGACTTTGGCAACCCCACCCGCCATTGAACCCATAATGTTTTGGCCATATACCGTATTTTTTGCTCTATAAGACTCATTTTTCCCCTCCTAAAAAGTAAGGGGAAATGTGTGTGCGTCTTATGGAGCGAATGCAGGCTGTGCAGCTATCCCAGAAGCCAGAACAGCAAGAGGGATTGCTGCTTTCTCTGCGCAGCGATCCCTCTTGCTGTTCTGGCTTCTGAGATTCAGAATATTTTTTTGTCTTGTTTTCCTCCTCCAAAAACTTGGTGCGTCTTATAGAGCGAAAAATACGGTATGTTTTGGCTTGTCCCTGGAATGTAACCCCAACAGAACTTGAGCACCACCTATATATTAAAGGCGACATATAGATGGTGCTACACCTCACTAAAACTCCCAAAATTGGAGTATTGCACTAGTGGAGAAACATACCAACAGAGGAGGGAAAGGGGAATTATAAAGGACGAATTTGTTCAGAGTACTTACTGTAGTTTGATTTTTATCATGTTTGTTAACAAGAGGAACAGTGACAGAACTCCCTAGGATGACAAAGCTAATCTTCAGAACGTGCTGAAGTAGAAGCAGAGCATTCAGCCGAGTCAGAAATAGTGGAAATAGATTTAGGAAGAAATCCAAATGAACTTATGATGGGCAGGATACTTAATTAACGATGTGCCCATTTGTCTCTGGAAACAGTGTTCGTATTGTGGTGCTAGTAAGTGTGTTCATATGAAACCAATAAAAAATAATTTTAAAGGGAAGTTATGCGTTTATTATGGAACTTTTAATTTCAGTCTCGTGTGGCCCAACCTTCAGAAGTTTTACCGAGAATTTCTGTGGAGAAATATCTGCTTAATTTCAGAGTACAGTGGTACCTTGGTTTATGAACTAAATCCGTTCCGGAAGTCCATTCTTAAACCAAAGCGTTCTTAAACCAAGGCGTGCTTTCCCATAGCAGCGCGGGACTCAATTTACAAATGGAACACACTCAACAGAAAGCAAAACATGTTCTCCTTCCAAGGCAAAGTTCACAAACCGAAACACCTACTTCCTGGTTTGCAGCGTTCTTAAACCAAGTTGTTCATAAACTAAGCTGTTATTAAACCAAGGTACCACTGTATTGAATCCTGTTGAGGTGGTTTAGAAAAAACAGATCCATTTTTTGTGAAGTTTCAGCTGAGCTGCTTTAGAAAGGTGGGGAGAAAAGAAATCCAAAATGTGAAATCTAGCCACTCTGAGATTAGATGGAGGTGGATTGTCCTCAGGCAAGAGATTGAATAGAATTTAGATAAAGCGCGTAGAATCTTTTAATAATAATAATAATCAATTTTATTTAGGGAAATAGGGAATAATAATAATAATAATAATAGGGGGGAAAACCCAATTTAAAATGCAGCCTCATTTTAAAAGTAGCCCATAGATTAAAACCATAAGGGGAGGGAAACATAAGGGTCAGACTGAGTCCAAACCAAAGGCCAGGTGGAACAGCTCTGTCTTGCAGGCCCTGCGGAAAGATGTCAAGTCCCGCAGGGCCCTAGTCTCTTGGGACAGAGCGTTCCACCAAGTCGGGGCCAGTACTGAAAAGGCCCTGGCCCTAGTTGAGACCAATCTAACCACCTTGCTACTTGGGACCTCCAAAGTGTTGTCATTTGTGGACCTTAAGGTCCTCCGCGGGGCATACCAGGAGAGGCGGTCCCGTAGGTATGAGGGTCCTAGGCCGCATAGGGCTTTAAAGGTCTGCCTAAAGCTTGCCTTCCCTTGGGAGCAACTTTCTGGGGCCAGGTCCTTCTTGTTGCCATGAGAAGCCAAGTTACAGGGAACCAGACAGAGGGCCTTCTCGGTAGTGGCACCCGCCCTGTGGAACGCCCTCCCACCAGATGTCAAAGAGAAAAATTACTACCAGACTTTTAGAAGGCAGCCTTGTGTTTAGGGAAGCTTTTAATGTTTAATAGGTAAAGGGACCCCTGACCATTAGGTCCAGTCGTGACCAACTCTGGGGTTGTGGCGCTCACCTTGCTTTATTGGCCGAGGGAGCCGGCGTACAGCTTCCGGGTCATGTGGCCAGCAGGACTAAGCCGCTTCTGGCGAACCAGAGCAGCGCACGGAAACACCGTTTACCTTCCCGCCGGAGCGGTACCTATTTATCTACTTGCACTTTGATGTGCTTTGAACTGCTAGGTTGGCAGGAGCAGGGACCGAGCAACGGGAGCTCACCCCGTCGCGGGGATTCGAACCGCCGACCTTCTGATTGGCAAGCCCCCTTAATGTTTAATAGGTTATTGTATTTTAGTGTTTTGTTAGAAGGCGCCCAGAGTGGCTGGGGAAACCCAGCCAGATTGGCAGGGTATAAATAATAAAATGTTGTTGTTATCCATCTGTCTTGAGAGACAATGGAGTATGCGCCTCTGGGGTTCAAGTCAAGCCACTTGCATTAGCAGCACTGAAGTGACTTGCCAGGGGAGCAAGCAAGGGCAATGTATATGGAGGTCTTGAGCTGCCCAGACACAAGATGCCCCTCTCAGCCTCCCTGACTTTCCTGGAGCAACAAGGTGTGACTTTTGTGTAGTAACCCTTGAAAAGCTGGAGTTAAAACAAGCAGTGTACTTTATGTACAGCAGGACACCTTAAAACACCGTATTTTTCGCTCCATAAGATG
This sequence comes from Podarcis liolepis, assembly GCF_965112155.1. Taxonomy (NCBI): domain Eukaryota; kingdom Metazoa; phylum Chordata; class Lepidosauria; order Squamata; family Lacertidae; genus Podarcis; species Podarcis liolepis. The sequence continues at coordinate 89,544,161 of NC_139559.1, read as the reverse complement.
AACCTAGTTTTTGGGGGAGGAAAACGAGAAAAAAAATATTCTGAATCTCAGAAGCCAGAACAGCAAGAGGGATCTCTGCACAATGAAAGCAGCAATCCCTCTTGCTGTTCTGGCTTCTGTGACAGCTGCGCAGCCTGCATTCGCTCCATAAGACGCACACATATTTCCCCTTACTTTTTAGGAGGGAAAATGTGAGTCTTATAGAGCAAAAAATACGGTATCTTCAAACCTATGCAGGCATGACTTGTGTAAATGGTCTTCTAGTTGGGGGGACGGACGGAGACCACTTAAATATTGATGCAAATTAAGCTGTTCCACAAAGAAAAATCAAAACAATTATTATTATTTGGAAATAATTTTTATTTGCTTTTACAAGTGTAGCGTTATAACAATACAAAATAGATATCCGTATTTAGAGATTTCTCTGAATCTTGAGACTTCGCACCATCCCCTCCGTGGCTCCTCTTGCAACCTTTTCAACTGCGTATTATTTCATAATCCATTTTATGAATCTATCGATATTATTTGCTGCATTGTTGTTTAGTCGTTTAGTCGTGTCCGACTCTTCGTGACCCCATGGACCAGAGCACGCCAGGCCTTCCTGCTGATACAAGTGTTATTAAAATCCTGCTAATGTTTTCATCTGCTTAGGGTGGCCTCCTAAATAAATTATATTCCCCCCCCCAAAAAAAAAAATAATCAAAGCAATTAACAGTAAATTTGAAATCAAAACTTCTCCTTTTAAATAATACTGGTGCAAATTTGTGTAGTTTTCAGTTTGGCTACTGAGCAGGATCGTAAAACTAAGACAGATTTAGTTCCAAAACCAGTTTGGAAACAACATTTCTGGAAGGATTTAGGTTGATCTATTGCTGCTTTTGAATTATGGTGCTGGAGGAGACTCTTGAGAGTCCCATGGACTGCAAGAAGATGTCCATTCAAACATGTCCATTCTGAAGGAAATCAGCCCTGAGTGCTCACTGGAAGGACAGATCCTGAAGCTGAGGCTCCAATACTTTTGCCACCTCATGAGAAGAGAAGACTCCCTGAAAAAGACCCTGATGTTGGGAAAGATGGAGGGCACAAGGAGAAGGGGACGACAGAGGATGAGATGGTTGGATAGTGTTCTTGAAGCTACCAGCATGAGTTTGACCAAACTGCAGGAGGCAGTGGAAGACAGGAGTGCCTGGCGTGTTCTGGTCCATGGGGTCATGAAGAGTCGGACACGACTAAACGACTAAACAACAACAACATCTAGCAGATACTTCTTTCACCCCTGCCTTCCATGTCTCACCTCTCCAGCTGCTAGGCCCATGACATCACATCTCTCCATTTTTGTTAATCCCAACCCTTTAGCCATATTACACAAGTACAGATACGAAGTCCCTAGCATTTGCTTACATCAAATTTTATAGTCAAAAGATTCCGTCGTTTCCCATCTTACATCTGTTTCCTCTGCTTGGTTTGCTAGGTGTGTAGTTACAGGATGAGACACTTTCACATGAAGCTTTCTTTTGTGATCGTGCTCACGTATATTAGGAATACCCGTTGGGGGGAATACTGCTGTTTCCGTGTGAGTAGAAAATAAGTAGTTTCCCAGATTGTTTTGAAAATGTGGTACCACCCAAGGATTACAACTTGGTTGCATGTTTACATATTATATAAAAAGTAATTACCGCATTTTTTCATGTATAAGACTAGGGTTTTTTCCTTTAAAATAATGTCAAAAATTAGGGGGTGTCTTATACATGGGGCCATCTCCCCCCATTTTCTTAAATCTGAGTCCCCCAAAATACATGGGGACGTCCTATGGACAGAAAAATACGGTAACGCCGAAATATTTAAAAACCTTCAAAGCCCATCAGTGAGGAATATTTGCAAACAGTTGTAAGAGATAATGTTCTGGAAATAGAATAGATCTTGACTCATAGTGGGGTTTACATTTTATAAGAAATATCCCCCCCCCCCCCCGGTTGTTATATTACAGTGTGGGTGTTACAGGTTACTTAAGGGCTCTGAGACTTTTTAAAGAAGAGTTGCTTTAAGATGTAGGTCTATCCAATAAAAGCTGCCGTATGTAGACTTTGCCCAGACTAATCTCTGTTTGCTGGGTCAACTACAGTAATACAAATGTGCTGTAACTGAATTACTGTAGGATATAGCTGAGTGATTGAAACAGATCTAAAGAGGATGCAGTCTTTATGTACCATTTACTGATTTGGGGGTAAATAATATTTCGTGCAAAATTGTCCTGATTTCCTTAACACCTTTTAATTTTAGAAAATGTTGGCCTTTGTTTTCATAGCCTTTCAGGCAGTTCACAGTTGGCATAGAATCAAGTCCTAAACGGATTCTAAACATGCAGAAATCCCAAATTAATCAGATTATTTTTTGTTTTCTATTGCAGAGTATGATGCACGACTACCACAGAAGAAATTCGTATCTATAGCTTTTAAGGACTTGATTACATCGTTTTAAAGCCTGGTAGTTTTGGAGTCATCCGTTTAGAAGACGCAACTGCCTGCATTATTCCAAGCTGCTGTTAATCTTAGGAGGAATATAAATTGACGTGCTCTCATATTAACACACAAGAAGACTTCGGATTATTCAAGGTCTCCTAGTTACCACAACATAAATTTATTTGATACGTTTTTACTCAGGTCGACGCATATATAATGTCATTTCTTGTGACGTGGAGTGTATTGATTAGTCAGCTGTACAGTACGATAGACTTTGATCTGATTTTGATACCGTAAGCCCAAATAAAAAACAGAGAGTCATGCAAACTGGCACCCGATAGCAATTACATAATCACTTTTTGATATAAGCTGCTTAATTGGAAAACTGATTAAAAATTGCCTTCAAACAAACTGGTGACACCCCTCTTGCCTTTTTTTCCTTTTCCCCCAAAATGACCCCTGAGTTTTTGAATTTTATTGATATTGATGCTGCATTTTATGTTGTGTTTTATGCTGTTTTTAAGTTGCATTTTAACCAAGGTTTTACATTTTCTGTTTGCTGCCCTGAGCCCGGTTTTTAAACCGGGAAGGGTGGGGTATAAATAAAAATTTATTATTATTATTTTATTTTATTTTATTTTATTTTATTTTATTTTATTTTATTATTACAGACCTGCAGTGTGACAGTGGCTGATAACTCTGGCAGTCTTTCTGCCAGCACTGCTCATGGTTGAGAGGGCACAATGCCTTGGGTGTTCTCACTAAACTTTACCATTTCAGTAGCAAGTGAAATTAGTACAGTGGTACTAATTGTACCACTAAGGGATGCGGATGGCGCTGTGGGTTAAACCACAGAGCCTAGGACTTGCTGATCAGAAGGTCGGCAGTTCGAATCCCCCGTCAGGGTGAGCTCCCGTTGCTCAGTCCCTGCTCCTGCCAACCTGGCAGTTCGAAAGCATGTCAAAGTGCAAGTAGATAAATAGGTACCGCTCTGGCGGGAAGGTAAATGGCGTTTCTGTGCGCTGCTCTGGTTCGCCAGAAGCAGCTTAGTCATGCTGGTCACATGACCCGGAAGCTGTACGCCGGCTCCCTCGGCCAATAAAGCGAGATGAGCGCCGCAACCCCAGAGTTGGTCACGATTGGACCTAATTGTCAGGGGTCCCTTTACCTTTACTACCTCAGGTTAAGTACTTTATTCGTTCTGGAGGTCCGTTCTTAACCTGAAACTGTTCTTAACCTGAAGCATCGCTTTAGCTAATAGGGCCTCCTGCTGCTGCCGCGCCGCCGGAGCCCAAGTTCTGTTCTTAACCTGAAGCACTATTTCTGGGTTAGTGGAGTCTGTAACCTGAAGCGTATGTAACCCGAGGTACCACTGTACGGTGAACCCTTGAGTTACAAAGCGCTATGGATACGTAACTTTCGGGTTGTGAACACTGCAAACCCGGAAGTATATACTTCCGGGTTTCGCCCCATGCGCAGAAACGCTCTTATTGCACATGCGCAGAAGCGGCGCCTCCAGTTACAGACTTTTCAGGTTAAGTACGGACCCCCAAAACAAATTTAATTCGTATCCAGAGGGTCCACTTAATTTTTATCACTTTAACCCCATGTCCCCTGCAAATTGGTTTGGTGTGTGTCTCTGGAGAACACCCCTATTGCTGCAAGTGGGGAGATGATTCAGTCTGGAAGGCAGAATTGACGAACCGACGGGATGATCGTAATAGCACATTGAATTTCTCCAGTTTATTTACAGCCTTGTGTATGTGTGTCTGCTTTCACAGATGCTTACTCGCATAGGGTAGCAGCATGGGGTTGTTGTTTGTATAGGATTACAACCTCAAAAAGGCTTTGCATCAAGTAACATCACACTTGGTTCTATTAACAATTGCAAATTCTCCTCTTCAGCCACAGAAACAGCAAAAATGATTCCTAATGGCTATTTGATGTTCGAAGATGAAAACTTCATCGAGTCGTCCGTTGCCAAGCTAAATGCTTTACGAAAAAGTGGCCAATTCTGTGATGTTAGACTCCAGGTAACTTAACAGCGTGACAACTGGGTGTTATGTTTTGAGTTTGGAATTGGGGGAAGGGGGATTGATGGTGCTAATTAATTTCTCAATTAATTTCTCCGCCCTACACATTCTGAAAACTCATTACACCATTAGCTGGAATTCTTCTGAAGTCGCCTTTTAAAATTATGAGCCTGATCCAGCCAAAACGAAGCATTCTAACTGAAATCAGTGGTAGAAATGTGCTTACCTTATTTAAATCCACGAGACTAGAAACTGGGTCATGAACAAAAGCAGTTGGTAAAAAGAGACCATCTGTAGTTAATCATTACAGTTCTGAAATCCATTCAATTATTGGTTCCCGATTGATTGACCCCCCCCAAGGGATCTGTGGCACCATTCACATAACAAAAACTTTCAAAAAAAAAGGTGGTCCATGGCTTGTTTTTTGAAAAACGGGGTCTGAAGTACTTAGCTAATTGGGATCCACTGCAATAAATCCACTGATTTTCAGTGGTTTACTATTCTGTAAGATGTAACATTGCATATCATCTGTTAGGCTGAACTATTTAGGTTTAACACAAGTCTTTCTCTTATTTTAATACAGGTCTGTGGGTATGAGATGTTGGCACACAGAGCGGTTCTAGCTTGCTGCAGTCCTTACCTGTTTGAAATCTTCAATAGCGACAGCGACTCTCACGGAGTTTCCCATGTAAAGTTTGACGATCTTCATCCAGAAGCTGTTGAAGTCCTGTTAAACTATGCCTACACTGCCCAGTAAGTGACTTGGTTTTTTGTTCTACAGACGATAGGCATTTTTAATCTTACGCTCTCTGTTAAGAACAAATTCTAAAATAACCATATAACTTTAATAGATTGAAAGCTGATAAAGAACGGGTCAAAGATGTCTACTCTGCAGCCAAGAAACTGAAGATGGAGAGAGTCAAGCAGGTATACATTTTGGACACTTAAGAAAGCAAAGTTTCTGTGACCCTAGTTGGAGGAAGAGCTCTATCGTTAATGAGCAACTCAAGGATTTGAATAGGCATATTGATTAATACGCCTGCATTTTTACCACAAAAAAGCCATGTTCATCTTGAAAGCATTTCATTTATAGATTAGGATCAATGATGATGATGAAATAGAGCCTAAGGATTTCATTTGATTAATTGTTGGTCCGCTATATGGATTTGGGGACAGTTTCGTAAAATACATTTGTTTGCTGATGTCGGCAGTTCTGGCAGTGCACTTGCACAGATTAATGTGTGAAGCGAGCAATCAAATATAGATGGCCTCAGTTCCTTTAATTGTAGCAGACAGTGACGGCGTGCTGCTTTTGCATAAACGGCAGCAAAGCGGTGATGCTTGCAGATAATGCATATCCTGGCTTATTTAAAATATTTACAGCAAAATATAAAATAAAAGGCTGATTATATTTGGTCCCGTTTTCCTAGAAGAAAAAACAGGCAGCGCCACTCCCATTTCTGCAGCTCAATTTAGCATTATTGCTGCTGGATAGTACCAGCAAAGGCATTTGAGAAAAGTTTGATTAACAGTAATGCCGTTTGTCTTAAATTAAGAGCAGCAATACGTTAAAGGCAAGAGAAGATGTAAAATGGATTTGCTGAAATGGGTGCCATGGCAGGTTGGTGGGGTATAAGAAGTGAGAAACAGAAAGAGCCCCAGAAGTGTACTGAACCTCTTTTTTAAAAAATAACATAATTGTATGCCTTTCTAAAAGGTTTGTGGAGATTATTTGCTCTCCAGAATGAGCGTCGAAAGCTGCATCTCCTATCGGAACTTTGCAAGCACCATGGGCGATTCGCGTTTACTGAGCAAGATTGATAGTTACCTTCAGGAGCACTTGTTACAGATCTCTGACCAGGAGGAATTTCTCAAACTGCCACGTTTAAAGGTGAGCAATCTTATGCTCCTTTCTGTTTCACAGTAAAAAATGGTAGTCCTGTTCACATTTTTAATTTACCGTATTTTTTGCTCCATAGAGCGCACCTAGTTTTAGGGGGGGAATCAAGGGAAAAAAACCTTCCATCCTGCTGATTGTCTTGGCTTCATCTTTAGGGAGAGGCTGTGTGCGGCTTTGGCAGAATGGATCCCGCTCGCTGTCTTGGCTACGTTTTTAACTGCGGGGCTGGGGCAGGGGAAGCCCGAGCTTCCCCCAGAACAGGCAGCTATCCGCAAGCCTTCCAAGCGCAGCGGGAATGTCTACTGCTCTCCGAAGGCTTGCAGATAGCTGCCTGAAGCCCCGGGAGCGCAGCCTTTGAAGCCTCCGCAGAGCAGTGGGGTGAAGGCACCCCGCTGCCCTGCGGAGGCTTTGCGCAGCCATTCTCAAGCTAGAACAGCGAGACAGAGTGCTGCGCAGCGCTCCGTCTCCCTGTTCTGGCTTTGGGCTTAGCCTGCATTCGCTCTATAGGACACACACACATTTCCCCTTAATTTTTGGAGGGGAAAAGTGCTTCCTATAGAGCGAAAAATACGGTAATTCCTCTCCCCCCCCCCATTCCAAGCCCCTCTCAGTTGTGTCCAGAATTGCAGCCCTTTTACTTCGTTCCATAGAGGAGTGATTCTCAAGTTTTCTACTCCCAGCACCCACTTGAGATGGCTGAAAATTATCAAAGCCCACCAGTCAAAAAATGCCAGTGGGTGGAGGCAATGTTTGTTCCAATCAGCTGGCAAGCTCTGTCATCTTCTAGAGATACCTAATCAATCTTGGGGAATTGCTGCGTTCTTTTATCACAGCGTTTTCCTTGTGGCAAGGAGTTCCTTAGCTCAGCTTTCCCAAAGCAAAGTGTAGACCAGGGGTCAGCAACCTTTTTCAGCCAGGGGCTGGTCCACCGTCCCTCAGACCATGTGGTGGGCCGGACTGCATTGGGGGTGTGTGTGAATGAATTCCTATGCCCCACAAATCACCCAGAGACGCATTTCAAATACAGTGGTACCTCGGGTTACATACGCTTCAGGTTAAATGTGCTTCAGGATACAGACGCCGCTAACCCAGAAATAGTGCTTCAGGTTAAGAACTTTGCTTCAGGATGAGAACAGAAATTGTGCTCTGGGGGCACGGCAGCAGCAGGAGGCCCCATTAGCTAAAGTGGTGCTTCACGTTAAGAACAGTTTCAGGTTAAGAACAGACCTCTGGAACGAATTAAGTACTTAACCCGAGGTACCACTGTAAAAGCACACATTCTACTCATGTAAAAACACCAGGCAGGCCCCACAAATAACCCAGAGGTGCATTTTAAATAAAAGGACACATTCTACTCATGTAAAAGCACACTGATTCCCGGACTGTCCGCGGGCCGGATTGAGAAGGCAGTTGGATTGCATCCGGCCCACGGGCCTTAGGTTGCCTACCCCTGGTGTGGACGTTTGCTCTGGAGGTCCTGTGACAGAATTAGTTGACCTGGCAGCTCTTAAAAGTGGAGAAGGCTTTTTTCTGTAACATTTCCCCCTTCCCACCTCCCATTCTTCCACACTCAGCTTGTACAATATTCCCTACCCTCGTTTGGTGGGTCATCACCTTGTTGTGGTGAGTGGGCTTGCACGTTCCTGTGATCCTTGTGACCAAACAAAAAAACAAACCAGAGGACCTGATGGGATACCTGCTGAAGTCTTCCAAGTGGGCAGAATTGAACATACACAACAATGTCACAAGCTTGACAAAAAATTCTGGGAGAGATAGGAGATTCCAGCAGACTTCAGGGATTCCAAAATCATCAATCTCCCCCCCCCTTTTTTTTTCTTTTAATGGTGATAGAACAGACTGCAGAAATTATCGAGACATCTCTTTATTAGCTGTGGCCGGCAAAATTCTTGCAAGGATCTTAGCAAACCTCCTAATTATATCAGAGGATATCCTTCCTGAATCCCAAAAGTATTTTCGACTTTCTAGGGGACAGTGGATATGATTTTGACTGCTCAACAACTTTAAGAAAAATGCAGAGAGCAAAACCAAACCCTGTGTATGGTGTTTATTGACCTGAGGTCTTTGACACTACCCTGTGGACTATCTTCTGAAAATCCAGCATCGCTTGAGCTCTGCAAGTGCTGCTTTCTCCCAACTGAAGTGCCAAGAGTTTGAGGACTAGGCGATTCACAGGGAAAGCAAAATCTTCGTTTACAAAGCTATTATACTACCAACTTTACAGAACGCTTGTGAAACATGGGCCACTTATAAACTATATCCAAATCCTTGAGAGATTCCATCAACGGCGTCTCCGAAAATTTTTACGCATCATTTGGGAAGACAGGCGTACTAATGCCAGCGTACTGGAAGAAGCAAAGATCCCCAGTGTCAAAGCAATGATTCTTCAACATCAGCTTCGTTGGACTGGTCATGTTGTTCGGATGCCTGATGATCGCCTTCCAAAGCAACTTCTCTATTGCCAGTTTAAGAATGGAAAGCGAAATACTGGTGGTCAACAAAAGAGGTTTAAAGACGCTCCCAAGGCAAATCTTTTAGAAATGTCATATAATCACTGATAACAGGGAAAGACTGGCCTGTGAGTGCTCCAGTTGAAGACAGCCTTTACCAAAGATGCCGTGGACTTTGAAGAAGCACAAACTTGGGACGAAAGGGAGAAATGTGCTAAGAGGAAGGCACGTTTGGCAAACCCTCACCGTGATCAACTCCTGCCCGGAAATCTATGTCCCCACTGTGGAAGGACATGTGGATCCAGAATTGTCTTCCACAATCACTTATGGACTCATGGTTGAAACCATGTTCACGGGAGACAATCTTACTCTGCTACAAGTGATCGTCAAAGAAGGAGAAGATATTCCCTACCCCTAAACTTACCCCACTTTTTTTCCATCCCTCCACCTTAGTTTTACGCTCTTTCCCCCCTCCTATAGTAGCTTTCCTCTCTCTCCCTTTCTGTTCCCAATGAATTACCATGAACCTTTTATCTCGCTTTCTGGTTTCCTTCAATACCACCTCTGGCCCTTTGACCTTGCCTGCGCTCGCCCCGCCAGACCTCTGTCTCCTGGCCACTTTCGCTTAACGCGAATGGAGTTGCTGGTCCTGGCATGGGTTCAGCCAAAATGCCATGGGCAGCTAGAGCATGCATTGGCAAACTCCGGCCCTCCAGATGTTTTTTTGAGACTACAATTCCCATCATCCCTGACCACTGGTCCTGTTAGCTAGGAATGATGGGAATTGTAGTCCCAGACATCCGGAGGGCCGGAGTTTGCCTATGCCTGAGCTAGAGGATGAGGAGGAGGTACTGGGCAGGTTGTGGCACTGAGATGCACCTGGAAGTGTCACAAGGCCCTCTGGTGAACCCACGGTTTGAGAAATACTGCCATAGAACTTAATGGGAACCACTGGCATCGAGCCTGCTCCTGTCTGCGTAGCCCCAAGCAGGAGATTCTGTTTGTTTGTTACACCTTGATATTTTACATCCTCCATTCTGGATTTGTTGTTGTTATTATTGTTATTGTTATTATTATTAATGTCATTCATAAAGCAAAACAAACTGTCAAAGCAGTTTGCATTAATTATACCTCTGGAAGGTTCTATGTTGGCATAATGATGTTTGAGATTTTATTTAATCTTGTGTAGGCAAGCCTTTTAGGTCTTTTATCTCTCTTAGCCGCTAAACCCTTTTGTTTTTTTATTCCAGCTGGAGGTCATGCTCGAAGACAATGTTAGCTTGCCCAGCAATGGCAAATTATACACAAAGGTAATCAACTGGGTGCAGCGCAGCATCTGGGAGAATGGAGACAGTCTAGGAGATCTGATGGAAGAGGTTAGTCTTTTAAAAACGAGCTTCCTTTAACAATTAAGCTTTTCTGAAATTTAAGGATGATCCTTTTTCTTTGCTTTTTTTCTTTAAAAAAAAACCTATTTGAAAAATTTAAATCTTACTGTAGGTATCCCTAAGCTGAGAAACTTAGGGGGGTTTCCAGGTGAGCTGCATAAACTGTTCGGTCTGGTTTTTCTGTTTCTGTTTTTTACTCTTTTAACAACTTCACTCTGGTGGAAACGGGGAGGTGGTTTTTAAGGCTCACTGCATGTCCTTAATGTGCTCCTTTTTGCAGGGTTTTTGCTTAAAGAGAGACAGTAGGTAAAAGGTTCTAATGGTTGTTCCTCCCCATTGATTTATCTCCCCATAGGTTTATTAACAAAACTAGGATACTCAGCGCTGAAGAACCATAGAAGAAACTTCAAGTGTAAAGAAGCAGCAGTCGTGCCCCAGTTCTCCTAAGAAAATCCGCTGGGGGCAAAAAACGATGATGATGATTAATGGTGTTTACTTCTTTACAGGATATCTTAACTTTTGACAAAACTTGTGTAATTACATAGCCTTTCTCACATACCCAGCAGTCAGCGTAGTCTCAATCAGAAATACCAGCGTCTTGAGAATCGCTGCTGGAGATAATATAAATTTTGAATTGTTTGCAAAAATATAACCTAGCTTGCCATCAAACGAGCAACCTTTGAGAATGGTTATGTTTGCTTTATTCTGCCCTTCCTTAGAAGCCCAGTCAAATAGTCTTAGATTCCCCTTAAAGTTCTCGTATTTAGTAATGGGCAGTAGACTTTCCTAAATGGAAAATCGGCCTCACTGGGTTGTACCCAGCTAGGTGACATTGTGAGCTGGGCTACTCAAAAGTACAACTTAGCCGGATACTACAGCTCATCTTTAGCATGAACTCTTTTATAATCCAATTGTGCTTGGTTTACATACTTTATTCACATAACTGGACAAGGAGAAAATGTTTGTATTTTGCAAATAAGAAAAATGTGGGTTGCAGCAACAGCTTTTGTGTGTGTTTGAGATTGTCAACCTGTACAGTTTATTCTGCAAGATAATGTCCACCGTCACACATCTTAATGTTACGGCGCAGGGAAGCCAAGGCAGCTGAAGATTTCTTTTGAGCTGTGGAAGCGGGGATCCGTCATGCTGGAAGACCTGTCGTCATGAGAGCAACTTCTTTTTTATTTTTTTATATATTTTTTTGCCATTCTGCTAGATGGAAAGAAGAGAAGCTGACTGAGACGTGGAGCCCTTGCGGAGTCTTGTGTTCTGTGTACCGATAGTTGAATTAGGCAATGGAGACTGTAGCCACATGGCTGTTCTGTTGTTTTGCAGGTTCAAACGTTGTACTACTCAGCCGATCACAAGCTGCTTGATGGAAACCTGCTAGAAGGACAGGCTGAGGTGTATGGCAGTGATGATGACCACATTCAGTTTGTGCAGGTACAAATTGCACATGGTCTGAGGTAACCTCAGGTAAAACTGGTTAGAGTAGTAAAAGGAAGAAATAACAGTCTCAGAACAGTAGCTGCCTTAGATGGCTCGTGTGGTCTAGTTCACGAGTGGCAAGCGTGGCCTTCCAGATGTTGCCAAATGCAGCTGCCCCCAGCTCATGCTAGTGTGGGCAGGGACAGAGGGAGTTAATAGTGAGTGTTTCGGTTTTTGAACGGTTTTCGGAAGCCAAACACTCCTGCAGCCAATTGGAAGACACGCTTTGGTTTCTGAATGTTTTGGAAGTCGGATAGATTCCGTTCGACTTCCAAAGTACGACTGTAAGTGAGTGTTTCGGTTTTTGAATGGTTTTCGGAAGCCAAACACTCCTGCAGCCAATTGGAAGACACGCTTTGGTTTCTGAATGTTTTGGAAGTCGGATAGATTCCGTTCAACTTCCAAAGTACGACTGTAAGTGAGTGTTTCGGTTTTTGAACGGTTTTCGGAAGCCAAACACTCCTGCAGCCAATTGGAAGACACGCTTTGGTTTCTGAACGTTTTGGAAGTCGGACGGATTCCGTTCGACTTCCAAAGTACGACTATAAATATGCCTTAGTACTGAAAGCACGGCCTAATGAACAAGAGCAGTTAATGGAATTTCATCTTAAAGCTTCTAGAATGTTGAGAAGGGAGTGCTAAAGATTGCAGGAGCTTGCAGATAGAGCTTAAGCGATCCGAGGCAAACAAGGAGCGCTGAATAAGTTTCTGGAAGCAAGAGCTTCGTAGTATAGAAGTGCAGGCGTTCAGTTGCAGCAGGTTATCCAGCACGTGACTAGGAGTAGCACGTCATGAAGTAGCCCTGGAGATTTCCTTTGGGAAACCTGCCATACAGGGCACAGGTCTGAACTGAGCAGAACCAATTTGTCTTTGCAAGAATAATGGCATACTTCAGGTAGCCTGCAAACAGCGGGAACGTTTTGAATACTGTAGCGCACTGCATTAGTAACTTGGTGAAAATTTTACTCACTTTCTGGATGTGATAACTGCCACTGTTGCCATAATTCAATTTCAAAGCACATTTTCAAATGGGAGCTTTGAGTTTCAGCAGCCTAAATGAGTCAAGATATTTGAACTAGAAACGAATCTGTGACGAAGCAGAGTTCAGTTCATTTTGCAACTTAAATGTAATTAGGTGGTGGCATCTGGAGTTGCAAAAAACAGAGAGGTGATAATATTAGCCTTCTCTCAGCTGCTCATTTAATAGGTTTGTTAGCAGGAGTTGAGATTTGAAGAAGTTTAAATCTCCTAATACTTGGGAGCTGTTTAAAAAAAAAGTCTGTACAGGTGTTGGTAGAACCTAGACGCAAATCAGACTTTCAGGGGTGAGCAAGAATTCTCAGACTTCAATTAAATGATTTGTCCCTTTAAACCCAAAGTGTTCAAATGGCAGCCATTGGGGGGGGGGGTCTGGCTAGTTACAGTAGACAAGTAGGTTGAGCCTAAGCCCAAATGTCAAACCCCATACTTGATTCCTAAGTAACTGCAAAATGCCCATTTCCCAGAAGGAACACCCCCAAAGCATGTGTTGCAGACAGAACTCGCACCTCACTTAAAAAATGACAAAACCACATCCTGAAAACATGGGGATCCTTTTTCAGATGTAACTCACTGCCTTCCCCCAAAACCCTACAAGCTTATAAGGCAGCAGTCAGTCTTCTTTTCTCTCCCCATTTTTGTTTAAAGAAGCAGCTGGCAGTTTGACTGGGTTCACTGGAAAGCAAAAATGCCAACTGCAAAGTAGTTATGCTTTCCTTCTCTGAGAATGCCTCTGAGACCGTGTGGGATCCAGAAACATTCTGAGAAGAAAAAGAAGAAAAGATGGCAGAGTCTTAACTCCCAAAGGTTAAAAACAAATGAATTAAAATAAAAACATTCAGAGGAGCAGGGTCACCAAGGGAGGTGTCTAAAGCCCATTTGGGAGAGAGCGGAGAGTGGAAATGAAGTATCTTAGACAAAAGGGGAAATGGCTTCAATAGAGGAAACTGGTGTAATTATTCTGAAACAACAGAGATGGGTTTCATAGACCCGAGGTGGGCAGAAGGTAGATTGGGATCTTCTCGTAGATCTCTGGGTGATCTGCAGGAGATCGGCAGAGCTTTCTGTCTTTAATTGTTTTAACAATAGCAATAACGAAACCCTTCCAATTTCAAGGAAGTTCAAATGAAGAAAGCTTAAGCGGAAGTGGATTTTTGCGTGAAAGGATACGGCTTTGTTTAATAATTTCTAGGCTCGGAATGTCCTCAAGACAATTTTTTAAAAAAACAACTAGCCATATGTCCCATGCATCTAGCTCTGGTCGGTAGATTTTGGGGTTCTAGTAAAAACAAATAGCTCCAACAAGCTTGAATTGCATCCACCCCACTCCTTAAACCATAAGGCACTTGCAAATTAAAGATGATGGTTTGGTACAGATAGGAAGAATGGTGCTGAAAAAAGTAGACAACATATATGCGATTTGGTAGAAAACCTTATGTAATACCTTGGATTTATACAATAAGTCTTCAGAGTTTTGCTGTGTAGGCTATGCACCCTTGAAACTTGCGTAGTAATAATAGGTAAAGGTAAAGGTACCCCTGCCCGTACGGGCCAGTCGTGTCCGACTCTAGGGTTGTGCGCTCATCTCACTTAAGAGGCTGGGGGCCAGCGCTGTCCGGAGACACTTCCAGGTCACGTGGCCAGCGTGACAAAGCTGCTCCGGCGAGCCGGCACCAGCGCAGCACACGGAAACGCCGTTTACCTTCCCGCTATAAAGCGGTACCTATTTACTTGCACTTAGGGGTGCTTTCGAACTGCTAGGTGGGCAGGAGCTGGGACCGAAAGACGGGAGCTCACCCCGCCGCGGGGATTCAAACCGCCGGCCATGCGATCGGCAAGCCCTAGGCACTGAGGTTTTACCCACAGCGCCACCCGCATCCCATGGATAATAGGTACTTTGAAACAAAGTGAAGATTGTCCCATTAGAAAGCATAGCTTACGTGAAGCTAGGTCATTTGATTCAGAAGCTAAGGACTGTGAGTTGAGTATTGGATGAAATGGTTTTTGCGAGTAAGCGGGGCATTACGTGCTCCATCACGTTGCTGAGATTTTGATTCGTCAAGTTGGCTGTGCAGATGTTCTTATAAATGAGGCTGCACAGAGGTAAAAATAGAAAATAGTTCTGAAACAAAGGCAGATCACGGTACGCTCTGTGGCCGGGTTTCTGTAGCTGGCTTTTGATTTTGCAGAAAAAGACCCCCCGTGAGAATGATCTCAAGCAGATAAGTAGCAGTTCCTCTGGAAGTCTTTCTCCAAACGCAGCAGTGCAGAGTCCTAAACACGAGTGGAAAATTGTTGCTTCAGAGAAGACCTCAAGTAAGCATAACTTTGTTCCCGGGGATGCTATTTTTAAACCACTATGCACCCATGCTTAAATATGGAGGTTGCGGGAGGCAGTGCCATTTTTTGCAATTGCGTAAATAATGAGAGCCAGTGTGCTGTAGCGGTTAAGAGCGGTAGACTCGTAATCTGGGGAACCGGGTTTGATTCCCTGCTCCTCCACATGCAGCTGCTGGGTGACCTTGGGCCAGTCACACTTCTCTGAAGTCTCTCATCCCCACTCACCTCACAGAGTGTATGTTGTGGGGGAGGAAGGGAAAGGAGATTGTTAGCCGCTTTGAGACTCCGTAGGGTAGTGATAAAGCGGGATATCAAATCCAAACTCTTCTTCTAAATGCAGTCTTCTTTTCTCGCCTTCAAATATTGGGGGAAAGCTGAAATTCCAGCCTACCTAGAGGGTAACAGTATGGCTTTAGTGCAGGCTTCCTCAACCTCGGCCCCACAGGTGCTTTTGGCCTACAACTCCCATGATCCCTAGCTAGCAGGACCAGTGGTCAGGGATGCTGGGAACTGTAGTCTCAAAACATCTGGAGGGCCGAGGTTGAAGAAGCCTGCTTTAGTGGAAGAAAACGTGTTCATATTTTGGAATTAAATGTACTCTTTCCCTCCCCTTGCCAGATAATACCTACCTGTGTCTCGCTGTTCTGGATGGCGTGTTTTGTGTGATTTTCCTTCACGGGCGTAACAGTCCCCAGAGCTCTCCGACCAGCACTCCACGGTTGATGAAAAGCTTGAGTTTCGAGATCCAGCCAGGCGACCTTATTGAAAAGCCCATGTCTCCGATGCAGTATGCTCGTTCTGGATTGGGAACGGCAGAGCTTGGCAACAAGCTCATAGCCGCAGGTAAGGAAAACCAACAACAACAACAACAATAATTTATTATTTGTACCCCGCCCATCTGGCTGGGCTTCCCCAGCCACTCTGGGCGGCTTCCCAAAAAAAATATTACAATACTCTAATATATCAAACATTAAAAGCTTCCCTGAACAGGGCTGCCTTCAGATGTCTTCTAAAAGTCTGGTAGTTGTTGTTCTCTTTGACATCTGGTGGGAGGGCGTTCCACAGGGAGGGCGCCACTACTGAGAAGGCCCTCTGCCTGGTTCCCTGTAACTTGGCTTCTCGCAGTGAGGGAACTGCCAGAAGGCCCTCGGAGCTGGACCTCAGTGTGCGGGTAGAACGATGTGGGTGGAGACGCTCCTTCAAGTATACAGGACCGAGGCCGTTTAGGGCTTTAAAGGTCAACACCAATACTTTGAATTGTGCTCAGAAACGTACTGGGAAACGTACCACTAGCGCTTCAAGCAATGTGGGCCTCTGCATTTTCTCATACTTGGGCAAACTGCCATGTGAAGTGTTTTGCGGAGTAATTGCTTGCTAAAATTGGTTTCACAAGGAGATTCTATTATCTTAAATACCTCTTGTGTACTTTGCATTCCTGCTAGGTGGCTATAACAGAGAAGAATGTTTGCGCACCGTAGAATGTTACGACCCCCGAAAGGATTGCTGGACTTTCGTTGCACCGATGAGGACACCAAGAGCCCGGTTCCAGATGGCAGTTTTAATGGTATGTGTGTGGTGAACAGCCATGCCCTCTGGCACCAGAAGCTCTTGATTACATGCCAAATCCAAGTAAATTCGGTTAAAAACCAGATTTTTAAAAGAAGAAGAGTGCAGAAAGTTCAACATTTGCCAAAGTGCTCATCCAACAATATACAGTGGTACCTCGGGTTAAGTACTTAATTCGTTCCGGAGGTCCATTCTTAACCTGAAATTGTTCTTAACCTGAAGCACCACTTTAGCTAATGGGGCCTCCCGGTGCTGCAGCGCTGCTGGAGCACAATTTCTGTTCTCATCCTGAAGCAAAGTTCTTAACCCAAGGTACTATTTCTGGGTTAGCGGAGTCTGTAACCTGAAGCGTATGTAACCCGAGGTACCACTGTAATAAAAAGAAATCCTACACACGCAAACACTAATAGATGAGTCTGATGTTACCCTCCACTGTAATGCTGCCGTATGATCTCAAAAACTTAAATGCCCAAAGCAAGGATAAATAAAAATGTATTTTTGGCACCTGATAACATGGACAGTGACGATTCCAGTGAGTTTCCCTGCAGAGCGCAGGTGAGGCACACACGAGAAAAAATTGACCCCATGGAACTCCACCTTGAAGTTTGTGCAAGGCCAAACAGCACCCCCATAGTGCCACTCTCTTGATGACAGTCCTCCCAAGTAGGATCAGAGCCATTGCAAAACAGAGACACCCAATCCCTGATACCTTGGCCGAGGATGTCAAAAGCTGCTGAGTAATCAAGGAGAATCAACAGGCCACACACTTCCTGTTCCTGCCAGAAGAGCTCATCGTACAGAGCAACCCAAGAATCTGATTTCCCCGACTTAAAATTTGTAGCAGTTCAGCACAAAGGTGATGGTCACGTGTTCCTCTGCACTTTCTGAAAGGACACACCTAGGTTCATAGTTGCCTGTAATGACGTGACAATTCCTTTTCTTGGAGGCTTTCCTTGTCTGATTTAGAAACTATTTGCTACTAACACACCAGGCCCAGGCATGCATGTTTAACCAAAACAATGTAATGGATCTTTGCTGTAATCTTTATTGCTTCTTCAACTTAGGGGCAGCTGTATGTTGTTGGTGGGTCGAACGGCCATTCAGATGACTTGAGCTGCGGAGAAATGTATGACCCGGAGATTGATGATTGGACTCCCGTTCCAGAGCTAAGAACTAACCGTTGCAATGCAGGTAAGAGTCTACAATGCCCTATGAAGGTTATTATTTCTTTTTAAGCATTCAGGCAATTAAGTTGTTTCGTTCCTTTCTATCTCCCCACCATGGATTAACAGGTGTTTGTGCCCTGAATGGAAAGCTGTATATTGTTGGCGGCTCAGATCCTTACGGTCAGAAAGGATTGAAAAACTGTGATGTTTTCGATCCCATAGCAAAATCCTGGACAAGCTGTGCTTCACTTAACATCCGTAAGTCCGTGCTTTGATTTTTCAAGTTGGAAGGGTGGCACTGCGGTCTAAATAACAGGTCGGCAGTTCAAATCTGCAAGGCGGGGTGAGCTCCTGTTGCTCTGTCCCAGATCCTGCCAACCTAGCAAGTTCGAAAACACACCAGCGCAAGTAGATAAATAGGTACCACTGTGGCGGGAAGGTAAACTGTACTTCCTTGCGCTCTGGTTTCCATCATGGTGTCCCGTTGCACCAGAAGCAGCTTAGTCCTGCTTGCCACATGACCTGGAAAGCTGTCTGTGGACAAATGCTGGCTCCCTCGGCCTGAAAGCGAGATGAGTGTCGCAACCCTATAGTCGCCTTTGACTGGACTTAACGGTCCAGGGGTCCTTTACCTTTCCCTTTAACCTTTAGAGGTTGGGATGACTTTAAGAATTCAAGCTTTTTAGGAGACAGAAATTTCTTAGGGCAGCTTCAGCTGCAGTGTGCCATTGTTAGAGGTCTGCTACTGCTAGTTTTTAAATGAAATTTGGTGAGGATCAACCCCCCTGACAGTTGGTAGAGCATGAGACTCATTAATCTCAGGGTTGTGGGTTAGAGCCCCACGTTGGGCAAAAGATTCCTACATTGCAAGTGGTTGGACTAGATGGCCCTTGTGGTCCCTTCTATCTCTATAATTCTATGATTTTGAGAGAGAAGCGGCATCCTTTGCTGCAGCAGTATTTAGTATTGAGGGTTGCTGTTTTTCGCAGACTGCATTAGTGAGAGTGGCAACAAGTGGAATCGCTTTCCAAGACCTTTTAGACGGACTTATTGGCAGTTGACTCCTGGCTGGCGTGAAAAATGTCCCCTACAGTTTTTTGTGATGCTGCTGCCATTAGAGAGCAGCTTAAAACCCCCTCCCCCTGATTTGCAAGCTTCTGTTGGCTTTTCGTTTATAGGAAGACACCAGTCTGCTGTATGTGAGCTCGGCGGACATTTGTACATCATCGGAGGAGCTGAATCTTGGAACTGCCTTAACAGCGTGGAGCGTTACAATCCAGAAAACAATACCTGGACCCTGATTGCACCGATGAACGTGGCTAGGCGTGGTGCAGGTGTTGCCGTACTTGATGGTAAGTTTGTGTGAGTGGAGCTCCGCAATTCAGAGTAACCCCCTTTTGTGGCCAAGAAATGGGGCACAGCAAATCAGAATACATGACAGAGCAATAGGGGTAATGGCTCTCTCGATATTTGCAAGCCCATTATACTGGCTGAAGATGTCTAGAGACTGATTGTGAACCATAAACCACCAGAATGCCTATATTACGCAAATCCAAAACGTAATAGGCCGTATAGTAACAATTGCAAAGTTATTTACTAGAACTACTTCTCAAAAATTAGATACCACTTTTCATAATGTCAAAATCAACATCGGGACAGAATATAATAAAAATGTAACTTTCCGGTTCACCACCAAGTCCAGTATGTACAAAAAACCCAGCTGAGCGTTACGGAGGTACAGTGCCACCTCTGGTTGCGGACGGAATCTGTTCCGGAGGTCTGGCCAGATCCCAAGGTTTTTGCAACCGGAGAGACTGCTTCTGCGCATGCAGCAGTAGAGTGCTTCTGCGCATGTGCGCATGGCAAAAACCCGGAAAAATACTTCCGCGTTTGCCGCTTACGCATCCCAAAGTTTTCGTAACCGGAGGTACCGCTGTATTCAGAAGAGCTGGAAAGTGTTGAAGTAGAATTTTATTGCTTGGCAGGGGGTCGGACTCGATGGCCCTTGTGGTCTTTTCCAATTCTATGATCATAATTCATTAATTTTTTGAAAGCTCAAGCAGTATGTTTAACCTTGCTTGGTACGCAGTTAACCTTTCAGGTATAGCTTTTGTGCCCGGAACATGGTTTTCCCTCTACACTTTACTGAAGATTGACTGCTATCCACTCTACAGGAAAACTCTTCGTTGGTGGCGGCTTCGATGGTTCGCGTGCTGTCAGCTGCGTGGAGATGTATGACCCTGCCAAGAACGAGTGGAAGATGATGGGCAGCATGACCACCCCAAGAAGCAATGCCGGTTTTGCAACCGTGGCCAACACCATCTATGCAGTGGGCGGCTTTGATGGCAATGAATTTCTGAACACAGTCGAAGTCTACAACCCAGAGTCAAATGAGTGGAGCCCATACACAAAGATCTACAAATTCTGACGGACAGGAGGAGTGTCTTTAAAACTAACAGGCTTAGTGATGTAATTGTCAGTAGAGGTACACATGTGAATAGGGGGCGGGGGGTGTTAAGTTGCCATCAGCAACACAAAAGCTTTTTGCATATTGCATACTATTAATATGCTGTACATATTTTTATTTTAGAAGACGTGCAGGGTGTTCTTTGTTTTAGGATTTGTTACTTTAGGCTGGAAGTTGATAATTCTGAGAGAATTAGAATGAAAGCTGATGGCATATCATTTCAAGAGCTTCCCCCAATGTTTGTTTTGCCAATTTGCACACACAAATACTTTAACCTTAGAATTTGTTTCTGGTACAAGCAGGAAATATAGTGAGTCTTCAATGTGAGCAATGCTTTTTAGGCCTTGTTCGGGTTTTTTGTTTAATCTTAACTGGGGAAATCTAATAAGCCTTATTTAAATAGATTTTGGCTTTATATAAAAGAAAGCTGACACACCTGCCAATTTGACTGCCTTTTATAACTTTTTATATATAAATATAGTCATAGCCAGTTGTTATATTCTGAAGTGACATGAAATAATAATGTTGAAACAAAAAACAGTGAGTAAAATCTCAAAAGTTCATAAACTGAAGTGAAACATGTCGTTTCTTCATGTGTGAGAGCCTTTCATTTTTGTTTTCCTGCTACATTGTATGAAATCCAAGTATGCAATATTGATTTTCATTGCCTTCGAGTGAAGTTTCTGAACGTGGCCATAGTGTAAGGAAGGGGGGGGGCGGGGAATCTGGTTCTGAAATTCAACTGATTTAGAGAAGGGTGCTTTTTCTGTATGGTTGTTAGGTTAAGCAGTTGTAATAAACATGCAAAGCTGCAAAATGCTAAAATTGTGTGGTGTGTTAGCAAAGTTACCTATCTGAAAATTATTGTATAAGTTTGTATCTTTCTACTGCAACCTAAAAAACATGCTATAATTAAAAACTGTGCTTCATTTGTTTAACAATGGCTGTTTAGTATCCTTGCATCGTGTTTTCTCCTAATGGTCTAGTTTGCCCAGTGCTCTTGATAGGGACATCCCTATCATCATTTTTCAGCTTAACAAATATATGCATGTAGTTCCCCCCTTGTTGGGACAAGAATCAAACCAGGACGTGTCTAACCTTAGTTCATTTTGCAGGAGAAAACTGGTTGTCAGCTTCACCAGGAAAAGAAAAATGAGATTCTTTCTGTTCGGTGCCTGTACATATTTAACTTTGCAGGATTATAGATTTATGTTGTTCCTAGATTTTTACACTTCTCCAATGCTAGCAGTGCC
The DNA here is from genome assembly GCF_965112155.1 of Podarcis liolepis. NCBI lineage: Eukaryota > Metazoa > Chordata > Lepidosauria > Squamata > Lacertidae > Podarcis > Podarcis liolepis. The sequence goes on along the minus strand of NC_139559.1, from coordinate 89,522,595 downwards.
AAAAATTAAGCTCCTCCTGGCTAAATATAAAAAATAAACATCTAAGAATACATAAGCCACTCAAGATTATTCTATGAATTTATACTCCCATCTTTGAGAAAATTAACACAATTAGGAAAGTACACTAAAAAGCAAGGTGGGCTTTCCCTGGACTTTATGAAAGAAGCAGAACACTTTTTAGGGTGTAGAAACCAAAGACTGAGTTGGGTTTTTTTGTTTTTAAAAAGGATTTTGTTTATACACATATTAAAAGGAATTTGAGCAACTTACTTCATAGTCAACCAAAGATTGAAACTGAAGTTGTAAACAGAGTCTCACTTCCTAAGTTTAACATGTTTCCTACATACTATAACAGATCACTTTACATTAAGTGACAATTCCCTTATTTCTATCACATTCATGTATTATGGTTTGAGGCAGGGCCGTTTACATTTGTGAAATCAATTATGAAAAACAATTGCTACCTATAGGGTCAAGTATGTTTTATTGCAGTGTTTTTAGCCAATGAGTGAAGTCGGACCTGTGAGTGAAAAGGGGGTTGTTTGAGTACCAAGCAACCGAAAGTCTTGGGGGTTTTAAAGAGCTGTTTTTCCCCTAATTCCATTATAGTGTACTCTTGTTCCTGTCCTTATTTCCTAGTCCATGGAAGCTCTAGCTTGCCCTTCTTCCCCCCCCCCCCTTGCAACCAGGATGCATCTTTCTTCTGGTCTATGTGTCTGAGATCTGGTAGTTCCTAGTAAGTTATGTTAAAGAATCCCCTCTTCCCCCAAAACATGCAAACCTGAAAACTTTTAAAAGAGGCTTTAGCCATGTGCCCTGGTATGCCAGAGCTAAAGACCAGAAACTCATTAAGAATTCACTGCATACCCGCATCTGAATAGACATGTAGCATTATGCTTAATAGGGCTTAAAAGGTAAAGGGACCCCTGACCATTGGGTCCAGTCATGGACGACTCTGGGGTTGCAGTGCTCATCTCACTCTATAGGCCGAGGGAGCTGGCGTTTGTCTGCAGACAGCTTCCGGGTCATGTGGCCAACATGACTAAGCCGCTTCTGGCGAACCAGAGCAGCGCACAGAAACGCTGTTTACCTTCCTGCCAGAGCGGTACCTATTTATCTACTTGCACTTTGACGTGCTTTCGAACTGCTAGGTTGGCAGAAGCAGGGACCGAACAACGGGAGCTCACCCTGTCGCGGGGATTCGAACCGCCGATCAGCAAGTCCTAGGCTCAGTGGTTTAACTCACAGCGCCACCCGTGTCCCTCTTTAATAGGGCTTACTCCCAGGTAAAAGGGGTACAGGATGGCAGACTTTGCTTGAGAGAAGGGTTCATGTGCTCTTAACAGCTCTATGGCAGGCAAAAATTCAGGCTGAAGCCTTTCCTAGCTTGGAAATACCAATTATGGGAAAAACGTCAGCATGATTGTACTTTAATTCTGAATTATGCCATGTCCTATGGCAGCCATTTAGTGACCCCAGTACTCCCTCAAAATTCAAACTGTCCAAAAAGCTTTGCAACCCCCGGTTTAGTTGACCGACAAACGTACAGGTAACAAAGAGCAGAGAACTGCTATTTAATAAAAGAATAGCTCAAATTATTAAGATCTTAACAATTTTTAAAAAGAATATCAGAATAAAAATAATATCAAATTTTATTTCAGTACATGTTAATATAATGAAACGTTGGCTGCTGTTTAGGTAACAGCTATAAACTGGGCTGAAAAAATATGCTTTAGGTATGTGAGAGTATTGCTAATTTATATGAGCTTTGGACATGATATAAAACAACTAATTTTGGCTCTCACTTCAAGACCTATTCCATTCCCCCCCCCCAAAGTCCCTGTTTTCATTTGCCAACATTCAGCAGAAACTAACCATGTGACCAGCACAGGTAGATAAGACAAAATACAGTATTTATTGACAATAAATAAATAAATAAACTCTCCTCTGCAGTAGCTTGCACACAGTGACTGCAGCTGAGACATTGCTTATCCATAATCAATTAGAAGCAAAACAAAAGCAGTGGTTCCATGTGTCATTGAATATAACACTATATTCTTCTGAACCCCAAAATATGCATAGCCACAGTCAGTATCTTTATACAATTAGTGAAATCCCTTTCAGTTTCGTGAGACTTCTCTAGGTCTCTGGTCTGCTGCTCCTGGCCCCTCAAAGTCAGAGATATCAGCCCAAAAATTAGCCTTTTACTGTTTGCATCTAGCCATAATCGACTTGGAATCATAGAATTGTAGAGATGGAAGAGCCCACAAGGGTCATCTAGTCCAACTCCCTGCAATGCAGGAATCTTTTGCCCATCGCTGCACTCACAAAATGGCATTTGCACACATTTGCACAATCACATTGGGGTTGTGGTCCTGCTCCCTACTCACATGTTCCATGATGGAAGACTGAACACACCTTGTGCCACCTTTTGTTTATCAAAACAGCCGCTTGCAGAAATTATTTGAGCAAATTCCTCAAGGCAAGCCTTCCGAAACAGGCAGCGACGCAAAAAGGCTTGTGTAGCATCCTTCTAAACAAATGAAGCTGTGCAATCCAATCCTAGGCTCCTTCACTCAAAAGTGGACTTAACTCCCAAACAAATATGCATAGGATATCGTAGCCTTGAGTTAAATTGACTGGGTGAAAAGTCAAGTTTGTCAAGGTAGTTCCATACTGTGCCAGCATAGGGAACTCACAATACACTTTAACAGTTCACAAGTCCCGTGTTGCCATGACTAGGCCAGCGTAAAGCAGAAAAAATGGGAGCATTCATTACTTACTGCAAATGGCGTCTCTCCACTTCTCATCTTCTTTCTTTGAGAGAAGGAAAGACATCCTATCTGGAACTTTTCTGTAGCAAAGTCCTGGGGGATGGGGAGTCCCCATCACATTCCTCGGAGGAATTAGAAGCATGCCATGTGTCAGAAGAGTGGGAGGTCCACATTGCTTTCACAAGCTTGCTCAATGGTTTTAGAATGACTAGCCACTTTTCTGGCTACTTTGGCCTAACAGTGGGGTGAATGCTTCCACAGGAAGAATCTGCTACGGGCTGGAGGGGGCAGGAGTAAGCTATGGCATAAAGTATGGGGGGGGGTAATACAAATACAATAAATGAATAAATAATGACACTCAATTTTGCTTCAAAAGTGCAAGGCAGAGGTGTGGAGCACCGTCCAGTGGCAAGCGGTCATCAAACCAGTTCAAAATGGTCCCTGCCCCGATGAGCCCCTTCCACCTTGGCAAGACGTTTGCCAGTCATACTACTTGAGCAAATCGCAAGCTACATTTCTCTTCACCAATTGCCTCTAGGAGCATCCACTCCAGCGGGGTGGGGGCAGGGACGGCTGACTGGATCTCCAAATTTCATTGCGTAGTACTTTTGGGGAAAGCTTCCTTCCGGACCCACTGTAGTCATCAAGGTACAGCAGCTGTGTTCAAGGCACTGATACGCACCTCGCACAAGACAGTGAGATTTTAGCCTTGCTTCTATTCTGTCTCCCACGTAATGGATTCTCCTGCCAGGACCCATGGCCGAGCAGGAAAGGAGGGAGGGAGGAGTGAGTGAAGAGGACAAGAAGTAAACAATAGGGAAGAATATAATAAAGTGAAAAAATACTGTTTTAATTAAGAGAGGCTAGAAAGGATGAAATGCCAGAAATTCAATAATGGGATGAAGATATAGAACATTCTTCACCAAACCGGTGCCCACTAGATGTTTTGGACTACAGTGCCAATCAGCCCCAGCCAAATTTTCCAAAGTTGATCACAGGTCCCTGTTCTAGAGAGTAGCTGGTGACAAACCCTCTCTGGTTGTATCCCTCCCATTGGACTGAGAATGGGTTCTTCGGGGTTTCCAAGCCTTCTCTCCTAGGAGTCTGTAACCAGGGCCTGATCCTGCCACTGCCACTCCACTGATGAGTTACTTTTGCTTTTGCATTAGCAAAAATGCTGCAGTGCTATTGCTATTGCCCTTGCTCAGGATGCCGGAGGATTTGAAATCCTGCCTGTGGGCCTAGCCAGCTTCTCGCCTAACCATCTACTGTGGTTAGGACCTCTGACCCACCAGTCTGCTTTCCCCAAACCACATCCCCCTACCCTTCACCTGATGTCAGATGCTGCATGGGGGCAGGGGAGGAATGATATGGTTGCAAAGGAACAATTGGGAGCCTTAGTGTGTGCTCCTAATTGCTCCTTGGTAAGCCCAGCAGCTGATCGGTGCTTACAAGTGAGCCTCACTGGCGCAGTTGATCCACGCCTAAAGCGGGGCTTGCTGTGAGCACCAATCAGGTGATTCACAGGCGAGTAATCCCACTCATCTGTCAAAAGTGGTTCATGGGGTGGGGCTATGCTTTGTGTTTGAGAGGGAGCTCAGAGGGGTTTTAAGTGATTTCTGTAGTTGCTGATTGGTGCCTTACATACTTAAGTGATCTGGGGGCCTCATTGTAAGAGAGGCTGTAACTGATGGGAGACCACTGTGTTGGCAGGATCTCTGCTGAGGCAAGCTACCATCACTGCGATGTGGACTCTTTTTCCCCTGCTACTATTTCTTTAGATAAATTGTGCGTTATCTTAACAACCATTTGGGCCTTGCAAGTTTGTTTTTTTTTTTTTAATGTACTGAAAAATCAGGATTGGGGGGAAAAGGGGGTTTGCTCTTTACCCCCACACTACAGTCCCGAGTTTAAAAGTCTCGGGCTGAGTTATCCTGACTACAACTGCCTCCCTCACTCTGCTGGCACCAATGGCAACACATACCTAATACAAATAGGAGCTTTGGGGAGATTTTAAAAATCCACACACACACCCCCGCTGTGGGTCCCAATCCTAACCTTCACCCCCCCTCCCCTCAGCAGCTGCTATATAGATAAGGGGTGGGTGGGGAAGAACAGCACCAAACTACACAATTAATGTAACGTATAGTTTGGGACCTTAAGCATAGCTGCCGAGAGCGCAAACAATGCCATTTAGTAACACTGCTCTAAGGTCTATCTTTGGCTGGGCCATCAAACTGATGTGTTCCTTCACTGCAGGGGGCTGGGCTAGATGACCCGCAGGGTCCCTCAAACTCTACAATTCAAAAGCTGAAGCTGATTGCACAATTAGAGCCAACCCCTGTTCTTTATCTCCAGACAGACAGATTCATAGCACTGTTTAATATTGTTGTCCAGTTGAGCTAGTTGGCAGCATCCAACCGATAAACGGTCCCTGGAGAAGGGAGGGGGGATGCGGGATGAGAGAAGAAAATGCATAGATTTAATTACTAAAACCTGTCCCAATGCGATCACTTATTACCTTTTAACAACTTTTCAACTGCTTTGTTACAATGGCAGTACAGTCATACCTCGGGTTACAGATGCTTCAGGTTGTGTTTTTTGGGTTACGGACCCGCCGAAACCCGGAAGTACTGGAACGGGTTACTTTCGGGTTTCGGCAGTCGCGTATGCACAGAAGCGCCAAATTGCAACATGCATCCTGCATGGATCACGTTCGCAACCCGAGCGTCCACTGTATTGGCTTCCAGCTCATTTCTGGGTCCAATTCATAAGAGTGCTGGTTATGGCTTTGAAAACCCAAAACTGCTGAAGACCAGACTACTTGAAAGGCTGTCTTCTCCTACCCGAGTCTGCCCCATATATTGAAATCAGGACAGGATCTACTCTGCATTTTCAATTTCTGCAGTACAGCTGGTGAGGAGGAAGGAGAGTGTCTTTTTGGTGGCTGCACCCAGGCTCTGGAATTCCTTACTAAGGGAGATACTTTTACTTATTGGCTTTATTTTAATCAAGCCTTGGTGCTCTCTTTTCAATGTGCAACTCAGTTTATTACACTTCAGTTCCTACTTTTTATCCCTTTGGTTTTGTTTTCTTTTAATTGTAATGTATAAAGTACTGGCAACTAATCACACATGCCCACCCCCACAAGGATGAAATTTTATTGTCCTGAATTAGATGAAACAGGACAGTTCTGCCAATCAAGGCCATGTTAATAAGCTGCATGATTTTATTTCTATACAATAATTTAATTGGAGACACACAGAAGCATAAAGGCTTTGGTTTACATAAGCATTCTCCCTAATGTCTATGTTTTGCTCAGGTTACAATTGTATTGTTTTCCCCAGTTTTGCATTTATTAGCATCCAAACATTCTGCTCCACAGCAGCTGTGCTGAAAAGAAAAAAAAAACCTGCTTTTTGTTTGATGCTAATTCAAATTATGATCTTGGAAAGCAATCAAGACTGTTTGATAACACAACTTAACAAGACTGTCTCTTTGAAAAACCACAGGGAACATAAAGGCAGAATATAAGGGCATGAACATTAATGCCTTAATTATGCCCTCTTTCAAATATCTTAACATTGCTTGATTACAGGATAAAAAGCAAGGTTCAACACAAGGTATGTTTCACTTTTCACTGAAAGATCTTAAAATAAAACATCTGTTTCAGATGATGTTTTCTACATTTACTCTATTAAGTACACAGGTATACTGAAGATAGGATTCATACTGCCGCTGTCAAGAGATCCCAATACAGTATCACTATTTTGCAAACTAAAATTACTCTGTTCTGAAAGGAAGAGAAGATGCTGCCTCATAGAATGTTTTCAACATAATGAAAAAACAAGTGAAAAAGGATTATGGCCAGTAATTAAAGATGTATAAAAAGTAGCTTACCTGTACACCTCTTGGGAAACGCAGTCATAAAGTTCCTCAGCAGTAAATTTCGTATTATTGTGCATCTATGAAGGAGGGGGGAAAACACACTGAAATGTCTAGGAAGACTCGCCAATCGTGAAATGTGGATATTACCTGTTGGAAATTATTCATCTCTGTAAAAGAACTAAAGGCTGCTTCAGATTATCTTTTTATTGAAGTCCTTAAAACAAGAGTTGTCACCTAGGCCCTTTGCCAAGTCAAGCCACAGCCCCTGCACTTTGCCAGCCTGGTATGCAAAACAAGTGTGAAAAAAGTGGCATCTTTGGCAAAATAATTTGCTGGCAGTCTACTTTACAGGGTATAAGATGCTGACCCATCACTCCAGAGCACTTATTGAGCAGTATGGTACCAATCAATGCCATTTATGATTGACTAGAGAAAGGGTAACAAGCTCATGGGTGAAAGAAATGGCAGTTGAAAGATATACTTATTGATGCAGACCAGCATAGCCAGCCAGTAGCTCAATACACACAAGCCGTCTCTTCCAAAGCAAACTTCTATTGGTCTCTGTAGAGTCTATATTCCCATAATTTAAAGGCTAGCAAAGTCTGTCGGTGAGGTTCTTTGCCCAGTTGCGTTATCTGCATTCAATACCACAAAGCTGAAATTTGGTGGCCGACTAATAACTTGGCAGTCTGCATTTGTTTTCTCCTGCAAATGTTTTGGTCACTTTACTCATAAGAAGCTGCCTTGAATTGTATCTCTTTATCCTAGCTCTAACCCAGGGTTAGGCAACCTAAGGCCTGGGGGCCAGATGTGGCCCAATCACCTTCTCAATCCAGCCCGTGGACAGTATGGGAATCAGCGTGTTTTTACATGAGTAGAATGTGTCCTTTTTAAAAAAACGCATCTCTGGGTTATTTGTGGGGCCTGCCTGGTGTTTTTACATGAGTAGAATGTGTGCTTTTATTTAAAATGCATCTCTGGGTTATTTATGGGGCATAGGAATTCGTTCCTTATTTTTTTCAAAATATAGCCCGGCTCACCACATGGTCTGAGTGATGGTGGACCGGCCCCTGGCTGAAAAAGGTTGCTGACCCCTGCTCTAACCAATCAATCAATATGAAACAAGAAAGAAAAGATATGGTGTTTTCCTGTGGCTTAATAACTGTGGACTCAGGCAGCAAATGGAGCTGCGTATTCAGTAATGTGGTGATGTCAAATTCACTCTAGAAGCTGTAAAGACGTTTAGAGAAAAACCAGCCAAGAGGAAAGAAGTGATGTTCTCACATGTTCCTAAGAGGCTCTAAGCCGCTTTTCTATGGTTACAGTTCTGGTTCAGTCTCTAGGGAACAGCATGCAATGATGAATCAGGCAGTGAAATATCAACCACCTTGGAAATGGAAGTCTCCCTTGCTTGACTCAAATGAAAATGTGCTTCTGTCTTGGTGAACTGAATCACTGAAATCATGGAACTACACTAGACCTCTAAAAGGAAACAACTTCTAATACAAAGCTATGTTATGGGCAACATAAATGCATCCTGTTGCATTGGTTGTTCATGCCAGTGAGAGAGTCTGCTAAGCAAAACCATGAGTGGCCATGGAGGAGCCTTTCCACTCTTATTTCTCCTTACCATAAAAAGAAGGGGTAAGCATAGCATTGGGTGCCAAGCAAAAGCCCAGCTGCTGAGTGCAGGGTCACCCATGACAACATCAGCAGCCAATACCTTTGCCAGGACAATCGTCCACACTCAGCAACTGCGCATGACGCTGATTGCTGCCACCTCCACCTTCACACAGCAAAAGGTAAGAGGTGGGATGGGGCACCCATCCCCATGGCACTGGCTGGTTCCCCTTAGCAAACCAGCTCACTGGCTGCCATAGTATCCAGGTGGCATTAAGTTCTTCTGCCAAGAACATTCCATCTCAGGTTTGTTGGCTGCTAAAATAGTAGGCTGGTTCAAACAGCCAGCAGCTCCAAGTGATGGTTTCTGGGAATGTGCTGGGCCACTGTGGGCTGTGTGAGCTGGCCCAATGATCCTACGGTGGTTTCTTCCTATGCTGCTCAGTAAACACTGGGTGTCTGAGGTCTGAAGTAGTCCCATGTGACCTTGGTCTTCCAACCTTACAGAGTGGCAAAGAAAAGAGCCGCAGGTGCAGCACTCTCATTCCTGGTTAGCAACAACTCTCATGTTTATTATTGGTTTTAGAAAGCTCTGAGAGTATCCAGAAATAAGAATGAGTTAGAATCATAGAGTTGGAAGAGACCACAAGGGCCATCGAGTCCAATAACTGTAAGGTTATTACGGACTAACAATATATACTAGAATGTGTAAATGCAGAGGCAGCCAGAAACACGTCTCTAGACTTGCAGGAAGCAAATCTACCCTGCTTCCAGGCTGGCTGACCAATGTATGTGAAGCAGTAGCAGGCTCAACTGACCTCTTTGGAGAGGCAACAATCCTTGTCAGATGACGCGAAAGTTGTCTGAAGAATGTGGAGGGATATTTTTCTCGGCTGCCAGCTTAATCCGCCATCCCCATAGGAGCTGACTTGATTTAGACAGCTCTATTGGTTGATGTGATGTGAGCTATGGTCACAAAGTAAACTTACAAGGATTTTGCTTCCCAAATTGTGTGACGATACCTTAAGCATTTGGGGGACACTTAATGTTTCCCCTTTCAAGGAAGAAATTATTAGACTGGCCTAGTAATCAGTCTGCCCTGGACTATCTGCACACAAAATTTCAGGGTTTTGGGTCAACATAAAGTACTCGTAACACTTACAAAATGCTTTAAAGGGGAAATCAAACCTACCTTATTATTAGTTAAAAAGCTATAGAGAGCCCAGACATCTTGAAAGCTGCTGTTTGGCACTAAAACCCTGAAAAAGATAAGAACAAACAGTGGAAAACTCATTAAAGGATTTTAAACATGGATGACCCAATGACACAAGAAGTTCACATCACTGCTTATACCGCATGAATGAGGTTCTTATTGAGTTATTTATTTGTTGCCTTTTCCCCCCTGTCAGGGCTCTGGACAGCAACTTACAGATAAAAACAAAAGAACTGCCAAGAACATAGAAAACTGATCATTAAAATACAATTAAACACCGATAGAATTAAAGCTATATAAAATCAGCTTAAAACACGTGTTCTTAATTTGTACAGGATGAGTCCTTTAAAAGAGGCCCCGTGGACACAGAGTACACATGTTCCATGGGGCCTCTTTTAAAAGACTTACCCTGTAAATTCAAGCAGTAGGGGATTCAATTACTAAAATGTGCTGTTTGGGGCTTCCCTTAATATTTGTCCAGAAACTGCAACTAGTGCAGAATGCTGCAGCAAAGCTGTTGAAGGGGGAGCCCTATTGACAGCACATCGCACGTGCTACTGGGTCACATTTAAGGCTTTGCCTTTGGCATAGAAAACCCTGAATAACTTGGAACCAGGATACCTTACTTTGCACGTTCCTGCCCAGTCATGTCCACCCTCAGGAGAAACTCTATTGAAGACATAAGAAAACCCCTGCCAGTTAGGCCAAAGGTTTATCTATCCTAGCATCTTGTTCTCACAGTGGCCAACCCGATGTATTACAAACAGGGTATGAGGATTAACAGGAAACCTCTGTTGTATTTCAGGTCCAATGACACAGCCTCATGACCATTATGGATCTGTGTGTATACACTTTGCAACATATCTTATCCTGTCCAAAATATTACTCTTGATCATACTGAAGGGGCCAGAAATCCCAAGTTCACTCTCTACCGCCTCTCTACTTTTCTTCTTCTGTTTTGCATTCCACAGAAAACTTTGCTTAGAGATTTTAACTCCTATGTGCAGGCCTAACCAGTGCATGATTCATGGGTTACAGTATGTAACAAGTGACGTCTGACATGTATGAATGCCTCTCCTCCTAAGCGTTCAGCATTGAACTTCCAAGCCACAGACGGCTCCTTGTCCTTTTCTTGTGGCTTTCAATCCTGCCTATCTTTTTCTTCCTGACACCTTGTAGAAATCTTCCAAATGACCCTGGTTCACACTGCAGTACGATTTTAATTTAAAGCAATTTACATCCATTTGCAAACAAGCGGGGAGATCTTTTGGAGGCTAGCTGGGCAAAGATGAAATGCGTGTTCTTTCAGTATCATAGTTCATCAGCATAAAGGAAATGCCCATAAAACCTGTGATTAAAAAAATACATATTGCTGCCTCCCCCAGCGGTTTCTAATATTGGATAGCTTTACCATACTCAGGAATCAAGGTTTTAGGTCTCTTACGTAGGGCGCACATACTTTTTTTGTGTGCTTTGCAATGGAACTCTAAAGATCCAGTTCTTACTGCACACTTCGTTCTATAGACTACTCAAGGCTCTCTCTGCTTAACCCAGAGTATAACAATTATTTTCATCTACAGCCAAACCTCTTCATATATCGTCTGCTGTCTCCTAAATAGCCATTAGATGGCAGCAGACATTTGCACACCATTAATCTAGAGCAGTGTTTCTCAGTTCAACCCTCAGGCTAACTTTCAGGTGGGCCCTGTGGTCTGATCCATACTTACCTTATGCCCAATTCCATATTTGACAACATTTTGTGATTCTGCCCCTACATCACCTTTTTGTAGTGGGTGATTGGCATCAGTAATTTTCAGCCATCTCAAGTGGGCTCTGAGAGCAGAGATGTTTGAGAACGCCTGCACTATATTACAAAGTGTGTGAGAGAGATTCAGGACTTTAGCTATTACAAATGCCTTGTCAATGTTGCAATCTGACTCCAGAATGTGAAAGCCTCATTCAGATTACCCATATTCACTTTATAATTCAAACTGCGCACAGAACCAATGCACAGCCCTAGTACTGACCGGAACACATGGCATCAAGCCCTGTGGAAGCAAAAAGTAGGCCCACACAGCAGACAACTGACCGCAGTGGTAAGTACTGACCCAAGAACAACGTATTATGCATAGTGATTTGTTTACCAAAGTTTTTACTTATTTACTGAATTTCATGTATGTGACTGCCAGTTGGCTAATGGCAGCATTTTTGAGGAATGTTTCGTGGCACCTAAACATACATGTCCACAAATTCGCAGCAGCAGACCCAAGTTTTCTAGTGTTTATTTTTTATAAAAAGTTGGGGGAGAAATCACATACCAAAGAAGATTGGAGTTAGATTGCCAACCTTCTAAAGCAGTTAATGAGAAGGACTGAGATCCTATATCTATTTGTATGCAATAAAAAGTTTTGGTTTTTTTACTAGAAGTGCTTCCGTACCATCCTTGGTTGGTCCCACCTCTTAGCAGGTCACCTGCTAAAATCTTGTATGTGTGTAGATTACAGTGGTACCTTGTCTAGTGTCTGCCTCTTCGAGCGCCCGTTCCATCGAACGTCTGCAGCAAACCCGGAAGTATCATAACAGGTTACTTCCGGGTTCGACGCGCGCACATGCGCAGAAGCACTAAATCACGCTTCGAGCATGCACAGAAGCACAAACCGCGTGCATGCGCAGACGCGGCGCATTGTCCAGCGTCCTTATCAGCCAGCAACCGGGGCTCCAGAACGGATCCTGGTCGCAAAATGAGGTACTACTGTAATTTAGAATAAAAAATAAAGCTATCTTTATAACTTTATACCTGGGCTTTCCTTTATAAAACAAACTCAATGTGGCTTTTAAAAATCATAAAAGCCACAACACATAACAAAATAGTTCAAATACAATAAAGTCCACATCACTAAAATCATAAAAACCATGGGCATGATAAAACAACTGAAATACAGGCACCTTGCCTTGTGAAATACTAGTACCAATACATGAAAGTGGAGGTTCAGTTTTTGGAACTAGCTAACAGGTACAGTGGTGCCCCGCAAGACGAATGCCTCGCAAGATGGAAAACTCGCTAGACGAAAGAGTTTTCCGTTTTGGAGGTGCTTCGCAAAACGAATCTCCTATGGGCTTGCTTCGCAAGACGACAATGTCTTGCGAGTTCCTGCTGGTTTCCCCCCCCCTTTTTCTAAGCCGCTAAGCCGCTTATCAACTGATCCGATCAGCAGATAAGCTACTAAAAGCAGCTATAAGCCGCTAATAGCGCTAAGCCGCTTATCAGCTAATCCGATCAGCAGATAAGCCGCTAAAAGCCTCTAAAAGCCGCTAATAGCGCTAATCCGCTAATCCTTCAATGGGCTTGCTTCGCAAGACGAAAAAACCGCTAGACGAAGAGAATCACAGAACGGATTCTTTTCGTCTTGCGAGGCACCACTGTAGTTGCTAACAGGCAATAATGAAGGCCAATGGGTACTATTTCAGATGCCTGGGATCGATACCTAATCACAAGCTAAAAGGACCAAGAAACTTATTTCAACACAGTGGCTCCAACAAACAACAGGTGTGCAACAGGTGCGCAAAGGGTGCACAAAGGGCAAAAACAACCCGAAAAAGAGCACAAAAATTGCAAAAATGGTACAAAAAGAGTGGGGGCGGGGAGATGGCTTGTAAGTGCTTCTGGTTTTTAAACGTTTTTCAATGGTTTGCAGAGGTTTAGAGGGTGTTCACTGGTTTTTAGATGGTGTTCCCCACTATTCACAATTTCACGGTTATCTGGGGACATAACCCCCAAGTGAGTGAGAATCGCCTGTACTCCATTCAGCTCACATAAACTTACTGCCGAATTCCTGCCAGGATTTCGCTCACTGCTGCCATTAACTTCTGCAGACCGATGAAAGCGTCTTTGAATGAGTGCATATTCTGAGTGGTGGTAGCCGTATTGAGGTCCAGCTTCTGGAAAAGTTCTAGACTAAGAAAAATAAAAGAATGAGTTTTAAAACAGGCAATGAACTACCTATTGTCCTAGACAGGAATGGGGTGGGGAGGCAAGGATGGAGAGAGAGAGAGAGAGAGAGAGAGAGAGAGAGAGAGAGAGAGAGAGAAACAGACAGAATCAGAGGCAGGAAATCCTATTGCATGTGTACGGATTCTTTTTCAAAAGAGCTCACTGAAGCAAAGGCATTCAGTCTAATCTGATTCATAAATTCATAGTGAACAAGGGTATAGCTGCTGTGATAACAGGACTATTTCCTCAGAAAGACACACAACCTTTTGCATTAGGTTTCCATTGCAGAAGTTTTTAAACAACTGAGCTGTTTAAAATTCTCCTTCAGATGTATGCATTGCCATTTTCCAGTTTGCACTAACTTTTTTAAAAAACAACAACACTTTTTGCCATCCAAGCTTGTGGTAGACTGAAGCCCACTTCACAAATTATGTTTTTACAGTGTTCATTAAAGGCTTGTTCACACATGTATTTGCAATGACTGTATCAGGTGACGACATGCATATATGAAGGAGCCATTGCTGATGAACCAGTTCAAGCAGAACTTCCAAATAATCTCTTCTCTTCTCTTCATTTTCTGGACAGTGGATTAAATTCACAAATTTGGCCGCCAGTCATCAAGCAGCATACAAGCACATCTGCACTAACCCTAGGATGCTTTACATTTTGCCTAAAATAAGACAACCTTGATTTCAAGAAGAACACTCTCTTTCAGCTTTTATTACCTGAATAGGTTTATTGTGTTCCAGACGCTTTCAAGGACAGACCAGATTTCCACATGCCTGTTTCCTTGGGCTAAAGGCTTAGGCGACAAGGATGCATCTACATCCTGAGTGTGCTGGGTCAAAGCTCCATCTTCCATTTGTTCACAAGCAGTAGTTCCTGAAGTAGATTTGAGGGTGTCTGGAGTATTTGGTCCAGAACCTGGCTGAATATTACGAAAATATAGCAATCAAGCAGTAAATATACTGGATCTGATGTGCTAAAGCTGCAAGCTACCCGATTTTTTAAAGGAATGACACACTAAGACTAATATAACCACTGTAAAAATGAGATTTACTTCAAATCATTTCACTGACTTAAAGACATTTATATACCACCCTTCATACTTTGACCCAAAGTATTTCACAAGAACATCAGTGCAGGGGCCCTCTAATTTTTGACATTACTTTTTAGGGGGGAAACTTAGTCTTATACACGGAAAAATACGGTACCTAAACTTTTTAATCTCGCTTTTCCCTGTAAAAAAACTCAAGTGGTTTATAACAATGCAGTTAATAATAAGCTCAATAAAAAAGCAAGCAGCATTTTCTCCTATCCTCACTCCTGGCTTTTAACTCCTCCCAGGCAGGGGCTGACCCAAGAGTCTAGCAGACTCGCCCACCCTTATCCATTTCCCTGCAAGAAAAGGATACAGTGGTGCCCCGCAAGACGAATGTCTTGCAAGACGGAAAACCCGCTAGACGAAAGGGTTTTCCGTTTTGGAGGTGCTTCGCAAAACGAATTTCCTATGGGCTTGCTTCGCAAGACGAAAATGTCTTGCGAGTTCCTGCGGGGTTTTTTTCCTCCCCCCCCTTTTCCTAAGCCGCTAAGCCGCTTATCAGCTGATCCTAAGCCGCTAAGCCGCTTAACAGCTGATCCGCTAAGCCGCTTATCAGCTGATCCGCTAAGCCGCTTAACAGCTGATCCACTAAGCCGCTAAGCCGCTTATCAGCTGATCCGCTAAGCCCGCTAAGCCGCTAATAGCGCTAATCCGCTAATGGGCTTGCTTCGCAAGACGAAAAAACCGCAAGACGAAGAGACTCGCGGAATGGATTCTTTTCGTCTTGCAAGGCACCACTGTAAAAGCAAACACATTTTGTTCAAAAGTTACATCTGAGATTTATTTTGACCATCTGTTCCACAGATGACATTGAAAGTAGATTTCAAGTTGCCATTAAAAAGACGTTTTCTAACACAAGTAGCTTTTAACCCTGGATGATGATGATGATGATAAATAAGCAACAGCAACATTGCTGCTGCAATCGGATACATGCATGTGCATGTAAAAAGGAATGACTTCTTGTCAAAACTAAGCAGCTCTTACCTTGTCAAGTGTCTTGAGCAGTTTATTCACCTGAGCTAAAGCCTTGGGAAGGATACCATCATATTCTGATCTTGAACTGAACTCCTCCAACAGCATTTTAGATTCCTGGAGCACCTCATTCACTGTTGAGGGTTTAACCACAGAAGCTGAGAGAGAGAGAGAGAGAGAGAGAGAGATGTTAATGAGGAAAAAATTGAAAGAGGACAGGAAACAAAATACAACCATACCATAAGTAATCCTCAAATACAACCCAGTATATTTGCAATTTGAACTATTCAGGAACAACAACTGATAAGCAGTGCATTCAAAGGGTGCTATCATCTTGCTACCATCTACCACTGACACACATCTCCTGAAGATCCTGGATCTAGCAGGGACTCACTACATGACTTGGGAGGTCACCAAAACCTTCTAGCATCACAGAACAACAGAAGGGAATATGCTGGTGGTCAATATGTACATATTTTCAATGGACCAACTACAGGGTGCTTTTGGGAACCTCAAAATACTTTTGGCATCATATAGGTGCACAAAAACTATTGGGTGCATAGATTAGCCACCCCTGCGCTACAATGAACTCAAGAGACTTAGTTCTGAATAAACATGTTTAAGACTGCACTTCTGTTCTATGGCTTATACAAATGAATCCTATTATATTTTAGTAATTTGGGAGTGTTTGGGATTGCTAGAAACCTGTATCATAGCTCTGAAGGTTCCTTGGAGGAAGACATGATAAACACATTTGAGGTTTTCAGTACTGATATGCCCTTTGGCACAGGTTTTGGGATTTCAAATAGTTTCAAGGGTTAACATTTTCTTACCTTTACAGAGATGTTCATATAGATATTCAATGGTTGAAAGAAAGTTTCTTGATATAACCATTCCAAAAACAGCCATAAAGTGTTTTTTGTAGCACTCCAACACCTTTGCTAATGTCCAGGGCGGGTGATGATACACTACCTAAAAAAGGGGGGGTGGAGTTCAAATATTAATCTCTGATATAATTTAGTGGTCAGGTTTCCATTTATTGAAGTACGAGTTATGTCAGACCTTATTGCTGATCACAGAGTTTCTGCAAGGATGGGAGAACTGGTGCATCAAGATGATACATATTTGATTTCTGGTCAGCTTCACTGACAATAACCCATTAATGTGGTCTCCTGTATACTAACATATTTTCTCCTTCTCAATCATTTGGTGGCTTTTGATACCATTGGTCACTGTGTCTTGCTGGACTGGCTCTCTGGGATGGGCACTAGGAGCACTGTTTTACAGTGATTCTACTCCTACCTACAGTGCTTTGTCCAGAAAATAGAACTGAGAAATTACCGTATTTTTTGATCTATAAGACTCACTTTTTCCCTCCTAAAAAGTAAGGGGAAATGTGTGTGCGTCTTATGGAGCGAATGCAGGCTGCGCAGCTATCCCAGAAGCCAGAACAGCAAGAGGGATTGCTGCTTTCACTGCGCAGCGATCCCTCTTGCTGTTCTGGCTTCTGGGATTCAGAATATTTTTTTTCTTGTTTTCCTCCTCCAAAAACTAGGTGCGTCTTGTGGTCTGGTGCGTCTTATAGAGCGAAAAATACGGTAGGTCTCAGCCCCATGATCCTTGTAGTTTAGTGTGTCGCAGGGCATGATACTCTCACTAATGCTGTTTAACATCTATACGAAACCACTGCAAGTGTTCATTAGTTTTGGGGTGAAGCGTTATCAGTTCACTGATGATACGCAGCTCTACCTTTCCATAACGTCCGAGTCAGGGAAAGCAGAGTATGGTCTGGAATGCTGTCTGGATGCAGGTAGGTTGGCCAATGGCCAATAAACTGAGCTGACACCATGAGAAAACGGAGGCGCCGTGGGTAGCTGGTTCCCGTGTCTGGGAGACTGGCCAGTTGCCTGTTCTGAATGGGGTTGCACTCCCTCTGAAATTACAGGTTCAGAGTTTGGAGGTGCTCCTGGGTCCACCTTTGTCACTGAAGGCTCAGGTAGCCTCAGTGGCTAGAAACGCCTTTTACAGCTATGACCAGTAAGTAAACTACAGCCATTCTTGAACAGAGATAGTCAGTGCACTGGTGACCTCAAGACTCGATCACTGCAATGTACTCTATGTACTCTATCCTCGAGCCTGGCACAGAGGCTCTGGTTGGTGAAACACTAGGGCTAGACTGCTGATAGGGGCAGACTATCACCTGGTCATGCTGTGCAGATGCCTGATGATTGTCTTCCAAAGCACCTACTCTATTCCGAACGTAAAAATGGAAAGCGTAATGCCGGTGGTCAACAAAAGAGGCTTAAAGACTGTCTCAAGGCAAATCTAAAAAACTGGTATAAACACTGACAACTGGGAAACACTGGCCTGCGAGTGCTCCAGTTGGAGAACAGCCTTTACCAAAGGTGTCATGGGCTTTGAAGACACTCGAACTCAGGACACAAGGGAGAAACGTGCTAAGAGGAAGGCACACTTGGCAAATCCACACCATGATGAACTCCCACCCGGAAACCTATGTCCCCACTGTGGAAGGACGTATGGATCCATAATTGGCTTCCAGAATCACTTATGGACTCATTGTTAAAACCGTGTTTATGGAAGACAATCTTACTTGGCTACGAGTGATCGCCAAAGAAGAAGAAGCAGCTACTGGGCCAAGTTCAAAATTATTGTATTAATTTACAAGGCTTTTAACAACTTGGGTCCGACAAACCTTGAGGACTGCCTGGTTCACTGCATTCCTGCCTGATCAATCAGATCTTCTGGGAAGCTACTGTTAGTGGTCCTCCAGAGTTCAGTTGCATGGCTCTTTATCTACCAAGAGCCAAATGTTCAATACTGTGGTCTCAATTTTACGGAACTCCCTTCCGGTTGAGGTCCAGCACCGGCGGAATACTATTTTATTACTGCGGGCATTTTTAATGAATTCTGGTTTTATAGTTTTTAACTGATTTTTATCTTTCTTGTACCAAGTTACTTGCGAATCGCTTAGACACGATTGTAATTAAGCAGCAAATAAATTGTCAAAATACATAAATAAAATATGTACAATTTCTGAAAACTGTGGAATCTATGTAAGAAATTCATTGTGTGAGGCAGCCACTGGCATGGTAGTCAGCAATGAGACTTCAGCATAAGAGAAGTGGATAGGTTTAAGGAACAGCACATTCACTGTGACTGTGCAAGCTCTGAACCAAAGGACTTCAAAGTGTGCTCAGACATTCTACAAACATTTATGAAGAGTGTATTCCGAAACTTGCTCAAATTTGCAAAGTTTCTTCTTAAGCAATTATTTGACGCACCTAATCTGGCCCACAGGCTAGAGTCTCTGCATCCCTGCTTTAAAAGCATGTAAGAATACTTGAAGGTAATCACCTCTTCCCAAAGGTCTCCAAAAGCAATCTTCATTTCAGTTTCCAGTATACAAGATAAAACTTCTTGCAAGCTTTCCTTAATGTCATCAACAATCGTTGGAACAGGATCAGCAAATTTATCCCCAGCCTTCTGGGTTATCGTATCTGTTAAGCAAGCACAATGGATCTTAAATTCCTTGTTCACTTGAGGCTATAAAAGATCAAAACATTAACAATTAAGTCCCATTAATAGTCTGCTTAAAATTTCACTGCCATTTGCTTGCTTCAAAAACCCTCCCTTTCCCATTTTAGAAACTGTATCCATTTCCAGAGGGGTAGTTATGTCAGTCTCTTGCAGAAATAAAACAATGAAGAGTCTTGTGGCACCTTAAAAACTAACTTTTTATTTTTAAAAAATGGCATATGTTTTCATGGACTATGGTCCACTTCATCAAATGCATGAAACGCTATCCCGCTCAACATGTAGCATATTAAACACAGGTATTTTGAGTTGCAGGTACATACGGTTTCTAATGTGTTGGCAAATCTTGCTACTATGAAGAAGGCAGGGCCATAACTGGGTGGAATCTCCCCCAACCAAAGCTAAACAGTCTGCACTGATGATCATGGCCCTGACCATGAGGCAAGGAGGAGGAAGAATCACCCATCTCGGGGCAACCTCTGCCACTGAGAGAAATGGCTCGTTTTCAGTTCTCTTGGGGATGGATTTCAAGTGCACTAGTGGAATTAAAATGGCTTCTACCACTTCAAATGAAGCACTGCCACAACACGGAGAGCACCGAGAGGGTCACATGTTCCAGCGTCTATAGCAGCCTTTCTCAACACTGGGTCCCCAGGTGTTGTTGGACTACAACTCCCATCATCCTTGACCACTGGTCCTGCTAGGTAGGGATGATGGGAGTTGTAGTCCAACAACACCTGGGGGCTCAATGTTGGGAAAGTGTTAGAATTCACTACACTTAAGCGATCTCTGATGCTCACTCAATTGACTATTGGCAGTCACCTCAAAAGGAGATTCCCCAAGTTCCCTGAAGAGTTTAATCAGAATCTTATTTCATCCAATATCTACCTGCTCATTTTAACTGGTCTGATAAAGAACTGTTGGCTCTTTTCTATGTAGTTCTATAGTTGAGAACAGCCAACATATCCTCTCCTTTAATCTTATAAAAGTTTCTATGTGGCGCAGTAATAATAGAAATTATTTTTATTATTTTATTATTTTTACGCCACTCATCTGTGTGGGTCACCCCAACCACTCTGGGCGGCTTCCAACAAGATATTGAAACACAAAAAACCCTCAAATATTAAAAACCTCCCTGTACAAGGCTGCCTTCATATGTCTTAGATGTTTATTTCCTTGACATCTGATGAGAGGGCATTCCACAGGGTGGGAGCCACTACTGGGAAGGATCTTATGCCTATAAAATTCAGTATTTCAGTCCTTCATACATCAGCTTAGCATTATTTATCTGTTAGAAGATTATTAGAACTACGTGAAATATTGAAAGTTATTGGAAATGTTTGTCGTTGTCAGTCAGCTTCTCAAAGAGAATAAAAATGTTTGCAAACTACTATTTATCAGCTTTAGGCTGGGTGGCATTCAACTAAGTTTTACTCCGGATAGACCCACTGAAAAAAATGAACACAACCAAGGTAGGTCAATTCATTTCAACAGGTCTACTGTGAGTAAAATCTAGCTGACTACCACCCTCGTTTTCTGAAAATAAGCTCAGTTCAATTCAGTGGGTCTTGCTTCTGAGCAGATGTGGGGTATTATTTAACTTGTGTGGCCATTATGGTAATCCTAATGAATCAAGAAAAACAAACCTCTTTCCGATTGGGACTGGCCGCTAGAAGCATCTTGAGTCAACATTATGGTGTCTCTAGTCAGCTTCTGGAGTGCAGTAACAAAGTCTGCTTTGCTAAGTGCCTTAACTTCACTGACAAGGGCTTTGCTGCACAGGTTTTTATCATCCCTGTGAAAATAAAATTGTTTTCATTTTGCATTACTTGAGTGGTAAGTAGGACAGATTATACCTTCTTCCATGGCAAAAGAGCCAACATCTGGTCCAATTCGTTTATCTATGTCTGTTTAGAGCTATTTTAAAATATAACTTCTACAAAACTAGCATAGCAAAAATCTTGTTTTCAAAGATAGGCATTTTTTTACACTCTAGTGGAGAGACTTTGCTTTCCAGACAGAGGCCACCTATTTTTGTACAGATTCCACAGAATTCGTACATGAGCAGTTCTCTGCTATAGCCAGGCTCTGTTCTGAATACCTTTCATTTGCACGATTTGACTGATTCTTCCCTCACTGATTGATTGTTCTCACCAACCCTTTCTAAAAACAGGATGCAAACTTCTTGGATTCGTGTTATGAAAAGAAACATCAACTTCAGTTAAGCAGGGAATGCAAAATTCAATAGCACATACAGAAGAAATGAGGCCTTAGGGAGAACCTCAAGGACTCAGATTTACATAATCACAAACACTTTTTTAAAAACAATGGTATGTAGCTGGGAATATCTTTTCTGCATTTTTTTGTTTTTAAAATTACAGCATAATGGTTGTGGATTCTTATCAAATTTAGCTCTCTAGTTGGACAGAACTTACGTCATCAGTACAATTTCAGCTTGAGGAAAGAGGTTCTGATACTGCAGGCAGCACTGCAACACACGATCATCATTGTTCTCAACACAGGAACCACCTGTAAATTTGGCAAAAGCAAGTTAGCATATCATGCTTTAAGAGAACTTGAATGAATAACGTTTAAACATCATTGTTAAAGCAGGCAAAGGAGACACCTGGCGGCTCTCACTTACTTGCTGTCGAAGCACAGGCAATATATTTAACTTGCTCTGGAAATGTAGGCTATGTTCAAACGCTACACAATTCCCTCCCCAGAAGATTTTTGGGTCTGTGAGAGGAGGAAACAGTAGTCCCATTGCACCAGTGACACTACTCGCATGGAGCATTGGACACAAACCGTTATGTCATCCAATCACATTAAGCAACTTGCAGCCCAAAGATTTCCAGGAGAGAATAAAACCAGGTGATTAAAAAACAGACTGCATATAAACAGTAGTTCCAAACAGTATCACCATAGTATTTTCAAAGGCCTGAATATTTTTTTAAATTTTCTAAAAGGGTTCTTCCATCCACAAAAGATGTCAACTGTCTTAACCAGGCTACAGGGCGAATTCTGCTAGAATCCACCAGCTCTAACACAACTTACGTGTTTGCTGAGAAGCAAGTTGCATAGATTGACCCCACAACCTTGGATCTTGGTTCTTCAGGCAAGTGTAGATGAAGTGAACTGCAGGGATTGCTTTTTGCCCAACCTTTGCCAATATTTTCCCTCTTTTTAAGTTATCCAGTTCTTGCAAAACGACCCAGGGAATGACAAGCACAAATCTGCCAACTCCTAAACAGGAGAAAAATAGCTTACGAGTTAGTAATTGATGGTAGTTCTTCAAAACGCTGTCCATCTTTTAACCGTGATTAAAAAACTAATTCAGCTCGCTGTTGGATATTCTGCCAGTGGATCTGCATAGCACTGACCACATTTAACAGAATCAGGACGTATGTATCTGATAAGGAAAGTGTAGCCTTTGGGCAAGGTAAAATTTGATCTGTATTTTCCACAGCTGGGGCTCCCGATGAGATTTGCTTTTTCTCTTTCCCACCTCCTCTGGTATTGTACCTAAATCTTGTGCCTGGCAAAGGCATGAGCCAAAAGGTTCATCCTGTGACTCTCAGTCAAAGGTGAACAGCCAGAGCACAAGATGTTGGCCAATTTGTTGTAAGATGGAGTGGGCCAATGTTCTGGTGGGAAAGGAGAGCATAGCTGCTGGTTGGGTACAACCACCTGAGTCTGTGAAGACCTTCAGAGACACCTTGAGTGTGAGGTTGATGTTTGTATCTGCCACCAATGCTGACTGGTTATTTATCAGGAGCTGAGGTTGTGCAATACTGTGCATGCTACATTTATGTAGTTGTGAGTGAATGGACAAAAGTAGTTTTCTACTCCACCAAGGTGAGAGCCTATTCAGGTTAAAAAGCAGATCCTTCTCAGGTGTGAGAGGTGAGTATTTGATAGTCTAGTGGGTATGGGGCATGATACCACTAGTGCTTCAGAGATGGCGATAGTCTCTTACATGTGTATGTTTGGCTGTGAACCTCATGTGGACTGTAATATTGTTGGGTATAATTTTATGAGATTTATGTGAGTGGTTGGTTGACAGAGATGTTTGAGGCAATTGTTACTGTCATGGGCATACAGAAAGGATGGCAAGTGAGTCTGGGTGAGTGGCAGAACGTGTGTTACTTTGGTTGAAAGTTTGCACTATAGTGCCTCGTAATGCACTCTGCCTTTGTGCTGATATTGTGCTTCATATATTGATTTTGTTTATGTATTTGTTTCATTTTTGTGGAAATCATTTGGCATGCAATTATATTTATATACATTTATGTATTCTAAATCACGTCAAGATCTTCATATAGTAAGTAGTTTATAAATGGAAACGGAATTACTAAATCCACACACACCTGGGATATCTGTATTCTTCAAAGACTTGATGAATTCCAGATGGCTGATCATTATATTAGTATCAATCACAATCAAACTATTCAGGCCAGAAAGAGTTCCTGTTACAAAAGAAGAAACACACAGAGAGAAATTCTGTTATTTGGATTCTGTACTGATTTATTCCCCTGTTTATTGCCTTGTTACGGAAAAGAAATCAAAAATACTTGATGCATATAAACTTACTAGCAGACATATTTGATTCATCATCTGGAAGATCTATCTCCATGTTGGTCAGCTCTCCACAAGTCTGAACCACAGGCAAAGCCATCGTTTTGTCAATGCGAGCAGCATGCAGTTCTTCTACAATCTGCATCTATGGAAAAGAACGATATAAGCTTGAAATCAAGGCTGGCACTGGGAGTTCACGTCACTGGGCACCAACTAAGGTTCACATCCCATTCCCAGAATTACACCCTCTTGCATATTCCTTGGCCACTGAGTATGCTCAGTCCTTGAGGGCTATGTTTGGATTTCTTCTCTTGGTTATTGTTGTTCCTGGGACTTTTTTTTTTAACATGGGGTTTCCCCAAGTCTGATGACCCTGCATTTTTGGATGGGGCCATTTTGGCTGCATGAGGATTCATGCTTAGAGAGTGAATCATAGAATTGTAAAGTTGGAAGGGACCACGAGGGTCATGTAGTCCAACCCCCTGCAATACAGGAATCTTTTTGCCCAACATGAGGCAAAACCCTAAGGTTAAGAGTACCATGCTCTACTGACTGAGCTTTGTAATTATTATATAGCACAGACCTGCTTGTGCTTCTTGACAAGTTATGGAGCCAATCGTAAAGCAAAAGGCAATGTGTGTGGTGCAAGAATCGCAGCTAGGGAATGCTAAAGTGCACCTGCTAGGTTACATAACCACTAACCTCTTGGTCTGTGTCAGTACTTTCAGTAGCTTCACAGGAAGAAGAGTGGCACGAGGCTTCAGAGCTCTGTAACGGAAATTAATCACTTCAGGTATCTGTACTGTATCAAAAGCTTTGCACTAAGAGAAAGCCCGAGTAAATATTATTGGCAGGGTTGGAAGTTTATTGGGAGATGGAAGTGATTTCAAGAGGGGGGGAGAAGCGAATGAGTGCAAGACGGCCATACACCACAACGGATGTGTGCACACACGCACACGCACACACAGTTTCTAGAGAACACAAAAAAGGCTAAAGAAAATTCCCCGAGGCTTAGACATGAACAGGTTGCTTCCTTGTAACCAGTTCTTTGAGTGGTTATCTGAGCAGCAACATACACTGAATTTGTCTATGCAGAACACTATTTCAGAAACTTCTTGGGTTTAGCTGAACCTGTGGCCCCTGCCCCCGAGCAGCGAACCCTTCCTCAGGGTCAAGGCCAAGACCCTCTCCTCAGTTAGAGAGACTGCAAGTGCAAACTACTATGTCCCACTCAAAGGACTATGGCTGCATGTGAGCAATTGGCTCTTTTTCATGGTACAGTCACACACACAGTAGAGTAACAAGCTAGCAAACCAGGAGGTGGAAGAGCGCATATCCCCAAAAGGTTATGTGACAGGTGCCAGTCATAAGATTATAAATTTGTGACCCCTTGACGGGGGCCTAAAACTGTACTGGCACACGAGAAGATAGAATGTCCTTGGCACAGAGGGCAGGAGCTGACAGCACCTGACAATACAATTGTAGATTGTGAGTCAAATGTAGAGACGCTCCAGGGAGGCGTGGTTGTAAGGTGAGAGCAAATCCAGCAAGTAAATGCCATGAGGAGGCCCTTAGAATTCAAAGTGATCTTCATAGAATGGTCTAGTAAGGATCAACCCTAGCGTTATAACTATTTTACAGCCTCATGTTCCTGAAGCTGTTAGACGAACCTTTGCCTAAAAGCAAAGGAATGAACTGTCATTTCCAAATCTTTTGAAAAAAGGTCACCCCAAAAATCAATCATCTGATTTTTGTATATGTAACTGTATAATGTATTAGGTAATAAGCATAACATGTATTACAACACAGGAAAATAGAGCTTGCAAATTTTCTAATACTTGTACAATGTTTTGTACATTGTACATCACTTCTTATTGCTTAAAATAAATTGAGGTTGCAGTTTGCCTTTGTTTCTGCTGCAAGCATCGTAAGGTTCCTACACCACTTTGATTGCATGTTCTGCACACTGATTATTTCTTGGTATCTGGAGTAGCCCACAGTCTATATCCTCAAAGTTCACCTTTTCTGAGAGGTCTTTGGGTTAACTGATTTAATTCTCATTCCCCGACTACAGCAATGCACAAGTACATGCAATTTCCACAATCATCCTTTGATACTATTGTTTTTAACACTGTAAGATTTAAGATCCTTCAGGGTCTATCAAGAGCAGGGGTCAACAACATGCAGCCCATGAAGACCGTTTGACTGGCCCACGAGCCACCCCCGAACCGAGCCACCCAGTGAGTCCCCCACACGCTGCGCTAAACTGGCGCAGCACAGCGCGGGAACTTGCCAAGCAGCCCCAGAAATCACGTCTGCACATGTGCAGATACCAGAAATCGTGTCTGCGCATGTCCAGACACCGAAAATCACTTCTGCACAGGTGCGATTTTCAGCATCTGGGCATGTGCAGAAGCGATTTCCGGTGCTGCAGACATGATTTCCGGCATTGCACTGCGCCAGTCCAACCCATGGACGATCTCTGTGGGAGTGATCCAGCCCGTGGCCAGTAAACCTTGCCGACCCCTGATCAAGAGCTACCTTTTTTGTTTATGAAGTGAAGTAACACACCACATACATTGATGGCAATGACTGTTTTCAGATGCGATCAAAGCTTTTGCTTCAGTTGTGATTTAAATCCGAGTTTAGGGTTCTGTCCAAACCCTAAACTGCACATAATCTTAATTACAGTTCGTGGAATCAAACCCACTTCATAAGCTATGGTTTGAATGGCCATATGCACAGGTTTGGATGGCATAGCAAGTTGTGATTAAGCAAAAGCAAAAGCATCTGAACCCTTGTTTATGGCAGCTCTGAATGAGATAGGAGAAGGAGGGAGGTGCAAATTCAAGGGGCTCACTCTTATAATGCTAAAATATGGTTTAAGAGTTATCTCAGAATCATTCCAGTGTCTAAATTAAATAAGCTATTTGCTGGGGAAGTTATAAAAGCCACTACTGTTGCTGCACAACGAAAAACTACCACCTCAATTATCATAGCAAACTTTTAACAGCTTTACCTGACTCATCTGAAATGCTGCAGGTTCAAATCTATCCCCCTGGGTCCTTGCATTACCAATATTCTTGTGGGATTCCTGATGAAATTGTTCTTTCTGTTTATATTCTCTCTGGTGATATAGTTCACGCAAGTGGTGCAAGGGTGCACGTTTCACTCCTTTGTCAGTTTTGCGAGGTAGTTCTAATGAAGCATGTTTGGCTCCTTCAGGAGTGTGCACAGAGGATTGCCAAGACGGTACTTTAGTACCTGATAAGCTAAAGGATGAAAAGGTGGGATGTGACTTTTTTGAAGTGTTCTGTGAAGTTTCCTTGAACTCCAGCACACGTTTTACAGCTTCTTTTAATTTGGCACATTCCGCCTCAGCCTTCTTTTTCTTCTTTCGGCTGTTAAGAATCCTCAAATCCTGCAATTCCCTTTTCCCTCTTTTCACATCAGGATCACTGCACATCTCTTTGCTTGAGCCCTCCTTCCGAGGGAAGGCTGCTGCAGAATCCAAACTGCTTGTCTTTCCTCCACGTTCAGCTGTATTTTTAAAATGCATAGTGACCTTTTGACGCTCTTCAATAGGCCTTATAGTACCACAGACAAGATGGGTATCTTTGGAAGCCTCTTTTTCAATAACTTTAGTAGTATCTTTGAGATCCAGACTCTTTTTTCTTTTCGTGTATCCAGCACTATCATCTGACCTATGGAAGGATCAGCAAGAGAAAACTATTACTGTACGAAGAAATTTGACAGTGGAAGTTTCATACAGAAACAGTGACGTTCTTACAGAACAAACTCAAGGTTTAGCTCAGTGGAAAAATGTTGAAAGAGAATTAGATTATTACTTGTGTACTAGAAAATGTGGCAGACAATATAAAAAGTTTAAACTTATTTTTACACCAGGTTAAAGTAGAGAAGCTGATCCTTCTCCACCTTTAATTCTGAGCAAAACAAACAGCAGCCACGAATAACTATGGGCATCCCCATCCATTTCAAGCAGTAAATACAGACAGTTTTTAATGTGATGAGGAAGATCATTGCAAAGCAGATGAAGATCTGCAATCAGACGTTTAGCTCCATCATCCAAAGGCATAGTGTGGAGGGTGCTGTGGCTCCGGGAGCAATTTTGCGCCCTCAAAGCAGGCTCCTTCATCGGAAGGAGCTGTGCCTTCGCTGTGGCGCTTGTGCCGGGAACAGCTCCGCCCCCGGGTCAAGCCTGACCCAGGGGAGGAGAGGAGGTGAGTGGACGGCAGCGCTGCCGCCCACCCTCCTTGGCTGCGGCGCAACTTGCGCCCGGCGGAAGCAGTAGCTCTGCCACCAGGTCACTTCTGGCCCAGCAGCAGAGAGCAGTCCTCCTTGGCGGTGAGGTGGAAGGAGCCAGGGTGCGCCCGCCCTGGGCAGTGTGGGTATACGCTCCGCCGCTGCCATCAGCCCAGACTAATTTAGCCATTTAACACCTTCACTGAGGTTTTGAGGCATGTGAGTCATAAATCAAACTAAAAAATGATTAATTGCTGACATAAGCATCAGTTAAGATCCACTGCAGCCATAAGTCTCATCAGTGAAAGGATTTCTGCTTCTGCGATGGGACTTCCCCCCTCTTCCAAATCTGTTCTGAGGAAGTTTGTGGGGCAAAGGGAGATGAGAAAAATCCCTTGCACAAGAAGAAATCCTTGCACTGATGGGATAATTACTTAGGGGCACACTGGATACAAGCAAGAAACTGTTATGGCAGATTGAAGACAAGAGCTGCCATTATTCTAACAGGAACAAAGAAAGATAAGGATAACAGGATTAAAACGCAAAGTTTAACTTCACACTTAGAAGCTTAAAAGCCTAACTTTAAATGAACATTCCATGGTTAAAATACACCCCCCAATATTATACTAGAAATTAAGCAATAACAATTAATACAAAAAGGATGCACAGAAAGAGGTTTCCTGCTGAACTGAAAGACTGATAAACAGGCTTATGGAAGCTATTTAGTAGTTATCAATTTGCAACTAAACTAATTAAACCTTGCTTCACATCCATTAACTCCCATATACAGTGGAGGCTTTTCCATTTTCCTTCAATCTTGCAGAGAAAACATTTGGTCAGTTCGGGAGTCAAAATGGTTTCAGGGCTGTTTTCCTGTGCTGCTTCAGACAGATGGTTTATATATTTATGTACGAGTTTGCTTGGTACATTTATGAACATTTATTACATATATGACTTTAATTTTTTTATTTCAGCACCCAACTTCATCAGCTGTCACCCATAGAACTTCTCTTGGAAGAGGCGCTTTGAAGTAGGGCTCTTAAGAGCATGAGGGTGACACAGGAAGTGTCATACAGAAAAAGGTGCCCTCCTTTCATCAACAAGCTCCTCTGCAACAAACTACGCATTTAGTCTTTTATAAAACTAATGGAAAAAACCCATCAAAATGGTAGTGACATAGAAGCAGTGCTTTTCCCCCCTTTAAAAATGTGTTTAGGGATATTCTCATTTTGACTCAAGAAAATCACCATTTTATAGTTCAAATCGGGGGGAAATAAAAACAGTAAATGGAAAAAAGTACAAAGATTCACAAAATCCTTAGGGGTATGCGTACCCCTGCGTACCCCCCAGAAAAAAAGCACTGAATAGAAGGAACTGGTTCTTCACTTGCTGTTCTGAAATTGCTTAGCATTTCCCTGCACTAATAAGTGACCCAATATTATACCGTAAAGCATTCCCTCTAATTGGTTCAGCTGTGGTACAGCACGGAAGGAACAAGATTGACTAATCTGGAGCCTGGAGGAGAATTTTTTTTTTGGAATGATATGTGTTAGTTGAATATTGTCTCAACTACAGTGGTGCCTCGGGTTACATACGCTTCAGGTTACAGAGTATGCTAACCCAGAAATAGTACCTCGGGTTAAGAACTTTGCTTCAGGATGAGAACAGAAATCGGACCGCGGCGGCGCAGCAGCAGCGGGAGGCCCCATTAGCTAAAGTGGTGCTTCAGGTTAAGAACAGTTTCAGGTTAAAAACAGAGCTCCAGAACGAATTAAGTTGTTAACGTGAGGTACCACTGTATTATAAAAACAAACCAGAACTTCAAAGACTAATATGTTATATCTGTACCTGGCAATTCCTATGGTCATATGAGAAGTGTCACTTTCAGCCATAGTAACACCAATGCATTATTACTGAATGAGCTGCAAAGGACAAGGCCATTGCAGATTAGAGTCTATGTGTAGAAAATATGGATAAGCTGCCCATGCAGAAATTTAAGTCCTGCTGGGATTGTGAGCCAGGTAGTTATATCTCAGTTCTTCCAATATTAACCACTTGGGACATTTAAATCATGGTGAAAGAATAACAGCTGGTGGAAAGCACTATAGTTTTGTATTTTACAATAGTTTCAAAAATAAAAGCTTAAACCTAAACATTGTCATAATATGCAATTACTGTAGAGTGTTTTCCATTCTCTAGACTGAGTGGCAGCTTTTAAAATAATCTTTAAATTTGATAATATGTTTTATCTTTTTTTAAAGCTGCCTTTAGCAATACAGGGCATAAATTTAATTGGTGAAAAGCCAGACAATATGCTTTCATTTTTAATTTACCAAGACCTCAAATGAATGAACAGATTTCACACAGTGTTGTTCCTCACCACCCACACAGACTAATTTACTTTCTGAAGCTGCAGTTCAATAAAAACGTATCTGGGAATAAGTCCCACTGAACTTAATGGGGCTTTCTTTGGATTGCACTATGAATCCACAAAAAATGGCAAATATTTTTTCAGAATAAGCATAAATATTTTTAAATGAGTGCCTTTAATTCCAAGTAACAATTTACCCTTTACTCGTTGGCTGCTCTTTGGCATGATGACTCCTAATTTCTGCCTTTTCGTGACTCTGAAAGAGTTAAAAAAAAGTCTACATTATTATTTATACATTAAATTGATATCCCGCCCTTCCTCCAAAAGAAGCTCAGGTTGGTAATTAGCCTCCAATTAAATACAGAGCAGTGTCCCAGACTTTCACAAGGTAGCACAGCAGCTACAGTGCATGGGCATTTTCTGATTAAAGAAATATATTAAGCTATCAGGGTTAAATTAAAGCATGCATCAACCCAGCTTATATTTAACATTATAAATACAGCTGAACAGAGTCTATAGTCAGAGCAATTGAAATACTTAAGCCAAGGATAATTTAAGCAAATCTAAAGGCAACAGACAAACTTCTAGTACACCACTCTAATAACAGTGACTGTAATGCTTTCTTCTCCAAATCTCTAAGTCTCACCTTTTCACTTCTATGTGAAGATGAGCTAGATGATTGGTGCGATCGCTTTTCACTGGAAGTCTTGGAATAAGAATGTTAAAACACAAAATGAAATAGAAAAAATAATAATACTGAGGCCCCCCTGGAAATCTACCTTGTCTACGCGAACAAACAGAAAGATGCAGTGACAAATTTGCATTGTTTTATGTAACTATGATTTAACCTTTTCTTTTTGGGTTTAAGATCTCTCTTTCTCAATCACACACATATACACTGAATTAATGATGTTTTGAAAGGACACTTCTCTTAAGGCACCCCATAAACACACATACTGAATTAATTATGCACATCAAGAGGGTATACATCCTCCTACAGGTCTTGTTTTTCCACCAACCGACTCCTGGAAACACGTAGGGTGGACAAGAATCAGAGCCAAAAAAAATTAAGTTCAGCTAGGAAATATGGTGCTTCTTTTCCTTCCTTGTCTCTCACACACAGCCATACAAACCTCAACAACAGATTGTGATTAAGCAGGAGAGACCTTAACCATATCCCCAGTTTGAAGGACACACTAAGTCATATCTTGCTTAGCTGCTATTCTGCACTGAACTAAAACACAGAGATAAACAAAGCCAATACTCAAGCTTACCATTTTGTGAAAAAAAGGCCATTATGTGAATACAAACTTATTTCCACTCCACATTAGCATCTCCACAGACTTTCCTACCTTGGTATCTGAAATATCCTCCTTTTTGCTGGATTTCTTTTTGCGTTTTTTGTACATGTTCAAGTTTAAAATGTTCAAGTTTCAAAATCTAAAAAGAGAGAAAGGCAATATAGCCTTATTTCCAAATGCATTTTACATTTCCCCCCTCTTGTTGCTTTGGCTAGTAGATGAGGCCAGGGTTTTATTTCCCCTTGTTTCTGGAGTCTGGGGTTTTCTCTGGGCGACACTTTCAGAATTAAAATTTGCTTGTGCCACATTGGATTTTTTATTGATAAGAAATACATTGGAAAACAAAAAGAAGCAATTCATGGCAGTGCTTGATTTATAACACAGAACGCAACTACTTTATAGCATGATCATGGGGCATCCAGAAAGTATAAAACAATGCAGCCATGTAAGAACATGAATCATTCCCTAATTATAAACAAGCCTCTTCCGTATGTACCTTAAGTATGTACACAAACTCAATGAGAGGTGTGAGTTTGCTTTTGCCATGTAATCTCATTTATACTGGGACTAATTTGAGGCAAACAAGCTCATCAAAACATTTTGAAAAGCTGTCTATCCCTATTCTGCAAATAACATATATATATATACACATACATACATTTCAGTGATGTATAGTGCGTGTGGTTTTTTCTGGGGAGACGCATACCACTAAACATTTTATTCTATTTGTACTTTTGTCCATTAACTGTATTTATTTTCCCCGATTTATACTATAAAATGGTGATTTTCTTGAGTCAAAATGAGAGGACCCCTAAACATTTTTCTAAAGAAAAAAAAGCACTGCATACACTATACATCACTGAAATGTTTAAATATTTCTTTGATTGTCCTTGAATCTTTCCCACACGCCACACTGTTTGAAAACTACTGATCTATGAATGCGAGAAAAGTAAAGAAAACACCCAAATCCACAGCTGGCCAGTACCTTTATGGGCTTAGTGCCCAACTGTGAACTCCAAACAGCACTTCCTCAAGAGGAAAGGAAGTTCCCCCAGTGTTAAACAGCAAAACCAACCTTCCTTCAGAATCCCAGGCACTGACCTCCTTCCTCCCCAAGAGTTTATTTTCTAGTAAACGACCTCAGATCCCAGGCTTAGAACGGTTTGCCCTCTCTCTTCACACTCGGCCCCTTCTCCTTTCGTCGCATCACAACGAACAGCATCACAATGAACAGCCCGGCGTTCTTTTTGCTTTTGCTTTCTTTAAAAAACAAAACTAGGGGGCAATTGGCTGCAAAGCATGCTGGGTATTGTAGTTTTCCCGGTTCGCATGCGCCATAGAGATGTAGTCCTGCCTCTCTTAAACTTGGGTCCCCAGTTATTGTTGGACTACAACTCCCAGCATTCCTACCTACAAGACCAGTGGTTAGGGACAATGGGAGCTGTAGTTCAGGCTTCCTCAAACCTCAGCCCGCCAGATGTTTAGGGACTACAATTCCCAGCATCCCTGACCACTGGTCCTGCTAGCTAGGGATCATGGGAGTTGTAGGTCCAAAACATCCAGAGGCCCGAGGTGGAGGAAACCTGTTGTAGTTTAATACTAATACTGATTTATTATTTATACCCCGCCCATCTGGCTGGGTTTCCTCAGCCACTAATATCTGGGGACCTAAATTTGAGAAAGGCTGTAAACAACAACAACAAGTAAACTTAGCACGCGCCGAATATACCGAACTCCCCAACCTCCTCCCTCGCATCTGCAATGACAGCAGTCGGCTTATTTCTCTTTTGCTAGAACAGAGACCATTAGGAGCGTACTAATTTGAGAGAGAGAGAGAGAGAGCTGCAACGTTTCCCACACACGATACAGCTAGTCGTCACTGGGACCCCACACGTTGTTGGGACTACAGCTCCCATCATCCCTGACTGCAGGCCCTCCTCACTAGGGTTGATGGGAGTTGTAGTCCAGCAACCTCTAAGGCTCCCCAACGTTGAGGAAAGCTGAGTTAGAGCATAAAATTCCCTCTTTGCTTCATTTTTGGGGAGGGGGAGTGGGGGGGCGACAACGCGCTCCTTGCCAACTCACAGTTTGGTGAAGTCGTGGCTTTGCCTGTTGGCATTTTTCTCCTTCGCCCCTCTAACCGGAGGGAGAGAGAGAGAAATAATAATAGCCAGGCAGGAAGTCTTGACCTGCAAGCGGGCAAAACTTCTTGCTTTAGCTAAATAAAACGTCTATGCACGTTTTCAGACACGAGGAAGCCGTCTTTCTCTGCCCAGGTTGCACCAACCTCGCTCCGAAGCGGCAGCTCCCGATTACCTGGGAGCAAATAAGGTCCGTTGAACCCGAGGGGGGGGGTTACTTGGATTCCCACAGCAATTCCCACAGCAAAAGGGCCTCCCTTTCGAAAGGCGACGCCGATATTGATAGGGAGTTTGTAAGCACAGACGTCAGTCAGTCAGCCAGCCCAGCTTTTAGCCTTTAAACCCGCGGTATCCGGTCCACGCCCCTATAGAGTCCTTCTTCCCTCAGGGAGAATGTGAGTATAGTCCTGCCGCGGGGCATCTCGGGTAACGTATGCACCTGAGGAGCGCGCGAGAGAGAAAGAGAGCGCGCACGCAAGTATTTACATATTTATTTCGGGTATAGCGTTGCCGTTGTGCATCTTGGGTAAACGTATTTCTGAGGCGCTTGAGGCATAGGATTAGCCGCGGGGCAACTTGGGTAACGTAGTTCTTAGGCACCTGAGGAGCGCGAGAGAGAGCGAGCGCGCGCGCAAGTATTTACATATTTATTTCGGTATTTACAATATTTATATTGTATTACAATATTTATATACAATATTTACAGTATTTACAATATTTATATATTGCTGCCGCGGTGCGTCTTGGGTAACGCAGCTCTGAGGCAGCTAAAGCGTAGGATTAGCCGCGGGGCATCTTGGGTAACGTAGTTCTTAGGCATCTGAGGCGCGAGAGAGCGAGAGAGAGAGCGCGCACGCGTATTTGCTTCGGTTCTATTGCAGCCCGTTGTGCATCTTGGGTAACGTAGCTCTGAGGCGCGGGATTAGCCGCGGGGCCTCCTGGGTAATGTAGTTCTCAGTCCCTGAGGGCCCTTGGGGGAGACGAGCTTGTGCACAACATGCTGACCCGAAATAGAAGTCTGCCGAGGGGCCACGTCCCGTGACTAAGGCGCGGCCCGTGCTTGCCGGAGGAAAAAAAACCGAGGGAGCTGCCGAGTGAAGTGGGTTCGCTCTCCCCCCACTTCCTCACCGCCGCTGGGTGGAAAATGGCGGCCGAGGGAGCGGTGTTGCCCCCGCCGCCCGCCAAGGAGGGAGAACCTGAGGCGCTCAGTAAGGAAGGGGGCGGTTCAGTAACTGTCAGATG
Source organism: Podarcis liolepis (assembly GCF_965112155.1). NCBI lineage: Eukaryota > Metazoa > Chordata > Lepidosauria > Squamata > Lacertidae > Podarcis > Podarcis liolepis. The sequence continues at coordinate 89,487,584 of NC_139559.1, read as the reverse complement.
GGCGAGGGGTTGTTGTTGTCTTGAAGTTGGGCCTGCGGGGGGCGGGTTTTACTTGTGGTGGGTTCTCCCTCCTTCGGTCCGTTTTGAGGGAAGCTTCTCGTCTCAGAGGGGCGCGTTCAGACGTTACGTGCTCAGGTCGGCGTTTCACCCTCACGCCTGAGGTGACGCCTGGTGTTAGAAACTCCAAGATTCATCATCCGCTCGCCAAATGCTCCTTCAGCATATCCACATGTGCTAACACACACAAAAGTGGAACACGTTTAAAAGAGAGAGAGAAAATCTCCGCTTTACAGGAGACCTTCCATGCATGACAGTTGTTGTTTAGTCATGTCCGACTCTTCGTGATCCCATGGACCAGAGCACGCCAGGCACTCCTGTCTTCCACTGCCTCCCGCAGTTTGGTCAAACTCATGCTGGTAGCTTCGAGAACACTGTCCAACCATCTCGTCCTCTGTCATCCCCTTCTCCTTGTTCCCTCCATCTTTCCCAACATCAGGGTCTTTTCCAGGGAGTCTTCTCTTCTCCGGAGGTGGCCAAAGTATTGGAGCCTCAGCTTCAGGATCTGTTCTTCCAGTGAGCACTCAGGGCTGATTTCCTTAAGAATGGAGAGGTTTGATCTTCTTGCAGTCCATGGGACTCTCAAGAGTCTCCTCCAGCACCATAATTCAAAAGCATCAATTCTTCAACGATCAGCCTTCTTTATGGTCCAGCTCTCACTTCCATACATCACTACTGGGAAAACCATAGCTTTTACTATACGGACCTTTGTTGGCAAGGTGATGTCTCTACTTTGTCTCTGCATGACAGAGGAGGGGGCAAAACTGGTCACCTTCCTGGTTCTGGGAGGGGGGGGGGAGAAACAGACACTTTTTATATCAAAAAATAGTCCTTTTATAGCAAAAGCATGGAAGTTCCCTTGCCTTAATCACACGCGCGCGCACACACACATGACTTTAGCTATTCAGGTCCCCGATCCATGCACATTTTTACATGGGAGGAAGCCCAATTGAACCTGGTTGGGATTTACTTCCGAGCAGAAGGCATCCTCCAGGGTTGGAAACAATCATCTTCTTTTCCAAATGGTGCCCAGATTGCTGCTTTCGTTTCTTCTATGTTGCATTTTGTTGTACCATTTAAAGGGATTATTTTTACAGAACTTCCTTTATGACTTCGTTAGTCTAAACTGAATAGGTTTTGCAGCCAATTTCACACTGCAGTTACAGTGGCAAATAGAACCCTGCTTAATGGTAACTTTGCTACTAGTCAGTGCTAATGTAATAGTGGGGGAAATTTGCATCCAAGTAGGGAGAAGCTGGGGTAAGAGTTAGAAGTACATTTTCCTGTTCCTGCTTTCTTAAGCTTGGTTAGAAGCATAAAGTGTAATGTCAGCACAAATCTGTTATTTCCGATAGGCCTGGCGTAGAAAATCCTACTTTCTTTTGTCAAAGATTTGTGGTTTTTTTCATTGTATATAGCTGTAATAATGCCTTTGAAACAGCTACTGATGCAGCTAATTAAAATGCATTGTAACTATAGTTTTTTTGCCTTTCTCTAGATAGCATTGAAATGGAAAGCCTCAGGGCAGATGTGGAAATATCTGAAGAAGAAGTAAAAGGCAAAAAGGAAGAAACAGAGCAAGTGTCTATAAAAGAGCCTAACAACAGTAACCTATTGGATGCATCATCTGACTCTCCAAGAGGTTTGCTAACATAATGCTGGAATCCTTGTACAGTCGTACTTTGGTTCTCAAACGGAATGCGTTCCTGGAGTCCAATCAACTCCCGGAACCGTTCAAAAACCAAAGCACAGTCTCCAATTGGGTGCAAGAACATCCTGCAGCCAATCAGAAGCAGCGCCAGACGTTTGGCTTCTGAAAATTGTTCGAAAACCGGAACACTCACTTCCGGGTTTCAATCATTCAGGAGCCGATTTGGTGAAGGGCCAAGGCATTTGAGATCCAAGGTACGACTGTAGTATGTAGGGGATGTGTACATGCTGTAGAAAATCAGTCTGCAGCTCCATCCTTCCAATAATTCCCTCAAAGATAAATAAATAAATAAATAAATATGAATAGCTATTTCTTCTCTCCGTGGATTGTTTGGGTACATCCTCCAGGTGGGAATAGTCAGAGATGTTATACTTCTAATCAAAAGTGCCACTTTCTCTTTTGTAAGTGTTTATACGTCGCTTTCAAGACTTAAAGCCAAAGCATCAAAGAGGAGTGCGGTTATGAACACAGTGGGACTTACTCCCAATTAAACATGCATAGGATTCCACAGTAGAAGTGATGTGTTCAGTACCAAAGATTCCAGATTCCCTAAGAAAGGACAGCATAGTTCAGTGCAAAAAGAGGCTAATTATTTGTTTTTGGCATTTCTGAAATGTTTTTTCTTTCTATAAGAAATACACTTTGGGCTTTCAAATTTCTGTGGTACTCTATTCAACACCAAAATCTGCCCTGCACTCTAACGCCTCTCACTTTCTGTTGTTTCTCATTATTGCAGCTCCCTCTCAGCTCAGCATCCAGTGTGGGCAAATCAGTCACACTCCCCTACATCTGCCTCTGAAAGATATGCACAAAATAAGTAATATAGACAGAATGAGAATTAGTACTGAATCATGCAGTTAAGCATGTGAATAATTAGGAAACTATTTTTTTTAATTAATGGGTTAAGAAAATAAAAAGTAAGTAGATTTTATAGGAATAACTTTGGCACCATCATTCTGTTTTGTACAGGAGCAGAGAAAGTTTACAGTGAGAACTTTTAATTCCTATCCTTTTCCTTTTCCTGTCCAACTTATTGTGTAAATGTTCTCTGTTTATGTTATTATGCAAGTAGAGGATGGATAGAGTCGGTGCTTTTTTTCTTAAAAAAATGTTTAGAGGTACTTTCACTTTGACTCATGAAAATCACCATTTCATAGTTCAAATCGGGAGAAATAAATACAGTAAATGGACAAAAGCACAAAGATTCACAAAATGTTTAGGGGTATGCGTAACCCTGCGTACCCTCCAGAAAAAAACACTGGATATAGTGATGTGGGCCACAAAGTTTTGGAAAGAGCTGTTATGGTGGCATTTGGTTGTAAATTACTATATAACAAAGGATATTTACTGACATGTAATTGTTTTGTTCCAGAGAAGCATATTTCAATTCAAAGAACACTTGCCGATTTAGAGAAACTGGCTGACCTTCAGGAAGGTTGTCTAATCTCAGCTGCTTCCCAGAATGCAGATCACTCTGTGGCAGGTATTTAAACTAGCTCCAGAGCTAGGCATTGCATGGCTGAAAGATAATGCTCCTAGTGTTAGATGAGAGAGAACATATTGTTTAAGTGCTTGCAGATAAATGGATTCTTTGAAAGAGCAAGATAGGTGGATATAATTCCATGCATAGTGCTTGGGCGGGGGTCTCTAGAGCCACAGCAAGAGCTGTAATTCTCCAATGGTTTGACTTTACCTCTGAAGGCACACTCTTTCCATTGTGTCCCAAGAGAGATGGCTGCCAACCAACCAACCAACAAACTTGGGGGTGGGATTACATCTGCAGCTCTATCCTTGCTATTGGCTATCCAAGCCAAGATATCCACTCAAGCTAACTTCACAAAGGAAAGTGGGAGGGAAGCAAGTGACAATGGTCCAGGAGTCCCCAACGAATTTCAGTTCCTTTGTAGTCTTAAATTGTTTGCAACAGTGCTGAGCTGTGCAGTTACTTGGCAGTGTCTTTGAATGGTCAATAGTGGTGTATATTTGCTATCATATTTTCAAATCAATGGATGGGTTATTGTGTCTCTATTATTTTCATCTAATTTGAATTAGGAGTTGGCAAGAAGTCTTGTCCACTGTGCCCTGAAGAGAAGTTCAAAGCTTGTTATAGTCACAAGCTCCATCGCCACCTACAGAATCTCCACTGGAAAGTGTCTGTTGAATTTGAAGGTAAAAATGGCTAAATTCCATTGTTGATGCCAACACAATTCAGTATCTTAGAGTGGCAGCTTTTAGTTCTTCGTTTAAACCTTGCCCAGTTCTATGAGAAAGCTTACAGCCACAGGGAAACTCCTCATAAATTATGCCACATTTAAAGTTCAAGCTTAACAGATCAATCTGATTCATTTGCAAAAAATACTTGTTTGCAGAAGTAGCTGTGGATAGTTTACAATGAGGGTGCACCAATAGAACTGGCTGTCTTTGCCTTACTTGTTTGGTGTATATATCAAATTGTGAGACTACCAATGTCCTCTCTGTATTCTAGGCTACAGAATGTGCATCTGTCACTTACCTTGCCGCCCCGTGAAACCAAATGTTGCTGCAGACCAGGTAATTGCTATATAAATGGCTATTATTTTGAAAAGCAGAAAATGTTATCAGTTGTTCCACATCTGATACGGTTACTGAGGATCCGAATGGGTTGGGTTATGACCCTCATCACATGACGGATGCAAAGAACTCTGGGAGGCAGGCACAGTTCCCTTCAGTTTTTTTGCATTCGCCAAGCAGCATCAGACATTGAACATATCTGTAAATAAAAACTCTACACAACTAACCCAAAGGAGGAATTAACAATAATAACTCATCATGGAACTGAAGCAGAGAAGGAACTGCAGACCCCAGTACTAGGGATGAGCCCCATTCGTGTCCTCAGAACCTATTAAATCTACACTTCAGGTAAGACCAATCGTCCTATTTGATATGGTTACTGAGGACCCGAATTGGGTCATAGCACAGCATTCCTAACCAGGTGGGGTCCAACTGCATTTATTGAGACTAAAGTACCTATTTACAAACTATGCACCCCAGGTCAGCATCAGGTGAAGCCAGCAGGGCCATTGTGTAGTGCCTGGTGTATATACTTGGTAAAGGAACATTAGGCACAATAACAGCAGTCGATGGTGACATAATGGAGCGAACCAATATTTTTGTTGGCTTGGCCCCTTTGAGGGTATCAAGCATCCAAGAAATGTCAACCCTAATCCACCTTGCATAGATGGAGGAAGATACTTCTCCCTCAATACCTGCTGAATGAAAGGATTTATAACCCAATCCATTTATCAAATCTATGCTTCAGGTAAGACCAGTCATTCATTTTGTCTTCTATGTGATGAATTTTTCTCTTTTTGATTTTTAAACTTGAACTCAGTAGTTAACCAACAGTTGTGATATCTCAGGCCTTTCTTCCCATCCATTCTTAGCTAGGAAATGGGAAGAATGGAAATGGAAAGAATGCACTGAATCTGCACAATCTTAAATATAATATTTATAGTGTATTTCTTTTTGGTCTGGCAGCATGCTTATTTATTTATTATTATATATAAATAATTTTATAAGAGGAAGCTAAAATTTAAAGGCTGCATTTGAACATTAAGCTTTGTTGCTGAATTGTAAACTGCATCCTTCGTGGTATCAACTATAATTGGTTTATATGGGTTTTTACTGTTGTTGTCTTTAGTATTATAAGATATGGTATAATATTAATATTAAAATGATTTTTCTAATAAACTTTAACTATGCATGCAATGTGTGTTGTAGATAAAAATGGAAGCCCATTATCACTGCATTATCTGTTCGGCAACTATTACCCGAAGGACAGATATGATAGGGCATATAAAACGTCATGTGAATAAAGGAGAAACTGAATCAAGGTTTATGCCAGGTATGTATTTAAACATACTTGTTTTCGCTGCATGAAGATATTGTATTTTTATCGCTGGCTATTATAGATAGAATAAATGATGAAATTAGAATAGGTGACAGTGTATTTGTTTGAGTTTGTATTCCTTTCTAACTCACAAGGAATTAAAGCTACTTTAAAGAACCCAGATTTGTTGCTAGTACCATTTAAAGGGATTATTTTTTTACAGAACTTCCTTTATTAATCTAAACTGGATAAACTGTCACAAATTTTTGACATTGGTGCATGTATTATTTCCAAATGGTTCCCAAATTGCTTCTTTTGTTTCTTCTGTATTGTATTTTATTGTATTACAGTTTGTATTCAATAAAATTGTACGGCACAGTAGAACAGAGCAAAAACAAAACAAACCCCTAAATGTAAAACAAGAATACATATCTTTGACAATATTAGTCATGGCAAAAGAAATATTATACATAGTTCATAGTTCCTAGCCAATTTCTTGTCTGCCAACAAAGCTTATGTCCCTAGGTTAGTGGTGGGGAACGTTTTTGGCCTGGAGAGGCAGATCCTTATCTGACTTTACCCTGCTGGCAAACTTTGCCAGGTTAGTGGAACAACTCAGCTGGTAGTCAGCTGGCTACCAGGCTCTTGGGAAGTACAGTCAGACCTTGGATCTCAAACACCTTGGCTCCTGAACAATCGAAACCCGGAAGTGAGTGTTCCGGTTTTCGAATGATTTTCAGAAGCCAAATGTCCGGCGCAGCTTCCGATTGGCTGCAGGACGCTCCTGCAGCCAATCGGAAGCCGCGCCTTGGTTTTCGAACGGTTCCAAGAGTCAAACGGATTCCCAGAACGCATTCTGTTCAAGAACCAAGGTACCACTGTACTGCACAAAATTCTTTGTGAGCTCTGTGCTCAGCGCTTTTCTCTTCAATACAATAGTACTGAGGCAGTTTCTCAGCATAAATTAGATTTTCCAAGTGTTCTGAAAATTAATTATTATTGTTAAGATGTATTTTATTTAATAACTGTTAAATTTTGTGTTAACACTACTGTGGATCTAATGATTTTGGTGGTTCCTGAACATTACAGACCAGGCAAACATATAGAGGCCCAGTTCAAACATTGTTTGAGGCTTCACAAACCTTACAAAGCTGAGAAAAAGCACTGAGGCCAAACATTCCTCCCTTTGGGTTCTGGTTTAAAGCCTACATTCTGGCTTGTTATTAAGTCAGAGCTCCTCTTTACATCCAAATGGGAAAACTTACTTAATGTCAGGTTAATAAACCAGCATCTGATTCATCGTTTATGAAGCCTTGAGTGATGGTCTAAATTAAGCTATAGTCTCTCTAACACTCTCTTTCATTCTGAAAATTATTTTTAGCCCCTGCTCCCAAATCTACATATGAAATACTAAAAGAAGCAGATACAGATGTGCAAGTCCTTCCTAATTATTCCACACCACAGAAAACTGATTCTTATTTTAATCCTAAAATGAAACTTAACAGGTAAGAATTTTGAGGATTATTATGGAGGGGATTAAAAAAATTCATTTATATTTTTTCATATTAACAGAAACTAGTACATGGTGGATATTTCTCTGGCACAGGTGAAATATATGGATTAGCCAAGCCAAGTAAGTGAATCCCATGGCTGCAGTGTGATTTGAACCAAGACAGAAATCAAGTGTGATTCATTGGACTTGCTGGAACATTAAAATACTGAGAAGTTTAAGTCCTACCCAAAATATCATGATTGTGCAGTTTCCAAATTTGCCAAAACAACAAGAATGCAAATTTCAGGGGGGTGGGGAACAGTTGGATCTTACCTATTGTTTGAGCTGGGTGTCCACCAGTATGCGGATGATACCCAGCTCTACCTCTCCTTTAGATTGGAACCAGTGAAGGCAGTGAATGTCCTGTGTGAGTGTCTGGAGGCAGTTGGAGAATGGATGGCGACTAACAGATTGAGGTTGAATCCTGACAAGACAGAAGTACTTTTCTTGGGGGACAGGGGGCGGACGGGTGTGAGGGACTCCCTGGTCCTGAATGGGCTAACTGTGCCCCTGAAGGACCAGGTACAGAGCCTGGGAGTCATTTGGGACTCACAGCTGTCCATGGAGGCACAGGTCAGTTCTGTGTCCTGAGCAGCTGTCTACCAGCTCCATCTGGTACGCCAGCTGACACCCTACCTGCCTGCAGACTGTCTTGCCAGAGTAGTACATGCTCTGGATATCTCCCGCTTGGATTACTGCAGTGCACTCTACATGGGACTACCTTTGAAGGTGACTCGGAAACTACAACTAATCCAAAATGCAGCAACTAGACTGGTGACTGGGAGTGGCCACCGATACCATATAGCAGGGGTAGCCAACTCCCAAGAGACTGCAATCTATTCTCAGAGTTAAAAACTGGCAGTGATTTACCCCCTTTTTTTGGAAGGAAAGCCCTGTTTCAGGTCTTCAGTTGTTGAGCTTTTTTTAGGAAGGTGGAAGGGGGGTGCAGGGCAAAAATGTTGAGCTTTTTTTAGGGGAGCCAAAGTAGTTGGGCATCTTTGGGGGAAGACCATGATCTTACCAGTGATCTACCTCAACCATCCTGTTGGACGTGCTTGCCATATAGCCAGTCCTAAAGGATCTTCACTGACTCCCAGTACATTTTCGGCCTCAGCCCAGTATACCTGAAGGAGCATCACCACCTCCATCATTCAGCCTGGACATTGAGGTCCACTTCCAGGGGGCTTCTAGCAGTTCCCTCACTGTGAGAAGTAAAGTTACAGGGAACCAGGCAAAGGTCCTTCTCAGCAGTGGCACCCTCCCTGTGGAACTCCCCCCATCAGATGTCAGGGACATAAAGTATTACACAACTTTTAGAAAACATCTGAAGGCAGCCCTGTTCAAGGAAGTTTTAAATGTCTGACATTTTATTATTTTTTATATTTTGCTGGAAGCCATCCAGAGCGGCTGGGGAAACCCAGCCAGATGGGTGGGGTATAAACAATAAAATAATAATAATAATAATAATAATAATTATTATTATTATTATTATTATTATTATTATTATTATGCAAGTTGTTTAATTTGAAGAAACTGTCCGGAAATTTACGAGAGGAAGAATAAATTATGCATGTGGAGTTTACACCTTTTTAAAAAATTAAGATCACTTTTTTATTCTTTTAGGCAACTCGTAGTCTGTGCTCTAGCTGTTCTAGCAGAGGAACGGAAACCTTTGGAATGTCTGGATGCATTTGGAGCCACTGGTAAGATGCTCTTCTGTGCTTTGGTTCACTTTGTGTTCCTTGTAAAGGGAAATTGCTGGAGAGTAAATCCTACTGAGGTCACTGGGATATACTATGCGAAAAACTTGTTTAGGATTACACCGTTGTTCTGTTAGTTGCTCTGGCATTCAGGAAAAGAAAAGAGGGGTTGTCAATTTTAGAAGTAAATACTTTCTTGGAATAGAATTAGCAAACAATCATGTTGATTTGTTAGCCTTAGTGAAAGCAATTATATACATATTTTTCAGTTAGGGATAATAATAATTTAATGTGCATTGTGTATATTGAGAATCTTAGCATATTTCTATGCAGTATGCTCCACACAAGCAAACTCTTACTTTATTGCATGCATCTAACTGTACACAAGCAACCACCAATCTACACAGGTTGTGTGCATGACAGCAGAGTGTGCATAAGCCCATTACTGCCTGCCCTCCCCCCATTATTCTCCCTTTTCTGGCCACTTCTGAGTCGCCATGATGTGCATGTTCATGCTCATCAATTGGACACATGTAAATCAGTCACTGCCTTTACATCTCTTGCTTCCAGGTATAATGGGATTACAGTGGGCTAAGCACCTTGGAAATTCCGTGAAGGTCACAATTAATGACTACAATGAAAACTCTGTAAGAATGATACAGGAGAACTGTCACTTAAATAAAATGAAAGTGGTGATGAACTTCAAAGAGGAGGAAGACTGTGATGAAACAATAGAAGAAGGGGAGGAAAACTTGCCTGCCATTGAGGTGACAAAAATGGATGCCAATGTCATCATGCACTTGAGAGCATTTGATTTTATGTAAGTGGCATTTGCTGTTGGATCAGAACCCCCACCCCCACCCCCCAACACCTAGGGTTTGGTAAGTGGAGACGAGATCAAGTGTGGCACAATCGAAACAATAGCACTGTGCAAAGTGCAAGACTTGTCAATATAAAATCAACCTAAATTGATGTTTCATGGCATCTCCTTTTTACTCTTCAGCCCTGATGAAACTTTGTATATGCCATTATATATTTTCATACATTTATATTCCGCTTTTCTTCCCTTGTGGAAGTCAAAGCACTGACCCTGACCTGCTTAGCTTCCATAAGGTGGTGGCCTCAGCTGCTTCCAGACCAGTGCAATAATCTCAGCTGGAGCTGCTTCAACAGCATGTTGCTCCATGTAATGGATTATTCAGATATATTATAAATATTGTAAAATTAATTAAGCAAAACTTTATGAGCCTTCTCAATATCTAAAAATGAAAGCAACTTTGTTGTCCAAACTTTTAAAGCAGGGTCTCATCCCTAATAGAATTGTACTGCAACTAGGATGTTGCTTCATTTATACCATTATTATTTATCCCAGTCTACCTTCTGCCTATCCATACACCATTAGTCAAAATAAGTGGGGATTCTTACAAGAGTTACTGGCTAGAAAAATATTAGTTCACAGTACTGCACAGTTGTCATTTCTATATATGCAAATGAATGGTTACTTTGCTTAAGATATATTAATGTTTACTTGCAACTTTAGGACTTGGGTGGGCAGCTTGCAGAACCATCCTCAGCCTTTCAGTTTCTGTTTGTGAGCCATTTGCAGAGTGGTTTTTTTGTTCAGCTGCATATTCATATGTTTTTCTCAAGAAACTCTACTCTTTACCAATCCTGTTATCACTGGATAACACAAAGTGGTGAGTAAAGTCATACCAATGCATTAGCAGAGTGTTCCAAGTCACCAAAGCTACACCCTTGTGCTGGAGACTATTATGTGGAATATTTAGCAAGGTTGCAAAAATCTCAGTGCCAAAAGCCACTTGCACCTTTAAAATAGGCATCTAGACTGCCGAAGAGGTCAGGAGATAGGGAGAAGAAAGAGCAACCTTGAGCACACACAGAGTGCCTCCCTCACTACTGAATAACTGCAATCAACAGCCACTCATAAGAGAAAGGATTCCAGGCTGGTGCTACCACTGCCTGGCAGACTCAAACTCTGGCACCTTTTAGTTAAAGCCTTGTCTAGACTAGGGATGAGGAACATGTGGACTCCCCTCCTTCCTGAATATTGGTCATGCCGGCTGTGGCTGATAGGAGTTGGAGTTCGGCAACATCTGGAGGGCCACAAATTCTCCATCCCTGGTCCTAAAGGGAAGGTGAGATAGGGAGACAAAGAAGCCAGTGACACTGTTATTCCTCTTCTCAACAGTGTCCTTTGACCTCTATCCTTTCCTCCCTTCCCAGAAGATATGGCTACTTCCTAAGTTTTACAAATAAATAATGATAATAAATTGTACCACTGGGCAAATATGCTATTCGTTAACAATCCTTATTAAGTGGGGGCAGCTTAGTATTTCTTTAGATTTATAGTCTTGACTGAAACTACATATGTGAAACGTGGTCACAGCTTAACCTATATTCTGTTTTATTTCTGACTTGAGCATGGATATGGCTTTTGAAAATCAGAAGTATTTAAAGTGTAGTAGCTAAGTTGCAGCCGTATGCAGGCTTACTTGGAAACTAGTTCTACTTAACACAATGAAACCCTTTTTCTGAGTAAACAAGATTAGGAACCTCTCTTTAATGTGTTTTTATCTCTCTCCTACTCCACTCTACAGACATCTGGACCCATTTGGGTCATCAGTGAACTATCTAGATGCAGCTTTCAGAAATGTAAGAAACCTTGGAATTGTGTCAGTGACATCAACAGATATCAGTTCTCTCTATTCAAAGGCACAGCATGTGGCCCAGCGTCACTATGGCTGCAACATTGTCAGGACGGAGTATTTCAAAGAACTGGCTGCTAGGATGGTAGTTGCTGCTGTGGCAAGGTACAATTAGTTTCTGAATTGTGGTCATCTCACATTTAAGTATAAGGGGGCTGTATTCTCTCCCACCTAAAGTTGCTAGTTGAAACTTTTAGTAGCAGCTGGGGGAAATTGGTTCTCTGCTTCTTGCTTTCTGACAGCCTTCAGAAATTATATCTGGAAGCATGAATACTGTAAAGCAGGGAGGGGGAGAAAAAGAGAAAACAAATACTGTAAAGCAGATTATAAACAGCCCAGAGCAGAATTGCAAGCCTTGTAACTCACCCTGCTGAAAGCCATATATTGTGGTCTGCCAGATATTTTGTGGTCTCCTTGTTTTTACACGCCCCAATGCGCAAGAAAAAGAGGTCCATTGAACTCCTCATAACCACCATAAGTGGCTGGTGACCTGAGCAGTGAATTGCAAGTTGTGTGGACCTAGAGTACAACTGTGCACAATATATCTCCTTTGACTTGACTTCCTCAGGATGATTTGTGTGCACATCTTTCAGAAAACGTCTTGCTCAAAAGTGTTAGTAAAAAGAAACTTCATTAGAGGATTTATTCCACTGCTCAGCAGGAACTGAAGCAAGTAACTGCAATCACCTCTGACTAGAACTAATTTGGAAATCTTAAATTCTTCAGAAGCAAATCCTAGAACTACATCGTTATGATAGATTTTTAGTCATGGGTGCAATTCCATGAAGGTCATTGCATGATTAAAAAGCAAAGTGTATTGGCATTGAAATAAGACATTTAAGTGTAGGAGTCATGTCTGGAAATTAGTGGATTCAATGTGCTGGGACTGTAAAATTTCACAGGGTGCAAGAGGTACTCAGAAGTTAGAAGACCTTCCAGTGAAATCAAACTTGTGTGTTAAGTAAGACTTGACACATTCAATCATATATACCTGAATGTGTAAGTTGTAAAACTCACATGGAAGTCCCTACCCTCCCAACCCCAGAGATCTGAAGATGGTTTTAATTGTGCCCAAGTGAATGTACTTAATCTCTGTGTTTGGCAGGAATCTTGATAAGATAGATACCCTATCATGAGTGAGATCCCTAAGTGTGGCTAATTGAACACGCTTAAACCCCTTCTATTCAGACCTTCACACTAATTCCACAAGGGTCTGAAGAGCAGCCTGCATGGGCAGGGATATTGGGCATGTGTGCCCCTGCCTGAACACTGCTTTAATCTTTCATGAACTGTGTTAGTCATGGTGAGTCTTTTTTGCAGAGCCGCTGCTCGATGCAACAAAGGCATTGAAGTTTTGCTCGCTGTGGCTCTCGAACATTTTGTCCTAGTGGAGGTGAGAGTATTGAGGGGGCCATCTCCTGCAGATGATACTGTGAAGAAAATCCGGTACCTACTCCACTGTCAGTGGTGTGAGGAAAGGGTATTCAAGAAAGATGGCAACATGATAGAAGGTAATCATATATGCTGTAACTTCATGTACCAGTGCTGTTCAGCTGGTGAAAACAAAGCATACACAATCCAGTGGTTATTTTTAAAAAGCTAAACTTTTCTCTGCTTAATTTCTTTGCTGTGGATTTTTTTTAAAAAAAGATAATTGGTCCAGCATAAGCTTAATTTATTTCAAATATTTGTACCCTGCCTTTGCTTCTACAGTGCAACGCCACCAACAAAGAGTTTTGCAGAGAGTAGACTTTCTAAAATCAATGATCCTAAGTGTGTTGTGTCTATTAATTTCAGTGGGTCTGCTTTGAGTAAAAACACACAACTAAATGTGTATTCAAAACTGGCCAGAGGGCTTCTGTGAATGATCTTAATGCACTGGGAGGCTCATTTGGGACAATTTTACCCTCCAAAATAGCCTGTGTGATTTATCATTCTCATCTAGCCTAAATAATCCAGGGAGTCAAGACAAAATCTCTGTTCAAGTCCAAGTCCAAAACTATCCACCATATTACACTCACTCTCTGGCTAGAAATCAACATCCTGAACTTACTAACTTTTGTGAGGTGTAACACATAATTACTCCCCCCCCAAAAAAACAACAACAACAACACCACCACAATTGACCCCGTCTTCTGGGCCACTGCACACAATTCTGAAATTGCATTTTCATTGCACAGTGTCCTGAATCCTCCTAGACCTAATAATAGCTACCATGTGAGTTATATTTAAATCACTGTGAAAAACAGTTTTCAAGCTTTATTTTTTAATGGACATACCCTATTACCAAGTTTCCATTATGTTCATTGTTTTCTATACATACAAGTCTCCAACATTTGTTTAGATAATAAATGCCAATATTGTTTTCTACAGAGAACCCTTACCGGCAGCTCCCTTGTGACTGCCACAGCCGCATGACAGGCAAGACAGCAGTGGAACTTGGTCCTCTGTGGTATGTATTTTTCTAGATCCTCAGTTGGGTGCTGGCATTCCTACGGAAGCAACAGCAGCTATGAGATACTCTCTGGCCACCCATGTCTTGGCAGGGTGAAGACACTCTCAGAAATCAGTGCAGTGCAGGTGGCTGTGAAAGCAGTGATGTAGCTACAAGACCTCTCCCCTAATGTCAGACTAGGGAGAATCATACTGTTCTTTCTTCACTTTCAGGATAGTTCATTGTGACAAATATTGAGAAGGGTAGGAAATGAACAAACCATCTGTGTCCTGTTGTAACTTGGCTTGCAGTCCTCTGCCCACTGACCTTGGATTAAATCTCACTGAATTTAGTAGGGCTTACTTCTCAATAGGCAGGTATGGGATAGAATCTTGAGGGGAGGGAGCCCATGTAATGTGTTATGTCTAACAAGTGCTTGCCCCTGTCTAGATGTGATTCACCAAAGCACTTTTAGAAAAGGCTATGGGGAGGGGGAATGGCAGCACCAAATAAAAAAGGAGAAAGGCGAGACTCGGTGGTACTGAAGAATTATAGGAAACATTTAATCAAATTAACTGCCCAATGTATTTGGCAGAAGTCTTCCCTGAGGACACTGAAATTAGCCAACTTTGTTATTCAGACAATATAAAAATATTCAGAACTAATTACAATGGCACCTTGGTTCTTGACTCCCGAAACGGTTTGAAAACCAAGGCGCAGCTTCTGATTGGCTGCAGGAGCTTCCTGCACTCAATTGGAAGCCGTGTAGGATGTTCACCTTCCGAAAAACATTTGCAAACCAGAAAACTCATTTCCTGGTTTGCGGCGTTTGGGAGCTGATTTGTTTGGCAGCCAAGCTGTCCGAGTACCAAGGTACCACTGTATATGAAATAGACATAGTAGTTTTAATGAGACAAAACTCTTACATTCACTTTGCATTAGGAATTACATTGTTTGAATTACAGGTTGTTATTCCCAAAAGCAGGTTTTCACCAAAAGCATTGGGCAAGTTACTGCTTTAGCAAGTTCCCAGTTATTATTTGAGCTGAAGAGTTGCCAGCATCTTGGGGCCCCACAGGCCCATTTGCAGCCTGGAGAAGAGAGTTGTGCAGATGACACGCATACTTAAGTAAATTCTAGTACTGATTTAAGTGCCTTCTCAAAATTTAATTATTAATGGAATGGAACCAGAAGTCCCCAAAGTGCAGCTGATCTTTGGCCTGAGTCCTGCCCTACTGGGGCTCTGGGCTAGTGGCTATGCAGACATGGAACAGATTTTAAAGCAGGAACAAAATCAGCTAACAGGGCTGTGTTTTTCTTCCTCTGTGATGTTGCTCTCCTGCTCTTAAACGAACGTAAGTTCTACTTTTGAAATAAATTCATCTAGGTAGATACTGTAATTCTGCTATCCTGCAGGTCAGGATCCCTCTTCAACACTGGATTTCTCAGAAGAATGTTATTTGAAGCAGTTCAGTATGGTTTAGAAGACATCCAGACTCTTCTAAAAACACTAATATGTGAAGCAGAGTGCACAATTCTCAAGCACTTTTCAATCCATGGTCCTACCAGCCAGAACAAACAAGGTAAGAAGACACTGAAAGGTTTTACAAACCTTGATAGGTAAAAGGGGCACTCCAGGCAGCAATTGTGAATTGTAGTGGTGACTTGCTTTTTTAATAAGTAAATTTAAAAGGGGATTGCAGTGTCAGAAAAAGGCCATCCCATCAAAATACAGATAAGACCTTGAGATTTCAACTTGTGCCATGCTACTCAAATGAAAGCATCAAAGCCATGGTAACCATCAGTAATTTGAACTAAACCTTTTTGCTACAGCGGTAACATTCCACTCATTTCCCCTTTGATAGCCATTTGCTCACAAATTAACTTGTTTTTTTTCCTTTAATGACTTCAGTGTAAATCTGATTTCTTCTCTTTTTAGAAGAATGTGGTGTGTTTATTAAGACACCAGATACCGCAGCAGATTACTACGTTGTACATGGTAGGTCCCTGTCAATCTAGCATAGTATGTGGAACCAAAGAGGGGTGGGCAGGAGTTCTTACTATAGTCATTCATTAAGCAAACTAGTTCTTAAATGTAAATTTATGAAATGTGAAGATTTCCCACTGTAAGATAAAGCTAAGTCACACTGTTCAGATTAGCTGGATTTTAGAGGCTTTTGTGTGTGTTTCTTATCCTTAAGTTACTCTTATATTCCAGGAAAAAGAAAGAATAATGAAAACAGCCAAAATGGAACAAAGCGCCAGAAATCAGAAAGCAATGCTGAGCATCCTGCCTTTTATTACAATATTCACAGGCACAGCATTAAAGGGATGAACATGCCAAAGTAAGCAACCTGTTGTGTTTTAAACGTATCTGATTGAAAGGAGGAAAAAGGCATTGATTTTGTGCATTCATTCTTCTCCCCAGGTTAAATAAGTTCTTGCATTATCTCTCTCAAGCTGGCTACCGAGTAAGCCGGACTCATTTTGATCCGATGGGTGTTCGAACGAATGCCCCCCTGGCGCAGTTTAAATCTATCCTTGTGAAGTACAGTACACCCACATATATGGGAGCGCAATCGGAGGGCTCTCTGCAGGCTTCTGACGAGTCTCAGGTAGGAGCTGATGGTGACTTTGCCGAAGAAAGCACATAAAGAGAGCCAGTGTGGTGTAGTGGTTAAGAGTGGTGGACTTGTAATCTGGTGAACCGGGTTCGATTCCCTGCTCCTCCACATGCAGCTGCTGGGTGACCTTGGGCTAGTCACACTTCTCTGAAGTCTCTCAGCCCCACTCACCTCACAGAGTGTTTGTTGTGGGGGAGGAAGGGAAAGGAGATTGTTAGCCGCTTGGAGACTCCTTCGGGTAGTGATAAAGCGGGATATCAAATCCAAACTCTTCTTCTAAAGTAACCTCTGCAAAAATGCTCGTATTTGAAGATTTGTGTTATAAATGAACCAACAGTCTCCTTAAGATGTAGTATTTTGTTTGTGACCCCTCAGCTTTTTTTACCTGTTTCAGGACACTTTTAGAAGACCACTGAAGAGCACCTGTGCTCCTATTAATATCACAATTCAGCTACAAAGTTTATTTATATGTTAATGCATGCTTTAATGTTATCCTACAGTGACCACAAACTTCCGTCTCCTTTTAATTCCTTCTTCCGATCTGTAATATTTCCTAAGAGGAGGACATAGCTGGGAGCTGAGGGGGACTGAGGGTGTGGGTGCAAACATTACCAGCACCTGTTAATAAAGTGTTCTATTCAGCTGTGACTGAAAGCCCCTCATTTGATATGCCTTTGAGAAGCTTAAAGGTAACAAAGGTAGCTGAACAAGCCAAGATTGGATATATTCCTACAAAGGCAGATATTGAATACCCAACTCAAGCTAATAACCATACAAACCACAACATCACATCTAAACACTTTTCACTACCAAACTCAAACTTCCTCGTCACAAGACCATCAATATGAAATTGTCAATCTATTTTATAGTTCATATGAATAACTCCCTTTAAAAGTATAGTTGAGTAGGGCGACTGTGCCCCACTGCTCACTCCATTCACTCCCTGCCAGAATGGCATAAATTGGAGATTGTTTTGCAGTAGGTTACCCCATCCTCTCCGTGTATCTGTGGCAACCCCCTTTTCCTCCTGCTAGGAATCTCTGCTTTCCCCATACTTGCCATTCTAGTATTGGCCCACCACTTAGACATGCTGGATTTTTAAAAACGTAATTTATCTCCAAACCCATGAAATAAGAGGGAAAGCTCCACCCTGACACCTGATGCTTCCCATCCCTGCTCATTTTCTTCCTAACCCATTTGCAGCACTCTTTTCTTCCCACCCCACAAGTTTTCATGTTGGGGGACTCACCAAGCAGCTGCTTCCTTTCTCATTCCCAACCCAAGAACCCAGAGATCTAGACAGTGAGCTTCTTTCTCCTTGCCTTTTGTCTCACAGCACCAAAGCTCCCCACCCACTGGTGGTGTTATACCAGCTGCAAGTATTAGCTATTGATTTATTGTCTTGCACTCTCTTCTAATAATCTGTGGACCTTTTAGATTTATAAAAAGGGGGGTGCTGAAGAAGAGGAAGGAACAAAAAGTTTACTACAAATAAGACTAACCATTTTAATGTATACAAACAACTAGTCAAAAACTAAAGTATTTTATAGTTACTAAGACTAGTTTTAGGACAGCAACCTGAAATTAAACTACAATAGAAAAGTAAAGCTATTTCTTCGACTTTCGAATTCCCTCCCTTTTGTATATTTACCAAGAAAATCAATAGATTATATTTGTTTGCAATTCCATTTTTTAGGGATTTATGCATATAAAAGTATTGACTATTGTCAGAGCTGCTTGAAGATCCTAGCTCACGGAGGATCACGCTAGCCAGCGATCATTAAGTAAAAGTCTTTATTGAATTACAGTTTCCATTCTCACGCTGCTGCGCGCAACTCTACGCCTAGTAGCTAGGTCGGCGAAGCTCCGTCTGAGTCTCCGCCCCGTGTGCACCAACTTAATATCCTAGCCTTGCTCCACCTTTTCCGCCTGACTGTCCTCCTCTGGGTCCCTCTACCCCCCGGGGCTTCTTCCTTCCGGGATTCTTCTGACGCTGACCCGGACCCTCCTCCCTCCTTGCGCCGGGCTTTAGGACCTGGTTCCCTTTCGGGGCTGCTTACTGCGCCGCCTTCCTCTGCATTTGAACTTGGCGCGCGCGCCCAACCTTCCACTTTCCTCTTAACCGTTTCTCCGCTCCCCGATGGAGGTGTGGCCACTCCTGACTCATGCCCTCCCTCCTGTGGTGAGCTGCCAGCGCTTCCCCCCTGGCTCCCTTCCTCTTCCCTGCTTCCTGGCGGTGACGCTGGTCCCGATTTCCAGCTGCTCCCCCCTGAGTCCCCTCTGGCTCTATCTTCCTGGGGTGCCCCCCTAGACTCCCCCCTTGCCCTGGCCACTGGTGCTCCTTTCTGTGAATCCTCTGATTCACTGGAAAGACTAGGAGATCTCGGGTCGTCGTCATCACTCATCTTTTCTTCTGCCTCCTCCCCTTCGCTCTCTGTTTCCTCCCTTGCCCGTGCCTCTGCTCCTAAACCCCTGACATCCATGAAATTAGGAAGTTTTATACTGAAAAGTATGTCAAGATGTTACTGAAGTTGGTTTGTATTTGAGGTTTGTACTAAGAAGGCATATTCACGTTTTTTAATGTAATAGTGATGATGTATATAATTTGTATTGTGGTTTTATTTATATGGTTCTTTCAGTAAGTACTCTTGACATCACCAAAATGTGTTGAACATGTTTTATAAAAATCATTTTCAGTACCATTTTGAGGCTTTGCCCGTGTTTGGTGCTGCCCCCTTTTTTCCTTTGAGTGTAAATACTCAGATCAGGATTTCCTCTCCATTTTTACATTTAGTACTGCAGCACCTTTCATGGACTGCTTCATTTGGTTAAGTTTTTTAGTGTTCTAACTTTTCTTATATTATACAAGATTACAACTAGATTAGTTCTCACACAGCTATACATTTACTGAGGTTACTGATTTTAGTGGTAAAATAGTCATTCCAGAAAATCCAAGACTGGGTAAATTATGACTAATTCTAATTGAGAGTACATGCTAATATAGCAGCAGACTACAGTGGTACCTCAGAAGTCAAATGGAATATGTTCTGGAAGTCTGTTTGACTTCCAAAATGTTCAGAAACCAAGGCTTGGCTCCAGGATGCTCCTGCAGCCAATCGGAAGCAGTGTCGGACATTAGGGTTCCAAAGAACGCTCGCAAACTGGAACTCTCAATTCCGGATTTGCGGCATTCAGGAGCCAAAACGTTTGACTTGCAAGGCATTTGTGAACCAAGGTACAACTGTACTTGTAAATACTCCAGTATAAGCAGATGTTAATGTGCAATTATTCATGGCTTCCCATGAACACCCATTTTCTGTTTTTGAAAGTAGATTTTATTTTTTCTTTTTCTTTTCAGAAAACATTTATTTTGTAAAAAATTAGAAAGCCGTTTATTTAGAAAACAGGAGCTGCCTGGCTTAAGTCCTGCGATTTTATTTTAAAGAGGCAGTCATTTATTCCTTACGTGAAATGGCAGAGGATCCTTGCATGTACTTATGTGTCCATCCCCATAGGCAACTGCTCCAGAATGGAGTCACACTGGTAGTGGAATAGGAATAAAAACAAGTTATTTGACCCTCTCCTAAAGGCACACACAGCGTACAAGAGCAGCAGCTCTAAACGCCCTTCTTCTTAAATTACATTTAACACTGGAATGATGGGGTTATAAAAGGGTGCAGACAGCCTAACAAATCCAAGGGGTCAGTTCTTGGCTGGCCAGGGAGTAGATACCACCTGCTCTACATCTTATTCCTCTCTGCAATTTCTCCCATCTCCCTTGAGGTGTTCAGGGTGGGTGGGTGGGTGCGTTGAAGTCCGAGAATCACAGCATTCCAAAGGTTCTGCTTGTGAAAGTGTGGCAGTAACAAACATGCAGATGCGACGTGTTCTGATGTGTGTAATTAGTCACAGTATTAAAGTCACAGAGCAATGGTTTGATCAAAACAGCTACTTTATGTATTAAAGTAAATATAAATACTTAGTGAATTCACTGTAACATGGAAGTAAAAATTCACATTCTCCCACACTAAGCTGGGACCACCACACATCCCCTAGGTAGATAAGCTTTCAGAATTTTACAAACACTTCATCTGCTTACAGGTAAATCACAATGCAGATTTGTTTCTCTGCAGGTATTTGCCCATACAAAAGCATTTTTTTTTTCACATAAAAACAAACCTGATTATATTTAGTGGACATGCACTAGCAATCTATATAAATTGTACATTACACCAAATATACTGAACAAAACCAAAACAGGCATGGTACAACTTCCCTTCCCACCCCAGACTTCTAGTAATTGTAAGTTTCATGGCACATACTGCTAGCATAATTTCGGAATGTCTGATATTGAAGAGATATTCATAACGGGAGCATTTTACGACAGTTTTCTCCTATGGCAGTGCTAAAAGAAAGTTAAGAGCAGAAAGCCATGGTCTTCCTAAAAGGCCAGTATATTAAGGGAAAGCAAGACACTTGAGTGTGCAATTTTGAAGGAACATTCCCTTTCCCAATACAAAAGGCAAATATCTATATACTGCAGTGGGAATGGAAGGATTACAGTGGAATAAAGTGATCTTCGTCCTTACAGAATGGTGGCATTCTTCACTACAGTGGAACCTTGTATTACGTACCATCCCCCTTGTGAACGTTGCGTGTTACGAGCTCCGCTAACCCGGATATAGATGCTCCCGGTTGCGACTTTTGCCCCGGGATGTGAGCAGAGGTCGCGCACTGGCAGGTGCCATTAGTGAAAGCGCGCCTCATGTTAAGAGCGGCTTAGAGTTGAAAACGGACCTCCGGAACGAATTAAATTCTTAACTGGAGGTACCACTGTTTATGATAATTATGCTCAAAGTGATAAACTACTGATGCACACAGCAACCAACAACTGAAAGCATGCCCAAGTGAAATTTAAAAATGCAAATACATTTTATTTATTAAGATTGTAAGTGCCAAGTGTTGTTAATATGGCTAATAAATAATATTTTTGAAGACCTTTCTCTCTCATTGCTCTGCAAAAGATATGATGCCAGCACTTTTTGTGCCTTTTACTTTAAAACACTGAAGATTCCACATCAATAATCCCACAAATTTAGAAGGAGTGCGGGTATAGAGGGATGTTTGCCTTACTTAAGTTACTTGATATTGAAACCACCTGAGCTAGTAGCAAGGGTTACTAGTTCTAAAATGTATCAGTACTCATGGTTTTCCTCTTAACGGGCCAATGCATATATTATAACACTAGCTTCACACAGCACAGTGGTACACCAAAATTAATCTTTGTTAAGTTAACTTAATGTGAAGTGTGTGTCAGGTTCTTAGCCAAGAGAACCCTGGTTACCCCAACTTAAGAAAGGCAGAGAAAGAGGAATTGCACCAGGGCTGATGGGAAAGTACGCATTCCCTGGGTTGCTGCCTATGTGGAAACAGCTGGTGTTACAAGTAGCTATTTTAAATTTAACAAATGGAACAACTCATTATACGAACAACGTGTAAGAGTTCACGTACTGCTATGAATATCCCTTCTGGCCCCCAGCACCAGCAGTTCCTTTAGCATCACAGGTAGCCAGTTTATCAGCAAGCCTACTCTGGCCATATGTGCTTTAACATTGCTGTAGGGAAAAGAGTACGTTACAACCAACTCTGTTGCCTCTTCACAACACTTCTCAAGGTGCTAGTACATGTCTGCCAATGTGAAGCCCGTCAGCATGAACACATACCCCTAGGGAATCTTTGCTGCACCTAAGATCGTGCACATGGAACAAGAGCTACCAAATCAAAAAAGCAGATTGGACAGCAATGGTGGAATGTACAGATCATTCAGTCCTCCAGGGGGCAGGGAAATATATACAAATATCACACCAAATACTGCCTAATAATAAGGGTATTCATCAAGGAATCCAAGTCTCGAAGCAGTTCTCCACGATGCAGAAGATGGTGTTTCGCTTATTTAAAGTAAACCAAAGCTATAAAAGCCATTACAGTTCCAATTCAAAGCCTTTGTCAGTCTTATTTGTGTTCCTTTGTTGGTGCATAGTACAGCTCCATGGGCTTATTCACTTTCCAGTACTTTTCACTGACCAGCTCCAAGGAAAAGGAGCCATTTAAAACCTAAAGACAAAATCAGAATTAGTGCCAAAATCAGAAACTAAGCCAGTGTTTGCTGCCACTTGAAAATGAACAGAAGACATAGCTAGGAAAATAACAAAACATTTGACAAACCACAGCTTGCAAACAGCATTAAAGAGACAGGGTGTTTAGGCACAGCAATCTATAAATAGTCTAATATAATCCAGATGTCAATTCCACTCTCAATTCCAAAGCAAGAAGCAGCTACAAATACAGTTAAGACGCTTTGCTGTATTTTGACACGTCTACAGTTCTTTTACAAAATGATTCTTGCTAGCAGAATAGGGCATATACTACCTCAGCAATTAGGTACCTGTTTACCTGTGGAAAGCAGTTAAATAACTACAGCACTTAGGAGCAATGCTAAGGTTACTTTGTTAAACAGAGGGTGGGAAACCGCCCCAAAGCTCTCCAGGCTCTATAGCAGCCCAGATGCAGAGAAATTACATCGCAATCCTTTTCTAACAAAGACCCATTACATTTGTCCTTCCTTCAGTAAGTTAAAAACAGCATGGTGGGCAGGAAGAAGCCGTGTGCATGTAAATCTGTGGTGGTGACCACACCCACTTTGGCCACTTCCAAATCCCAAGTGGGGATGCAGACCTTGGTCTCAAAAATGTCCGCACCCCTGGTTTAAAAATAACTACACAAATAAGGATAGGCTCAAAGATGAGCACTTGTTAGTAACCATTCAGAAAGCATTCCAGATGAGCAGAGATTTGAATCTGAGATTTCTTCAAATCCAAGCTCAACACCCCAGCTGCTATATACCACATGCTCTCTTTAAGCAGTATGACCATGTAATTATTTTATACCAATGTTGTGCTTATTTTTCCTAGTTCACAGGCCCACTTCATACAAGTTGCATGATCAGCCTCAAGAGGAACAGAAGTACATCAAAATCCTATTCAGAAATTCCGCACATTCTCCCTTTAAGTCATTTGCCATAGCGGATCCATCTCTGACATCAACAGGGCAAGCAAAGGGGTGCCTAGGCATGCTCACCTGAACACAAGTAGGTGCCCCTTTGTGGATGTTCTGGAGAGGATGCAGGGCTTTGGCAGCAGAGCCCAGGAGATGTGGTCTTGCTTCCCTTCCATGCATTTAGCCCTGTGCATTGAGAATTTCTCAATAGGACTCAGGTGTATCTTAAAGCTGTGGCACTTTATTTTCTCCCAATTATGGTTTTAGCTGAATCAGCTACTCACAGTAAACTGGCCATTAGCTGTAGCAATATAAATTGTGTACTGCTTCTCACTGGCTGTTTCAAGATTCATCTGATTTGACTCTCCTTTGCTTCGGAGTTCTTCCAAGGCCAATCTCACAGCTAGGTACTTGGACAAGTGATCAACTGTGGCATTGCCAGAGGTCTTTATGTACCTGCAGCAAGAACAAAGACAACCCATGTACAAAAATAAATAAATGACTGCAATTGAAAAACATCCACAAGCAAAATGATACAAAATAAAGGTAAAGGGCAGCAACTGAGCAATTCCAAGAGCTTGTCCTGAATAATCAGATAGCACACACACCCCTTCGCAAAAGACTAGATCACTAACCACAACACCTTCTGAAAAAAGGGACAAAAACCACTGCTTACCTTGTCTGTGCACTGTCATCATTTTCCATTAGTGTAGGATGGGGTCGGAAAACTAGTTCTATTTCACTTGCACCATCCAATACTGGGTCTATGGCAACTGTCGTATTATTATTATCCAATTCTAGCCCAGAATCATCGGAGGTTTTTGTCCTTTTGTTACTTGGCCCAGCTTCTTGATTACTGTGAGTTGAAGCATTACTACAATGCGAACTGTCACCGTTGTCTTCTGCTCCACTGCCATTCTCTATCGGTTGCTTCTTGCCTCTCTGTAACCTAAGAAGCATACATAACATGTTCAAGTAAGTCATGCAACCTGTTCAGCAAGTCATTTTCAAAGACCTCACACAAGCTATCAAATATATGAATAAGACTCCCATGATCTGAAAACAAAGTGCCAGCTGACACAATGCAGAACCACCGTTTAGCATGTTCCACTATGGAAGAATTAAGTTTCTCAGATCCAAAAAAAAACATTCATATGGAACTGAAGCACAGTGCAAGAATGCCAAATGCAGAAAGGCATGACTGGTGCAGAGGTGGACTCTAGAACCCCAGATATCATTAAAACAGGTTTCTGTTTTCCTGCAAAAGCTCATTAAATAAAACCAGCTTGCTAAGCTTAGTCAGTCATCTTCCAATTATAGACAAAAATGGGCAGGCTCATACATAACACACATTAATCTGCCTTGCAGAATAGGAACCATTTAGCTCACTTCTGTCTACTTGTAACAGCAGTTCTCAAAACCGAAGCAAGTATCTCTCTCAACTCTGGTAGCATAATTTTTAAACTGAAAACATGGGTTTGAGATTGAAAACCCAATCTAGTTTTCTAGCACTAAGCTGCACCTCCCCACACCCTCCAATTTCTAACTCCCAATTACCTAGAGTCTCTTACCTGTTCAAGGCCTGGATTTTCAGACCCTCCTCAATGCTGTGGCTCAGAGCCTGCTGGTTATTGTGCTTACTGATCCTTGCTAGAACTCTCTCCTGATGGGCTTCATATTCATCACGACTTGGATAAATTTTACTGATAAGGGCATCAAAGTTTGGGTCTGGTCTCAGTGACCTCTTCGAAACAAGCTTTTTACGGCAAGTAGGGCATTCTTTGTTTCTAAGAAGAGAAAAGGAGAAAAGCAGTTCCACAAGTATGCTCTTCATATCATGCTTTGTAACAGTCTGCAGTCTTGATTAGTCCCTTCTTATTGAAATATGACTTACCAAACCCTTGCCATATTGGATACAGTCACAAACCAATTTTGCACATCGCAGAATTCAAGCACCTGATGCAAACAGATTTGTTATACTCACTTCACAGTTGCATCTTTTCAGTTGCTACTCTTCAGTTAGATGTTACAGGTTTTTAGACTAGTTGGTAAAGGCTAAGCTTATTTCGAGGTATTTCACTTCAGTTCCTTAACTTAGCTGTTGAGGTATTTACAGCTAATCACTCATTAGGTGGAGAATGAGAATAAAGAGACACAATTCCTTAAATGTCCCCTTCTCAGTCAGTTTCTTGCTGCCAGTGCAGTACCTGACTTGAACCAGTGAGTCCTAGGTTCAAAACTTTGATATGAAGTTCTCTGGGTGACACTGAGTCAAGTCTCTATTCTACAAGTTGGTTGAGATGATAAATTGGGATGGGGCATCATGGCTAAAGTCTTTGAGGGCAGAAACTGGAAAATGCTGGAAGATTCTAGTTCATTCTAGAAGGTTCATTTCCACTGCAAATATTGTTTTCACCAGGGATCAGCAAACTTCTTCAGCAGGGGGCCGATCCACTGTCCCTCAGACGTTGTGGGGGGCCAGACTGTATTGGGGGGGGGGGGAAATGATGCAAGAGCACCATGAGCCCTGGTGGCTGCTTACCTGTGTCTTCCGAGCAGCAGGGGCTGGTGGCTGCAGTGGCGGTGAAGGGACGATGAGCGGTGCATGAAAGGGCTCCGGAGAGGGGCTGCTTAAAATGGCGGCCGCTCAAGCGCTACTGCTTCTGTTGGCACCAAAGAAGCCCAGCCCCCTTCCTCCTCTAGGCAGGGCGGGGAGAAGCCAAGAGGAGGGAGGAGGTGCCGCCGCTGCCATGTGAGGGAGGGAAAGAACGCACGCGCTGGTGATCCACGTGGTGATTCCCAGACCGTCTGCAGGCCAGATCCAGAAGGCAATTGGGCCTAATCCGGCCCGCGGGCCTTAGTTTGTCTACCCGTGGTTTTGACTATCTGAAGGTCACGCTGAGCCAGGAGAGATAAATTTGTGCACTCAGCGAGCTGGTCACTCTCTTACTTTTGTTTGTACCTCACATGGTTGCAGTTTTTTCTCTGAAATTTATTTTTGGTTTTTGTAACGAAGCCCCTCTTGCCTTTAGTAAAAGTTTTTCTTTAACTCAGTGTGTTTTATTACTACACGACAAATCCACTCCAAACACACACTTCTGGGACTCCGCCATTCATCAGAACACAGAGCGCCTAGGAATTTTAGGATCCAATCCGCCAGCGGGAGCCATACCCCGTAAACTCGTTGGAGGAAGGACAAAATAAAAATAAAGTAACTGCAAATGCTTCTCTACCCTCTAATGCTAAACAATTAAGATTTGGGAATTGTGGCCCTGGCTGGCTGTCAACTTTGGGGAGGGAGGGAGGTAAAGTAAAAGGGTGATCTTCAACTAAGCTTTACTCAGAGCAGACACACTGAAATTAATGAACACAGAAGGGACCATGAGAGTCATCTAGTCCAATGTCCTGCAATGCAGGAATCTCAAAGCATTCATGACAGAAGGCTTTTAATTTCAATGGGTCTTCTCTGAATAAAACTTACTTGGATACCACCTAAAGTTTTTTTGGGGTTTTTTGCAGGTTCTTTACATTTTACCCAGAATCCCAAGGTACTTCTCAAGTACTATAACCAATCCAGATAGAGGGTTTTTTTATAAAAAAAAAACTTATATCACCATACTTACCCACTTCTCAGGGCTGTGATGATACAATCAGCACAAAAACGATGGAGACATTCCTTAGTAGTCATGGTGTTCTTCAACATATCCAAACAAATGGGACACATCAGCTCACTGTGGAGGCTTCGTGGTGACACCACTATTTCCAAGCCATCTGTTATTGCTTCCTAATGATAAAAGTTAAATAGAGTTCTCAGGCAATTGTTTCCTGGTCAAGCTGAAGTTGCTATTTTTTAAAATGCCTCATAATAATCATGAAATCATTTCCCCTTTATTTCTGGCAAATGCAAATAAGATTTGAGTTTTGTTGTAATGCTCTAGTTGATAAATTAACATTTTGGGGGGCAGTGGGCATTCACATCTTTTGTAAGTTAAGCAAAGGTGTTTTTTTAAAAACACAACAACAACAACTCTTTAGTACCTGAGGTGTTCTTTGAAGTTCATACAAGCTGAGCTCCCATGTTTTGCTCAAAGGCTGCGTTCCGTTTGTCTGCACAGCCTGAGACATGGCTAGAAGAAAAGAGAAACATGAAAATCAAGCATTTTAAGAGGTCCTGCAGATTGGGCATTTTCACAGGTGGACTCATATTTCACATCACAGGTCAGCAGACTACACCCCTCAAACCACTTCCAGTTCATTTCTCACTCATTTCCATTTCACATGAAAAGTACCTGTAGCACAGGGATATCCAACAATATGCTACAGGGTCATTTCAGCAAATATTTGGCGCCTCTGGATGAACATAATGGAGCACATGTCAAGAGTTCAGAAACTGCAGTTAGATCTTCCTCCCTTTAAAAAACAATATACAGACAAGAGCCTAGTCTTCTGACTAAAGCTATTTACTTCGTGAAGTAAATGAGACTGAGACAGTGGAGCTCTGGAGACAGAGGGAAAATGACAGACCTCACCTTTGGGACTTTCTCATCCCTTTTACAGAGAGTCACACATCTGCAGAACAAGTCCCAACTTCTTTTTTCTTTTTTACATGCCAGGAAGATGGGAAATTACCCAAATTCAACATCATTCACACCCAACAGTTTTTCTAGTAGTACATTTTCATTTCATCATTAAAACCAAATAGAAGTAAAAATGACTGCACCTGCACCACACTCATACAATTATACATGCCTACTGCATATTCAGAGGGACGCGGGTGGCGCTGTGGGTAAAACCTCAGTGCCTAGGGCTTGCCGATCGCATGGTCGGCGGTTCGAATCCCCGCGGTGGGGTGAGTTCCCATCTTTCGGTCCCAGCTCCTGCCCATCTAGCAGTTCGAAAGCACCCTTAAGTGCAAGTAGATAAATAGGTACCGCTTTATAGCGGGAAGGTAAACGGCGTTTCCGTGTGCTGCGCTGGTGCTGGCTCACCAGAGCAGCTTCGTCACGCTGGCCACGTGACCCGGAAGTGTCTCTGGACAGCGCTGGCCCCCGGCCTCTTAAGTGAGATGGGCGCACAACCCTAGAGTCGGACACGACTGGCCCGTACGGGCAGGGATACCTTTACCTTTACCCACGCCATGTGTA
Source organism: Podarcis liolepis (assembly GCF_965112155.1). Classification (NCBI taxonomy): domain Eukaryota; kingdom Metazoa; phylum Chordata; class Lepidosauria; order Squamata; family Lacertidae; genus Podarcis; species Podarcis liolepis. The sequence goes on along the minus strand of NC_139559.1, from coordinate 89,458,712 downwards.
ATTAAGTCAAACAACGTATTTTTCCAATATCTTTCCATAGAAGGTAATTTTGAAATCTGCAAACCCTATCAAAAACCTTCAAGGCAGCTAATTAGCAAAGCCTTCCATAAACATTTAGAAACACAATGTGATTCTCATTGCTTCCACGGGTCTGCATAGCACTGTGTAGAGTAAGAGACCAACCCAGCCCCTTTGCTCTGTTCCAGAGGACTTGGGAAGGTCTGGGATCATCGTCTCACTTCCTCCTCAAAGCCAGGCCCTGCCAGAAGCAGCATGTCTCTCATCACTTCTCATAAGAAGCAACAGCAATCATGCCAGGCTTTCATGAAGGAGTCTTGACACTTTTGATCACTCAAGAGTCAGTGTGAAGTGGAATAATGACCCATTCTTCCCTCAGGTCCAATAGAAGCGGAAATCTAGTTTTAGCTATTCTTAGTAGTAAATAGTAGCTAGTTGAGAATATGCATTGCAATCAGCAGGTACAGTGGTACCTCTAGATATGAACGGGATCCATTCCGGAGTCCCGTTCGCATCTAGAGGTAAACGTATCTAGCGACGGCACGTCTGCGCATGCATGCGTCACTTTTCGCCGCTTCTGCACATGCGCAAGCGGTGAAACCCGGAAGTAACGCGCTCTGTTACTTCCGGGTTGCTGCGGAGCGCACCTCGAACATGCTCAACTTGAAGCAAATTTAACCCGAGGTATGACTGTATCTGCCTTCCTCACGTTCTTCTGCAGAAGGTAGATGACTTGTGGCTGGCTACCAAGTCCAGCCAAAACTGTGGGCCCCCAAGTGAGCAAGAAGTCAATATTCCTAGGTGAACCAACGGGCCAATACTACCAACAAGCAACTTCTACAAACTAGTAACACTGCTGTGATTGTTCCTTTTTAATTTCCAGTTCAACTAAAGTGGTTTAGAGTCCAAAGCACTGCCTATTGTTTCCATTTCAGATTCCATTTCATTCTTTATTTTCTATCAATGTTGAACACTGATTATCTACAGAAAATACTAATATACTACTGCAGCTGTCTCCAATATTATAACTAATAGGCATGGCGGAATTTCTTATGTCAAGGCAGAAAATTAAGAACATGTTTATGGCATTAAGTGTCACTAATCCATAATAAGATTATATCTGTCAGCAGAAACTAATAAGTTTTAATAAGGTCATTAGAGCTACACATTTTCTATCACACAAATATGCAAACATCTTCCATGAAGCTGTGCTTAATTTATAAAAAAAAATCAGCTGACAAATTTTATAAAAATATAAATGTCCCTTAAGCTGCAATGTTGAAATAAGATTCAGTTTTTGAACATCATTAATTTTAAAATATTATTTGTATATGCCCAGAACTCCAAGTAGATCCCCAAATCCTATTGCAATACACTGCCACTATACTGTGTAAAGGAGTCTAGTTACTGCAACAGTCATTTGTCAGGCTTCTCTTATTTCAAGTAATGGAAGGATGAAAACCCTCACATTATTAGCAACTACCAACCACGTAACCAGTGCAGCTCAGGAAGTCTAAGAAACCAAAAATATCAGTGCCGTTTTAAAGGTTCAGTTCACCCTTGTAGTTCAAAATAATGCCCAACTGTATCCAAAGAATAACTTGCACCTTGATCTCTGGAACCATTGTGAAAAAATTGGTTATAGTACCGTCAAGAGATGTCCAAATGCATAATAAAGAAACAAAACTTTCCAAATTATATGATAGATTAAGGGAAGTGGAAGTGAGAGAATACGCAGAATGAACCTGTAAGTCTTGGGGCAGGAACCTAAAATAACCAGAATCTACAAGTGGGTCATGCAACAAAAACATTGCAATGTGGCACGTTTTCCTGTTCAGCTTGCTAGCCACTTCAGTCCTCCTAGCTTTCAATTACACCCCACCCACCCACCCACCCGTCTATCAGTATTTCATGTCCACCAAGAATGTTCAGTTCTCAGTGGGCTATTCTGGGGTCCCCTCCATGTTTATTTTTTCTTAAAATGGTGTTTACCTCTGGAAATCTTGGGATTTCCTCAAGCCTGCTGATACCTCTTTCTTGTACACCCCACTTCTCAGAGTGGGAGCCTACATTAGCTAGGTTACCTCATTACTTCAAACGCATCTAGCTTCTGAAAGGAGGCTTTCAACAAGTATTATTATTATTTTTAAATGACAAACTGTGATGTATTAAAAAAATCCTAGACAACATGGAAGCATTACATAGGAAAAAATAAGTAATTCTCAAACTTTTTTTAAAAAAACCCCAACCATAAATAAAATTTCTGTGAAATCTGTTTAGCGAATACCTGACCTAGCACTCAATCAAAAACGTTTTAAATTCCATTTCCCACACAACATATATCTTGGCTGTGGTTAGACTGTAGCAATTGCAGCACTTTTTGTGATTTGATACAGACTGACCAGCTCTCTAAGAACTTTCTCTTGTTCCAAATTCTTCTAAAAACCTTTTACTACTCACAAGCGGGGTACAGCAAGATTGGAGGAATGCATCTCCTTCAATAAATCCACACTGTATCATTTTTCAAAAGCATTCAACATGATGACATGTGCCTCCAGAAAGCTTGTAAGCATTAAGCATTAAAACATAGCATTAAAACACTATCTCTAAATGTTAAGCATGCATCATGGCTAACAATCAGCAATCTCCTTGACAGAACATGTCCAGCACCCCAAGGACACAAACAGATGTAAATTACCACAACTAGAACACTATGCTGCTTTGGCAGTTAATTTAGCAACTACTCAGAGCAACACATGATGCGCGGCGGGGAATGGGGGGGAGAGAACAGATAAGCTGAATGCCTGATTGGGTCTGAAAAAGTCCGCTGCGGATACACACCTCACTGTGCTGATTGCTGCTAGGGACCAAGGGAGAAATGCTATGGCGTGGCAGAGCTTTTGTTTCCTTCCCACATTCCTCTTCACAAAGCTCATGAAGCGCACACATTTTGATTATATTCTGAACTGTTGTTAATTTTGTTATTTCGTGTAAGCTGCCCTGCAAGTGGAAACATTGTAGGGTAGGGTATAAATGGCTTAAGTAACATAAAGAATGGCCTCTTCATTTTCCATTTGCCTAGGTAGCCCCATGCCTGGAGAGAGAAACTATATTTGCTTTGTTAGGACCAATTCACATACCGTATGGGGCTCTAAGATCAGTTCCCAGTATAAAATATGCACACAGCGGCCTTTATTAATAACATCCACATATGCAAGTTGTGCTCCTTGCTTTCAAGTATAAACAGTGATTGGGAAGCCTTCAGTTTTGTACATTTTGAAGAGGAGGGGAGGGAAGGTGCAATTTATATTATGGAACCCACAGTTAATGCTTGTTTTGTATGAAGTGACCCTTAAGCTTTTATTTATTACACATTCTTATTATTATTATTAATCAAATTTGTATTCTACTCTTAATTTCAAGATCACAGGATGCCGCACAACTTAAAATTACAAAATAAGAACACAAAATGTGCAACAAAACAAAATGAAAGCAAGCAAATAACCCCTGCTTCCACAACCACATTTAAAAAAGCATAGATTGTTTAATCTGCCAAAGGCTTGGTTATAGAGAAACATTTTTGCCTAGTGTCTAAAGAAACACTGGGCTAATTAAACAATCTATGCTGGCAACTCTAATTACCCAGGCCAAATTTATTTGAATTCTGCTCTACCTTCAGTCATGAACAATTTGCCTAAGCTTAAGCAACTGTCCTACTGACCTGACCTACTCAAACAAACACCAATTTCTCTTTTTTCCATTGACTGTCAAAGCCAAATGCGAAAAGCTGTAAACCATTCAAGACTGATCCACTTATTTCTCCCAATTAGTTCAGGTAGATAGGCAGCTACTGTATTTTTGTATTTCACACACACAAGTGAAAGAACTGTGTCTGCATTCTAGATTTATGTGATTCGGGAGGAGGAAAGCAAGAGAAGATTGTGAAACTTTTCAGACAAGACTACATATTCTGGATTCATTGCACCAGCAAATATTTTCCCATTATGTTATAATTCATAAATTTTTACAGAAGAGTTCATTAAAAGTGGAGAGCTAAATCATGCCCATTTATTTCAACAAGCAGTTGTATGATGACGGTAACAAAAATGCTTTGAATATGTTTTGATCACCTTTCTATTTTTAAAAGGAAGTGAACAATAAAAAACAACTAATCATAAAAAATCCAGAAAAAAAGGACATACACCATTAAATGACAGTACAACGGACCACAAGGTAGTGCTATCCTGTTCTTAATAGCAACATTATACTGTCTTGATACCACACTGAATCTGCATTTCATTTTAGAAGCACCTTACTGGATGAAAAAACATATAGCTTGTAATTGTTTTCTTTAGAAGCAAAGGCAAGAATGTAGCATTGATCAGTCACGATTTGTTTTGAAGTGTCTCTCTCACTTCCAATAGCGAGCCAGTGTGGTGTAGTGGTTAAGAGCGGTAGAGACTCCTTCGGGTAGTGATAAAGTGGGATATCAAATCCAAACTCTTCTTCTTCTCTTCTTCCAACAGTCGTATCTCGGAAGTCGAACAGAATCCTTTCTGGAAGTCTGTTCGACTTCCAAAACATTTAACTTCCAAAGTGCGGCTTCTGATTGACTGCAGGAAACTCCTGCAGCCAATCGGAAGCTCCGTTGGACATTCAGCATCCAAAAGAACGTTAGAAAACTGGAACACTCACTTCCGGTTTTCAATCGTTCAGGAGCCGAAATGACTCCCAAGGCATTCGGGAGCCGAAGTACGACTGTAGTTGAGGCACTTCTGTATTAGGACTGGAGTCACACTTCACTCTTGCACCTCTACTGTTTTAAGAAAGAATACCCTGCCAAAAACCTCACATGCTGTTTCCCCCATAACTCACTTAACTGGGGGGGGGGAGTAGAGATTCATGTAAAGCAGGAGTGGGGAACCTCAGGCTTGGGAACCAAATGTGGCCCTCCAAGTTTCTGTGCCTGCCTCTGTGACCCTTTACAGTCCATGCCTCCTCCCTAGACTACGCCCCCTCACTGCTCTGGTCCCACACACTCCTCAAGTGCTCTTGTCTGGCTTTAACGTGTCCTGGAACTGTCATAATACCTCGTTTGTCTGGATGCAGGGTCAAATGTGTCGAAACCTCTGGTTTTTGCACAGCCGGAAACATAGCCAACTGTACATGATGGAATGCCACCCTCAGGTTGAAACTGGTGCCTGATATAACGAGACGACCGGCAAGATGCTTTGAAGAATATGTTTAATTCTCTTGCATCATGAGCATGTTTTTCCCTTGGGAGAAATGACCTTTGAGAGATTTAGATTGGGGAAAATGGCTTGGGGTGAGAAGGGTGTCCCCATAGGCACTGTGGAAAGTGATTAATCTTTTTGCATCATGGGCAACAGGGGCTGTCCTGCCCTTGTGGGCTCCCCAGAGAATGCTGGAATAGATGGCCCATTTTATCAAATCCAGCAGACCTCCTCTGTAGTACATTTGCCAATTAACCATAAGTTATTAACTGAGCTTCCATATTCACAGGCAGTATAGCTCTGAATACCAGCTACTGGAAACAAATAGAGGGTTGGTCACTGTGAGAACTGCTTGACTAGACGGGTCCCCTTTGGCCAGACCCAGTTGCAGGGCACTTCTGATGTTCCTAAGTTTTTAGGATTGTTGCCTTCATGTCCTGCTTCCCAGAAGCACTGAAAAGTAGGATGCTGGGATAGGTTAATTCTTTTGCCCTTTTGCATCCTGAGAATGTTTTCCCCTTAAGACCAACAGAAGATATGGGAGAGAGTTGTTAGGGGAAATGGTGAGCCGTGGGGAGGTTTACCCCACCTCCAACCTGATTCTTCCCCACACATCTTTTAAATAGGGATGGCATGTTGGCTGGCTGACTGATTGTATGGAAAATGCTTCCGGAAGATAAAATATATCAAGGAGTTAGTGGTCTGGCATGGAGCCCTCCCTGCCTCTGTTCCTTCCCCCTCATTCTCCTGTTAAGTTTTTAATGAGGAATGTTTTGAGAACAGTCTTAGATGTTCTGGGAACGTTGGAAAGAGATGAAATCCACACTCCCACAGCTGCCTAATCAGTTTGGGAGGATAGTGCTGGGTACCTTCTCTCATGTTTGACATGTTTTGAGAAAGTAAGGCATTGAGAGGGGGTGGCTAACAGATGATCTGCAAGTTGCCAGTTTTGGAAGCCACACAGGCTATCTATAAAATCTGACAGTTTAGGCAGTGTTTCTCTGAAGCTAGTGCATGGAACTGATCAGCCGCAGGGTTGTGCAAACTGAGGCTACCTGGGGGAGTCACTTTGCCGCTTCTTGAGGGCTTCCAAGTGGCAGATTGAAGTGCTTACTTGGTATGTATACATTGCTTGCTGTTTTAGAACAAAATCTTTGATCTTCTGACTCACTTGTGTATTTTGTATTGCTTCTGAATCTCATTTTAAAAGAACCGCCTTGCCTTTGGCAAGACGCTAGTCAGATATTGTCAGTTGGGCACTACTGTTTGACCACAGTCAAATATTTCATTAAGTTAATTATGCCTGAAGAATGGGTTTTCTGCCTACTTAGCAGAAGTCACTTTTAAAGTGACCCTTGCCCTTTCTTTGTAGTCACTATTACTTTGCTTTATTTCTGTTTTAATTACATTGGGCAATATTCAACATGGTGCACATAGAGGACAAGCTCACACATGGATTCTTTTCCTCACCTTTCAGCCACCACTACCCCCATGAAAGCCTTCCTGGAGGGTCAGAGGGGAGACTTACCAGCATTGTGGGATGAGCTGTACAGCACTGCAGTGAGAGAATGCCCCAAAATCTGATGGAATAATCCTGTGTTAGCAGAGTACAAAACTACCTTCCAATTTTGGAAGATTCCTCCACTCCTGCAACCCAGTGTTTGATAAGTCCTTTGCAGTCCTCTGGAGTAGGTTTTTTTTTTAAAAAGGGGGGGGTACTGGGTGCTTCAGAGGGAGCGGGTGGTGTTGAGCCTCTTTGGCTGGCTGATCGGAAGGTCTGAGGTTCGAATCCACAAGACTGGGTGAGCTCCTGTTGCTCTGTTCCATCTCCTGCCAACCTAGCAGTTCAAAAGCACAGCAGTGCAAGTAGATAAATAGGTATTTTACTGGGGGCTTCAGTGGGATGGCAAGGATTCATTGCATGAGCTTGTATTCTACTTGTGCAGTGTTGAATTTCACCCCGACCCCTTTTTAAAAATTGAACTGTAGGTTGACACTGTTGTTCCAAGGAAAATTTCAAAGAGAAATTCAGCAAAACATTAACATTTATAAAAGGTAAAATTTGTTAAAGATTATAATAATGCATTAACCGTAACATTTTAATTTCATGGTTTTGTAATTAGCATAATATATTAAACCTGTTGATTGACTGGTATAGGCAGGATATTGATTGGTATGGGCAGAGGTACAACATATTTTCTATGTGCTAGTGCTTTTTGACCATTACTTGAATGTTCAGTTGAGCAAATCCTTTTTTGAACAGTCAAACATCTAACTATGTAAATAGGGTTTTTTATATTACAAAAAAAACCTGCAGGACATCCCATCACAAATCTCCTATCTCTGGTTCAACTACAAATGGAACTAGCTTTGGTATTGTGAAGAAAAACACACCAGCACCACCTTAAATGAACACATTATCACAAAGCCATTTTACTCTTCTGATAAGCCTAGCGACACATAAATGAAATGGCATCCCTGTCATATTGAAATACTTTTAGCACTTCTTCTAGTCTAGGTGCTCTGAGCTGGGACATCCCACATCGTCCTTGGGAATTCTGCGAGAACTCACAGGAGACATCCCTTTAAATTTATGGGCCTCTCTAGCAAGCACAGTTCTAACCTACCAAGAGAAAGAAGAAATCAGCCAAGCAATGTTCTGCAAACAACATACAAGTCAAAACTCTTGACTCTTCCCTGCGTTTCCACCAACAGATACTCCAAAGGCACCCTTTAACACCCTCTGCTCACAAAGAAGATGTGTGCCAAGCAAGATGCCACCCTAAAGCACACCTTTTCCTCTTTTAAAGAGACAGTGTACTCCTACACACCCTCTGTCCACCTGAGAGCCCATGTACTACTGTTAGCTGCAAATACAGCATGATAAGTAAATAATTCCTCTAGAGAGCTTCCCATTAATGCAACCAGGGGAACTGGGGCAGGGAGGGCAATGGGAGAGCGGTGCCAACATCTTGGGGGGCACCTTTCCTATTGTGCATTTTTCTGTTTTTTATTCCATATTCTTATGCTTGCAAACCGCCGGGAAATCTTCAGGTGAAGGGTTTGGTGTACGAATTTAATCAATAAAAAATGTAAATAATAATAATTTTTTTAAAAAAATGAGACCACCATCTATGATTTGCATCGGATCAGACTGTTCTAAGGCGTGCACGATCCTTCTGTTGTTTCTGTAGATTCTAAACCACCTTGTGTATTGTTAACACAGAAAGGCGGTATACAAATTAAAAGTGAAATGGAAAATAACATAATAATAATAATAATAAAATAATAAAGACACAAAATCGAGGGGGGCGGGGAGGGACAACCGTGCCAGGGACGGCAGGAAGAAAAGTTAATGGCTAAAGAAAAAGAAGAGGAGGGGGAGGAAAACTGCCACAGAAAGGCAGCATACAAATTGAAAGCGAAATGAAAATAACAACAATAATGAAATAAAATCGAAAGGGGGCGGGGAGGGACAATCGTGCCAGGGACGGCAGGAAGAAAATCGCCTCAACCTTTTTCTCTCTCTTTCTCGTCCTTAAATGTTATTATTTTGGGAGAGTGGCCGGCTTAATGGCTAAAAAAAGAGGAAAACCGCCTTGTGCATTGTTAACGCAGAAAGGCGGTATACAAATTGAAAGCGAAATGAAAATAATAACAACAATAATGAAATAAAATCGAAAGGGGGCGGGGAGGGACAACCGTGCCAGGGACGGCAGGAAGAAAAGCACCTCAACCTTTTTCTCTCTCTCTCTTCCTTAAATGTTATTATTTGGGGGGGGGGAGTGGGCGGGTTAATGACAGAAAAAGAAGAAGAAAAAGGAGAAAGATCGTGTGTGGAGGCGAGGAGCAAGCACTCCCACCCCTTTTACACCCGAGTAAACGTGCGCAGGATCCGCACCCCCCCAAAGGAGGCTTCTCCAGCTCCATGTGGGAGGGAGAGACCCCCCAACCCCCCCAGCTGCGCCCCCCCTTTCCCTCCTCCGCCTTCTCCTCACCGGCCCCGCTGCTCGCCGCCTCTCGGTGTCCGGCCCGCTCCCTCCCCGCGGCTCGGCTCTCTCGCCCGTCGTCGTTGCCGCCGTCGGCGCCGCCGCCGCCTCCTCCTCTCCCGGCAGCCAGGGCTGAGGCGAGTCGACAGCGGCCGCCCCAGCCCGCTTTTCCCACCGCCGCCGACACCGCCTCTCCGCCTCAGCGAGCGACACAATATGGCGAGCCGCCGCCGCCGCCGTCGCCGCAAAGGACTCTGGGAAGGAAAAGAAAAAAAGCGAGCAAGCGAGCGGGTGACTTGAAGGGAGGCGGGGCGTTTCCGGCGGAGCCACGCCCACCAAGCCCCGCCTTCCTCCGTCCCCGCCGCGCGCCTGGGTGGCGTCGCTTTGCGCTGTCATTAGGCTAATTGGGCAAGTGCTGGACTTTTGACAACATGCATTTGTGAGAACACATATATATAAAACACACCAAAAATCTGCATGTTGTCAAAGTCCATATATATATTTTATAGATTTCTGAGGGTGCCTCCTTTTTCAAAAAAAAATCAATTTTTAAAAATTAATTTTCCATTTTATTTTATTTCTTTTTTCATTTCCATAGCACTTTCTATTTTTAATAAAAATCTCTTTTTAAAAAAATAATTTTTTATTAAGTACAAATTAGAAAACATACATATTTACAACAAAAGAAAATACAAAGGGGGGAAAAATACATATAACCAAGGGAAAAAGTTAGAGAATACTTTGCCTCTTTTCATATTTACAGTTATTTATACCTCTGTAAAATGCTATTCACAATAAAGAAGTGAAATGAAAGATAAGATATCAGAAAAAAGAAAAAAAGAACGAAGAAAAAATAAATAAGTAAAAGAAAAGGATCATAGGTGAAAATTTTTAAAAGTAGATAAGTATTCACTATACAGTACATATAATAAAAATCTCAAAGCGGTTTAAAAGGTAAAGGGACCCCTGACCATTAGGTCCAGTGGTGACCGACTCTGGAGTTGTGCGCTCATCTCACTCTATAGGCCGAGGGAGCCGGCATACAGCTTCCGGGTCATGTGGCTAGCATGACTAAGCTGCTTCTGACGAACCAGAGTTGCGCATGGAAACGCCGTTTACCTTCCCGCCGGAGCGGTACCTACTTATCTACTTGCACTTTGACGTGCTTTCAAACTGCTAGGTTGGCAGGAGCAGGGACCAAGCAACGGGAGCTCACCCCATCATGGGGATTCGAACCGCTGACCTTCTGATAGGCAAGTCCTAGGCTCTGTGGTTTAATCCACAGCGCCACCCGCATCCCAAAGCGGTTTACAGAATATTAAAACAATAGCGGGGCGATGTTCCTCCAGCCTCAAGAGCATAGCTGTCAACTTTTCCCTTTTTTAAGGGAAATTCCCTTATTCCGAATAGGATTCCTCGCAAGAAAAGGGAAAAGTTGACAGCTGTGCTCAAGAGGAACCCCTGTTGTAGGGCTGGGTGAGTCTTGGCCTCGCCCCCAAGGCCAGTGGAAAGGGCTTTGCAGGGAGCGGCATGCCATGCCCCTGGAACACCTGCAAAACCATCTGAAGCCCTGATGTAGCCAAGCCCCAAGTCTAACACTGTCTCTTCTGCAACTACTTAAAAATGTCCTGCAAAATTGCTACCTCCAAATATACAGTGGTACCTCGGGATGCGAACGGGATCCATTCCGGAGCCCTGTTTGCATCCCAAAGCAAACGTAACCCGTGTCCGCGCGTCTGCGCGTGTCACGTTTCGGCGCTTCTGCGCATGCGCGTGACATCATTTTGACGGTCTGCGCATGCGCACACAGCGAAACCCGGAAGTAACGCGCTCTATTATTTCCAGATCGCCGCGGAGCGCAAACCGAATTTGCCTAAAACGAAGTGTATTCATCCCGAGGTATGACTGTAGTCACCTTGAGTGCATTGCTATGTTATGTAAGATTATCCAAACAGTTTTGTATATAATTTTTATTAAATTTTCTGTTTTACAATTTAAAATACTCATTTTTACATCCTTAAGATATCAATGACTTCCCTTCTTCTCTTTCCATGGTTCATTTTACATATCATAAATCCTTGCCTATTTTACAAAAACTATACCATTCCGTGTTCCGTTATTACATCCATCAAAACTTGTTCACACTGTTGAATTTATCTTAATGCTGCCAGCGTTTTCAGCTGTACACAATTATTTCCCATATATTCAATAAACGTTTTCCAATCTTCTCTAAATGTATGCTCTTCTTGTTCTCTTTTTCTATATGTTAAGTCTGTGAGTTGTGCATATTCTGTCAACTTAAGCTCCCACTCTTCTTTGGTTAGTACCTCGCCCGTTTTCAATTTTGGGGTGATTATCCAAATGGTTTTGGAACAGCAAGTTGTTAAAACCTTGCATGCTTTTGAAGCTTCCAGTTGTTGACTCTCATCTTTTTGTGTTCAGCTGTAGTTGGACTATTCCTTTGCATTTTCTAAGCTCTCTCCCCCCCACTTTTATGGAAGTGGGCAAGTAGTCCCTAACTGTGGGCATTAACCACTGTTAATGAACATGCACCATGTTTGTGCTACAGTTTTGAAATGAAGGAGCATCTCCACCCCTGCCCAGACACTGAGGTCCAGCTCCGAGGGCCTTCTGGTGGTTCCCTCCCTGCGAGTAGTGAGGTTACAGGGAACCAGGCACAGGGCCTTCTCGGTAGTGGCACCCGCCCTGTGAAACTGTCTCCCATCAGATGTCAAGGAAATAAACAACTATCTGGCTTTTAGAATATATCTGAAGGCAGCCCTGTTTAGGGAAGTTTTTAATGACTGATGTTTTAATGTACAGTGGTACCTCGGGTTAAGTACTTAATTTGTTCCGGAGGTCCGTTCTTAACATGAAACTGTTCTTAACCTGAAGCACCACTTTAGCTAATGGGGCCTCCCGCTGCCGCTGCGCCGCCGGAGCACAATTTCTGTTCTCATCCTGAAGCAAAGTTCTTAACCCGAGGTATTATTTCTGGGTTAGCGGAGTCTGTAACCTGAAGCGTATGTAACCTGAAGCGTATGTAACCCAAGGTACCACTGCATTTTTAATCTCTTGTTGGAAGCCACCCAGAGTGGCTGGGGAAACCCCAGCCAGATGGGTGAGATATAAATAATAATTAACTAATGAGTGCTAGAATGATGTGGTTTTTAGAAATTAAATGGAGTACAGCTGTAAAGATTAAGTTAAAAGAAAAGAAAGGTTGACAACTGGATAAAATTAAGGGTGAGGGTTTGCTGAACTAAATATTTGAAATGGGAACGCAGAAAGGGAAGGTATGAGGTTGGTGAAGTAAGTTTTAAGAAGATAGGGTTTTGAAATTGTACTTGTTCTTTTTTTTTCTTTGTGTGTATTGTTTTGTTTGATATAATTTGTAAAATCTTAATAAATATTTTTTTAAAAAAATATAAATAATAATTAACAACAACAACAACAACAACAACAACAACAACAACAATTGATGTTAGATCTTCACCTGTTTCACAGAGGGGGTAGCTACCGCCCGCCCGCCCCCCCTTGGGACGTAGAATGTGGAACAGGATTTTAGAACCTTATCCTGCTCAGTTCTGGACTGGTTTGCAGTACTTTTCTTTATGTAGAACCAACTTTTTTCTGTAGGACCTTTGTTGTGCCCGGTGCAGCTGGTGGGTTTGAGGGATTAGTGGATGCTGGCAAGTGATCGCCTGTCAGCGATAGTTAGACAGTAAGCCCTATTATGTTCTATGCAGCTGAATGGTAATGGCCAAGGGGGAAGTGCTAAGCAAAGTGGCAGTGCTGAAATATGTTCTCTGTACAGTTAAGAACTGGCGGACAGGTGCAAAAAGATACTTTCAACAAAGAAAGAGAGAAGGAAGCAGGAGTGAATTCCTGGTTAGCAGAAACAGGTTCTCAAAACCTTGGCAGCTAGTGGCATCAGCTGATTTTGTAATCCGGGCGCACAAGCCTCAGTGAATGACTTTCTCCCCCTTCATAGAATAATAATAATAATAATAATAATAATAATAATAATAATAATAATAATTTTTATTAATACCCTGCCATTCCCAGTTTAAAAAACAGGCTCAGGGCGGCTAACAGCGAATATAAAACACTGATGAAAATGCGACTTAAAAACAGCATAAAATACAACATAAAATGCAGCATCGGTATCAATAAAATTCAAAAATTCAGGGGTCATGAGGGGAGGGACCCCAGTCAGTAGACATCAAATGATCACCAGGGCTAACTGGCCAAGTTGGTCCTACTAGGGCCAGCAAGGAGACCAGGGAAGAATTTAAATGTGGGGTCCCAGAAAGGGTTTATTTTTAAAAAATTTCTTTTTATTAAGTTTCATATACATAACCAAAAAAGGACAACAAATCAGCCGTTACAAAAAACAGAAGAAAAAATAATAATAAATAAGTTACAAATGTCCGAATATAACATAAAAATCTTATCCGTTTCCATTACAGTTATTTGTCTTCACATTTATTTCTTTATAACTTTAAGAACTTAAATCCCTCTTCTACCCCCTACCGACCTCCATCCCTCCCGCATTCAGGCTTCTTAATATACCTAATTTATTTCTCCTGCAGCTAGTGATTGTTAATGATTTGCACATCGTAAGATTTATATCAAACCTGCTATAGTTTTTAAGTTTCTGTAGTTCCCTTTGATGTAAATCATAAATTTATTCCAATCGTTAATAAACTTTGTATTCTTTTGGTTTCTAATCTTTTGTGTCATTTTTGCAAGACTAACAAATTCAAATAGTTTTGTTTGCCATTCTCTAATTGAAACCCAGAAAGGGTTTCTTCATAGAAGAGGAAAGGGAGAAGGGAATAGAGGATCAGGCTAATTCAAATTGAAGGCCAGGCAGAATAGCTCTGTCTTACAGGCCCTGAAGAAGGAGATCAAGTCCTGCAGGGCTCTAGTCTCCTGGGACAAAGCATTCCACCAGGTTGGAGTCATCACTGAAAAAGCCCTGGCCCTGGTGTAGGATAGTTTGGCTTCCTTAGGGCCCAGGACCTCTAAACTATGGTTATTCATGGACCTTAGACACGTTGATGACATCACCTCCAGTACAGGAGGTGGAAAGCTAAGCCCCACTTCCCAAACAGAACAAACTGACAGTAACTTATAATAAGACTAACCCTTAACGCTATATACAGAACAGCACACCAGAAGGAAGAGAGATAGAAAGAAAAAGGAAACCTAGGCTCCGTCTGGCCTTGTTATTATAGTCAGCATGACCTCGAAGCAGAGATAACAGAGCCAGTTTAAGCCAACAGTACTCAGCTTCTCTGGAGGAATAACCTTCATGAACCTTCTGCTAGTTTCTTTCACACAGAGAAGCTTCCAGAACCCTCTTGAAGTAGAATAGGAAAGATCTCTACCCATCAGATCAAATACTTTCTGCACTAAGAAATGCACCCTTCCCTCTGCTGCAAAACAGTGGGCAACCATAACTGATTCAGTCCCAAACGCAGATTGGAACGGGTCTAGAAGATAATCGGATTCCTCCAATAATGTATGCAAGTGCACTGCTACAACCCTCTCAAATACCTTGCAACTTGGCTGTTAAATAACACTGGGTTCAGGAGTGGCCAAACTAACACTTCCTGGCTGGGTGCAAGGACCACCCCTTTGCACAAAGATGCATTCACTATTCCCACCATGCCCCTTCCAACAGCTAACTTTAATCACAAGTGTTGAGCAGCTACATTCTTACAAGCACCTTGTCTGCTTTCCGGGTCATGTTGCAGGCATGACTAAACCACTTCTGGCACAATGGGACACCGTGACGGAAACCAGAGTGCATGGAAACGCCATTTACCTTCCTGCCACAGCAGTACCTATTTATCTACTTGCACTGATGTGCTTTCGAACTGCTAGGTTGGCAGGAGCTGAGAGACAGCACCAGGAGCTCTCTCCATCGCGGGGATTCAAATCGCTGACCTTCTGATCAGTCGTTTAGACCACAGCGCCACCCGATTCTCACCCAAGGACACACCTAAACAATGACCTCTTGAGAGAACCCCATGGAGCTGGAGATCAGGAAGTCCTGAACAACAACCTTGGTGTGGACATTTGTTCCCCAGGACAGCAGTTATGAATTCTTCCAACATCATGCCAGAGACTGCCTTTGCCAGCTCAGTCATTGAGGCTGCTATGCAGCGGGGTCAATGGCACACAAGCAGCACCCCCCCCCCCATCCTTTTATCTTTGCCCACACACCAGGTGCTGACCAGGAGATGGTTCTAGTTGACTAGAAGAGGAGATATAAGAGGGCGTAGCTTGCATGACAGGTACAGAAGCCCTATCCTGTTAGCATATCTGTACCTATGAAAATAAACCCTCTGTTGAGCTGAAATATCCTCTCAAGACAGCTCTTGTGTTATTATCCACTGCCACCTTGTGGAGATTTTCCATGAGGATTGTGTGGCAGGAGAGACCGAAAGATCTCCCAGATATGACAAGAGGGGGTACAGCAAGTTGCAATCCTATGCCCGTCTACTCATAAATAAATCCTGGTGAATTAAATTTCACTTGCTTCGTGATAAATTTATGTAGGATTGCAGATCCCCATCCAGGGTAAAAGGGACCAATCTTTCCCTCTCCATTGGGTAGATGTGATTGAAAATGCCATTTATAAATTTGAAAACAAATAAATGATTAAAAAAATGAGAAATTAGTGAATACGCATGCGTGAATCAACCGAGGAATTTGTTATCATTAGGTAATACATAACATGAAAACATTACATTCTGCATGGCTGTAACAAGCTATAATTGCAAGTTGTTATATTTAATAAATTCTGAAATAAGAATTAAGCATGTGTTAGCATTTCAAATTCGCCGTGGTTTTAAAGCAAGACATTACATCAGGCTTGTTTTGTGTGTCTGTTTTTTAGGACTCCCATCACTTTAAGATAAATAAACCTACTTGTGTAAGCTCAGTTCTTTATCGGAACTAGTTCTGGCTGTTTGTTGTCTTCAGGCTTGGAGGAAGTGTATGGTTGAGATAATCATTGCCCACAGTATTTACATAGCTTCACATTGGTAACAGTTGCTATCTAGGAAAAAAAAACACATCATGACTGCTTAAGGCAGCATTTCTGAAACTGTGCTGAGTTTTGCCTCCCCTATGATTCTAAACTTTGCACTGTCTTAACATCCCATCCCATCTCCTTGGTACCAGCCATTTGCACCCAGCAGAGCTACTGCTTCTGCCTTTTTTAGTGGTGCTGCAAAGCCACAGAAAAGGCCATACAGTTATACCTCGGGTTACTGATGCTTCAGGTTATGTTTTTTCGGGTTGCGGACTGCCGAAACCTGGAAGCACCGGAAAGGGTTACTTCCTGGTTTTGGTGGCTGTGCATGCACAGAGGTGCTAAATTGCGCATGTGCAGACACACCGAATTGCAACCCGCCGCTGTGGGTTGCGGGTGCTGCGGGTTGCAAATGTGCATCCCGCATGGATCACGTTCGCAACCTGAGCATCCACTGTATTTAAGAAATCAGGACCAAATGTATTTGCAAACCTAAGGACTCCCCATGGCATGTGTATGTTATCAGAAGCTCGTTTTCTCACAATCACCCATCGTTTGGATCAGAATTGGAAAACATTGCAAGCCCATGCTGTACGTTTATATGGTTATTGTGTTATATCAGGCATAGGCAAACTCGGCCCTTCTGATGTTTTGGGACTACAACTCCCATCATCCCTGACCACTGGTCCTGTTAGCTAGGGATGATGGGAGTTATAGTCCCCAAAACCTCTGGAGGGCCGAGTTTGCCTATGCCTGTGTTATATATTTTATTGGAATGTAACGGAAGAGGTCTTGCTACTGCCACCTCCCAGCAGAGCTATTTACACACATGCAATTGTCTGCTTTATGACAAAAGTCTGTGGATTGAGGCACTAACATGGTTGACATTGACAAGTGGTGGTTCTGCAGAAGAGAAGCAGTAGGTAGCGTGAAAAGCTACCTACTTCCTGCGCAGAGCTCAAAGACAACAGCAACACTAATATCATATAGCGCAGTTGGTTAGAGCATGGCACTGATAATGCCAAGGTTGCAGGTTCGATTCCCGTATAGGACAGCTGCATATTCTTCCATTGCTGGGGGGGGGGGGCTGGATTTTAATGATCCTCTGCGTCCCTTCCAACTTTGCAATTCTGTGATTCTATGCATACTCAAAACTGAGCTCCATTTACTCTCTAGAATTTCCAGGCAGAATGGGGCTCCTGCTCCTTTAACATGACATGTTTAGGCAAAGAAAACATATTTTTTATTTATTGAATAAAATAAATAAAAGGAACTCAGGGCAGCATACCATTTTACCCCCTCAGTAACTCTGGGGTGTAGGTGATAGAATGAAAGTTGTAAGCTGTCTTTACAAGGTATATGTCCATGTAGCTCAGTCTTGTTTATTCTGCCTGGTGGTAGCTCTCCAAAATCTCAGGGCAGAGATCTTTTGTGGGAATGTTCAGGGAGGCAGGAGAGGATATATTGTTTATTAATATCCTTCCAAACTTGCGCCAGCAAGTTCCTTTAATTAGCAAAGTTTCACATTCCCCTTTTAAACGCTGGTTGCAGGCTTGTGTAAGCCTCTCACTATCAGGTTCCTGGTAAGTTCCCTTATGTCCCTCTTAAAAGAATAAACACGCCACAATCTTGTGTGTAGATAAAAGTAGTTTACTTACATTCAGTTCACAGAGGGATCCCTGAAGGCAGACTTAGTTACAAAGTATATACATGGGGAGCTATCCCATATGGGGATAATCTTAGTCTCCTCTGTTGGCTAGAAGCCAACAGAACATCTCTAGCTAAAAGCTGCTCCAACGACAGAGGAAATCAAAAAGAGAGAGTGTGCTGTGTGCCTTTTCTTTTTTGTTACCTGGACAGGTAAGGTCACACCCACCTCTAGTCACATGTAAAGGAAATATGTCACAGCTAGGAGGAAACAGGAAGTTTTCAACTGGCCGGACCAAACATTCCCCTGCATGTCCACTCTAGGAAAACAAGGAATGTTGTACTTGACTGCTACTTACGTATCACATCCCACATCTTTCACATCACCTACTACTTGATCCTTTTAAACAGAGACACATGCAAAGACTCAGCTGTGGGTCCTCCCTGTAGCATCCTAGATGGAGCACCTTGCCTGAAGCTTTGCTTTATCGCAAAGTATGACTTAAACTCACATATCTACTACACCAGGGAGGCGGGGGGCGCTGTGGGTTAAACCACAGAGCCTAGGACTTGCTGATCAGAAGGTCGGCAGTTCGAATCCCCGCAACGGGGTGAGCTCCCATTGCTTGGTCCCTGCTCCTGCTAACCTAGCAGTTTGAAAGCACGTCAAAGTGCAAGTAGATAAATAGGTACCGCTCCGGCGGGAAGGTAAACGGCGTTTCCGTGCGCTGCTCTGGTTCGCCATAAGCGGCTTAGTCATGCTGGCCACATGACCCGGAAGCTGTACGCCGGCTCCCTCGGCCAATAAAGCGAGATGAGCACTGCAACCCCAAAGTCGGCCACGACTGGACCTAATGGTCAGGAGTCCCTTTACCTTTACCTATTTACTACACCACTCTGCCACCATATCTCCACAACCATACCTTTGACATGACATCGCTGCAAAGGCTTTTGAAAGCTGGTTAGTATGTCTGAGTTGCACTCAATGGCCATGATCCAAAGAGGAAAGGGGGGAGGAGTGGGGGGGAAATAAAAACATGTGCTTCATGCATGCCAGACTGTGCTGTCTCTATTGCTATGACAGAACCACTTAGAAACCATTTTTGCAGCCTGCCCTACAACATAAATCCTGGCCACACCCATGCTGACCCACCAATATTTTATTCAAGTTGGCACCCCTGATCTGGATTTACCTGTTCTGGGGGAAATTGGGCGAGTTTATTTGTGAATCTTGGGGGGGGGGGATAGCCCCTTCAAATATTTTATTGGGTGGGCCGGAGTTGCCTCCTATGATCCGGATTAAGGGATGGGGGTTGGGGGACAAGAAGGAGAGGTAAAGGCTGCCATTCTAAAGACAAATGTGGATGCTGTGAAAAAATTACATGCAGGGGGATTACCAGAGGTATACCTCAGGGTTAGGGACGTGGGTGGCGCTGTGGGTTAAACCACAGAGCCTAGGACTTGGCGATCAGAAGGTCGGCGGTTCGAATCCCCGCGACGGGGTGAGCTCCCGTCGCTCGGTCCCAGCTCCTGCCAACCTAGCAGTTCTAAAGCACGTCAAAGTGCAAGTAGATAAATAGGCACCGCTCCAGTGGAAAGGTAAACGGCGTTTCCGTGCGCTGCTCTGGTTCGCCAGAAGCGGCTTAGTCATGCTGGCCCCATGACCCGAAAGCTGTATGCCGGCTCCCTCGGCCAATAAAGCGAGATGAGCGCCGCAACCCCAGAGTCGGCCACGAATGGACCTAATGGTCAGGTGTCCCTTTACCTTTACCTTTACCTTACCTCAGGGTTAGCAAAATTGGTGCAGAGAAGCTGAATCAATTCTTTGCATCTCTGCAGTGTTAGTTATAGGGCAGATCCCACTGCCGGAACTAAATTTGGGACACTGAGGAACTGAGGCATATAATAATGAGAAGAGATTAAGTTCTAGGCTCAGTGGTTTAGACCACAGGTATCCATGACTGAGCTGGTGATGTTAAATTCTTGAGAATAATCTTTCGGAGAATATTCTCGATTAATGAGAATATTAGAGAATTTTCATTTAAAATAGGAGAATATTCATTTTAATGCATTGAAAATGATACAATTAGTTAATATACATGTTTATTAATGGGTAAACTTGCTCAGATGGCAACCAAAAACTGTACAGATACTTTTATTCAATGGTGCAATGTAGTGAATTTCCATTCTTAGATTTTTTTGCACCAGACTGAAACTAAGAATTCAGCGTGAATGACTCACGTTAATCACTAAGCCTGCCACTAACTGTATATCTACCATCAACTTTGAATTCTAATTGTGTTGTGTATGTATGAAATGAAACTTTTAAAGTAAAAGGAATATTTTTTTTTAAACTCAGGCCAGCTATATGAGCACGTTCTTTAATAAGCATATCTACCTGGTACAGTATTTTCAGTGCAACACAAAGAAAATCAAGATAAAGTTTAAAATAAATGCTATTATTTCCAGGAAATAAAACACAAGTAATCAGTAACGACAAGTTATAGAACATCAGAAATGCCAAAGTTGAATTACACAATGCCCAGTAATGTAACCCAGGGCCGGATTTAGGTTTGATGAGGCCCTAAGCTACTGAAGGTTATGGGGCCCTTTATATGTCCAGCTGTCCTTTGTCAACAACAAATTGTCACTGGTTTTTGTGTTGAATATATGCTATATGGCAGGGATGTCCAACAGGTAGATCGTAATCTACTGGTAGACTGTGAGGGGTCTGTGGTGGATTGTGGGCACCCCTCCCCCATAAAGCTCAATAAGCTTAGCTTCCTAAAATAAGCACAACAACTTTGATAGATCACTGCCAGAATTTTTTTATAGTGGGAGTAGATCTCAAGTCTCTTGAAAGTTGGACAGGCCTGCTATATGGTAATTTATGGACCTAACAGGTATCTAAACGGGACGCGGGTGGCACTGTGGGTTAAACCACAGCGCCTAGGACTTGCTGATCAGAAGGTCGGCAGTTCGAATCTCTGCGACGGGGTGAGCTCCCACTGCTCATCGAAAGCATGTCAAAGTGCAAGTAGATAAATAGGTACCGCTCTGGCGGGAAGGTAAACGGCGTTTCCGTGCGCTGCTCTGGTTCGCCAGAAGCGGCTTAGTCATGCCGGCCACACGACCTGGAAGCTGTACGCCAGCTCCCTTGGCCAATAAAGCGAGATGAGCACCGCAACCCCAGAGTCATCCGCGACTGGACCTAATGGTATCTAAAGCCATTTGCACATAACAAAATATGTATTTTATCAAAGTCATTGTTGAACTTATATTTTGGAAACGTACATCCAGGTGTTTTTTTCTCCTTTAATTTTTTGGGGGGCCCCCAAGAGAGTGGGGCCCTAAACTATAGATTGTTTAGCTTATACGTAAATCCGGCACTGCCCCCCCCCCCGGCTGCATTAAAACCGTGTTCGTGGAAGACCATCTTACTCGGCTACGAGGGATCGCCAAAGATAGAAGAGGAGAAGAAGTTTCGAGCGCGCCGCCTTGCCTGGCGACCCTCTTGCCCGGAGGCGCTGCGGGAAGGAGGCGCCTGCGAGGGCGGCGCCCTCGGGCGGGAGGAAGTTTAAGCGCCGGGGCGGTGGAGGTGGAGACCGAGAGGAGAAAAGCGCTCGGGCTGTAGCCGCTGCCCAACAGAGCGAACGCGGCGAGGAAGAAGAGCTCGCCGAGATCGCCACCTCCTTCCCGGGCTTGTTGTTGCGCTCGCCGCTCTCCTTCGCTGCCTCCGCCGCCCCTTCGAGCACCGGCCAGCCATGGGCGGATCGGGATCCAGTTTGCTCGACGAGAGCAAGTGCACCTACATCCGAGGTAAGCCGGGGCTGGCCAGGCTCGGGAACTGGGCAAAAAAAGGAACTTTGCAAGGAAAAAACAAACCCCAACTTTGGGGAAAGCAGTGTGCGTTTTTACGCGCGCGCTTGGGGCGCAAGGGGTCGTGTGAAAGCCTTGCGCCAGGCAGCGAGGAACTTTTCCAAACTCGCGTTTGGAAAGGGGATCCCCCTCGGCGCTGCCACGCGCTCGGCTGGGCTGCCAGCTTCCCTGGAGCTTGGAAGTGCGAAAGCGGCATCCTGCCGAAAGGAGGAGCGTCGACTCTGGAGATGATCCCTGGACCTCTCCAAGGATGGAGGAGGGTTGTGTGGTTGTTGCGTGTGTGCTATTTCGGGGCCGATTCCGGGCTCTTTTAGCGGTTTGGCTCTAAATAGCAGCGGACACGGCTAGCAGCTGACACGCACGTGGGAAGGAGACCTTGCGGAGAGGGGATCGGGCTCCAGGCGGTTTGTTTTGCTCGCCGTCTGAACATAACGCGTGCAGCGCGATCCTATGCGTTTTCACGCTCAGGCGAAGCAGGGCTTGCTGCCCGTGAGTGTGTTAACTTTAACTTGGGCGCGAGTCCCATAGAACTCGGCAGGACTTACTTCTGAGTAGACCCGGACCGTTGCCTATGATTCTCCCCCCACCCCCGTTGCACCCTAAGTTCCGCGCAGTCAAATCTGGGTTCAGCTGCCGGGGTGGCGGATCGAGGCGCAAACCAGCTAGAAATATATACAGTACATAGGAGAAAGTGGTGAGTGGAGGAATTGGACAGAGAGGTGCTACTTTGCTATTTACAGTCTGCAAATGGAAAAAAGAATGGTAGATTTGTGGCAGCTGTGCAACGGTGGAATTCTGATACTTGGTGGAATATATAGCACTTACTTGTTATAATCATCTCTAGAGAGGGAACAGGCAGCTTTGGACTGAGTAATTACAACTTAACCCTATAATGCGTTTTCTCATTGCTGCTCAAAACCCCCTAAAGGAGATTTTAGACATTGCTTCAGTTACTGCGACCATTTATCAGTTAGTTAATCCATTAGTAACATCTTGATAGCTAAAATAAAAAAATTCCTTCCAGTAGCACCTTAAAGACCAACTAAGTTAGTTCTTGGTATGAGCTTTCGTGTGCATGCACACTTATGCACACGAAAGCTCATACCAAGAACTAACTTAGTTGGTCTTTAAGGTACTACTGGAAGGAATTTTTTTATTTTGACTATGGCAGACCAACACGGCTACCTGTCTGTATCTTGATAGCTGAAATACATTGAATAAAAGTGTTCATACAAATTGCAGATAGGAAGCAAAATCTGGATTCCCTTCTATACAAGACAGAAGGAGGAATGCTTGCTGTAGGACAGGCATCCCCAAACTCGGTCCTCCAGCTGTTTTGGGACTACAGTTCCCATCATCCCTGACCACTGGACCACTGGATGATGGGAGTTGTAGTCCCAAAACAGCTAGAGGACTGAGTTTGGGGATGCCTGCTGTAGGATAATGCCCGCTGCTTCCGCTGCTTTATTTTTCTTCTTAGATGTAGATTTCTTTAATTGGGTGACCACGCCACCAAAATAGGCATCCCATTGATGTTGCCCCTAAGCAGCCGCTTTCAGAGTATTTCAACATGCACCAAAACATCAATAAAATCATTTCATTTACATGAAAGCAAACCAGACACCTGAACAACGTAACTTAGCTCAAAAATACAATTAACAGTGCGCTACTGTATGGGGTAGGGACGCAGGTGTCACTGTGGGTTAAACCACAGAGCCTAGGGCTTGCCGATCAAATAATAATAATGATAATAATAATAATAATAATTTATTATTCATTATTTATACCCCGCGGGGTATACCACGCCCATGTGGGGTATACCACGCAGGTGGCGCTGTGGATTAAACCACAGAGCCTAGGACTTGCCGATCAGAAGGTCGGCGGTTCGAATCCCCGCAACGGGGTGAGCTCCCGTTGCTCGGTCCCTGCTCCTGCCAACCTAGCAGTTCGAAAGCACGTCAAAGTGCAAGTAGATAAATAGGTACCACTCTGGCGGGAAGGTAAACGGCGTTTCCGTGCGCTGCTCTGGTTCGCCAGAAGCGGCTTAGTCATACTGGCCACATGACCCGGAAGCTGTACGCCGGCTCCCTTGGCCAATAAAGCGAGATGAGCGCCGCAACCCCAGAGTCGGTCACGGTTGGACCTAATGGTCAGGGGTCCCTTTACCTTTACCTTACTGTATGGGGTGTTAGGAGAGAGGCGGTACCTCTGTTGGGGACATATTGTGCTCCTACTTGGGGTGGTTTGTGTTGGTCCCCATCCTGCACTCAGCCCCCACCTATGGCGCCTAGGTGCTGTCAGTGTGCAACAGCGGCCACACCCTGGGAACAGTCTTGCTCGGTCGGCTAAATCAGGTGACGGTAGCCAACAGGTTTCAAACCCTTGGTGTGTCAGGGACTTTGTGAAGACAGGCTCTGGTAGATTGTGTGGACAAGACCAATCGTGGGTCCAGTGGTCAAGAAGGCAGTTTCTGCATTTGCTGTAAAGGGAAGTTGGGCACAGATGGGGCTCATTGACTTCGAAAGGTAGCCCATCACGGAGAAGGAAAGCTCTGATGCGAAATCTCTGCAGCCTTGTGGGATATCTTTGGGAGAAGAAAATGCTACGGTGTAAACCCTACCCAAATCCAGAGTTGCTAAGACAGTTGGAGGACGGTACACTTCCTCCTGGCAACTCCAGCAGCCAAGCTGGTGCCAAAATATCTCGCTCTTCTTTCCTTGGGACCACATCAGCAAGGCTGAGAGGGAGGTCTTGTCTTCTGGGCAGCCCAGGATCTTACATTATTATAAATTTTATTAGTATTTTTCACACAACAACAACATGAAAAATAACAATACACAAAACACAAAAACCAGCATACGAAAAAACAAATCCATATCTTACAAGTTAATAATATAAACACTAAAAAGAAAAACAAACATTGACTTCCACCAATCCCACAGCATCTCCTTTACCTCTCATTGTGTCTTCCTGTTTTCCTTATCATCTCTATCCTAGCATCTAGATATAAATCCCTCTTTCTTATCCTTTCACTTCACAAGGTTATTCCAGACTCAGCCAGATTTCTGTCCTCAGACCTTGGCTTTTAAGGTATTCATTTAGGCACTCCCATTCCTTTTTCACTTCACTTTCTGGTTTTTGTCTTATTATATCTGTCAATTTGGCTAATTCTAAATATTCTGAAAGCTTACATAACCATTCCATAACCAATGGTTATAGCCCAGGACCTTCTTACAGACCACCCAGGCTTGTGCCCCAGGGAGGTCACTTGGGTGCTAATAATAATAATAATAATACCCCCCATCTGTCTGGGTTTCCCCATCCACTCTGGGCGGCTCCCAACAGAATTAAAAGCACAACAAAGCACCAAACATTAAAAAGTTCCCTAAACCGTGTGATTTCACCCCCAGAGGCACACTCCATTGTCCCTCGAGACATTCAGATGCCAACAACACTGTTGCAAAACCCCTTCTGAATAGATATGCCTTAACTAGCTTTTTAAAAGAGATTGTCAGTGATTAGGGTGGGAGTGCATTCCACAAAGAAGAAGAGGAGTTTGGATTTGATATCCAGCTTTATCACTACCCGAAGGAGTCTCAAAGCGGCTAACATTCTCCTTTCCCTTCCTCCCCCACAACAAACACTCTGTGAGGTGAGTGGGGCTGAGAGACTTCAGAGAAGTGTGACTAGCCCAAGGTCACCCAGCAGCTGCATGTGGAGGAGCGGGGAAGCGAACCCGGTTCACCAGATTACAAGTCCACCACTCTTAACCACTACACCACACTGGCTCCAACAAAGCTGTTGCCACCAAGTAAAAGAAACCCCAGCTGCATATTTGCCACCTGCCTGACTCTAAGATCTCTGAGCAGGTGGGGATGCATAGAAGAGGATACATCCCTTTCAGTCCTTTCTGTAACATCATTGAGTGCAGAACATAGTGCTTTACAATTCTGACCACTTTGCTCGTGACAACCCTTTGAGGGTTTGTATTGCAAAATGTAAAGTATTGCACTTGGGCAAAAAAAAATGAGAGGCACAAATACAAGATGGGTGACACCTGGCTTGAGAGCAGTACATGTGAAAAGGATCTAGGAGTCTTGGTTGACCACAAACTTGACATGAGTCAACAGTGTGACGCGGCAGCTAAAAAAGCCAATGCAATTCTGGGCTGCATCAATAGGAGTATAGCATCTAGATCAAGGGAAGTAATAGTGCCACTGTATTCTGCTCTGGTCAGACCTCACCTGGAGTACTGTGTCCAGTTCTGGGCACCACAATTCAAGAAGGACACTGACAAACTGGAACGTGTCCAGAGGAGGGCAACCAAAATGGTCAAAGGCCTGGAAACGATGCCTTATGAGGAACGGCTAAGGGAGCTGGGCATGTTTAGCCTGGAGAAGAGGAGGTTAAGGGGTGATATGATAGCCATGTTCAAATATATAAAAGGATGTCACATAGAGGAGGGAGAAAGGTTGTTTTCTGCTGCTCCAGAGAAGCGGACACGGAGCAATGGATCCAAACTACAAGAAAGAAGATTCCACCTAAACATTAGGAAGAACTTCCTGACAGTAAGAGCTGTTCGACAGTGGAATTTGCTGCCAAGGAGTGTGGTGGAGTCTCCTACTTTGGAGGTCTTTAAGCAGAGGCTTGACAACCATATGTCAGGAGTGCTCTGATGGTGTTTCCTGCTTGGCAGGGGGTTGGACTCGATGGCCCTTGTGGTCTCTTCCAACTCTATGATTCTATGATTCTAGGTAGGCCAGTCTGAAGCAAAGCAGGTATGGATTTGGCCAGTCTTTGGATGAGAGCCCACGATGGCTCCATTTAGGAACAAACAGAATTATAATATATAATTATTTAAAGACATATTAAAATGAAGGAGGGTATGCAGACTGGCAGTAGGTTAATGTTTCTAAGAAATGTTTAGTTAAGCCCAAAACATATCCAAAGAACTGCATCATTCTCTAATACAGGGGTAGGCAACCTAAGGCCCGGGGGCCAGATGCAGCCCAATTGCCTTCTAAATCCGACCCGTGGACAGTCCGGGAGTCAGCGTGTTTTTACATGAGTACAATGTGTCCTTTTATTTAAAATGCATCTCTGGGTTATTTGTGGGGCCTGCCTGGTGTTTTTACATGAGTAGAATGTGTCCTTTTATTTAAAATGCATCTCTGGGTGATTTGTGGGCCATAGGAATTTGTTCATATATATTTTTTCCAAAATATAGTCCGGCCCACCACATGGTCTGAGGGATGTGGTGGACCGGCCCACGGCTGAAAAAGGTTGCTGACCCCTGCTGTAATAGGACATTGCAGGTTGATCACTCTGGTGTGCAAAAAAAGAAAAAAGTGTTGCTATAGCTTCCATTGAAAAGCAGAGATGGACAAATGCAAAGTTAAGATAGAGATGTAGTTTAACATGCAGGGATGAGATTCCTTCTGTCCAAATTCCTTTTTCTGCCAAATTAGTAAAGGGATGAGGGCTCTCTCCTGTTTTGCCTTAGATCACTGCTTGTGCTACCTACTGCCATTAGGGAAATATCGCAACTTCTATTCTGCACCAAAGGAAACTGTATTTTGCCCCCATGCGAGTCAAAACCAAAATACACACTGACAAGAAAGCTGATGGAGGGGTGGGGGGTGGGGGGGAATAATAATTTAAAGAGTTAATGGCTGAAAACATCAGTATAAATCAGTATTTCTTTAAATATATAACCAAAAGGGAGTGTGCTGTTGAGGCTTAGATTGGTCAAAGGAGGAAACATATTTAAAACGAGCATATTAGTTAAAAGGATGTTGAAGAAGAAGAGTCAAAGGTGTCAAATCTCTTCAGGATGCTGGGAGGTGATTTGAAACCACAATAATAGAGGCTTAGGTGAATTTACACCGCAGATTAGGAAACGAGCGAATAAATCCAGAACGATGCCAGCCTGGCTAATAAGCAGAGTAGCGGAAGTTATCAAAGGCAAGGTCGCTGCTTTTTAGAAGTGGAAATCTTTCGCTCATAGGAGGAAAACAGAAAGGAGCCTTAATGGTAAATTGACAAGAGCATAAATAGGGAAAACGTGAATTTGAGGAGCATATTACTGAAGAAAAACATTAAAGCTGCTAACAAAACTCTTTAAATGCATCCTGAGCAAGAGACCCCTGTGTGGAGGTGGTTGGACCTTTAGACAAGGAAGGAGTGAAATAATGATTAAAGGAGACGAAGGAAATTTCAGAATGACTCTTTGCCTAAGTCTTTGCTGTGAAAGGTGTTGGATAGATACTCATGCCTGAGCTGCTTTTACAGGGCGTGTTTGAGTCAAATAGAGGTGGAAAGAAGGAAGGTTCTACAACTCGGTGACAGATTAAAAGTGCACAAGCCACATTCCAGGTGGCGTAGGCCCGATAGCTCTTTGAGAACCGAAATGTGACGTTGCTGATCTCCTACAAATAACATGCAATTATCGGTAATGCTGGGCTCCTTACTGGAGGATTAGAATGTAGTCAGCATGATGCTCCTTTTTTCAAAGAAGGTACCAGGAAATTACAATCCAGTTACCTTAATGCCTGATCTAGCTATATAGACCATGCGTAGGCAAACTAGGGGCTGGATCCGGCCCAATCGCCTTCTAAATCCGGCCCATGGACGGTCCGGGAATCAGCATGCTTTTACTTGAGTAGAATGTGTCCTTTTATTTAAAATGCATCTCTGGGTTATTTGTGGGGCATAGGAATTTGTTCATTTTTGTTTCCAAAATAGAGTCCATCCCCCACCCCAAGGTCTGAGGGACAGTGGACCACCCCCCTGCTGAAAAAGTTTATTGACCCCGATATATATGAATCATTAAGTACATAGAGGAACAAGTCTTGCTGAGGAAACAGCAGCATGGTTTATGCGAAGGGAAGTGTTATGTCACCAGTGTGGCTGTTGAGAGTGTCAACAAGTGTGTCAATAGAGACAATCTCAAAGGGGTCATATACTTGGACTTTTGAAATTCCTTTGTACAAAGTGCCTCACCAGAGATTCCTGAGCATTCGCTGTCTTGGGGTACAAGAACGGGTGCTCTTATGCGTCAGTAAGTGGTTAAAAATAATGAATAGCTGAGGAAAGGAGTAAGCAGACAGTTCTCAAAACAGAGAGTAGTGCTCCCCTACAAAAAGATCTCTGTTGAGACTGATAGTCTTTTATTTATCAACCAATAATCTGGCGTCAAGGATGAATAGTGAAGTGGCCAGTTTTGTGGACAACAAGGGCAGATTGGGATGAGCTCTGAAAGGATCCCTCCAAACCTGGGTGAATGGGAAATAATAGCAAATGAGGTTCAGCGCTCGTTAGTGTGACATGATGCAGGTTGTGATAGGGGAAGATTTTTACAGTGGTGCCCCGCAAGACGAATGCCTCGCAAGACGGAAAACTCGCTAGACGAAAGAGTTTTCCGTTTTGGAGGTGCTTCGCAAAATGAATTTCCTATGGGCTTGCTTCGCAAGACGACAATGCCTTGCGAGTTCCTGCGGGGTTTTTTCCCCTTCCCCCCCTTTTTCTAAGCCGCTAAGCCGCTTATCAGCTGATCCGATCAGCAGATAAGCCGCTAAAAGCCGCTAATAGCGCTAATCCGCTAATCCGTCAATGGGCTTGCTTCGCAAGACGAAAAAACCGCTAGACAAAGAGAATCACGGAACGGATTCTTTTCGTCTTGCGAGGCACCACTGTACTTATAAACTGATGAGGTCTGAACTGACAGAGGCTGAGCAAAAAGGAGATATTGTCATTGTGGTGGACAACTCAATAGAACATCAACCTGGTATATATTGGTGACTAAGGTCATTGAAAATAAGGGCCTTAACTTTAGCCACAATAGCTACAGAGAAACTCCAGCTCTATTGAATATACCAGTTGCATAATTTCTTATTCTGTCTAGTTCTGCAGATTTTTATGACTTAGATATATACTGCTTCTGGTAGTCTTTTGGAGAAGTATGCAGCTGTTTATATTACTTACTTAGTTATTTATTGCAGTTATATCCCACGTTACCATAAGGACTGGAAACTTGCTTTTAAAGAAAAGAAAGCTGCTCTTGGAAACCTGAATTTTGTATTAAATGCCACAAATGTATCCGTGGAATTGCAAACATTCATTTGCCCCTAGACCGGAGCTTTCCAAATTTTTCATGTCGGTGCCACACTTTTTAAACGTGCATCATTTCGTGACAGAGTACAGTAGTACCTCGGGTTACATACGCTTCAGGTTACATACGCTTCAGGTTACAGACTCAGCTAACCCAGAAATAGTACCTCGGGTTAAGAACTTTGCTTCAGGATGAGAACACGGCGGCAGCAGGAGGCCCTATTAGCTAAAGTGGTGCTTCAGGTTAAGAACAGTTTCAGGTTAAGAATGGACCTCCGGAACGAATTAAGTACTTAACCCGAGGTACCACTGTAATTCAGTTTTACTAGCAAACTGGCGGGCTGCTCGCTCCCTTTCTAGCCCCGCGGGGAGCGTTCCCGCAACACACCTACACACTGCGGCCGACACTAATGTGTTGTGACACATAGTTTGGAAGGTTCTGTCCTAGACAAAGACTGGTTCAATGGGTTACTACTCTAGGTAGGCAAACAGAGGACTTTCAATACTTCATTGGAGTCTTGCTTTTAGTTCCTCATTTTGTTCCTGTGTTGCTGTTTGCAGTATACATGTCACACACACACAGAGGGGAATTGGGAAAGGCGCACATTTATGCTACTTGCACTTGTTCGCAAGTAGATCTGTTTCAGCAACTGCATCATGGTTGCTCTAAAGACGTGTAAGGGGTGTGGAATAGTTCTTCGGATCAGTTGGAATCGGCCTTAAAGAGTGAAGTTGCATGGTCACAATCCAGCTGCAGTCGTTTCCAGTCCTGTTAGTCTGAATGGTAAAATTAAGCACATGTTTAAACCTTTGCCTTTGAAATCAACGAGGCTTAAAAATGCTTAACTTTGGCTGCAATGCGTCTTGATGTTTGCTGGGTTTTATTAAATCAATGGACAAAAATATACTGTATGGCCATAAGACTTTCCCCCCGGTGCATAAAGATCTTAGCATGTGTGATTTAGCCTCAGTAAATAGGATGGTTGTTCATGAGAACCAGGTTGTTCATCTGTGCATATAGCTGAACCTCAAATAGTCATCTCGGCTTTGAATGATATGGCTTGAAATATAAAGGATGCCTGAATTAAGCATTTTATTTAGGGTTACCAGGTTGTTACGTGCACAGTTATGGTGTCTGTTTCTTTAAAATACCTGCAGTGCCAGGAAGCTATGCAAATGACATATTTCCTACCAGTTCTTTTGCTCACCCTTCCTTTGTACACATTGTCCTGTGGCTGCTTTTAACAAACTGGACTCCATCTCTGCAACTTTAGCAAGCTTACATATATGTGAAGCTTATGCAAGAGATACGGGAGCCGGTGAGAACACCGTTTCAGGTGGAAGAAAAGGAAAAAGTTACACAAAATACAAAAATACTGGTTACTTTGCCCTTCAGCAAAGATCTTGCATCGCAAAAATACAAAGTTGATCCTTGTTGAACCAGTTGGAACAAAAATGTCAGCAAAAATGTCAGAAACCAGCCACCAGATGTAAACTTTCATTATATTGCAACATGATTGTAACAAACGCTTGTAGAAAGAGAGGTAGACAGCTTCTCCAGATTTCATATGTTACAATGCAATCTGAATCAAGTCTACTTAGAAGTAAGTCTTACTTAACTCAACTGGGCTTACTCTTAGGTAAGTTGGCCTTACTGCTTGATGTTACGCATAAACTCAGACGTAAACTCCAGCAGATTCAGGTGGAATCACTCTTAAAGTAAACACAAAAGAATTTCAGCTGAAATCAGCAAGATAATTTTGAATTAAGGTCAGGGTGTGTGAGAGAATGCACTCATTCACCTGGTCACCTGGTCTGTGAAATAACACCTGTCAATTTGTGTAAGATTTCTTCAACCGTTCTCATGGTGAAAATCCACATATAACTTACCTGAATTCACCCTAACTCTCAGAGGCAAAGTTTATCCAATGAAGGCATTTTGAACATTTAGGGTCTTTTTCTGCCTTCTGATAACTTTTAGGTACCGGCTATGCTCTCTCAATTTGTCTCAAGGACTAGACCTGTTTAAAAGAAATAAGCTGTCTGTGGACAAACACTGGTGAGAAGAGCACTGCAACCCCATAGTCGCCTTTGACTGGACTTAACCGTCCAGGGGTCCTTTACCTTTACCTTGTTTTACCTTAAAAGAAATCCTTACCTACGTGAGTTTCAGATATGAGTATGCAGGCAGGAGTATCCTGCAATCTTTAGACTTCATGCAGCCTAATTCCATCCTGTAAATAAATAAGCAAAATCAGAAGATGTCCACAAACATGCTGGTGGAAATACAGGGTTTTAAAAAAAATTAAAAAAACCCTACTTATCTGTTTATTATTTGATATTTAAACGGTACGTCAGTTGTGATCCCAAGGTGGTTTGCAATCCAAAACCTCAAAATAACAACATTCAACTACTAGTTTAAAACCACTTTAAAATATGAAATAACAATAGCTCGGATGGACATTGGTTCATTACAGCTGGCTTTATCATGCTAAAAGGTAAAGGTAAAGGGACCCCTGACCATTAGGTCCAGTCGTGGCCGACTCTGGGGTTGCGGCGCTCATCTCGCTTTACTGGCCGAAGGAGCCGGCGTACAGCTTCCAGGTCATGTGGCCAGCATGACTAAGCCGCTTCTGGCAAACCAGAGCAGTGCACAGAAACGCCGTTTACCTTCCCGCCGGAGCGGTACCTATTTATCTACTTGCACTTTGACGTGCTTGCAAACTGCGAGGTTGGCAGGAGCAGGGACCGAGCAACGGAAGCTCACCCCATTGCGAGGATTTGAACCGCTGACCTTCTGATCGGCAAGTCCTAGGCTCTGTGGTTTAACCCACAGCGCCATCCGCATCCCCTTAAATTGGTACCAATAGTGAAGGCATACCTCCAGTGGAAGAGAAGACTCTTATTTTGTGTCACAGTGCGATGGGCTTCACCTTCCAACAAGTCAGAAAGGTGTTCTAATATATGGGCAGGCTGGTAGAGAGTGAGACACCACTTCAAGAATTTAGGTCCTAAATTGTTTAGGGCTTTATAAATCTACGTGGACACCTTTTGAGTTGGGCTTGGCAGCGTCTAATAGGAAACCCTTTCTTTCAGGTCCCTGTATGAACTTCCCCCACCCTGCTTTTTCCCCCCAACGTCCTTGCCCAATATTCTAGCTTTTGGTACCTTTCCACTCCCTTAACTTCAAGTTCTTCAATCAGCTTTACCTGTTTGATCACTTGTTGAACTTGCTTCAAGGGCAGGCGAGGCTTGTCTTAAGAAACACATTGTCAACAACCGTCTTTCATGTGTTATCTCAAACCTACTTCCATAAACGCTTCCGCCTCCTTCCCTTGTTCAGGCAATGGCATTGACTCACTGCTTTTGCATAATCCTTGTCTCTTCCTTCCTCCTTCTTGCCTGTGAGATAATTTAAATTCTGTGGTTTTCAAGGATAGGGACCTTTCACCTTACAAAGCAGTACACTCAGATCGGCGGTACTTTGTAGATTTTTGGTTAATAAAAATCAGAATTTCCAAGATTCTGTCACGCACCAGTGTGATTAAGAAACAGAATCCTGGATGAAGCTACATGGCAGTAATTGGAATCTCAATGGAGTAGCGGCTGGTTTAGCCCTCATCCCATGTTTCCCTCCTTTGTAAGTTATTTATTACCATTTACTCCTATACAGAAAAGTAAAGGGTTATACTTGGAGATTTTGCCATTATCCCACACCTGCCAACACAAAGATGCACTGTGTCTCCCAACAGCTCTTGCATAAGACTAGTACCCTCCAGATGGGATGCGGGAGGCTCTGTGGTCTAAACCACTGAGCCTCTAGGGCTTGCTGATCAGAAGGTCGGCAGTTCAAATCCCGGCGATGGAGTGAGCTCCCAGCTCCTGCCAACCTAGCAGTTCGAAAGCACATCAGTGCAAGTAGATAAATAGGTACCACTGCAGCAGGAAGGTAAACAGTGTTTCCATGCACTCTGGTTTTCGTCACGGTGCTCTGTTGCGCCAGAAGCAGTTTAGGCATGGTGGCCACATGACCCAGAAAGGT
Source organism: Podarcis liolepis (assembly GCF_965112155.1). NCBI lineage: Eukaryota > Metazoa > Chordata > Lepidosauria > Squamata > Lacertidae > Podarcis > Podarcis liolepis. The sequence continues at coordinate 89,424,743 of NC_139559.1, read as the reverse complement.
GTCTGTGGACAAACACCAGCTCCCTTGGCCTGAAAGAGAGATGACCAATGCAACCCCATAGTTGCCTTGGACTGGACTTAACCACCCAGGGGTCCTTTACCTTTACCTAGTGCCCTCCGGATTCTGGTGGATGGCAGCTCCATCGACCCCAGCCATTGTTGCCAGTGGTGAGAGATGATGCAACGTGGAGTCCAAAACTTGAAAGCACCAGGTTGGTGAAGCTGCAGCAGAGGATTCTTTCTTCCACGTATTCCTCTCATCATAATGATGGGAATTTTGCTAAGACATTTGCTATTTTGGAACGCCTTGTTCTATACCAGTGGTCCCCCCCCCATTTTTCCCCCTCTGCGGCACACTTTCAAACCAATTTTTTATGGATAAGGAATACATTTAAAAACAAAAAGAAACAACTCCTAGCAGTACTTGATTTATAACATAGAACACAACTACTTTATAAAAGGATCGTGGGGCATCCACAAAGTATAAGACAATGCAGCTACATAAGAACATGACTTATTCTCAAAATATAAACAAGTGTTTCTCCAGCACTCTGTTCAAATGGCGATTCTGGATCACAACTAGGGTTGACTTCAGTATCACTTTTAGGTCTTGCTCTCATGTTGAAAATATATCTAACCATATTCTGCAAATAAAATATTATTTTGATGCTATAGTCTTTTTCTTCTTCTTCTTTGGCAATCACTCATGGCGGAGTAAGATTGTCTTCCATGAATACGGTTTTAGCAGTGGCTCCATAAGTGACTGTGGAGGCCAATTCTGGGCCCACAATGTGCTTCCACAGTGGGGACATAGGTTTCTGGGCAGGAGTTGATCATGGTGAGGGTTTGCCAAGTGTACCTTCCTCTTAGCACATTTCTCCCTTTCGTCCTGAGTTCGAGCGTCTTCAGAGCCCATGACACCTTTGGGTAAAGGCTGTTCTCCAATTGGAGCCCTCGCAGGCTGGTGTTTCCCAATTGTTGGTGTTTATACTACATTTTTTAAGATTTTACCTTGAGAGAGTCTTTAAACCTCTTTTGTTGACCACCAGCGTTACGCTTTCCATTTTTAAGTTTGGAATAGAGCAGTTGCTTTGGAAGACGATAATCAGGCATCCGCACAACATAACCAGTCCAACGAAGTTGATGTTGAAGAATCGTTGCTTTGACGCCTCTGATTTTTGTTTCTACCAGTACACTGGCATTAGTTCCCCAGCCTTCCCAAGTGATCTGTAAAATAGTATACTGAAATGTTTAAATGTTTCTCTGATTGTCTGTGAATCTTCCCACCATGTTTGCCATCCTCTTCTGCCACACCAGTGTGGCACACCACACCCTTTGAGAACCACAGTTTTGTACAGATGGGAAACAATTTAAATCTGTTTTCTGAGAGAAAAGCACTGTTACTTACCACATTAATACACGAAAGCCTGTTCTTTCTGGGGAAAGCTACAGCTGCCCTCTGATATGGCCCTACACTGTAATTTGGTTTAAGCACTTGAAACCACAAAGCCATAAATCATAACAGCAGATGAAATATTAGGGTCGGTGAGAAGCAACTGTTATTGCTTGGGGGGGCGCACCCCATTTCAGGTTTACACCTGTGGGACCTAAAGCCAACTGTTTGAAGAAATTGTCTAGCACAAATATATTGCCTAGCTTTAGTCTGTGTAATTACAAAGAGTCCACACACACACACACACACACACACACACGAGAACAGGAGTAATTCCTTCCTGACTAGTATTTCTTCTGAGGAGATTTCTTCTTCTAGAAACTGACCATTGGGGCCGCATTGAGGCCATTTGGCATTATCACCAAAGAAGGCCGCAGTGCACCTGGAAGAAATTCAAAGGGTTGCAGGTGCTGATTTATGCTAGAAAAATTTCACACAGCCATTGCAGTCTGCTTGACTAAGTATAGCCTGCAATTTGGTGTGTCCCTAATAACATTTAAATGGGTGTGTGGCTCTAAACAAGTGTACAAACAGTTTAGGGTGGGACAGTGTTCCACTGAGAGAACAGGGCAAAATGATCAACAACGAAAAAGGTTGAATGTCAAGAAAAACAACCTTGGCAATTAGATCCTAAAGTCTTCAGCGGAAATGAGTCCTTGCAACATGAGACATGCCATATTGAAGCAATAATAATGATAATAATAATTGGACCTTGTTCCTTCTGTGCACGTAGGAGAGTGGGAAAATGATAGGGCAGAGCTTGCAAAAGTGATTAATGTTAATTTTTGCCATACGTTGTGGTTTGAGTGCTCGGCCAATATCATTTAGCCTCATAACCTTACAAGATACCTTCAAAGAAGGTTGCTGCTCAGTTTGGTATTGAGATTAGGGATGGCCAATAACCAGGTTCGGTCTCTGGTATCTTTAGGGAGGACTGGGAATGTACCCTGGTAAAGGCAAAGGTAGAGTATCCCTGGATGGTTAAGTTCAGTCAAAGGTGACAATGGGGTTGCAGCACTCATCTCGCTTTCAGGTTGAGGGAACCAGTGTTTGTCCACAAACAGCTTTCCGGGTCATGTGGCCAGAAGGACTAAATCGCTTCTGGCACAATGGGGCACCGTGACGGAAACCAGAGTGCATGGAAACGTCGTTTACCTTCCCGCCACAGTGGTACCTATTTATCTACTTGCACTGGCGTGATTTCGAACTGCTAGGTTGGCAGGAGCTGGGACAGAACAACGGGAGCTCACTCCATCGCAGGGATTCGAACCGCCGACCTTCTGATCAGCAAGCCCAAGAGGCTCAGTGGTTTAGACCACAGCGCCACCCACGTCTCTAAGCAGAGAGTCAGAGCTGGATGGACCAATAGCCTGACTGCTGTTTAAAGTGGCTTCCTGTCTTATAAACAAATTATGTGGAAATAAACTCCACAGGTTTTAGTGGAAGCTCCAGTGTGCAGCCATAATTTCAGAAGAGCCCTCTCCCCAAGTAAAGAGCATGAACATCTGATTTGATTTGACCCTTAAGAGTTGAAGCTAAATTCCACTTAAAATTAAGATCCTCTCTTTGCTTTGCGCCATCTCTTAAGAACGTCAGTTGCAACCAAATGCCCTTTCACAGTTGACTTGCATGCAAAATTCTGAAATCAGTGCTTTTTGTTCACCAAATGTGGGTAAAAAGGTGCAATGGATGGGTAGGATTCTGATTGCTTGTTTTGTTGATGATCAAAATTTCTTGTGTTAATTGGATTGGTTAAACTTGGTAATCATATACAGGTGCTGAAAAACTAGGCCTTCTATAATTACACAGCCTGAATTTGCTGGTAGGTGGTTAATTGAATCCCAGCCAAAAACAGCGACAGTCTGGAACAGCCCTGTGTCTAGTGTCCCAAAGGAAAAAGACACTAAGGTGTGTAATTAAAATAGCTTTCCTGGAAGCTCCAGTTTCTTCACCCAACTATAGGGCAATACGTCAGGCAGACCAGAGATTTCACCAAAGCAAACTCTTCCTTTTCATGAAGCATAGAATCTTCGAGTTGGAAGGGACCTAGGGTCATCTAGTCCAACCCCCTGCAATGCAGAAATCTCAGCGAAAGTCGATTCAAGCTGTTGTTGTGCTATGATTTCCCTAGGAGGAAAGAGATAATTTCTCTCCGGTAGTCTTCCAGAACGGGGCTGCAATGTTAGAAATACATTACTGCATGATTGTGTGCGTAGATCGTATCTACGGGACCGCCTCTCCTGGTATGCCCCGCAGAGGACCTTAAGGTCAGTGTATAACCATAGTTTAGAGGTCCCAGGCCCTAAGGAAGTCAGACTATCCTCCACCAGGGCCAGGGCCTTTTCAGTGATGGCTCCAACCTGCTGGAATGCTTTGTCCTAGGAGACTAGGGCCCTTCAGGATTTAACCTCTTTCCGTCGGGCCTGTAAGACAGAGCTATTCCGCCTGGCCTTTAATTTGAATTCAGCCTGATCTTTTATTTCCCTTCTCTTCCCTTCCCCTCCCCTTTTATGAAGATTACCCGCTCTGAGACCCCACAGCTAATTCTCCCCTGGGCTCCTCGCTGGCCCAAGTAGGACCAATTTAGCCAGCTAGCCCTGGGGATTATCTAATGCTTATTTCCCCTCAATTGATTATTGAATTTTATTGTTATTCATGTTTTTATACTGTATTTTATGCTGCTTTTATAATTGTTTTAAATTTGTTGTTAGCCTCCCTGAGCCCGATTTTTAAACCAGGAAGGGCGGGGTATAAATATTATTATTATTAGTATTATTTTATTATAAAACTTCCCATGTAGTTTATCTGGTCACATGGCAAGATGATTGCAAACATTGTAGTCTGCTCATGAAGCCTTCGCCACTCCGAAGTTGGCTGGAGCGTCCTCCATGTGGAGTCTCTAAAATAGGGAATATTTTATGAGGTCTTGGATTTCTTTCTGCGGCAAAACCAGTTCTGAATATCTGCCTGAACGTCAGATCACAATATGTTTTAAATAGGCCTAGGCCTATATATCAAATTCCCCTATTCAGTTTTTTTGGGTGGCGTGCTCCAGAAGACAGCCTTCATAAGTTCCTTTACTGAAGTTCAGACATAGCTTTCCTAGAGAGCTGTGAAAGAAGGGATACTCACGACTTGACTACTGTGTCATGCAAAAGAAATCCATGTGCATAGAAAACTTAACTTGCCAGCATGGAGAATGGTTTTATTCTAGGGAAACAGTTTGAAGTGATACAGCTGAGAAACTGATTTACTGTACCTTCTCACTTGCTGTTTGTGAGATCGGGGGGGGGGGGGCTTAGTTGTAAATTTTGTATCTGAAAATAAGATTTTCAACAAACTCAGCTCTTTTTTTGGGGGGTGGCAATTTAGGGCTGTTTCTAGGAAGCATGTGTTAAGAGTGATCAAACTTCTGTTCCAAGGAAAGCTGAATTCTGCATCCAATATAAATTGTGCAATGTGAGCGATTTTGCATTTATTTCGCTTAACTTTGCTAGTCGTTTGCCTGGTTTCCACATGACAGTAAATTTAGCATACTGTACACAGGCTCTTTGACTTGTATTCTCCTGTCTCCTCTGATGTGGCAACGAGGAGGTGATTGGAAAGACCTTTCTCGTGGTGTTTGAACCCAGACAAAGTATGATCTGTGTTAACTCGGGTTTAGAAAAAAGGCAACTTCAAACCATGTTTAATTATTCTGGCTGGCTTTCCATACGTTTAAAGCATATGGCTTTCCACAAAGAATACTGGAGGTTGCAGTTTGTTATGGGTGCGGGGAATTGTAGTTCTGTAAGGTGTAAATTACAGACTCCAGGGATTCTTAGGGATTCATGTGCTTTAGGTTTATAATAATAATAATAATAATAATAATAATAATAATAATAATAATAATAATAATTTCTATTTATTATTTATTTATTTATTATGGTGTGTATGCAGCCCTATCCACATAACAAGTAATTATGTTTAGTTGAAGACAGAAGCAATATCTTGCATTTAATTTGTGGCTCTGCCCCGGGGTGTTTACGAGGTAGCTAAAGGACTTAAAGCACATGTCCTTGAGAAAAATCCGCATAAGATTTGCACAGGCTAATTTATATTTACAGATGCCTCTAGGCAAATGAACGGCATACATTTAAAACACTCCCCTCAATAACCCTGGGAACTATAGTTTAAGGTTACTGGGAATTGTAGCTCTGGGATGAGAAAGCTACTGTCCCCAGAATTAGATGGGATGCGGGTGGCGCGTCGGTCTAAACCACTGAGCCTCTTGGGCTTGTCGATCGGAAGGTCGGTGGTTCGAATCCCCACGATGGGGTGAGCCCCCATTGCTCTGTCCCAGCTCCTGCCAATCCCTCGCACTTTTGAAAGCATGCCAGTGCAAGTAGATAAATAGGTACTGCTGTGGCAGGAAGGTAAACGGCCTTTCCGTGCACTCTGGTTTCTGTCATGGTGTTCTATTGCATCCGAAGCAGTTTAGTCATGCTGGCCACATGACCCAGAAAGCTGTCTGCGGCCAAACGCCAGCTCCCTCTGCCTGAAGTGAGATGAGCACTGCACCCCATAGTTGCCTTTGATTGGACTTAACCATCCAGGGGTCCTTTACCTTTTTAGCTTTACCTATGTGGGTTAAACCACAGAGCCTAGGACTTGCCGATCGGAAGGTCGACGGTTTGAATCCCCGCGACGGGGTGAGCTCCCGTTGATCGGTCCCTGCTCCTGCCAACCTAGCAGTTCGAAAGCACATCAAAGTGCAAGTAGGTAAATAGGTACCACTCTGGCGGGAAGGTAAACGGCATTTCCGTGCTCTGCTCTGGTTCGCCAGAAGCAGCTTAGTCATGCTGGCCACATGACCCGGAAGCTGTACGCCGGCTCCCTCGGCCAATAAAGCGAGATGAGCACCGCAAGTCTAGAGTCGGTCATGACTGGACCTAATGGTCAGGGGTCCCTTTACCTTTATGTGCAGGTTTCTACACTGGGCTCTCACCAACCGTCCTCTTTGCCATGGACCCAGTTGCCCTGCAAACAAAGGTTTCAAAAATTAAGTTTAAAACAAAGGAGGGGATCCTGGGCTGTGCACAAAAAAAGGGTTGGGGGGGTTGGGGCCCTCTGGACCTTTTCTGTGGCTGTGCCGGAGGACATGGGCCTAGGTCTTACCCACACTCATTTCTGTAGTACAGTGGTACCTCAGGTTAAGTACTTAATTCGTTCCGGAGGTCCGTTCTTAACCTGAAACTGTTCTTAACCTGAAGCACCACTTTAGCTAATGGGGCCTCCTGCTGCCGCCGCGCCACCGGAGCATGATTTCTGTTCTCATCCTGAAGCAAAGTTCTTAACCTGAAGCACTATTTCTGGGTTAGCGGAGTCTGTACCCGAGGTACCACTGTACTGAACTATGGTTTTGTGCTACATTTAAATGCAGCTTTTGGGAAAACTCCATGCAGATCTTTTTAACTCGACCTCAGGACGTCGTAAATGTGCCCTCCAGTGCTCCATGCTGACTGGAAATCCTGCTTGGACTCAAACTGATCTCTTGAGATTTTACCAGGCCCTGCCTGCTCATAGATAAGCCCGCGTTTATTGAACTTAGCTCCCGCTGAAATCAATGGGGCAATTTCCATGGGACCTAAGAGTGTGGGGTTCTGTGTAAGCTTACTCAAAGGCAAGTCCCACTCTGTAAAAATAAAGCTCTCTTCTTATGCTAGTTTAGGATTGCGGCTTCATTCTGGATCCAACTCATGGCTGTGTCCTGCATGGACCAGTAAATTAACTTATGAAAAACAAGCCCCTGAGATTCTCAGAGTGCGGAATTCTGCATGTAATTCTGCGCCTAAGTCACGGAATACATCTGCCCTAGTTCATATGCAACTCTGTTTTATTAGGTTCAACTGGAAGACATTATTGCACTCGGTGTTACATTTAAATTTTCTGAATGGTGATGCTGAATGATGGGTAAAATTGCTTTAAGAATTAATTGTTGGCACCGTGTTGAAGGAAAGGAGATGCAGCAGCAGTTAACAGCTGAGCATCATATATCAGTTCAACAAATACTTCTTTTCCTGCCACTCATCTAGTTTATTAAGACATCTAAAAGGGAACTCCCAATTTATTTATTTTTTAAAAAACTTATTCAGATCTGGGGGTGGATTAAAATATTTATACCTGAAGATGAAAAGGACTAATGATTAAGCCTTAGATTAATCTTCACGGCGTTTCATAAAAGCTAATCCTTACATCCTGTTCCAAAGACGGGTATTGCCCTGGGCATTATGTAATGGGAAGTGCAAAACATGTCTGAACATGCACAACCTAGGGCAAAACCCACGGGGATTCGAACCGCCGACCTTCAGATCGGCAAGCCCTAGGCTCTGTGGTTTAGACCAGAGCGCCACCCGCTCCCTCCTAACTTTCTTAATAAGGGTAAAGATACCCCTGACCATTAGGTCCAGTTGTGACCGACTCTGGGGTTGCGCGCTCATCTCACTCTATAGGCCGAGGGAGCCGGCGTTTGTCCACAGACAGCTTCCGGGTCATGTGGCCAGCATGACTAAGCCGCTTCTGGCGAACCAGAGCAGCGCACGGAAACACCATTTACCTTCCCGCCCGAGCAGTACCTATTTATCTACTTGCACTTTGACGTGCTTTCGAACTGCTAGGTTGGCAGAAGCTGGGACCAAGCAATGGGAGCTCACCCGATTGTGGGGATTCGAACCACCGACCTTCTGATCGGCAAGTCCTAGGCTCTGTGGTTTAACCCACAGCACCACCCTCGTCCCTAACTTTCTTAATAGAGAGCCTTAAACTTGGATAAGCCCACAGGAAATATATTCAGCTAAACTAGGACTTGCACCCAGAGCTTTGGCACAGGAAACAACATGGGAGAAGGCTAGAGCAAAGTCACATCAGCCAGACGAAAACCTTGAGATCTGTTGCAAACTTCTAAGAGGCAAGAATCCTAAACAGAGAAAGTGAGGGCATACACCTGAAAACATAACAATTACTCTAGCCTCCTGTCCCCCGGCCCAATCATAATATGCTTCAGTGAGAATTGGAAAGCATACAGAGTTTATTCCCTTTCCTGCATCAATACGTGGAGCACTCCTTCCTTTCTTCTGTCTCACTTTGAGGATGATAGTGCTAAAAGACATCAGATGGCTTCGCCAAACTGCTACACTGCACCTAAAATTTTGGCATAGGATTCTAGGAGAATAGCAGCATACAGGGCCGGCTCAACCATGAGGCAAGATGAGGCAGCCACCTCGGGTGGCAGGATGCACACAGGGGCAGCAGTTCCCAATGTAGATCTCACTCGCCACTTCTTCCCTGGCGGGGAAGCGGAGTACCATTTTGTGGTTCGCCTCGGGTGACAAAATGTATTGGGCGAGCCCTGGTGGCACAGAATTTGCAGGCAGCACAAAAGGTGCAATATTAAACCTTCCTGGCAGCTTCAACACTGGAATGCCACTAGAAATGGCCTATCCAGTCTTCAGCCATAACAATTATAGATGGATCAATACCACCCCGCTGAGATAATAAATAAATAAATAATAATTTATACCCCGTCCATCTGGCTGGGTTTCCCCATCCACTCTGGTCGGCTCCCGACAGAATATTACAAACATGATAAAACATCAAACATTAAAAACGTCCCTAAACAGGGCTGCCTTTAGATGTCTTCTAAACATCAGATCGTTGTTTATTTCCTTGACATCTGATGGGAGGACATTCCACAGGGCGAGGGCCACTACCGAGAAGGCCCTCTGTCTGGTTCCTTGTAACCTCACTTCTCGCAGTGAGGGAACCACCAGAAGGCCCTCGGAGCTGGTCCTCAGTGTCTGGGCAGAACGATGGAGGTGGAGACGCTCCTTTAGGTATACTGGGCTGAGTCCGTTCAGGGCTTTAAAGGTCAAATTAAGTACAGTGGTGCCTCGCAAGACGAATGCCTCGCAAGACGGAAAACTCGCTAGATGAAAGAGTTTTGGAGGTGCTTCGCAAAACGTATCTCCTATGGGCTTGCTTCGCAAGATGACAATGTCTTGCGAGTTCCTGCTGGTTTTTTCCCCCTCCCCCCCTTTTCTAAGCTGCTAAGCCGCTTATCAGCTGATCCGATCAGATAAGCCGCTAAAAGCAGCTAAAAGCCGCTAATAGTGCTGAGCCGCTTATCAGCTGATCCGATCAGCTGATAAGCCGCTAAAAGCCGCTAAAAGCCGCTAATAGTGCTAATCCGCTAATCCTTCAATGGGCTTGCTTCGCAAGACGAAAAAAACCGCTAGACAAAGAGAATCACAGAACGGATTCTTTTCGTCTTGCGAGGCACCACTGTACTCTGAATTTTGCTCGGAAATGTACTGGGAGTCAATGTAGGTCTTTCAAGACCGGTGTTATGTGGTCTCGGGTTATACTGACCCATGCTATGGATGATGCATTTTGTTTTGTTTCTGTTGCTTGTTGCCTGGTTGCAGAAAGGAAAATGTGAAGCTCCATCACGACTGCTGCACCGAACCGAGCGTAATTCACCCTCACATAAGTTGCACTTGGATACAAGTGGGCTTCTCAGCGTAAACAAATACTCCAAAGCATATCTTGTGTGAGTTACAATTCTGTGTGGTAACATGAGTAAGAGCTTGCGGCTTGAGAGTTATTAAGCTTTTACCCTCCCCACATTGCGCGCCTGATATTTTTGCAACAGGAAATGTGGTCAACTGAAATATTCTGCTTTTCCTGTAAGAGTCGGCTCTAGCAGGTGTTAGTTTCATTAACACAAGAGCAGCAGAGGGCCGTACCCTAAGGAATAGTGTTAATCAGATTAAAATCTTGAAGGATTCTAAAGGATCTTAAGTCCCCCTGAACCTTGCCTTCTGCGCTAAGATTGGCTGGAATGCTAGCAAATAAAAATGCATCCTATATAATCAGTTAGCTGAAGAGATTATCTCAGCAAATGAGGCCATCCCATTTTGCCAATACAAGAGGGAAGGTGATGGGGTGGGGGAACAATACAGGGGAGGACAGGAGAGTAGGGGAGAGGGGTTCTTTCTCATCCAGCAATCCTGTCTCTTACAAATCTACGTTTCTTAGCCCAGTTCCAGAACCCACCCTAAGTGGGAAAATAAAAATCTGCCCAGGAGGGAACATTTTCAGGGGGTAGGAAAATCAGTGGACCACCCTCTCATTCTCCTTTGTGGAAGCCGCCTCGTGAGCATTGCAAAGCAAGAAAAGAAGAAGTTGGCAGCCCCATTCTTTCTCTTGTGACATTTTCTTTGTTCCTCAGAAATAAGATGCTGCCAAGCGTCTAGAAGTGGTTGGTTGGATGAGGGGTAAAGTGGACCTGGACTCCGGGCAATGTTGCCGCTGGCATGTGTGGTTTGGGGAGAGGCATGGCAGTGGCATATTCACAGCACCCCTTCCTTGCCTTAAAGGTAAAGGTACCCCTGCCCGTACGGGCCAGTTGTGTCCGACTCTGGGGTTGCGCGCCCATCTCGCTTAAGAGGCTGGGGGCCAGTGCTGTCCGGAGACACTTCCGGGTCACGTGGCCAGCGTGACAAAGCTGCTCTGGCGAGCCAGCACCAGCGCAGCGCATGGAAACGCCGTTACCTTCCCGCTATAAAGCGGTACCTATTTATCTACTTGCACTTAAGGGTGCTTTCGAACTGCTAGGTGGGCAGGAGCTGGGACCAAATGACGGGATCTTACCCCGGCGCGGGGTTTCGAACCACCGACCATACGATCAGCAAGTCCTAGGCACTGAGGTTTTACCCACAGCGCCACCCGCGTCCTTTCCTTACTAACACATTCAATAGTTTTGTGTGGTGCAGTATGGAACATTCTTCATTAAAATGAAAAAGTTGCTGCTTTCTGTCACCAGCTTAAGACTTACTGCGACCTTCCTTCACCCAGTAATTTAAACTGGTATGTTCAGGGCTTGTTCCTAGAAATGTTACACCACATTTCCACCACATATTCTCGACCCAGCATCTACTTTTGGAAGGTTTGTAGGACTTTGGACTTTGAAATTTCTTGAACGGTAGCTCAGGAGCCAAAATAGACATGTCAAACGTAGGGCTGCCATAATTCAAAAAGTGAAATTCAGGACACAAAAGTTGTTGAGCTTTGTCAGAGTTGTTTTTAAGAAAATTCGCAAACAACAACAACAACAACACTTCCAATATGGGCATTTCAAGCAATTTTCAAAAATTCTGCCCGGACGCCATTTTTGATGGAGGAATCCCAGCTCCGCCTAGGAAATTGAGTGTATGGCAGCCGTATCAAATGCATATTTGGATTTAATGTACACATTTTAAAAATGTGAACAGCCAGCAGACAGGGTTGGGGTGTGTGTGATAATTACTGGGATTGCAGCAGGTGGGAGAGTTTTATCCCTGCCTCTCCTGTTGCAGTTCTTCAAAGGTTGATGATTGAGAGCAGATTGGTGCCAATGGTGAGCTTTTCCTCCCAACACAAATAGAATGAAGAAAAATGGAAGAGAAACTTACGGAGAGAAACAGTTCTGGGGACAGGTACCAGGGTAGTAGGAGGGTTTGGCAAAACTCCTCCTGTCCATTCTTGCTGTGCTTTTAAATGCCTCCCTTTAAACAAAATCCAAAATGATGCCCCACTTTTGGCACAAAGGTCTGCTGCTCTTAAACGAACGGTTCTCAAGCGTCTTGAAGCAGCTGAAAATGATTGAGGCGCGCCTTTCGCAAAACATTGGTCCTGGGGCGGAACCAGTCCCAAAATACGGCGGAGGGAGAAGACAGAATAGATGGCATAATTAACTGGCCCTTAATGAAGTCAGTAATTAGCTAATCCCTCTCTGGAAATTGCTATATACTTTTCCCACGGCGTTTTCCTTGTGGGAAAGAGTTCCGTAGCTCGGCCTTCCTGAAGCCAAATATAGACGGCAGCTCTGGAGTCATCGTTAAGCTTCCTGATTGTAGGTAGGATTTGCCGATCTAGGTACCCTGACTGCCCAGGCACCATACATTTAAAGCAGGCATCCCGTCCGAAGGATCTTGGGAATTGTAGTTTGTTAAAGGTGGCGAAGATAATGGCCACTGGGCCCATCACCTCCTGGCAAATAGAAGGGGAAGAAATGGAGGCAGTGAGAGATTTTACTTTCTTGGGCTCCATGATCACTGCAGATGGTGACAGCAGCCACGGAATTAAAAGACGCCTGCTCCTTGGGAGAAAGGCGATGGCAAACCTAGACAGCATTTTAAAAAGCAAAGACATCACCTTGCCAACAAAGGTCCATATAGTTAAAGCCATGGTTTTCCCAGTAGTGATGTATGAAAGTGAGAGCTGGACCATAAAGAAGGCTGATCACCGAAGAATTGATGCTTTTGAATTATGGTGCTGGAGGAGACTCTTGAGAGTCCCATAGACTGCAAGAAGATCAAACGTATCCATTCTGAAGGAAATCAGTCCTGAGTGCTCCCTGGAAGGACAGATCCTGAAGCTGAGGCTCCAATACTTTGGCCACCTCATGAGAAGAGAAGACTCCCTGGAAAAGACCCTGATGTTGGGAAAGATGGAGGGCACAAGGAGAAGGGGATGACAGAGGACGAGATGGTTGGACAGTGTTCTTGAAGCTACCAGCATGAGTTTGACCAAACTGTGGGAGGCAGTGGAAGGCAGGAGTGCCTGGCGTGCTCTGGTCCATGGGGTCACGAAGAGTCGGACACAACTAAACGACTAAACAACAAACAACAAAAGGTGGCGAGAATTGTAGCTCTCGGGGTTCTTTGGGAGAAGCAATGTGCTTTCAATGTGCTTTACATGTACGGTATGTATGCAGTCTCTCAGTGGAGGTTTTGTCTTTAATATTTTCCCCTTCCCACCCCCATGTGCTTCTCAGACTATTTTTAACCACCTCCTGTAATTTCTTTCCCCAGTCTCCTTTCACACTCAACCTGTGCCTTGTTCCCCCATACCCAAACTGACAGTTTCTTCCATCCCTCCTCCCTGATCCTTTCACATTCGCTTCCCCTGTAACAGCCTTCCTCTCTCATCCCCTTCCTTTCTGTCCAAGTTTATTTATTAGCAACATTGAACAGCAGCAGTGTTTTATCTCTTTTTAAAATAATTTTTAAATTAAATTTTACATTTTTATCATACTAACAACATATCATGTAGGACCAGTCTGGGTAGTTAGCCTTGGTGAAGACTTGACGTTTTTATCCCCAAAAAAGTTATTGATTGAGTTCCACTGAAATGAGGCTGCATTTTAATGTTTTAATGTTGTATTTTAATCTTGTTTTTTAAGCTGTATTCTAATCAATTGTTTTTATATTTGGTCTTAGCCGCCCTGAGCCCGGTCTTGGCTGGGTAGGGTGGGGTATAAATAAAATTTATTATTATTATTATTTATTATTATATCAAATCACAAAAATGAAAAAATAAGAACATTCCCCAAATTTCCTCCCTCCCCCCCCGACTTCCCTCATCTTCCTCTTCTGGTATTTTACATATTAACTCCCCCTGCTTGCTTTATTATATCTTCATATTCATATTGAGTTATTTATATTAATTATTATTATCTCTTATTATTTTCATATCATCTTTATAGTTTCTGTATTGGCTTTTGTTAGTTGCAGGTGTTTACTCAAACCCTGCTAGTGAGTCCATTTATTTACATTGTTTCTGTAGGTACAACATAAAGTGTTGCAAAGTAGAAAAAGATACGAGATACTGGTTATGAGTTTGAAATGTAATAGGGAAAATAAGAAATGCATACTGAGAGATTAGATTGGAAAATTTTCAGACAGGATTGATGGAAGTAAAAAATTTGAATAAGATGTAAAAGTATTTTTAATTACTGTTGAAAATGATATGTTCAAAAAACTAATAAAAATTATATTTAAAAAAGAAGTTCCCAGCGCTGGCATTGGTCCAGGCAAAAGACTCTGGCATGGCTAGGGAGTGGGGTAGACAAGTGAGGAGCTATGGCCCCATTGGAGAAACAAACGTACTGTTAGAGGATGTGAAGCAATGCTAGATTGAAATGGGCTTTGGTTTTATACAAAATATGGACCTGGATCCAAACTGTGACTTTGCCGTGCTTTAAATATTTCCAGTGCTAAGGTTGAAAAATCCAGTTTTGTAACTTAAGGTTCCATCTGCAATCAGCAATTTAATCCACTTAGAAAGAGGAGAATGGTGACATCTGTAAAACCAATATAGTTTTCCTCCTAGGATCAGCCAATTACTTTTCCAGCTGTTGGCTAGCCTAAGACCATTTTCCTGTTACAATAACTGTGGAATGTTAAAAGTCTAAAACTATCATTATGGCGATTAGAAATGTTTTTCCTATAGTGTATTTTCTGATGCCAAATAGAGATCTAGAATTCGGGGGAAATGGGAGAGCGAGCGGCAATTTAGGCCCCCTGAGCAGTATGCAATATAATCTTAAATTTATGTTGGTTGAGGCTTACTGAACTCTAGCCCCAGGCTTGTTAATAATAGAGTTTAGCATTTCAGTATTGTTGTCTTTTGGTGAACACTACAAATTTGAGTTTTTATCTGAGCATCTTGAAAGCTCCTGAAACAAGTACAAAGTTGTTCATACGCTTTTAAAATCTCATGAAACGAGTTGGATTAAATCAAATAAACAAGGAATATTCAGTGTTATATTGGAGGGGATGCCAGGAAACAGGGAATTATGTTCACATGTGGTGGGGGTGTAAATATTTACATGGGGGGGGGGGCAAAGGGTGATAACATAAATCACTAGGTTAAAGCTGACCAAAAGTCCTGAGGTAGCAATTATTATCAATTTACAATGGGGTGGAAGGTTCAAAGGCTATGAAGGACTTGCTCACAAATTTATTGACAGCTGCACGAATTATGATAGCTAGGAAGTGGAAGGGGCAAGCAGAATATAAAATGGAAGAATGGTATAAAGAGGTGTGGGATATAGCTATTAATGATAAATTAACATGTGCCATTAAGGTAAGACGGGGAATATGCTGGAGAAATGATTTTGAGGAGATAATGAAGGGAGTTTGTAGAATTTGTACTGTTAAAACGGAAAGGGGTCAAACCATCGCAAGAGGTGTTGGAATTTTGGGAGGTTGGATAGTTACAATGGAATGGTCTCGGGGGTGGGGCACACATTTTTATTCTCATTTATTTATGATTATTACTGAGTAAAAAATAAAAATCTCATGAAACATCGCTTCTCCTGTGGTTTTTGGTGGCTCATTGGGAGCCAGAATGTGCTGTAGCTTTCTCAGTGCTTTTCTCTTCGCTACCTTATCCTCAAACTCTGCTCTGAATTTGCCGAGTAAACATTGGGACGCGGGTGGCGCTGTGGGTTAAACCACAGAGCCTAGGACTTGCCGATCAGAAGGTTGGCAGTTCGAATCCCCGCGATTGGGTGAACTCCTGTTGCTTGGTCCCTGCTCCTGCCAACCTAGCAGTTCCAAAACACGTCAAAGTGCAAGTAGATAAATAGGTACCGCTCCAGCAGGAAGGTAAACAGTGTTTCTGTGCGCTGCTCTGGTTCGCCAGAAGCAGCTTAGTCATGCTGGCCACATGACCCGGAAGCTGTACGCCGGCTCCCTTGGCCAATAAAGCGAGATGAGCACCGCAACCCCAGAGTCAGCCACGACTGGACCTAAAGGTCAGGGGTCCCTTTACCTTTTAACTCCAACTACCCTTTTCCTGGGTGTGAACTTCCATGCCCCCAAAACCATTCAACTTGCTCCCTGCTGGGCAAGCCAAACTCACAGATTGAATTTTTAGACAGCCTGGGAAATGGCGCTGCTACCAGCCAGTTGGGAAAGCCAATTATGGCCAAAGGTTCCCACTTGTAGTTTCTTCCCCATATCCCTTGGACAACCTTCAGCCTGCCAAATGATGTTGGACTATTAACTCCCTAATACAGTGGTACCTTGGTTCTCAAACTTAATCCGTTCCAAAACCAAAACGTTCCAAAACCAAGGCGCACTTTCCCATAGAAAGTAATGCAAAGCGAATTCATCCGTGCCAGACTTCTAAAAACAACCCCTAAAACAGCAATTTAACATAAATTTTACTATTTAGTGAGACCATTGATCCATAAAATGAAATCAATAAACAATGTACTCCAGTCACACAATCAATCCATCAGTAGCTGAACTGGGTTCCATGTACTGTACTATAAAATAAATAAGACAGTATTGTAGATGATAAAAGTTAAAATTATTTTTTTTCTTACCTGCACTGTTGATAGTCATTGTTTGGATGAGTGGCTTTTATCCATTTCCACAGTCACACAAGCAAGCAAGCAGTAGCTGAACTGGGTTCCACACAGTCACAAAAACAAATTAACTGAAAAAGCCTCAAAAACAAAAACGCAAAATAAATAGCAAAAACAAAAGCGCCAAACTGGAAGTCCATTTGACTTCTGAAATGTTCAGAAACCAAGGCATAGCTTCTGATTGGCGCAAGTGCCCAGGAAACCTGAGCTGACAGCTGCATCGGATGTTTGGTTTCTGAAAAACGTTTGAAAACCGGAACACTTACTTCTGGGTTTTTGGAGTTTGAGAATCAAGGCGTTTGAGAACCAGGGTACCACTGTACCGGTACTGTATTTTTCGCCCTATAGGACGCACTTTTCCCCCTCCAAAAATGAATGGGAAATGTGTGTGCGTCCTATGGGGCGAATGCAGGCTTTCGCTGAAGCCTGGAGAGCGAGAGGGGTCGGTGCGCACCAACCCCTCTCGCTCTCCAGGCTTCAGGAGAGCCCCACCGCCAGCCCCAGAAGCTCGGGGGACAGCGGGGAGGCGCAGCGCGCCTTTCCCGCTGTCCCCTGACTTAGTTAGAAGTCTGGCGGGAGGGAGACTTCTGCTTAAATTTTTAAAATCATAAACCATCATTTGATGCTGTAGGCATCAGGTGATGACTTGGCATGTTTGAACTGTCTCTTAAAAGTTAACCTTTTCTAAGTGCTCTTATAAGGGGAAAGGGCTCAGCCCCTAGCAATATGCCATTCCTATTGTGCCCAGGAATGTTTTAAATTGTATTATGCACATGGAATGTGTATAGGGTATGCACAGGGGACAATGATGTGCAAATTAGGGGCAGTTCCATAAAATATTTTTCAGTATGACTAACAGCCTTCCTTCCTTCCACTGTAGCTGAGTGTCACTCACACACCCCACTTTAGGAAGCACTGTTGTGGCAATACCGCCACAACTACTGCCCTGCTAAAACCACTGTACCACAAAGAGCATCTGAGAAAAACGGGAAGGAAACTCAAGAGAACTAAACTGGCCTGATGCTAAGATCTTTGTTGTGGCAAACATTATTTGCTCTGGAAACAGTGTTCTGAACACAAACAGATTTATTCCAATCTGGATGACAAAGGGATTTCGAAATGTGCCCGATGCACAACTCATTAGTTTTTATACAGAGTTTTATTTCCTACACCCTGCTCTCCAGCTGAACTTCCCTGTTCGACATCCCATATATGGTGGTACCTCGGGTTAAGTACTTAATTCATTCCAGAGGTCCGTTCTTAACCTGAAACTGTTCATAACCTGAAGCACCAGTTTAGTTAATGGGGCCTCCTGCTGCCGCCGCGCTGCCGGAGCACGATTTCTGTTCTCATCCTGAAGCAAAGTTCTTAACCCGAGGTACTATTCTGGGTTAGCGGAGTCTGTAACCTGAGGCGTCTGTAACCTGAAGTGTCTGTAACCCGAGGTACCACTGTATTGTATTCCTCTTTTCTGACTGCTACTCAGTAAAACTCGTGGGTAGAGTAGAGGTCTTTCTCCTGGGAAAACTAAAATCTTGAACTAGTGACGCCAGGAACTGAACTTCATATTTTCAAGACATGTGCTCTGCCACTGATGCGCCATGTGTCCTTCTCTATTCCTTTAACAAAAAGTTTAAGGGTTATTGAACAATCTCAAGTGTTCAGAAACCAGGTGGGCCTCCTGCTCTGTAGCTGATGTGAGACTGGACATTGGCAACCTTTTTTTTTAATTTTTGCATCCTGCCTCCCCTTTCCCCAGTTAGTTTCTGTCTCGGAGTGTTTCATAGTTTCCTTTCTTTACTGTGCTTTGACTGTACATGCCTTTTTTAAAACAAAAAAGCATGGCAGCAGAGCCAAATTTGCTGTTGTTTAGTTGGCTCCCTTTGCTCCAGCTGAAGCTGTGCTATTGTTACTGTTCCAGAGCTATATTTATGCAATTCTCCCCTGTGTCCGCAACTCTCATTATTTGGCAAATAGGTGACCAATCTATCTTCCATAAGACAAGGAAATACAGATGGCCTGAGATGGATTTTGCATGCGTAAGGAGCTGTAGTGGAGAGGAGGAATTTGGCACTGTCCGATTCATTCAGACAAATTCAGATGGGGAGAATCCATCTGGAGAGAGGCCTTGACATTGAAAGGAGTGTTGTCTTGGCTCAGTCTCTTAAAAGGGAAGTGCAAACATAGGAGTATTACATAAGAAGAGTACTCCTGGACTCTGGTCCCACAATGTGTTCTTTCAATGGCCAGCCAGATTGCATCTAGATTCTGTACTACTGTACAGGGTTTTTTGTTTTTTGCACACATGTGAGAGGTTTACAGACAACACAAAAGAATGAGAAATCCAGTCTAAGCCACGTTCCCTCTAGACATCCTTTTTATTGTGCATTCGGGATGCTTTGTGTATTTAACAATATCAGGGTGGTCACATGTGCTCTGGCCTTCAAGTTGATTGGCACCCTTACAACAGGTAAAAAAGGTAAAGGACCCCTGGATGGTTAAGTCCAGCCAAAGGCGACTATGGGGTTGCGGCGCTCATCTCGCTTTCAGGCCGAGGGAGCCGGCGTTTGTCCACAGACAGCTTTCTGGGTCATGCGGCCAGCATGTCTAAACCGCTTCTGGCGCAGCGGGACACCGTGGCGGAAACCAGAGTGCACGGAAACGCCGTTTACCTTCCTGCTGCAGCTGTACCTATTTATCTACTTGCACTGGTGTGCTTTTGAACCGCTAGGTTGGCAGGAGCTGGGACAGAGCAACGGGAGCTCACCCCGTCGCGGGGATTCGAACTGCTGACCTTCTGATCGGCATGTCCAAGAGGCTTAGTGGTTTAGACCACAGCACCACCTGCATCCCTGATTTGCACCCTCACAACAGGACAGTCACATGGCATAATTAGCAATCTATGCATGGGCTGTGGCTTCCAGCACATATCCTGAAACTTTTCGTACCAGAAATGTTCTGGGGACACCCACACACCCCTACCACTTTTGGTGTGCTAATGTGCAGAACTGAAGTAGCTTCTTCCTGACATTGCCGCTCCCACATACTTCCTTTTGATGCCATTTTTGTGGAACTGAACAAAGGTTTAGCATGGGAATTGCACCGTGAACATTGAAATTGTAAAAAATTCCTTGGATTGGTAGATGAAGAGATACCATGGGGGGGATTTTTCTATATGCAGGTACAGCTGCTAGAATAGTGAATTGCTGCTAGGTGGAAGTCACAAACTATACCCACAAAGGAGGACTGGAATTGTAAACTAAATGAATATTTAATTTTGGCAAAACTAACTGCTATAATAAGAAATCAGTCGACTCAAAAATTAAAAAAGGAGTGGAAATGTTTTGATGAACATGTGGCAAAATATTGCTCAAAAAAAAGATACGCTAGTATGCCTAGATTAAAATGTGAAGTACTGGATGGAAGAAAAATTAGTAAGGAAAGATAGTAAGAATATATAGATGATTTGAGAAGACTGTAGAATGCAAAGATTATTGTAAATTGTATAATGTGGAGGAAATCGAGTGGTGGCGTAGGGAAGTGGGAGGAAGGAGAAAAGAATAATATGACGGATTGAGGAAATATAACTGTAAATGTGTGGGGGGGATGGGGAGGAAATGGTGTTGGCTTTGGTACATTTGTAATGTAATATGCGAAAACCAGTAAAATAAATAAATAAATAAAAAAGGAAGAAATGGTAAAAAAGCAAAAGTGCAAGAAGTCACAGCACAAATATATTTTAAAAAGAGGGGAGGCAAAAACCGCTGCACTCTTTTCTTTTGGGGGCTTGGTGTCAGTTACAGAGGCTTCGCTTGTGTCGGGAAGGTCAGGAGGGAGCTTTGTGGATGGCTGAGCCTGTTAGGATTTTGTTTTGTTTGGGGACCACCGTTGGCATGAGGATAGAGGGAGCCCAAATGGAGGATTACATGCGCGCACACACACACAGTGAGTGGAGGGCTGTGTGTGTGTGGAGGGGCAGATAAATTAGGGTGAAGTGTGTGTGTCAGTGAGGTAATGGAGGCAACTGAGTTGTGAGGGGCAGGTAAATCCTTCCTTCCTTCCTTCCTTCCTTCCTTCCTTCCTTCCTTCCTTCCTTCCTTTGTCTGTGTCTGCTCAGCTGTGGGAGGAAGGAGAAATCCGTCTTCCTGAGCTGCAGAATAGGAGGCAGAGGAAGAGTAAACCTAGTTCCATAGCTGTCAACTTACAGATTTGAAAATAAGGGACCAGCAGCCTCAAAAATAAGGGATCAGCAGCCAAAATAAGGGATTTTAGTCAACTAGCAGCCAAACGAAGCCTCAAGTGGTGGTTCCCATAGCGCAGCAACCCGGCAAAGGGGATGCAGCAAGGAAAACCACCGTCACCTCTCTGCTGGGAAGCGCTGAGCAAAGGCGAGTCCCCAGGCAATGCGGCCTATTTGATCGGCACAAGGCATGCAAGCTCCACCCCCCAGTTGTTCTTAGACTCCTTATTGGGTGAGCAACGCAGCCAAGCAACACAGTTGGAGCCTCCCTCCTCCCTGGCTGGCAGGGAGGGAGGGAGAGGAGCTGCTTGCTTTGAAACCTGGGAAATTTAAGGGACATCATCAATAAGGGACAGCAGCGGGACACAGCGCTGGGATAAGGGACTGTCCCTCCAAATAAGGGACGGTTGACAGCTATGCCTAGTTGCCTTGGATGCAGAAGGGAGGAGAAAGGCAGACAGAAGCTTCACCTCTGTTTCATATCCATTTCAACTTTTTTCTTCTGCCTACAT
Source organism: Podarcis liolepis (assembly GCF_965112155.1). Taxonomy (NCBI): domain Eukaryota; kingdom Metazoa; phylum Chordata; class Lepidosauria; order Squamata; family Lacertidae; genus Podarcis; species Podarcis liolepis. Next base: position 89,403,301 of record NC_139559.1, on the reverse strand, counting down.
TTCTATCGCCCTCCCTCCTCCCTTCAACAGCTGGTGTTTCTTCTTCCTCCGTCATCCTCCACTTTCCATCTTGTTTCATAGCTGAGGGAACCGGGGTTTCTTCCTTCCTCTGTCTGCCTCCCTCCTCCCCTTTGCTAGTCTCTCCCCTCTCCTCTGTTGCCACCAGCGCCAAACGCATATACCGTATTTTTCGCTCCATAAGTCACACCTGACCATAAGACGCACCTAGTTTTTAGAGGAGGAAAACAAGGAAAAAAATGTTCTGAACAAAACAGTGGATGTATGATTTTTGTGGCTCATGCTGTGGCCACAGACATGATATGTGATTTGACGGTGAGTTTGGGGTAGCCCAATGCAAAAATCCTGAGGATCCATGTGGATCCGTGCTTTGTAACCACGTTTTTGTGCCATTGCGGCCCCACGAAACAGTGGATGCGTGGTTTTTTTGGTGCAGGCTGTAGCCATGGACATGCTATGTGATCTGATGGAGAATTTGGGGTGACCCAATGCAAAAATCCTGAGGATCCATGTGCTTTTACCTCCCCCCTCCCAGGCAGCCTCCTTTATCGCTAGAGTCCCTTATCTCCTCTCCCGATCGCTTGTTGATCAGCTGCTCAGTGGCTTTGTTTTAACACCCCCTTCCCTCTTTCTGGAAAAAAAAGAGCACAATCTGGTTTTTGCCCCTGGGCAATTTGGCTCCAGGGACCACGCATTCGCTCCATAAGACGCACAGACATTTCCCTGTACTTTTTAGGAAGAAATAAGTGCGTCTTACGGAGCAAAAAATACGGCAATTGAATTTGCACAAGTAAAATGAATGTAATATTCATTTATGCTGCATAGACTACGTCTATGCTCAGGTTGGCAGTCGAGTGAAAGTTGTTGGAAGTCTGGAACTTTTGAAATTCCTCTTTTCTGTGGCTCCAGAGAATAAAGATGTCATCTGTGTATCTCAGGCAAACATATAGTGTCTACTCTAGCCATCATGTATAGCTCCCAGCTGAAACCGTATCAAGGATTTACTGCCCATGCTGAGCTGTGGAACTTCTCTTTCCCAGACTTTTGAGTACTATGCCAGTTCTTGTTTACTGAATTACCATGGAGAGATGGAAGTATCGGTCACATTTCAGTTCTTTTAGGGCAGGATTTAACCCTGGCCAGTGGAAATCCATGCAAGGATGTACACTAGTGCAACAGGGCTTCTTCACCTCTCTTCCCCCTACACACTCCCTGTTTCCCCCAGGAAAATCCACCACTGTTTCACCATGAATTTTTCCTAATAAATGCATTTTTGTATGTATTTTTGAGTAACGCACACAGTGTTGCAAGCAGTTTCCCCATATGTAATGTGTTTCTGCGGGTTATTTTCACAAATACGTTCATTTAATGCTCAGTTTCCCCTCATATATGCATTTTTGCAGAATTTATTTGCATTGCAAAATTCAGGTAAGTGCAAACTGAATTTCTCACCCATTCCTTCTGCCCGGTAATCTGAAACAGGGTTTTTTGTTATCTCCCTACCTTAAGAATTTGACCGTATCTAACTATTGCCGTCTGTTTTCTAAAGCCAGATTAAATGTTTTCCCTTCTGAAGTGCTGAGAAAAAGATTAGCTGGTGTCCCATACCAAGATAGGCTGTGCCCATGCTCCTAGGATGTTGAATGTGTGGAACACATTTTATTGCATTGTAGTCTGTATAAACAGGTTAGACAGCGTCTAATCAATCCTATACTAACAGAACAACCTGAAATTGCTGACTCATTTCATGTCAAGGTTCTCTTTGAGGATAAGTTTGATGCTATCACATTGGCTGTAGCAAAATTCCTCTGAGAGGCAGTAAAAATCAGAAATCAGTACGTACAGGTTAAAGCTCCTCTGTTGGCTAGCAAGGCCAATTTTACAACCTTAGTAACTGTTGATTATTATTATTGTTGTACAGTTGTACCTTGGATCCCAAACGCCTTGGTACTCAGACGTTTTGGGTCCCAAACGCCGCAAACCTGGAAGTGAGTGTTCTGGTTTGCGAATGTTCTTTGGGGCTTCCGCAGCTTCCGATTGGCTGCAGGAGGCTCCTGCAGCCAATCAGAAGCTGTGCTTTGGTTTCCAAACGTTTTGGAAGTTGAACGGGATTTTGGAACAGATTCCGTTCGATTTCCAAGGTACGACTGTACAGTGGTACCTCGGGTTACAATACGCTTCAGGTTACATACGCTTCAGGGTACAGACTTCGCTAACCCAGAAATATTACCTCGGGTTAAGAACTTTGCTTCAGGATGAGAACAGAAATCGTGCTCCGGCGGTGCAGCAAGCAGCGGGAGGCCCCATTAGCTAAAGTGGTACTTCAGGTTAAGAACAGTTTCAGGTTAAGAACGGACCTCCAGAACAAATTACGTAATTAACCCAAGGTACCACTGTACTGTGTATTTTGGGTCCATAGACCTCAATAAAGCTGTGTGTGTGTGTCTGTGTCTCTCTCTGTGTGTAGCATCTGCTCATCACAAACCAACCTCAAAGCATGGGTTAGGAAACTGGCTTATTAAACTAACCAGAGTTTGTTTTGAACCATAGAATCATAGAGTTGGGAGAGACCACAAGGGCCATCGAGTCCAACCCCCTGCCAAGCAGGAAACCATCAGAGCACTCCTGACATATGGTTGTCAAGCCTCTGCTTAAAGACCTCCAAAGTAGGAGACTCCACCACACTCCTTGGCAGCAAATTCCACTGTCAAACAGCTCTTACTGTCAGGAAGTTCTTCCTAATGTTTAGGTGGAATCTTCTTTCTTGTAGTTTGGATCCATTGCTCCGTGTCCGCTTCTCTGGAGCAGCAGAAAACAACCTTTCTCCCTCCTCTATGTGACATCCTTTTATATATTTGAACATGGCTATCATATCACCCCTTAACCTCCTCTTCTCCAGGCTAAACATGCCCAGCTCCCTTAGCCGTTCCTCATAAGGCATCGTTTCCAGGCCTTTGACCATTTTGGTTGCCCTCCTCTGGACACGTTCCAGTTTGTCAGTGTCCTTCTTGAACTGTGGTGCCCAGAACTGGACTCAGTACTCCAGGTGAGGTTTGACAAGAGAAGAATACAGTGGCACTATTACTTCCCTTGATCTAGATGCTATACTCCTATTGATGCAGCCTAGAATTGCATTGGCTTTTTTAGCTGCCCTGTCACACTGTTGGCTCATGTCAAGTTTGTGGTCAACCAAGACTCCTAGATCCTTTTCACATGTACTGCTCTCAAGCCAGGTGTCACTCATCTTGTATTTGTGCCTCTCATTTTTTTTGCCCAAGTGCAATACTTTACATTTCTCCCTGTTAAAATTCATCAGAATTCAACCAGAATCCTTGGTTTCAATGCAAACGCTAAGCCCAGGGTTAAGTAAAAGTGAAACCATGCCAGAGACTTTCTCCTGATCACGTGGAATGAGGGGGAGTATACAAACCTGATGCTTTGCTTGGGCTCATTCCATGGAGCACTGAAACACATCTTGGCACCGTGTGTGAATGTGTCCCATATGGCGCTTGTTTACTCCTTCCCTAGTCATCCAGGGAACCCCTTTGCCCTTTACGTCTTGGTTCTTTGGAGCGGCATGCATGCACTTCTAAAGACTGTAACTTTGCTCTTCACTTGAAAGGAGTGAGTAGGCTTGGATTCTGACCAATTTTGGTCTATTTTCACTTAAACCATGTCTGCAAGACTTGTTCTCTAATTATAGCGAAAACTTGGCTTGGCTTTCTGCCCAGGGTAAAGCAGCGATTCTCACCCTTGTGGGACATTCCTAAGGCTGGGGAGTTTCCAATCTAGCACGCATAACAAAAATGAAAGGGTGATGAGATTGTATGCAGCGTGAATTAGAGCCCAGGCTCACATTCTGTGACGCCCTAGTGAGTAAGTGTGGGAAGAGGAGGCGGAGAGCAAGTCGATTTAGAATGTCATTTTAAAGAGTAATGAATCGCCTTGCTAGAAGCTCACAAAGAATCTGAAATCTACCCATCGACAGCATATCAAGACTTGTACGACCCTTCGTTTATAAAGGCACATATTCAAGATGAGAGCTGGACCATAAAGAAGGCTGATCGCCGAAGAATTGATGCTTTTGAATTATGGTGCTGGAGGAGACTCTTGAGAGTCCCATGGACTACAAGAAGATCAAACCTCTCCATTCTGAAGGAAATCAGCCCTGAGTGCTCACTGGAAGGATAGATCGTGAAGCCGAGGCTCCAATACTTTGGCCACCTCATGAGAAGAGAAGATTCCCTGGAAAAGACCCTGGTGTTGGGAAAGATGGAGGGCACAAGGAGAAGGGGACGACAGAGGACGAGATGGTTGGACAGTGTTCTTGAAGCTACCAGCATGAGTTTGACCAAACTGCGGGAGGCAGTGGAAGACAGGAGTGCCTGGCGAGCTCTGGTCCAGGGGTCACGAAGAGTCGGACACGACTAAACAACAAATTCAAGATGCTAGACCTCTATGGGGCTGCTGTTTGTTCATACTTAACTTCACATTTTTAGAAGAGGAAACCAAATACCTTTGCTTTCAGCGAGCAGAACCTTTTGCGGCAGCACTTTCAGAGAAGCTGTTGGATTTCGTTGAGTACTGGAAAAGAAAACACATCTTGTTCCTCTGATTTATGCACACGGGCTTAAGATTGGTTCAAGAAGTTCTCTATAATAGCGGGAGAGGGGATAAAATTTGGACTTGGCTTTCATTATCCTGATGGATTTTCCACATGGGTGGAAGTATTCAGACGCAAACCACAGCAAAGGCCCCATGGTGATAAGATAGAAGCAGCGCTCGCATGTGATGGTTAGCCAGACTTTCTGACTTACCATGGTTTATGTAGATTTTAGAGCAAGCAGTGTGCTAATGGACATTGCCCCATCACTCCCACTTCCATTGGCATTAATGGGATAGTGTGGAACCAAAAATTAAGAAAATTATCATGATCAATAAATCAGAAAGCCTTAGAATCGGGTTACATCTAAACTACAAATTATGGGTTGTTTGTCCCCAACAAGCCATGACTTCTAGCCAGCCGTAGGCAATGGTTTGTCACTTACAGATTGTGGCTTGTTAGGAAGCAACAAACTATGGCACCTGCCTCCTCGTTGGTTTCTTTCCATGTTGGTTTCTTTCCTCGTTGGTTTCTTTCCATGTTTCATTCACAAGCACATGGCTCATTCCAGATAAAAGTATGGCTTGCTGTCGTCTGCAAAAGCAGCCAGCAAGGTATTTTGTAAAGGCCAATACAGTATATACGGGGGTGAGGGTGAGCGCAAAAGTGGCTAGCTGGAAATGCTGTTTCACTTGGGACTCCTAATGAAGTTCTTAGAAGAGGAGATCTCCCCTTCCTTCCAGTACCCAGGACAAAGGTTTGAGCTTTTACTAAGAGCCAAAAGGCTTTTAGCCTATAGAATCTTATCTGCTTGGTTCGCCTATTATACAAGGCTGCTGATTGCTCTCATATAGAATTAATCTGAATAGATTTGACTGAGCGTGGATAAAACAGATTTTTTGTTGTTGTTTAGTCGCTTAGTCGTGTCCGACTCTTCTTGACCCCATGGACCAGAGCACGCCAGGCACTCCTGTCTCCCACTGCCGCCTGCAGTTTGGTCAAACCCATGCTGGTAGCTTCAAGAACACTGTCCAACCATCTCGTCCTCTGTCGTCCCCTTCTCCTTGTGCCCTCAATCTTTCCCAACATCAGGGTATTTTCCAGGGAGTCTTCTCTTCTCATGAGGTGGCCAAAGTATTGGAGCCTCAGCTTCAGGATCTGCCCCTCCAATGAGCACTCAGGGCTGATTTCCTTCAGAATGGCTAGGTTTGATCTTCTTGCAATCCATGGGACACTCAAGAGTCTCCTCCAGCACCATAATTGAAAAGCATCAATTCTTCGGCGATCAGCCTTCTTTATGGTCCAGCTCTCACTTCCATACATCACTACTGGGAAAACCATAGCTGGGAAAACCATAGCTGGGAAAACCATAGCTTTAACTATACGGACCTTTGTTGGCAAGGTGATGTCTCTGCTTTTTAAAATGCTGTCCAGGTTTTTCATTGCTTTTCTCCCAAGAACAGATTTACAAGAAGCCAAAATCTTACAATGCAGTTTGCTTACGGCAGTGGTAGGCAGCTCTCCCCACTCCCTGCCGCCTGTATGACTTCACCTTTTCTGCTAGGAAATAGGGACTTACCGTTGACACTTGTGAAAATGAGGCACAGAGTACATTTTGAAATAAATGGCAGAAAATGAGTCTATCTAGAATTTCAGGTTGTAGCTGTTCAGCCACGTGAAGCAAGTGCACACACGCCACAGCCAACGTGTTGCTGTTTTCCAAACTACATCTATTAGAGCAGCAGCAAATATATATATATATATTTTAAATGGCGGTATTCATGGGATTGTGGTGTTTCCTTTGTACTCCTCTTTAACCAATGGAGGTACCAGGGGAAGAGATCAAAGTGACAGAAGAAGCTTTGGCTGTTTCCTGTGTCCGGCTGCTGTTAAAGGCTGGGGAGTCGAAGCAGAAAAGAAACTGGCAACTTTATTCATGCTTTCAGCCCACAGGGAATGAAATCGCTCAGGGAGGGGGAAGAATTCCATGAATTCAGCAACTGCCCCAGTTTTGTATTGTAGATGATTGAGGCAAGCAATCAGCCCATGTGACTCATGACTCAGCCATGTTTTATTTGTTTTTGTTTTGTTTTAAGGAGCAAGGTGGAAGAGGCTGACAAATCAGAATTAAGAGAAGGAAGGCTGTAAAAACCTCAGCCCAGTATAGCAATACATTGTTCTGCACGTGCGATAGGGGAGACCAATATTTGTGTGTGTTCGGAGCAGGCATAGGCAAACTCAGCCCTCCAGATGTTTTGGGACTACAATTCCCATGATCCCTAGCTAACAGGACCAGTGGTCAGGGATGATGGGAATTGTAGTCCCAAAACAGCTGGAGGGCCGAGTTTGCCTATGCCTGGTTTGGAGGAAGGAAAAAACTCAGTTGTATCACCACAGGACCAAATCATCTGAACTATTAATAAAGCGATGAATATTTAATCCCACCCACGGGATTTTCTGCTCATGTGAATCTTGCATTGATTGGTGTATCGCATGCTTTCAGCCGTCAAAAATGAGCCAGTTGTTGTGGCTGTTTTTTAGAGCTGCTTTTTCATCTCTGGTGAGGTGTGTTTGGGTGTATTTAAATACTGTGAAGTATTGAGGGGAAACCTAATCAAGATGTTTTATAGATGGTGCTTAACACCTACCAAAATAGCTAAAATGTATAAGACAAAAACAAATCTGTGCTGGAGGTGTGGTGGACCTGTGAAAAAATCAAAAGCTTCTGGAACACATTATATCATGAGCTTAAAAAAACGTTTAAGTACAGTGGTACCTCGCAAGACGAATGCCTCGCAAGATGAAAAACGCGCAAGACGAAAGAGTTTTCCGTTTTTTGAGTCGTTCCGCAAGACGAATTTCCCTATGGGCTTGCTTCGCAAGATGAAACGTCTTGCGAGTTTGTTTCCTTTTTCTTAAAGCCGCTAAGCCGTTAATAGCCGCTAAGCCGCTAATAGCCGCTAAGCCACTAATAGCCGTGCTTTACAAGACGAAAAAACCGCAAGACGAAGAGACTCGCGGAACGGATTAATTTCGTCTTGCGAGGCACCACTGTATAATTTTATGAAAAATACGGAAGCTTTTCTACTAGGGATAACGGACACAGGTATAACAAGAGAAGATCAGAAAATATTCCTCTATGCCACAGGAGCGGCAAGGATCCTAATTGCTAAAAATTGGAAAAAAGAAACTGTGCCAACAAAAAAGGAATGGCAAGATAAACTGTTAGAATATATTGAACTGGCTAGATTAGCAGAGGCAGTTAGAGATCACACTAGACAAGAGTTTCAAAAAGCATGGGGAAAATGCAGAGAATACTTCACAAAACAGTGCCCTAAAGTACATACCTGGACTTGTTTCGATTAATGTCTGCAGGAGACTTTGTGGATATTTAAGTTATAATTAGAAAAAGCTTAATAATTCTTCATAAAGGAAACAAGTCCTGGAGAGCCCATTTCAGACAATCATTTCCCAACCCGATTGAGAGATGCTGATGATTGAGCCTGAAACTTTTATTCATGCAAATCATGTGTTCTGCCATGGAGCCATGGCTCTTCCCCCTTGGACTCTGGCCATCGTTCCCCCAGAAGAGATTTTCGCCTCCTGGAGCTCTTGGCGTTGCTTTTCCCTCCCCAGGCTAGCTACAATCAATCCAGCCAAGTGGACTAATGGAAAAACTTGGCTTAGCTTCACCTCAAACAACTCTTAACAGCCATACCAAAGAATCAGGACTAAATTAGGAAATGGGATAAGGAGGAAGCTCGTTTGTCAAGTTTTTGGAAATCTGAAGGGAAAACAAAGCATGAGCAAGAATTAGTGAACTTCTTGTTTCCCGGGCCATATTATTTTGCAAAGTTACTTTGGTTTAATAAACACTTTCACGGGCTGCGAAACCTTTACTTTTCTCACTGGTAGAGGACTTCATGCCTTGGAACACATTCCTAATACGTAGAGGGACATTATTATTGTACATGCTGTCTCCTCCCTTTGGTGTGGCTCATCGGTGTTCGTTGAACGCAACATATAATTCCAGTCCTCAAAATTGAAGGATACGTATCATGGAGGAATTTGGTCTGTGTGCCATCATCCAGTTTTAGCCAGCGCAGGAAGTGACAGAGTGTCCTAGCTACAGATGACCAGATGGATAACATGGTATTCCCTGACCCCTGTCAAAGGTTTCAGGTCACGCTTGCTCATTTGCTTCAGTAGCAGGGAAACTCTTGATTGCTTCTTCCTTACCCCTCCCTGCCACAATCTGACAGGATCACTTTCCGAAAATACTTTGTTGTTGTTTTGTTGTTGTTGTTTAGTCGTGTCCGACTCTTCATGACCCCATGGACCAGAGCACGCCAGGCACTCCTGTCTTCCACTGCCTCCCGCAGTTTGGTCAAACTCATGCTGGTAGCTTCAAGAACACTGTCCAACCATCTCGTCCTCTGTCATCCCCTTCTCCTTGTGCCCTCCATCTTTCCCAACATCAGGGTCTTTTCCAGGGAGTCTTCTCTTCTCATGAGGTGGCCAAAGTACTGGAGCCCCAGCTTCAGGATTTGTGCTTCCAGTGAGCACTCAGGTCTGATTTCCTTCAGAATGAATAGGTTTGATCTTCTTTGCAGTCCATGGGACTCTCAAGATTTGATTTGACTGAGCGTGGATAAAACAGATTTTTTGTTGTTGTTTAGTCGCTTAGTCCAACCATCTCATCCTCTGTCATCCCCTTCTCCTTGTGCCTTCAATATTTCCCAACATCAGGGTCTTTTCCAGGGAGTCTTCTCTTCTCATGAGGTGGCCAAAGTATTGGAGCCTCAGCTTCAGGATCTGTCCTTCCAGTGAGCACTCAGGGCTGATTTCCTTAAGAATGGATAGGTTTGATCAATACTTTACTCATGGTTTAAAGTAGGGTTGTACATTTTTTTTTAATTTTATCTGTTTTATCTCCTTTAAACCGCTTTCTTCTGCAGAGAGACATGGCCCCTTCTCAAGTTTTTTCTATAACCTGGTTGCTGATGGTGAATGATAGATATTTGGCGATTGAGCAACCTAATATTTTTATCTAAAGCCCCCTTGAAATGTGTCTCGAAAGACATTCACCTGCAGTGTGGGAGGGAAATTTGTCCAAAAAGAAGCATATTTAGTATGGCAGCAGGGATGTTTGTTTAGAATTTCACAGTGTTGGACTTGCTTTGAGACCGCCTGCCTGCCTGCAAATCCCTTCTGCCATCGCTTCCTGCACATTTGGGAATAAACGAGATGATTGCACAGATCATAAATTTCCCAAGTGTTCTCTGCCCCAAAGGAAACCATAGCGGCTGCTCTGGACTTCCCACCGCTCAGGAAAAGACAAACACAAAGCGTGGAAATGAGATTCAGAGTGGCTTGAGGCCTGTTTTACAGAATGGAAGGCGAAAACATTATGCTGCCTAAAATCTCCTTGTCTTAAGTGGACATTGCCCATTGTGGCAAAGCCAAGGCAATCCTAATGGAGCTTCTTGTTGGAAGGTGGGGGAAAAAACAACAACAGTACAGTGGTACCTCGGGTTAAGTACTTAATTCGTTCCGGAGGTCCATACTTAACCTGAAACTGTTCTTAGCCTGAAGCACCACTTTAGCTAATGGGGCCTCCTGCTGCCGCCGCGCCGCCAGAACACGATTTCTGCTCTCTTTTTAAAAAGCGTTTATTAATTTTCCAATAAGAACATCCAATTAACATATCAAATCAAATCCAGTAAAGAAGTCCAATTGTCTTCCAAATTGTAATGATTTTTGTTTTCATCCTGAAGCAAAGTTCTTAACCTGAAGCACTATTTCTGGGTTAGCGGAGTCTGTAACCTGAAGCACATGTAACCTGAAGCGTATGTAACCCGAGGTACCACTGTAATAATAATTGCTAATAGTAAAGAGCTCCTTTAAGGCTACTAAAGAAAATGAAAACGCATTCATTCAATCATTCTACTTCCCCATGTGCTAAAATTCTGAGGTTATCATAGGAATGGCCTGCGACCAATAACAGATGGGGATATTTTCCTACCGCTGAGCCACAGATAGGGAGAGAGAGATTCGAGATGCAGAAAGCACTGCGAATGTCTTTGAGACCTTCAATTATCTCTGCCGTAAAATGCAAGGATGTGGACCCTACCCAAATAACAAGAGGAGAGAGAGCACAATGGAAGTGTTTAAACAATTTGAAACAGCTGCAAGGAAGAAATACTATAAACAGCGGCCAGATGTAGTAATGCCTCTTTGAAAAAAAAATCCCAATAAACTATGCAGCTTCATGTTTTCCATATGTAAAAAGGCCGAGAACCCTTTCAGAAGGCTGATGGAAAGGGCTGACAAATGTGTGCAAGCGAGAGAACTTATGGAGGAGTTTCGGTGAGAGGGGCAACTGTATTAAACTGAGCACCAAAGAAAGATACACCTTCAAAGGTTTAGAATATAGCATGGATATTATTGCTTTGTGCGTGTGGCTTTCAGAAACTGGAGAACTTGCTAATAAAACCCCAAAATTTTACTTCTAAAATTTTACTCTCTGATTGCCCAGAGATATTTATTAATATGAATCATTACTTTTAAATAGAAATCATGTGTAACATTTTACAGTGGTACCTCGGGTTAAGTACTTAATTCGTTCCTGAGGTCTGTTCTTAACCTGAAGCACCACTTTAGCTAATGGGGCCTCCTGCTGCCACTGCGCCACTGCTGCGCGATTTCTGTTCTCATCCTGAAGCAAAGTTCTTAACCTGAAGCACTATTTCTGGGTTAGCGGAGTCTGTAACCTGAAGCGTATGTAACCTGAAGAGTATGTAACCCGAGGTACCACTCTATATGGCAATTTATGGTGCCTGAACAACCCTTCACAATCCTGTAAGGTAGCTTTTTGCAGTCTTCCAGACTCCCTGGTGCCTGGGTGGGAGAGGATTTGCCTAAGACTACTTCCTGCAGTCTTAGACATGGGTGGCGCTGTGGTCTAAACCACTGAGCCATGGGCTTGCCAATCGGAAGGTTGGCGGTTCGAATACCCATGACAGGGTGAGCTCCCATTGCTCGGTCCCTGCTCCTGCCAACCTAGCAGTTTGAAAGCACGCCAGTGCAAGTAGACAAATAGGTACTGCTCCGGCGGGAAGGTAAACGGCGTTTGCGTGTGCTGCTCTGGTTTCGCCAGAAGCGGCTTAGTCATGCTGGCCACATGGCCCGGAAAAACTGTTTGCAGACAAACGCCGGCTCCCTCGGCCAGTAAAGCGAGATGAGCGCCGCAACCCCAGAGTCGTTTGCGACTGGACCTAATGGTCAGGGGTCCTTTACCTTTTTACTTCCTGTCAGCTCATGGCAAAAGTGAATTTTCTGATCTAATAACTCCTTGATACAAACTCTGGAAAGTACATGCTACTTGCAGATGTGTGTGATGAAATCTTAATTGTGCCCCCCCCATCAGCCTCTGGATTTTAACTAGAGCAGCAGCAGGGGAGAAAGTGTATTTAACCCTTTGATAGTTTACTCTTTCAGATAATCTGGCAAAGCCACGGCTGTTCCAGATGGCTTTTAATTGTTTCCTTGTCTTCATTAACTTTTGCGATGTTACCTCCATGAATGGTATCTGTGTGGGTGGGTGAGACCTTTAGGATTTTTGGGGGTAGTTTTATATTGGATGTGTTTTATGCTCCATATGGTGTTTTATTCTGTAAGCTGTTTTGAATTCACCTTGTGAAAAAAGGCAAAATAGAAGTCAACAAATGACTGGATGAATGCTGTTCTCGACTTGCCATTTCCCCACTCGGATCTGCCTCCTGAAATTGCTTTCCCCTGTGACTTAGGCTCCATATGTGCAGCTGTTAAAGGTAAAGGGACCCCTGACCATTAGGTCCAGTCGTGACCGACTCTGGGGTTGCGGCGCTCATCTTGCTTAATTGGCCGAGGGAGCCGGTGTACAGCTTCCGGGTCATGTGGCCAGCATGATGAACCAGGGTAGCACACGGAAATGCCATTTACCTTCCCGCTGGAGTGGTACCTATTTATCTACTTGCACTTTGTGCTTTCGAACTGCTAGGTTGCAGTTGTTACCCTTGTACAAATTCAGTGGAAACAGGACAACAGTGGGAAAGACCATAGCTCAATGGTAGTAGAGCTTCTGCCTTACGAACAGAACACCCCAGGTTCTCTAGGTAGGGCTGCGTTCTATGTTCTTAAGAATTGTTGAATTTCTTGGGCAACTGATGTGTTTCTTGGAATGTTAAGGTGATTGTTTTATTGGTGCTTGTGCTTGTATACAGTCGTACCTGGGATCCCAAATGCCTTGCCAGTCGAACGTTTTGGCTCCCGAACACCGCAAACCCAGAAGTGAGTGTTCCAGTTTGCGAACGTTCATTGGAACCTGAACGTCCGACGCAACTTCCACGGCTTCTGATTGGCTGCCGTAGCTTCCTGCAACCAATCGGAAGCCACGCCTTGCTTGTCGAACATTTTGGAAGTCGAATGGACTTCCAGAACGGATTCCATTCGATTTCCAAGGTACAACTGTATTTTACAGTGGTGCCCCGCAAGACGAATGCCTCGCAAGATGAAAAACTCGCTAGACTAAAGGGTTTTGCGGTTTTTGAGCTGCTTCGCAAGACGAATTTCCCTATGGGCTTGCTTCGCAAGACGAAAACACATTGCGTTTTTTGCAAGTTTGTTTCCTTTTTCTTAACACCGTTAATACAGTTGCGACTTGACTTCGAGGAGCAACTCATAGAACGCGGTGTGGTACCTTTTTTGAGGTTTTTGGTGATTTTTGAAGCTTTCCCAAAACTTTTCCGACACCGTGCTTCGCAAGACGAAAAATTCGCTAGATGAAAAAACTCGCGGAACGAATTAATTTCGTCTTGCGAGGCACCACTGTATATTCTCTGTGGTTTATTTATTTTTATTTTCATGAAGTAAAATGAATGAAGGAAGGAAGGAAGGAGCAGCTTTGGAAATGGCAACGTTGAAAAATGTATTGCAGGAAAAGAGTTAAGTGCCCCTTTCCCCTTTGTAACTCCTCTGCTCAAAAGTGCAGACTCTCAAGCTTATTTTAATAATAATAATAATAATAATAATAATAATAATAATAATAATTCAGAGCTTCATTTTACACATTATGTGTGTAACATGCAGTTTGTCCCCTCTTAGCCAGGACCAAAATGCCAGAAGTGGCTTTAGGTCTCATGTACAACACTATATATGTAGCTAAGCTGAAACTTCATCCCAACACCTCACTCACTACATGCAGCCCATTAAAATGAGACCCGTGTTTGAACCAACCTTTTGGTGAATTTAGATAATCTGGATTCACCACTCTAGAAGAAGAAGGCCCTGAGATGGTGGCCAGGAGACAAATAAAGACTTCTTTGAGAGTTTTAAGGGAAACTTATTGGAACGAGACTCGCAATCTGGACTCAAGTATGTTAAAATGCTGTGCTTCAGGACTTTATATGTTGCCGCAGCCCATCAGAAATGCTGGAAGAAGAACAGGAAGATCTCTTTAGAAGATCCTATCTCACTAAGCTTTCCAGGAAGGACTAGAAACAGTGCTGTGTCAGATATAACAAAAGGCTATTAGTTCAGGTAATGTTTTTGTTGTTTCAAAGGTGTGCGTTAGAAACTTCCCTCGTCTTGCAACATCACCCAGTACATGCCATTGTGTAGGTCTTTTGCAGAGTGTGGTATTAAATGCAGTTTTGGGAGCTTCACAGTTGTGAAGCCTGGAAAAAGAGAGCGAGCGAGCTGCTGAATGTATAATAAATTTTCATGTTCCATTTCAGGAAAGACGGAGGCTGTGATCAAGAACTTCAGTCCGCACTATAAACGCCAATATGCAGTGTCCTTCTGCAAGAACATCCAGAATGAGCTGGAACAAAACAGGGACCTGCAGTCCCATTTCTTAAAAACAAAGGTAACTACAAGAAGAGTTTGCTATTGCACTGGCTGAATGTGCTCTACACATTCTGAAACCCTTTTATTGATCACAGGTTTGGTTGTTTAACCTCTGCTCACATGGGCCAGTTCTCCTTGGCACTTCCTGGCTTTGGCAAACCACAATAGCTGTTAATGTTAGTTGTGTCAGGAGCTCATCCTACACTAAAGTAGGATCCTGGCAGAGACACATGCCCGACTGGCATGTTCTCTCCCTCCTATCAATCGCTCGGGAGCTTCATAAGCTTTCTTCAGCCCGAACATCACAGCGACCGATGCCAACAGACATCAGCACAGTTGGGGATCTGCAGAATTTGTGCAGCTTGCGTAACAGACCTCAGCAACTCAGCATTTTGGCTAATCTACGTTATTTAAATATAAACACACATGGAGCACTGCAACATGGCTCTCTCTCTCTCTAGCATCAGACAGCAAAGAGAGAAAGTACAAAGGACAATAGTCTCACTTCATGGAGCACAGTAACACAAACATCCTGTCTCCGTTACTTCCCACTTTGTGAAGTCAAAACATACACCGTCGTGTGATAGACAAAAATCCCATGACTGCAATCACAGAACAGGAATTCTAACAAGTTGCAAGTCCTCACCCAGAAATGAAGTTTGTTTGTTTATTTATTTAGCAAAACTTTCCTATCCTCTTTTCTTCCCATTTTACCTTTCCCAAGTGTCCCATGAAAACCACAAAAAGGGCAATGGTCTTGTTCCCTGTATTCAGTGCCACACAACACATTTTTCAGTGCCACAAACAGACTTTTAGTTACAAGGTCTCTTTATCAGGGGTAGCGGGTGGGGAGGGGGAAAATTAGTGCACCCACAGGCAGGCTGCAGTGTGAAATAATGTAATTCAGTCCGTCTCCTTCCTTCCTATTCCCATCTATCAGCTTTATATAGAGGGCAAAGAACACCATCACCCTTGCTAAAAGACCTCCTGGAGATGTTTTTAAATTGGAAACTCAGGCTTTAATTTGAAACTGGACTGAGAGAGGCTGAGGCCTCAGATTGGGGGCTGATAACGAGATATGGTGTCTCTGAGCAAGTACAGAGCGCGTTTAAGTTTGTTTGTTTTATTAGATGTTTAATAGTACGTTTTCACTTTTTGAGGCAGCTTGGAACAAATCCTTTGTTATGTACTATCCTTGGATCCTAGAACATTAGGCAAGTAGGATCATAGAATGCAACAACTGATTGGCTTGCAGGAGAAGACCAATCAGGCTCCAGGAAGAAACTAATCAGCCTATTAGGCTGGTAGGATCGTAGAATGCAACAACTGACTGGCCTGCAGGGAAAGACCAATCAGGCTCCAGGAGGGAAGCTGAATCAGCCAATCAGACGGGACCCATTGTGTAAACAATGTATATAAAAGCCTGAGGTTGGGGGGCGTAATTCAATCACTGTTTTACAAGCTGCAATAAAGAGCATGAAATCACTAGAGGACTCAGAGTATATTTCATCCTTAAAGCTAATTAAAAAAAATTAAAGCAGCAGCATAAAACAGAACTATAGATGGGCTCGTACACCAAAGACATGCAGAGTTCAAGCAAACATTTCGCTAGCCAGTGTAACTTTGCACAGTGCTGTCAATGCCAGCTCCCAAACAACAGAAGCTATAGGCCAGAAGCTTTCAGTTTCTATTCTAACATATTCTAGTCAGGTTTTGGACACGCCCTCCCATGAAGAAACACACCCCTTTCTTTTTACAAACAAAGAAGCAGAAAGAAGCCATTTCTATTTCTCAGTAACTTGTCTTTTCTGTAGCCCCCTGCAGACTCCAGCATGGTCTTTTATGAAGGAGAAGTGTCACATTTTGCTGAAGACGTGAAGAAATGGAAAGACAGATATATAGTGGTTAACAGCAAATATGCCGTGGAGAGCTTTGAAAACAAAGAGGTAAATTGTCAGTTTACCGGGTGCTGAGGCTTGATGTCATGGTGCATTGATTCGTCATGTTCAGTTTTGAGATCCTCAGTGCTGCTTCACTGACTAGTAGATAGTGGCAACGAAATAAATGCAAAACACTTTTATCCAGTGTACTCTGATTTCTTTCCTACTGAGTGATTCCTACTTGCTGCTACAAGGGATCACATCTGAATATTGACCTCCCAGGTATTCTTTACTTTATGGCACCGTGAAATTCAGCCTCTCCCCACTTCCCTGCATTTTTCCTTTGCTCGTTTCCATTGTTATTTATTTATTTCGTATAATTTATACACTGCTTGGTGGTGGTTGTTGTTGTTTAAAAAAGAACAACCTCAAAACGGTTTACAAAAGATAAAACAGGAAAATCAAGAAAGATTTACAACCCTGCTTTAAAAAAACACCAAAGTTAAAATACTAAAGTGGATTGCCTCGACTATCTAAGCATCTGGGTAGGCTTGTCTAAGCAGGAATGTTTTTATCTGGCACCAAAAAGAGCATCTCCACCCCCATTGGATTTGATATCCTGCTTTATCACTACCCAAAGGAGTCTCAAAGCGGCTAACATTCTCCTTTCCCTTCCTCCCCCACAACAAACACTCTGTGAGGTGAGTGGGGCTGAGAGACTTCAAAGAAGTGTGACTGGCCCAAGGTCACCCAGCAGCTGCATGTGGAGGAGCGGAGACACGAACCCGGTTCACCAGATTACGAATCTACTGCTTTTAACCACTACACCACACTGGCTCTCAGTAACTAACGTGAGCTGTTGTGGCTAGGCTTTCCCGGTTCAGGAATGGCCGTAGCTCTCAAACCAGTCGCAGTTGGTAAAAGGCACTTCCAGCCACTGGGGCTACCTGAGCTTTCAGTGACAGAGCGGGATTCAGAAGCACCCCCAAACTGTGAACCTGCTCCTTCAAGGGGAATGCAACAGCTGTCCATGGAGGCACAGGTCAATTCTGTGTCCAGGGCAGCTGTCTACCAGCTCCACCTGGTACGCCGGCTGAGACCCTACCTGCCCGCAGACTGTCTCGCCAGAGTGGTGCATGCTCTAGTTGTCTCTTGCTTGGACTACTGCAATGCGCTCTATGTGGGGCTGCCTTTAAAGGTGACCTGGAAACTACAACTAATCCAGAATGCAGCAGCTAGACTGGTGACTGGGAGCAACCGCCAAGACCATATTACACCGGTCTTGAAAGACCTACATGGGCTCCCAGTACATTTCCGAGCACAATTCAAAGTGTTGGTGCTGACCTTTAAAGCCCTAAATGGCCTCGGCCCAGTATACCTGAAGAAGCATCTCCACCCTCATTATTCAGCCCGGACATTGAGGTCCAGCTCTGAGGGCCTTCTGGCGGTTCCCTCACTATGAGAAGCCAAGTTACAGGGAACAAGGAAGAGGGCCTTCTTGGTAGTGGCACCCGCCCTGTGGAACATCCTCCCATCAGATGTCAAGGAAGGTCAAGTCTGACTTTTAGAAGACATCTGAAGGCAGCCCTGTTTAGGGAAGTTTTAAATGTTTGATGTTCTATCAGGTTTTTAATATTTTGTTGGGAGCCACCCAGAGTGGCTGGTGAAACCCAGCTAGATGGGTGGGGTATAAATAATAATTTATTATATTATTATTATAATCCCATCAAGGATAAGCAACTGACCAGTTTCTCAAAAGTGGGAACTGCTCAGCCACAGTGCCTCCATCTTGCCAGGATTCAAGCTCAGCTCGTTTTTCCTCCTCCGTTTCACCACTGTGTCCAGCAAGGCCTCTTCTGATTCATATGTTATGGAGAAATGGAGCTAAGTGTCATCAGCATACTGATGGCACCTCACCTCAAAACTCCTAATGACCACTCCAGATGGCTTCATGTATATATTAAATAGCCCGGGGGCTGAAAGGTACTTTCTCAATGCAACTCTCTGACCTTAGTCCTGAAGGTAGGAACAGAACCATGAATATGCCATGCCACATAATTCGTGGAGCAAATTTTTACTCCACGAAAAAAGTAACATCAGAAGCTGCCCGTGGTCAGGGCAGCATGTTGGCTGTGCTCAAAAACTATATTAAATTCTCACATCAGGCAGTCTGAATATTGTGCCACGGAAAGCTGAAATCCCTGAGCTGCACAGATTATACATACGGAAAATGTTTGCATAATTAATTTGATATTATATAATAATAATAATAATAATTTATTATTTATACCCCGCCCATCTGGCTGGGCTTCCCCAGCCACTCTGGGCGGCTTCCGAAAGAATATTAAAATACTATAATACATCAAACATCAAACATTAAAAGCTTCCCGAAACAGGGCTGCCTTCAGATGTCTTCTAAAAGCCTGGTAGTTGTTGTTCTCTTTGACATCTGGTGGGAGGGTGTTCCACAGGGAAGGCGCCACTACCGAGAAGGCCCTCTGCCTGGTTCCCTGTAACTTGGCTTCTCGCAATGAGGGAACTGCCAGAAGGCCCTCGGTGCTGGACCTCAGTGTCTGGGTAGAACGATGGGTTGTTGCAAGCTGTGCTGAGAGCTTGTTGAAATCAAAGGGGAGCCGCAAGTCAAATAAATTAAATGCAGGTTTTTAATTTTGCTAAGTAGGTCAAGGAAATATATGGGTTCCTCCAAATCTTACTCGGCCACTACTCTCACTTCTGAGCTTTCAGGAGGCATAGCCCACAGGGACTGGAAACTTGTTTGCGCTCTCCTTTTTTTAATAAAGCAGACATCCCCAGAAAAGATGGCCACCCCCAGCTGTGGTTTCTGTGCACCCCTTAAAAGCCACAATCCTTCTCTCATATCCCTACACCCATTTTAACATACGTAAGTTGAAGAACTATCATAGGCTTGTTTTCATAACCTTATTTCTCTTTCTCGAACCCAGGCGTTCCAGAAGGGCGTTAGTCCTAAAAGCTGCATTTTACCTGTTGGAGGCAAAGTACTGACGACAGAAGAGGAGTATAACTTGTTATCTGATAAACATTTTCCAGACCCGAGTGGTAAGGCGTGTCAAGTGAAAGTAGAATGGCCAATTTCCATCCCAACTACACCGTTTGATTATTGGCAAGACGTAGAAAGGGAGGACTGGTATATATGAGTCAGCAATATTTTGTGGGTGCCTTCACATCAATAGAGTTTGTTCCAGGGTGGATTTGATTTAAGTCACTAGTCAGTAAGACTTAAATTAAATATTTTCTTTTTTTTAAAGAAAGACTCTTGCTGGTATAATCTTAATATTTACAACCAGATGAAAGTTTCATTTTTGGAAAAATAAATTTTCAGAGTAGTTTTTTTACAGTTATATCAAAAATTTCTGATTTGGTTATACTATTAGAAATACATAGACCGATAACTTATTAAATCTCACAATAATATCATAATTAACTGTTTATATTTGGGCAACTTTTCTGCTGTACTTTATTGGAAGGAGAAGAACAATCATTTCCTTAATAACAATTTAAACAATTTATGTAACTAAAACAATAACATTATAGGCTATGTATCCATGTTTGTTAACTGATGTGGTTAAACAATAAAAAAAAACTTAGACTGAGTTTTAGCACACATGAAAAATTTAAAACAAATCCTTATTTCCTGATGAATAGCCTTTGGACTATGATATAGCTTAAATAGAAAATTATCTATAGAAATATTTTTCCTCCAAAAGCATTTTATTTTAAAAATCCAATTTAAATTTTAAAAATCCTATTACAAAAAATTCCAATTTAATTTTTTAAAAAATCCATTTTATTTATTTATTTATTTATTTATTTTAACTCCTTGATTTTTATCCACCCTGGTTTGTTCTGATTCAGCAGTAAACAGCAGATTTTCCTGGGGAAGGTAGTGGGACACACGACCCAGGGGCAGATTTAGGTTTGATGAGGCCCTAAGCTACTGAACGTAACGGGACCCTTTATATGTCCAGCTGTCCTTTGTCAACAATTGTCGCTGTTTCTTATGTTGAATATATGCTATATTGTAATTTATGGACCTAACAGATATCTAAAGCCATTTGCACATAATAAAGTATGTATTTTATCAAAGTAATTATAATGAGTCCATGCAGAATGTAAAGGTAAAGGTAAAGGTACCCCTGCCCGTACGGACCAGTCGTGTCCGACTCTAGGGTTGTGCGCCCATCTCACTTAAGAGGCCGGGGGCCAGTGCTGTCCGGAGACACTTCCGGGTCATGTGGCCAGCGTGACGAAGCTGCTCTGGCGAGCCAGCACCAGCGCAGCACACGGAAACGCCGTTTACCTTCCCGCTATAAAGCGGTACCTATTTATCTACTTGCACTTAAGGGTGCTTTCGAACTGCTAGGTGGGCAGGAGCTGGGACCGAAAGACGGGAGCTCATCCCACCGCGGGGATTCGAACCGCCGACCATGCGATCGGCAAGTCCTAGGCACTGAGGTTTTACCCACAGCGCCACCCGCATCCCCATGCAGAATGTAGGCACCCTATATATAGAAATGAGCAAACCAGTGATATTTTAGAGAGCTGGCTAGCAGGCGGGGCCCATTACTTACATCACAGGAGCCTACACAACACAAAACACTGTTGCTGTATTATTTGTTTTTTATCTTATATTTTGGAAATGTACATCCAGGTTTTTTTCCCCTTTAAATTTTTTTGGGCCCCCAAGAGAGTGGGGCCCTAAGCTATAGCTTGTTTAGTTTATACGTAAATCTGGCACTGTTCAGACCCATGACTTGAAAACACTTAAATCTCAGGACAAACTGAGGTGCAGATAAGCCCCGAGTCTCCTGATGGGAGATGAGTTTGGAATCTCATAAGCCTTGCCTAAAGACTGACATGTGAGGTGAACCTTACTAGGAGTGCAGCACACTATTAAAAACGTCCTCCTGCAGCATCTGTAAACACCGAGTGCTCGTAATGCATGCTGAGTTAAAAATTCCCCTCCCTGGCAGCTTACACCATTTACGTATAAATAAATGTTTGTATAACAAGGAGGCAAGTCATGCAAGTCATGCCTTGGTTCTCAAATGCCTTGGTACTCAAACAACTTGGAACCCAAACACTGCAAACCTGGAAGTAAGTGTTCCGGTTTGCGAACTTTTTTTGGAAGCCGACCGTGCTCCGTTTTGAGTGCCACGCTTCCGATTTGAGTGTTATGCTGAGGTCTGTGTGTTTTTGCTATTTATTTTGCGTTTTTGTTTTTGCGGCTCTTTTTTTCTGATGGATGGATTGTGTGACTGCAGTACATAGTTTATTGCTTTCATTTTATCGATCAATGGTCTCGTTAGGTAGTGAAATTCATGTTAAATTTCTGTTTTAGGGGTTGTTTTTAATACCACAGAGCCTAGGGCTTGCCGATCAGAAGGTCGGCAGTTCAAATCCCCATGACAGGGTGAGCTCCCGTTCTCCGGTCCAAGCTCCTGCCCACCTAGCAGTTCGAAAGCACCCCTAAGTGCAAGTAGATAAATAGGTACCGCTCTGGCAGGAAGGTAAATGGTGTTTCCATGCGCTGCTCTGGTTCACCAGAAGCGGCTTAGTCATCCTGGCCACATGACCCAGAAGCTGTCTGCGGACAAACGCCGGCTCCCTCAGCCTATAGAGCGAGATGAGCACCGCAACTCCAGAGTCATCCCCGACTGGACCTAACGGTCAGGGGTCCCTTTACCTTTAAAAGTCTGGAACGGATTAATCCATTTTGCAGTACTTTCTATGGGAAAGCGCACCTTGGTTTTGGAATGGACTTCCGGAACGAATTAAGTTTGAGAACCAAGGTACCACTGTACTAGTCTTTTTAAATGTCTTTTTTTCTCTCTTAAAGGTTCCAATGAAAAGGAAAATGCACAGGCTTTTGTTGGCCTTCCAAAGGAATTTCCGGTCTATCTGTGGCAACCTTTCCTCCGACACAGTTGTTTCTGCTTTCCGGATCGGGAGTCGCAGAAGAAATTCAGCACCGTATTGAACGACTGCATCAGACACTTAAACCACGGTAGGTGCAAAAGGCTACGTTCAGCATCCTTGCTATTGTGTCTACATATCTGATTGTCACCAGCTAGCGGGCCAATATTCTTTTGCAAAATTACTATGTCACTCCCTTGTATGGAGCCGGAGGGAACTACAAATTATGGGTGATGTGGAAATGCCATGTTAGGCTTTTCTTTGCTCTTTCCAGCCGCAGCCATGGGGTGGGGTGGGTAGAGGAAGTACTGTATTTTTTGCTCTATAAGACGCACCAGACCATAAGATGCACCTAGTTTTTGGAGGAGGAAAACAAGAAAAAAAGTATTCTGAATCTCAGAAGCCAGAACAGCAAGAGGGATCGCTGCGCAGTGAAAGCAGCGATCCCTCTTGCTGTTCTGGCTTCTGGGATAGCTGCGCAGCCTGCATTCGCTCCATAAGGCGCACACACATTACCCCTTACTTTTTAGGAGGGAAAAAGTGAGTCTTATAGAGCCAAAAATACGGTAAGTGCAATGACATCATGAAATTAAGGAAGTGATATTATTACATGTTGTAGGGGAGAATTGAGCCGACTATTTTGTCAAGCTTGGGGAAGGAAGGTGGACGTAGGATTTACAATCCCATGATTTGTTTTCTGACTTTGTGCTTTTGAGTAGCTGTGCAAATGGGGGTACTGCCGAGGCTGTGGTCAGAAGGCATCTGTTACACGTTGAAGCTGAGCAGGCCTAGGCCTGGTCAGTTCTTCAGTGGCAGACTGACTGCCTACAAACCCTACGTCTGCCATCTTGAGTTTCATGGTGACAGAAAAGTACTGTGGTTGTGTCTGGGTTTGGCTGTGGGACTTTGTCAGGCTCCTTACCCAAAACACTTAGATCAGGGGTCAGCATTTTTTTTCAGTCCACTGTCCTTAGAAGTTGTGGGGGGCCGGACTGTATTTTGAAAAGAAGAAGAAGAAGAAGAATGAATTCCTATGCCCCACAAATAACCCAGAGATGCATTTTAAATACAGTGGTACCTCGGGTTAAGAACTTAATTCGTTCTAGAGGTCCGTTCTTAACCTGAAACCGTTCTTAACCTGAGGTACCACATTAGCTAATGGGGCCTCCCACTGCTGCTGCGCAATTTCTTTTCTCATCCTGAAGGAAAGTTCTTAACCAGAGGTGCTATTTCTGGGTTAGCAGAGTCTGTAACCTGAAGCGTCTGTAACCTGAAGTGTCTGTAACCCGAGGTACCACTGTAAAAGGACACTCATGTAAAAACACGCTGATTCCCAGACAATCTGCAGGCCGGATTTAGAAGGCGTTCTGGTCGGATCCAGCCCCTGGGCCTTAGTTTGCCTACCCATGACTTAGATGAATTTAAATGAAGTGCTCTGTGCTTATTGAGTTTAATCTGGACTAAACATTGTTCCAAGAGGGTCAGCAGTGTTAGTTTCTTCAAGAAGACAACAGCAATTAAGAATCTTGTGGCACTTTTAAAATTGTTGGCATTTGTCTGTATTGAGAGACAATGGAGTGCACCTCCAAGGGTGAAGTCATAATGCTGTGTTAACAGCACCAAAGTGACCTCCCCAGGGCGCAAGCCATTTAAATACTAACAAAATTATTGTGCCAAGTGCTTTTGTAGATTACAGACCACTTCATAAGATGCATGAAATGTTACCTGGAGTTGCACACACATATATACGTGGTGGAGGAGGAGGAATGGCAGAGAGCGAGGTCAGAAAGAAAGAGAATGCAGGAAAACACAAGCTCTTGAATGTAGAGAATAACTGAGGCAGGCACCTCAGGCTTGGTTTGCCTGAATGGGCGATTAGCTCCTGATTAAATGAATTTGGCAGCTTTCTTATCACAGCTAATGCTTTTCCTTTCCTTTTTTTTAATTGGCTAAACAACCAATCAAAATATGACAAAAGCACTTGAATTTCACTTTGGAGGTACAAATTTCACATCCAGAATTCCAGCATTTGAATTATGGGTGCAAAACTGGGGTGTGTGTTTCCCCCACGCAATTTTTGAATGTTTTTCAAAATGCCATCTTAATTATAGGTGAGTGTTAGAGGGCGATGCCCAGCCAGTTTTAAGACTGGAAGTGGTCTCTGCTGGTGCAACATTTTCCTAGCAACCACAAGGTCCACAAGGAATCATTTCCTATACCTTTCTGATCTTTCATGAGCAAGGGACCCCAATTCTTTTAAATTACAGATCTGTACTTGGGCACACGCGGGTGGCGCTGTGGGTTAAACCACAGAGCCTAGGACTTGCCAATCAGAAGGTCGGTGGTTTGAATCCCCGCGACGGGTGAGCTCCCGTTGCTCGGTCCCTGCTCCTGCCCACCTAGCAGTTCAAAAGCACGTCAAAGTGCAAGTAGATAAATAGGTACCGCTCTGGCGGGAAGGTAAACGGCATTTCTGTGCGCTGCTCTGGTTCGCCAGAAGCGGCTTAGTCATGCTGGCCACATGACCTGGAAGCTGTACGCCGGCTCCCTCAGCCAATAAAGCGAGATGAGCGCCGCAACCGCAGAGTCATCCATGACTGGACCTAATGGTCAGGGGTCCCTTTACCTTTACCTTACTTGGGCAGACAATGTACTCAGCACTGAGGCAAGATCTATATGTGGTGAAGCATCTATATATGGTGAAGCTTCTGCTTTTGGGAGGAACACACATTTTTGGCATGGCACAGAGTCCTGAATCTCTATAAGCCTCCCCTGAATGCGCCCTGTAAAACAGCCAGCTGAAGTCAATTTCCTCTGATGCATACTTAAAGGGAAAGCATTTATTTTGCATGGTTTGTAATCCCCATTATTCATCTTTTGAAAGTTTGGTCATACAGTGATCTGGGTGAAATATAATCTCTTTTGTTCTGTACTGGGCCAGTAATAGAGCGGATCAACTTTTCCTGGCACGCTGCAAGTCTTCTCTGACTCAGAACCTGCACAGTGGGTTTAGCTTGGTCAATATCTTTCTGCAGAAATGTTAGCTGACTCGCGGTTCCCTTGGCTGTCCCCGCTCCTAGCTGAATTTCAGCCCATTTCTCAGTGATGTGCTAGCAAAGTGTGGAGTAAATGACCTAATAAGTATTTTCTATCTTTAACATTCTGGATTTATTTCCTGCTCTCTTCGTGCTTGCGCCTTCATTTTTTATTTATTTCTGTCACATGAAATTACCACGCTGTGGAAGGATCTTTCACATATTAAATATCTGGATGTTTGACTGGAAACTTACGAGAGCAGAGTTGCTTTAGGGGAGGGGTGGAGTCGTTGCACGAACTGAGATTTCGGTGTGGCTGACTTCATTCGGCTCATTTTAGGGGAAGGAATGACAGACACTGCAACACACGTTAAACGAAAGGCCAGTAGAGAAATTTTGGCAACAAGAAAGCAGCACCCTTATTGATTTCACCAGCTTCTTCCTTACCCTTCCCTTTCACTGGGTGGCTACCCCAGTGAAATAACTAACAACATTGAAATCCTAAACAGTAGTTAGTTAAAAGCGAAAACCCACAACATCAGCAAATCTAGTCAGAACTACACTGTTAAAGAGAAACAAGGCTACTGCCATTATGCACTCTGTTCCTGACCTTGTTATTTCGTGTCCGTTTGTTAATTCCAAGCATGTTATATTTGTGATTGTGACCTTGTTTGCAGTATTAAAGGCAAGGCAGAATTTATTAAGCCTGTAGGAAGTGTAAAGCAGAAATGGAAGGACTATAGATTTCTCTTGGTGAGTGAATCATATTTTGGGGTAATAAATTCCCTAGTCACACAGACCCCCACCCCCCATATATGCTGTGTGTACACGGGGCGGGGGGAGGATGCACCCCTCCAAAAGCCTGCCTCTCATTGGTGTGTTGGGCTTACTGTTGGAAATACTTGTGCACACTGCCACAATCTGTAAAAAAAAAAAATCATATCCTGGAACCCTAGGGGGGAAGTGATGGAATAGTGTGAGCAGACCCTTCCTGGACTCAGTGAAATTGCACTTTCCCATTGCGTGTTTAGACCTTTAAACCTCCCTCTTAAATAAATTCAAACAAGGCTCAAATTTTGGTTTGGTTTTTGGCAGAATTTAGGCCACAACTTTATTGATTACAGAAAGTGACTGGTTGCATAGGCTCTGGTTCGACTAGCTCCCTGCCTTGCAGGTAGCGCTGACCCACGATTCCAGCATAGGTCAGCCAAGGGTGAACACCTGGATAAGCGGAAAGCTGGGAACAGGTTATCTCTGCCACCCAAATGTCCCCCTGGACTCAGGCACGGGCGCAACCCCCTCTCAGGGGTTGACCAAACCATCGAGTCCCTGGATTCCTTTAACGGAATACCCTTCACATAGGGCTGGCGAGAGCGTATTCCCATCCCTATCACCTGAACCAGAGCCTATCTGCAACCTTACAAGTTGTGACGATTTGCTACGCGGCAGGCGAAACCCAAATGGCAACAGCCAATCAGCCAAGTGGGGAAGATTCCTGCCTTGTCCCTGTCCCAATGACAGACGACACACGACGTCATAGCAAGATCAAGCGCAAAGCCCTAAATATAGGGAGAGGTGGGCAGGTGTTCTGAATGCACGTGCGGAAAGAGGAAGCTCTGGGTCACGTGCATGGGCATAAATAGGTCCCTTGATCCATTTAGCCTGCATCCCTTTGGCCTGATTGAACCCTGCATCAGAGGACCTACCAATCGGGTGTTGTGGCTATCCACTCTTACCCACCCACAACACAGGGTTAGGTTGCCAGGTGTCACCGCAACACGTGCCCTCTTTAAGGGAGGACCCGATTTGTGTGCAGACAGTGGTTTGTGCAAGTGCTATTGTAGTGTGCAGCCTGGTAAGCGTGGCTGTAATTGTCTGACTGCATCCATCTTTGTGGAATCTGACATTCTGCATAGAATTTAGGCTCCTACCAATTAATTGATTTTTTAAGTTCTATACCACTTAAACCCACCCACCACCACCCCGGTTTTATTTGTATGCCGCCTTTCCAAGGTTAAAACCGTGCTCTAGGTGGCTTACAATATATATATTTTTAAATGACATAACTACAAATGTGACAAAAGTAGCCCTAAACAATAAACAAAACACCAGGAAGTTTGCAACCAAATTGAACAATTTATACAGAAAGCATAAGATGCAAAATAAAGATACAAGAAGTTAACATCAAAGACAAAATTTTTAGCATTTTAAAAATATCTCTAAGTGGTGTACAAAAAGCTGAAGATACAACAAACTTAAACAAAATATTGCAAAAATACACAGTTACATATAAAATGTTACATTAATACAAAGTTAGTAATATATATCAATCTATATCAGTTCATTTTCCTTCTGATACCCTCCCTCTCAGCCTCTGGGTTCTCACTCAGGGTCCAAACCAAGTAAGAATAGACCCATTAAAATTAATGAACCTAAATTAGTCATTAATTTCCAAGTGTTTACTCTGAGTCGAATTAATGTTGGAAACAACCCATAGTTTCCACATTTGATAAAGGTTCTAACCTTCATGACTGTGAAGTGGCATTTGAAAACAAGTATTTAAGTTTATAGATGTCTCCAATTAGGCTCACAGAAATGTAGAGCCAACTCTGGAAGTTTAGAACTGTCAGGCCCTTTATCGTTCTCCTTTATGGTGGCTGCTCATATTGCACATGCTGATAATTCTTCTATCAGCCCTAGATGTTAATCCACTTGTCACCACACTGCTGCTTGTCTCAACTCTCCTCTTAGATCTGCAAAAAAGCCACTCACTATTTAATTTATATGTTTGGCAAATATGTGTTCCTTTAGCCCTGACTTCCTGCTTCCCTGCTGAATTCAGATCGCTCAGGGCTGAAGCAGTCCTGGCTGTGTCCTGCATACCTACACAGTGTTCCTTTGCTTTTTTCATTCTTTGTTTTCATACAAGGCAGTTAGCGCTTGCATAGATTTTTGAAGATATCTCTAATAGATTTCTGCATATATACAGTATATACATATTTTTAAAACCACTCTGTTCTCTTTTAGAAAAGTTCTTACCAGGGATATATTTTCCCTTTAAGATATTTCACTCGTCCTATCAGACCACATTTTCAGCTACTCTGGGATTCCTCAAATATTTTGCTGGAAGAGGAAACTGAACACTCGCTCCACATTTTGCTTTAGGCCAAATTTCTGTGGCGGCCCAGGTTGTTGCTGTCCTTGAGTCTTTGTGATAGAGCAAGGTAGAAAGAATAAATTAATGCCTTAATATTCAGCCTCTACCCCATGCTCTCCATACTTTTGGAAGCTGTAGTTTTGCAACTAAGCAACGCTTTTTGCAAATCATTAGGATTCAGCAAATCCTGCAAGATGAGGACAGCTGAATCCTATAGGTATGCAAGCTTTGTACATGAAGCTTGCAAGTTTTCTGTTGCTATAAAAACAGCACATGATTGCAGGCCCGCATCCTGTTTGGAAGTGACCTCATCTAGTTTCTGTTGGTGGTTAGCAGCTCTTGTACCGCATGATCTGGCTAAGGAAGCCTCACAGTCCTGTTTCTTTGTGTACCAGGCAATTCAGCTCTCATTACAATGGATGGCACAGAATGAAGCCTTGAGATTTTTTATTTTTTTAATTCCTGCTCTGCAAATATCAAGCTCTCATCTGGGTTTGCAGACTACATTCAAATGCTGAATCATAAAGCTGTGATTGCATGAAATTGAAAATCCAGTTCATAAAGGATTCGCCTCATTTCCAACCCCCCAAAAAGTGGGGACAGTTTCCCACTTCTACCCAACGATTCCTACCCAATGTGATTGTATCCACAACTACTATCGCCTAAAAAATCAAACAGCTCTCAGGGTTTTAAACATTTTTGAAAAAATGAAATTGTAACCTTGCAGCGGTAAGCTTGAAAACCAGTGCAAAATACTATACAATATAAGACACGGTTCTAATCCTTTCTATTTAGACAAAGCACTCACACCAGCCATGTGCCTTCCTTGCCATAACCACTGAGCCTCTTGGGCTTGCCGATCAGAAGGTTGGCAGTTCAAATCCCTGTGACGGGCTGAGCTCCCGTTGTTCTGTCCCAGCTCCTGCCAACCTAGCACTTTGAATGCATGCCAGTGCAAGTAGATAAATAGCTACCGCTGTGGCGGGAAGGTACACGGTGTTTCCGTGCGCTCTGGCACTCGTTGCGGTGTCCCCTTGCACCAGAAGCGTTTTAGGCATGCTGGCCACATGACCCGGAAAGCTGTCTGTGGACAAACACCAGCTCCCTCAGCCCGAAGCGAGATGAGCGCCACAACCTCATCGTCACTTTTGACTGCACTTGACTGTCCAGGGTTCCTTTACATTTACCTTTTACCTATGGCAGCAACCACTGGATCAAAGTGGACTATTAGAGGTGGTAGTAGTAGTAGTAGTACAGTGGTACCTCGGGTTAAGTACTTAATTCGTTCCAGAGGTCCGTTCTTAACCTGAAACTGTTCCTAACCTGAAGCACCACTTTAGCTAATGGGGCCTCCTGCTGCCGCCGCACCACTGGAGCACAATTTCTGTTTGCATCCTGAAGCAAAGTTCTTAACCTGAAGCACTATTTCTGGGTTAGCGGAGTCTGTAACCTGAAGCATATGTAACCTGAGGTACCACTGTAGTAGTAGTAGTAGTAGTAATAATAATAATAATAATAATAATAATAATAATAATAATAATAATAATAATTGTACCCCGCCCATCTTGTACACAGAAGACTTAATGAATGACAGTGCTGCATGGAATTCAACATACTGCTGAGAAAATGGTTCCATCTACTGTAAAATTAAGGAATGTTGAAGGATGTTGGATTGAAATTAAGTGGTTTCTAGCTGTAATGGTACAAAGGAATATGATAAAATGGTTTTCTTTTTATAAGAAAAATTTAAGGTTATAATAGCCTAAGATATTGGAGAGAAAATAAGGTGTGTTTTTTTTGTTTTTAAAGCTGTAATGCTTCGAGATATGGATTTGCTGCACAAATAATTTGAACTGGGTATACAAGAAGGGGAGGTATGAGGAGGTCAGGGAAATGTGTTATGAGAAAATAAGTTGTGAAATTTATTTGTGTTTAACTTTTTTCTTTTTATGTTTGCTTTTTTCTTTTTGTTTGTAAAAAATTGGAAAATTTAATAAATATCTTTATAAAAAAAAGAAGAAGAGAAAATGGTTCCATCAAGACGACCATTTCTGCTTGCCTGACAGGATGATCTCTCTTCTACCCCCGCCAAATGTTCTGGGGGTTCTCCACAACAGATTTGTGGGAGGTACAGGGGGAAAAGAGAGGGGAAAGCCCTGTTACACTAACAGGAGTTATTTTGCTAGCTTCCCCTACTGCACTGGGGTAGTTGAATCTGGCCCTTTATTCCCACTGTTAGACGTTTCTCATTTAGGAGTGGTCTGCTTCTCATTTAAGACGGAGATGGCAGGCTGAATGCTTGCATGTAGCTCCATCTGATAGCCTGGAACACATTCGGAATGTGGATGTGTTTAGTGACTCATGAAATCTAGGATTCTCTGCTGAAAAACCTGCTCGCTTTGCCATCTCTGCTTCTCTTTGCCTTAAGAGCAGCAAACCCTTTAGGCACCAGGATGAGAAAGGCAAGCGCTCCAGTCTTGCTTGCAGTTATCGGTAACTGTTGCTACCCAATTTATTTTATCATATTCTGAACATGTGGGAATTCAGCCATGTGATAATTCTAAGAAGATAGGCGGATCTGGGCCAGTTTCCTTCTGTTAACTCACTAGCTTTAAACGTGAGCAGCCAGCATGTGGGTGGAAACCAGTTCTGTGAGCTAGCAAGTACTCAGTCAACTCCAGACTTTGGTTAAAGGAAAAGGATTCAAGATAAGCAAGCAAGTAAGTAAATAAGATGGAATTAGAAACTGCATCGAAAGAAAATAAGCAGTGATTTCTAAGCACCACGCATGATATAGTCATAAGTTACATTCATCATCCCTCGCATTCATGTTGCACAGTGACCCATTTTTCGGTCAAAGTGCACAAGGACTTCAGGTAAGCACAGACTAATAAAATAGTAAGCTACCCTAGGAGTAGGGCTAAGGGGAAAATTTGGCTCAGTTCACATTTAAAAGCCACTTTACCATTTTACCCCTTCGGAAATAATATACAAACCAAAACAAAGCCATAGGCTTGAAATTTGCACAATTTTGGAGTGTAGCTCTCCAGCAAAGTAATATGTGCAAAAAATGTGTGTGTTAAGGTAAAGTGTGCATGAAAATGTATGTATCGTTGAAAATAACTTAGTAAAATGCATTATATTAGAGAAAATATGCGCCGCAACCCCATAGTCAGCTTTGACTGGACTTAACCGTCCAGGGCTCCTTTACCTTTTTTTTTTTTACCTGCCACAAAACTTCCCTCAGTGCCTCCTCCTGTCAGTGATGAGTAGACTTAGAGTAAATTGGATGTTGAGCTGACATCAAGGTCTGCCACAGTGACTTAGGACATTGGATACAAGGTATGAACAGACCTCGTAAACTCACCCCACCCAGAGGAGTGCCTATTTGCTTGCCCATTCTCATAAACTTTGGCTGTTTGCTGTGCTAAATGCTGTGCCCCCCCCCCTGCAGGGAGCATATTGTTTGCTTGATCAACCACTTAGCTTGCACCTAGCCAGGTATCTATTCCTCTTGCGCCCCTGCCATAACTTGCAATTGTGCCTTGCTTGTCTAGCGCTCTGATTTAAGCTTTAAAGTCTTTGGCAGAAACCAAGCTGGGAGTTTGAGTTCTTCATGCCTGGCAGTGAAGTGGCTGATTGAGGAAGACTGCTTTAGAAAGTGTAACATCAGGAGGTGTCTGTCTTTCCATTCTCACCACATGCTTTTGTCAGCATTCAGGCAAAACATGGATTGTATGCGTCGCTCACCTTGCTAGCATGGAGTTTTTGGTCATAACTGAGAATTCTTAAAAAGCTGGCTCATCCCATTGCAGGCAGAGTGATCAGAGAAACACATATGCTGCCTTCACTATTAATTCGAACTATTGTTCGAATCCCCACGACGGTGTGAGCTCCCGTTGCTCTGTCCCAGCACCTGCCAACCTAGCAGTTCGAAAGCACACCAGTGCAAGTAGATAAATAGGTACCACTGCGGTGGGAAGGTAAACAGCGTTTCCGTGCGCTGCTCTGGTTTCCATCACTGTGTTCCTTTGCGCCAGAAGTGGTTTAGTCTTGCTGGCCCCATGACTTGGAAAGCTGTCTGTGGACAAACCCTGGCTCCCTTGGCCTGAAAGCGAGATGAGCGCAGCAACCCCATAGTCGCCTTTGACCTCGTGCAGGGGTACTTTACCTTTTACCCCTTTTTTTCCACCTGCCACAAAACTGCTCTCAGTGCCTCCTCCTGTCAGTCCGTGTTCACCTGACATTATCCAAAATCCTTATGTATCCTTTACTTTGTTATAAGAAACAGTGGTGCCTCGCAAGACGAAATTAATTCGTTCCGCGAGTTTTTTCGTCTTGCGGTTTTTTTCGTCTTGCGAAGCACGGTGTCGGAAAAGTTTTGGAAAAGCTTCAAAAATCACCAAAGTCTTCAAAAAAGGCTACCACACCACGTGCTATGAGTTGCTCCTCGAAGTCAAGTCGCAACTGTATTAACGGTTTTAAGAAAAAGGAAACAAACTTGCAAGATGTTTCCGTCTTGCGAAGCAAGCCCATAGGGAAAATCGTCTTGCGAAGCAACTCAAAAAACCAAAAAACCCTTTCGTTTTGCGAGTTTTCCGTCTTGCGAGGCATTCGTCTTGCGAGGCACCACTGTACTACTGTCTGATGCAGTTGTTTCTCAAACCAGCTTCACACTGATTGAAGTCCTTAAGCCATTTCTAAATTGTCTCAAGCTAAGGTATGAACCTTTACATAGAGTAAAGGCATACGTTGGTACTATCAACACTCCCTGGTGTGTACACAAACAGAAATAAATCGAAGCTGTTTGCTGATGCAAACAACTAGGTAGGAAAAAGCTGTGAAATGCATGATGGGTTGTAATTTCACTGCACTCTCTTACTGTGGTAATGTGAGCATACCCGAAGTCTGACATTCATTTTTATGCACTTGGATTTTACCTTGCGCAAACATGGATCAAAGCCTTACTTTTCCGCTTGCAAATTGCTCGACAGGTTTCTGCTATTTGCTCAAATGTAACGTAATGCTGCGGTTTATGGCAGTCACAGAATCGGGAACAATTGATTTGGCTGGGTTGTCCTTAATTGCATGTTAAGATTTTGGGCTTGATGCTCTTGTGCTAAATAACAAACCGTCTGAAGAGAAAAACCTTTTGGATTTCATTGCCTTCCAGTGACTTGACTCTAAAGGCTTGGGATGTCACGAGCCTCTTTGTGTAAAATGGAAGATCAGCAGTTGCTGGTCTTACTGCTGATCAGAAAAAGGGAATTAACAGCCATCACCTTAGCTTGCATGCCTTATCTTTCACCTCACACACATAACCTGCACCTGGGTGGCTTTATAAATCTGGGGGTATGGAATGAATTCCAAGATGGTGCCGGACTCATGCATTGTCTATTTTGGGGGGTGGGGCTGTGGCAGGAGTCCAAAATTCACCACCTTTGAATTTCATTCAGATTTTACTGTCTGAGGCTCAAAAAACTACATACGACACAGAATATATTTTTTGCGCTTCCGTTTCTTTAATAAAAGATTTACATGCTGCTTTTTACTTAAAACATGCCAAGCTGTATGATTCCGTGATTTAAAAGAGAATATAATGAAAATACATTAAATTGCCAAAAAATTGCAATAAAACAACAAGATAGGGATAGCAAACATTTTCAGCAGGGGGCCGGTCCACTGTCCCTAAGACCTTGTGGGGGGCTGGACTATATTTTGAAGGGGGAAAAATGAATGAATTCCTATGCCCCACAAATAACCCAGAGATGCATTTTAAATAAAAGGACACATTCTACTCATGGAAAAACACTTTGATTCCCAGACCGTCTGCGGGCCGGATTTAGAAGGCAATTGGGCCGGATCTGGCCCCCGGGCCTTACGTTGCCTACCCATGAGATAGGGTGTTTGAAAATGCTGCATAGTGACTAAGTGAGAGACAGTTCACCCATCAAATGGATACTTATCTGCGAATGAGGCATCACAGATGAGTCATCACCACAGAGGTGAAGACTTGAGGAATAAAAAAAAAAACGGCAGAGAGAACTTTGATATCACCTCATTTGTCATGTTTTTCAGTGGAGGCAGTGCACACATTCAGCTATGAGTGTCAGGACAAAAAATGAAATAAAAATCAAGTGTAATTCTATAATATGCAATTGTGGGCAGCGTTCGAAAGTCCTCTTGTTCTAGGCGCATTTTGTGACAGGGAATTTCATAAATGCGAGCAGTTCCTGAGCTCTAGGTGCAATACTAGGCGCGAATACTCATTTTCAGCTTTGTGTTCTTATAAAAAAAATGCGCCTAGGCACTCAGTTGCGGCGCCCATAACCTAGGTTTAAGGAGCAATTTAGCTCCTAGCTTTCAAATCCCAGTTTCTAACACTGATTATGGGGTCACGTCATACTGTTTGATATGTCAAGACCAATTCCCAGTAGTAGCCCATGTTATTGGGATCTTAATTTCTCAGTCTTTCTTAATATTCTCTCAGTATATTACTATCCCAACCTCCATGCACACATTAATTCTCATTCTCTCTCTCTCTCTCTGCTTAACCAAAACAGGCCAGATGTAAATTAACAGAACAGATGAAGAAAATAGGATCTTAATGAAAAATATTTTTATTAGCGCATTACCGTCGTGTTTAGGCTGGGAAAATAGCATTTACCATTCCGCTAAGAATAGTGCTTTTAGTTTAGCTGTGCTCAGCTTCCACATCTCACAAAATAAATTCGTTTCTTTTTTCTTAGCTAACATATCAGACTAATAACTTTGCTTCCAAAAAGTGAGTCATTGTGCCTCAGCCCTGTGGAATGAATCAAGATGTAATTGCGTTGTGCTACAGAGCAGGCAAATCTACCTCATAAATTTTGGTATAAGTCTCGTTTTCGGATCTCAGTAATGAAACGTCCAAAGATTACATAATTATTTTGTAGGGCTTCTCTTAGGAATCACTCTTCTTTATAAACATGGATCCCACCCCCACCGCCATCAGCTGAAGAGTTAGAAAAAGCAAGTTTGGACAGATCTTATATTTAAGTTCAGTGGTGATAGAATGAATGCTCAGTTGGTCAGGATTATGTCAAATAATGCTGTATTGCCAAATATTTATCGCATGCAGTGTTGCTTTGACTGCTTTTTTCCAGTATTTGAAAAGTCTTTAGTAGTGTAGTAATGGGTGTTTTGAATGTCTTTATTCATTCTGATTACTCTGAGAGACATCATCACGTGAATGCGACTGATGTGTAAATTGTTCTTGCCCTAGACATTTTGTGCAGTGTTGCTATGTGTCCCATAATATTTCAGGCCAAACACTTCCATCAGTTTCCTTCGTGGCCTTTAAGAAGGAAAATAGCCTTTGGGTAAATTGATGACCCCATGTTCCTAGCATCTGCCCTGAAAAATGACTAATAGCCCCAAACTGCGGTCAAACCTGTTTTGCTGTCAAAGAAGCATAGTGAATTGAACTATTCAGCTACTTAAGGAAATGATATGCACTATGGAAGTTAATCCATTTTAGAAGGCTCTGCTCTCTTGTTGAGCTGAGATCCTGTGATTCCGGCTTAAATGAATATTATTTATTTGCTTGTTTATATTTTAAAGAAAACCTTCCCATCCCACAAAGTCCCCAAGGCAGCTCACAATCAGAAAGTAAAACTACAGTACAATACAGCAGAAACAGCGGTATAACAGAGCAAGAGCTAAAAATCAAAGTAAGCTAAAAACAAAAACAAAACACAATTCATAGCAGCAGGTGTTAAAACAAACAACCCAAAACTCACACCAAAAGCTTGGCAAAAAAGGAGTGGTTTTAGCAGAAGACACACACACACACACACACACACACACAGTTACCAGACCCGATTCACCTGCTACATCTAACTTGCGCATGAGATTTTGGGACCAGATTTGTTCACACCTTGGAGAAGCAAGAACCGCTGAGCCCCAGTTGGGGCTCAAAGAAATTAGTACATAATTATGAGCACCAAAACATCATTAAAAATAAAATGGTCATGCCATAATTGCAGAAGAGTAAAATTGATGGCTTTTTTTTTTTTTAAAGATCCATTCACTGTCTCCATCTAATTGTCAAGAAATTCGACTCAGTGTTGATCCAGAACAGATTCCACCGTATAGTTAGCAGAGGAAAAACTTAAAACACGTTGCGGGATTTCCCCCCCCCCCAATACAATAATTCGTTCTGGAGGTCCATTCTTAACCTGAAACTGTTCTTAACCTGAAGCACCACTTTAGCTAATGGGGCCTCCTGCTGCCACCGCGCCGCCGGAGCACGATTTCTGTTCTCATCCTGAAGCAAAGTTCTTAACCCAGGGTACTATTTCTGGGTTAGCGGAGTCTGTAACCTAGAATCATAGAATCATAGAGTTGGAAGAGACCACAAGGGCCATCGAGTCCAACCCCCTGCCAAGCAGGAAACACCATCAGAGCACTCCTGACATATGGTTGTCAAGCCTCTGCTTAAAGACCTCCAAAGTAGGAGACTCCACCACACTCCTTGGCAGCAAATTCCACTGTCAAACAGCTCTTACTGCCAGGAAGTTCTTTCTAATGTTTAGGTGGAATCTTCTTTCTTGTAATTTGGATCCATTGCTCCGTGTCCGCTTCTCTGGAGCAGCAGAAAACAACCTTTCTCCCTCCTCTATGTGACATCCTTTTATATATTTGAACATGGCTATCATATCACCCCTTAACCTCCTCTTCTCCGGGCTAAACATGCCCAGCTCCCTTAGCCATTCCTCATAAGGCTTCGTTTCCAGGCCTTTGACCATTTTGGTTGCCCTCCTCTGGACACGTTCCAGTTTGTCAGTGTCCTTCTTGAACTGGGGTGCCCAGAACAGGACACAGTACTCCTGAAGCGTATGTAACCTGAGGTACGACTGTAATAGACCAGAGGCAACTGTATTTCATCCAACAGAGCTTTACTGCTACTTGAAGGCAAATGAGCATCATGGTCACATTCTGGATTGGCCCTGTCCATAAGAAATCCAGTTGCAGCAGACTTAACTTAAACTTACAATAACTTATAATAAGACTAAAACGTGACGCTATATACAGAACACCACACCAGATGAGAGACAGAAAGAGAGCGAAACCCGGGCTCCTTCTGGCTTTACTTTTATAGTCAGCATGACAAAAAGAGATAAGAGAACCAGTTTAAGCTTCTCTGAAGGAATCACCCAAACATCACAAACTTTCTGCTGGCTTCTTTCACACAGAGAAGCTTGTAGAACCCTCTTGAATTAATTAGAATAGGAAAGATCTCTCTACACGTCAGATCAATGCTTTCTGTACTAAGAAATGCAAACTGACACTAATAGTCAATTCCTGGTCTTAAAGCAAGTCTTTTGCCTCTGATTCTCACTGGTTTGCCTTTAGCAGAATGGATATTGACCCAGCAAATGTTATCTTTGAGGTTTAATTGGGTGTTTGGGGTTTGGATCTCACCTCTGCCTTGTGCTCAGTTTCTGTAATTGGAGTTCTTGTTATTAAATATGCCAAGAAAAAAGGACACCAAGAACTCAGGCCAATGTAAGTTTCAATAGTGGGAGTGGTCCCTACTCACAAATCAATAGTCAATAGTAACAAAAACTAACCCATTCAAAAGTATGTATTCTGACAAGGATTACAAACTCAAATAGAGGTTACAAACTCTAATAGAGATTACAAACTCAAACTCATAAAGATATGTATAACACAATGATTCGTTACGGAATTAGGAATAAGAGTTTATGAGTAGAGGTAAGTTTATCTTAGTCCATAGTTGGATTCGGCGTGGAAGTCTTAGTTTCAATCAGTGAACAGAAGTCAGAAGTAAAATTCGATGTGAAGGTCTTAGTTTCAAACATAGAACAGAAGTCAGAAGTCAGTTATAGATTAGAAACCAGGACAGGTCCCTGTTTCGATGTATTCACCTCCATCAGCCAATTTTTAAAGGGTCGTGTAAGTTTGAAGACTTTCGGATATATATATCCTGTTATTTTCTACGTGTGGGTGAAGAAAAGCGTGACTTCCACGCCGAGTTTGTAATCCTTATCAGAATACATACTTTTGAATGGATTATTTTTTGTTACTATTGACTATTGATTTGTGAGTAGGGACCACTCCCACTATTGAAACTTACATTGGCCTGAGTTCTTGGTGTGCTTCTCAGTTTCTGTAATTGGGCAGGTTACCGTATTCTTCGCTCTATAGGATGCACCCGACCATAGGACGCACCTTGTTTTAGAGGGGGAGAACAAGAAAAAAAATTCTCCCCTTCTCTGCTCAGCGCCCCTTCAGCGAAGCGACAGGAGAAACGGAGCCCCTTCCATTTCTCCTCCCACTTTGCTGAAGGGGCGCTGCGCAGCTCTCTCTCTCTGCTGAAGCCAGGAGAGTCTTCCTCTCCCGGCTTCAGCAAAAGGAACCCGAAGCCTTCGGAGTACAGCGCGAGTTCTCGCTGCGCTCCGGAGGCTTCAGACAGCTATCCCTGAAGCCTGGAAACCAAGAGGGGTCTGCTTCAGCGAAAGCAACACGAAGCCTCCGGAGCACGGATTGAGCGCTCCCTCTGCGCTTCGGAGGCTTCATGTTGCTATCGCTGAAGCCAAGAGCCTGCATTCGCTCCATAGGACGCACACACATTTCCCCTTAATTTTTGAAGGGGAAAAAGTGCGTCCTATAGAGCGAAAAATACGGTACCTGTCTCCATCTAGTCCACCCTTTCTGACGGTGGCCAGCCAAACGTGTCTGGGGAGCCTATAAGGTGGGACTGAGGGTGGCAGTCTCCCCCTGTTGCTTGTCTCTAGCATCTGGTATACTGCCTCCGAACATGGAAGCTCCATTTAGCCATCATGATTGATGGGAGGGGCGTTCAGTGAAGCCACAGTCATGCATGATTCAAAAAGGGGTTTAGCAGAATGGGGGGGGGGACATGTAGCCCCCCCATTTTTCGAAGGAGCCAGCTGCCACTGACTCCCTTGCAGCTTTTACAAGATACCCCCTTCCCTCCCACAGTCAGACAATAGAAACTGTCAAGAGAGGTAATGACTAATTCTATCATTACATCTGAAAGTTCGTGGACATGAGAGAATCCCTATCATCGCTAGCTGGGGTGGAGACATCTTTGTTTACATCCAAATGCCAGCCTTCTTGTTGGTCTCGTTGTCCTTGCCCTGGATAGGGATGAGCACAGCTCTTAAATATGAAAACACATGACTCAGAGTCCCCACCACCAGGGCAATAATTACAGCTTTTGTGTCTTCCTCTGCCCAAAACCTTGCACTGGCTGGGAACTTCCATGCAGCTGGTCCCTCTGGTGGCAAAAATGGTTTTTACAAGTTCTCTTGCCTGAAGAAAAGAAGATGTTTTAACAACCTCACACTTCTTGGGGCTGCACCTAGTGATTGCTGTGCTAGCACAATATTGTATCACTTAAAAATGGGGTTTGCTTGGTGGTTGAGCTGAAGGTATAGTTAGTTCTCCAAGTGTGAAGTTGCCTTAAGCTGCTTTCCTTCTCTGTCTTTTATTTAATTTAACTTAATTAAAATTAAAATTATTATTATTAAAATGTGTGCATTTCCCTCCATCTGAAGATCATAGAGCAGTTCACAACATAAATATACAAAATGAGAACACAAAATACATAAAACAATAACAGAAACAAACTTATAACCTGGAACACAAACTTTTAAGTTGTCGTTGAACCAACTGGAGAAGCAGGTGGGACTGTCCTTTGTTATTGCAAGATTTCTCAATGATGGGACAATAAGATACCTAATAGTGAGCGTTCCAAATGGGAGGGGGCAAAATCAAGTTATTGCCACTTGCATTAAATATCAGGAAAGAGGACTGTTGCTGACAGAACAGGACTCCCCTGCGTATTTCTTCATGAAGAAGATTAATAAGAAACTCAGCCCTGTGAGTGAATTTAAGAGTCAATTTTTACTGAGGTTTCTGATGCTCCCAAGATGTGGAGTAGGAGTACAAATACAACTCTTTTTTCCCTAATGAAAATCGTCAGCATCTGAAATCTGCAAATGTACCTTTGCCTCTGCGCTCAAAATTCCAGTTTCTCTACACATTTATTAAAGTGTTGTACAAAATGGTAGCCATTTCTAACTGCTGGCTTAGAAATCTTTGTGAACTATATGGTTTGAGGTGTTACTGATTATATGTAGATTGAGTTTTCCAGAAATCTACAGAATCTTGAATATGTTTAGGTAAAGTATTCATCAATTTTTTTTTAGAAACATTCTAGGGATGATGGTTACATTAATTATTATTGTTCTTCATTCTATGATTGACTTTGTCTTATAGAAGATATTGGGGAAAAGTACAGCACTTTTCCGTGTATAACATGCCCCCATGTATAAGATGCCCCCTATTTTGGGGGACTGAAAATTCAGAAAATGGGGGGAGATGGCAAGTTGTTGAGCTTTTTGGGGGGAGGATTGCCCCAAAATATTAGCACTTGCTAATCCAAATCAACAATTCCTATTCTTTGTTTCTTTCAGATTATTTCAAGCAGGCCTCATTTGAAGCTCAAGCCTTTTTGGAAGCTGTCCAGTTTTTCCGTCAGGAGAAAGGCCACTACGGGTCATCGGAAATGATAACTGGCAACGAAATTCAGGTACTAGCCAGGATACTTGTGGTAACAATAAAGGAAGAACTGTACAGAAAGTTTGAATCAAGGAAAAAACAACAACAACCCAAATTGGGTCAAATGCCATGGCTGTTGAGCCATGCACCAAATATTGCTTTCCCCTCCAAATAATAATAATAATAATAATAATTTATTATGTACAGTGGTGCCTCGCAAGACGAAAAGAATCCGTTCTGTGATTCTCTTCGTCTAGTGGTTTTTTCGTCTTGCGAAGCAAGCCCATTGACGGATTAGCGCTTTTAGCGGCTTTTAGCGGCTTATTGGCTTATCGGATCAGCTGATAAGCGGCTTAACGGCTTAGAAAAGGGGGGGGGAGAGAAAAAAACCCCGCAGGAACTCGCAAGACATTTTCATCTTGCGAAGCAAGCCCATAGGAGATTCGTTTTGCGAAGCACCTCCAAAACGGAAAAC
Organism: Podarcis liolepis; assembly: GCF_965112155.1. Classification (NCBI taxonomy): domain Eukaryota; kingdom Metazoa; phylum Chordata; class Lepidosauria; order Squamata; family Lacertidae; genus Podarcis; species Podarcis liolepis. The sequence continues at coordinate 89,361,696 of NC_139559.1, read as the reverse complement.
TCTTTCGTCTAGCGAGTTTTCCGTCTTGCGAGGCATTCGTCTTGCGGGGCACCACTGTATACCCTGCCCATCTGGCCGAGTTTCCCCAGCCACTCTGGGTGGCTCCCAATAAAGTGTTACATATTAAAAACTTCCCTGAACCTTAAGATGTCTTCTGAATGTCAGGTAGTTGTTTATCTCTTTGACATCTGATGGGAGGCCATTCCACAGGGAGGGCGCCACTACCAAGAAGGCCCTCTGCCTGGTTCCCTGTAGCTTTGCTTCTCGCAATGAGGGAACCGCCAGAAGGCCCTCGGCGCTGGACCTCAGTGTCCGGGCAGAACGATGGGGGTGGAGACGCTCCTTCAGGTATACAGGACCGAGGCCGTTTAGGGCTTTAAAGGTTAGCAACAACATGGCATGCCTTTCCACCCCAGGACAACAAATAATAAAAGACAAAGTATGTCAGTTTGCATTTCTTAGTACAGAAAGTATTGATCTGATGTGTAGAGATCTTTCCTATTCTATTTAATTCAAGAATCTTCTCTGTGTGAAAGAAACAAGCAGAAGGTTCATGATGTTTGGGTTATTTCTTCAAGGTTATGCTGACTATAATAATAAGGCCAGAAGGAGCTTGGTTCCACGTTTTCTTTCTATCTCTCTTCCTTCTGTATGTAGTATTAAGTTTTAGTCTTCTTAAAAGTTACTATAAGTTAAGTCTGCTGCAACTGGATTTCTTATGGACAGTGCCAGTCCTGAATATATTGGATTTGTGACCACGACGCTCATTTGCCTTCACTAGCAGTAAAGCTCTGCTGGATGAAATATTAATAGCTTCTGGTCTATTTTTGGGGGGAATCCTGCAACATGTATAAGTTTTTACTCTGCTAACTATACGTTGGACTTCTGCTCTGGATCAATATTGAGTAGAATTCCATTGCAAAGTTTATGTCCTGTAAATGCAGAGTGCTGAACATAAGTCAATAAATCCATTTAGATCTGCAGTGGTACCTCGGGTTACATATGCTTCAGGTTACAGACTCTGCTAACCCAGAAATAGTGCTTCAGGTTAAGAACTTTGCTTCAGGATGAGAACAGAAATTGTGCTCCGGCGGCGCGGCGGCAGCAGGAGGCCCCATTAACTAAACTGGTGCTTCAGGTTAAGAAGACTTTCAGGTTAAGTACGGACCTCCAGAATGAATTAAGTACCGTATTTTTCGCTCTATAACACGCACCAGACCATAACACACACATAGTTTTTAGAGGAGGAAAACAAGAAAAAAATATTCTAAATGAAATAGTGGATATATGATTTTTGTGGTTCATGCTGTGGCCACAGACATGTGATCTGACAGTGAGTTTGGAGTAGCCCAATGCAAAAATCCTGAGGATCCATGTGGATCCATGCTTTGTAACCACTGAGGAGGGAAGGAAGGGGAACCATGGATCCTCTGCTCACGACTGCAGCAGATCCCCCCCGCCACCCGCAGGCATTCACTCCATAACACGCACAGACATTTCCCCTTACTTTCTAGGAGGAAAAAAGTGAGTGTTATGGTGCAAAAAATACGGTACTTAACCCGAGGTACCACTGTACTATTATTATTAGTCACGAATAATTTCAGGCAACCTTTTCCCAACCTGGTGTCTTCCTGATATGTTTCATTACAACAGTCTGTTTTGGTCGGGGCTCATTGTAGCCCAGTAGATCTGGAGGGCGAGGGACGCGGGTGGCGCTGTGGGTAAAAGCCTAGGACTTGCCGATCGTATGGTCGGCGGTTCGAATCCCCGCGGCAGGGTGAGCTCCTGTCTTTTGGTCCCAGCTCCTGCCCACCTAGCAGTTCGAAAGCACCCCTAAGTGCAAGTAGATAAATAGGTACCGCTTTATAGCAGGAAGGTAAATGGCATTTCCTTGCGCTGCGCTGGTGCAGGCTCACCAGAGCAGCTTCATCACGCTGGCCACATGACCCGGAAGTGTCTCCGGACAGCGCTGGCTCCTGACCTCTTAAGTGAGATGAGCACGCAACCCCAGAGTCGGTCACGACTGGCCCGTACGGGCAGGGGTACCTTTACCTTTAGATCTGGAGGGCAACAGGTTCAAGAAGCCTGATTTCAGGGGAGCTGTTGACATTCCCCCTCCTTGATTTTCTTCTTCAGCTTTTCTAGCAAATGATACCTGCTACAGGAATAGTTTTACCTCCAAGAATGGATCTGAAGTGTTGCATAGAATGACAAGTGGTCAACATGAGTTTTAAAAATGACTTGAGGTGTATTTTGGGGGGAGGTATTTTTAGTTTTGTTCACAGATGCTTCTTTATGGGTTCGTGAGAAAGGCAAAAGCAAAAAGATTTCGAAACCTCTAAGTACACACTTAAAAGCCTCGGGTGCCCTGTGGGTGATGCCCACTTCAGCCCCAGCCCCTCCTTTACGTGAAAAACAGGGACAATTAGGCTGACCTGCGTTACCCAAAGGCTTACAGAGATAAAAATGTACACGATTGACTTTAAATACTTGAACAGCACTGATTGTTACCCTTTATGATACCTGTATCCTTTATGATACCAGTATTAGAATATAGGGATGATTACCCGGAGGGGGCAGGGCAGGTTTTAACCAGAAATGATTGATTGATTGATTGATTGATTGATTCTATTTCTATGTCAGTTTTTATTCAAATAAATCCCAAAGCGGCTTACAAACAAAAGATAAAAATAACATCAGGAATGCAGCGTAAATCGTATAGAATACTTAATAAATCACCTGTAAAACAACCCCAAATCCCAAATAATTAACATCTATGTAGCACTATTAACAAAACAACTAAAAAACAGGATAAACATCACAGTTACACCAAAAATCATATAACAGGATTCACAAAGTACGACAGCATTCATATCTATAAAACAGGGACGTCCGACTCCCAAAAGACTGTGATCTACTCACAGAATAAAAAACTGGCAGCGATCTGCCCCTTTTTGAGGGGATTCAGGTCAAAGAGCTTTTTTTGGAGAGTAAAATGTCAAAATTTATTAAAGGGGAGAGGGGAAAAGTTGCTCACCAGAAGATCGCTAAGGAAACAAACTGCCGCTGAGGGATAACTCCGCCTTCCGTTCTAGCGATCATGTGCGAATGGAGGACGGGGCGAGGGGCCGGGGCAAAGGAAAAGGAGCCTGTGATCAACCAGAACCACCAAAGGATCGGCCAGTCGATCGCAATCAACCTGTTGGACACCCCTGCTATAAAACAACATTAACAAAATAGCGACAAAACAAACAATGCCCTGTTGAGTTTGTGCACCTGCTCTCCCCTCCGCCATGGTTCATAAACTTCCATTCTATTCAATGCCTCAAAATCCGCCTGTGCATAGCGCTCCTGGCAGTAGTTGCCTTCTGAAGGATCCTTGCGATGGAGGTGGTCAGCACAAAGACTCTCGCCCCTCACAATGGAATACCAGAACAAGACTAGGCTGCAAGTTGGAGGTTAGGTGATACTCAGATGTGCATTCAACTATGATTAAAAAAAACCATATGCAATAATAATAATAATAATAATAATAATAATTACCGTATTTTTTGCACCATAACACTCACTTTTTTCCTCCTAAAAAGTAAGGGAAAATGTCTGTGCGTGTTATGGAGGGAATGCCTACGGGTGGCATGCCTACGGATTTTCCTCCTCTAAAAACTACGTGCGTGTTATGGTCGGGTGCGTGTTATAGAGTGAAAAATACGGTAATAATAATTTATTTATACCCCACCCATCTGGCTGGGTTTCCCCCAACAGAATATTAAAATACGATAATTAATCTATTAAACATTAAAAGCTTCCCTAAACAGGGCTGCCTTCAAATTTCTTCTAAAAGTCTGGTAGTTTTTCTCTTCGACACCTGGTGGGAAGGCGTTCCACAGGGCAGGTGCCACTACCGAGAAGGCCCTCTGCCTGGTTCCCTGTAACTTGGCTTCTCGCAGTGAGGGAACCGCCAGAAGGCCCTCGGTGCTGGACCTCAGTGTCCGGGCAGAACTGGGGTGGAGACGCTCCTTCAGGTATACTGGACCGAGGCGTGAATATAGTCATATTTATTAAAAGTTTAGCTTCTCATAGAGTTTAAAGGCCACGCTTCAGCCCCATATCCATACTTCTATGTTGTTGTTGTTTAGTCGTGTCCGGTTCTTTGTGACCCCCTGGACCAGAGCACACCAGGCACTCCTGTCTTCCACTGCCTCCCGCAGTTTGGTCAAACTCATGCTGGTAGCTTCGAGAACACTATCCAACCATCTCGTCCTCTGTCGTCCCCTTCTCCTTGTGCCCTCCATCTTTCCCAACATCAGGGTCTTTTCCAGGGAGTCTGATCTTCTCATGAGGTGGCCAAAGTATTGGAGCCTCGGCTTCAGGATCTGTCCTTCCAGTAAGCACTCAGGGCTGATTTCCTTCAGAATGGATAGGTTTGATCTTCTTGCAGTCCATGGGACTCTCAAGAGTCTCCTCCAGCACCATAATTCAAAAGCATCAATTCTTTGGCGATCAGCCTTCTTTATGATCCAGCTTTCACTTCCATGCATCAGTACTGGGACAACCATAGCTTTTTCTATACGGACCTTTGTTGGCAAGGTGATGTCTCTACTTTTTAAGATGCTGTCTAGCTGCAGGTTAAATGATTCTACAAAGTGCTTCCACTCACCTCAAATGTGATAACATCTGGACATTTTGATGTACCAGAGGGGATTAAAGTATTATTTGAAACTTGCACAGCTCCACATTCACCTGGCAAGCTTATAGCATCTCATTAGCTGATTTGGCAAGCTGTGGGAATTACTCACAGCCCATATCTCCCTTGAGCCCTATTTTAACAGAGCTTAGATAGATTACATTATTATCTCCATAGTCATGAGTCACGCGGTTCGCTATTGCCTGCTCTTTTTGTGCAAAGTGTATTAAAAACAGAGTATTAAAACCACCACCATCATCGTAATGTACATACAGGAATTGGCAAATGGATAGCTGATGGATAAAAGTAACAAAAAACTATTGTAATGTAAGGATAATTATTGGAAATGAAATGTGAATTAGAAATAATTGGGAAAACTGCAGCAACTAGAGGAAATTATGGACACATTGACAACGGAGTGAGGGGAACCATTTTTGGGAAAATTGTATTAGTTTTAATTTGTGGTTGATTCGTTAAAATTTGGAAAATCGATAAAAAGAATTTGGCAAAATAATAATAATAATAATAATTTTTATTTCTGGGCCGCCCATCTGACTCTGAACAACAGTGTAGCGTTAGGAATACAGTGGTACCTCGGGTTAAGTACTTAATTCGTTCTGGAGGTCCGTTCTTAACCTGAAACTGTTCTTAACCTGAAGCACCACTTTAGCTAATGGGGCCTCCTGCTGCCGCCGCGCTGCCGGAGCACAATTTCTGTTCTCATCCTGAAGCAAAGTTATTAACCTGAGGTACTATTTCTGGGTTAGCGGAGTCTGTAACCTGAAGCGTATGTAACCCGAGGTACCACTGTATAGGTTGTCAGAACTTTATTATCCCATTTACAGTGCTCCCCTCTTTCTACCCCTCTCGCAAAGTTAAAAATGCTTTACTTGCAGGTTCACAGGTCTGATACATGTGTTGTTCCATGCAACTGCAAGGAGAAGCACAGGCATAATACTCTTGGGCAGAAAGTATAGAACAAGCATGTGCTTTAAGCTTGGAAGCAAGCTTACACTCATCCTTTGTTACATGATGCGTGGGAGGGAAAGCTTCGCTTCCTCTGGAGAGGGTGTGTGATCTCATTGAATCTATCTAGAAATGCAGCTCTGTGGTCCTTAACCTCTTCATTCACTAACTAGAAGTTATGCATAGTTATGCTTGACAGCAGTCTCCCACATGATCCAGCTCCTTAGCCTCTGAGTTTCTGCCAAGGTAGCTTCATTCACAATGTTCAGGCACTGTATTTTTCGCTGCATAAGATGCACCTGACCATAAGACGCACCTAGTTTTTAGAGGAGGAAAGGGGGGAAAGCCCTGTTTTTTGGGGGGATCAGCTCAAAGTTGTGCAGCTTCTTTTGCAAAGGGGAAAAGCCCATTTTTTAGGATCAGCTCAAAATTGTTGAGCTTACTTTGCAAAGGGAAAAAATCCTGTTTTTATGGGGTTCAACTCATAGTTCTGCAGCTTCTTTCCAGACAGATAATCTAATCAGCCAGTCACACACGTTCGCTCCATAAGACGCACAGACATTTCCCCTTCCTTTTTAGGAGGAAAAAAGTGTGTCTTACGGAGCGAAAAATACGGTACATACTTTTGAGGCTGAAAATATAATTGTTTCTTTTTGCTCCCTTGTAGATTCTCAGCAACCTTGTGATGGAGGAACTTTTACCTAGCCTTCAGACTATGGTGCTTCCTAAAATGAAAGGGAAGCGACATGATCGCAAGCGGGCGTGGTTTGGTGTAAGTATTGTTTTCCCTATTTCCTGAGCAGTAGGAAGTTTCTGGGCAGCGTTTTACAGGTTGAATAGTTCAGAGACTTATAGTGCCTTTTGTAATGAAGTCTATAGGCTGAGCAGAGGGAAGCAAACAGTCATTTAGTGTGAGACAATGCTAGTATTGAAATCAGTCCTTCAAAGCTACAAGCATACCCAGAGCTGCTTCTTATATTATAATGCTAAGACTTTTTTCTCTTGCAGGAAATATATTTAAAACTGTTTGTTTCAGCTCCACTCCAGGAAGCTGGGGTGCTTTTCAAAAGTTCCAGTGGCTTGCAGTAGCCACCGGCAATCAAAGGATATTAAAGCAAGCTCGCTCAGCTTTCCAGCTATATACAAAATACTTCAGTGAAAGTGATCTTTTTGATCCAGAGAACACGCTTACAACTGTATGGTTAATTTGCAGAGTAGCTAGCTGGCCTGCGTTGATGATCAAGCTCCTTTTGTGCTTTCCCTTGTCCTAGATACTAGAAGAAACCTACCATTTGGTCCAAAATCAGGTTTCCGAAGGCTTACGTTCCCTGAAGAACGAATGCAAAGAAGTCGCCGCAGGCCTTGAAGGAACCATTCGGTCAAATATGGATGAAATTCTGACCTCCAAGAATCACTTAGCTGGGAAAATAAAAGGTTGGCGGTGTTAATTACTGGTTGCTGGGAATCAGGGGTGGGGAGAATTCCTTCTGTGCTTGTGGGCTTCCCCTGGTGTGTCAGGGACTGGTAGGATGTTGATGAGAACGCAGCAGGGGGAAGGGGGCTGGAGTCTGACTTGGAACAGGGGGCCCGTGATCTGTGGGGAACTGTACCGGCCAGGAGGCAGGAGTCAGAGGCAGTGGAAGCTTCAGAGCTGGAGGGTGGAGCACAGGATGGGGTGGAAGAAGAGAAGGAGGCAGCAGGTCAGGCACGTGAAGGGTCAGGTGTTTCCCCACACTGTCCCCACACTGTCTTCCAGAACCAGGAGGGGACTGAAGAGGGGTGAGCAGAGGAAGCTTCTACTCAGGCATAGTCTCCGCCTGTATGCACACAGCCCGTTAGGGTGAGGTACATAAACTGGTGGAGAGGGAGCGATCCCCAGTCGCTGCAACTGCTCCGCAGAGCACAGATCTGGGAATAGCTGCCTAGATGCTAGACTGGTGTGTTGGGGTATTCAGAACTTTGACATTAAAGAGTTACCGTATTTTCCGCTCTATAGGACGTACTTTCCCCCCTCCAAAAATTAAGGGGAGATGTGTGTGTGTCCTATGGAGCGAATGCAGGCTCCTTGGCTTCAGCGATAGCAACGCGAAGCCTCCGAAGCGCAGAGGCAGCGCCCCCTCCGCGCTCCGGAGGCTTCAGCGAAAGCAGCGTGAAGCCTCCGGAGCGCAGCGGGAACTCGCGCTGCGCTCCGAAGGCTTCGGGTTCCTTTCGCTGAAGCCAGGAGAGCAAGACTCTCCTGGCTTCAGCAGAGAGGGAGAGCTGCAAAGCGCCCCTTCAGCGAAGCGGGTGGAGAAATGGAAGGGGCTCCGTTTCTCCTGCCGCTTCGCTGAAGGGGCGCTGAGCAGAGAGGGGGAGAATTTTTTTTTCTTGTTCTCCCCCTCTAAAACAAGGTTCGTCCTATGGTCGGGTGCGTCCTATAGAGCGAAAAATACGGTAACTCTCTGCCTTGTGTATTCCTTTGGCTGGGGAGCCCCCCCCCCCCAGTGACACATGGTCATCTTGTTGGCCACTGTGAGAACAGAGTACTTGATGGGTGTGCAGAGGCGGGGCTAGCCTCCCAGGAGGGCACCGCAAACAGTGAGCGTCCCAGGGGGATGGCACACGATGACCCCCCCCCCCCGGGATGACACCCGGGACGGTCCACACTCATGCACCCGCTTCCTCCACCAGTGTGGGTAGGGCCTTTGGCCTGCCCAAGAAAGCCCGTTCTAATCTTAAATAGACAGGATTTTGTTTAAAAATCAGTATTTTTCTACTCCTTTGACCTCTAGAGGAAAAATTAGCATGTGAAACTTTTTCTTGGCTTGGAGAAACTGTGATAAGGAGAAATTTACCTGCTAAATTGTTACGTGTGAAGGTCACAGGAGCATAACTAGTAAAACTAGTTTGCAAACCTAAGATTTATGCTCTGGGCAAAAGCTTCACCGCAAATTTCCAATCTATGAACTGGTTAAGAATTGCTCCATTGTCATACTTTGGAGACACGGGAGTTGACAGCACGATTCAGAGGCTTATCCGCAGAAAACTGCTTGATGTAGGGTGTGTTCACGTGTAAAAATCTTTTTCCTTTGCCTTCTGGAAAGTATGTTACTCTATTGCAAGCTGGCAGGAAAGTGACACAATAAGCCTACAAGACAGGGCACATATTATTATTATTATTATTATTATTTTGGGGGGTCCATTCAGGTGACCAGATCAATAAAGAACAATGGATCTTGGAGCTTTACTTTGGAGACACGAATGGATCTTTGGAGACACGAAATGGATCTTGTGTTCACCTGCATTAATATGAACTAACTCCAAGAAAACATGTCTTTTACTTTCTGCTTATAATGTTTTCTTCCCCTTAAACTTTAGTTAGATGGTTATGAAACCCTCATTGGGTTGGTTGAATCCAAATTGGTGGTTTCCTCCTTGTATTATGGAAAGATGAAATAGGACCACCTTTGTGCCTTTTAGTGAAAGGGCGTTCTTCTCTAGTTTTATCCGACATGTTGAATACACTACACATTTCATTTCCATCATATAATGTGTGTGAGGGCACAAACTTCACTTAGAATTCCCAGTTTGTGATGGGTGTTGCCTATGTTACTGTTGATAGCAAAAATATATTAGTGACCTCATCCTTCAGTTCTTTCCGTAACCATTAGCCATTTCCTTGTTTGGGAGATTTCGGCTGAATTGAACTGGAGTACAGTTTACATGGTGTGGTCTAGAAGTATCCTGTGTTTTCACAGCAACAATTCACCAAGGCTTAATAGGAACAGAACAGCCTCTGTATCTTGGACGTCTTGTTTTGCCTTAATTCCCTGTACTTAATAATAAACTAATCCATAGTTTTAAAGCTTGCAACTTATTTTAAATTGGGCTGGCCTGTTAGAGATAAAAGCTACATTCTTGTTCATCAAAGGGAGTTGAACAAGCCTAAATATGCCCAAGGGTTACCATAATTATAGACCTTTTCTAAGTGTTAAAGCTCTGTAGAACTGATACAGGGATAGCACACTGAGCTAAGAAGTCAACTGCTCCAGACTTTCACATCTGGTTAAAGAAAAACTCAGAAATTTTGATTACAGTATGAAGTTTCCAAGTCGCAACTCACCTACATTGCTATTTTGCCGGTAGCCAATCAACTAGCTTGTTTTGCAAAACTACATGTATAATTCTCCTGTTGTTACTCCCTTCTCTTTACATCATGACTAAGAAACTGAATCAAGAGTGTCAGTCTAGGAAAGATCTGGTAGTTATCAGACTCTTTCCTCCCCTAGTCATGTTGAACAAGGATATTGTAAAATGCTTGTGCGCATGATGTGCAATATGCTTGTTTGTGTGAGAGTGTGCTTGATGCATCCTTTTCTCAGAGCGCATAGAGAGACACTGTTCCAGTCCCATGGAACAAGAGCTGCCCTTGTTGCCAGTGACTCCAGTGTCTGGACTGAGAGTCAAGAGTTAAAACTGTACTTCATAGTGCAGTCCTATTACTTTGATCCATAGAACTCAATGGGAGACACTGCTAACTAAGCCAGACACAATGTGCATATTCTCACGACGTGCAGGATATAGAAATAGGTTTGTGTATTGGTTAATCTGCCACTGATAAATGAACATATACAGTCGTACCTTGGAAGTGGAACAGCTTAGTTCCCGAACGTTTTGGCACCTGAACGCCGCAAACCTGGAAGTGGTTGTTCCGGTTTGCAAACTATTTTTGGAAGCCGAACGTCCAATGGGGCTTCTGCGGGTTCCGATTGGCTGCAGGAGCTTCCTGCAGCCAATTGGAAGCCACGCTTTGGTTTCCAAATGTTTTGGAAGTCAAACGGACTTCCGGAATGGATTCCGTTCGACTTCCAAGGTACGACTGTGTGTGTGTGTGTGTGTGTGTGTGTGTGTGTGTGTGTATTAAATTTCTGTTTTACAATTTAAAATACTAATTTTACATCCTAAAGATAGTAATGACTTCCCTCCTTCTCTTTCCATGCTTCATTTTACATATCATAAATCCCTGCATATTTTCAGAAACTATACTATTCAGTATTCCATTATTATATCCGTCATAACTTATTTACCCTGTTGAATTTATCTTAATGCTGCCAGCATTTTCAGCTGTACACAGTTATTTTCCATAAATTCAATAAATGTTTTCCAATCTTCTTTAAACCTATGTTCTTCTTGTTCTCTTATTCTATATGTTAAGTCTGCGAGTTGTGCATATTCTGTTGACTTAAGTTGCCATTCTTCTTTAGTTGGTACCTCACTTATAAATGACTTTAGGTGTCCTTTGGAATTTGATAGTTTTTCTTGTCCTTGGAGCCTCTAACTCTGGCCTGCCTTAAATTTTCAGAGAGTATATCTGAGCCCATGCAGACATGTTGCGGCGAGAGCATCCAGCCCTTTCTGGCTTCCATCCTGGAGGAGCTCATGGGCCCAGTGAGCTCTGGGTTCAGCGAAGTCCGTCTTCTCTTTGAAAAAGAGGTCAACGAGATCAGCCACAATTTCCAAGAGACAAATGACATTGCAAAGCTGAAAGAGGTATGATAGCCAGGTGATGTGACCTTTGGTTCAGTCCCCACCTGTTCACCTAAAAGGTAACGGTAACCTGTCTCACAGGATTCTTTTCAGGAGGAATAGGATAAGGGAATATTGCTGCCTGCCGAGAAGCCTAATGAACAAGGTTACAAATGCTAAGCTACATTCCATAAGCCGTAATTGTCTGTTTGTCTGCAGCCATTATCTTCCTACTCAAAGGCTCAGAAAGAGCCAATGTACATAATTGTAAAGGCTGCGGCAGTATATAGTGATTACTGCAATTGGAATTACAATTCTTAGATCATCTCAAGGTCATACTGTATATGGCATTTGTCCTGTAGCTTGCCCTTGCCAGTTTACATTTACAGAAGGCCAGTAGCTAGTTGGGAGCAATAATATTAACAACAACAACAACAACAACAACAACAACAACAACAACAACAACAACAACAACATATTTATACCCCACCCATCTAGCTGGGTTTCCCCAGCCACTCTGGATAGCTCCCAACAGAATATTAAAATGCAGTAAAACACCAGACATTAAAAACTTCCCTAAACAGGGCTGCCTTCAGATGTCTTCTAAAAGTCAGATCGTTGTTTATTTCCTTGACATCTGATCTGAGGGTGTTCCACAGGGTGGCGCCATCCCTGAGAAGGCCCTCTGCCTGGTTCCCTGTAACGTCACCCTGCAGTGAGGGAATCGTCAGAAGGCCTTTGGCGCTGGACCTCAGTTTCCGGGCTGAATGATGGGGATGGAGACGCTCTTTTCGGTATACTGGACCGGATTAAGATAGTGGCATCTGGGTAGAAGATCTTTTGCCCTTTGCCTCTGCTTTTGTCTTGGTCAGACTTGCCGTCACCATGTGCCTGCTGTTCACATTAGGAGGAAAGTTCCCTGTGGTGGCAAATTTGAAGTTTAGTTTGATGCTATGAGCTCCTTATCACTCAACTACTTAGCTCATTTGCACTATCCTTATGACAATAACCCAGTGCCAACTAGGCCAATAATGGATCAGTCACATTATTGGTTGATCTATTCTATGGGGCTGACATTCTAAGAAGCCCAACTCTGCCTTCTGTTGGCTGTTAGGTAATAATAAGAATAAGAATAAGAATAAGAATAATTTATTATTTATACCCCATCCATCTGGCTGGGCTTCCCCAGCCACTCTGGGCGGCTTCCAAAAAAATATTAAAATACTGTAATACATCAAACATTAAAAGCTTCCCTAAACAGGGCTGCCTTCAGATGTCTTCTAAAAGTCTGGTAGTTGTTGTTCTCTTTGACATCTGGTGGGAGGGCGTTCCACAGGGAGGGTGCCACTAACGAGAAGGCCCTCTGCCTGGTTCCCTGTAACATGGCTTCTCGCAGTGAGGGAACCGCCAGAAGGCCCTCGGTGCTGGACCTCAGTGTCTGGGTAGAACGATGGGGGTGGAGACGCTCCTTCAGGAATACTGGACCGAGGCCGTTTAGGGCTTTAAAGGTCAGCACCAACACTTTGAATTGTGCTCGGAAATGTACTGGGAGCCAATGTAGATCTTTCAAGACCGGTGTTATATGGTCTCGGCGGCCACTCCCATTCACCAGTCTAGCTGCTGCGTTCTGGATTAATTGTAGTTTCCGGGTCACCTTCAAAGGTAGCCCCACATAGAGCGCATTGCAGTGGTCCAAGTGAGAGATAACTAGAGCATGCACCACTCTGGCGAGACAGTCCATGGGCAGGTAGGGTTTCAGCCTGCATACCAGATGGAGCTGGTAAACAGCTGCCCTGGACACAGAATTGACCTGCACCTCCATGGACACCTGTGAGTCCAAAATGACTCCCAGGCTGCGCACCTGGTCCTTCAGGGGCACAGTTACCCCATTCAGGACCAGGGAATCCTCCACACCTGCCCGCCTCCTGTCCCCCCAAAACAGTACTTCTGTCTTGTCAGGATTCAGCCTCAATCTGTTAGCCGCCATCCATCCTCCAACTGCCTCCAGACACTCACACAATCATTACCACTGGATCAGTCATTCATTACCACTGGATTCATTACCACACAGTCATTACCACTGGATCTTCAGGGTTCCTGAGCCATCAGTTCTTTGCCTGGGATAACACTCTTAGCCACTGCATTTCACCAGCGCAAAGTAGTTGCATAAACATTGAGAGCCAATGTGGTGTAGTGGTTAAGAGCGATAGACTCGTAATCTGGGGAACCGGGTTCGCGTCTCCGCTCCTCCACATGCAGCTGCTGGGTGACCTTGGGCTAGTCACACTTCTTTGAAGTCTCTCAGCCCCACTCACCTCACAGAGTGTTTGTTGTGGGGGAGGAGGGGAAAGGAGATTGTTAGCCACTTTGAGACTCCCTAGGGTAGTGATAAAGCGGGATATCAAATCCAAACTCTTCTCGTCTTCTTCTTACTGAAAACCTATGGATACTGTCTTCCTGACAGAACGTGAAGCACCTGACAAGTCTGCCCTACGACTCTGTGAAAATGGAACCTTGCTATCTGAAAGTTGACTTCCTTCAAGAGCAACTCCAGGACCTCAAGAGCCGATTCAAATTCTATGATATTGGCTTGGTTATTCAGATGACACAGAACGTCATGCAGGAGGTACTGTAAAATTCACATTTTGACAGCCTAGTTTTTGGTCTTGGTGCGTGCGCCCCTTATTGTTGTCAGTGGCTCAACACACATTCAGATTACTGGCCCGATTTCCAGTGGGGTAGTATTGATTTCTAAGGCATTAAAGGTAAAGGGACCCCTGACCGTTAGGTCCAGTCGTGACCGACTCTGGGGTTGTGGCGCTCATCTCGCTTTATTGGCCGAGGGAGCCAGCATACAGCTTCTGGGTCATGTGGCCAGCATAACTAAGCTGCTTCTGGCGAACCAGAGCAGCGCACGGAAACGCCGTTTACCTTCCCGCCGGAATGGTACCTATTTATCTACTTGCACTTTGACGTGCTTTTGAAGTGCTAGTTGGCAGGAGCAGGGACCGAGTAACAGGAGCTCACCCCGTCGCGGGAATTCGAACCGCCGACCTTCTGATCGGCAAGTCCTAGGCTCTGTGGTTTAACCCACAGCGCCACCCGTGTCCCTACATTCTAAGGCGTTAAGCACTCCCAAATGCTATCTGGAAAACGGTTCGCCCCGTCAGAGCCAAGCCAGCATTCTGACCAGCCATCTCAGAAATCCAGATCTGGAGTGTGTGCCTTCTAAGCCAAGGTCCCTAAGCTCTTAGTTCAGTTACTGGAGCAGGAAGTGAAGAATATAGAAGTCACTCGCCTGATACGAGGGAAGAAAGTCAAGCAAATGGAAACTATATCAGCCCAGATTGATGCAAAGACTTCATGTTGCCTGCCCATCGCAGGAGATGATGTCACTGTTCCCTTCTGTGCCTGAAGAGGATTCACAGAGGAGTCACAATAATCACCAGGCTAGATCCCATCCCCAGACCACAAGGCTCCTGAATTAAGCCGTAGAGTCTCTGACAGAACCAAGATGATGATGTGCTCAAGTGTCTTGAGGTTGATGTCGACTGAAAGGTCCATCTTGGTGACTTGGAATTTTGTAGGCAAATAAATATGGCATCTATCTCTCAATGTGTTTATAGCTTATGGAAAATGCTGTATATACCTTCGATCACCTGCTGAGTCTAAGCCATCATAGGGATGCAGCCAAAGTGTCAACAGCCATTGAGAAAGTCAAACTCCGTGTTCTTAAGGTATGCTGTTTATTTACTTATTCCTGTGCAAGGGAAATCTAGGGGTGTAGTGTCTATTATAATTATATATATATATCACCGCATTTAGACTTGTTAGACCAGTGGTTCGCAAAGGGTGTGGCAGGAGAGGATGGCAAGTGGGGTGGGAAGACACAAGGACGATCAAAGAGATATTTAAACATTTCAGGCTTGTTTATAATATATTTTGGGAACGAATCATCGTCTTATGCAGTTGCATTGTTTCATACTTTCAGTGCTCCCTCTTAGGAACAGCCACTGCTCATATTATAAACATGTTCATAGTATAAAGTAGTTGAGTTCTATGTTACAAATCAAGCACTGCTGGGGGGTTGTTTCTTTTTGTTTTCCATTGTATTTGTTAACAGTTAAAAATTTGGCATAGCGGAAACCAATTTTTTATTGTGGCCCAGAGAAGAAAAAGTTTGAGAACCACCGTATTATGACGCTTGTTACCCAGAAGCAGCTTCAAACATATGTTTTAAAAACACAAAACACTAAAAAATGAACACCTCCATGCAAAAACACAGATTATTTTATATATATATATAATTAAGGATATATATATCCTTAATTATATATAGGGTTGCTTCGCAAGACGAAAAAACCGCTAGACAAAGAGACTCGCGGAACGGATTAATTTCGTCTTGCGAGGCACCACTGTACTTTTGTAGTCTGGCACTGGCCAACAACAGAGTGTAGGATGGAGAGGGGCAACTGTGCCGCACCCCAAACAGTATTCCTGACCACAGCCATATAAGCAGACGAGTTTCACATTTTGACAACCCTCTATATTCTGTGGCCTCACGGGAGCTATAAAGGCGGGTGGCGCTGTGCGCTAAACCACTGAGCCTCTTGGGCTTGGTGATCAGAAGAAGTTTGAATCCCCATGGTGTGCTGAGCTCCCATTGCTCTGCCCCAGCTCCTGCCAACCTAGCAGTTTGAAAGCACACCAGTGCAAGGAGATAAATAGGTACTGCTGTGGCGGGAAGGTAAACAGCGTTTCTGTGCTTTCTGGTTTCTGTCACGGTGTCCCATTTCACCAGAAGCGGTTTTGTCCTGCTGGCCACGTGACCTGGAAAGCTGTCTGGGGACAAACGTCGGCTCCCTCGGCCTGAAAGTGAGATGAATGCTGCAACCCCATAGTCGCCTTTGACTGGACTTAACCATCCAGGGGTCCTTTACCTTTTTACCTTACTTCCTATGTAGTACTTACTTGGATGGAATTGCATACACCAAATATGTGGTAAACTTCTGCACATTTGGCCTAAAACGTGGATACTAAAAATTGTGGATTACTGAAATCTGTGGCAGCATTTGTCTGGGAGTGGGCGGGTACCAATGTGCAATGGCCTTGAAGCTACACAGAAAATACAAGAATTGCAGACAGCATCTAGTTTCACTAGGTGTGAGGACTATGAAGGGAGCGCTAGCTTTGCTCCTCTTGCACACTCAAAACATGCGCAATGACCGCTCCCCACATTAAATGGGGGGGACCCTTTGTGTGGTCAGGCGCAGCCCCTGGGACCCTATGCGGCACTATTGGCACAGGCATGGCTTTGCCTTCCCCAGGTGGGATACCTGGAGGTCTCCGCCTACCTCAGCCAGTTGCCCAATCCGACCTGAGGAGGCGTTGCCAAGGTGATCAGGCCAGGTAGGGGGAGGGACCACCCTGCCCACACAATAGGAGAAGGATCTTTGCACCCCATAGTCGCCTTTGAGTGGACTTAACTGTCCAGGGGTCCATTCCCTTTTCCCTTTTACATATTCTGTGACCAAACTGCACCAACTTTGGAAGATGTAGTGACTGATCCATGGCTCGTTGGAGGTGGGAATCTTCACTGATCCAGACATAGATGAAGCCATATGAAAGGATAATATCACACACACATACATATGAGCCATTTTGGTCATAATGATAAGCTATGAGCAGCACGGAAAATTAATTCATTTGCATTTTCTCTTCCTTGCATTTTCCAATCTCCTTTGCATGGAGGGGTGCATAAGATCTGATTGGGTGAAAGCAGGAGGCACAAGAAGCACATATAAAATCATAGAATTTTAGAGTTGAAAAGGGGACACAGAGGGTCATCTAGTCCAAACCCCGGCAATGCCAGAACAACTACTTGAAATAAGCTCCATTGCCCTTCTTGAAACAAGTTCTGTTAAAGGCTTTTAGAGGCAGCCTGCTGCACAACACTGCTAGCCCACAAGGTGGCTTGATAGCTCAGTCGGCAGAGCATGAGACTCTTAATCTCAGGGTTGTGGGTTTGAGCCCCCCATTGGGCATGGGATTCCTGCGTTGCAGGGGGTTGGACTAGATGACCTTTGGGGTCCCTTCCAACTCTACAACTCTATGATTTTTACCTTTGAACAGGTCTGGAATATACTCAGAGTCGAGAGTGGATTACATGCTCTTTATTCAGCTCATAGTGGTGAGGAGGAATGGAAGTTCCCCCAGAATGTCTGCTTTATATACATTATTTACCCAGTGGGCCCCACATGATTGGCTAATTCCAGGATTCACCTGTAGGCCAATCAGGCTGCGGATTCACTTCCACCTGGAGCTGGATTGGTTGGCTCCTGTGGACCAATCAGACTTCTGCATTCTGGATTCTATTGTTCTAGGACCAATCAGACTGCTGCATTTTGGATCCTGTTCCACTCAGTACATAACAAGGTCTTTCCTTAGTTAGCTGCTGTTTCACATATTCCATGCCCCCCCCCCCCAGATAATAGTCTTTGCGAAGGAGAATGTGTGGACAACGGATGTGTCTAATTTGCAGCAAGTATACAACTTTGGGGGGGGCGCGGGAAATGCCTGTCGTTTCCCCTTGTGGAGCCATCAGCTGAATTCTTTTTTTAAAAAATGTTCTTATTAGCAATTTCAACACAACAAATTATCAAAACATATCATATTCATTATTCCCCCCCTTCTCCCCCTCGAATCCTCCCGCCCAGACTTTCCTCAGCTCCTCTCTCTGTTTTCTCAGCACATATTATTCTCTGCGTGTTATGAAATTATAAATCTCCTTACATTATCTATCTATCATGTTATCAACCAATAAATTTGGTCAGCCATAAGCTGAATTCTGCCAGTATTGGTCCTTACAGCAAAGATGGTAAGAAATAGATGCAGATGGTGTAGCTGTCTTTACAAAGGAGGCATGAAAGTAGCCGATAAGAGAGATAGAGAGAGTAGTTATTAGTACAGACTTCTCTCCAGGCCGAGGGACGTGGGTGGCACTGTGGGTTAAACCACAGAGCCTAGGACTTGCCGATCAGAAGGTCGACGGTTCGAATCCCCACAATGAGTTGCTTTGCTCATTAGGCCCAACACTCTTGTGCAGATTCTGGTTTTGCTAGTAAAGAGTTAACTCCAACTTGCTGGCTGGCTGTCTCTTGTCACCTAAGTGGTCACAGATTTAAAGCCCATGGTGCTGGGACGTGGGTGGCGCTGGGACTTGCCGATCAGAAGGTCGGCGGTTCAAATCCCCACAATGGGGTGAGCTCCCGTTGCTTGGTTCCAGCTCCTGCCAACCTAGCAGTTCGAAAGCACGTCAAAGTGCAAGTAGATAAATAGGTACTGCTCTGGCGGGAAGGTAAACGGTGTTTCCGTGCGCTGCTCTGGTTCGCCAGAAGCGGCTTAGTCATGCTGGTCACATGACCCGGAAGCTGTACTCTGGCTCCCTCGGCCAGTAAAGCGAGATAAGCGCCACAACCCCAGAGTCGGTCACGACTGGAACTAATGTTCAGGGGTCCCTTTATCTTTACCTTATCTCCAGGTTATGTTCTTGAGCTAGTTTAGAGATTCTGTCCGTTTTGTTTGCTTTATTTGCCAAATGATAACAGCTCTTCCTTTTTCTTTCCTCTCAAACTTGAGCCAGTGCTCTGGGTTTCTTGCCTCGTTGGAAAGAACTCTGCTCTCTTGGCTTGCTCACTGTTTCCTGCAAATCCGCCCGCTCCCTCTGAAATTTCTTTTGGCACAGAGCTGGCTTGGGCCTCTTTCACACATGCAGGAAGAACTCCGATTTTCTGCAGTCGGGACGTGGTCCTTTTTAATCCTCTTGACATTGTGTCTCACCCCACAGGAGCTCCAGAAATACGAGCAGTTCATTTTTGCCGAGCACAACAACGTGATCCAAGTCGAAAACGTCTACGAAGAGATTTTGCTGCAAACTTTGCTCGACGAAGCCCTCAAAGGTAACTTCGCTTTCTGTGACAAAACGCTAATAATCCCGCGAAGTAAGAAACTGGCAGCCACTTTCGAGAGAGGAAATTTGGCTTTATCCATTTAGTTTCTTCTTAGATGGTGGCCCTCCTTAGATGGTTACTGACTCTACGGGTTCCACCCTCCCCCAAAAAAGAAACCTCAGAGCTTTTAGAGAGTTGGATGGGCTGCCCTACTGCTGAGCAGTTCTCGCCATTATAAAGTTTATCCTAATCTTTAGCTGAAATCTTGTTTCCTGTCATTTTTACCCATTGGTTCTACTCCTGCCCTCTGGAGCAACACAGAATAACTCTGCTCCATCTTCTAAGATGTCTTCCAGACCCTTAATTTTTCCCCTAACAGGCTGAACCTTTCCGGGGGTGGGGTGGGGAGACAGTCTAGGCTCCTGAAGCCATGCCTTATCACCCACCCAGCTCTCGATGCCACCAGGCCCACGCCCCGGACCTACTTCTCGCAACCACAACCAGCAGGAGCCTTTGTGTCCTCCCCCTTACCTTCTGTCAAGCTCTTGTCAGTCCCCTCTGCTCTCTAGACTTAGCCAAGCTTATTCACGAGTGGGATTCAAGGACAGAAACCCAGCAAGATCAACAATTTATTTGGGAAGGGACAACCCCCACCTCCTGAGTTTTCTAGGATTGTGTGTCATTTTCCTGCTGTCCTCTCCACCCTTCCACATCCTTCGGCTGAATTTCTTTTCTCCCCGCTTTTTTGTTTTTGTTTATTTCCTGCTTAGTGATAAAAGAGGCTGCCCACTTGAAGAAACATAACCTTTATGAGGAAGTGCACTTGCCTTGTGAAAGTGTTTCCAGTCTGAGTGATCTAAAGACCCCTTCGGGATCAGCGCAAGCCAGCCCAGCTAGGAAGCCTTCCGCCAGCTTGATAGAGACATTGGCTACTGACACTCAAAGTAATGAAGTGTTCACCCCAGAAAAATTGGCTCAGGATGGATGCCACGAGGCTAGGAACAAAAGTGAAGAGAATTCCAGTACTCTATCTAGCATTCCTACTGGAGGAAGGGAAGAGAGGGTGGATCCACAGCTTCTCACTGTGGTAGAAACAAGTTTGGGTGGAAGCACAGAAAGTGAAAATAAGGTACCCAAAGAAGAGGAAAAGCTTCCGGTTCTTGGAGGTGTGGATGAAATAAGAAGATTGCTAACTGTGACTATTGAACTGCCGCCAGATCCTCCGTCTGAGAAGAAGGAACAAGTTCATGAAACTGGGCTTCTAACGCCACAGGAATCTGCAGAAACGAAGGATAAGGAAGAGGAAAGGAACGTAGAGGAATGTCAAACAGATGAGATGCATGAACCTTCTGAAGAGCATTTTCCACCCAGCACAGAAGCTGCCAATACAAACACAACAGCTATTTCTCTTCCACCCAGTGAAGAAAGTGGTCATATAAATGTGGCACGAATTTCTCTTCCACCCAGTGAAGAAGGAGATTATATAAACGTGACAAGAATTTCTCTTCCATCCAGTGAAGAAGGAGATTATATAAACGTGACAAGAATTTCCCTTCCACCCAGTGAGGAAGGGGACTATATAAACGTGACAAGTGTCTCTGGGGAAGGACGCTACATTACTCACCCGGATCCTTCCAAGGTGTGTGAAGAACTAGGTCTTAGCCCAGGGGCAGAGTCTGAGACAAAGATCAGCGTATGGTACACGGATGTGAAGAGTGACAGCCCTGATCGCCAATCTCAAACAAAGCCAGATGCTGAAAGTGGAAAATCTGGCCAGAGGGAAGGAGACCTTTCCCCTCTTCCTCATGTCCCTATAGAAGAGAAGTCACAGGTAGAACAACATGCTGAAATTAGAAAGCATGACCAGGAAAGAGACGAGCTTCCTTCTCTTCAGTCAGTCCCAGTGGATGACCATTTCCAAACAGGGCATTATGTTGAAGATCCAGGATCTGGCTTGCCGGAAACAGAAGTCCCCTCTCTTCATTCTGTTCTGACCGAAGTGGATTCTCTCTCCTTCCCGAGCTGCTCTCCTGAAGCACAGGAGTCCATTTTGAATATTGCAAAGTTGGCAATAGCGTCAATAAATCTGCCAGTTTCTCCAGAAACCAAAGAGACTGAAGGTAGCGATGCGGAGGTGTCAGTGAAGTTAGACTCCAAAGGCTTCAGCTCTGCTCAGGAGGAAGGTTTGAAGGAAGCAAGTGTGCCTTTGCCAAGTGCAGAAGATGCAGTTGAAGGGGGGAAAGACAGAAGGGGAGATATTGGGGGCAACTGTCCTGAGCCACAGTCTGAGAAATGAAAAAGGTTATCTTGGCTATCTAAAGCCCATCCTTGCAGGTTTTATGATCAGAGTACCCTTAAAATTAGAAAAGAGAGGTCTATTCAAACTCTCAAATCCTATTTGAGAGCACTCGTACATATTGAATCTCCAGCACCTTGAGAATGCTGATAGTCTGAATCATCTTTCCTCTGCCACTTACTAATTCTTGTTCGTCGTTCGTTCCCACAACTTGGAAGCTGGCCTCCAAAGACTACTTGCTCTCACCAAAGGGGTGAAGACTTGAGTGACCTGTCAGCGACAGGACTCATTCAACATTTGAAATTGCTTTAAAACTGAGAATATATTCATTGAGGCCGATGACCCTCTCACGGGAATGAGACCTGTAGCCAAGGGTCAGTAGAACTTACAAGGACCTGATCAAATCAAGTAACCATTAAGGGAGAGTAAAAATCTGCATGAAACATGCTAAGAAGAAAACGCTGGGAAATCTCAAATGACGGGGTGAAACGATTTGCTTATGGGAGTCTTGCACAACATAGTTGTGCATGTAGTTTTGACCTTTGCTATAGCTGAATGATTGCATCTGTATTTAAAAGCTTTGGCAGATTTCCTACCCCACCACCCCATTTGGCAGATACTTTGACAGTGGAGTGGTCTGATTCCATTCCTCATAGTTGTGGTTGATATATTTAAAACTGCTAGAATAGTTGGGGCAGGTTTCTCTATCCTATTCTTCTGCACCTTTTGCAGAGCACTTTATACCTTCTTTCCAAAGAAAATGACAGATGTTTACAGCAACTTGTAACGCGTGTCTACAGCTAGGTGCTTTAGCCAGGGCCATTAAAAAAACCAAAAATAAACCAAAATAAAAAAATTCCTTCCAGTAGCACCTTAAAGACCAACTAAGTTAGTTCTTGGTATGAGCTTTCGTGTGCATGCACACTTCTTCAGATACACTCAGACCAACACGGCTACCTATCTGTAACCAAAAATAAACCAATTTCTGTCTCAACAATCTACGTTCTATACCAAGAAGAGCAGCATTATGAAAAATGCATATATTATGCAAAATAAGGAGATATGCATATTTGTTACATTACATAATTTATTCCGATCTTTTAGACATGGAAAATGTCAGATCCCCCCAATAAATGCCTTTGTTCTTATTGGTCACAATGCTGGAAGCCAGAAGCAGGCTTCTTTTTTAAATGAGCAATTGAGTAGAAAATGGCCTGCATATTTTTTCTTGTACCTCTATAAATAAAAGGTCTGGAGATTTACTATAAAAAAAAGAAAAAGTCAAGTTGAAAATCCAGGGAGGGTTCCTGGGATTTCCTAGAAGCAGGGGCAGCTTAAAATTGTCTCCGAGACTCTTAGTTTTGTGGTTAAATATGCCGGCTCAGCTGTTTAAAACCAAGGTAAAAATGTAGTCTTTCTGGATAACAAATAATACACCAGAACAAAGGTCCTAAATTAAGAGGTAACACCTATGAAGCTGATTTCAACCTTAGCATAGATTCAGAAACGTACATCGTTAACATATTTTTAGTGATTCTTTTTTGCCAAGTAAATATGCCCAAAATTGTGGGGGGTGTATGTTTTGCCTCAAGTGGCATGGGCAAAGGGATCTTGTGACATGCCTGGAGTGAATTAGGAGGGGCTGGCAAGGGCAGAGGATCAGAGTGGCACAGAAAACTTGTGTCAGATGTGTGGTACTCTCTTAGTCTTTGATACACCCAGTGAAAAGTTTGGCAATCACTACCATGATTCAAGAATAAAATAAAATAAAATAAAATAACAGGACCTGATGGAACTAGCACTGAATTGTCTGTTTTTTGACATAGGCAACACCAGTAGATTAATTCAAGGGGACATTAAAAAGTTACTTCAGTTGAAGAGCGGTAGACCCACGAGTGCAAAGAGTTGGCAACTTAAAAAATAACCCCAAGAACCATATTGCAAATGTGTCATAAGGCGGACTGGAGTTAATTTGTATATTTTAATGGCATTTAATTGATTTTGCATATCTTGAACATGGCAGAGATGAAAGCTATCATTGGTGAAAATATAAGTTAGTGTACGGTATATTTTATATTCACATCAGATATGAGAAATCTGAAAAGCCATTGTTTTGGAGAACCTTTATATCTGGATTTGAACATAATGAAAGTTGAGCATTTCAGTGAGGGTTTAAAACGATGGACGCCACATTTTATCATACACCACATTTTATCACTTTTATCCTGAGAACTAGAAACTTTTACAGTTGTCCTCTGAGAAGCAATTTCAGCCAGATTTCTTTTCAGGCAAGTGAGCATAGGATTGCAGCCTTAAATATTAGGAATCCTCGATCTCTTAGCGGACGTTTGTGAGCTGCCTAAATATGCCTGAATTGCATACACCTGTAATTTTGTTTCTGCTGTCACAAACATTTGTGCTTTACTATTCAAAAAGTGTTAACAAATGAAAGGATTTTTGGAGATATTTTATATCCATGGCTATATTATTCCATTTCGCCACATTTGCAGAGTGTCCTCTTCCAGAAAGTAAGGCCTGGGATTGTGGTTTTCTTTTTCTGTAAACAAGTCACAGTTCCAGGTTTGGGAATCACAATACAGTGGTGCCCCGCAAGACGAATGCCTCGCAAGATGGAAAACTCGCTAGACGAAAGAATTTTCTGTTTTGGAGGTGCTTCGCAAAATGAATCTCCTATGGGCTTGCTTCGCAAGATGACAATGTCTTGCGAGTTCCTGCGGGTTTTCCCCCCTCCCCCCTTTTCCCAAGCCGCTAAGCCGCTTAACAGCTGATCCGCTAAGCTGCTTATCAGCTGATCCGCTAAGCCGCTTATCAGCTGATCCCCTAAGTCGATTAACAGCTGATCCGCTAAGCTGCTTATCAGCTGATCCGCTAAGCCGCTTATCAGCTGATCCCCTAAGCCGCTTAACAGCTGATCCGCTAAGCCGCTAATCAGCTGATCCGCTAAGCCGCTTATCAGCTGATCCACTAAGCCCGCTAAACCGCTAATAGCGCTAATCCGTCAATGGGCTTGCTTCGCAAGACGAAAAAACCGCAAGACGAAGAGACTTGCGGAACGGATTCTTTTCGTCTTGCGAGGCGCCACTGTACTCCAAAGAACATGCCTTGTAGATTACAGTAGGGGAGGTGGAAATCAGGAGTGACCATGCAGTTATGCACCAGAATACTGCTTGTTCACAATAAACTTTGGTTTCTGGCTTACGATGATGTGTACAATACATGCTGTCATTCTGCTTTCCCTGTTCGGTTTCAGGAACTGGAGCTCTATAAAGCTTATTTTGTAATCAAATCCTAACTCTGTTTCTTTGGAAACGAGTCCCACTTGTTTTGGTTAGGCATGCTTCCTCCTTCTAATGAAGCAAATCTTGCACTGCAGCCTTAAAAAGGCAAATCCTTAATTCTTCTGTTTAATCTTTCTCATTGGAGGTTTGTTATTGGACTAACCAACTCGTATTTTAAGTTGTGTCCCCCCCCTCCCAGTTTTGCTAATTCAGAAGCTGACTTTCTAAGAAAAATTCAAACCAACAGCTAATATGTAATAGCTTCATGTGTAAAGAATTGTTTTCCCATGGGCAGGATGTCCCAGGTGTCAGGGTTTTTATGTAGGTTATTTCATTTGATTAACTCTTCTGAACAGATAAATTATGAAACACAGTGTAATGTTTTTAACCTTTCTCAAGTACTTAAGCCGAAATAAAACATTACTATCTCTTCCACTGCGTCTTTTCTTTAAAATGTGATTTGGTACGTATGAGGAATGTTAGATCTGTCACATAATTTCTTCATGCTGTCATGTACTTTTTAGAAAGGTCGTGCTCCAAAAGTCCTAATATTTTTGTGTGGAAATTACTGGTAAATAATGTCTGTCCTGAGTCATGGTCAAAATTGACAGTTTGAACAGTCCAGAGCAGTCTACAAATTGCTCACCCACAACCCCATTCCTGCCTTACTATGCTAGAAGGTGCTTCTCTCATATTCTGGTGTTCTCTATCATAAAATTTGCACCTAATAATTCATAATGACTACTCAATGCGATCGAGACATTCAAACTGTCGTTCCAGATACTAAAAATTGCGTATTTGAAGATCACTTTACTAACACAGCAGCTGGAATTGATCGATGTCGACTTCCAACCTCAATTTGCAAAACTACCATAGTTGTCATTGAGTAAATAATAAATGCAAGAGTTTTTAGTCATTCTAACTAATCTTAGTTGTGTAAAAGGGAAAAAAAGCATTTAAGAATGCAATTGGTTTTCATGAATGTGAGTAGAGCAGTAGTTTGCAACTGAATCCTGGATTGGTGCTCTGAGAGGGGCTGAAGAAGGAATGTTGCAGAACTGAGCATTTGCTGCAGCTTGATGCTGGATTTGCATGGTGTGGGGGGCAGATTTTTTTTGCAAACTGGCCTTGTTCGGAACCCTAGCCTGCAATACCAACAACAGACTACATCCCAAGGCTGCTGCAAACCACCCTCTCAAGTCACCCAAACTTTGTGATGTTTATTTTTTTATTTTTATACAATATTTATTAAAATTTTACAACAAACATAGGTTCAAAGAACTAAGAAAACTATACCAAAGATTACACGTAAACACAGATTACACAAAAAAAGAAAAAAATAACAAGAAAAACACCAAAAAGAGGACCTAAAAGAGAAAAAGGAAAATGCAAAATACAAAAAACAGCTGGCTGGAAAAGGGAAAAAAATTTAAAAAGAAAAAATCCATTTTTCAATATCTTTAGGCTCATTTACTTATTTCCTTGACCTCCTCACACCTCCCCTTTTTGTATTCCTGTTTACAAAATCCTTTCAGCAAATCCTTACCCTCTTTCATTTATCTTTGCTCTGTATCTTAACCTATTATAACTATATATTTCCATCCATATAACGATCTATATTTGCATATTCTTATTGACCTTATTACCAAAACCACTTATTTCCATTCCAACATCATTTTAACATTCATTAATTTTACAGTATTTCTTCAAATAGTCTTTAATTTTTTTCCAATCTTCTTCCACCAACTGCAAACTTTGTGATGTTTATACCCAAGCCTTGCAATATCATGAGAACAAAATAGTGCAGCGCTGAGAACTAGTATCAGAGACTATATATTAAATGTCTTTTTGGAGCTGGAAGATGGAATAGGGACTTGATCCATCCACTCCATGCATCGACCTGGTATTGCAGTACAGTGGACTCGGGTTGCAAACGTGATCCGTGCAGGATGTATGTTTGCAACCCGCAGCGGCACTTCTGCGCATGCACGGGTGGCAATTCGGCGCTTCTGCGCATGTGTGACCACCGAAACCCGGAAGTAACCCGTTCTGGTACTTCTGAGTTTCAGCGGTCCATAACCCGAAAAAGCGCAACCTGAAGCATCTGTAACCCGAGATTTGACTGTACCTCCAGTAACAGTGCACCTCCCTTCTGGGGAGAATATTGCTTGTTAAAAAAATAGATAAGAGAGGAAAAAAGAACTAGTATCAGGGGGCTATTAAATATAAAATATGAATGGCAGAAATGACTGGCAAAATCCGAGACCAGGGAGAAGAAATGGTGGAGGACGATTGGAAGAAATTTAAAGACTATCTGCAGAAATACTGTAAAATTAATGAATGTTAAAATGATGTTGGACTGAAAAGAAATGGTTTTGGTAATAAGAATAGGTAAATATAGATAGTTATACGGATGAAAATATATAGTTATAATAGGTTAAGACACAGAGTAAAGATGAATGAAAGAGGGTAAGGATTTGCTGAAAAGACTTTGAAAACGGGAATACAAAAGGGGAGGTGTGAGGAGGTCAAGGAAATAAGTAAATGAGCTTAAAGATACTGAAAAATGGATTTATTCTTTTTTAAAAATATTTTTTCCCTCTTCTTTTTTCTATTTCTTAGTTATCTGGTTTTTGTATTTTGTAACATTTTCTTTTTTCCCCTTTTTTTCGCCTTCTTTCTAGGTTGCTTTTTTGTTAACTTTCTCGCTAGCTTGTGTTTGTTAGTTTTTGTTTGTTTTCTATTTATGTGTAATTTTTTGCATAATCTCAATAAATATTTTATTAAATAAATAAATAGATATAAAATATGAATAATATCGATATCAAATAAGTCCCGAGTTAGAAAGAGCATGAATTTCCCCCCTCTCTGCTACTACTGTAGTTTCTGTGGGGGACCCAAGGGTCATCTAGTCCAGCCCCGTCTGCAATGCAGGAATCTCAACTAAATCATCCAGGGACCGTGACACATGGCCATCCAAACCCCTGCTTTAAAACCTCCAAGGGAGGAGAGTTCTGTGTGGACAGTTCAAATTGTAGAGCATGAGGCTCTTAGGGTCATGGGAGCCCCACGTTGGGCAGGGGATTCCTAGATGACCTGGATGAATCCCAAACTGGAATTAAGATTGCCGGAAGAAATATCAACAACCTCAGATATGCAGATGACACAACCTTGATGGCAGAAAGTGAGAAGGAATTAAAGAACCTTTTAATGAGGGTGAAAGAGGAGAGCGCAAAATATGGTCTGAAGCTCAACATCAAAAAAACCAAGATCATGGCCACTTGTCACATCACCTCCTGGCAAATAGAAGGGGAAGAAATGGAGGCAGTGAGAGATGTTACTTTCTTGGGCTCCATGATCACTGCAAATGGTGACAGCAGTCACGAAATTAAATACGCCTGCTTCTTGAGAGAAAAGCAATGACAAACCTAAAGGTAAAGGGACCCCTGACCATTAGGTCCAGTCATGACCGGCTCTGGGGTTGCGGCGCTCATCTCGCTTTAGTGGCCGAGGGAGCCGGTGTACAGCTTCCAGGTCATGTGGCCAGCATGACTAAGCCGCTTCTGGCAAACCAGAGCAGCACACGGAAATGCCATTTACCTTCCCGCCGGAGTGGTACCTATTTATCTACTTGTACTTTGACGTGCTTTTGAACTGCTAGTTTGGCAGGAGCAGGGACCGAGCAACGGGAGTTCACCCTGTTGTGGGGATTCGAACCGCCAGCCTTCTGATTGGCAAGTCCTAGGCTCTGTGGTTTAGACCACAGCACCACCTGTGTCCCATGACAAACCTAGACAGCATCTTAAAAAGCAGAGACGTCACCTTGCCGACAAAGGTCCTTATCGTTAAAGCCATGGTTTTCCCAGTAGTGATGTATGGAAGTGAGAGCTGGACCATCAAGAAGGCTGATCGCCGAAGAATTGATGCTTTTGAATTATGGTGCTGGAGGAGACTCTTGAGAGTCCCATGGACTACAAGAAGATCAAACCTCTCCATTCTGAAGGAAATCAGCCCTGAGTGCTCACTGGAAGGACAGATCCTGAAGCTGAGACTCCAATACTTTGGCCACCTCATGAGAAGAGAAGACTCCCTGGAAAATACCCTGATGTTGGGAAAGATGGAGGGCACAAGGAGAAGGGGACGACAGAGGACGAGATGGTGGGACAGTGTTCTTGAAGCTACCAGCATGAGTTTGACCAAACTGCGGGAGGCAGTGGAAGACAGGAGTGCCTGGTGTGCTCTGGTCCAGGGGGTCACGAAGAGTCGGACACGACTAAACAACAAAGGGTCCTTTCCAACTCTACAATTTTTTTTTAACAAAATATTTTTTTATTAGATTTTCCACAATGATAACACCAACCACAAAGCAAAATGATACACAAAAACAGAAAAAGAAAAAGAAGGGGGGAAAGGGAATAATAAACAGATAAACAATAACAACAAACTTAATTCTTCACAAATCCAACCTTTTAAACATCTTGGTTGACTTCCTCAAATCCCTCCCTTCTGAATTTCCTTGTAATTAAAATTAACAGTTTTCAAATATCATTATTAAACTAAAACAATTTCCAATTATAGTCCATCTTATTCACTTTTTTTAACATTCTCAATCCCATTTATTTAATTATAGCCAACTCTACAATTCTTTCCTTCTATTGATTTCCGCTCCGAGGGAAACTCTGCAAACGCTCCTCGCAAGTCCCACTCAGAACAATAAGGATGGGCTACTCTTCCCTTTTTTTAAATCTCCGTACGTGACATGTCACGTCCAAGCCCGGGGGCGGAGCCTGAAAAGAGGCGCCTGCGTCCGTCGCTCGCGCAGCGCGCGACGGGGCCACGTCTATGCATCCGGGAGCGCGTTGGCTCCTCCGCCACGTGACGCCAGCCCTCCCTCCCCACTGGCTGGCGAGCGGCGCGAGGGTCACGTGGCCGGAAAGGAAAACCCGGAAGCGGGCTAGAGGCCGGATCTCGGTTTCCTTGGCTACGACGGAGAAGGGCGGGAGGGGGGAGGAAAAAAAAAGGGCCGGTTCCTTCTTATGTCGCGGCTGCGGCAGCAGTAGCAGCAGCAGCACCAGCGCTGAGGGGATGGCACAGAGCCGGGCCTAGCGAGGCAGCTGCCGCCATGAGCGGAGTAGCGGTTGGCGGCCAGGGAAGGAGCGACGGCGGAAGAGGAGGCGGCGGCGGCGACTCTGCAGGCCGCTGGGCTGGCTGGAAACTGCTGGCCTTGGGCCTCCTCTCCGCGTCCTCGGTGCTGGCGGCAGCCCCGGCCGCGCAGGCCATGGGCAGGGAGGAGAAGCGGCGCCTCGGGTAAGAGCGGCGGCGGCGGGAGGGAGCGGGGGGCCCGCCTTGTTCCGCCCCCGGGCAGGTCGCCCTGTCAGGGAAGAAGTGGCGCTGCTTTCTTCGCCTGTCACCCAAGCCTTCCTGCCGAGGTGGGGAGGCGAGGCCCGAGCCCCGCTTCTCCTTATGGTTCTTTCAGCGGCTATTAGGGTTGGGAAGGGACCCCCAGGGTCATCTAGCCCAACCCCACAGCAACGCAGGACTCTGAGGTTCCTGGCAGGCGGCCATCCAACCCTTAAAAACCTCCGAGGAAGGAGAGAACCTGCCTCAGGCGGGGGGCCCACCTGGCTGCCGGCCTTGTTCCGCCCCCGGGCAGGTCGCCCTGTCAGGGAAGAAGTGTCGGCGCTTTCTTCGCCTGTCACCCAAGATTTCCTGCCGAGGTGGGGAGGAGAGGCGAGGCCCGAGCCCGGCTTCTCCTCATGGTTCTTTCAGCTGCTGTTAGGGTTGGGAAGGGACCCCTAGGGTCATCTAGCCCAACCCCCCTGCAAGGCAGGAATCTTAACTCAAGTTGTTCCTGGCAGGTGGCCATCCAACCCTTAAAAACCTCCGAGGAAGGAGGGAACCTGCGTCAAGCGAGTCTCCGTGTTCATGGGTCTCGTAGTCCGTGAAAAGGAGGGGGGGGGACACGTCAGGCGAACCTGACATGGTTTGCTTTCATTCCTAGAATCATAGTTGGGAAGGAAGGGGTCCCAAGGGTCATCTAGCCCAACCCCCTGGGCTTTCGCCCAGCATGGGACTTGAACCCACAACCCTCGTCTCCACGCTTTACTGAGGAATAATAATAATAAGTGTGTCACTAAGAAAGAGCAGGCTGCAAGATAAAGCAAGGTGTGTTGAGAAGAGGGCCAAGGAAGTGTTGTAAATAAAGTCCCCTCATCTTGGTAGCCTGTAAACGTGTTTTATTAGTCTTTGGTCACTTCTCTTCCTCCTCTCAGCCTCTCTTTTCTCCTCCCTGCCTGGTCGCCTTGAGGGAGTTCCTGTTTGTTATAGGTGACTAGGCCAGTAAGTATTCAGAAGTCTGAGATAATAGGGTTTCTCTCAAGTCAAGAGTAGCAAGTCTATGTGTCTTGGTCTCCACCAAAACCACCCATTTTATAAATAAAGGTTATTCTCCAGGTACAACTCAGAGTTGGGTGGTGATGCAAGTAAGCTTTCCTCTTATGACTTTTCTATTTCATTATGCAAAATTCTCCAGAGGTGAACAGTCTACTCAGACTATAAGTACTTTGTGACTCTCCTGCTACTTGGTTTTGCTTGGTTTTATTTGGAGGAGTGAGCACTTCCTCATTTGTCTATATATCTCCATAGGCATATACTGTACAAGAGTTGAGGCTTAGCTTACAGTAGACAGCTACACATGCTTGAGCTGAAAGTTCGTGAAAAGTAAGTTAGCATTTCCAAGGGGAGTGAAGGTCTAATCTTGAGTGAAGTATCTGTTGTTAGCTATTTGAGGCTCATCCTGGTGGGTTACTGTGGGAAATAGGAGTATATGGACCTTTGGTCTGATTTAGCAAATCATGAACCCCATGAACTGGGGTTTTCCTGTTTCGTAGCCTGGTCTGCTAGAGCAGTACAGCTGGCTAAGCAGCCAAGTTGGCAGCTGGTATGAAAAATGTCACCCAGCTGATAGAGATAAAAAGCATTTCTTGCTCCTGTAAAATGCAATTCTGTGTATATTTACTTGGAAGTAAACCTCATGTTTCAGTGAAACTTGCTCTGAAGTAAGTACATAAGATAGCAGCCTAAATCTTACACCAATTTGGGAGTGCATCTCATTGATTTCATGGGACTTCCTTCTGAGTAAACATGCATATGATCAGGGTATAAAAGGTAAAGGTACCCTTGTCCGTACGGGCCAGTCTTGACAGACTCTAGGGTTGTGCGCTCATCTCACTCTAGAGGCCGGGAGCCGGCGCTGTTCGCAGACACTTCCGTGTCACGTGGCCAGCGTGACGAAGCTGCTCTGGCGAACCGGCACCAGAGCAGCACACGGAAACACAGTTTACCTTCCCGCTATAAATAGATACCTATTTATCTACTTGCACTTAAGGGTGCTTTCGAACTGCTAGGTGGGCAGGAGCTGGGACCGAAAGACGGGAGCTCACCCTGCTGCGGGGATTCGAACCGCCGACCATGCGATCGGCAAGTCCTAGGCACTGAGGTTTTACCCAAAGCGCCACCCGCGTCCCTTGATCAGGGTATAGAATTGGTTAAAATGATGCTTGGATAAATACACAGCAGCGGTGCCCTATTGAAGTAATGAATTGTCCATAAATTGAGCAATGATTGCTGACAAGGTGAACTATTAAAATAAAGGAATAAAAGCTCATATATGAAATTTCTTGCTCCAAATTGTTTTTATATTTTATTTGGTGTTTATATATTTTAATTTATTGTTCAAGGTGAGGAAGGGGGCAAGACAGATACTTAAGAAAGGGCATGTGATGCTGCACGTGATCATGTCAGGATTGCGAAGGGACACAAAGAGCAGAGCTACGAATGTTTTCTGTTTCCTGCATTTTCTTTAAAACATGCTGTGAAAGCAAAGGAGGTAAAGGTGGAAGCACTGACAATAACCTGTGGGATTTTTCTGAGACTGTCAGTGTGAAATATGCCATCCATCACACTTCCTACCTTGGACAAGTTAAGCAAATATTCAGTGTTGGTTCATTATTTGTGGCTACTGTTCGCAACAGACTTTCCCAACATGTGCCTTTCTGAAAAATAGCTAGGGCAAAATGGTTTTGCTTCTAGTATTTCTTCTTAGGTACAGGGCATAGGAAGATGAAATGGATTAAGATGACACGCCTATTGAAATTCTTGTGATGGTCATCAATGGGAAATAAAAGCCATGTGAATAAGCTGGGCTGGATCTAGATACGTCAAAGAAGTGAGCCAGTTAAATGCTTTGTAAGCCCATACAGTGGTACATCGGATTAAGTACTTAATTCGTTTTGGAGGTCCGTACTTAACCTGAAACTGTTCTTAACCTGAAGCACTACTTTAGCTAATGGGGCCTCCTGCTGCTGCCGCGCCGCCGGAGCACGATTTCTGTTCTCATCCTGAAGCAAAGTTCTTAACCTGAAGCACTATTTCTGGGTTAGCGGAG
Organism: Podarcis liolepis; assembly: GCF_965112155.1. Classification (NCBI taxonomy): domain Eukaryota; kingdom Metazoa; phylum Chordata; class Lepidosauria; order Squamata; family Lacertidae; genus Podarcis; species Podarcis liolepis. The sequence continues at coordinate 89,328,551 of NC_139559.1, read as the reverse complement.
TGTGTAACCTGAAGCGTATGTAACCCGAGGTACCACTGTACAGGGAAATCTGGTAGGGAAAGACAGGACTCCACAGCGCCATCTGGTGTCACAGTGTTATATCGCATATACAACGCATATAAAATGCTTTTTCTTTACCAATCTAGCTGAGTCCCTGGAGGGCCCAAGAAGCTATGCTAATCAGTCCAAGTGGGGCTGCACCATCCCATTTTCAGACTTACCATTTCACTTATGCCTTCTTTAGTAATTAGAGGAAATAAGGATCTTTTCCTACATTTTGCAAGCCGTATTTTCAGTTCTGCCAACCGTCCCCAACCTAGTTCCCTTTAGAAGTTTAGATATTCTGAACCACAACTGCTATCATCCCTATCATTTGCTTTGCTGGGTTTTAACTGAATATACTTTGTCTTTTACAATACCTTGCAGCTTTAGGTAGTATTGTTTTCCTTTATATCCCGAACTGACAAATCATGACTGATAAGAGTCTAAGTATCTTGTTTACTACATGTTGACAGTCTTTTAAATGCTCTTGGTGCAGTGGTCGCTCCATCATCCTCCCTACGGAGGTCTATAGGAGCAACAGTTCAGGAGGCAGAAAGCGACAGGCAGTGCCACAAACCTGGTATGGTTGAAAGTAAGAAAGGCAGGCAAATGAGGGTGGACTGAGGTTGGTGCAACAGTGCTCTGCTTGACCTAAATGTGATGAATTGTTTCTGTTTAAACCTCATGGTCAGAGAAGGTTTTACTTCACCAGCTAAATCATTTTCGCTTTTGTCTCTTCTGCAGGAATCAAGTAGTGGAAATGTTTGATCATGCCTATAGTAATTACATGGTGAGTAAAATGATTATATGTACTTTTAAATAATTGCTTCCTTCTACCTTGACTCAGTGTATCGCATATCACGTTAAGCCATAGCTTAAAACAAACTATCATATCTGTGGTTGAGCAGCGTTCTGGTCCATGGTGCTCCAAAGTTCCCACTGTGCTCCTACTGCCACTGTGACACCGACAAATAATCCAGAGTCAAAACCCATCCTTGTGGCATGTTTGAAGAGAACCACAATTTGCTCTTCCCTCACTGCTTGTGGTTTGTTCTGGGGAAATAAAGTACAAGCCTAGGTTCAGATGACACAACAAGTCAGACTTGCAGCCACATATTATTTGTTCATATTGAAGCATAGTTTGTTTTACACTATGGTTTAATGTGACGTATGAACCAGGCCATTCTGTGCGAGATACATAAGGTACAAACATATGGTCAATAGGTGATGAATTTCATTATTTTATTTTTTTAGGATTATAATCTTGTGTTCTAATCCTATATGGAAACAAGTTCAGCTGCTGTTAAGTGACACTCCTAGACTGCAACCAGGATATGGTTGTGGTTCTGCATAGTCTTAATAGGATTTACTTCTGAGTTTGGGCTGCAATGTTGCAGCTATAAGTACTTATGCGCCTGATTTAGTTGTTACACTAAACCATGGTTGAGAGAGCATAGTTGTGGTTTGATGTAATGTTTGTATTGACAGACTAGCTAACAGACTAAAATTGGAAACATGGTTTAAGATGGATCAGCATGTCCTTACAGTTTGGCATGATATCTGAATTAAATTGTAGTAGTGACTGTTGCTCCACAGCTGGAAGGAAAATGAACGCAGAGAAACTGCTTTAAACCTTAGTTTGTAAATATTAGGAAGTTCAAGTGATGGACTATGGTTTGCATTAACCATGATTTAGTGTGCTATCAAAATTCAGCCATAGAATACAACAAATCTGTGAATTTGTGATAGTGTGATTACTGCAGGGTTTTTGTATTTGCTTTCTGACGCCACTTGGATCATAGATTGTAGAATCATCTTGTTGGAAGTGTCCATGAGGATCATCTAGTCTGGCAGTGCAGAAATCCTTTGCCCAATGTGGGTCTTGAACCCACAGCCCTGAGATTAAGAGTCATGCTCTACCAACTGAGCTATCTCTATGGGCAAATTGCACCTGCTTAAATAGCTGTCTCTTGAGAGTTACTTGTACACACCTAAGTCTCACGTCTATTAACTGTTCTACAGTTAATAGATGTGAGAATTGACTAACCTACATAAAACTTATAAAGAATGCCAATAGCAGTTTTTTAAAAACCCAGCAGAGTACTTAACATATTAGGAATGCTATTTTTTCCCCCTCAAGATGCTTGTGATGTAGATGATCCTCATTTTACAGGTGAGAACTATGGCAAAGGGAAAACACCTGTTTGCCTAGCTAGCAAGGGCAGTTTGATAAGTTATGTTCTGATAAGGTATCCTTATGTTCTGATAACATTTTTACCTTATGTTCTGATAACAAATAGCATGGCGCAGGCACCTGGGACTGCAAGCTCTGTGATCTAGCAAGCTCCTGATGAAATCTCACTCATCCCACAAATTCTCCACATGCTAGAACAAGCCACTATTCTTTTTATTACGCCTCTGTTCAGTGAGGGCAATAGTAATCTTCTTACAGGGGTATGGTAAACATTGACCCAGTGTATGAAAAGCACTTGGAGCATGTAGTTAGTTCAAGTGGGCCTCTGCAACAACAAAATGTTGCAGTGATAATTGCTACTGTTCAGGTTTTCAGCCACACCATGTCTGCTGAGCATAGAATGCACACACCGGTGTCCCATCCCAGCTACTTTAAAATCATGGCTCTGTCCTTTTATTTATGTGGATAATTTTCGCTTCTGTTTTTGGGGACACATAAAAATAATTCCTCTGTATAAACCAGAAAGACGCCTCTCTAGACATTTAGATGGTGTTTAGGCTTCATTTTCCAGTCCTTCCTTTCCACTACCCCCTCCAAAAAAAAACAACCAACCCTCTGGTTGTCCAGTTTATGCTCTCAACAATCCATTTTATGTGGGTGCTGGTTTTACTAACCATGTTTTTTACTAAATATTTTTGCAAACCTCAGAGTTTCCCTAAATCTGCTGATACCATCTCCTTGTACATAGTTCACTCCAGTTTGGCAATAAGCAACAGTGGTCAAAGTACTGAATCTGAATTAGAGTGTGGGATTATTGTGAAGAAGGAACAATGGAATTCAAATTTACACTGCTTGATGTGAAATACAAGTGCATATAGCAGCTTATTAATTGTTTGTGGTTGTTGTGTTTTGGCTTTATGCTGTCTTGCTTACATGTGCATACTTGCTTACGTGTGCATACTTGTAGACACAGTGCATAGACACATGTACAGTTTACATAAATGATGCTCTGTTGTTATGTGTTTAGGAATAAAATGCAGTCTTTGAGACAGTGGTGTGGATTTGAACCCTAATTATTAAACAATTCTATGGCCTTTTAAACTGTGTGTTGGAAGCTTGTTGTTTTTATTTGTTACTATGTTATGGATTTTTGAGTTTTTTTATATTGTAAACCACTTTGTGATCCTCTAATGAAGGGTAGTGTAGAAACACAACAAACAAACAAAGTTGGTTGTGCATAAGGTGTTAGGAAATGTCCTTCAGTAGACTTTAAAACTGAACCTCTCTTGTGGAAGGGAAACACCATAGTGAGCTGGGATTGTACTTTTTGCAGGGAAACAGTGGCTTTCTGTTCTACATTTGTAGCATGAAATGTTTGGGTTATGTGAAAGCATGACTTGGCATATCCTGGAAGCTTTAAAGTCAAAAGGATATGTATTTGCCACGTATACTAGGGCATTAGATAAACGAATTGTGTTTCTTGTGTTTGCGAACCTGGCAAGCGAGATTATGGTTTTGTACTTTATCAGATGGTTTGATAGTGACAAGTTCTGCAGGCTGCCATAAAGTGCTGATTTTTACTGCTGCTTTAATTTTGTTTTGTTTTGAAGGTATATCTGCTACATTGCAAAATATAACTGATGTTCCCATTATTAAACACAGTATATAACAGGAAGCTTTCTGCCTGTAGTTAACAGTGCAATTCCATACGTGTCTAGTTGAATATATGTTTCACTGAGTTCTATGGGGTTAGGATTGCAGCCTAAAAATAGCTGTTTTACATTGGGGGTTTTATAAAGAATTGCACAGGGCTTGTAACCTTGCATCAATGTTGAATTTTCCACACTTCTATGGGGTGATGCTAAGGAGGTGCAAATGCTCCTATTTGCTTCCAAAGAAATATGAAATGAGATACGAACTTGGAGATCTCATCCATCAGTATCTGTATTATTTGGAGAACTTCATTGTTAATACAGTGGCCACAGCTTGGGTAACTTATGTTTTGTATTCACTACACGTATACTTGCATATGTTTATATGTGTATGTTTCAGTAATCATGTCCATTTTGTTGTTCCCTAACCACCAATGTACCCCAAATTTCAGCATACTCTTTGCGCTTTTTTGCATTAAACAGGAACATGCCTACCCAGCCGACGAGCTCATGCCTTTAACTTGCCGTGGAAGAGTTCGTGGTCAAGAACCAAGTCGTGGAGATGTGGATGATGCCTTGGGAAAGTTAGTACTTCAAAATAATTCTAGTTATGTGAAACAGCAAAAATCTGGTTTCAGGTTCGGTGCTGTAGAAACACAGCCCCACGTGCCTTATAAAGAAACACACGGGCAGATGCATTCATTTCCACAGTCTTTGGATATAATAATGTGGAAATAACCCCTGGACCCAGGCACTTTATGGAATCTTCATTGGGAAGTGGGCCCTGCCCAATCAGTCCTTTTTTGCCACAAAAGAATGCATAAGCAGAATCTATTTGGGAAGGCTTTTGTTCATACCAGCTCTTGCTTAAACTAAGGGTTTTATGGAAGGTAGAGCAAAGCTCTACTCCCATGCCAAACAGCTTGCGAAGTTTGTATTGCGGAGCCATAAGCCAATGCCACTCCCTCCTTCCATCTAGCTATATTGCTTCATGGCTGGAATAAGTTGGAGTTGGTTACTTCCTTTATGGTCTAAACCACTGAGCCTCTTGGGCTTGCCATTCAGAAGGTCGGCGGTTCGAATCCCCGCGACGGAGTGAGCTCCCGTTGCTCTGTCCCAGCTCCTGCCAACCTAGCAGTTTGAAAGCACGCCAGTGCAAGTAGATCAGAAGGTATTGCTGCAGTGGGAAGTTAAATGGCGTTTCTGTACGCTCTGGTTTCCGTCGTTGTGTTTCCGTTGCGCCATAAGTGGTGTAGTCATGCTGGCCACATGACCCGGAAACCTGTCTGTGGACAAACGCCAGCTCCCTCGGCATGAAAGCGAGATGAATGCTGCAATCCCATAGTCGCCTTTGACTGGACCTAACTATCCAGGGGTCCTTTACCTTTTTACTTCCTTCCTTTGTAGTACAGTCATAGCTCGGGTTGAAGTAGCTTCGGGGTAAGTATTTCCGGGTTGTGCGCTGCTACGACCCAGAAGTAACGGAGCGCATTACTTCCGGGTTTTGTCACTCATGCATGCGCAGACGGTCAAAATGACGTCACGCGCATGCGCAGAAGTGGCGAATCGCGACCTGCACACACGGGTTGCGTTCACTTCTGGATGCGAATGGGGCTCTGGAACAGATCCCATTCTCATCCAGAGGTACCACTGTACTTATTTGGATAAAATTCCATACATCAAATACATGGTAAACATATTTTTGGCCTAAAAAGTGGATACTGAAAATCGTGGAGTTCTGACATCTGTGGGAGCATTTGTCTGGAAGTGGGCAGGTACCAATGTGTAATGGCCTTGAGGCTACACAGAAAATACAAGAATTGCAGACAGCATCTTGTTTTACTAGGTGTGAGGACTGTGAAGAGAACGCTAGTTTTGTTCCCCCTGCGCACTGAAAACATGCACAATGAAGTTCTGGCTCCTTAGGACCGGAACTTCTCCATTCAAACTGATGTCTTCTTTGTTAGTAATAACATGTCATACTGTTTTTTGGATGTTTTGCTGTCGCTACAGATGAAGTGTACTGGGTTCTAATGTGTTCTTGTGCTTGCTTCTCCCCCCACTCAGGTTTTCACTGACACTGATTGATACTTTGGACACTCTTGTGGTAAGTTGGGTCTGAATGTTATACTTGCACTTCCATTTTTTGGAAGTAAATTCTTTGGTGGGTGTGTAACCTATGGTTTAAGTCTACTTTAATCAGATGGCTTTAGAGACCTTTATTGTTATGAAGAAAAACGGTTTCCGCATTGTATTGCAAATAAAAAGTGGTTCCCTGATAGTCTCAGACTTAGGACCAGCCTTGGAGAATACAAGAGTATTTCTTAATACTGTGAGACCCGACCAGCCTGCTTGCTCTATATCGCATTCTCCTCTTCCATACCAGGAACTCTTTTGAACTTATCCCTCTCCTGTCAACTTGTACTTGATCTCTTCCTGCTTGCATCACCTCCTTGCTTCTTTTGCACATTCTATTTCTTTTTGCCCTCACAGACTTGGATGACTCAGGAGGAACTGTGAGTGCTTTTGAAATAAGTGTGGTTAGTTTCCCTTCTCCCTACACCCACCTTGCAATTCAGCCCACACTTAATTGCGACATTACAAAACTTCTGAAAGTGGGTTTAGCAGTGAGTGGCATGGTAAATATGAGTGGAGCTGCCAGCTCAGTATGTGGAATGTATCGGATGATGAATTGATCATGTGCCTAACATCCACATTCCTGATATGTTTATTTAGCCACATAAGTTGACCTCTGGAGGTAAGGTTCAGTTTCCCACGAGTACAGTTTCCCCAGATCCAAGCGATCTTACAGTCTTGTGTAATATACTGGAAGTTTGAAACCTGCCAAAACGTCAGTTGTCCGGTTTTGGAGGATATCTGTAATTACCTTCTCATTAATAAGTTTCACAGCAGGGAGGGTCAAATTGTTTACAGCTAATTTTTGTTTTGCAGGTGTTAAATAAAACCAAAGAGTTTGAAGAGGCTGTCAAAAAAGTGATCAGAGATGTTAATTTAGACAACGACATTGTAGTATCAGTGTTTGAAACTAACATAAGAGTCCTTGGGTAAGTTTGATGCCAGAGGAAAATAAACCACATTTCAGTTTGTCGAGTTCTGGTACTTTCTGTGCTGCTTTTTAGTTGGAGGTGAATATGCCTGTTCCATAAGTGTTTAAGAATAATAAAAGTGGTGCACCTGTTACCTTTAGAAACATGCAGCAAAAGTTTTAGTTCTAGCTTTTCCTGCATTCATCTCCACTTAGCTGCAACCTTGCATGCTCAAATCCTTAGACGTGTCCTTTGGTGAAAGTTTGATAGCTGAAATAATATATACCGTGGGCATTTCCCCATACTTGTGGGAAATGTTTGCATAAGGACTAGATAAATTAAAGACCAAAAAGCTGAGATGGCCTAAGATTTGGATGGCTTTAAAGTGGGATTAGACAGATTCACGTGGGATAAAACTAGCAATGGATAAATGTTGCCTCTATGTCCAGAAGCAACAGCCCTCTGAATGCAAGTTGCTCGAGCACGACAGTGAGAGAGAGCTTTTGCCCTTCTGTCCTGCTTTCTTACAGACGCCTTCTTGGTTACTGTAGGAAACCAGATCCTGGACTAATCTAGGCTTTTAGTCTAACCTGGCAGAGCTCTTCTTAAGTTCTCAGGAAGCTACATTCTGTACTGCATATTTTGCAGGATTTCTACATTCCAGTGGAATGGCAGTACAGTGGTACCTCTGGTTGCAGACGGGATACGTTCCAGAGGTCTGGCCGGATCCTGAGGTTTTTGCAACTGGAGAGACCACTTCTGCTCACGCACATGCGACTGTAGAGTGCTTCTGCGCATGCGCGCTCGGCAAGAACCCGGAAATTTACTTTCAGGTTCGCCACTTACGTATCCTGAAGTTTACGTAACCGGATACGTAAGCGGAGATACGACTGTATATACCGTATTTTTTGCTCCATAAGACGCACCAGACCACAAGATGTACCTAGTTTATGGAGGAGGAAAACAAGAAAAAAAAAATCTGAATCTCAGAAGCCAGAACAGCAAGCGGGATCGCTGCGCAGTGAAAGCAGCAATCCCTCTTGCTGTTCTGGCTTCTGGGATAGCTGCGCAGCCTGCATTCGCTCCATAAGACACACACACATTTCCTCTTACTTTTTAGGAGGGAAAAAGTGAGTCTTATAGAGCAAAAAATACGGTACATAGCCCCATTTTAAACGCCTTCTCCAAAAGTGAAGAGCATTTAGACCTGTTGACTTTATTCTCAGCTACTCGACTTACATACATTTGGAACTGATACAGATCATGTTTTGTAATGGTTAGGGTGTTGGTTTATGAGCTAGGAGACTGGGGTTCGAATCCCCACTCAGCCACAAAGTTCACTTGTTGATCTTGGGTCAATCGCTGTTTCTCAGCCTAATCTACCTCACAGGGTTGTTCTGAAGATAAAACGGGGGTGGGCAACCGTGTATACCACCTTGAGCTCCTGGAAGGGAATGGGAAATGTAATAAATATGTGAAATAAATGTGCTAACCACCGTTTAAGGAAGCGGTTTGCAGGGAGATGTAATCCATCCTCCCCACCCTGCTGTTCTGCTCTGCTGCAGTGATGTCTGGGGTCAGTGTCAGCCCCAGTTGAGAAAGTGCTTATGCTTGAACGTTTGGCACCAGCCCTTAAGCAACACCATGTTTGAGCTCGGTATTTTTATATGCTGCATTTTATTGTTGTCCTTTCTGTGTATTTAGAGGTCTTTTAGGTGGGCACTCAGTAGCAATCATGCTGAAAGAGAAGGGCGAAGACATGCAATGGTACAACGGAGAACTTCTGCATATGGCAAAACAGTTGGGCTACAAGCTTTTGCCAGCTTTTAACACCACCAGCGGTCTTCCATATCCACGAGTAAGTATATAATGTATTGTGAGGGCAGTCGAGAATTTTGTTTCTTGTTGATTTAGATATAAATTCTCATAGAATCCTAGAATTGTAGTGTTGGAAGGGACCACAAGGGTCATCTAGTACAATCCTCTGCAATGCAGGAATATTTTGCCCAATGTGGGGTTTGAACCCGCAACCCTAAGAGTAAGAGTCCCATGCTCTACTTACTGAACTATCCCGTGGTATATTTTCATATCTCTTGGTTACAAGATGTAAATCTGTTAAGAAGCATACGATACCAGTTAATCCTGTTTGTAGCTTATTTCGTATTTAAAACAATCGCCACCATTTCTCTCCTGTGCCCTTTATTAAATAATTTTCAAGTTCTCTGTTCCAAGCACGCTGTATGCTTGAAAGTCAGGAATACTGCCAGAGTTTACTGTGAACTTGCTGTTCTCTCCACTCTAAACGGCAAGCTGTTCTTGAACTCAAAGCACCAGAGATTTCAGTGTTGGGAACTGCTGCTGCAAACTTCAGAAACGATTATAGCTACATGCAGGTGGCAGCAGCGTCCGGGTGTAAATCGGCAAAATGTCTGGGAAAATGCGGATCTATGGCAACCCATGTTGTCAGTGTCGTTTTTGCTGATTTCCCATAAAAATAGCTCAAAAAAGGTCAACAACTTTGCCCCCCCCCAGCAAGCTCCACAACTGTCTTGTCCTGATTTTCACTGTTCGAAATATGGCAACCCTAAGTTATGGCCATAGTCTATAGGTGGTGAGCTACAGACAGAGTATATATAGGTGGTGAACCAGACAGAGGGCCTTCTCGTTAGTGGCACCCACCCTGTGGAACACCCTCCCTTCAGATGTGAAGGAAATAAGTAGCTATCCTATCTTTAAAATACATCTGAAGGCAGCCCTGTTTAGGGAAGTTTTTAATATTTAACGCTGTATTGTTTTTAATACATGATTGGGAGCCGCCCAGAGTGGCTGGGGAAACTCAGCCAGATGGGCGGGGTATAAATAAATTATTATTATTATTATTATTATTATTATTATTATTATTTACATGCTTAGCCATGAAAGTTGCTTTAAAATAGTCATCTGGAAGTGTGCTGTTAGCATTCCTATTTTAGTCTAGATGACATAAAATACGTGCAAGCATTCTCGTGTCTAAAGCCTAATGCACCTTTCACGATGCCAACAAATATAAATGTTTTGAATGTTGCACTTTTGTGTTTGTCAAGATGTCTTGGTCCATATTGTCAGGTCATGGAAACCTTAAGGATTAATGTTTGTATAAAGTCAGTTTGTGTATGTATGGCACCAGATTCTGACATTTGCCTGAAAGCCAGCTTACCAGCTGTTCCTGGTGCCCCGGGTACTTTGCTTTTAAACTCTATCCAGAACTGAAGGAATGTGTTTTTCTTGCAGTTTTCATAAGTTGTGTTTTATCTGTCAATGATTGCTTAATTTACTACTGTAGCAGTAAGCGGTTTTGGTGCCTTTTCTTCTAGGTTAACTTAAAATTTGGTGTAAGGAGTCCAGAAGCTCGAACAGGAACAGAGACTGACACTTGTACAGCGTGTGCAGGTACCTTGATCTTGGAGTTTGCTGCTCTGAGCCGCTTCACAGGAGCATCAATATTTGAGGTTTGAATACGGGTTATAATTCATCATTCCTTGTTTAATTTAGAACTTCTGTTAGTGTGGTTTTTTTATAGCATTTCTATTGCTGAATTGGTAACTAAATCTGTGATATAGGAGTTTAGTAAATGGTTTCTCTGTCTATTTGGAGGCTTTGCGATAAATATTCCAGAAATTCTGTACTTGGATTGCTCTGTAATGTATATTTTCTTATCAGTGTCTTGTTTGTTGCACTCTAATCAGTATTGTAAACATCTTGGCATAAACTCGATGGTATCAGCAGCAGTTTATTCTTAAACCTTTGTATACCATAAGCTGCTATTTATTGGCATGTGTTTGTATTTATGGTGTGCATTGCACTTGCATCAAGGAAGAAACCAATGTTTTTTTCTTTTATGGTGTGCTGATTATGTTGATACTGATTCCCAGCAGTAGCAACCCCAATATTCTTGTAGCTTTGCTCTAGTGTAGCAAAATAGACTGAACGCCGGACCAAAAATCCCCAGTTCAGATTTCTCCTAAATAATACCCAAATTGCCTTAAGGTATTCAGTCTCTCTCTTCCCCCTCCCCCTTACATTGTTAATAACTTTGCTTGTGGAATTGTTTGCTATCCATTACTATCTGGGTATTATGTGAGACTTTGGGCGGCCTTGTAATTTTGCAATTTTCTGGTTGCTTGTGACAGTAGCAATTTACACAGGGTAGCATCTAAAGGCTGTGCATTTGGCACTTTGGTAATTTCCTTCCAGTCTTAAAGAATGACTGGTTCATAAACTGGAAGGGCTGCCGTTCCAGCTGATGGATAGAATCTCCATTGACATATGTGGAATCAGGAATGAATAGCCATTATTTGCAGCAAAGAGTGGAGTAATTGTGAAAGCAGAGAATTGCTTTTGGATGATTAACATTGATTATGCTGGCGCGGCGATGAACGAACGCACTCTTAAGGAGCAGCTGATGAGCGGCACCGCGAGCTGGAGCCCCAGCTGAAGAGCGGTAGGTCAGATCAGCTGTTGAGCGCTGCCGGCGCGGCGATCCAGGCACTGAAATCCAACCCACGAGGAGCAGCAAGTCCAGAAGACGACGCACCTCCCAGCAACCTAACAAACCGCGTGGTCTCCCGGGCGAAAAGGGGCGAGCCGAGGGCTGCCCCGACCTTAAGTGGCCTTTCTAAGGCCCGCCCCTGCCGCCAGCCGATTGGCTGGCGCCACAGGGTATGCTAATTGGGGGAATCCCGGGGCCTCCCGCGAGGCTGGCACTCGCCTCGCGAGAGAGTGTGGGCGGTGTCGGGATCACGCAACCCCCCCTCCTCCTGACGATCGGAATGGGCATTATGTTAATCTATGCCAAGTCGGCAAACTTTTTCAGCAGGGGGCCGGTCCACTGTCCCTCAGACCTTGTGGGGGGCCGGACTATATTTTGGAAAAAAATAATAATGAACAAATTCCTATGCCCCACAAATAACCCAGAGATGCAATTTAAATAAAAGCACACATTCTACTCATGTAAAAACACCAGGCAGGCCCCACAAATAACCCAGAGATACAATTTAAATAAAAGGACACGTTCTACTCATGTAAAAACACGCTGATTCCCAGACATCTGCGGGCCAGATTGAGAAGGCGATTGGGCCGGATCCGGCCCCTAGGCCTTAGTTTGCCTACCCATGATCTATGCTCTCCATAGACTCATTGGAATCAATTGGTAAGTTACCTAATTCCATGATATCAGTGGGTCTAACTTACCCCTTTGTACCTTAATTTAGCTATGCAAAATACTTCAGAGCTCTCTAATTATAAATGTGGAATGAATTGATCCACCAGTTGTTTGCATCAGATTTTTTTTTTTTCATTTTCACCATTGTATTTAAACAGCATTTAACTGGAAATGTTGACTTTGTTTGCTGCAGGAATATGCACGGAAGGCACTTGATTTTCTTTGGGAGAAAAGGCAACGCAGCAGCAACTTGGTGGGAGTCACAATTAATATTCATACGGGTGATTGGGTGCGCAAAGGTATGGCAGTTTGCAACTGTGCCCTCTGCGGCTCATGCAGAAATGGGAATTTGTAAAGCATCTATGCACTGTTGGACCTCTATCATGCTGGGGAGGCCTGTATGCTTGACCCTGACATGAGAGACCTAGGATTTGTCAGGCTGCAACCTAATGAATGAGTGGTTAACCTTTTAAATGTATGGGCTATAAATAAGATGAGCTGCTTGTGGCTGCTCCCCTTAGTCTTATTTGGTTCAACCATCTTTACCTAAAGAAGGGCAAACACTCCTGCAAGTAGAAGAGCAAATAAAAGGAATTGTGTCTTCACATTGATAGAAGCGTTTTATGCAGATGAACAGAATGCTAGAAAAGTATTTCCTTAAACTACACTGTGGCCTGGATCAGGCCTGCGAAGCTGTGTGAAGTGGAGTGCCAGTCCCCATCTTCTTCCCTGTCGGAGTGCTGGCCGCCTTCTCCACACCCAGCAATGGTGGGGAAATAGTCCCGCTGCAGCCCTGGAGAGGGCTAAACCTTTGCTCTCGGTTCAGCACAGTGTTGGGAATGAATGTGGGGTGTGAATGAACGTACAAATGAATGACTGAATGAATGAATGTGTTGTATTCATGGCTATGTGTGGCAGAACCATTTTAGCTGCACCTACCTCTGTGTGTTTGCTGGTACATAGCCCTTGAAGAGCTGGCAAGGTGGAAGGTGCCCATCAGGGTGGCAAAGACTACCCACCCGTTCCATGTGGATTTTTAAAAATAAAACAGAAAATATTGTATTGTGCTGAGTGCAGCTTCTCAGTTTCTTTGTTTGTTTCTTGGCTGCACTCCTGCCAAAACTCTTAACAGGGGCTTCTTTCGCAGGAATGAAAACTAGTTGTAAGGTCAATCTTCAATATGTAACAGGTTTTTCATCTTTTTCCTAGATAGTGGTGTTGGAGCAGGTATAGATTCATATTATGAGTATTTATTAAAGGCTTACGTCTTGCTTGGAGATGACAGTTTTCTGGAAAGATTTAACACGGTAAGTCTTTTGCATGAGACTCAGGGGTTGTGCATTTCATGAGGTATAATGAGTTGTATGGCACCTTGCAGCATCGGTTGCACTTCTTCCCTCAGCAATGTATTATTGCAGAACCAGAAAATATTCTTTGCCATGGTACCGTGGCATATCCTAAGAAGTGACCACTGGTCAATGTATCTGCTTGCCATAAAAGTCCATCTGGCTCCAGACATGAATAAATCTACAGAAAGGGCTTGTAAAAGGATTCCCCTTGAATTTAATTGAGTATCCCTATTCAAAGTGGCTTAGTAGTGAAATATTGGCTACATTTGTGAGTTGGAAATGTAAATTTTATAAACAAACACGATGCTGAGGAGTTTTCACCCCTCCCATATCCAAGAATCTGCTGATGTTCTCTGCTGATTCTCCAGAGAGGAGGGGGCGGTTTCTGCTCTCTACTTAATTCCGCTCCAGCCTCACATCAAAGAGAGAGAGAGACTGAGTGTTAGAGAGAGATCGTGTGTATAGATAAGGTTGCTGCTAAGAGCAGCTGCAGACACTCAGTGCAGTTCAGCATTTTCGATTAGACCTCATTTAGCTCTGTACATAGTTGTGTATTATAGTTGTAGATAGAATAAAAGTAGTTATTCTACAGAGCTGCTCTCTGAGTCGTTTATGCTCTGCTATACTCTGTTGTACTCTGCTGTGCAATGACTGTCTTGTTGGAGTGAATCTGGTTCTCACAACTCTAAGCTGTGAGTCCACAGCACTTTGACCTGTTCCTGTGCAGAAGGTGGTCTCTGGAAGTGCTACCCAGCTCGCCTAGCCCAGTCGGGGCTGAAGTGTATGAGTCCAGTTAGTGGCACTGGCTCAAGGGCGATGCTGACAGATGCAATATATTTGCGAAACATGAAGACTGGACTGTGTTGCTTTTTATTAAAGCTAATCTCTCTGGGTAAAACGCTTTTCAGGTGAAAGGCTACTAGCCTCCTTACATGAACTCTTGATGCATCAACTTTAAAATACTTAAACAAATTCCAGCATCAGATGTATAGCTTAAATCTGGATGTCACCCTGGCTAAAAGATTGAGGGAATTTACTGAGCAGCGATGTGCTAAAGGCAGAGCAGCTTATGTGTCACAATCCGGCTCAAACACGAAGGGAGGGTAAAACAATCTGTGTGATATTTAGCAATTATATGGCAGGGCTGTGGGAGCTCAAGCTTTAAATCATTCAAAGAGGAACAAGAAATTCCTGGAATGACACCCCTCCAGCCTTCCTGCCTGTTTAATTTCATTTAACGAATGCACTTCACTAAAATTATCCAACGTTAAGCCAAGCGTGGCAGAAATTGCTGTTGCGGCCAATTGCACGAGTCCTTCCCACCCTCGTTTCTCAGCTGGACTCTTGTTGATTAGGAAGCCTCTATGACTTACTCTAGGGACGCGGGTGGTGCTGTGGGTTAAACCACAGAGCCTAGGACTTGCCGATCACAAGGTTGGCGGTTCGAATCCCCGCGACAGGGTGAGCTTCCGTTGTTCGGTCCCTGCTCCTGCGAACCTAGTAGTTGGAAAGCACGTCAAAGTGCAAGTAGATAAATAGGTACCGCTCCGGCGGGAAGGTAAACGGCTTTTCCGTGTGCTGCTCTGGTTCGCCAGAAGCAGCTTAGTCATACTGGCCACATGACCCGGAAGCTGTACACTGGCTTCCTCGGCCAGTAAAGCGAGATGAGCGCCGCAACCCCAGAGTGGGTCACGACTGGACCTAATGGTCAGGGGTCCCTTTACCTTTATTCTCCTGTGTGGTTTGGTGTCCTCTCAGCTGTTTTGCATGATGTTAAGGAGAGGCGAGTGCAACCTACAATTTAGTGTGTTTAGATCTCAACTTTGCCAATGAATTTGGTATGAAAAATGAATGTGGGCTCACCAGGGTCTGATGTTTTGCAGCATTATGATGCCATAATGAGATACATTAGCCAACCGCCTCTCCTGCTTGATGTGCACATACACAAACCAATGCTTAATGCTCGGACCTGGATGGACTCTCTACTAGCCTTTTTCCCTGGTTTGCAGGTAGGTTTATCAGAGGTGCAGAAGCATTTAACTTTTCAGTCCAATGATGCCTATTTAGTTGTGGGGTTGAGTGTGAGAAGTATTTGTTTTCAAAGCTCTAGAAATGTTCAGGACGCTGCAATTGGAAAAAAAAATGGCAAAGAATGGTTGGTGTAAGCGTTTGAACTTGAAATATGATGTCATGGAAAAGTAGTCATCCGGTGGGGAAGAATAATCTTTTACAATTGCTGTCTTCAGCCATGTTAGCATTGTGCAGTCAACACTTGGTGGCTGTGTTCTGCAAATGAAATCAGATTTTTGTAAAATAAAATTTCCACTAACTTGGAGCATATCTTTCTCATTTCTATATTATATAAAGCATGTCAAACATCTAAAATAGGCTCATAGTATTGTTAGAGCAATAGCTCTAATGGTTTTGTCATGGCCTTTGGTACAATAATGCTTACTTACTAATAGCCCAACAAATGCCCAGCTGTCACATTTTAAAGGAGTTTTGTTGATATTTTGTTATACATCCTTAAATTCTTTCTTTTATGTTATTAGCTGCTACTTCCTTCTCTTGCCTCTAATACACAGTGTTCCAAAATTATTATTTTTTCTTGACTAGAATATTCTCTCAGTATTTTGATCTTTATTGGTAAATCTTCCTTTCCTTCCTCTATAAACGGTAGCTTCTAAATTTGGTCCGGCTTATGGTACTCAAGACAAATAAACAGCCTTAAACAAGCCTTACTTTTTTGTGTTTTGCTGGTCTGCAGCAGCCATTTTGCCAAAAACCATGGTGGGAGGGGGAAGAGGAAGGAGAGATTGCACAAATACGAGAGCACATTTTCCTTCCTTATTTGCCTTTTGCAAGGTTTCAGAGAATTTTCCTGTCCCCACCCCCATCATTTTGGAGCAGAAATTTCTGTGGCTGGGAATGCATTAGGAATATCATTACATAAGCATTGTTTAATTCACAGGTTCCTCTATACCACATGAGTACTCTTGGAAATATCTGGCTTGGCATCTAAGATTTCCAGAAAGCAACTTTATCAAAGCAGTACCTGAATTTGAGCTGATAACTTTAACGCTAAGAATATAAACATATGGCCAACCTGACATACCAAACTAAATATATGTTAAGCATTGGTTTCAGCACATGTGTACACATGATTATTTTGCCTTTTGCTTAATTAGCCAAGTGCCATTCTGCTCTCTCGTGTTTCCTTGTAAGAAAAAGAAAGAACCATGGGCTGGGAGCAGGTGGTGGGAGATACAGAATTGGTCATTATCTGACAGGAAAGTGGCATATCTAAATGGCCTTACATTGGTACTATCTGTTTGGATTATAGGTCTTGAAAGGTGATATCAGACCAGCTATAGAAACTCACGAGATGCTGTATCAGGTGATAAAAAAGCATAACTTTCTTCCAGAGGTAAGGCGGTAGGCTTGTATTATTATCATTGTGGGGATAACAATAATAATACCGGGAAAGGGGAGATGTTGATTTCTAATTACTGATTAGTCATTCATGCGCTAATCAGCATCCCTTCGCATATTTTGATCTTATTTTTTAACTTTCTGTTCCTCCTGTAGGAACTGGAGGCTAGTGCATTTCTTGCTCTTATGATTGACCAAGATCTTTCCATGCATCACTAGATCTGCGTGCAATTCCTTTTTTCATGTTTGTGCTCACTTGTTCACACAATGGTTGCACATGAATGGGGAGAGACTGGTTTAGTGTCTCATCCGAACCAGTGCTCCTGGTTCTTTCCAAACAAAATGCAGTGAGGAAGCCAGGGTTTGGCTAATGTGTCAGTGTGACAGTGATTCAAACGTGTCAGCACGACAGTGATTCAAACCCAGATATTCAACTCTTAACCATTTTATCCACTACATCACACTCATACCGTGAAAAGCTTTGCCATATGTGCACAACTCATTTACTTTCGAATCTAGTTTTATGAGTGGTATCCAACTAAGCCATATTGAGTATTTCCTTCGAAATCATTGGACACCTCTAAAGTCCATCAGTTTTAGTAGATCTACTCTGAATAGGACTAATTGGATGGTCTCCTATATCTTGGTCTCTTTCCTTTCCCTGTATCTGAGATTATGCAGCCCAGTGGATAATGTCGAGAGCCTGAGAGACCTTGGCCTAGCATAGAGTTGTCATGTTTGAGTGAACTTTGCAAACTTCTCTTGATAGCTAATCTGTAACGGGAATAATAAAATAGCACCTAACATATTAGGAATGCTATTTTCATCCACACAAAACCCTTGTGATGTAGATGATTACTCCTCATTTTACAGGTGAGGACTACCGCAAAGGAAAACACCTGCCTGCCTGGCTAACAGGGACGGTGTGATAAGTTTTTAGGCACCAGGCAGAATGTTTCTTTTTTACCAAGTCTTTGGCCGATTAACATCTCTGTCCTTTTAAATGTGTTTGTGGGTGGGGGTGCGGTTATTGCTTTTATTACGTATTTTGTGTTGTGAACCGCCCTGCAATCTTCAGATGAAGGTGTGGTATACTAATAATAATAAAATAATAATAATAGCATTTGTGACCAAAGTACTGTACAGTTTAGTATTTCCCTATGTCTTTCTTCTTTTCTCCTTCAGGCTTTCACAACAGACTTCCGGGTTCATTGGGCTCAACATCCTTTAAGGCCAGAATTTGCAGAGAGTACCTATTTCTTGTATAAAGTAAGATTTTGTTCTTCCAATTCAAGGTGTCTTAAATCCTTGATAATCTTAGGAAAGGAATTGAAAATGTTAACACCTTTTTATGACACTGTGATGCAGTTGCACTAAAATACTTTGTACTTTGTGGCTGCTTTATATCAAGAAGAATATTACAGGCACAGATAAGGTACAGAAAGAGGAATCTATAGTGGTTAAGAATATGCAGCGACTTCTCCATAAAGAAAAGACTAAAGAGAATTAGGTTTGTTAGCTTAGAATGAATGAATGAATTAACTGGGGCTTGGGGGCAGGATATGAAAGTATTTCAAAATCATGAATAGTGGGAAGAGATTTTTCTCTTTCACTTGCTCTGAAATTATGCCAGCAGGTACTGCTTCACACAGCCTCTAACCTTAGATGGCTTTGAAAAAGGAGGCCTATTGATGATTATGAACTGGGATAGCTAAGTCCAGCTTCCAAACTGAAAGGTAATATAAGTAGGATTGTTACTAGATGCTTAGGGCAAGCAGCAGAGAATGGTAATTTCCATCTATACTTCCTGGGCTTTTGATTTGTCCCTGTTTGTGGTGTGGGTTGGCTGTACTTCCAGTCTCAGAGGGTTGACACCTTCTTATGCATGGTCAAGAACAATACTTATGCAGAGCAAGTATTTTAAACAATAAGATGAGCTTGAGACTTTCTGACTTGTTGCGCAAGATAAAGGAGCTTTCTATTGAGGCTGGGAAGCCCCTTGAATTGCTGACTGCAAACAGTTTCTCTGCTCTGTTCTCCCTCTGAGAATATTCTTCCGTCCAGGCTAGGATGTATTTAGCAGTGCAATTTGACTTTAAATCCAAGGCTTTAAAACGTGTGCAGAAGTCAAATATCAAAGTATAATAACAGATAAGAATGTAATGTGTGTGTAGCGTATCTCTAGGAGTAAGTGCAACAAATCTTCCTTTAAAAACAGGCTACTGGAGATCCTTACTACCTAGAAGTAGGAAAAACACTCATTGAAAACTTAAATAAATACGCTCGTGTACCTTGTGGATTTGCTGCTATGAAGGATGTTCGTACTGGAAGCCATGAAGACAGGTAATTAGCTGAAAAGCGTTGCTAGGTTTTGCTATTTTATTCCCCCCCCCCCCATTTTTTTTATTGATTTTCCACTTTTATAACAAGTATAACACAAAAAACACACAAAAGAAAACACATTACAATACTGAAAAGAAAAAGAAACAAAAATATAAACACATATTACTTGTGAAACCCAAATTATCTTTCATTGTTAATTGACTTCCTTGAATCCCCCCTACCTGAGTTTCATTGTATCACCTTGTAACAGCTCTCCAAATCATCTTTGTAATAAAATAAACTCCTTCAAGTTACTTTCATCTTTTCTTTTCTTAATATTCTAAATCCATATTTCTTTACAATTCATTCTTATTTTAGTACTAAGCCTTTATGGTACTTTTGAGTGACTTCTAATTATTTTATATTACAATAGTTGGCTAAATAATCTTTAAATTTCTTCTAATCTTCATGATATTCCTCTTCTTTCTGATCGCGGATTCTTCCAGTCAGGTCAGCCAGCTCCAAAAAGTCCAACATCTTTATCTGCCATTCTTCTACTGTTGGTATTTCTTGGGATTTCCAATTTTTAGCTAGTAGCAGTCTTGCCGCTGTAGTTGGCATACAAAAACAATCTAACATCTTTTTTGGGCAGTTCCAATCCTATTATTCCAAGTAGAAAGTCTTCTGGTTTCTTAACAAATGTATTTTTCAACATTTTTTCCAGCTCATTATAAATCTTTTCCCAGCAGTCTTTTACCTTAGGACACGTCCACCACATATGATAAAAAGTACCTTCTTTTTCTTTTCAAATTTTTTTATTGATTTTCCATGTTTATAACAAGTATAGGTTTTGCTAATTTAATCTTGCAACCATGCATTCATGCTGGTAGGATTTCTTTGTACATTAAATCTTCACTGGTTTAATACTTTAGTAAAAGTTAACAAGTGCTTCATGATTTTATTTTATTAAGCTATATATATAGTGGATCCTCCTCAAGGCACCTAATTTAAGTATTTAACTTGTTAATGTATTTAACAATAGACATTTAAATAGCATGAAAACAAGGGCTTAGATCCAAACAACCACAGGTGGGAGTATAGTGCTGTTCTGTAAACTTGTGCAACCCTAACGGAAGATGAATTGCAGGCATGGGGAACTTCCTGCCTCATAATAATGTCAGGTGATCCCACCCACCTGACAGAATTGCTGTCAAGGAAGTTAGGATCTGGCCCACTATGCCAGAAAAAGTTTCCCACTCCTGTTGTGGCATAATTGGGCGAAATTGAAAGGTCTTCAAGCAGAAGAAGTTGGGATCATTTTTCTCACAGCAGAAATGCCCCTTCTATGAACAGAAATAGCTGTCTGCTGGTGAAAATGAACTTTTTGCGGTGTCCAAGCCCTCATTAGAAGCAGAAAATAAGGTGACAACATCAAAACAGCACACAAATAATTCAAGGCACATCCAAACTGGACTGTCTGGACTGAGTTGCTGTGAAATGTCAATAAGGAGGCAGTCAGACTAGGCCCTTGGAGGGAGAAGTTCTGCCACTAGGTGCAGCATCTGAGAAGGCCCTTAAGATGCTGGCGCAGAGCAGGATTTCTATCAGTGACCCAAGTGGGTGGGCAGGATCATGTGAGATTAAGCGATCCTTTACGTGAAATTCTTGCTATTTAGTCTTTATCCATGTATGCGTTCTTTGGAAAAACTTAGCGAAGTTCTTCCCATTAGTTGTCATTTTGACTTTACTCAAAAGTATATCTTGTTTTTCATTTTGTTATTAGTGATACAGTCGTACCTTGGTTTTTGAACAGCTTAATTCTCGAACGTTTTGGCTCCCGAATGCAGCAAACCCGGAAGTGAGTGTTCCGGTTTGCGAACTGTTTTTGGAAGCTGAACGTCCGATGGGGTTTCCGATTGGCTGCAGGAGCTTCCTGCAGCCAGTCAGAAGCCGTGCTTTGGTTTCCAAACGCTTTGGAAGTTGAACGGACTTCCGGAATGGATTCCAAGGTACGACTGTGTATCAAGAAGGAAAAATGATACTTAGTCTATTTATTTCCTCTTTCTAGGATGGATTCTTTCTTCCTGGCTGAAATGTTTAAATATTTATACCTGCTCTTTGCTGATAAGGAAGACCTGACTTTCGATATAGAAGACTATATCTTTACCACAGAAGCTCATTTGCTACCTCTCTGGCTATCTACTGCAAACCAAACGGCCCCTAGGAAAAATATTGTGAGTGTTGCTTCATATTTTTGAATTGATTTAATTGCAGGCTAGCTTTTATCTTCCTCAGTAAAAGTAACTCTTAGAATATTTTTAGATTATTCTTCCATTGTTGCACAAGCTGTGTCATGCTTTGCTGTTTATGCAAAAGTAAATTAGGTTTCTAAATGAAAATTTGGTCCTTTGTAACTGTATCCTTACATAGAACCATAGAATTGTACAGTTGTAACAATATATTGATTGACATTTTAACTGCATATTTCTTTTTGTGGTTGGAAGGTTTGTAATTGTGCTTTTGTTGCAAACACATTTGGATATTGTGACTGCGCATGGTTAAAGAAAGAGAAAACAACGCTTAAATTCTCCCTCTTTCCCCCTTTGCAGACTACAGAATACACAGAATTGGATGATAGCAACTTTGACTGGACATGCCCCAACACTCAGATCCTCTTTCCAAATGACCCAATGTATGCTCAGAGCATCAGGGAACCTCTGAAAAATGTGGTGGACAAGAGTTGTCCTAGGGGTGTTTCCAGAGCGTAAGATCATTTATACCTTTCATAACTATGTGATAGGTAAAGGTAAAGACACCCCTGACCATTAGGTCCAGTTGTGGACGACTCTGGGGTTGTGTGCTCATCTCACTCTATAGGCCGAGGGAGCTGGCGTTTGTCTGCAGACAGCTTCTGGGTTGTGTGGCCAGCATGACAAAGCCACTTCTGGCGAACCAGAGTAGTGCATGGAAACGCCGTTTACCTTCCCACCAGAGCGGTACCTATTTATCTACCTGCACTTTGATGTGCTTTCAAACTGCTAGGTGGGCAGGAGCAGGGACCAAGCAACGGGAGCTCACCCCGTCGTGGGGATTCGAACCGCCGACCTTCTGATCGGCAAGCCCTAGGCTCTGTGGTTTAGACCACAGCACCACCCGCATCCCTAACTAGGTGATACAGCTGCTTATATTGAGCTGATATACTTTTATGCATTGACTAACACATAGCGATGAAATCATTTGATACAGCTTGGTTTGGATGACTCCTTGCAATGGAATATGCGTAAGGTTCTCGTATCAGAATTTCCCAGCCTGATTGCAACTTGTCTATTTGTAATGGATGATGGGAGTTGTAGTCAAAAACATCTGCGTCCAATAAGAGAAAGCAAGGCTTGTGTTTCAGCCTGCCAACTCCCAGAAGCCTTTTCATGCATTTTATTACCCGTTTAGTGGCCTCTGCCGGCTACGCATAGCATGTTTTAGTCTTACGCACCTCATGTATATTATTCAGGCACCATCAATTCAGTTCTTAAAATGCTTTCTCTTGCAGGGAAGAGAGTTTGGGCACCGGACCAAAGCCCCCCCTGAGAGCCAGGGATTTCATGGCCAGTAATCCTGAGCATTTAGAGATTCTAAAGAAGATGGGAGTCAGCTTGATTCACCTCAAAGATGGAAGAGTCCAGCTGGTGCAACATGCTATTCAAGTAAGATCTTGCCCTGTCATAGCCCCTCAGTGTAGTTGTCCTCAGTAGGAAGTTGACATGCAGGCACTCTTTTTATTTTATTTTATTTGGAACAAGTTGTTTCAGTTTAATTATAGTACAGGTCGGAGAGGTATAAATATGGATATAATACATTGGAATAAATTAAGACTTTCCATTATGAACAAACTACCTGCATATAAAATAATGATTTACTTAGAATTACGATTTTAATTGTAAAAATAAAAAATTCCTTCCAGTAGCACCTTAAAGACCAACTAAGTTAGTTCTTGGTATGAGCTTTCGTGTGCATGCATGCACACGAAAGCTCATACCAAGAACTAACTTAGTTGGTCTTTAAGGTGCTACTGGAAGGAATTTTTTATTTTGACTATGGCAGACCAACACGGCTACCTATCTGTGATTTTAATTGTAATCATTTTTAATTTATAATCGGTTCATTTTGCTCCAGACCCTGCCAGTTTGGATGCCAATAGCTCATCTGAACTAATGGCAGAAAAGTTCATACAGCGGACCCTCGAGTTACATACCGCTCTGGATACGTAACTTTCAGGTTACGAATGCGGCAAACCTGGAAATGTATACTCCCGGGTTTCGCCGCATACGCAGAAGCAATCACACCGTGTGTGTGCTCAGAAGCGGTGTCTCTGCCTACAGACTTTTGGGATGGCGGATGGACCCCCAGAACGAATTTAATCCGTATCCAGAGGGTCCACTGTATTTCAGTTGGACTGACCTATAAGGGTATTGCCCTTAAGTCACTGAGTTTGTTTACTAATCCTTATACACTCACATCATTTATTTTTATTTTGTATTTTGACAAAGTAATAATAATAAATAAATAAAAATGTGCACTCCACCCCCAAAACCACTGTAACTATCCAACCTCCCAAATTTTCAACACCTCTTACGATGGTTTGACCCCTTTCTGTTTTAACAGTACAAATTCTACAGATACTACAGATATTTGGCACTCTTAAATTTAGGCACACCAGAAAGGATCCTTGAAATACTTGTCCAAATTTCTGTGAAGCTGTTGAACAACAAGTCCTTTTTCCTGATGTTACACAAACTAAGTAACACAGTTATACTGTCTAGTAGTCCATTCAATCATGTCTGAATGTTTAGTGGGAGACAGGTTTTTCAAAATATTTGTTAGTGGTAAGCTGCGAAGTTGAATTGAATATGTTTCAAATTTTGAGGTCATTACCATGATAGGGCCTTTTCAGTGGTGACACCGATGCTCTAGAACTTTCCAGGTTAGCCTTTCTCTTCACCTGTGCTGAGGAGTTTCTGGCACTGAGTAGGGCTGCTTTATTCCAGAGGGCATGTTGAGTTCTCGGAACTGTTTTTTATTTTATTTTACTGAGGAGTATTGTGTCTTGCTGCTGTGTTTTTATATTTTTAGTATGCATGTGGAATTTGATACTGAAAATACCCTTGGAAGTGTTGTCAGATACAAATAACGGTTTATTTACTTTTTTTTAAAAACCAAAAATTAATTCTAAAATATTTTGGCTAACGCTGGATGTCTAGAAGTTCAGAATAAACTAATGAGCAAGTTTCCTCAGGAAATACTGTTGCATGTTTTGTCTGCAGGTTTAGAATGAAAAAATGCTAGATATTGCTTACTTTTTCATTAGGCAGCAAGCTCACTCGATGCGGAGGATGGTCTACGGTTCATGCAAGAAATGATTGAGCTGTCCAGTCAACAGCAAAAAGAGCAGCAGCTACCTCCTCGTGCCGTTCAAATTGTTTCCCACCCGTTCTTTGGCAGAGTGGTTTTGACAGCTGGGCCTGCGCAGTTTGGAATGGATCTCTCCAAACACAAATCAGGGGTGCGTTCTGTTTTACAGCCTTATGATTAAAAAAACCACCACTTGTATGGTCTATACAGAACTTATGGGAAATTGTCAACATACAGAAATTTAATGTATCTAAAAGAAAGAGTACTATATAATTTTATTAAGTTTTCTGTTTTTACAATTTAAAATACTCATTTATACATCCTTAAGATACCAATGACTTACCTTCTTCTCTTTCGTGGTTTACTTTACATACATAAATCCCTGTATATATAAACTATACCATTCAGTATTCCATTATTGCATCCATCTAAACTTGCTGAATTTATCTTAAGGCTGCCAGCGTTTTCAGCTGTACACAGTTATTTCCCGTATATTCCGTAAATGTTTTCCAATCTCTTTAAACGTATGTTCTCCCTGTTCTCTTATTCTATGTGTTAAGTCTAAAAAATAACAAGAAGAGGAGTTGTTCTAGAAGCCCCCTAAGTCAAGAAAACAAAGCAACTCTGAATAACTAAGGCCAAAAGCAGATGGCTAACTCATTTGTCAGGAAATGGAGTGCAGGGGAACAGTCTGAATAGGCGCTGGGCAAGATTGCTTTATGTATGAAGCCAATTGAGGCTCGCCATTTTGCCCACCAGGCCATTTGCCCGAAACCACACCCACCCACCCCATACCTGACAGTGTATGTGATGTCAGGTGTGGGGCAGATAGAAATGAATCTGGAAAGCGTGATTGAACTTCCTGCGCATCAGCTGATGCATGATTTGTTGCAGGCAACGCATTTTTATAAATTGCAGTGGCTTCAAATGCCACTATTCTGATTTAGCATGCAATGAATCATCCTACTGGGATAGCTCAGTCGGTAGAACATGAGGCTCTGCTCCTAATCTCAGGGTTCGAGCCCCACGGTGGGCAGTAGATTCCTGCATTGCAGAGGGTTGGACTGGATGACCCTGGGGGTACCTTCCAACTTTATGGTTCTATGAATGAGTTCTGGAATAACTGCCTTCACTGCAGTTATTGGGCACAATCCAGTGCAGTGTGCCGAAGCTGTTAGATTTCACTGGGTTTAAGAGCGCCAGCCCTGGGTTGGATGATGATCACTGCCAGATTTACATATAAGCTAAACAAGCTATAGCTTAGGGCCCCACTCTCTTGGGGGCCCTCCAAAATTTAAAGAAAACCTGGATGTACGATTCCAAAATATAAGATAAAAAACAAATAAAACAAAACCAACGTACAGCAACAGTGTTTTGTGTTGTGTAGGCTCCTATGATGTAAGTAATGGGCCCCGCCTGCTAGCCTGCTTCCTCAAATATACAGTGGTGCCTCACAAGACGAAATTAATCCGTTCGTCTTGCGGTTTTTTCATCTTGCGAAGCACGGCTATTAGCGGCTTAGCGGCTGTTAGCGGCTTAGCGGCTACCAACGGCTTAGCAGCTTTAAGAAAAAGGAAACAAACTCGCAAGAACTCGCAAGACGTTTCGTCTTGTGAAGCAAGCCCATAGGGAAATTCGTCTTGCGGAACGACTCAAAAAACGGAAAACTCTTTCGTCTTGCGCGTTTTTCGTCTTGCGAGGCATTCGTCTTGCGAGGTACCACTGTAACTGGTTTGCTCATTTCTATATATAGGGTGCCTACATTCTGCATGTGCAAATGGCTTTGGATATCTGTTAGGTCCATAAATTACCGTATAGTATATATTCAACAGAAAAAACAGTGACAATTTGTTGTTGACAAAGGACAGCTGGGCATATAACGGGCCCCATTACCTCCAGTAGCTTAGGGCCCCATCAAACCTAAATCTTGCCCTGATGATGATGATGATGGTTGTATTTCCTAGTATGCTCTTCATATATTTTAGTGCAAAAAATGCAAATGTTTACATGCTTGAATACTGTATACTAAAGCCTCTCATCTCTTCAACAGGCAAGAGGATTTGTTGCAGTCAGTAAACCATATAATGGATGCTCTGAGATCACCAACCCTGAAGCGCTGAAGGATAAAATTGCTTTGATGCAAAGAGGGCAGTGCATGTTTGCTGAAAAGGCACGGAACATCCAAAAAGCTGGGGCTATAGGTGGCATTGTTATTGGTAAGTGAAAGAGAAAACTTATATCAAGTTTTTTTGGTTAACAGTGAGACACTTGAAATGTTAAGGCAGGTGTGACTCGTGCACGTTAATAATTTTAATGTGAATAATTTCAATGTGTACCCCAGCCTATCTATATTATTTATTTATTTAAAACCTTTTAAACATTTATATACTACCCTCTAATTCAGTGTACGGCATGAAGTAATTCAAACTATTACCCGGGTTAAGGCTTGGGCAGTGCAAATTGTCTCATTAAATAAATAAAAAATTACCTTGGCATTTAAAGGATCACAGTGTAGGTGCCGCATACTGTGTTTATTCCAAAAACCAGGATGCCTCACGGGTGAAAAAGCCCTTGTGGTTGAATAATGAATTTCTGATAGAGTAGGTGGTTGGTTAAGGGCTGTCGAAGACCTCAAGATGGTCTGGTTGCCTGTATTGCATTCATATCCCACCTTTCCTGAGGAGCTCACAGTGGGTTGTATGAGAAGAGGCATGCCTTCAAGTATTCAGATTCCAAGCCATTTAGGATTTTTAAAGATAAGTACCAGCACCTGTAGACAAAGAGGCAGCTAGAAGTTTATTTAAAATTGGTATGTATTATAAGTGATATGGGTGGCGCTGTGGTCTAAGCCACTGAGCCTAGGGCTTGCCGATCAGAAGGTCATGGTTCAAATCCCCACGACAGGGGTGAGCTCCCGTTGTTCAGTCCCAGCTCCTGCCCACCAAGCAGTTCTAAAGCATGTCAAAGTGCAAGTAGATAAATAGGTACCGCTCTGGCGGGAAGGTAAATGGTGTTTCCGTGCGCTGCTCTGGTTCGCCAGAAGCGGCTTAGTCAAGCACATGACCCGGAAGCTATCTGTGGACAAACACCGGCTCCCTCGGCCTATAGAGCGAGATGAGCGTCGCAACCCCAGAGTCATCCACGACTGGACCTAACGGTCAGGGGTACCTTTACCTTTACATTGGTACCTCTGGTTACTTACTTAATTCGTTCCAGAGGTTTGTTCTTAACCTGAAACTGATCTTAACCTGAAGCACCACTTTAGCTAATGGGGCCTCCTGCTGCTGCCGTGCTGCCGGAACACAATTTCTGTTCTCATCCTGAAGCAAAGTTCTTAGGTTAAAGGTAAAGGGACCCCTGACCATTAGGTCCAGTCATGACCGACTCTGGGGTTGCGGCGCTCATCTCGCTTTATTGGCCGAGGGAGCCGGCGTTTGTCCACAGACAGCTTCCAGGTCATGTGGCCAGCATGACTAAGCCACTTCTGGTGAACCAGAGCAGCACACGGTAACGCCACTTACCTTCCCGCCAGAGCGGTACCTATTTATTTACTTGCACTGTGACATGCTTTCGAACTGCTAGGTTGGCAGAAGCTGGGACCGAACAACGGAAGCTCACCCCATTGCGGGGATTCGAACCGCCAATCTTCTGATCAGCAAGTCCTAGGCTCAGTGGTTTAACCCACAGCGCGAGGTAATATTTCTGGGTTAGCGGAGTCTGTAACCTGAAGCCTCTGTAACCTGAAGCATATGTAACCCGAGGTACCACTGTATAAGTGAATCTGGTTGTATTGGTCTGAATTTGGCTAACCAGGTTTTATACTGATTGAAGGTCCAAGTAACTTTCAAGTTCCACTGAGTATTCAATGGGTGAAAGTTAATATTAATGGAAACCCTGCTCATTCCACCTAGATGACAATGAAGGAAGCAGCAGCGACACAGCCCCTCTCTTCCAGATGGCAGGCGACGGCAAGAATACAGACGACATCACTGTGCCAATGCTGTTTCTGTTCAACAAGGAAGGCAGTATTATCCTTGATGCCATCCAGGAATATGAAGCTGTAGAAGTGCTGCTTTCTGACAAAGCAAAAGACAGAGGTAAGAGCGAAAACCATGTTATTGTGAGAAAGATGGCCCCGGCTCAGTTAATTCAGTCCAAATTTCAGCATGGGAGAATATAGAAAGAGGAGAGAGGCCTAAATAATAGGATGAATATGAGTCTCAGGAAGATCAGCAAATCCATAACACAGGCATAGGCAAACTCGGCCCTCCTGCTGTTTTGGGACTACAATTCCCATCATCCCTGACCACTGGTCCTGTTAGCTAGGGAAGATGGGAGTTGTAGTCCCCAGACATCTGGAGGGCAGAGTTTGCCTATGTCTGGCATAACAGCATTAAGGTCAGTCTTCCCAAAGGACTGAGGAGGTAGCCAATAGAACACCAACTTAAGTAAATATCCAAGAAATTATACACTTGTCAGTCTAATTTTCCAGATTTTCAGGTAATTGGTAGAACGTTTTAAGGCTACAGTAGTTAAACATATAAATCAGTGGATATGCCTTGGGCATGATGAATCTCAGTTTGAGCACTATCCCACCTTGAAGTCCTGTTGATTCCCATTGAGGTGTTTTAGCAGGAACGTAATTTAAAAGGCTGACTTAAGATGGCTTGCAGGCCTATCTTATCTATTTCAAGATGCAAGTAAGTTCTTCTCGATTAGGGCCAAGTTAGCATTCTCCTTGGGACGTGGGTGGCGCTGTGGGTTAAACCACAGAGCCTAGGACTTGCTGATCAGAAGGTCAGCGGTTCGAATCCCTGCGACAGGGTGAGCTCCCGTTGCTCGGTCCCAGCTCCTGCCAACCTAGCAGTTCGAAAGCACGTCAAAGTGGCAAGTAGATAAATAGGTACCACTCCAGCGGGAAGGTAAACAGTGTTTCCATGCACTGCTCTGGTTCGCCAGAAGCGGCTTAGTCATGCTGGCCACATGACCTGGAAGCTGTACGCAGGCTCCCTCGGCCAATAAAGCAAAATGAGCGCTGCAACCCCAGAGTCGGTCACGACTGGACCTAATGGTCAGGGGTCCTTTACCTTTAGCATTCTTCTTAAAGCTCCCTGGATTTCTCCCGCCTTTTATGTTCCTAGAATATTTCTCTTCAGGTGGCAACTTTCTGACCACTGTATCACATATTATTTATAAAAGCATTTGGGAACTGCCCTCTCACAAAACAGTGGGTCGGTGTACAACAACATAAAGACATTTAAAACCAATACAGATCAATAATTAAACTGATTGGCTGCTCAGGGGACATTTTAAAGGATGTCATAGACCCCATAGCATAAAGATAATCTTCCAGAGATGTCTGAAAGTCAAAAGCGAGGATGCCTTTGTACGCAGGGAGGGCATGTCAACAGTATTCTTGTGTTGGTGTGCGGTCCCTTCAAACCATTTTCTAAAGCAGCTGCTATGTTAATGAATGAATTGCCAATGTAAGTTAGGAAATTTCTGAATTTAAAATGCCTATGTCCTTTTTCCCTTCTTCCTGTGCTACCCTTGGATTGTCAGCAACTATATTTAAAGATAAAATGATTCCAAACTACATTATTGATAGCAGTAAGTATCAAACATCTGTATGTTTTTGCCCAAAATTCTGAAAGCATTTCTCCTTTGGGATGTTCGCTTTGACAATGCTGAATTGTGATGCAAGACGAACCAGAATTGCCTAATCCTTGATTCATGAGTAGTGTATGTTTCAAGTCATTGAGGTGCTGTTCACATGTTGGTCCCATAGGTGACATATGGACACTAATAATCCCTAGGACCTTTGGGGAAGGTAAACCACTTGAAAGATCAGCCACTGGTTATTTCAGACTGAAAGGTTCCTTTGGGCAGATTATAGTAATTGATTTTTAGAGACCTTTCTTTGCAGAATTTTTTTTTGGGATTGTTCCAAAAATAACTATCAGCCTCAAACTCTTACACACTAAACATGTGTAATAAGAGGGTTAATTGTGACATTATTAATAGCTGTGTTTATTTGATAAAGGCTTGAAAACAGATACAGCCCTACCTTGGAAGTGGAACAGCTTAGTTCCCGAACATTTTGGCTCCTGAACGTCGCAAACCTGGAAGTGACTGTTCTGGTTAGCGAACTATTTTTGGAAGCCAAACGTCCGACGGGGCTTCCACGGCTTCCGATTGGCTGCAGGAGCTTCCTGCAGCCAATCAGAAGCCGTGCTTTGGTTTTTGAACGTTTTGGAAGTCGAACGGACTTCCGGAACGGATTCCACTCAGCTTCCAAGGTGCGACTGTACTCAAGAGCCATAAACTACAGTTGTTTTAAAAAATCATTGTGTTCCTTTCCCCTCTTAAGATTTAGAAATGGAAAGCATGGATCAGAAGTCATCTGATAATGATTCTCATAACCAGAGGTCAGAAGAGATTTCGGCAGATTTGAACTTGGTCAGTCAAGACCCAGAAGGAGAAGTTGGGTTGGAGTCACCTGCAGAGTTGGGCAGCAATAGTGTTTCCCTTATGGACCAGGAATCCTGTATCCCTAAACTCCAGGAAACTAATAAACTCCAAGAAACTAGTAGTCAAGCATCAGACTTGGAAAATCACCCCGAGGAACAATCAAAGATTGAAACTGACTCCAGTCCCACTGATAGTTGGGATAATAATAAAGGACAGTCTATGGAATCAATATTAGCTGATTGGAATGAAGACATAGAAGCTTTTGAAATGATGGAAAAGGATGAACTATAACTTCTAATAAAGTGCTTGTGGGACTACAAAGTGGTGAAGTTGACGGAGGATAGTAAAGACCCTAGCATCTGAAAATTAAAAAAAAGAATTGTTCAGTATTGTGACGAGCAGCCAGGTTCCATTGGCAAAAGCCAGCATGTGTTAAAATTTGTATTGTTTTTGTTCCCCCTGTTTTATGGAAAATGGGAATGTGCAATTGACCCATTTGCAGGGTTCCTTTGCATGGTGCTGTAGCCCCGGAGGTTCATTCAGGGAATGATTTGGATCCCTCCTGCGTTCCACGTTGCTGTAAGTGAACTTTGTCTAAGCCTTAGGAAGCAGAGAATGAATGAAACGGGGATTTCAGTGCACCACCGAGTCTGGATGGCTAGTTGGGGCACGGCACATGATGGCTACAGGCTGGCTGTTGGCGATGATGCTTTTTCAAGGGTCTATACCGTATCTCAGAAGCCTTTTTATGGAGACATGGCAGAAGGTACTTCAGGCTGTGGTGGCCTTTATAGTGAGGGCAGAACAGCAGGCAGCTCTGACGTGTCCTGTGCCACTTAATATAGCGAGTGAGCTGTACCTCCTTTATCACATCTTCCATTTATTATTTTGAAGAGCGACCAAGATAACTTGGATTTATTATTTTTTTAAGTTCCTAGTTCAAGTCAAGATTGCCTTTGATTTACAGAGTATGTGCTCGATTAGCAAAAAAATAAAATAAAACCGCAGTTAATTCTGAAACTTGAATCTGAGTAATGGGGCATAGCCTCTTCTCTACACTCCCATTACTTTGATTTTGAACCTTGCACAGTGAATCGTGAGCTAAAATAAGCCAAACTCGCTTCCTTGCCGATTTTCTGGGAAAGGTACCAAATCAGATAGTGCTGGGATAGAATTTATTTCCTTTATTTTTTTTGCAACTTTAAATCAGCCTTACATCAGTAACATCTCTCTATTCCTGTATACAGCTTAAATTTCTGTGCACAAAAAGGCCAGTATGTCCATAGGAAAGTATGAAGTCAGTGAAAGACTGGTATCATGTGTAGAGGTTTTTTTTTAAAAAAAAAGTTGTAGAAATCCTAGTGTGTTTGACAGCAATCATGTTTCACAAATGTCTTAAAGTGAGCTTCTTCTTTTTTTTTACAAACCCACATGTTGCTAAAAGACAAAGAAAAATAATACAGTTGCATCTACGCAAGACTGCCAGACGTTGCTTATTTATATCCAGTCTTGATTACGTTTGTCTTTATTGTTCTCGGGTTTTTTGGCTGTAGGAAACTGATTTGACACGGCACAGTATGTGCTGTGCCCTGTCCTGCCACTTTATGTATAAATGTGTTTTTGTTTTAATTGAGAACTAGCAGAATTCCTGTTAGGGTGCTGGGCTGTATGTGGGGAGAGGAAGGCTTGTACCCTAGTGCTCTCACCGGAGGCGAAATTGTTAAAACAGCACTTTACCTTCCCCATAGAAGTGAATTATCAATCGTTGACTTAGACATACATATAGGGAGAAAGTAAAAAAAGCTGCATCTGTTGGGATTCTACTGGTATGTGAACTAAACATGCCCTCTGCTTTTCTACCCCAGTGAACTGAGCAGTTCAAAGGGCAGATATACCTTTTTCCGTCCAGTCCCAGATTGTGTAATGTCGCATGCAACACAAATCCTTAGAAACTGGCTATATAACAGTTAGGTTCATTTCCAGTCTGAACCCGAGGATTGATCCTAGCACAAAAAGGTGCAAAGGCATCTTTCTGAAAAACATATCAGCCAGGTGGAAAGACCTTATTCTTATGGATGAAACAGTGGTGCGAAATCTTAGTGGACAAATGAATAAAAGTGTCCTTTAACTTTTTTCAATTCTTTTTTTTCCCATTTGCACATGTGAGTGTTAGATGTGGGGCCTTCCGCATTTTTTTGTGGAGTTCCCAGAGATGAATTATGTTTAGACCGGAGGCTTTAATTTTTTTAATGATGATTATTTTTTTGTACGTGGACTGTTCCTTCAGGGAATTTGAATAGAGGCTTCTCTAAAGTGTCCTTTAGTAACTTAGGCCTAGAGCTTAGAGGAGAATGTGTGCGTTTCGGGCCAAATGCACTTAATTTTAAGTTAGAACTGTAAAAAGCAAGTGGGATGTTCTGCATGTCTGAGTAATAGTGCCACTCGTAAAAAACTTCTCAATATTAACTCTGTCCTAGGCTATAACTTACCCCATCAAACTGCTATTTCCATTAGGCCTTCAATAGTAACGGCTCATATGGTATTTCTGGTGAACTGGTGTTTCTGGTGAACTGAATCTTTAGTCATTGTATCTTCACCAAGTGTTTTAGACAAAACAGCAGCTGCTAAATTCCATTTCTTCCTACCGATAATTTATTAAGAGTGTGACCTACCTGCTGCTTATTTGTACATAGTCCATAATGTGGATTTTTAAGTTGATGTGTTGACATCGAAATATCTGCACACCTTTTGAGTTTTCCTCATTAATTCAGGGATTATTGAAAGATTCCCTTGCCATTAGAAAGGAGCATCTGAATGGTGGTAGAGTCTACCTCAGATATAGGTTGCCCTTTTATATATTTTTTGTTCTTCATCATAGCCATAAGCCTGTTGGACAATAGCAAAAAAAGGTTTACATGTTAGTAGCTAAATTTGGAGACTTGTCTTTTGGAGAGAGCTTATCAATTATGAGTTAATATCTTCATATCACAACAGAAGCCCTTTTTTTGGACAAGCATTCCTGTATGTGGTTGAGGCGTTCCTTGCGGAGAGGGTATCAAATGAGCTGGCACAATAACAGGGTTAATTTCTAATCAGGATCTTCCTAAACCTGCTGTCTTGTGCTTCTTTCGGCATAGTTATTTATAGCAGGTTCATAGAGATCCCAGGGAAACCCTATAGTTAGGACAACAGAGGAAACATTCTATGAATGCATAACCGTACATCCAGATTTTATAAGACTTTTTACCAGCCCAATTTACAGCCATATATTTTCTTATGATGTAATTTATGACAAGTGTAATAAGGGGTGCTGCAACACGACCGTTGTTGGGTTTTACTGTCTGGTAATTTTAAGTGTGTACAATATTCCTAAGGGCAACTGTGTACTGTGATGTAGAAGTCTGAGCTCAAAGTGTATATATAATCCTTGTATATAAAATTGTGTACCTGATTATAATTGCTGATTGTAAAGATTTAATAAAATATGTAAATATTCTGGTCAAAGTGTTTTGCTTTGTATATCGTCTAAAAGTTCCTCCTTATTTCTACTCTGTCATTAACATCTTGTATCTTCCTCTGTTTCTCCCTTGTCACTCCCTTGTTCCTCTCTCGTATCTCTCCTGTCCCATCCATTTTCCCCTCCTAATGCTTTATGATATCTCCTCCAAATTTTTTTTTTGCTTCTTCCTCTGAGTTCAGCCTCTTCCTGCTCTGTTTATAAGTGAATGAAATTCCTTCCGGGAATTCCCAGCGGAAGGGAATGTTATTCTTTTTGAGTGCATCTGTTAAGCGTTTATATTTTCCTCTTCCTCAACCTAGCTGGTATTTCACGCATGATTATAATTTCTTGTTCTCCAATTCTGAGTTTTTTCTTCTTATTTGCTTGCATTATTTGATCTTTTAAAATTTGTGAGTTAAGAAAGACTAGGCAATCTCCAGGCCACCTATTGGGACTGGCAGTTCTTGACCTACCGTATTTTTCGCACCATAGGACACACCGGACAATAGGACGCACCTTGTTTTAGAGGGGGGAGAACAAGGGAAAAAAATTCTTCCGCTCTCTGCCCAGCGCCCCTTCAGTGAAGCGGCAGGAGGCGCTGCGCAGAGAGTGGGAGAATTTTCCCCCTCTTGTTTTCCCGCTCTAAAACAAGGTGCCGTTTAAGGTGCGTTCAGGCGGCTACCTTGGAAGCCTGGAGAGCGAGAGGGGTCAGTGCGCACCGACCCCTCTCGCGCTCCAGGCTTCAGGTTCCTTTCGACCTGCTCTTTGGGGCTGGCGGGGGGAAGCCCACCACCAGCCCCAAAGAGCAGGTCAGGGAGCAGCGGAAAGGAGCAGCAGAGAGGCTGCTGCCATAGTCACGCGTCACTTCTCCAGCTGGGAGAGAGTCGCGGGGCTATGGCTTCTTTAGCCCCGCGCGCGCTCTACCGGCTGGAGAGGTGACGCGCGCCTATGGAGGCTCCTGCCATAGGCGCACGTCACCTCTCCAACCGGGAGAGGGTCGCGAGGGGCTGCTTTAGCCCGCGCGCGCTCTCCCAGCTGGAGAGGTGACGCGCGCCTATGGAGACTCCTGCCATAGGCGTGCATCACCTCTCCAGCCGGGAGAAGGTCGCGGGGGGGCTGCTTTAGCCCCGTGCTCGCTCTCCTGGCTGGAGAGGTGACGCTCGGCTATGGAGGCTCCTGCCATAGGCGCGCGTCACCTGGGAGAGGGTCGCGGGGGGGCTTCTTTCGCTCTGCGCGCGCTCTCCCGGCTGGAGAGGTGACACGCGGCTATAGAGGCTCCTGCCATAGCCCTGCGTTACCTCTCCAGCCGGGAGAGGGTCGCCGGGCTATGGCGTCTTCGCTCCATAGGACGCACACACATTTCCCCTTCATTTTTGAAGGGGGAAAAGTGCGCCCTATAGAGCGAAAAATACGGTAATTCGGAATGCTCTGTCCATGCAGATAGAGATGTCTTCTTCTTGGATTTCCAACCAAGATGCTAGGGCTTTTATTATTACTTTGCTTTGCATATCGAAGCAGGTGAGAAGCAAACAAGTTTCTCCCAGTTGCACAGATGTTCCCTATCTTCAAATATAAACACCAATGCCAGATCTAACATATGCGCCCTTCAAAATTTAGCATAAGTATAATCTCAGGCATGAGGAAGGAATTGGTGCCCTTACGAGGCCATAAGTGACATTATCCGAAAGGTACGGAAGAAATGTAGAGGGTTGTTGTTTTTTACAGCTCTATAAAATTCTTGTATGCCTTGTAGAGGAGTTGCTCCCCCCTCCCAGAAAATAAAAACAGACCCTAAAAGACCTCTCAAAGCTCTGTAAGCTGCCAAGACCTTACTGGTATGCATTTGTTTAATATAAGAATATAATATGGGTTTCAGTCTACAGCAAGTGTGCTGGAAGAAGGAAAGCATAAAGGTCAGGTCTGTGCCCCACATTTATTTAAGGACAATTCTAGGGCATGTCCAGAGGATGATAACAAAAGATACGGGGTTACACAGATGATGGAGTGGCTTGGTTTTCTTGGTAGAGTCTATGTCATTTTTTGGTACCAGTTAAAGTGCTTTTTGCAGTCCATTTACATTGAGATGTTTGATGCCCTCTTTTTTTTGTACAGTCATACCTCGGGTTAAAGTCGCTTCAGGTTAAATCTTTTCAGGTTGTGTCCCGCAGCGACCCGGAAGTAGCGGAACGGGTTACTTCTGGGTTTCGCCGCTTGCGCATGCGCTCAAAATGACGTCATGCGCAGAAGGGGCGAATCGCGACCTGCGCACGCACAGACGCGGATTGCATTCTGCTCAGGTTGCGAATGGGGCTCCAGAACGGATGCCGTTCGCAGCCAGAGGTACCACTGTATTTACGGTATGTGGACTGTCCTGGAAGTATCTACCGAAGTTCATAATTTTATTTTTGTTATTTTTTAAAAATCACCTTCCACTCATCTTTCAAGGCAACGCTCAAACCACAGAAGCAGCTGAAAAGAAGCAACGCTAAAGCAACAAATGAATTCAGAAACAATAACAAAGAGCCACTCATGACAGAAACCTGTTAGTCCAGCTGGGGAAGGTTATCAGAACAAAAATCTCTTCCATTGTTTCCAGAGAGTGCATATTAGTAGGAACTTGTTGTGTCTCAACAGAAATGCTATTGCACAAAATGGGCATCTACACTAAAAGCCTGGCTCTGATGCCAGTGTCCTGGAAGAAGCAAAGATCCCCAGTGTCGAAGCAATGATTCTTCAACATCAACTTCGTCAAATGACATGAATGTTTAAGATAACCTTTGTTAAAAGACCAGAAGCTTTTTTGCTAGGCATTATAGGTCAAGACTGG
Organism: Podarcis liolepis; assembly: GCF_965112155.1. Lineage (NCBI taxonomy): Eukaryota > Metazoa > Chordata > Lepidosauria > Squamata > Lacertidae > Podarcis > Podarcis liolepis. Next base: position 89,291,110 of record NC_139559.1, on the reverse strand, counting down.
GACACGGGTGGCGCTGTGGGTTAAACCACAGAGCCTACGACTTGCCGATCAGAAGGTTGGCGGTTTGAATCCCCCTGACGTGGTGAGCTCCCGTTGCTTGGTCCCTGCTCCTGCCAACCTAGCACATCAAAGTGCAAGTAGATAAATAGGTACTGCTCTGGCGGGAAGGTAAACGGCATTTCTGTGCACTGCTCTGGTTCGCCAGAAGCGGCTTAGTCATGCTGGCCACATGACCCGGCCAATAAAGCGAGATGAGCGCTGCAACCCCAGAGTCGTTCACGACTGGACCTAACGATCAGGGGTCCCTTTACCTTTACCTATAGGTCAAGACTTGCCAAAGGAACAGAAGAAACTACTTATGTACGCCACAACAGCAGCTAGGATACTACTAGCCCAAAAATGGAAAGACAAGATACCAACTAAAGAAGAACGGCAAGGAAAAACTGATAGACTATGGCAAAGCTAACTGGGAAACTTAAGAGACAAAGAAAAAAGAGAATTTAAAAAAGACTGGGAACCATTTATGTGGTATTTACAAAAACACTGTAAAGAAGTGAACTCACTAGCAGGGTTTGAGTAAACACAATTAAAAATTGGGAAATGATAAAGTGTAAGAGGCAATTTGAAAACAATTACGGTATAAAAAGGATAAGAATAGAACAATATTTAATCTAAAGAATGTAATATTAAGGTATAATAAAGCAAGCAGGAGAAGTAAAACGTAAAGAACCAGAAGATGTGCTTTCGTAGGGATTCGAACCGCCAACCTTCTGATTGGCAAGTCCTAGACTCTGTGGTTTAACCCACAGCGCCACCCGCATCCCTTGAGCTGTTGTAGGTGGTGGCAAAAAATAAATAAAAAATGCTAATGAACAAATAAGTTGAGTTGCCTGTGAAGATTTGAATCCAAGATATGCTGCGCTATAAATCATATAAAAACCAGCACCTGCTTTCTTTCAAAGGAGAACATGGTAGTGTTACTATCACATGTATTTTAGTTCTTAAGATATAGAGGGATACCCCAGATGAACAACGGTCTCTTATGGCACTTGGCTTTATTGTGTGAAGAGTTACAGAAAACTGCCAGGAGATGGCAGTCCAACTAACCTAAAGCTTTGAAGTGAAAGAACTACCTTGATACAGCAAAACCATCCCTATTCTGTGCTTGTTTTTCAAACTGTGACCATCTACATAGGTGCCTCTGTAGACAAGACTAGAAAATGGTCTATGGAGAGTCCAGTATTTGAATGAAGCCACAGCTGCACTGAAAAGAATTTGGGCGGAGATAAAATATTTTTAAGGGTGCAGTTTGAGGGGATGCAAGTGGTTGTGTTTCTTCTTATACACATAAAACAGATTACCTGCAAGGATTTCTGTTGGGGTGCAGTGTTGGTATTCAAGTGTTGCAGCCAGCCATGCCTTCTTTTAGGATCCTTTCTCCACATAAGAAATGCAACATAAAAGGAACATTTTTGCACCATGCTTAAGGTCTTAAGGCACAAGGTGTGTGCAAGCAGGTCAGGCAGACATACAGCAAGAGGAAGTCGGCTTTAGGCACCCTGTTTTTGTGGTGTTTCAGTTTATGGAGAGGAGGGGAAAACCACCACAACTCATAAGGTGAAAAGAGTTTATTGTGCAATATGAACTGCCCACACCAGAACACATTTAGATTACAGAGTTTAAAAGCTCTATCATTTTTCTTGCGAAACCTGTGATTTTCAAACACTAGTGCTGTTGCAGATTCTCCTTCATTAAAAAGTGATGAAGATTTCTTTCTTCAATTTCTACATATCAGTACAAAATACATTATAATTTTATATAGGACATACACATAAACACACATATCCGAAACAGGTATCTGAGTCAGTGGCGTAGCGTGGGGGGTGCAGGGGGGGCCGGCCGCACCGGGCGCAACATCTGGGGGTTAGGGTTAGGGGGCGCAAATTACTTGCCTTGCCCCGGGTGCTGACAACCCACGCCACGCCACTGATCTGAGCGACAACGTTAAGACATCTGAAGAATGAATACACTTCAACAGGAGTTGATTCGACTTTCATACTTTCCCCAGGTAATTCTTTTCTCAGGAAAATGAGGCTGCGGTTCTGTGCACACTTGTTTGTGAGTAGGCCCCCACTGAATACCACCAGGGGCTTTACTTCTGAGAAAATATGCACAAGGCAATGTTTAACCATCTTTCTTTAACTGTACCTAAACACATACATGTCAAAACAGTTCATCATCTCACACGCAAACTTCAATCTGAGTAAACCTGTTATCCAGAATTACAATTTGCTCAGAGAAGCTGGATGGATCACAGTCCAGTCCTATAAAGAGCTGGTGTGCTTCAGCGCAATGATTCCACTGGGTTTAGTTGCGTCTAACTCTTCACGTGAATAGGTTTTGGGTTTTTTGTTTCTTAAAAGAGGCACTATGTCTTAAGAGCTAGGTAATAAGAATTCAGTAGCAACAATGGGAAAAACATCATCTGCTGAATTTCTGCCTGTCCCAAGAGTGTTGCTTCCAAAAATTCTCATAATTATTATTTACAATTGTTAATATTCTCTAAATATCTGATGTGCATAGTTCATGCTCAGTAATATTTTACTTCAGTAGATATCTGACAGCAAGCTTGCAGGGTTACTTCCTAGTCCCACCTTGGCTCCTTTTATAGATTAAAAAAAAGGTACAGGACACCTGGATGGTTAAGTCCAGTCCAAGGTGACTCTGGGGTTGTGGCACTCATCTTGCTTTCAGGCCGAGGGAGCTGGCGTTTGTCCACAGCTTTCCGGGTCATGTGGCCAGCAGAATTAAACGGCTTCCGGCGCAACAGAACACTGTAATGGAAGCCAGAGCGCATGGAATCACCGTTTACCTTCCTGCTGCAGCGGTATCTATTTATCTACTTGCACTGGTGTGCTTTCGAACTGCTAGGTTGGCAGAAGCTGGGACAGAGCAATGGGAGCTCTCTCCATTGCGGGGATTCGAACTGCTGACCTTCCGATCAGCAAGCCCAAGAGCAAGGGTCAGCAAACTTTTTCAGCAGGGGGCCAGTCCACCGTCCCTCAGACCTTGTGGGGGACCGGACTATATTTTGCGGGGGTGGGGGGGGGGTGGGTGTGTGAACGAATTCCTATGTCCCACAAATAACCCAGAGATGCATTTTAAATAAAAGGGCACATTCTACTCATGTAAAAACATGCTGATTCCCGGACTGTCCATGGGCCGTATTTAGAAGGCGATTGGGCCGAATCCGGCCCCTGGGCTTTAGTTTGCCTACGTATGCCCAGGAGGCTCAATGGTTTAAACCACAGCCCCATAACCTTTCATAACCTTCAGGGAACATTGCGGCATCAGCTGTTGGGCCAAGGACTCCAAACAAGTCGCAAAGGATTCTGGGGGCATTCCCTAGAGCGAGGGCAGAGTCAGTGACGCAAGGGCACTCTTGGGATTTTCTCTTGCACACCATGGACTAGGGTTTGTGCCCTCAAACGCACCCAACATTCCCTTGCGGCTGCACAAATGCAAAAGAAGATCAGTAGCAGCCTTTAGCCACTGTCTTTCAAGGAAGGCCATTGTGGATCTGTCCTCACTGCGGAACAGGCCATAAGATTCCAAACAACTTGGGGTCCCCTGGGAAAAAGTTTGAGAACAAATATGGTGTGTCGAGAAAGCTGGCATGCCTTGCTATTTGATAATATTTGATAGTTCGCAGGTTATTTAATTGAATTTGATTGATAGAACTGATGATCGATAGAACTATCTGGCAGTTCCATCTAATCTGGAGCCTGCAGAGTTTGCAAGATTTGGCTGGTATGCAGATTGGGTGCTTTGGAAAGCAGAGCAGTTCAGCTCAGACCGCTCCAGACTGCTTTTTTACCCCCCCCCCCCTTTTCATACAAATGGACTGCAGAATAGGGAAGACGGAGTAAATCCATTTTTTTACTACCCTCCAAAAAGAGGGGGAAAGGTTATAGCCATTTATTGATTTCTCTGTGTTAGTCGACCTCCCCCCCCCTTTTTTTTGGCAGAATTGAATGATATCCTTTCTTTCTGAGAGGATGAAGCTTGTCAAATTCCAGATCAATAACTGGAGACTTTTGTGTGTGTGTTGGGCATCTTTGATACATTGGCTTATTATTATTATTTTAACAAACTCTTCTGGCAGAACTGGATGGAATTTTCAGGCCTAGAGGTTCCTTCCGAGAAGATAATTACCACCAAATTTGAGAAGGATGGCTTATTCTGCAAGTTTGAGGGTAGTTTTTAAAAGGTGTAACTTAACCTCCCCTATTCTGGGGTCAGTTTGTATGAAAACATAGAGGTGTTTCTTGGTAAGAAACCTGGAAAATTTCAGATGGGCAGGTGCAGGGATTTTTTGCGGAGAAGGAGAATGGCTGTAAAGATGAATGAAAAACACTTTTAGTTTTCCTGCTCAGCTGAAAACACTGGAGAAAGAAACTTTAAAGTGTTTCATCACTGACAGAATAAAATATATTAAAGTATAAAGGTAAAGGTAAAGGGACCCCTGATCATTAGGTCCAGTCGTGACAGACTCTGGGGTTGCGGTGCTCATCTTGCTTTACTGGCTGAGGGAGCTGGCATACAGCTTCCGGGTCATGTGGCCAGCATGACTAAGCCGCTTCTGGCGAACCAGAGCAGCGCACAGAAACGCCGTTTACCTTCCCGCCAGAGTGGTACCTATTTATCTACTTGCACTTTGACATGCTTTTGAACTGCTAGGTGGGCAGGAGCAGGGACCGAGCAACAGAAGCTCACCCCGTCACGGGGATTCGAACCGCTGACCTTCTGATAGGCAAGTCCTAGGCTCTGTGGTTTAACCCACAGCACCACCCACGTCCTTTATATTAAAGTATAGTCTGTGCTTTAAAGTTGGGCTGTTTCTAAAAGGGACCCCCCTCTCCGTTCTGTAGGCAATTTGCTGCGTTCTGTGTTGTGTGACTGTGCTACACACACATACACACCCGCACAGTGTTATATTAGTGCTTAGTGCAACCATACAACCCTGCTTGCCCCCAGGGCACCCCCTCACGCTTTTATTCTTTCAGCCCGAGAACAGGTATCCAACCCACTCTCCATTTTACAGCAAGATGCTGAGGGCTTTTCTGGCCTTTATGCTAAGCAGTGGGAGAGGAGGCAGCAGAATGGCAAGCCAGGCTGGCTGCCTGGCACCCATGGTCCTCTGTTATTAAGCTGCCTTTAGCAGGAAGGGGTGCTGTGCCCTTCGCTGCCAGGCAACAGGGGAGAAAGAGCTGGCACAGCTTGATTCAGTTTGTGGAGACCCTGTGGCACTCCATGCACTGCCAGGGGCATTGGTGACAGCAGCACCCAACCACGGAAAGCCCAGTGATGGGCTTTGAGCATCCTTGGGAGACAGACTTGTAGCCGCAAAATGCATTGAAAGGACAGGATCAGCCTCTGACAAGTTGCTTCTGCATCCCTCCCAAAAGCACTGCGATGGGAAGGAAGAAAGGAGAACCCTGGGAAAGATTCCCCAGTTAAATGTGAAAGCTGTCCATCACAAAACTATGGCCCCACATTTCCCACCCTTGTGTTTTCCTGATAAAAGCAAACTTGGAAATAAACCTTGCAGATTTGCAGATGCACTGCTTGCCTCTCTCTCTCTGCCTCCAAATCTCTGGATTAATATGCACAAGGCTTTGAGGGGATCTAATTTGGTTTGGAACATTTTAGAGGGAGACCAGTTTGGCTCGGACATCTCCTGAATTTCTCCAAATCAGCTTGATTCAGATCGGGAATTTGTCTGACTCTGAGGCACACACCTAATCTTTCTCTCTCTGTGTATAATTCTTCTTACAGCATTTGGTATATCGTGCAGTTGTAATTAGTACTTTTCAGTAACTAACAACTTGTGGAATTTCTCACTTCAAACCCAGCAAAATTGAGAGATTTAAAAAAAAAAGGGGGGGGGAGAGCCTTGCCAATGTTAATTAAAAATTGCACATTGAAATCCAAGTATCTCATTTAACATTTTTTACCATTTTATGTAAACTGTTAAGAGATTGGGTTTTTTTCCTGATTAAGTGGTATATAAAACTTGCTAAGTAACATAAACACTTTGGCGATAAATAGGAAGGTTCGCTGAATTTCAAATGTTTGTATAAAAGACAAATGATGTAACCAGGTATGTGAAAATTCACCAGCGAGGTGGAACTCCCTTGTCCAGAATATCTGGTGGCCTGAGACTGTTTGGAGATCATCTGAGCATCTGTGGTGATCGTGCAGCTGTGGCGTTTCATCAGCTCTTCATGCACAACGGAGTTAAAGCCATTTGATTGGCATTTGCAAATAGTACTGCTGAATATGCTTGCCATCCATCTGAAATGTAGCCGGGCATCTGTAGTGCAAGTCAGATGGAAGGGGCTTTTGCTATCTTCATATCCTGAGGTAAAGTGAGAGGAAGGGTAAAGGAAACACCAGCAGATGACAGAGAGCACACTGATTTCAGTACAAGCTGCTCATTGCTCTCTCTTTGGCTTGAAAACATCCCAGTGCTGAGTCTGGACAGCAAAGGGGGGAGGAAAAGGTTAAGGCCAGGACTGAAGACTTCTAAAAAGACGATGAGGTACACTCCTAAGGGAGACAGAAGCAGCAAAGACTATATTCCTGGAAGACACTGACAGGACAGGCGGCTCTTGAGCAGAATCCTGAGGGATTTCCCCCCCACAAGGTCTAGGAATCTTGTGTGCTTAATGAGAAGATCAACTTGGCAAGAGAGATTAAGGTCCCTGGTCACCTGAATAAATAGGACTCTGCCAGGAATTCCAGAAAGAAGAGTTTTATTAGAAGGCCAGCTGGAGTCAAACACAGCTCAAACAGAAGGAGGAAGGTAGGTCTGGGTCTGAGCAGAAGAGTAACAGGAACAAGACTGTGAGAGTTGGCTGTAAGCAGAAGATCCTTTTGCTCCTCACCGTGAGGTTTTAAGGGATTGGTCAACGAAGCTGGCTTAAAGTGCTTCCTTATGCAGAAGTTCGGCATGAGATGAAGATGCTTCATGACAGCAGACTCCTAGGTGGCAAGGCTAGTGACTGGCACGGCGGTGATTTGACTCTGAATTGCTCACCAGCCACCGTGAAGCACTGATGAATATAGACAGCTGTAGGGATCAGAGTCCCGGGTGGCAGAACTGGCAGGAAGAAGGCACAGCACTACGGTAAAACAGCCGGACAACAGCTAAACAACAGCACTTTCCAGCTCTGCTCACAAGGACCGGTCTCTGGAGGGAACGGATTCTCATTCTGGCTGTGCAGTTTCAGCATCCCCAACACCCCGACGGAGGTGATGTTTGCTCAGGAGGGTCCACAGATACTCCACTGGTTAGCAGAGCAGCCCAGGCAGCCCAGAGCCCCCAATGGCTGGCTTCCCACGCCAAATGCAAACATTTCTGGGTGCTGGAAAGGACACCTGCCTTTCTCGACCTCCTGCCCACAACTTTACCCAACTGGAGCCACCTTCTGGCGATGTGGGGTCCGTTCCGTCATCAGGCTCGAGAAATGTTAGAAAGGAGCAGCCGAAGCAGGGACAGTCTTGCTACGAAACGGGAGCAGCTGAGACGATCCTACTCAAACGACAGCAAATCTGGACTGTGACCTTCAGCTTCCAGGGTGGACGTCTCTGCCGTTGAGGGGCCCACGTTGCTCTCGAACTGGCATTCGGGAGGGCTCTTGCCTGCACTCAAACTGAGCTGGAGCACCACATTTTCCGGGGAGGGAGGTATCCTGTAAGCAGTGTTTAGTTTAGGCTCCAAATTCTCCTTATAGATGAGATCAGGCACTCCACAGGCCCGGCTGTGGCTGGGCCCAACCTCCTCCTGCGTCAACAAACCCATTTCGCTCCGCACTGTCTCTCTCCTGGAAGGCTGGCTTCCCTCGTGTTCCTGGCTTCCCTCGGGAAAAGAAGCCTCGGCGCTACCTACCAATGGCTGGGAGGCAATCAACATGTCTTGGGTGGTCTTCAGAGCTCTTGGGCTGCGCTTCTTGGTAATCTCCGGGGGCGGATTGAGCCGTGGAATGGCATCAACGGGAGCCTGCCTACAAGCATAAGGAGAAATGGTTAAGGGAGGCACTCAATGAGAACGGTGCATTACCAAATCCTTTGAAAAGTGTGGCTTGAAAACAATCATGGCTCACAGCTCTTCATGTCACCAGCTTCTTTCTAAGACACAAGATGGAAAGAGCTAATGGCTTCCGTTTCGACCAAAGCTAGAATGTGTAGCACGCAGAAGACAGCAAAGTGCAGCCAGCACTTCGCCTACCAGGGCAGCACAGCTTAAAAAGTGGCACAAATTCTTCCAGCTCTTCGAAGGAATACACCTCCTATGAGCGCAGGTCCTTAGTTTTCTTCCACCCCAGGGCTGATCTGGTGGAGAGTCCCGTCCCATTTCCGCCTAACTATTGTGGTGCACAGCTTTCCGTTACACAAGTAAATCAAGTGTAAAGCTAAAGGGACCCCTGACCATTAGGTCCAGTTGTGGCCGACTCTGGGGTTGCGGCACTCATCTCACTTTATTGGCCAAGGGAGCCGGCGTACAGTCATGTGGCCAGCATGACTAAGCCGCTTCTGGCGAACCAGAGCAGCGCATGGAAACGCCGTTTACCTTCCCGCCGGAGTGGTACCTATTTATCTACTTGCACTTTGATGTGCTTTCGAACTGCTAGGTGGGCAGGAGCAGGGACCGAGCAACGGGAGCTCACCCTGTCACGGGGATTTGAACCACTGACCTTCTGATCGGCAAGCCCTAGGCTCTGTGGTTTAACCCACAGCGCCACCTGCGTCCCTAAATCAAGTGTAGCGATGGGCAAAATGGCCTAGTACCACTTTCACGATCTTCTGTTAGCTGGATGTCCTAGGACTTAAACCTCTGAAAGGTGTGAGCCCCTGGGGGTTGTGAGCTTTGGAAGTTCAGATGTTGTCACGATTCCAACTCCAGCCCCCCCAGCGCAGCACAGCAAAAAGGTTAAGGTACCCCTGGACCAGACATAGGCCAACTCGGCCCTCCAGACGTTTTGGGACTACAATCCCATCATCCCTGACCACTGGTCCTGTTAGCTAGGGATAATGGGAGCTGTAGTCCCAAAACATCTGGAGGGCCGAGTTGGCCTATGCCTGCCCTGGACAGTTAAGTCCAGTCAAAGGCGACTATGGCGGAGGTAGCTGCGTTTGTTCACTGGCAGTTTCCGGGTCGTGTGGCCAGCAGGAGTAAACCGCTTCTGGCGCAACAGGACACCATGATGGAAACCAGAGCGCACAGAAATGCCGTTTACCATCCCGCCACAGAGGTACCTATTTATCTACTTACGTTGGCATGCTTTTGAACTGTTAGGTTGGCAGGAGCTCACACTGTTGCGGGGATTTGAACTGCCAACCTTCCGATCGGCAAGCCAAGTAGCTCGGTGGTTTAGACCACAGCGCCACCCGCATCCCATGCATTCCTATACTACCACAGGCTAGGTTCCTCCTCATCCTTCTACCCCATTTCGCATTTCATTCAGAAAACATTTGCTTCTGTTCAAACTGTTCCGGGGGTACTTTTTCCCGGCACTCCCCCCTCCTCCCCAGCTCACCTGGCAAGCTGCTTTTGTGCACAGGGCATGTTAAGTCAGGTACACTCTTCAGGGCAAAGCTGGGGAGACGTGGCCCAGAGATTGTCAAGAGGGAAAAATTTTCCATGTCCTCTCAGACACTCCTTCACTAAAAGTTCCCATTTGTGGTGCAAAGCTTTCTCCGGGCAAAGGACCAGGTAGCCAGCTGGCCTTGTGACATCATCTCCTGACCTAACAAACAGCGACTGCTGGCACCTGGGCATGACTTTGTGGAGGCTGCTGTCTGGCAAGGGCAAGTTGTGGGGGAAGCCTTTCTATGTGGGTCTCGTGCTGAATCCTCCTCAAGGGGAGAGATGCGTAGGACAGGCTACACAAATGCAATCGAAAGTGGTTCTGTGTCCTTCGCGAAGTATCTCAGCCCCATTGTCCTAATTTACTGCCTCTAACGAGAAAAGCAACAATCGGTGGATTAAAATGAGACACAGGCTCTGAGCGCAGGTGGTTTAGACCACAGTGTCACCCGTGTCCTCTGGCAGTGGGGGGGGGGGCCTCAGGTAAAGTCCCAAATTCCTATATCCGTGACCTGCGGAAGCCGCACACAGTAGTGACCACTAATGGCTATGGAGCTCTACGTGGGGCTAACTTTGAAGATGACCCGGAAACTACAACTAATCCAGAATGTGGCAGCTAGACTGGTGACTGGGGGCGGCTGCCGAGACCACATAACACCTGTCTTGAAAGACCTACATTGGCTCCCAGTACGTTTCTGAGCACAATTCAAAGTGTTGGTGCTGACCTTTAAAGCTCTAAATGGCCTCAGCCCAGTATACCTGAAGGAGCGTCTCCACCCCCATCGTTCTGCCCAGACGCTGAGGTCCAGTGCTGAGGGCCTTCTGGTGGTTCCCTCATTGCGAGAAGCAAAGCTACAGGGAAGCAGGCAGAGAGCCTTCTTGGTGGTGGCACCCGCCCTGTGGAACGCCCTCCCACCAGATGTCAAAGAGATAAACAACTACCTGACATTCAGAAGACATCTGAAGGCAGCCCTGTTCAGGGAAGTTTTTAATGTGTGACATCTTAGTGTATTTTTGGTCTTTGTGGAAGCCACCCAGAGTGGCTGGGGAAACCCAGCCAGATGGGCGGGGTACAAATAAAAAATTATTATTATTATTATTATTATTATTATTATTATTATTATTATTATGGAGCCCACTTACCATTCCTCCTGGTCCTGGCCTTGCCCACAGGAGAGAGCGGCCCCAGCACGTTCATTCACTTCGGTCACCCCAAAGCTGCTGTGGTTGCTGGTCTCTTTCCTGCGTAGCAAGTCGTTGACTTTCGCACCCACCGTCTTGCTCAGGTTCTTCAAGTGCTGGCTGCCCCCCACCCACTCGGGGGGGCCTCGAGGGCTCACACGGGGGGAGGATCTGGGGTGAAGGGAGACCGATTTGGCAGCCGGCAGCTTTGTTGCAGCGGTAGTGTTTGAATTCTCAAACGTATTTTGGTCAACTAGAAAAGAAACAAAATGGCACCCGTGTGAGTGGGACAGTTGCCAGGAAAATCCCTCTTCACCCAGCCTAGCCTGACCAATTGTTTTTCATGTGCATTTGTTATCTATTTAATGAATGAATTTCTTCCCATAGAACACAAGGCGATTTAATCTATGTGCATCAATAACCAAAGCATATTTTAAAACAACTTCAAGTCCAATATAAACACAAGCTGGGATGAAAATCTTCCGTTGAGAGGCTTGTTGGAAAAGCGAGTTCTTCAAATCACTCTCCTTCCCAGGCTGAGAGGAAAAGATGGCAAAAGCAAGTTATTTATTGGGACAGTGGGAGTTTTGCAGCCGCTGTTAAAGTTGCAAAGCAATGAAGTACGCGATAGAGCAATGGAGAATTTCTGAAACAAAAATGGGATATTAGCTCCGCCCAAGGCATGATGGAGAACAGCAACAACTGGGAAAAGGTAGACATAATATTTTACAAGGACTGGAAGAAACACCACAGACAGAATAATTGCCACACACAGGAAGCACATGAATATAATTTGACTGCCTTACTTGTAGTTTTTATAAACCACTTAATGTGTCAATATGAATGGATGCTGTTAACATCATAATTATTTTATAATGGATTATTTTGACCGGAGTGTAATTGAAATTAATAAGATAAACGCAGAAATAAATTAAATCATCAAACCATCATATCTAGCATGCGGGGGCTACCTAAATGATATAATTTGGTACCTGAATGATTGGTATTAGTAATTGTGTTATAATTTGGCATTGTTATAATGAGGCTATCATTGGATTGTAATTGAAAACGAATAAAAAATATTTTTAAAAAGGAAAAAGTGAGTTCTTCAATAGATGCCGAAATGATAACCGAGATGGTGGTTGCCTGAAACATAGCGTAAGAGAGAATCCCAATTCTAACACGGCATGGGACGGACCTCCTAGTGAATCGGTATCTACAGGAGGCCTTCTCTTGAGGAACATGGTTATCAGGGGTGAGACAACTTTAAGCTATACTGGTCTCAAGAGCCTATAACTAACACCAGCCCTTTGAACTGAGCCGGAAGCTAACTGGAAGCCGATGCAATTTTTTCAGCAAGACATATAACGTGATCATAATATTCTGCCCCAGTGAGTAGCCACATCGCTGTATTTTTCACCAAGTGCAGCTTTTCTGGGCCCCAGATAGAGCGGACTGCAGCGATCCAACATGGAGATTATCACTGCGTGGATGGCTGTGGCGAGGCTCCCCCAGTCTAGAAAGGGCCATCGCTGTCTCAGTTACCAAAGGAAGAAAGGCATGATTGGCTTTTCTCACCAGAGACACAAGGAAGGGGAAGGTGTGCATTTAAGAAACCAAGATCCCCAAAGGGCAGAAACTCTGTTCAGCTAATTAAAAAGCCCATACTTACTTTCCCAGTTTTATGTCCTAGGACACTTCTGGTACATAGGCTTTCCTGTTTCCTTAGGAAGCAGGCTTATAAATCTCTGCTTTCCTTTGGACCCCATTGGTGCATAGCTGTCAACCGTCTCTTATTTGGCGGGAAACTCCCTTATCCCAGCGCCGTGTGCCGCTGCTGTCCTGGATTGATGATGTCCCTTAAATTTCCCGGGTTTCATGCCCGCCCGGCTCGAGAGGGAAGCAGTGGCTCAGGGTCCTCCGCCTCGAGAGAGCGTGCGCATGAGCTGCCGCGTCTCCGTCTCTCCCTTTCCCCCCTCAGGGCGCGTCATGAGGAGACAGGTGGCAGCGGGCAGGCAGGCAGCCCCTCTCTTGCAAGACTTCCGCCGCACTGCTATGGGAAGCTGGAGGCGGCAGCGGTGGCTGAGGAGGCGGCCTGAGGGAGGAAGAAGAGGAGGGGATGGGGAGGGACGCAGAAGGGCGGTGCTTCAGCAGCCGCGGCGGCGCCGCAACCGCCTCATGCCGGGCTCACGGGCGGCATGGGCGAGAGTCTCTCTTCCTCCCTCCCAGGCGGGAAAGGGCCGATGGAACTCCTCGCACCAGGACGACAGCAGCCCCGACGTGCTGCTCAGCATCCCCTCAAAACTAGTGCATCATCTTAATGTAGTGATTTCCCCCTCTGCATCCCTTTCATGACTCTATTTTTATAAATCATTTGTCCATCCATAGTTCAAATTTTTACTACAAGTTTTCTGCCAATCCTACCAGTGTATGTAACTCTTTACAACAGCTTTTCAACTAAATGATAAACTTTCCCCATTCTTTATGAAAGAGGTTTCTAATTCTTCTTGTAAGCTTTGCCATCTCGACGTCGTTCATCAGTTTTGTCTGCCCCTCTTCTTTGGTGGGAGTTGTAGACCCTTAGGATCATCTAGTCCAACCCCCTGCAAAACACAGTCAGTGGCAGCAAAAGCAGCATGGCTCCATGAGTGCTGGATTTATGCATAAGCTAAGTCAAAATCCCTTATTTTGGCTGCTGATCCCTTCTTTTCGAGGCTGCTGGTCCCTTATTTTCAAATCTATAAGTTGACAGCTATGCATTGGTGAGGCCAAGAGGTAGGTGTTGTTGTTTGGGACCTTCACATACCACTGCCGAGGCTTGCACCCTGGAGATCATTTTGGTGCTGCTAACACAGTGGTTTGACTTCACCCCCCCCGAGGCGCACCCCATTTTCTCTCGAGACAAATGGATGCCAACGACAATTTACTCCATTTCAAGTTGCTTTAATCTACTCTTCACTAGCGATTCATTTACTCGCCCTTTTCTCTCTCCATTTGGTTAATTTCCTCTTCCCTTTTCAGTTCACTCGGCTGGTTGTGTTTTGGCACTTCTTACCCTCATTCCATTTCGGCATGTTGGTTTCCATCTCTCCAGATGGAAATATTTCCCATTAGCCTTCTTCCATCGTTTCTTTACCCTCTTCATGAGTATTCTCAAACTCTCTTGAACTTCCTCACACCTCACCTTGACCATTTCCCTCTTTTGCTTACTCCTATTCAAAATTTGGCCAACGGTCTCCTTTAGAGCGCATGTCATTGTGATCACGTTTCTCCTCTTCCCTTCGACTCCTTTTTTCATTTCAGATCTGCTTCAAGCTCTCATTATCTTTTAAGTGTCTCTTCTCTAATTCTCCACTCTTTTCCTCTCTCCTTCCACATTCTGACTTAAATCTACTTGCCAAGCCAAACATTTTTACCTCAGTTTTTGCCTCCTTCCCCTTCTCCCTGGTTATACCATATTGTTTTTGTAATACTCTTCTCATCCGTGATTAAGCCACTTCATCACTTCATTAAAAAAATTATCGCAAGGCATCTCTTTAGTTGAGACTTTCCTGGCAAATCCTCCTGCCTTACGCTCCTCTGCTTTTGTTTCCTGAGCCTGAGCTCAGAGCCTGTGTCTCATTTTAATCCACCGATTGCTGCCTTTCTCGTTAGAGGCGGTAAATTAGGACGATGGGGCTGAGATACTTCACGAAGGACACAGAACCACTTTCGTTTGCGTCTGTGTAGCCTGTCCTATGCATCTCTCCCCTCGAGGAAGATTCAGCACGAGACCCACATAGAAAGGCTTCCCCCACAACTTGCCCTTGCCAGACAGCAGCCTCTACAAAGTCATGCCCAGGTGCCAGCAGTCGCTGTTTGTTAGGTCAGGAGATGATGTCACAAGGCCAGCTGGCTACCTGGTCCTTTGCCCGGAGAAAGCTTTGCACCACAAATGGGAACTTTTAGTGAAGGAGTGTCTGAGAGGACATGGAAAATTTTTCCCTCTTGACAATCTCTGGGCCACGTCTCCCCAGCTTTGCCCTGAAGAGTGTACCTGACTTAACATGCCCTGTGCACAAAAGCAGCTTGCCAGGTGAGCTGTGGAGGAGGGGGGAGCGCCAGGAAAAAGTACCCCCGGAACAGTTTGAACAGAAGCAAATGTTTTCTGAATGAAATGTGAAATGGGGTAGAAGGATGAGGAGGAACCTAGCCTGTGGTAGTATAGGAATGCATGGGACGCGGGTGGCGCTGTGGTCTAAACCACCGAGCCTCTTGGGCTTGCCGATCAGAAGGTTGGCAGTTCGAATCCCCGCAACAGTGTGAAGTCCCGTTGCTCTGGCCCAGCTCCTGCCAACCTAGGTACCGCTGTGGCGGGAAGGTAAACGGTGTTTCCGTGCGCTCTGGTTTCCGTCACGGTGTCCCGTTGTGCCAGATGCAGTTTAGTCCTGCTGGCCACACGAACCGGAAAGCTGCCAGTGGACAAACGCCGGCTCCCTCGGCCTGAAAGCGAGATGAGCGCCGCAACCCCATAGTCGTCTTTCGCTGGACTTAACCATCCAGGGGTCTTTTACCTAGGGTCGGAGGAAGAGGGTGCGGTGGGGGCGGGTCACCCCAGGTGTCAACACCGAGGGGGTGACAAAATGCCAGGTGGCACTCACCACGGGGCCTGCAGCGCACCCACAGGCTCCGTGCTGCCCCAATCAGCCCGCCCGCCACCGCACCCTCAGCTGTAGGGCAGCTGAGTGGGAGGAGGAAGGCAGATTCCTTGGAGGCCTTGCGGAGCGTCCGGCCCCAGCTGGCCCCACCCCACGGGTGGGTGGCCCTGCTTCTGGGCACAGGTCACACATGCCGCCCTAGGCGCCTGATCGGCTCACTCCACCACTGCCTTTACCTTTTAGCTTACCACATCAACCATCACACGGTGCTGGCCATGTCTGAGAAAGGCACAAGGCTCACTCCCCCTTTTCTTTTGCCAGATTGCCTCCTCGCGGAATTGCAGAGCGGGGAGCCTCCGCAGCAGAACTGCACCATCTACCGCCCCTGGTATTCCCCCTACAGCTACTTTGTGTGCATGGACCAAGACAGCCAAACCGACTCCTGTGGTTTCCCAGGGACACTGGGAGGCAACAGCCTAGAAGCCCCAGCCGACACTGGGCCTGCCGGAGACATGGACAGTGGCTCCTCTTCGTCCGGCTCCCAGGAGAAAACATATCCCCAAGAGAGCGGCAGCGGCGGCAGCAGCAGGAAGGCCAGGGACTGCATTACTTCCCAGGACATCCTCTTGGCTTCCAAGTCACGGCCCCCGCATGGGTGCCAATGTGTGGCCTGCTGCCGAATGTTCCCGACTTTGCGCTCGCTCAAGGCCCACATCAAACGCGGAGCTCAGGAGGGCTTCAGCTGCCAGGTCTATTACCACAAGCTCAAAGCCCTGTGGGGGAAGGAGCGCAAATGGCGCCTCAGTAATCACCCAGCGGGCAGCCACAAAATGCTCAAATAGCAATGTCCGTCTGCGAGAGGCGCCACAGCCACCGGGCGCCCATCCTCTCCCCCGCAGCCCCAAAATAAAGCAAGTTATTGATGCCGCTTAGAGCAAGCTCGTTGTTCCACCGCAGCCCCGCTCCCTTCCTCGCCTGGGGTCTCTGTTCCCAAAAGGGAGAAGCCTCTTTCTCAGATCTCCTCCTCCCTGAGCTTGCCCCTCATGGTTATTTCCACAGTTGATGCTGCTCAAACTTTGGTGCCTCAATAAGTAACCAAACAAACCCCTGTGTTGCAAAGAGAACGTCAGCAATGTCTAGGCAACACGATGACCGTGTACATATGCAATAGACAATCTTTATAGAATTCCTTCAAACCATAACAAGTACAAAATGAAATCTTTAGTCTCAAAGTCTCTGAAAATCTTTGAAGGAAGCGAGTCACCAGACTTTGTACGATGAAAGACAAGCTGTGAAGCTTTGTGTATTCAGCGAATATGATGCCCAACACTGGACAGTAATATTGACTACTGTTTTGTAGAATTCTTCGTCAGCGTGGTGGGAGGATATAGAATTGCTTCATAAATCCATCTTATTTTGAATGAAAGTATGTAAATGAAAGGGACGTGGGTGGTGCTGTGGGTTAAACCACAGAGCCTAGGACTTGCTGATCAGAAGGTCGGCGGTTTGAATCCCCGCGACAGGGTGAGCTCCCGTTGCTTGGTCCCTGATCCTGCCAACCTAGCAGTTCGAAAGCACGTCAAAGTGCAAGTAGATAAATAGATACCGCTCTGGCAGAAAGGTAAACGGCGTTTCCTTGCGCTGCTCTGGTTCGCCAGAAGCAGCTTAGTCATGCTGGCCACATGACCTGGAAGCTGTACGCCAGCTCCCTCTGCCAATAAAGCAAGATGAGCGCTGCAACCCCAGAGTCGGCCACGACTGGACCTAATGGTCAGGGGTCCCTTTACCTTTTTATGTAAATGAAAATATCAAATGCTGTGGAACAGTGCTCATGTAATAATGTAGAATGCAATTCTACATCCTCCCACCACGCTGACAAAGAATTCTACCAAACAGTAATCAATACCCGGAATCACTGTCCGGTGTTGGACATCATATTTGCTAAATACAAAACGCTTCACAGCTTGTCTTTCATCGTACAAAGCCTGGTACCTCGCTTCATTTAAAGAATTTCAGAGACTTTGAGACGAAATATTTCATTTTGTACTTGTTATGGTTTGAAGGAATTCAATAAATATTGTCTATTGCGTCTGTACGTGGTCATCGTGTTGCCTAGACATTGCTAACAAACTCTGGTGTTGGCTGAGGTCTGTCTGCAACTCGGCTTGCCTGCCCCGAAGCATCACCGCCGCTCGGCTGGTGGCTGTTTACTAAGGCTCCTGTGTTTCTCTGGCACGGTACCAAGGCACACGAGGCTGGCAAGGCTGGCTAGAACCATGCCAGGAGCCTCTTCCTGGCACCTTCAGGGCGCCTGGCTGCCATGGAAGGGCAGTCGCTCCAGCTGGAGACATGCCGAGGCAGCAGATTCATCCTACAGGCCACAGAGGCATCAAAGGCATGTCTGCACATGAGACAGGGGAGGACTGACTGCAGCTCTTCTGTGCCACTTCAGGGGGCTTTGGCCTTCAACTGGCCCTTCGCCTGCCCTCATTGTGGGAGTAGAGTAGGCCTGGCTACACGCTACACTACACATGCATGCTTCATTCCGTACCTTCCTCAACCCCAGCCCTGTACCATCAATAACTCTGGAAGAGGCTTGGAGCAGACGCCACAGCAGAATCAGCAGGAAGGTGCATTTGTGGCAAGTGTTTAAGGCTGGCTATCAGAAAGGTGCCCTCACATCCAGCTTACGAAACACGTTTTAGAATCAGGCAAGAGAAGTGGGAAGTATCAGGCAGGAGAAGTGGGAAGATAGCAGAAAAATAAACTGGGTCAGCTGCATAATTTGTTATGGACCTGGCTGGTAGCCTAGATGACAGGCACAGAGTACTTTATTTAAAACACGGGTAGCCAACTCCCATGAGTGCGATCTACTCACAGAGTTAAAAACTGGCAGTGATCTACTCCCCTTTTGGGGGGTTCAGGTCAAAGTTGCTGAGCTTTTTTAAGGAAGAAAAGTTGTTTTTTGGGGAAGGAAGAGGAGGAAAGCCCGTTTTTAAGGGTGCAGGGCACAAAAGTTGAGGTTTTTCTAGGGGAGCCAAAGTTGTTGAGCTTCTTTGGGGGGAGCCAGTGATCGGCCAGTGATCTACCTCAGACGTTCAGTGATCTATTGGTAGATCTACCTGTTGGACATGCCTGATTTAGAACATGTCTGGTGTAAAAGGATTGTATGGCAATGGGAAGGAGGACAGACACTTAGTGAGAAACAACGCTGGGGCACCTGGTCTTTCACTGTAATAAATTATCTATCTATCTAATTATCTAATGCAGGGGCACAGAAAGTGGAGAAATCATATGCTTTACCCAAGGAGAAGTCAGTGGCTGTGGAGGGTTTGGAAGAAAATTCTGGGTTGCTGGATATAGGATGGAACCTCCAAAGTATCATTTTGGAAATGTTCCCTGGATTGGGCCAGCATTAATTATCCTTAAAAGGTTAAGAAAGAAGACAGAGACAGCAGTTATAAATTGATAAAATTCCACAACAGAAGAAGGGTCTGTCCTGAGAGTGATGCTATTTGATTTATTCTTAAATGACCTAGAAATGGGGTGAGCAGCAAGGTGGCCAGGTTTGAAGAGGACACTGAGTTATTTACTAAAATAGTGAAAATCCAAACAGATGGTCCTTTCAGAGCTGCTACAAACATGGTGTACGGAAAACAAAATGAAAATTGAGATCCAGTGGGCAGGCCCCAGACATTGAGGCTTCACTCCCTAACTTCAAATGTAAGCTTTGCAAGTGACTAGGAAAAAGTCAAGAAGAAGAGTTTGGATTTGATATCCCGTTTTATCACTACCCTAAGGAATCGAAAAGTGGCTAACAATCTTTTCCCTTCCTCCCCCACAACAAACACTCTGTGAGGTGAGTGGGGCTGAGAGACTTCAGAGAAGTGTGACTGGCCCAGGGTCACCCAGCAGCTGCATGTGGAGCAGTGTGGAAGCAAACCCGGTTCACCAGATTACGAGTCCACTGCTCTTAACCACTACACCACTCTGGCTCATGGAGGAATGCTCAATGAGACTGTTGACTTTGTATACTGAGGTGGTAAAATGGGGGTGGTGGGAGGTCTATAAATCGGGTAGCCAATCTGGTGCCTCCCTCCACATTCTTGGGCCCCCAACTCCCATCTGCCCCAGCCAGCCCGGTCCGGGGTTCTCCTAGAAAGGAAAGGTATGGGGTCACTTCCAGTTCAGTCTTAGTCCTGGTTGCAGCATCTCCAAAGGGTTTAGGTGTTTCGGGAAAAAGTGTTGCAATTACATTAATCAGGGGACAGGAGCAGTTTACCTATGGAGAAATATTAAAGGGGCACAGGGACCATTTAGTGTAGGGGGGAAACGCCCTGCTATCACCCTCACATTTGGCAGGTGTGGGGGAATGGATTCTGTGCCTATACCCTGAGAGATGGGGCAGAGTTCCTCCACACGAGGGGGAACACGGCCCAGCCAGGTCTGTCTCCTCGCCCCTGCCCCCGGTGTGAAGGAGCAATGTCTGCGTAGAGTCTGGTTTAGGCCCAGGTTGTGCGAAGGACTCTAATTCCCCATATGAACCTTCCTGGGCTCTGAGATCTTTGGGGAAGGCCCTTCTTTCTGTCCCTAGACCTTCGCAGGCACGCTTGGTGGGGCTGCGGGAGAGAAGGGCCTTCTCGGTGGTGCCAACTTCGGAACTCCCTACCTAGAGGAGCCAAACTGGCTCCTTCCTCGTTGTTCCTCCATCAGCAGACGAAGACCATGTTGTTCCGGCAGCTGGGCTAAGTAGGGTGGCCTGACCCTCTCATGCCATCATTTAAAAGGCTGTTTTGGTTCCTGGTTTTTCCTCCCAGTGTCTCTTTCCCTTTGCTGTTCCTCAGAGCCTCTGCGGGAGTGCTAGTTGCAACAGCTTTCCCACAGCTACTCCTCAGACACATGCAAAGCGCTTCCTACGTACTGCGGGAAATGGATCAACTGATGTCCTTCGACAGCAGCTTTTATTAATGCTCTTGGATCACTGTGCTGAATTTTCACCGGTCAGCCAGGGTCTCAAAGGCACAACATTCCGGCTACTTACAGTAGCCCTCCGAGTGTGGCCTTTTCACAGGGTTTCCCCACCTAGGAGTGCAAGGTCGTAGAGGCGGTTGTGCATTTTGCTAAGGAAAGAAGAACAATCAGGACAGCTCCCAGACCATTTGGTGAGGATGTTGGGAACAGCCCAAGCACCATAATTCCGGATGGCACACACCATTAACTTTACTGCACGCCTCATGGCGCACTCTCGTCCGGGACAGCTGCCCGAGGGCTCATCCAGACTTTCTTTTGCGCCGCATTTCTAGGTACAGGCCTGCACTGCGTCCGAGCCCCCTCTCCTCAGCACTTGCCTTGCAAAAAGCTGCTCTTTACTGCTAGATTGGAGCAAACAGCAATCTGGGGAAACCCCAAATTTCCATTTGTTCCAATTCAGCATTAAAAAGCGTGCTTTTGCAGTGGGTGGGGGAGCGGGAGTGCTCAGGCTTGGACCTGGAAAGCACAGGCCTAGCTCTACCTCTCCTTTAAATCAGAACCAGTGAACGCGGTGAAGGTGCTGTGTGAGTGCCTGGAGGCGGTTGGAGGATGGATGGCAGCTAACAGATTGAGGTTGAGATTGAGACAGAAGTACAGTTTTTGGGGGACGGGGGTGGGCGGGTGTGGGGAACTCCCTGGTCCTGAATGGGGTAACTGTGCCCCTGAAGGACCAGGTGCGCAGCCTGGGAGTCATTTTGGACTCACAGCGGTCCATGGAGGCACAGGTCAATTCTGTATTCAGGGCAGCTGTCTACCAGCTCCACCTGGTACGCAGGCTGAGACCCTACCTGCCCACAGACTGCCTCGCCAGAGTGGTGCATGCTCTACTTATCTCCCGCTTGGACTACTGCAATGCACTCTATGTGGGGCTACCTTTGAAGGTAACCTGGAAACTGCAATTAATCCAGAATGTGGCAGCTAGACTGGTGACTGGGAGTGCCCGCCAAGACCACATAACACCGGTCCTGAGAGATCTGCATTGGCTCCCAGTACGTTTCTGAGCTCAATTCAAAGTGTTAGTGCTGACTTTTAAAGCCCTAAACGGCCTTGGTCCAGAATACCTGAAGGAGCGTCTTCACCCCCATTGTTCAGCCCGGACACTGAGATCCAGCGTCGAGAGCCTTCTGGCAGTTCCCTCATTGCGAGAAGTGAGGTTACAGGGAACCAGACAGAGGGCCTTCTCGGTAGTGGCACCCACCCTGTGGAACACCCTCCCTTCAGATGTGAAGGAAATAAGCAGCTATCCTATCTTTAAAAGACATCTGAAGGCAGCCCTGTTCAGGGAAGTTTTTAATATTTAATGCTGTACTGTTTTTAACATTTGATTGGGAGCAGCCCAGAGTGGCTGGGGAGACTCAGCCAGATGGGTGGGGTATTAATAATAATAATATTAATAATAATAAAGACCTGCTTCTAGAAAATGTGGGACGGAAAGCCCTGACTCACTAGTGGAAAGGTTTGTGGTTCTTTTTCCTTGGCTGATGATGCAACATGAGACTTGGGAGTGCCAGAGGTTTAGACTGCTAAGATGCCACCAGGGTTGATGCTTTCCACCCTAACCTTCTGCCCCATAAGGTCTGACCGTCTGGCAGCACCGGTGCAATGCCTGTCTGGCACAGCTGTTCTCTGCAAACCATTGTTCTATTGGGGGAGAGGTGGAATATAGGACTTGGTCTCTTCAAACAGTCTTTGGTTGTGCACAACCTGCCTTGGGACGTGGGTGGCGCTGTGGGTTAAACCACAGAGCCTAGGACTTGCTGATCAGAAGGTCGGCGGTTTGAATCCCCGTGATGGGGTGAGCTCCCGTTGCTCGGTCCCTGCTCCTGCTAACCTAGCAGTTCGAAAGCACATCAAAGTGCAAGTAGATAAATAGGTACCGCTCTGGCGGGAAGGTAAACGGTGTTTCTGTGTGCTGCTCTGGTTTGCCAGAAGCGGCTTAGTCATGCTGGCCACATGACCTGGAAGCTGTATGCCGGCTCCCTCGGCCAATAAAGCGAGATGAGTGTCACAACCCCAGAGTCGGTCACGACTGGACCTAATGGTCAGGGGTCCCTTTACCTTTACCCTGCCTTGGGACCTGCCAGTGTTAGCCACAGATTTTCACATGACCTTTTCTCTTTTCCAGACTCAGGGTGTTAAATATGGGTCACTGTTTTCTAACTAAAGGTTACTATGCTATCCTTGTAAGGAACCCTGAACAAACCAGCCATCTTTCCTATAACACTCGAGGTGATTGAGAAGAAAGGAGGGAAGTGTGAAAAGATACAAGGAAAGCAAAGGAAGCAGAGACGACAGTTCAGCTTTAGAAATAAGGAAGATTTATTTAGCAATAGCCAAGAAGCTCTAACACCACCGGCCGGGGCTTAAGTGCACTTACAGAGAAAGAAATTCCATAACATCCACTGCTTTTTGCAAAAGGAGAGAACGAAAGGAAAAATGCAGAGGAAACTCCCAAGAGGCTTTATGAAGGAACCATCTGTGGAATGCCAGGAGATGGGGAAAGGCCTTCCTCTGAGAGTCCCTCTAAGCCAGGGGTCAGCAAACTTTTTCAGGAGGGGGCCAGTCCACTGCCCCTCAGATCTTGTGTTGGGCTGGACTATATTTTGGAGGGGGGGGGGAAATTGAACAAATTCCCCACAAATAACCCAGTGATGCATTTTAAATAAAAGCACTCATTCTACTCATGTAAAAACACCAGGCAGGCTCACCAAATAACCCAGAGGTGCATTTTAAATACAGTGGTACCTCAGGTGGTACCTCGGGTTAAGTACTTAATTCATTCCGGAGGTCTGTTCTTAACCTGAAACTGTTCTTAACCTGAAGCACCACTTTAGCTAATGGGGCCTCCTGCTGCCGCCGCGCCGCCGGAGCACGATTTCTGTTCTCATCCTGAAGCAAAGTTCTTAACCCGAGGTACTATTTCTGGGTTAGCGGAGTCTGTAACCTGAAGCATATGTAACCCGAGGTACCACTGTAGAAGGACACATTCTACTCATGTAAAAACACACTGGTTCCCGGACCGCCCGTGGGCCGGATTTAGAAAGTGATTGGGCCTTAGTTTGCCTACTTAGTTTGCTCTAAGCAGTCTGGGCTGCTGTGAGAGATCTGCCCCATGAACTGCGATCAGGTGCCTTCCTTTTCAAATTGTATTATCTTGCCTGAGGCATCTGCCAGTGTTGCTGGGCATGCTGGCACCTCTGCCCTGGCTGCTCCATGCCAGGCGCTTTCCTGCCCTTACAACCGACACACACTCATTCCATCTCGAAAAGCATTCATTTGGCACAGTCCAGCTCACCCCCTTCCCATGTTCATGCCCTCTCCCGTCTTCAGCAAAGTCTTGGGATATCAGGGCCTGACCTAGGTTGAGAGCAGCAGCCCAGCCGCTTCATTGCTCTTGCCATAACACAGAAGTATCTCGGATGCTCCCTTCCTCTTCCTGAACAAGACCAGCAGGACTAAGCCCTCCCTCTCAATTCACCCCAAAGGCACTTTCTCCCTGAACTGCTTCCCTGAAAGCCCAAGCTGCTGGGCAAACAATGGGCCTGACTTCCTCAGGGGAGATAATTTGGCTTCAAACTCGCCGGGTTAAGAAGAGAAGAAGAGTTTGGATTTGATATCCTGCTTTATCACTACCCTACGGAGTCTCAAAACGGCTCACGATCTCCTTTCCCTTCCTCCCCCACAACAAACACTCTGTGAGGTGAGTGAGGCTGAGAGACTTCAGAGAAGTGTGACTGGCCCAAGGTCACCCAGCAGGTGCATGTGGAGGAGCGGGAAGCGAACCCGGTTCACCAGATTACGAGTCCACCGCTCTTAACCACTACACCACACTGGGTCTTAAGCGGTAGACTTAAACTAGCTGCAGATGTAACAACCCAGGTCAGATAAACCGTGGCTTCTCAACCTAAGAGAGCCATGTGCCGCTTCCCTCTTGCAGGAAAGTTCACTTGCTTTCCTAAGCCACGGTTTCCTGTGAGATCCAGACCAGGAAACAGTAGCTTGAGGGCTCCCTCCCTCCACAGGATATGCCACAGGAAACCAAGAAAGCTTTGCTGAAGCTGCGCAAGAGAGGGGAAGGGATACAGCTTGTTCAATGGCTTATCACATTTGCATTGCTTTCTCTGAACCAGGGGTGGAAGGAAAGGGTGGAGAGCAACCGCAAAAGAAAGGTCTTGTCTTGCAGACACAGGTGGATTCCTGTGGATGCTATGTGAAAACTGCACCCCCAAATTCTATCTTCAGTAGTTTTGCATAAAAATCACCCATGGAATTTTTATTATTATTTAAAAATCCAATTTGCTTAAATAAGAACTGCACAGCAGTTAAATGCAACATGCCTCCCTGTGCAGTTGTATCTCCCCCTCTCCCTGTTCATCGTTGCAGTTCCTCCAATATTAATTGTAAATCTTCCTTATGCTCCCCAACAGGGAAGGCCGGAAGCAATCGTTCCTCACAAACCTAGGCAACAGCCTGCAAATTAAATAATGGCAAAGTCTGCAGCGGTAGCAGGAAAATAGAACAAAATTCAAGCTATGGAAACACCTAAGGAAAGGTCAAACTGAGCAAAAGCCCAACAGCCCCATAATGTTTCTGAGCACATGATGCTTCTTCAGGGCAATATTAAGAGGGCAGCAGGGATCTCTGCACCACATTTGCTGCAGCTTCTGGTCAGGGCAAGAGCTGGAAGGAAGAGGGGCACTGGTGCTTCTTCTAGCTGCCTGTTATAATATGGGCCAGTCCTCCGAGAGTGAAATGCTGTCTTGCTGTCTTGCACGCCTGAGTTCTAGTTCGGTTTATGCTGCGCAGGGACCCTTAAGAAACCGCCCTGTTGTTTTACTCAACAGCTCCCTGAAAGTGAGAAGTCCATTTTGCAGGGACGCGGGTGGTGCTGTGGGTTAAACCACAGAGCCTAGGACTTGCCGATCAGAAGGTCAGCGGTTCGAATCCCCGTGACGGGGTGAGCTCCCGTTGCTCAGTCCCAGCTCCTGCCAACCTAGCAGTTCGAAAGCACGTCCAAGTGCAAGTAGATAAATAGGTACCGCTCTGGCGGGAAGGTAAATGGCGTTTCCGTGTGCTGCTCTGGTTTGCCAGAAGCGGCTTAGTCATGCTGGCCACATGACCCGGAAGCTGTACGCCGGCTCCCTCACCCAATAAAGCGAGATGAGCGCCGCAACCCCAAAGTCGGCCACGACTGGACCTAATGGTCAGGGGTCCCTTTACCTTTACCTATTCTGAACACAGAAGCTCCTTTAGGATTCTTTTGTGTCTTAAGTTAAAACTAAAAAGTCTGGACCTCTTGCTTGCAGTACGCCGCTCGCCCTATCCCTCAGAAAGCCACAAAAGAGAAAGCAGGGCAGGAAAGGCCACGTCTCACGTGGGGAAAACAATCTGGCCAATGGAAGGCCAGGGCTGAGATGCTGCTTCCCAAAGGACAATCACAACATGGAGCCAATGGAACGCTTAACTACCGATGACTCCAAGCATTGCCTGAGTGCATCTCAGAGAACAAATACAGCAAAGTGTATATAACGCTTGCCTCCATACAAAATACACATTGTAACCCCCCCAAAAGTTCTTCCCTGGCTCAGATTCAAATCCAAGCTAGAGAGGAACATACATACTCTTTGCTCTGCCTCTCAAACATCTATTCCACACACTTGCTTAGAAAGAACTGAGCCGTTTTCTGAGTTTAGACAAAGAAATTCTAACGTTTCCTGTGCCCAACTGTAGCTCTGACTTGTCTAGGAGATTTTTGGGACGAACGCAGAGGCAGCCTGAGCTTTCAGACACACAAGCCTCTTTTGTGGAGTTGCTTCCATAAGGAACCGCTCCTGCGTTCCTGCAGTTATACGCTCGGGGGACTAAGGTGCCAGAGTTACGACAAAAGAGGACGACTTGAGCGTCTGGAACTGAGGCTGCCGTGTCAAGAATTTCAACGGTGTTCAAAAACTGTAGGAGAAGTTATCAGGCCCACAGTTCTAATACCAATTCCAACCAAGGTTCGATCATTTACCCACAGACAACCCCTGTCATAATCGAACTGTTTCTTTCAGAGGTTTGCAGAAACGTAAGGCTATTGGTCCTGTCTGGAAGCTGACTAGGGATTATCCTAAGTACAGGAGGCAGCAAGGGAGGAGGAGGGGAAATCCCCCTGCAGGGCTTTTGCGGATGCGACTCAGTAGCCGAATCTAACCCACTAGGTACACAAAAGGCCCCTCTGAATTCTGCCACCTGTATGCATGATGCAAAGGAGGCCAACTTGCAGGTCCTTGCTAATTTGCATAATTTATCCAGCGTCTAATAGGTCTTTTGGGGGGGGGGAGTGTTATGAAGCGACACCTGGACACTGGCAACCTTGGCACACTCTCACTGCTGGCTTTTTAAGGTTTCACCAGGAACTGCTGACACCTTTTTAGCTTTTCTAAAAGAAAGTTGAGGATCCTCAAGATGCTGTCATTTGCACCCAGTATCCCTTTTTGGTGGTGCAATATGGCATTAAAATACATATATAAATAAATGAAAACAATTCCTGAGACCTTTGGGCGCCCCGGAAAGCGGCTCTTGCCTTCAGGAGGAAAACCGCCACCCTACTCCTGACTTCCAGGTACCAAGACACAGAAAAACAAAGAAGCAGGCTTTCTCCGGCCTGTTTGCAAGGAGGCCTGAGCCCCCCACTCGCTCTCCTCCCCGTCGCTTGCCACGGGCCTGAGATCTCTGCCTCCTCTTAAATGGCAACCTCTTCTTCCAAGCTATCTCCCAGGCCCTGCTTGTTGAGGACACTGAGCAGACGGAGCGAGGCCTCCTGGCCCCACGAGTCCCACTCCTCGCTGTCGTCCGTGTTGGACTCGAACTCGGAGCTGATCCCCGACTCACGGAACTTGAGGAGCTCCAAGCTGCCCAAGGGAGGGCCGTCGCCTGGGAGGAAGCAGAAACATTCCAGCTTCGCCAGGCAGTCACTCCTACCTAAGGGGCTGGCCAGAGAGTTGGCAGCGTTGGAGAAGCTGGGGTGGAGCTGGAGGGGGCGAGTGTCTTCGGGCAGAGGGGTGCTGGGGTCACACAGAACGGGCAGCCCGCCGGGGCGGAAGGTGATTTCCAGCAAGCTGTCTCGAGAGCCTCCTGAAAGACAAAGAGAGAAGAAGCAGCGTCACGCCAATGATCCAGTCTGCCTGATGGGAGAGAGGGAGGCTCAGGCCGGAGATCCTCTAGGCTGGCAGCAAATGTCATGTAAAAAAAGGTAAACAAAGGTAAAAGGACCCCTGGACGGTTAAGTCCAGTCAAAGGCGACTATCGGGTTGCAGTGCTCATCAAGCTTTCAGGCCGAGGAAGCCGGCGTTTGTCACAGACAGCTTTCTGGGTCATGTGGCCAGCAGGACTAAACCACTTCTGGCATAACAGGACACTGTGGCGGAAACCAGAGCGCACGGAAATGCCATTTACCTTCTGCTGCAGCGGTACCTATTTATCTACTTGCACTTTGATGTGCTTTCGAACTGCTAGGTTGGCAGGAGCTGGGACAGAGCAACGGGTGCTCACTCTGTCGTGGGGATTCGAACCGCTGACCTTCTGATCGACAAGCCCAAGAGGCTCAGTGGTTTAGACCACAGCGCCACCTGTGGTCAGCAACTGGCTAAGCAACAGAAAATATAGAGCAGGGGGGAAATTGACAGTTCTCCCTACAGAGGGGTGTAGAAATTGGAGTTTCCCCAAGGATCGGGATTGGGACCTGTGCTTCTTAACTTGTTCATTAATGATCTAGAGTTGGGGCAGCCAAGTGGAGGAGACTGTCCAACACAAGGGAAATAGCATGCAGCTGGGTCCATGGCGTGAGAGCCTGAAACATGGGAGAATCTTGCCCAATGGAGAGAATATGTCCCTCCCATGGCCACCTTCGGGGAGCTGGTGAGAATGTCCCATGAGGCTTGTGAAAGTCAAGTCAGCCGGACAGTCACTATTTGAGAACACCACCCTTCTTGGTGCTTTACAGACTCCCTCTATTGGTACAGGCTAACCCCACATTTTCATTTTATATGGGCTAGAAAATACATGTTTCTTTAGGTAGGATTTTGGGTGACATCTTAATGTGGGAT
Source organism: Podarcis liolepis (assembly GCF_965112155.1). Taxonomy (NCBI): domain Eukaryota; kingdom Metazoa; phylum Chordata; class Lepidosauria; order Squamata; family Lacertidae; genus Podarcis; species Podarcis liolepis. Next base: position 89,262,521 of record NC_139559.1, on the reverse strand, counting down.
TTTGCTTACGCGTTCTGATTTGTTTAGCTTTGATTCCCCTGCAAACTGCTTTTAGCAACCGGGAAAACAATATATAAATATTTTAATGAACAGATTGGGGAAAATCCTTGCCTCACAGTCAGCGGCGGAGCAAGCCGATTGGGCGCCTGGGGTGGCGCGTGTGCCCTGCGCCTAGGGGCCATAGCTGTCAACTTACAGATTTGAAAATAAGGGACCAGCAGCCAAAATAAGGGATTTTGCTTAGTTTATGCACGTCGGGGCTGCCATCATCCTGGTGCAAGGAGTTCCATCAGCCCTTCCCCGCCCGAGAGAGAGGGAGGGAGGGAGGAAGAAAGAGAGACTCTCGCCCACCATGAGGCGGTTGCGGCGCCGCAGTGGCCGCTGAAGCGCCGCCCTTCTGCGTCCCTCCTCATCCCCTCCTCTTCCTCCTCCCTCAGGCCGCCTCCTCAGCTGCCTCCAGCTTCCCCTGGCAGCGCAGCGGAAGTCTCGCAAGAGAGGGGCTGCCTGCCCACCCGCCACCACCCGCCTCCTCACAACGCGCCGCTGAGGGGGAAAAGGGAGAGACGGAGATGCGGCAGCTCATGCGCGTGCTCTCTCACGGCGGAGGACCCTGAGCCGCTGCTTGCCGGGCGAGTGTGAAACCCGGGAAATTTAAGGGACACCATCAATCCAGGATAGCAGCGGGACACGGCACTGGGATAAGGGAGTCTCCCACCAAATAAGGGACGGTTGACAGCTATGCTGGGGGGGGGCAGCTGCCCGTGGGGTGGGGCAAGCCCGAGCAGGATACTCTGTGGGGCCTCGAGAAGTCTGCCTCCTCCTACTCAGTTGCCCTATACATGAGGGGGAGGCAGCGGGCAGACTGTTTGGGGCAGAGTGGAGCCTGCGGGCGCCCAGGCCATCGTGTCACTTCCGGGAGAGACAGGTGGCTCAGGCGTGTTGCAGGCCCCACGGTGAGTGCCACCCGGCCTTTTGTCACCCCCCTCAGTGGTGACACCCGGGGCGGCCCGCCCCCACAGCACCCCCCTTCCTCTGCCCCTGCTCGCAGCGTCACTGCGATGGTAAGCACAAAGGCGGAAGAGCAACTGTCAGATGAAAAGCTTGCTCTAAGCGTTAAGGAGAAGCAGAAGAATGACAAGGGAGGAGGAATATGGAGAAGGAGCTCTTACTGGGGTTGGATCCCAACAGCTTTGCCTCTAGTTCTTGCACCTGCTTCACCAGAAGCGAAATATGGTTCAGGAGGTCTTTATTCTGCAGCAGGAGCTGGTGCACTCGGGCTTGGGCCTCAAGGCGGGCAGCGGCCTCTGTTGCCAGCTGGTCCTTCAACAAGTGCACCTGCAGGAACAGAGATAAAGGAAGACTCAGGTGAGAAGCAGAGGCTCAGAGCAAGCGGGGAAGGAAGCAAAGGGAAATCTTCTCGGAAGACACTCTGCACCCATGTAGGCACACACTTGCTAGGCCGTCACAAATCTGCTAAAGGTAAAGGTAAAGGGACCCCTGACCATTAGGTCCAGTCGCGGACGACTCTGGGGTTGCAGCACTCATCTCGCTTTACTGGCCGAGGGAGCCAGTGTACAGCTTCCGGGTCATGTGGCCAGCATGACTAAGCCGCTTCTGGCAAACCAGAGCAGCGCACGGAAACGCCGTTTACCTTCCCGCCAGAGCGGTACCTATTTATCTACTTGCACTTTGACGTGCTTTTGAACTGTTAGGTGGGCAGGAGCAGGGACCGAGCAACGGGAGCTCACTCTGTTGCGGAGATTCGAACCGCCGACCTTCTGATCGGCAAGTCCTACGCTCTGTGGTTTAACCCACAGCGCCACCAGTTTCTAAAGAGTGGGTGGAAAATGCGCCCAGGAAAAGTGGATTTTCACAACATGGCACAGGGAGGAGAAACGTGATGGGCACTGAGCAATGCTGAGAGCCAGAGAGAGGGAGCTTTCAAAGCTGAAATCGAGGCTTGGTGCCTGGACAACAGAGGAAGCTGTGGTCATTGCTACTGGCTACAGAGAGTAACTGAGCAGAGGAAGGCTTAGGAGAAAAGATCTTGAGTTTGAAATTGTGATGAGACATCCAATTAGGCAGGATAAGCAGTTGGAGGTGCCAGACTGAACTGAGGGAGAATGAGCTGGGGCAAAGAGGGAGAACCACGCGACAGCAGCATTCTGGCGATCATTGAAAGCCAAGATAACTGTCGGAAGCCGTGCTGAGATAGCAGGCAGAATTAAAAATAGCTAGGAATGAGGAACAGACTCCTGAGCAACATTCCGTGGAAACACTGAACGAGCAATAAAAAAAAAAAAAAATGCAGGAGAGCGAGTGAGAAGAAGAAGAGTTTGGATTTGATATCCCGCTTTATCACTACCCGAAGGAGTCTCAAAGCGGCTAACATTCTCCTTTCCCTTCCTCCCCCACAACAAACACTCTGTGAGGTGAGTGGGGCTGAGAGACTTCAGAGAAGTGTGACTAGCCCAAGGTCACCCAGCAGCTGCATGTGGAGGAGCAGGGAAGCGAACCCGGTTCACCAGATTACGAGTCCACTGCTCTTAACCACTACACCACACAGAGTCACGGGGACCAATTGGGCATCTCTCTCATGACACCAGCCACTGGCCCTTTAAGGCATCTGGTCTTTTCTAGGACAGGAGCATTTCATGCACCGGCTCTGCCCCGTGGATCCCTTTGTGCTCTTCCCTCCCACAGAACAGAGATAACAACCTGGGACACGGCCACTTGTGTCTGCTGCGTCTGCTGCTGCAAGAGCTGCTGCAAAAGCTGTCTTTGGTGGTGAGCAGAGAGAGGGGTCCCTGGCTCAGACAGCTGGGCAGAAGACGGGAGCAGCATCTCGGGGGAAGCCGTCAGGATGTCCTCGTTGTGGAGCAAGCCCTGAAAAAGACAAACAAGCTGCAGGGAATCAACAACAACAATAACAACAATTTATTATTTATACCCGCCCATCTGGCTGGGTTTCCCCAGCTACTCTGGGCGGCTTCCAACAGAATATTAAAATACAATCATCTACTAAATATTAAAAGCTTCCCTAAACAGGTCTGCCTTCAGGTGTCTTCTAAAAGTCTGGTAGTTGTTGTTCTCTTTGAAATCTGGTGGGAGGGCATTACACCAGGCGGGTGCCACTACCGAGAAGGCCCTCTGCCTGGTTCCCTGTAACTTGGCTGCTCACAGTGAGGGAACCGCCAGAAGGCCTTTGGCACTGAACCTCAGTCCCACTGGGGGAAGACACCACAGAGTTGCTTTGATTTGCCATATCTAAGGCAAGAATGATCAACCCGCCCCCCCCCAGATTAGTTCCACAGAAATGTGGGTCTTGCCCCACCCCCCGAGATGACTCTAAGGCTTGGGAAATTTGCTCTGCAGGCCTCTCTTCTGCTCCTGTGCTGTGGCTGCAGCCTGCTCTTTCGCAGACTCCTGGTTCTACGGAATGGGAGCCAACAGATTTCTGTAGGCTGCAGTCCTGTCCCCCAAGATGAATGTAAAGGTAAAGGTAAAGGGACCTCTGACCATTAGGTCCAGTCGTGACCGACTCTGGGGTTGCAGTGCTCCTCTCGCGTTATTGGCCGAGGGAGCCGGCGTACAGCTTCCGGGTCATGTGGGCAGCATGACTAAGCCGCTTCTGGCGAACCAGAGCAGCGCACGGAAACGCCGTTTACCTTCCCGCCGGAGCGGTACCTATTTATCTATTGGCAGGAGCAGGGACCGAGCGACGGGAGCTCACCCTGTTGCGGGGATTCGAACCGCGACCTTCTGGTCGGCAAGTCCTAGGCTCTGTGGTTTAACCCACAGTGCCACCCGTGTCCCTCAAGATGAACGTACCTTGGTGCAAAGCAGGCCCGGCAGCTCCCCCCCGACAGCATCAAGGTCCGTCACTCCCCTGTTGAACTCCAAGTGGTGCCTCCCCGGCAGCCCAGAGTCCACGGCATCAATGTCTGTTTCCTCAGCGGCAACAACCGGCTCTGCTTCAGGCAAGGCTAGGAGAAAACAAAGGGCGCCGTGAGGGTGGGGTGGAGGAGGAGGGAATTATCCCCGAAAACTCGTGGTAGAAAATGGAAGGAAGTCCGCAAGCTTCTCCTCTAAGGGTCAAGGGGGCTGGTGGAGGCTTCTGGTGGCCTGCTTGCCAAGGGGCAGGCAGTGGGTTGTGGGGGGGATGCGTCAGGCGGCAGAAGACCCAACCCCCATGGCAGGACGCCAGGAACGGATAAGGGAAGGGAAAGTTCTTACCAACTGCTTTTTATTCAATATTCACAGAGAGAGGCTTGGGAATGGAGCCGCTTGGAATCATGGTGTTGCCCCGAGTGAGTGTCCACCCCTGTTCTTCTCTCATGTGTCACAGCTACAGGCGCTGACAAGTGTCCTCTGCCTCTGAGCTCTTTGCTCTCCTACTCTCAAGGCTTGCCAGGTTCTGGGAGAGGGTGGTCTGGAATGCTTTCTAAAGACACTGAGTCCATCAACTGTCGCCCCTTTGGTACTTCTTCCTCTCCCATTATTTCCCAACTTTCCCCCTCATCTTCCCCTGAACTGTGACCTCCCTCAAACCCCTGTTGTAATTCTGAACTGCCTTCTTCTTCTCTGGAAGGGTCAGGCCGGGGAGGCAGTCTCCACCATTCCTCCTCTGCCCAGTCCCTGACAGAATGGGGCTGGATGTTTGCTCTGTACACCTGCTCAACTCGGCGTCGGAGGGAGAGGGAGTTTCTCAAACTTTGCCAAGTGCAACCTTCCTCATCACGGTGGTTTCTGGCAGCCCTGTTGCTCTGAGAAGAGAGTGATTCTCTTCAGGACTTAGTCTGAGGAGGAGGAACATCCAGACTGAGGGTGCCAGCAGCAGCCTCTTTGCCCTTGCCCACGCACCTGGCGCCTCTGGGTCTTCTCTGCCCTTCTCGCTCTGGCTGTCCTCTTGGCCGTCCGCGTTCTGGTGAGTGTGCTGCATGCTCAGCTTGTGGCAGACCTCAAACGCTTGGCCCACAGTTCGGACAATGCGCATGGCCTGACTCTGCAGAGAGGCAAGGAAAGAGGTTCTTCCCAGGACACAGAGAACCACGGACCCTTTGCCAAATCAAGGGCCTCTTGCCACCTCTGCCCTGATGCAAACTAGAGAGAAACCCAAGGATGGAACTCCCACTGGGGGTAGCGCCACACAGGATCCCGACCATTCAAGCAGTCCAGGCAAGGCATTTGTGCCCAAGTAACTGCGCCCAGCTCCCCCATCCTCCCTCTCTCTCTTTTATACAATTTTTATTAAATTTTCCATTTTACAATTTAAAATACTCATTAAACTTCCTTAAGATATCAATGACTTTCCTACTTCCCTTTCCATGCTTCATTTTGCATATCATAAAACCCTGCATATTGTACATAAACTAAACCATTCAGTGTTCCGTTATTACGTCAATCAAAACTTGTTTACACTGTTGATTTTATCTTAATGCTGCCAGGGTTTTCAGCTGTACACAATTATTTCCCATATATGTAGTAAAGGTTTTCCAATCTTCTCTAAATGTATGTTCTTCTTGTTCTCTTACTCTATAGGTTAAGTCTGCAAGCTGCACATATTCTGTCAACTTAAGTTCCCATTCTTCTTTGGTTGGGACCTCGCTCATTTTCCATTTTGGGGCTAACAAAACACGGGCCGCAGTAGTGACATATAGAAATAACCTTTTTTGACACCTGGGAATTTCAGTCTGAATTATCCCCAACAGAAAGGACTCTGGGGTTTTTTGGGGGGAAGTACTTTTAATTCTTTCCCCAATTCGTTATGGATCATTTCCCAATACTCTTCTACCCTTTTACAAGTCCCCCACATATGAAAGAACATTCCCTCCACCTCTTTGCATCTCCATGGGAAGCCAATTCTTAAGTCCAGAGGTGGCCCCTCCAGATGTTTCAGTCTGCCATAGCGTAAAAACAGAAAGAAAGAGTAGAAGAAGGGGAAAAAACCTTTGGCACCAGAGGTGGTCTTTTCTCATACTAGCTTCAATCTGGGGGAGAAAATTGCCTTCCGTGTAACCTGCTCACAATCCCCATCTAAGTAGGTCTCGGGTTCCACACTGTGTCTCCAGCTGCAAGCTCTGCCAGAGGTGCTAACTGCACATTTACACCAGGATCCTGTCCCGCAAAGAGAGATACTCAGAGGCCCCCACCCCAAGGCCAGACCAGACCAGCTTGGAGCTCACCTTCTTCTTCGACTTGAAGACGTTGCAGCGGAAGACATTGCTGGAGCCATCCCTGGCAATGTAGCTGAAGATCTTCAGGTCCTGGGAATCGTGGGACACGTAGAATATCCTGCAGGAACGGCACAGTAATTGTACAGATGCCCAAGATGTGCAAAAGAGGCTCCCATGCTCTTTGGCTGGGATGGGAGACTGTGGCCCTCCAGGTGTGGTGGGACTCACAAGTCCCATCAGCCCTGGGCACTGGCCATACTGGTTGCCGTGGGTGGGAGTCCAATAACAGCTTCCCACCCGGGCATAAGAGGAAATCAGGGCAAGTAGGGAACACCTGTCTTGGAATGGTTATTTGGGATGGGCTCTGCATAAAGAAGGGACGCAGGTGGCGCTGTGGGTTAAACCACAGAGCATAGGACTTGCTAATCAGAAGGTTGGCGGTTTGAATCCCCGCAACGGGGTGAGCTCCCGTTGCTCGGTCCCTGCTCCTGCCAACCTAGCAGTTTGAAAGCACGTCAAAGTGCAAATAGATACCGTATTTTTCGCACCATAGGACGCACTTTTTCCCTCCTAAAAAGCAAGGGAAAATGTGTGTGCGTCCTATGGAGCGAATGCAGGGGGGAGGCAGGCAGGAAAAGCCCTCAAGAGCCGCACACAAGCTTCGTGCGCTCTTGCGGGCTTTTCTCCAGGAGGGAGAAGGGACTGACTGGCTGCAGCAGTCCCTTCTCCCTCCTGGGGGAAAAGCCCCCAAGAGCGGCACCCTCTTTAAAGGCTGCGCGGCTCCTGCGGGCTTTTCTACGAGGTGGGGGAATCCCCCCACCTCCCAGAAAAGCCAGGAGAAGCCGCACAGCCCCTTTAAAGAGCGCACGGCTTTTGCGGGAGGTGGGGGAAGCTGCAGCAGATTCTCTCCTCCCGGGCTCCCTTTGAAGTGGCAATGTGGGAGGGGAGCAGCTTGCACTCGTGTAAGCAGCTCCTCTCCCACTTTCCTCCTTCAAAGCAACCACGGAGGAGGGAAGGAAGGGGACCATGGATCCTCCCCTGCTGGAGGCTTCAGCGGATTCCCTCCTCCTGGGCTCGAGCAGCGAAGAGAATCCATGGTCCCCTCCTTCCCTCCTCCGTAGTTGCTTTGAAGGAGGAAAGTGGGAGAGGAGCTGCTTACACGAGTGTAAGCTGCTCCCTTCCCACTTTGCTGCTTCAAAGGGACTACGGAGGAGGGAAGGAAGGGGACCATGGATCCTCTTCGCTGCTCGAGGCTGCAGCAGATTCCCTCCTCCCGGGCTCCCTTTGAAGCAGCAAAGTGGGAGGGGAGCAGCTTACACTCGTGTAAGCAGCTCCTCTCCCACTTTCCTCCTTCAAAGCAACTATGGAGGAGGGAAGGAAGGGGACCATGGATCCTCTTCGCTGCTGGAGGCTGCAGCAGATTCCCTCCTCCGTAATTGCTTTGAAGCAGGAAAGTGGGAGGGGGGCAGCTTACACTTGTGTAAGCAGCTCCTCTCCCACTTTCCTCCTTCAAAGCAACCACGGAGGAGGGAAGGAAGGGGACCATGGATCCTCCCCTGCTGGAGGCTTCAGCGGATTCCCTCCTCCGTGATTGCTTTGAAGCAGCAAAGTGGGAGGGGAGCAGCTTACACTCGTGTAAGCAGCTCCTCTCCCACTTTCCTGCTTCAAAGCAACTACGGAGGAGAGAAGGAAGGGGACCATGGATCCACAGCTGCTCACGGCTGCAGCGGATTCCTCCTCCTTGATTGCTGGGAGTTTCTCTGGGCAGGAATTCCCTCAGCTTAAGTGGGGTGGGGGAAGTGTGGCAGGTAGGGGGGTACTGAGAGACACATGTCTCTCAGATGAAAATTGGGAGTGGGCATTGTCTGAAGTGGCTGTGGATCTCCTGCCGCAGAACTGTAGGACTGTATAGAGTTGGGAGGGCCACCCAAGGGTCATCTAGCCCAGCCCCCTCACAATGTAGGAATCACAGCTAAAGAACGCCAGGCAGATGGTCCCCCAACCACTGCTTAAAAGCCTCCAGTGGTGGAGACCCCAAACACCTTCCGAGGTCACAGAATTGCAGGGTTGGAAGGGAACCCCAGGAGTCATCTAGTCCAGCCCCGGTGGACAGCGGGCGCAATCCATCCCGTTGCGCAAGACTAAAGATGCTGCGCAAGGCTAAAGAAGAAGCCAAAGCAGTGAGCGGGATGGATCGCGCTTGCTGCCTTGTCTTCTTTAGCTGCACTGGAGAGGTTTAGCTCCTGGCTGGAGAGGTTGCGGGGCTATGGATCCCGTGCGCTGTCTTGGCTTCTTTGCTCTTTGGGGCTTGGGGGGGGGAACCCGGGCTTCCCCCGCAGCCCCGAGAAGCTCTGGGAGAAGTGGACAGGCTGCATGCAGCCTGTCCGTTGCTCTTTGGGGCTGGGGGGAGGATAATATTTTTTTCCTTGATTTCCCCCTCTAAAAACTAGGTGCGTCCTGTGGTCCGGTGCGTCCAATAGAGCGAAAAATACGGTAAATAGGTACCGCTCCGGCGGGAAGTGGCTTAGTCATGCTGGCCACATGACCGGCTCCTTCGGCCAATAAAGCGAGATGAGCATCGCAACCCCAGAGTCGGCCACGACTGGACCTAACAGTCAGGGGTCCCTTTACCTTTACCTGCATAAAGATAAAAAGGTAAAAGTAAATGACTCCTGGGCGGTTAAGTCCAGTCAAAGGCAACAATGGGCTTGCGGCACTCATCTCACTTTCAGGCCGAGGGAGCAGGCATTTGTCCACAGACAGCTTTCCAGATCATGTGGCCAGCATGACTAAACCACTTCTGGTGCAACGGGACACTATGACAGAAACCAGAGTGCACAGAAATGCTGTTTACCTTCCCATCACAGCGGTACCTATTTATCTACAGTGGTACCTCGGGTTAAGTACTTAATTTGTTCCGGAGGTCCGTTCTTAACCTGAAACTGTTCTTAACCTGAAGCACCACTTTAACTAATGGGGCCTCCTGCTGCCACCACAGCACCGGAGCACGATTTTTGTTCTCATCCTGAAGCAAAGTTCTTAACCTGAAGCACTATTTCTGGGTTAGCGGAGTCTGTAACCTGAAGCGTATGTAATCTGAGGTACCACTGTACCTGAACCAGCGTGTTTTCGAACTGCTAGGTTGGCAGGAACTGGGACAGAGCAATGGGAGCTCACTCCATTGCAGGGATTCGAACTGCCGACCTTTCGATCGGCAAGCCCAAGAGGCTCAGTGGTGTAGACCACAGCGCCACCCGCATCCCTTTGCATACAGGACACCAGGCTTCATGTGGGAACGCTCAGAGTGGTGGGAGGATACCTCACCCAGAAAAGTCTACCTGCTGTCAACCTGCAGGGGGCATCAACTGGCTTTTGTGAACAGTGACAAGCAAGACCATGTCCTTTTCCATTTTATGTGGGGTTTTTTTGCTTTTAAAGCGACCAAGCCCATCCTCCCCTTGTTTCTCGTCTGCCTTGCGAGGTTCCCTTCTTCCTGAGACAAGGCTCTGCTTCCCCTTTCATTAATCTGCCGGCAGCGGCCAGAGGTCCAACTGTAGATTTCCTTTGGCCAGACACCGACCGACCCAAGTTAAGTGTGCTACGAGCCGACACTCCTTCCTTGCTCTCGAGATCTCACCTGTAGATCGGGTCGTGCATCACCAGCAGTTTGCTTTCATCCCAGTCCCACTCTTTCTTCTGCAAAAGAGAGCTGCGTATAAGCAAGACAGATGCCTCACTGAGTGGCAGAGTTATTGCAAAGCTCACAAGGAAGGTTTTGTGCACCCACAATCCTTCAGGTGACCTGGCATCAGCTGATGTCACCTGCAACCTGCAGGGCGGGCGGGCGGGAGGAGATTTGACTCTGCATTGGCTGCAGGTGCCTTTTGCCAGATAGGAAGAGGCACCTGCAGCCAATGCAGCAAGATATGGCCCACGCTAGCCAGCTGATGGGCAAGGCTTAGGTTCTACTCAGGTAAGAGGAGCACACAGCCAAACAAGGCCTGTAAGCTGTAAAGGTAAAGGGACCCCTGACCATTAGGTCCAGTTGTGACCAACTCTGGGGTTGCGGCGCTCTTCTCGCTTTATTGGCTGAGGGAGCCGGCGTACAGCTTCCGGGTCATGTGGCCAGCATGATGGAGCCGCTTCTGGCAAACCAGAGCAGCGCACAGAAACGCCGTTTACCTTTCCGCCGGAGCGGTACCTATTTATCTACTTGCACTTTGATGTGCTTTTGAACTGCTAGGTAGGCAGGAGCTGGGACCGAGCAACGGGAGCTCACCCTGTTGTGGGGATTCGAACCGCCAACCTTCTGATTGGCAAGTCCTAGGCTCTGTGGTTTAACCCACAGTGCCACCCGCGTCCCTTTTTTGTGCACCCGGAAGCAGTGGCAGTGGGGTGGAAGGGGAGCAAAGAGGAGAAGGAAGATTCTTTCTCCCCTTGGTCCCCCCCCCCGGCTGCAGGAAGACAAGAAGACTGCGTTTCAAAGCACCTTTTTGTACCTCCCACAAGATCCGTTCTCTCCTTCATTTCCCCCTCAACGCAACAAGAAATGCTGTTGTGCATTTGAAAATGCAGGCTCACTGCTCATTCTTCTCATGGCAACAGCAGCAGGGAGAGAAAGAAGTGTCTTCTGTTTTGTCTGTCCATCCGTCTGTCCCCGTCCCCCACCACTGTCACTGCTGCCTGTAAGATTACAGACATTTGATTTGACCAATTCTGGTAAGGGCCTGTCCGACAGAGTCAAAAAGAAACCTTGCCACCCAGGTTGCGTCCTGCTGGGCAGAAAAGTGTCCCGAGCAAATATGGGGGGGGAAGAGTCGGCTCTCATTTACCTCACGGAGCCGGATAGGACAGCGGACGCCTCATGAAAGTCAACGCTTTCGTGCACAGAAATCTCTTTCCATCCAGCCTAAGGGAGGAATTGCACAGACGGGGCCCAGAGCTTATTGCAGCCCGAGAAATCGGGAGCTCACCTTCTTCTTCTTCTTTTTCTTCAGCAGCACCTTCACGCCGTCCACAGACACCATGAGAGTGACCTTCTTCTTCTTTATACTTTTGGCTTTGAACTCGTACTGTGGGGAGCAAAAGCACAACAGGAAGGAAGGCCCCCTCAGCAGCGTCTCCAAGCTATTTGTGAGGCACACGAATCCACCCCTCAGTCTGCCACCCCCCAGAGGCTTATTTCATGTGCAAGGCAGCCCCCATGTCACAGCTACCATGTTTCCTAGGGGCACTTTGTGTGGACCCTGGTATGCGCAAGCAACCTCATAAGGGGGCCAGACAGGTGGCCCCCGGACAAGGGCAGGGTCAGCGGAAGATGCAATGTGCTTGTAGGGGATACCCCAGCAAGGAGCTTCAGCAGGCCTGGCCAGCTGTCTGCCTGTTGAGGAAGATACCTTTTCTTTCTGTTTTACATTTTAGAATATTCACTTAACGGTAAAGGGACCCCTGACCATTAGGTCCATTCGCGAATGACTCTGGGGTTGCGGCGCTCATCTCGCTTTATTGGCCGAGGGAGCCGGCATACAGCTTCCGGGTCATGTGGCCAGCATGACTAAGCCGCTTCTGGCGAACCAGAGCAGCGCATGGAAACGCCGTTTACCTTCCCGCTGGAGCGGTACCTATTTATCTACTTGCACTTTGACATGCTTTCGAACTGCTAGGTTGGCAGGAGCAGAGACCGAGCAACGGGAGCTCACCCCGCCGCGGGGATTCAAACCGCCGACCTTCTGATCGGGAAGTCCTAGTCTCTGTGGTTTAACCCACAGCGCCATCCATGTCCCTAATATTCACTTAAACAACCTTAAAATATCAACGACTTCCCTTCCTCTCTTTCCATGGTTCATACACAATTTCCCTCCATATATTCAACAAACGTTTTCCAATCTTCTTTAAACATATGTTTTTCTTGTTCTCTTATTCTATAATTAGGTCCGCAAGCTGCGCATATTCCATCAGTTTAATTTGCCATTCTTCGTTAGTTGGGACCTCACTCTTTTTCCATTTTTGGGCTAATGAAACACGGGCTACAGTAGTGGCATACATAAATAACCTTTTTTGACACCTGGGAATTTCAGTCTGAATTATGCCCAACAGAACTCTGGGTTTGTTTGTTTTTTGGGGGGAGTGCTTTTAAACATTTTTTTTCAGTTCACTGTGAATTATTTCCCATCACTCTTTTTCCCTTTTCAGGTCCACCACATATAATAGAACGTACCCTTTCCTAGCTTCTGAGCCACTTCTGACTTGTACAAAACAGAGAAGTACAAATGGATGATTGGTCAAACTCACTGTCTCAGCACTAACATGAAGCACGAGCCTCAGGAGCACATTTGGCATGAAGTACAGCCCTCCGCAGAATTCCTGAAGCCAGCTCCATGGGAATGATGATGATGATGATAATAATAATAATAATAATAATAATAATAATAATAATAATAATTTATTATTTCTACCCCGCCCATCTGGCTGGGTTTCCCCAGCCACTCTGGGTGGCTTCCAACAGAAGGTTAAAAATACATTAAAACATTAGTCGTTAAAAACTTCCCTAAACAGGGCTGCCTTCAGATGTCTTCTAAATGTCATATAGTTGTTTATCTCTTTGACATCTGAATGAACTAGGGCAAGACAAGACTGACAAGGCAGGGTTACTTTCGTCCTAAAACCATCAAATACAGTGGTACCTCGGTTTAAGAACAGTCTGGTTTAAGAACGATTTGGTTTGCAAACTCCGCAAAACCGGAAATAGTGTCTTGGTTTGAGAACTTTACCTCGGTCTAAGAACGGAAGCCGAACATTGGGAGGGCACCAGTGGCGGGAGGCCTCATTAGGGTAAGTGCGCCTCAGTTTAAGAACAGCTTTGGTTTAAGAACGGACTTCCGAAACGGATTAAGTTAGTAAACCGAGGTACCACTGTAGTTTCATTCAGGATCCTGAGACATCCTCCGGTGGTATGATAACAGGGAGTCACAGGTGACCCCTGAAAGATTTTAAGACTTCAGTATGTTCTCTGCAATGAAGATCTCAGATTGTGTGACGGAGCCTCTATGCACCTACAAGTCCAGAGTGAAATCCGAGCCTTTGATGGAAAATTATTGCACAAGCAGCTTTACAATAACTGTTTTATACAGGTGTATAAAGCAAGGATTGTTTTCGTACATGATTCACAGCTGCTGAGAAAGACCTGCTGAAGACTAAGGGCTCATCCACACAGCCTTTCTAGCCACAAGCTCATGCTTCTCCAGTCCATGTTTTAACACTAGTTGTTGTTTTTGCCCCGGTGCTTTCTTCAGGAAAACCTGACATTTACCACTGAATTGGAGCAATTTGAGTTGTCCGCAGATTGCCATTTGTTCCGATTCCGCAGTAAAGAGCAGTATTTTAAAGGGAGAGCACTGGGGCAAAAAGGAAGGAAGGAAGGACTCAAACACAGACTTAGAAAGCCCTTGCCCTTTGCCCAGAGCTGTGCAGAGTGAAGGTTAATGTGGTTGAGCCCTGAGTAGGCTCCATCACTGATGAGGAGAGGGTCCTTGCTTAGCAATAGGAAACCTTTTTTCCTTGGTGTACATCAGTCCATAAAGAGGTCTGATCACCGAAGAATGGATGCTTTTGAATTATGGTGCTGAAGGAGACTCTTGAGAGTCCCATGGACTGCAAAAAGATCAAACCTCTCCATTCTGAAGGAAATCAGCCCTGAGTGCTCCCTGGAAGGACAGATCCTGAAGCTGAGGCTCCAATACTTTGGCCACCTCATGAGAAGAGAAGACTCCCTGGAAAAGACCCTGATGTTGGGAAAGATGGAGGGCACAAGGAGAAGGGGACGACAGAGAACAAGATGGTTGGACAGTGTTTTCGAAGCTAGCAGCATGAGTTTGACCAAACTGCGGGAGGCAGTGGAAGAAGGGAGTGCCTGGCGTGCTCTGGTCCAGGGGGTCACGAAGAGTCGGACACGACTAAACGACTAAACAACAGCAACATCAGTTCTTAAGGAACAGCAATACTGCAGATGAGATGCAGATTATTTCAGAACCATGACAGAAGATGGTGCCAAGGAAGGACGTGTGAATCAGTCAAGATACCCAGGTGTTGGGAAGGTCCAGACACACAGTATGAAGTCAGGGGCGAGACATTCCTATCAGGAAACGTAAGGGCCATTGCAATAGCTGGAGGTAGCGCCTCCATTGGTGATGGAAGCATCGTCCAACCATGGCAGCTCTTCCTTTAACCAGAACAGAAGTATAAAAAGCCAGACAACAGCACAGACTGAGAATTATTCTCCCCACTGCATTTCTGCACTTTGGACCAAGTAGAGGAAATTATTTAATCAACGACGGACGTGGTTCAGTTGGCTGCTTGCTTCCTATATTTGTAATGCCAGCTTCGCAAACTGCATAGCTTTTGTTTTATCTCAAGTTTATTTTGCATTGCATTTCATTCTCATGGGCTCACACAAATGCTCAAGTAGATCTTCATTTTCTTTATTAGTTACAGATCTGTACCATTTGTAAAAACCATCCACTTATGTAACCACAATGTAAACTCTTAAACGTTGTATCTTATCTTTAATAAAAACGTCAATGCCTCCTGGTTAAATCCTGAGTCGGCAGTTCTGTTTTCTGGCTTGGTTAGCCACCGCCATGTCCTCTAGCCAGATACTGGCCTTAAGTGACCATTGGGCTGCTGAGAAGCACATTTACAAAGGCTTGTCCGAGTGTAACTATCTCCTAAAGGAAATTAAAGCATGGGAAACTGCTTCATGTCATCTCCATGACCCTTATTTATCCAGACAATCGCTCCATGGCTCAGACTTGCTCCAGACAGGGGACCAGCATAGAATTCTGCATTTGCAAACTGCCAAGAGAGGGGCATATACTGATCATTTCGGGACAGGAACAGGGAATGGCAATGTGATAGAAAGCTGGATTTCCTTGTCAACAATGTCACAGAAGGACATAGGCCTGGTGCCAACATCAGATCATAGAATCAGGAAGATCCTGTTTTCAAAAGGTCACATGTGACAGAATTCATCAGTTTAATGCACACTGCTTCTACCTCTCAATAGTTTACACAAGCAAAACAAACTCATACACACATTCAGGGCGGTTATGTAATATTCATATAAAATTTGGGCCAGGGGGAGTGGAGGGGAGTCCCCCAACCTCTCCAAACTGACCTTTGTCTTCAGCATCTCCTTTATTTTCCACAGAGGCTATTTTAAAAAAGCAGAAACTCTGCCCTTTTGCCGTCCAAAATCAGGCTGTGGGGGAAGACAGGGGCCCTAAGTCAAGTTCTCAGAACATCTAAGAGCCACAAAGCAGGAGCAATGAGCAAAGGGAGCCAGGCTGGCCCATAAGGGGGGCAGAAATAACCCACGGTAGCATAATACCTTTTATTGCTGTTGTTGTTTACTCATTTAGTCGTGTCCGGCTCTTCATGACCCCATGGACCAGAGCACACCAGGCACGAACCAGAGCAGCGCACGGAAACACTGTTTACCTTCCCGCCGGAGTGGTACCTATTTATCTACTTGCACTTTGATGTGCTTTCAAACTGCTAGGTGGGCAGAAGCAGGGACCGAGCAAGGGGAACTCACCCCGTCGCGGGGATTCGAACCGCCGACCTTCTGATCGGCAAGTCCTAGGCTCTGTGGTTTAACCCACAGTGCCACCCGTGTCCCTTGGGATAGGACAGACAAAAGATAAAACGGGCCGCTCAGGAATAAACTATGCCATTCCTAGAGACCTTTCCCCAAGATCAGTTTTCACCGAGTGAGTGGGTAATCTTCCAGCCTCTTTACTGAACACTTTTGGGATGTGAAACCATGTGAATCTCTCCACAGAGAATGCATCTATTATAGACGGTGGCTTGTGGAGAACAGCCGAGGTGCCCAGGGGGTTTCATACCTAACCTAGGTTTGTGCGGCTTAAAAAGGCCACCAAAATGCAAGGCAATGCAGATTTCCTCAGCCTATTTCTGATTTCTTTTTCCCTTGTGAGAAACGTGGGTAGCCGATTACCCCATCGCTTTAGGCCCATGGTCGGATCTTTGCCAGCCTTACCCAGCTTGGAGAGCAAAGCAGAGATGCTGGCGAGGTAACTCTAGGGCTTGCAGAACCATTTGTTCCCGCCAGGAGTATTTGGGGCGGGGGCAGGGTGACAAACAGCTCGCCATCTTCCCATATTTCCCAAGGAGAAGGTCCCTCATCAGTTCTAGATCACATGCACCCTCAAAGAAAGAAAAGGGAAAAGTTCACTGGGAGCATGAGGAGAGGGCAGGAACCAGTGAAGGCAGTGAAGGTCTTGTGTGAGTGCCTGGAGGCGGTTGGAGGATGGATGGCGGCTAATGGATTGAGGTTGAATCCTGACAAGACAGAAGTGCTGTTCTTGGGGGACAGGGGGTGGGCGGGGGTGGAGGACTCCCTGGTCCTGAATGGGGTAACTGTGTCCCTGAAAGACCAGGTGCGCAGCCTGGGAGTCATTCTGGACTCACAGCTGTCCATAGAGGCGCAGGTTAATTCTGTGTCCAGGGCAGCTGCTTACCAGTTCCACCTGGTACGCTGGCTGAGATCCTACCTGCCTGCAGATTGTCTTGCCAGAGTGGTGCATGATCTGGTTATCTCCCGCTTGGACTACTGTAATGTGCTCTACATGGGGCTACCTTTGAAGGTGACCCAGAAACTACAACCAATCCAGAATTCAGCAGCTGGACTGGTGACTGGGAGCGGCTGCCGAGACCATATGACACCTGTCCTAAAAGACCTACATTGGCTCCCAGTATGTTTCCGAGCACAATTCAAAGTGTTGGTGCTGACCTTTAAAGCCTTAGATGGCCTCGGCCCAGTATGCTTGAAGAAGTGTCTCCATCCCCATCGTTCTGCCCAGACACTGAGGTCCAGCTCCGAGGGCCTTCTGGCGGTTCCCTCACTGTGAGAAGCAAAGCTACAGGGAACCAGACAGAGGGCCTTCTTGGTAGTGGCGCCCGCCCTGTGGAACGCCCTCCCATCAGATGTCAAGGAAATAAACAACTATCTGACTTTTAGAAGACATCTGAAGGCAGCACTGTTTAGGGAAGGTTTCAATGTGTGACATTTTAATGTACAGTGGTACCTCGGGTTAAGAACTTAATTCGTTCTGGAGGTCCGTTCTTAACCTGAAACTGTTCTTAACCTGAAGCACCACTTTAGCTAATGGGGCCTCCCGCTGCCACTGCACAATTTCTGTTCTCATCCTGAAGCAAAGTTCTTAACCTGAGGTACAATTTCTGGGTTAGCGGAGTCTGTAACCTGAGGCGTATGTAACCTGAAGTGTATGTAACCTGAGGTACCACTGTATTTTTAATCTTTGTTGGAAGCCGCCCAGAGTGGCTGGGGAAACACAGCCAGATGGGCGGGGTACAGATAATAAATTATTATTATTATTATTATTATTATTTATTTATTTATTTATTTATTTATTTGCTGCTGGCAATAATGCCTTGGACATGCCATCTGACCGCACACAACAAGTGCATCTTTAAAATCACCGGGCAGTGCTAGTGAAAACACACAAGGGGCTCCTCCGTACTATCAGGAACCCTGGGCCAAGTGCGCTTCTCCTTATGGGAAGGCAGATATTTATAGAGTTATTCTCGTTCGCACACACTTGCATGATGCTGTCACATTTAGCTCTTTTAGGCGGGTCCGGTGCTTTCTTTCTTTTTTTAATTATTATAATCTGAAATTTGTAGTTGTGTAGGATTGGACAAACTGAATTGGATGGTTTGCGATAATGACCAAGAATTACACGTTAAACTTTAAATTTACAAAATAAAAATTGAGAAGCTAGACTAAAAGTCGCATTGGCGTAAGCGAACTGGATTTCCCGACACTGTTTTGATAGAAAATGGGGGGTGGGTTTCCGCAAATTAAACTCTAGTCGGTCCGGAAAATATATTAAAACTCAGCGCATTCTATCCAGCCTTTTGCCTGCAGATTAGGAAAGGCCTAAGGTGAAAAATGACCACATGCAACAGCAATTCCAAGCATTCCTGACAAAAGCCAGAGGCTACCACACTCCTCCGAAGGGGGCTGCAATTCTTTACCATGGGAGGAGAGAGAAACAAGAAGCGGCCGGGAAGGGGGGGGGGTCGGTGGCATATCGGAGAGCAAATCCATGGAAGGAGAAAACTGGGAAGGTCTCCAACCATCACCTGACCCCCCCAGGGGAAAGAGGTGCCACCAGAACCCGGGTTTTCTTCTGGAGATCTCTCTGCAAAGAAGGCTCTCCTGAATGGCGCTGGACTGCAGACAGCCAATGGCGGAGCAAACTCTTGCGCCACAGCCACGAAGGGCTCCTCTTTATTATTATTATTATTATTATTATTATTATTATTATTATTATTGTTATTATTACAGTGGTACCTCGGGTTAAGTACTTAATTCGTTCCGGAGGTCCGTTCTTAACCTGAAACTGTTCTTAACTTGAAGCACCACTTTAGCTAATGGGGCCTCCTGCTGCCGCCACCGCGCGATTTCTGTTCGTATCCTGAAGCAAAGTTCTTAACCCGAGGTACTATTTCTGGGTTAACGGAGTCTGTAACCTGAAGTGTATGCAACCTGAAGCGTATGTAACCCGAGGTACCACTGTATTATTATTAATAATAATATTTATTATTATTATTATTATTATTATTATTATTATTATTATTAGGCTTCCCCCGTATTTCCGTATTGATTTATTAAACAAATTCTATACCCTGCTGGTTTTTATCTCTTATATAGTTGTGAAAGTTTAGTCAAAACCTGCCAATGAGTCCAAATCTTTATACTCTCTTTTTATATATAGTCATACCTCGGGTTACAGCCGCTTCAAGTTGCGTTTTTTCGGGTTACACACCTGCTGAAACCCGGAATTACCGGAACGGGTTACTTCCGGGTTTCGGTGGTCAGGCATGCGCAGAAGCACTAAATCGCGCTTTGCGCAGGCCCAGAAGTGCCGAATTGCAACCCGTGCGTGTGCAGAAGCACCGCTGTGGGTTGCGAACGTGCATCGCGCACGGATCAGGTTCGCAACCCGAGCATCCATTATAGTTTATAAATGGTTTCCACTCCTTTTTGAAATTGATGTTGTCTCTCTCATGAATTCAACCCCTCTTTAAAGAGTAAGTCTCAAAAATCCATGAAAATGCTAGCGTCGCTTACACCCCCCCCCGGCTGACCATAATAAGGGTCAGTTGATAAAACACTAAAAAAAACCGCCAATCATGGCAACATCAACCGGTCCTAACATAAGCACATCTATTATGCAAGGGACGCGGGTGGCGCTGTGGGTTAAACCACAGAGCCTAGGACTCGCCGATCAGAAGCTTGGCGGTTCGAATTCCCGTGACGGGGTGAGCTCCCGTTGTTCGGTCCCTGCTCCTGCCCACCTAGCAGTTCGAAAGCACGTCAAAGTGCAAGTAGAGAAATAGGTACCGCTCTGGCGGGAAGGTAAACGGCGTTTCCGTGCGCTGCTCTGGTTCGCCAGAAGCGGCTTAGTCATGCTGGCCACATGACCCAGAAGCTGTCTGCGGACAAACGCCAGCTCCTCAGCCAGTAAAGCGAGATGAGCGCCGCAACCCCAGAGTCAGCCATGACTGGACCTAATGGTCAGGGGTCCCTTTACCTATTACGCAAAGCGAAAAAATCCAAAGCAGCTATATTGACCTAGGGCAGGGGTCTGAAACCTTTAAGACAAAAAGAGCCACTTGGACCCGTTTCCGAAGGAAAAAAACCCTGGGAGCCGCAAAACTCGTCATTATAAAAATAACTTTTTTGTCACTTTTTAAAAATTATTTCTTTGTTTGACCCCTCAGAATTACTCCTCCTCATAGAAATAAACGTTAAATTAACAAGTTACCTTTTTTTGTGTGTGTGTTCTTCACTCCCCTTCAAAACAGTGACCAACGTACATGTCCTCTTTCAATGTAGCGGGCGGGCGGGAAGGTGACGTCGGGACGGTGCGTGACTAATGCACGCACTGCCCCCATGCGACGTCACAGCCAGTACAGCGCCCACCACAGTGGGGAGTGTCGGGGCGCACAATGCGCCTCCTCCCCTCGCTAGTATCCGCCCCAGAGCCGCGGCAAAGGTGTAAAAGAGCCACATGCGGTTCCGGAGCCGCGGGTTGTAGACCCCTGACCTAGGGCTTTGACACACTCCCCCCCCCTTCTAAAAACACAGGTCCTATTCTGCATTTTAAACACTTCTTAGCTAAGTGCTTGAAAATTGTACACCTTGCCAGGGTTTCTCTCGTTCTTCGGCTTCAACACAAGGCAACTGCTGCTCCACCACACCTTTGCCTGGGTCATGTTGGCCTTGCGATTCCCGGAAAAGCTAGGCTGCCCCCCCCCCAAGACGTCTGGCAGGCAGCTCCCTCCCTCCTTGTCTGCTAAGCTTGAGATGGAATCCAGAGCGGCAGATTAAGGCTGGAATGTGAGGAATTCCCATTACTCTGCTTTCCCTCCCTTCATTAGCACACGGCTGGGCAGGGACGAGGGAAAGCCATTTCCGACTTTTAGGGAGGAGAGGGGGTTGCGGTTTAGCCCCTCCTCCCCAAGCGCGGGGGCTAACCTTGGCCCCCGCGAGAGTTGGGGGAATCCCTGGGCGTGCTCGCGACCCCGCCCGCCTATCGGCGGGCCGGGGGGAGGCGTGGCTTAGGGTATTTTAAGCCAGGCACGCCCAGGGTCCGCCCTCTTCACTCCCGACCAGCTGAGAGGTTTGCTTATCAGGTTGCTTATTTGCCTAGTTATTTTGTTCCTTTGATTACCTAATTCTAAGTTAATTTATTCCTTTAATTCTACAGCAGCCCGTGATTCAATTCCTAGTTATTGTGTTCCTTTAATTCAGAACTTGACTGACTCCCATCTGCGGGAGGCAGTTAGTTAATAATATCCCTGCAGCCGTATACACCCTCAGGTTTTGCGGGTAGTGTCTGATTTGCTTACGCATCCTAAATTTGCTCAGCAGTCATGGATTCCGGTGGAAACCAGCAGTCCTCCACTGGTGGCGACCAGCCGGTCCCCTCCACAAGTAATGGCGGCGCGCAGGCTTCAGCCTTACCTTGCGATCCTCAAGCTTTACACCAGTTTTTCAGGATGTTTGAAACTCTTTATAGGCAATGTAGACCGGGGTCCTCGGCGCTGCCCGCTCTGGAGCCTTCGCAGGACGTAATACCTGATACTCCCCCCTCCAACCAGGGGCTGTCAGGGTCCCCGGCTGCAGCGATGGCAGGGGCACAATCGGTCGCACCAGCAGCCGGTGCTCAGGCAGCTTCATCGACAGCCGGTGCTCAGCCCGTTGCCGTGGCTAGTGGCCGACCCGGTACGCGGGCGCATTCCGCCCGCTCTAAAAAAGCAACTCAAGCTACCAGTAAAGCCAAGGCCCCAGCTAAGGGAAAAGGTAAGGGGAAGGCACCCAAAAAAGGGAGCGGCAGTAACACCATCTCTCAAGCGATAGGTTTACCAAGTGCCTTTCAGGAGCAGCAGGCGCACAGTTCCACCGAGGACAGCGCGGGTTCTGGTTCCGAAGGGGAACTGGGGGAGAATCAGTCATCTCAGCCATCGGTCGACGCCACTGCCGGTGTGCCACAAGGGGGTAAGAGGAAGTCCAAAAAGAAGCACACGTCGGCCAAGAAGAAGAGGAGCAGGCATTCAGACACCGAGGAGGAGGAATCAGGTACGTCCTCTTCAGATTCTGATTCTGAAGGGCCAATGGATGGCTATTGGGGTATTGGGGAGTCCAATCATGGGATCCCCCTTTGGGCTCATGAGAGGAGGGCCAATTCCCACCGAAAGGTTTTTAACGGGGTTCTGTATTGGAAGGATGGGACATTGGTAGAGGACGTTAAGGTTGCTACCAATCAGCCCACAGACTTCATTCTGGGAAACCACTTGTCACATAGGAAGAGGAATAAGATCCTCAACGGGGATTACGTGGATATGTTTACCCTGCTCCCCCCAACAAAAATAACAGGAAAAGGTGAGAAAAGACGCTCTTATGGTAGAAGGAAGTATAGAACGCCCAGGGCGGAGCGCACATTCGAGAACTGGCTAGACGGGTACCAGGTTTTCATGGGTGTAGTTTGCGCAGCGTATCCCCACCGCGCCATGGATTTAGTGGCTTACCAGGCTCATGTGAGGCAAGCTCGAGCTCTGGCAGGTGAAAACGCGGCATTAACGTACGACGAGAACTTCCGGAGGAATGCCTCGCTTCACCCCACCACTCGATGGGACCTCACAGATCCTAACTACTGGGGCTTGGATGTAAACCCCTACATCGAGAAGAAGAGTCAGGAGACAGCTAAAGCGGGTAAGATTGAGCCAAAGAGGCGTCGACAATGCTGGGAGTTCAACAGGGGCGTGTGCTCTCGCCCCTTTTGTAAGTATCTACATGAATGCGAGCAATGCTGGGGTAATCACCCCGCTTCCGCGTGCTTCAAAAATAAGCCTCAGCCCTTTCGGGGGGGCAGGGGGTACTTCCTTAACAATCCCAGAGGTGCCCCCGGTGCATCCCGTCAAGGTCACACCAATCGCCAGTAACACTGATCTAGGTTTGGCATTCTCCCCTATTCGCCTGCAGCCCCTCAAAGCCCTATTGGAACAATACCCAGATAAAACCGCGGGGAAATACCTCTGGGAGGGGTTTTCTACGGGATTTAGGATCCCGGTGGCTACCCCGCCCAACTCCAGGGAGGCGGATAACCAAAAATCTGTTAGGGAACGGCCCGACATAGTCAGAAAGAAAATAGAGAAAGAAATCAGGGCAGGCAGGGTTGCGGGTCCTTTTCTTGAACCGCCTTTTCAGGGGCTTCACCTTTCCCCGCTGGGCATCGTGCCAAAGAAGGCCCCGGGGGAATTCCGCATGATTCACAACCTCTCTTACCCGAGAGGGGGTTCTGTTAATGATGCGATTCCTCAGGAGCTTTGTACAGTGAAATACGCCACCTTCGATCAGGCTATAAAAATGATCCGTCGATTCGGTCAGGGGGCGTTCCTAGCAAAATGCGACATCGAGTCCGCCTTCCGCCTTCTTCCAGTTCACCCAGATGACTTTAAATGGCTGGGCTTTAAATTTGACGGTGCGTATTTCATTGACAAGGCTATGCCCATGGGCTGCTCCGTTGCTTGTGCAGCCTTTGAATCTTTCAGCACATTCCTGGACTGGGCCCTACGCAACAGGACAGGGTCTTTTGGCGTATCACACTATCTTGACGATTTTATTTTGGCCGCAGACAGTAAATTACGGTGCTCCACTATGCTAAAGGCTTTCACATCCCTAGCCGGCGAATTAGGGGTACCCCTAGCCGCCGGCAAGACAGAGGGCCCAGCCACATCCCTAGTCTATCTGGGTATCGAGTTGGACACCGTGGCCCAAACTTCCCGCTTACCCGTTGAAAAATTGGTGGCGCTCAAGACAATCATACAACAGCTCTTGCCTCTAAAGAAAATAACATTGAGACAGATCCAATCCCTGCTAGGCCATTTGAACTTCGCTTGCAGGGTGGTAGCCCCAGGGCGGCCATTTTGCGGCCGTCTGGCTCGATTGGCGGCGGGCCTCAGAGCCCCTCAACACAGGGTGCGCCTCTCCAAGCAGGTAAAAGCTGACCTGGGGGTTTGGTTACAATTCCTAGAGAAGTACAACGGGATTTCATTATGGCAGGATACCCTGCTTCTTAATGCCGACCTCCAAGTTCAATCAGATGCAGCCGGGTCCTCAGGTTTCGGTGTTTATTTTCGCGGACAGTGGTGTGCCAAAAGGTGGCCCGCGGAGTGGCAGGGTCAGCCCATCACCAGGGACCTTACCTTCTTGGAGTTCTTCCCGATTGTCGTAGCGGTGCATTTGTGGGCGGATCAATTTCGTAATCGCAGGGTTTGTTTTAACACCGACAATCAAGCAGTGGTAGCGGTCCTCGCTAGGCAATCTGCACGGTCCACCAGGGTGGGTAACCTATTGCGCGCCTTTGTCCTTCTGTGTTTAGAACAGAATATTTACTTTTCGGCCAAATTCGTACCTGGCATTAATAATGACATCGCGGACGCTTTATCTCGTTTTCAGATGGAGCGCTTCCGCTCATTAGCGCCAGAAGCGGACCAATCATCGATGCCTTTCCCGGAGCATCTCTGGAGGATTGGGAGCGAGATATAATGAAGGGAGTATTCGGTGCAGTGGCCCCGTCCACAATGAGATCGTATAAGAAGGCTTGGGTCGATTTTTTAAGATTTCGCGCACGCATCCCTGGCTCTAGTAGTCACACCACTCCCTCAACCAGGGAGGTCCTCCGCTACTTGGCACACATGAGGGAGTTAGGCCGGGCTCCTAAGACACTCAATATTCACTCAGCAGGGATCTCGTACTTTTGTAAAACATTTTTCGAGAAGGACAGAAGTGCCGAATTGCAACCCGTGCGTGTGCAGAAGCACCGCTGTGGGTTGCGAACGTGCATCGCGCACGGATCAGGTTCGCAACCCGAGCATCCATTATAGTTTATAAATGGTTTCCACTCCTTTTTGAAATTGATGTTGTCTCTCTCATGAATTCAACCCCTCTTTAAAGAGTAAGTCTCAAAAATCCATGAAAATGCTAGCGTCGCTTACACCCCCCCCCCGGCTGACCATAATAAGGGTCAGTTGATAAAACACTAAAAAAAACCGCCAATCATGGCAACATCAACCGGTCCTAACATAAGCACATCTATTATGCAAGGGACGCGGGTGGCGCTGTGGGTTAAACCACAGAGCCTAGGACTCGCCGATCAGAAGCTTGGCGGTTCGAATTCCCGTGACGGGGTGAGCTCCCGTTGTTCGGTCCCTGCTCCTGCCCACCTAGCAGTTCGAAAGCACGTCAAAGTGCAAGTAGAGAAATAGGTACCGCTCTGGCGGGAAGGTAAACGGCGTTTCCGTGCGCTGCTCTGGTTCGCCAGAAGCGGCTTAGTCATGCTGGCCACATGACCCAGAAGCTGTCTGCGGACAAACGCCAGCTCCTCAGCCAGTAAAGCGAGATGAGCGCCGCAACCCCAGTCAGCCATGACTGGACCTAATGGTCAGGGGTCCCTTTACCTATTACGCAAAGCGAAAAAATCCAAAGCAGCTATATTGACCTAGGGCAGGGGTCTGAAACCTTTAAGACAAAAAGAGCCACTTGGACCCGTTTCCGAAGGAAAAAAACCCTGGGAGCCGCAAAACTCGTCATTATAAAAATAACTTTTTTGTCACTTTTTAAAAATTATTTCTTTGTTTGACCCCTCAGAATTACTCCTCCTCATAGAAATAAACGTTAAATTAACAAGTTACCTTTTTTTGTGTGTGTGTTCTTCACTCCCCTTCAAAACAGTGACCAACGTACATGTCCTCTTTCAATGTAGCGGGCGGGCGGGAAGGTGACGTCGGGACGGTGCGTGACTAATGCACGCACTGCCCCCATGCGACGTCACAGCCAGTACAGCGCCCACCACAGTGGGGAGTGTCGGGGCGCACAATGCGCCTCCTCCCCTCGCTAGTATCCGCCCCAGAGCCGCGGCAAAGGTGTAAAAGAGCCACATGCGGTTCCGGAGCCGCGGGTTGTAGACCCCTGACCTAGGGCTTTGACACACTCCCCCCCCCTTCTAAAAACACAGGTCCTATTCTGCATTTTAAACACTTCTTAGCTAAGTGCTTGAAAATTGTACACCTTGCCAGGGTTTCTCTCGTTCTTCGGCTTCAACACAAGGCAACTGCTGCTCCACCACACCTTTGCCTGGGTCATGTTGGCCTTGCGATTCCCGGAAAAGCTAGGCTGCCCCCCCCCCAAGACGTCTGGCAGGCAGCTCCCTCCCTCCTTGTCTGCTAAGCTTGAGATGGAATCCAGAGCGGCAGATTAAGGCTGGAATGTGAGGAATTCCCATTACTCTGCTTTCCCTCCCTTCATTAGCACACGGCTGGGCAGGGACGAGGGAACAGAGGTTGGAGACCCCTGGGACGAGTCTGCCCAGGTCAGCGGCAAGGAATTTCCTGTTCTTGTGCTCATCGCTGTTCAGAAACGGAGAGCAGCGAAGAAGTGCAAATTCAACAGGCTCTTGCACGCTGCATAATGTCCTACAAAGAACTATCTGCTGTCACGGGAGGTTCTCGTCCACCATGTTTTTTTGCCTTCCCAAATAAGGCACATCGTAACTAAGATGGTGGCAAAATACCGTCCTTATAGGATGAAGCAATGTTTTTGAGAGCAGGATAACAAATCAGAAAAAGCAAGTGTGGATGAGCGAAATACGTTCTTTATTATCTGTATGCAAGGAATCTGCTCAAACACACATATTGTTTAAGCATAACTGAAAAGAGACAAATTCAGTAACAGGAATGGTCTTGGATAGCCAACAATGCACTCTCTCTCTCTTTTTTATTTTTTTTTTCCTTTTCCCATCACCACCCACCACCCCTCACCCCACCTTTGTGTTAGACTTCCAATCTACCAGTTGCAATTTCTTCCCACTTCTATTACTTTCTTTCACTCACCTTTAACCTAATTTCATACTTCTTTTTCTATTACACATTGTTATCCATCTTATTTAGTATTTCAGTATTTGAAACGGAACTTGTTTATTCTAATAGGAGTTCTGATTTTTCGATATGGTTTTGCAAGTATCTTTTAAACACCTTCCAGTCCCTGTCTATCTTCTCTTTTGAGATCTTTCCAAGTTCTCCCATTGTTTTGGATATATTGTAGTACTCCAATAATTTGGCAAGCCACTCTATTTTTGTCGGTACAATACCACTTTTCCAATTTTTCGCAATCAATAGCCTTGCAGCTACAGTTGCATATAAATATAAGGTCTTGTCTTCTTCATTTAGGCTTCCTGGTACTATTCCCAATAGAAAACCTTCTGGTGTTTTCCTAAATGAGTATCTGAACATTTTTTTCATTTCGTTATATATTGTTTCCCAAAATTGTTTGATGTTTAAACAATTCCACCATATATGTATCATAGCCAACAATGCACTCTCAACTCTACTGACCACAAATTTGAAAGAAAACTTCTTCAAATAATCAACTTTGGGTATTTCAATATACGGGGGAATTTCTCATGACAGGTCAGATGCTGGTTGGAGATGTTCTTCTACGGAAGATTTTCTATCCATCTTTTTGATCTACCTTACTACAGTGGTACCTTGATTGTTGATTGGCTTGACTCCTGAACAAATCGACTCCCGAACACTGCAAACCTGGAAGTAAGTCTTCCAGTTTGCAATGTTTTTCGGAAGCCAAATGTCCGTTGTGGCTTCCGCAGCTTCTGATTGGCCAATCCTGCAGCCAATCGGAAGCCATGCCTTGGTTTTTGAACAGGTTAAGTTTCACAACCAAGGTACCACTGTATTCAAAGTTTCTAGAATGAGTTTATTGATGAAATCCACCGTACTGCATGCTATCAGCCAATATAGAATCCAGAAACATTAAGTGAGGGGGAAGAGGGAGAGGCAGGGCAGGCAAAGTAATTGTTGCCATGGGCCAAGAGTAACTAGAGCTCGTAGGCCAGAAATGGTTAGCACTCAGGTGAGGGTACAACTGAACTGAACCCACAATCTTTCTTCTGCAGCTGCCTTCCTGGGTTGAATTTTACATCGCAAGCTTTCTGGGGCAGGAACCCTTCCTCCTCATGTTGTTATTACTTCCTAAAGAACTAGGTGCACTGGTAGTGCTATAAGAATTTATGTTGCTAAAATTACCGTATTTTTTGCTCTATAAGACTCACTTTTTCCCTCCTAAAAAGTAAGGGGAAATGTGTGTGCGTCTTATGGAGCGAATGCAGGCTGCGCAGCTATCCCAGAAGCCAGAACAGCAAGAGGGATCACTGCTTTCGCTGCGCAGCGATCCCTCTTGCTGTTCTGGCTTCTGAGATTCAGAATATTTTTTTTCTTGTTTTCCTCCTCCCAAAACTAGGTGCGTCTTGTGGTCTGGTGCGTCTTATAGAGCAAAAAATACGGTACTATCAGCAGAAACAGAGCATGAGCCACTGCCGTTGAGGAAGGGACCGCGTTTACCAGCTTACAAGGGGCTTAATAAGAATCGCAGCATTTCCGCGTTACCTCTCCCGACCATCTAGAATTAAGATATCTCTCTCTTGTTCACACGAATCTTGTTCGGATACAGCAGACATGCATTAGCGTGCTGGAATCAAAGCATCAACACCACTTACCCTGATGCGTCTCATGGCCGTGACAATCTCCACCCTGCTGTTTGGCCGCGGTACATCTAGACTGCCAATATACTAGAAGGAAAAGAGAGAAGAGTTAGGCAACACCAAGGCAAGAGTCAAACTTTCCTTCAGAACCAGCCTTCTGGGCAGCTGCTTCCCACACTGAGCTGCTCTCCTGCTCCTCTCTGCACCCAGGTTATTATAGGGTATCACGCCCTGCATCTTACTGAGAATGTGTTCAAAAAGCCACCTTCTAGCGGTTGCATTTTCAGTGCTTCCTAAATCTCCCCCCCCCCCCAACACACACTGTTCACATCTGCATGGCTTCATTTGCTTCTGTTCTGTATGCATCGAGGGGGCCTTGTTGGGCGGAGAGTGTCTTTACCCTGCGTTAGGGACGCGGGTGGTGCTGTGGTCTAAACTACAGAGCCTCTTGGGCTTGCCGACTGAAAAGTCGGCAGTTCGATTCCCCGTGACTGGGTGAGCTCCCGTTGCTCCATCCCAGCTCCTGCCAACCTCCTCCCAGCTCCTGCCAACAGTTTGAAAGCACACCAGTGCAAGTAGATAAATAGGTATCGCTGCAGCGGGAAGGTAAACGGCATTTCTGGTTTCTATAACGGTGTCCCGTTGCTCCAGAAGCAGTTTAGTTATGCTGGAAAGCTGTCTGTGGACAAACGGCGGTTCCCTCAGCCTGAAAGCGAGATGAGCGTCGCAACCCCATAGCCGCCTTTGACTAGACTTAACCGTACAGGGGTCCTTTACCTTTTTTTAGGGGGTTCATACCCTGGCTAGAAACCAAGTCGGAACAGCTTAAGAATTCCAATCAGTGTTAATCTGGTTTGAGAAAGAACATATCAAACAGGAATATCGTATAACGACGCATGACATACATATGTGTTTTGTTATTGAAAATCCAGCTCTGGAAGCAGGATGAGTGCACTATAAACAGGAGTATGAGCACAGTCTAAGGAAAGTTATGTACACTCTCAATGGTGCAGCTGATTTTAGACTTTGAGCTTAATGGTCTTATGGGTGTGGGGGGTGTCCCTTTTGATGGCTCTGTGAGTAAGGCTTCAGTAGCACACAATTAACATACAGTGGTACCTCGGGTTACATACGCTTCAGGTTACAGACTCCGCTAACCCAGAAATAGTACCTCGGGTTAAGAACTTTGCTTCAGAATGAGAACAGAAATCGCGCAGCGGGGCGCGGCGGCAGCAGGAGGTCCCAATAGCTAAAGTGGTGCTTCAAGTTAAGAACAGTTTCAGGTTAAGAATGGATCTCCGGAACGAATTAAGTACTTAACCCGAGGTACCACTGTATCTCTTTTCTGCTCCACTGCCGTTCCATGCTTTACAACTGCTTCCACTTGCCTGGCATTTCGGAACAAAAAATAAAATAAAATAAAAAACAAAGTTTGCCAACCCTGATAAGAACAAACACTTCTGAGTACGCGCAGCTTTGGATTTAATCTCACTGAAATCGCAGCATCTTTACGATTACAGGGAAACAAATGGAACTTGCGTCTGCCTGCCCTGATGCCAAACACGCTTGCTTGGGATTAAGCACACTGCTGCAGAAAGGGATAATATCTTTTAAACTTTTTAAAAAACAATAAAACAAGCATTTTATTATGCTGTCTCTTGGCTCTGAGATTTTTGGGGGCGGGGAGGGGGAACAGAAAGGAAGCTGAGGTGACCAGCACAAGTCCTGCTGGCCCAGCCGCTGACATGCCGTCTTTTTGCCAATGTCTCCTCCAGCTACCACTCAATGGGTGGTCATCTGAAGGCCCCCTGGGCTGCGGGTACCAGGACTATGGGGTTGAGGCGCTCGTCTCGCCTTCAGGCAGAGGGACCTGGCGTTTGTCCATAGCTTTCCAGGTCACGTGGCCAGCAGGACTAAACTGCTTCTGGAGCAACGGGACACCGTGATGGAAACCAGAGCACACGGAAACGCCATTTACCTTCCCACCGCAGTAGTACCTATTTATCTACTTGCACTGGTGTGCTTTCAAACTGCTAGGTTGGCAAGAGCTGGGACCGAGCAAAGGGAGCTCACTCCATTGTGGGGATTCGAACCACCGAACTTCCGACCGGCAAGCCCAAGAGGCTCAGTGGTTTAGACCACAGCGCCACCCGTGTCCCTTCATAGGGAGAATGTAAGTGTGATGAAAAAAGGGCTCTAGATTCAGAGGGAAGCCATTTCCTGAAGCATTATATCTTGAGGAGCAGTCACAAGGCCTGCAGCTTTCAGATGCATTCTTCCTCACACAGGTCCATTGGCTGAAAGATCTACCAGCCCACTCACTGTGATAAAAACAGCCCCCCTCCACCATCTGCCTGCAAGGATTTGGGAGACACAGACAGATAAAGCACAGCGAATCCCATGCCAGATTTTCTGGGAAACTCCATTCAGAGATAAAACCACTTTGCAAAATTGCTCTCTGCAAGTCAAAATCTTGCAAGTGGGATTATCTCACAGAGCAAACCCCCCCCCTGCAGTAAATGGTTGAATACCTTTGACAGGACTAACGTTCAAACTAAAGGAGGAAAGCCCGGGTTTGAAAATACCGATTAACCATGTTTCGAATTTGACGTTTTAAGCGTATAGTTTTTATTGATTTTACCTTTTTTAATAATACAGTGGTATCTCGGGTTAAGTACTTAATTTGTTCCGGAGGTCCGTTCTTAACCTGAATCTGTTCTTAACCTGAAGCACCACTTTAGACACAAGATTTACCCACTGTGGAAGAATGGCAGATGAAAGTGATGGACTATATGACATTGGCCGAGATGACAGGCAGAATCCGTGACCAACGAAAAGAGACGGTGGAAGAGGAGTGGAAAAAATTTAAAAGCTACCTTAAGGACTACTATAAACTTAATGAATGCTAAAATGTTGTGGTTTCCAGAAGCAAAAGGGTACAGGGATATAAGGTTAGACTATAAAAGAGGACTAAGATGATAGAGATTGGAAAGTAACAATTGGGAGTTGCTAGTTGAATTATGGACATTGGGATGCAGAGAGGGGGGGTATGGGGAAGTCCAAGAAAAGAGGTTTATGAAAATATGTTTGAAATTATACGTGTATGTTTGTCTTTTTTAGTGTTTGTTTGTTTTTCTTAAAAATGTTGTAAAACCAATAAAAATTTTATAAAAAAAAAAAAATGAAGCACCACTTTAGCTAATGGGGCCTCCTGCTGCCGCTGCACGATTTCTGTTCTCATCCTGAAGTAAAGTTCTTAATCCGAGGTACTATTTCTGGGTTAGCGGAGTCTGTAACCTGAAGCGCCTGTAACTTGAAGGGTATGTAACCCGAGGTACCACTGTACTAAGTCTTTTTGCAGAAGCAGAAATTGTTCTGCTTGCACCATTCTTTAGCTGAAGGCTGCCCAAAGATACAACCGTTGGCCAACTTCAGAGCTATGTTGGTTGGGGGCTAGGAGAGTAGTATGGCAGGAACTATGAAAGATACTATCTAAACTTGGTTTTAGCATACAGAACCAGGTAGCAAGAAGGGCTGTATTTTGGTTTGCCTCTCTGATGTCTTGGCAAACTCCAGAAACTCAATGATTTTGATGATGTTGGCAGTTCACAGAGGGTAAACACGGCTTGGTCCTCAGTCTAAGGGATGGGACATTCTCATTCTTCCAATGCTACAATGCCAGGAAATGCACAACATTTAATTCCTCTGAGCAGGCGTGAAACTTTCTACTACGGGATAGTATTTCATCAAAGCTATCCCACTGGGGGGGGGGGAATGTTCTGTTTCTAGGATCTGGTTGATCCATAGCTGTCAACTTACAGATTTGAAAATAAGGGACCAGCAGCCTCAAAAATAAGGGATTTTCCAAGCACAGGTATGTTCAACTTCTGAGCCCCTCCGAGCCAAAGGCAGAAAGCCCAGCCAGCAGCCAAACGAAGCCTCAAGCGGTGGTTCCCACAGCGCAGCAACCCGGCAAAGGGGATACAGCAAGGAAAACCACTGTCACCTCTCCGCTGGGAAGCGCTGAGCAAAGGCGAGTCCCCAGGCAATGCAGCCGATTTGATCGGCACAAGGCATGCAAGCTCCACCCCCCAGTTGTTCTTAGACTCCTTATTGGGTGAGCAACGCAGCCAAGCAACACAGTTGGAGCCTCCCTCCTCCCTGGCCGGCAGGGAAGGAGGGAGAGGAACTGCTTCCTTTGAAACCCGGGAAATTTAAGGGACATCATCAATAAGGGACAGCAGCGGGACACGGCGCTAGGATAAGGGACTTTCCCGCCAAATAAGGAACAGTTGACAGCTATGGGTTGATTTGAATGTTTTGGGTTTTTTAAAAATCGTTTTTATTAGATTTTACAAAATATCAATTTATAACAAAACCAAATACATATCCATATAGAGAGATTTCTCTGAATTTTGAGACCTCCCCCAATCCCCTCCTTGGGTCCTACCGTCAACGTTTTCAACTACATATTATTTCATAATTTATATTTTGTATCTATCCATATTATACATAGGATTTGTTACATTACAAGTGAGATTAAAATCCTGCTAATCAGGGTAGATTTGATTTAAATCAAATCGATTTAAATCACGATTTAAATCACTAGTCAGTAAGACTTGATTTAATTTTTTTTTTTACAGAAAGACTCATTCTTGCTGGTATAATCTTAATATTTACAACCAGATGAAGGTTTCATTTTTGGAATAAAAATTTTTCAGAGCAGCTTTTACAGTTATATAAAAATTACTGATTTGGTTATACTATTAGAAATACATAGATAATTATTAAATTATTGTGAGGTTTACTAAGTTAACTGTTTATATATGGACAACCTTTCTGCTGTACTTTATTGGAAGGAGAAAAATAATCATTTCCTTAATAACAATTTAAACAATTTATTTAACTAAAGCAGTAACATTGTAGCATCCATGTTTGTTAACTGATGTGGTTAAACCTTTTTAAAAAACAACAACAAACAACTTAGACTGAATTTTAGCACACGTGAAAAACTTAAAACAAATCCTTATTTCCTGATGAATAGCCTTTGGACTATAATGCAACCTAAATAGAAAACTATCTTTAGAAAGACTTTTCCTCCAAAAGCATTTTATTTTAAAAATCCGATTTAAATAAAAAAAAAATCTGTTGTTGGTTTTTTAAAAATCATTGATTTTTATCCACCCTGCTGCTAGTGTTTTCATTTGTTTACAGTGGTCTGCTAAACAAATTGTAAAAATTTCGGCGTAGTCTAACAGCTTGATTTCATTTGATTTGAATGTTGATGCTGCAGCACAACAGGAAGACGACAAGTCATGACACCCAAGAGCTTAACGTGAGAACCCTAGTTTAGTTTCTTAAAAGTGAGTAGTGGCTTCCTTGCTTCTGCTGAAGAATTCCTCTCATCATCCTAAAGGTAAAGGTAAAGGGACCCCTGACCATTAGGTCCAGTCGTGACCGACTCTGGGGTTGCGGCGCTCATCTCGCTTTATTGGCCGAGGGAGCCGGCGTACAGTTTCCGGGTCATGTGGCCAGCATGACTAAGCCGCTTCTGGCGAACCAGAGCAGCGCACGGAAACGCCGTTTACCTTCCCGCCGGAGCGGTACCTATTTATCTACTTGCACTTTGACGTGCTTTCAAACTGCTAGGTTGGCAGGAGCAGGGACAGAGCAACAGGAGCTCACCCCGTCGCGGGGATTCGAACCGCCAACCTTCTGATTGGCAAGCCCTAGGCTCTGTGGTTTAACCCACAGCACCACCCTACAAAACAGCAAATCCCACACCTCAGAACTGCAATGAACCAGAGGACCATCTGCTCCCATGTAAACCTGCCCTAAATTAAGATCTTCACCAGGGACTTCTCTGTGGTGGCACCTAAGTTGTGCCATTCCCGACCCAGACAAATTTGCCCTATCCTATACCCATTGGTTTAGGAGTAAGCCCCACTGAACTCAATAGGACTCATTTCTCAGAAGCATGTACAGGACTGTTCTGTGAAATAAGTACAATAAAATTGGGAGTATATTCAGATTTAGTAGCTGCAACTTTCCCAAACGTATCTCAAACAAACAGTTAGGTCTTCTTTTCGGGGAAGGGGCTAAGGAACTGCATGTAAATATTGTAAATATTGTGAACAATATGCAAAGGCCAGTAATAAAATACTGAAGCACCGTTCTACTTGCAGGACATCCTTAGCTGAGCTTTCAAAAGGGGGGAGAGATCTATAAATCCAGCTAGTTTATATCCAGATGGCCTCATTTTACTGCAAAGGGTCTCTTTTACTAATCAAGTACCCCCTATTAATTTTCTAGCTATCTCCTGGGAAAGTTCCATTCAGGATTCAGGAAGGTCTGCTTCACATACACAAAAAGGCTTCTGGCATTCTGGCCCCACATCTCACAAAAATATAACCCTGTTAGTCAAACCATCTGCCTTTAATTGCAAACTTTCTGTGCACATTCCATTTGACTTAGTTTAAAAACAGTTATCTCTCTCTCTCTCTCTGCCTCTCTTATCACTGTTGTATACCTGTCTTTTTTTCTCCCAGAGAGCTCTAATAGCAGTTTCAAGCATTTATTGGAGTAGTTTAGATTAGGGAAATAACATGGGAAAATCCACGACCAAAAAGAAGAAGAACATCAAGAAGAGTGGAAGAAATTTAAAGACTACTTGAATAAATATTGTAATATTAAAGATATGTAACCACTTGAAAGAAACAATTAGGACTTGGATTAAAATGGAATTAAAGTTATAAATAAGAAAATGTACGAAAGGAAAGCTGTGTAATATGATTAGGACTGTGATATGGTCTTTTGAAACACTGATATTGAAAACTGCTACATATACCGGTAATTACTAAGAAATTCGGATGGAAGAGATTCGAGGAAGTCAAATACTACGTTTATGAAGATGGATGGTACTTAATTT
This sequence comes from Podarcis liolepis, assembly GCF_965112155.1. Lineage (NCBI taxonomy): Eukaryota > Metazoa > Chordata > Lepidosauria > Squamata > Lacertidae > Podarcis > Podarcis liolepis. The sequence goes on along the minus strand of NC_139559.1, from coordinate 89,227,251 downwards.
TAATTAATTAAGTGGTAATATGTTGTATGTATCTTTTTTCTTTTTTCTCTTTTTCTTTTCTTTTTTTGTTTGTCTTTATTACTGTCAATCTTTTCTTTTTTTACTATGTTTATCTACTGAAAATAATAAATATTATTGGGGGGGGGAGTTTATGTCCTGCTCATCCCAACTTTGTTCCCCCAAGTCATGTTAAGCAGCTTCAGGTAGTGCTTTGAAAACAGAAGCAAAAGCAAAAACACCAGCGATCCTGATCATCGAACAAGTAGTCCATGTGACGCGAAGTATGGCTCTGGTAGGGAAGATAAAAGTCCCTACCAGAAAAGAATAGCAGATTAAATTGATGGATTATGCCAAAATAGCCGGAAGAATCAGAAATCCCCTACAGCACCTGGCTCCCACCTGGACCACAGGGCTTGACCTCTGCTCAGTAACCATGCCCCCAACAGGTGAATGGGGGAAAGTGTCGCTGACAGCATTAAGATAAATTCAACAGTGTAAACAAGCTTTGATGGATGCAATAATGGAATGCTAAATGGTATAGGGCTTGCCGATCAGAAGGTTGGCGGTTCAAATCCCCGCGACGGGGTGAGCTCCCGTTGCCCGGTCCCTGCTCCTGCCAACCTAGCAGTTCGAAAGCACGTCTAAGTGCAAGTAGATAAATAGGTACCGCTCCGGCGGGAAGGTAAACGGCGTTTCCGTGCACTGCTCTGGTTCTCCAGAAGCGGCTTAGTCATGCTGGCCACATGACCCGGAAGCTGTATGCCGGCTCCCTTGGCCAATAAAGCGAGATGAGCGCTGCAACCCCAGAGTCGGCCACGACTGGACCTAATGGTCCGGGGTCCCTTTACCTTTACCTATGACTGTATAGACTTCCGGGTTTGCCGTGGCCGTAACCCGAAGATTCCGTACCCAGAGGATACGTAAGTAGAGGAACGACCGTATGCAGGGATTTATGTTATGTAAAATGAACCATTTACCAAGTCCCAGGAAAGGATAAGCAGCAAGAGATTCACATTGTAAGACATCAGATTGAGGCTATATACCCGAAAAAACAACTGGGAAGTGGAACTCGTTGCTCAGCAAAATCGTAGTGTCCCCTCTCGTGGAGGTTAAGTTTTGGGGATTAGTTTGGAGATCAAGATACGTTGCAGTTACAGGAATTTCTACTATCTAAGTTACCCATTACCTTTAAAGTCCTCATATCTCTTCACCAGATGCTATGGCTCTTGTCCATGGGTAGGCAAACTAAGGCCCGGGGGCCGGATCCGGCCCAATCGCTTTCTAAATCCGGCCCATGGACGGTCTGGGAATCAGCGTGTTTTTACATGAGTAGAATGTGTCCTTTTATTTAAAATGCATCTCTGGGTTATTTGTAGGGCCTGCCTGGTGTTTTAACATGAGTAGAATGTGCCCTTTTATTTAAAATGCATCTCTGGGTTATTTGTAGGGCCTGCCTGGTGTTTTAACATGAGTAGAATGTGCCCTTTTATTTAAAATGCATCTCTGGGTTATTTGTGGGACATAGGAATTTGTTCATATATTTTTTTCAAAATATGGTCCGGCCCTCCACAAGGCCTGAGGGACAGTGGACCGGCCCCCTGCTGAAAAAGTTTGCCGACCCCTGCTCTTGTCTTTAGGTGAGAGATTGAAACTGAAACATGATTTACTCTGGGTCAGGGATGCCAAGAGATTCCAATGAAAAGGGAAAAGGAAGTGGGAACTGCCACGGTTCACGTGTTCGTCTGCGCTCAGAAGGGAAACTGCTGCCTCCTTCCATCCCCATTCAGAGTAAACTCACTGAAATGAATTGGGTTATGTTACTACAACTCTAAGTGCCTAAGCAAGTTGGGCAGAGAGGACCAAAATGGAAGATATGCTCAGCCTCAGTAAGCTCAAGACATCACTAGCCCTAGAGCTGATCCTCTTGGATGAAATGCTTTTAATCAGCTAAAAAGGTCCCTGATTAAATCTGGCAGCAGAATTCTAATACACATATATTGAATGTGTTGTTTTTAATGCAAATGCGGGCAAAAAGTGCAGATGGCAAGCACCGTTCTAAAAGAGGCTTCCGTGGGGTGAGGGATTTTGGGTATAATATACAATTTACAGCATGGGAGAAGTTACGGAAGTGGGATTTAAAATTCACAGCATGTTACACGCAGCAAGAGAATGATATGAAAATGATGTACCGTTGGTATTTAACTCCCAGTAAATTAGCAAAAATGTATAAAACAGGGTCAAATGTACGCTGGAAATGTCAGGAAAAAGAAGGCACCTTTTATCATATGTGGTGGAAATGTAAGGTAGTAAAAGAATTTTGGGAAATGATATATAATGAATTGGGGAAAAAATGTTTAAAATAACTTTTTCTAAAAAAAAAATCCGAAGCCTTTCATTTCAGAACCCTAGGTGCCGAAATCCCAAGAGAGCAGAAAAGACCTTATATGTATGTGACCACAGCTGCACGGATGTTACTGGCCTAGAGATGGAAAGAAGATAAAGTCCCTACCAGAGTAGAATGGCAGATCAAGTTAATGGATTATGCCGAAACGACAAAAATGACCAGAAGAATCAGATATCAGGAAGACCACAATTTGAATAAGGAATGGGGGAAATTTAAAATTTATCTTAAAAACCATTGTAAACAGCTAAAACCGTTAGTAGGATTGGAATGACACTTGTAGTTTAATGGTGAATTTTGGATACAATGGAGAGATAAAAGATTTTGGATTGTTATAAAAGATGCAGAAGGAAATGACTAAGAATAGGACCCACAAAGGGGAGCAAGGAAGTCCAGGAGATTCTTTGGAATCTTGTCTTTATGTTGTATGTTGGGTATGTGATAATGATGATAATGATGATAATGATGATAATGATGATAATGATGATAATGATGATGATAATAATAATAATAATAATAATAATTTATTTATTTATACCCCGCCCATCTGGCTGAGTTTCCCCAGCCACTCTGGGCGGCTGCCAATCAAATGTTAAAAACAGTACAGCATTAAATATTAGAAACTTCCCTGAACAGGGCTGCCTTCAGATGTCTTTTAAAGATAGGATAGCTGCTTATTTCCTTCACATCCGAAGGGAGGGTGTTCCACAGGGCGGGCGCCACTACCGAGAAGGCCCTCTGTCTGGTTCCCTGTAACCTCACTTCTCGCAATGAGGGAACCGCCAGAAGGCCCTCGGCGCTGGACTTCAGTGTCCAGGCAGAATGATGGGGGTGGAGACGCTCCTTCAGGTATACAGGACCGAGGCCGTTTAGGGCTTTAAAGGTCAGCACCAACACTTTGAATTGTGCTCAGAAACGTACTGGGAGCCAATGCAGATCTCTCAGTTATGTGGTCCCGGTGGCTACTCCCAGTCACCAGTCTAGCTGCCGCATTCTGGATTAATTGCAGTTTCCGGGTCACCTTCAAAGGTAGAGCGCATTGCAGTAGTCCAATTTACTTTATTGTAAATTGTACAACTTTAATCTGAAAGACCAACCAACCAACCTAATGAATGGATGGAAAGGCCTCTAAAAGACTCTGCCTCCCACAACGCAAGTGGCCATCACCTGAACAAGACAGGAAGCTGCCTTATTTTTGAGTCAGGCCACAGCTCCACGTGGCTCAGTACTTCCTGCTCGGACTGGCAGCGACTCTTCTATTCATCAGGCATCTGGAGCTGTCAGGGGTTAAGAACAGGGTCCACTTCATGCAAAACAGTTGGTCTGCCACAAACCTCTGCAAACCACCAAAGTACCGTATTTTTCGCTCTTTAAGACGCAACAGACCACAAGACGCACCTAGTTTTTGGAGGAGGAAAACAAGAAAAAAAATATTCTGAATCATCTCAGAAGCCAGAATAGCAAGAGGGATCGCTATGCAGTGAAAGCAGCAATCCCTCTTGCTGTTCTGGCTTCTGGGATAGCTGCGCAGCCTGCATTCGCTCCATAAGACGCACACACATTTCCCCTTACTTTTTAGGAGGGAAAAAGTGAGTCTTGTAGAGCAAAAAATGCGGTATTTAAAAAATACTGCGAATTTAAATGGGTCGATTACTTGATGGAGAATCAATCAAATAAAATCTCCTTAACCGAGTTACAGCTCTTGTGGGCACCAGCGCAGGAATAAAATAAAGGGAAGGGAACTGAACAAATTGTTCCTATTTGTACTTCCCCCGCAAATATCTGATTACTTTCAACACTCCCGATTGCAATGCAATTTAAAATCTGCGGGTTTTAGGGTGGAAACAGAGTACAAAGAATGTTAACAAGCTAATGAAGTCCTGAACAAATTAGAGATTAAGTCCTCTTTTCCCTTTTCTTTTAGCATTCATTGGTCAGGTTTCAGACGCAAAATTCCAAACCTGACAAGATTTGTGGGAAATGGCATTTTGCCTCCGAAAACAGCAAACGGTCACTGGGGGGAATGAACCGTATGAAAGATTCCTGCACAGAACAATAGTACTAGAAGCAAATTCACATCACTGTAGAATTAAAGCATCTATGGCCTTTTAAAAGCGGAGTGTGTTATGTGTGTTTGTGTTTTTATGTTGTGTACCACCTGTGGTCCTCAGATGAAGGACAGTAAAGTGATACCTCTGGTTGCGGGCAGGATCCGTTACGGAACGCCAGTCAGATCCTGAGGTTTTCGCAATCGGAGGTGCCTGTTCTGCACATGTGCATAGCAGGGCGCTTCTGCGCATGTGGCGAAACCCGGAAAAATAGTGTATTTTTCGCCCTATAGGGCGCACTGGCCTATAGGGGACACCTAGTTTTTTTTGGGGGGGGGAATAAATAATTTTTTTTTTATTTTCCCCCCAGGCGTGGGGCTGGGGAAGCCCGAGCTTCCCCCGACCTCAGCCCCCAGAACAGGCTGCTATCCACACGCCTGGGGAGCCCAGCGGGAACTCCTGCCGGTCTCCCCAGGCTTGCGGATATCTGCCCGAAGCCCGGGGCGCGCTCCGCTGCACTCCCCGGGTTTCGGGCTGCAGGCTGCTGTCCACAAGCCTTGGGAGCCCGGCGCGATTTCCCGCGGGGCTCCCAAGGCTTGTGGAGAGCTTCCTGAAGCCTGGAGAGCAAGAGGGGTCAGTGCGCACCGACCCCTCTCACTCTCCAGGCTTCAGCGAAAGCCTGCATTCACCCCATAGGACACACACACATTTCCCCTTCATTTTTGGAGGGGGGAAAGTGCGTCCTATAGGGCGAAAAATACGGTACTTCCAGGTTTGCTGCGTGCGTATCCTGAAGGATATGTAACCAGAGGTGCTCGTAAGTAGAGGTACCACTGTATAGAAAATAGATAGATAGATGATACAGTGGTACCTCGCAAGACGAATGCCTCGCAAGACAAAAAACTCGCTAGACGAAAGGGCTTTTTGTTTTTTGAGCTTCTTCGCAAGACGATTTTCCCTATGGGCTTGCTTCGCAAGACGGAAACGTCTTGCAAGTTTGTTTCCTTTTTCTTAACACCGTTAATACAGTTGCGACTTGACTTCGAGGAGCAACTCATAGAACGCGGTGTGGTAACCTTTTTTGAGGTTTTTAAAGACTCTGGTGATTTTTGAAGCTTTTCCAAAACTTTCCCGACACCGTGCTTCGCAAGACGAAAAAAATCGCAAGACGACAAAACGCACGGAACGAATTAATTTTGTCTTGCGAGGTACCACTGCAAATAGAAAAGACTGCTTTCTCCTAAGGCTCTCTTGGACTACTGAGGCAATGCTTTCCTACTGGAAACAGAATTAAAACGGGTTTTTTAATGCAGAGTGCAAAGTAACTGCTGGAAATGTAATACTTCTCAAGTAGATCCAATACCTATATTCTGGAACTGCCCAGTAATCAAGATTTTCTGAACTACAGTCCATAACTTTTATCAACAACAACAATCTTTATTACGGTCCAGAGACCCAACAAATCATTACAAATCGATACACAGTTCATACAGCCTACCTCCAGGTTAATCAAGCATTTTGTTTAGAATATAGGGCTCATTTGTTCTTGCAACCACCGAGAAAAACTTTGCCACTGCTAACGTTCTAATCGTTCTTTTATCAGCGAAATGACTAAATACTTACTATCGCAGGGCTACCATTAGGCAATTTGAAACATGTTATGAGAGGTACGGTACATCTGAAAGTTGTGTTCAATTTATTATTCTTGGGGGTGGGACTCTGTGCTTGTCTTGGGACAAAAGCACAAACTCCATTGATCTCAGAATGGTTTGAAACAATATGCGGCATACTAGTTATGCATTAATGTATTACAAAAGGCCAAGTAATCAAGTCAGCCGGATGCTCAGAGCGATAAGATGTTATCTTCCGCACATGGAATGATAACTTTCAAGAAGAAGATATCCACACGGTGCTTTTGCTCTGCTGTAAAAATGTATTTATCTGTGTGCATGTGTTTAATTTATTAATTTAATATGTATTAATTTAATTTAATAGTTATGTGCTGTATCTATCATCTATCTAGTTACATGTTATATATGTCCATCTATATATCTACCAGTACAGTGGTACCTCTGGTTACAGATGCTTCAGGTTACAGACTCCGCTAACCCAGAAATAGTACCTTGGGTTAAGAACTTTGCTTCAGGATGAGAACAGAAACTGCGTGGCAGCGGCGCAGCAGCAGCAGCAGGAGGCCTCATTAGCTAAAGTGGTACCTCAGGCTAAGAAAAGTTTCAAGTTAAGAACGGACCTCCAGAATGAATTTTCTTAACCCGAGGTACCACTGGTTGAATACGCTTCAGGTTACATACACTTTGAGTTACAGATTCCGCTAACCCAGAAATAGTGCTTCAGGTTAAGAACTTTGCTTCAGGATGAGAACAGAAATTGTGTGGCGGCGGTGCGGCAGCAGCGGGAGGCCCCATTAGCTAAAGTGGTGCTTCAGGTTAAGAACAGTTTCACGTTAAGAACGGACCTCTGGAACGAATTAAGTACTTAACCTGAGGTACCACTGTAAAGAACTGGCAAAAGCTTCCCTACATTGCTGATACCATTGCTGGATGAGAAAGACTCAGAATGAATGAATTCTAATTTGCAACAAGCACCTCTCTCTCTCTCTCTTTCCGTCCTTATCCCAAACTCTCCAGGTTGGATGTCCGTCTGGCTGCTCCTCCATATAGGAAGGAAGGACTCATTCATGAATGGGAGGCCGTTTATCCTGTGGCACTGAGGAAGCCAGCTTTTTTCCATCCCACAGTTTCTGAATCACACAAGCAGAGGTGATGTGGTCGAGATGTGGAGCAGAAGCACATGACCGAAGGGGACATTAAAAAAAAGGAACAGTAGTGTGTACAATCAGAAGGATGCGGGAACAGAAGCTAGCCAGCGAACAGTAAGCCTCAAGCGACCGTCTGATTCATGTGATGACTCCGTCTTAGCTTTTTAGGAAGTGCACCTTCTGCCTACTCCGAGTAGGCTTGCTAAGATGTATAAGAATGAAGCAGTTAAGTGCTGGAGATGCAAAGAGCTGGAGGGAACGTTCTTTGATATGTGGTAGACACGTATCTTAAAAAGCAGAGACATCACCTTGTCAACAAAGGTCCGTATTGTTAAAGCTATGATTTTCCCAGTAGTGATGTATGGAAGTGAGAGCTGGACCATAAAGAAGGCGGATCGCCCAAGAATTGATGCTTTTAAATTATGGTGCTGGAAGAGACTCTTGAGGGTCCCATGGACTGCAAGAAGATCAAAACTATCCATTCTTAAGGAAATCAGCCCTGAGTGCTCACTGGAAGGACAGATCCTGAAGCTGAGGCTCCAATACTTTGACTACCTCATGAGAAGAGAAGACTCCCTGGAAAAGACCCTGATGTTGGGAGAAGGGGACGACAGAGGATGAGATGGTTGGACAGTGTTCTCAAAGCTACCAGCATGAGTTTGACCAAACTGCGGGAGGCAGTGGAAGACAGAAGTGCCTGGCGTGCTCTGGTCCAGGGGGTCACGAAGAGTCGGACACGACTAAACAACTAAACAACAACAACAAGACACGTAAAAGGGTAAAAGAGTATTGGGAAATGATGCATAATGAAGTGAAAAAAAATGTTTAAAGTACTAAACTAGAGTCCTTTCTGTTGGGGATAATTCAGACTGAAATTCCCAGGTGTCAAAAAAGGTTCCTTATGTATGCCACTACTGAAGCCCATGTTTCGTTAGCCCAAAAATGGAAAGCGAGCGTGGTCCCAACCAAAGAAGAATGGCAACTTAAGTTGACTCAATATGCACAGCTTGCAGACTTAATTTATGGAATAAGAGAACAAGAAGATTGGAAAAGGTTTATTGAATATATGGGGAGTAACCAACCCGTCTTACCCATAGAGGCTGGTGGCGCAGGGCGCCAAGTTCTGGAAGGTGCCACGCGAGAGTCTGGGGAACACCGAACAAGCGCGCTGAGTGAGCAATGGTACGTGCACCGCTCCAGCCGAATGTTGGCTTGGTTTTTTTCCCTTTTAGCCTGCAGGCGCTGAATTCTGCGGGGAGCCAGAAGGCTAAAAGGGAAAAAACCGAGCTGGCACTCGGCGGAAGCAGCTCACACGCCCTTGCTCACTTGGCACAGGCCCGTTCACTCGGTGTGCTGCCTGCTGTGGCCACCGCGGCACGAAGCGGCCAGCTGAGCCAGGAGGTGCTGCGTCCAGCCTCCACCTCTTCCCCGCCAGAGGAGCTGCCCTCCAGCCGCTGCCCGCCTCCTCCAGCCCTAAAAAAGGTCGAAAACTCTGGGAAAGTGGGGGCGCCAGGGGGATCTTTGCACCACGGCGCTGGATATGCTTAAGACGGCCCTGGAACTAAAACTGAAAACACTATCGGCACTGAGATAAATTCAACAGTGTAAACAAGTTTTCATGGATGCAATAACGGAATGCGGAATGGTATAGTTTTTGTAAAATATGCAGGGATTTTTGATATGTAAAATGAACCATTAAGAAATCAAGGGGCGCATGCTGTGTGCTAGGCTAAGCAACAAAGCCACCCCTTCTCTCCACTCCTTAACTTTCCCATATAAGCAGCACATAAGCAGCTAAAGTAGGCCCAACAAAGAGTGTTTCAGAGACATCACCAGAGCCGTCTTTCCCATTGGTCTTAGTGGTCTGTTGCGCAAGGGCGCACGCCTCTCAGGGGCGCCCTAGCGAGTGGGGGAGCTGCGTGGCTTTGCCAGCAGCCTCCCCTTTTCCTGCACGCCCGCCAGCTGCACCCCGCCAACTACTGTATTTTTCGCTCTATAAGACACACTTTTTTCCTCCTAAAAAGGAAGGGGAAATGTGTGTGTGTCTTATGGGCCGAATGCAGGCTGCGCAGCTGTCGCTGAACCCAGCAGAGCGAGAGCTGCGCAGCGCCTCTTGCTGTGCTGCCTTCACAGCGATGCACGATGAGGGATGGAAGGGAGCCCTTAGGGAGCCTAAGGGCTCCCTTCCTTTCCTCCTCCCACTTCGCTGAAGAGTGTCGCTTCGTCTCGCCTGCCTCCTCCGATCCCCCCAGCAGGGACAACGCTGTTAGGTGGCCAGCAGATCCAGCTTCCCCAAAGGGGCGGACTGACCGGTGCCTCCTTAGCCTGATCCTCCCTCCTCCTTCCTCTTTAACAACATTTGATTCAGAATATTTTTTTTCTTGTTTTCCTCCTCTAAAAAGTAGGTGCGTCTTATGGTCGGGTGCGTCTTATGGAGCGAAAAATACGGTATATGGCTGGCGGGAGCGCAGCTTCCCTCCCAAACCTCTGCATCTGCTAAAGACAGTCCTCCTCCCGGTCATTGTCCTTCTCCTGCTTTCTGGTGAAAGGTGGCGCGCAGCCTTCCTGGGCTGCCTTCTCGGGCGCTCTGACACCAGAGAGCATGTCCGCCAGCACGTTTTCCTGCTTGATCGCCTCCGCCACGCCGGGGATCGGGGCAGTGGGAGAGGCATAGGACATTTTCCACCACCCCCTCCCTTGTTTTGGAGTTGCCCAGGGGGTGGTGCCGGAGGGATCTTTGCACCACGGCGCCGGATGTGCTTAAGGCGGCCCTGGACACCACCCACCTGTTAAACCCCTTTTCTATCGGAAGAGAATCCTGACTGACATATCTGCTTTAGATATGTGCAAAGGGGAGGCAAACTGATATATAATGAACTGGAAAAAATATTTAAAATAACTTTTTCTATAAAAAAAACCCATGGGGCCTTTCTTTTAGGAATTTTAGGTGCCGAAATCCCAAGGGAGCAGAAAAGACTATTTATGTATGTGACCATGGCTGCACGGGTGTTATTGGCCCAGAGATGAAAAGAAGATGAAGCCCCGAAGATAAAGTTGATGGCTTATGCCGAAATGGGGAAAATTCATAATTTATCTTAAAGACCATTGTAAACAGTTAAAATAATTTGTAGGGTTGGAATATGACTTGCAGTTTAATGGTGAATTTCGGATATAATCGAGAGATAAAAGAATTGGATTATTATAAAAGATACAGGAGGAAATGATTAACAATAGGACCCACAAAGGGGAGCAGTCCAGGAGATTCTTCGGGATCTTGTTTTTTATGTTGCATGTTGGATATGTGGTTGTAAAACTGTGATCTGAAAAACCAAATAAATAAACATAATGAAATATTAAGCATTAAAAAAACCTACCCAATACAGGGCAGATGTCTGTACAGTGCAAGATGAAAAGAATCCGTTCTGTGATTCTCTTCGTCTAGCGGTTTTTTCGTCTTGCGAAGCAAGCCTATTGACAGATTAGCAGATTAGCGCTATTAGCGGCTTATCGGCTGATCGGATCAGCTGATAAGCGGCTTAGCGGCTTAGAAAAAGGGGGGGGAGGAAAAAACCCCCGCAGGAACTCGCAAGACATTGTCGTCTTGCGAAGCAAGCCCATAGGAGATTCGTTTTGCGAAGCACCTCCAAAACAGAAAACTCTTTCGTCTAGCGAGTTTTCCGTCTTGCGAGGCATTCATCTTGCGGGGCACCACTGTATCTTAAGATAAGATAAAGGCTGTATCTTATCTCCTTGACTTGTGGGTCACTCCAGACCCTCCAACATTTCACTGATGAAAACTGGCATGTCCTAAGAAAAACCGGGACATTCCGGGATCAAATCAGAAACCGGGATGGCTTCTGTAAATCTGGGACTGTCCCTGGAAAATAGGGACAATTGGAGGGTCTGTACTGGGCCCTTGTACTCCACTTTCACCCTCCCCCTCAATTGCTTGGGGAGAAAAGGCTTTCATGGTTGGGGGAATCATTTTCCCATCCTTTTACACCATTTCCAAGCCCCTGTGACCACCTATGTCCAAACCACCCCAGTAACTTCTCCTTTCTGGAAAACTTCCTCAAGTCAGATGATTTCACAACCTCCTGGGGAGCCAGTTCTGGTTCTAAACTCCCCTTTCAGGTTCCTCGTACTTAATTCAAAATCGTACTCCCTGCAATTTGAGAAACAGGAACGCTTTACAATTATAGTCCCAAATGCAGATTAGAACCAATCTTGCACTGAGTAGCAGAAGGAACCGGACTGGAAGGCATTTGGGTCCAGCGCTAAACATTCTGGAAGAGGCAAGGAGAGGCACAAGGGAATTGTCACCTACCTTATCTCCATCTCAACCAAAGCAGGCTCCTTGAACTCGCTCCTTGCCAGGCACTAACTGCTGTGCACTTAGGCCGACACCCTAAATTGCCTACTCTTTAACTTTCAGAATATCTTAATCAGGGCTCGTGCATGGAGAAAAGGCACATGCATGGGGGTGGGCAGTTATGGGATGGAATAGCTGAGAAACTATGCACAAGGCAACGCTGCACAATGTTTAACCATCTTTCTTTAACTGTACCTAATCACATACATGTCCAAACAGTTCATCATCTCACACGCAAACTTCAATCTGAGTAGACCTGTTACCCAGAATTACAATTCGCTCAGAGGAGCTGGATGGATCACAGTCCAGTCCTATAAAGAGTTGGTGTTCTTCAGCGCAATGATTCCACTATTTTTAGTTGTGTCTAACTCTTCATGTGAATAGGTTTTGAGTTTTTTGTTTCTTAAAAGAAGTACTAAGTCCTAAGAGCTAGGTAGTAAGAATCTGATGGCTTGCCCATCAGAAGGTCAGCAGTTCGAATCCTCAAGACAGAGTGAGCTCGGTCCCAGCTCCTGCCAACCTAGCAGTTCGAAAGCACATCAAAGTGCAAGTAGATAAATAGGTACCGCTCCAGCGGGAAGGTAAACAGCGTTTCCGTGCGCTGCTCTGGTTTGCCAGAAGCAGCTTAGTCATGCTGGCCACATGACCCGGAAAAACTGTCTGCGGACAAACGCCGGCTCCCTTGGCCAGTAAAGCGAGATGAGCGCCGCAACCCCAGAGTTGTTCATGACTGGACTTAACTGTCTGGGGTCCCTTTACCTTTACCTTTACTAAGAATTCAGCCATGCGTTAGCAACGATGGGGAAAACATCATCTGCTGAATTTCTGCCCGTCCTAAGAGTGTTGCTTCCAAAAATTCTCATAATTATTATTTACAAATGTTAATAGAGAATATTCTTTAAATATCTGATGTGCATAGTTCATGCTCAGTAATATTTTACTTCAGTAGTTGGCAAAGGTAAAGGGATCCCTGATCATTAGGTCCAGTCGTGACCGACTCTGGGGTTGCGGCGCTCATCTCGCTTTCAGGCCGAGGGAGCCGGCGTTTGTCCACAGACAGCTTTCCGGGTCATGTGGCCAGCAGAACTAAACCGCTTCTGGCGCAAGGGAAACCAGAGCGCATGGAAACGCAGGAGCTGGGACAGAGCAACAGGAGCTCACCCCATCACGGGGATTCAAACCGCCAACCTTCTGATCGGCAAGCCCAAGAGGCTCTGTGGTTCAGACCACAACGCCACCCACGTCCTGGTTGCAAAATAAAACATGTAGAACTGTCGGAAGGTACCGTATTTTTTGCTCTATAAGACTCACTTTTTCCCTCCTAAAAAGTAAGGGGAAATGTGTGTGCGTCTTATGGAGTGAATGCAGGCTGCACAGCTATCCCAGAAGCCAGAACAGCAAGAGGGATTGCTACTTTCACTGCATAGTGATCCCTCTTGCTATTCTGGCTTCTGAGATGATTCAGAATATTTTGTTTGTTTGTTTTCCTCCTCCAAAAACTACGTGAGTCTTATGGTCTGGTGTGTCTTATAGAGCAAAAAATACGGTATTTAAAAAGCCAGAGAGCTGGCATTTGCCCACCTGCCTGCCACCACCCCGCTCTCCTTTGTGAACTTTTTGTCGTCGTTGTTTCCGACATGAAATGAATTGCTCCACAGTTCAAAACCAGAGGAAATGGGATTTAGAGAGAGTAGTAATTAACTCACCCCAAACTGGGCGGAGGAACCTGCTGCCAAAATATTTCAGCAAAGAGTTTTTACAGAGTGTAGCAGTTGTACAATGTGGGTGGCAGATCTGTGGCCTTTTGGGTGTCATTGGGATCCAACTTCCATCAGCCCCAGCCGGCCAGCCTGGGCAGCGATTGGGGGAGATCTGGGGGGAACCCAATAGCCCCATGGTGGGCAGAGCTTAGCCACCGCTGTGAAAAGCTGTCTTATACACAGATGGCATGAAGATGGTGCTTTGTTTATGAACATCCAGTTGTGGAGTTTTACAGTGGTACCTTGGGTTAAGAATTTAATTCGTTCCGGAGGTCCATTCTTAACCTGAAACTGTTCTTAACCTGAGGTACCACTTTAGCTAATGGGGCCTCCCACTGCCGCCGCACAATTTCTGTTCTCATCCTGAAGCAAAGTTCTTAACCTGAGGTACTATTTCTGGGTTAGTGGAGTCTATAACCTGAAGCGTCTGTAACCCGAGGTACCACTGTACTGGCTCTGTGCCCAGTAGGAACTGATGACAAGTTGGGCTTAGATCTGGAAAGCACAGCTTCAGGCCTGACCTATCTCAGGCAAGACCTTGGGCAAGTCACCCTCCTTCGATCAAATTAGCCCAGATATTATAGGAAAACTAGCGATGCATTCCTATCTATTTCCAACAGTCAGGATTCCCAGATCACTGGGAAAGACTGTGTCGAGCTTGGAGGTTCTCCAAGTTTCTTGTCTTCCTGTTGCACTCCTCCCAGAGCTACAAGATCCAATACCCACTTCCCCACTGTGTTCCACCTCAGGGAAAATGGGCATTCATGATCTCACCTTCACAGCTGTCCATGGACTCACAGCTGTCCATGGAGGCACAGGTCAAATCTGTATCCAGGGCAGCTGTTTACCAGCTCCATCTGGTACGTAGGCTGAGACCCTATCTGCCTGCGGACTGTCTCGCCAGAGTGGTGCATGCTCTGGTTATCTCCCACTTGGATTACTGCAATGCGCTCTACGTGGGGCTACCTTTGAAGGTGACCCGGAAACTACAACTAATCCAGAATGCAGCAGCCAGACTGGTGACTGGGAACGGCCGCCGAGACCATATAACACCGGTCTTGAAAGACCTGCATTGGCTCCCAGTACGTTTCCAAGCACAGTTCAAAGTGTTGGTGCTGACCTTTAAAGCCCTAAACAGCCTCGGTCCAGTATATCTGAAGGAGCGTCTCCACCCCCATCGTTCTACCCGGACACTGAGGTTCAGCACCGAGGGCCTTCTGGAGGTTCCCTCACTGTGAGAAGCCAAGTTACAGGGAACCAGGCAGAGGGCCTTCTCAGTAGTGGCGCCTTCCCTGTGGAACACCCTCCCACCAGATGTCAAAGAGAACAACAACTACCAGGCTTTTAGAAGACATCTGAAGGCAGCCCTGTTTCGGGAAGCTTTTAATGTTTGATGTATTATAGTATTCTAATATTCTTTTGGAAGCCACCCAGAGTGGCTGGGGAAGCCCAGTCAGATGGGCGGGGTATAAATAATAAATTATTATTGTTGTTGTTGTTGTTGTTGTTGTTGTTGTTGTTGTTGTTGTTCCCAATGCTAGATAATGGCAGAAGGGGGGTGGGGAATAATGAGAGGTCAGTGCAGTTGTCCAGCTCTAAAAGCACAGTCTTACTGCTACCCCGTGGGTCAAAAGGCCAGCTGGCTAGCCCCTAGCTTGATCGTCTCCTTCCAACCGTCACGCTGCGAAGATCCTCCGACCTCTGGTGCGACATAAATCAGTGACCCAAGTCTGCTGACATGGACACAGTTTATTTCGCAGAGCAAAACTGAGCAATGAAAGAGGCTTGAGGCATATGAAGACATACTAAACAAACTACGGATTTATTAAACATAAATCAAGACAAAGGAACATGTCGTCTCTCTTTGCCGTCCTTCCGAGACAGACAGAGAAGCAAAAGCAAAAGCAACACAATGGATGTTCCGCTTATGCCAGCAAACAGTGCTGGAATGTAAACAGACATGTGCCGTGAAATAGTTCCACGTCTGAACCAAAAGGTGGAATGGAACCTCCAACAGGAATCTGGCCCCCTCTGGCACAACAGAACAGCCTGCTTGCAAACACCAATACTTTGGGCTCTTTCAGACTTAAAGCAGCGGGAGAGGGAATAGGGTAAAGGACCCCTGGACGGTTAAGTCCAATCAAATGAGACTATGGGGTTGCGGTGCTCATCTTGCTTCATGCTGAGGGAGCCAGTGTTTGTCCGCAGACAGCTTTCTGGGTCATGTGGCCAGCATGACTAAACCGCTTCTGGCGCAACAGGACACCATGACGGAAGCCAGAGCGCACGGAAATGCTGTTCACCTTCCCGCCACTGTGGTACCTATTTATCTACTTGCACTGGCGTACTTTTGAACTGGTAGGTTGGCAGGAGCTGGGACAGGACAACGGGAGTTCACTCCGTCATGGGGATTCAAACTACTGACCTTCTGATCGGCAAGCCCAAGAGGCTCAGTGGTTTAGACCACAGCGCATTGCTAAAGCACCAACACAGGTTGTCAGAAGGATGCAGAAAGATTACTCAAACATTTCTGGGAAAATCCACCATTTGGAAACATCAGTATCAGAGGAACTTTGTATATCAAGCTATGGAAATATTGAATGCTAAATATGTCAGCAAGGCTAATGTGTGTAACTGTGGAGAGGCGGAAGAACTGAGCCTGCCAAAAAGAACTGAACCTTCCGAAGAAATTCAAGGGCAAGCAGTGCAAATTCAGAAGATGGCCTAAAATGCCAGCACCTTGGAACTGCCCATCTTAAGAGTTGCAATACCCTTTAAAGGCCATTTACACATTACATTTTTCAGTACAGCTCAGAATCTCCATGCTTTGCACTTGACATCATGGATCCTGAGCATTAACACATATACACACAGAGAAGAGCAACATCTCTGATGTTCCTTTAATGGTGTCCGTCAACCACACACTCAGTCACATATCACCCAGAGAACATCTGGATCTGGTCGTGTTTTGCACCCATCACTGTCCTGTCCACTTCATTCTAGCAATGGGAAGCAATATCTTAATTAATGGCTACAGTCCTCAAATAAGGCCAGCTGATGGGACAACCATCTCCCCAGCTGACAAGAAGATTCGGCATTTCATTGATCTTGATTCTACAGCAGGGCTTCTGTCTCCAGTCCCTCTGTCCCCATTTCACTCACAAAATTGGCAGGAAATAACTGTGTGCCGGAATATCAGCCCAAAATTCATCACACGGCTTGAGCCATGAAAACCTTGCCAAACTGCAGTGCAAAACTCCTGTGATTTTCCAGGTTAACAATACTGCAAACTGATTTTTCCTCCCCAGAAGCAGTTTAACATGGAAATGAGTGCTAAACTCCCACTAGATTTCTAGAAGTGGCTTTTACGTCACGGGAAAGATGGCATAAAACGTATTCAAAAAATCAGGTAAGGAAACATCAGAAAAGTGAATGCAATCTAGTCAGAAGGGAGTCCCATTAAAATTCCAAGCTTGGGAAACGATGCAACGAGATGTGTAGAACTAAATTCTGCTTGCCCCATGGAAGGTGAGAGGCGCCGACTGAAGTAAACATACGAAATACTGCTGCAAGTGAGACATTACATTATGGAGAGTTGTGAAAAGTCAAAACCATTTTGTTGTTCCAGTGCAGTTAATTTCTTAACAATAATCAACATTTGAAAATCTGCCCAACTCTTATTTTATTGATTCATTCATATATTTTATTTCACCTTTTATCCAGGGCTCACAGGGCAGTTTACAATATAAAAACACAAAACTGCACAACATAGTAACAAACAAAAATAATAACACCCTCCACATTATTTAACTCTAACTAAATATCTATCATAAACAAAACAAAAACCCTAGTCTGCCCGCCCCAACATATCTGTGTGATTCATTTGTGCTCAAGAAAGAGCTAAGTTCTTGCCTGGTTACCTAGGCAATTCTTATTTGTCCTAAGCAACCAGGAAAGCAACTATTTGCAAGCCTGCTAGTGCTTTAAAGTTCATCATAACCCATGTTGCCAGCTTACGAAAATAAAAATTAAAAAATGAACACAAGGCCCCGTATAGCCAGAAGTGTCTGTGTCACACGTGCAAATTCATGATGATAGCAGAGAGCAATAATGACATTCTATAATGTTTTAATGACATGTTTGTTACCGGTAATTGCTTTGATGCACATGTAAAATGAAAAAATTAATAAAACAGCGACAACATTCAGAACTAGTCAGGGCTGGGCGATGTCAGAACCCTGCCTCACAACTACACAAAGAATGAACGGGGGATTGGTGAACAGGTGGAAATGTGCCTAACCTGATGCTTTTTTTAAAAAAAGAAAATAATCACTGCATGCAATTTAAGAGGGGGAGAAATGATTATGGGAGACAAACAGCAGTCTAATGTTTAGAGGGCAATAGAGCACCTGTCCAAACACATAATAAGGCATCATTCCTGAATATTACTTACATGGAAATCCAACATGGAAATGTAGCATTAAGTTGGATAACACATAGGATGGAACATACATAAGCAGGAACGGACATCTGGGTACCAATTGCTGGTGTGGACTTTTTTGTGATTCTGTGTTGGTGCACGTTACAAAACTCCCAGAGTCTGTTTGCTGCAATAGGTAAATGTAAAGGGACCCCTGACCATTAGGTCCAGTCGTGACCAACTCTGGGGTTGCGGCGCTCATCTCGCTTTATTGGCCGAGGGAACCGGCGTACAGCTTCCGGGCCATGTGGCCAGCATGACTAAACCGCTTCTGGCGAAACCAGAGCAGTGCACGGAAACGCCGTTTCCCTTCCCGCCGGAGCGGTACCTATTTATCTACTTGCACTTTGATGTGCTTTCGAACTGCTAGGTTGGCAGGAGCAAGGACCGAGCAACGAGAGCTCACCCCGTCGCAGGGATTCAAACCGCCAAGCTTCTGATCGGCAAGCCCTAGGCTCTGTGGTTTAACCCACAGCGCCACCCGCGTCCCTGTTGTTTGCCGCAATACGTCCGCCTAATTTGATTTATTGATTTATTTAATGCATGCTGCTTTGCAAAACCAAGTGTCTTTCCAAAGCAGATCACAATATTCCCTCCATGGACGCTCAAATTTCCTCACTTGCCCATTTTGTTCCCCTCCTACACTTACTCACATGGGTAAGTTGTCTCCGTACAGAGCCCCACACCAGATGGCCTACTGCTCTATCCATGAGTCCAAACTATTCCCACACTCCTCTCCCTGGCACTGCTAAGATGCAATGCCTGCTTCTGTCTTCCGTTGCTTCCTGCCCTTGCTTGCCTTATGATAAGGCAAAATTCAGCAGCCAGGTTGCTCACCGGAGCAAGACGGTTTGAGCATATTACACCGATCCTGGTCCAACTGCACTGGCTACCAATTAGTTTCCGGGCCCAATTCCAAGTGCTGGTTTTGACCTATAAAACCTTCAGGACTGCAGCACCTCAAAGACAGCCTCTTTCCATATGAACCTACCCAGACCCTGAGATCATCTTCTGAGGCCCTCTTTCGTGTGCCTCCTCCTTGAGAGGTCTAGAGGGTGGCAACACGAGAACGGGGCCTTTTCTGCAGTGGCTCCCTGTCTGTGGAATGTTCTCCCCGGGGAAGTTCGCCTGGCGCCTTCATTAGACACCTTTAGGCGCCAGCCAAACACATTCCTTTGGTTGACCTGATTGACATCCTATGCCCTTTTATTTTTTTTTTTTTTTTGAGGGAGCTATTGGGTTGTTGTTTTTCTTATGTATTTTGTGGTTTTATATCTTGATTTTATTCTGCGAACCGCCCTGAGACTCCCAGGTATAGGGCGGTATATAAATTCAATACATAATAATAATAAGGCCAATGTTGCATGCTTTAGAGGCGGAATGAGCAATAGGTTGTTGTCATCGTTTTTGTTCTCATTTAGGTTGTTGTCATTGTTTTAAGCAATGGGCGATCAGCATAACGCAGTCAGGGTACATTATGAGGCTGTGCCAAAGTATGTGGCAGAGAGAAAGCTTTCTGGCTGAGGTGAAGGGTGAAGCAGGACAGGGGTTGCTGGGGGGGGAACGACACATTTTAAAAATGCAATTTCAACAGGTACTCGTTTTACTGGATCCAGCCTCCTTTCTCAAGTACTATGTCACCCAATCATCATCCAAAGCTCTATTCCGAACTTAAAAAACGGAAAGCGTAATGCTGGTGGTCAACAAAAGAGGTTTAAAGACTCTCTCGAGGCAAATCTAAAAAAATGTAGTATAAACACCGACAACTGGGAAACACTGGCCTGCGAGCGCTCCAATTGGAGAACAGTCTTTACCAAAGGTGTCATGGGCTCGGAAGACACTCAAACTCAGGACGCAAGGGAGAAACGCGCTAAGAGGAAGGCACGCTTGGCAAATCCACACCGTGATCAACTCCCGCCCGGAAACCAATGTCCCCACTGTGGAAGGACGTGTGGATCCAGAATCGGCCTCCACAGTCACTTATGGACTCATTGTTAAAACCGTGTTTATGGAAGACAATCTTACTCGGCTACGAGTGATCGCCGAAGAAGAAGAAGAAGATGTCACCCCTCTCCTTCGGCTCTGGTGGCACCCCACATTTCCCCCCCCCCCGCACCATCTTTCTCCCCCCAGAATCACACCCACCCACCCTTTCTCTCCATCACTCTGACTGACCGAGGACTGGAAAGCAAAGCGAGTTTCAACTTCGTCCTTCAACTCTATGCCCTTTTAAAAGGGGAGGGGAGAAGCAAAAGCCCCCCCCCCTTGCCCCTTGCGATGAAGGGAGCAGCTCCTGAGGGTGCCATGGCAGGGACCCCAGCACAAAGCTGGCACCAGCAACCTGAGATGCCCAGCTGCCTTTGCCCAGGGCCTCCCCTCCTGATTCAGAGCAAGCCAAGAGCGGAGAGGGCAGGTGGGTAAGAGCTGCCCTGTTTCTCTCCAGGCAGGGAGGGGAAGAAGAGGGCACACCTGCCTGCTTGGCAAACAAGAGACAAAGGGCACCTGCTCCCGAGCGGAGCCAGGTGCCACTCTGGGACTCGGAGATCCCAGCAGGCTATCGCTATTAATAACTGTATTATAAATTGGTATATTTGAGGTTATTATTGGAGATCCCACCAAAGGGCACCAGGAAGGGGCGCCCAGGAAAGGCAGCTCGCTCGATGCCCACTCCCTGGGCAGACCTCGTGCCCTTTGCGCGGGGCACAAGCAGACTCGGAAGCACCTCCTCACCTTGGCACGGGCAAGCCTTGCGAGACAGCAGGAACACCCCCCCCCCGTCCAAAGCGCTCTTTCCTTCGACTCGAACCCGGGCTCGCCCATCCACTCCCTTCTCCCCCGTCGAGGCTGGCATCCAGATGCGGAGCAAGGGTGCTCTGGAGCACGTGCAGAGCGCACAACCTCATCCCAAGCAACAGATGAGGCCAATTGCCCTCCCCACCAAGCACCGCTGGGAGAAGCGCTCCCGAGCGCGCGCCTCGGAAGGGAGAGGCTTTCTGTACGCGCTCAGGAGCCCTCTCGCTGGGCGCCTACCTTGGCCTCGAAGGCGATGCCGTGCTGGAAGGCGTCGTCGTTGTGCAGCGGGACGCGCAGGTCGTGCCGGTCGTCCACCAGGCTGTAGCGGGTCTTGGCCGACGGGGAGGCCCCGACGGGCATCGCGGGGAGGAGGGCGGCGGGAAGGCGCAGGCGGACGGGCGATCGCGCTGTCCTGGCGCTCCCTCGGTCCGGCGGCGGCCCCTCGGCCTCAACCCGGGGAGGCGGGCCCCGGGACGGCACCGCCCCGAGGAAGCTCCGGTCGGGAGAGCGCACGCCGCCGCCGCTTCCCGGCATGCGCCGCCCGGGAAGGAGGAGCCGCGCGGCCGGGCGAAGCTGCGCCCGCCCCGTCCGCGATCGGCGCAGCTGTCGAGCGGCGGCGCGCCGTCCTGGCCAAGGAGACCCGTCGGGCGCGCTTCCTCTCCGTCCGGACCACCCTCTCTCGGTCCTGGGGGTCGGAAAAGCGATAGGACCCCCAAGGCGGCTTCCGTGTAGCAGGAAAAGCCGTCGAGTCGGCGGCTCCGGCGCAAAGGGAGAAGCCGGGCGGTACCTGGGGGGGGGGGGGCGCCGACTTGAAACTGGACTGGGAATTCGAGCCTAAATTATATAGAAATTTATTCATGTATGCGACTGCAGCGGCAAGAATGCTACTTGCCCGAAAATGGAAAGAAGCAAAGGGAGAATGGATAATAAAAAATACTTCTAGAATATGCAGAGATGGCGAAAGTTACCGGAAGAATAAGAAATCAAGATGAACTTTTTATAGAAGAATGGAAATGTTTCCTTGAATAAATTGCAAACGGATAAAAACATTGGCAGGATTGTTGCAATAGCCTGCAGAGTAGATAATTAAATGAGTAAAGTAAATTAATTTGGATATGCAGCAGTTATTAAAAAATAAATTGAAGGAACCGCAGAAAGAGGGGGAAGGAAGTCAGCCCTTGCAGAAGATTTGCACAAATCTACATACAGTATGCTTCGTGTCAATTGCAAAGTGAAGTCCTCTTTTTTGCCAGGTGGAGTGGTCGGCCGCAAACTATACAGTATAAAATGTCTGAGAGAGGAAAAAACAAGTGAAGCTTTTCCCCATCTCTGGTCCAATAACACCCGCACAGCCGTGGTTGCATACATAAATAGTCTTTTCTGCTCCCTTGGGATATCGGCACCTAGAATTCCTAAAAGGAAGGCTTCTTTTTTAAAAGCAAAGGTTATGTTAAACATTTTTTTTAACTCATTATATATCATTTCCCAAAATTCTTTTACTACCTTACATTTCCACCACATAGGATAAAAGGTGCCTTCTTTTTCCTTACATTTCCAGCGTACATTTGACCCTGTTTTATACATTTTTTTTGCTAACTGACTAGCAAAAGTTAAATGCTTTCCCCTCCTAAAAATAACGTTTAGGGGGACTCTATTTTCCTACTCATGTTGAAATACTGCCCCTCAAGGAGGCCAGACTTAGATTCACAAAATGTTTAGGGGTCTGCGTACGCCCCAGAAGAAAAGCACAGCTAACAGCACATCATTTTCATATAATTTTCTTTCAACATATAACATGCTGTGAATTTTAAACCCCATTTCAGTTGGATATGTGACTGTAAAGTTTGAAGCTGAAAAACGAAATAAATCCGTTTATTATTTTATTGCAAATGTGGGTGGTTGTGCTGGGTGTGTGACCTTGCTCTCGGGGCCTTCTGTGTGCAAAGATCACGACACAGTGGTTGTCCATTCCCACTATAATCTCTGCCAGCAGGATTTCTTTTTCTGCACTCCCAGTTCTGCCCTGATTCATTAATCGATGTAGGCAACTGCTCCAATGCACTTCAAAGCTGCCGTTCTTGCCTTTTGGGATAGCAATGCATGCCACACAAGGATCCCAACACTTTATTATGGGGCTTGAAGGATTATTATGCCACATTAGCAAGATGCTGTACCCAACAATGAGGCTTCTAGAAGGAATATAGAGGTATACTGCATCACTAATAAGGAGGGGCAGGAATAATATTTATTGTTGTTTAGTCGTTTAGTCGTGTCCGACTCTTCGTGAACCCATGGACCAGAGCACGCCAGGCACTTCTGTCTTCCACTGCCTCCTGCAGTTTGGTCAAACTCATGCTGGTATCTTCAAGAACACTGTCCAACCATCTCGTCCTCTGTCGTCCCCTTCTCCTTGTGCCCTCAATCTTTCCCAGCATCAGGGTCTTTTCCAGGGAGTCTTCTCATGAGGTGGCCAAAGTCTTGGAGCCTCAGCTTCAGGATCTGTCCTTCCAGTGAGCACTCAGGGCTGATTTCCTTCACAATGGATAGGTTTGATCTTCTTGCAGTCCATGGGACTCTCAAGAGTCTCCTCCAACACCATAATTCAAAAGCATCTATTCTTTGGCGATCAGCCTTCTTTATGGTCCAGCTCTCACTTCCATACATCACTATTGGGAAAACCATAGCTTTAACTATATGGACCTTTGTCTCTGCTTTTTAAGATGCTGTCTAGGTTTGTCATCGCTTATACGAGTCTTAATAACGCCCTGCCTGCTTTTCAGACTAATGCTGAGTGATCAACAGGCATAGACAGTCGTCTTCTCCTGAAGGAGATTTGCATTGTTTTCCTTACTGTCCCACTGTGGAAATGTGTAGAACATTTGCAGCTGCCCTAGCCTAAGTAATTATTATTATTATTATTATTTTGTTAATTATTGAGTTTATTCCTCCCTATACCCGGAGGTCTCAGGGCGGTTCACAGAAAAGATCAGAATAAAAACAACAACCCAATAACACACACACCCAAGTAATAATTAATTCGCCTCAGCATCCCCTAATCAGCAGTGGAGACAGGGCGAAGAGTTTGATGGCACCTTAAAGAATACCAGGTGATTATGGCAGAAGCTTTTATTGAGTGCAACCCAATTCATCAGATGTCAATCCATGAATCTATGCTGTACAACATTTCCTAGTCCAAGGTGGTTAAACATGTGGCACCTTTTTTGGCAACTCTAGGCAACTGTTGACACCCCCCCCCTCCGGCACCCCAGTCCTTGTGCTTCCTCCCTGAAACCAGGAAAATGTGGGGGCTCTGACGGGGACCTAGAATTCTGCCTCCAAGCTCCTTTCCAAAGCTTCGCTCCGATAGGAAAATTGTAAGCTGTGTTCGCTTCACCCTTTTCAAGGCCGAATCAGCTATACTGGCCTCCCATAAAAGCCAAGCTCTGGTGCCACCTGTCGAGTGTTTGGGGGAAATCGGCAAGAGATATTTCCAGCAGCTCCCAAGAAATGGCTTCTCACACCAACTCATTTTAAATGCTGAGGAAGATTTCTGGCTGTTTTCAGATCCACTAAGAACAAGGTTTTGCCATTGAGAGAGCCTTTTCTCGTTTTCCTGAAAAGGAAATGTCTTTTGCAGAAGCGGAAATATTCCAGTGCTGTGTTTTTGCACCTTTCAGAGGTGTTTGAGGCCTAACTTCTTATCCAGTAGAGCTCTCGGACTAAAATCAATGTATTCCTTCTATGGTGGCTGTTGTCCTTTCGCTTTGCATATGAGCATCTTAACTTGGGATCTTCCCTGGAGAAGCTGGTATGTCAAGCGATAGGAAAACCAACCTCGTGAGAGCGGGGAATGGGCAAGATTGCAGGAATCTGCGATGTAAAAAGAGACAGGACCAGCAATGCACACTGTACCTGCCATGAAGGCTGGGGGTGGGAAAGAAGGGTGCAACAGCCATTGTTATATGAGGCCTCCTTTAGTATCTTGTCTGTGCTCTGTGGCAGGATGAGATGTTTCGGAGAGGTTCAAATAGTCTCTCGCCTGTCAAAATGGCACCATCTGAGGTAGTTGGTCATTCAGCCCAATAGGTAAAGGTAAAGGGACCCCTGACCATTAGGTCCAGTCGTGACCGACTCTGGGGTTGCGTGCTCATCTCGTTCTATAGGCCGAGGGAGCCAGCGTTTGTCCGCAGACAGCTTCCGGGTCATGTGGCCAGCATGACTAAGCCGCTTCTGGTGAACCAGAGCAGCACACAGAAACACCGTTTACCTTCCCGCTGGAGGGGTACCTATTTATCTACTTGCAGTCTGACATGCTTTCGAACTGCTAGGTTGGCAGGAGCAGGGACCGAGCAACGGGAGCTCACCCTGTCGCGGGGATTCGAACCGCCGACCTTCTGATTGGCAAGTCCTAGGCTCTGTGGTTTAACCCACAGCGCCACCCGCGTCCCTATCATTCAGCCCAATAACTGACCACAATCCCAGTCTGTTCTTCCCCTGGGTTCCTATGGAACCCTCACCTTGGGTATAAGAATAGGAGAATCTCCCTTGGAAGAGATGCAAGGGAAGCCTGACTGCACACTGAAAATCATGTGTGCTCAAACAGTGAAGGAACAAGGCAATCAAAAGTGACCAAAAGGACTTGAGCCACAACCGCTGTGGAAATCAGATTAAAAATGGGGAGAGGAGATTCATGGCCAGGCACCAGCTTGGGCCTCCATGTGCTGGAACTGGAACCACTGGGCAGGACACCCAATGTTTCCATGGTGTCTGGATAGTATAGGGATGCATGGGACGTGGGTGGTGCTGTGGTCTAAACCACAGAGCCACTTGGGCTTGCTGATCAGAAGGTTGGCGGTTCGAATCCCCGTGACTGGGTTCTCCGTTGCTCTGTCTCAGTTCCTGTAAACCCAGCAGTTTGAAAGCACGCCAGTGCAAGTAGATAAATAGGTACTGTTGCGGTGGGAAGGTAAACGGCATTTCCGTGCACTCTGGATTCCGTCACAGTGTCCTGTTGCGCCAGAAGCAGTTTAGTGCTGCTGGCCGCATGACCCGGAAACTGTCTGTGGACAAACACTGGCCTCCTCGGCCTGAAAGCGAGATGAGCGCCGCAACCTCATAGTCACCTTTGACTGGACGTTACCAGCGGTCCTTTACCTTTTACTTTTGCCTACCTAGCCATAGCTGTCAACTGTCCCTTATTTGGTGGGACACTCCCTTATCCCAGTGCCGTGTTCCACTGCTGTCCCTTATTGATGATGTCCCTTAAATTTCCCGGGTTTCAAAGGAAGCAGCTCCTCTCCCTCCCTCCCTTCCGGCCAGGAAGGAGGGAGGCTCCAACTGTGTTGCTTGGCTGCGTTGCTCACCCAATAAGGAGTCTAAGAACGACTGAGGGGTGGAGCTTGCATGCCTTGTGCCAATCAAATTGGCCACGTTGCCTGGGGACTCACCTTTGCTCAGCGCTTCCCAGTGGAGAGGTGACGGTGGTTTCCCTTGCTGCATCCCCTTTGCCGGGTTGCTGCGCTGTGGGAACCACCACTTGAGGCTTCATTTGGCTGCTGGCTGGGTTTTCTGCCTCTGGCTCGGAGGGGCTCAGAAGTTGAAGATACCTGTGTTCGGAAAATCCCTTATTTTGGCTGCTGATCCCTTATTTTCAGATCTGTAAGTTGACAGCTATGTACCTAGCTTTCCTTCCACCTCAGCTTTGGCCACATTCCCTGCTATCTCCGTAGCTAGAAAGTTAGGAAAATGTGACTTACTGTCCTATAATTCCTTTCCTACTACGAAATGCCAAGCAGTATGAAAGCACTGGAGCCCAGAGGGGTTGCTCTTAGGAAAAACCAGTCGAGGGATGATTGCAGGAGAGGTTTTGGTGTGTTGGATGTTATGTATATCACTATAATTACTGTAGGATTTGACTCAGAAATGTCAGTGCAGCTAGTGCTTTGGATGAGATTTGTTTTAATAAATTAATTGAAGTTGTTTTTCTCGTATCCTGCCCTTCTTCTCCTAAGAGCCCAGGGAGACTAACGACCATCATGGGAAAAGAAAGCAACTTTAAAATCACCATTTAAAACCACCAATGCACATTAAAATGTTGTCTGTTATGCAGATTTGAATTCCCATGTGTCACAAGTGGAAATTTGTTGAAGAACCATCAGCTAGAATGGGGAAGCCTTGATGAAATCAGGTGTGGCCACGGAACGAGTAATTAAATTTCGGAATATATCTGTCCCTCGTAAATATTAATCTTTCCTTCATTTAAATAATGAATGTCACTATCTTCAACAAAATCCCCAGGATGTCTCTAGCCCTCATGTCATTTGTTTTGTTCCTGCCTGAAGAACGTGTAAAATAGGCCACAAAATGCTTGCAACCCCTTGAAGATAAATTTCGCATGGATATAATTTTAGACTCACTGTCAGGAAGGCGGAGTAGTTTGCACAATACATAGTGCAGATCTGTAACTTTTTTGTAAAAGGAGAAAGAATAGAAAGACCTGTGAAGTGGGAAGATGTTAAGTTTAAAATGATTTAGGATATATCTTACTTACATGGTTAAACTACATGTCTGAGGCACTTCCAGGAAGGTAAGGAGAGAGCTATAATATCAGAATATATGATGAAAACTGAAATAAATGTTTAAATGTTGGAACAGATACCATCATGAGAATGGTGCTTTAGATAAATATTATGAAAATATTACGTGTAAGTGGAAGGGACTCCCCACGCCTCACCTAATCCAACAGCTGTCAGGGATTTTATTTTTACTTTTTTTTAAAGGAGAGCGAGAAAACTTATCAGGGACGATTCACACCCCAGCCAGCACCTCTTTAATCTTCTACCCTCGGGCAGGAGTTATAGAAATATAACCAGTTGTACCAACAGGCTAAAAAACAGTTTCTATCCGTGGGCTGTTAGGCTGCTGAACGGAAAACAATATAGTGCAACTAACTTTCGGGATTGGCGTGTTGTGCGACAAGCACACAGAGTGCAATGAGATTGTTTGGGGGGGGGAGGGTCAGTTATTTTTATTGTACACAGGTTGTACCTTGACAATAAAGGTATTATTATTATTATTTATTATTATTGTATAAAAAACAGATAAACTAAAAGTGTGTGCTTACAGGTAAACAGATACCAGTGTGCATGCCCATTCAGGCAAGAATCAAGAAAATACAGTTGGTCCCTCTTAACTGACATTCTTAACTGAACAGAACTGAAGGGAGGGGCTGGTTCTGGAGCAAATCTGTTTAGATTGGGTTTGGGTGGATGCGAAGAGGATGCCTCAGACATCTTGGGCTTTGCTTCTCAACCTATTCTGCCTTCTGGGACCCCCCAGCCCAACACCAACCACCTCTTGGATAGGTGAGCATGCAGATATTTTGGAATCTGAGTGTGGGGCAGGATGACCGTGTATGAAAGCTCATTTTAGCACAAGTGCTGGTCCCCATTTTCCTACCTCCCTCCCCACTCTTGGCTGGCAAGAAAAAGTTGCACTAGACTCTGAACAGAAAACCACAAGCTGCCAGCTCCTTGTTCAGGGTCTCCAAGGGAGAGAAAAGGGAACCTCTGTTACTATTTGCCTTCTGAGGACAATGTCTCACTCCCAGAGCAGCAATACTTAGGGCTGCTGCACAACGGCCTGAGGACATTCAAGGGATCATGACCTGTCCAGATCAAAGCACACAAGCCCTGCCCACCAGATACCAAGCACTCTACTGGGAAATTATGGGTTTTTTAATTGGCTGACCAATTAGAGCTTCAGCCCTTGGGGAATTTGATTTCTTAAACGTGCACCTTCCTCTAATTTGTGTCCCTGCTGAGGAAAGCCAATCCTGGCTTTCTTC
The DNA here is from genome assembly GCF_965112155.1 of Podarcis liolepis. Taxonomy (NCBI): domain Eukaryota; kingdom Metazoa; phylum Chordata; class Lepidosauria; order Squamata; family Lacertidae; genus Podarcis; species Podarcis liolepis. Next base: position 89,198,772 of record NC_139559.1, on the reverse strand, counting down.
CGTTGATTTTCTGAATCATGAACTCTGTACATGCACAGAGGCTATACCCCTTGAACGCAAGACTAAAGCCAAAGTCAAACCCCAAAGATGGGCGAGATGGGGCATATCTCTCCAGGGAGTGACACCACTTGGCTCAATGGGATATTGCTGATGGCCAATGAAAGCCCAAGCAGAGATTCCTAGTGGGGGAAGTTGCTGTCGTATACTAGAGCAGTGTTTCCCAACCTTTTTTGGGCAAAGGCACACTTGTTTGATGAAAAAAATCTCGAGGCACACCACCATTACAGCCCCGTGACGTCAGCGCGCAGCGTCACGCCGGGAGGGACGCACAAAAGTGTAAGTTTCAATTTTTTCCCCTCCCCCTTGCCGGGGAACCTCCAAGCTTTGGGGGTGGGGGGGGGGAGGTGGCAGCAAAGCGAGGCAGGAAGGAGAGCGCGGCTTGGCTGGGTGAGCTTTGGCAGGGGCAGGGAATGAGAGCCGCGAGGCGGGCGCTGCGGACGGAGGCGCTGCCCGCCGAGCTCGCAGGCAGCCAGGCAGGCAGACGGCGAGAGCCCCGCGCTGGGCGGCCTCTCCTCGCCGCCGCCGCCCCGCCTCTCGCCGCCCAACTCGCCCGCCTCCCTCCAGGCAACATCTCGCGGCACACCAGGCAACATCTCGCGGCACACTAGTGTGCCACGGAACAGTGGTTGAAAAACACTGTACTAGAGGAGCAGGAGGCAGGAGGCTAACTTGGATGCCTGAGAACAGAAAAAAGCAGCAGCAAAACAACTACATTTTATATTTTAAAAAAAATATTATTGGTTTTCACACTTATCACATAAAAAAAGAAAAACAAGAAAAAAGAAAAACATTACCACACACAAAAAACAAAGAAAAACACATAAAAATAAATTGTAACTTCCTGACTTCCTTGAATCCCCTCTAACTGAATTTCATTATATCACCTATTTAGCAGTTCTCCAAATTCATATTTCTAATAATATTAACTTCTTTCACTTACTAACCTTTATTAATATTCTAATCCTTAATATTTATATTTTTTGTGTGAACTGGGAGCGGGTTATTATTACAATAATCCCGCCAGGGTTCTTATCTGTTTACAATTTGCCTGCAATTATTCAATAAACCATTTCCATTCTTTTATAAAAAGTCTGTTCTCTTGCTCCTAGAAACGGTCAGCATGCGACAGAGGCCGCATCCTGGGAACAGCTTCGACTGGCCACCTAAACCAGGTGAGGGTAGCCAAGGAGTCTCAAATGCTCAGTGAGTTCGGAACTTCCCCTGTGTGCAAAGACAGGCTCCAGCAGATTGAGCGGACAAGTCCAAGAGTGAGTCCAGTGGTCAAGAAGGTGGTTTCTGCATGTGTTGTGAAGGGGAATTAGGGGCAGACGGGGCTCATCAACCTAGAAAAGTAGCCCACCGAGGAGAAGGAAAACTGATCCTAATTTGCCTTGTGGGATATCTTCGGGAGCCAAAAAGGCTAAGGAGTGAACCCTACACAAATCTGGAGTGGAGTCCCTCAGGCGGTTGGATGGCGCCATTTACAACCCCTTGTGACAACTCCTGCAGCCCAACTGGTGCCTAACTCTACTTTCCTTGGAGACACATCTGCAAGGCCAAGAGAGGGAGGCTTGTCACCTGAGACGCCCAGGACCTCCAGACACACTGCCTGGGCTTACTCCCTGGAGAGGTCACTTTGGGACTGCTAACACTATTGCTTGACTTTTGACCTCACCCCCGGAGGCGCACTCCATTGCTTCTCGAGACAGACAAATGGCAACATTAAAAAACTATTTGAAAGAATTTTATTTCATTCACAAAAGAAAATCTGGCATGTGATTAGGACAGTGGTTTTCAGACAATGGGTGACACGTTTATTGATCCAGTTTAGAAGTCTCTGTCTTGTCTTCACACATGCGCAGTTCCATCTAGGAGCAACAACAAGGGAAGGAGCCAAGTTGTCGACTCCTGCAGCGAGACTCGGGATTTCCACCCATGCTCGCAAATGTAGGAAAAAGCACCCCATAGGACAAAAGGATGATCACAGACTAGCATGTTCGTAAGGGAACTTTATTAGAATAATAATAGTTATTTATTTATTTTTCTATTTGGGTTTGTGGGGAAGGGGGAACTGGGTCTTGGTGGGGGAGGGAGATCTGTGCTGGAGCTGCTGACCTCACTGTTGTGGCTTCCTGGAAAAGAAAAGAAAAGGTTTTTAATTTTTCCATTTATTATTATGTTGATAGCCCATCTTTCCTGCAAGGATCTCCAGGTGGCTAACACTATTCTCCCTGCCTGCCTTCCTCATCCCATCCCCACAACAGCTCTGTGAGGTAGGTCAAGAGGCAGTGAGTTCCCAAGGGCACCCATTAAGTTCCATGGGTGAGGTGGGATTTGAACCCACGTCCCCAAGTCCTAGTCCAGCGGTCTAACTTGGGTTGCCAACCCTTTGAACCCATGGGCACACCTGCAAACCTGAGAGACTGCAGTGGGCACTACACCATAATGGAAAAGGACAGAATTAAAGAGAAATTGTTCTTTCTCTTCTTCAAAAGGGATGTCCCTGAAGTCTTCTTGAACGTTGAATTGTTGGACAATCTTGAATTATTGGACAAAAGCACCCCTAAGGATAAAATCATGATCAAAGACTTTATTAGAATAACAATAGAAATATTTATTAATTTATTTTCTAACTGGATTTCTGGGGAAGGGGAACTGGGCAAAGGCAGGGGGAGAGCTGTGGTGGAGCTTCTGGCCTCACTGCTGTCACTGCCTGGAAGAGAAAAGAAGAAAAAGGATTCTTAATATTTTCATTTATTAAGATCAACACTCACCACTGGTGGAAGCACTGGTGGCTTCCATCCCCTGGACTCTTGGTCTTACATAAATGGTTCTCACTTTAATCTTTTTTCCATCTACCACCACGCTTTCCTCCTTCAAACAGTCCAGGGGATGGATTTTGATGGAACGGCAACAGGAGGCCAGCAGTTCACCCAGCCTGCACAGACTACGGAATCTAGGGAAGAGGAGGGGAAATAGTCAGGAAATTGGTTCTAGTTACTTCCTTGATACTCTCTATCTCTGTGCTGAATTTGGTTCCCTATGTTTCTAAATCTTGAGGGATAGCATAAGAAGCAGAATGCAGAAAGAATGAGGAATCCTACTTACACTTTAGATGAAGAAAGTCTCTTCATTGCACTAGAAAACATGTTTGCTTCCTCAAAGACGTCGTCCTCTCACCTGAACTATCAAATAGTTGCTCTTCCCAAAGTCTTCATCCCATTCCTGAACTCTTCTTGAACAAGGGAGCTTCCTCTCCCCCCCCCCTCAGTGAGACAGATTCTCTCTGGCCTCCCTGTTCCTCATGAACAAAGATCAGCACTCACCATCCATGTTGGTATCGGTGGCATCCATCCCCTGGTCCCATGGTCTTACATATATCCTTCTGATTTTCACATTCTCCACCTTCTCGTTCTTTATGATGTTCACCTCCTCCTATTCAACCTCCTCACAGACCAGGGGATGGATCTTTGGCATACGATAGTAGCAGGCCAGCAGCCCATGGAGCCTTCTCAAACTTCGAAACCTAGGGAAGAAGAGGGAAAATAATCAGGAAATGGGTTCTAGATGCTTCCTTGATACTCTCTATCTTTCCTTTTCCCTTCTCTGTCATGATCGCAGTCTCCTCCTCCAAACAGACCAGGGGATGGATCTTAATGGCACGACAGCAGGAGACAGTTCAACACTCACCACTGGTAGAAGCACTGGTGGCATCCAACCCCTGGTCTCTCGGTCTCACATAGATGGTTCTCACTTTAATCCTCCTTCCTTCTACCTCTACGGTTTCCTCCTTCAAACAGTACAGGGGATGGATCTTAGTAGTATGACAGCAGGAGACAGAGCAACACTCACCACTGGTGGAATCACTGGTGGCATCCATGCCCTGGTCTCTCGGTCTCACATAGATGGTTCTCACTTTAATTCTCCTTCCTTCGACGATTAGACTTTCTTCTCTCATACAGTCCAGGGGAAGGATTTTAATGCAGCAGCAACAGGAGGCCAGCAGCTCTCTCAACCTGCGCGCACCGGTGCATCTAGGGAAGAAAAGGAAGAAGGTCACGAAATGGATTCTACACTCACCACTGGTAGAAGCACTGGTGGCATCCATCCCCTGGTCTCTCGGTCTCACATAAATTGTTCGCACTTTAATCTTTTTTCCATTTCTATCACGCATTCCTCCTTCAAACAGTCCAGGGGATGGATTTTGATGGAACGGCAACAGGAGGCCAGCAGCTCTCGAATCCTGTGAAGACCAGAACATCTAGGGAAGAAAAGGAAGAAGGTCATGAAACAGATTCTAGTTATTTCCTCGATATTCTCTATCCCTGCACTGCAAGCCATTTCCCTCAAAGCATCTAAGGGGGCCCTGAGGACAATCTTTAAAAATAAATCTAACCATGACCTGGTTCCCTGTGTGTCTAAACCTTAAGGGATAGCCAAAGAAACAGACAGTGGAAAGAATAAGAGATCCTACTTAAAAGCGAGATGAAGGAACCTTCATTATGTCCACAAACACACTCTCACTAAATTCACTCTCTCACTAAATATAGGAATAGCTAAAGAAACGGGAAACCATCAAGCTCTGCTCCAGGCGTCAGGTGACTTGGGATTTCCACCCATGCCCACAACTGTTGGACAAAAGCACCCCCAACCAATAACAATAGAAATATCTATTAATTTATTTTTTTAACTGGATTTCTGGGGAAGGGGAACTGGGCAAAGGCGGGGGGAGAGCCGTACTGGAGCTTCTGGCCTCACTGCTGTCACTACCTGGAAGAGAAAAGAAGAAAAAGGATTCTTAATATTTTCATTTATGAAGATCAACACTCACCACTGGTGGAATCACTGGTGGCATCCATCCCCTGGTCTCTCGGTCTCACATAGATGGTTCTCACTTTAACCTTCTTTCCGTCCACCATGACACTTTCTTCCTTCAAACAGTCCAGGGGATGGATTTTGATGGAACGGCAACAGGAGACCAGCAGCTCTCAAATCCTACGCAGTCAGGAAGATCTAGGGAAGAAAAGGAAGAAGGTAACGAAATGGATTCTAGTTATTTCCTCGATACTCTCTATCTCTGCACTGCAAGCCATTTCCCTGAAAGCATCCAAGGGGGCCCTGAGGACAATCTTTAAAAATTACTGTAACCATGACCTGGTTCCCTATGTGTCTAAATCTTAAGGGATAGCAAAAGAAACAGACTGTGGAAAGTATAAGAGATCCTACTTACAAGCAAGATGATGAAATCTTCATTTCGTCCCAAAACACAAGTCAGAAACCAACACCTCTCTCACTAAACTCAAATAGTTGCTCTTCCCAAAGTTCTCAGCCAAGTCACTCAGCAAGGGGACGTGTTGCAATGGAGGATATCACACGGTTACTTTAGCTACCTTGCTTAACAATGGGCATTGTTCCCCTAAACATTTATTTTTCAAATATATCTTCCAGTGGGTTAAGCGGTTTTATTCAATTTATTTAGAAAAGATCTAGAGCTGTCTTCATCCAGCAAGGTGCATTTCTGGACAGGACAGGAAACACATTTCAAACACACAGACTTTTCAACATGGGGGGTCACCAAGGGAAAACACTTCTGGCCTAGACTCCCTTCTGGCCTATTTTCTCCAGTCTTTTTCCTTATTAAGATAATAATAACATTGATAATAGTAACAATAATATTAGCACCATTCATGCCACCTGCTAGCACAACCGAACAGAAAGGGGTCATTTCTCCACCTGGCACTCGTAAGGGCACGGCAAGGGGCGCTCCTAGCCAAGCTGTGCAGATGGCTAAAAAGATTAAGAAGAGGTGCAATCTTCGGTTAGGAAGCGTGCCTCCACAAAACCTGTTTCTGATGGAGGCAAGAAGGCAACATCGGTTGGCTCTCCCACCGCATTTGGGAGCCTTGCGACCACCATCAAGCTCTGCTCCAAGCGTCAGGTGACCTGGGATTTCCACCCATGCCCACAACTGTTGGACAAAAGCACCCCCAAGGATAAAAGACTTTATTAGAATAACAATAGAAATATTTATTAATTTATTTTTCTAACTGGATTTCTGGGGAAGGGGAACTGGGCAAAGGCGGGGGGAGAGCTGTGCTGGAGCTTCTGGCCTCACTGCTGTCACTGACTGGAAGAGAAAAGAAGAAAAAGGATTCTTAATATTTTCATTTATGAAGATCAACACTCACTACTGGGAGAAGCACTGGTGGCATCCATCCCCTGGTCTCTTGGTCTCACATAAATTGTTTGCACTTTAATCTTTTTTCCATCTCCATGACGCATTCCTCCTTCAAACAGTCCAGGGGATGGATTTTGATGGAACGGCAACAGGAGGCCAGCAGCTCTCGAATCCTGTGCAGACCAGAACATCTAGGGAAGAAAAGGAAGAAGGCCACGAAATGGATTCTAGTTATTTCCTTGATACTCTCCATCCCTGCACTTCAAGCCATTTCCTTCAAAGCATCTAAGGGGGCCCTGCGGACAATCTTTAAAAATTAATCTAACCATGACCTGGTTCCCTATGTGTCTAAATCTTAAGGAATAGCTAAAGAAACGGGAAAGAATAAGAGATCCTACTTACAGACGAGATGATGGTTTCATTTTTCCCCAAACCACAATTCACTTCTCACACTTTCCCTCTCTCACTCAACTCTAATAGATGCTCTGCCCGAAGTTCTCGGCAATGTCACTCAGCAAGGGACGTGTCACAATGGAGGACATGACACGGTTACTTTAGCTACCTTGCTTAACAATGGGCATGGCCTCACTGCTGTTACTGCCTGGAAGAGAAAAGAAGAAAAAAGATTCGTAATATTTTCATTTATGAAGATCAACCCTCACCACTGGTGGAATCAATGGTGGCATCCATCCCCTGGTCTCTCGGTCTCACATAAATCGTTCTCACTTTAATATTTCTTCCATCTACCACCACGCTTTCCTCCTTCAAACAGTCCAGGGGGTGGATTTTGATAGAGCGGCAACAGGAGGCCAGCAGATCACCCAGCCTGTGCAGACCGGAACATCTAGGGAAGAAAAGGAAGAAGGTCACGAAATGGATTCTAGTTATTTCCTCGATACTCTCTATCCCTGCACTTCAAGCCATTTCCTTCAAAGCATCTAAGGGGGCCCTGCGGACAATCTTTAAAAATTACTCTAACCATGACCTGGTTCCCTATGTGTCTAAATCGTAAGGGATAGCAAAAGAAACAGACTGTGGAAAGAATAAGAGATCCTACTTACAAGCGAGATGATGAAATCTTCATTTCGTCCCAAAACACAAGTCAGAAACCAACACCTCTCTCACTAAACTCAAATAGTTGCTCTTCCCAAAGTTCTCAGCCAAGTCACTCAGCAAGGGGACGTGTCACAATGGAGGATATCACACGGTTACTTTAGCTACGTTGCTTAACAATGGGCATTGTTCCCCTTAACATTTATTTTTCAAATATATCTTCCAGTGGGTTAAGCGGTTTTATTCAATTTATTTAGAAAAGATCTAGAGCTGTCTTCATCCAGCAAGGTGCATTTCTGGACAGGACAGGAAACACCTTGCAAACAGACAGACTTTTCAACATGGGGGGTCACCAAGGGAAAACACTTCTGGCCTAGACTCCCTTCTGGCCTATTTTCTCCAGTCTTTTTCCTTATTAAGATAATAATAACATTGATAATAGTAACCATAATATTAGCACCATTCATGCCACCAGCTAGCACAACCGAACAGAAAGGGGTCATTTCTCCACCTGGCACTCGTAAGGGCACGGCAAGGGGCGCTCCTAGCCAAGCTGTGCAGATGGCTAAAAAGATTAAGAAGAGGTGCAATCTTCGGTTAGGAAGCGTGCCGCCACAAAACGTGTTTCTGATGGAGGCAAGAAGGCAACATCGGTTGGCTCTCCCACCGCATTTGGGAGCCTTGCGACCACCATCAAGCTCTGCTCCAAGCGTCAGGTGACCTGGGATTTCCACCCATGCCCACAACTGTTGGACAAATGCACCCCCAAGGATCAAAGACTGTATTAGAATAACAATAGAAATCTTTATTAATTTATTTTTCTAACTGGATTTCTGGGGAAGGGGAACTGGGCAAAGGCGGGGGGAGAGCTGTGCTGGAGCTTCTGGCCTCACTGCTGTCACTGCCTGGAAGAGAAAAGAAGAAAAAGGATTCTTAATATTTTCATTTATGAAGATCAACACTCACCCCTGGTAGAAGCACTGGTGGCATCCATCCCCTGGTCTCTTGGTCTCACATAATTTTTTTGCACTTTAATCTGTTTTCCATCTCCATGACGCATTCCTCCTTCAAACAGTCCAGGGGATGGATTTTGATGGAACGGCAACAGGAGGCCAGCAGCTCTCGAATCCTCCGCAGACCAGAACATCTAGGGAAGAAAAGGAAGAAGGTCACGAAATGGATTCTAGTTATTTCCTCGATACCCTCTATCTCTGCACTGCAAGCCATTTCCTTCAAAGCATCTAAGGGGGCCCTGGGGACAATCTTTAAAAACAAATCTAAGCATGACCTGGTTCCTTATGTTTCTAAATCTTAAGGAATAGCTAAAGAAACAGACTGTGGAAAGAATAAGAGATCCTACTTACAGACGAGATGATGGTTTCATTCTTCCCCAAACCACAATTCACTTCTCACACTTTCCCTCTCTCACTCAGTCTAATAGATGCTCTGCCCAAAGTTCTCGGCCAAGTCACTCAGCAGGGGACGTGTCACAATGGAGGACATGACACGGTTACTTTAGCTACCTTGCTTAACAATGGTCATGGCCTCTCTGCTGTTACTGCCTGGAAGAGAAAAGAAGAAAAAGATTCGTAATATTTTCATTTATGAAGATCAACACTCACCACTGGTGGAATCACTGGTGGCATCCAACCCCTGGTCTCTCAGTCTAACATAAATTGTTCTCACGTTAATCCACCTTCCTTCTACGATGACGCTTTCTTCCTTCAAACAGTCCAGGGGATGGATTTTGATGGAACGGCAACAGGAGGCCAGCAGCTCTCTCAACCTGCACAGACAGGAAGATCAACACTCACCACTGGTGGAATCACTGGTGGCATCCATCCCCTGGTCTCTCAGTCTAACATAGATGGTTCTCACTTTAATTCTCCTTCCTTCGACGATTAGACTTTCTTCTCTCATACAGTTCAGGGGATGGTTTTAATGGAGCGGCAACAGGAGGCTAGCAGCTCTCTCAACCTGCGCAGACCGGAGCATCTAGGGAAGAAAAGGAAGAAGGCCACGAAATGGATTCTAATTATTTCCTCAATACTCTCTATCCCTGCACTGCAAGCCATTTCCCTCAAAGCAGCTAAGGGGCCCTGAGGACAATCTTTAAAAACAAATCTAAGCATGACCTGGTTCCCTATGTGTCTAAATCTTAAGGAATAGCTAAAGAAATAGGGGGAAGAATAAGAGATCCTACTTACAGAAGAGATGGTTTCATTTTTTTTCCAAAACACAATTCGCTTCTCCCTCTTTCCCTCTCTCACTCAACTCTAATAGATGCTCTGTCCAAAGTTCTCGGCCAACCAATCAGCAGGGGATGTGTCACAATGGAAAACATGACTACGTTGCTTTAGCTACCTTGCTTATCAATGGGCATTGCTCCCCTTAATATTTATTTTTCAGATATATCTTCCAGTGGGTTATGTGGTTTTATTCAATTTAGAAAAGAACTAGAGCTGGCTTCAGGCAGTACGGTGCATTTCTGAACAGGACAGGAAACACGGTGGAAGTCTTTTTTAAAAAAAACACACACACTTTATTTAAGGTAGATAAGGACAAGATAAAATTATACAATTGAATATAAATATAGATGGGAAATGACTATGTATTATGAGTACTTATCTACTTTTTAAAAATTTCACCTATGATCTTTTTCTTTTACTTCTTTATTTTTCTTTTTTCTTTTTCTGATATCTTATCTTTCATTTCACTGCTTTATTGTGAATAGCGTTTTATAGAGGTATAAATAACTGTAAATATGAAAAGAGACAAAATATTCTCTAATTTTTCCCCCCTTGGTTATATGTATTTTCTTTTTCTTTTGTATTTTCTTTTGTTGTAAATATGTATGTTTTCTAATTTGTACTTAATAAAAATATTTAAAATTTAAAAAGGGAGAAAAAAGAAACACCCTGCAAACACACACACTTTTCAACATGGCGGAGTCACCAAGGGACAACACTTCTGGGCTAGACTATGGATGCTGTTTCTCACTTAATAGTTAAAAATAACCCCTCTCAACACCCTGTAGTAATCTGTCCAGTATTATGATGGACAGGAGCAGGACTTCACCCTTAGACCTCCTCATCCCCCTGTTTCTTTCAGTTTCTGCCCAGTGTGTTCTGCCAGTAAACAGCTTTCCTTAGGCTGCAAGGAAGTGAAATGTCATGAGTTTGTGGGTGCCAGGCACTGAACCCCTGGACACTGAACATCTGGGGAGTTGATCTAAGCCTTGTTTAAATTTACCCAGTGCTTTTTTCTGGGTGTGTGTGTGTGTGCAGGGGTACATATACCCCTAAACATTTTGTGAATCTAACAGGAGAAGAAACAAAGATTTTAGAATTTCGTTTCTTCCCTAGTACGGTGAATCATCAGTTCCAAAGCTGCCCCCGATGGCAGCCTCATTTCCATTCCCGGTGTTTTCTGAGACTCAGACGGAAGCGAGCGTTTAATGTGTGGAATGGGGATGTGTTGTGTTTTAGCGATGAAAGTTTGGCCTCATTGAGGGACAGTATTTTAAGATGAGTAGGAAAATTACAAAATATTTTTCATCAACACAGCCAGAAAAGAAGTGTAAAGTTAATGAGGACTCTGTAAAAACAAAAGATGGGACAATGGTGTTGTGTAATATGAGGTAATGCATGTTCTTTGTACTTTTGTCTATTTACTGTTTTTATTTTCCTCAATTTGAACTGTAAAGTGGTGATTTCCTCAAGTCAAAATGAGAGTACCCCTAAACATTTTTAAAGAAAAAAAGCACCGAATGCTCCCCAAGCTCTTCGTTTGATTGTTGGTTATTAAAAACTGATTGAAACCGTTTTATTTCATTCACAAAAGAAAATCTGACATGTGATTATGATAAAGGTTTATATAATAAAGGTGACACGTTTATTGATCCTTTTTGTAAGTTGTTTTTTTGTCTACTTTAATGTGTTCTTTATATATAGTAATAACGGGGTGGAAAACAGTTTTGAATATGAAACTGGTGGGTGGCTGTCATTAATCCAGATCATTTTCATAGAACCAGAGAATCTGAGCATCGGAAGGGACCCAGGGGTCATCTAGTCCAACCCCTGCAATGGAGGAATCTCAGCAAAAGCATCCATGACAGATGGCCATCCAAGCTCTGCTTAAAAACCTCCATGGAAGAAGAGTCCACCACCTCTCGTGGGAGTCTGTTCCACTGCCAAACAGCTCTTACTGGCAGAAAGTTTTTCCGAATGTTTCGTGGGAATCTCCTTTCTTGTAACCCTCCAGAGCAGCAGGAAAAAAGCTTGTTCCCTCTTCCGCGTGACAGCCCTTAAGATATTTGAAGATGGCTGTCAGTCCTCTCAGTCTCCTCTTTTCCAGGCTAAACATACCCAGCTCCTTCAAGCGTTCCTCATAAGGCTTAGTTTCCAGACCCTTGATCATCTTGGTTGCCCTCCTCTGCACATGTTCCAGCTTGTCAACATCCTTCTTAAATGGTGGTGCCCAGAACTGGACACAGGACTCCAGGTGTGGTCTGACCAAGGCAGGAGAGAGCAGGACTATGACTTCCCTTGATCAGGACCCTGTTGATGCAGCCTAGAAAAAGCGTTAGCATTTTTCTGCTGCTGCACATTCCTTGTGGCCGAGAGTCAGAGTAACACTGGGATCCTTCAGTTCATGGTGTCAACATGACTGTCATTAACTCCAAGCCTCATGGCCATGTCTCTGAAAACACAAACAATCCCATCTTTTCAGAGCCTGCTATCATGGCTTCTTTAATCTTTGTGTATTGCTCCACCATGTGGCTGAATCATATAAAGCACTGACTTTTATATATCTATTTTCACTTCCAAATGTTGCGGGGGGCCCTTTTCCCACAGTTTGGTGCCGCTTTGGAGTGAATCGGACAATGATAACTCCAAGATAAGTAATAACATTGGATGCATTAAGGACATCTCACAATGGGGCAGCAACAGACAAAGAGGAAACCATTCTGTCACACCCCATTTCTGTGCCTCTGAAAAACGGCAGCTGTTAAATTTTGGTCTTTTGTCAGCATCTGGTTCTGTAGTTTTTCTGCTTTTTTTAAGCTCAGATCCTCTTTGGACAATCATTGTCTTTTTTAGCCATATTATATGACAACTATGATTATGGTCATGGTTACTAGTAAGATCTGCAACAGAGGCTGGAATCTGGAATGTTCTTTTTTTTAATGATTTTTTTTTAAATCTGTGTAACAATTTAAAATAATTTTACATCCTTAAGATATCAATGACTTTGCTTCTTCTCTTTCCATGGTTCATTTTACATATCATAAATCCCTGCATATTTTTCAAAAACTATACCGATCAGTTTTCCGTTACTGCATTCATCAAAAATTATTTTCATTTTTGAATTTATCTTAACGCTGCCAGTGTTTTCAGCTGGACACAATTCAATATATTCAATAAACTTTTTCCAATCCTCTTTAAATGTACTTCTCTTATTCTATATGTTAAGCCTGCAAGCTGTGCATATTCTGTCAACTTAAGTTGCCATTCCTCTTTGCTTGGGACCTTACTCGTTTTCCATTTTGGGGGTAACAAAACATAGGCCGCAGTTGTAGAGTACATAAATAACCTTTTTTTTTTTTGATACCTGGGAATTTCAGTCTGAATTATCCCCAACAAAAAAGACTCTGGTTTTTTTTTTGGGGGGGGGGGAATTACTGAATTACTTTTAAACGTGCTTTTCAATTCATCATGGATCATTTCCCAATACTCTTTTACCCTTTTACATGTCCACCACATATGAAAAAACATTGGGAGCCAGATGTTCTGGGCATCTCTTATCTCTACACTTGAACCCCCTACTCACATTTTTCCAGTTTAGGAATGGTAAAGCTTTCAGGTTCATTGCGTGAGGGCAGATTGCTCAGTGATTACGAGTTTATCTCAGTGAAGACCTTACTTGGAAGATCAATACATCACAGGTGGTTAAGAAAGCCCAACAGAGACTCCATCTCCTCAGAGTATTGCGAAAGAACAATGTCAATCAACATTTGATGATCTCCTTCTACCAGTCCACAATAGAAAGTGTCCTTTCATACTGCATCACGGTGTGGTACGCTGGTTTGACATCATCTGATAGGAAGTGCCTACAGAGGGTGGTGCATACAGTACAAGATATTATGGGCTGTCCTGTGAATAGCGGAAGAACGTTGCCTCAGGAGAGTGAGGAAAATTCTCAGGGATGATTCACACCCTGGAGAGTGAGGAAAATCTCAGGGATGATTCATACCCTGGCCAGCACTTTCTTGATCTCCTGCCCTCAGGCAGAAGATATAGAAGCATGATTAGTCGCACCAACAGGGTAAAGAACAGCTTCTGTCCGTGGGCTGTTAGGCTGCTGAATGAAAAGATAACAACAGGGCAACTGACTTTTGGGTTTGGTGGGTGTGCGTCCGTAAATGAGGGGAATTAAGATTAAGAGAGCTGAGTGGGGGGTGCTCGTGTAATCTCACTGTATACAAGTCGTACAAGTGACAACAAAGTATTTCAATTTAATTTCAATTAATCATAGCGTTATCCAAAAGGGATGAGACTGTGGCTGCAAAGGATGCTCTCCAACGTCAACTCTTGGCTGCTCCCAAGTGGGGGGATGGGCATTTAACTAATGTGCTACTCTAGCCGAGCAACTGATCACAGGCTGCAATTCTCACAGTTCATCTGTCTGTTGTGCTTCTGCCCTGAACTCTGCCTTCTGCCGTTTTGAGAATACGCTTTCCAGAGGTATTTGTTTTATTTCCATAAACAGCGAGAAGGCGCGATCATTAAGTGCGTGCAACTGGACCTCCATGCACCAGTAGCCATGGAAACTCCTCCGAGAGCTTCAGTTTCCTCCTCAAGAATTAATTTACATGAAAATGCAAGTGTGGGAGCAGCGCAGATCTCTAACAAGCAACGCTATTTATAGCACAGATCCATAGGCTTTTCATAGGCAGGGCTGAGGAGCCCATGGTGCCAGCAGGACACATCTGGGTTTGTCAGGGTTTCCATGGTCTCTGGCTGAAGAAGTTTTGCAGGGTTCTCCCCCCCCCTTCTGCCCGCAACGTCTCAAGGCCCTGCTTTTCAGGTGGTTGAACTTGTACCACCTGATTTACTGCGAAGCACCACTGCAAGGGACGCGAGTGGCATTGTGGGTTAAACCACAGAGCCTAGGACTTGCCGATCAGAAGGTCGGCGGTTCGAATCCCCGCGACGGGGTGAGCTCCCGTTGCTCGGTCTGCTCCAACCAACCTAGCAGTACGAAAGCACATCAAAGTGCAAGTAGATAAATAGGTACCACTCTGGCGGGAAGGTAAACGGCATTTCCGTGTGCTGCTCTGGTTCACCAGAAGCGGCTTAGTCATGCTGGCCACATGACCCTGAGGCTGTACGCTGGCTCCCTCGGCCAATAAAGCGAGATGAGCGCCGCAACCCCAGAGTCAGTCACGACTGGACCTAATGGTCAGGGGTCCCTTTACCTTTACCTTACCAGTGCTTTAAAAGTACACCCGAAAAGCTGGATTCTGTGCAATTTGCATGTATTTTGCTATAGTCAGCTGTGACAACAAGATGAAGCTCTAAGGCTTCCAGATTCACTGGCTGGATGCTGAGGAGTGCTGGGAGGCACAAGCTGGTGAACTCCCAGAGGAATCCCCAGGTGAAGAAGGCTCAGAGCCAGGGGATTGGTGGTGGGACAACGATGAGTGGTCAGAGGGAGAAGAGGGAGCAGATGATGGTGGTGGTGGTGATGATATTTTATATACCGCCCTATACCCGGAGGTCTCAGGGAAAGATCACAACATACCGAATTGGCACAAATATAAGCTGTACCAGAATATAAGCTGCACCTGTAAAATTCAAGGGGGTAAAAGGAAACAAAGACAACACCCAAATATAAGCCGTGCCCTTAATATTCCACAGTCACACCCGTTCCGTTTTACCATATGTCTGTTTCAGCAACAATATCGTTACGCCGAGACCACATAACACCAGGCTTGAA
The DNA here is from genome assembly GCF_965112155.1 of Podarcis liolepis. Taxonomy (NCBI): domain Eukaryota; kingdom Metazoa; phylum Chordata; class Lepidosauria; order Squamata; family Lacertidae; genus Podarcis; species Podarcis liolepis. The sequence continues at coordinate 89,183,480 of NC_139559.1, read as the reverse complement.
AGACCTACACTGGCTCCCAGTATGTTTCTGAGCACAATTCAAAGCGTTGGTGCTGACTTTTAAAGCCCTAAACGGCCTCAGTCCAGTATACCTGAAGGAACGTCTCCACCCCCATCGTTCTGCCCGGACACTGAGGTCCAGCGCCGAGGGTCTTCTGGCGGTTCTCTCGCTGCGAGAAGCCAAGTTACAGGGAACCAGGCAGAGGGCCTTCTCGGTAGTGGCGCCCGCACTGTGGAATGCCCTCCCACCAGATGTCAAAGAGAACAACAACTACTAGACTCTTAGAAGACATCTGAAGGCAGCCCTTTTTAGGGATGATTTTAATGTCTGATGGATTACTGTATTTTAATATTCTGTTGGAAGCCACTCAGAGTAGCCAGGGAAGCCCAGCCAGATAGGCAGGGTATAAATAATAAATTATTACTATTATTATAAGATCGCGAATTTAAGCTACACTTAATTATTTTTTGTGTGGGACATTCCTAGCCTTCTCATGCCGTGGGAGAGTGTCAGCAGCTGGAGTCTGGTGCAGATCAGCAATAAAACACCCGCTGTCAGTGAATTCTTTCTTCAAAAACCCCCCACACCAAAACAGCTCATGCCTGGTGATCACAGCCAGTCTTCCCAGTAGGTCTTGCCCCATTGAAGCTGTTGCAAGGACTGAAGGTCCTCACCTTTTCACTGCTCTGTAAGGCTCCTTCCCCAGCAGCCTAAGGCTCCTATGTTTTGTCCTCTACATTTATCTGCATGTCCACAGTGTGGGCGCCACTACCAAGAAGACCAGGAGCAAGGGAGTTGGTCACAGCAGGATGGGAAGACTCCCTGGATGCTTCAGCAGCCTGGCTGATTTCTGTCTCCTGGTCCCCCTCCTCTCCTGCCTCTGAGTCTGGACTGCCCTCTGCCCCATCTGCTTCCTGCTCACTAAACCCTGTTGCTTCTCCAGCTTCCAACACCTCCTTCTCCTAGCTTTGTTTCCGGGCCCAGTTCAAATTGCTGGCTTTGAGCTATCAAGCCTTAAATGGCTCAGGACCGCAACACCTCAAGGACTGCCTCTTTCCATATGAACCTACCTGGACCCTGAGATCATCTTCTGAGGCCCTCCTTTGTGTGCCTCCTGCTCGAGAGGTCTGGAGGGTGGCAACACGAGGACGGGGCCTTCTCAGTAGTGGCTCCCCATCTGTGGAATGCTCTCCCCAGGGAAGTTCGCCTGACACCTTCATTATACACCCTTAGGCACCAGGCAAAAATGGTTCTTTTTGACCAGGCCTTTGGTTGACCTGATCGACATCCCATACCCTTTTAAAATGTGACTCTTTTGGCGGGGAGGGGGGCCAGTGTTATTGGGTTGTGGTTTCCGTTTTGATTACAGTGGTACCTCAGGTTAAGTACTTAATTCGTTCCGGAGGCCTGTTTTTAACCTGAAACTGTTCTTAACCTGAAGCACCACTTTAGCTAATGGGGCCTCCTGCTGCTGCTGTGCCGCCAGAGCACAATTTCTGTTCTCATCCTGAAGCAAAGTTCTTAACCCGAGGTAATATTTCTGGGTTAGCGGAGTCTGTAACCTGAAGCGTGTGTAACCTGAAGCGTATGTAACCCGAGGTACCACTGTATTTGTTGTGGTGTTTTATGTTGATCTTGTTCTGTGAACAACCCTGAGGCCCTCTGGGTATAGGGCGGTATAATTAATTATAATATTCTTTTCACAGACAGAATTATGGAGTAGAAGACCACCAATGGCGACTAATCCCGATGGTGCTTGTACTGCCTTCAGGCACAGAGGCAGCCTCTCGGTGGCAGATTTGAGGGATCGTGGGGAGGGAAGGAGCTGCTGCCCCCCTTTCCAGAGGCATATGGTTGGTCTCTGGGGGAAAGAGGATATTGCATTAAATAAGCCTTTTGTCAGGTCCAGCGGGGCTCCTAAGAAGGGAAGGATAGAACAGCTGCCGCCGCGATAAGCATCCAAAACAGTTTCAGTGATGAGACTGCAGCTCCGCCCCCCCCCCCGCCCACCCGAGTTGTCACTGAAGCATCCCTCAGTACATCACCTACTGGCAGGGGCAGCCAGGCAAATTGGGAAGGTGCGCCCCCCCCCGGGACACTGCTCCTTCCCCCACCCTGGAAGCCTTGCCTGCCAGGGTTCTGCAGCTGCAGTGGATTTCAGCAGAGTTCCACAAGATCCAGCTACAAGCTGCTGCAGCCGTGCGCCCAAGGGAGGCACCTTCGGGGAACTGTTCCACAGGATTGGGCTGCCTGAAGTGGCTGCTTCAGTCTGTCTCATGTGCGAGCCGGCCCTCCCTGGTGACCATTTCACTTCAGCCCCCGATCTCCCTTTTCCTCCAAGGTAAAGGTAAAAGGTATAGGATCCCTGGACAGTTAAGTCCAGTCAAAGGTGGTTATGGGGTTGCGGCGCTCATCTCGCTTTCAGGCCGAGGGAGCCGGCGTTTGTCACAGACAGCTTTCCGGGTCATGTGGCCAGCAGGACTAAACCGTTTCTGGCGCAACGGAACACCGTGACGGAAACCAGAGTGCACGGAAACTCCATTTACCTTCCCGCCACAGTGATATCTATTTATCTACTTATACTGTTGTGCTTTCAAACTGATAGGTTGGCAGGAGCTGGGGCAGAGCAACGGGAGCTCACCTGTCGTGGGGATTCAAACCGCCGACCTTCTGATTGGCAAGCCCAAGAGGCTCAGTGGTTTGGACCACAGCGCTACCCATGTCCCATGCAAGGAGCTGAAGGTGGCATGAGAAGTTTCCCTCTTCCCAGTTCAGTTCTAGTACAGTGGTACCTTAGGATAAGTACTTAATTCATTCCGGAGGTCCATTCTTAACCTGAAACTGTTCTTAACCTGAAGCACCACTTTAGCTAATGGGGCCTCCTGCTGCCGCCGCACCGCCGGAGCCCAATTTCTGTTCTCATCCTGAAGCAAAGTTCTTAACCTGAAGCACTATTTCTGGGTTAGCGGAGTATGCAACCTGAAGCGTATGTAACCTGAAGCGTATGTAACCCGAGGTACCACTGTACTATGAGAGGGAGAGAAAAGAACCTGCTTCCTCCATGCCACACATAATTGTATAAACCTCCATCATTGCTAAGCCGCCCTCTCCCCCTGCTTCGGCAGCCCGGTCATTCAGTAGCCTCCTCCTGAACCTTTTCCCTTTGGAGACAAGGCTTCCCAGAGCTGAACATGAGATCCAATTGTGGCTGCACCACAGATTTGTAGAAAGGGCAGCTGTGATCAAGGTGAACCCCACGCTTGTGGGATGTGAAACACATAGCAGTCAAGTACAACATTCCTAGAATGGTCATGCTAGGGGATGTTTTGTACCAGCCAGGAGAAAACTTCCTGTTTCCTCCTGAGCGGGGACAAACTTCCTCTGCATGTGACTAGATGTGGGTGTGGCCTAATCTAGGTAGGGGAGCACACGTTCTTCTTTTCCTTCTTCTTCTCTATTTTGTTTTTTCACGTGCTAGCAGAAGTGACTGTCGGCAGTCACTTGGGACTAACTCCCTTATGGGATAGTTCCACATGTATATATACTTTTGTAACCTAAGTCTGCCTTCAGGGATCCAACTGTGAACTGAATGAATGTGAGTAAATTGCTTTTATACAGACTCTAATAAGATTGCCGTGTCTATTCTTTTTAAGAGGGACAAGAAGGGATCTTACCAGGAATCTTATATAGAGAGGCTCAGACGAGCCTGCAACAAGCCAGAATGAACAAGAGATCATTAGGTAAGGGATCCAAAGGGATCCAAAACAAGACTGCCATTGCCACAATCTCTTAACAAGACATTCGCCCTTTTCACAGCTGCCACAGGCCAAGCCAGTGGTTGCATTAAGCTGCCTGCTATAAGTTGCAGGATTGGTTCAGCCAGGAACTTGAGTATTAGCAACTAAATAAGAGGGAGGGACAGAGAATGGTCCCTAAAATGATGGGGGAGGGAGCCTCCATCGAGTCATGCTTGTGGCTGTTTTTAGCTGCCTCTTTCGGTTACTCCTCACCCTGCTCCCCCCACAAAAAAATTCTTCTCCTCCCACTGTGACTCTGAGATCTCTTCCCTACTTTAGTATAAGCCTCGTCCTTTGAAAGGATTTGCTGCCAAGGAACTACATAGCATCACTTCCGAATGGATTGCTTATTCTTTGGAAGAAAATAGGTCATCTCCCCTTACTTCTGGCTTTCGTCCAAAGGATTCCTCCCTCTCCATGCCTGCCCCACTGCTCCCTTTTCTAACGGCATAGACCATGCCAAGCGTGCAGAAAGCTTAGCATGATGCTTCGAGTCTGGGACTGAATCACTGACTGTCATACAGCCGTTAAAAGCTGACACTCTCTACCTGGGGCAGGGGAGGGGAAGAGCTGCAGCAAAAGCACCTAACTAAGAGGTGAGCTGCAGTATCCCTTGAATTCGGGGCGGCCCCCTGGAGTCCTCCCTGGAGCTTGCCTTCATCTTGGTTCCTTTGTACCTCTGCAGGCTGGGCAAGCCAGGGGAAGGCAGGCAACGTTGCTACCACTGTAGCCCTCCAAGGAAGCCCCATCTGGGAAAACTAGCCCAAAGGGCCCTGATGTTGCAACTTAAAAGGGGCTGCCAAATTAAGGGCAATGTTCTGGCACAGCTCTAAACTTCCTGGCCAAGTCCTGTAGGAGACACCCTGCACATGCCTGCTAAAAGGGACGAGGGTGGCGCTGTCGTCTAAACTAGGGTTACCAGATGTCCCCGGTTCCCGGGGACAGTCCCTGGGTTTGCAAATCTGTCCCTGGAATGTCCCCAGATTTGCAAAGCTGTCCCTGGGAAATGTGGCAGAGGCGGCAGCGGCAGTCAGCAGCCCAGAGCCTGCTTGGTAGCGCAGTGGGCTCTGGCTGGCTTCAGGAGCTGCTCGCTGCCGTGGCACCCACCATTTTTCCTCACTGGAAGTCCCCATATGATGTGTTGCCCACAAGACACATCATATGGGGACTTCCAGTGAGGAAAAATGGCGGGGGCCACGGCAGCGAGTGGCGAGCAGCTCCTGAAGCCAGCCAGAGCCCACTGCGCTACCAGGCAGGCTCCGGGCTGCTGACTGCCGTTGCCAAAGGGGAACTGGGGATGTCCAGCAGTACAGATCTCCTGCCCCCTTCCCCCCCTTGTTTTGACTGATCGGGGGAGGCTCCGGATTTCGGCCGGGCTGCCGTTGCCCAGTTTTTAAAAAACTCTGTGCATTTATGTTTCACAGGGTGCGAAAGAAGGGCTTTGCACCTTTATACAATATGCATGTGTGCTTGGGCCCTGGGCAGTGGCGTAGTGTGGGGGGTGCAGGGGGGGCCGGCCGCACCGGGCGCAACATCTGGGGGTTAGGGTTAGGGGGCGCAAATCCACGGGTTAGGGGGCGCAAATCCACGGGTTAGGGGGCACAAATTACTTGCCTTGCCCCGGGTGCTGACAACCCACGCTACGCCACTGGCCCTGGGTCTTTTGCCTCATCACCCCAACTACAGACTCCCTGTTGCTACTCAGCTTTAAAAAAAAAAAAGTGTCCCTGGATTTATTGAAAAAAATCTGGTAACCATAGTCTAAACCACTGAGCCTCTTGGGCTTGCCGATTAGAAGGTTGACGGTTCAAAACCCCAAGATGGGGTGAGCTTCCGTTGCTCTGTCCCAGCTTCTGTCAGCCTAGCAGTTCAAAAGCACACCAGTGCAAGTAGATAAATAGGTACCGCTGCGGCAGGAAGGGAAACGGCATTTCCATGCACTCTGGTTTCCGTGCACCAGAAGCGGTTTAGTCCTGCTGGCCACATGACCCGGACAGCTGTCTGTGGACAAACGCCAGCTCCCTTGGCCTGAAAGCGAGATGAGCACCACAACCCCATAGTCGCCTTTGACTGGACTTAACTGTCCAGGGATCCTTTACCTTGACCTTACATGCCTCCTAAATGGCTTTAGTGAAGACCCTGTTGGAGCACTTCCACAGGCTCAGGGTACCTGCTCTCTGCCCCTTCCTGAGCCAGAAGAGTTGGCCTTGGGGCCAGAGCCAGGCTGCCCTTCAAGGCAGACTGAAGCAGCCACTTTGGGCGAGGGAATCCTGTGGGGCAGTACCCCTGTGGATGCCCCTCATTGCTGCTGGGGTTGCAGTCATATCAGGGAGTGCTCCGGGACATTTTACCAGATGCCCTGGTGAGAGAGGCTTTGGTGGAGGGGCTAGCCGTTACCTTCCCCTTTTGTGGGATGTAAACACAGGAGCAGTCAATGACAACATTCCTAGAGTGTATATGTTAGAACATGGGGAGGGATGTCTGTCCAGCAAGCAGGTAAACTTCCTGGGGACGGACTTCCTCCGCATGTGACCAGAGGTGGGTGTGGCCTCACCTGTGCAGGTAATGACAAAAGCACAGGGCAGGCAGCCACTCTCTCTCTCTGCCATTTTCCTTCGATGAGGAAGCATCTAAAGATGCTCTCTTGGCTCTCAGCCAAGAGAGGAGATAAGGACTATCTTGCTACAAGATAGATTCTAAATGTATGTAACCTTTTTAAGCTGTCTGCCTTCTGGGATCATATTGTGAACAGAACGTGAGTAAACTCTTTTACACTTTTATAAAGACTGTGTCGTGTCTTGTATTTTAAGAGGGAACAAAAGGGGAAATTACCAGAGTAATTATTATAGAGGTTCTAGCGAACCTGTGCACACGTTACCGTTGCGAACTTAAAGGGGAATGTCTATAAACTCTGCTGATATTTTGGGAACTTGTTAGCACAAGTTGGATAAGGATATAATTAGTCAATATATCCTCTCCTGCACCCCAGAACATTCCCACACCTTTCACCTCATGAGATGAAATGGGATGGGCTGCCCCTGGACCGGGGGGAGATAGAGGAGCATATGAAGTGGATGGCACTGTGGTCTAAACCACTGGGTTTGCCTATCAGAAGGTCGGTGGATCGAATCCCTGTGACTGAGTGAGCTCCCGTTGTTTGTCCCAGCTCCTGTCAACCTAGCAGTTCAAAAGCAAACCAGTGCAAGTAGATAAATAGATACCGCTCCGGCGGGAAGGTAAACAGTGCTTCCGTGCGCTCTGGTTTCCGTCACAGTGTCCCGTTGCACCAGAAGTGGTTTAGTCCTGCTGGCTCCATGACCCGGAAAGCTGTCTATGGACAAATGCCGGCTCCCTCGGCCTGAAAGCGAGATGAGCGCCAGAACCCTATAGTTACCTTTGACTGGACTTCCTCCGCATGTGACTGGAGGTGGGTGTGGCCTCACCTGTGCAGGTAATGATAAAACCACAGGACAGGGCAGCCATCTCTCTCTCTTTCACCACATGCATCGAAGGAACAACATCTCCTGAGTGAAAGATGCCCTCTTGGCTCCCAGCCAAGAGAGGACAAAGGGACTATCTTCTTATAAGATAGACAACAAAATGTATATTACTTCACTAAGCTTAAGTCTGCCTTCTGGGATCTGACTGTTAACAGAGTGTAAGTAAACTCTTTTTATACTTTTGTAAAAGACTGTGTCGTCTCTTGTATTTTATGAGGGAATAAGGGGAAATTACCAGTATAGTTGGACGCGGGTGGCGCTGTGGGTAAAACCTCAGTGCCTAGGACTTGCTGATCGCATGGTCGGCGGTTCGAATCCTCGCAGTAGGGTGAGCTCCCGTCATTCGGTCCCAGCTCCTGCCTACCTAGCAGTTCGAAAGCACCTTTAAATGCAAGTAGATAAATAGGTACTGCTTTATAGCGGGAAGGTAAACGGCATTTCCGTGTGCTGCGCTGGCTCGCCAGATGCAGCTTGTCACGCTGGCCACGTTACCCGGAAGTGTCTGCAGACAGCGCTGGCTCCCGGCCTCTAGAGTGAGATGAGCGCACAACCCTAGAGTCTGTCAAGACTGGCCCGTACGGAGAGGGGTACCTTTACCTTTTTACCAGTATAGTTATTATAGAGGCTTAAGTGAGCCTGAGCTAACGCTGCCATTGCAAACTTAAATAAAGGGGAATGTTTTACTCTGCTGATATTTTGGAAACTTGTTAACACAAGTTGGATAAGGATATAATTAGACAATATATCCTCTCCTGCATCCCTGAACATTCCCATGTCCAGTCCAGGATCCATGTCCAGTCACAAAAGTGAAAACCCATCAGGTGACAGCAAGAGCGGCTGTCAGCCTTCCTGGCAGACTGCCTGGGGATGTGCTGGTCTGCTCCTAGGAAGTGGGCTCCTTTTCTCCTTAACCTTACCTTCCTGCATTCAGAGGTACAAAATCAGCTGGTCCTAGTTCTGCAATGGGGGATGCAAGGTAGTAGGGTGGGTTTGGGGAAGAATATCATCTGGAGGGGTTCTCTGCCACAACTTGGCTGCATGAAACTGAGTACCATATTTTTCGCTCTATAACACGCACCTGACCATAACACGCATAGTTTTTAGAGGAGGAAAAGAAGAAAAAAAAATATTCTAAACGAAACAGTGGATGTATGATTTTTGTGGTTCATGCTGTGGCCACAGACATGTGATCTGACAGTGAGTTGGGGTAGCCCAATGCAAAAATCCTGAGGATCCATGTGGATCCATGCTTTGTAACCACGTTTTTGCACCACTGCGGCCCCAGGCAACAGTGGGTGCGTGATTTTTTTGGTGCAAGCTGTAGCCATGGACATGCTATGTGATCTGCTGGTGAATTTGGGGTGACCCAGTGCAAAAATCCTGAGGATCTATGTGGATCCGTGCTTTGTAACCAGGCTCTCTGTCCCTCTCTTCTCCCCACTCAGTGGCTCTTCTCCCGCTTTGCTGTTTCAAAGTGAGCAAAGCGAGCCACGGAGGAGGGAAGGAAGGGGAACCATGGATCCTCTGCTCATGACTGCAGCAGATCCCCCCCCCCCCCGCCACCCATAGGCATTCACTCCATAACACACACAGACATTTCCCCTTACTTTCTAGGAGGAAAAAAGTGAGTGTTATGGAGCAAAAAATACGGTAGTTGGTCTCCTGAGAAAGACCGGGAGGAGGATGCTACAGAGATGGACTTCCTGTACAGGTGTTTGCAGATGTTGTGCGGACTTCTGGAGAAGAGCAGGGATGAAATTGAAGGGTTGGCAAATAAGACACACAGATAGTGAAAGCAGCTGCCCGCTGGGTGTCCAGAACCCTTTATTACATAAAAACAGAACCGTCTTCAAACAAAATAAAAACAGAGTCCTGTGCAGGGACCAAACTTTCCCTCGGAACTGTGTTGCTTCCCAGGCAAGTGATAACGTGATCTGAGAGCACCCTCTTGTTGGGCGAGCCTGGCACCTTTCTGTAATTCCTTTTTGAGGACGGCTGCAGCTGGATGACTCCAAAACACACACCCTGCTGTTATGGCCTGAGAGTAGAGGCTTCGCAGGAGTGGTGGAGATGCAATGAAGGTCCCCCTGGAGGCAGGGGAGGGTTTCAGGACCCAAGAAGCTGCTGCTCCCATGCACAGCACCTTGCAAAGCAAGACTCTGCAGCACAGACCCCCTTGAGTCACCCACATTTTTCCGGACACACCCCTCCTCTGCTCGCCCTCTGTTTCCATCTCCTCATATCTCTCCCCGCCATTACTTGGCGGAGCGACAATTCCATGGGTCAGAAAACTCAAACCTTTCCTCTGCCGCTTAGCCTCGGGGTCCCTCTCCTCCTCTACCATCCAATTGGTGGCATGGAACACAATGGCTGGGTATTGCTTGCCCGGTTGGGGGTGGGTTAGAGGAAGAAATGGCAGCCCATGGGGTTTGCCAGCCCTCTTCCTTTTGCACCAAGGCCCACCTCCTCAGAGAGGCATCCCATTGTTGGTTTGCATAAGGGAACTGATGTATTCTGTTCTGACACCCAGGCCGAGGTATCAAAATGTACAATGAAAACACGGGCTGGTGGCAACCTCAGCAGAATTGGGAACTGGACCACTTGGGCTATGGCAGCAGGCCGCCAAACGGGACCCCTTCTCCTGTGCAGCTGAATGGGGCAAGTGAGCAATGGGCCTCATGGCTGAAGGGGGTAGGGCACATGGCGCATGACACATGCAATGGGAGCAGCTGCCCCCAGACACTGCGAGGCTGCCCAGGAGAAGCCAGAGCTTTGTGTGGAAATAGGAGAAAAGATCACCGATAAGGGAGGGGTCACTGGGACACGGCCTTGCTTGGATGTCAGCCTTATTTGCTGCTAGCAGCTTCAAAGCGGGACACTGCAAGACCTTATTTCGGCTTGGTTGGGACCTCCAGTCTTGGTAGCGTTTTCATGGTGCTTGGATCCGACTGCTGCCCATTCTCTGCTGGATCTGACCGCTGCTCCTCTGACCTGCACAGAGGGACCGGCTCCTGCTCTCGCCTAGAGAAAGACTGTGTGGTTTATACAAAAGCAGCCCTGTTTTAAATTCAGCTGCTGCTGCTGCTGCTAGAATAAAAATGAACCGGCATCACCCTTAGGGTTGCAGCTTCCACTTGTAGCCCCATCCGGCCGCTCTCCTCACCCTGACCCCCTCTGGCAAAACACGCCCCCCCCCCCCCCAGAAAAATCAAGCCACCAGGACTGAGAGTTGGAAAATGAGAAAATCATCCTACCCCCCCAACCCCCAAATAAAATAAAACCAGGAACCTTGTGCAGAATTATTTGACAAAGCATCAGAATGACCCTTACAAAGCATTCCGTTGGCTGTCAAACGCTGTTCCTGGCGTGGCTGCCTTAGCACTTTGGCCACATTGGAGGTCCTCTTTTCCCAGCGAATTGCCATGCCTCAACTTTTGCACCTACACCTGAAGAGAGCCAGGAGCTGCCGCCGGATGTTATAAAAACGTTCAGACTCTGCTGGAGTTCCCAGCAATGATCAAACGGGTGGCTTTTTCGTCTTAAAAATAAGAAACTGTAAACACAGCCATTTTAAATAAGACACCCATGTTTACAGGGACACTGGTAAAAGTGCAAGGCCCGATTCTCCCTCCCCTCCCCGCCCTCGCCTCCCCTTCCTTAGAAAAGACTGTGATAACAAAAATCCTCATTCCCGTCATGTTGTGATGCACAGGTAACAAACAGATAGAAAAGATCAGATGCTGACTGGGGCAGAGTTCTTCTCCGGAGGTCCATTTGGTTTTGTTTTCTTTCTAGAGGGCCCCAAGGAAATACCTGAGATGCATGGGGTGTCCCACCACTTTGATCAGAACCTTGTGCCGGGGGTGGGGGCAGCTCTGGGTGCTGGGGTGAGAGCACAATCCCCCTCTCCCACTCCGCCAAGGGAAGGTGAGCGAGCGCCAACGCCCGAGGAGCCCTGTCATGTGTCCAAGATCTCCCTGGTGGGCGACTGCTCGTGGGCAATGCCCTGCGAACTGTGGACCGTCTGGTTGTGGGGCACCGAGTTCTGCTGCAGCTCAAGCGCAATGGCGTTTTGGGGAAACTCCTTCACCTGCTTCTTGTACTCCAGGAACGTGCAGGCCTTGGTGGCGATGGCGATGATGTTCTTGCCGATGAAGATGGTGGAGACTCTGCTGTCTTGGAACAACACCATGTTGATGGCGCGGATGAAGATGGTGACGACGTTGATGGTCACCAGGCTCAGGACAGGGTAGAGCATCATTTTCTGCGGAGCAATGTGCTCCCCTTGCATGCTGATTTCGCTGAGCGATACGCAAGGGAGGATCAGGAGAAGAATGTAGCAGTAGAAGAACATGAGACCTTCTGCCCAGATGGGCAGCCCCGTCTTGTGTGGCTCCCACAGATTGGCTTGAATGTCCAAGATGTCCAGGAGGTCTAAGGCTACCCAGAAGAGCCTTCCTCGCAAGTCCTCTTTCTTCCGAAAAGTGCGGATGTATTCCATGCTGTCCAAAGCCACGAGCACCAAGTATAGTCCTGGCACGCAGATGGAGAGCAGCAAGGTCAGTGCCTTCCTGGCCACTGTCTCCAGGTTTCTCTTATCAGCCTTGTAGTTCTGGAATATAAAGTAGAGTTTGATTTCCAGTACAAAGATGTAGAGGAACCACAGAATCATAGCATAGCCACGCTTGGCCGTTTTGACCTCAGCCCCCACCCAGACAGCCACGTAGCGCAGCACAATCAGAAAGCAGATGTCTCCTACCAGGACGATGATGCAGACGCCAATCTTACGGGGCCCCTGATTCTGCTCCACTAGATAAGCATCCATGAATGCCATGCTGGTCATTATAACAATAGTGGTGAGACACACATGCCGCTTGTCCGGGGGTGGAAGCACCATGGTGAGACGATGGAAGCGCCCACTCTTCCCTCGGGCCTCCTTGCTACAAAGGCAGGCCTGCGCTCATCTCTGATGGAGTGTCACAAGGCGGGCAGCAGAAGTCCTCTGCCGCAGAAGAAGTTCCAGCAAAGCAATGGCAGATGGACCAGAGACTTCATGTGATGTCCTCAGGCTCCAGTAGCCCAGAAACACAACTCTCTCGACACAATCATTGCTCCTAAAGGCTTTGTAATGTGTGGATGGAGGTTCCTTCATGGAATGACCTCAAGCAAATCCTTCGCTGCCCACTACTGGAACTGCCTTCTGCCCAGGACTATTCTCAGTACCCCTGAAAGCACCGACCTTTCCCTTCCTCCCCCTTCCGCCCCTTCCCACTCTCGATTCTCTCTGACTTTTCACTACTAATTTCCTTCTTAGAGGTAAGAGGAGTCCCGCACTGGCCAGAGGGCAATCTTTCTTATGGACCTCCTGGCAGCAACTTGTTCAGATCCTCAACAATTAGAGAAACTATCGGACAGCCGTATCAGTGTAAAAGGGGGAAATGTTACTCCTCAGCTGGCTCAGACTCTTCCAGAGCCGCAGACAGGAGCAGCACAGACATTTCCCAGGGTATCCTTTCTCCTGTGACATGTTCTGCTCCTCCTGACCCAAACCTATTTGGAGCAGGATCCATGGTGAACAAGACTTGCATTTCCAAGCAAGGGTTGTGCTCAGCCATCGCTTTCCGGGAGACATCCATTCAGATCTGAAATGAACCAAAGAAAAGACATGAGAGGATGTATCGAGAACCTGCATCCCATTCAATTGCAATCTGAGCTAATACCTCACCAGTAAACATCACATTTTTCATTCATTTAGGCAAAGCTGGGAGATCACAGAAGCTTTTGTCAGTCTTGTTGGCATCCTGAAAACTTCTGGGGAGTTGGCTGCCAGCTAGCGTGGCCAATGTTGCTCGCAGAATCACTTGGTGGGGTTTATTAGATCCCATGAGAAAATTAAAAAATCGTCCAGTAGCACCTTAGAAACCAGCTAAGTCTGTTTTGGGTATAAGCTTTCGTGTGCATGCTCACTTCTTCAGATGCCATGCACATGAAAGCTTATACACAGAACAAACTTTTTGTATAATAATTTTTATTAATTTTAACATATAAATTATAATACATACCATAAAAATTCACCACTTATACAATCTTTTTTTGGACTTCCATCAGCACCTCTGATGATCCACTGTTTTAACCACTTCTTATGCATTTCTTAAATTCATATTGCCTTTAATTATCTTAACTAACCATCCTCCCCTTTATCCATTTTTGCAATAGTTCCAATAATTCACCTCACAAAACTTCTTGCAAACCTACAAACGTAGTCTGATCATCACAATTACTTTTCAAATAGTCTGTAAATCTACACCAGTCTTCTGAATCCTTCCTGTTAGTTTATCTAGTTCTGCATAGTCCATTAATATCATCCTCCATTCTTCTTTCGTCGGTAATTCTTCTTGCTTCCATTTTAGTGCCAATAATATTCTTGCTGCCGTCGTTGCATATAAAAACAGCTTACATTATTTTCTATTTATATCACTTCCTACCATGCCCAGTAAAAATGCTTCTGGTTTCTTTATGAATGTATATTTCAACATTTTTTTTCATCTCATTATATATCATTTCCCAGAAGCTTTTCACTTTTTTACATTCCCACAACATGTGGTAAAATGTTCCTTCTTTTTCTTTACATTTCCATATATGCAGAACAAACTTAGCTGGTCTCTAAGGTGCTACTGGACAATTTTTAAATTTATTTCGACAGCGTCAGACCAACACGGCTACCTACCTGAATCTAGATTCAATGAATCTAGATGCACCTAAACATTAGGAAGAACTTCCTGACAGTAAGAGCTGCTCGACAGTGGAATTTGCTGCCAAGGAGTGTGGTGGAGTCTCCTACTTTGGAGGTCTTTAAGCAGAGGCTTGACAACCAGATGTCAAGAGTGCTCTGATGGTGTTTCCTGCTTGGCAGGGGGTTGGACTCGATGGTGCTTGTGGTCTCTTCCAACTCTATGATTCTATGATTCTATGAGTCTTGGATAACAGATACATCAGAGGCTACAAACCAGCCTTCTCCAACTTGATGCCCTCCAGATGTTTTGGACTATAACCTCCATCTTTCCCAGCAAGAACAGCTCTGGAGGGCAGCTGGTTTGAAATATCTGGAGGGGAGCGTATCATATTGGGGAAGGCTGCTCAACACTCCCAGGGCAGAGACGATGAGCAGTCAGATGTGGGGACCAGCAAACAGGAAGGTCTGGATACTGCCACCTTTTCACGCCTAAGACTTTCCCTGTGGCATCTGGCCAGCCGCTGTCAGAATGCTGATCCATTCCTTTCTCTGCGTGCAGTCCCTGAGCTCTCATTCATTTCCCAGCAGCAAGCAAAGATCTCTATGGAAATCGGAGCTGTGGCAATTGGCAATTGTTGCGATCAAAGGAATGGAGATTCAAAGGCAGTCGGGCTCATGACTTCAGGGGTTCCATTCTGGTTTTGCATGAAAGTGTTTGTTTGTTGCTTCGAATCCCAGATGAGTCCGCAAAGACACCCAATCTGCATATTTGCTTCCCTCATGAATTTGCCTGGCAAGAGCAAGGCATGGGCCGCCAAAAGTGGAACTCCCAGAATTAACGCAGCAGAACAGCCTGCGGCAAAGGTACCAAAGGCAAGCTTATTCCTAAAAGTGGCAGAATTATTTTAATAACTTGACCTCACTTTTCAATATTTAATTAAATTGTCTCTGCCTTTCTGTGGGTTGTTCTGAATAGCCTGCAGCCACGCACTGGAGAACAATGTGGCTCTTCCTACATATCGTATGAAGCAGTTCTTTTCCTCAGTATAATACATGTCTCTCAAGGCAGAGCTTGTCTGTCATCCATCTTAGGCACCTCCTGCATGCACTTTGGACTGGGGAAACCCAAACATTGGGGAGCATGCAACTCAAGCCCTAGTACGCAGGCAGACCCAAGCTACTGAAGGTAATGGGGCACTTTAAATGTCCACCCGTCCTTTGTCAACAACAAATGGTTGCTGTTTTGGCACTGTGGGTTAAACCACAGAGCCTGGGACTTGCCGATCAGAAGGTTCGAATCCCCACGATGGGGGGAGCTCCCGTTGCTCAGTCCCTGCTCCTGCCAATCTAGCAGTTCGAAAGCACCTTCCGGCAGGAAGGTAAACAGTGTTTCCATGTGCTGCTCTGGTTCGTCAGAAGCGGCTTAGTCATGCTGGCCACATGACCCGGAAGCTGTAAGCCCGCTCCCTCGGCCAATAAAGAGAGATGAGCGCCGCAACGCCAGAGTCGGCCACGACTGGATCTAATGGCCAGGGGTCCCTTTATATGCTATATGATGATTTATGGACCTAATAGGAATCTAAAGCCATTTGCACATGCAGAATGTAGGCACCCTATATATCAGTGGTGTTCAAACTTTGAAAAGGGGCCAGATTTGATGAAGAGGGCCAGATTTTGATGCATGAGAGCTGGCCAAAGTTGTTGAGCTTTTTTTTAAGGATTTCACCCCAAAGTAGAGAGGGTGCCTGCGCGAGCCGGCCAACGGCCAGAAAACAGAACAGGGCATATGCGCGAGCCAGCAAGTGGACAGCTCCAAGGGTTGATTCAGGAGAGTTGCAGTTCTCCATTGGTTCCTGGGCAGAACAAGCTGACCAGCAGGTGCTGGAGGCCACAACAGATTCATTTCCCAAATTGCTTGGGGGGCCAAGCTATATACAGTATATGCCTGCTATATACAGAAATGAGCAAACCAGTAATATTTTAGGGAGCAGGCTATAGGAGCCTACACAACACAAAACGCTGTTGCTGTTTGTAGGTTTTATTTTATTTGTTTTTTATCTTATATTTTGGAAATGTACATCCAGGTTTTTTTCCCCTTTGAATTTTTTGGGGGGCCCCCAAGAGAGTGGGGCCCTAAGCTATAGCTTGTTTAGCTTATTCGTAAACCCGGCACTGGTGGTGGTAGTAGTGGTTGCTACTGTTCATTTGGGAGAGGGCTGAGGGAGTGCAATTATGGCATCTCTGCTTATCAAGCACTGGGATCCACCTCTTCTTGGGATCCACTACCAGTCTGAGTCTACAGAATGGCCATGCTAGTTGACTGCAACAAGGTCACCTTAGATCAGGGGCCAGCAACCTTTTTCACCCGTGGGCTGATCCACCATCCCTCAGACCGTGTGGTGGGCTGGACTATATATATATATATATTTTTTTTGGGGGGGGGAATGAACAAATTCCTATGCCCCACAAATAACCCAGAGATGCATTTTAAATAAAAGGACACATTCTACTCATGTCAAAACACGCTGATTCCCGGACCATCTGCGGGCCGGATTGAGAAGGCAATTGGGCCACATCCAGCCCCCGAGCCTTAGGTTGCCTGCCCCTGGATTAACCCCTACATTGCTCCATGGGATAGCTCAACCAGACATGCCATCATGGGATAGGTGTTCAGGATCTTGTGTGTGTGTGTGTGTGTGTGTGTGCACGCACACACACACACTTGTTTTTAAAAATTAGCCCCATGAGGCTGCTTCTTTGAGCTGGAAAAAGGCAATCCTCCCCCAAGCTGCTATTTTCCCTCCTCACCCTCCCCAAAGCTGCTATTTTTCCTATAAAGCTTATAATACAGTGGACACTTGGGTAGTGAACATGATCCGTGAAGGATGCACGTTCACAACGCGCAGCGGCACATCTGTGAACCGCGTGGGTTGCGATTCAGCACTTCTGCGCATGTGTGACCGCTGAAACCTGGAAGTAACCTGTTCCGGTACTTCCGGGTTTCGGCGGTCTGTAACCCGAAGAAACACAACCTCAAGCATCTATAACCCAAGGTGTGACTGCAATTCAATGGCTGCTGTCTGTTTTCCCAAGCAGAGAACATATAGGCCTTAGGTTGCCTACTCTTGCCTTAGATAATGAATGACGTCAATGTTTATTTCCCTGCCCCCATTCCATATCTGCATATATGGGTGGGTGTGTTTAGGGCGTCACAATAAAAGTGAGGGGTACCCACTTAGGCTTGATTTCTGCAACAAAAATCTGGGCCAGCCTTAATTGGGCACCTGTCCCAGTCCTTCTTGCATGCTCCCCAATTCTCCTCTCCAGAGGAAAATTGTACCAAGCAGGCAGCCATGACACAGCGGCTTCTGTCGGATGAGAGATCCACACCTAGCCTCACTTTCTCCTTTCCCACATTTGTCTGAAAAGGAAAAGGTGCACTTGTAGAGATAGACAGAGATGGTTTTTTAATAAGGAACACTGCCTTGGGGAAAGGAGCAAGTCTGAAAAGCTGCTTAAATATAATTGGAGGGGTGGGGGGAATAAACTGATGCCTCCCCAGGTCAAAGAGATAAGTAACTATTCAACCTTTAGAAGACAACCTTTAGAACAATGGCCAGAAAAACTGATGAGCTATGCGGAGTTGGCAAAGCTGACATATAAGGACAACCGTGACTTCAAGGAAGAATGGGAACTTAACAAACTGTCTAAAAAAACAACAAAATGATTTGGACTCCTTGACAGGTTTTGAATAAGCATCCACAAATTTATTAGTAGAAAATATGACAGATAAGGTAATGATATGTACAATTTTTAACATGCAGAGAATAATATGTGTAAACAAATCAGAGAGGTGAGGTGAGAGAAGTCCTTAGGGGGTGGGAAGGGGGGAAAGGGGGGAAATGTAATTGGTTATTTTGATTGATAATTGTTTTGTTAAAATGGTTTAATAAAAATATTTTTTTAAAAAAAGAAGACATCTGGAGGTAGCCCTGTATGGGGAAGCTTTTTCATGTTTTATTATGTTTTCATATATGTTGTAAGCAGCCCAGAGTGGCTGGGGCAACCCAGTCAAATGGGTGGGGTACACATAATAAATTACAGCCGTACCTTGGAAGTCGAACAGAATCTGTTCTGGACTCCCAAAACGTTCGAAAACCAAAGCGCAGCTTATGATTGGCTGCAGGAAGCTCTTGCAGCCAATCAAAAGCTGTGGAAGCCCCATTGGATGTTCGGCTTCCGAAAGAACATTCAAAACCGGAACACTCACTTCCGAATTTTGATCGTTTGGGAGCTGATTTGTTTGGGAGCCAAGGCATTTGAGATCTGAGGTACGGCTGTATTATTATTGATATTCTAAGCTAAGGAGGGGTGGGTTTACGGGAGGCCAAGTTGCAAGAGATTTGCAAACAATAGACAGCCCTGGGCTCTCCTATAAGCAACCTGGAAGTCACTGTTAATTACTCCTTAGCGCTTTCACTGGATGACAGTTGTGCTAACAGAATCATGGCATAAAAGTATTCCTTCCTTGCTCAAGTAAGCTATAAAATGAGCTCCAGTCGGAGTTCAGCCAGAATCAGCAATGTTTGATGTTCTTACGTCCCAAGCTGATCCCAGCTGCAAAATCTCTAGTTGAGTTAGCAACAGAAAATGAAGGTAGAACGGTGGGGAGGGGGGGAGTAGGAAGTAAAATCTGCCATAAATCTAGCATTACTCTTCTTGAAACTGGTGACTTTGCAACTTAAAAAAATTAAATAAATGCTCATATAGACATTCTGGTAACAGTTCCAGAGGACCACTCTTGTCTCCCTTCACAATTTTGAGGAACTTTAGACATAGTTGTGCAGCTCTTAAATATGAAATACTGTTTTTCAAACCTAATGTAAGAAGGAACAGAAGATACATCGTTGGTGTTATGTACTGAAGTTCTCACCCTGGGCCAGCAGGGGGATACTGTAGATAGTTATGCAAATGAAGGATCGAAAGTGACGTTCAGTGATTGGATAGTTTTAGAAAGTTGTTACAGTAACGTTGTACTGGAGCTCTATATAAGCAGGCTGACTGAACAGTTCAGTTCTGTTCTGGCCTCTGAATAAACAAGAGCTGTTTGAAGAATTGCTGTGTCGTCTGATATGTTCACCCACAACTTAACAGTTTGGCCCTCAGTTCACTGTGAGGGGGAAAGTGGGCTGCAAGGAAGGCCCCGATTCTCTAGCCTCTGGCCACTGGTCAGGAGAAAGACCCACAGACAGCTCAAGTTGGGGCTCTCGCAGCACAAAGCACAATCCTTCTGCTCATGGGAATGACCTGGTGCCAGGGACCCAATCCTGTCTCACTGCCTGCTGCACTCACTTTCAGCTATTTGCTGCTGAGGAGGTTCGTCCATCTATTCTTCTTTGCTGCCACCCAGGCTGCAAGCCCACCTGCGGTCTCTTTTTCCATAACTCATATCTGAGCACCTGATTCACACTCTAGAGAGGACTTCTTCTTCATCCCAATCCTGAATTTGCCTTCTCTGCCTGCATGCAAATGCCATCATCCTGCACTGTGTGGGCATGTGCTTAATTAAACAATATATAGTGTCAATAATGTTAATCAAATCCAATTTCTAGGCATTATCCACGAGCAAAGACTGGCATTTATTTTCATTTAAAATCTCAGCCGCTAATTCCAGGATGGATCAGACAGTATTGCCAGTGAGGCGAGGAGAGAGGGGGGGGGGGAAACCACCTGGTGAGATCAGAGCACTGATAGTGACACATGCCAAGCAGCTAAAACTGTATTAAGCGAGTAACATTAATTCATGGTAATTGTGAGAATAACAACAGTGGTGGTGTGAGAGAGCAAGGAGGAGAATGGAGGAGAGTCGCTGCCCTCCTAGCTCCATCCCAAGTGCTGCAGAAGACATGGAGTGATGGCGGGGACTTCTGTGGACTTCACTGACAATTTAGGGAGGTTGAAGATGGGGTCTTGAGAATCTAGGCAACTCTACATGTTATTTCTTGAAGGAGAATGTGATGGCCTGGGATTCCGAGTCTGAGAGTGAACCGGAGGAATCCCAGCCAGCACAGGAGTCCCCGCCTCCAGGGCCGGCTGAACTGGGGCAAGGCGTAGATGCTAAGGAGCCTGCACCTGTGCCAGATCCTCAGGAGCAGGCACCAGGTGAAACCATTCTGGCCCCAGAGGTGCTGGAGGACTCAGTGTCTACAGGTGAGCCTCCCCCGGGGCCCAGTAACCCTTCGGCCTCTCCTGAACTGCAGAGGCTTAGGGCAGAGAGGTGAAGGGAACTGGTCTCTCCCAGGAGGAGTGCTCGCCTTAAGGCAAGGAGAGGCGGGGCTCCTGGGGGCCGGGACCGCCCCCGGCCTTAGAAGAAGATAAAGGTCAGGCAGCCCGATCCCAGGTTGCGGGAGCAACGTCGTTGTGGAGTACCTGCTTTTACCCAGACTTAGATCTGCACTCCCGGTGTGCCTGTTCCTCGCCCGGCTTCCTGCTCCTGGTTCTCCGGTGTTCCTGTTCCTCGCCCGGCTGCCCGCTGCTGACCTACCAGCGTTCCTGTTCCCCGCCCGGCTTCCTGCTTCTGCCCTAACAGCGTTCCTGTTCCCCCGCCCGGCTCCCTGTTTCGGACCTCGCGTCTCATCTAGTGATCGTCTACCCTGCTAGTGACTCTGGACTGAACTTTGGCTACGGTAAAAGTGCCTCCCCCCCCCCCGGGACCAGCACAGAGAACTACCGTATTTTTCACTCTATAGGACGCACCCGACCATAGGACGCACCTTGTTTTAGAGGGGGAAAACAAGGGGGGAAAAACACACACCCCTCTCTGCTCAGCGCCCCTTCAGCGAAGCGACAGGAGAAACGGAGCCCCTTCCATTTCTCCTCCCGCTTGGCTGAAGGGGCGCTGCGCAGCTCTCCCTCTCTGCTGAAGCCAGGAGAGTCTTGCTCTCCCAGCTTCAGCAAAAGGAACCCGAAGCCTCCGGAGTGCAGCGGCTATCCCTGAAGCCTTCGGAGCACAGTGCGAGTTCCCGCTGCACTCCGGAGGCTTCGGGTTCCTTTTGCTGAAGCCGGGAAAGCAAGACTCTCCTGGCTTCAGCGAAAGGAACCTGAAGCCTGCAGAGCGCAGTGGGAACTCGCGCTGCACTCTGAAGGCTTCAGGCGGCTATCCCTGAAGCCTGGAGAGCGAGAGGGATCGGTGCGCACCAACCCCTCTCGCTCTCCAGGCTTCAGAGAAAGCAACGCGAAGCCTCCGGAGCATGGAGGGAGCGCTCCCTCTGTGCTTTGGAGGCTTCATGTTGCTATCGCTGAAGCCAAGGAGCCTGCATTTGCTCCATAGGATGCACACACCTTTCCCCTTAATTTTTGGAGGGGAAAAAGTGCGTCCTATAGAGCAGTGTTTCCCAACCAGTCTTCCGCGGCACACTAGTGTGCCGCGAGACGTTGCCTGGTGTGCCGTGGGAGGGAGGCGGGCGAGGCGGGCGGCGAGAGGCGGGGCGGCGGCGGCGAGGAGAGGCCGCCCAGCGCGGGGCTCTCGCCGTCTGCCTGCCTGGCTGCCTGCGTGGCGCTGACGTCATGGGGCTGTAACGTGCCCCACATAGGAACACGCGGGGCGGCGAGCGAGCTCCCTCCCACATCCCATCGCCGCTCGCTTTGGCCGGCCTACTGGGCTGTCGCAGGCAGAAGGCCTGCGCATGTGCGAGGTTTTCGCGCCTTCGGGATTCCCTTCACGCCTTCCTCCTCCCGGGTCCTTGAGAGCGCGGGAAGCGGCAGCGCGAGACCGGCGTTGAGCCTGGTAGGTATTGCGCTTGCCAAGGCAGTCATTTGGGAAATGAAAACTTGCAAAGCAAGCAACCAGTTCAATCTGAAGTACGTGTATGCTTAATATCCTGTATCTGAAACCTGTTCTGCCCCCTCCCCCACACTTGGTGCCATTTTCATCTACACATGCAGCAGAGTAAGTTGGCCCAGAATAGTACCAATTCAGATGGCAGATGGGAGAATGACAGTGCTGAATGCTTTCCCATGTAGAACAGTCCCTGCAAATAAAAACCTAGCATATTTGGAAGAGGGATGCTAGCCTAACCATTACCTTCTATGCTGTTACTATTTTTTAATTTTTTTTTACATAAGTAAAAAGTGACCTTTCCCCATCTGGCATGGTGGTGTGCCTCGAGATTTTTTTCATGAAACAAGTGTGTCTTTGCCCAAAAAAGGTTGGGAAACACTGCTATAGAGCGAAAAATACGGTACTTGAAATGGTTTACAGATGGTACCTAACTCCGAGTCGGCTTGCTAAGATGTATAAGACTGAATCAGATAAGTGTTGGAGATGCAATGAGGTTGAGGGAAGGTTCTTTCATATGTTGTGGACTTGCAAAAGGGTAAAAGAGTATTGGGAAATGATTTATAATGAATTGAAAAAAATGTTTAAAAGCACTTTTCCAAAACAAAAAACAAAAGCCCAGAGTCCTTTTTGTTGGAGATAATTCAGACTGAAATTCCCAGGTGTCAAAAAAGGTTATTTATGTATGCCAGCACTGCAGCCCGTGTTTTGTAAGCCCCAAAATGGAAAACGAGTGAGGTCCCAACCAAAGAAGAATGGCAACTTAAACTGATGGAATATCCGCAGCTTGTGGACTTAACATATAGAATAAGAGAACAAGAAGAA
The DNA here is from genome assembly GCF_965112155.1 of Podarcis liolepis. Lineage (NCBI taxonomy): Eukaryota > Metazoa > Chordata > Lepidosauria > Squamata > Lacertidae > Podarcis > Podarcis liolepis. The sequence goes on along the minus strand of NC_139559.1, from coordinate 89,160,788 downwards.
CCTACGTTTAGAGAAGATTGGAAAACGTTTATTGAATATATTGGGGGGGGGGGAATTGTGTGCACTTGAAAACGTGGGCAGCATTAAGATAAATTCAACAGTGTAAATAAGTTTTGATGGATGTACAGTGGTACCTCGGGTTACATACGCTTCAGGTTACATACGCTTCAGGTTACACACTCCGCTAACCCAGAAATGGTGCTTCAGGTTAAGAACTTTGCTTCAGGATAAGAACAAAAATCGGGCTTCGGTGGTGCGGGAGGCCCCATTAGCTAAAGTGGTGCTTCAGGTTAAGAACAGTTTCAGGTGAAGAACGGACCTCCAGAACGAATTAAGTACTTAACCTGAGGTACCACTGTAACAACGCAATACTGAATGTATTATATAAAATATAATATATAATATGTTTATATAAAATATGCAGGGATTTATGTTATACAAAATGAACCCTGGAAAGAGCAGAAGGGAAGTCATTGATATTTTAAGGTTGTTTAAATGAATATTCTAAATTGTAAAACAGAAAATTTAAGTGTGTGTGTGTGTGTGTGATGGAGAGAGAGAGAGAGAGAGAGAGAGAGAGAGAATCTAAGCAACTCTACACAGCACCTCATTTCACACCATGTGCACAAGTTGCTGATCAATTGGCTTTTAAATATAAAAGACAGCAAATCCTTCTGCCCCTGCCCTCCCCATGCACACACAGAGCCAAATTCCTCCTGCCATTTGGTCACCTGGAGTTTCCTCCCGTGAGAGCTCTGAGCATCTCCTCTCATCCCCCCTGCCAGATTCCCCTTCAGCTCCGACTGGGAGAGCAATCTCTCTAAAGAGTTAGGCAGTGGCTGCCACGTTTCCAGCTGAAAGATACTTTAGAATATTACCAGCCTGGACAGCAAGAGAAGGGAAATAGAGAGTCTGCATTGCAGAAAATTTGAGTGACAAGGCAAGATGGAGTAGGTGGGATTTGAAAGAGGACTGCAATTTGGTATCCACGGGTAGAGGAATGGTTTGTTTGTACAAACCTTTAAAAAATGTTTAGGGGTGCTCTCATTTTGACTCAAGAAAATCACCATTTTATAGTTCAAATCAGGAAAAATAACTCCAGCAAATGGACAAAAATATATCCACACATTCACAAAATGTTTAGGGGTATACGTACCCCTGCGTACCCCCAGAAAAAAGCACTGCTTGCAGCCCTCCCTTCACCACACGGTTACATAAAATTCATTGAAAATATGAAAGTAAAAACACAAAACAACACAAAATCAACGGGGCAGCGCACCAGGCATGCAACAATGCAACAGGAGGGGAAGGCAGCCCTGTCACTAAAAGAGCATCCCTTCTTGATCTAGGCAGGTTGAAGACGAATGACACATTTATTCAGATAGCTAGGGTTGTATATGTCAATATCAACAACACCTTAAATAGGTCTAGGGAGCAGGCTGCAAGATTTCGTAGGAAGATCGGGAAGGCACTAAGGTCCTTTTATGCTTCTGATCATTAAGGTTTTTAGCCAGAGCCGTCTTTCTCATAGGGCTTCGTGGTGCATCACGCCAGGGCGCTGGCCTCTTAGGAGCGCCCCAGCAAGTGGGGGAGCTGCGCAGCTTTGCCAGTGGCCTCCCCTTTCCCTGCACGCCCCCCCCAGCTGCACCCCGCCAACCATAAGGCTAGCGGGCGTGCAGCTTCCCTCCCAAGCCTCTGTGGGGATCGCTCTCCTCCAGTGTGGTGTAGTGGTTAAGAGCGGTAGACTTGTAATCTGGGGAACCGGGTTCGCTTCCCTGCTCCTCCACAAGCAGCTGCTGGGTGACCTTGGTCCAGTCACACTTCTCTGAAGTCTCTCAGCCCCACTCACCTCACAGAGTGTTTGTTGTGGGGGAGGAAGGGAAAGGAGAATGTTAGCCGCTTTGAGACTCCATAGGGTAGTGATAAAGTGGGATATCAAATCCAAACTCTTATTCTTCTTCTTCTCCTGAGGAGGCTTGGGAGGGGCGCAACTTCACTCCCAAGCCTCTGTGGGGTTCGCTCTTCCACAGCAGCATGGGGAAGAGTTGCGCCCCCCCGATGGCTGGCAGTGCACAGCTATGGCCACCCCAACACTATCCATGGTAATTTGGGGGCGCTGGGTGGATATTTGCACCCCGGTGCCGCATCTGTTAAAGACGGCCCTGTTTTTAGCTGGGGCAATCAGAATAAGATCCACTATTTGACTATTGATTCAAAACCCTAAAATGTATTTCACAGTGATACCTCTGGATACGAACGCTTCTGGTTGCGCACGAGTTGCGTTACGAGCTGCGCTAATCTGGAAGCAGTTGCTCCCGGATGTGAACTTTGCCCCCCGGATGCGAGCAGAAATCGTGCGCTAGAGGTGCGTGTGAAGCGGGAGGCGTGCAGTTTCAGGATAAGAACAGACCTCCGGAATGAATTAAGTTCGTAACCGGAGGTACCACTGTATATAATTGACTTTTTATTTCTATTCTTTGTATATCGTATTGTTGTTTTATTGCTATGGCCGATGGCTGACGCAAATAAAGATTCATTCATTCATTCATGCTTCTAATCATGTTTTCGGGGACGCGGGTGGCGCTGTGGGTAAAACCTCAGTGCCTAGGACTTGCTGATCGCATGGTCGGCGGTTCGAATCCCTGCGGTGGGGTGAGCTCCCGTCTTTCGGTCCCAGCTCCTGCCCACCTAGCAGTTCGAAAGCACCCCTAAGTGCAAGTAGATAAATAGGTACCGCTTTATAGCAGGAAGGTAAACGGCGTTCCCATGTGCTGCGCTGGTGCTGGCTCGCCAGAGCAGCTTCGTCACGCTGGCCACGCGACTCGGAAGTGTCTCCAGACAGCGCTGGCTCCTGACCTCTTAAGTGAGATGGGCGCACAACCCTAGAGTCGGACACGACTGGCCCGTACGGGCAGGGGTACCTTTACCTTTAATCATGTTTTCAAGGTGTGATGGGGACTGAATTTCAGAATGGAGCTTATTCATAATTAAACAAGCTATAATCTATTGAAAGAGAAGGCTCTCAGTTTTGCTGTGCCCAATTCCAAACCAAGCTGCAGCAAGGAGTTACCTTTCTGTATCTCCAAACATCCAAACACTCTCTCCCAGTGATGCTACCGGTTTGAGAGCATTAAAAGCTGCAATGCCTTCCGTTCTGCGCACCCTTCCTGTCCATATTTAGCTCTCTCCCCCCCCCCCAGCACAGCACTGCCCTATTTATCACCCTCTGCTTCATTTCAATGAAGGGAAAGTAGCAACCGAGGAAAAATATGGCAGAAAGACAGGATGGCAGAAGACTTCCACAAACAGCGTCTTTAACTACAAGTCAGAAAGACCTGACAAATTGCACCACCGAAAGTGATTGAAACAGAGACGAGTTTCCAGAAGGCTGGAGAATTGCAAACGAAGCCTTGAGTGCAAGTCCAATCCCTGGAAAGTAATTGCAGCAACATAAAAAAGGGGGGGAATTCACTTTAACATCTAGAAGAAACAGGAATGATATATTTACAATCAACATGGATTTATTAAGAACAAATCATATCAAACTAACCATGGTAATTTCATTTCATGAATGATTTAGATGAATGATGGAATCACAGGACTGGAATGTACCTACTTGCCCCCGGCTTGTCTTAATGCAAGATGTGCATTATGTATGTATAGATTAATTCATGCCAATTCACAAAACGGGCACACTTTCAGATTCATTTTTGTTTGGATTCATTAAGACAGGACAAACAGTGCGGCAATGTTTTCAAAAGAAGGGACATGGATTCACAATTACCTCCCCCTGAGACCAAGGTCATTTATTTTGCGAAGCTGCTTCCGTAAGGTTTCCGGTTTCTTGTTCTCATCAGATTTTGGGTTCTCACAGTTATTACAGAAGAGCTCTTAAAATCCTGAGCCTGTGATTTCTGGTTCAGAATTATTACTGATCAATCTTCAAGGCAGTGAGGAGGGTCTGTGGCAGAACCCTTTTGACCAAGTAGGAAGAGGGACTTTTCTGGGTCGTTGTCCCCACCCCCTTTTGTTTTGAGGGGTTTCCCTTCATTTCTCCTCCCATTAATATCCAGCGTTGGTGGATAACCCTGGCACATTTTCTGGATCTTTCCAGCAGTTTCTCTCCTCCAGTAGCCATAGACCTGGTGTAGGATTGCAGTCTAAGTAAATTAACAACCAATTATTTAAAGTACAGTGGTACCTCGGGTTAAGAACTTAATTTGTTCTGGAGGTCTGTTCTTAACCTGAAACTGTTCTTAACCTGAGGTACCACTTTAGCTAATGGGGCTTCCCGCTGCTGCCGCGCGATTTCTGTTCTCATCCTGAAGCAAATTTCTTAACCTGAGATACTATTTCTGGGTTAGCGGAGTCTGTAACCTGAAGCATCTGCAACCTGAAGCGTCTGTAACCCGAGGTACCACTGTATTCAACTGTCTTTTAAAATTTAAATATAATATCTCAGTTCAGGTGATATTTTGCATCTAGTTAAAGTAGGTGGCAGTTTTTTTAAAATCCTAGGGGTTCGTATAGTTTTCTCATGGTCTGCTTCCACTTTGTTTCCTATCTGGTGTAACAGAAACTTTCCCCCCTGTTTTTTAAAAAGTTGCCTATGGGGGGGGGGGGTAAAGCCACCACCGGCTGCCACCACAGCAAACACCTGCAACCCATAAACCAAGAAGTCATGCCAGACTAAACTTATCTCCCTTTTTGATAGCTCTACTAGCCTGATAGATCGGGGGATTTTTGTGGATTTAGTATACCTTCACTTTAGCAAGGCTTTCCACAAAGTGTGCTGTGATGTTATTGTCAGAATGTGGGCTAGACAGTGCTGATAGGGGATGCTTGCTGGACCAAACCATGCTCATCAATAGCTCTTTGTCATTCTGACAAGCAAAGGGCCAAAGGGCTCTGTCCCGGGTGCAGAGCTGTTCCACACATTTATAAATGACTCGTTGAAAGGAAAAGCAGGGATGCTCATCAAATTCTCAGATGACACCAAGACGAGAGGGATAGCCAATGCCTTAGGAGACAGAAACAGGATCCAAGAGAATAGGATGGACCCAAACAAACAACTTGCATGTCAACAGATAAATATAAAGCTCTTTTTACAGGTAGGGAAAATTGGATCCACAAACAGAGGATGTGATAAATACCTAGGTGACAAGCTAAAAAAAGGCTAACACAATTCTAAGCTGGATCAAGAGAAGTAGGGAGTTCAGATCATTAGAAATAATGGTACTGTTCTAGTCTGCTTTGATCGGACCTCATGAGGAATACTGTGCCTATTTCTCGGAACCTCAGCAGAAGAAGGTAAAACAAGTCCAGAGGAGGGTGACAAAGATGGTGAAGGGCCTGGAAACCCAACTCCTATGAAGGTTGAAAGAGTTAGGGTGTGTTTGGTCTGGAAGCGGGACCATTGATAGGTGAGAGGAGAGGCATCATCAAAGATATGAAAGGCTGTCACACAACCAGATTTGTTTTCTGTTCCCTCTACGGATGCAATAGATTCACATTACAAGAAAACAGGTCTAGACTAAACATTAGGAAGCTCTTCCTGACTATAAGAGCTGTTGTTTGGCCATGGAACAGGTTGCCTCAGAAGGTGGTAGACTCTCTTTAGCTAATGAATTGTAAGTGTTGACCATGTAAAGGTAAAAAAAGAAAAGAAAGGTAAAGGACCCCTGAGTGGTTACGTCCCGTCAAAGGCAACCATGGGCTTGCAGCACTCATCTCGCTTTCAGGCTGAGGGAGCTGGCGTTTGTCCACAGACAGCTTTCCAGGTCATGTAGCCAGCAGGACTAAACCGCTTCTGGTGCAACGGGTAACCATGACAAAAACCAGAGCAAACAGAAACGCCATTTACCTTCCCGCCACAGCGGTATCTATTTATCTACTTGCACTAGTGTGCTTTTGAACTGCTAGGTTGGCAGGAGCTGGGACAGAGCAACGGGAGTTCACCCCGTCATGAGGATTCAAACCACCAACCTTCTGATCGGCAGGCCCAAGAGGCTCAGTGGTTTAGACGACAGTGCCACCCGTATCCCCCATGTACCAAGGATGCTGCAGTATTGGGTTGTCTGGGAGTTGGGCTAGATGACATAGCCCAACTCCACCTTTGTGGCAGTGTGGTCACTCTGTGCTTCCTTACACAGAAGCTCTTTTGCCTGTTTTGCTCCTCATTTCCTAGTTTGGAGATATCTTTGAGGAGCTCTTCATAGTATGCACTGGTTTTCATCACCGAGATTTACTATGAAACTATTCTGAGTTCTCTTGTTAACATGCTAGGCATAAGAATGTGATTTTGATGTATTTATATTGATTTGGTTTTTCACGCTTTACCACAAATCACCTTGAGTGTAATGTCCCTGGCAAAGCAACCAGATCTCCTCACCATCTTGATCACATTCAGACTTCTCAGACTGAATGTATACTTGCTATATTGAGAATGTCAGTGTGCTGCACACTTGAAACTGTGGGAAAGCCCCTGCGTATGTTTCTATATCGGGTTCTATAAACTGTGATCAAGTTCAATTTGTGCAGGACTTGGAAGACAACCTACTTGTCTACAGCTTCCTATAACATCTATCCAACCATTTCACATTGAACATGCGTTATAATTCTGCTTGTCTTGCAACTGTCGGAGAGCCAAAATCGTATCGAGGAAGGTCTGATATACGTACAATTTGATATACAGATGTTTTGCTTTCAGAATAGTCAGTGTTGTCTTGTAATCTCACTCTGTATGCACAACAGCTTCCCTGCTATCTTCATGGCTCACACAGCCTACGAGGAAGTTCGGCCCCAGCCTCATGAAGCTCACCCACAATAAATGTAGCGATATCTCATTTGGGACCTGGTGTTACGAAGGAGGGTGGTGCCTTCGGCCGGTGGGAGTTGTGTGCAAGGCAGGATAGGACCATTTACAAAGCAAATATCAAACCCTCCAATTGTCCAACAAATGAAATGACACAAGACGTAAGAGATGTGACCCTGGCCTTTACTGGTGCCTCTGAGAGAACATTCCACTATGCCTTTAAGAAACACGGGATTCTCTGTTGTTTCTGCCATGACAGACCAATATTGAAACGGTTCTGGAAGAGTGCTGATGTAGGAGGATTCTTAGGAGATACAAGATGTTGATTCTATAGAGTCACTTGAGCAAAGAGCAGCTCTTTTTGCAGCACTGTGCCCATTTGAGCTAAAATAATAATAATAATAATACCGTAATTTATTATTTATACCCTGTCCACCTGGCTGGGTTTCCGCAGACACTCTGGGCGGATCCCAACACAATTTTAAAAACACCAAGCATTGAAACTTCCCTAAATAGGGTTTCCTTCAGATGCCTTCTAAAAGTCAGATAGTTGTTTATTTCCTTGACATCTGATGGGAGGGTGTTCCACAGGGCGGGCGCCACAACCAAGAAGGCCCTCTGCCTGGTTCCCTGTAACCTCACTTCTCGCAGTGAGGGAACTGCCGGAAGGCCCTTAGAGCTGGACCTTAGTGTCCGGGCTGAACGATGGGGGTGGAGACGCTCCTTCAGGTATACTGGGCTGAGGCCGTTTAGGGCTTTTAAGGTCAGCACCAACGCTCTGCCAAGTTACATGTAACCCTATTTCAGCCGCCTAGTGAATATGTACATGAATCATGTACATAGTGATTACATACATGTACAGGCGAACTAATGCCAGTCTACTGGAAGAAGCAAAGATCCCCAGTTTCGAAGCAATGATTCTTCAACATCAACTTCGTTGGAATGGTCAAGTTGTGCGGATGCCTGATTGTTGCCTTCCAAAGCAAGTACTCTATTCTGAACTTTAAAATGGAAAGTGTAATGCTGGTAATCAACAAAAGAGGTTCAAAGACTCTCTCAAGGGAAATCTTTAAAAATGTAGTATAAACACCGACAACTGGGAAACACTGGCCTGCGAGCGCTCCAGTTGGAGAACAGCCTTTAGTAAAGGTGTCATGGGCTTTGAAGACGCTTGAACTCAGGATGAAAGAGAGAAAAGCGCTAAGAGAAAGATATAGTTGGCAAACTCTGTGATCAACTCCCACCCGGAAAGCTATGTCCTCACTGTGGAAGGATGTATGGATCCAGAATTGGCCTCCACAGTCACTTACGGACTCACTGTTAAAACCGTGTTCATGGAAGACCATCTTTAATCGACTATGAGGGATTGCCAAAGAAGAAGAAGATTATGTACATGGAAATTTACTTCCATACATGTATGGCCTCTAGAGTAGGGTTGCCATACATCCGGATTTTCCTGGACACATAAGGAATACCACATTTGTCAGTGGCGTCTGGGCGGAAATAGGCTAAATGTCCAGAAAAATCCAGACATATTGCAGCCCATGTTGGCAGTGCCGATTTCCCCTTCAAATAGCTTGAAATAGTTTGAAACGTGGCAACCCTACTGTAGACAATTTAAAGCAGATCAACAGCATACAATATATCATAGAATTGTAGGGCTGGAAGGAACCACAGGAGTCAACGCCCTGAAATGCAGGAATCTTTTGCCCAACTGTGGGCTTGAACCCATGGTCCTGTGATTAAGAGCCTCATGCTCTCAAGCGCAAAGCATAAAGCAGCATGGATTAACTATAGAAGCCAACTGCAACAGAATCGCCTCTGCAAGCACAGATACACAAATCTACATCAGATTAAACAGCCCCAATAAACAATATTAAAAGGATGGTTGATAAAAGACGCTAAGATTGTTAAAAATGGCTGCAAGCCACTGAAAGTCCTGGAAGGAAAGAAAGGCACTTGCTTGCCACGGAAAAGATTATCTCAAGCGGGTACCAGGGAAGCCATTCTCGAAAGAGGTGTTGCCAAAATTCTTGCCAACTGGAAGTACATGCACACGAGAGTTTTTAACCCTGTTTTTGAGAGTCAGAAGGGGGAAACAGAGAGGAGCCTTTTCAGCAGGGTTAAAAACTCTCGTATGCATTTACTTGTACGCTTCATTTCATGTCTGGCGGATTTTTGTAATAATAGCATGTGTTTCTTTATAAATAATACTTATTCTGTGCTAAAATTCTTGCTATCTGGAAGTCTTAATAGCGCTATCTGGAAGGGGCAAGTTCCAGAGACAAGGGGCCACTTAAAAATGTGCCCTGGGCCATGTCACAAGTCGACTAGCATCCAATATATTAGATAGCAATGCATTATGTCCTCACCTTGAAGTAGTTTTATTTATTTTAAAATTCATATTTAAACGAACCAATATACCTATGCAGGCTGTTCGTTTGTTTTTAAAGTAGTAAACATATGAGGGGGTTTCTTTCCAGCATTTTTGTTGTTAAAATATTTGTCACACAAGGCAGCAACAGAATGCTGACTGGCCAGCTGGGTATTCAAAGGACACACCCCACCCGCCAAAAAATGCTAGGAAAATTGAATACAGTTTCCGGGAAAAGTGCATAGCTGACTGACCGTAACACTGAACAGAGCGCGCCATGTGGCAACCTTTTCTTGCAGGTCCCACTTATCTTCAAAAAATGTCAAAATAGCTGAAGAGGTTTCAGATTTGTTGGTTTCTTAAGCCCTCCTTGGGAATTCAGCTTGAGCATGGAAAGGGGGTGAGCAGGAAAAGCTTGGCGAGAGCCCAGCCACTTTCTTTAATGCTGTATTGTTTTTAACACTCGATTGGGAGCCACCCAGAGTGGCTGGGGAAACTCAGCCAGATGGGCGGGGTATAAATAATAATAAATTATTGTTATTGTTATTACTTCTTGACTCTGCATGCAGATTCCCAGCATGTTTGCACTCCTGTCTTGGTGATGTCTACGCTGCCTTGGTCATATCCACAGAACAGAAGATGGCAGGAACCCCAAGGAGCTACGGGGAGCTGGCTTCTGGCACCAGGCCCGTTGGCAGGCCCACTCTGCGTTACGAAGATGTCTGCAAATGAGTCATGAAGGCTGGCGACATCAGCCCTGCCGTGTGGGAATCCCTTGCAAATGGTGGCAGTGCCAGGAGACAGTCAAGTCATGTATCCCTAGCAGCGACCAGAAGAGGAATGACCGCAAGGAGGAGCTCAAGGAGAAGAAATGCAGTGGTGCATTTGCAGCAGCACAACTGGATGCCTTCATCTGCCCCGGCTGCAACAAAACATGTCTCTCCTGCACTGGTTTCTGCAGCCACAGCAGGCACCGTAACCTTCCAACAGGTTGACCTCACCTGCAAAGGCACATTCCTCCGTTGCCTCCTGGGATGGACGGGTGCCAACAACAACTTCCCAGCCAATACAGGGTCAGTGCCAGCCTAAAGGGGACTGTCTGACTTGTGAAGGGAGCTTGCCAGACAGAGATGGCCACTGTTATCGACCTGCGCTGCTGCCCCCATGCAGGGGCGTTGCAAGGTGTGTGTGTGGGGGTGCTGTCCCTACCGAGTGTCATGCCGGGGGGGGGTGACAACCCCCCCCCTGGGCAGATCAGTGTGGCAGCGCTCACACCCTCAGAGAGCAGATTTTTGTGACTGGCATAATCTCCGCCGCGAAAATCCGCCTACTGATTGTGCAAATACGACCGGTGTGTGGTGCTGGCCGCCAGGGATGCACCCCTGCACGGGCGACGTTCGCATCCTCCCGGCGGGCAGCGCCACAAGCTGGGCGTATTTGCGTAATCAGTGGGTGGCGCTGGCACCCCCAGGAGGAGCGATGAACCCCCATGGGCAGATCACCCTGCCCCCAGGTGCACATCATGTTTTCCCCTCCACCACTGCCCCCATGTTAGAAACCCTGCTCCCCTTAAGCCTTCTTAAGACTCATGCGCAGCTGGCATGCATTGGTGGGGTGGGGGGTGCCTGGAGGATGCTGAGCTTTTGAGAGGGTGAGGCCCACCCCTGGGTGGCTGCTTGCCTCTTTGCACACTCAAGCCGAATGCCTAAAGAGGGCACCAGTCCGGTATGATGTCAGAATAAGGTAAAGATAAAGGGACCCCTGACCATTAGGTCCAGTCGTGACCGACTCTGGGGTTGCGACGCTCTTCTTGCTTTATTGGCCGAGGGAGCCGGCGTACAGCTTCCAGGTCATGTGGCCAGCATGACTAAGCCACTTCTGGCGAACCAGAGCAGTGCAAGGAAACGCCATTTACCTTCCCACTGGAGCGGTACCTATTGATCTATTTGCACTTTGACGTGCTTTCGAACTGCTAGGTGGGCAGGAGCAGGGACCAAGCAACGGGAGCTCACCCCGTGGCGGGGATTCGAATCGCCGACCTTCTGATCAGCAAGTCCTAGGCTCTGTGGTTTAACCCACAGCGCCACCCGCGTGCCTTGATGTCAGAATACCATACTGAACAAATTGTTCCAGTTGTATTTTGACTTTTGTATTTTGACTTGAATTTACTGATTCCTTTTCCTTGAAAAATGCATCAAAAAGTACTGGGAATAAAGAAGAACAATTCCTAACTCATTTCCTTTCAGGGTCAAGTCAAATCCATTTTATCAGCCTAGCACTTTTTAGATATGTTAATGTTAACGATGCTTTATTGTGAAATATTGCCAGCTTTGGGCTGCAATCCTGTGCACACTTATCTGGAAGTGAGCCGAGTGAATGCAGTGGGACCAGGGCCAGTTTATAATGGTGCAATTGGAGCAATTGCACCAGGATCCGTGCATGCAAGGGCCTCAGGTTCTGAGCTTTCATTTTTTAAAACGGCAGAATTCAGTGTTGCACAGACTGTCCTCTCTCCTTCTCCCGCTTCTCCAGAGCAGATCTGGGGAAGATTTAGTGGGGAGGAGAGGGAAGAAAGCTGTGTTATACTAGCAGTCATCCTTGTGCTGGCTTCTGATAGCAGAAGAGGGGGGTGAGGACTGAATCTGTCCCAAAGTTTTTATCCCTCCTGGAAGCAAAGTTCTAGACCAAAACATGAAGGCAACTTTCTAAATGATTTTTATGAGATGAGCTGCACGTACTTCTCAGTGTTCTTACCAAATGATTTGCAGGCGAATCCCCTGTCTTGCGGGACATCTTCGGGAGAATCAACCCTACACAAGGAATCAACCCTACACAGGAATCAACCCTACACAAATCGAGAGTGGCGTTCCAAAGGCGGTTAGAGGGCACCTTGCACACCACCTTCTGGAAACCCTTGCAGCCAAGCTGGTGCCCAATTTGTGTATGAATAGGGGGAGCCTGTGATCTGGATTCAGGAACTAAAGTATTAACCATCACCAAAGAATGGCCAAGCTGCCCAGGTAATGCAACCAGCAACCATTACAGTGGTGCCTCGCAAGACGAAAAGAATCCGTTCCGCGAGTCTCTTCGTCTTGCAGTTTTTTCGTCTTGCGAAGCAAGCCCATTAGCGGCTTAGCAGATTAGTGCTATTAGCGGCTTAGCGGGCTTAGCGGATCAGCTGATAAGCGATTTAGCGGCTTAGCGGATCAGCTGATAAGCGGCTTAGCGGATCAGCTGATAAGCGGCTTAGTGGCTTAGGATCATCTGATAAGTGGCTTAGCGGCTTGGGAAAAAGGGGGAGGTAAAGGAAAAAAACCCCGCAGGAACTCGCAAGACATTTTCGTCTTGCGAAGCAAGCCCATAGGAAATTCGTTTTGCGAAGCACCTCCAAAACGGAAAACCCTTTCGTCTAGCGGGTTTTCCGTCTTGCGAGGCATTCGTCTTGCGGGGCACCACTGTATTAGCTATCTTGGTAGACAGGGTTTCTGCTGTAGACCTGCCTCCTATGCTGTATGTATGATGATTTTGGGGTGGTCTTTGGCTAAGGGGGTTGGGCAATGTCCAAAGTCTTTAAAGGTTCCTGCACACTTTTGTTCGGGGTCTCTCCCTCCTTGCAAGGAGGGGAGGGAACTCTGTTGCAACAGAACAAATAAATATCTGCCTTGCTTTCTACTGGATCCTGCCTCCATCCATTCTTCTCTGACACATCATAGACTTAGGGGGCTCAGTGTCCCATGGGGAGCTGGGCAGCAAAAGCCAAGCCCCATTTTTTTACATCAGCACCCAAACCTGAGAGTAGTGGACTCTCCATCTAAAACATGTAATAATCAGGCCAGGTTAAGATTGGTTTGCAGCCTTGGAGCTGTTCTAATTTGCGGGGGTAACATACCCAGAGAAATTGGAACCTTTACATACAAAAACACATCACTGGTTAAAGCAATCCAAACTTGATATCTCTGAAAAAAGCTCTCATCCCCCTTTCGCTGCCATTGTCTATACTCATTAGATTTGCGTGAGGTCCCTTAGGTTGAGAATAGGTGACAGCCCCAAGACAGGAAGTCAGCAAAGGCAAGGACGAGTTAACTGAACTTAAAATGCTCAGAGTACTTTCTTTATGATTATCAAGGTTTCCAAAATGTTTTTGATGCTGTGAAACACCACATGTTCAGTGAATTTTTTACACTTCCCAAGGACTTGTGCTATGGTAAATTTCTTGAATCTTTAAGATACCACCACAAGGCTTTACTTAGCGCAATAACTGTCCCATGTGTTCCTTTTGCAGAGTGGGAATCAGCCCCTATTTGGGGACTGCAACAGGGCCCCCAATCACCTTGAGTGCCACTTAAAAAGGTAAAGGAGCCCCTGACCATTAGGTCCAGTCGTGACTGACTCTGGGGTTGCGGCGCTCATCTCACTTTATGGCTGAGGGAGCCGGGGTACAGCATCCGGGTCATGTGGCCAGCATGACTAAGCTGCTTCTGGCAAACCAGAGCAGCACACGGAAACGCCGTTTACCTTCCCACCAGAGTGGTACCGATTTATCTACTTGCACTTGACGTGCTTTTGAACTGCTAGGTGGGCAGGAGCTGGGACTGAACAATGGAAACTCACCCCGTCACAGGGAGTCGAACTGCCGACCTTCTGATCGGCAAGCCCTAGGCTCTGCGGTTTAGACCACCGCACCACTCACGTCCCTGAGTGGCACTTAGGTAAAGGTAAAGGGGTCCAGTCGTGGCCGACTCTGGGGTTGCGGCGCTCATCTCACTTTATTGGCCGAGGGAGCCGGCGTACAGCTTCCGGGTCATGTGGCCAGCATGACTACGCCGCTTCTGGCAAACCAGAGCAGTGCACGGAAACGTCGTTTACCTTCCCACCAGAGTGGTACCTATTTATCTACTTGCACTGTGACGTGCTTTCGAACTAGCTAGGTTGGCAGGAGCAGGGACCGAGCAACGGGAGCTCACCCCGTCATGGGGATTCGAACCACAACCTTCTGATCAGCAAGTCCTAGGCTCTGTGGTTTAGACCACAGCGCCACCTGCGTCCCTGAGTGGCACTTACTTCTGAGTAAATAAAATATGCATCTTGTGCTGTTCCTACCCAAACCTAAAGGTGGGGAACCTGTGGCGGCCCAACTTCCCTCACCCCTGAACTGGGTTGTAGCATGGGGAGGGCCAGGAGGGCCGTAGCCCTGGGCACATGATTCTGAGGGGGTGCAAGCCAGGCGCCCCCATACAGGGTTTCCTGACCTGCCTGCTGCCAGGGTTCTCTGGGCCCCAGAGCCTGGTCTGGCCTTGCCTCTGGTCCTCGCTGAATGTCCGCCTGGCCAGTGTTGGTGTGGATGCGCCTGCCAAGGGCCACGTCAGCCAGCCTCCGTGCTCCATGCCTGCCTGGTGGTGGTGGTGAGGGTTGGGCTAGTGTGGGTTTTGTTTACCCTCCACACCCAGTCTGTCCTGCTTGGTGTGAACACCCCGGGCACCAGCAAAGGACGCAACGCCTCTGCCCCTGACCATTGGCCAACAACTGGGTAGCCCTATGAACAAATGAAACTACACAGCTGCTTCTTTCTATGTTGCAAGATTGGAAAGGAAAAGATGTACGGAAAAGATACACAGATTTCATATCAGCGCTTATTTGTAGTAATCAAGCATCTTCTCCTAGAAATGTGTTAACAAGCATGCTGTAGCGCGGGCAAGAATCAGCTTGAATTGTGGATTAAGCAGCAGCCTCTAGCTCCATGGCAGATCACCTGCTTTGCATGCAAAAGCTCCCAGTTTCAGTCTCTGGCATGACTGGGAAAGACCCCTGCCTGAATGTCCAAAGAGGTGCCGCCTGGATAATACTGGGCTAGAGGGACTCCCTTGTTTTGAGGCAGCTTGCTATGTTCACCTGGAGTCCGCCAGAGCAGCCCTACGGTCTCTAAAAATGTACAGGCCACTTAGGATACCTCGCTTGGCAGATGAATGTAATATTCATTTCACCACTGCCTCATTTAATGCACTCACAGATGCCAGCACTTAAATACTGGATAAGCAAACAAGCTTAATGTTTCCACAGGCTATCTCAATGCTATAGTATGAAAAGGAAATTGACGTTTTAGCAAGGTGTAACGGTGCTGCTCTACTCTACTTTGTCAGCTCAGTTCTGATGTTCAGTTCTGAGCACTGCAGTTTAAGAAGGAAACTGCCGAACTAGAAAATGCCCACAGAAGGTTGACAAAAGCAGTGAGGGCCATTGACCAAGTCCTGGGAGGAAAGGTTGAAGGAGAAGCATAGCCTAGAGGCAAGATGGGAGCCATCTTCAGATATCTGAAGGGCTATCATAGAGATGATGGAACAGATTCATCTTGCTATTTCAGAGGGAAGGACCTGTAGCCATGGGTTCAAATTGCAAGAAAAAGGGTGTAGAACTAATATGACAGAAAACTTGTTGACTGCATGAGCTGTTTGACAGCAAAACAGACCGGAGACTCTCCTTCTAACCAGAGGTTGGGTGGCCAACTATCAGGGATGCTGTCGTGATGGATTTCCTGCATTGGCCATGAGTTGGACAGGATGACCTTTGGATCCCTTCCAGTTCTGTGCTTCTATAGCACATCTGTTTCAGATTAGCAGCATTAGAAACCTCCAAGTCAGTCGATGCCCTAGCAATGTTTGATCCAAAGAGAGGCAATGCACAGAGTGCTCATAAGCACATAGAAAAAGCTCCAGCAGGAACACACAGAGAGAGACACATGGATGGATGGATGGATGGATACATAGCTAGCTAGCTAGCTAGCTAGCTAGATAGGAGTTTCTAGGGCTGGTTTACACGGACAAACCTCCACACTCCACCCAGTACATTTCTCAAATGAGTACTGCTACAGCCTGCCTGGAGGCCAGTCCTTTCCCTAAAGGCTCACCCCCAACCCTCTCATTCACAGGTTCTTTTTTTGGGGGGGTGTAAACTGGTTATTCAATTCAGTGAGCATATCGAACAGCTTACCAGGAAAGCCCCAGCCTTTTCAAAGGAGAATGAAAATCCATTTGCGGCTAACAAGACCCTACCACGTCTCAATCTAGAAGCATTCAGAAAAGCAACGTTCTCCACACTCGGAACGGCAGCAGCAAAATATCCTGCCGACACCGTCTGCATGCACAACGGCGAGGATGCAATGTGTGGGAAAGAAGCTCCGTTTCCTCTCACGACCGGCCGAGTCTCAGCCATCTTAGCCAAGGGATCTTGGGAGCAGGCTGGCCCTGGGAACCAGAGGGTTCTTCTCTTCCAGGGCCTCCCTGACCATGGAGAGCGACTGGAGAGCATTTGCACCGCCTTTGGCTGCTGGGGCTGGGATTCTCTCTTGCATGCTACAAGTAGCGGAACATTTGGAGAACAGCTCCCGATTCTTAGGATAGCCATAATCCCTCCCCACCGCTGCCCCAAATCCACATCCGCCCAGCAACACCAGCCTGGCGAGCCCTACTTTGTCAAGATGAAGTGGGACTTTGTCCAAGAGTTGGGAAGATGCAAAATTCGCGAGGATGCGAGCCTTGTCTCTGCATCTGGGAGTAGCAGCAGGGGGAAATCCGCTCCCTTTGCATGCACGCTGTTCCTCTCCGTCTCCACCTCCTCGGAGCAGCTGAGAGCCAAGAGTCGCCTGGAGAAGCTTTGCAAGCCCCGGTCCCATAGCCCCCCACACCCCTGGCTCACCTGCGCTTGCCCTCCGAGCCGTGGGGCTGGCGGAGGGCCTGGCGTGTGTGCTCAAGCCCCCCCCCCTCCAGGGCCGGCTGCTCCCCTTCCCTCTCACCGGGGGCGGCCCAGCAGAGAGGGCCCCCACCCCAAAGCCGCCCCCCCCACCCGTAGGGCCCTGGGGAGGGGAGAGGGACGAATCCGGGGCGCTCGGTCGGAAGAGAATGCAGCTGCGGCCGCCTGGCCCACCTTGCGCGCTCCCCGACGGGCTGCGGGACTGCGGATGGGGCCCGGCAGGCCCGGAGATGCCCAGAGGAAGAGGGCATCGCCCAGGGGGAGGGCGAGGGGCGACCCCTACCCGCCACCAATACCCCCCTGGCGTGCACGCGCCCGGGCATCCTCGACTTCCTGGTCGGGGCGGGGGGCACCGAGATGCCCTCCTCCCCCGGGGCACCTGGCCCCGATCCCGGCCCACGAGGCACGAAGGGCCTTCTGGCTGGAGCCCCCTTGGCTCCGGGATGGGGGGCGCCCGGCCGGCTCTGCGCTCTCCTTACCTGGCATCGGCCGAGCGGGCTCCGACGGCCGCTTCCAGCCCCCGTCGTGGCCGGACGCGTCCCCGGCCGCCGACCCGCCTCTCGGCGCGGGCGCCGGGCTGCCCGAAGCGAGCTTGGCCGGCGGGGCTGCTGCGCGACGGGGCGAGCGGAGCGGCGGCGGCGGGAGCGCGCGCGGGCGCGCCGCTTGCGATGACGCGGCCGGGGGCGCGGCTCCGCGGATCGGCCTGCCCGCCCCCCCGTCGCAGGAGGACCCCCGTCTGCGCCGCCAGCCAGCTGCCTCCGATGGGGCGCGCGCGGGGATGCCCGGCCACGGCGCCCCATAGGAGCCTCGCCGGAATCCCCCGAGGGGCGCCTCGCCGCCTCTGCGCCAGGCGCCCATCTGGCAGGAGGATGCAGATATGGGGACGCCCTCCTTTCCCCGGGGATGGACGCGCCATAGGATGCCCCGGGTGGCGGAGCCAAGCGCAGGTGCCCATCTGGCAGGAGGAAGCAGCACAGCTGGACGGGGCGCCCGCGGGCGCAGATATGGGGCGCCCAAAGGACCCCGAGCGCCTGCCTGCCGCTGCACGCTGCCCTCATTTCCCCGGGGATGGATGCGCTATAGGATGCCCCAGGTGGAGGAGCCAAGCGCAGGTGCCCATCTGGCAGGAGGAACTATGGGGGGCGCAAACATGGGGGCGCCCAAAGGACACCAAGTGTCTGCCTGCCGCTGCAGGGTGCCCTCATTTCCGGGGTGGCGGAGCCACTTGCGTCCTCCCCCCACCCCCCTTGATGTTTCCCTTTTTAAGAAAAAATATTTATGCTTTTCAGGTTGATACATTTCACTAATTTTGCAGTCATTTTGACATTTCAGAACTTGACTTCCCCCCTCTTTCTGCGGTTCCATAAATTTATTTTTAATATCTTCTGCATATCCAAATTAACTTAATTTGCTCATTTATTCATCTACTTTAAATATATACTCTTGTAAAACTGCAGGTTATTACAATAATCCTGCCCATGTTCTTATCAGTTCTTATAAGCTTACAGTTTATTTGCAAATATTCAAGGAACCATTTCCATTCTTTTATATAAAGCTTGTTATCTTTATTTCTTATTCTTCCGGTAAGTTTCGCTAGTTCTTCATATCCCGTAAGTTTTTGTATCCATTATTCCTTTGCTGGGGCTTCTTCTTTCCATTTTGGGGCAAGGAACATCTTTGCCGCTGTAGCTGCAGACATGAATAAGTTTCTATACAATTTAGGTAGTTCTGTACCTATAATTCCCAAAAGAAAAGCTTCTGGGTTTGGTTGTTGTTGTTTTTTAACAAACATTATTTTACACATCCTTTTCGATTCATTATATATCATCTCCAAGTAAGCTTGGTGTATCTGTTATCCACAAGCAAATGCTGGCAGGTTGCTTCCCCAACGTGCCGCCCCCGCCTCACTTACCTTCAGGGCTTGGGAGGAACTGGGCGCACCACACAAACAGGCTGTGCAAATGGAGATGGTGGCTGTCTGACGTCTTCCCATGCTTTGCAATGTGGCCCACAGCTCCTTCAGCAAAGGTGTGTGTGTGTGTGTGTGTGTGTGTGTGTGTGTGTGTGGATTCAAGCCCTGGTTCAAAAGATCTTAGATCCCTGAAACAATGTCCCTAACTCAGAGCTCCTCCCACCGACTAGTTCATTTCACTTTTAATTCGCATACGGCCTTTCTGTTTTCTAAGATCACCCAGGACAGTCCCATCCAGCTCTCCCCACGAAAGCCCACCCTAGCCCCACAGTCACTATGTGGAGCCTTTGTACTGGGGGGGGGGGTATATCTCTGAATACAGCTGGGAGCCTGGAATACATAATTCTCTTTTTTAAATACAGTGGTACCTCGGGTTACATACGCTTCAGGTTACATACGCTTCAGGTTACAGACTCCGCTAACCCAGAAATAGTACCTCGGGTTAAGAACTTTGCTTCAGGATAAGAACAGAAATCGTGCTCTGGTGGCGCGGCGGCAGTGGGAGGCCCCATTAGCTAAAGTGGTGCTTCAGGTTAAGAACAGTTTCAGGTTAAGAATGGACCTCCGGAATGAATTAAGTACTTAACCCGAGGTACCACTGTACCACTGTACAGTGGACGCTCGGGTTATGAACATGATCCATGCGGGATGCACATTTGCAGCCTGCAGCATCCACAACCCACAGTGGCGTGTCTGTGCACGTGTGGATTGCGATTCAGCGCTTCGGCGCATGCGCAACCACCGAAACCCGGAAGTAACCCATTCCGGTACTTCCGGGTTTCAGCGGTCCGTAACCTGAAAAAACGCAACCTGAAGCATCTGTAACCCGAGGTATGACTGTATAATTTTTATTATTTTTTCTATTTTACAATTTAAAGTACTCATTTTTACATCCTTAAAATATCAACAACTTCCCTTCTTCTCTTTCCATGGTTCATTTTACATATCATAAATCCCTGCATATTTTGCAGAAACTGAACCATTCACTATTCCATCATTATATCCATCATAATTTATTTACACTGTTGAATTTATCTTAATGCAGCCAGCGTTTTCAGCTGTATGGAATACAAAATTCACTGGAACACCTGTCCCGGGTCTTATGCATGGGCTCAGGCGTCCCAAAGGATTTCTTTTCGCCAGCAATCCTTCAGGGACAGAATTCCCTTCTGAATTCCCTGTGGCCGCAGTCAGTGGAATGACGCTTCCCAGCAACACACACTCCTCATGAGTAAGCAAAAGGGACTCATTTAAGGTTGAGTCCTAATGGCTAGGGACGCGGGTGGCGCTGTGGGTTAAACCACAGAGCCTAGGACTTGCCGATCAGAAGGTCGGCGGTTCGAATCCCCGTGACGGGGTGAGCTCCCGTTGCTCGGTCCCTGCTCTTGCCAACCTAGCAGTTTGAAAGCACCTCAAAGTGCAAGTAGATAAATAGGTACTGCCCCAGCGGGAAGGTAAATGACGTTTCCGTGTGCTGCTC
Organism: Podarcis liolepis; assembly: GCF_965112155.1. Classification (NCBI taxonomy): domain Eukaryota; kingdom Metazoa; phylum Chordata; class Lepidosauria; order Squamata; family Lacertidae; genus Podarcis; species Podarcis liolepis. The sequence continues at coordinate 89,140,405 of NC_139559.1, read as the reverse complement.
TGGGTCGCCAGAAGTGGCTTAGTCATGCTGGCCACATGACCCGGAAGCTGTACCTCCCTCGGCCAATAAAGCGAGATGAGCGCTGCAACCCCAGAGTCGGTCACGACTGGACCTAATGGTCAGGGGTCCATTTACCCTTACCTTTACCTAATGGCTAGCAAGACTGGTTTGCTGGCAGGATTAAGCCTCTCTCCCCCCGCAAAAGAAAACATGCACCCCCTGACTCAGCCAAATCAGATGCAAAGGCCAAAAATAATGGTGCAGCATCCCAGTTTCAAATGCAGTAACAAAAACCCATTTCCACACGCAGTTACGTATAAAAATGTTACTTTAATACAAAGTTACTAATTTATATAGATCAATAACAATTCATTTTCCTTCCTAACCCCACCCCCACCCCACCCAAACAGACCTTTCCCAGTCAAAACTCTGCTTGCTTTTTCATCCTGCCTGACACTCTAAATTTGGTAGGCTTATTTCAGAACAAACAGACCTAGGTTTGGATTGTGTAATCCTCTGCTTCTGATAAACCGAAGGGCGAGCTCTCTGTTCTGCACTGCTTGTCAAGCATGGAGAGGAAAGGTGAAGTATTTCTGCAGAGACCCGGGAACTATGTGGCGGAGCATAAAAAAAATAAAAATAAAATCAGTGGAGATCATGAGAGATGGAAGCATCTTGACAGTGGCAGCAGCACTGGAACGGAGGGGGAAATAAGCAGGTCACCTAGTGACTGTGCCCTAGGAGAGAGCTCCTGAGAGAGAGCACAAATGTGAGAATTTTGCCCATCCTTAAGGTTCTCCTGTGGAAAAACGAGAAGCTCCCCTGTTAATTAATCATTTTAAAGAGGCTCTAATTAACCACCATATGCTCAGCCTCACCAAGTACGGAGCATAACACATGATGCTTTCATTAATCATGCTGCTCATCATTGAAGGAATGGGTAGGTAGCCGTGTTGGTCTGCTGTGGTTGAAACAAAATAATTTTCTTCTTCTTCCAGTAGCACCTTAGAGATCAACTGAATTGGCCTCTAAGGTACTACTGGAAGAATTTTTTAAAAAATCATTGAAGGAAACGCCTTTACAGAAACATTGGAAAGTGTGGCCGTGCGACAGGAGAGGAACAATACAGTGGTACCTCAGGTTAAGAACTTAATTCGTTCTGGAGGTCCATTCTTAACCTGAAACTGTTCTTAACCTGAGGTACCACTTTAGCTAATGGGGCCTCCCCCAGCTGTCACCCTGCCACCGCTGTGCAATTTCTGTTCTCATCCTGAAGCAAAGTTCTTAACCCGAGGTACTATTTCTGGGTTAGCGGAGTTTCTGGCTAACAACGGACCTCCAGAATGAATTAAATTCTTAATCCAAGGTACCACTGTATTTCACTTGCCCTCGGTCATCGTTTAGGCACATTATGCTCATGTCCGATTAATTCCATTGCCAATCACTTGTAGAGTTTATTTTTCTACAGTTGTTCAGAATAGCCAGCACAGAGCCGCCAATATGACTTTGGCCACATTGCAATAATGCAGGAAGACCCAAGTGCCTTCCAAGTCCCAGGAAGATTTGTTGTTGTTGTTTAGTCGTTTAGTCGTGTCCGACTCTTCGGGACCCCATGGACCAGAGCACGCCAGGCACTCCTGTCTTCCACTGCCTCCCGCAGTTTGGTCAAATTCATGTTGGTAACTTCCAGAACACTGTCCCACCATCTCGTCCTCTGTCGTCCCCTTCTCCTTGTGCCCTCCATCTTTCCCCACATCAGGGTCTTTTCCAGGGAGTCTTCTCTTCTCATGAGGTGGCCAAAGTATTGGAGCCTCAGCTTCAGGATCTGTCCTTCCAGTGAGCACTCAGAGCTGATTTCCTTCAGAATGGATAGGTTTGATCTTCTTGCAGTCCATGAGACTCTCAAGAGTCTCCTCCAGCACCATAATTCAAAAGTATCAATTCTTCGGCAATCAGCCTTCTTGATGGTCCAGCTCTCACTTCCATACATCACTACAGTGGTACCTTGGGTTACATATACTTCAGGTTACATATGCTTCAGGTTACATATGCTTCGGGTTACAGACTCCGCTGACCCAGAAATAGTGCTTCAGGTTAAGAACTTTGCTTCAGGATGAGAACAGAAATCGTGCTCCGGCGGCGTGGAAACAGCAGGATGCCCCATTAGCTAAAGTGGTGCTTCAGGTTAAGAACAGTTTCAGGTTAAGTACGGACCTCCGGAATGAATTAAGTACTTAACCTGAGGTACCACTGTACTGGGAAAACCATAGCTTTAACTATACAGACTTTTGTCGGCAAGATAGATAGTTTAGATAATTACTTGAGATTAGGGCAAAACATCCTTACTGGCAGAAGGAAGCATCTGCTCATCTTAGCATGGCACATCAATTGGACCATCTGATTTTAGCTTCCAGCACTGAACCAGAATTCTGGTTACTGTTTTGTGATCTCTGCTCTTCTTAAATGGAACATGTGTCTGCTGGCAGAGCAACGGATAATCTCTCAAAAACAGGCCCGTTTTTGGCTTCCTTCCTTGATTACAGCCTTCATCCTGGCCTGCCTCTGCCTGGCGACCCACAACTTCTGCCTCTGCCAGAGTTGGACCTTCCCAGTATTGGTATTGCTAGGGGCCTGGCAGGCAAGCGGCTTTGGGAAAGCAGCTTCCAGTGAGTCCATGACAAGGATCAGGTTGAATTATTGTTGGGAATAATTCAGACTGAAATTCCCAGGTGTCAAAAAAGGTTATTTTTGTATGCAACAACTGCGGCGTGTGTTCCGTTTGCCCCAAAATGGGAAATGAGCAAGGTCCCAACTAAAGAAGAATGGCAACTTAAGTTGACAGAATATGCACAGCTTGCAGACTTAACATATAGAATAAGAGGACAAGAAGAACATAGGGTTAAAGAAGATTGGAAAACGTTTATTGAGTCTAGGGAAATAACTGTGTACAGCCAAAAATACTGGCAGCATTAAGATAAATCCAACAGGGTAAATAACCTTTGATTGATGTAATAATGGAAAACCGATTGGTATAGTTTTTTGGGAGTAAAATATGCAGAGATATAAGATATGCAAAACGAACCATGGAAAAATTTAATAATTTTAAAATTTTTAAAAATTTCCATTAAATGGAAAATTTAATAAAATATATATTATACATACAGTGGTACCTCAGGTAAAGTACTTAATTCGTTCCAGAGGTCCGTTCTTAACCTGAAACTGTGCTTAACCTGAAGCACCACTTTAGCTAATGGGGCCTCTTGCTGCTGCCACGCCGCCGGAGCCCGATTTCTTTTTTTTTTTTTAATAAATTTTTATTGATTTTACAAATTTTTAAAGACAAACAAACAACTAAAAAGACATACAAACACGTATAGTTTCATAGCATTTTTTCATAAACCTCTTTTCCAGGACTCCCCCATACCCCCCCTTCCTGCATCCCAATGTCCACAATTTTTAAGCAACTTCTGAATATTCCTTTCCAACCTCTGTCATCTTAATCTTTTCTGTAATCTAATCTTATGTCACTGTATCCCTTTTTTCCCTAAAAACCTCGACATTCTAACATTCATCAAGTTTATAGTAGTCCTTAAGATAACTTTTGAATTTTCTCCATTCTTCTTCCGCCGTCTCTTTTCCCTGATCACGGATTCTGCCTGTCATCTCGGCCAGTGTCATATAGTCCATCACTTTCATCTGCCATTCTTCCAGAGTGGGTAGGTCTTGTGTCTTCCAATACTTTGCGATGAGTATTCTTGCTGCTGTTGTAGCATACATAAAAAAAGTTCTGTCCTTCTTTGACACCAATTGGCCGACAATGCCCAGGAGAAAGGCCTCTGGTTTTTTAAGAAAAGTACATTTAAGTACCTTTTTCATTTCATTATATATCATTTCCCAGAAAGCCTTAATCTTCGGGCATGTCCACCAAAGGTGGTAAAAGGTACCTTCAGTCTCTTTACATTTCCAACACTTATTATCAGGCAAATGGTAGATCTTTGCTAGCTTGACTGGGGTCATGTACCACCTGTAAGTCATTTTCATAATGTTTTCCTTTAAGGCATTACATGCCGTGAATTTAATACCGGTGTTCCACAACCACTCCCAGTCAGCTGACATAATGTTATGACCAATGTCCTGTGCCCACTTAATCATGGCCGATTTAACTGTTTCATCTTGTGTATTCCATTTCAGCAACAAGTTATACATTCTTGATAGATTCTTAGTATTGGGTTCTAACAATTCAGTCTCTAATTTTGATTTTTCCACTTGAAAGCCAATTTTCCTATCCTGTTTGAAAAACTCCATTATTTGACGATATTGAAACCAATTTTGTACTTTATGTTTCATTTTCTCATGACTTTGTAATTTCAGTTTATCTCCCTCTTGTTCCAAGATTTCCCAATACTTCGGCCATCCGACCTCCATATTGAGTTTCTTCACTGCCTTAGCCTCCACAGGAGACACCCATCTAGGGGTTTTGTTTTCCAACAGATCTTTGTATCTTATCCAAACATTAAACAGTGCCTTTCTAACAATGTGGTTTTTAAAGGCCCTATGCAGCTTAATTTTATCATACCATAGATATGCGTGCCAACCAAATGCATTATTGAAACCTTCCAAATCCAAAATGTCAGTGTTCTCGAGGAGCATCCACTCTTTCAGCCAGCAAAACGCTGCTGCTTCATAGTACAATTTTAAGTCCGGCAGGGCAAGTCCCCCTCTTTCTTTGGCATCTGTCAATATTTTAAATTTTATTCTGGGTTTTTTGCCCTGCCAGACAAACTTCGAAATATCTTTCTGCCACCTCTTAAAACATTCCATCTTGTCAAGAATCTGCAAGGTTTGAAACAAAAATAACATTCTAGGCAATACATTCATCTTAATTACTGCAATTCGGCCTAACATTGATAGTTTCAACTTTGACCATATTTCTAGATCTTTTTTAATTTCTGACCAACATTTTTCATAATTATCCTTAAACAAATTCAGATTTTTAGATGTCAAATAAACCCCTAGGTATTTCACCTTCTTAACCACCGTCAACCCTGTCTCCTCTTGGAATTTCTCCTTCTCTATATCTGTTAGGTTTTTTCCTAAGACTTTAGTTTTTTGTTTATTCAACTTAAATCCAGCTACCTGGCCAAACTGCCGGAGCCCGATTTCTGTTCTTATCCTGAAGCAAAGTTCTTAACCTGAAGCACTATTTCTGGGTTAGCGGAGTGTGTAACCTGAAGCGTCTGTAACCTGAAGCATATGTAACCAGAGGTACCACTGTACATACATATCTCCAAGGAAGGAGAGTCCACAATATCCTGAGGGACACTGTAAATGTAGGCGTGCCTGTGAAATGTGCACTTGTCCATTTGCTGAAATAACGGGGCCAGGGCGGTGTTATCCTTTACAAAGCAAAATAAGCAAGTGTGGGAGGGGGATGAAACCCCCCACCCTCCTCACCTTGCTCTCTTTGGGTAGCTTAAGGCCTTTCCCCAAGACTAGTTCAGATACCAGAAATGGGCTTATCAACGCATCTTTCCCCCTATTGTGCTGGCTCCCACTACTGCAGTGATGGCAAACCTATGGCACGCATGCCAGAGAGGGCACTCAGAGTCCTCTCTGTGAGCACATGCGCCGTCGCCCCAGCAGGGCCGTAGTTCCGTGCCGGGGTGGGGGAGAAAGAGGAGGAGGGCTTGCGCCGTCCGAAGCCTGCGGCACCAGGGCCTGGCGAGCGAGTGAGGAGCTGAGCAGGTATTGACTTTTGATGCTCCAGGGCCTTCTGCCTTGAGTTCAGCAGGTCTTAACTCCCAGGTCAGTAAGCATATAAAGATGGCAACCTAAGAAGGGGCTGCTGGGTTTACATGTTTGCTGGGCTTTCCCACGGAAGCCAGCAGAGAAATTCATTTCATGGAGGCTGCGATTAGACGGCAGCTGAAGAAACAGCAAAATATAATAATATATTTATACACCACCCATCTGGCTGGGTTTATTTATTTATTTATATTTATCTGTATATGTGCACGCAGACAATCATTATTATCTCTTATTAAAAATTGGAAGAGGGTGGCTCTTAGTGCAGCCCTTCAGTGTACACTAGTGGCCAAAATTGGGGAACCTTCTGGGAAAAATGTATTTCCGAGGTTTGATGGCTCATAACAGCACTTTGTTTTGGAGTATTACCAGCGCTTTTTTCCTGTGGGGATGCAGGGGGACGCATACCCCTAAACATTTTGTGAATTTAACGAGAGAAGAAATTCAATGTATTTATTTTTCCTGATTTGAACTGTATTTATTTTTCCCTGGTGGAGATTTTCTTTCATCAAAATGAGAGTACCCCAAACATTTTTATTTTTATTTTTTTTTAGGAAAAAAGCATTGAGTTATACCATAAAATCATATATCAATGGAAAGATAATTTAATGAAGAATGTAATGCAATAACTTTTACGAAGCATTTTTTATTACAACAGTAGTTGTAAAGAAGAAACGTGAAACACACAGAAAAAATGAGATACAGTGGTACCTCTGGATGTGAACGTGATCCGTTCCGGAGCCCCGTTCACATCCTGAGTAGAACGTAACACGTGTCTGTGGGTCGTCTTTCGCCACTTCTGCGCATGCACGTGATGTCATTTTGAGTATCTGTGCATGCGCGAGCAGTGAAACCTAGAAGTAACGTCTTACGTTACTTCCGGGTTGCCGTGGAGCGTAACCTGAAAACGCTCTACCTGAAGCATATTTAACCCGAGGTATGACTGTATACGCTTGGGACGCGGGTGGCGCTGTGGGTTAAACCACAGAGCCTAGGACTTGCCAGTCAGAAGGTTGGCGGTTTGAATCCTTGCGACGGGGTGAGCTCCTGTTGCTCGGTCCCTGCTCCTGCCAACCTAGCAGTTCGAAAGCACATCAAAGTGCAAGTAGATAAATAGCTACCGCTCCGGCGGGAAGGTAAACGGCATTTCCGTGCGCTGCTCTGGTTCGCCAGAAGCGGCTTAGTCATGCTAGCCACATGACCTGGAAGCTGTGTGCCGGCTCCCTCGGCCAATAAAGCGAGATGAGCGCCGCAACCCCAGAGTCGGCCACGACTGGACCTAATGGTCCCTTTACCTTTTTATGACTGTATACAGGTTAAATTGCTGTGTTGGCACTTTGCGGTGAATAAGTGGTTTTTGGGTTGCGGTTTGGGCACTCGGTCTCTAAAAGGTTCACCATCACTGCACTGGTGCAACTGTTCAGTTCAACTCGGCCCCAATTTTTGCTTTCTCTGCTGTGCTTGCACAAATCCTTGCAGAGGGAACCTGAAGACGCCCGAGGGTGTGCTTGCAGTGCCAGCCAGATTGTGCACCCTCATGCCCCGAAAAACACGGCACAACTGACAATCGCCATAAAGAGCGCAGTTGGCGATGCGACCTTTCAGTTACAAAGGGCGTCTTTTTCCTCTTTTTTTAAAATGCTTATAGCTGAAAATGTATCGCCTCGCAGGCTCTTTTGGTTCCCCGAGTCATGTGCTACGCTCATGTCACCGCTTATTTGCATGTTAATTAAAATTGCCTAGTTGCCTTTCATGATGCTTAGCTACGAGGGGAGAAAAAAAACAACCCTAACAGATTGGCACTGCTGAGTGTTTTGCGCTTGGCCAATCAGTGTCTGGTTCGCAAGTATCACTTTCCTTAATTAGCGAGCTCTTCGGAGACTTCATCTCGTCCATCTGAGAAGCAGTCGAGTTTGTCGCTGGACCAGGGCTGTGCCATTTCAAGCTGCGCATAAGTGAGCCTGGCCAGGCAGAGATGTGATGGTTAAGAGCTCTGCTCCACTGGCCTTTTCCTCAGCAATAAACTCCTTTCTGCAGTTAATTAAGGACTGCTTGCCAGTTCCCCAGAGCAGCTGTAGCCACACTTCAGTTTAGCATTGGCCAAGATGACCATTCCAGGGCTTATTTTCACTCGGTAATTGCTCCTTTTGTTTGCCTGTGCTAGATGTGAAGTTGTGGCCAGGAGGGAGAAGTCTTATTCCAAGTGCCTAATTTCACTTCACTTCATTTCATTACATTTTATTTATACTTTTCAGGTTTATACATTTCACTAATTTTACCATCCTTTTAACATTTCAAAACTTGACTTCCTTCCCCCTCTTTCTGCGGTTCCTCAAACTTATTTTTTTAATATCTTCTACATATCCTAATTAACTTAATTTGCTCATTTATTCATCTCTTTTAAATATATACTCTTTTAAAACTGCACGTTATTACAATAATAATCCTGCCAATGTTCTTATCTGTTTACAATTTAGCTGTAAATCTTCAATAAACCATTTCCATTCTTTTATAAAATGTTTGTTATCTTGATTTCCTATTCTTCCGGTAAGTTTCACCATTTCTACATATTCCATAAGTTTTTGCATCCATTCTTCCTTTGCTGGGACTTCTGCTTCTTTCCATTTTGGGGCGAGTAACATTCTTGCCACTATAATTGGCATACATGAATAAATTTCTATACAGTTTTGGTAGTTCTGTCCCTATAATTCCCAAAAGAAAAGCTTCTGGGGTTTTTTTTGTTTTTGTTTTTTTACTCAAGACATTGATTCCATAAAACATATTTTGTTGCACTATGCAAAATATGAGCAAGCCAGGGCTGAACTGATACTACCCTTGCTGGTATCTTTCCCAGGAAAGTCAAAGGCTCACTATGTCAGGTTCCTATTGGAAGACCGGACAAATGCTAGAACATTAGCAGTGGCAAAGTTTTTATCGGTGGTTGCAAGAACCAATGATCCCTATATTCTGAACAAAATGCTTGCTTAACCTGGAGGTAGGCTGTATGAATTGTGTATTGCTTTGTAACGATTTGTTGGGTCTCTGGACTGTAATAAAGATTGTTGTTGTTGTTGTTGTTGTTGTTGTTTTACAAATGTTATTTTGAACATCCTTTCCATTTCATTATATATCATTTCCCAGTAAGCTTTAACCTTACTACAAGACAGCCACATATGATAAAAAGAACTCTCTTTCTCTTTACATTTCCAACACTTATTTGATTTAGATTTATACATTTTTGCCAGTTTACCTGGTGTTAGGTACCAGTGATATATCATTTCCGTATACAGTCGGACCTTGGAAGTCGAACGGAATCCGTTCCGGAAATCTGTTCAACTTCCAAAACGTTCAAAAACCAAATCGCGGCTTCTGATTGGCTCCAGGAAGTTCCTGCAGCCAATCAGAATATGCGGAAGCCCCATTGGACGTTTGGCTTCCAAAAATGGTTCCAAAACTGGAACTGTCACTTCCAGGTTTGCGACGTTCGGGAACCAAAACATTCAGGAACTAAGTTGTTCTCTTAAACCATAGCATGCTGTGAATTTTATATCCATATTCCACAATTGTTCCCATGCTTCCATGTCTATATTATGACCAATATCTTTTGCCCAATGTATCATTGAGGATTTTACTTGCTTATCCTTTGTCTCCCATTCCAATAATATTTTATACATTTTAGACAGCACTTTTACATTACATTCCAACAGGTCCCTCTCCAGTTGTGTCACTGTCATGATTTAGCCCCTCCACATTCAATCCAGACTAAGGCAAAAAGCCACTGAGAACTGGAAGGAAGTCCCAAAACCAATGGCGTAAGGGCAACTGGCCTATTGTGGACTCAGACTTGTTATGATAAAGTGCTTTATGATGTCATAGTTTTTACATCACATGTTCATATTTATTTCACTAAATTATATATTAGGTGCACTTAGCAATTCTGTTTATAAAAAGCTGGAATTGCATTCCTCAGGTTTATTCCACGGAAATAACGCCCTGTGAACCTTTACACAACGAAGGGGGTCCTTTCACGTTCCTTCCAAGGGAAATACTTTTCCTCACTTGAGCGTAAGAAAATAAGGAGCACATCTAAATGTGGAATGTTGGCTTCCCTTGATCTCCCTAAAGGGCCTGAAGCATCTGAAATGCGTTGGGTCAATAAATATCTCCTTGGCCTACCCTTGTCACTTTTTGCTCTTACTTCCAGTTCCTTCTGAAGGTTCCTACTTTTGTTTCATTGAATCACTGAAAAGACCTAGAACTGCACAGCTGGAGGAGGCCGTCCAGTCGAACCTGCAGCTCAGTGCAGGATCTGCAGGGCAGAATCAGCTATTGCGGCTTCTCTGGCAGCTGCCTGCCTGGCCTCTGTTTAAATGCTTACAGTGAAAGAGAGCTCCCACCTCCCACGGCAGTCTATCTGTCCCACTGGCTTACAAAGTCAGGCCTGTGATTTGGGCAGGGGCAGCTGGGCACACGTGGGACGCGGGTGGCGCTGTGGGTTAAACCACAGAGCCTAGGACTTGCCGATCAGAAGGTTGGCGGTTCGAATCCCCGCAACGGGGTGAGCTCCTGTTGCTCGGTCCCTGCTCCTGCCAACTTAGCAGTTTGAAAGCATGTCAAAGTGCAAGTAGATAAATAGGTACCACTCCGGCGGGAAGGTAAACGGCATTTCCATGCCCTGCTCTGGTTCGCCAGAGTCCACATGCTGGCCACATGACCCGGAAGCTGTACGCTGGCTCCCTCGGCCAATAAAGCGAGATGAGCGCCACAACCCCAGAGTCGTTCGTGACTGGATCTAATGGTCAGGGGTCCCTTTACCCTTTACCGGTCAGCAACCTTTTCCAGCTGTGGGCCGGTCCACTGTCCCTCAGACCATGTAGTGAGCCGGACTATATATATTTTTTGGGAGGGGGGAATGAATGAATTCCTATGCCCCACAAATAACCCAGAGATGCATTTTAAATAAAAGGACACATTCTACTCATGTAAAAACATGCTGATTCCCAGTTCGTCCATGGGCCAGATTGAGAAGATGATTGGGCCGCATCCAGCCCCTTGGCCTTAGGTTACCTACCCCTGGATTAACCCCTCCATGGGATAGTTCAACCAGACATGCCATCAAAGGCATGGAAACGATGCCTTATGAGGAACGGCTAAGGGAGCTGGGCATGTTTAGCCTGGAGAAGAGGAGGTTAAGGGGTGATATGATAGCCATGTTCAAATATATAAAAGGGTGTCACATAGAGGAGGGAGAAAGGTTGTTTTCTGCTGCTCCAGAGAAGCGGACACGGAGCAATGGATCCAAACTACAAGAAAGAAGATTCCACCTAAACATTAGGAAGAACTTCCTGACAGTAAGAGCTGTTTGACAGTGGAATTTGCTGCCAAGGAGTGTGGTGGAGTCTCCTACTTTGGAGGTCTTTAAGCAGAGGCTTGACAACCATATGTCAGGAGTGCTCTGGTGGTGTTTCCTGCTTGGCAGGGGGTTGGACTCGATGGCCCTTGGGGTCTCTTCCAACTCTATGATTCTATGATTCTATGGGATAGCTGTGTTCAGGATCTCGTGTGTGTGCGCACACGCTTTTTTTAAAAAAACTAGCTCCACGAGGCTGCTTCTTTGAGCTGGAAAAAGACAATCCTCCCCCAGGCTGCTATTTTCCCTCCCCACCCTCCCCAAAGCTGTTATTTTTCCTACAGAGGAAAGCATATAACACAGTGGATGCTCGGGTTGCAAACGTGATCCGTGCGGGATGCACATTCGCAACCCGCAGTGTTCGCAACCTACAGCGGCGTGTCTGCGCACATGCGGGTTGTGATTCAGCGCTTCTGCACATGTGAAAAGTGCGATTTAGAGCTTCTGCACATGCGCGACCACTGAAACCCGTCCCAGTACTTCTGGGTTTCGGTGGTCCGTAACCCCAAAAAAACACAACCTGAAGCACTTATAACCCGAGGTATGACTGTAATTCAATGGCTGCTGTCTTGTTTTCCCAAGCAGAGAACATATATTTAATTTGTAAGGGAGAGAACAGCCCGCTCAGTCAGTGTAGCATCACAGCTCAAATTAACAGATTTATGCAGCTGCTTGAAAAGTGGGTGATCTGGACCACTGATCTCCCGGTGACATCTAGCCTGTCCCTGGGATGCAGCATCAAATGTTTTTCCAGGATATGTTCTGCGGAGTGATGCTTGGAGGCTGCAGCCTGCCAGGAGGTTGGCAGGAACTTCCATGGGCTCTGTAATTTGCCTACCTCTTCCGTGGCTTCACAGCTGGGCTGCCCTCCTTTGTGCCTGACATCTGGCAGGCCCAGACACACCCAGACCGCATTATTACAAAGGAAATTAGAGGCCTGCTCACAGCTGTCTTGTGCCTCCTTTATTCTGAGCCTCCTTTTCAGCTGTAAGTAAAGGTTTGCAGCAGCTGTAATCACTAGGTTTTCATTTAGTGTCTTTAGCTTCCAAAGCAGAGGGTGGGAAAGGAGTGGGGTTTTGTTGTTGCTTTTAAAGGTTATGGGGAGCAAATATATATATTTGTGTGTATGTGTGTTTGTGTGTGTGTAAATAAATTACTGTCTTGCATTCTATACTTTCAGCAAATTCCAAGGGGCTGCTCCTCCATATATATATATATATATATATATATGTTTTCGTAGATTTTCACGGGTACAGGAATGCAGGTTTTGGTGTCCTCGGGTGTCTTCCCGTGTAAAAGTTGGGGTGTCTAGGCGACGTTTCGACGAGGTCTCACTCGTCATCTTCAGGCTGGTGCTTTCGGCTTCTTGTTACTGGAACTCTGTTCCGAGGACACCAAAACCTGCATATATATATATATATATATGTTTTCGTAGATTTTCACGGGTACAGGAATGCAGGTTTTGGTGTCCTCGGGTGTCTTCCCGTGTAAAAGTTGGGGTGTCTAGGCGACGTTTCGACGAGGTCTCACTCGTCATCTTCAGGCTGGTGCTTTCGGCTTCTTGTTACTGGAACAGAGCGGGATCTCAGTGTTTGAGTTCCTATAAATACTGTAGAGGGGTGTGGTGTATTGCCTCAAAAGTTCTGGGCAGAGGGGAAGTTCCCAGGCTAGTGTTCTTTTCTTCTTTTGTTCCTTAATTACTTGAGGGATATCTTGAGTGATTTCTTGAGTGATATTCTGAGTACCACTTAGGTGGGTCATTAGGTGTGGATTAGTTGCTGTGGATTATATGAATGAGGCATTTATATTTATTTTCTATTTTATAATATACGTTCACATCATAACACTCCACTTTACGTCCCTGGCTCTTTAGAGCCTGTCAACTTCCTTCCCTCCCGCCTCATAGCTATCAAAATTAACCTTTATATAATTGCATTTTGCACGTATTCCAATTCTAGTTACACACATTACAAAGTAACTCAAAATTTAAATAAATGTAGAAAGGTGGAAAGTTTCTCATTACAAGTCTTCAACCAACCCTGCTAGTGATATTAATTGCTTACAATAATCATTGAGATATCGTATAAATTTACTCCAGTCCTTTTGGAATGCTTGATCGTGCTGGTTTTGGATTTTTCCTGTCAGCTTCGCCAGTTCTGCAAAGTCCATCATCTTTATCTGCCACTCTTCTTTCGTTGGTACTTCTTCTTGTTTCCATTTCTGGGCTAAAATAATTCTTGCCGCAGTTGTTGCATACATAAACAGCCTTTTCTCTTCCCTTGCTATCTCTTCACCCACTACACCCAGTAAAAAGGCTTCTGGTTTTTTTACCAAAAGTATTTTTAAACATTTTCTTTAACTCATTATATATCATTTCCCAGAAAGCCTTTACCTCTTTAAAAGTCCACCACATGTGGTAAAAGATACCTTCCTTTTCTTTACATTCCCAGCACTCATTAGTTCTTGTCTTGTACATTTTGGCAAGTTTAGCTGGTGTTAAATACCATCTATACATCATTTTCATAACATTTTCTTTAAGGGCACTGCATGCAGTAAAATTAATACCTTCCTCCCATAACCTTTCCCGTGATTCTAATTGAATATTATATCCAAAATCTTTAGTTCATTGTATTGGGGCTGCTGCTCCCTCATCTCTTCTCAAATTCATCTCAAACCTCTCTCTCTTCACCCCTTGCCTGCCTGCCTGCTTTGGAGCAACACATTGCTCTCACATTTGCTAACGGGAGTAGGACAATTTCTGTGCTCTGAAGAAGCCGTGTTATATGGCAGTATAGGGTTTGCACAAATGGGACGCAAGTGGCGCTGTGGGTTAAACCACAGAGCCTAGACTTGCCGATCAGAAGGTTGGCGGTTCGAATCCCCGCGACGGGGTGAGCTCCCGTTGCTCGGTCCCTGCTCCTGCCCACCTAGCAGTTCAAAAGCACGTCACAGTGCAAGTAGACAAATAGGTTAGCGGAGTCTGTAACCTGACGCGTCTGTAACCTGAAATGTCTGTGACCCGAGGTACCGCTGTATTTGCAAAGTCTACCTCTCTGCCGATACATGCTGCTTTTATCTACTCACAGAACATCTGCTTGCAGAGTGAGGAGTTACAGTTGCACACATTGTACATCGACACCCTTTTCTCTCTCAGATGCTCTCTGGTGAGTGTCAGGTGCTCAGCCTACACTCGAGTAGGACCCTGGCAGAGACACATGCCTGACTGGCATGTTCTCTCCCTCCTGGTCGATCATTCAGGAGCTTCAAAAGCTTTATTCAGCCCGAACATCACAATGACCGATGCCAACAGACATCGGCAGACTTAGGGTTTGCCCAGTTGCGTAACAGACCTCAGCAACTCAGCATTTTGGCTAATCTACTTTATTTAGATATAAACACTTATGGAGCACTACAACATAGCTCCCTCTCTCTTTAGCATCTGACAGCAAAGAGAAAAAAAACAAAGGACAATAGTTCCACTTCACGGAACACAGTAACACAAACATCCTGTCTCCGTCACTTCCAACTCTGTGGAGTCAAAATATATACCGTCATGTGATAGACAGCAATCCCATGACTGCAATCACGGAACAGGAATTCTAACAGTGAGCCGGAGGGTACCCAGAAGTGCCAACAACTATAGCTTGCATCCAGCCGGCGTGGGGGCAAAATAGGGGCCTGGTTCAGATGTGACCTTTATCCTAGCCCATAGCGCCGAGTGCAACAAGGACTTGTTATGTGTCCTCTAAATTTGCCCCCCTTCGCAGGTGGCACATTTTGGGGGGACAGAGTTGATTTTGGAGGGGGTGAGCGTTTAGGAGGCTATCTGTATTGCACACACAAACATTTTATTGGACCGGCTTTTGTCTGCCAGGCCATGGCCAGAACTGTGCATTAGCCCCCACCTAGGTATCCTTGCATCCATAAAACGTCTGTGGGTTTGGGCTCACCTTGGTGGATGATCACAAGGTGGGTCGAGCTTGCCACAGTGCTTTCAGATTTTAAAATAAAATAAAATTGTGCAGATAAATCCCATGAAGTTCCTTTTTCAGGAGAGAGACTTCATACCAGAGAAGGAATCACAGATCTTAGAGGTGCCCCCACACGAGCAGGGAAAGCTGTTTGA
This sequence comes from Podarcis liolepis, assembly GCF_965112155.1. Taxonomy (NCBI): domain Eukaryota; kingdom Metazoa; phylum Chordata; class Lepidosauria; order Squamata; family Lacertidae; genus Podarcis; species Podarcis liolepis. The sequence goes on along the minus strand of NC_139559.1, from coordinate 89,125,064 downwards.
CAAGTTTGCTTTTAACCCAACCAGTGCATGCTGGGTTATTTTATGCCTGTGCCATTTTAGTGCATTGAAATTCTACGGAGCTGTTCCTAGCTCTTCAAAGGCAGCTTTTGGAAAACCTTGAGGGGAAGAAGAGATGGCTGAGCAGCATTTCTTTCTTTCTTTCTTTCTTTCTTTCTTTCTTTCTTTCTTTCTTTCTTTCTTTCTTTCTTTCCTTCCTTCCTTCCTTCCTTCCTTCCTTCCTTCCTTCTTTCTTTCTTTCTTTCTTTCTTTAGTTGAGAGATTATTTAGTTCAATTGAAACTCTTTGGGTGCCGAAGAATTACCGTATTTTTCGCTCTATAAGACACACTTTTTCCCTCCTAAAAAGTAAGGGGAAATGTGTGTGCGTCTTATGGAGCGAGTGCAAGCTGCACAGCTATCCCAGAAGCCAGAACAGCGAGAGTGAGCGCTGCGCAGCGCTCCCTCTCACTGTTCTAGCTTCTGGCTTAGTCGCGCTCTGTCCCTTCCCCCACCTCCCGCAAAAGCCCCCAAGAGCCGCGCTCCCTTTAAAGAGCGCACGGCTCTTACTGCCTTTGCATGAGGTGGGGGAAGGGACAGAGCGTGCGGCTCCCGCCTCTTCGCTCAAGAGACCTTTGCGTTGCTTTTGCTGAAGCCAGAAGAGTAAGAGGGATCGGTGCGCACCGATTTTCTGGCTTCAGGGATAGCCTTGCAAAGCCTCTTGAGCGCAGCCGGAGCGCTCCTGCCTCTTCACTCAAGAGGCTTTGCATTGCTTTCTTGTTTCTTGTTTTCCTCCTCTAAAAACTAGGTGTGTCTTATGGTCGGGTGCATCTTATAGAGCGAAAAATACGGTATGTGTGCCAACTTCCGGGGGTCAAATTGTCACTGGCCATTTTCTCTTGAGCAAAACTAGATGCAGCAGTTTGCTATCGTTTCATTCTCCTCCTCCCAGAATAAATCAGAGAACTTATGCATATCATAGCAAATACAGTGGTACCTTGGGTTACATACGCTTCAGGTTACAGACTCCACTAATCCAGAAATAGTACCTCAGGTTAAGAACTTTGCTTCAGGTTGAGAACAGAAATCGGGCTCTGGCGGCGTGGCAGCAGCCGGAGGCCCCATTAGCTAAAGTGGTGCTTCAGGTTAAGAACAGTTTCAGGTTAAGAACGGACCTCCGGAACTAATTAAGTACTTAACCCGAGGTACCACTGTAAAGTATTTGCAAATGTGTATACGTAACCTGTTTATTGTCTACATCTGTATCTTGTGCTGTTTTTTGGCGCAGTGGTTAGAGTGCTGGACAAATGCCCACGCAGCCAAGGAGCTGACCTCAGACCAATCACTGTCTCTCAACCTACCCTACCCTACAGGGCTGTTGTTGGGATCTAATGGAGGGAGGGAGAACGGCGTACACAATCTGGAGCTCCTTGAAGAAAACTTGTGCTGTCAGTGCAGTGAATCGACAAGCAAGCAAGCATTTGAGCCTAGCCAAATAATGGACATTTCTGCGGGAATTTTAGTCTTGAGTCTCTTTCCAAGTGTTAACTTCCAAGATAAGTAACAATATTGGATGCATTAAGGACATCTCACAATGGGGCAGCAATAGACAAAGAGGAAACACCCCATTTCTGTGCCACTAAAAAATGGCATCTATTAAATGTTGGTCTTTTGCCAGCTGGTGCATCCACAAGACTTTTAGTAGCCACAGAGGAGCCATCGTCCTTCCACCTTGCAGCGGCTGCATTTATGTGACCAGGCCCAGTTCAGTGTTTACTGCCTCTCTGTATGCACGGCTGCTTGGACTCTGAGAGTACCTGGGCTGGGGATTGCCAGCAAATATTGGCTTTTTTGGGGGTGCGCCATATTTCAAAAAGTAAAAACCAGGACACCCCGAAAGTTGTTGAGCTTTAATTCTGGCTTAGGTCCATGCTGTCGGTATTATGTTGTTTTATGTATGCCAATCTATGTATATTGTGTGTTTGTGTGTTTATATTGTATTATGTTGTATTATGTACAGAATTCCAACCTAGCAGTTCGAAAGCACGTCAGAATACAAGTAGATAAATAGGTACCACTCCAGCAGGAAGGTAAACTGCATTTCTGTGCACTGCTCTGGTTCGCCGGAAGCAGCTTAGTCATGCTGGCCACATGACCCGGAAGCTGTACGCCAGCTCACTCGACCAGTAAAGCGAGATGAGCGCCGCAAACCCAGAGTCGTCCGCGACTGGACCTAACGGTCAGGGGTCCCTTTACCTTTACCTTTAGGTTCATGCGTCTGTATTGTATTGTTTTGATGCTGCAGTATTTACATTGTAATGTATGAATCTGATTTCAACTGATTGTAGATTATAGATTATATTATTTTACTATCATTGTGCACCTTTGGTGAAAAGTGTTTTATAAATTCTATAAAATAATAAAAAACACACATGCTGGCTTCCAGTTCATTTCCAGACCCAACCAAGTTCTGTTTGTGACTTTTAGGGCTCTCCACAGCTTAGGAGTGGGATCCTTGCTGTTTTTGAAAAGCAAATCCATTTCCTTCTCTTGAGCGTCTACCAATGCATATGTAACTTTAAACCGCATGGGAGCACTTGCTTGTAGCCTATCTGTCTAAGTTAATTCCACCTCTAAAAGTTGAGCCATTTTTGTTTCTCTCTCTCTCCCAACAGGTTGAGAAAAGATGTCTGCTGCTTACTCTCTCTTATTCCCACTCATCCCTGTACTTAGTTCCTTCATGAATAAAGCCTTTGAACTCCAGAAACTGTAAGAGATCGTTTCAATCTAATTCACCCAAGCGACAAGCTTTCCTAACACTTGTCAAGATACCTGTCTTCATATTCTTTAAGTTAGGGAGCCTTCTGTGGGTTCCCTGTTGTTACCTGTTGAGGCTACCAGAGAAAGAGCTCTTGTTAATATCCTAGTTGTGGAATTAGTCTCTCCAGAGAGATTTGCCTAGTGCCTATTTTATTGTCTTTTGGGTTTCAGGCGAACACTTTTTAATTTTCCCAATCTTACTGTGTTTACACCGCTTGTGTGAATTTATGATCTAGAAATTATTATGGGCTTTCTTTCGTACTTACATTTAAGTTATTTCTTGTAACCTGTCTATGGATATGATTGAAGGGGGGCATAAAGATACTTAGAGAAGCTTTTTAAAAATAGCAAGATTCTGTGAGATCAAGTATTATTATCCCAGGGGAAGGGCATGTGCCCACAGGCTTCTGACTGTCTCCTGGGAGTCAAGGCTAAGAGGGTTGCAAATGTTTCCACGCTACATGCTACAGAGATTATCGTGAACCTTCCTTCCCTTTATAGAGCATCTCCATGGCAACTACATGGAGATTTATTAGTCCTCTATTGACATGCTCACTGGGTCACTTTCTGCTTCAGCTCACTTTCTATCTCTAGTCCTCCACTGCATTCATAGAATCATAGAATAATATAATGGTGCAGCTGGAAGGGACCCCAGAGGTCATCTAGTCCAACGCCTGCAATGCAGGAACCTCAACTAAAGCAGCCATGACATATGACCATCCATCCAACTGCTGCTTGAAAACCTCCAAGGAAGGAGAGTCTACCACAGGCTTCCTCAACCTCGGCCCTCCAGATCTTCTGAGACTACAATTCCCATCATCTCTCATGGTCCTGCTAGCTAGGGATCATGGGAGTTGTAGGCCAAAAACATGGAGGGTCGTTCCGTTGCCAAACAGCTTTTACTATCAGAAAGTTCCCCCCGAACTTTATTCAGAATCTCATTTCTCACAACTTGAATTCATTGGTTTGGAATCTACCCTCCAGAGAAGGAGAAAATAAACTTTCTCCAGCTTCCATGTGGCAGCCCTTTTGATATGTGAAGATGGCTATCCGATCTCCTCTCAGTCTCCTCTTTTCCAGGCTAAACATACCCAGCTCCTTCAAGCGTTCCTCATAAGGCTTAGTTTCCAGACCCTTGATCATCTTGGTTGCCCTCCTCTGCACACATTCTGACTCGTCAACATCCTTCTTAAACTGTGGCGCCCAGAACTGGACACAGGATTCCAGATGTGGTCTGACCATGGCAGAATAGAATGGTACTGTTACTTCCATTGACCTGGACACTATACTTCTGTTAATTCAGCCTAGAATAGCATTAGCTTTTTTTGCTGCTGCATCACACTGTTGACTCATGTTAGGCTTGTGATCTACTAAGACCCCTAAAGCTCATAATCTCTCTCTCTCTCTCTCTCTCTCTCTCTCTCTCTCTCTCACACACACACACACACACAAACACACACACACACACACACACACACACACACACACACACACACACACTTCTGGCAAGCCAGGTCTCCCCTGTCTTATATTGATGCAGCTAGTTATTCCTGCTTAAGTATAGAACCTTACATTTTGTCTCTACTGAAATAATAATAATAATAATAATAATAATAATAATAATAATAATAATAATAATTTATTTATTATTTATACCCCGCCCATCTGGCTGAGTTTCCCCAGGCACTCTGGGCGGCTCCCAATCAAGTGTTAAAAACAGTACAGCATTAAATATTAAAAACTTCCCTGAACAGGTATGCCTTCAGATGTCTTTTAAAGATAGGATAGCTGCTTATTTCCTTCACATCTGAAGGGAGGGTGTTCCACAGGGTGGGTGCCACTACCAAGAAGGCCCTCTGTCTGGTTCCCTGTAACCTCACTTCTTGCAATGAGGGAACTGCCAGAAGGCCCTCGGCGCTGGATCTCAGTGTCCGGGCTGAATGATGGGGGTGGAGACGCTCCTTCAGGTATACAGGACCGAGGCCGTTTAGGGCTTTAAAAGTCAGCACCAACACTTTGAACTGTGCTCGGAAACGTACTGGGAGCCAATGCAGATCTCTCAGGACCGGTGTTATGTGGTCCCGGCGGCCACTCCCAGTCACCAGTCTAGCTGCCACATTCTGGATTAATTGCAGTTTCCGGGTCACCTTCAAAGGTAGCTCCACATAGAGCGTATTGCAGTAGTCCAAGCAAGAGTTAACTAGAGCATGCACCACTCTAGTGAGACAGTCCATGGGCAGGTAGGGTCTCAGCCTGCGTACCAGGTGGAGCTGGTAGACAGCTGCCCTGGATACTGAATTGACCTGTGCCTCCATGGACAGCTGTGAGTCCAAAATGACTCCCAGGCTGCGCACCTAGTCCTTCAGGGGCACAGTTACCCCATTCAGGACCAGGGAATACATTCATCTAGTTTTGAATTTCAATAGGGACAAATGTATGGTTACCACAATCAATAAGGCAGGGCTTGTCCTCGCGCCCAGCAATGTTTGGACCTCGTAACATACAGACGCACTCACACCTTGCTGTGTTTTCCCATGGCCTTATGGGTAAACTGGTATTTTTCTACAGCTATGTTCAAATATGGGGCAACATTTGAAGTGATATAGCTGGCAGCTAAGGAGCCCTGATATTAATATTTTTTTTTGTTAGGGTCTTCCCAGCGGCGTAGCGTGAGTTGTCAGCACCCGGGGCAAGGCAAGTAATTTGCGCCCCCTAACCCGGGGCAAGGCAAGTAATTTGCGCCCCCCCCTAACCCCAACCTGCCGCGTCAGGTGATCTGAGGCGAGTTGCCGCTGGCGCTGCCGCCCAAACGACGCCGCTTGCCCGGAGGAGGAGGGGGGCAGAGAGGCGAGGAAAATGCAACATGGCCCAGCATCTGCCCCGCTCCTCCTCCGGGCAAGCAACGTCGTTTGGGCGGCAGCGCCAGCGGCAACTCGCCTCAGATCACCTGATGCGGCGGAGGCGGGGCTGTGAGGAGGGGCTGCCTGGCGCGTCCTCCGCGGCACTGACACGCAAGGACCGCGACGAGCGCTGAGAGCTGCTGCCTGCCGGACGCCTTCAGCCCGGACGCACGCACAGCTCGTCGGTTCCGCGAGACATGCGGCTCTGCTACAGCCTGCGCCCGAGGCTCTTCGGCGACTCCGGAGGCAGCGAGCGCGCCCCCCCCAGATGTTGCGCCCGGTGCGGCCGGCCCCCCTTGCACCCCCCACGCTACGCCACTGGGTCTTCCACCCTAAACATGCTCATCTTGAAAGTTTAACGAGCCAAAAGTTTTCCTTTACACAATTATGTGCTTTTTTAGAATGCTTGGAAGGTTTCTGACTAAGTTAGATATTGTTAACGGGTTCCCTTAAATTTTGCCATAAATTGTGATTAGAAATTGTTTTCTATTTAGCAAATGGTTGTTTGGTTCGATTTTATGCTGTATCATCATCAGCTTTCAAAATGTTATTATAATTAAATTTCTTGAATTTGTGAATCCTTCTGTTTATGGAATGACTTCTACAATCATGATTAAATCTAATACTAGTACTTTTTTCTGTTGAGGTATCAAGTCATGCAAATATAAAGTAGATGAATAAATGAACAAATAAGTTCATTTGGATATGCAGGAAATATTTAAAATAAATTTAAGGAAAAATGCCTTATGTGCTTTTACCTTGCCATACCATAAATATGCATGCCACCCAAATATGTTATCATACCCTTCAAGGTCCAAAACATCTGTGTTCATTTTAGTGCATTGAAATTCTCAAGAAATAGCCATTCCTTCAGCCAGCAAAAGGCTGCTGACTCATAATAAAGTTTAAAATCTGGCAGGGCAAACCCCCCTGGCAGGGCAAACCATATTGTCAGGAAAGCATTGTTTAATGTCTGGATAACGTACAAAGACTTTACGGAGAGTAAAACTCCAAGGTGGCTATTACCTATGGAAGCGAAAGCTTTGAAAAAACTCAACATGGAGGCTAAATGGCCAAAATATTGGGAAATTTTAGAACAGGAAGGTGACAAATTGAAATTGCAGAGTTATGACAAACTTAAAGAGAAGGTGCGAGACTGGTTACACTACTTTCAAATAAGAGAAGTTTATAACTTGGATAAAAAGATTGGTTTTCAGGTGGAAAAAATCAAAGTTAGAAACAGAATTGTTAGAACCCAATGCTAAGACACTTTCAAGAATGTACAATTTGCTGTTGAAATGGAATACTGAGGAAGAAACGGTAAAATCTGCAATGATAAAATGGGCACAAGATATAGGCCATAACATCATGTTTGCTGACTGGGAGAAGTTATGGACCACCAGGATTAAATTTACGGCATGTAATGCCCTAAGAGAGAATATTATGAAAATGATGTACATGACCCCAGTCAAGCTCTCAAAAATATATCATTTGCCCGATAACAAATGTTGGAAATGTAAAGAAATTGAAGGTACATTCTTTCACCTTTGGTGGACGTGCCCAAGGATTAAGGCTTTCTGGGAAATGATATATAATGAACTGAAAAAGGTATTTAAATATACTTTCCCGAAGAAACCAGAGGCCTTCCTCCTAGGCATTGTTGGCCAATCGGTGTCAAAGAAGGATAGAATTTTCTTTATGTACGCTACAGCAGCAGCAAGAATTCTCATCGCAAAGCATTGGAAGACACAAGACCTACCCACCTTGGAAGAATGGCAGATGCAACTAATAGACTATATGGAGATGGCGGAAATGACTGGCAGAATCTGAGACCAGGGAGAAGAGTTGGTGGAAGAAGATTGGAGGAAATTTAAAATTTATTTGCAGAAACATTGTAAAATTTTTGAATGTTGATGACATTGAAATGAATTGAAGGGGCTCTAGCAACAAGGCAAAAAGTATGAGGGGATTAATAATAGATAAACTAATAGAATATGAATTTGCTGAACCAAATTTAAAAGGGATACAAAAATGGGAGACGTGAGGAAGTCAGGAAAATAAGTTAACTAAAGTGGAGAGATTAAGAAAGAGGGAAATTTTGTTTTTCTTTTATATGTATTTTTTCTTTTTTTTCTTTTTTGTGTTTAATGTTTGTATTTTTGTATTTTGTATTTTTGTACTCTTGTATTTTGTATCTGTTTTGCTTTTGTTTTTTGTTTTTTCTAAACTTTTCTACTGATAAAATCTAATAAAATATTATATAAAAAATAAAATAAAATAAAATAAATTTAAGGAAGCACAGAAAGAGGGGGACGGAAGTCCAGTTCTGAAATGTTAAAATGAATGTAAAATTATTGAAATGTATAAACCTAAAAATTATAAATTATATATATATAGTCATGCAAATATGCAAATAGCAGCTTTAATGGTGTTTATGGTAACTCAGGCTCTTAATAGTTTTAGCTACCTCCTTCCAAAACCACAGAATCCTACCACATGCAAACAGCATCTGCTTATAATACAACACGTCTTCAACCCAAATGCCTCCCAGAATTATTTGTTTTACTTATTTTTAAAGGACTCAAATACCAGTTTAAATGATTTCTGATCAATGCTGCTGAACGGAAAAATTCATTCACAAATATTGTTCTGTACTGTATACAGGTTTTCATTCATCTCTGTCTCACCATCATTTTGTGTTCAAGAAGTGAACTTTCATTTTTCTTCCTTCCTCCATCCACCAAGCCCTAAATAGCACCCTTTGAGTGTCTTGTAACTGTGCTAACACTTTTTTCAAAACATAGCTCCACATGCAGCACATTTAAAGTTGAACCAATTTAACAACCATGGCTTTCTCCAAAGAATTCCAAAGGGAGCTGGGAGATTTTAGGAGATCCCCTGTTCCCTTCACTGAGCTAAAGTTCCCAGTATGGCTTAGCATCTAATCCCTCTTCCTGGGGAACTCTGGGAATTGTAGTTCTGCCAGAGGAATTCGTGCCTCCTAACAACTCCCAGGATCCTTAGCAAACTACAGCTCCCAGGATTCTCGGGAGCCACGACTGTTTAAAGTGGTATAAATGTGCTTTATGCTGTGGATGTGGTCCAAGTTGAATTCTGGTGTAGTAAATTGTTTTATAAATGGAATCCAATAAATAAATAAGGAGGAATTTCATGCAGTCCTGTGACAATTGTTCCATCAGTGCATGCAGTAACGTGTGACCTTGAAAATGACTTGGTAACTCACTTTCCAAAGGACTCCCTGGCACATTAAAATACATGAATAAAAAGAAAAGATGAATGCAAGTACCGGTAAATCAGACTCCACACATCAGATATATATTTATAAATAGATAGATAGATAGATAGATAGATGATAGATATAATTGTATAGTTGTACTTGCATACTGAACTGTATTCCTGTATTGAAGCGACAGCATATTATCTATCTCAGGCAGTGTTTTTAACATAAATGTCACCAATTCAAGGTGGACCTTATAGCATTATATTTCATACAGAAATGCTGGCAGATCAAATTTCTCATTCAAGTCACTAGGTGTAACTCTAAAATCTCACATACTTCCCCTTAAGAAAGTCAAGTAATCGGGGGCCACCAGGTGGCGCATTGGAAGATGGCCGACAATAACATCTCTCTGACCCATACGAGGTAATTAAGAGGCTGCTATGGGAAGTATGCAGTCTTCCTACCCCCCCAAGGAGGTGGGGGGCTGCCTTGCCAGCGGTGTCCACAATGCACCCCCGGCAGGAGCCCTCGATGGGTCAGCTCTTCCTGACGCCGATTCCAATCTGCGCGTGCTGGTTAGCTTCAGCTCGGAATTATAATTGGAAACATATGATTGGAATGAAGCTGAAGCAACATCAAGCAACGCTCGAGAGATAAGACTGCTGATTAATGGATCTCTGTGACCGGGAGTGACGGATGGATAAGTAAATCTTCTGATGAACCACCATTATGAGACTGTATGTTTGGAATGAAGGGGGGGGGGTGGAGGAAAAAACATTTTTTTCCTTTGTACTATGTGATATTAATAACCCTTCACCCCAGAAAGAAACAAGATTGTTGCGTTTTACTAATCACAAGCAGGAATTCAAGAACTGTGTGGGATAGATTTTAGCTAAAGAAAGGATTGGTAAACAATGAGAACGGAGGAAAATTTTATGACGCAGTTAAAAAATGGCGTCTCGCCAAGACAGGCTTGCCGGAGAAAGAAGGACAGGGGGAGGAGAATCAGGACCATTGGAATGAGAAGGATTGTTGGAATGTAATCTTGACCTGACAGAGCCTCCTGATATACTTGGCAAGTCTGAGAAAAGTAAAGGACAGAGCGAAGATTTATTTTTTTATGGAAGCGTGGAACAGCGGCTGTCCCTGAGCGATATGATCTTTGGAGAGTACAAAACCCACACAGAGGATACCTGTTTCCAATCTGCTTGTGAAAATTATCAGAGATCGCAAAGAAAGGAATATACGATAACAACAAGAAGATGAAGAAAGTAATAAAAGACTATCTGGATTGAATTGGATAGAACTGTTTAATTAAGGCAGCAATATAAGTGATGTTTGGACTCGTTCGAAGCTTGATGTATGGGTACCCCCAACAAAATTTAAAATTCGGCTGTATAATTTGGAACTAATGTGATTTGGATAATGTGATGTGATTGGCCTGTTAATAAAAATTATTTTAAAAAAAGAAAAGAAAGTCAAGTAATCAGTATATACTGTATTTTCCCGTGTAGAACACGCCCCCTATTTTGGGGAACTCCAAATTAAGAAAATGGGGGGAAATGCCCAAAATTGTTGAGCTTTTTTGGAGGGGAGAAGGTCGATCACCAGAGTTGTTGAGCTTTTTTTAGGGGGTATGCCAAAAATCGCCCACCCGCCTGAACTACGCTCCCACTCGCATGTGTTAAAAATGCCACCAATCCACTGTCCACCTGCCTCATTGCTGCACCAATGGCCAATCAAGCTCAGCCCTTGCTGCAGCCACCAATAACACACCCAATAGCAAAGGACAGTCTCTGGCTCCCGAAAGCAACATATAACATGTCCCCCAGATGCACTAAGGGTAAAGGGACCCCTGGCCATTAGGTCCAGTCGTGGACAACTCTGGGGTTGCAGCGCTAATCTTGCTTTATTGGCTGAAGGAGCCAGCGTACAGCTTCCGGGTCATGTGGCCAGCATGACTAAGCCGCTTCTGGAGAACCAGAGCAGCGCATGGAAACGCCGTTTACCTTCCCACTGGAGCGGTACCTATTTATCTACTTGCACTTTGAGGTGCTTTCGAACTGCTAGGTTGGCAGCAGCTGGGACCGAGCAACGGGAGCTCATCCCATCGCGGGGATTTGAACTGCCAACCTTCTGATTGGCAAGCCCTAGGCTCTGTGGTTTAGACCACAGTACCACCCGCGTGTATAAAACGAGCCCCAAAATTTAACATGCTATTTTAATTTTTAAAAACCTCATCTTACACACAGAAAAATACGGTATTTGATATTGTTTTGAATTGTGCAGGCAGCACCACCAAAGCATGCATTTGTGCCTGTGTTTATAAGTAACTTTACCATAGATTAAGCTGTCTGCCAGGATTAGCTAGGTCACAACTGCTCACCTTGCAAGGAAGGGCTACCAAACTCCTTGTTGTCTCTTTTTCCACCATGTGACCAGCAAGGATGTCTACGCTGGATGCTCCAAGCTTAGACTGTGTGGCTTTAACAAGCCACCTCCATGTTTCTATACAAATATTTAGAAACACCAGTTTTGAAAACTAAGTTGTACTGCTTGTCTTTTCTTGTTGCTGTATGGAGAAGCACATGAATCTGACCTTTGAATCATTTGTAAGTAAACCATCTTTAACTTACCAAACATGTGGTATCTTTCTATGCTAAAGGAAGCTTTGTAAAAAAAACAAGAACTTAGAAGGGGATATATTAAAGTTCTTACATCCCATATTTCCACGCTTTTGTTTTGTGATTTAAAATGTTTGCTGGGGCTCCCTCACCAACAAGGTACTGTACTTGCTTCAAACCTGAATCTAGGCATTCAGGAAATTCTGCTTTTATTTTTTATAACTATGACCATTCTGAATATGCCTGTGTACTTGGTGCAAGTGGCAGTAAAAAGTTTTTTTTAAAAAAGTGGCAGTATCTCCAGCTAGCTGAGGCTGGGAGAGCAAATCAACTATTCATTGTGGAGCATCCTGAATCATTCTAGTTTCCTGTCAATTTCCCCAAGTAATAAAGAAGTAATTAAATTTGTCAGGCTATCCGGCATGAAAGCCCACCCAGTGTCAACAGTGCCTTGAGTATCCGAAGCTCCTGAGAGCAAGCACAGGTCCCCTAATTAAATATGTTTACTGGTTTCATGCACTCTCATTTACTACAAGGGCCATAATGAATTTCGGAATTAATTGTCTGCCCATATAAAGTGGGGATCCTTCTGAATTCCACCTCGGTCCCCAAGGCCTCGGAGTAATTTAATATTCTAGTGAGAAAGATAATTGATAGTAATTGGAAAATCAATTTTTCATTGTTTAATTCTCCTTTCCACAGGGTATGTGGGAAACAAGTCACCTCCTGGGCTGGGTATTCCTGTGACCATCAAAGCATCGCTTTGCCTGTCACGGTAAAAGCTCAATTGCCAGGTTGCCGCTGTGGGTTGGCTGTCTTTTCTGGAGGGTTTGAAAACATGTGGTAAGAAGCACTTGCCATATCCTTCCTGTGCGATGTGAATCCTTTTCAAATGTCGCAGAAAAAGATGCTGTTAAACCACGGTGGACACATAGGGCTCTTTGTGGTTTCCCCCCTGTACTGTGATGGCCTGGGACTTGGGCTCGGACTCAGAACCAGAGGAGACTCGGTCTGCACTGGATCCTTTGCCTCAGGCATCATCTGAACCAAGCCTGTATTGGCAAAACCTATTTGGTGTTTCGCAACTTACTGACTAGTTGCAGGACCTTAGCCAGACCTAGCAGAGTAAACGCAGAATCCACGGAAGCAATTGGCAACTTGGCTGCAGACAGGATAGACGAAGCAGGAACCAGGAACTTGGAGTTAGGTGTTTATTATATACAGTGGACTATTTACAGGAACAGAACACGGATCTTTTGCTAGCTCTCTCTGACACAACTCTCAACACCCACACTGACACAGAACTCTGAACTCAAACACTGAAGTACCAGTTAGTAGGCTATATCACTCCTTTGAGAGAGCTTGACCAATCAGGGAGCGGTCTCCATGTCTCTGTTATCACCAGGCAGACTTACTCCTTCAGATTGCCTTCTGGCTGTCTGCCAAACCTTAATTGACTCTGTGTGAGTAGCTGCACGTACACAGTTTCCCAACAGTCTGGGGCTTGATCCTGAAGAGTCCCAGTCTGCACAGGTTCCCCGGCAACAAACACCAGCTGGGCTGAGTCAGGGGCCTGAGCCTGCCCTGGCTCCAGACACGGGAATGACCTCGTTGCCTTCAGCTGGGCCATCACTTACAGCTGCTCCACTACCAGTTGGGTCAGGGGAGGCTGAGGCAGCCCCTGGGTCTAGTAACCCACCAATGTCTCCTGACTGCAGAGACTAAGGTCTGAGAGAAGGAGAGACCTGAGTATTCGCAGGAGGAGTGCTTGCCTTCAGGCAAAACAGGGAGGTGAGTCACCGGGGGATCAGCACTGGCCCTTACCCTGACAAAGATAAAAGGCTGTCGGACCCTGCCCCAGGTTGCGGGAGCAATGTTGCTGTATGCTAGATGCTGCCCCTGTCCTTGCCTGGTTTCACGGCAAGATATAATTGAAAAGCAAATATATATATGGCAGTCAGGAGGTGATGGAATTCCCGGGCAGGTATGCTGAGTATAACCAACACAGGACTTAGCCGATTCTTCCAAACCTTGATGGTCTGAAGGCTTCTTCGCTTACAAAAACAGTGACGCCATCAGGAAAAGTCTGATCCATTCCTGGAAGTTGCTCGTAAGACTGCAGGGAGAGAACCGTTTGCGTGTTCAGACCCAGAAACCTCCCCCCTAAATAAATTCACACTTGACTCAAAATTTTGGTTTGGTTTTTGGCAGAATTTAGGCCATAACTTTATTGATTACAGAAAGTGACTGGTTGCATAGGCTCTGGTTCGACTAGCTCCCTGCCATACAGGTAGCGCTGACCCAGGGCACTAGCATAGGTCAGCCAAGGGTGAACACCTGGATAAGCGGAAAGCTGGGAACAGGCTAACCCCGCCACCCAAATGTCCCCCTGGACTCAGGCATGGGCATAACCCCCTCTCAGGGGTTGACCAAACCATCAAGTCCCTGGATTCCTTTAATGGAATACCCTTCTCATAGGGATGGCGAGAATGTTCTCCCATCCCTATCACCTGAACCAGAGCCTATCCGCAACCTTACAAGTTGTGACAATTTACTATGCGGCAGGCGAAACCCAAATGCCAACAGCCAATCAGCCAAGTGGGGAAAGTTCCTGCCTTGTCCCTGTCCCAACTACAGATGACACACAACAGCATAGCAAGGTCAAGCGCAAAGCCCTAAAAGGAGGGAGAGGTGGGCAGGTGTTCCGAATGCACGTGCTGAAAGAAGCAGCTCTGGGTCACGTGCATGGGCATAAATAGGTCCCTCGAACCGTTTGGACTGCGTCCCATTGGCCAGATTGCACCCTGATACGAGGGACCTACCAATCTGGTGTTGTGGCCAACCAATCGTACCCACCCACAACACAGGGTGTTGGTTGTCCAGGTCTCACCACAATACGTGCCCTCTTTAAAGGAGGACCTGATTTACCAACAGAGAACCCTTCTCCAGCTGGACCATTGTCTTAAAGTAGGTCTCTTGTCTGGGATTGCTTGGGGCATGGGCACTATTACAGACCTTTCTTGGACTAGTTTTCTAAAGACATGTAGTGAACATCCTCTTCTTATCACAGAGATAGATCATGCGCACTGATGGTTTTAGTGATGGGTGCCTGCAGCTGAGTTGAGAACCTCTTGTTTTTTGTTTTTGTTTTAATATAATATTTTATTAGGTTTTATCAATAGAAAAGTTTAGAGAACACAAAAGACAAATGCATAACAAATAAAAAAAATACAAAAGCACAAAAATACAAAATACAAAATTACAAACATTAAACACAAAAAGAAGAAACACATATAAAAGCAAAACAAAATTTCTCTCTTTCTTGAGAACCTCTTGAAAATTACTGTGCAACCCTATGTTAGTAAATACCAGTTCTCAAGATGTGTCCTAAGCATTCAGAATAGAGTAACCCCAAAGGAGCCCTGGGTTTTTCTATTCTGACTTGGTGGAAACAACAACTGGGCAAGTGAGGAGGGAGGCAGAGTTGAGCAAAACACTAATACTCAAATATGCAAAAACAATAATACAAACACATTTGTGCTATTTATGTTCACTTACAACCTATCAAAGAATGTGGCAATCTTTTACTCACTTACCTGGGAGCAAGCCCTATTGAACTCAATGAGACTTCCTTCTGAGGAGATATGTATAGGGCTGGGCTGTTAATTTCCTTAGAAATATGTTCAGCTGCATCAATAATCAATAAAGGTTGAAATAATAATAGAAACAGGTCACTATCTTTAGATGTGCTTATCCACTTATCCAAATGGATCGGTGCTACAGATATAGTGTGTGTTTTATTGTTTTGTTCGATTTTGATAATTTAAATGCATTTTGATAATGTTGCCATTTTTATTTTTTAAAAGTGAGCATGGACTCGAAGTGCAAACCTATACTCAGAAGTAAGTCCTAGTTAAGTAGGTAGAGGGGTCAAGCCAGAAACAAAAATTTCCACAAGATGACATCAATGAATCAGGCCTTCGTCTCACGGCCAGTGTGCTGCTTTCGTGTTCATTTTGATGGGCCTATATTTTTTGCCTATTGAATCCGAATAAGTGAAGTCACCTGAACTTTAATGGAAAAACTTTGTTTCCTGGCACACATTTCCTAAAGATGCACAACAGCTAGAAGGTATAATTACCTACAAGGCTGCACATTAATCTAAATACAGCCTCCTATCCCATTCCTTACCTTTCCCATTATTTATATTGATTTAGTACTCTCCTCACCACCTTCAATGTTTCGCTTGGTCTTGGTGTAAATCTGCTCTAAATTTAGGAACTGGTGCAGTAAATAAATACTAGAATAACAACTGTGAGGTTTTGTAATAGATCCTCTGCTTCACTAGTTCCTCCTCCTCCTCCTCCTTTCACGATCACTAGTAGCCGAGTAAGATTGTCTTCCATAAACACAGTTTTAACAATGAGTCCATAAGTGACTGTGGAGGCTAATTCTGGATCCACATGTCCTTCCACAGTGGGGACGTTGGTTTCTGGGCAGGAGCTGATAACGGTATCGATTTGGCAAGAGCGCTTTCCTCTTAGCATGTTTCTCCCTTTCGTCCTGAGTTTGAGCATCTTCAAAGCCCATGACACCTTTGGTAAAGGCTGTTCCCCAATCGGAGCACTCGCAGGCCAGTGTTTCCCAATTGGTGGTGTTTATACTGTTAGGATATTTTCGTTCCACCTTAAAAGGGAGCAGGCTTTGAGAGTCACAGAGTCTGCGTATTTCCTGTTCACAGGATGTTTATGTTTGCTGTTGCTTTCGTTACTCTCTCGGTGCCTGAAACACTGAAGCAGGCAGTCATGTTTTTCTCTGTTCTGACTAACGCAGAATAAACTTATAAACAATGCTCTCTTGCGTGCATCTTTCGCTGTGCATTATCTGCTGATAAGAGCGTGCATCAGCCCTGGAACGTGGCAAGCTATTTCTGGAGCTCGTGTCGCTAATTGCCGATACTGCGTGTCTACGGGAGATCGATGGACGTCTGGAGGTGACGTGGGGCCATGATGGACTGTGTCTCCCTGGCAGTATCCCAACATATACTGCATTTTTTTAGATTTGCCTTGAGACAGTCTTTAAACCTTTTCTGTTGACCACTAGTTCCACCTCCTGGCTGACACCAACCACCACCCAAACCATATTGCGTGGACAGGCGGAGTCCCCTAAACCCTGGGCAGCCCCCGTGTGGACTAATAAGACAACGTGCTATGGGATTAAATTTGGCCACAACTTTATTATGTTTCAGATGTGGGTAGACCTTGGCTCAGGCACTGGGCGTTTATCTCTCCCAGTCCCCCGCCGGGGATTTGGGGAACATCAGGGCTATCCAGAATGTGGGGGGTGGGGGTGGGCTGGCTCTGGAAAACATCTGTTCAAGCAAAGAGAGCCCGCCCCCGTTACACCGCCATCGCAGGGGAGAGCAATGTCAACCTCTTGGTGTACGGCCAAAGCCTCCCTTCAAAACAACCCCTTTAATGGGGAACCCTGGTATCGCCGCCACAAAGAGGAGGGGTGGGTGGGTCACCGCTACATGCCCACCCCTATTTAGGGAAGATAGACTAAAAGATTCTGCCCAAGGTCTGATACCGCCAAAGTTGTGACGGCAAACCTGCCAATGCAGGAGAATTCCTTTCCGGCCCTTCAACAGCGACCTTGACATAGCAGCGCCTGCATACCTGTGGAGAAAAGGTTAACATGCAAAAGAAGTCTTAGCTGAGGGTGGGTAGGGTGGGAGAAGCTCTGGAGCCAACTGACGATTCCCAGGTAAGATCCTCCCCCTATTGTGTGGGCAGGTGGTCCCTCCCCCTACCTGGCCTGATCACCTTGGCAACGCCTCCCCAGGCGGGATTGGGCAACTGGCTGAGGTAGGCGGAGACCTCCAGGTATCCCACCTGGGGATGGCGAAGCCAAGCCTGTGCTAATGGTGCCGCAGAGGGTCCAGGAGGCTGTGCGCAACCATGCAAAGGGCGTCCCCCATTTAATGTGGGGAGCGGTCATTCTGTAAGCCCTGTTGAGTAGCAGAATTGAACAGGAGGAGTTCACAGCCACGGTCACTCTGCAATGCAGCACACAGCACACCCCGAAGTCAGGTCGGTCAGTGTTATGCACGCTAGAAGCAAGGAGAGGCATGTGGAGGTCAGGTTCAAGATTGATTGGCGCAGCTACTTTGGGCACCGGGAGTTTCACATCTTCCGAGCCCAGCAATGTCTTCTGAGTCCGGCGCTCATGGCTAGGCTTGTCATCATCTGTCAGACAGTCACAGGCCACCCTGACAGCTTCATCTGCATTCTCCACAAGGCAAATTCTTGTAAAATGGAGATTAAGACACTCTTTTCCCACTTAACCTGCTGCCCACACACTGACGAGGCTCTGCTTTGCGTCCCACTAATCACCAGAAGCGAGGCTGGCTGGGACACAGAACAAGCCCTTTTCGGTTATTCTGACCCTTGCTCTCTCCAGAGACCCATTAGCCCCCACTTTACAGGCATTTTTAACTGCACTGTGCTGTCATGTACTCAGTTGTGAAGTTTTGCCTTTCCTTGGGTCTAATCTGTTTCCATGCTTCTTATTTTCTGCGGCTAGCTTGATTTTACACTGGTCGGATTTTGAAATTATTATTTTTTCATATTTATTAGTGTTTGTTATTTTATGTTCTTTGTTTCAATAACATCTATACAGTGGTACCTCAGGTTAAGTACTTAATTTGTTCCGGAGGTCCGTACTTAACCTGAAACTGTTCTTAACCCGAAGCACCACTTTAGCTAATGGGGCCTCCTGCTACTGCTGCCGTGCCACTGCTGCACGATTTCTGTTCTCATCCTGAAGCAAAGTTCTTAACTTGAAGCACAATTTCTGGGTTAGCGCAGTCTGTAACCTGAAGCATATGTAACCTGAGGTACCACTGTAATAACATTATTATTTCCATTTTCCATGCTCAAATCCTAAGCTAAATGAATGGGAGAGTGTTTCCCATCCCGCGCCCCAAAGGGTCAGGAGTCATCCTGAACAGTGTGGCAGACTGGTCAAAATTGAGCCAAGGCCCACTTGATCAGGGGTGAATCCCCTCCCTCCAGCAGCCCCCCCCAAACTCTTCCAGAGGGCCCTCAACTCCCTGTAGAGGATTTTCAGGCAGGCTCAGGAACTAGGGAGGGAAACTTTCCTCCCATGAACATCTTTCAGTTCTTTTACCTTAGTATGCAAGGGCGGTGCTGTGGTCTAAGCCACTGAGCCTCTTGGGCTTGCCGATCAGAAGGTCGGTGGTTCAAATCTCGTGACGGAGTGAGCTCCTGTTGCTCTGTCCCAGCTCCTGCCAACCTAGCAGTTTGAAAGCACATCAAAGTGCAAGTAGATAAATAGGTACCGCTGTGGTAGGAAGGTAAAAGGCGTTTCTGTGCGCTCTGGCTTTCATCACAGTGTCCCGTTGCGACAGAAGCCGTTTAGTCCTGCTGGCCACATGACCCAGAAAGCTGTCTGTGGACAAACGCCGGCTCCCTCAGCCTGAAAGCGAGATGAGCGCCGCAACCCCATAGTCACCTTTGACAGGACTTAACCGTCCAGGGGTCCTTTAACTCTTAGTCCTAAGCAGGATGCCTAGTTAGGGAAGCTGCCCAAGAAGAAAGCAATTCATTACCAGGCGGAACAGGTAACAACAAGGCAAGACTTGGAACAACCCTGCCAGCTGATTCTTGCCCCAGAGGTACATGTGGAGGCCCAGATCTGAACCTAATGGGGACCACCTTCATCCCAGTGTGGGCTTCTTGATTTGTGTTTATGAAAGGCTCTTCACTGAAAATCAATCTACTTAATTTCTTTCTTCTTTCTTTCTTTTTCCCTTGCAACTCTCTCTGACCACTGAGATACCTTCTTGCCAATTTAGCTTAAAATGGTACCTTTACCTTTTCAGGTTTAAATCTAAATACGAACTGGTACCAGCCAGCAAAAGATTATGCTTGAAGCCCATGAGCCCCCCCCCCCCGAGTATGAAATCTTCCCCAACAGGCTCAGAAGCAGGAGGTCTGAGCAGCAAGGTGGACCAGAGCAGGCTGGTTAACCATAGCTTATCAAAACCAACACAGTACGGAGATCCGTTTCCCATTATGCCAGCTCTGCAAAATACCGTATTTTCCATTCTATAGGACACACTTTTCCCCCTCCAAAAATTAAGGGGAAATGTGTGTGCGTCCTATGGAGCAAATACAGGCTCCTTGGCTTCAGCGATAGCAACGCGAAGCCTCCGAAGCGCAGAGGGAGCGCTCCCTCCGCGCTCCGGAGGCTTCACATTGCTTTCCCTGAAGCCTGGAGAGCGAGAGGGGTCGGTGCACACTGACCCCTCTCGCTCTCCAGGCTTCAGGGATAGCTGTCTGAAGCCTCCGGAGCGCAGCAGGACCTCGCGCTGCGCTCCAAAGGCTTTGGGTTCCTTTCGCTGAAGCTGGGAGAGCAAGACTCTCCTGGCTTCAGCAGAGAGGGAGAGCTGCGCAGCGCCCCTTCAGCCAAGCGGGAGGAGAAATGGAAGGGGCTCCGTTTCTCCTGCCGCTTCGCTGAAGGGGCGCTGAGCAGAGAGGGGGAGAATTTTTTTTCTTGTTCTCCCCCTCTAAAACAAGGTGCGTCCTATGGTCGGGTGCGTCCTATAGAGCGAAAAATACGGTATTTATTTTGTGCAAATTAAATTCAGAAGAACTTCAGGTCCTCCTCTTTTGCAATAGTCTGTTCTCCATCCGACCTCCACGCTCCCTGTAAGATTTGTAGAGTCATTTGTTCCTCCCTGTTTTCTTAGGTTAGCAAAAGGTGCCCTCCTGGGCAAACATGCAAGAGGGGCGTATTTCAGTCGTGGGGCTCACTTTAGGCAATGCACGCTTGGAAAGTCACTTGGCTCCATCTTTGTTTTTTGTTTTATTAATTATTATTATTCTTTATAATCACACTTTCCTCCAGGGACGTTGAATAACTTACAAAAAAACCATTCAGTCGAAAATCTAACTATAACATACATCAAAATCCTCCTTCTATTAGTTATGCATAACAGTATATTCTTTTGTCCCTACTCATTTATCCTAATTTCCCCCCCTTCCTCCCTCCCCTTTAACCCAAAATTGTTCTCTCTTCAATTTTTTAACCATGTGCACCGATTACTCATTCTAATTTGGATGCTTGGGTTGGCTCCCCCCCCCCCCCCGTGCTATCCAATTCCTATAACTTGTCCATTTATTCAAAATCTTTTGACATTTGTTTTCCCATGTATCTTCCGTCATTACCTGTTCAGATATATCAGATTGCATATATTAAAAAACATTAGGGACCCCTGACCATTAGGTCCAGTCGTGACCGACTCTGGGGTTGCGGCGCTCATCTCGCTTTATTGGCCGAGGGAGCCGGCGTACAGCTTCCGGGTCATGTGGCCAGCATGATTAAGCTGCTTCTGGCGAACCAGAGCAGCACACGGAAACGCCGTTTACCTTCCCACCACAGCAGTACCTATTTATCTACTTGCACTTTGACGTGCTTTCGAACTGCTAGGTTGGCAGGAGCTGGGACCGAGCAACGGGAGCTCACCCCGTTGTGGGGATTCGAACCACCGACCTTCTGATCGGCAATTCCTAGGCTCTGTGGTTTAACCCACTGCGCCACCTGCGTCCCTCCATTCAAAAACATAGTCGTTCCATTTTTCCATTGTCCAATTATCCTTTTCTTTCCATCCTGATGCAATAACAAGCATACCAGCTAAGGTCATAATTTTTTACCAATCTTGCTCTTTTCTTTCTATTTTACTATTCCCCAGTATTCCTGAGATAAGCCTTTCTCTATTGACTTGTATCTTAACCTGAAATTCATCAGAAATAACTTTTATAATCTTTTGCCAATATTCCTTTACACAAATACACCACATATGTGCATATACCCCTAACTCTTCACCGCAATGCCAGCACTCAGGACACCATCTTTGTTGTCATTCTGTCGGCAAGCTCTTCAAAACCTGTTTCCTTTTGACTGGCATATTTTGTAATCGTAACTCCAGCTGGCTTTTCAGGGTTTTTTTGGTTTTTTAGAGTTGATTTTACACATTAACGTTCTATGAATTTTGTTTGCTACTCTGTGTTGGGGAGGAATGATTCATAAATGCCTGAAGTGAGTAAGGGAATAAATGACAGGAGTCGCGCAGAGAAGCTCAGCAAAACGAATGAATGAAAAGGAATTTAAATAATGCGTATCAACTTTTTAAAATACTGTAGAATGACAGAAAGCAAAGCAAAATGAATATAAGGCAGCTTAACTAAATCTTCATTTAGCATTATGTTATTTGCTTAAGCCAGATGCAGAATGTCGGAGACATCCCATTTAGAGACAGAAAGGATGAGCTACTTCCCTTTCCCATTTTAAACAAAGACTATTCAGCCTCAGTGAGGGCCAGTTGGGATAACATTTCTATTCTAACCAGTTTCAACCTTAGAAAAGGAAGAACTGTGGACACACTGCCAAAGAAAGAGAAATCTCACAGCCAACATCTTTACTGCTATAGCTTCCAACGGTGAGAGCCAAAATGGTGTTTTTACCTCTTATAGATTTTTGTATTTATCCCGTAATCTATACAATTTTTTCCTAATTATATGATTTGCAAATCCTTGGTGTACTTTCACCTTTTCATACCATAAATAAGCATGCCAGCTGAAAATATTACCCTGACCTTCTAAGTCTAGAATATGTGAATTCTCTAATGCCATCCATTCCTTCAACCAACAAAGACAAAATGCTTCGTAGTATAGTCTCATATCAGGGAGGGAAAAACCTTCTCTCTCTTTTGCATCTATCAGTATTTTATATTTTATTCTTGGTTTTCCCCCCCTTGCCAAATATATTTAGAAATGTCTTTTTGCCATGTGTTGAAACAATCTGTCTTGCCAATCACCGGAATCAATTGAAACAGAAATAACATTCTAGGCAATACATTCATGTTTATAGTTGACACTTTGCCTAATAGTTAAAGATTTGTTCTGTTCCAAATTCGCAAATTTCTTTTAATACCTTCCTGGGTTTTTAAATAATTATCTTTATACAAATTTATATTGTTTGTTTTCACCCATACACCTAAATACTGAAACCTTTCTTTCGATCTTTAATCCAGATACATCTTGTGATTTGCTCTTACTCTCGTCATTCATGTTTTTAACCGAGAGTTTGGTTTTATCTTTATGAATCTTAAGACCTGCTACCTCACCAGAAAAAAATCTCTCTTGTAATACTGTCAGGATTGACTATTGGTTCTTCTACAGACCAGGTAAAGGTAAAGGTAAAGGGACTCCTGACCATTAGGTCCAGTCGTGGCCGACTCTGGGGTTGCGGCGCTCATCTTGCTTTATTGGCCGAGGGAGCCAGCGTACAGCTTCCGGGTCATGTGGCCAGCATGACTAAGCCGCTTCTGGCAAACCAGAGCAGTGCACAGAAACACCGTTTACCTTCCCGCCAGAGCAGTACCTATTTATCTACTTGCACTTTGATGTGCTTTCAAACTGCTAGGTTGGCAAGAGCAGGGACCCAGCAATGGGAGCTCACCCAGTCAGGGGGATTCAAACCGCTGACCTTCTGATCAGCAAGTCCTAGGCTCTGTGGTTTAACCCACAGCGCGTCCCTGTACAGACCAACCCAAAGGCTTTTCTTAATTTGTTGAGGGGAGATTTGAGCCCTTTCCAAAGTGTTTGCAACTTGGCAAATTTGCCAAGTAAGGTGGGGGGGGGGAGTTCAGTGGAAGGCAACTGTGTGAAGAAGGAGGCCTGTTTTATTTGTGGAGCACAGAACACTCATCCCCACTGGCCTCCCTCAGGTGATAACTTAACCCCTTTTCAGATGCTCACCATCTGGTGAATTCTTTTCTAGCACATGGTCCCCTCGGATGTATCTTGTGCGATTCGCTTTACTTGCTCCTTATTTTAGAAAAAGACTTGCCTTTGCTCCTTTCAGACTCAAAAGTGAGCTGACTTTACTTAGCACTGGGAATCTTAACACTGGGCTAGCTGGGAACGGCTGTTATAAGAATTTTAAGGTCTCAAATATAGAATATTCATAAATGCACACATATCTAAATATATAAACCATGTGTCTGAAATTGTACAGGAGAGCAATCCTGAAGCCATTTTAACTCTCCCAATGACCTCAAATATTCCTCTGCCTTCTAATTGTATTTTTGCTTGCATATTTGTGTATCTGTGGGTTAAACCACAGAGCCTAGGATTTGCAGATCAGAAGGTCGGCGGTTCGAATCCCTATGACGGGGTGAGCTCCTGTTGCTCGGTCCCTGCTCCTGCCAACCTAGCAGTTCAAAAGCACGTCAAAGTGCAAGTAGATAACTAGGTACCGCTCTGGCAGGAAGGTAAATGGCGTTTCCGTGCGCTGCTGCAACAAAAAAATAAAGATCTGCCTTGCTTTCCACCGGATCCTGCCTCCATCCATTCTTCTCTGACCGATCATGGACTTAGGAGACCCATGGGGAGTTGGGCAGCAAAAGCCAAATCCCAATTTTTACACCACGGCCAAGAGGCACTCTAAGACAGGTGGTTCAGAGCGGTGACATTCCCTTGAGCTGGGTTTTTGATTTTGGTTCCCACTATGCTTGCTGCAGCTTTTAATTCCACTCATATACAAAGGTCCGTATAGTTAAAGCCATGGTTTTCCCAGTAGTGATGTATGGAAGTGAGAGCTGGACCACAAAGAAGGCTGATCGCCAAAGAATTGATGCTTTTGAATTATGGTGCTCGAGGAGACTCTTGAGAGTCCCATGGACTGCAAGAAGATCAAACATATCCATTCTGAAGGAAATCAGCCCTGAGTGCTCACTGGAAGGACAGATCATGAAGCTGAGGCTCCAATACTTTGGCCACTTCATGAGAAGAGAAGACTCCCCGGAAAAGACCCTGATGTTGGGAAAGATGGAGGGCACAAGGAGAAGGGGACGACAGAGGAAGAGATGGTTGGACACTGTTCTCGAAGTTACCAACATGAGTTTGGCCAAACTGCAGGAGGCAGTGGAAGACAGGAGTGCCTGGCGTGCTCTGGTCCAGGGGGTCACAAAGAGTCGGACACGACTAAACGACTAAACAACAACAACAATGTATGTGTGGGCACGAACTCTTGGAAGCAGGATTCTGCCTGTTGGCCCCTGCCCCAGCCTCTATTCATGTGCATGCACCTAGGCTACATTCAGAGCCCCAGATGAACCTGCGCTAAGGTTAGGGTAGGGCTAGGAGTCATGGTCTCACGTATCCTTGGATCTGTTGCACGAACAGAGATTCCTTGTGGCCTTAACGGAGTAGCTGCTCTCAGCCTCTCTTCTCCAGCTGCAAAGTGAGAGCGAATTTCAAGCAGGGACACTGTCCGGGTAAATAAGCAAAGGACTGCAAAGCAGTTTGGAACTCAAAGGGCTAAATGGCTATCAAACAGAGGATGTGCCTACTCTTGCGGGTGTGTCAGCCTCGCAATCTACTAGCCCATTCTGGGGATGCTCAAAAGCGCCAGGACTCTCATTTTCCTCTCTGCACTTCCTCTCCTCGGCTTCTGCCGGCTGTTGCCATGGCGATGGCTATAACGTTGCAGATGTGCTACAGCCATTTATAAATGACTAATTGTTCTAGGTTTTAAATGGCAGGCTAAATGCCCAAGAAGCCCAAAATAGACTATTATATCCAACAAATAAAAAGCAGCTGGATTTTTTTATTTTTTAAAAAAATCTCATTTCACACTTTTCAGTATTTATTGTTGAAGGGGCGGACTGGCTCTGCATCTACTGGGGCATTGGTGCTGTTGATCTTTGCTGTTTCCCAGCAAAGGCTGCTGCTAGCACCTGCTCCCCTGCCCTGCCACTTGGATGGGCTGCTCAGGTCACTGGGAGCCTCATTGACCAGCAAAGAAAGGGGCAACGGGAAGGAAAGGGAAGAGAAAGGACATGGGGAGGTTTGCAAGATCTTAGACGTTCCTTTGTGAGGAACTGGGTTTAAATAATTGCTTTCTCTAGCAACAAATACAGTGGTACCCCAGGTTACATACGCTTCAGCTTACAGACTCCGCTAACCCAGAAATAGTGCTTCAGGTTAAGAACTTTGCTTCAGGATGAGAACAGAAATCGTGTTCCGGCGGCGCGGCGGCAGTAGGAGGCCCCATTAGCTTAAGTGGTGCTTCAGGTTAAGAACAGTTTCAGGTTAAGAACGGACCTCCAGAACGAATTAAGTACTTAACCCGAGGTACCACTGTACATGTTTCCATGTCATTGTATATCTCAGTCCAACGAAGTTGAGGTCATGTTGTGCGGATGCCTGATTATAGTCTTCCAAAGCAACTACTCCATTCCAAACTTAAAAATGGAAAGCGTAATGGCAGTGGTCAACAAATGAGGTTCAAAGACTCTCTCAAGCCAAATCTTAAAAAATGTAGCATAAACACTGACAACTGGGAAACACTGGCCTGAGAGCGCCCCAATTGGAGAACAACCTTTATCAAAGGTGTCATGGGCTTTGAAGACGCTCGAACTCAGGACGAAAGGGAGAAATGTGCTAAGAGGAAGGCACGCTTGGCAAATCCTCACCGTGATCAACTCCTACCCCAGACACCTATGTCCCCACTGTGGAAGGATGTGTGGATCCAGAATTGGCCTCCAGAGTCACTCATGGACTCACTGTAAAACCATGTTCATGGAAGACAATCTTACTCGGCTACGAGTGATCGCCAAAGGTATTTCAGTGGTCAGAGAGAGTTGCAAGGGGAAAAAAGAAAGAAGGAAAGAAATTAAGCAGATTGATTTTCAGTGAAGAGCCTTTCATAAACACAAATCAAGAAGCCCACACTGGGATGAAGGTGGTCCCCATTAGGTTCAGATCTGGGCCTCCACATGTACCTCTGGGGCAAGAATCAGCTGGCAGGGTTGTTCCAAGTCTTGTCTTGCTGTTACCTGTCCTGCCTGGTAATGAATTGCTTTCTTCTTGGGCAACTTCCCTAACTGGGCATCCTGCTTAAAACTAAGAGTTAAAGGACCCCTGGATGGTTAAGTCCAGTCAAAGGTGACCATGGGGTTGCGCCACTCATCTTGCTTTCAGGCTGAGGGAGCCAGCGTTTGTCCAGTTTTCTGGGTCATGTGGCCAGCATGGCTAAACCACATCTGGTGCAACGAGACACCGTGGCGGGAAACTAGAGTGCATGGAAACGCTGTTTACCTTCCCGCCACAGTGGTACCTATTTATCTACTTGCATTGGCATGCTTTTGAACTGTTAGGTTTGCAGGAGCTGGGATGAGGAGCTCACCCCGTTGTGGGGATTCGAACCGCCAACCTTCTGATCAGCAAGCCCAAGAGGCTCAGTGGCTTAGACCACAGCGCCACCACATCCCATTAGGGATGGTTAGGACTATAACACCTATTGGCCCCAGTCAGCACAGGCAGTCTAAAACATCAAATGGTCAGCAGTTTGGGCAAGGCTGAGTTCCATGATAGAGAAGGCAGCAGGAGTTCTGTGTCTGTTCTTGTCAAATTTCTTGAAAACAAAACACTGAATATAAATATAGGATATTCTTCCTCCCTGCAAAGCTGCTTGTTATTTCTATGCTGGCTCCTAACTGCAAGCTCCAGTGCTGACTTCTCATCTTCTTATCTGATTTGACATCTTTCCGCAGGGCCTACAAGATGGAGCTGTTCCGCC
Organism: Podarcis liolepis; assembly: GCF_965112155.1. Taxonomy (NCBI): domain Eukaryota; kingdom Metazoa; phylum Chordata; class Lepidosauria; order Squamata; family Lacertidae; genus Podarcis; species Podarcis liolepis. Next base: position 89,097,811 of record NC_139559.1, on the reverse strand, counting down.
TGGCCTTTGGGTTGGACTCAGTCTACCCCCCCCCCCATTTATTTTTTGATGGAACCCCTCATATGGTATTTTGTATATAAATCTGACGTTTTCTCCCCTTATGGCTTTGATCTATAGGCTACCACTAAAACGAGGCTGCATTTTAAACTGTATTCTAACTTATATTTTAATCAACTGTTTGGGTTTTTTTTTTGTTTTCACTGTATTTATATTCGGTGTTAGCCGCCCTGAGCCCAGTTTTACCCAGAGTATAAATTATTTTATTATCATTATTATTATTTAATAAACATTCACAAATTTATTAGTAGAACATAGGATAGATAAGGCATAACATGTATAACATGCAGAGAATAATATGTGCAAACAAATCAGGGAGGGGAGCTGAGGGAAGTCTCTGGAGGGTGGGAGAGGGAGGAATGGGAGGGAATAAAAGGGGGGATGTAATTGGTTATATTGATTGATAATTTGTTAAAATTGTTCAATTAATTTTTTTTTAAAAAAAAATATTATTATTATAGGTAAAGATAAAGGGACCCCCGACCATTAGGTCCAGTCGTGGCCGACTCTGGGGTTGCGGCGCTCATTTCACTTTATTGGCCGAGGGAGCCAGCGTACAGCTTCTGGGTCATGTGGCCAGCATGACTAAGCTGCTTCTGGCAAACCAGAGCAGCGCACGGAAACGCTGTTTACCTTCCCGCCAGAGCGGTACCTATTTATCTACTTGCACTTTGACGTGCTTTCGAACTGCTAGGTTGGCAGGAGCTGGGACCGAGCAACGGGAGCTCACCCCGTCGCGGGGATTTGAACTGCCGGCCTTCTGATCGGCAAGTCCTAGGCTCTGTGGTTTAACCCACAGCGCCACCCGCGTCCCTATTATTATTATAGTTTGACCTTATTGTTTGGTTCAGCAGCTGGTAGTGGCTTTTTTGGGGAGGGGGATGTAGGAAGAGCTACAATTCACCCACTGAAAGCTCAAAGGAAGGAAACCAAAGACTGTAACATGCAGGCTAAGGCAGACTCACCACGTTCCAATTGCCAAGCTGAGGGTGGCGAGGTTCCCTGCCCATTGCTTGCCAGGGAACTGTCAAACGTAAACGGGTGCATTACTCTTTAAAGTAAAAACCAGGATGTCATTGGAACATAAAGTTCTCCCTCTGCCCCAAATACCAGCAGTTGTACACTACTTAGATGGCGGCATTATTTTGGAGGCATACTTCTGGGACCTGGTTTGTTTAAATGTTTAAAATGCCAAACGGCAGGCAGATGACTTGACTTTGCCTGTAACAGCAACCACAATAATTTTATTATTTATTTGGCATCCATCTGACTGGGCTGCCCCAGCGACTCTGGGTAGCTCCCGACAGAATATTAAAATCACACTAAAACATCAACCGTTAAAAACTTCCCTGCACAGGGCTGCCTCTAGGTGTCTTCGGAAAGTCAGATTGTTGTTTTATCTGTTTGACATTTGATGGGAGGGCGTTCCACAGGGCGCAACCCCTGTGTTGAAAGAAAAAACTGACAGTAACAAAAGCACCCAGGGTCTCCCACTTTTTTGCCTTGGAAAGCAGCTTTTAAAGGGATGGCATAAATTGGATAAATGTGTGTCTGGGAGCAGGAGGGAGAATATCTCTGCCTGGATGGGGACGAAGGCACAGGGAGAGGCAGATTTAACTTTTTCATCTCTGTGCTATTTTCCCACTGAAAATCATCCTGTCATCATAATTTGCCTCCAAGGTGCTATTTGCTGGATACAGCATCTTTGGATGCTAATAGTAGCGTGATTTTTTTTTTTGGGGGGGGGGAGGAATACAGCTCAGGAAGGAAAGGATTAACGCCCCCTTCTCCTCACACCAGTTCCAATCTACACAGAACACCCCCTGAACTGCTTTTTGCGAGTGAACAATTGTTAGGCGTGCAGCTTGACCCTTTACTGCACCTTTTAGACAGAAAGTCTGAGATTTTTTTCTTTCTTTCTTTAGCACAAGGGTGGAGGGCATCAGATTCCAAAACATGTATTATTCTACCCACCATTTTGAACTTAGCAACTTATTTTTATAAAATCTATCTGCACTTACTGCTGGTTTTGTAAGCTACCTTGGGGGTTTTTATTCTAAAAGGTAGGCTATAAAAATATCTTACAGAAATTACCAGGGGGGGGCACATCTTTAAAGTTGTTAAATGTTACAAATACTATGCATAAATGTATCCTTTTGACTTAACAGCTCAGGGAAGTTACCTAGCTTTAAAAATAATATAAAATCAATTCCTTTGCTAGTTTCCTTCATTCCACCGCCAATTTGCTTCATTGGCCAAGGACTTGGAAACCACTCGGTCCCTGCCATGGAGGTCACGTACTCACAGGAAGGTGGAGGTCATGTACTCACAGGAAGGTACTCATAGGTGCCAATCGCTGGGCAAAGGCACTCCTCCAGACTTGCCCAGGTGGCAGACTATGCAAACCAAAGTTCTATTGTCCCTTTGTAGTAGGTGCTTAGAATGTACTTCCCAGTACATATCCTGTATCCGCCTTTTGCCCCAACACATCCCTCCCATGTTAATCATGTATAACCCTCCCCTTTTCTGATGTAGCAATGATGTAGTGATGATGCTTAATGAACTGTATGCTAGGATAAGACAGAAGCTTTTAAAAGTCCTTTTCACCCCATCCTCGGGGTTCAAAATTCTTCTTTGAACCTGTTGCGCAATATACAGTGGTGCCTTGCAAGACGAAAAGAATCCGTTCTGTGATTCTCTTCGTCTAGCGGTTTTTTCGTCTTGTGAAGCAAGCCCATTGACGGACTAGCGGCTTATCTGCTGATCGGATCAGCTGATAAGCGGCTTAGAAAAAGGGGGGGAGGGGAAAAAACCAGCAGGAACTCGCAAGACATTGTCATCTTGCGAAGCAAGCCCATAGGAAATTTGTTTTGCGAAGCACCTCCAAAACGGAAAACTCTTTCGTCTAGCGAGTTTTCCATCTTGCGAGGCATTCGTCTTGCGGGGCACCACTGTACTTTGGTCTACAGCTATTTGCTCTGGCTGGTGGCTGGACTCCTTCCTTTATTCCGCAGGGACCCGCGGGCTCTGCCCGACGAGCTGGGTGCCTGAGCAGCCTTGCACCTAGATTTTTCCGTAACATTAAAACTATAAAATAATTATGTCAGCTTCAACCAAGGGAGGCAGTCGGTGGAGCTCTTCCATTTCACTGGTGCCAGGAGATGGGGAATTCCCATACAGGTGAAAGTTCAGAAGTCCTTAGCCGGGCAAGACAGCACCACTCAAACTAAGTAAGCTTTTTGCAGGGTATTTATATCGCATTACATCACATATATCTTCTTCTTCCAGAAATGGAGGTGGCGGTCTCATTGCAGACACTAGAGATTCAGTGATCACTCAGCAGCAGCTGGATTTCACCACATGGGGCCCTGAATGCTGATGACAAAAGATTGTCCCATAAATTTTGCTGAGTCCAGATGTAGACATTGTTCCCCCTCATTCTTATTGTGAGCTGCAAGGATAATATAGAGCCATATGCTTGATTCTTGGTACAAAGCGAAGTGGCAAGCATGATTTGTGCACTCTTATGGATGATTCTGGAGTGCTTAAGATGTTTACCCTCATCCCATGAGGCTGGTGCTTTCTGGTGTGGCATTCATGATTCCACATTAACAGTCAGGATATTGAAGCAACACATTTTGCAAATAAAGGACAGTGGAACCTTGGCTCTCAAATGGCTTAATGGACAAACAAATCGGCTCCTGAATGCTGAAAACTCGGAAGTGTTCTGGTTTTAGAACGTTTTTCGGAAGCCGGACGTCTGATGTGGCTGTCAGCTATTGTTTCTGGGGCGCTGGCGCCAATCGGAAGCCACACCTTGATTTTCGAACGTTTCGGGAGTCAAAGGGACTTCTGTAACAGGTTAAGTTTGAGAACCAAGGTACCACTGTATCTGTTATCTTTGTTCACTTCTAAGGCACTTTAAGCTTCTTTTGTTTTTAAGGAGCTTTCATTTTAATGTTATATTTACAACTGCTCCAGTCTACAAACAGTAGCATAATATCTCATTACTGGTGTGTATGGGTGTGTGTGCAGAATGCTTCGGGACCACGTTTTGCAGAGCATTCACAATACTGGATACACTACTAAGAGAATGAATTCCATCTTCCCAGTAGAAAAAAAATATGTCTACATTTCCCCAACATTCAGTGCTACTGCAAGGAAAGTACAATCTTGAGGACACCCACAGAACCAATGCAAAAAACCAGTCTACAGTGGTGCCTCGCAAGACGAAATTAATTCGTTCCGTGAGTTTTTTCGTCTAGCGAATTTTCCGTCTTGCGAAGCACGGTGTCGGGAAAGTTTTGGAAAAGCTTCAAAAATCACCAAAGTCTTCAATAACCTCAAAAAAGGCTACCACACCGCGTTCTATGAGTTGCTCCTCGAAGTCAAGTCGCAACTGTATTAACGGTGTTGAGAAAAAGGAAACAAACTTGCAAGACGTTTCCGTCTTGTGAAGCAAGCCCATAGGGAAATTCGTCTTGCGAAGCAGCTCAAAAAACGCAAAACCCTTTCGTCTTGCGAGGCATTCGTCTTGCGGGGCACCACTGTATTTATATGATGTTAAACATGATCACACTCTGCTGGCTGACATGCCACTTCCACAGTTGGGATAAAGGTCTTCTTCCTGAACTTGAAAGCAACGGATGGCATCCAACCAAGTCATACTCAGAATAGATCCACTGAAACCAATGGATCACAGCCATGCTCATTGTTGTGAGTACTTGCCATCTTCATGGGCGGCACCTTCCAAAGGGCTTCAGTGATGCCCTTCAGTTTCTTAGGTGCCACTGTGGTCTAGAGGACAGAGCTGAAAGAAAGCCCAGCTTTTGTCTACTGCAGGGATGAAAAAGATGGAATTTTGTGACACCCTTTAAACAGATTTCACAAAGGGTACTTTACATTAGTATCTTAAAAAGCAGAGACATCACCTTGCCAATAAAGGTCCATATAGTTAAAGCTATGGTTTTCCCAGTAGTGATGTATGGAAGTGAGAGCTAGACCATAAAGGCGGCTGATCACTGAGGAATTAATGCTTTTGAATTATGGTGCTGGAGGAGACTCTTGAGAGTCCCATGGACTGCAAGATGATCAAACCTATCCATTCTGAAGGAAATCAGCCCTGAGTGCTCACTGGAAGGACAGTTCATGAAGCTGAGGCTCCAATACTTTGGCCACCTCATGAGAAGAGAAGACTCCCTGGAAAAGACCCTGATGTTGGGAAAGATGGAGGGCACAAGAAGGGGACGACAGAGGATGAGATGGTTGGACAGTGTTCTTGAAGCTACCAGCATGAGTTTGACCAAACTGCAAGAGGCAGTGGAAGACAGGAGTGCCTGGCATGCTCTAGTCCATGGGGTCACGGACACGACTAAACGACAACAAAACTACATTAGTTTAAGCAAAGCTGCTTATGGTACCCCCCCTTTTTTACAACTAACACCTCTTGTCTGTATATTTAACATGGCAATTTAGTGCCCTCTGCCTGGTTGAGGACTGCTTTATCTCCACTGAAACCGAGCACTGAATGACAGATACACACACGAGAAAGTAAAGGGATTGGGGAGAGAGTCTTGTAACTCCTGCCTGCAGACCGCTGCTAACATTAATTCAGTCATTATATCAATTAAGTAGTTAATTAAATGTAATATTAATTTTCTGCTTAAGATTAAGTTGATGGATTATACTGAAATGGCAAAAATGACCGGAAGAATCAGAAATCGGGAAGACCAAAATTTAAATAAAAATTGGGGAAAATTTATAATAAAAACCATTGTAAGCAGTTAAAATTGTTAGTAGGATTGGAATAATTGTAGTTTAATGGTGAGTTTTGGATATAATGGAGCTGTAAAAGATTTGGATTATTATAAAAGATGTAGGAGGAAATGACTAACAAGAAGATCCACAAAGGGGATAAGGGAAGTCGAGGAGATTCTTTGGAATCTTGTATTTATGTTGGATATGTGATTGTAAAACTGTAATTTGAAAAACCACACCCACACATATATATTTTAAAATGTAGTATTAATTTTATTCTCACTAACACACACACTCATTCATACTCATTCTACAGCAAAACCCAAGATGCAAAAAATGACAGTAATCATAGACAACGTAGTTGCTCCTAGAAGATAGGAGCAGGCATGGACAACAGCCACATGGAAAGCCCAAGACTGTCCCTTCAAAGCTAATGAACAGCACCAACTTCTACATTCAGTCGGCATCTCTGGTTTGTGCTCTTTTCATGGGTGGGATGCAAAGCACCTGGCCAAGTCCTTGGGCAGCTTCATAAACCTTCTGCCTGCCTTCTTCCTGTCTCCACTTCAGCTCTGCCTTCAGCCTTGCTTCTTTTTTTCTCAGATCCCTGATCACAACTGTTGCTGTTGCACCTTCTGCGATGGATTTCTGGGGTTTTGCTGACCTGACCGTTTTGCTGGTCTTTAAACACTTGCCTTTAAATACAAGTCTGTATGGTCCATGCATCGCGCCGATTCTATTGCCACTACTGTGGCATTTCAGATCAGACAGCTTCAGCTCCACGATGTCTTGTGTTTTTTTGACAGCCGTGCAAAACTCACTCTCTCCTAGCTGCTCCTGCTCTCTTGCTCGGACCTGCGAAGAGGAAAGGACAACTCAGCTGATAATATGTGATCTAAAAGAGCAATGAGAGAACAGAGTTTTATTTTGTCAGTCTTAAGTTAATTAACAGAGCTCAAAGAAACCCTTGTTGTCTTTATAAACAGGACCCCAGGCATCTTATTACGATTTCTATTAACAGGCCAAAAACATAAATACAGAGTTCTGAAATCAATCTGTCTAGATTTCTAACAGGCCCCCAAATCAACCCTTACCATTCCACAGCAGCTCAGTTTCCTGTAGGCTATAAGCTCACCCAGCCCATCATATAGAGTCAACAGATCTTTCCTGTATCTGTCCAGTTCTTCAATTGTTCTCTTAATGCCATAACAATACAGATCAGCACTTGGCAAAACAGTGTCCTTGTTAAACGTGTTGTGGGGTTTTGCATCTTCTGTTTCAGGACTGAAAAGGGTCTCCTGGAAGGTGGAGAGAGGGGAATTCCAAAGTTGTATTAATTTTTCTTAATGAGGAACTTATTGCCACATTTGTCTAGAGACTGGTGCAACAGATAAACAAGCCAGGTTAGCTTTATATCCAACCTCTGTTTGTGAAATGGTATGCAGTTCTTGAGCAACATATTCTATTCTCAGAGAATACAGAAAAGTTGCTTATTCCTAGCAAAAGGATTTGTTTAGGCACTTGCAAATGGAAACTGGTACCCTCATAAGAGCAAAAAACTGTGTCGGGAGAGACTTTGCAAGAAAAGCAGATGCAAGACTTCTTAAATCTTTGTCACAACTAAAACCACACCACCTTCTGATCCTTTTGTTAATGGCTGTGTTGGAAGGAAACACGGACACATCACTTTAAAAAGAATTGCCCAAAATTAAAATTCCTAACCTTGCTAAATTTAAAAAGAGGGAGAAAAACCTTAGAATACTACACCATTTTTGCATTAAGGGATTATATTGCTGATTAACATATTGCAAAAACAGCTGCTTGCTATAGAACTTGTCTAGCTGAATTTACTGCAAATATTTAAAAGATTCGAGCAGAGCTGGAAGAGCTCCAGGTCTGGAATCTAGAATATCTGGAAACGTTGCACAATTTCACCAGTGATCAAGTTGGTGTGCAAAAGTGTTATCGGCTCCTATGCAAGTCAGTGCAAATGCATTTGTGGGTTTTGAACTACTTTACAGAAAGATTCCTAACCTCTTTGCTACATGGGAACAGAATCCAAATACTCATTCTGTCAACAAATTGTCTTTAAGGAATATTTTCCGCAGCTGTAAATGTGCTGAATGCTTACATTATATATGTATTTGCTCTTGAAGCCTTCATCAGATGCAAAGAGGGTTTTATTGATTCTTAAAATCATTCAACACTGTCCAGGGAAATCTGCAATTCCACAATGCTACCTGACTGCAATTCTAGTGGCTCACAAAATTTAGTGCCCTGCAGTTTGTAATGAAGGCATTTTGTTTACAGCAACGTTTATACTGTCATATTTTAAAAAGTACAAAAGGAGAAGAACAGACATTTCTTTCATTTACAATTACTGCAGATGTATGGCATGGCACTTTGCTCCTGTCAGCCGAAGTCCTGCATTGCAACTGAGATAAAATTAAGCAGCACAGGGAGTTCTTAGGAAGCTCTCTTTCACTGATACTCGTAAGTCCACAAAAATATGGAATACATGTGGTTTGAAGCAAGATCTCCTAATTTGAGAGTTACATTTATCATAGCAGGGAAGGAGAGCAGGCATGGTGCCGAATGAGCCAGAGAATGTTTTGGAGTGGAGCAAGACTTACAAGAACCAAGTTTACATTACTGCTTTGTCATTCTCATCAGCAAAGAGGGCAGCCCAGGCACTGTCATAGGCCTCAACATAAGCTCCCACCACAAATACTGTCTTAGACCTAGAGCAAGCATTGTACATTGCCTAGCTTTTAATGAGGTTTTTATTCATAATGATAATCTTCTCCACCTTTAAGCAGGAACTCTTGCTGGCTATGACCAGCTGGAACAAAAGGCCAGGAAAATATACCTGTGTAACATTTCCCCCACCCCCAGAAAAACAATACACAAAATACGTAACTTGTCCCTCAAGTATTTAATCATACCATCCAATGCCAGTAAACTGGTTCCAGGAGCTTCCACTTGAGAAAGGCTTCCAGTCGAGAGCTATCCGATTCAACCAACTGCAACAACTGAATGAAAAGGGGGGGGGGGGTTCACTATTACTATGAGACTGAAAGTAATACAGCCACTCAACACAGATCAGATAGGATTCTGTAACAGATCAATCCAAACTCTGCACACCAACCACCAAGGTTTTGAAGCCAGATTTTAAAAAATTGCTTCCCATCAATATCAATGTTTTGCATTTATGTAAAGGGACCCCTGACCATTAGGTCCAGTCGTGGCCGACTCTGGGATTGTGGCACTTAACTCACTTTACTGGCCGAGGGAGCCGGCGTACAGCTTCTGGATCATGTGGCCAGCATGACTAAGCCGCTTCTGGCGAACCAGGGCAGCGCACAGAAACGCCGTTTACCTTCCCGCCGGAGCGGTACCTATTTATCTACTTGCACTTTGATGTGCTTTTGAACTGCTATGTTGGCAGGAGCAGGGACCGAGCAACGGGAGCTCACCCCCTTGCGGGGATTCGAACTGCCGACCTTCTGATCGGCAAGTCCTAGGCTCTGTGGTTTAACCCACAGTACCACCTGCGTCCCTTGCATTTATGTAGCACTTTACAATTCTTCACGTATATTGGGGGGTAGATCACATCCGCCTAATGCAGAGGTGGAGGAAGGTAAGAAGAGCCAATGTGCCAATGGCCAATCCAGCCCAACGTCCTGTTCTCACAGTCAACAACCAGAGGGTCCCAGTGTGGTCCCTCAAGCCCCCACTGATGTCAGCAGCTGCAGCAGAAAGGGAAAGAAAAAGACATAGCAGTGGAGCAGGCAGGGGAATGCAAATCACACCATCCCCAGGTGTTTGAGGAGTGGGGAGAACTCACCCCCACCTCGGCTGGTCTCCATGGCAGCTGCATCCCTGTGTCAGTCAGCAAGTGCATTTGTGTATTTTCAGCGATACCCATGGCTGGGATGCAGCCCCAGAGTGTTGGCACCTGGGCCAGAAAGGTTAGCCAGCCCTGATCCACAGAACACACAGGAATTATCATTCTCTAATGATGAAAACTGCCTTGCATAAAAAAAAATCACACTAGACATTTTGAATGTCTCCAAAAGCATTTCATTCCTTCCAAAGGGAACATATTTCACCGGAGTGTCCTTTTCAGTGTCCTCCAAAATTTCCTTTGCTGTTGGAAAAACAGAAAGAAGTCTTTGGGGGGGGAAAGAAACCCACCAGTTTTTTCTCCCCGGGACTTCACATATCTAGCTGAACAATACAGATACAGTGGTACCTCAGATTATGTTACCTTTGGGTAACGTAATTTCAAGTTATGAACGTGGCAAACCCGGAAGTGTATACTTCCGGGTTTTGCCATGTACACATGTGCAGAAGTGCTCTATCACGCTGCGTGCAGAAGCGGCATCTCCGGATATGGACTTTTCGGGTAAGTATGGACCCCCGGGACAATTTAAGTTCGTATCCGGAGGGTCCATATATAATATATACAACTAACAATGAAACGCCTTATCTCACTATCAAATGATCAGCTGCAACAAGGGGGAAAGTTGGAGGAGCAGCTCTTGGGGAGTCTTCTCAAAGCAACACACGCCATCCTCATTTTGTGGCTGCACCCAGCCCCTCCACTGCCCTCCTAGTCATCAGTTTCATTTCAATTTTCATTGGCAATCTCAGCTCTTATTCCGAAGCACTCTGGGCCTCATTGTATCCAAGATAAAACCAAAGTCAGTGACAGTCCTAGCTTTGTTGAAAGTAAAGTTGCATTCCAAGGCAAATAAGAATAAAGCTGGAAGGGGCTTCTAAGGCCACCCAGTCCTGCAAATGCAGGAAATCTACTTCTACAGCATCCCTAGGAGGCGGCCATCCTGCCCTCTGCTTAAAAATGGCTAATAAAACTGAGCCTAGCCATTTCCAAGACAGTCTATTCCGCTGTCAACTCATACGCAAAGGAAGTTCATCCTGCTGTTTAAATGAAATCCTGTTTTGTAATTGGAAGCCGCTGCTTTTGGGCCCTACTGTCTGGAGCCACACATGACAAAACTGCTAAACTCCTTCACCCTTTCTTCCTAGCACTCGGTCTTCATGCCACGCCCCATCTGCCACCCTCCACTGGGTATTTGCCAATATTCTTAAACTGTGGTTCTCAGAAATGGACACAGTACTCCAAGTAAGGTCTGACCAAGCCCAACAGAACAATTTAGCTTCTTGTGATCCGGACACTGCACTTCTGTGGACGCAGCAGAGAACTGCATTAGCCTTTTTTTGCTGCATCTTAGAGCTGGTTAGTTTGCGTTCTATTGTTGTTGAGCCAGTTGTGCATCTGATTCTTTCTGCCTAAAAGTTTATATATCTCCGAGAGAATTAATTTTGTTTGGCCCTGTTCTCCACCCTCTCAAGACCATATTGGATTCAGTTCCTGTCTTCTAATTCACTAGCTAACCCACCCAGCTAGACGCCATCTGCAAAAAATAAGATGGTTTATTCCTTTGTCCAAATCATTTACAAAGAAGTTGAGCCGTGTAGTTCCCACAAGCCACTCCTGGCCAGGCTGATGAGGAACTGTTGCTTGGCACTTTTTTGGGTATGATCGATCAACCAGCTACAAATCCAGCTAATAATAGTATTGTCTAGCCCACATATTAACAGCTTGCCAAAAAGAATATTATGAGGAACCTTGTCAAAGGCTTTACTGAAATCAAAATATACTATGTTGGAGTCATCAAAGCAAAATGGCAAGGATGCCTTCTGGCAGCCATCTGTCGACAAAAGCAAACTGCTGATGCAGGTTTCTGGAGCTAGAAAGGAGTCTCTGTAGGGCTGTACATCTGAGGTTTCCCAGCTGCCCCCGAATTCCTGTTCCTCACTCCCCCTCCATATTATAGTGGCAACAAAGTTCGTTTCAAATCTTATCTCAGCCACAAATGTACTTGTGTTCTGAGTTTAGCCCATATTTCTCTGCCTCAACCACCCAAAGGCATGGTTTAAAAATACATACCTTAAAAGGTGGTTGTAAGAATGACTGTCGTAGTTTATGTGTGAACACTGTAAAGCACTATATAAATGCAAAATAAAAATTCCAAAGACTACAAATATAATATTTAGCATGCAGCCTCAATGTATTACATTAGTTCAGTGCATTACAATTGGGGAGAAAGGATTTTAGTTAACGTTCAACAAACTTTTCAAAATAGACCAGAACGCAAATAAAATTATGCTGAACTATGAATTGCCAAAACCTGAAATAGGGTACAGTGGTACCTCGGGTTAAGTACTTAATTCGTTCCGGAGGTCCGTTCTTAACCTGCAACTGTTCTTAAGCTGAATCACCACTTTATCTAATGGGGCCTCCTGCTGCTGCCGCGCCGCCGGAGCACGATTTCGGTTCTCATCCTGAAGCAAAGTTCTTAACCCGAGGTAATATTTGTGGGTTAGCGGAGTCCGTAACCTGAAGCGTATGGAACCTGAAGCGTATGGAACCCGAGGTACCACTGTATTTACTAATTGATCTGCACTATAAAAGAGGCATACTTTACTATTATAATGAGGTATACTGCCTTACTCAGATTTAGTAATTTTACACAGAAGAAGAAATATTGGGCACTTCTTCATGAGGTGTCCCTCACACTAGGGCCAGGCAATGTCAGGTTTTCAACATCGCAATATGTTGTTGTTTAGTCGTGTCCGACTCTTCGTGACCTCATGGACCAGAGCACGCCAGGCACTCCTGTCTTCCACTGCCTCCCGCAGTTTGGTCAAACTCATGCTGGTAGCTTCGAGAACACTGTCCAACCATCTCGTCCTCTGTCGTCCCCTTCTCCTTGTGCCCTCCATCTTTCCCAACATCAGGGTCTTTTCCAGGGAGTCTTCTCTTCTCATGAGGTGGCCAAAGTATTGGAGTCTCAGGATCTGTACTTCCAGTGAGCACTCAGGGCTGATTTCCTTAAGAATGGATAGGTTTGATCATCTTGCAGTCCATGGGACTCTCAAGAGTCTCCTCCAGCACCATCATTCAAAAGCATCAATTCTTCGGCGATCAGCCTTCTTTATGGTCCAGCTCTCACTTCCATACATCACTACTGGGAAAACCATGGCTTTAACTATACGGACCTTTGTTGGCATGGTGATGTCTCTGCTTTTTAAGATGCTGTCTAGGTTCACCCTAGGTTCACATCGCAATATATCGCCAGGCAAACATTGTGATCTGGTGATGAACCGTGATGTTCAAAACACTGCTTCCCACCACAGCACTGCTAGGTGTGGAGGTGAAATCGCTGAGGCAGTTTCACCCCAGTGCCTCACCACACCAGGGAGGAAGCAGCTTCACACTTTCCAGAAGCATCAGGACTGTTCAGCTGGGAGGTGCAATCCAATCTCTTTCCTCCCGGTGGATCGCTCTGGAGGAAAAAGACCAGCTGCCCATCCCGCTGGCTCCCACTGTGGCAAACATCGCAGCCAGCCAGGAAGATGGGAGAGGCTCCCTCTGCCTGGCTGGCTGTGTGTTTGCCTCCTTGCGAACAAGAAGGCCAGCCAGGGTGCGAGAAGGATCTCGCCCTCCCCCCCCCCAGCTGAGCAATCCCCATGCCCCTCCTGCTCTCATGCAAGCCAGAGGGACCTGGGGCATCGGTGGGAGGAACAAGCTGTACCGGTGCCTCGCCGATTGTTTTCCCCTCTGCCGGTATGAGAGGCGGACCATGATGGTGGTTTCACTCAGCAGTATATCGCTGGCGAAACTGCTGTCACTCCTGAGTCCCACTGCCTCCAGCGCCCGGCTGCAGTTTGTTTCTCCCTCATTTGACTCTCCACAGATGTCAGCTATGGACTTGCCTGGTTTTGCTAGTTTGCCTCACAGATCATTCAGAATCTGAATATTTTTTGCTTTAATGCATTCGTTAGAATGCTGCTGAATCTATTAAGAACAAATTCTGCAGCAAGACTAAAAGAAACCTGCACCATGTCCAGGGATTGGGACCAGGATGAGAAAATTGAACAAACTAATGATTAAGAAAACTCAACAGGACTAGAGAAGACCACACATCCTTCCTAATTTGTTTGAACGATCACTCAAGTTTGTCAGTAGTGTATATTGCTTTTCCAGTTCTCCTAAGAAAGGAATGAATATAAATGACAACCAGAAATTCTTTGAATACTTGCATCAGTTACCTTCCATTAACACCCACATTTTAAGTCTGTGCTTGATACAGTATATCAAGTGATTAATCCATGACATCCTTCTTTAATAAGTTAACTATTTTACAATCTTGTTGTTCCACCTGCTACAAGGTCAACATTGGGAGATCATGCAGGGACAAAGGAAAGACAGAGATGCTGAAGGTACTGGGAAGGGGCAAATTTATAGGTTAAAGCTACGCAAACAGTTCTGCTTCTTTCCAACTAGAATAATCAAGAGTAGAAAGAAAATTTTGCACAGAAACACCTTTTCATGTCCATCAAAGTGTTCTCAGAGTGGAGCGTATTATAATTATTTCAATTTAGTACCTGCCCTTAACCATCAATTCCCAGGACAGGTTAAATCTCTGGAAAGGGTGTCCACAGATTTCCATTTTGGGGGGGGGGGTACCATATACAGTAACCATCAGAAAAAAGTATGCTTGCTACACAGTCCAGTAATTTATAAAGGCCTTGATAAGCCAGAGTATCATTTTTCAAGAAGCAATAACTCCACGTGCTTGGCCAATAAAACGTGGCAAGCAATGACTCTTTTCTGAAGCTTCCCTTTAAAACGGTGACAGCAACTATAGCACTGCAGCTCTATTAATTCTCTTTCTGGTGTGGAAAATTTTCAACTGAGGGCACATACAGGTGACAGATTACGGCCAAGGGAAAATTTTAGCTCAAGGCAATAATGCCGCCAAGTAGAAATGACCAGCTTGAACATTATTAAACATTACTGGAACGCTGCCAGGGCTTCCCAGTGGGGCACTAATTGCCTAGCTAAAAAAATAATACCTGAAGAAATATGTTGCAGGGGACCTCAGATGCATTCACATCCACGAGCAGAGCTTCAGGTACTCTGGATCTCAAATATCACACTTGTTCTAACGTGAAGGGCAGATTAATGTATTCCTTGGTATCTCAGCAGTGCTATCTATCATCCATCCATCCATCCATCTACCTATCATCTGTATTTGCCAGTACAGTGGTGCCCCGCAAGACGAATGCCTCGCAAGACGAAAAACTCGCTAGACGAAAGGGTTTTCCGTTTTTTGAGTCGCTTCGCAAGACGAATTTCCCTATGGGCTTGCTTCGCAAGACGAAACGTCTTGCGAGTTCTTGCGAGTTTGTTTCCTTTTTCTTAAAGCCGCTAAGCCGTTAATAGCCGCTAAGCCACTAAGCCGCTAATAGCCGTGCTTCGCAAGACGAAAAAACCGCAAGACGAAGAGACTCGCGGAACGGATTAATTTCGTCTTGCGAGGCACCACTGTAGAGAAATTACAGCATTGTCTCTTGTAGCCAGGATGATGCCATATTCTGCCAGTGGTGGAGATATGGTATATTTCAGCCTGCTTATGCAGGTGTCTCAGTGGCTACCAAACTTGGGGCAGCAGCAGATGAGGCCCTGCCAAAATAATTAGGAGGGGCGATGGGAAAGGCAAGGACAACAATTTTTCTACAGGCCAGTCCATTTTGGTGGACTGGCCCTTTCCCCTCCCAGAGGCAATTGGAACCAATGTGAGGAAGAACAGCAGGACCCTCTGCCCTGGCATGAAGGTGTGTCACTTGGACTCCCCTGAACCTTTACTGCTGCAGCAGGTGCAATGAGATTACCGGCAGATTCAAGCAAGGCCACACCCTAAACCACAGTCACTTCAAGGAAGCTCAGGGTGACGGGCTATTTCTTGAAAGAACATCCTTTACCTTTTGAGTCTTTTTTTGTTTCAATCTCTGTGCGAAAGGTAGAGATGGTTTTACTACTAGTATCTCTACTACTAGTAATTATGGGGGCCTTTTTTTTTTAGTTTGAAGAGGATCGTAAAAATGCTTTAAATAAATGGAATTTCATTTGTAGGGAACAACCTTTTTTTGCAGACAAGTAAAAATGTTGTTGCTTCAGTTGGCCTTTGAGAATTAACAATGGCTCAGCCTTGTTTGTTTTGATTGCTGCATTGTTGCTTTCAGCTCATATTATATACAGTATTTGTTGTTGTTTTGTTATCTTAATTGTAAACCACTACAGGAGCTTATTACAAATATTTCTACAGCACAATAATTGTGTTACATTACAAAATATTACTCTACAGTACCATCAGAATAGGATCATTTGCACATGGTGATCTCAGGAGAATGAATGCGTGCCCACATGGCAAAAGTGTCACTAAAATGTTCATCATTTGCTCAGCAAGCCAGACAGTTTTCCCATTTGTCTCATTACCTACTGAATGGCAATCCCAGGAAACTGCCATCTACCCTGTCAAGAGGTCAAGCATGAAGCACATTCATCTTCCCTGAGGACACTCCTGGCTCAGGCTTGCATTTTTGTCGATTGTGGCTGCCTTGCAAACCTGAAGCAGGTAAGAAAAGGACCAGTGACAGGTCTTGGTTCTAAAGAACAACAAACAGAATAGGAGAGGCAGCAGTGACCTGCCAGGGAGCACCATGAAGGGAAGCAAAGGGGGCGGGCTGCCTTCAGTGATCACACAAACTACATGGCAGAGAAGGAGAACTTGCATTTCTGGGCAAACTGCTTGCACATCTATGATCTATCCCTACATAGTAGCTGATTACCTGGAACCCTCTCAGATTGGCAACCCAGATTACTTGTTATTTCAAGATGTGACCATCATTCTGATATATTATACAAATCT
This sequence comes from Podarcis liolepis, assembly GCF_965112155.1. Taxonomy (NCBI): domain Eukaryota; kingdom Metazoa; phylum Chordata; class Lepidosauria; order Squamata; family Lacertidae; genus Podarcis; species Podarcis liolepis. Next base: position 89,081,192 of record NC_139559.1, on the reverse strand, counting down.
GTTTGAACAGTTTATGTTAATACTAAAAGTGTTGCAAGTCATTCTGAGCCTTTGGAATATGGATGGATGATAGTTTTAAATTAAATACAAAAATAGTGACTGGAAATATCCACAGATAAAACTATGCTGAAGAGAAACTTTGAAAGGCAATTTCTTTACGTTTAAAAGCAGGTGCTGAAGTCTGACAGCTGGTGAAATAGCTGTATTTTAATTGGAAACGTCCTGTCATTTCTCTCCCCCCCCCAAAAAAAATACACCTTAACTGTCAGAACCAGATTGCTCACTTTATGCTAGCTCTCAGTGAAAATGAATTATATGCTTCGCTAAAAGCAGACTAACACTTTTAGGATGGCTAGTGGCAGACACAAACACTGAATAGGTCTATCCTTTGAGGAGAAGCTAGAACACAAAGTAATTTGTATCATCATCATACAGCAAAGGGGCTATTTGCAGTAAGATATACTAATATGCCAACCTAGCAGTTCGAAAGCACGTCAAAGTGCAAATAGATAAATAGGTGCCGCTCCAGCGGGAAGGTAAACAGTGTTTCCGTGCGCTGCTCTGGTCCGCCAGAAGCGGCTTAGTCATGCTGGCCACATGACCCGGAAGCTGTCTGTGGACAAACACCAGCTCCCTCAGCCAATAAAGCGATATGAGCGCTGCAACCCTAGAGTTGGCCACGACTGGACCTAATGGTCAGGGGTCCCTTTACCTTTTATACTAATATGGGGATGCGGATGGCGCAGTGGTCTAAACCTAGGGCTTGCCGATCGGAAGATCGGCAGTTCGAATCCCTGCAACAGGATGAGCTCCTGTTGTTCAGTCTCAGCTCCTGCCCACCTAGCCGTTTGAAAGCATGTCAAGTGCAAGTAGATAAATAGGTACCGCTCCAGCGGGAAGGTAAATGGCATTTCCGTGCGCTGCTCTAGTTTGCCAGAAGCGGCTTAGTCATGCTGGCCACATGACCTGAAAAAACTGTTTGCAGACAAACACCGGCTCCCTCGGCTTATAGAGCGAGATGAGCGCACAACCCCCCAGTTTTCCGCGAATGGACGTAACGGTCAGGAGTACCTTTACCTTTTATACTAATATGCTGGTTTTTTCATTCAACTGTGGTATAATTATCCAAAGAAACTTTAACTGAAGTGTTGTACAGTTTTGAGAAAGGTCCGTCTCCCTATTATGCCAAGCTATGCTGACACCGAAGAGGAAAAGCAGTAGCAGCTGCCGCCAGGTACCTTCCATCATGTCTGGATCTCACCTGGCTTTCAGCCACTGACTGCCACCACTGAGGCTCCTAGAAGGCGAGGAAGCAGCAGCCCTCCCACTGTGTTGCATGGCCTGCAGAACCTTGTAACTAAGAACTGGTGCCTGACTTTGAATTTTTAACTATTCCATTCTCATCCCCTTTCCTGTTAGACTGTAAGCCAGAGGGCAGAGATTGCCTTTTCCTCTGGTCTTTGTAAGCTGAAAATTGAAGCAAAATCCTTTAAATAAACAAAGTAACTTATGCCAGAGCGGCATGGTTTGAATTTGCATAACCACTTAGGCTTTAGCTGGATGATTCTTAACAACATGTCTGTATGTGAATTATTTAAATGTTTTTTTTCCTCCTTAGCCCCAAACACTTGGATATTTCTCTACTGCCAAGCCAATGTAGAGCCACCCTCAGGTAGTAGATAGCACTCACTGGTGTTTTCGTTTTCCTTGTTTTGTGTCCAAAGAGCAGTAAAAATTAAGGTATGAAGTCCAAAATGTAACAAAATCCTGGCACCAAGGCCTGAGTAGACTGGACAATCAGCAAAAAAGGTCTTAAAAACTTGGGACAGGTATAGGGACAAAGATAAAGGAAAGTCAAAGCCAACAAATGCTTAATACCCCCAATTAGAAGCAAAATAGATGTAGATCCTCACTAGCTGATGATCGGAAGGATTCTATGGAAAAAGATACTGGAATCTATTAGCATGAAGGGGAGGAGCCCAAAGCTCTATTTCCTGTGCCTGAAGGAAGTCAGAGGTTGGAATCTGACATTTCTAAGTGTACATACTAGAGAGAATCAAATTTCCTATGAATCTAGGCATATGTGAGAGTGCCATGCTCTTTGGAATGCATGCAACCTACACAACACACACATTGGCTCTCCATTCTCCCCTGTCAATTGAGGTCCACAGTGTGTGTGTGTCTACGGGAAGATTTTCTCTGTGGTGTCTCCGTGCTTATGCAAAGACCTCCTCTTTGTTATGCTTGGCACTGCTCTCCTTTTGGAGAGAGATGACGGCATACCTCTTTGTCTAGGCTTTGGGGGAGGCCTAGGGTGCACTGGGGACTGAGCATGCTTCTGCCTCATTTTTGCTGCTTTTCAGCTTTCTTACTGGGATTTTACTGCGAACTGTTACTGTTAAAGCTTACTGTTAATGATATGGATGTGGGTTTTTTAGTTTATATTATCAACTTTTGGTTTTAACAGAGATGTATTCCCCACCCTGGGACCTTTGAGTGAAGGGTGGATTGCAAAGCGCTTGTAACAATTCTCTTGCAAAGGCCTCAAGGTGCTGGTACAGTCCAATGGCATCAGCCTGCATCTAGGCACCCAGCACATCAAGAGACCAGCCAGTCCGCTTGGGGAATCACGGAGCTAGGAAGTCTTCCGTTTCTGGTGGATTATGGCTTGAGGGCTGAAAATCCAGTCCTCCAATTCTGGCATACATATTGATTCACAGAATTCTCCATAGTTTCTAACATAGCACTATGCCACAAAAGGATTACCTGTTTGTAATTCTCTGGTTGCCTTACAACATCTGCTTCTGTGATGGAGAAATGGCCAATAATTGGATCAGTATGAGAACCAATTGTGTATGAATGTACCTGGAACAGAGAGATGTGGGCTTAGAAATTATACCTATCTGTATACATGCACGCACCACCTATCTCATAATCAATACATTAATACTATTGGTACACTTGAGACGAATAGATTACGAGCACGCATGTCAATTTCTAAAGAAAACTATGAATGAATTTTCATTCTGTTTTGATCTCCATAGTCTTCAAAATTAGAAAGAAAGAAAAATTCTCAGGATTTGAATAAGGCAGCTTGCTGTCATTTTTTTCTGCGAAGTCTAGTCTGCAGCAAAATAATGTTAGGTGGCTTATATCTACAACCCAAAACTTGTTTTACTTTAACCTTAATGCAGAAAGATGAAATATCTACAAGCCAAATCATTACCTTATTCAGGAGCTTACATTGTTCTTGCTGTTCAGTGTGGCATTTTCGCCACTGGAACTGCAGACGGCCATTTAACCACTGCAGGTATCGGACATCCCTTTGGCCTTTCACGTGAGATTTTGGAGGCAGGCTTTCTCCACCCTGCAGGCTTTTCAAAGGTGTATCACACTAAAATTGGAAGGAACAAAATCTTGAAAAAAAATGCTTTACCCCAATACGTTTATCTTTAGACTAGGAATGGCTAAGCTTTTGGGATCAAAGAGCCACAGTCTGCCACCGCAACTCTTCTGGGGGGTGCAAACCAGCAGTTGGTATGCCCCCCCTCCCGCTTTCACATGCATGCTTTCACACAGCCACGGAGATGATTAGCATCACCACGCACAGCTTCTGCTTCTTCCTGTCGAGGCTGGGTGGGCAAAGCCACCGCCTCCTCTAGCACCCGGTGCCAAGAGGAAGGAGCCCCAGCCCCAGGAGGCACAGGGCAAACCTGCCACTCCTCTAGCGCCTGCCTGCTTGTGCTAAGTCGGTTGAGGCAGCCCCACGAATGCAAGGCAGCTCTCATCATTGTGCACAGATGCAGAATTAATTCTTATGGATTTAATAGATTTATTGAAAGTAAGTTCATGCTTTCACACGACCGATGTTTTATATTTGCAAATACGTTTTTCTGCTATACTGACTTTCATTCTGATATTTTGTGTTAATCAAGTTGCTGTTTTCTGTGAGCCACTTTAGGTTTCCCTCAGGAAAGACAATCAGAATATAAGAAACCAATGAAATGAAAATGAATTATTATTCTTGATCATTGCAAGTGGCACCCTTTTTCTGCTCAAGAGTGGAGTAAAATGTTTTTAGTAAATAAAAAACCAAAAGATTCAGGAGATTCAGAGAACTTTCTAAACCTTAGAAGAAAAGGCAGAGAATAGTGATCGCAACAAAGCAAAGCAATTCTCACAGCAGCCATATTGCTAGGGAGCATTTTGAATCCATTTAAAGAAGCGGGAAATATGAATGTCCTCCCCATAAAGTCCACAACCAGGACAACTAAGTTATTGGACTCAGGCAGAGATGGGAGACAAGGAGCAGGGGGGGAAAGCCAGCTGAATCACCCACCAGCACAGTGATCACATGAACAAGGCTGGCACAAAAGCTAATAAATCTTTTGCAAACCTTTTAAAAATCATTCTGAGTTCTTGAGGGTGCAATGAGCCAGTAAAACTGAGGAAGGGCCTGTGTCCTTGTTCTCTTAGCTACTCCAAACCCCATTGTGTTGCAGAACACATTGCCTGTAGATTCTGTATGATGCTGCAAACTCTCAAAGAGCCCCATTGGAGTCATACTTGTGGCACAATTACACTATCTTGGGGAGCATCAAATATTTATATTTCAATCATTTTTAACATAACCGGCAAGCTGGGGAAATGTGTTCTGCAAGGAAAAGCAAGTGCAAGATCCCTCTGCATTGCTGCAAGTGTAAACCATTGCTCAATGGAACAATTTTCCTATTGGAAAGACTTTCTGCTATAACTGTGCTGCCACCTATTGGCAATTTAAACAGCACTTACAGAAGTGGGTTGTGGAACAAGGTGCAAAGTTCAATAAATCCATTTTGCAGGCAACCAAGAGATATATTAATGACTCAATTCCGAGGCTTCTACAGAAATATATTTAAAACCAGGCATTACTATACAACAAGCTCCAGCTTTGGTCTCTGGTGTCTAATTTTTACAGTTTTATGGTGTCCCCCCCATGTAAACTGCCTCATGAGGGCTTCCTCTAAAACAAGGGTGGGGAACCTCTGGCCCCCAAACCTCTGGATCTGGTCCATGGCCTCCCCTCTTCAGACCTGTTTCCCCATGGCAAACGGAAATATGCCTGGCCCCAGCTCCCACAAAGTCCAAGTAGACTTTGAAATTAAATATGTTTCTTCTGTAATGTTTTTAACTGCTTCTACTTTGGTTTTATTTTTAAGTGGCAGACTGTCCTGAATAAAGTTTCTAAAAAATAGTGGGATACTAATTATTAATAAAACTAGATTTTTGCATAAGTTAACTTATCCAGTATCAGTTCACAATGAATACAACTGTTTCCTTTAACATTACTCTGGCTGTCTGTTGGCAAATCTACCCTACCAATAATCCAAAATTCGATAAATTACAGAAGACAGACAGAGCACAAACACATACCGTATCTGTCAGCTCCTCCACTACAATGTGACCCCAAAGTCACAGAAGGGACTACTGGACTGACATTGCATGCAAAGAGAAGATTGACAACAGTTGCAGAAAATGCAACAATGGAAAGAACAACTGTGGTGCACAACTAATGTTTCCTGATGTCTTTCAGGAAAGTTTTGATACTTAATGCTTCTTGTTAAAAATGGATCAAGACCTCTTTCGTAATTCAGCTCACCTAAGCAGACTAAAATGTAATGTATCCAACAAGGTATATATCAGATTATTCCTGAACCCAGGAATTAAATATATTCCTCAAAATGCATTGGGAACCACATGTACTGTATGAGAGTCTTTTCTTAAACCAGCACTGCCATTTTCACGAAACAAGCAACAGCAACAAAACCGAAATACACATTCAAGTCCAGCCCTACCCTCCAATATCTTGTTCCTAAGTTAAAAAAAAGGATACCTGAAAATTATTACCAAAAAAATTACTCACCATGCAAACAGTTGCTTCATCCCAAAGTTTCACTCTATTTAGGGCCAATAACTGCTCCATTAAGCTGATTCTGCATAGAAGCCAAGAAAATACCAATAGTAGTTCTCTGCTTCCCTCTGAACCATCAGGAGGAAGCTGATAAAATTCTGGTCTTCTGTAGCCAAGGCTCAACGCTACACTCCTGACGAATCTGACTTGGGTACCTAGGAAGCAGGTGATGATGATTATTATTAATACTAGTACTCTGCACATTTAATAACTGGGTTGCCCCAGCCACTCTGGGCGCCTTCCAACATACATAAAAACATTGCGGATTAAAAAGCTTCCCTATACAGGGAAGGCAGATAAGGCAGCAGTTGTCACTTTCCACAATTTCAAAATCAACTGTGTCCTGGGGGAACAAAGCTCCAGAACAAATTCACACTGCAGGTGGGCTATGCAAATAACAGCAATGCAACCTTCCCCTCTATACAGCAAGTTCACTGGTTGCTTTCAAAGCATGGAATACTCTCCCCGAGGGAGTTTCTGTTGATCATGTGAATGCCCTTTTGGTGCCAGGCCAGAAGCCTTTTAATTTCCCAAGACACTGCAACAGCTGGGGAGATTGCAAACTTGGTTATAGCTATGAGATATTTTTACTCTCCTGTTTTACTAATTGTGGATCTTTCCTAATGTGGCTGTTCTACTTTTTTTTTAATGGAAATATCTATTAAACAAACAAAAAGCTCTGTATTATGCATACACTTATCACTAATTTTTGCCAAAAAATTATTATGTTCCCAGATTAATAGTAATTTACTACCTGTGTCAGCAGGCTCCATCCATCCTCCACCTTGGAATTGCTTCAGAAGAGAATACAGTAGTTTCCAGAATACTACAGTCTATTTAAGGAAGACAACAGCACTAAAAGATTTGCTGTATTGTTTACAATGCAATTAAATTGGGTGATAGGAATCCACTAATCCCCCTTCCGCAAAACACACACACACACACACACAAACCCAAACCCAAGCTTCCCTCTGATGGCTCAGAGGGGAGCAGAGAATACCACAGTGGGTGGTATTCAACTTCAGTTTTAAACCCACTGAAAGCAACGGTGTTAACTTATTCATTAATTTCCATGGGGCTGCTCTAAGTAAAAGTTAAGTTGAATACCACTCAGTGCTTTTAGTCAATTTTAGGTGGTTTCATTTTTCAGAAAGGAACGTGTCAAGAGAAATTGGGGTTACAAGTGGCAAAACCTAGAGGCCACAGTGGAACTTGAAGAGTGCAGGTTCTGCTCTGCTGTCCCCACAAACTGGGGGGTGGGGGGAGGCTGCCTTCCTTAACGATGCCAACCACTCATAAAACATTAAACCAACAGAATGCAATTCTCATGAGAGAGTAACCTTAGCTGATAAGAAACACATCCAGGTCACAGGATGGAGCACTCCAGGCAGGCCTGAGCTGCATATCTACCCCAATGTTAACCCCCCCCCCAAAAAACCCTAACCACCCTATGTAAGGATCACAACATTTGGGCCAAGACAAGTGTAAATGGCTCTAGAACACAGCTTCCCAAACTTTTTACGTTGGTGACACACTTTTTAGACATGCATCATTTTGTGACACAGTAATTCAGTTTTGCATCATTTTGTGACACAGTAATTCAGTTTTGCATCATTTTGTGACACAGTAATTCAGTTTTACAGACCGGTTAAACTAACGCTAACTCTTTTCCAGCCGTGGGAGGAGTGTGGGGAGCGTTCACATCAAACCTACACACTGCAGCCGGCACACTAAGGTGTCGCTACAGTTTGGAAAGCTCTGCTACAGAAACTGTGCAGTTTTGACAAATTCAGTGGGACTTCACTCCCTTATAAATGTGCTTAGGACTGAAGCTGAACCTTACAGCAATGAGTCTTAATAGCTCTGGAAGCCTCCCCCCCCCAAAAAAATATCTAGCTCAGCCACAAAGGAGCAGAGCTTTCCCCTTGTGCACTTGCAGAATGGGGATCCTAGGAGGAGGGAGGAGGGATATCTTTTATGCAAACACTTGGGTTGGGCCCTCCTCCTTTTCATGAACTGACATCTAAAGGGCTGCACAGTGCTGTTTTTGCTCAAGTTACCTACATTTTATATATCGTTTTTTAAAAATTAAAGTTTTAATTCTATTGATGCCCAACTGATTGACGATCTGCTGGGGGTCCGAGTTGAAGGCGCATATGAGGCTATTAACAACGAACTCGGGTCCACTTCGTCCATGAAATCACCTTTTGGGGGAGCGGACGGCCCCCTTCTACTGGGGGAATAGCAACCCGACTACAGGTGCCACATAAGGTAAAGGGACCGCTGACCATTAGGTCCAGTCGTGGCCGACTCTGGGGTTGCGGCTCTCATCTCGCTTTATTGGCCGAGGGAGCCGGCGTACAGCTTCTGGGTCATGTGCCCAGCATGACTAAGCCGCTTCTGGCGAACCAGAGCAGCGCACGGAAACGCCGTTTACCTTCCCGCCGGAGCGGTATCTATTTATCTACTTGCACTTTGAGGTGCTTTCGAACTGCTAGGTGGGCAGGAGCAGGGACCGGGCAACGGGAGCTCACCCCGTTGTGGGGATTCGAAATAACCCCCACCTATTTCTCCACGGAGCGCGGTGGCGCCCACCCTGCGGAACTCCCTGCCTCTTGAGAACAGGCCGGCGCCTTCCTGCTTCGGCACTTGCTGGGAAACGGAAGGACGACCCCGGGGGCTCGGAAACGCCACGGGGAACTTAAAACTTTTTGTGAGGCGATGCCTTTGTCTCGTTTTTTTTAAACCTTTCTCCTATTCCTCCCCCCCCCCCCCGCCAACCGCTTCGAGGTTCCTGCTGCTTTTCTGGGGTGTTTCGCGAAACAAAGGCGTGAGGCTGAGCGGTGCTGAGGGATCCCGCCAGGCCGCCCGCCCTCACAGACAGGCCGCTCGCGCGCCTTCCACCCACCGCATGGGGCCGGCCGAGCTTGGCGAGGCGGAAGGCCTCCGGGGGGACTCGAGGCCCTGGCAAGGCGGCGCCGAGAGCCCCCACGGCCGCCGGGAGATGCGACGCGGACGCCGCCCGCGCAGCCATCGCCCTCAGCGCCGCTTCCCTTTCGCGCCTCTCGCTCAAAGCGAGGCGCGGAGCCCACTGCGCATGGGCAGGGAGGCGCGGGCGCATGCGCGACTCCTTCCCCGGCGCCCTTTTACCCTCCTCCCTTCCTCTCCTCGCGCCTGTCACTCAAAGCGAGGCGCGGGCGTCACTGCGCATGACAGGAAGCGCGCCCGCGCGCGCCTACGGCGGGCGCATGCGCGGCAGGAGGCACTCCCGACACCTTCCCTCGCGCCCTTTTCCCCTACTCCTCGTCTTCGCGCCTCGGAGCTCACTGCGCATGGCAGGGAGCATGCGCATGCGCGGCGGAGGCCCCCCGACGCTAACCAGCGCTAGGGCCGCGGAAAGAGAGAGCGGGAGTTTACGGGGCGAGTGCGGAGAGTGGGCTGTGGCCTGCAGGGGGCGCTCTTCGGATGGAGGGCGCTCCACAAATTTAATAAATATGTATACTGTATACAGTACATATATGATGATTTATGGGGTGGTCTTTGGCTTAGGGAGTTGGGCAATGTCAAGAGTCTTAAAATTGTTAAAGGTATATTGTTAGAAGAAGTATACATGTAAAAATCAATAAAAATTATTTTTTAAAAAAATAAAAATAAAGGTTCCTGCACACTTTTGTTCAGGATCTGTCCCTCCTTGCAAGGAGGGGAGCGAACTCTGTTGCAACAGAAAAATAAGTTTCCTGCCTTGCTTTCCACTGGATCCTGCCTCCATCTATTCTTCTCTGACTGATCATGGACATAGGAGGCGCAGAGTCCAATGGGGAGCTGGGCAGCAAAAGCTAAATTTTTACATCAGAGGCACACGAAGAAGGGCCTCAGAGGATGATCTCAGGGTCCAGGTAGCTTCATATGGAAAGAGGCGGTCCTTGAGGTGTTGCGGTGCTGAGCCATATATAGGTCAAACCCAGCACTTTGAACTGGGCCGGGAAACTAATTGGTAGCTGGTGCAGTTGGACCAGGACTGGTGTAATATGCTCAAAACCGTCTTGCAACCGTGAGCAACGTGGCTGCTGAATTCTGCATCAGATGAAGTTTCCAGTCTTCAAAGACAGTTGCGGATATAATACCACACATGAGAGGCAAGCATAGGGGAGTGTTATTGGGTTGCTGTTTTTATTTTGATTACACACACCCACACCCACATATAGTGGTTTTTATATTGATCTTTTCTGTGAACCGCCCTGAGACCTCTAGGTATAGGGCAATATAGAAACATAGCTGTCACCATTTCCCTTTTTAAAAGGGAAATTCCCTTATTCCGAATAGGACTCCTCGCAAGAAAAGGGAAAAGTTCACAGCTTCATTTAGAAATTCAATAATAATAATAATAATAATAATAATAATAATAATAGTAATAAATATAACAACAACAACAACACTTGAATCAAAGTTCAGTGTAGTTGGATAGCCCTCTTACATGGTTTGCTGCTCATTTCCCCTTTGCTCAAAGGAAAACTGCAAGTCCGCCTCAAAGCTGGGCTGAATGTGGAGTGAGTGAATCATAGCTAAACCCTAATTCAGATGGCACTACCCTAAGTGCCAACTCACACCACAATGGAAAATATGTAAAATAAAATATGGTACGGGTGCCACTGTCAACAGTCCAGTGTTGCCTGCTGTGTAATAAAAGGCACAGCCTCAATTCTATGCCTTCTTGTTGAGTAGGGCCTTTTTGTGTTTCACTGGGCTTACTCTGAAGTATGTGTAGACTATTCTCTCTCTCTCTCTCTCTCTCTCTCACACACACACACACACACCGCCAAGCCTGGGCATGAGGAGGTTTTGGCTGGAGCAACCTAGATTTTGCAAAGTTACTGCCCCCCCCCCCAATGCACAATTCTGCACACTTCGGCTGTGCCTGGTGAATGTCAGATCCCTAGGTATCAGGGTCTTGTCTGAAAAACACTGGAGTTCCATGTTCAGGGCCCTCAACACAATGGAGGGGAGGAATGCAAGCTCAAAAAGGAGGCAGAGGCAGGTGGTTTCTGCTTAGCTTGTGTTAAGTTGTGGGTGAACATATCAGACGACACAGCGATTCTTCAAACAGCTCTCATTTATTCACCGGCCAGAACAGAACTGAACTGAACTGAAGGGTTCAGCCAGCCTACTTATATAGAGCACCACTAGAACGCAACAGTAAAAATTTTCTGTAACTATCCAATCACTGAACATCACTTTCAATCCCTTATTTGCATATGTGGTCCTGAGTGAAAACTATCTACAGTATCCCCCTGCTGGCCCAGGGTGAGAACTTCAGTACATAACAACTTGAAAGGTTTTTCCACCGTATTTTTCGCTCTATAAGACACACCCGACCATAAGACGCACCTAGTTTTAGAGGAGAACAAGAAAAAAAAAAATTCTCTCCCACTCTGCTCAGCGCCTCTCCAGCAAAGCGGGAGGAGAAATGGAAGGGGCTCCATTTCTGCTGCCGCTTTGCTGAAGGGGCGCTGCACAGAGAGGGAAAGCTGCGCAGCGCCTCTCTAACGAAGCGAAGCCAGGAGAGCAAGAGGGATCGGTGCACACCGATCCCTCTTGCTCTCCTGGCTTTAGCGAAAGCTGCGCAGCCTGCATTCGCTCCATAAGACGCACACACATTTCCCCTTCCTTTTTAGGAGGGGAAAAGTGTGTCTTATCGAGCAAAAAATACGGTAGTTGTTTCCCTACTGCAGAACTAACAGGCTGCAAACTCCAAGGTGCTCTCTGTAACCAGGCTCCACATCCTCGCCCAAACCACCTGTCACTACCTGGCTCCATCCCTGTTATAGCAGCTGCACCTTTTATCTCCCAGTCACCCCCTTTTAGCTCTTATGCTGTGGCCCCTGCTAAGACCCTAACCCTAAAATGAATGGCAAGGAGGACAGGTCTAGAGGAACCACCAACTTGGGCCAGTTTAGGAGACAAAAATGCCGCAGGCCAGCTTTGGAGAGGAAAGAGCTCCTCACCGGGACACTGGGAGTGGTCCCCTGCCCTCTGTCCCCCGTCTCAAGCCAGCAGCGGGCAAAAATGAACTGGCAGTGGGTGAGCCATCTTTTCCAAGTTGCATCCTGCATTTTGGCTTGGCAGGGCAGACATGGACAGAGTCTGCTGTCCACCAATACATGTCTGAAGAACAGCAACGATGTCTATTGCTCTCTAAGAATCGGCATAAAATTTCAAGTTGGATTATGCAGTGTGAGAGCAGCTATGGGGAAACTCAGGGACGCGGGTGGCGCTGTGGGTTAAACCACAGAGCCTAGGACTTGCCGATCAGAAGGTCGGCGGTTCAAATCCCCGCGACGGGGTGAGCTCCCGTTGTTCGGTCCCTGCTCCTGCCAACTTAGCAGTTCGAAAGCACGTCAACGGGCAAGTAAATAAATAGGTACCGCTCTGGCAGGAAGGTAAATGGCGTTTTTGTGCGCTGCTCCGGTTTGCCAGAAGCGGCTTAGTCATGCTGGCCACATGACCCGGAAGCTGTACGCCAGCTCCCTCGGCCAGTAAAGCGAGATGAGCGCCGTAACCCCAGAGTCGGTAACGACTGGACCTAATGGTCAGGGGTCCCTTTACCTTTACCTATGTGGAAACTCAGGTAGGCAGATGCCACGGAGATTCAAGAGGGCAGTACCTATGTCAGAGGCAATGTACGTCCGAGAACCAGTTGGCGGGAGAGCGCTGATCCAGTCACAGGCTCCGTGTGGGCTTTTCAGAGGCCTCGGGTTGGCCGCTCTGAGAACAGAATTGCTGGACTAGATCTGCTCGTCTTATGTTCTTAAGCATACAATTCCACGGGGCATGGTCACCCTGGCAGGTCTTCCACACCCCTCTGCCAAGCACCACAAACTCGTGTGCCTTCTCCTCGAGAGCTCCGGAGGGTGGCAGCACAAAAACAGGGCCTTCTCTGCAGTGGCCCCCCGTCTGTGGAATGTTCTCCCCAGGGAAGTTCGCCAGGCGCCTTCATTATACACCTTTAGGTGCCAGGCAAAAGAGTTCCTTTTTAACCAGGCCTTTGGTTGACCTGATCCTATGCCCTTTTAAAATGTGGATTTGTTTTTTCGGGGGGTGTTATTGGGTTATTGTTTTTATTTTGAATTTATATATATGTGATCTTTTCTGTGAACTGCCCTGAGAACTCTGGGTATAGGGTGGTATATTAATTCAATAAATAACAATAATTAAAAAAATAACCAGTTTTTACCACGTGCTGCCTGTGCAGGGCTAGAGCTCTTGGCCACAGGAAAGTGTCTGGTGTGGAGAGGAATAAGGCTTACAAACAGATCATACCAAGAATGAAGGGAAAGAGAGCAGTTATGGTTAGTGTTGGCTTTTATTTGATTGTTTTAATAATTAAAATATAATTGCATTATTGAAAGATTTAAAGGCTTCCCAGGAAGCCATAGAGGAGGTGTCATCTAGTTATCGCATACCCAGCCAAGATGCACAAAAGCAGAGTAAACGGTGGTCCCTGCCAATCCGAGAAGCGCCAAAGAGCCGAGGACTCCTCGGTTTCGTTTCTTGGGATCTGTAAGGAAAAGGTGAGGTTCACACGACTCCCTCTCGGTATGAGAAGCAAGGTGAGCAGCTGATATCCCAGCTTCACTTGTTCCAAGAAGCCTGTCTTTTCAGCTACCCAGCCAGGGCGCCAAAACTTTCAAAGCGTGCAGGATGGAGAAAGGGCAGTTGGCATGCACAGTATACAGTCATACCTCAGGTTACAGCCGCTTCAGATTGGGTTTTTTCGGGTTGCGGACCGCCGAAACCCGGAAGTACCAGAACGGGTTACTTCCGGGTTTCGGCAGTCGCACATGTGCAGAAGTGCTAAATCACGCTTTGCGCATGCGCAGAAGCGCCAAATCGCAACCCGTATGTGCGCAGACACGGGTTGCGAACGCTGTAGGCTGCGAACGTGCATCTCGCACGGATCACGTTTGCAACCCAAGCGTCCACTGTACTGCAATCTACCTAGGATAAACTTCTCAGTGGTTGTTTTGTACCTCTAAATCAGGCACAGGCCAACTTGGCCCTCCAGATGTTTTGGGACGCGGGTGGCGCTGTGGGTAAAACCTCAGCGCCTAGGACTTGCCGATCGCACGGTCGGCAGTTCGAATCCCCGCGGCGGGGTGAGCTCCCGTCATTCAGTCCCAGCTCCTGCCCACCTAGCAGTTCGAAAGCACCCTTAAGTGCAAGTAGATAAATAGGGACCGCTTTATAGCGGGAAGGTAACGGCGTTTCCTTGCGCTGTGCTGGTGCAGGCTCGCCAGAGCAGCTTCATCACGCTGGCCACGTGACTCGGAAGTGTCTCTGGACAGCGCTGGCCCCCGGCCTCTTAAGTGAGATGGGCGCACAACCCTAGAGTCGGACACGACTGGCCCGTACGGGCAGGGGTACCTTTACCTTTACCTTACAACTCCCATCATCCCTAGCCAACAGGACCAGTGGTCAGGGATGATGGGAATTGTAGTCTCAAAAAAACATCTAGAGGGCGAAGTTTGCCTATGCCTGCTCTAAAACATGAGGTTTTAATTTTTTACCGTCCCCTTCAAGATACCCTATCAAAGACACAGGCTTCAGTACAAAAAGTTAAAGAGGCTTTGGCGGCGAAATGTCAGCAGGACACACGTTCATGAACTACTATTTCTGCTTTCCTAGACTGCTCCTTCTCACACCTTCTAGAGAGGACCTCCATGCACATTGCCCAAGCTTGCACCCCAGAGAGGTCACTTTGGTACTGCTAATGTAGGAAAAACAATGCGGGAGGCAGCAGTTACGAGTTACCAGTCTCTGCAGCCACAGCAGGCGCTGTGATTCTCCAGCCGTTTGACTTCACCCTGGAAGGTGCACTCCACTGTCTCTCAAGACAGACGGATGACAACCACCACAACAATGTATTTGTAAAATAATGTTGCACGCTGCCTTGATGTTATGCATGAGATGGTGGTCTATAAGCATTTTGCAAATAAATAAATTTGAAAACAAAAACCAGCAACCTTGCTGATTCTAAGCGGGGAGAAGTCCGGTAGTTTTGAGATTTCGGGGTGTTTTTGGAGGGGGGGGCATGTGTGCAACCTTGAGACCCCCTGCGTATATCATCTAGTGTTCCATACGTGAAATATTTATTTTATGGATTTCCCAAAATTTATATTCTGCTTGTTTGTAAAACAACCACCACCACCACCCCAAAGCGGTTTGCAAAAAAAAGCAAAAAAAAGAGCAATGAAATTATCAGCGTGCTTCTCTACACTTGAGTCAACACTTCAGTACAGTGGTACCTCGGGTTAAGTACTTAATTCGTTCTGGAGGTCCGTACTTAACCTGAAACTATTCTTAACCTGAAGCACGACTTTAGCTAATGGGGCCTCCAGCTGCTGCCGCGCCACCGGAGCACAATTTCTGTTCTCATCCTGAAGCAAAGTTCTTAACCTGAAGCACTATTTCTGGGTTAGCAGAGTCTGTAACCTGAAGCGTATGTAACCCGAGGTACCACTGTATGTGCTCCAGAGAATGTATAGGGCTTTCTCTTTTTCTGGCAAAGGAGGATGGAGTTAAGGCATTGCATAAGCAGGGGTCAGCAAACTTTTTCAGCAGGGGGCCAGTCCACTGTCCCTCAGACCTTGTGGGAGGCCAGACTATATTTTGAAAAAAAATAAAAAATGAACGAATTCCTATGCTCCACAAATAACCCAGAGATGCATTTTAAATAAAAGGGCACATTCTACTCATGTAAAAACACACTGATTCCCGGACAGTCTGTGGGCTGGATTTAGAAGGCAACTGGGCCGGATCCGGCCCCCGGGCCTTAGTTTGCCTACCCATGGCATAATGGGATAAAATCCCACTATTTTCATTCTAAACATAGCTTCCTACGCTTATGGGGGGGGGGGGGAGAAGCATAAGATAGACCCTTCCTCTTGATTCCCAACTATTTGCTCTGGTTTCCAAGCTCTTGCACAGTGCATGGAAGAGTTTGGCAACAGATCCAATTGGGAATCCAAGGAAAACTGCCCAATCGGAGCAGCTCTGCAGGCGACAAATGGATTGCGTTTAACCAGCCCCATAAACCCACCTCCTGTGTAGTAGCCATAAGCGTAAAGCAGTCTTCCGATGATCCAAGATGCACCGAGTCCTGTAGTGACCCGCTGGGGGGGAAAAGCAGAAATAGTCACTGCAAACTGAGAGGACTGGTGCTGATATGAATGTGCAACAGGGAAGAGGAGATCAGCTTCCATTTTGTCCCCAGTTTGGTTTTAACGTCTGTATGACTTTTAGAAGACATCTGAAGGCAGCCCTGTTTAGGGAAGCTTCTAATGTTTGATACATTACTGTATTTTAATATTGTGTTGGAAGCCACCTAAAGTGGCTGGGGAAGCCCAACCAGGTGGACAGGGTATAAATAATATATTATATTATTATTATTATTATTATTATTATTATTATTATTATTATTATTATTATTAAACAGGGGGCAGTCACTAGAGGTTTTGGAGGGAGTGGTCATCAGTATGATGACACAGAGAGCTGTTCCGACAGTGGAACGGACTCCCCTCGGATGGCTATGTATTCTCCTTCCTTAGACGTTTTTTAAGCAGAGGTTGGGTGGCCATCTGTCATGGATGCTTTAGTTGAGATCCCTGCATTGCAGGGGGTTGGGCTGGATGACCCTTGGGGTCCCTTGCAACAATTCTATGGCAACGTTTGAATCAGGAGCAGCTGCCTGGACACAGTGGAGTGCAGAACAGGAACCAATAAGAGGCATCTCAGTCCTGAGAAGGCAGAGACCCAGTTGAGCGGTGGTTCCCGTGTCCAGGAAATTGGTCAACTGCCTGTTCTGGACTTGATTACACTCTCCTGTAAACAAGTTTTGGAGTCCTCCTGGGATTTGATATCCCGCTTTATCACTACCCTAAGGAGTCTCAAAGCGGCTAACAATCTCCTTTCCCTTCCTCCCCCACAACAAACACTCTGTGAGGTGAGTGAGGCTGAGAGACTTCAGAGAAGTGTGACTGGCCCAAGGTCACCCAGCAGTTGCATGTGGAGGAGCAGGGAATCGAACCCGGTTCACCAGATTATGAGTCCACTGCTCTTAACCACTACACCACACTGTATGGATGTTCCTGAGCTCTTCTCCAGAGAAACTATAGCATGGAATCAAGTACTTTGGGCTTCGCAGTCACACCCGGGCTTTGCTCCCACAACAAACCCCCAAGTCTCTCATCTTGGTACTTACCGGGAAGTAGATTCCGCTCACTCCAAGAAAGAATAAGAAGGAGGAATACACTTCTAACCTGCAAGAACAGAGACAGGTGTGTGCGTTGTGGCTTTGTATCTGTTCTTAAATGGCCTGGAATGAGCTCCCTCATTTGTGCCAGCTGGTGTCAGAGACCAGGACCATCATTCTCAACAAGAGACTGCAAGGAAGAAGGCAGCAGATTTCACAGCTGTCCCTGAATAATTTGCACGCTTGCAATGATGCCTTCCTGTTACGGGAAAAGTCGGGCCTCTGCAGCTCTGTCAGGGCACCATGGAGTGTATCCCTTATTGCACAGTGTATCCCTTATTATATCTTCCCCATTCCAACCTCTGGGATGTGCACACATAAATTAAGAGGAGGTTCAGAGCGGAATATCAAGGATTCGTATATAAAGGGGAGAAAACGAAGGCCGAGGCAGGTACACAGTTGATGTGCAACGGTCCAAAGACAGGGACTCCCTGTTAGGATATTTCCGTTCCACCTTAAAAGGGAGCAGGCTTTGTGAGTCAGAGAGTCTGCGCATGTCCTGTTCACAGGATGTTTATGTTTCTATTGCTTTCGTTTTCTCTCTGTGTCGGAGACACTGACGCAGGCAGTCATGTCTTTCTTTGCACTGATCAACGCTGAATAAAACTTGTAAATAGTGCTCTCCTGAGTGCATTATCTGCTGATAAGAGTGTGTATGAGCTCTGGAATGTGGCAAGATATTTTCTAGAAACTCATGTCGCTAATTGCTGATACTGCGTGCCTACGGGAGGTCGATGGATCGTCTGGCAGACAGCTTGGGGCCATGATGGACTTTATCTCCCTGGCAGTATCCCAACACTCCCAACATATATTGATGTAGGAATTGCATGCTCTCTCTCAGCAGGAAAGGTCAGCAAAATTTCATTCACTAGCTGGAAATTTCCCCGGGATTCTGTAACCCACCTTCCTGGCTGTTGCATGAGCTCTGTGCCCCAGCAATGCAGATTTCTGAACCACCTGCCTCCGACAAGCCTTTTGCTGACAAGCCACTGGCCGTAGCAAGACACTCGGCAGTCAAAAGGCAATCTCAAGGGCTGACACACGGAGGAGGGAAGAGGCTTGTTTTTTCCTGCTTCGGAGGGTAGGACTCGAACCCAGGGCTTCAGGTTACAAGAAAGGAGATTCCAACTAAACACCAGGAGGAACTTTCTGGTGGTAAGGACCATTCGACTCCCTTGGAAGGTGTTGAATTCTCCTTGCCTGGAGGTTTTTAAGCAGAGGCTGGATGGCCATGTCTCAGGGATGCTTTTGTTGAGATTCCTGCATTGCAGGGGGCTAGACAGGCATTTAGAATATGGATTTCCTCAAGTGTTTTTATCACGGCTGCTACAGGCAGCACGGCAGGGATTGCTGCACTGAGAATGGTGTCCCAAGACAGAAACAGCTGCACCACTCCAGGCATTAAACACTTAAGAAACCAAAATTAAACTCCTTGTGCCGAGGGCTACTCACGTGTTCTGGTGTGCCCTCTGGATACAGTTGAAGAGATGTCCATTTTCAGGGTCTGTGCTATACATGTTTGGGTACTTTTGAGGGAGGTTAGTGGGGGAAGGGGGAGAGAGAGAGAGAGAGAGAGAGAGAGAGAGAGAGAAAGAAAGAAAGAAAGAAAGAAAGAAAGAAAGAAAGAAAGTAAGTAAGTAAATGTCCACACCTCATCAACTGTGGAGTTGGAGGAGAAAAGTGTTATTGTTGTTGTTGTAATTTATATACCGCCCTATACCCTTCCCCTATGGGGAAGCCCAGCCAGATTGGCGGGGTATAAATAAATTATTATTATTATTATTATTATTATTATTATTATTATTATTATTACTACTACTACTACTACTACTACTGCCCAGGGGATCTCAGGGCGGTTCACAGAATAAAATCAAAATATAAAACCACAAAACACATAATAAAAATAAAAACAACAACCCAATAGCCCCCCCACAAAAAAGCAATCCACATTTTAAAAGGGCATAGGATGACAATCAGATCAGCCAAAGGCCTGGTTAAAAAGGAACATTTCTGCCTGGCACCTAAAGGTGTATTATGAAGGCATCAGGCGAACCTCCCTGGGGAGAGCATTCCACAGACGGGGAGCCACTGCAGAGAAGGCCCCGTTCTTGTGTCTCCACCCTTCGGGCCTTTCAAGGAGGCGGCACACAAAGGAGGGCCTCCGAAGATGATGTCGGGGTCTGGGTAGGTTCATATGGAAAGAGGCAATCCTTGAGGTATTGTGGTCCTGAGCCGTTTAAGTGTTCCATGTGCTACCTAGTGATCAATGTGTTACTCTATTCCCACACCCAATGGGCACACACAGAATTGAGCTATAGTAGCTACTGACTGATTGGGCTTCTGTTTTGCACTTTGCCGGAAACACACATTCATAGACATACCATGTTAGGTAGGTGAATTAAAACTTTGTGTCTGAGTGGGCTCCTTCTGTGTGAGACTTTCCTGTTTTCCCGCCATCTTTCCCTTGCCTTCTGCTACAAGCCTTCCCACCATGGCAGCAGAGGAAGAAACTCTCTTTTTCCCCAGACCCGGAAGCAGCCAAGCAAAATAATAATAATAATAATAATAATAATAATAATAATAATAATAATAATAATAATAATAATTATTATTATTATTATTATTATTATTATTATTATTATTATTATTATTTATACCCCGCCCATCTGGCTGGGCTTCCCCAGCCACTCTGGGCGGCTTCCAAAAGAATATTAAAATACTATAATACATCAAACATTAAAAGCTTCCCGAAACAGGGCTGCCTTCAGATGTCTTCTAAAAGCCTGGTAGTTGTTGTTCTCTTTGACATCTGATGGCAGGGCGTTCCACAGGGAGGGCGCCACTACCGAGAAGGCCCTCTGCCTGGTTCCCTGTAACTTGGCTTCTCGCAGTGAGGGAACTGCCAGAAGGCCCTCGGCGCTGGACCTCAGTGTCCGGGCTGAATGATGGGGGTGGAGATGCTCCTTCAGGTATACTGGGCCGAGGCCGTTTAGGGCTTTAAAGGTCAGCACCAACACTTTGAATTGTGCTCGGAAACGTACTGGGAGCCAATGTAGGGTTCAGCAAACATTAGCAGCTGAAACAAGCCAGGTCACTCGCCACAAGGGGGAATAAGAGCCCAAACACAACAGCAGCAACCCTCCCCTCCCTTTATGTTTGCCTGCAAAGTGCATTTCAAAGGCTCTTTGCAGGAGTTAACTAACCCAGAAGCGAAAGTGCCAAGGCAGAGGAGTCTTGCCAGTCTTGTGGCTGAAGTCCCCCACCCATCCCTGAGCCACGAGAAACCATTCACAAAGCCCGGCTCCAGTTGTTTTTAGAGGGGCTTATGACTCACCAATGCAGAGCAGAGCAGACACACCCTCTGGCCTCCTTCCTAACTGCGGCACCAAAGCCTTCCAGGAAGAGGAGAGGAAGTTTTTCCTGTGCACAAATTGGAGCGGAGGGTCTCTAACAAGACTCCTCTGTTTTGGAGACCTCTGCAAAACGGCTCCCAAAGCGCTGCTAGCAGCTGAGAACCACAAAAGCCACCCTGCAGCTCATTCCTCCGCGGCAGCTTTCAGATCAGAAACATTTGTGCAGCGCTGCCAGCTGTGGGCGTTTGCGAAAGCCAACTCCCAAATTCCTTGCCCAAGTCCTCACAGATTGAAAAACCAGAGAGAGTTGGAAGCTACGATGTGAAGATCAAATCTACTGTCAAGGACACCCCAAGCCACCTTCAAGGCCTGCCTACATAATGCGTGTAAACACCAGAACTGGAACAGATTCATGGTCTATCTAGGCCGTTTCCACCAACGGCCATCCAAGTGTTATTTGGACGTTTGCAAGCAGGACAGGAAGGGAAGAGCCATCTCAGCGGTACACTGCCTTTGACTATGGAGGTTCCACGGAGGTCGCATGTCACATGGCAGAAAGTAGCGATAGCTGCCTGCATTGTTCCATTTGCACATGGCTTACTCAAGAGCGCACCAAAGGAAAGAGGCGGGGGGGGAACCCACCCACTTTCCAGCCAGCAAAGGGGAAAAATCCCACGCCACTGGCCATGAGGTCTGAAAAAACATGGTTCTTTGAAAAAAAGAAGAACAGACCCCACAGGAAATAAGCAGAATGATCAGATTATATGGGATATGCTGTGTCCGTACTCTTGTCTTCCCAGAGTCGTGATGCAGCAACTCACCTGAACATTGTATTTCTTCCGGGCTTTCCCCACATTGATGGCAAGGTGTGTTACCAAGATGAAACTGGCAGCACCGGTGAGAATCACATAGCCGTATTCCTTTGAGAGAACCACCATCTTGGCACTGAGGAGAGGGGAAAAGGGGAAGGTTAGTTCAAGCCCAAGAATCAGAATCGCTACCCCCCCCCCGGCCCGGCCTTTTCTGTGGTGGTGCCTCTGCTACTGAGCTCCCTCCCTCCTGAGATTTATCGATGCTGCTGCTGGTCATTTTTCTGACCCCCATGAAAACCATGTTTATTTCTCTACTATTATAGCTAGAGCCATCAACATTACTGTTGAGGAGTCAGAAATGAGAGCCAGCGCTACTTTTCCAGAGTCCAATAATCTTATCTCTCCTCCATAAACAAGTCCCATGAGGGCAATGTCTGATTTGAGTGGCTGTTAATAAAATTAATGTTCCCCAAATTGCCCCTGACTCTAGATTAGTGTGTCAGTCTGCGCATATTCAGATCAGATAGACGATGCCTTTGCAACAAGTCCTTGCAGGATCGAGGAGTGAAGAGCTGTTGTTGCAGCACATACATGCGCCAGGGTGCAAGCAGTTTCAAACGACTGGCATGTTTTCCCCGGGCATTCTCTATCTCCAAATGCCTGCATCAAACATGCCAGATACTCCACTCTGTCTTAACCAACCACCCCAGATCTCCGGGTATCTGCCAAACTTGCCTATGAAGTTGGAATCTATACGCTCAAGGGAGGCTTTTCGCAAGCAACACCTGCCTCCCACAATAGCAAAAATCCTAGGCTGAAAACCCCAGCAATGCGCCCAGAGGAACCGCCTGAGCTTGAAGTACTGGAAAGGAGGAAGACAAAGATCAAAGGATGCCAGGAGGCAGCTATAAAGTGCTCTGGGCCACAGGCGGGCTTTTTGCAGGATTTTCCCTCTACCATGTCTCAGTGACAAAGGAAATTGCACTTTGTGCGGCAGCCAAGTCTGGGCAAAGTTGAGGGCCCAGGGACTTGAAGGCCTGGTTCGGAAGAAAAAGCAACAGCGAGCTGGTTCACCTTGTGTAAAATTGCCCCACCAAGAGCCATTAAGGTGCAAAGTCCAAACATATAGGGGCGGCTTATCTGCAACCTGATGTCCTTTCACCCCAGCAAGTTAAACTGTACAACTGCCGTGCCCACCTCCCTTGCAAGGCTCAGTCCTCCGGAGCAGGCGGCAGGCGGCGTGATTTGCCCCAGATATATCAGACCTATCCATTCTGAAGGAAATCAGCCCTGAGTGCTCACTAGAAGGACAGATCCTGAAGCTGAGGCTCCAATACTTTGGCCACCTCATGAGAAGAGAAGACTCCCTGGAAAAGACCCTGATGTTGGGAAAGATGGAGGGCACAAGGAGAAGGGGACGACAGAGGACGAGATGGTGGGACAGTGTTCCCGAAGCGGCCAGCATGAGTTTGACCAAATTGCGGGAGGCAGTGGAAGACAGAAGTGCCTGGCGTGCTCTGGTCCATGGGGTCACGAAGAGTCGGACACGACTAAACAGCAGCAACAACAACATATCAGGTCAAGCCCACACTTCATTCCAGAGGCGTCCGCTTGCCACAAAGGGGAGAAAGCCCCTCCACTGAGTCAACTGCTCATGTGAAAAGCCTAGAATGTGGTTTTGGAAAATGGGAACAGCACTAGGAAATCGCAAACCAGTTGCTTGGGGCAAAATTATGCGAGGGAACCGACTTGCCGCCAACGCACTACTCTAACAGCCCTTGCTCATTCCACAAGGCTGAAAGTCAAGACACCCCCTGCTGAAGGACGCCCCCCCCCCCGCAAGGGGTTGGCAGCATCCTGCCAGCCCTGGACAAAAGCCCCATCTTCTGGCATGTTGAGCTCAGTTAGTGAGAGTGTGGTGCTGAGAACGCCAAGGTTGCAGGTTCGATCCCCGCATGGGACAGCTGCATACTCCTGCAGGGGGGTTGGACTAGATGATGCCCAGGGTCCCCTTGCACCCCTACGATCTCTATGCTATTTGATCTCAAGCCCTGCCGTTTCCAGAGACGCGCTGTCAAGCCTAGCCACAATCTCAGCCCGACCTGCAGCGGCTTGCAGCCGGCAGGATTCGCACTCGAGGTCCGGGAGCCGCCAGCTTCGCCCCTGGGGCTGGGAGCCGCCCGCGAAGGGCAAAAGCGCCCCGGCGGACGGGGCGGGAGGAACTTGGCCCGCGACGCCCGAGCTCAGCCAGGGGCCACCGGACCCAAGAGCCGGGGAAAGGGCCGAGCAAGGCGCACGGCCGCGGGAAGCTCTGCCCGGCTCCGAAGACCCTCGTCCTCCCGTCCGCCCGCCCCGTCGACCCGGACTCACCACCGTCGTCGTCGCCGCCGCCCAGCAAGTGTACGCCGAGAAACGCAGCGCCGCCCCGGGCCGAGAGGGAAGGGTTGCCCGCGAAGCCCATCCCACGTCGGGGCGGATCCACCCGAGGGCGCGGCAGCTCCGAAACGCGGAGCGCGTAAGAGCGCCCTCTCCAATGGAGAGAGGAAAGTTTGACTACATCTCTGTCTCTCTCTGTGAACATTAGCATTGCCTGGTTAGGTCTAGTTAGGCCTAGTATAAATAAAATTTAATAAAGGTTTTTAAAAAAGCATTGCCTAGTTAGCCTTTTTAAAAAATATATATATTATGTTTTTCAGGTTTATGTTGTTGTTTAGTCGTTTAGTCGTGTCCGACTCTTCGTGACCCCCTGGACCAGAGCACGCCAGGCACTCCTGTCTTCCACTGCCTCCCGCAGTTTGGCCAAACTCATTTTAGTAGCTTCGGGAACAGCGGCGTAGCGTGGGTTGTCAGCACCCGGGGCAAGGCAAGTAATTTGCGCCCCCTAACCCGGGGCAAGGCAAGTAATTTGCGCCCCCTAACCCCTAACCTGCCGCCGCTGCCAGCTTCTTCTTGCTGCTGCCTGGGCTGGTCTAGTGTGGTTCTCTCCCGCGCTCAGTGCTGCGCTGGGCGACCGCTGCACTGTCCCTCCCCCAGATAGTCCCTCGCTCTCTCTCCGCACCGCACGCCTGGCACCCACCCCCTCCACAGTGGGCGGCGACCCAGCGGCTCGGATCGGATTCGCACAGCCAGCACTGCAGTGAGAGAGAGTCAGGTAGGGGCAGAGAGCTGCGAGTGCAAGTGTCCCCCCCCCCCCGATGTTGCGCCCGGTGCGGCTGGCCCCCCCTGCACCCCCCACGCTACGCCACTGTTCGAGAACACTGTCCCACCATCTCGTCCTCTGTCATCCCCTTCTCCTCGTGCCCTCCATATTTCCCAACATCAGGGTCTTTCCCAGGGAGTCTTCTCTTCTCATGAGGTGGCCAAAGTATTGGAGCCTCAGCTTCAGGATCTGTCCTTCCAGTGAGCACTCAGGGCTGATTTCCTTCAAAATGGATAGGTTTGATCTTCTTGCAATCCATGGGACTCTCAAGAGTCTCCTCCAGCACCATAATTCAAAAGCATCAATTCTTCGGCAATCAGCCTTGGTCCAGCTCTCACTTCCATACATCACTACTGGGAAAACCATAGCTTTTACTATACGGACCTTTGTTGGCAAGGTGATGTCTCTGCTTTTTATGATGCTTTCTAGGTTTGTCATTGCTTTTCTCCCAAGAAGTAGGCGTCTTTTAATTTTGTTGCTCCTGTCACCATCTGCAGTGATCATGGAGCCCAAGAAAGTAAAATCTCTCACTGCCTCCCATTTCTTCCCCTTCTATTTGCCAGGAGGTGATGGGACCAGTGGCCATGATCTTCGTTTCACTAACTTTTATAGCTGTCAACTTTCAGATTTGAAAATAAGTGATCAGCAGCCTCAAAAATAAGGGATCAGCAGTCTCACCTGTCCCGGGGACAGTCTACAGGATATCTAACAATCTGGGATAGCAGCGGGAAGCAGCGTGAAACTGCGCCGGAATGAGGGAATTTCCCGCAAAAAAGGGAAGGTTGACAGCTATGCTAACTATACAATGCTTTTGACATTTAAAACTCAACTTCCTTACCCCTCTTTCTGTGGTTGCTTAAATTTACAGTGGTACCTCTGGTTGCGAATGGGATCCGTTCCGGAGGCCCGTTTGCAACCTGAAAAGAACACAACCCGGGTCTGTGCATGCGCGGGTCACGATTCGCTGCTTCTGCACATGTGTGTGACGTCATTTTGTGCGTTTGCGCATGTGGCGAAACCCGGAAGTAACCTGTTCCATTACTTCTAGTTCGCTGCGGGACGCAACCTGAAAAGATGCAACCTGAAGCAAACGTAACATGAGGTATGACTGTATCTTCTTTTGCACATCCAAATTAACTTAATTTGCTCATTCATTATTTTAAATATATACTGTTATGAAACTGCAGGTTATTACAATAATCATGCCAATGTTCTTATCTGTTTCTATGTTTCTATGTTCTAATCTTTTTCTGCCGGTGAAGTTGTCGAGGACTGATTTCTTGTCCTGTGATAAAAAGCCTTATGTTTTGACCACCAAAACTCTCAGGGGAGCATTTGCAACCATTTGGCACCATTTTTGAGTGAATTGCCGAAAGTCAGATTTTTGATGAAATTGTGACCCCGGGGCTTCGGGATTTTTTCAAAAAAATATTTTTCTGCCGGTTAAGTTGTCGAGGGCTGATTCCTTTTCCTTTGATAAAAAGCCTCCTGTTTCAACCGCTAAAACTCTCAGGGGAGCATTTGCAACCGTTTGGCACCATTTTTTTTAGTGAAATGCCGAAAGTCAGATTTTTGATGAAATTGTGACCCCGGGGCTGAGGTTTTTTTTTTGCAATAAATTATTTTTCTGCCGGTTAAGTTGTCGAGGGCTTGTTTCTTGTCCTGTGATAAAAAGATTTCTGTTTCCACCGCCAACCCGTTCAGGGGAGCATTTGCAACCGTTTGGCACCATTTTTGAGTGAATTGCCGAAAGTCAAATTTTTGATGAAATTGTGACCCCGGGGCTTAGGGATTTTTTTTTAAAAAAAATTTCTGCCGGTGAAGTTGTCGAGGGCTGATTTCCTGTCCTGTGATAAAAACCGTTCTGTTTCAACCGCCAAACCTCTGAGGGGAGTATTTGCAACCGCTTGGCACCATTTTTGAGTGAATTGCAGAAAGTCAGATTTTTGATGAAATTGTGACCCCGGGGCTTAGGGACTTTTTCAAAAAAATCTATTTCTGCCGGTTAACTTGTCGAGGGCTGATTTCTTTTCCTTTGATAAAAAGCCTCCTGTTTCAACCGCCACAACTCTCAGGGGAGCATTTGCAACCGCTTAGCACCATTTTTGAGTGAATTGCCGAAAGTCAAATTTTTGATGAAATTGTGACCCCGGGGATTAGGGATTTTTTCAAAAAAATCTTTTCTGCCGGTTAAGTTGTTGAGGGCTGATTTCTTTTCCTGCAATAAAAAGCCTTCTGTTTTGACCGCCATACCTTTCAGGGGAGCATATGCAGCCATTTGGCAGCATTTTTGAGTGAATTGCCGAAAGTCAATTTTTTGATGAAATTGTGACCCCAGGGATTAGGGATTTTTTCAAAAAATCTTTTCTGCCTGTTAAGTTGTTGAGGGCTTATTTCTTGTCCTGTGATAAAAAGACTTCTGTTTCCAACGCCAAACATTACAGGGGAGCATTTGCAACCATTTGGCACCATTTTTGAGTGGATTGCTGAAAGTCAGATTTTTGATGAAATTGTGACCCCGGGGCTTAAGGATTTTTTCAAAAAAATCTTTTTCTGCTGGTTACGTTGTCGAGGGCTTGTTTCTGGTCCTGTGATAAAAAGACTCCTGTTTCCACCGAAAAACCTTTCAGGGGAGCATTTGCAACCGTTTGGCACCACTTTTGAGTGAATTGCCCAAAGTCAGAATTTTGATGAGGTTGTGACCCCGGGGCTTAGGGATTTTTTGAAAAAAATCATTTTCTGCCGGTGAAGTTGTTTAGGGCTCATTTCTTTTTCTGCAATAAAAAGACTTCTGTTTCCACCGAAAAACCTTTCAGGGGAGCATTTGCAACCGTTTGGCACTATTTCTGAGTGTATTGCCAAAAGTCAAATTTTTGATGAAATTGTGACCCTGGGGCTTAGAGATATTTTCAAGAAAATCTTTTTCTACCGGTTATGTTGTTGAGGGCTGATTTCTTTTCCTGTGATAAAAAGCCTTCTGTTTGAACCGCTAAAACTCTATGGGGAGCATTTGCATCCGTTTGGCACCATTTTTGAGTGAATTGCCCAAAGTCAGATTTTTGATGAGGTTGTGACCCCGGGGCTTAGGGATTTTTTTAAAAAAATCATTTTCTGCCGGTGAAGTTGTTTAGGGCTCATTTCTTTTTCTGCAATAAAAAGCCTTCTGTTTGGACCTGCAAAACTCTCAGGGGGCATTTCCAACCGTTTGGCACCATTTTTGAGTGAATTGCCGAAAGTCAGATTTTTGATGAAATTGTGACCCCGGGAAATAGGGATTTTTTTTTTAAAAAAAAATTCTGCCGGTGAAGTTGTCGAGGACTGATTTCCTGTCCTGTGATAAAAACCGTTCTGTTTCAACCGCCAAACCTCTCAGGGGAGTATTTGCAACCATTTGGCACCATTTTTGAGTGAATTGCCAAAAGTCAGATTTTTGATGAAATTGTGACCCCGGGGCTTAGGGACTTTTTCAAAAAAATCTTTTTCTGCCGGTTAAGTTGTTGAGGGCTGATTTCTTTTCCTGCAATAAAAAGCCTCCTGTTTGGACCTGCAAAACTCTCATGCAAGCATTTGCAATCGTTTGCCACCATTTTTGAGTGAATTGTCGAAAGTCAAATTTTTGATGAAATTGTGACTCTGGGGCTTAGAGATTATTTCAAAAAAATCTTTTTCTGCCGGTTAAATTGTCGAGGGCTTGTTTCTTGTCCTGTGATAAAAAGACTTCTGTTTCCACCGCCAAACCTTTCAGGGGGAGCATTTGCAACCGTTTGGCAGCATTTTTGAGTGAATTGCTGAAAGTCAGATTTTTGATGAAATTGTGACCCCGGGGCTTAGGAATTTTTTGAAAAAAATGTTTTTCTGCCGGTTAAGTTGTCGAGGGCTTATGTCTTGTCTTGTGATAAAAACAGTTCTGTTTCTACCGCCAAACCTTTCAGGGGAGAATTTGCAACCGTTTGGCAGCATTTTTGAGTGAATTGCCGAAAGTCAGATGTTTGATGAAATTGTAACCCCGGGGCTTAGAGATTTTTTCAAATAAAATCATTTTCTGTCGGTGAAGTTGTCGAGGACTGATTTCCTGTCCTGTGATAAAAAGCCTTCTGTTTCAACCGCCAAACCTCTCAGGGGAGCATTTGCAACCGTTTGGCACCATTTTTGAGTGAATTGCCGAAAGTCAGATTTTTGATGAAATTGTGACCCCGGGGCTTAAAGATTTTCTCAAAAAAAATCTTATTCTGCCGGTTAAATTGTTGAGGGCTGATTTCTTTTCCTGTGATAAAAAGCCTACTGTTTCGACCGCCAACTCTTTCAGTGAAGCATATGCAACTGTTTGGCACCATTTTAGCGTGAATTGCCGAAAGTCAGATTTTTGAAGAAATTGTGACCCCGGCGCTTAGAGATTTTTTCAAAAAAATCATTTTCTGCCGGTGAAGTTATCAAGGGCTGATTTCCTGTACTGTGATAAAAAGCCTTCTGTTTCAACCGCCAAAACTCTCAGGGGAGCATTTGCAACCGTTTGGCACCATTTTTGAGTGAGTTGCCGAAAGTCAGATTTTTGATGAAATTGTGACCCCGGGGATTAGGGACTTTTTCAAAAAAATCTTTTCTGCCGGTTAAGTTGTCGAGGGCTTATTTCTTTTTCTGTGATAAAAAGCCTCCTGTTTCAGCCGCCAAAACTCTCAAGGGAGCATTTGCAACCGTTTGGCACCATTTTTGAGTGAATTGCTGAAAGTCATATTTTTGATGAAACTGTGACCCCGGGGATTAGGGATTTTTCTTCAAAAAAATCTTTTTCTGCTGGTTAAGTTGTCGAGGGCTTGTTTCTTGTCCTGTGATAAAAAGACTTCTGTTTCCACCGCCAAACGTTTCAGGGGAGCATTTGCAACTGTTTGGCACCATTTTTGAGTGAATTGCTGAAAGTCAGATTTTTGATGAAATTGTGACCCCGCGGGGCTGAGGGATTTTTTCAAAAAATATATTTTCTGCTGGTGAAGTTGTCGAGGGCTGATTTCCTGTCCTGTGATAAAAAGCCTTCTGTTTCAACTGTCAAACCTCTCAGGGGAGCGTTTGCAACCGCTTGGCACCATTTTTGAGTGAATTGCCGAAAGTCAGATTTTTGATGAAATTGTGACCCCAGGGCTTAGGGATTTTTGCAAAACAATCTTTTTCTGCCTGTTAACTTGTTGAGGGCTGATTTCTTTTCCTTTGATAAAAAGCCTCCTGTTTCAACCACAAAAATTCTCAGGGGAGCATTTGCAACCATTTGGCACCATTTTTGAGTGAATTGCCAAAAGTCAGATTTTTGATGAAATTGTGACCCCGGGGCTAAGGTTGGTTTTTCAATTTTTTTTCCTGCCGGTGCAGTTGTCGAGGGCTGATTTCCTGTCCTGTGATAAAAGCCTTCTGTTTCAACTGCCAAACCTTTCAGGGGAGCATTTGCAACCGTTTGGCACCATTTTTGAGTGAATTGCCAAAACTCAGATTTTTGATGAAATTGTGACCCCGGGGCTTAGGCATTTTTTCAAAAAAAATATTTTCTGCTGGTGAAGTTGTCGAGGGCTGATTTCCTGTCCTGTGATAAAAAGCCTTCTGTTTCAACCGCCAAACCTCTCAGGGGAACATTTGCAACCACTTGGCACCATTTTTGAGTGAATTGCCGAAAGTCAGTTTTTTGATGAAATTGTGACCCCGGGGCTTAGGGACTTTTTCAAAAAAATCATTTTCTGCCGGTTAACTTGTCGAGGGCTGATTTCTTTTCCTTTATTAAAAAGCCTTCTGTTTCGACCGCCAAACCTTTCAGGGGAGCATATTCAACCGTTTCGCACCATTTGAGCGTGAATTCCCGAAAGTCAGATTTTTGATGAAATTGTGACCCCGGGGCTTAGGGACTTTTTCAAAAAAAATCTATTTCTGCCAGTTAACTTGTCGAGGGCTGATTTCTTTTCCTTTGATAAAAAGCCTCCTGTTTCAACCGGCACAACTCTCACGGGAGCATATGCAGCCGTTTGGCAGCATTTTAGCGTGAATTGACGAAAGTCAGATTTTTGATGAAATTGTGACCCCGGGGCTTAGTGATTTTTTCAAAAAAATCTTTTTCTTCCGGTTATGTTGTTGAGGGCTGATTTCTTGTCCTGTGATAAAAAGCCTCCTTTTTCAACCGCAAAAACTCTCAGGGGAGCATTTGCAACTGTTTGGCACCATTTTTGAGTGAATTGCTGAAAGTCAGATTTTTGATGAAATTGTGACCCCGGGGCTTAGGAATTTTTTGAAAAAAATGTTTTTCTGCCGGTTAAGTTGTCGAGGGCTTATGTCTTGTCTTGTGATAAAAAGAGTTCTGTTTCTACCGCCAAACGTTTCAGGGGAGAATTTGCAACCGTTTGGCAGCATTTTTGAGTGAATTGCCGAAAGTCAGATGTTTGATGAAATTGTGACCCCGGGGCTTAGGAATTTTTTGAAAAAAATGTTTTTCCGCCGGTTAAGTTGTCGAGGGCTTATGTCTTGTCTTGTGATAAAAAGAGTTCTGTTTCTACCGCCAAACCTTTCAGGGGAGCATTTGCAACCGTTTGGCACCATTTTTGAGTGAATTGCCGAAACTCAGATTTTTGATGAAATTGTGACCCCGGGGCTCAAGGATTTTCTCAAAAAAAATCTTATTCTGCCGGTTAAATTGTTGAGGGCTGATTTCTTTTCCTGTGATAAAAAGCCTTCTGTTTCAACCGCCAAATCTTTCAGTGCAGCATATGCAACTGTTTGGCACCATTTTAGCGTGAATTGCCGAAAGTCAGATTTTTGAAGAAATTGTGACCCCGGCGCTTAGAGATTTTTTCAAAAAAATTATTTTCTGCCTGTGAAGTTGTCGAGGGCTGATTTCCTGTACTGTGATAAAAAGCCTTCTGTTTCAACCGCCAAAACTCTCAGGGGAGCATTTGCAACTGTTTGGCACCATTTTTGAGTGAGTTGCCGAAAGTCAGATTTTTGATGAAATTGTGACTCCGGGGCTTAGGGATTTTTGCAAAAAAATCTTTTTCTGCCTGTTAACTTGTCGAGGGCTGATTTCCTGTCCTGTGATAAAAAGCCTTCTGTTTCAACCGCCAAACCTCTCAGGGGAGCATTTGCAACCGCTTGGCACCATTTTTGAGTGAATTGCTGAAAGTCAGATTTTTGATGAAATTGTGACCCCGGGAAATAGGGATTTTTTTTTTTTAAAAAAAAATTCTGCCGGTGAAGTTGTCGAGGGCTGATTTCCTGTCCTGTGATAAAAAGCCTTCTGTTTCAACCGCCAAACCTCTCAGGGGAGCATTTGCAACCGCTTGGCACCATTTTTGAGTGAATTGCCGAAAGTCAGTTTTTTGATGAAATTGTGACCCCAGGGCTTAGGGACTTTTTCAAAAAAACCTTTTTCTGCCGGTTAAGTTATTGAGGGCTGATTTCTTTTCCTGCAATAAAAAGCCTCCTGTTTGGACCTGCAAAACTCTAAGGCAAGCATTTGCAATCGTTTGCCACCATTTTTGAGTGAATTGTCGAAAGTCAAATTTTTGATGAAATTGTGACTCTGGGGCTTATAGATTATTTCAAAAAAATCTTTTTCTGCCGGTTAAGTTGTCGAGGGCTTGTTTCTTGTCCTGTGATAAAAAGACTTCTGTTTCCACCACCAAACCTTTCAGGGGGAGCATTTGCAACTGTTTGGCACCATTTTTGAGTGAATTGCCGAAAGTCAAATTTTTGATGAAATTGTGACCCCGGGGATTAGGGATTTTTTTTTCAAAAAAATCATTTTCTGCCGGTGAAGTTGTCGAGGGCTGATTTCCTGTCCTGTGATAAAAAGACTTCTGTTTCCACCGAAAAACCTTTCAGGGTAGCTGTGATGGGATGATGAGCTGCTTGTGCGTAAAATCCAAGTCCCTCAGAGTTTGGTCAAGTTTGCAAACCTCTGTCTGTAACGGAGCCCCTTAAACATGGCTCCGTCAGTCGCTGGCAGATTCCGACAGTGTCTGCTTTCAGAATCTCTTCCAACATAAAAGCTCCTTAACGGAAACACGTCTTCTGGACTCTCTGCGTGACAGTTTCCGGCGAGGAGTGGGTGTCCCTACAGGAGGTCCTGAAACCTCCCCACTGTTTTCGCTGGAAGTGTCTCTGAGCCATCCCTCCTGCTCGCTTCCCCTCAGCTCACCTCCTCTCCCCCTGCTGGTTCCCTCTTCAGCTGCTGAGTCTCTCTCAACCTGTGTGAGCCCTTCCACCTCCCTTCCTTCCGATGGCAGTTCCCTGACATCCACCTCCCCTCCAGGGCCCCCTTCACCCCCTTCCGCCCCCTCCTCTATGGGCGGTGAGGAGGGAAAACCCCGGAAAGAACTTCCTTCATCTTCCGACGTCTCGAACATTTCTCTCCACCTGTTGCGGTTCCTGGTCTCGAAGTACTCCTCCTCCTCAGAGTCCATTTCCCCTTCCCCTTCCGAGTCCGGGAATCCTTCCAACTCCTCCTCCTCATCGGTGGTCCCAAAGTATTCCCTCCGGAACCTCTCCACAGGCTGAGGTTTCCTTGGGAACCTTTGATGGAACGTTTCTATCAATACCTCGTCATTGATATCTTCTGCCATTACCCAAGTGTTTTCTGACTCCGGTTCTCCTTCCCACCCTACCAAATACTCCACCTGATCCCCCTTCCACCAGGCGTCAAGGATTTCTGCCACATGGCTGCTGCATTCCCTTTCTTCTATGACCGGTCCCCGTGTGGACATCCCTTCTCGTCCCCCCTCATACAGTGACAGTAACGACCTGTGAAATACTGGGTGCAGTTTCATGTGGTTGGGTAACCGGAGCCTGAAAGCCACTGGGTTGACTTGTTGAATGACCTCAAAGGGACCCAATCTCTTGGGTCTTAATTTCTTACAACCCCCTTTGAACGGCAACCCTTGATTTGACAGCCACACCTGATCTCCCACCCTTATGGTTTCACCTTCCCTTCAGTTCTTGTCTGCCTGCCTCTTGTATTCTTCCTTCGCCCTTTCTAAGTTGAGTTGGAGCTGACGATGGATTGCTTCCATTTCTTCTACAAAATGCTCGGCTGCCGGGACGCTCCATCTCTCCCCTCCTCCCCCTGGGAATGCCCTGGGATGACACCCATAGTTAGCCAAGAAGGGGCTCATCCCTGTGGACACATTCTCTGCATTGTTGTAGGCAAATTCCGCCAGCGCCAACTTCTCTACCCAGTCATTTTCTCTGTCATTGACATAACACCTCAGGTATTGCTGGAGGACACCGTTTGCTCTTTCCGCCTGCCCATTGGTTTCAGGGTGCCGGGCAGTCGAAAAATTGACCTCCACCTGCAGTAAGCTCATGAGCTTCCTCCAGAACCTGGAAGTAAATTGTTTTCCTCTGTCTGAGACCACCCTCAATGGGACCCCGTGCAACCTAAAAATGTGTTCTACAAATAACTTCGCTGTCTTTTCCGCCGTGACTGCATGCGAGCAGGCTACAAAGTGGCACATCTTTGTTAGTAGGTCTACCACGACCATGATGGCTGTTTACCCCTTGGACTTCGGCAGATCAGTCATAAAATCTATCGACACTGCCTCCCAAGGTCGTTCTGGTGTTGGTAAGGGTTCTAATAGCCCCGCCGGCGCCCGCCTCTCCCCTTTGGCTCGCTGGCATTGCTCACACCCTCTTACATACTCCCGTACATCTTCCCTCACCTTAGGCCACCAAAATTCCCTGGTGACCAACCACATGGTTTTGTGTTGTCCAAAATGCCTCGCCGTGGGGCTGTCGTGCAACTGCTTGAGTACCCTCCCCCTTAACTCTCCTTCGGGTATATACAGTGCCCCTTTGTAATACAAAGCTCCATTTCTTTCCTTGAAACCCCCTGGTTCCTCCCCCTCACCCCTAAGACCTCTGAGCTTATTCTGGGCGTATTCATCATTCTCTGTTTCCTCTACCAGTTCTCTTTGCCCCACCAATGCCGCCCCACACACCCAGCGGTCCTCTGGGATGACATGTCTCTCTTCGGGTGCCCCCTCCCCTTCCAAATATTCAGGTTTGCGTGAGAGAGTGTCCGCCCTAACGTTTTCTGGACCTGGCACATAACAAATTTCAAAGTGGAATTTGGAGAACTCCTGGGCCCATCTCACTTGCCGTTGGTTGAGCACTCGTGCCGTTCTCCAATACTCTAAGTTCTTGTGGTCCGTGCACACTTGCACCTTATGTTGTGCCCCAATTAATAAATGCCTCCATCTCCTGAACGCTTCATGAATGGCTAGTAGTTCTCGGTCATACACCGTGTAGTTCCTCTCAGATTTGTTCAGCTTTCGCGAGAAAAAGGCACACGGTCTCCACTCCGACTTCTCCTTCCCAGGCTGCAGAAGCACCGCCCCCACCGCCCGGTCTGATGCGTCCGTTTCCACTCGCATCGGTTTTTGTAAATCCACATGCAGGAGCTGTTCTTCCGAAGCGAACGCCCTTTTCAGTTCCTCAAAAGCTTGCTCCGCCTCCGCCGTCCAAACGAATTTCCTCTTACTGCTGAGACAGTCCGTAATGGGAGCCGTCAAGTGGGCAAAATTTCTGATGAACTTCCGATAGAAGTTTCCAAATCCAAGAAATCTTTGCACATCCTTCTTTGTTTTCGGTGTTTTCCATTCCAGTACCGCTTGGACCTTGCCAGGATCCATGGCCAATCCCTTGTCCGACAAGCGGTACCCCAGGAATTCCACCTCCTTGGTATGAAACTGACACTTCTCTAGCTTCACCCACAGCTGATTGGCTTGCAGTCTGCCCAACACTTCCCTGACGTCTTTCACATGCTGCTCCTCATTCTCTGAATATACTAACACGTCATCTAAGAAGGCCACACAGTTCTTGTAAAGCAAAGGCCCCAGGACGTGGTTCATAAACGATTGAAAGCACGCGGAGCCTGCTTGTAGGCCGAAGGGCATAACTAAATATTCAAATGCCCCCAAAGGGGTGAACATGGTGGTTTTCCATTCATCCCCCTTCCTTATTCTTATCAGGTTGTACGCCCCCCTCAGGTCCAGTTTAGTAAAAATCTTTCCCTTCCTGACCCTTGTCAAAATGTCATCAATTCTGGGCATAGGGAAAGTCACTGGTTCTGACACTGCATTTAAGGCCCGGAAGTCCACTACAAGTCTAGGTTTGTCCATGTTTTTTTTATCCACAAAAAACACTGGGCTGCCCCCCACCGCCCTGGACTCTCTGATGAACCCTCTCTTCAGGTTCTTGTCAATGAACTCCCTTAGCTCCTGCATCTCTCTGTCTGACATGGCGTACAGCTTGCCTACAGGGAGCTGTGCCCCAGGGAGTAAATTGATTTGACAGTCAAAGGGTCTATGTGGGGGTAGTTTGTCTGCTTCCCTCTCGCTGAAGACGTTGCTCAGGTCGGCGTATTGTTGGGGCACCTTCCCCTTCTCCGTTACTTCCGTCCCTGCTAGAGTGGCTCTGGCCCCTCCTTGAGCCTCCCCCTCTTTGCAGTGTTCTAGACAATGTGCTGACCCAAAGGAGACCACTCTCTGATGCCAGCCCACTAGCGGATCATGTAACGCTAGCCAGCTCATCCCCAAAATAATGGGAGCTCCTCCCAAGGTAGCCACATTAAACGCTATTAGCTCAGTGTGTCTTGCTACCCTCATTATCATTGGGACGGTCTGCTGGCTGACTTCTCCTCCCAGCAGCTCCCTTCCATCGATCGTGGTCACCTGCAAAGGGTTACTTAAAGGGATAGTCTGTATCTGGTGCTCAGCAGCAAACTCCTTACTCATGAAATTGCAGGAGCTGCCTGAGTCCAATAGCACCTTTATCTTTAGTGGGTGTCTGTTTGGCAGCTCTAGTAACACCTCTATCACTAGGGCGGGTTTAGGAGGTTCCGGCGTGGGCACTTTCACTGCTCTTTGGCCTGGCTGCTGTGCCCCGACGGTGGCAGCCAGGCGTTGGCTTTTACTTGCTCCGGTACCTTTTCCTCCCTCTCCCCAACAGCTCCCGCCATTCCTTGCCATTCCTTTCTTTGGGGGCAGACTCTGGCAAAGTGACCTGGCTGTTGGCAGAGATAACATTTCTTGGCGCCCTTCCCCTCCTTCTTCCGCTC
This sequence comes from Podarcis liolepis, assembly GCF_965112155.1. Classification (NCBI taxonomy): domain Eukaryota; kingdom Metazoa; phylum Chordata; class Lepidosauria; order Squamata; family Lacertidae; genus Podarcis; species Podarcis liolepis. The sequence continues at coordinate 89,044,488 of NC_139559.1, read as the reverse complement.
TTCACTGGGCTTTGAAACTGCGCGCGCGCTGTTCCAATTTCCATCGGCTCTCCCGGCGGGAGTGGTGGCTCTGGAATCTCTGGAATGCGAAGCTCCCTCCAACGTTCCCCCTTCCCTTCCCGCCTCTCCAAGGCTCTCGCCTCTTGGCGCGCTCCTATGGTCAGCGCTGATTTGGTCAGCTGGTCCATAGAATCCGCCCTGGGCGCCCGGGAAAGATCATCCTTTACCGCCGAAGAAAGCCCTTCTTCAAAGAGCATTTGAATGGGTTCCGCCGATAGATCCCACCCCAATTTATGGATCAACATGGTAAACTCAGTCCAGTACTCACGAACAGATCGGCTCCCCTGTTTACACACCATTAACTGTCTGCGTACCACTCCCTGCTCAATATCGCTGGAAAACATCAGATCCATGGCACGAAAAAACTTCCTCGTGTCCTTCAGGATGTCATTATTCGTTGCCATCAGGGGCCTCACCCAGTCTTTCGTCCCCTTTTCGAGATGCCCAATCACAAATGCCACCCGCGATTCCTCGTCGGGAAAGTCATCAAACTGCAGATTAAGGGCATATTGCATCTCCGTCCTAAAGGCATGATAGTCCTTGGGCTCCCCCCCAAACTTCTGCACCATTCCTGGCACCTTTCTGGGGAGCGGGGTGGTTTTCCCCTTCTCTGCATCTTGAGCCCTCCTCTCCTCGAGCCTTGCCGTCTGCAGGGCTAGCTGGAGCTCCAACACCCTGTACCTTTCTTCGAGGCTTGGACCCGCTCCAGCTCCTGCTTCTCCGGTTCCGGCTGGGTTGCTCATGATGCCTTCTCCTGCACAAGCTGCTTACAGGGACTGTCGGAATGCTGTGATGGGATGATGAGCTGCTTGTGCGTAAAATACAAGTCCCTCAGAGTTTGGTCAAGTTTGCAAACCTCTGTCTGTAACGGAGCCCCTTAAACATGGCTCCGTCAGTCGCTGGCAGATTCCGACAGTGTCTGCTTTCGGAATCTCTTCCAACATAAAAGCTCCTTAACGGAAACACGTCTTCTGGACTCTCTGCGTGACAGTTTCCGGCGAGGAGTGGGTGTCCCTACAGGAGGTCCTGAAACCTCCCCACTGTCTTCGCTGGAAGTGTCTCTGAGCCATCCCTCCTGCTCACTTTCCCTCGGCTCACCTCCTCTCCCCCTGCTGGTTCCCTCTTCAGCTGCTGAGTCTCTCCCAACCTGTGTGAGCCCTTCCACCTCCCTTCCTTCCGATGGCAGTTCCCTGACAGGAGCATATGCAGCCGTTTGGCAGCATTTTAGCGTGAATTGACGAAAGTCAGATTTTTGATGAAATTGTGACCCCGGGGCTTAGGGATTTTTTCAAAAAAATCTTTTTCTGCCGGTTATGTTGTCGAGGGCTGATTTCTTGTCCTGTGATAAAAACCCTCCTGTTTCAACCACAAAAACTCTCAGGGGAGCATTTGCAACCGCTTGGCACCATTTTTGAGTGAATTGCCGAAAGTCAGATTTTTGATAAAATTGTGACCCCGGGGCTTAGGGATTTTTTCAAAAAAAATATTCTCTGCTGCTGAAGTTGTCGAGGGCTGATTTCCTGTCCTGTGATAAAAAGCCTTCTGTTTCAACCGCCAAACCTCTCAGGGGAGCATTTGCAACCGCTTGGCACCATTTTTGAGTGAATTGCCGAAAGTCAGATTTTTGATGAAATTTTGAGCCGGGGGCTTAGGGATTTTTGCAAAAAAATCTTTTTCTGCCGGTTAACTTGTCGAGGGCTGATTTCTTTTCCTTTGATAAAAAGCCTCCTGTTTCAACCACCAAAACTCTCAGGGGAGCATTTGCAACCATTTGGCACCATTTTTGAGTGAATTGCCAAAAGTCAGATTTTTGATGAAATTGTGACCCCGGGGCTTAGGGATTTTTTCGAAAAAATATTTTTATGCCGGTTATGTTGTTGAGGGCTGATTTCTTTTCCTGCAATAAAAAGCCTACTGTTTCAACTGCAAAAACTCTCAGGGGATTATTTGCAACCGTTTGGCAGAATTTTTGAGTGAATTGCCGAAAGTCAGATTTTTGATGAAATTGTGACCCCGGGGCTGAGGGTTTTTTTTTTCAAAAAAATCTTTTTCTGCCGGTTAAGTTGTCGAGGGCTTGTTTCTTGTCCTGTGATAAAAAGAATTCTGTTTCCACTGCCAAACCTTTCAGGGGAACATTTGCAACTGTTTGGCACCATTTTTGAGTGAATTGCTGAAAGTCAGATTTTTGATGAAATTGTGACTTTTCAAAAAAAAGTTGTTCAGACCTTGCGCGAAAATTCTTTTTCAATGATAAAAACCCATCTCTTTCCACCGAAAAACCTTTCAGGGGATCGTTTGCAACAGTTTGGCACCATTTTTGAGTGAATTCCAGAACGTCAGATTTTTGCTGAGATTGTGACCGCGCGGCTTAGGGATTTTTTCAAAAAAAAGTTGTTCAGAGCTTGAATGCTAATTCTGTTTCAATGATCAAAACCCATCTCTTTCCACCGAAAAACCTTTCAGGGGATCGTTTTCAACAGTTTGGCACCGTTTTTGAGTGAATTCCAGAACGTCAGATTTTTGCTGAAATTGTGACCGCGCGGCTTAGGGATTTTTTCAAAAAAAAGTTGTTCAGACCTTCCGTGAAAATTCTTTTTCAATGATAAAAACCCATCTCTTTCCACCGAAAAACCTTTCAGGGGATCGTTTGCAACAGTTTGGCACCATTTTTGAGTGAATTCCAGAACGTCAGATTTTTGCTGAAATTGTGACCGCGCGGCTCTGGGATTTTTTCAAAAAAAAAGTTGTTCAGACCTTGCGTGAAAATTCTTTTTCAATGATAAAAACCCATCTCTTTCCACCAAAAAACCATTCAGGGGATCGTTTGCAACAGTTTGGCACGGTTTTTGAGTGAATTCCATAACGTCAGATTTTTGCTGAAATTGTGACCGCGCGGCTTCGGGATTTTTTCAAAAAAAAGTTGTTCAGACCTTGCTTGAAATTTTTTTTTAATGATAAAAACCCATCTCTTTCCACCGAAAAACCTTTCAGGGGATCGTTTGCAACAGTTTGGCAGCATTTTTGAGTGAATTCCAGAACGTCAGATTTTTGCTGAAATTGTGACCGCGCGGCTTAGGGATTTTTTTAAAAAAAAGTTGTTCACACCTTGCGGGCTTATTCTGTTTCTATGATAAAAACCCATCTGTTTCTACCAAAAAACCTTTCCGGGGATCGTTTGCAAAAGTTTGGCACCGTTTTTGAGTGAATTCCAGAACGTCAGATTTTTGCTGAAATTGTGACCGCGCGGCTTAGGGATTTTTTCAAAAAAAAGTTGTTCAGTCCTTCCGTGAAAATTCTTTTTCAATGATAAAAACCCATCTCTTTCCACCGAAAAACCTTTCAGGGGATCGTTTGCAACAGTTTGGCACCATTTTTGAGTGAATTCCAGAACGTCAGATTTTTGCTGAAATTGTGACCGCGCGGCTTAGGGATTTTTTCAAAAAAAAGTTGTTCAGACCTTGTGGGCTAATTCTGTTTCTATGATAAAAACCCATCTCTTTCCACTGAAAAACCTTTCACGGGATCGTTTGCAACAGTTTGGCACCGTTTTTGAGTGAATTGCAGAACGTCAGATTTTTGCTGAAATTGTGACCGCGCGGCTTAGGGATTTTTTCAAAAAAATGTTTTTCAGACCTTGCGGGCTAATTCTGTTTCTATGATAAAAACCCATGTGTTTCCACCGAAAAACCTTTCAGGGGATCGTTTGCAACAGTTTGGCACCATTTTTGAGTGAATTCCAGAACATCAGATTTTTGCTGAAATTGTGACCGCGCGGCTTCGGGATTTTTTCAAAAAAAAAGTTGTTCAGACCTTGCTTGAATTTTTTTTTTAATGATAAAAACCCATCTCTTTCCACCGAAAAACCTTTCAGGGGATCGTTTGCAACAGTTTGGCAGCATTTTTGAGTGAATTCCAGAACGTCAGATTTTTGCTGAAATTGTGACCGCGCGGCTTAGGGATTTTTTCAAAAAAAAGTTGTTCAGACCTTGCTTGAATTTTTTTTTTTAATGATAAAAACCCATCTCTTTCCACCGAAAAACCTTTCAGGGGATCGTTTGCAACAGTTTGGCACCATTTTTGAGTGAATTCCAGAACGTCAGATTTTTGCTGAAATTGTGACCGCGCGGCTCTGGGATTTTTTCAAAAAAAAAGTTGTTCAGACCTTGCGTGAAAATTCTTTTTCAATGATAAAAACCCATCTCTTTCCACCAAAAAACCATTCAGGGGATCGTTTGCAACAGTTTGGCACGGTTTTTGAGTGAATTCCATAACGTCAGATTTTTGCTGAAATTGTGACCGCGCGGCTTCGGGATTTTTTCAAAAAAAAGTTGTTCAGACCTTGCGGGCTAATTCTGTTTCTATGATAAAAACCCATGTGTTTCCACCGAAAAACCTTTCAGGGGATCGTTTGCAACAGTTTGGCACCATTTTTGAGTGAATTCCAGAACATCAGATTTTTGCTGAAATTGTGACCGCGCGGCTTCGGGATTTTTTCAAAAAAAAAGTTGTTCAGACCCTGCTTGAATTTTTTTTTTAATGATAAAAACCCATCTCTTTCCACCGAAAAACCTTTCAGGGGATCGTTTGCAACAGTTTGGCAGCATTTTTGAGTGAATTCCAGAACGTCAGATTTTTGCTGAAATTGTGACCGCGCGGCTTAGGGATTTTTTCAAAAAAAAGTTGTTCAGACCTTGAGGGCTCAATCTGTTTCTATGATCAAAACCCATCTGTTTCTACCAAAAAACCTTTCCGGGGATCGTTTGCAAAAGTTTGGCACCGTTTTTGAGTGAATTCCAGAACGTCAGATTTTTGCTGAAATTGTGACCACGCGGCTTAGGGATTTTTTCAAAAAAAAGTTATTCAGACCTTCCGTGAAAATTCTTTTTCAATGAAAAAAACCCATCTCTTTCCACCGAAAAACCTTTCAGGGGATCGTTTGCAACAGTTTGGCACCATTTTTGAGTGAATTCCAGAACGTCAGATTTTTGCTGAAATTGTGACCGCGCGGCTTAGGGATTTTTTCAAAAAAAAGTTGTTCAGACCTTGTGGGCTAATTCTGTTTCTATGATAAAAACCCATGTGTTTCCACCGAAAAACCTTTCAGGGGATCGTTTGCAACAGTTTGGCACCAGTTTTGAGTGAATTCCAGAACGTCAGATTTTTGCTGAAATTGTGACCGCGCGGCTTAGGGATTTTTTCAAAAAAATGTTTTTCAGACCTTGCGGGCTAATTCTGTTTCTATGATAAAAACCCATGTGTTTCCACCGAAAAACCTTTTAGGGGATCGTTTGCAACAGTTTGGCACCATTTTTGAGTGAATTCCAGAACATCAGATTTTTGCTGAAATTGTGACCGCGCGGCTTCGGGATTTTTTCAAAAAAAAAGTTGTTCAGACCTTGCTTGAATTTTTTTTTTAATGATAAAAACCCATCTCTTTCCACCGAAAAACCTTTCAGGGGATCGTTTGCAACAGTTTGGCAGCATTTTTGAGTGAATTCCAGAACGTCAGATTTTTGCTGAAATTGTGACCGCGCGGCTTAGGGATTTTTTCAAAAAAAAGTTGTTCAGACCTTGCTTGAAATTTTTTTTTTAATGATAAAAACCCATCTCTTTCCACCGAAAAACCTTTCAGGGGATCGTTTGCAACAGTTTGGCAGCATTTTTGAGTGAATTCCAGAACGTCAGATTTTTGCTGAAATTGTGACCGCGCGGCTTAGGGATTTTTTCAAAAAAAAGTTGTTCAGACCTTGTGGGCTAATTCTGTTTCTATGATAAAAACCCATCTCTTTCCACTGAAAAACCTTTCACGGGATCGTTTGCAACAGTTTGGCACCGTTTTTGAGTGAATTGCAGAACGTCAGATTTTTGCTGAAATTGTGACCGCGCGGCTTAGGGATTTTTTCAAAAAAATGTTTTTCAGACCTTGCGGGCTAATTCTGTTTCTATGATAAAAACCCATGTGTTTCCACCGAAAAACCTTTCAGGGGATCGTTTGCAACAGTTTGGCACCATTTTTGAGTGAATTCCAGAACATCAGATTTTTGCTGAAATTGTGACCGCGCGGCTTCGGGATTTTTTCAAAAAAAAAATTGTTCAGACCCTGCTTGAATTTTTTTTTTAATGATAAAAACCCATCTCTTTCCACCGAAAAACCTTTCAGGGGATCGTTTGCAACAGTTTGGCAGCATTTTTGAGTGAATTCCAGAACGTCAGATTTTTGCTGAAATTGTGACCGCGCGGCTTAGGGATTTTTTCAAAAAAAAGTTGTTCAGACCTTGAGGGCTCAATCTGTTTCTATGATCAAAACCCATCTGTTTCTACCAAAAAACCTTTCCGGGGATCGTTTGCAAAAGTTTGGCACCGTTTTTGAGTGAATTCCAGAACGTCAGATTTTTGCTGAAATTGTGACCACGCGGCTTAGGGATTTTTTCAAAAAAAAGTTATTCAGACCTTCCGTGAAAATTCTTTTTCAATGAAAAAAACCCATCTCTTTCCACCGAAAAACCTTTCAGGGGATCGTTTGCAACAGTTTGGCACCATTTTTGAGTGAATTCCAGAACGTCAGATTTTTGCTGAAATTGTGACCGCGCGGCTTAGGGATTTTTTCAAAAAAAAGTTGTTCAGACCTTGTGGGCTAATTCTGTTTCTATGATAAAAACCCATGTGTTTCCACCGAAAAACCTTTCAGGGGATCGTTTGCAACAGTTTGGCACCAGTTTTGAGTGAATTCCAGAACGTCAGATTTTTGCTGAAATTGTGACCGCGCGGCTTAGGGATTTTTTCAAAAAAATGTTTTTCAGACCTTGCGGGCTAATTCTGTTTCTATGATAAAAACCCATGTGTTTCCACCGAAAAACCTTTTAGGGGATCGTTTGCAACAGTTTGGCACCATTTTTGAGTGAATTCCAGAACGTCAGATTTTTTCTGAAATTGTGACCGCACGGCCTAGGGATTTTTTTCAAAAAAAAGTTGTTCAGACCTTGCGGGCTAATTCTGTTTCTATGATAAAAACCCATGTGTTTCCACCCAAAAACCTTTCAGGGCATCGTTTGCAACAGTTTGGCACCATTTTTGGGTGAATTCCAGAACGTCAGATTTTTGCTGAAATTGTGACCGGGCGGCTTAGGGATTTTTTCAAAAAAATGTTTTTCAGACCTTGCGGGCTAATTCTGTTTCTATGATAAAAACCCACGTGTTTCCACCGAAAAACATTTTAGGGGATCGTTTACAGCAATTTGGCACCATATTTGAGTGAATTCCAGAACGTCAGATTTTTGCTGAAATTGTGACCGCGCGGCTTAGGGATATTTTCAAAAAAAAGTTGTTCAGACCTTGCTTGAAATTTTTTTTTAATGATAAAAACCCATCTCTTTCCACCGAAAAACCTTTCAGGGGATCGTTTGCAACAGTTTGGCAGCATTTTTGAGTGAATTCCAGAACGTCAGATTTTTGCTGAAATTGTGACCGCGCGGCTTAGGGATTTTTTTTTAAAAAAGTTGTTCAGACCTTGAGGGTTCAATCTGTTTCTATGATGAAAACCCATCTGTTTCCACCAAAAAACCTTTCCGGGGATTGTTTGCAAAAGTTTGGCACCGTTTTTGATTGAATTCCAGAACGTCAGATTTTTGCTGAAATTGTGACCGCGCGGCTTAGGGATTTTTTCAAAAAAAAGTTGTTCAGACCTTGTGGGCTAATTCTGTTTCTATGATAAAAACCCATGTGTTTCCACCGAAAAACCTTTCAGGGGATCGTTTGCAACAGTTTGGCACCAGTTTTGAGTGAATTCCAGAACGTCAGATTTTTGCTGAAATTGTGACCGCGCGGCTTAGGGATTTTTTCAAAAAAATGTTTTTCAGACCTTGCGGGCTAATTCTGTTTCTATGATAAAAACCCATGTGTTTCCACCGAAAAACCTTTTAGGGGATCGTTTGCAACAGTTTGGCACCATTTTTGAGTGAATTCCAGAACGTCAGATTTTTTCTGAAATTGTGACCGCACGGCCTAGGGATTTTTTTCAAAAAAAAGTTGTTCAGACCTTGCGGGCTAATTCTGTTTCTATGATAAAAACCCATGTGTTTCCACCCAAAAACCTTTCAGGGCATCGTTTGCAACAGTTTGGCACCATTTTTGAGTGAATTCCAGAACGTCAGATTTTTTCTGAAATTGTGACCGCACGGCCTAGGGATTTTTTTCAAAAAAAAGTTGTTCAGACCTTGCGGGCTAATTCTGTTTCTATGATAAAAACCCATGTGTTTCCACCCAAAAACCTTTCAGGGCATCGTTTGCAACAGTTTGGCACCATTTTTGGGTGAATTCCAGAACGTCAGATTTTTGCTGAAATTGTGACCGGGCGGCTTAGGGATTTTTTCAAAAAAATGTTTTTCAGACCTTGCGGGCTAATTCTGTTTCTATGATAAAAACCCACGTGTTTCCACCGAAAAACATTTTAGGGGATCGTTTACAGCAATTTGGCACCATATTTGAGTGAATTCCAGAACGTCAGATTTTTGCTGAAATTGTGACCGCGCGGCTTAGGGATTTTTTCAAAAAAAAGTTGTTCAGACCTTGCTTGAAATTTTTTTTTAATGATAAAAACCCATCTCTTTCCACCGAAAAACCTTTCAGGGGATCGTTTGCAACAGTTTGGCAGCATTTTTGAGTGAATTCCAGAACGTCAGATTTTTGCTGAAATTGTGACCGCGCGGCTTAGGTATTTTTTCAAAAAAAAGTTGTTCAGACCTTGCATGAAAATTCTTTTTCAATGATAAAAACCCATCTTTTTCCACCAAAAAACCATTCAGGGGATAGTTTGCAACAGTTTGGCACGGTTTTTGAGTGAATTCCATAACGTCAGATTTTTGCTGAAATTGTGACCGCGCGGCTTAGGGATTTTTTCAAAAAAAAGTTGTTCAGACCTTGCGGGCTAATTCTGTTTCAATGATAAAAACCCATCTCTTTCCACCGAAAAACCTTTCACGGGATCGTTTGCAACAGTTTGACACCGTTTTTGAGTGAATTGCAGAACGTCAGATTTTTGCTGAAATTGTGACCGCGCGGCTTAGGGATTTTTTCAAAAAAATGTTGTTCAGACCTTGCGGGCTAATTCTGTTTCTATGATAAAAAACCATGTGTTTCCACCGAAAAACCTTTCAGGGGATCGTTTGCAACAGTTTGGCACCAGTTTTGAGTGAATTCCAGAACGTCAGGTTTTTGCTGAAATTGTGACCGCGCGGCTTAGGGATTTTTTCAAAAAAAAGTTTTTCAGACCTTGCGTGAAAATTCTTTTTCAGTGATAAAAACCCATGTTTTTCCACCGAAAAACCTTTCAGGGGATCGTTTGCAACAGTTTGGCACCATTTTTGCGTGAATTCCAGAACGTCAGATTTTTGCTGAAATTGTGACCGCGCGGCTTAGGGATTTTTTCAAAAAAAAGTTGTTCAGACCTTGCATGAAAATTCTTTTTCAATGATAAAAACCCATCTTTTTCCACCAAAAAACCATTCAGGGGATAGTTTGCAACAGTTTGGCACGGTTTTTGAGTGAATTCCATAACGTCAGATTTTTGCTGAAATTGTGACCGCGCGGCTTAGGGATTTTTTCAAAAAAAAGTTGTTCAGACCTTGCGGGCTAATTCTGTTTCAATGATAAAAACCCATCTCTTTCCACCGAAAAACCTTTCACGGGATCGTTTGCAACAGTTTGGCACCGTTTTTGAGTGAATTGCAGAACATCAGATTTTTGCTGAAATTGTGACCGCGCGGCTTAGGGATTTTTTTAAAAAAAGTTGTTCAGACCTTGAGGGCTAAATCTGTTTCTATGATCAAAACCCATCTGTTTCTACCAAAAAACCTTTCCGGGGATCGTTTGCAAAAGTTTGGCACCGTTTTTGAGTGAATTCCAGAACGTCAGATTTTTGCTGAAATTGTGACCGCGCGGCTCTGGGATTTTTTTTAAAAAAAGTTGTTCAGACCTTGCGTGAAAATTCTTTTTCAATGATAAAAACCCATCTCTTTCCACCGAAAAACCTTTCAGGGGATCGTTTGCAACAGTTTGGCACGGTTTTTGAGTGAATTCCATAACTTCAGATTTTTGCTGAAATTGTGACCGCGCGGCTTCGGGATTTTTTTAAAAAAAAGTTGTTCAGACCTTGCGTGAAATTTTTTTTTAATGATAAAACCCCATCTCTTTCCACCGAAAAAGCTTTCAGGGGATCGTTTGCAACAGTTTGGCAGCATTTTTGAGTGAATTCCAGAACGTCAGATTTTTGCTGAAATTGTGACCGCGCGGCTTAGGGATTTTTTTTAAAAAAAGTTGTTCAGACCTTGAGGTCTCAATCTGTTTCTATGATCAAAACCCATCTGTTTCTACCAAAAAACCTTTCTGGGGATCGTTTGCAAAAGTTTGGCACCGTTTTTGAGTGAATTCCAGAACGTCAGATTTTTGCTGAAATTGTGACCGCGCGGCTTAGGGATTTTTTCAAAAAAAAGTTGTTCAGACCTTCCGTGAAAATTCTTTTTCAATGATAAAAACCCATCTCTTTCCACCGAAAAACCTTTCAGGGGATCGTTTGCAACAGTTTGGCACCATTTTTGAGTGAATTCCAGAACGTCAGATTTTTGCTGAAATTGTGACCGCGCGGCTCTGGGATTTTTTCAAAAAAAAAGTTGTTCAGACCTTGCGTGAAAATTCTTTTTCAATGATAAAAACCCATCTCTTTCCACCAAAAAACCATTCAGGGGATCGTTTGCAACAGTTTGGCACGGTTTTTGAGTGAATTCCATAACGTCAGATTTTTGCTGAAATTGTGACCGCGCGGCTTCGGGATTTTTTCAAAAAAAAGTTGTTCAGACCTTGCTTGAAATTTTTTTTTTATGATAAAAACCCATCTCTTTCCACCGAAAAACCTTTCAGGGGATCGTTTGCAACAGTTTGGCAGCATTTTTGAGTGAATTCCAGAACGTCAGATTTTTGCTGAAATTGTGACCGCGCGGCTTAGGGATTTTTTTAAAAAAAAGTTGTTCACACCTTGCGGGCTTATTCTGTTTCTATGATAAAAACCCATCTGTTTCTACCAAAAAACCTTTCCGGGGATCGTTTGCAAAAGTTTGGCACCGTTTTTGAGTGAATTCCAGAACGTCAGATTTTTGCTGAAATTGTGACCGCGCGGCTTAGGGATTTTTTCAAAAAAAAGTTGTTCAGTCCTTCCGTGAAAATTCTTTTTCAATGATAAAAACCCATCTCTTTCCACCGAAAAACCTTTCAGGGGATCGTTTGCAACAGTTTGGCACCATTTTTGAGTGAATTCCAGAACGTCAGATTTTTGCTGAAATTGTGACCGCGCGGCTTAGGGATTTTTTCAAAAAAAAGTTGTTCAGACCTTGTGGGCTAATTCTGTTTCTATGATAAAAACCCATCTCTTTCCACTGAAAAACCTTTCACGGGATCGTTTGCAACAGTTTGGCACCGTTTTTGAGTGAATTGCAGAACGTCAGATTTTTGCTGAAATTGTGACCGCGCGGCTTAGGGATTTTTTCAAAAAAATGTTTTTCAGACCTTGCGGGCTAATTCTGTTTCTATGATAAAAACCCATGTGTTTCCACCGAAAAACCTTTCAGGGGATCGTTTGCAACAGTTTGGCACCATTTTTGAGTGAATTCCAGAACATCAGATTTTTGCTGAAATTGTGACCGCGCGGCTTCGGGATTTTTTCAAAAAAAAAAGTTGTTCAGACCTTGCTTGAATTTTTTTTTTAATGATAAAAACCCATCTCTTTCCACCGAAAAACCTTTCAGGGGATCGTTTGCAACAGTTTGGCAGCATTTTTGAGTGAATTCCAGAACGTCAGATTTTTGCTGAAATTGTGACCGCGCGGCTTAGGGATTTTTTCAAAAAAAAGTTGTTCAGACCTTGCTTGAAATTTTTTTTTTAATGATAAAAACCCATCTCTTTCCACCGAAAAACCTTTCAGGGGATCGTTTGCAACAGTTTGGCAGCATTTTTGAGTGAATTCCAGAACGTCAGATTTTTGCTGAAATTGTGACCGCGCGGCTTAGGGATTTTTTCAAAAAAAAGTTGTTCAGACCTTGTGGGCTAATTCTGTTTCTATGATAAAAACCCATCTCTTTCCACTGAAAAACCTTTCACGGGATCGTTTGCAACAGTTTGGCACCGTTTTTGAGTGAATTGCAGAACGTCAGATTTTTGCTGAAATTGTGACCGCGCGGCTTAGGGATTTTTTCAAAAAAATGTTTTTCAGACCTTGCGGGCTAATTCTGTTTCTATGATAAAAACCCATGTGTTTCCACCGAAAAACCTTTCAGGGGATCGTTTGCAACAGTTTGGCACCATTTTTGAGTGAATTCCAGAACATCAGATTTTTGCTGAAATTGTGACCGCGCGGCTTCGGGATTTTTTCAAAAAAAAAGTTGTTCAGACCTTGCTTGAATTTTTTTTTTAATGATAAAAACCCATCTCTTTCCACCGAAAAACCTTTCAGGGGATCGTTTGCAACAGTTTGGCAGCATTTTTGAGTGAATTCCAGAACGTCAGATTTTTGCTGAAATTGTGACCGCGCGGCTTAGGGATTTTTTCAAAAAAAAGTTGTTCAGACCTTGAGGGCTCAATCTGTTTCTATGATCAAAACCCATCTGTTTCTACCAAAAAACCTTTCCGGGGATCGTTTGCAAAAGTTTGGCACCGTTTTTGAGTGAATTCCAGAACGTCAGATTTTTGCTGAAATTGTGACCACGCGGCTTAGGGATTTTTTCAAAAAAAAGTTATTCAGACCTTCCGTGAAAATTCTTTTTCAATGAAAAAAACCCATCTCTTTCCACCGAAAAACCTTTCAGGGGATCGTTTGCAACAGTTTGGCACCATTTTTGAGTGAATTCCAGAACGTCAGATTTTTGCTGAAATTGTGACCGCGCGGCTTAGGGATTTTTTCAAAAAAAAGTTGTTCAGACCTTGTGGGCTAATTCTGTTTCTATGATAAAAACCCATGTGTTTCCACCGAAAAACCTTTCAGGGGATCGTTTGCAACAGTTTGGCACCATTTTTGAGTGAATTCCAGAACGTCAGATTTTTGCTGAAATTGTGACCGCGCGGCTCTGGGATTTTTTCAAAAAAAAAGTTGTTCAGACCTTGCGTGAAAATTCTTTTTCAATGATAAAAACCCATCTCTTTCCACCAAAAAACCATTCAGGGGATCGTTTGCAACAGTTTGGCACGGTTTTTGAGTGAATTCCATAACGTCAGATTTTTGCTGAAATTGTGACCGCGCGGCTTCGGGATTTTTTCAAAAAAAAGTTGTTCAGACCTTGCTTGAAATTTTTTTTTTTATGATAAAAACCCATCTCTTTCCACCGAAAAACCTTTCAGGGGATCGTTTGCAACAGTTTGGCAGCATTTTTGAGTGAATTCCAGAACGTCAGATTTTTGCTGAAATTGTGACCGCGCGGCTTAGGGATTTTTTTTAAAAAAAGTTGTTCACACCTTGCGGGCTTATTCTGTTTCTATGATAAAAACCCATCTGTTTCTACCAAAAAACCTTTCCGGGGATCGTTTGCAAAAGTTTGGCACCGTTTTTGAGTGAATTCCAGAACGTCAGATTTTTGCTGAAATTGTGACCGCGCGGCTTAGGGATTTTTTCAAAAAAAAGTTGTTCAGTCCTTCCGTGAAAATTCTTTTTCAATGATAAAAACCCATCTCTTTCCACCGAAAAACCTTTCAGGGGATCGTTTGCAACAGTTTGGCACCATTTTTGAGTGAATTCCAGAACGTCAGATTTTTGCTGAAATTGTGACCGCGCGGCTTAGGGATTTTTTCAAAAAAAAGTTGTTCAGACCTTGTGGGCTAATTCTATTTCTATGATAAAAACCCATCTCTTTCCACTGAAAAACCTTTCACGGGATCGTTTGCAACAGTTTGGCACCGTTTTTGAGTGAATTGCAGAACGTCAGATTTTTGCTGAAATTGTGACCGCGCGGCTTAGGGATTTTTTCAAAAAAATGTTTTTCAGACCTTGCGGGCTAATTCTGTTTCTATGATAAAAACCCATGTGTTTCCACCGAAAAACCTTTCAGGGGATCGTTTGCAACAGTTTGGCACCATTTTTGAGTGAATTCCAGAACATCAGATTTTTGCTGAAATTGTGACCGCGCGGCTTCGGGATTTTTTCAAAAAAAAAGTTGTTCAGACCTTGCTTGAATTTTTTTTTTAATGATAAAAACCCATCTCTTTCCACCGAAAAACCTTTCAGGGGATCGTTTGCAACAGTTTGGCAGCATTTTTGAGTGAATTCCAGAACGTCAGATTTTTGCTGAAATTGTGACCGCGCGGCTTAGGGATTTTTTCAAAAAAAAGTTGTTCAGACCTTGCTTGAAATTTTTTTTTTAATGATAAAAACCCATCTCTTTCCACCGAAAAACCTTTCAGGGGATCGTTTGCAACAGTTTGGCAGCATTTTTGAGTGAATTCCAGAACGTCAGATTTTTGCTGAAATTGTGACCGCGCGGCTTAGGGATTTTTTCAAAAAAAAGTTGTTCAGACCTTGTGGGCTAATTCTGTTTCTATGATAAAAACCCATCTCTTTCCACTGAAAAACCTTTCACGGGATCGTTTGCAACAGTTTGGCACCGTTTTTGAGTGAATTGCAGAACGTCAGATTTTTGCTGAAATTGTGACCGCGCGGCTTAGGGATTTTTTCAAAAAAATGTTTTTCAGACCTTGCGGGCTAATTCTGTTTCTATGATAAAAACCCATGTGTTTCCACCGAAAAACCTTTCAGGGGATCGTTTGCAACAGTTTGGCACCATTTTTGAGTGAATTCCAGAACATCAGATTTTTGCTGAAATTGTGACCGCGCGGCTTCGGGATTTTTTCAAAAAAAAAGTTGTTCAGACCTTGCTTGAATTTTTTTTTTAATGATAAAAACCCATCTCTTTCCACCGAAAAACCTTTCAGGGGATCGTTTGCAACAGTTTGGCAGCATTTTTGAGTGAATTCCAGAACGTCAGATTTTTGCTGAAATTGTGACCGCGCGGCTTAGGGATTTTTTCAAAAAAAAGTTGTTCAGACCTTGCTTGAAATTTTTTTTTTAATGATAAAAACCCATCTCTTTCCACCGAAAAACCTTTCAGGGGATCGTTTGCAACAGTTTGGCAGCATTTTTGAGTGAATTCCAGAACGTCAGATTTTTGCTGAAATTGTGACCGCGCGGCTTAGGGATTTTTTCAAAAAAAAGTTGTTCAGACCTTGTGGGCTAATTCTGTTTCTATGATAAAAACCCATCTCTTTCCACTGAAAAACCTTTCACGGGATCGTTTGCAACAGTTTGGCACCGTTTTTGAGTGAATTGCAGAACGTCAGATTTTTGCTGAAATTGTGACCGCGCGGCTTAGGGATTTTTTCAAAAAAATGTTTTTCAGACCTTGCGGGCTAATTCTGTTTCTATGATAAAAACCCATGTGTTTCCACCGAAAAACCTTTCAGGGGATCGTTTGCAACAGTTTGGCACCATTTTTGAGTGAATTCCAGAACATCAGATTTTTGCTGAAATTGTGACCGCGCGGCTTCGGGATTTTTTCAAAAAAAAAGGTGTTCAGACCTTGCTTGAATTTTTTTTTTAATGATAAAAACCCATCTCTTTCCACCGAAAAACCTTTCAGGGGATCGTTTGCAACAGTTTGGCAGCATTTTTGAGTGAATTCCAGAACGTCAGATTTTTGCTGAAATTGTGACCGCGCGGCTTAGGGATTTTTTCAAAAAAAAGTTGTTCAGACCTTGAGGGCTCAATCTGTTTCTATGATCAAAACCCATCTGTTTCTACCAAAAAACCTTTCCGGGGATCGTTTGCAAAAGTTTGGCACCGTTTTTGAGTGAATTCCAGAACGTCAGATTTTTGCTGAAATTGTGACCACGCGGCTTAGGGATTTTTTCAAAAAAAAGTTATTCAGACCTTCCGTGAAAATTCTTTTTCAATGAAAAAAACCCATCTCTTTCCACCGAAAAACCTTTCAGGGGATCGTTTGCAACAGTTTGGCACCATTTTTGAGTGAATTCCAGAACGTCAGATTTTTGCTGAAATTGTGACCGCGCGGCTTAGGGATTTTTTCAAAAAAAAGTTGTTCAGACCTTGTGGGCTAATTCTGTTTCTATGATAAAAACCCATGTGTTTCCACCGAAAAACCTTTCAGGGGATCGTTTGCAACAGTTTGGCACCAGTTTTGAGTCAATTCCAGAACGTCAGATTTTTGCTGAAATTGTGACCGCGCGGCTTAGGGATTTTTTCAAAAAAATGTTTTTCAGACCTTGCGGGCTAATTCTGTTTCTATGATAAAAACCCATGTGTTTCCACCGAAAAACCTTTTAGGGGATCGTTTGCAACAGTTTGGCACCATTTTTGAGTGAATTCCAGAACGTCAGATTTTTTCTGAAATTGTGACCGCACGGCCTAGGGATTTTTTTCAAAAAAAAGTTGTTCAGACCTTGCGGGCTAATTCTGTTTCTATGATAAAAACCCATGTGTTTCCACCGAAAAACCTTTCAGGGCATCGTTTGCAACAGTTTGGCACCATTTTTGAGTGAATTCCAGAACGTCAGATTTTTGCTGAAATTGTGACCGCGCGGCTTAGGGATTTTTTCAAAAAAAAGTTGTTCAGACCTTGCTTGAAATTTTTTTTTAATGATAAAAACCCATCTCTTTCCACCGAAAAACCTTTCAGGGGATCGTTTGCAACAGTTTGGCAGCATTTTTGAGTGAATTCCAGAACGTCAGATTTTTGCTGAAATTGTGACCGCGCGGCTTAGGGATTTTTTTTAAAAAAAGTTGTTCAGACCTTGAGGGTTCAATCTGTTTCTATGATGAAAACCCATCTGTTTCCACCAAAAAACCTTTCCGGGGATTGTTTGCAAAAGTTTGGCACCGTTTTTGATTGAATTCCAGAACGTCAGATTTTTGCTGAAATTGTGACCGCGCGGCTTAGGGATTTTTTCAAAAAAAAGTTGTTCAGACCTTGTGGGCTAATTCTGTTTCTATGATAAAAACCCATGTGTTTCCACCGAAAAACCTTTCAGGGGATCGTTTGCAACAGTTTGGCACCAGTTTTGAGTCAATTCCAGAACGTCAGATTTTTGCTGAAATTGTGACCGCGCGGCTTAGGGATTTTTTCAAAAAAATGTTTTTCAGACCTTGCGGGCTAATTCTGTTTCTATGATAAAAACCCATGTGTTTCCACCGAAAAACCTTTTAGGGGATCGTTTGCAACAGTTTGGCACCATTTTTGAGTGAATTCCAGAACGTCAGATTTTTTCTGAAATTGTGACCGCACGGCCTAGGGATTTTTTTCAAAAAAAAGTTGTTCAGACCTTGCGGGCTAATTCTGTTTCTATGATAAAAACCCATGTGTTTCCACCCAAAAACCTTTCAGGGCATCGTTTGCAACAGTTTGGCACCATTTTTGGGTGAATTCCAGAACGTCAGATTTTTGCTGAAATTGTGACCGGGCGGCTTAGGGATTTTTTCAAAAAAATGTTTTTCAGACCTTGCGGGCTAATTCTGTTTCTATGATAAAAACCCACGTGTTTCCACCGAAAAACATTTTAGGGGATCGTTTACAGCAATTTGGCACCATATTTGAGTGAATTCCAGAACGTCAGATTTTTGCTGAAATTGTGACCGCGCGGCTTAGGGATTTTTTCAAAAAAAAGTTGTTCAGACCTTGCTTGAAATTTTTTTTTAATGATAAAAACCCATCTCTTTCCACCGAAAAACCTTTCAGGGGATCGTTTGCAACAGTTTGGCAGCATTTTTGAGTGAATTCCAGAACGTCAGATTTTTGCTGAAATTGTGACCGCGCGGCTTAGGTATTTTTTCAAAAAAAAGTTGTTCAGACCTTGCATGAAAATTCTTTTTCAATGATAAAAACCCATCTTTTTCCACCAAAAAACCATTCAGGGGATAGTTTGCAACAGTTTGGCACGGTTTTTGAGTGAATTCCATAATGTCAGATTTTTGCTGAAATTGTGACCGCGCGGCTTAGGGATTTTTTCAAAAAAAAGTTGTTCAGACCTTGCGGGCTAATTCTGTTTCAATGATAAAAACCCATCTCTTTCCACCGAAAAACCTTTCACGGGATCGTTTGCAACAGTTTGACACCGTTTTTGAGTGAATTGCAGAACGTCAGATTTTTGCTGAAATTGTGACCGCGCGGCTTAGGGATTTTTTCAAAAAAATGTTGTTCAGACCTTGCGGGCTAATTCTGTTTCTATGATAAAAAACCATGTGTTTCCACCGAAAAACCTTTCAGGGGATCGTTTGCAACAGTTTGGCACCAGTTTTGAGTGAATTCCAGAACGTCAGGTTTTTGCTGAAATTCTGACCGCGCGGCTTAGGGATTTTTTCAAAAAAAAGTTTTTCAGACCTTGCGTGAAAATTCTTTTTCAGTGATAAAAACCCATGTTTTTCCACCGAAAAACCTTTCAGGGGATCGTTTGCAACAGTTTGGCACCATTTTTGCGTGAATTCCAGAACGTCAGATTTTTGCTGAAATTGTGACCGCGCGGCTTAGGGATTTTTTCAAAAAAAAGTTGTTCAGACCTTGCATGAAAATTCTTTTTCAATGATAAAAACCCATCTTTTTCCACCAAAAAACCATTCAGGGGATAGTTTGCAACAGTTTGGCACGGTTTTTGAGTGAATTCCATAACGTCAGATTTTTGCTGAAATTGTGACCGCGCGGCTTAGGGATTTTTTCAAAAAAAAGTTGTTCAGACCTTGCGGGCTAATTCTGTTTCAATGATAAAAACCCATCTCTTTCCACCGAAAAACCTTTCACGGGATCGTTTGCAACAGTTTGGCACCGTTTTTGAGTGAATTGCAGAACATCAGATTTTTGCTGAAATTGTGACCGCGCGGCTTAGGGATTTTTTTAAAAAAAGTTGTTCAGACCTTGAGGGCTAAATCTGTTTCTATGATCAAAACCCATCTGTTTCTACCAAAAAACCTTTCCGGGGATCGTTTGCAAAAGTTTGGCACCGTTTTTGAGTGAATTCCAGAACGTCAGATTTTTGCTGAAATTGTGACCGCGCGGCTCTGGGATTTTTTTTAAAAAAAGTTGTTCAGACCTTGCGTGAAAATTCTTTTTCAATGATAAAAACCCATCTCTTTCCACCGAAAAACCTTTCAGGGGATCGTTTGCAACAGTTTGGCACGGTTTTTGAGTGAATTCCATAACTTCAGATTTTTGCTGAAATTGTGACCGCGCGGCTTCGGGATTTTTTCAAAAAAAAGTTGTTCAGACCTTGCGTGAAATTTTTTTTTAATGATAAAACCCCATCTCTTTCCACCGAAAAAGCTTTCAGGGGATCGTTTGCAACATTTTGGCAGCATTTTTGAGTGAATTCCAGAACGTCAGATTTTTGCTGAAATTGTGACCGCGCGGCTTAGGGATTTTTTTTAAAAAAAGTTGTTCAGACCTTGAGGTCTCAATCTGTTTCTATGATCAAAACCCATCTGTTTCTACCAAAAAACCTTTCTGGGGATCGTTTGCAAAAGTTTGGCACCGTTTTTGAGTGAATTCCAGAACGTCAGATTTTTGCTGAAATTGTGACCGCGCGGCTTAGGGATTTTTTCAAAAAAAAGTTGTTCAGACCTTCCGTGAAAATTCTTTTTCAATGATAAAAACCCATCTCTTTCCACCGAAAAACCTTTCAGGGGATCGTTTGCAACAGTTTGGCACCGTTTTTGAGTGAATTCCAGAACGTCAGATTTTTGCTGAAATTGTGACCGCGCGGCTCTGGGATTTTTTCAAAAAAAAAGTTGTTCAGACCTTGCGTGAAAATTCTTTTTCAATGATAAAAACCCATCTCTTTCCACCAAAAAACCATTCAGGGGATCGTTTGCAACAGTTTGGCACGGTTTTTGAGTGAATTCCATAACGTCAGATTTTTGCTGAAATTGTGACCGCGCGGCTTCGGGATTTTTTCAAAAAAAAGTTGTTCAGACCTTGCTTGAAATTTTTTTTTTATGATAAAAACCCATCTCTTTCCACCGAAAAACCTTTCTGGGGATCGTTTGCAACAGTTTGGCAGCATTTTTGAGTGAATTCCAGAACGTCAGATTTTTGCTGAAATTGTGACCGCGCGGCTTAGGGATTTTTTTAAAAAAAAGTTGTTCACACCTTGCGGGCTTATTCTGTTTCTATGATAAAAACCCATCTGTTTCTACCAAAAAACCTTTCCGGGGATCGTTTGCAAAAGTTTGGCACCGTTTTTGAGTGAATTCCAGAACGTCAGATTTTTGCTGAAATTGTGACCGCGCGGCTTAGGGATTTTTTCAAAAAAAAGTTGTTCAGTCCTTCCGTGAAAATTCTTTTTCAATGATAAAAACCCATCTCTTTCCACCGAAAAACCTTTCAGGGGATCGTTTGCAACAGTTTGGCACCATTTTTGAGTGAATTCCAGAACGTCAGATTTTTGCTGAAATTGTGACCGCGCGGCTTAGGGATTTTTTCAAAAAAAAGTTGTTCAGACCTTGTGGGCTAATTCTGTTTCTATGATAAAAACCCATGTGTTTCCACCGAAAAACCTTTCTGGGGATCGTTTGTAACAGTTTGGCACCATTTTTGAGTGAATTCCAGAACGTCAGATTTTTGCTGAAATTGTGACCGCGCGGCTTAGGGATTTTTTCAAAAAAATGTTTTTCAGACCTTGCGTGAAAATTCTTTTTCAATGATAAAAACCCATCTCTTTCCACCGAAAAACCTTTTAGGGCATCGTTTGCAACAGTTTGGCAACATTTTTGGGTGAATTCCAGAACGTCAGATTTTTGCTGAAATTGTGACCGCGCGCCTTAGGGATTTTTTCAAAAAAAAGTTGTTCAGACCTTGCGGGCTAATTCTGTTTCTATGATAAAAACCCATGTGTTTCCACCGAAAAACCTTTCAGGGCATCGTTTGCAACAGTTTGGCACCATTTTTGAGTGAATTCCAGAACGTCAGATTTTTGCTGAAATTGTGACCGCGCGGCTTAGGGATTTTTTCAAAAAAAAGTTGTTCAGACCTTGCTTGAAATTTTTTTTTAATGATAAAAACCCATCTCTTTCCACCGAAAAACCTTTCCGGGGATCGTTTGCAACAGTTTGGCAGCATTTTTGAGTGAATTCCAGAACGTCAGATTTTTGCTAAAATTATGACCGCGCGGCTTAGGGATTTTTTGAAAAAAAAGTTGTTCAGACCTTGCGGGCTAATTCTGTTTCTATGATAAAAACCCATGTGTTTCCACCGAAAAATCTTTCACGGGATCGTTTGCAACAGTTTGGCACCATTTTTGAGTGAATTCCAGAACGTCAGATTTTTGCTGAAATTGTGACCGCACGGCCTAGGGATTTTTTTCAAAAAAAAGTTGTTCACACCTTGCGGGCTAATTCTGTTTCTATGAAAAAAACCCATGTGTTTCCACCCAAAAACCTTTCAGGGCATCGTTTGCAACAGTTTGGCACCATTTTTGGGTGAATTCCAGAACGTCAGATTTTTGCTGAAATTGTGACCGGGCGGCTTAGGGATTTTTTTCAAAAAAATGTTTTTCAGACCTTGTGGGCTAATTCTGTTTCTATGATAAAAACCCATGTGTTTCCACCGAAAAACCTTTTAGGGGATCGTTTGCAACAGTTTGGCACCATTTTTGAGTGAATTCCAGAACGTCAGATTTTTTCTGAAATTGTGACCGCACGGCCTAGGGATTTTTTTCAAAAAAAAGTTGTTCAGACCTTGCGGGCTAATTCTGTTTCTATGATAAAAACCCATGTGTTTCCACCCAAAAACCTTTCAGGGCATCGTTTGCAACAGTTTGGCACCATTTTTGGGTGAATTCCAGAACGTCAGATTTTTGCTGAAATTGTGACCGCGCGGCTTAGGGATATTTTCAAAAAAAAGTTGTTCAGACCTTGCTTGAAATTTTTTTTTAATGATAAAAACCCATCTCTTTCCACCGAAAAACCTTTCAGGGGATCGTTTGCAACAGTTTGGCAGCATTTTTGAGTGAATTCCAGAACGTCAGATTTTTGCTGAAATTGTGACCGCGCGGCTTAGGGATTTTTTTTAAAAAAAGTTGTTCAGACCTTGAGGGTTCAATCTGTTTCTATGATGAAAACCCATCTGTTTCCACCAAAAAACCTTTCCGGGGATTGTTTGCAAAAGTTTGGCACCGTTTTTGATTGAATTCCAGAACGTCAGATTTTTGCTGAAATTGTGACCGCGCGGCTTAGGGATTTTTTCAAAAAAAAGTTGTTCAGACCTTGTGGGCTAATTCTGTTTCTATGATAAAAACCCATGTGTTTCCACCGAAAAACCTTTCAGGGGATCGTTTGCAACAGTTTGGCACCAGTTTTGAGTCAATTCCAGAACGTCAGATTTTTGCTGAAATTGTGACCGCGCGGCTTAGGGATTTTTTCAAAAAAATGTTTTTCAGACCTTGCGGGCTAATTCTGTTTCTATGATAAAAACCCATGTGTTTCCACCGAAAAACCTTTTAGGGGATCGTTTGCAACAGTTTGGCACCATTTTTGAGTGAATTCCAGAACGTCAGATTTTTTCTGAAATTGTGACCGCACGGCCTAGGGATTTTTTTCAAAAAAAAGTTGTTCAGACCTTGCGGGCTAATTCTGTTTCTATGATAAAAACCCATGTGTTTCCACCCAAAAACCTTTCAGGGCATCGTTTGCAACAGTTTGGCACCATTTTTGGGTGAATTCCAGAACGTCAGATTTTTGCTGAAATTGTGACCGGGCGGCTTAGGGATTTTTTCAAAAAAATGTTTTTCAGACCTTGCGGGCTAATTCTGTTTCTATGATAAAAACCCACGTGTTTCCACCGAAAAACATTTTAGGGGATCGTTTACAGCAATTTGGCACCATATTTGAGTGAATTCCAGAACGTCAGATTTTTGCTGAAATTGTGACCGCGCGGCTTAGGGATTTTTTCAAAAAAAAGTTGGTCAGACCTTGCTTGAAATTTTTTTTTAATGATAAAAACCCATCTCTTTCCACCGAAAAACCTTTCAGGGGATCGTTTGCAACAGTTTGGCAGCATTTTTGAGTGAATTCCAGAACGTCAGATTTTTGCTGAAATTGTGACCGCGCGGCTTAGGTATTTTTTCAAAAAAAAGTTGTTCAGACCTTGCATGAAAATTCTTTTTCAATGATAAAAACCCATCTTTTTCCACCAAAAAACCATTCAGGGGATAGTTTGCAACAGTTTGGCACGGTTTTTGAGTGAATTCCATAATGTCAGATTTTTGCTGAAATTGTGACCGCGCGGCTTAGGGATTTTTTCAAAAAAAAGTTGTTCAGACCTTGCGGGCTAATTCTGTTTCAATGATAAAAACCCATCTCTTTCCACCGAAAAACCTTTCACGGGATCGTTTGCAACAGTTTGACACCGTTTTTGAGTGAATTGCAGAACGTCAGATTTTTGCTGAAATTGTGACCGCGCGGCTTAGGGATTTTTTCAAAAAAATGTTGTTCAGACCTTGCGGGCTAATTCTGTTTCTATGATAAAAAACCATGTGTTTCCACCGAAAAACCTTTCAGGGGATCGTTTGCAACAGTTTGGCACCAGTTTTGAGTGAATTCCAGAACGTCAGGTTTTTGCTGAAATTCTGACCGCGCGGCTTAGGGATTTTTTCAAAAAAAAGTTTTTCAGACCTTGCGTGAAAATTCTTTTTCAGTGATAAAAACCCATGTTTTTCCACCGAAAAACCTTTCAGGGGATCGTTTGCAACAGTTTGGCACCATTTTTGCGTGAATTCCAGAACGTCAGATTTTTGCTGAAATTGTGACCGCGCGGCTTAGGGATTTTTTCAAAAAAAAGTTGTTCAGACCTTGCATGAAAATTCTTTTTCAATGATAAAAACCCATCTTTTTCCACCAAAAAACCATTCAGGGGATAGTTTGCAACAGTTTGGCACGGTTTTTGAGTGAATTCCATAACGTCAGATTTTTGCTGAAATTGTGACCGCGCGGCTTAGGGATTTTTTCAAAAAAAAGTTGTTCAGACCTTGCGGGCTAATTCTGTTTCAATGATAAAAACCCATCTCTTTCCACCGAAAAACCTTTCACGGGATCGTTTGCAACAGTTTGGCACCGTTTTTGAGTGAATTGCAGAACATCAGATTTTTGCTGAAATTGTGACCGCGCGGCTTAGGGATTTTTTTAAAAAAAGTTGTTCAGACCTTGAGGGCTAAATCTGTTTCTATGATCAAAACCCATCTGTTTCTACCAAAAAACCTTTCCGGGGATCGTTTGCAAAAGTTTGGCACCGTTTTTGAGTGAATTCCAGAACGTCAGATTTTTGCTGAAATTGTGACCGCGCGGCTCTGGGATTTTTTTTAAAAAAAGTTGTTCAGACCTTGCGTGAAAATTCTTTTTCAATGATAAAAACCCATCTCTTTCCACCGAAAAACCTTTCAGGGGATCGTTTGCAACAGTTTGGCACGGTTTTTGAGTGAATTCCATAACTTCAGATTTTTGCTGAAATTGTGACCGCGCGGCTTCGGGATTTTTTCAAAAAAAAGTTGTTCAGACCTTGCGTGAAATTTTTTTTTAATGATAAAACCCCATCTCTTTCCACCGAAAAAGCTTTCAGGGGATCGTTTGCAACAGTTTGGCAGCATTTTTGAGTGAATTCCAGAACGTCAGATTTTTGCTGAAATTGTGACCGCGCGGCTTAGGGATTTTTTTTAAAAAAAGTTGTTCAGACCTTGAGGTCTCAATCTGTTTCTATGATCAAAACCCATCTGTTTCTACCAAAAAACCTTTCTGGGGATCGTTTGCAAAAGTTTGGCACCGTTTTTGAGTGAATTCCAGAACGTCAGATTTTTGCTGAAATTGTGACCGCGCGGCTTAGGGATTTTTTCAAAAAAAAGTTGTTCAGACCTTCCGTGAAAATTCTTTTTCAATGATAAAAACCCATCTCTTTCCACCGAAAAACCTTTCAGGGGATCGTTTGCAACAGTTTGGCACCATTTTTGAGTGAATTCCAGAACGTCAGATTTTTGCTGAAATTGTGACCGCGCGGCTCTGGGATTTTTTCAAAAAAAAAGTTGTTCAGACCTTGCGTGAAAATTCTTTTTCAATGATAAAAACCCATCTCTTTCCACCAAAAAACCATTCAGGGGATCGTTTGCAACAGTTTGGCACGGTTTTTGAGTGAATTCCATAACGTCAGATTTTTGCTGAAATTGTGACCGCGCGGCTTCGGGATTTTTTCAAAAAAAAGTTGTTCAGACCTTGCTTGAAATTTTTTTTTTATGATAAAAACCCATCTCTTTCCACCGAAAAACCTTTCTGGGGATCGTTTGCAACAGTTTGGCAGCATTTTTGAGTGAATTCCAGAACGTCAGATTTTTGCTGAAATTGTGACCGCGCGGCTTAGGGATTTTTTTTAAAAAAAGTTGTTCACACCTTGCGGGCTTATTCTGTTTCTATGATAAAAACCCATCTGTTTCTACCAAAAAACCTTTCCGGGGATCGTTTGCAAAAGTTTGGCACCGTTTTTGAGTGAATTCCAGAACGTCAGATTTTTGCTGAAATTGTGACCGCGCGGCTTAGGGATTTTTTCAAAAAAAAGTTGTTCAGTCCTTCCGTGAAAATTCTTTTTCAATGATAAAAACCCATCTCTTTCCACCGAAAAACCTTTCAGGGGATCGTTTGCAACAGTTTGGCACCATTTTTGAGTGAATTCCAGAACGTCAGATTTTTGCTGAAATTGTGACCGCGCGGCTTAGGGATTTTTTCAAAAAAAAGTTGTTCAGACCTTGTGGGCTAATTCTGTTTCTATGATAAAAACCCATGTGTTTCCACCGAAAAACCTTTCAGGGGATCGTTTGTAACAGTTTGGCACCATTTTTGAGTGAATTCCAGAACGTCAGATTTTTGCTGAAATTGTGACCGCGCGGCTTAGGGATTTTTTCAAAAAAATGTTTTTCAGACCTTGCATGAAAATTCTTTTTCAATGATAAAAACCCATCTCTTTCCACCGAAAAACCTTTTAGGGCATCGTTTGCAACAGTTTGGCAACATTTTTGGGTGAATTCCAGAACGTCAGATTTTTGCTGAAATTGTGACCGCGCGCCTTAGGGATTTTTTCAAAAAAAAGTTGTTCAGACCTTGCGGGCTAATTCTGTTTCTATGATAAAAACCCATGTGTTTCCACCGAAAAACCTTTCAGGGCATCGTTTGCAACAGTTTGGCACCATTTTTGAGTGAATTCCAGAACGTCAGATTTTTGCTGAAATTGTGACCGCGCGGCTTAGGGATTTTTTCAAAAAAAAGTTGTTCAGACCTTGCTTGAAATTTTTTTTTAATGATAAAAACCCATCTCTTTCCACCGAAAAACCTTTCCGGGGATCGTTTGCAACAGTTTGGCAGCATTTTTGAGTGAATTCCAGAACGTCAGATTTTTGCTAAAATTATGACCGCGCGGCTTAGGGATTTTTTCAAAAAAAAGTTGTTCAGACCTTGAGGGCTCAATCTGTTTCGATGATCAAAACCCAACTGTTTCTACCAAAAAACCTTTCCGGGGATCGTTTGCAAAAGTTTGGCACCGTTTTTGAGTGAATTCCAGAACGTCAGATTTTTGCTGAAATTGTGACCGCGCGGCTTAGGGATTTTTTCAAAAAAAAGTTATTCAGACCTTCCGTGAAAATTCTGTTTCTATGATAAAAACCCATGTGTTTCCACCGAAAAACCTTTCACGGGATCGTTTGCAACAGTTTGGCACCATTTTTGAGTGAATTCCAGAACGTCAGATTTTTTCTGAAATTGTGACCGCACGGCCTAGGGATTTTTTTCAAAAAAAAGTTGTTCAGACCTTGCGGGCTAATTCTGTTTCTATGATAAAAACCCATGTGTTTCCACCCAAAAACCTTTCAGGGCATCGTTTGCAACAGTTTGGCACCATTTTTGGGTGAATTCCAGAACGTCAGATTTTTGCTGAAATTGTGACCGGGCGGCTTAGGGATTTTTTCAAAAAAATGTTTTTCAGACCTTGCGGGCTAATTCTGTTTCTATGATAAAAACCCACGTGTTTCCACCGAAAAACATTTTAGGGGATCGTTTACAGCAATTTGGCACCATATTTGAGTGAATTCCAGAACGTCAGATTTTTGCTGAAATTGTGACCGCGCGGCTTAGGGATTTTTTCAAAAAAAAGTTGGTCAGACCTTGCTTGAAATTTTTTTTTAATGATAAAAACCCATCTCTTTCCACCGAAAAACCTTTCAGGGGATCGTTTGCAACAGTTTGGCAGCATTTTTGAGTGAATTCCAGAACGTCAGATTTTTGCTGAAATTGTGACCGCGCGGCTTAGGTATTTTTTCAAAAAAAAGTTGTTCAGACCTTGCATGAAAATTCTTTTTCAATGATAAAAACCCATCTTTTTCCACCAAAAAACCATTCAGGGGATAGTTTGCAACAGTTTGGCACGGTTTTTGAGTGAATTCCATAATGTCAGATTTTTGCTGAAATTGTGACCGCGCGGCTTAGGGATTTTTTCAAAAAAAAGTTGTTCAGACCTTGCGGGCTAATTCTGTTTCAATGATAAAAACCCATCTCTTTCCACCGAAAAACCTTTCACGGGATCGTTTGCAACAGTTTGACACCGTTTTTGAGTGAATTGCAGAACGTCAGATTTTTGCTGAAATTGTGACCGCGCGGCTTAGGGATTTTTTCAAAAAAATGTTGTTCAGACCTTGCGGGCTAATTCTGTTTCTATGATAAAAAACCATGTGTTTCCACCGAAAAACCTTTCAGGGGATCGTTTGCAACAGTTTGGCACCAGTTTTGAGTGAATTCCAGAACGTCAGGTTTTTGCTGAAATTCTGACCGCGCGGCTTAGGGATTTTTTCAAAAAAAAGTTTTTCAGACCTTGCGTGAAAATTCTTTTTCAGTGATAAAAACCCATGTTTTTCCACCGAAAAACCTTTCAGGGGATCGTTTGCAACAGTTTGGCACCATTTTTGCGTGAATTCCAGAACGTCAGATTTTTGCTGAAATTGTGACCGCGCGGCTTAGGGATTTTTTCAAAAAAAAGTTGTTCAGACCTTGCATGAAAATTCTTTTTCAATGATAAAAACCCATCTTTTTCCACCAAAAAACCATTCAGGGGATAGTTTGCAACAGTTTGGCACGGTTTTTGAGTGAATTCCATAACGTCAGATTTTTGCTGAAATTGTGACCGCGCGGCTTAGGGATTTTTTCAAAAAAAAGTTGTTCAGACCTTGCGGGCTAATTCTGTTTCAATGATAAAAACCCATCTCTTTCCACCGAAAAACCTTTCACGGGATCGTTTGCAACAGTTTGGCACCGTTTTTGAGTGAATTGCAGAACATCAGATTTTTGCTGAAATTGTGACCGCGCGGCTTAGGGATTTTTTTAAAAAAAGTTGTTCAGACCTTGAGGGCTAAATCTGTTTCTATGATCAAAACCCATCTGTTTCTACCAAAAAACCTTTCCGGGGATCGTTTGCAAAAGTTTGGCACCGTTTTTGAGTGAATTCCAGAACGTCAGATTTTTGCTGAAATTGTGACCGCGCGGCTCTGGGATTTTTTTTAAAAAAAGTTGTTCAGACCTTGCGTGAAAATTCTTTTTCAATGATAAAAACCCATCTCTTTCCACCGAAAAACCTTTCAGGGGATCGTTTGCAACAGTTTGGCACGGTTTTTGAGTGAATTCCATAACTTCAGATTTTTGCTGAAATTGTGACCGCGCGGCTTCGGGATTTTTTCAAAAAAAAGTTGTTCAGACCTTGCGTGAAATTTTTTTTTAATGATAAAACCCCATCTCTTTCCACCGAAAAAGCTTTCAGGGGATCGTTTGCAACAGTTTGGCAGCATTTTTGAGTGAATTCCAGAACGTCAGATTTTTGCTGAAATTGTGACCGCGCGGCTTAGGGATTTTTTTTAAAAAAAGTTGTTCAGACCTTGAGGTCTCAATCTGTTTCTATGATCAAAACCCATCTGTTTCTACCAAAAAACCTTTCTGGGGATCGTTTGCAAAAGTTTGGCACCGTTTTTGAGTGAATTCCAGAACGTCAGATTTTTGCTGAAATTGTGACCGCGCGGCTTAGGGATTTTTTCAAAAAAAAGTTGTTCAGACCTTCCGTGAAAATTCTTTTTCAATGATAAAAACCCATCTCTTTCCACCGAAAAACCTTTCAGGGGATCGTTTGCAACAGTTTGGCACCATTTTTGAGTGAATTCCAGAACGTCAGATTTTTGCTGAAATTGTGACCGCGCGGCTCTGGGATTTTTTCAAAAAAAAAGTTGTTCAGACCTTGCGTGAAAATTCTTTTTCAATGATAAAAACCCATCTCTTTCCACCAAAAAACCATTCAGGGGATCGTTTGCAACAGTTTGGCACGGTTTTTGAGTGAATTCCATAACGTCAGATTTTTGCTGAAATTGTGACCGCGCGGCTTCGGGATTTTTTCAAAAAAAAGTTGTTCAGACCTTGCTTGAAATTTTTTTTTTATGATAAAAACCCATCTCTTTCCACCGAAAAACCTTTCTGGGGATCGTTTGCAACAGTTTGGCAGCATTTTTGAGTGAATTCCAGAACGTCAGATTTTTGCTGAAATTGTGACCGCGCGGCTTAGGGATTTTTTTAAAAAAAAGTTGTTCACACCTTGCGGGCTTATTCTGTTTCTATGATAAAAACCCATCTGTTTCTACCAAAAAACCTTTCCGGGGATCGTTTGCAAAAGTTTGGCACCGTTTTTGAGTGAATTCCAGAACGTCAGATTTTTGCTGAAATTGTGACCGCGCGGCTTAGGGATTTTTTCAAAAAAAAGTTGTTCAGTCCTTCCGTGAAAATTCTTTTTCAATGATAAAAACCCATCTCTTTCCACCGAAAAACCTTTCAGGGGATCGTTTGCAACAGTTTGGCACCATTTTTGAGTGAATTCCAGAACGTCAGATTTTTGCTGAAATTGTGACCGCGCGGCTTAGGGATTTTTTCAAAAAAAAGTTGTTCAGACCTTGTGGGCTAATTCTGTTTCTATGATAAAAACCCATGTGTTTCCACCGAAAAACCTTTCAGGGGATCGTTTGTAACAGTTTGGCACCATTTTTGAGTGAATTCCAGAACGTCAGATTTTTGCTGAAATTGTGACCGCGCGGCTTAGGGATTTTTTCAAAAAAATGTTTTTCAGACCTTGCGTGAAAATTCTTTTTCAATGATAAAAACCCATCTCTTTCCACCGAAAAACCTTTTAGGGCATCGTTTGCAACAGTTTGGCAACATTTTTGGGTGAATTCCAGAACGTCAGATTTTTGCTGAAATTGTGACCGCGCGCCTTAGGGATTTTTTTAAAAAAAAGTTGTTCAGACCTTGCGGGCTAATTCTGTTTCTATGATAAAAACCCATGTGTTTCCACCGAAAAACCTTTCAGGGCATCGTTTGCAACAGTTTGGCACCATTTTTGAGTGAATTCCAGAACGTCAGATTTTTGCTGAAATTGTGACCGCGCGGCTTAGGGATTTTTTCAAAAAAAAGTTGTTCAGACCTTGCTTGAAATTTTTTTTTAATGATAAAAACCCATCTCTTTCCACCGAAAAACCTTTCCGGGGATCGTTTGCAACAGTTTGGCAGCATTTTTGAGTGAATTCCAGAACGTCAGATTTTTGCTAAAATTATGACCGCGCGGCTTAGGGATTTTTTCAAAAAAAAGTTGTTCAGACCTTGAGGGCTCAATCTGTTTCGATGATCAAAACCCAACTGTTTCTACCAAAAAACCTTTCCGGGGATCGTTTGCAAAAGTTTGGCACCGTTTTTGAGTGAATTCCAGAACGTCAGATTTTTGCTGAAATTGTGACCGCGCGGCTTAGGGATTTTTTCAAAAAAAAGTTATTCAGACCTTCCGTGAAAATTCTGTTTCTATGATAAAAACCCATGTGTTTCCACCGAAAAACCTTTCACGGGATCGTTTGCAACAGTTTGGCACCATTTTTGAGTGAATTCCAGAACGTCAGATTTTTGCTGAAATTGTGACCGCGCGGCTTAGGGATTTTTTGAAAAAAAAGTTGTTCAGACCTTGCGGGCTAATTCTGTTTCTATGATAAAAACCCATGTGTTTCCACCGAAAAACCTTTCACGGGATCGTTTGCAACAGTTTGGCACCATTTTTGAGTGAATTCCAGAACGTCAGATTTTTGCTGAAATTGTGACCGCACGGCCTAGGGATTTTTTTCAAAAAAAAGTTGTTCACACCTTGCGGGCTAATTCTGTTTCTATGAAAAAAACCCATGTGTTTCCACCCAAAAACCTTTCAGGGCATCGTCTGCAACAGTTTGGCACCATTTTTGGGTGAATTCCAGAACGTCAGATTTTTGCTGAAATTGTGACCGGGCGGCTTAGGGATTTTTTTCAAAAAAATGTTTTTCAGACCTTGTGGGCTAATTCTGTTTCTATGATAAAAACCCATGTGTTTCCACCGAAAAACCTTTTAGGGGATCGTTTGCAACAGTTTGGCACCATTTTTGAGTGAATTCCAGAACGTCAGATTTTTTCTGAAATTGTGACCGCACGGCCTAGGGATTTTTTTCAAAAAAAAGTTGTTCAGACCTTGCGGGCTAATTCTGTTTCTATGATAAAAACCCATGTGTTTCCACCCAAAAACCTTTCAGGGCATCGTTTGCAACAGTTTGGCACCATTTTTGGGTGAATTCCAGAACGTCAGATTTTTGCTGAAATTGTGACCGGGCGGCTTAGGGATTTTTTTCAAAAAAATGTTTTTCAGACCTTGCGGGCTAATTCTGTTTCTATGATAAAAACCCACGTGTTTCCACCGAAAAACATTTTAGGGGATCGTTTACAGCAATTTGGCACCATATTTGAGTGAATTCCAGAACGTCAGATTTTTGCTGAAATTGTGACCGCGCGGCTTAGGGATTTTTTCAAAAAAAAGTTGTTCAGACCTTGCTTGAAATTTTTTTTTAATGATAAAAACCCATCTCTTTCCACCGAAAAACCTTTCAGGGGATCGTTTGCAACAGTTTGGCAGCATTTTTGAGTGAATTCCAGAACGTCAGATTTTTGCTGAAATTGTGACCGCGCGGCTTAGGGATTTTTTTTTAAAAAAGTTGTTCAGACCTTGAGGGCTCAATCTGTTTCTATGATCAAAACCCATCTGTTTCTACCAAAAAACCTTTCCGGGGATCGTTTGCAAAAGTTTGGAACCGTTTTTGAGTGAATTCCAGAACGTCAGATTTTTGCTGAAATTGTGACCGCGCGGCTTAGGGATTTTTTCAAAAAAAAGTTTTTCAGACCTTGCGTGAAAATTCTTTTTCAGTGATAAAAACCCATGTTTTTCCACCGAAAAACCTTTCAGGGGATCGTTTGCAACAGTTTGGCACCATTTTTGAGTGAATTCCAGAACGTCAGATTTTTGCTGAAATTGTGACCGCGCGGCTTAGGTATTTTTTCAAAAAAAAGTTGTTCAGACCTTGCATGAAAATTCTTTTTCAATGATAAAAACCCATCTTTTTCCACCAAAAAACCATTCAGGGGATAGTTTGCAACAGTTTGGCACGGTTTTTGAGTGAATTCCATAACGTCAGATTTTTGCTGAAATTGTGACCGCGCGGCTTAGGGATTTTTTCAAAAAAAAGTTGTTCAGACCTTGCGGGCTAATTCTGTTTCAATGATAAAAACCCATCTCTTTCCACCGAAAAACCTTTCACGGGATCGTTTGCAACAGTTTGACACCGTTTTTGAGTGAATTGCAGAACGTCAGATTTTTGCTGAAATTGTGACCGCGCGGCTTAGGGATTTTTTCAAAAAAATGTTGTTCAGACCTTGCGGGCTAATTCTGTTTCTATGATAAAAACCCATGTGTTTCCACCGAAAAACCTTTCAGGGGATCGTTTGCAACAGTTTGGCACCAGTTTTGAGTGAATTCCAGAACGTCAGGTTTTTGCTGAAATTGTGACCGCGCGGCTTAGGGATTTTTTCAAAAAAAAAGTTTTTCAGACCTTGCGTGAAAATTCTTTTTCAGTGATAAAAACCCATGTTTTTCCACCGAAAAACCTTTCAGGGGATCGTTTGCAACAGTTTGGCACCATTTTTGCGTGAATTCCAGAACGTCAGATTTTTGCTGAAATTGTGACCGCGCGGCTTAGGGATTTTTTCAAAAAAAAGTTGTTCAGACCTTGCATGAAAATTCTTTTTCAATGATGAAAACCCATCTTTTTCCACCAAAAAACCATTCAGGGGATAGTTTGCAACAGTTTGGCACGGTTTTTGAGTGAATTCCATAACGTCAGATTTT
This sequence comes from Podarcis liolepis, assembly GCF_965112155.1. Classification (NCBI taxonomy): domain Eukaryota; kingdom Metazoa; phylum Chordata; class Lepidosauria; order Squamata; family Lacertidae; genus Podarcis; species Podarcis liolepis. Next base: position 89,011,108 of record NC_139559.1, on the reverse strand, counting down.
TGCTGAAATTGTGACCGCGCGGCTTAGGGATTTTTTCAAAAAAAAGTTGTTCAGACCTTGCGGGCTAATTCTGTTTCAATGATAAAAACCCATCTCTTTCCACCGAAAAACCTTTCACGGGATCGTTTGCAACAGTTTGGCACCGTTTTTGAGTGAATTGCAGAACATCAGATTTTTGCTGAAATTGTGACCGCGCGGCTTAGGGATTTTTTCAAAAAAATGTTTTTCAGACCTTGCGGGCTAATTCTGTTTCTATGATAAAAACCCATGTGTTTCCACCGAAAAACATTTTAGGGGATCGTTTACAGCAATTTGGCACCATATTTGAGTGAATTCCAGAACGTCAGATTTTTGCTGAAATTGTGACCGCGCGGCTTAGGGGTTTTTTCAAAAAAAAGTTGTTCAGACCTTGCGTGAAAATTCTTTTTCAATGATAAAAACCCATCTTTTTCCACCAAAAAACCATTCAGGGGATAGTTTGCAACAGTTTGGCACGGTTTTTGAGTGAATTCCATAACGTCAGATTTTTGCTGAAATTGTGACCGCGCGGCTTAGGGATTTTTTCAAAAAAAAGTTGTTCAGACCTTGCATGAAAATTCTTTTTCAATGATGAAAACCCATCTTTTTCCACCAAAAAACCATTCAGGGGATAGTTTGCAACAGTTTGGCACGGTTTTTGAGTGAATTCCATAACGTCAGATTTTTGCTGAAATTGTGACCGCGCGGCTTAGGGATTTTTTCAAAAAAAAGTTGTTCAGACCTTGCGGGCTAATTCTGTTTCAATGATAAAAACCCATCTCTTTCCACCGAAAAACCTTTCACGGGATCGTTTGCAACAGTTTGGCACCGTTTTTGAGTGAATTGCAGAACATCAGATTTTTGCTGAAATTGTGACCGCGCGGCTTAGGGATTTTTTCAAAAAAATGTTTTTCAGACCTTGCGGGCTAATTCTGTTTCTATGATAAAAACCCATGTGTTTCCACCGAAAAACATTTTAGGGGATCGTTTACAGCAATTTGGCACCATATTTGAGTGAATTCCAGAACGTCAGATTTTTGCTGAAATTGTGACCGCGCGGCTTAGGGGTTTTTTCAAAAAAAAGTTGTTCAGACCTTGCGTGAAAATTCTTTTTCAATGATAAAAACCCATCTTTTTCCACCAAAAAACCATTCAGGGGATAGTTTGCAACAGTTTGGCACGGTTTTTGAGTGAATTCCATAACGTCAGATTTTTGCTGAAATTGTGACCGCGCGGCTTAGGGATTTTTTCAAAAAAAAGTTGTTCAGACCTTGCGGGCTAATTCTGTTTCAATGATAAAAACCCATCTCTTTCCACCGAAAAACCTTTCAGGGGATCGTTTGCAACAGTTTGGCACCGTTTTTGAGTGAATTGCAGAACGTCAGATTTTTGCTGAAATTGTGACCGCGCGGCTTAGGGATTTTTTCAAAAAAATGTTTTTCAGACCTTGCGGGCTAATTCTGTTTCTATGATAAAAACCCATGTGTTTCCACCGAAAAACCTTTCAGGGGATCGTTTGCAACAGTTTGGCACCAGTTTTGAGTGAATTCCAGAACGTCAGATTTTTTGCTGAAATTGTGACCGCGCGGCTTAGGGATTTTTTCAAAAAAATGTTTTTCAGACCTTGCGTGAAAATTCTTTTTCAATGATAAAAACCCATCTCTTTCCACCGAAAAACCTTTTAGGGCATCGTTTGCAACAGTTTGGCAACATTTTTGGGTGAATTCCAGAACATCAGATTTTTGCTGAAATTGTGACCGCGCGGCTTCGGGATTTTTTCAAAAAAAAAGTTGTTCAGACCATGCTTGAAATTTTTTTTAATGATAAAAACCCATCTCTTTCCACCGAAAAACCTTTCAGGGGATCGTTTGCAACAGTGTGGCAGCATTTTTGAGTGAATTCCAGAACGTCAGATTTTTGCTGAAATTGTGACCGCGCGGCTTAGGGATTTTTTCAAAAAAAAATTGTTCAGACCTTGCGGGCTAATTCTGTTTCTATGATAAAAACCCATGTGTTTCCACTGAACAACCTTTCACGGGATCGTTTGCAACAGTTTGGCACCATTTTTGAGTGAATTCCAGAACGTCAGATTTTTGCTGAAATTGTGACCGCGCGGCTTAGGGATTTTTTCAAAATAAAGTTTTTCAGACCTTGCGGGCTAATTCTGTTTCTATGATAAAAACCCATGTGTTTCCACCGAAAAACCTTTCAGGGGATCGTTTGCAACAGTTTGGCACCATTTTTGAGTGAATTCCAGAACGTCAGATTTTTGCTGAAATTGTGACCGCGCGGCTTAGGGATTTTTTCAAAAAAAAGTTGTTCAGACCTTGCATGAAAATTCTTTTTCAATGATAAAAACCCATCTTTTTCCACCAAAAAACCATTCAGGGGATAGTTTGCAACAGTTTGGCACGGTTTTTGAGTGAATTCCATAACGTCAGATTTTTGCTGAAATTGTGACCGCGCGGCTTAGGGATTTTTTCAAAAAAAAGTTGTTCAGACCTTGCGGGCTAATTCTGTTTCAATGATAAAAACCCATCTCTTTCCACCGAAAAACCTTTCACGGGATCGTTTGCAACAGTTTGACACCGTTTTTGAGTGCATTGCAGAACGTCAGATTTTTGCTGAAATTGTGACCACGCGGCTTAGGGATTTTTTCAAAAAAATGTTGTTCAGACCTTGCGGGCTAATTCTGTTTCTATGATAAAAACCCATGTGTTTCCACCGAAAAACCTTTCAGGGGATCGTTTGCAACAGTTTGGCACCATTTTTGAGTGAATTCCAGAACGTCAGGTTTTTGCTGAAATTGTGACCGCGCGGCTTAGGGATTTTTTCAAAAAAAAGTTTTTCAGACCTTGCGGGCTAATTCTGTTTCTATGATAAAAACCCATGTGTTTCCACCGAAAAACCTTTCAGGGCATGGTTTGCAACAGTTTGGCACCATTTTTGGGTGAATTCCAGAACGTCAGATTTTTGCTGAAATTGTGACCGGGCGGCTTAGGGATTTTTTCAAAAAAATGTTTTTCAGACCTTGCGGGCTAATTCTGTTTCTATGATAAAAACCCATGTGTTTCCACCGAAAAACATTTTAGGGGATCGTTTACAGCAATTTGGCACCATATTTGAGTGAATTCCAGAACGTCAGATTTTTGCTGAAATTGTGACCGCGCGGCTTAGGGATTTTTTCAAAAAAAAGTTGTTCAGACCTTGCTTGAAATTTTTTTGTTTGGCACCATTTTTGCGTGAATTCCAGAACGTCAGATTTTTGCTGAAATTGTGACCGGGCGGCTTAGGGATTTTTTCAAAAAAAAGTTGTTCAGACCTTGCGGGCTAATTCTGTTTCAATGATAAAAACCCACGTGTTTCCACCGAAAAACCTTTCAGGGCATCGTTTGCAACAGTTTGGCACCATTTTTGGGTGAATTCCAGAACGTCAGATTTTTGCTGAAATTGTGACCGCGCGGCTTAGGGATTTTTTCAAAAAAATGTTTTTCAGACCTTGCGGGCTAATTCTGTTTCTATGATAAAAACCCATGTGTTTCCACCGAAAAACCTTTCAGGGGATCGTTTGCAACAGTTTGGCACCAGTTTTGAGTGAATTCCAGAACGTCAGATTTTTGCTGAAATTGTGACCGCGCGGCTCTGGGATTTTTTCAAAAAAAAAGTTGTTCAGACCTTGCGTGAAAATTCTTTTTCGATGATAAAAACCCATCTCTTTCCACCAAAAAACCATTCAGGGGATCGTTTGCAACAGTTTGGCAACATTTTTGGGTGAATTCCAGAACATCAGATTTTTGCTGAAATTGTGACCGCGCGGCTTCGGGATTTTTTTAAAAAAAAGTTGTTCAGACCTTGCTTGAAATTTTTTTTTAATGATAAAAACCCATCTCTTTCCACTGAAAAACCTTTCAGGGGATCGTTTGCAACAGTTTGGCAGCATTTTTGAGTGAATTCCAGAACGTCAGATTTTTGCTGAAATTGTGACCGCGCGGCTTAGGGATTTTTTCAAAAAAAAGTTGTTCAGACCTTGCGGGCTAATTCTGTTTCTATGATAAAAACCCATGTGTTTCCACCGAACAACCTTTCACGGGATCGTTTGCAACAGTTTGGCACCATTTTGGAGTGAATTTCAGAACGTCAGATTTTTGCTGAAATTGTGACCGCGCGGCTTAGGGATTTTTTCAAAAAAAAGTTGTTCAGACCTTGCATGAAAATTCTTTTTCAATGATAAAAACCCATCTTTTTCCACCAAAAAACCATTCAGGGGATAGTTTGCAACAGTTTGGCACGGTTTTTGAGTGAATTCCATAACGTCAGATTTTTGCTGAAATTGTGACCGCGCGGCTTAGGGATTTTTTCAAAAAAAAGTTGTTCAGACCTTGCGGGCTAATTCTGTTTCAATGATAAAAACACATCTCTTTCCACCGAAAAACCTTTCACGGGATCGTTTGCAACAGTTTGACACCGTTTTTGAGTGCATTGCAGAACGTCAGATTTTTGCTGAAATTGTGACCGCGCGGCTTAGGGATTTTTTCAAAAAAATGTTGTTCAGACCTTGCGGGCTAATTCTGTTTCTATGATAAAAACCCATGTGTTTCCACCGAAAAACCTTTCACGGGATCGTTTGCAACAGTTTGGCACCATTTTTGAGTGAATTCCAGAACGTCAGGTTTTTGCTGAAATTGTGACCGCGCGGCTTAGGGATTTTTTCAAAAAAAAGTTTTTCAGACCTTGCGGGCTAATTCTGTTTCTATGATAAAAACCCATGTGTTTCCACCGAAAAACCTTTCAGGGCATCGTTTGCAACAGTTTGGCACCATTTTTGGGTGAATTCCAGAACGTCAGATTTTTGCTGAAATTGTGACCGGGCGGCTTAGGGATTTTTTCAAAAAAATGTTTTTCAGACTTGCGGGCTAATTCTGTTTCTATGATAAAAACCCATGTGTTTCCACCGAAAAACATTTTAGGGGATCGTTTACAGCAATTTGGCACCATATTTGAGTGAATTCCAGAACGTCAGATTTTTGCTGAAATTGTGACCGCGCGGCTTAGGGATTTTTTCAAAAAAAAGTTGTTCAGACCTTGCTTGAAATTTTTTTGTTTGGCACCATTTTTGCGTGAATTCCAGAACGTCAGATTTTTGCTGAAATTGTGACCGGGCGGCTTAGGGATTTTTTCAAAAAAAAGTTGTTCAGACCTTGCGGGCTAATTCTGTTTCAATGATAAAAACCCACGTGTTTCCACCGAAAAACCTTTCAGGGCATCGTTTGCAACAGTTTGGCACCATTTTTGGGTGAATTCCAGAACGTCAGATTTTTGCTGAAATTGTGACCGCGCGGCTTAGGGATTTTTTCAAAAAAATGTTTTTCAGACCATGCGGGCTAATTCTGTTTCTATGATAAAAACCCATGTGTTTCCACCGAAAAACCTTTCAGGGGATCGTTTGCAACAGTTTGGCACCAGTTTTGAGTGAATTCCAGAACGTCAGATTTTTGCTGAAATTGTGACCGCGCGGCTCTGGGATTTTTTCAAAAAAAAAGTTGTTCAGACCTTGCGTGAAAATTCTTTTTCAATGATAAAAACCCATCTCTTTCCACCAAAAAACCATTCAGGGGATCGTTTGCAACAGTTTGGCAACATTTTTGGGTGAATTCCAGAACATCAGATTTTTGCTGAAATTGTGACCGCGCGGCTTCGGGATTTTTTCAAAAAAAAAGTTGTTCAGACCTTGCTTGAAATTTTTTTTTAATGATAAAAACCCATCTCTTTCCACCGAAAAACCTTTCAGGGGATCGTTTGCAACAGTTTGGCAGCATTTTTGAGTGAATTCCAGAACGTCAGATTTTTGCTGAAATTGTGACCGCGCGGCTTAGGGATTTTTTCAAAAAAAAGTTGTTCAGACCTTGCGGGCTAATTCTGTTTCTATGATAAAAACCCATGTGTTTCCACCGAACAACCTTTCACGGGATCGTTTGCAACAGTTTGGCACCATTTTGGAGTGAATTTCAGAACGTCAGATTTTTGCTGAAATTGTGACCGCGCGGCTTAGGGATTTTTTCAAAAAAAAGTTGTTCAGACCTTGCATGAAAATTCTTTTTCAATGATAAAAACCCATCTTTTTCCACCAAAAAACTATTCAGGGGATAGTTTGCAACAGTTTGGCACGGTTTTTGAGTGAATTCCATAACGTCAGATTTTTGCTGAAATTGTGACCGCGCGGCTTAGGGATTTTTTCAAAAAAAAGTTGTTCAGACCTTGCGGGCTAATTCTGTTTCAATGATAAAAACACATCTCTTTCCACCGAAAAACCTTTCACGGGATCGTTTGCAACAGTTTGACACCGTTTTTGAGTGCATTGCAGAACGTCAGATTTTTGCTGAAATTGTGACCGCGCGGCTTAGGGATTTTTTCAAAAAAATGTTGTTCAGACCTTGCGGGCTAATTCTGTTTCTATGATAAAAACCCATGTGTTTCCACCGAAAAACCTTTCACGGGATCGTTTGCAACAGTTTGGCACCATTTTTGAGTGAATTCCAGAACGTCAGGTTTTTGCTGAAATTGTGACCGCGCGGCTTAGGGATTTTTTCAAAAAAAAGTTTTTCAGACCTTGCGGGCTAATTCTGTTTCTATGATAAAAACCCATGTGTTTCCACCGAAAAACCTTTCAGGGGATCGTTTGCAACAGTTTGGCACCATTTTTGAGTGAATTCCAGAACGTCAGATTTTTGCTGAAATTGTGACCGCGCGGCTTAGGGATTTTTTCAAAAAAAAGTTGTTCAGACCTTGCATGAAAATTCTTTTTCAATGATAAAAACCCATCTTTTTCCACCAAAAAACCATTCAGGGGATAGTTTGCAACAGTTTGGCACGGTTTTTGAGTGAATTCCATAACGTCAGATTTTTGCTGAAATTGTGACCGCGCGGCTTAGGGATTTTTTCAAAAAAAAGTTGTTCAGACCTTGCGGGCTAATTCTGTTTCAATGATAAAAACCCATCTCTTTCCACCGAAAAACCTTTCACGGGATCGTTTGCAACAGTTTGACACCGTTTTTGAGTGCATTGCAGAACGTCAGATTTTTGCTGAAATTGTGACCGCGCGGCTTAGGGATTTTTTCAAAAAAATGTTGTTCAGACCTTGCGGGCTAATTCTGTTTCTATGATAAAAACCCATGTGTTTCCACCGAAAAACCTTTCAGGGGATCGTTTGCAACAGTTTGGCACCATTTTTGAGTGAATTCCAGAATGTCAGGTTTTTGCTGAAATTGTGACCGCGCGGCTTAGGGATTTTTTCAAAAAAAAGTTTTTCAGACCTTGCGGGCTAATTCTGTTTCTATGATAAAAACCCATGTGTTTCCACCGAAAAACCTTTCAGGGCATGGTTTGCAACAGTTTGGCACCATTTTTGGGTGAATTCCAGAACGTCAGATTTTTGCTGAAATTGTGACCGCGCGGCTTAGGGATTTTTTCAAAAAAAAGTTGTTCAGACCTTGCTTGAAATTTTTTTGTTTGGCACCATTTTTGCGTGAATTCCAGAACGTCAGATTTTTGCTGAAATTGTGACCGGGCGGCTTAGGGATTTTTTCAAAAAAAAGTTGTTCAGACCTTGCGGGCTAATTCTGTTTCAATGATAAAAACCCACGTGTTTCCACCGAAAAACCTTTCAGGGCATCGTTTGCAACAGTTTGGCACCATTTTTGGGTGAATTCCAGAACGTCAGATTTTTGCTGAAATTGTGACCGCGCGGCTTAGGGATTTTTTCAAAAAAATGTTTTTCAGACCTTGCGGGCTAATTCTGTTTCTATGATAAAAACCCATGTGTTTCCACCGAAAAACCTTTCAGGGGATCGTTTGCAACAGTTTGGCACCAGTTTTGAGTGAATTCCAGAACGTCAGATTTTTGCTGAAATTGTGACCGCGCGGCTCTGGGATTTTTTCAAAAAAAAAGTTGTTCAGACCTTGCGTGAAAATTCTTTTTCGATGATAAAAACCCATCTCTTTCCACCAAAAAACCATTCAGGGGATCGTTTGCAACAGTTTGGCAACATTTTTGGGTGAATTCCAGAACATCAGATTTTTGCTGAAATTGTGACCGCGCGGCTTCGGGATTTTTTTAAAAAAAAGTTGTTCAGACCTTGCTTGAAATTTTTTTTTAATGATAAAAACCCATCTCTTTCCACTGAAAAACCTTTCAGGGGATCGTTTGCAACAGTTTGGCAGCATTTTTGAGTGAATTCCAGAACGTCAGATTTTTGCTGAAATTGTGACCGCGCGGCTTAGGGATTTTTTCAAAAAAAAGTTGTTCAGACCTTGCGGGCTAATTCTGTTTCTATGATAAAAACCCATGTGTTTCCACCGAACAACCTTTCACGGGATCGTTTGCAACAGTTTGGCACCATTTTGGAGTGAATTTCAGAACGTCAGATTTTTGCTGAAATTGTGACCGCGCGGCTTAGGGATTTTTTCAAAAAAAAGTTGTTCAGACCTTGCATGAAAATTCTTTTTCAATGATAAAAACCCATCTTTTTCCACCAAAAAACCATTCAGGGGATAGTTTGCAACAGTTTGGCACGGTTTTTGAGTGAATTCCATAACGTCAGATTTTTGCTGAAATTGTGACCGCGCGGCTTAGGGATTTTTTCAAAAAAAAGTTGTTCAGACCTTGCGGGCTAATTCTGTTTCAATGATAAAAACACATCTCTTTCCACCGAAAAACCTTTCACGGGATCGTTTGCAACAGTTTGACACCGTTTTTGAGTGCATTGCAGAACGTCAGATTTTTGCTGAAATTGTGACCGCGCGGCTTAGGGATTTTTTCAAAAAAATGTTGTTCAGACCTTGCGGGCTAATTCTGTTTCTATGATAAAAACCCATGTGTTTCCACCGAAAAACCTTTCACGGGATCGTTTGCAACAGTTTGGCACCATTTTTGAGTGAATTCCAGAACGTCAGGTTTTTGCTGAAATTGTGACCGCGCGGCTTAGGGATTTTTTCAAAAAAAAGTTTTTCAGACCTTGCGGGCTAATTCTGTTTCTATGATAAAAACCCATGTGTTTCCACCGAAAAACCTTTCAGGGCATCGTTTGCAACAGTTTGGCACCATTTTTGGGTGAATTCCAGAACGTCAGATTTTTGCTGAAATTGTGACCGGGCGGCTTAGGGATTTTTTCAAAAAAATGTTTTTCAGACCTTGCGGGCTAATTCTGTTTCTATGATAAAAACCCATGTGTTTCCACCGAAAAACATTTTAGGGGATCGTTTACAGCAATTTGGCACCATATTTGAGTGAATTCCAGAACGTCAGATTTTTGCTGAAATTGTGACCGCGCGGCTTAGGGATTTTTTCAAAAAAAAGTTGTTCAGACCTTGCTTGAAATTTTTTTGTTTGGCACCATTTTTGCGTGAATTCCAGAACGTCAGATTTTTGCTGAAATTGTGACCGGGCGGCTTAGGGATTTTTTCAAAAAAAAGTTGTTCAGACCTTGCGGGCTAATTCTGTTTCAATGATAAAAACCCACGTGTTTCCACCGAAAAACCTTTCAGGGCATCGTTTGCAACAGTTTGGCACCATTTTTGGGTGAATTCCAGAACGTCAGATTTTTGCTGAAATTGTGACCGCGCGGCTTAGGGATTTTTTCAAAAAAATGTTTTTCAGACCTTGCGGGCTAATTCTGTTTCTATGATAAAAACCCATGTGTTTCCACCGAAAAACCTTTCAGGGGATCGTTTGCAACAGTTTGGCACCAGTTTTGAGTGAATTCCAGAACGTCAGATTTTTGCTGAAATTGTGACCGCGCGGCTCTGGGATTTTTTCAAAAAAAAAGTTGTTCAGACCTTGCGTGAAAATTCTTTTTCAATGATAAAAACCCATCTCTTTCCACCAAAAAACCATTCAGGGGATCGTTTGCAACAGTTTGGCAACATTTTTGGGTGAATTCCAGAACATCAGATTTTTGCTGAAATTGTGACCGCGCGGCTTCGGGATTTTTTCAAAAAAAAAGTTGTTCAGACCTTGCTTGAAATTTTTTTTTAATGATAAAAACCCATCTCTTTCCACCGAAAAACCTTTCAGGGGATCGTTTGCAACAGTTTGGCAGCATTTTTGAGTGAATTCCAGAACGTCAGATTTTTGCTGAAATTGTGACCGCGCGGCTTAGGGATTTTTTCAAAAAAAAGTTGTTCAGACCTTGCGGGCTAATTCTGTTTCTATGATAAAAACCCATGTGTTTCCACCGAACAACCTTTCACGGGATCGTTTGCAACAGTTTGGCACCATTTTGGAGTGAATTTCAGAACGTCAGATTTTTGCTGAAATTGTGACCGCGCGGCTTAGGGATTTTTTCAAAAAAAAGTTGTTCAGACCTTGCATGAAAATTCTTTTTCAATGATAAAAACCCATCTTTTTCCACCAAAAAACTATTCAGGGGATAGTTTGCAACAGTTTGGCACGGTTTTTGAGTGAATTCCATAACGTCAGATTTTTGCTGAAATTGTGACCGCGCGGCTTAGGGATTTTTTCAAAAAAAAGTTGTTCAGACCTTGCGGGCTAATTCTGTTTCAATGATAAAAACACATCTCTTTCCACCGAAAAACCTTTCACGGGATCGTTTGCAACAGTTTGACACCGTTTTTGAGTGCATTGCAGAACGTCAGATTTTTGCTGAAATTGTGACCACGCGGCTTAGGGATTTTTTCAAAAAAAGTTGTTCAGACCTTGCTTGAAATTTTTTTTTAATGATAAAAACCCATCTCTTTCCACTGAAAAACCTTTCAGGGGATCGTTTGCAACAGTTTGGCAGCATTTTTGAGTGAATTCCAGAACGTCAGATTTTTGCTGAAATTGTGACCGCGCGGCTTAGGGATTTTTTCAAAAAAAAGTTGTTCAGACCTTGCGGGCTAATTCTGTTTCTATGATAAAAACCCATGTGTTTCCACCGAACAACCTTTCACGGGATCGTTTGCAACAGTTTGGCACCATTTTGGAGTGAATTTCAGAACGTCAGATTTTTGCTGAAATTGTGACCGCGCGGCTTAGGGATTTTTTCAAAAAAAAGTTGTTCAGACCTTGCATGAAAATTCTTTTTCAATGATAAAAACCCATCTTTTTCCACCAAAAAACCATTCAGGGGATAGTTTGCAACAGTTTGGCACGGTTTTTGAGTGAATTCCATAACGTCAGATTTTTGCTGAAATTGTGACCGCGCGGCTTAGGGATTTTTTCAAAAAAAAGTTGTTCAGACCTTGCGGGCTAATTCTGTTTCAATGATAAAAACACATCTCTTTCCACCGAAAAACCTTTCACGGGATCGTTTGCAACAGTTTGACACCGTTTTTGAGTGCATTGCAGAACGTCAGATTTTTGCTGAAATTGTGACCGCGCGGCTTAGGGATTTTTTCAAAAAAATGTTGTTCAGACCTTGCGGGCTAATTCTGTTTCTATGATAAAAACCCATGTGTTTCCACCGAAAAACCTTTCACGGGATCGTTTGCAACAGTTTGGCACCATTTTTGAGTGAATTCCAGAACGTCAGGTTTTTGCTGAAATTGTGACCGCGCGGCTTAGGGATTTTTTCAAAAAAAAGTTTTTCAGACCTTGCGGGCTAATTCTGTTTCTATGATAAAAACCCATGTGTTTCCACCGAAAAACCTTTCAGGGCATCGTTTGCAACAGTTTGGCACCATTTTTGGGTGAATTCCAGAACGTCAGATTTTTGCTGAAATTGTGACCGGGCGGCTTAGGGATTTTTTCAAAAAAATGTTTTTCAGACCTTGCGGGCTAATTCTGTTTCTATGATAAAAACCCATGTGTTTCCACCGAAAAACATTTTAGGGGATCGTTTACAGCAATTTGGCACCATATTTGAGTGAATTCCAGAACGTCAGATTTTTGCTGAAATTGTGACCGCGCGGCTTAGGGATTTTTTCAAAAAAAAGTTGTTCAGACCTTGCTTGAAATTTTTTTGTTTGGCACCATTTTTGCGTGAATTCCAGAACGTCAGATTTTTGCTGAAATTGTGACCGGGCGGCTTAGGGATTTTTTCAAAAAAAAAGTTGTTCAGACCTTGCGGGCTAATTCTGTTTCAATGATAAAAACCCACGTGTTTCCACCGAAAAACCTTTCAGGGCATCGTTTGCAACAGTTTGGCACCATTTTTGGGTGAATTCCAGAACGTCAGATTTTTGCTGAAATTGTGACCGCGCGGCTTAGGGATTTTTTCAAAAAAATGTTTTTCAGACCTTGCGGGCTAATTCTGTTTCTATGATAAAAACCCATGTGTTTCCACCGAAAAACCTTTCAGGGGATCGTTTGCAACAGTTTGGCACCAGTTTTGAGTGAATTCCAGAACGTCAGATTTTTGCTGAAATTGTGACCGCGCGGCTCTGGGATTTTTTCAAAAAAAAAGTTGTTCAGACCTTGCGTGAAAATTCTTTTTCAATGATAAAAACCCATCTCTTTCCACCAAAAAACCATTCAGGGGATCGTTTGCAACAGTTTGGCAACATTTTTGGGTGAATTCCAGAACATCAGATTTTTGCTGAAATTGTGACCGCGCGGCTTCGGGATTTTTTCAAAAAAAAAGTTGTTCAGACCTTGCTTGAAATTTTTTTTTAATGATAAAAACCCATCTCTTTCCACCGAAAAACCTTTCAGGGGATCGTTTGCAACAGTTTGGCAGCATTTTTGAGTGAATTCCAGAACGTCAGATTTTTGCTGAAATTGTGACCGCGCGGCTTAGGGATTTTTTCAAAAAAAAGTTGTTCAGACCTTGCGGGCTAATTCTGTTTCTATGATAAAAACCCATGTGTTTCCACCGAACAACCTTTCACGGGATCGTTTGCAACAGTTTGGCACCATTTTGGAGTGAATTTCAGAACGTCAGATTTTTGCTGAAATTGTGACCGCGCGGCTTAGGGATTTTTTCAAAAAAAAGTTGTTCAGACCTTGCATGAAAATTCTTTTTCAATGATAAAAACCCATCTTTTTCCACCAAAAAACTATTCAGGGGATAGTTTGCAACAGTTTGGCACGGTTTTTGAGTGAATTCCATAACGTCAGATTTTTGCTGAAATTGTGACCGCGCGGCTTAGGGATTTTTTCAAAAAAAAGTTGTTCAGACCTTGCGGGCTAATTCTGTTTCAATGATAAAAACACATCTCTTTCCACCGAAAAACCTTTCACGGGATCGTTTGCAACAGTTTGACACCGTTTTTGAGTGCATTGCAGAACGTCAGATTTTTGCTGAAATTGTGACCACGCGGCTTAGGGATTTTTTCAAAAAAATGTTGTTCAGACCTTGCGGGCTAATTCTGTTTCTATGATAAAAACCCATGTGTTTCCACCGAAAAACCTTTCACGGGATCGTTTGCAACAGTTTGGCACCATTTTTGAGTGAATTCCAGAACGTCAGGTTTTTGCTGAAATTGTGACCGCGCGGCTTAGGGATTTTTTCAAAAAAAAGTTTTTCAGACCTTGCGGGCTAATTCTGTTTCTATGATAAAAACCCATGTGTTTCCACCGAAAAACCTTTCAGGGAATCGTTTGCAACAGTTTGGCACCATTTTTGGGTGAATTCCAGAACGTCAGATTTTTGCTGAAATTGTGACCGGGCGGCTTAGGGATTTTTTCAAAAAAATGTTTTTCAGACCTTGCGGGCTAATTCTGTTTCTATGATAAAAACCCATGTGTTTCCACCGAAAAACATTTTAGGGGATCGTTTACAGCAATTTGGCACCATATTTGAGTGAATTCCAGAACGTCAGATTTTTGCTGAAATTGTGACCGCGCGGCTTAGGGATTTTTTCAAAAAAAAGTTGTTCAGACCTTGCTTGAAATTTTTTTGTTTGGCACCATTTTTGCGTGAATTCCAGAACGTCAGATTTTTGCTGAAATTGTGACCGGGCGGCTTAGGGATTTTTTCAAAAAAAAGTTGTTCAGACCTTGCGGGCTAATTCTGTTTCAATGATAAAAACCCACGTGTTTCCACCGAAAAACCTTTCAGGGCATCGTTTGCAACAGTTTGGCACCATTTTTGGGTGAATTCCAGAACGTCAGATTTTTGCTGAAATTGTGACCGCGCGGCTTAGGGATTTTTTCAAAAAAATGTTTTTCAGACCTTGCGGGCTAATTCTGTTTCTATGATAAAAACCCATGTGTTTCCACCGAAAAACCTTTCAGGGGATCGTTTGCAACAGTTTGGCACCAGTTTTGAGTGAATTCCAGAACGTCAGATTTTTGCTGAAATTGTGACCGCGCGGCTCTGGGATTTTTTCAAAAAAAAAGTTGTTCAGACCTTGCGTGAAAATTCTTTTTCAATGATAAAAACCCATCTCTTTCCACCAAAAAACCATTCAGGGGATCGTTTGCAACAGTTTGGCAACATTTTTGGGTGAATTCCAGAACATCAGATTTTTGCTGAAATTGTGACCGCGCGGCTTCGGGATTTTTTCAAAAAAAAAGTTGTTCAGACCTTGCTTGAAATTTTTTTTTAATGATAAAAACCCATCTCTTTCCACCGAAAAACCTTTCAGGGGATCGTTTGCAACAGTTTGGCAGCATTTTTGAGTGAATTCCAGAACGTCAGATTTTTGCTGAAATTGTGACCGCGCGGCTTAGGGATTTTTTCAAAAAAAAGTTGTTCAGACCTTGCGGGCTAATTCTGTTTCTATGATAAAAACCCATGTGTTTCCACCGAACAACCTTTCACGGGATCGTTTGCAACAGTTTGGCACCATTTTGGAGTGAATTTCAGAACGTCAGATTTTTGCTGAAATTGTGACCGCGCGGCTTAGGGATTTTTTCAAAAAAAAGTTGTTCAGACCTTGCATGAAAATTCTTTTTCAATGATAAAAACCCATCTTTTTCCACCAAAAAACTATTCAGGGGATAGTTTGCAACAGTTTGGCACGGTTTTTGAGTGAATTCCAAAACGTCAGATTTTTGCTGAAATTGTGACCGCGCGGCTTAGGGATTTTTTCAAAAAAAAGTTGTTCAGACCTTGCGGGCTAATTCTGTTTCAATGATAAAAACACATCTCTTTCCACCGAAAAACCTTTCACGGGATCGTTTGCAACAGTTTGACACCGTTTTTGAGTGCATTGCAGAACGTCAGATATTTGCTGAAATTGTGACCGCGCGGCTTAGGGATTTTTTCAAAAAAATGTTGTTCAGACCTTGCGGGCTAATTCTGTTTCTATGATAAAAACCCATGTGTTTCCACCGAAAAACCTTTCACGGGATCGTTTGCAACAGTTTGGCACCATTTTTGAGTGAATTCCAGAACGTCAGGTTTTTGCTGAAATTGTGACCGCGCGGCTTAGGGATTTTTTCAAAAAAAAGTTTTTCAGACCTTGCGGGCTAATTCTGTTTCTATGATAAAAACCCATGTGTTTCCACCGAAAAACCTTTCAGGGAATCGTTTGCAACAGTTTGGCACCATTTTTGGGTGAATTCCAGAACGTCAGATTTTTGCTGAAATTGTGACCGGGCGGCTTAGGGATTTTTTCAAAAAAATGTTTTTCAGACCTTGCGGGCTAATTCTGTTTCTATGATAAAAACCCATGTGTTTCCACCGAAAAACATTTTAGGGGATCGTTTACAGCAATTTGGCACCATATTTGAGTGAATTCCAGAACGTCAGATTTTTGCTGAAATTGTGACCGCGCGGCTTAGGGATTTTTTCAAAAAAAAGTTGTTCAGACCTTGCTTGAAATTTTTTTGTTTGGCACCATTTTTGCGTGAATTCCAGAACGTCACATTTTTGCTGAAATTGTGACCGGGCGGCTTAGGGATTTTTTCAAAAAAAAGTTGTTCAGACCTTGCGGGCTAATTCTGTTTCAATGATAAAAACCCACGTGTTTCCACCGAAAAACCTTTCAGGGCATCGTTTGCAACAGTTTGGCACCAGTTTTGAGTGAATTCCAGAACGTCAGATTTTTGCTGAAATTGTGACCGCGCGGCTTAGGGGTTTTTTCAAAAAAAAGTTGTTCAGACCTTGCGTGAAAATTCTTTTTCAATGATAAAAACCCATCTTTTTCCACCAAAAAACCATTCAGGGGATAGTTTGCAACAGTTTGGCACGGTTTTTGAGTGAATTCCATAACGTCAGATTTTTGCTGAAATTGTGACCGCGCGGCTTAGGGATTTTTTCAAAAAAAAGTTGTTCAGACCTTGCGGGCTAATTCTGTTTCAATGATAAAAACCCATCTCTTTCCACCGAAAAACCTTTCAGGGGATCGTTTGCAACAGTTTGGCACCGTTTTTGAGTGAATTGCAGAACGTCAGATTTTTGCTGAAATTGTGACCGCGCGGCTTAGGGATTTTTTCAAAAAAATGTTTTTCAGACCTTGCGGGCTAATTCTGTTTCTATGATAAAAACCCATGTGTTTCCACCGAAAAACCTTTCAGGGGATCGTTTGCAACAGTTTGGCACCAGTTTTGAGTGAATTCCAGAACGTCAGATTTTTTGCTGAAATTGTGACCGCGCGGCTTAGGGATTTTTTCAAAAAAATGTTTTTCAGACCTTGCGTGAAAATTCTTTTTCAATGATAAAAACCCATCTCTTTCCACCGAAAAACCTTTTAGGGCATCGTTTGCAACAGTTTGGCAACATTTTTGGGTGAATTCCAGAACATCAGATTTTTGCTGAAATTGTGACCGCGCGGCTTCGGGATTTTTTCAAAAAAAAAGTTGTTCAGACCATGCTTGAAATTTTTTTTTAATGATAAAAACCCATCTCTTTCCACCGAAAAACCTTTCAGGGGATCGTTTGCAACAGTTTGGCAGCATTTTTGAGTGAATTCCAGAACGTCAGATTTTTGCTGAAATTGTGACCGCGCGGCTTAGGGATTTTTTCAAAAAAAAATTGTTCAGACCTTGCGGGCTAATTCTGTTTCTATGATAAAAACCCATGTGTTTCCACCGAACAACCTTTCACGGGATCGTTTGCAACAGTTTGGCACCATTTTTGAGTGAATTCCAGAACGTCAGATTTTTGCTGAAATTGTGACCGCGCGGCTTAGGGATTTTTTCAAAATAAAGTTTTTCAGACCTTGCGGGCTAATTCTGTTTCTATGATAAAAACCCATGTGTTTCCACCGAAAAACCTTTCAGGGGATCGTTTGCAACAGTTTAGCACCATTTTTGAGTGAATTCCAGAACGTCAGATTTTTGCTGAAATTGTGACCGCGCGGCTTAGGGATTTTTTCAAAAAAAAGTTGTTCAGACCTTGCATGAAAATTCTTTTTCAATGATAAAAACCCATCTTTTTCCACCAAAAAACCATTCAGGGGATAGTTTGCAACAGTTTGGCACGGTTTTTGAGTGAATTCCATAACGTCAGATTTTTGCTGAAATTGTGACCGCGCGGCTTAGGGATTTTTTCAAAAAAAAGTTGTTCAGACCTTGCGGGCTAATTCTGTTTCAATGATAAAAACCCATCTCTTTCCACCGAAAAACCTTTCACGGGATCGTTTGCAACAGTTTGACACCGTTTTTGAGTGCATTGCAGAACGTCAGATTTTTGCTGAAATTGTGACCGCGCGGCTTAGGGATTTTTTCAAAAAAATGTTGTTCAGACCTTGCGGGCTAATTCTGTTTCTATGATAAAAACCCATGTGTTTCCACCGAAAAACCTTTCAGGGGATCGTTTGCAACAGTTTGGCACCATTTTTGAGTGAATTCCAGAACGTCAGGTTTTTGCTGAAATTGTGACCGCGCGGCTTAGGGATTTTTTCAAAAAAAAGTTTTTCAGACCTTGCGGGCTAATTCTGTTTCTATGATAAAAACCCATGTGTTTCCACCGAAAAACCTTTCAGGGCATCGTTTGCAACAGTTTGGCACCATTTTTGGGTGAATTCCAGAACGTCAGATTTTTGCTGAATTTGTGACCGCGCGGCTTAGGGATTTTTTCAAAAAAAAGTTGTTCAGACCTTGTGGGCTAATTCTGTTTCTATGATAAAAACCCATGTGTTTCCACCGAAAAACCTTTCAGGGGATCGTTTGCAACAGTTTGGCACCATATTTGAGTGAATTCCAGAACGTCAGATTTTTGCTGAAATTGTGACCGCGCGGCTTAGGGATTTTTTCAAAAAAAAGTTGTTCAGACCTTGCGGGCTAATTCTGTTTCTATGATAAAAACCCATCTGTTTCCTCCGAAAAACCTTTCAGGGGATCGTTTGCAACAGTTTGGCACCATTTTTGGGTGAATTCCAGAACGTCAGATTTTTGCTGAAATTGTGACCGCGCGGCTTAGGGATTTTTTCAAATAAATGTTTTTCAGACCTTGCGGGCTAATTCTGTTTCTATGATAAAAACCCATGTGTTTCCAAAGAAAAACATTTTAGGGGATCGTTTACAGCAATTTGGCACCATATTTGAGTGAATTCCAGAACGTCAGATTTTTGCTGAAATTGTGACCGCGCGGCTTAGGGATTTTTTCAAAAAAAAGTTGTTCAGACCTTGCGGGCTAATTCTGTTTCAATGATAAAAACCCATCTCTTTCCACCGAAAAACCTTTCAGGGGATCGTTTGCAACAGTTTGGCACCATTTTTGAGTGAATTCCAGAATGTCAAATTTTTTCTGAAATTGTGACCGCACGGCCTAGGGATTTTTTTCAAAAAAATGTTTTTCAGACCTTGCGGGCTAATTCTGTTTCTATGATAAAAACCCATGTGTTTCCACCGAAAAACCTTTCAGGGGATCGTTTACAGCAATCTGGCACCATATTTGAGTGAATTCCAGAACGTCAGATTTTTGCTGAAATTGTGACCGCGTGGCTTAGGGATTTTTTCAAAAAAAAGTTGTTCAGACCTTGTGGGCTAATTCTGTTTCTATGATAAAAACCCATCTCTTTCCACCGAAAAACCTTTCAGGGGATCGTTTGCAACAGTTTGGCACCATTTTTGGGTGAATTCCAGAACGTCAGATTTTTGCTGAAATTGTGACCGCGCGGCTTAGGGATTTTTTCAAAAAAATGTTTTTCAGACCTTGTGGGCTAATTCTGTTTCTATGATAAAAACCCATGTGTTTCCACCGAAAAACCTTTCAGGGGATCGTTTGCAACAGTTTGGCAGCATTTTTGCGTGAATTCCAGAACGTCAGATTTTTGCTGAAATTGTGACCGCGCGGCTTAGGGATTTTTTTTAAAAAAAGTTGTTCAGACCTTGAGGGTTAAATCTGTTTCTATGATCAAAACCCATCTGTTTCTACCAAAAAACCTTTCCGGGGATCGTTTGCAACAGTTTGGCACCATTTTTGAGTGAATTTCAGAACGTCAGATTTTTGCTGAAATTGTGACCGCGCGGCTTAGGGATTTTTTTAAAAAAAAGTTGTTCAGACCATGAGGGCTAAATCTGTTTCGATGATCAAAACCCATCTGTTTCTACCAAAAAACCTTTCCAGGGATCGTTTGCAAAAGTTTGGCACCGTTTTTGAGTGAATTCCAGAACGTCAGATTTTTGCTGAATTTGTGACCGCGCGGCTTAGGGATTTTTTCAAAAAAAAGTTGTTCAGACCTTGTGGGCTAATTCTGTTTCTATGATAAAAACCCATGTGTTTCCACCGAAAAACCTTTCAGGGGATCGTTTGCAACAGTTTGGCACCATTTTTGAGTGAATTCCAGAACGTCAGATTTTTGCTGAAATTGTGACCGCGCGGCTTAGGGATTTTTTCAAAAAAATGTTTTTCAGACCTTGCGGGCTAATTCTGTTTCTATGATAAAAACCCATGTGTTTCCACCGAAAAACATTTTAGGGGATCGTTTACAACAATTTGGCACCATTTTTGGGTGAATTCCAGAACGTCAGATTTTTGCTGAAATTGTGACCGCGCGCGCGGCTTAGGGATTTTTTCAAAAAAATGTTTTTCAGACCTTGTGGGCTAATTCTGTTTCTATGATAAAAACCCATGTGTTTCCACCGAAAAACCTTTCAGGGGATCGTTTGCAACAATTTGGCACCATATTTGAGTGAATTCCAGAACGTCAGATTTTTGCTGAAATTGTGACCGCGCGGCTTAGGGATTTTTTCAAAAAAATGTTTTTCAGACCTTGTGGGCTAATTCTGTTTCTATGATAAAAACCCATGTGTTTCCACCGAAAAACCTTTCAGGGGATCGTTTGCAACAGTTTGGCAGCATTTTTGCGTGAATTCCAGAACGTCAGATTTTTGCTGAAATTGTGACCGCGCGGCTTAGGGATTTTTTTTAAAAAAAGTTGTTCAGACCTTGAGGGTTAAATCTGTTTCTATGATCAAAACCCATCTGTTTCTACCAAAAAACCTTTCCGGGGATCGTTTGCAACAGTTTGGCACCATTTTTGAGTGAATTTCAGAACGTCAGATTTTTGCTGAAATTGTGACCGCGCGGCTTAGGGATTTTTTTAAAAAAAAGTTGTTCAGACCATGAGGGCTAAATCTGTTTCTATGATCAAAACCCATCTGTTTCTACCAAAAAACCTTTCCAGGGATCGTTTGCAAAAGTTTGGTACCGTTTTTGAGTGAATTCCAGAACGTCAGATTTTTGCTGAATTTGTGACCGCGCGGCTTAGGGATTTTTTCAAAAAAAAGTTGTTCAGACCTTGTGGGCTAATTCTGTTTCTATGATAAAAACCCATGTGTTTCCACCGAAAAACCTTTCAGGGGATCGTTTGCAACAGTTTGGCACCATTTTTGAGTGAATTCCAGAACGTCAGATTTTTGCTGAAATTGTGACCGCGCGGCTTAGGGATTTTTTCAAAAAAAAGTTGTTCAGACCTTGCGGGCTAATTCTGTTTCTATGATAAAAACCCATGTGTTTCCACCGAAAAACCTTTCAGGGCATCGTTTGCAACAGTTTGGCACCATTTTTGGGTGAATTCCAGAACGTCAGATTTTTGCTGAAATTGTGACCGCGCGGCTTAGGGATTTTTTCAAAAAAATGTTTTTCAGACCTTGCGGGCTAATTCTGTTTCTATGATAAAAACCCATGTGTTTCCACCGAAAAACATTTTAGGGGATCGTTTACAACAATTTGGCACCATATTTGAGTGAATTCCAGAACGACAGATTTTTGCTGAAATTGTGACCGCGCGGCTTAGGGATTTTTTCAAAAAAATGTTTTTCAGACCTTGTGGGCTAATTCTGTTTCTATGATAAAAACCCATGTGTTTCCACCGAAAAACCTTTCAGGGGATCGTTTGCAACAGTTTGACACCGTTTTTGAGTGAATTCCAGAACGTCAGATTTTTGCTGAAATTGTGACCGAGCGCGCGGCTTAGGGATTTTTTTCAGAAAAAAGTTGTTAAGACCTTGCGGGCTAATTCTGTTTCTATGATAAAAAGCCATGTGTTTAAACCAAAAAACCTTTCAGGGGATCGTTTGCAACAGTTTGGCACCATTTTTGAGTGAATTCCAGAACGTCAGATTTTTGCTGAAATTGTGACCGCGCGGCTTAGGGATTTTTTCAAAAAAAAGTTGTTCAGACCTTGTGGGCTAATTCTGTTTCTATGATAAAAACCCATGTGTTTCCACCGAAAAACCTTTCAGGGGATCGTTTGCAACAGTTTGACACCGTTTTTGAGTGAATTCCAGAACGTCAGATTTTTGCTGAAATTGTGACCGAGCGCGCGGCTTAGGGATTTTTTTCAGAAAAAAGTTGTTCAGACCTTGCGGGCTAATTCTGTTTCTATGATAAAAAGCCATGTGTTTCCACCGAAAAACCTTTCAGGGGATCGTTTGCAACAGTTTGGCAGCATTTTTGCGTGAATTCCAGAACGTCAGATTTTTGCTGAAATTGTGACCGCGCGGCTTAGGGATTTTTTTAAAAAAAAGTTGTTCAGACCATGAGGGCTAAATCTGTTTCTATGATCAAAACCCATCTGTTTCTACCAAAAAACCTTTCCAGGGATCGTTTGCAAAAGTTTGGCACCGTTTTTGAGTGAATTCCAGAACGTCAGATTTTTGCTGAATTTGTGATCGCGCGGCTTAGGGATTTTTTCAGAAAAAGTTGTTCACACCTTGTGGGCTAATTCTGTTTCTATGATAAAAACCCATGTGTTTCCACCGAAAAACCTTTCAGGGGATCGTTTGCAACAGTTTGGCACCATTTTTGAGTGAATTCCAGAACGTCAGATTTTTGGTGAAATTGTGACCGCTCGGCTTAGGGATTTTTTCAAAAAAATGTTTTTCAGACCTTGCGGGCTAATTCTGTTTCTATGATAAAAACCCATCTGTTTCCACCGAAAAACCTTTTAGGGGATCGTTTGCAACAATTTGGCACCATATTTGAGTGAATTGCAGAACGTCAGATTTTTGCTGAAATTGTGACCGCGCGGCTTAGGGATTTTTTCAAAAAAATGTTTTTCAGACCTTGTGGGCTAATTCTGTTTCTATGATAAAAACCCATGTGTTTCCACCGAAAAACCTTTCAGGGGATCGTTTGCAACAGTTTGGCACCATTTTTGAGTGAATTCCAGAACGTCAGATTTTTGCTGAAATTGTGACTGCGCGCGCGGCTTAGGGATTTTTTCAAAAAAAAGTTGTTCAGACCTTGCGGGCTAATTCTGTTTCTATGATAAAAACCCATGTGTTTCCACCGAAAAACCTTTCAGGGGATCGTTTACAGCAATCTGGCACCATATTTGAGTGAATTCCAGAACGTCAGATTTTTGCTGAAATTGTGACCGCGTGGCTTAGGGATTTTTTCAAAAAAAAAGTTGTTCAGACCTTGTGGGCTAATTCTGTTTCTATGATAAAAACCCATCTCTTTCCACCGAAAAACCTTTCAGGGGATCGTTTGCAACAGTTTGGCACCATTTTTGAGTGAATTCCAGAACGTCAGATTTTTGCTGAATTTGTGACCGCGCGGCTTAGGGATTTTTTCAAAAAAAAGTTGTTCAGACCTTGTGGGCTAATTCTGTTTCTATGATAAAAACCCATGTGTTTCCACCGAAAAACCTTTCAGGGGATCGTTTGCAACAGTTTGGCACCATTTTTGAGTGAATTCCAGAACGTCAGATTTTTGCTGAAATTGTGACCGCGCGGCTTAGGGATTTTTTCAAAAAAAAGTTGTTCAGACCTTGCGGGCTAATTCTGTTTCTATGATAAAAACCCATCTGTTTCCTCCGAAAAACCTTTCAGGGCATCGTTTGCAACAGTTTGGCACCATTTTTGGGTGAATTCCAGAACGTCAGATTTTTGCTGAAATTGTGACCGCGCGGCTTAGGGATTTTTTCAAATAAATGTTTTTCAGACCTTGCGGGCTAATTCTGTTTCTATGATAAAAACCCATGTGTTTCCAAAGAAAAACATTTTAGGGGATCGTTTACAGCAATTTGGCACCATATTTGAGTGAATTCCAGAACGTCAGATTTTTGCTGAAATTGTGACCGCGTGGCTTAGGGATTTTTTCAAAAAAAAGTTGTTCAGACCTTGTGGGCTAATTCTGTTTCAATGATAAAAACCCATCTCTTTCCACCGAAAAACCTTTCAGGGGATCGTTTGCAACAGTTTGGCACCATTTTTGAGTGAATTCCAGAACGTCAGATTTTTGCTGAATTTGTGACCGCGCGGCTTAGGGATTTTTTCAAAAAAAAGTTGTTCAGACCTTGTGGGCTAATTCTGTTTCTATGATAAAAACCCATGAGTTTCCACCGAAAAACCTTTCAGGGGATCGTTTGCAACAGTTTGGCACCATTTTTGAGTGAATTCCAGAACGTCAGATTTTTGCTGAAATTGTGACCGCGCGGCTTAGGGATTTTTTCAAAAAAAAGTTGTTCAGACCTTGCGGGCTAATTCTGTTTCTATGATAAAAACCCATCTGTTTCCTCCGAAAAACCTTTCAGGGCATCGTTTGCAACAGTTTGGCACCATTTTTGGGTGAATTCCAGAACGTCAGATTTTTGCTGAAATTGTGACCGCGCGGCTTAGGGATTTTTTCAAATAAATGTTTTTCAGACCTTGCGGGCTAATTCTGTTTCTATGATAAAAACCCATGTGTTTCCAAAGAAAAACATTTTAGGGGATCGTTTACAGCAATTTGGCACCATATTTGAGTGAATTCCAGAACGTCAGATTTTTGCTGAAATTGTGACCGCGTGGCTTAGGGATTTTTTCAAAAAAAAGTTGTTCAGACCTTGTGGGCTAATTCTGTTTCAATGATAAAAACCCATCTCTTTCCACCGAAAAACCTTTCAGGGGATCGTTTGCAACAGTTTGGCACCATTTTTGTGTGAATTCCAGAACGTCAGATTTTTGCTGAAATTGTGACCGCGCGGCTTAGGGATTTTTTCAAAAAAAAGTTGTTCAGACCTTGCGGGCTAATTCTGTTTCTATGATAAAAACCCATCTGTTTCCTCCGAAAAACCTTTCAGGGCATCGTTTGCAACAGTTTGGCACCATTTTTGGGTGAATTCCAGAACGTCAGATTTTTGCTGAAATTGTGACCGCGCGGCTTAGGGATTTTTTCAAATAAATGTTTTTCAGACCTTGCGGGCTAATTCTGTTTCTATGATAAAAACCCATGTGTTTCCAAAGAAAAACATTTTAGGGGATCGTTTACAGCAATTTGGCACCATATTTGAGTGAATTCCAGAACGTCAGATTTTTGCTGAAATTGTGACCGCGTGGCTTAGGGATTTTTTCAAAAAAAAGTTGTTCAGACCTTGTGGGCTAATTCTGTTTCAATGATAAAAACCCAGCTCTTTCCACCGAAAAACCTTTCAGGGGATCGTTTGCAACAGTTTGGCACCATTTTTGAGTGAATTCCAGAACGTCAGATTTTTGCTGAATTTGTGACCGCGCGGCTTAGGGATTTTTTCAAAAAAAAGTTGTTCAGACCTTGTGGGCTAATTCTGTTTCTATGATAAAAACCCATGAGTTTCCACCGAAAAACCTTTCAGGGGATCGTTTGCAACAGTTTGGCACCATTTTTGAGTGAATTCCAGAACGTCAGATTTTTGCTGAAATTGTGACCGCGCGGCTTAGGGATTTTTTCAAAAAAAAGTTGTTCAGACCTTGCGGGCTAATTCTGTTTCTATGATAAAAACCCATCTGTTTCCTCCGAAAAACCTTTCAGGGCATCGTTTGCAACAGTTTGGCACCATTTTTGGGTGAATTCCAGAACGTCAGATTTTTGCTGAAATTGTGACCGCGCGGCTTAGGGATTTTTTCAAATAAATGTTTTTCAGACCTTGCGGGCTAATTCTGTTTCTATGATAAAAACCCATGTGTTTCCAAAGAAAAACATTTTAGGGGATCGTTTACAGCAATTTGGCACCATATTTGAGTGAATTCCAGAACGTCAGATTTTTGCTGAAATTGTGACCGCGTGGCTTAGGGATTTTTTCAAAAAAAAGTTGTTCAGACCTTGTGGGCTAATTCTGTTTCAATGATAAAAACCCATCTCTTTCCACCGAAAAACCTTTCAGGGGATCGTTTGCAACAGTTTGGCACCATTTTTGAGTGAATTCCAGAACGTCAGATTTTTGCTGAAATTGTGACCGCGCGGCTTAGGGATTTTTTCAAAAAAATGTTTTTCAGACCTTGCGGGCTAATTCTGTTTCTATGATAAAAACCCATGTGTTTCCACCGAAAAACATTTTAGGGGATCGTTTACAACAATTTGGCACCATATTTGAGTGAATTCCAGAACGTCAGATTTTTGCTGAAATTGTGACCGCGCGGCTTAGGGATTTTTTCAAAAAAATGTTTTTCAGACCTTGTGGGCTAATTCTGTTTCTATGATAATAACCCATGTGTTTCCACCGAAAAACCTTTCAGGGGATCGTTTGCAACAGTTTGGCACCGTTTTTGAGTGAATTCCAGAACGTCAGATTTTTGCTGAAATTGTGACCGAGCGCGCGGCTTAGGGATTTTTTTCAGAAAAAAGTTGTTCAGACCTTGCGGGCTAATTCTGTTTCTATGATAAAAAGCCATGTGTTTAAACCAAAAAACCTTTCAGGGGATCGTTTGCAACAGTTTGGCAGCATTTTTGAGTGAATTCCAGAACGTCAGATTTTTGCTGAAATTGTGACCGCGCGGCTTAGGGATTTTTTCACAAAAATGTTTTTCAGACCTTGTGGGCTAATTCTGTTTCTATGATAAAAACCCATGTGTTTCCACCGAAAAACCTTTCAGGGGATCGTTTGCAACAGTTTGGCACCATTTTTGAGTGAATTCCAGAACGTCAGATTTTTGCTGAAATGGTGACCGCGCGCGCGGCTTAGGGATTTTTTCAAAAAAAAGTTGTTCAGACCTTGCAGGCTAATTCTGTTTCTATGATAAAAACCCATGTGTTTCCACCGAAAAACCTTTCAGGGGATCGTTTGCAACAGTTTGGCACCATTTTTGAGTGAATTCCAGAACGTCAGATTTTTGCTGAAATTGTGACCGCGCGGCTTAGGGATTTTTTCAAAAAAAAGTTGTTCAGACCTTGTGGGCTAATTCTGTTTCTATGATAAAAACCCATGTGTTTCCACTGAAAAACCTTTCAGGGGATCGTTTGCAACAGTTTGGCAGCATTTTTGTGTGAATTCCAGAACGTCAGATTTTTGCTGAAATTGTGACCGAGCGCGCGGCTTAGGGATTTTTTTCAGAAAAAAGTTGTTCAGACCTTGCGGGCTAATTCTGTTTCTATGATAAAAAGCCATGTGTTTAAACCAAAAAACCTTTCCGGGGATCATTTGCAACAGTTTGGCACCATTTTTGAGTGAATTTCAGAACGTCAGATTTTTGCTGAAATTGTGACCGCGCGGCTTAGGGATTTTTTTTAAAAAAAGTTGTTCAGACCATGAGGGCTAAATCTGTTTCTATGATCAAAACCCATCTGTTTCTACCAAAAAACCTTTCCAGGGATCGTTTGCAAAAGTTTGGCACCGTTTTTGAGTGAATTCCAGAACGTCAGATTTTTGCTGAATTTGTGACCGCGCGGCTTAGGGATTTTTTCAAAAAAAGTTGTTCAGACCTTGTGGGCTAATTCTGTTTCTATGATAAAAACCCATGTGTTTCCACCGAAAAACCTTTCAGGGGATCGTTTGCAACAGTTTGGCACCATTTTTGAGTGAATTCCAGAACGTCAGATTTTTGGTGAAATTGTGACCGCTCGGCTTAGGGATTTTTTCAAAAAAATGTTTTTCAGACCTTGCGGGCTAATTCTGTTTCTATGATAAAAACCCATCTGTTTCCACCGAAAAACCTTTTAGGGGATCGTTTGCAACAATTTGGCACCATATTTGAGTGAATTCCAGAACGTCAGATTTTTGCTGAAATTGTGACCGCGCGGCTTAGGGATTTTTTCAAAAAAATGTTTTTCAGACCTTGTGGGCTAATTCTGTTTCTATGATAAAAACCCATGTGTTTCCACCGAAAAACCTTTCAGGGGATCGTTTGCAACAGTTTGGCACGATTTTTGAGTGAATTCCAGAACGTCAGATTTTTGCTGAAATTGTGACTGCGCGCGCGGCTTAGGGATTTTTTCAAAAAAAAGTTTTTCAGACCTTGCGGGCTAATTCTGTTTCTATGATAAAAACCCATGTGTTTCCACCGAAAAACCTTTCAGGGGATCGTTTACAGCAATCTGGCACCATATTTGAGTGAATTCCAGAACGTCAGATTTTTGCTGAAATTGTGACCGCGTGGCTTAGGGATTTTTTCAAAAAAAAAGTTGTTCAGACCTTGTGGGCTAATTCTGTTTCTATGATAAAAACCCATCTCTTTCCACCGAAAAACCTTTCAGGGGATCGTTTGCAACAGTTTGGCACCATTTTTGAGTGAATTCCAGAACGTCAGATTTTTGCTGAATTTGTGACCGCGCGGCTTAGGGATTTTTTCAAAAAAAAGTTGTTCAGACCTTGTGGGCTAATTCTGTTTCTATGATAAAAACCCATGTGTTTCCACTGAAAAACCTTTCAGGGGATCGTTTGCAACAGTTTGGCAGCATTTTTGTGTGAATTCCAGAACGTCAGATTTTTGCTGAAATTGTGACCGAGCGCGCGGCTTAGGGATTTTTTTCAGAAAAAAGTTGTTCAGACCTTGCGGGCTAATTCTGTTTCTATGATAAAAAGCCATGTGTTTAAACCAAAAAACCTTTCCGGGGATCATTTGCAACAGTTTGGCACCATTTTTGAGTGAATTTCAGAACGTCAGATTTTTGCTGAAATTGTGACCGCGCGGCTTAGGGATTTTTTTTAAAAAAAGTTGTTCAGACCATGAGGGCTAAATCTGTTTCTATGATCAAAACCCATCTGTTTCTACCAAAAAACCTTTCCAGGGATCGTTTGCAAAAGTTTGGCACCGTTTTTGAGTGAATTCCAGAACGTCAGATTTTTGCTGAATTTGTGACCGCGCGGCTTAGGGATTTTTTCAAAAAAAGTTGTTCAGACCTTGTGGGCTAATTCTGTTTCTATGATAAAAACCCATGTGTTTCCACCGAAAAACCTTTCAGGGGATCGTTTGCAACAGTTTGGCACCATTTTTGAGTGAATTCCAGAACGTCAGATTTTTGGTGAAATTGTGACCGCTCGGCTTAGGGATTTTTTCAAAAAAATGTTTTTCAGACCTTGCGGGCTAATTCTGTTTCTATGATAAAAACCCATCTGTTTCCACCGAAAAACCTTTTAGGGGATCGTTTGCAACAATTTGGCACCATATTTGAGTGAATTCCAGAACGTCAGATTTTTGCTGAAATTGTGACCGCGCGGCTTAGGGATTTTTTCAAAAAAATGTTTTTCAGACCTTGTGGGCTAATTCTGTTTCTATGATAAAAACCCATGTGTTTCCACCGAAAAACCTTTCAGGGGATCGTTTGCAACAGTTTGGCACCATTTTTGAGTGAATTCCAGAACGTCAGATTTTTGCTGAAATTGTGACTGCGCGCGCGGCTTAGGGATTTTTTCAAAAAAAAGTTTTTCAGACCTTGCGGGCTAATTCTGTTTCTATGATAAAAACCCATGTGTTTCCACCGAAAAACCTTTCAGGGGATCGTTTACAGCAATCTGGCACCATATTTGAGTGAATTCCAGAACGTCAGATTTTTGCTGAAATTGTGACCGCGTGGCTTAGGGATTTTTTCAAAAAAAAAGTTGTTCAGACCTTGTGGGCTAATTCTGTTTCTATGATAAAAACCCATCTCTTTCCACCGAAAAACCTTTCAGGGGATCGTTTGCAACAGTTTGGCACCATTTTTGAGTGAATTCCAGAACGTCAGATTTTTGCTGAATTTGTGACCGCGCGGCTTAGGGATTTTTTCAAAAAAAAGTTGTTCAGACCTTGTGGGCTAATTCTGTTTCTATGATAAAAACCCATGTGTTTCCACCGAAAAACCTTTCAGGGGATCGTTTGCAACAGTTTGGCACCATTTTTGAGTGAATTCCAGAACGTCAGATTTTTGCTGAAATTGTGACCGCGCGGCTTAGGGATTTTTTCAAAAAAAAGTTG
This sequence comes from Podarcis liolepis, assembly GCF_965112155.1. Classification (NCBI taxonomy): domain Eukaryota; kingdom Metazoa; phylum Chordata; class Lepidosauria; order Squamata; family Lacertidae; genus Podarcis; species Podarcis liolepis. The sequence goes on along the minus strand of NC_139559.1, from coordinate 88,981,686 downwards.
TTCAGACCTTGCGGGCTAATTCTGTTTCTATGATAAAAACCCATCTGTTTCCTCCGAAAAACCTTTCAGGGCATCGTTTGCAACAGTTTGGCACCATTTTTGGGTGAATTCCAGAACGTCAGATTTTTGCTGAAATTGTGACCGCGCGGCTTAGGGATTTTTTCAAATAAATGTTTTTCAGACCTTGCGGGCTAATTCTGTTTCTATGATAAAAACCCATGTGTTTCCAAAGAAAAACATTTTAGGGGATCGTTTACAGCAATTTGGCACCATATTTGAGTGAATTCCAGAACGTCAGATTTTTGCTGAAATTGTGACCGCGTGGCTTAGGGATTTTTTCAAAAAAAAGTTGTTCAGACCTTGTGGGCTAATTCTGTTTCAATGATAAAAACCCATCTCTTTCCACCGAAAAACCTTTCAGGGGATCGTTTGCAACAGTTTGGCACCATTTTTGAGTGAATTCCAGAACGTCAGATTTTTGCTGAATTTGTGACCGCGCGGCTTAGGGATTTTTTCAAAAAAAAGTTGTTCAGACCTTGTGGGCTAATTCTGTTTCTATGATAAAAACCCATGAGTTTCCACCGAAAAACCTTTCAGGGGATCGTTTGCAACAGTTTGGCACCATTTTTGAGTGAATTCCAGAACGTCAGATTTTTGCTGAAATTGTGACCGCGCGGCTTAGGGATTTTTTCAAAAAAAAGTTGTTCAGACCTTGCGGGCTAATTCTGTTTCTATGATAAAAACCCATCTGTTTCCTCCGAAAAACCTTTCAGGGCATCGTTTGCAACAGTTTGGCACCATTTTTGGGTGAATTCCAGAACGTCAGATTTTTGCTGAAATTGTGACCGCGCGGCTTAGGGATTTTTTCAAATAAATGTTTTTCAGACCTTGCGGGCTAATTCTGTTTCTATGATAAAAACCCATGTGTTTCCAAAGAAAAACATTTTAGGGGATCGTTTACAGCAATTTGGCACCATATTTGAGTGAATTCCAGAACGTCAGATTTTTGCTGAAATTGTGACCGCGTGGCTTAGGGATTTTTTCAAAAAAAAGTTGTTCAGACCTTGTGGGCTAGTTCTGTTTCAATGATAAAAACCCATCTCTTTCCACCGAAAAACCTTTCAGGGGATCGTTTCCAACAGTTTGGCACCATTTTTGAGTGAATTCCAGAACGTCAGATTTTTGCTGAAATTGTGACCGCGCGGCTTAGGGATTTTTTCAAAAAAAAGTTGTTCAGACCTTGCGGGCTAATTCTGTTTCTATGATAAAAACCCATCTGTTTCCTCCGAAAAACCTTTCAGGGCATCGTTTGCAACAGTTTGGCACCATTTTTGGGTGAATTCCAGAACGTCAGATTTTTGCTGAAATTGTGACCGCGCGGCTTAGGGATTTTTTCAAATAAATGTTTTTCAGACCTTGCGGGCTAATTCTGTTTCTATGATAAAAACCCATGTGTTTCCAAAGAAAAACATTTTAGGGGATCGTTTACAGCAATTTGGCACCATATTTGAGTGAATTCCAGAACGTCAGATTTTTGCTGAAATTGTGACCGCGTGGCTTAGGGATTTTTTCAAAAAAAAGTTGTTCAGACCTTGTGGGCTAATTCTGTTTCAATGATAAAAACCCATCTCTTTCCACCGAAAAACCTTTCAGGGGATCGTTTGCAACAGTTTGGCACCATTTTTGAGTGAATTCCAGAACGTCAGATTTTTGCTGAATTTGTGACCGCGCGGCTTAGGGATTTTTTCAAAAAAAAGTTGTTCAGACCTTGTGGGCTAATTCTGTTTCTATGATAAAAACCCATGAGTTTCCACCGAAAAACCTTTCAGGGGATCGTTTGCAACAGTTTGGCACCATTTTTGAGTGAATTCCAGAACGTCAGATTTTTGCTGAAATTGTGACCGCGCGGCTTAGGGATTTTTTCAAAAAAAAGTTGTTCAGACCTTGCGGGCTAATTCTGTTTCTATGATAAAAACCCATCTGTTTCCTCCGAAAAACCTTTCAGGGCATCGTTTGCAACAGTTTGGCACCATTTTTGGGTGAATTCCAGAACGTCAGATTTTTGCTGAAATTGTGACCGCGCGGCTTAGGGATTTTTTCAAAAAAAAGTTGTTCAGACCTTGCGGGCTAATTCTGTTTCTATGATAAAAACCCATCTGTTTCCTCCGAAAAACCTTTCAGGGCATCGTTTGCAACAGTTTGGCACCATTTTTGAGTGAATTCCAGAACGTCAGATTTTTGCTGAAATTGTGACCGCGCGGCTTAGGGATTTTTTCAAAAAAAAGTTGTTCAGACCTTGCGGGCTAATTCGGTTTCTATGATAAAAACCCATCTGTTTCCTCCGAAAAACCTTTCAGGGCATCGTTTGCAACAGTTTGGCACCATTTTTGGGTGAATTCCAGAACGTCAGATTTTTGCTGAATTTGTGACCGCGCGGCTTAGGGATTTTTTCAAATAAATGTTTTTCAGACCTTGCGGGCTAATTCTGTTTCTATGATAAAAACCCATGTGTTTCCAAAGAAAAACATTTTAGGGGATCGTTTACAGCAATTTGGCACCATATTTGAGTGAATTCCAGAACGTCAGATTTTTGCTGAAATTGTGACCGCGTGGCTTAGGGATTTTTTCAAAAAAAAGTTGTTCAGACCTTGTGGGCTAATTCTGTTTCAATGATAAAAACCCATCTCTTTCCACCGAAAAACCTTTCAGGGGATCGTTTGCAACAGTTTGGCACCATTTTTGAGTGAATTCCAGAACGTCAGATTTTTGCTGAAATTGTGACCGCGCGGCTTAGGGATTTTTTCAAAAAAATGTTTTTCAGACCTTGCGGGCTAATTCTGTTTCTATGATAAAAACCCATGTGTTTCCACCGAAAAACATTTTAGGGGATCGTTTACAACAATTTGGCACCATATTTGAGTGAATTCCAGAACGTCAGATTTTTGCTGAAATTGTGACCGCGCGGCTTAGGGATTTTTTCAAAAAAATGTTTTTCAGACCTTGTGGGCTAATTCTGTTTCTATGATAATAACCCATGTGTTTCCACCGAAAAACCTTTCAGGGGATCGTTTGCAACAGTTTGGCACCGTTTTTGAGTGAATTCCAGAACGTCAGATTTTTGCTGAAATTGTGACCGAGCGCGCGGCTTAGGGATTTTTTTCAGAAAAAAGTTGTTCAGACCTTGCGGGCTAATTCTGTTTCTATGATAAAAAGCCATGTGTTTAAACCAAAAAACCTTTCAGGGGATCGTTTGCAACAGTTTGGCAGCATTTTTGAGTGAATTCCAGAACGTCAGATTTTTGCTGAAATTGTGACCGCGCGGCTTAGGGATTTTTTCACAAAAATGTTTTTCAGACCTTGTGGGCTAATTCTGTTTCTATGATAAAAACCCATGTGTTTCCACCGAAAAACCTTTCAGGGGATCGTTTGCAACAGTTTGGCACCATTTTTGAGTGAATTCCAGAACGTCAGATTTTTGCTGAAATTGTGACCGCGCGCGCGGCTTAGGGATTTTTTCAAAAAAAAGTTGTTCAGACCTTGCAGGCTAATTCTGTTTCTATGATAAAAACCCATGTGTTTCCACCGAAAAACCTTTCAGGGGATCGTTTGCAACAGTTTGGCACCATTTTTGAGTGAATTCCAGAACGTCAGATTTTTGCTGAAATTGTGACCGCGCGGCTTAGGGATTTTTTCAAAAAAAAGTTGTTCAGACCTTGCGGGCTAATTCTGTTTCTATGATAAAAACCCATCTGTTTCCTCCGAAAAACCTTTCAGGGCATCGTTTGCAACAGTTTGGCACCATTTTTGGGTGAATTCCAGAACGTCAGATTTTTGCTGAAATTGTGACCGCGCGGCTTAGGGATTTTTTCAAATAAATGTTTTTCAGACCTTGCGGGCTAATTCTGTTTCTATGATAAAAACCCATGTGTTTCCAAAGAAAAACATTTTAGGGGATCGTTTACAGCAATTTGGCACCATATTTGAGTGAATTCCAGAACGTCAGATTTTTGCTGAAATTGTGACCGCGTGGCTTAGGGATTTTTTCAAAAAAAAGTTGTTCAGACCTTGTGGGCTAGTTCTGTTTCAATGATAAAAACCCATCTCTTTCCACCGAAAAACCTTTCAGGGGATCGTTTCCAACAGTTTGGCACCATTTTTGAGTGAATTCCAGAACGTCAGATTTTTGCTGAAATTGTGACCGCGCGGCTTAGGGATTTTTTCAAAAAAAAGTTGTTCAGACCTTGCGGGCTAATTCTGTTTCTATGATAAAAACCCATCTGTTTCCTCCGAAAAACCTTTCAGGGCATCGTTTGCAACAGTTTGGCACCATTTTTGGGTGAATTCCAGAACGTCAGATTTTTGCTGAAATTGTGACCGCGCGGCTTAGGGATTTTTTCAAATAAATGTTTTTCAGACCTTGCGGGCTAATTCTGTTTCTATGATAAAAACCCATGTGTTTCCAAAGAAAAACATTTTAGGGGATCGTTTACAGCAATTTGGCACCATATTTGAGTGAATTCCAGAACGTCAGATTTTTGCTGAAATTGTGACCGCGTGGCTTAGGGATTTTTTCAAAAAAAAGTTGTTCAGACCTTGTGGGCTAATTCTGTTTCAATGATAAAAACCCATCTCTTTCCACCGAAAAACCTTTCAGGGGATCGTTTGCAACAGTTTGGCACCATTTTTGAGTGAATTCCAGAACGTCAGATTTTTGCTGAATTTGTGACCGCGCGGCTTAGGGATTTTTTCAAAAAAAAGTTGTTCAGACCTTGTGGGCTAATTCTGTTTCTATGATAAAAACCCATGAGTTTCCACCGAAAAACCTTTCAGGGGATCGTTTGCAACAGTTTGGCACCATTTTTGAGTGAATTCCAGAACGTCAGATTTTTGCTGAAATTGTGACCGCGCGGCTTAGGGATTTTTTCAAAAAAAAGTTGTTCAGACCTTGCGGGCTAATTCTGTTTCTATGATAAAAACCCATCTGTTTCCTCCGAAAAACCTTTCAGGGCATCGTTTGCAACAGTTTGGCACCATTTTTGGGTGAATTCCAGAACGTCAGATTTTTGCTGAAATTGTGACCGCGCGGCTTAGGGATTTTTTCAAAAAAAAGTTGTTCAGACCTTGCGGGCTAATTCTGTTTCTATGATAAAAACCCATCTGTTTCCTCCGAAAAACCTTTCAGGGCATCGTTTGCAACAGTTTGGCACCATTTTTGAGTGAATTCCAGAACGTCAGATTTTTGCTGAAATTGTGACCGCGCGGCTTAGGGATTTTTTCAAAAAAAAGTTGTTCAGACCTTGCGGGCTAATTCGGTTTCTATGATAAAAACCCATCTGTTTCCTCCGAAAAACCTTTCAGGGCATCGTTTGCAACAGTTTGGCACCATTTTTGGGTGAATTCCAGAACGTCAGATTTTTGCTGAATTTGTGACCGCGCGGCTTAGGGATTTTTTCAAATAAATGTTTTTCAGACCTTGCGGGCTAATTCTGTTTCTATGATAAAAACCCATGTGTTTCCAAAGAAAAACATTTTAGGGGATCGTTTACAGCAATTTGGCACCATATTTGAGTGAATTCCAGAACGTCAGATTTTTGCTGAAATTGTGACCGCGTGGCTTAGGGATTTTTTCAAAAAAAAGTTGTTCAGACCTTGTGGGCTAATTCTGTTTCAATGATAAAAACCCATCTCTTTCCACCGAAAAACCTTTCAGGGGATCGTTTGCAACAGTTTGGCACCATTTTTGAGTGAATTCCAGAACGTCAGATTTTTGCTGAAATTGTGACCGCGCGGCTTAGGGATTTTTTCAAAAAAATGTTTTTCAGACCTTGCGGGCTAATTCTGTTTCTATGATAAAAACCCATGTGTTTCCACCGAAAAACATTTTAGGGGATCGTTTACAACAATTTGGCACCATATTTGAGTGAATTCCAGAACGTCAGATTTTTGCTGAAATTGTGACCGCGCGGCTTAGGGATTTTTTCAAAAAAATGTTTTTCAGACCTTGTGGGCTAATTCTGTTTCTATGATAATAACCCATGTGTTTCCACCGAAAAACCTTTCAGGGGATCGTTTGCAACAGTTTGGCACCGTTTTTGAGTGAATTCCAGAACGTCAGATTTTTGCTGAAATTGTGACCGAGCGCGCGGCTTAGGGATTTTTTTCAGAAAAAAGTTGTTCAGACCTTGCGGGCTAATTCTGTTTCTATGATAAAAAGCCATGTGTTTAAACCAAAAAACCTTTCAGGGGATCGTTTGCAACAGTTTGGCAGCATTTTTGAGTGAATTCCAGAACGTCAGATTTTTGCTGAAATTGTGACCGCGCGGCTTAGGGATTTTTTCACAAAAATGTTTTTCAGACCTTGTGGGCTAATTCTGTTTCTATGATAAAAACCCATGTGTTTCCACCGAAAAACCTTTCAGGGGATCGTTTGCAACAGTTTGGCACCATTTTTGAGTGAATTCCAGAACGTCAGATTTTTGCTGAAATTGTGACCGCGCGCGCGGCTTAGGGATTTTTTCAAAAAAAAGTTGTTCAGACCTTGCAGGCTAATTCTGTTTCTATGATAAAAACCCATGTGTTTCCACCGAAAAACCTTTCAGGGGATCGTTTGCAACAGTTTGGCACCATTTTTGAGTGAATTCCAGAACGTCAGATTTTTGCTGAAATTGTGACCGCGCGGCTTAGGGATTTTTTCAAAAAAAAGTTGTTCAGACCTTGTGGGCTAATTCTGTTTCTATGATAAAAACCCATGTGTTTCCACCGAAAAACCTTTCAGGGGATCGTTTGCAACAGTTTGGCACCGTTTTTGAGTGAATTCCAGAACGTCAGATTTTTGCTGAAATTGTGACCGAGCGCGCGGCTTAGGGATTTTTTTCAGAAAAAAGTTGTTCAGACCTTGCGGGCTGATTCTGTTTCTATGATAAAAAGCCATGTGTTTAAACCAAAAAACCTTTCCGGGGATCATTTGCAACAGTTTGGCAGCATTTTTGAGTGAATTCCAGAACGTCAGATTTTTGCTGAAATTGTGACCGCGCGGCTTAGGGATTTTTTTTAAAAAAAGTTGTTCAGACCTTGAGGGCTAAATCTGTTTCTATGATCAAAACCCATCTGTTTCTACCAAAAAACCTTTCCGGGGATCGTTTGCAAAAGTTTGGCACCGTTTTTGAGTTAATTCCAGAACGTCAGATTTTTGCTGAAATTGTGACCGCGCGGCTTAGGGATTTTTTCAAAAAAAAGTTGTTCAGACCTTCCGTGAAAATTCTGTTTCTATGATAAAAACCCATGTGTTTCCACTGAAAAACCTTTCAGGGGATCGTTTGCAACAGTTTGGCACCATTTTTGAGTGAATTCCAGAACGTCAGATTTTTGCTGAAATTGTGACCGCGCGGCTTAGGGATTTTTTTTAAAAAAATTTGTTCAGACCATGAGGGCTAAATCTGTTTCTATGATCAAAACCCATGTGTTTCCACCGAAAAACCTTTCAGGGGATCGTTTGCAACAGTTTGGCACCATTTTTGAGTGAATTCCAGAACGTCAGATTTTTGCTGAAATTGTGACCGCTCGCGCGGCTTAGGGATTTTTTCAAAAAAAAGTTGTTCAGATCTTGCGGGCTAATTCTGTTTCTATGATAAAAACCCATGTGTTTCCACCGAAAAACCTTTCAGGGCATCGTTTGCAACAGTTTGGCACCATTTTTGGGTGAATTCCAGAACGTCAGATTTTTGCTGAAATTGTGACCGCGCGGCTTAGGGATTTTTTCAAAAAATGTTTTTCAGACCTTGCGGGCTAATTCTGTTTCTATGATAAAAACCCATGTGTTTCCACCGAAAAACATTTTAGGGGATCGTTTACAACAATTTGGCACCATATTTGAGTGAATTCCAGAACGTCAGATTTTTGCTGAAATTGTGACCGCGCGGCTTAGGGATTTTTTCAAAAAAATGTTTTTCAGACCTTGTGGGCTAATTCTGTTTCTATGATAAAAACCCATGTGTTTCCACCAAAAAACCTTTCAGGGGATCGTTTGCAACAGTTTGGCAGCATTTTTGCGTGAATTCCAGAACGTCAGATTTTTGCTGAAATTGTGACCGCGCGGCTTAGGGATTTTTTTTTAAAAAAGTTGTTCTGACCTTGAGGGTTAAATCTGTTTCTATGATCAAAACCCATCTGTTTCTACCAAAAAACCTTTCCGGGGATCGTTTGCAACAGTTTGGCACCATTTTTGAGTGAATTTCAGAACGTCAGATTTTTGCTGAAATTGTGACCGCGCGGCTTAGGGATTTTTTTAAAAAAAAGTTGTTCAGACCATGAGGGCTAAATCTGTTTCTATGATCAAAACCCATCTGTTTCTACCAAAAAACCTTTCCAGGGATCGTTTGCAAAAGTTTGGCACCGTTTTTGAGTGAATTCCAGAACGTCAGATTTTTGCTGAATTTGTGACCGCGCGGCTTAGGGATTTTTTCAAAAAAAAGTTGTTCAGACCTTGTGGGCTAATTCTGTTTCTATGATAAATAGCCATGTGTTTCCACCGAAAAACCTTTCAGGGGATCGTTTGCAACAGTTTGGCACCATTTTTGAGTGAATTCCAGAACGTCAGATTTTTGCTGAAATTGTGACCGCGCGGCTTAGGGATTTTTTCACAAAAAAGATGTTCAGACCTTGCGGGCTAATTCTGTTTCTATGATAAAAACCCATGTGTTTCCACCGAAAAACCTTTCGGGGCATCGTTTGCAACAGTTTGGCACCAATTTTGGGTGAATTCCAGAACGTCAGATTTTTGCTGAAATTGTGACCGCGCGGCTTAGGGATTTTTTCAAAAAAATGTTTTTCAGACCTTGATGGCTAATTCTGTTTCTAAGATAAAAACCCATGTGTTTCCACCGAAAATCCTTTCAGGGGATCGTTTGCAACAGTTTGGCACCGTTTTTGAGTGAATTCCAGAACGTCAGATTTTTGCTGAAATTGTGACCGAGCGCGCGGCTTAGGGATTTTTTTCAGAAAAAAGTTGTTCAGACCTTGCGGGCTAATTTTGTTTCTATGATAAAAACCCATGTGTTTCCACCGAAAAACCTTTCAGGGCATCGTTTGCAACAGTTTGGCACCATTTTTGGGTGAATTCCACAACGTCAGATTTTTGCTGAAATTGTGACCGCGCGGCTTAGGGATTTTTTCAAAAAAATGTTTTTCAGACCTTGCGGGCTAATTCTGTTTCTATGATAAAAACCCATGTGTTTCCACCGAAAAACATTTTAGGGGATCGTTTACAACAATTTGGCACCATATTTGAGTGAATTCCAGAACGTCAGATTTTTGCTGAAATTGTGACCGCGCGGCTTAGGGATTTTTTCAAAAAAATGTTTTTCAGACCTTGTGGGCTAATTCTGTTTCTATGATAATAACCCATGTGTTTCCACCGAAAAACCTTTCAGGGGATCGTTTGCAACAGTTTGGCACCGTTTTTGAGTGAATTCCAGAACGTCAGATTTTTGCTGAAATTGTGACCGAGCGCGCGGCTTAGGGATTTTTTTCAGAAAAAAGTTGTTCAGACCTTGCGGGCTAATTCTGTTTCTATGATAAAAAGCCATGTGTTTAAACCAAAAAACCTTTCAGGGGATCGTTTGCAACAGTTTGGCAGCATTTTTGAGTGAATTCCAGAACGTCAGATTTTTGCTGAAATTGTGACCGCGCGGCTTAGGGATTTTTTCACAAAAATGTTTTTCAGACCTTGTGGGCTAATTCTGTTTCTATGATAAAAACCCATGTGTTTCCACCGAAAAACCTTTCAGGGGATCGTTTGCAACAGTTTGGCACCATTTTTGAGTGAATTCCAGAACGTCAGATTTTTGCTGAAATTGTGACCGCGCGCGCGGCTTAGGGATTTTTTCAAAAAAAAGTTGTTCAGACCTTGCGGGCTAATTCTGTTTCTATGATAAAAACCCATGTGTTTCCACCGAAAAACCTTTCAGGGGATCATTTGCAACAGTTTGGCACCATTTTTGAGTGAATTCCAGAACGTCAGATTTTTGCTGAAATTGTGACCGCGCGGCTTAGGGATTTTTTCAAAAAAAAGTTGTTCAGACCTTGTGGGCTAATTCTGTTTCTATGATAAAAACCCATGTGTTTCCACTGAAAAACCTTTCAGGGGATCGTTTGCAACAGTTTGGCAGCATTTTTGTGTGAATTCCAGAACGTCAGATTTTTGCTGAAATTGTGACCGCGCGGCTTAGGGATTTTTTTAAAAAAAAGTTGTTCAGACCTTGAGGGTTAAATCTGTTTCTATGATCAAAACCCATCTGTTTCTACCAAAAAACCTTTCCGGGGATCGTTTGCAACAGTTTGGCACCATTTTTGAGTGAATTTCAGAACGTCAGATTTTTGCTGAATTTGTGACCGCGCGGCTTAGGGATTTTTTTAAAAAAAAGTTGTTCAGACCATGAGGGCTAATTCTGTTTCGATGATAAAAACCCATGTGTTTCCACCGAAAAACCTTTCAGGGGATCGTTTGCAACAGTTTGGCACCGTTTTTGAGTGAATTCCAGAACGTCAGATTTTTGCTGAAATTGTGACCGAGCGCGCGGCTTAGGGATTTTTTTCAGAAAAATGTTGTTCAGACCTTGCGGGCTAATTCTGTTTCTATAATAAAAACCCATGTGTTTCCACCGAAAAACCTTAAAGGGGATCGTTTGCAACAGTTTGGCAGCATTTTTGAGTGAATTCCAGAACGTCAGATTTTTGCTGAAATTGTGACCGCGCGGCTTAGGGATTTTTTTTTAAAAAAGTTGTTCAGACCTTGAGGGCTAAATCTGTTTCTATGATCAAAACCCATCTGTTTCTACCAAAAAACCTTTCCGGGGATCGTTTGGAAAAGTTTGGCACCGTTTTTGAGTGAATTCCAGAACGTCAGATTTTTGCTGAAATTGTGACCGCGCGGCTTAGGGATTTTTTCAAAAAAAAGTTGTTCAGACCTTCCGTGAAAATTCTTTTTCAATGATAAAAACCCATCTCTTTCGACCGAAAAACCTTTCAGGGGATCGTTTGCAACAGTTTGGCACCATTTTTGAGTGAATTCCAGAACGTCAGATTTTTGCTGAAATTGTGACCGCGCGGCTTAGGGATTTTTTCAAAAAAATGTTGTTCTGACTTTGCGGGCTAATTCTGTTTCTATGATAAAAAACCATCTCTTTCCACCGAAAAACCTTTCCGGGGATCGTTTGCAACAGTTTGGCACCATTTTTGAGTGAATTCCAGAACGTCAGATTTTTGCTGAAATTGTGACCGCGCGCGCGGCTTAGGGATTTTTTCAAAAAAAAGTTGTTCAGACCTTGCGGGCTAATTCTGTTTCTATGATAAAAACCCATGTGTTTCCACCGAAAAACCTTTCAGGGGATCATTTGCAACAGTTTGGCACCATTTTTGAGTGAATTCCAGAACGTCAGATTTTTGCTGAAATTGTGACCGCGCGGCTTAGGGATTTTTTCAAAAAAAAGTTGTTCAGACCTTGTGGGCTAATTCTGTTTCTATGATAAAAACCCATGTGTTTCCACTGAAAAACCTTTCAGGGGATCGTTTGCAACAGTTTGGCAGCATTTTTGTGTGAATTCCAGAACGTCAGATTTTTGCTGAAATTGTGACCGCGCGGCTTAGGGATTTTTTTTAAAAAAAGTTGTTCAGACCTTGAGGGTTAAATCTGTTTCTATGATCAAAACCCATCTGTTTCTACCAAAAAACCTTTCCGGGGATCGTTTGCAACAGTTTGGCACCATTTTTGAGTGAATTTCAGAACGTCAGATTTTTGCTGAATTTGTGACCGCGCGGCTTAGGGATTTTTTTAAAAAAAAGTTGTTCAGACCATGAGGGCTAATTCTGTTTCGATGATAAAAACCCATGTGTTTCCACCGAAAAACCTTTCAGGGGATCGTTTGCAACAGTTTGGCACCGTTTTTGAGTGAATTCCAGAACGTCAGATTTTTGCTGAAATTGTGACCGAGCGCGCGGCTTAGGGATTTTTTTCAGAAAAAAGTTGTTCAGACCTTGCGGGCTAATTCTGTTTCTATAATAAAAACCCATGTGTTTCCACCGAAAAACCTTAAAGGGGATCGTTTGCAACAGTTTGGCAGCATTTTTGAGTGAATTCCAGAACGTCAGATTTTTGCTGAAATTGTGACCGCGCGGCTTAGGGATTTTTTTAAAAAAAAGTTGTTCAGACCTTGAGGGCTAAATCTGTTTCTATGATCAAAACCCATCTGTTTCTACCAAAAAACCTTTCCGGGGATCGTTTGGAAAAGTTTGGCACCGTTTTTGAGTGAATTCCAGAACGTCAGATTTTTGCTGAAATTGTGACCGCGCGGCTTAGGGATTTTTTCAAAAAAAAGTTGTTCAGACCTTCCGTGAAAATTCTTTTTCAATGATAAAAACCCATCTCTTTCGACCGAAAAACCTTTCAGGGGATCGTTTGCAACAGTTTGGCACCATTTTTGAGTGAATTCCAGAACGTCAGATTTTTGCTGAAATTGTGACCGCGCGGCTTAGGGATTTTTTCAAAAAAATGTTGTTCTGACTTTGCGGGCTAATTCTGTTTCTATGATAAAAAACCATCTCTTTCCACCGAAAAACCTTTCCGGGGATCGTTTGCAACAGTTTGGCACCATTTTTGAGTGAATTCCAGAACGTCAGATTTTTGCTGAAATTGTGACCGCTCGCGCGGCTTAGGGATTTTTTCAAAAAAAAGTTGTTCAGACCTTGCGGGCTAATTCTGTTTCTATGATAAAAACCCATGTGTTTCCACCAAAGAACCTTTCAGGGCATCGTTTGCAACAGTTTGGCACCATTTTTGGGTGAATTCCAGAACGTCAGATTTTTGCTGAAATTGTGACCGCGCGGCTTAGGGATTTTTTCAAAAAAACTGTTTTTCAGACCTTGCGGGCTAATTCTGTTTCTATGATAAAAACCCATGTGTTTCCACCGAAAAACATTTTAGGGGATCGTTTGCAACAGTTTGGCACCATATTTCAGTGAATTCCATAACGTCAGATTTTTGCTGAAATTGTGACCGCGCGGCTTAGGGATTTTTTCAAAAAAATGTTTTTCAGACCTTGTGGGCTAATTCTGTTTCTATTATAAAAACCCATGTGTTTCCACCGAAAAACCTTTCAGGGAATCGTTTGCAACAGTTTGGCACCATTTTTGAGTGAATTCCAGAACGTCAGATTTTTGCTGAAATTGTGACCGCGCGCGCGGCTTAGGGATTTTTTCAAAAAAAAGTTGTTCAGACCTTGCGGGCTAATTCTGTTTCTATGATAAAAACCCATGTGTTTCCACCGAAAAACCTTTCAGGGGATCATTTGCAACAGTTTGGCACCATTTTTGAGTGAATTCCAGAACGTCAGATTTTTGCTGAAATTGTGACCGCGCGGCTTAGGGATTTTTTCAAAAAAAAGTTGTTCAGACCTTGTGGGCTAATTCTGTTTCTATGATAAAAACCCATGTGTTTCCACTGAAAAACCTTTCAGGGGATCGTTTGCAACAGTTTGGCAGCATTTTTGTGTGAATTCCAGAACGTCAGATTTTTGCTGAAATTGTGACCGCGCGGCTTAGGGATTTTTTTTAAAAAAAGTTGTTCAGACCTTGAGGGTTAAATCTGTTTCTATGATCAAAACCCATCTGTTTCTACCAAAAAACCTTTCCGGGGATCGTTTGCAACAGTTTGGCACCATTTTTGAGTGAATTTCAGAACGTCAGATTTTTGCTGAATTTGTGACCGCGCGGCTTAGGGATTTTTTTTAAAAAAAGTTGTTCAGACCATGAGGGCTAATTCTGTTTCGATGATAAAAACCCATGTGTTTCCACCGAAAAACCTTTCCGGGGATCGTTTGGAAAAGTTTGGCACCGTTTTTGAGTGAATTCCAGAACGTCAGATTTTTGCTGAAATTGTGACCGCGCGGCTTAGGGATTTTTTCAAAAAAAAGTTGTTCAGACCTTCCGTGAAAATTCTTTTTCAATGATAAAAACCCATCTCTTTCGACCGAAAAACCTTTCAGGGGATCGTTTGCAACAGTTTGGCACCATTTTTGAGTGAATTCCAGAACGTCAGATTTTTGCTGAAATTGTGACCGCGCGGCTTAGGGATTTTTTCAAAAAAATGTTGTTCTGACTTTGCGGGCTAATTCTGTTTCTATGATAAAAAACCATCTCTTTCCACCGAAAAACCTTTCCGGGGATCGTTTGCAACAGTTTGGCACCATTTTTGAGTGAATTCCAGAACGTCAGATTTTTGCTGAAATTGTGACCGCTCGCGCGGCTTAGGGATTTTTTCAAAAAAAAGTTGTTCAGACCTTGCGGGCTAATTCTGTTTCTATGATAAAAACCCATGTGTTTCCACCAAAAAACCTTTCAGGGCATCGTTTGCAACAGTTTGGCACCATTTTTGGGTGAATTCCAGAACGTCAGATTTTTGCTGAAATTGTGACCGCGCGGCTTAGGGATTTTTTCAAAAAAACTGTTTTTCAGACCTTGCGGGCTAATTCTGTTTCTATGATAAAAACCCATGTGTTTCCACCGAAAAACATTTTAGGGGATCGTTTACAACAATTTGGCACCATTTTTGAGTGAATTCCAGAACGTCAGATTTTTGCTGAAATTGTGACCGCGCGGCTTAGGGATTTTTTTTTTAAAAAAGTTTTTCAGACCTTGTGGGCTAATTCTGTTTCTATAATAAAAACCCATGTGTTTCCACCGAAAAACCTTAAAGGTGATCGTTTGCAACAGTTTGGCACGGTTTTTGAGTGAATTCCATAACGTCAGATTTTTGCTGAAATTGTGACCGCGCGGCTTAGGGATTTTTTCAAAAAAATGTTTTTCAGACCTTGTGGGCTAATTCTGTTTCTATTATAAAAACCCATGTGTTTCCACCGAAAAACCTTTCAGGGAATCGTTTGCAACAGTTTGGCACCATTTTTGAGTGAATTCCAGAACGTCAGATTTTTGCTGAAATTGTGACCACGCGCGCGGCTTAGCGATTTTTTCAAAAAAAAGTTGTTCAGACCTTGCGGGCTAATTCTGTTTCAATTATAAAAACCCATGTGTTTCCACCGAAAAACCTTTCAGGGGATCGTTTGCAACAGTTTGGCACCATTTTTGGGTGAATTCCAGAACGTCAGATTTTTGCTGAAATTGTGACCGCGCGGCTTAGGGATTTTTTCAAAAAAATGTTTTTCAGACCTTGTGGGCTAATTCTGTTTCTATGATAAAAACCCATGTGTTTCCACCGAAAAACCTTTCAGGGGATCGTTTGCAACAGTTTGGCACCATTTTTGAGTGAATTCCAGAACGTCAGATTTTTGCTGAAATTGTGACCGCGTGGCTTAGGGATTTTTTTTAAAAAAAGTTGTTCAGACCTTGAGGGTTAAATCTGTTTCGATGATCAAAACCCATCTGTTTCCACCAAAAAACCATTCAGGGGATCGTTTGCAACAGTTTGGCACGGTTTTTGAGTGAATTCCATAACGTCAGATTTTTGCTGAAATTGTGACCCCG
Source organism: Podarcis liolepis (assembly GCF_965112155.1). NCBI lineage: Eukaryota > Metazoa > Chordata > Lepidosauria > Squamata > Lacertidae > Podarcis > Podarcis liolepis. Next base: position 88,966,155 of record NC_139559.1, on the reverse strand, counting down.
CGGCTTCGGGATTTTTTCAAAAAAAAGTTGTTCAGACCTTGCGTGAAATTTTTTTTTAATGATAAAAACCCATCTCTTTCCACCGAAAAACCTTTCAGGGGATCGTTTGCAACAGTTTGGCAGCATTTTTGAGTGAATTCCAGAACGTCAGATTTTTGCTGAAATTGTGACCGCGCGGCTTAGGGATTTTTTTAAAAAAAGTTGTTGAGATCCTTGAGGGCTAAATCTGTTTCTATGATCAAAACCCATCTGTTTCTGCTAAAAAACCTTTCCGGGGATCGTTTGCAAAAGTTTGGCACCGTTTTTGAGTGAATTCCAGAACGTCAGATTTTTGCTGAAATTGTGACCGCGCGGCTTAGGGATTTTTTCAAAAAAAAGTTGTTCAGACCTTCCGTGAAAATTCTTTTTCAATGATAAAAACCCATCTCTTTCCACCGAAAAACCTTTCAGGGGATCGTTTGCAACAGTTTGGCATCATTTTTGAGTGAATTCCAGAACGTCAGATTTTTGCTGAAATTGTGACCGCGCGGCTTAGGGATTTTTTCAAAAAAAAGTTGTTCAGACCTTGCGGGCTAATTCTGTTTCTATGATAAAAACCCATGTGCTTCCACCGAAAAACCTTTCAGGGGATCGTTTGCAACAGTTTGGCACCATTTTTGAGTGAATTCCAGAACGTCAGATTTTTGCTGAAATTGTGACCGCGCGGCTTAGGGATTTTTTCAAAAAAATGTTTTTCAGACCTTGCGTGAAAATTCTTTTTCAATGATAAAAACCCATCTCTTTCCACCGAAAAACCTTTTAGGGCATCGTTTGCAACAGTTTGGCAACATTTTTGGGTGAATTCCAGAACGTCAGATTTTTGCTGAAATTGTGACCCCGCGGCTTAGGGATTTTTTCAAAAAAAAGTTGTTCAGACCTTGCGTGAAAATTCTTTTTCAATGATAAAGACCCATCTCTTTCCACCGAAAAACCGTTCAGGGGATCGTTTGCAACAGTTTGGCACGGTTTTTGAGTGAATTCCATAACGTCAGATTTTTGCTGAAATTGTGACCGCGCGGCTTAGGGATTTTTTCAAAAAAAAGTTTTTCAGACCTTGCGGGCTAATTCTATTTCTATGATAAAAACCCATGTGTTTCCACCGAAAAACCTTTCAGGGGATCGTTTGCAACAGTTTGGCACCATATTTGAGTGAATTCCAGAACGTCAGATTTTTGCTGAAATTGTGACCGCGCGTCTTAGGGATTTTTTCAAAAAAATGTTTTTCAGACCTTGCGGGCTAATTCTGTTTCTATGATAAAAACCCATGTGTTTCCACCGAATAACCTTTCAGGGGATCGTTTGCAACAGTTTGGCACCATTTTTGAGTGAATTCCAGAACGTCAGATTTTTGCTGAAATTGTGACCGCGCGGCTTAGGGATTTTTTCAAAAAAAAGTTGTTCAGACCTTGCGTGAAAATTCTGTTTCAATGATAAAAACCCATCTCTTTCCACCGAAAAACCTTTCAGGGGATCGTTTGCAACAGTTTGGCACCGTTTTTGAGTGAATTGCAGAACGTCAGATTTTTGCTGAAATTGTGACCGCGCGGCTTAGGGATTTTTTCAAAAAAAATGTTTTTCAGACCTTGTGGGCTAATTCTGTTTCTATGATAAAAACCCATGTGTTTCCACCGAAAAACCTTTCAGGGGATCGTTTGCAACAGTTTGGCACCGTTTTTGAGTGAATTCCAGAACGTCAGATTTTTGCTGAAATTGTGACCGAGCGCACGGCTTAGGGATTTTTTTCAGAAAAAAGTTGTTCAGACCTTGCGGGCTAATTCTGTTTCTATGATAAAAAGCCATGTGTTTAAACCAAAAAACCTTTCAGGGGATCGTTTGCAACAGTTTGGCAGCATTTTTGAGTGAATTCCAGAACGTCAGATTTTTGCTGAAATTGTGACCGCGCGGCTTAGGGATTTTTTCAAAAAAATGTTGTTCTGACTTTGCAGGCTAATTCTGTTTCTATGATAAAAAAACCATCCCTTTCCACAGAAAAACCTTTCAGGGGATCGTTTGCAACAGTTTGGCACCATTTTTGAGTGAATTCCAGAACGTCAGATTTTTGCTGAAATTGTGACCGCTCGCGCGGCTTAGGGATTTTTTCAAAAAAAAGTTGTTCAGACCTTGCGGGCTAATTCTGTTTCTATGATAAAAACCCATGTGTTTCCCCCGAAAAACCTTTCAGGGGATCATTTGCAACAGTTTGGCACCATTTTTGGGTGAATTCCAGAACGTCAGATTTTTCCTGAAATTGTGACCGCGCGGCTTAGGGTTTTTTTTTTTTTAAAAGTTGTTGAGACCTTGCGTGAAAATTCTTTTTCAATGATAAAAATTCATCTCTTTCCACCGAAAAGCCTTTCACGGAATCGTTTGCAACAGTTTGGCACCATTTTTGAGTGAATTCCAGAACGTCAGATTTTTACTGAAATGGTGACCCCGCGGCTTAGGGATTTTTTCAAAAAAAAGTTTTTCAGACCTTGCGTGAAAATTCTTTTTCAATGATAAAGACCCATCTCTTTCCACCGAAAAACCGTTCAGGGGATCGTTTGCAACAGTTTGGCACGGTTTTTGAGTGAATTCCATAACGTCAGATTTTTGCTGAAATTGTGACCGCGCGGCTTAGGGATTTTTTCAAAAAAAAGTTTTTCAGACCTTGCGGGCTAATTCTATTTCTATGATAAAAACCCATGTGTTTCCACCGAAAAACCTTTCAGGGGATCGTTTGCAACAGTTTGGCACCATATTTGAGTGAATTCCAGAACGTCAGATTTTTGCTGAAATTGTGACCGCGCGTCTTAGGGATTTTTTCAAAAAAATGTTTTTCAGACCTTGCGGGCTAATTCTGTTTCTATGATAAAAACCCATGTGTTTCCACCGAATAACCTTTCAGGGGATCGTTTGCAACAGTTTGGCACCATTTTTGAGTGAATTCCAGAACGTCAGATTTTTGCTGAAATTGTGACCGCGTGGCTTAGGGATTTTTTCAAAAAAAAGTTGTTCAGACCTTGCGTGAAAATTCTGTTTCAATGATAAAAACCCATCTCTTTCCACCGAAAAACCTTTCAGGGGATCGTTTGCAACAGTTTGGCACCGTTTTTGAGTGAATTGCAGAACGTCAGATTTTTGCTGAAATTGTGACCGCGCGGCTTAGGGATTTTTTCAAAAAAAATGTTTTTCAGACCTTGTGGGCTAATTCTGTTTCTATGATAAAAACCCATGTGTTTCCACCGAAAAACCTTTCAGGGGATCGTTTGCAACAGTTTGGCACCGTTTTTGAGTGAATTCCAGAACGTCAGATTTTTGCTGAAATTGTGACCGAGCGCGCGGCTTAGGGATTTTTTTCAGAAAAAAGTTGTTCAGACCTTGTGGGCTAATTCTGTTTCTATGATAAAAAGCCATGTGTTTAAACCAAAAAACCTTTCAGGGGATCGTTTGCAACAGTTTGGCAGCATTTTTGAGTGAATTCCAGAACGTCAGATTTTTGCTGAAATTGTGACCGCGCGGCTTAGGGATTTTTTTTAAAAAAAGTTGTTCAGACCTTGAGGGCTAAATCTGTTTCTATGATCAAAACCCATCTGTTTCTACCAAAAAACCTTTCCGGGGATCGTTTGCAAAAGTTTGGCACCGTTTTTGAGTTAATTCCAGAACGTCAGATTTTTGCTGAAATTGTGACCGCGCGGCTTAGGGATTTTATCAAAAAAATGTTGTTCTGACTTTGCGGGCTAATTCTGTTTCTATGATAAAAAAACCATCTCTTTCCACAGAAAAACCTTTCAGGGGATCGTTTGCAAGAGTTTGGCACCATTTTTGAGTGAATTCCAGAACGTCAGATTTTTGCTGAAAATGTGACCGCTCGCGCGGCTTAGGGATTTTTTCAAAAAAAAGTTGTTCAGACCTTGCGGGCTAATTCTGTTTCTATGATAAAAACCCATGTGTTTCCACCGAATAACCTTTCAGGGGATCGTTTGCAACAGTTTGGCACCATTTTTGAGTGAATTCCAGAACGTCAGATTTTTGCTGAAATTGTGACCGCGTGGCTTAGGGATTTTTTCAAAAAAAAGTTGTTCAGACCTTGCGTGAAAATTCTGTTTCAATGATAAAAACCCATCTCTTTCCACCGAAAAACCTTTCAGGGGATCGTTTGCAACAGTTTGGCACCGTTTTTGAGTGAATTGCAGAACGTCAGATTTTTGCTGAAATTGTGACCGCGCGGCTTAGGGATTTTTTCAAAAAAAATGTTTTTCAGACCTTGTGGGCTAATTCTGTTTCTATGATAAAAACCCATGTGTTTCCACCGAAAAACCTTTCAGGGGATCGTTTGCAACAGTTTGGCACCGTTTTTGAGTGAATTCCAGAACGTCAGATTTTTGCTGAAATTGTGACCGAGCGCGCGGCTTAGGGATTTTTTTCAGAAAAAAGTTGTTCAGACCTTGTGGGCTAATTCTGTTTCTATGATAAAAAGCCATGTGTTTAAACCAAAAAACCTTTCAGGGGATCGTTTGCAACAGTTTGGCAGCATTTTTGAGTGAATTCCAGAACGTCAGATTTTTGCTGAAATTGTGACCGCGCGGCTTAGGGATTTTTTTTAAAAAAAGTTGTTCAGACCTTGAGGGCTAAATCTGTTTCTATGATCAAAACCCATCTGTTTCTACCAAAAAACCTTTCCGGGGATCGTTTGCAAAAGTTTGGCACCGTTTTTGAGTTAATTCCAGAACGTCAGATTTTTGCTGAAATTGTGACCGCGCGGCTTAGGGATTTTATCAAAAAAATGTTGTTCTGACTTTGCGGGCTAATTCTGTTTCTATGATAAAAAAACCATCTCTTTCCACAGAAAAACCTTTCAGGGGATCGTTTGCAAGAGTTTGGCACCATTTTTGAGTGAATTCCAGAACGTCAGATTTTTGCTGAAAATGTGACCGCTCGCGCGGCTTAGGGATTTTTTCAAAAAAAAGTTGTTCAGACCTTGCGGGCTAATTCTGTTTCTATGATAAAAACCCATGTGTTTCCCCCGAAAAACCTTTCAGGGGATCATTTGCAACAGTTTGGCACCATTTTTGGGTGAATTCCAGAACGTCAGATTTTTCCTGAAATTGTGACCGCGCGGCTTAGGGATTTTTTTTAAAAAAAAGTTGTTCAGACCTTGCGTGAAAATTCTTTTTCAATGATAAAAATTCATCTCTTTCCACCGAAAAGCCTTTCACGGAATCGTTTGCAACAGTTTGGCACCATTTTTGAGTGAATTCCAGAACGTCAGATTTTTACTGAAATGGTGACCACGCGGCCTAGGGATTTTTTCAAAAAAAAGTTGTTCAGACCTTCCGTGAAATTTTTTTTAAATGACAAAACCCCATCTCTTTCCACCGAAAAAGCTTTCAGGGGATCGTTTGCAACAGTTTGGCAGCATTTTTGAGTGAATTCCAGAACGTCAGATTTTTGCTGAAATTGTGACCGCGCGGCTTAGGGATTTTTTCCAAAAAATGTTTTTCAGACCTTGTGGGCTAATTCTGTTTCTATGATAAAAACCCATGTGTTTCCACCGAAAAACCTTTCAGGGAATCGTTTGCAACAGTTTGGCACCATTTTTGAGTGAATTCCAGAACGTCAGATTTTTGCTGAAATTGTGACCACGCGCGCGGCTTAGCGATTTTTTCAAAAAAAAGTTGTTCAGACCTTGCGGGCTAATTCTGTTTCAATTATAAAAACCCATGTGTTTCCACCGAAAAACCTTTCAGGGGATCGTTTGCAACAGTTTGGCACCATTTTTGGGTGAATTCCAGAACGTCAGATTTTTGCTTAAATTGTGACCGCGCGGCTTAGGGATTTTTTCAAAAAAATGTTGTTCAGACCTTCCGTGAAAATTCTTTTTCAATGATAAAAACCCATCTCTTTCCACAGAAAAACCTTTCAGGGGATCGTTTGCAACAGTTTGGCACCATTTTTGAGTGAATTCCAGAACGTCAGATTTTTGCTGAAATTGTGACCGCGCGGCTTAGGGATTTTTTCAAAAAAATGTTGTTCTGACTTTGCGGGCTAATTCTGTTTCTATGATAAAAAACCATCTCTTTCCACCGAAAAACCTTTCAGGGGATCGTTTGCAACAGTTTGGCACCATTTTTGAGTGAATTCCAGAACGTCAGATTTTTGCTGAAATTGTGACCGCTCGCGCGGCTTAGGGATTTTTTCAAAAAAAAGTTGTTCAGACCTTGCGGGCTAATTCTGTTTCTATGATAAAAACCCATGTGTTTCCCCCGAAAAACCTTTCAGGGGATCATTTGCAACAGTTTGGCAGCATTTTTGAGTGAATTCCAGAACGTCAGATTTTTGCTGAAATTGTGACCGCGCGGCTTAGGGATTTTTTCCAAAAAATGTTTTTCAGACCTTGTGGGCTAATTCTGTTTCTATGATAAAAACCCATGTGTTTCCACCGAAAAACCTTTCAGGGAATCGTTTGCAACAGTTTGGCACCATTTTTGAGTGAATTCCAGAACGTCAGATTTTTGCTGAAATTGTGACCACGCGCGCGGCTTAGCGATTTTTTCAAAAAAAAGTTGTTCAGACCTTGCGGGCTAATTCTGTTTCAATTATAAAAACCCATGTGTTTCCACCGAAAAACCTTTCAGGGGATCGTTTGCAACAGTTTGGCACCATTTTTGGGTGAATTCCAGAACGTCAGATTTTTGCTTAAATTGTGACCGCGCGGCTTAGGGATTTTTTCAAAAAAATGTTGTTCAGACCTTCCGTGAAAATTCTTTTTCAATGATAAAAACCCATCTCTTTTCACAGAAAAACCTTTCAGGGGATCGTTTGCAACAGTTTGGCACCATTTTTGAGTGAATTCCAGAACGTCAGATTTTTGCTGAAATTGTGACCGCGCGGCTTAGGGATTTTTTCAAAAAAATGTTGTTCTGACTTTGCGGGCTAATTCTGTTTCTATGATAAAAAACCATCTCTTTCCACCGAAAAACCTTTCAGGGGATCGTTTGCAACAGTTTGGCACCATTTTTGAGTGAATTCCAGAACGTCAGATTTTTGCTGAAATTGTGACCGCTCGCGCGGCTTAGGGATTTTTTCAAAAAAAAGTTGTTCAGACCTTGCGGGCTAATTCTGTTTCTATGATAAAAACCCATGTGTTTCCCCCGAAAAACCTTTCAGGGGATCATTTGCAACAGTTTGGCACCATTTTTGGGTGAATTGCAGAACGTCAGATTTTTCCTGAAATTGTGACTGCGCGGCTTAGGGATTTTTTTTTAAAAAAAGTTGTTCAGACCTTGCGTGAAAATTCTTTTTCAATGATAAAAATCCATCTCTTTCCACCGAAAAGCCTTTCACGGAATCGTTTGCAACAGTTTGGCACCATTTTTGAGTGAATTCCAGAACGTCAGATTTTTACTGAAATGGTGACCACGCGGCCTAGGGATTTTTTCAAAAAAAAGTTGTTCAGACCTTCCGTGAAATTTTTTTTAAATGATAAAACCCAATCTCTTTCCACCGAAAAAGCTTTCAGGGGATCGTTTGCAACAGTTTGGCAGCATTTTTGAGTGAATTCCAGAACGTCAGATTTTTGCTGAAATTGTGACCGCGCGGCTTAGGGATTTTTTCAAAAAAAAGTTTTTCAGACCTTGTGGGCTAATTCTGTTTCTATAATAAAAACCCATGTGTTTCCACCGAAAAACCTTAAAGGGGATCGTTTGCAACAGTTTGGCACCATTTTTGGGTGAATTCCAGAACGTCAGATTTTTGCTGAAATTGTGACCGCGCGGCTTAGGGATTTTTTCCAAAAAATGTTTTTCAGACCTTGTGGGCTAATTCTGTTTCTATGATAAAAACCCATGTGTTTCCACCGAAAAACCTTTCAGGGAATCGTTTGCAACAGTTTGGCACCATTTTTGAGTGAATTCCAGAACGTCAGATTTTTGCTGAAATTGTGACCACGCGCGCGGCTTAGCGATTTTTTCAAAAAAAAGTTGTTCAGACCTTGCGGGCTAATTCTGTTTCAATTATAAAAACCCATGTGTTTCCACAGAAAAACCTTTCAGGGGATCGTTTGCAACAGTTTGGCACCATTTTTGGGTGAATTCCAGAACGTCAGATTTTTGCTTAAATTGTGACCGCGCGGCTTAGGGATTTTTTCAAAAAAATGTTTTTCAGACCTTGTGGGCTAATTCTGTTTCTATGATAAAAACCCATGTGTTTCCACCGAAAAACCTTTCAGGGGATCGTTTGCAACAGTTTGGCAGCATTTTTGAGTGAATTCCAGAACGTCAGATTTTTGCTGAAATTGTGACCGCTCGCGCGGCTTAGGGATTTTTTCAAAAAAAAGTTGTTCAGACCTTGCGGGCTAATTCTGTTTCTATGATAAAAACCCATGTGTTTCCCCCGAAAAACCTTTCAGGGGATCATTTGCAACAGTTTGGCACCATTTTTGGGTGAATTCCAGAACGTCAGATTTTTCCTGAAATTGTGACCGCGCGGCTTAGGGTTTTTTTTTTTTTAAAAGTTGTTGAGACCTTGCGTGAAAATTCTTTTTCAATGATAAAAATTCATCTCTTTCCACCGAAAAGCCTTTCACGGAATCGTTTGCAACAGTTTGGCACCATTTTTGAGTGAATTCCAGAACGTCAGATTTTTACTGAAATGGTGACCCCGCGGCTTAGGGATTTTTTCAAAAAAAAGTTTTTCAGACCTTGCGTGAAAATTCTTTTTCAATGATAAAGACCCATCTCTTTCCACCGAAAAACCGTTCAGGGGATCGTTTGCAACAGTTTGGCACGGTTTTTGAGTGAATTCCATAACGTCAGATTTTTGCTGAAATTGTGACCGCGCGGCTTAGGGATTTTTTCAAAAAAAAGTTTTTCAGACCTTGCGGGCTAATTCTATTTCTATGATAAAAACCCATGTGTTTCCACCGAAAAACCTTTCAGGGGATCGTTTGCAACAGTTTGGCACCATATTTGAGTGAATTCCAGAACGTCAGATTTTTGCTGAAATTGTGACCGCGCGTCTTAGGGATTTTTTCAAAAAAATGTTTTTCAGACCTTGCGGGCTAATTCTGTTTCTATGATAAAAACCCATGTGTTTCCACCGAATAACCTTTCAGGGGATCGTTTGCAACAGTTTGGCACCATTTTTGAGTGAATTCCAGAACGTCAGATTTTTGCTGAAATTGTGACCGCGTGGCTTAGGGATTTTTTCAAAAAAAAGTTGTTCAGACCTTGCGTGAAAATTCTGTTTCAATGATAAAAACCCATCTCTTTCCACCGAAAAACCTTTCAGGGGATCGTTTGCAACAGTTTGGCACCGTTTTTGAGTGAATTGCAGAACGTCAGATTTTTGCTGAAATTGTGACCGCGCGGCTTAGGGATTTTTTCAAAAAAAATGTTTTTCAGACCTTGTGGGCTAATTCTGTTTCTATGATAAAAACCCATGTGTTTCCACCGAAAAACCTTTCAGGGGATCGTTTGCAACAGTTTGGCACCGTTTTTGAGTGAATTCCAGAACGTCAGATTTTTGCTGAAATTGTGACCGAGCGCGCGGCTTAGGGATTTTTTTCAGAAAAAAGTTGTTCAGACCTTGTGGGCTAATTCTGTTTCTATGATAAAAAGCCATGTGTTTAAACCAAAAAACCTTTCAGGGGATCGTTTGCAACAGTTTGGCAGCATTTTTGAGTGAATTCCAGAACGTCAGATTTTTGCTGAAATTGTGACCGCGCGGCTTAGGGATTTTTTTTAAAAAAAGTTGTTCAGACCTTGAGGGCTAAATCTGTTTCTATGATCAAAACCCATCTGTTTCTACCAAAAAACCTTTCCGGGGATCGTTTGCAAAAGTTTGGCACCGTTTTTGAGTTAATTCCAGAACGTCAGATTTTTGCTGAAATTGTGACCGCGCGGCTTAGGGATTTTATCAAAAAAATGTTGTTCTGACTTTGCGGGCTAATTCTGTTTCTATGATAAAAAAACCATCTCTTTCCACAGAAAAACCTTTCAGGGGATCGTTTGCAAGAGTTTGGCACCATTTTTGAGTGAATTCCAGAACGTCAGATTTTTGCTGAAAATGTGACCGCTCGCGCGGCTTAGGGATTTTTTCAAAAAAAAGTTGTTCAGACCTTGCGGGCTAATTCTGTTTCTATGATAAAAACCCATGTGTTTCCCCCGAAAAACCTTTCAGGGGATCATTTGCAACAGTTTGGCACCATTTTTGGGTGAATTCCAGAACGTCAGATTTTTCCTGAAATTGTGACCGCGCGGCTTAGGGATTTTTTTTAAAAAAAAGTTGTTCAGACCTTGCGTGAAAATTCTTTTTCAATGATAAAAATTCATCTCTTTCCACCGAAAAGCCTTTCACGGAATCGTTTGCAACAGTTTGGCACCATTTTTGAGTGAATTCCAGAACGTCAGATTTTTACTGAAATGGTGACCACGCGGCCTAGGGATTTTTTCAAAAAAAAGTTGTTCAGACCTTCCGTGAAATTTTTTTTAAATGACAAAACCCCATCTCTTTCCACCGAAAAAGCTTTCAGGGGATCGTTTGCAACAGTTTGGCAGCATTTTTGAGTGAATTCCAGAACGTCAGATTTTTGCTGAAATTGTGACCGCGCGGCTTAGGGATTTTTTCCAAAAAATGTTTTTCAGACCTTGTGGGCTAATTCTGTTTCTATGATAAAAACCCATGTGTTTCCACCGAAAAACCTTTCAGGGAATCGTTTGCAACAGTTTGGCACCATTTTTGAGTGAATTCCAGAACGTCAGATTTTTGCTGAAATTGTGACCACGCGCGCGGCTTAGCGATTTTTTCAAAAAAAAGTTGTTCAGACCTTGCGGGCTAATTCTGTTTCAATTATAAAAACCCATGTGTTTCCACCGAAAAACCTTTCAGGGGATCGTTTGCAACAGTTTGGCACCATTTTTGGGTGAATTCCAGAACGTCAGATTTTTGCTTAAATTGTGACCGCGCGGCTTAGGGATTTTTTCAAAAAAATGTTGTTCAGACCTTCCGTGAAAATTCTTTTTCAATGATAAAAACCCATCTCTTTCCACAGAAAAACCTTTCAGGGGATCGTTTGCAACAGTTTGGCACCATTTTTGAGTGAATTCCAGAACGTCAGATTTTTGCTGAAATTGTGACCGCGCGGCTTAGGGATTTTTTCAAAAAAATGTTGTTCTGACTTTGCGGGCTAATTCTGTTTCTATGATAAAAAACCATCTCTTTCCACCGAAAAACCTTTCAGGGGATCGTTTGCAACAGTTTGGCACCATTTTTGAGTGAATTCCAGAACGTCAGATTTTTGCTGAAATTGTGACCGCTCGCGCGGCTTAGGGATTTTTTCAAAAAAAAGTTGTTCAGACCTTGCGGGCTAATTCTGTTTCTATGATAAAAACCCATGTGTTTCCCCCGAAAAACCTTTCAGGGGATCATTTGCAACAGTTTGGCAGCATTTTTGAGTGAATTCCAGAACGTCAGATTTTTGCTGAAATTGTGACCGCGCGGCTTAGGGATTTTTTCCAAAAAATGTTTTTCAGACCTTGTGGGCTAATTCTGTTTCTATGATAAAAACCCATGTGTTTCCACCGAAAAACCTTTCAGGGAATCGTTTGCAACAGTTTGGCACCATTTTTGAGTGAATTCCAGAACGTCAGATTTTTGCTGAAATTGTGACCACGCGCGCGGCTTAGCGATTTTTTCAAAAAAAAGTTGTTCAGACCTTGCGGGCTAATTCTGTTTCAATTATAAAAACCCATGTGTTTCCACCGAAAAACCTTTCAGGGGATCGTTTGCAACAGTTTGGCACCATTTTTGGGTGAATTCCAGAACGTCAGATTTTTGCTTAAATTGTGACCGCGCGGCTTAGGGATTTTTTCAAAAAAATGTTGTTCAGACCTTCCGTGAAAATTCTTTTTCAATGATAAAAACCCATCTCTTTTCACAGAAAAACCTTTCAGGGGATCGTTTGCAACAGTTTGGCACCATTTTTGAGTGAATTCCAGAACGTCAGATTTTTGCTGAAATTGTGACCGCGCGGCTTAGGGATTTTTTCAAAAAAATGTTGTTCTGACTTTGCGGGCTAATTCTGTTTCTATGATAAAAAACCATCTCTTTCCACCGAAAAACCTTTCAGGGGATCGTTTGCAACAGTTTGGCACCATTTTTGAGTGAATTCCAGAACGTCAGATTTTTGCTGAAATTGTGACCGCTCGCGCGGCTTAGGGATTTTTTCAAAAAAAAGTTGTTCAGACCTTGCGGGCTAATTCTGTTTCTATGATAAAAACCCATGTGTTTCCCCCGAAAAACCTTTCAGGGGATCATTTGCAACAGTTTGGCACCATTTTTGGGTGAATTGCAGAACGTCAGATTTTTCCTGAAATTGTGACTGCGCGGCTTAGGGATTTTTTTTTTAAAAAAGTTGTTCAGACCTTGCGTGAAAATTCTTTTTCAATGATAAAAATCCATCTCTTTCCACCGAAAAGCCTTTCACGGAATCGTTTGCAACAGTTTGGCACCATTTTTGAGTGAATTCCAGAACGTCAGATTTTTACTGAAATGGTGACCACGCGGCCTAGGGATTTTTTCAAAAAAAAGTTGTTCAGACCTTCCGTGAAATTTTTTTTAAATGATAAAACCCAATCTCTTTCCACCGAAAAAGCTTTCAGGGGATCGTTTGCAACAGTTTGGCAGCATTTTTGAGTGAATTCCAGAACGTCAGATTTTTGCTGAAATTGTGACCGCGCGGCTTAGGGATTTTTTCAAAAAAAAGTTTTTCAGACCTTGTGGGCTAATTCTGTTTCTATAATAAAAACCCATGTGTTTCCACCGAAAAACCTTAAAGGGGATCGTTTGCAACAGTTTGGCACCATTTTTGGGTGAATTCCAGAACGTCAGATTTTTGCTGAAATTGTGACCGCGCGGCTTAGGGATTTTTTCCAAAAAATGTTTTTCAGACCTTGTGGGCTAATTCTGTTTCTATGATAAAAACCCATGTGTTTCCACCGAAAAACCTTTCAGGGAATCGTTTGCAACAGTTTGGCACCATTTTTGAGTGAATTCCAGAACGTCAGATTTTTGCTGAAATTGTGACCACGCGCGCGGCTTAGCGATTTTTTCAAAAAAAAGTTGTTCAGACCTTGCGGGCTAATTCTGTTTCAATTATAAAAACCCATGTGTTTCCACAGAAAAACCTTTCAGGGGATCGTTTGCAACAGTTTGGCACCATTTTTGGGTGAATTCCAGAACGTCAGATTTTTGCTTAAATTGTGACCGCGCGGCTTAGGGATTTTTTCAAAAAAATGTTTTTCAGACCTTGTGGGCTAATTCTGTTTCTATGATAAAAACCCATGTGTTTCCACCGAAAAACCTTTCAGGGGATCGTTTGCAACAGTTTGGCAGCATTTTTGAGTGAATTCCAGAACGTCAGATTTTTGCTGAAATAGTGACCGCGCGGCTTAGGGATTTTTTTTAAAAAAAGTTGTTCAGACCTTGAGGGTTAAATCTGTTTCGATGATCAAAACCCATCTGTTTCCACCAAAAAACCATTCAGGGGATCGTTTGCAACAGTTTGGCACGGTTTTTGAGTGAATTCCATAACGTCAGATTTTTGCTGAAATTGTGACCGCGCGGCTTCGGGATTTTTTCAAAAAAAAGTTGTTCAGACCTTGCGTGAAATTTTTTTTTTAATGATAAAAACCCATCTCTTTCCACCGAAAAACCTTTCAGGGGATCGTTTGCAACAGTTTGGCAGCATTTTTGAGTGAATTCCAGAACGTCAGATTTTTGCTGAAATTGTGACCGCGCGGCTTAGGGATTTTTTTGAAAAAAGTTGTTCAGACCTTGAGGGCTAAATCTGTTTCTATGATCAAAACCCATCTGTTTCTACCAAAAAACCTTTCCGGGGATCGTTTGCAAAAGTTTGGCACCGTTTTTGAGTGAATTCCAGAACGTCAGATTTTTGCTGAAATTGTGACCGCGCGGCTTAGGGATTTTTTCAAAAAAAAGTTGTTCAGACCTTGCGGGCTAATTCTGTTTCTATGATAAAAACCCATGTGCTTCCACCGAAAAACCTTTCAGGGGATCGTTTGCAACAGTTTGGCACCATTTTTGAGTGAATTCCAGAACGTCAGATTTTTGCTGAAATTGTGACCGCGCGGCTTAGGGATTTTTTCAAAAAAATGTTTTTCAGACCTTGCGTGAAAATTCTTTTTCAATGATAAAAACCCATCTCTTTCCACCGAAAAACCTTTTAGGGCATCGTTTGCAACAGTTTGGCAACATTTTGAGTGAATTCCAGAACGTCAGATTTTTGCTGAAATTGTGACTGCGCGGCTTAGGGATTTTTTCAAAAAAAAGTTTTTCAGACCTTGCGTGAAAATTCTTTTTCAGTGATAAAAACCCATGTGTTTCCACCGAAAAACCTTTCAGGGGATCGTTTGCAACAGTTTGGCACGGTTTTTGAGTGAATTCCATAACGTCAGATTTTTGCTGAAATTGTGACCGCGCGGCTTAGGGATTTTTTCAAAAAAAAGTTGTTCAGACCCTGCGGGCTAATTCTGTTTCAATGATAAAAACCCATCTCTTTCCACCGAAAAACCTTTCAGGGGATCGTTTGCAACAGTTTGGCACCGTTTTTGAGTGAATTGCAGAACGTCAGATTTTTGCTGAAATTGTGACCGCGCGGCTTAGGGATTTTTTCAAAAAAATGTTTTTCAGACCTTGCGGGCTAATTCTGTTTCTATGATAAAAACCCATGTGTTTCCACCGAAAAACCTTTCAGGGGATCGTTTGCAACAGTTTGGCACCATTTTTGAGTGAATTCCAGAACGTCAGATTTTTGCTGAAATTGTGACCGCGCGGCTTAGGGATTTTTTCAAAAAAATATTTTTCAGACCTTGTGGGCTAATTCTGTTTCTATGATAAAAACCCATGTGTTTCCACCGAAAAACCTTTCAGGGGATCGTTTGCAACAGTTTGGCACCGTTTTTGAGTGAATTCCAGAACGTCAGATTTTTGCTGAAATTGTGACCGAGCGCGCGGCTTAGGGATTTTTCTCAGAAAAAAGTTGTTCAGACTTTGCGGGCTAATTCTGTTTCTATGATAAAAAGCCATGTGTTTAAACCAAAAAACCTTTCAGGGGATCGTTTGCAACAGTTTGGCAGCATTTTTGAGTGAATTCCATAACGTCAGATTTTTGCTGAAATTGTGACCGCGCGGCTTAGGGATTTTTTTTAAAAAAAGTTGTTCAGACCTTGAGGGCTAAATCTGTTTCTATGATCAAAACCCATCTGTTTCTACCAAAAAACCTTTCCGGGGATCGTTTGCAAAAGTTTGGCACCGTTTTTGAGTGAATTCCAGAACGTCAGATTTTTGCTGAAATTGTGACCGCGCGGCTTAGGGATTTTTTCAAAAAAAAGTTGTTCAGACCTTGCGGGCTAATTCTGTTTCTATGATAAAAACCCATGTGTTTCCCCCGAAAAACCTTTCAGGGGATCATTTGCAACAGTTTGGCACCATTTTTGGGTGAATTCCAGAACGTCAGATTTTTCCTGAAATTGTGACTGCGCGGCTTAGGGATTTTTTTTTAAAAAAAGTTGTTCAGACCTTGCGTGAAAATTCTTTTTCAATGATAAAAATCCATCTCTTTCCACCGAAAAGCCTTTCACGGAATCGTTTGCAACAGTTTGGCACCATTTTTGAGTGAATTCCAGAACGTCAGATTTTTACTGAAATGGTGACCACGCGGCCTAGGGATTTTTTCAAAAAAAAGTTGTTCAGACCTTCCGTGAAATTTTTTTTAAATGATAAAACCCCATCTCTTTCCACCGAAAAAGCTTTCAGGGGATCGTTTGCAACAGTTTGGCAGCATTTTTGAGTGAATTCCAGAACGTCAGATTTTTGCTGAAATTGTGACCGCGCGCGCGGCTTAGGGATTTTTTCAAAAAAAAGTTTTTCAGACCTTGTGGGCTAATTCTGTTTCTATAATAAAAACCCATGTGTTTCCACCGAAAAACCTTAAAGGGGATCGTTTGCAACAGTTTGGCACCATTTTTGGGTGAATTCCAGAACGTCAGATTTTTGCTGAAATTGTGACCGCGCGGCTTAGGGATTTTTTCCAAAAAATGTTTTTCAGACCTTGTGGGCTAATTCTGTTTCTATGATAAAAACCCATGTGTTTCCACCGAAAAACCTTTCAGGGAATCGTTTGCAACAGTTTGGCACCATTTTTGAGTGAATTCCAGAACGTCAGATTTTTGCTGAAATTGTGACCACGCGCGCGGCTTAGCGATTTTTTCAAAAAAAAGTTGTTCAGACCTTGCGGGCTAATTCTGTTTCAATTATAAAAACCCATGTGTTTCCACCGAAAAACCTTTCAGGGGATCGTTTGCAACAGTTTGGCACCATTTTTGGGTGAATTCCAGAACGTCAGATTTTTGCTTAAATTGTGACCGCGCGGCTTAGGGATTTTTTCAAAAAAATGTTTTTCAGACCTTGTGGGCTAATTCTGTTTCTATGATAAAAACCCATGTGTTTCCACCGAAAAACCTTTCAGGGGATCGTTTGCAACAGTTTGGCAGCATTTTTGAGTGAATTCCAGAACGTCAGATTTTTGCTGAAATTGTGACCGCGCGGCTTAGGGATTTTTTTAAAAAAAAGTTGTTCAGACCTTGAGGGTTAAATCTGTTTCGATGATCAAAACCCATCTGTTTCCACCAAAAAACCATTCAGGGGATCGTTTGCAACAGTTTGGCACGGTTTTTGAGTGAATTCCATAACGTCAGATTTTTGCTGAAATTGTGACCGCGCGGCTTCGGGATTTTTTCAAAAAAAAGTTTTTCAGACCTTGCGTGAAATTTTTTTTTTAATGATAAAAACCCATCTCTTTCCACCGAAAAACCTTTCAGGGGATCGTTTGCAACAGTTTGGCAGCATTTTTGAGTGAATTCCAGAACGTCAGATTTTTGCTGAAATTGTGACCGCGCGGCTTAGGGATTTTTTTAAAAAAAGTTGTTCAGACCTTGAGGGCTAAATCTGTTTCTATGATCAAAACCCATCTGTTTCTACCAAAAAACCTTTCCGGGGATCGTTTGCAAAAGTTTGGCACCGTTTTTGAGTGAATTCCAGAACGTCAGATTTTTGCTGAAATTGTGACCGCGCGGCTTAGGGATTTTTTCAAAAAAAAGTTGTTCAGACCTTGCGGGCTAATTCTGTTTCTATGATAAAAACCCATGTGCTTCCACCGAAAAACCTTTCAGGGGATCGTTTGCAACAGTTTGGCACCATTTTTGAGTGAATTCCAGAACGTCAGATTTTTGCTGAAATTGTGACCGCGCGGCTTAGGGATTTTTTCAAAAAAATGTTTTTCAGACCTTGCGTGAAAATTCTTTTTCAATGATAAAAACCCATCTCTTTCCACCGAAAAACCTTTTAGGGCATCGTTTGCAACAGTTTGGCAACATTTTGAGTGAATTCCAGAACGTCAGATTTTTGCTGAAATTGTGACCGCGCGGCTTAGGGATTTTTTCATAAAAAAGTTTTTCAGACCCTGCGTGAAAATTCTTTTTCAATGATAAAGACCCATCTCTTTCCACCGAAAAACCTTTCAGGGGATCGTTTGCAACAGTTTGGCACCATTTTTGAGTGAATTCCAGAACGTCAGATTTTTGCTGAAATTGTGACCGCGCGGCTTAGGGATTTTTTCAAAAAAATGTTTTTCAGACCTTGCGGGCTAATTCTGTTTCTATGATAAAAACCCATGTGTTTCCACCGAAAAACCTTTCAGGGGATCGTTTGCAACAGTTTGGCACCATTTTTGAGTGAATTCCAGAACGTCAGATTTTTGCTGAAATTGTGACCGCGCGGCTTAGGGATTTTTTCAAAAAAATGTTTTTCAGACCTTGCGGGCTAATTCTGTTTCTATGATAAAAACCCATGTGTTTCCACCGAAAAACCTTTTAGGGGATCGTTTGCAACAATTTGGCACCATATTTGAGTGAATTCCAGAACGTCAGATTTTTGCTGAAATTGTGACCGCGCAGCTTAGGGATTTTTTTCAAAAAAAAGTTGTTCAGACCTTGCGGGCTAATTATGTTTCTATGATAAAAACCCATGTGTTTCCACCGAAAAACCTTTCAGGGGATCGTTTGCAACAGTTTGGCACCATTTTTGAGTGAATTCCAGAACGTCAGATTTTTGCTGAAATTGTGACCGCGCGTCTTAGGGATTTTTTCAAAAAAAAGTTGTTCAGACCTTGCGGGCTAATTCTGTTTCTATGATAAAAACCCATGTGTTTCCACCGAATAACCTTTCAGGGGATCGTTTGCAACAGTTTGGCACCATTTTTGAGTGAATTCCAGAACGTCAGATTTTTGCTGAAATTGTGACCGCGCGGCTTAGGGATTTTTTCAAAAAAAAGTTGTTCAGAGCTTGCGTGAAAATTCTGTTTCAATGATAAAAACCCATCTCTTTCCACCGAAAAACCTTTCAGGGGATCGTTTGCAACAGTTTGGCACCGTTTTTGAGTGAATTGCAGAACGTCAGATTTTTGCTGAAATTGTGACAGCGCGGCTTAGGGATTTTTTCAAAAAAAAATGTTTTTCAGACCTTGTGGGCTAATTCTGTTTCTATGATAAAAACCCATGTGTTTCCACCGAAAAACCTTTCAGGGGATCGTTTGCAACAGTTTGGCACCGTTTTTGAGTGAATTCCAGAACGTCAGATTTTTGCTGAAATTGTGACCGAGCGCGCGGCTTAGGGATTTTTTTCAGAAAATAGTTGTTCAGACCTTGCGGGCTAATTCTGTTTCTATGATAAAAAGCCATGTGTTTAAACCAAAAAACCTTTCAGGGGATCGTTTGCAACAGTTTGGCAGCATTTTTGAGTGAATTCCAGAACGTCAGATTTTTGCTGAAATTGTGACCGCGCGGCTTAGGGATTTTTTTTAAAAAAGTTGTTCAGACCTTGAGGGCTAAATCTGTTTCTATGATCAAAACCCATCTGTTTCTACCAAAAAACCTTTCCGGGGATCGTTTGCAAAAGTTTGGCACCGTTTTTGAGTGAATTCCAGAACGTCAGATTTTTGCTGAAATTGTGACCGCGCGGCTTAGGGATTTTTTCAAAAAAAAGTTGTTCAGACCT
Source organism: Podarcis liolepis (assembly GCF_965112155.1). Lineage (NCBI taxonomy): Eukaryota > Metazoa > Chordata > Lepidosauria > Squamata > Lacertidae > Podarcis > Podarcis liolepis. The sequence goes on along the minus strand of NC_139559.1, from coordinate 88,947,003 downwards.
TCCGTGAAAATTCTTTTTCAATGATAAAAACCCATGTGTTTCCACCGAAAAACCTTTCAGGGTATCGTTTGCAACAGTTTGGCACCATTTTTGAGTGAATTCCAGAACGTCAGATTTTTGCTGAAATTGTGACCGCTCGCGCGGCTTAGGGATTTTTTCAAAAAAAAGTTGTTCAGACCTTGCGGGCTAATTCTGTTTCAATGATAAAAACCCATGTGTTTCCACCGAAAAACCTTTCAGGGGATCATTTGCAACAGTTTGGCACCATTTTTGGGTGAATTCCAGAACGTCAGATTTTTGCTGAAATTGTGACCGCGCGGCTTAGGGATTTTTTTTAAAAAAAAGTTGTTCAGACCTTGCGTGAAAATTCTTTTTCAATGATAAAAATCCATCTCTTTCCACCGAAAAGCCTTTCACGGAATCGTTTGCAACAGTTTGGCACCATTTTTGAGTGAATTCCAGAACGTCAGATTTTTACTGAAATGGTGACCACGCGGCCTAGGGATTTTTTCAAAAAAAAGTTTTTCAGACCTTGCGTGAAAATTCTGTTTCAATGATAAAAACCCATCTCTTTCCACCGAAAAACCTTTCAGGGGATCGTTTGCAACAGTTTGGCACCGTTTTTGAGTGAATTGCAGAACGTCAGATTTTTGCTGAAATTGTGACCGCGCGGCTTAGGGATTTTTTCAAAAAAATGTTTTTCAGACCTTGCGGGCTAATTCTGTTTCTATGATAAAAACCCATGTGTTTCCACCGAAAAACCTTTTAAGGGATCGTTTGCAATAATTTGGCACCATTTTTGAGTGAATTCCAGAACGTCAGATTTTTGCTGAAATTGTGACCGCGCAGCTTAGGGATTTTTTTCAAAAAAAAGTTGTTCAGACCTTGCGGGCTAATTCTGTTTCTATGATAAAAACCCATGTGTTTCCACCGAAAAACCTTTCAGGGCATCGTTTGCAACAGTTTGGCACCATTTTGGAGTGAATTCCAGAACGTCTGATTTTTGCTGAAATTGTGACCGCGCGGCTTATTTATTTTTTTAAAAAAAAATTGTTCAGACCTTGCGGGCTAATTCTGTTTCGATGATAAAAACCCATCTCTTTCCACCGAAAAGCCTTTCAGGGCATCGTTTGCAACAGTTTGGCACCATTTTTGAGTGAATTCCAGAACGTCAGATTTTTGCTGAAATTGTGACCGCGCGGCTTAGGGATTTTTTCAAAAAAAAGTTGTTCAGACCTTGCGTGAAAATTCTGTTTCAATGATAAAAACCCATCTCTTTCCACCGAAAGACCTTTCAGGGGATCGTTTTCAACAGTTTGGCACCATTTTTGAGTGAATTCCAGAACATCAGATTTTTGCTGAGATTGTGACCGCGCGCTCGGCTTAGGGATTTTTTCAAAAAAAAGTTGTTCAGACCTTGCGGGCTAATTCTGTTTCTATGATAAAAACCCATGTGTTTCCACCGAAAAACCTTTCAGGGCATCGTTTGCAACAGTTTGGCACCATTTTTGAGTGAATTCCAGAACGTCAGATTTTTGCTAAAATTGTGACAGCGCGGCTTAGGGATTTTTTCAAAAAAACGTTGTTCAGACCTTGCGGGCTAATTCTGTTTCTATGATAAAAACCCATGTGTTTCCACCGAAAAACCTTTCAGGGGATCGTTTGCAACAGTTTGGCACCATTTTTGAGTGAATTCCAGAACATCAGATTTTTGCTGAAATTGTGACCGCGCGGCTTAGGGATTTTTTCAAAAAAAAGTTGTTCAGACCTTGCGGGCTAATTCTGTTTCTATGATTAAAACCCATGTGTTTCATCCGAAAAACCTTTCAGGGGATCGTTTGCAACAGTTTGGCACCATTTTTGAGTGAATTCCAGAACGTCAGATTTTTGCTGAAATTGTGACCGCGCGGCTTAGGGATTTTTTCAAAAAAATGTTTTTCAGACCTAGCGTGATAATTCTTTTTCAATGCTAAAAACGCATGTGTTTCCACCGGAAAGCCTTTCAGGGGATCGTTTGCAACAGTTTGGCACCATTTTTGAGTGAATTCCAGAACGTCAGATTTTTGCTGAAATTGTGACCGCGCGGCTTAGGGATTTTTTCAAAAAAAAGTTGTTCAGACCTTGCGGGCTAATTCTGTTTCTATGATAAAAACCCATGTGTTTCCACCGAAAAACCTTTCAGGGGATCGTTTGCAACAGTTTGGCACCATTTTTGAGTGAATTCCAGAACGTCAGATTTTTGCTGAAATTGTGACCGCGCGGCTTAGGGATTTTTTCAAAAAAAAGTTGTTCAGACCTTGCGGGCTAATTCTGTTTCTATGATAAAAACCCATGTGTTTCCACCGAAAAACCTTTCAGGGGATCGTTTGCAACAGTTTGGCACCATTTTTGAGTGAATTCCAGAACGTCAGATTTTTGCTGAAATTGTGACCGCGCGGCTTAGGGATTTTTTTCAAAAAAAAGTTGTTCAGACCTTGCGGGCTGATTCTGTTTCTATGATAAAAACCCATGTGTTTCCACCGAAAAACCTTCCAGGGGATCGTTCGCAACAGTTTGGCACCATTTTTGAGTGAATTCCAGAACGTCAGATTTTTGCTGAAATTGTGACCGCGCGGCTTAGGGATTTTTTTTAAAAAAAGTTGTTCAGACCTTGCGGGCTAATTCTGTTTCTATGATAAAAACCCATGTGTTTCCACCGAAAAACCTTTCAGGGTATCGTTTGCAACAGTTTGGCACCATTTTTGAGTGAATTCCAGAACGTCAGATTTTTGCTGAAATTGTGACCGCTCGCGCGGCTTAGGGATTTTTTCAAAAAAAAGTTGTTCAGACCTTGCGGGCTAATTCTGTTTCAATGATAAAAACCCATGTGTTTCCACCGAAAAACCTTTCAGGGGATCATTTGCAACAGTTTGGCACCATTTTTGGGTGAATTCTAGAACGTCAGATTTTTGCTGAAATTGTGACCGCGCGGCTTAGGGATTTTTTTTAAAAAAAAGTTGTTCAGACCTTGCGTGAAAATTCTTTTTCAATGATAAAAATCCATCTCTTTCCACCGAAAAGCCTTTCACGGAATCGTTTGCAACAGTTTGGCACCATTTTTGAGTGAATTCCAGAACGTCAGATTTTTACTGAAATGGTGACCACGCGGCCTAGGGATTTTTTCAAAAAAAAGTTTTTCAGACCTTGCGTGAAAATTCTGTTTCAATGATAAAAACCCATCTCTTTCCACCGAAAAACCTTTCAGGGGATCGTTTGCAACAGTTTGGCACCGTTTTTGAGTGAATTGCAGAACGTCAGATTTTTGCTGAAATTGTGACCGCGCGGCTTAGGGATTTTTTCAAAAAAATGTTTTTCAGACCTTGCGGGCTAATTCTGTTTCTATGATAAAAACCCATGTGTTTCCACCGAAAAACCTTTTAAGGGATCGTTTGCAATAATTTGGCACCATTTTTGAGTGAATTCCAGAACGTCAGATTTTTGCTGAAATTGTGACCGCGCAGCTTAGGGATTTTTTTCAAAAAAAAGTTGTTCAGACCTTGCGGGCTAATTCTGTTTCTATGATAAAAACCCATGTGTTTCCACCGAAAAACCTTTCAGGGCATCGTTTGCAACAGTTTGGCACCATTTTGGAGTGAATTCCAGAACGTCTGATTTTTGCTGAAATTGTGACCGCGCGGCTTATTTATTTTTTTAAAAAAAAATTGTTCAGACCTTGCGGGCTAATTCTGTTTCGATGATAAAAACCCATCTCTTTCCACCGAAAAGCCTTTCAGGGCATCGTTTGCAACAGTTTGGCACCATTTTTGAGTGAATTCCAGAACGTCAGATTTTTGCTGAAATTGTGACCGCGCGGCTTAGGGATTTTTTCAAAAAAAAGTTGTTCAGACCTTGCGTGAAAATTCTGTTTCAATGATAAAAACCCATCTCTTTCCACCAAAAGACCTTTCAGGGGATCGTTTTCAACAGTTTGGCACCATTTTTGAGTGAATTCCAGAACATCAGATTTTTGCTGAGATTGTGACCGCGCGCTCGGCTTAGGGATTTTTTCAAAAAAAAGTTGTTCAGACCTTGCGGGCTAATTCTGTTTCTATGATAAAAACCCATGTGTTTCCACCGAAAAACCTTTCAGGGCATCGTTTGCAACAGTTTGGCACCATTTTTGAGTGAATTCCAGAACGTCAGATTTTTGCTAAAATTGTGACAGCGCGGCTTAGGGATTTTTTCAAAAAAACGTTGTTCAGACCTTGCGGGCTAATTCTGTTTCTATGATAAAAACCCATGTGTTTCCACCGAAAAACCTTTCAGGGGATCGTTTGCAACAGTTTGGCACCATTTTTGAGTGAATTCCAGAACATCAGATTTTTGCTGAAATTGTGACCGCGCGGCTTAGGGATTTTTTCAAAAAAAAGTTGTTCAGACCTTGCGGGCTAATTCTGTTTCTATGATTAAAACCCATGTGTTTCATCCGAAAAACCTTTCAGGGGATCGTTTGCAACAGTTTGGCACCATTTTTGAGTGAATTCCAGAACGTCAGATTTTTGCTGAAATTGTGACCGCGCGGCTTAGGGATTTTTTCAAAAAAATGTTTTTCAGACCTAGCGTGATAATTCTTTTTCAATGCTAAAAACGCATGTGTTTCCACCGGAAAGCCTTTCAGGGGATCGTTTGCAACAGTTTGGCACCATTTTTGAGTGAATTCCAGAACGTCAGATTTTTGCTGAAATTGTGACCGCGCGGCTTAGGGATTTTTTCAAAAAAAAGTTGTTCAGACCTTGCGGGCTAATTCTGTTTCTATGATAAAAACCCATGTGTTTCCACCGAAAAACCTTTCAGGGGATCGTTTGCAACAGTTTGGCACCATTTTTGAGTGAATTCCAGAACGTCAGATTTTTGCTGAAATTGTGACCGCGCGGCTTAGGGATTTTTTCAAAAAAAAGTTGTTCAGACCTTGCGGGCTAATTCTGTTTCTATGATAAAAACCCATGTGTTTCCACCGAAAAACCTTTCAGGGGATCGTTTGCAACAGTTTGGCACCATTTTTGAGTGAATTCCAGAACGTCAGATTTTTGCTGAAATTGTGACCGCGCGGCTTAGGGATTTTTTCAAAAAAAAGTTGTTCAGACCTTGCGGGCTAATTCTGTTTCTATGATAAAAACGCATTTGTTTCCACCGGAAAGCCTTTCAGGGGATCGTTTGCAACAGTTTGGCACCATTTTTGAGTGAATTCCAGAACGTCAGATTTTTGCTGAAATTGTGACCGCGCGGCTTAGGGATTTTTTCAAAAAAAAGTTGTTCAGACCTTGCGGGCTAATTCTGTTTCTATGATAAAAACCCATGTGTTTCCACCGAAAAACCTTTCAGGGGATCGTTTGCAACAGTTTGGCACCATTTTTGAGTGAATTCCAGAACGTCAGATTTTTGCTGAAATTGTGACCGCGCGGCTTAGGGATTTTTTCAAAAAAAAGTTGTTCAGACCTTGCGGGCTAATTCTGTTTCTATGATAAAAACCCATGTGTTTCCACCGAAAAACCTTTCAGGGGATCGTTTGCAACAGTTTGGCACCATTTTTGAGTGAATTCCAGAACGTCAGATTTTTGCTGAAATTGTGACCGCGCGGCTTAGGGATTTTTTTCAAAAAAAAGTTGTTCAGACCTTGCGGGCTGATTCTGTTTCTATGATAAAAACCCATGTGTTTCCACCGAAAAACCTTCCAGGGGATCGTTCGCAACAGTTTGGCACCATTTTTGAGTGAATTCCAGAACGTCAGATTTTTGCTGAAATTGTGACCGCGCGGCTTAGGGATTTTTTTCAAAAAAAAGTTGTTCAGACCTTGCGGGCTGATTCTGTTTCTATGATAAAAACCCATGTGTTTCCACCGAAAAACCTTCCAGGGGATCGTTCGCAACAGTTTGGCACCATTTTTGAGTGAATTCCAGAACGTCAGATTTTTGCTGAAATTGTGACCGCGCGGCTTAGGGATTTTTTTTAAAAAAAGTTGTTCAGACCTTGCGGGCTAATTCTGTTTCTATGATAAAAACCCATGTGTTTCCACCGAAAAACCTTTCAGGGTATCGTTTGCAACAGTTTGGCACCATTTTTGAGTGAATTCCAGAACGTCAGATTTTTGCTGAAATTGTGACCGCGCGGCTTAGGGATTTTTTCAAAAAAAAGTTGTTCAGACCTTGCGGGCTAATTCTGTTTCTATGATAAATACCCATGTGTTTCCACCGAAAAACCTTTCAGGGGATCGTTTGCAACAGTTTGGCACCATTTTTGAGTGAATTCCAGAACGTCAGATTTTTGCTGAAATTGTGACCGCGCGGCTTAGGGATTTTTTCAAAAAAAAGTTGTTCAGACCTTGCGGGCTAATTCTCTTTCTATGATAAAAACCCATGTGTTTCCACCGAAAAACCTTTCAAGGGATCGTTTGCAACAGTTTGGCACCATTTTTGAGTGTATTCCAGAACGTCAGATTTTTGCTGAAATTGTGACCGCGCGGCTTAGGGATTTTTTCAAAAAAATGTTTTTCAGACCTTGCGGGCTAATGCTGTTTCTATGATAAAAACCCATGTGTTTCCACCGAAAAACCTTTCAGGGCATCGTTTGCAACAGTTTGGCACCATTTTTGAGTGAATTCCAGAACGTCAGATTTTTGCTGAAATTGTGACCGTGCGGCTTAGGGATTTTTTCAAAAAAATGTTTTTCAGACCTTGCGTGAAAATTCTGTTTCGATGATAAAAACCCATGTGTTTCCACCGAAAAACCTTTCAGGGGATCTTTTGCAACAGTTTGGCACCATTTTTGAGTGAATTCCAAAACGTCAGATTTTTGCTGAAATTGTGACCGTGCGGCTTAGGGGTTTTTTCAAAAAAAAGTTGTTCAGACCTTGCGTGAAAATTCTGTTTCTATGATAAAAACCCATGTGTTTCCACCGAAAAACCTTTCAGGGGATCGTTTGCAACAGTTTGGCACCATTTTTGAGTGAATTCCAGAACGTCAGATTTTTGCTGAAATTGTGACCGCGAGGCTTAGGGATTTTTTCAAAAAAATGTTTTCAGACCTTGCGTGAAAATTCTTTTTCAATGATCAAAACCCATCTCTTTCCACCGAAGAACCTTTCAGGGGATCGTTTGCAACAGTTTGGCACCATTTTTGAGTGAATCCCAGAACGTCAGATTTTTGCTGAAATTGTGACCGCGCGGCTTAGGGATTTTTTCAAAAAAAAGTTGTTCAGACCTTGCGGGCTAATTCTGTTTCTATGATAAATACCCATGTGTTTCCACCGAAAAACCTTTCAGGGCATCGTTTGCAACAGTTTGGCACCATTTTTGAGTGAATTCCAGAACGTCAGATTTTTGCTGAAATTGTGACCGTGCGGCTTAGGGATTTTTTCAAAAAAAAGTTGTTCAGACCTTGTGGGCTAATTCTGTTTCTATGATAAAAACCCATGTGTTTCCACCGAAAAACCTTTCAGGGGATCGTTTGCAACAGTTTGGCACCATTTTTGAGTGAATTCCAGAACGTCAGATTTTTGCTGAAATTGTGACCGCGCGGCTTAGGGATTTTTTCAAAAAAATGTTTTTCAGACCTTGCGGGCTAATTCTGTTTCTATGATAAAAACCCATGTGTTTCCACCGAATAACCTTTCAGGGGATCGTTTGCAACAGTTTGGCACCATTTTTGAGTGAATTCCAGAACGTCAGATTTTTGCTGAAATTGTGACCTCACGGCTTAGGGATTTTTTCAAAAAAAAGTTGTTCAGACCTTGCGGGCTAATTCTGTTTCTGTGATAAAAACCCATGTGTTTCCACCGAATAACCTTTCAGGGGATCGTTTGCAACAGTTTGGCACCATTTTTGAGTGAATTCCAGAACGTCAGATTTTTGCTGAAATTGTGACCGCGAGGCTAAGGGATTTTTTCAAAAAAATGTTTTTCAGACCTTGCGTGAAAATTCTTTTTCAATGATCAAAACCCATCTCTTTCCACCGAAGAACCTTTCAGGGGATCGTTTGCAACAGTTTGGCACCATTTTTGAGTGAATCCCAGAACGTCAGATTTTTGCTGAAATTGTGACCGCGCGGCTTAGGGATTTTTTCAAAAAAAAGTTGTTCAGACCTTGCGGGCTAATTCTGTTTCTATGATAAATACCCATGTGTTTCCACCGAAAAACCTTTCAGGGCATCGTTTGCAACAGTTTGGCACCATTTTTGAGTGAATTTCAGAACGTCAGATTTTTGCTGAAATTGTGACCGTGCGGCTTAGGGATTTTTTCAAAAAAAAGTTGTTCAGACCTTGTGGGCTAATTCTGTTTCTATGATAAAAACCCATGTGTTTCCACCGAAAAACCTTTCAGGGGATCGTTTGCAGCAGTTTGGCACCATTTTTGAGTGAATTCCAGAACGTCAGATTTTTGCTGAAATTGTGACCGCGCGGCTTAGGGATTTTTTCAAAAAAAAAGTTGTTCAGACCTTGCGGGCTAATTCTGTTTCTATGATAAAAACCCATGTGTTTCCACCGAAAAACCTTCCAGGGGACCGTTTGCAACAGTTTGGCACCATTTTTGAGTGAATCCCAGAACGTCAGATTTTTGCTGAAATTGTGACCGCGCGGCTTAGGGATTTTTTCAAAAAAAAGTTGTTCAGACCTTGCGGGCTAATTCTGTTTCTATGATAAATACCCATGTGTTTCCACCGAAAAACCTTTCAGGGCATCGTTTGCAACAGTTTGGCACCATTTTTGAGTGAATTCCAGAACGTCAGTATTTTGCTGAAATTGTGACCGCGCGGCTTAGGGATTTTTTCAAAAAAAACTTGTTCAGACCTTGCGGGCTAATTCTGTTTCTATGATAACAACCCATGTGTTTCCACCGAAAAACCTTTCAGGGCATCGTTTGCAACAGTTTGGCACCATTTTTGAGTGAATTCCAGAACGTCAGATTTTTGCTGAAATTGTGACCGCGCGGCTTAGGGATTTTTTCAAAAAAAAGTTGTTCAGACCTTGCGGGCTAATTCTGTTTCTATCATAAAAACCCATGTGTTTCCACCGAAAAACCTTTCAGGGGATAGTTTGCAACAGTTTGGCACCATTTTTGAGTGAATTCCAGAACGTCAGATTTTTGCTGAAATTGTGACCGCGCGTCTTAGGGATTTTTTCAAAAAAATGTTTTTCAGACCTTGCGGGCTAAATCTGTTTCTATGATCAAAACCCATGTGTTTCCACCGAAAAACCTTTCAGGGGATCGTTTGCAACAGTTTGGCACCATTTTTGAGTGAATTCCAGAACGTCAGATTTTTGCTGAAATTGTGACCTCGCGGCTTAGGGATTTTTTCAAAAAAAAGTTGTTCAGACCTTGCGGGCTAATTCTGTTTCTGTGATAAAAACCCATGTGTTTCCACCGAAAAACCTTTCAGGGCATCGTTTGCAACAGTTTGGCACCATTTTTGAGTGAATTCCAGAACGTCAGATTTTTGCTGAAATTGTGACCGCGCGGCTTAGGGATTTTTTCAAAAAAAAGTTGTTCAGACCTTGCGGGCTAATTCTGTTTCTATGATAAATACCCATGTGTTTCCACCGAAAAACCTTTCAGGGCATCGTTTGCAACAGTTTGGCACCATTTTTGAGTGAATTCCAGAACGTCAGATTTTTGCTGAAATTGTGACCGCGCGGCTTAGGGATTTTTTCAAAAAAAAGTTGTTCAGACCTTGCGGGCTAATTCTGTTTCTATGATAAATAGGCATGTGTTTCCACCGAAAAACCTTTCAGGGGATCGTTTGCAACAGTTTGGCACCATTTTTGAGTGAATTCCAGAACGTCAGATTTTTGCTGAAATTGTGACCGCGCGGCTTAGGGATTTTTTCAAAAAAAACTTGTTCAGACCTTGCGGGCTAATTCTGTTTCTATGATAAAAACCCATGTGTTTCCACCGAAAAACCTTTCAGGGCATCGTTTGCAACAGTTTGGCACCATTTTTGAGTGAATTCCAGAACGTCAGATTTTTGCTGAAATTGTGACCGCGCGGCTTAGGGATTTTTTCAAAAAAAAGTTGTTCAGACCTTGCGGGCTAATTCTGTTTCTATCATAAAAACCCATGTGTTTCCAACGAAAAACCTTTCAGGGGATCGTTTGCAACAGTTTGGCACCATTTTTGAGTGAATTCCAGAACGTCAGATTTTTGCTGAAATTGTGACCGCGCGTCTTAGGGATTTTTTCAAAAAAATGTTTTTCAGACCTTGCGGGCTAATTCTGTTTCTATGATAAAAACCCATGTGTTTCCACCGAATAACCTTTCAGGGGATCGTTTGCAACAGTTTGGCACCATTTTTGAGTGAATTCCAGAACGTCAGATTTTTGCTGAAATTGTGACCGCGAGGCTTAGGGATTTTTTCAAAAAAATGTTTTTCAGACCTTGCGTGAAAATTCTTTTTCAATGATCAAAACCCATCTCTTTCCACCGAAGAACATTTCAGGGGATCTTTTGCAACAGTTTGGCACCATTTTTGGGTGAATTCCAGAACGTCAGTTTTTTGCTGAAATTGTGACCGCGCGGCTTAGGGATTTTTTCAAAAAAAAGTTGTTCAGACCTTGCGTGAAAATTCTTTTTCAATGATAAAAATCCATCTCTTTCCACCGAAAAGCCTTTCAGGGCATCGTTTGCAACAGTTTGGCACCATTTTTGAGTGAATTCCAGAACGTCAGATTTTTGCTGAAATTGTGACCGCGCGGCTTAGGGATTTTTTCAAAAAAAAGTTTTTCAGACCTTGCGTGAAAATTCTGTTTCAATGATAAAAACCCATCCCTTTCCACCGAAAAACCTTTCAGGGGATCGTTTGCAACAGTTTGGCACCATTTTTGAGTGAATTCCAGAACGTCAGATTTTTGCTGAAATTGTGACCGCGCGGCTTAGGGATTTTTTCAAAAAAAAGTTGTTCAGACCTTGCGGGCTAATTCTGTTTCTATGATAAAAACCCATGTGTTTCCACCGAAAAACCTTTCAGGGGATCGTTTGCAACAGTTTGGCACCATTTTTGAGTGAATTCCAGAACATCAGATTTTTGCTGAAATTGTGACCGCGCGGCTTAGGGATTTTTTCAAAAAAAAGTTGTTCAGACCTTGCGGGCTAATTCTGTTTTGATGATAAAAACCCATGTGTTTCCACCGAAAAACCTTTCAGGGGATCGTTTGCAACAATTTGGCACCATTTTTGAGTGAATTCCAGAACGTCAGATTTTTGCTGAAATTGTGACCGCGCGGCTTAGGGATTTTTTCAAAAAAAAGTTGTTCAGACCTTGCGGGCTAATTCTGTTTCTATGATAAATAGCCATGTGTTTCCACCGAAAAACCTTTCAGGGGATCGTTTGCAACAGTTTGGCACCATTTTTGAGAGAATTCCAGAACGTCAGATTTTTGCTGAAATTGTGACCGCGCGGCTTAGGGATTTTTTCAAAAAAAAGTTGTTCAGACCTTGTGGGCTAATTCTGTTTCTATGATAAAAACCCATGTGTTTCCACCGAAAAACCTTTCAGGGCATCGTTTGCAACAGTTTGGCACCATTTTTGAGTGAATTCCAGAACGTCAGATTTTTGCTGAAATTGTGACCGCGCGGCTTAGGGATTTTTTCAAAAAAAAGTTGTTCAGACCTTGCGGGCTAATTCTCTTTCGATAATAAAAACCCATGTGTTTCCACCGAAAAACCTTTCAGGGGATCGTTTGCAACAGTTTGGCACCATTTTTGAGTGAATTCCAGAACGTCAGATTTTTGCTGAAATTGTGACCGCGCGTCTTAGGGATTTTTTCAAAAAAATGTTTTTCAGACCTTGCGGGCTAATTCTGTTTCTATGATAAAAACCCATGTGTTTCCACCGAATAACCTTAAAGGGGATCGTTTGCAACAGTTTGGCACCATTTTTGAGTGAATTCCAGAACGTCAGATTTTTGCTGAAATTGTGACCGCGCGGCTTAGGGATTTTTTCAAAAAAAAGTTGTTCAGACCTTGCGGGCTAATTCTGTTTCTGTGATAAAAACAAATGTGTTTCCACCAAAAAACCTTTCAGGGGATCGTTTGCAACAGTTTGGCACCATTTTTGAGTGAATTCCAGAACGTCAGATTTTTGCTGAAATTGTGACCGCGCGGCTTAGGGATTTTTTCAAAAAAAAGTTGTTCAGACCTTGCGGGCTAATTCTGTTTCTATGATAAATACCCATGTGTTTCCACCGAAAAACCTTTCAGGGCATCGTTTGCAACAGTTTGGCACCATTTTTGAGTGAATTTCAGAACGTCAGATTTTTGCTGAAATTGTGACCGTGCGGCTTAGGGATTTTTTCAAAAAAAAGTTGTTCAGACCTTGCGGGCTAATTCTGTTTCTGTGATAAAAACCCATGTGTTTCCACCGAATAACCTTTCAGGGGATCGTTTGCAACAGTTTGGCACCATTTTTGAGTGAATTCCAGAACGTCAGATTTTTGCTGAAATTGTGACCGCGAGGCTTAGGGATTTTTTCAAAAAAATGTTTTTCAGACCTTGCGTGAAAATTCTTTTTCAATGATCAAAACCCATCTCTTTCCACCGAAGAACCTTTCAGGGGATCGTTTGCAACAGTTTGGCACCATTTTTGAGTGAATTCCAGAACGTCAGATTTTTGCTGAAATTGTGACCGCGCGGCTTAGGGATTTTTTCAAAAAAATGTTTTTCAGACCTTGCGTGAAAATAATTTTTCAATGATAAAAACCCATCTCTTTCCACCGAAGAACATTTCAGGGGATCTTTTGCAACAGTTTGGCACCATTTTTGGGTGAATTCCAGAACGTCAGTTTTTTGCTGAAATTGTGACCGCGCGGCTTAGGGATTTTTTTTAAAAAAAGTTGTTCAGACCTTGCGGGCTAATTCTTTTTCAATGATAAAAATCCATCTCTTTCCACCGAAAAGCCTTTCAGGGCATCGTTTGCAACAGTTTGGCACCATTTTTGAGTGAATTCCAGAACGTCAGATTTTTGCTGAAATTGTGACCGCGCGGCTTAGGGATTTTTTCAAAAAAAAGTTTTTCAGACCTTGCGTGAAAATTCTGTTTCAATGATAAAAACCCATCTCTTTCCACCGAAAAACCTTTCAGGGGATCGTTTGCAACAGTTTGGCACCATTTTTGAGTGAATTCCAGAACGTCAGATTTTTGCTGAAATTGTGACCGCGCGGCTTAGGGATTTTTTCAAAAAAAAGTTGTTCAGACCTTGCGGGCTAATTCTGTTTCTATGATAAAAACCCATGTGTTTCCACCGAAAAACCTTTCAGGGGATCGTTTGCAACAGTTTGGCACCATTTTTGAGTGAATTCCAGAACATCAGATTTTTGCTGAAATTGTGACCGCGCGGCTTAGGGATTTTTTCAAAAAAAAGTTGTTCAGACCTTGCGGGCTAATTCTGTTTTGATGATAAAAACCCATGTGTTTCCACCGAAAAACCTTTCAGGGGATCGTTTGCAACAATTTGGCACCATTTTTGAGTGAATTCCAGAACGTCAGATTTTTGCTGAAATTGTGACCGCGCGGCTTAGGGATTTTTTCAAAAAAAAGTTGTTCAGACCTTGCGGGCTAATTCTGTTTCTATGATAAATAGCCATGTGTTTCCACCGAAAAACCTTTCAGGGGATCGTTTGCAACAGTTTGGCACCATTTTTGAGAGAATTCCAGAACGTCAGATTTTTGCTGAAATTGTGACCGCGCGGCTTAGGGATTTTTTCAAAAAAAAGTTGTTCAGACCTTGTGGGCTAATTCTGTTTCTATGATAAAAACCCATGTGTTTCCACCGAAAAACCTTTCAGGGCATCGTTTGCAACAGTTTGGCACCATTTTTGAGTGAATTCCAGAACGTCAGATTTTTGCTGAAATTGTGACCGCGCAGCTTAGGGATTTTTTCAAAAAAAAGTTGTTCAGACCTTGCGGGCTAATTCTCTTTCGATAATAAAAACCCATGTGTTTCCACCGAAAAACCTTTCAGGGGATCGTTTGCAACAGTTTGGCACCATTTTTGAGTGAATTCCAGAACGTCAGATTTTTGCTGAAATTGTGACCGCGCGTCTTAGGGATTTTTTCAAAAAAATGTTTTTCAGACCTTGCGGGCTAATTCTGTTTCTATGATAAAAACCCATGTGTTTCCACCGAATAACCTTAAAGGGGATCGTTTGCAACAGTTTGGCACCATTTTTGAGTGAATTCCAGAACGTCAGATTTTTGCTGAAATTGTGACCGCGCGGCTTAGGGATTTTTTCAAAAAAAAGTTGTTCAGACCTTGCGGGCTAATTCTGTTTCTGTGATAAAAACAAATGTGTTTCCACCAAAAAACCTTTCAGGGGATCGTTTGCAACAGTTTGGCACCATTTTTGAGTGAATTCCAGAACGTCAGATTTTTGCTGAAATTGTGACCGCGCGGCTTAGGGATTTTTTCAAAAAAAAGTTGTTCAGACCTTGCGGGCTAATTCTGTTTCTATGATAAATACCCATGTGTTTCCACCGAAAAACCTTTCAGGGCATCGTTTGCAACAGTTTGGCACCATTTTTGAGTGAATTTCAGAACGTCAGATTTTTGCTGAAATTGTGACCGTGCGGCTTAGGGATTTTTTCAAAAAAAAGTTGTTCAGACCTTGTGGGCTAATTCTGTTTCTATGATAAAAACCCATGTGTTTCCACCGAAAAACCTTTCAGGGGATCGTTTGCAACAGTTTGGCACCATTTTTGAGTGAATTCCAGAACGTCAGATTTTTGCTGAAATTGTGACCGCGCGGCTTAGGGATTTTTTTAAAAAAAAAGTTGTTCAGACCTTGCGGGCTAATTCTGTTTCTATGATAAATACCCATGTGTTTCCACCGAAAAACCTTTCAGGGCATCGTTTGCAACAGTTTGGCACCATTTTTGAGTGAATTCCAGAACGTCAGATTTTTGCTGAAATTGTGACCGCGCGGCTTAGGGATTTTTTCAAAAAAAAGTTGTTCAGACCTTGCGGGCTAATTCTGTTTCTATGATAAATAGCCATGTGTTTCCACCGAAAAACCTTTCAGGGGATCGTTTGCAACAGTTTGGCACCATTTTTGAGTGAATTCCAGAACGTCAGATTTTTGCTGAAATTGTGACCGCGCGGCTTAGGGATTTTTTAAAAAAAAACTTGTTCAGACCTTGAGGGCTAATTCTGTTTCGATGATAAAAACCCATGTGTTTCCACCGAAAAACCTTTCCGGGGATCGTTTGCAACAGTTTGGCACCATTTTTGAGTGAATTCCAGAACGTCAGATTTTTGCTGAAATTGTGACCGCGCGGCTTAGGGATTTTTTCAAAAAAAAGTTGTTCAGACCTTGCGGGCTAATTCTGTTTCTATCATAAAAACCCATGTGTTTCCACCGAAAAACCTTTCAGGGGATCGTTTGCAACAGTTTGGCACCATTTTTGAGTGAATTCCAGAACGTCAGATTTTTGCTGAAATTGTGACCGCGCGTCTTAGGGATTTTTTCAA
Source organism: Podarcis liolepis (assembly GCF_965112155.1). Taxonomy (NCBI): domain Eukaryota; kingdom Metazoa; phylum Chordata; class Lepidosauria; order Squamata; family Lacertidae; genus Podarcis; species Podarcis liolepis. The sequence goes on along the minus strand of NC_139559.1, from coordinate 88,931,510 downwards.
AAAAATGTTTTTCAGACCTTGCGGGCTAATTCTGTTTCTATGATAAAAACCCATGTGTTTCCACCGAATAACCTTTCAGGGGATCGTTTGCAACAGTTTGGCAATATTTTTGAGTGAATTCCAGAACGTCAGATTTTTGCTGAAATTGTGACCTCGCGGCTTAGGGATTTTTTCAAAAAAAAGTTGTTCAGACCTTGCGGGCTAATTCTGTTTCTGTGATAAAAACCCATGTGTTTCCACCGAAAAACCTTTCAGGGCATCGTTTGCAACAGTTTGGCACCATTTTTGAGTGAATTCCAGAACGTCAGATTTTTGCTGAAATTGTGACCGCGCGGCTTAGGGATTTTTTCAAAAAAAAGGTGTTCAGACCTTGCGGGCTAATTCTGTTTCTATGATAAATACCCATGTGTTTCCACCGAAAAACCTTTCAGGGCATCGTTTGCAACAGTTTGGCACCATTTTTGAGTGAATTCCAGAACGTCAGATTTTTGCTGAAATTGTGACCGCGCGGCTTAGGGATTTTTTCAAAAAAAAGTTGTTCAGACCTTGCGGGCTAATTCTGTTTCTATGATAAATAGCCATGTGTTTCCACCGAAAAACCTTTCAGGGGATCGTTTGCAACAGTTTGGCACCATTTTTGAGTGAATTCCAGAACGTCAGATTTTTGCTGAAATTGTGACCGCGCGGCTTAGGGATTTTTTCAAAAAAAACTTGTTCAGACCTTGCGGGCTAATTCTGTTTCTATGATAAAAACCCATGTGTTTCCACCAAAAAACCTTTCAGGGCATCGTTTGCAACAGTTTGGCACCATTTTTGAGTGAATTCCAGAACGTCAGATTTTTGCTGAAATTGTGACCGCGCGGCTTAGGGATTTTTTCAAAAAAAAGTTGTTCAGACCTTGCGGGCTAATTCTGTTTCTATCATAAAAACCCATGTGTTTCCACCGAAAAACCTTTCAGGGGATCGTTTGCAACAGTTTGGCACCATTTTTGAGTGAATTCCAGAACGTCAGATTTTTGCTGAAATTGTGACCGCGCGTCTTAGGGATTTTTTCAAAAAAATGTTTTTCAGACCTTGCGGGCTAATTCTGTTTCTATGATAAAAACCCATGTGTTTCCACCGAATAACCTTTCAGGGGATCGTTTGCAACAGTTTGGCACCATTTTTGAGTGAATTCCAGAACGTCAGATTTTTGCTGAAATTGTGACCTCGCGGCTTAGGGATTTTTTCAAAAAAAAGTTGTTCAGACCTTGCGGGCTAATTCTGTTTCTGTGATAAAAACCCATGTGTTTCCACCGAATAACCTTTCAGGGGATCGTTTGCAACAGTTTGGCACCATTTTTGAGTGAATTCCAGAACGTCAGATTTTTGCTGAAATTGTGACCGCGCGGCTTAGGGATTTTTTCAAAAAAAACTTGTTCAGACCTTGCGGGCTAATTCTGTTTCTATGATAAAAACCCATGTGTTTCCACCAAAAAACCTTTCAGGGCATCGTTTGCAACAGTTTGGCACCATTTTTGAGTGAATTCCAGAACGTCAGATTTTTGCTGAAATTGTGACCGCGCGGCTTAGGGATTTTTTCAAAAAAAAGTTGTTCAGACCTTGCGGGCTAATTCTGTTTCTATCATAAAAACCCATGTGTTTCCACCGAAAAACCTTTCAGGGGATCGTTTGCAACAGTTTGGCACCATTTTTGAGTGAATTCCAGAACGTCAGATTTTTGCTGAAATTGTGACCGCGCGTCTTAGGGATTTTTTCAAAAAAATGTTTTTCAGACCTTGCGGGCTAATTCTGTTTCTATGATAAAAACCCATGTGTTTCCACCGAATAACCTTTCAGGGGATCGTTTGCAACAGTTTGGCACCATTTTTGAGTGAATTCCAGAACGTCAGATTTTTGCTGAAATTGTGACCTCGCGGCTTAGGGATTTTTTCAAAAAAAAGTTGTTCAGACCTTGCGGGCTAATTCTGTTTCTGTGATAAAAACCCATGTGTTTCCACCGAATAACCTTTCAGGGGATCGTTTGCAACAGTTTGGCACCATTTTTGAGTGAATTCCAGAACGTCAGATTTTTGCTGAAATCGTGACCGCGAGGCTTAGGGATTTTTTCAAAAAAATGTTTTTCAGACCTTGCGTGAAAATTCTTTTTCAATGATCAAAACCCATCTCTTTCCACCGAAGAACCTTTCAGGGGATCGTTTGCAACAGTTTGGCACCATTTTTGAGTGAATTCCAGAACGTCAGATTTTTGCTGAAATTGTGACCGCGCGGCTTAGGGATTTTTTCAAAAAAATGTTTTTCAGACCTTGCGTGAAAATAATTTTTCAATGATAAAAACCCATCTCTTTCCACCGAAGAACATTTCAGGGGATCTTTTGCAACAGTTTGGCACCATTTTTGGGTGAATTCCAGAACGTCAGATTTTTGCTGAAATTGTGACCGCGCGGCTTAGGGATTTTTTTTAAAAAAAGTTGTTCAGACCTTGCGTGAAAATTCTTTTTCAATGATAAAAATCCATCTCTTTCCACCGAAAAGCCTTTCAGGGCATCGTTTGCAACAGTTTGGCACCATTTTTGAGTGAATTCCAGAACGTCAGATTTTTGCTGAAATTGTGACCGCGCGGCTTAGGGATTTTTTCAAAAAAAAGTTTTTCAGACCTTGCGTGAAAATTCTGTTTCAATGATAAAAACCCATCTCTTTCCACCGAAAAACCTTTCAGGGGATCGTTTGCAACAGTTTGGCACCATTTTTGAGTGAATTCCAGAACGTCAGATTTTTGCTGAAATTGTGACCGCGCGGCTTAGGGATTTTTTCAAAAAAAAGTTGTTCAGACCTTGCGGGCTAATTCTGTTTCTATGATAAAAACCCATGTGTTTCCACCGAAAAACCTTTCAGGGGATCGTTTGCAACAGTTTGGCACCATTTTTGAGTGAATTCCAGAACATCAGATTTTTGCTGAAATTGTGACCGCGCGGCTTAGGGATTTTTTCAAAAAAAAGTTGTTCAGACCTTGCGGGCTAATTCTGTTTTGATGATAAAAACCCATGTGTTTCCACCGAAAAACCTTTCAGGGGATCGTTTGCAACAATTTGGCACCATTTTTGAGTGAATTCCAGAACGTCAGATTTTTGCTGAAATTGTGACCGCGCGGCTTAGGGATTTTTTCAAAAAAAAGTTGTTCAGACCTTGCGGGCTAATTCTGTTTCTATGATAAATAGCCATGTGTTTCCACCGAAAAACCTTTCAGGGGATCGTTTGCAACAGTTTGGCACCATTTTTGAGTGAATTCCAGAACGTCAGATTTTTGCTGAAATTGTGACCGCGCGGCTTAGGGATTTTTTCAAAAAAAAGTTGTTCAGACCTTGTGGGCTAATTCTGTTTCTATGATAAAAACCCATGTGTTTCCCCCGAAAAACCTTTCAGGGCATCGTTTGCAACAGTTTGGCACCATTTTTGAGTGAATTCCAGAACGTCAGATTTTTGCTGAAATTGTGACCGCGCGGCTTAGGGATTTTTTCAAAAAAAAGTTGTTCAGACCTTGCGGGCTAATTCTGTTTCTATCATAAAAACCCATGTGTTTCCACCGAAAAACCTTTCAGGGGATCGTTTGCAACAGTTTGGCACCATTTTTGAGTGAATTCCAGAACGTCAGATTTTTGCTGAAATTGTGACCGCGCGTCTTAGGGATTTTTTCAAAAAAATGTTTTTCAGACCTTGCGGGCTAATTCTGTTTCTATGATAAAAACCCATGTGTTTCCACCGAATAACCTTAAAGGGGATCGTTTGCAACAGTTTGGCACCATTTTTGAGTGAATTCCAGAACGTCAGATTTTTGCTGAAATTGTGACCGCGCGGCTTAGGGATTTTTTCAAAAAAAAGTTGTTCAGACCTTGTGGGCTAATTCTGTTTCTATGATAAAAACCCATGTGTTTCCACCGAAAAACCTTTCAGGGGATCGTTTGCAACAGTTTGGCACCATTTTTGAGTGAATTCCAGAACGTCAGATTTTTGCTGAAATTGTGACCGCGCGGCTTAGGGATTTTTTCAAAAAAATGTTTTTCAGACCTTGCGGGCTAATTCTCTTTCGATAATAAAAACCCATGTGTTTCCACCGAAAAACCTTTCAGGGGATCGTTTGCAACAGTTTGGCACCATTTTTGAGTGAATTCCAGAACGTCAGATTTTTGCTGAAATTCTGACCGCGCGGCTTAGGGATTTTTTCAAAAAAATGTTTTTCAGACCTTGCGTGAAAATTCTTTTTCAATGATAAAAACCCATCTCTTTCCACCGAAGAACATTTCAGGGGATCTTTTGCAACAGTTTGGCACCATTTTTGGGTGAATTCCAGAACGTCAGATTTTTGCTGAAATTGTGACCGCGCGGCTTAGGGATTTTTTCAAAAAAAAGTTGTTCAGACCTTGCGTGAAAATTCTTTTTCAATGATAAAAATCCATCTCTTTCCACCGAAAAGCCTTTCAGGGCATCGTTTGCAACAGTTTGGCACCATTTTTGAGTGAATTCCAGAACGTCAGATTTTTGCTGAAATTGTGACCGCGCGGCTTAGGGATTTTTTCAAAAAAAAGTTTTTCAGACCTTGCGTGAAAATTCTGTTTCAATGATAAAAACCCATCTCTTTCCACCAAAAAACCTTTCAGGGGATCGTTTGCAACAGTTTGGCACCATTTTTGAGTGAATTCCAGAACGTCAGATTTTTGCTGAAATTGTGACCGCGCGGCTTAGGGATTTTTTCAAAAAAAAGTTGTTCAGACCTTGCGGGCTAATTCTGTTTCTATGATAAAAACCCATGTGTTTCCACCGAAAAACCTTTCAGGGGATCGTTTGCAACAGTTTGGCACCATTTTTGAGTGAATTCCAGAACATCAGATTTTTGCTGAAATTGTGACCGCGCGGCTTAGGGATTTTTTCAAAAAAAAGTTGTTCAGACCTTGCGGGCTAATTCTGTTTTGATGATAAAAACCCATGTGTTTCCACCGAAAAACCTTTCAGGGGATCGTTTGCAACAGTTTGGCACCATTTTTGAGTGAATTCCAGAACGTCAGATTTTTGCTGAAATTGTGACCGCGCGGCTTAGGGATTTTTTCAAAAAAAAGTTGTTCAGACCTTGCGGGCTAATTCTGTTTCTATGATAAATAGCCATGTGTTTCCACCGAAAAACCTTTCAGGGGATCGTTTGCAACAGTTTGGCACCATTTTTGAGTGAATTCCAGAACGTCAGATTTTTGCTGAAATTGTGACCGCGCGGCTTAGGGATTTTTTCAAAAAAAAGTTGTTCAGACCTTGCGGGCTAATTCTGTTTCTATGATAAAAACCCATGTGTTTCCACCGAAAAACTTTTCAGGGCATCGTTTGCAACAGTTTGGCACCATTTTTGAGTGAATTCCAGAACGTCAGATTTTTGCTGAAATTGTGACCGCGCGGCTTAGGGATTTTTTCAAAAAAAAATTGTTCAGACCTTGCGGGCTAATTCTGTTTCTATCATAAAAACCCATGTGTTTCCACCGAAAAACCTTTCAGGGGATCGTTTGCAACAGTTTGGCACCATTTTTGAGTGAATTCCAGAACGTCAGATTTTTGCTGAAATTGTGACCGCGCGGCTTAGGGATTTTTTCAAAAAAATGTTTTTCAAACCTTGCGGGCTAATTCTGTTTCTATGATAAAAACCCATGTGTTTCCACCGAATAACCTTTCAGGGGATCGTTTGCAACAGTTTGGCACCATTTTTGAGTGAATTCCAGAACGTCAGATTTTTGCTGAAATTGTGACCGCGCGGCTTAGGGATTTTTTCAAAAAAAAGTTGTTCAGACCTTGCGGGCTAATTCTGTTTCTGTGATAAAAACCCATGTGTTTCCACCGAAAAACCTTTCAGGGGATCGTTTGCAACAGTTTGGCACCATTTTTGAGTGAATTCCAGAACGTCAGATTTTTGCTGAAATTGTGACCACGCGGCTTAGGGATTTTTTTTTAAAAAAGTTGTTCAGACCTTGCGTGAAAATTCTTTTTCAATGATAAAAATCCATCTCTTTCCACCGAAAAGCCTTTCAGGGCATCGTTTGCAACAGTTTGGCACCATTTTTGAGTGAATTCCAGAATGTCAGATTTTTGCTGAAATTGTGACCGCGCGGCTTAGGGATTTTTTCAAAAAAAAGTTGTTCAGACCTTGCGGGCTAATTCTGTTTCTATCATAAAAACCCATGTGTTTCCACCGAAAAACCTTTCAGGGGATCGTTTGCAACAGTTTGGCACCATTTTTGAGTGAATTCCAGAACGTCAGATTTTTGCTGAAATTGTGACCGCGCGGCTTAGGGATTTTTTCAAAAAAATGTTTTTCAAACCTTGCGGGCTAATTCTGTTTCTATGATAAAAACCCATGTGTTTCCACCGAATAACCTTTCAGGGGATCGTTTGCAACAGTTTGGCACCATTTTTGAGTGAATTCCAGAACGTCAGATTTTTGCTGAAATTGTGACCGCGCGGCTTAGGGATTTTTTCAAAAAAAAGTTGTTCAGACCTTGCGGGCTAATTCTGTTTCTGTGATAAAGACCCATGTGTTTCCACCGAAAAACCTTTCAGGGGATCGTTTGCAACAGTTTGGCACCATTTTTGAGTGAATTCCAGAACGTCAGATTTTTGCTGAAATTGTGACCGCGCGGCTTAGGGATTTTTTCAAAAAAAAGTTGTTCAGACCTTGCGGGCTAATTCTGTTTCTTTCATAAAAACCCATGTGTTTCCACCGAAAAACCTTTCAGGGGATCGTTTGCAACAGTTTGGCACCATTTTTGAGTGAATTCCAGAACGTCAGATTTTTGCTGAAATTGTGACCGCGCGGCTTAGGGATTTTTTCAAAAAAAAAGTTGTTCAGTCCTTGCGTGAAAATTCTTTTTCAATGATAAAAATCCATCTCTTTCCACCGAAAAGCCTTTCAGGGCATCGTTTGCAACAGTTTGGCACCATTTTTGAGTGAATTCCAGAACGTCAGATTTTTGCTGAAATTGTGACCGCGCGGCTTAGGGATTTTTTCAAAAAAAAGTTGTTCAGACCTTGCGGGCTAATTCTGTTTCTATGATAAAAACCCATGTGTTTCCACCGAAAAACCTTTCAGGGGATCGTTTGCAACAGTTTGGCACCATTTTTGAGTGAATTCCAGAACGTCAGATTTTTGCTGAAATTGTGACCGCGCGGCTTAGGGATTTTTTCAAAAAAATGTTTTTCAGACCTTGCGTGAAAATTCTTTTTCAATGATAAAATCCCATCTCTTTCCACCGAAGAACCTTTCAGGGGATCTTTTGCAACAGTTTGGCACCATTTTTGGGTGAATTCCAGAACGTCAGATTTTTGCTGAAATTGTGACCGCGCGGCTTAGGGATTTTTTTTTAAAAAAGTTGTTCAGACCTTGCGTGAAAATTCTTTTTCAATGATAAAAATCCATCTCTTTCCACCGAAAAGCCTTTAAGGGCATCGTTTGCAACAGTTTGGCACCATTTTTGAGTGAATTCCAGAACGTCAGATTTTTGCTGAAATTGTGACCGCGCGGCTTAGGGATTTTTTCAAAAAAAAGTTGTTCAGACCTTGCGGGCTAATTCTATTTCTATCATAAAAACCCATGTGTTTCCACCGAAAAACCTTTCAGGGGATCGTTTGCAACAGTTTGGCACAATTTTTGAGTGAATTCCAGAACGTCAGATTTTTGCTGAAATTGTGACCGCGCGGCTTAGGGATTTTTTCAAAAAAATGTTTTTCAGACCTTGCGGGCTAATTCTGTTTCTATGATAAAAACCCATGTGTTTCCACCGAATAACCTTTCAGGGGATCGTTTGCAACAGTTTGGCACCATTTTTGAGTGAATTCCAGAACGTCAGATTTTTGCTGAAATTGTGACCGCGCGGCTTAGGGATTTTTTCAAAAAAAAGTTGTTCAGACCTTGCGTGAAAATTCTGTTTCAATGATAAAAACCCATCTCTTTCCACCAAAAAACCTTTCAGGGGATCGTTTGCAACAGTTTGGCACCATTTTTGAGTGAATTCCAGAACGTCAGATTTTTGCTGAAATTGTGACCGCGCGGCTTAGGGATTTTTTCAAAAAAAAGTTGTTCAGACCTTGCGGGCTAATTCTGTTTCTATGATAAAAACCCATGTGTTTCCACCGAAAAACCTTTCAGGGGATCGTTTGCAACAGTTTGGCACCATTTTTGAGTGAATTCCAGAACATCAGATTTTTGCTGAAATTGTGACCGCGCGGCTTAGGGATTTTTTCAAAAAAAAGTTGTTCAGACCTTGCGGGCTAATTCTGTTTTGATGATAAAAACCCATGTGTTTCCACCGAAAAACCTTTCAGGGGATCGTTTGCAACAGTTTGGCACCATTTTTGAGTGAATTCCAGAACGTCAGATTTTTGCTGAAATTGTGACCGCGCGGCTTAGGGATTTTTTCAAAAAAAAGTTGTTCAGACCTTGCGGGCTAATTCTGTTTCTATGATAAATAGCCATGTGTTTCCACCGAAAAACCTTTCAGGGGATCGTTTGCAACAGTTTGGCACCATTTTTGAGTGAATTCCAGAACGTCAGATTTTTGCTGAAATTGTGACCGCGCGGCTTAGGGATTTTTTCAAAAAAAAGTTGTTCAGACCTTGCGGGCTAATTCTGTTTCTATGATAAAAACCCATGTGTTTCCACTGAAAAACCTTTCAGGGCATCGTTTGCAACAGTTTGGCACCATATTTGAGTGAATTCCAGAACGTCAGATTTTTGCTGAAATTGTGACCGCGCGGCTTAGGGATTTTTTCAAAAAAAAGTTGTTCAGACCTTGCGGGCTAATTCTGTTTCTATCATAAAAACCCATGTGTTTCCACCGAAAAACCTTTCAGGGGATCGTTTGCAACAGTTTGGCACCATTTTTGAGTGAATTCCAGAACGTCAGATTTTTGCTGAAATTGTGACCGCGCGGCTTAGGGATTTTTTCAAAAAAATGTTTTTCAAACCTTGCGGGCTAATTCTGTTTCTATGATAAAAACCCATGTGTTTCCACCGAATAACCTTTCAGGGGATTGTTTGCAACAGTTTGGCACCATTTTTGAGTGAATTCCAGAACGTCAGATTTTTGCTGAAATTGTGACCGCGCGGCTTAGGGATTTTTTCAAAAAAAAGTTGTTCAGACCTTGCGGGCTAATTCTGTTTCTGTGATAAAAACCCATGTGTTTCCACCGAAAAACCTTTCAGGGGATCGTTTGCAACAGTTTGGCACCATTTTTGAGTGAATTCCAGAACGTCAGATTTTTGCTGAAATTGTGACCGCGCGGCTTAGGGATTTTTTCAAAAAAAACTTGTTCAGACCTTGCGGGCTAATTCTGTTTCTATCATAAAAACCCATGTGTTTCCACCGAAAAACCTTTCAGGGGATCGTTTGCAACAGTTTGGCAGCATTTTTGAGTGAATTCCAGAACGTCAGATTTTTGCTGAAATTGTGACCGCGCGGCTTAGGGATTTTTTCAAAAAAAAAGTTGTTCAGACCTTGCGGGCCAATTCTGTTTCTGTGATAAAAACCCAGGTGTTTCCACCGAAAAACCTTTCAGGGGATCGTTTGCAACAGTTTGGCACCATTTTTGAGTGAATTCCAGAACGTCAGATTTTTGCTGAAATTGTGACCGCGCGGCTTAGGGATTTTTTCAAAAAAATGTTGTTCAGACCTTGCGGGCTAATTCTGTTTCTATGATAAAAACCCATGTGTTTCCACCGAAAAACCTTTCAGGGCATCGTTTGCAACAGTTTGGCACCATTTTTGAGTGAATTCCAGAACGTCAGATTTTTGCTGAAATTGTGACCGCGCGGCTTAGGGATTTTTTAAAAAAAAAGTTGTTCAGACCTTGCGGGCTAATTCTGTTTCTATCATAAAAACCCATGTGTTTCCACCGAAAAACCTTTCAGGGGATCGTTTGCAACAGTTTGGCACCATTTTTGAGTGAATTCCAGAACGTCAGATTTTTGCTGAAATTGTGACCGCGCGGCTTAGGGATTTTTTCAAAAAAATGTTTTTCAGACCTTGCGGGCTAATTCTGTTTCTATGATAAAAACCCATGTGTTTCCACCGAATAACCTTTCAGGGGATCGTTTGCAACAGTTTGGCACCATTTTTGAGTGAATTCCAGAATGTCAGATTTTTGCTGAAATTGTGACCGCGCGGCTTAGGGATTTTTTCAAAAAAAAGTTGTTCAGACCTTGCGGGCTAATTCTGTTTCTTTCATAAAAACCCATGTGTTTCCACCGAAAAACCTTTCAGGGGATCGTTTGCAACAGTTTGGCACCATTTTTGAGTGAATTCCAGAACGTCAGATTTTTGCTGAAATTGTGACCGCGCGGCTTAGGGATTTTTTCAAAAAAAAAGTTGTTCAGACCTTGCGTGAAAATTCTTTTTCAATGATAAAAATCCATCTCTTTCCACCGAAAAGCCTTTCAGGGCATCGTTTGCAACAGTTTGGCACCATTTTTGAGTGAATTCCAGAACGTCAGATTTTTGCTGAAATTGTGACCGCGCGGCTTAGGGATTTTTTCAAAAAAAAGTTGTTCAGACCTTGCGGGCTAATTCTGTTTCTATGATAAAAACCCATGTGTTTCCACCGAAAAACCTTTCAGGGGATCGTTTGCAACAGTTTGGCACCATTTTTGAGTGAATTCCAGAACGTCAGATTTTTGCTGAAATTGTGACCGCGCGGCTTACGGATTTTTTCAAAAAAATGTTTTTCAGACCTTGCGTGAAAATTCTTTTTCAATGATAAAATCCCATCTCTTTCCACCGAAGAACCTTTCAGGGGATCTTTTGCAACAGTTTGGCACCATTTTTGGGTGAATTCCAGAACGTCAGATTTTTGCTGAAATTGTGACCGCGCGGCTTAGGGATTTTTTTTTAAAAAAGTTGTTCAGACCTTGCGTGAAAATTCTTTTTCAATGATAAAAATCCATCTCTTTCCACCGAAAAGCCTTTCAGGGCATCGTTTGCAACAGTTTGGCACCATTTTTGAGTGAATTCCAGAACGTCAGATTTTTGCTGAAATTGTGACCGCGCGGCTTAGGGATTTTTTCAAAAAAAAGTTGTTCAGACCTTGCGGGCTAATTCTGTTTCTATCATAAAAACCCATGTGTTTCCACCGAAAAACCTTTCAGGGGATCGTTTGCAACAGTTTGGCACCATTTTTGAGTGAATTCCAGAACGTCAGATTTTTGCTGAAATTGTAACCGCGCGGCTTAGGGATTTTTTCAAAAAAATGTTTTTCAGACCTTGCGGGCTAATTCTGTTTCTATGATAAAAACCCATGTGTTTCCACCGAATAACCTTTCAGGGGATCGTTTGCAACAGTTTGGCACCATTTTTGAGTGAATTCCAGAACGTCAGATTTTTGCTGAAATTGTGACCGCGCGGCTTAGGGATTTTTTCAAAAAAAAGTTGTTCAGACCTTGCGGGCTAATTCTGTTTCTGTGATAAAAACCCATGTGTTTCCACCGAAAAACCTTTCAGGGGATCGTTTGCAACAGTTTGGCACCATTTTTGAGTGAATTCCAGAACGTCAGATTTTTGCTGAAATTGTGACCACGCGGCTTAGGGATTTTTTCAAAAAAAAGTTGTTCAGACCTTGCGGGCTAATTCTGTTTCTATGATAAAAACCCATGTGTTTCCACCGAAAAACCTTTCAGGGGATCGTTTGCAACAGTTTGGCACCATTTTTGAGTGAATTCCAGAACGTCAGATTTTTGCTGAAATTGTGACCGCGCGGCTTAGGGATTTTTTCAAAAAAATGTTTTTCAGACCTTGCGTGAAAATTCTTTTTCAATGATAAAAACCCATGTGTTTCCACCGAAGAACCTTTCAGGGGATCTTTTGCAACAGTTTGGCACCATTTTTGGGTGAATTCCAGAACGTCAGATTTTTGCTGAAATTGTGACCGCGCGGCTTAGGGATTTTTTTTAAAAAAAGTTGTTCAGACCTTGCGTGAAAATTCTTTTTCAATGATAAAAATCCATCTCTTTCCACCGAAAAGCCTTTCAGGGCATCGTTTGCAACAGTTTGGCACCATTTTTGAGTGAATTCCAGAACGTCAGATTTTTGCTGAAATTGTGACCGCGCGGCTTAGGGATTTTTTCAAAAAAAAGTTGTTCAGACCTTGCGGGCTAATTCTGTTTCTATCATAAAAACCCATGTGTTTCCACCGAAAAACCTTTCAGGGGATCGTTTGCAACAGTTTGGCACCATTTTTGAGTGAATTCCAGAACGTCAGATTTTTGCTGAAATTGTGACCGCGCGGCTTAGGGATTTTTTCAAAAAAATGTTTTTCAGACCTTGCGGGCTAATTCTGTTTCTATGATAAAAACCCATGTGTTTCCACCGAATAACCTTTCAGGGGATCGTTTGCAACAGTTTGGCACCATTTTTGAGTGAATTCCAGAACGTCAGATTTTTGCTGAAATTGTGACCGCGCGGCTTAGGGATTTTTTCAAAAAAAAGTTGTTCAGACCTTGCGGGCTAATTCTGTTTCTTTCATAAAAACCCATGTGTTTCCACCGAAAAACCTTTCAGGGGATCGTTTGCAACAGTTTGGCACCATTTTTGAGTGAATTCCAGAACGTCAGATTTTTGCTGAAATTGTGACCGCGCGGCTTAGGGATTTTTTCAAAAAAAAAGTTGTTCAGACCTTGCGTGAAAATTCTTTTTCAATGATAAAAATCCATCTCTTTCCACCGAAAAGCCTTTCAGGGCATCGTTTGCAACAGTTTGGCACCATTTTTGAGTGAATTCCAGAACGTCAGATTTTTGCTGAAATTGTGACCGCGCGGCTTAGGGATTTTTTCAAAAAAAAGTTGTTCAGACCTTGCGTGAAAATTCTTTTTCAATGATAAAATCCCATCTCTTTCCACCGAAGAACCTTTCAGGGGATCTTTTGCAACAGTTTGGCACCATTTTTGGGTGAATTCCAGAACGTCAGATTTTTGCTGAAATTGTGACCGCGCGGCTTAGGGATTTTTTTTAAAAAAAGTTGTTCAGACCTTGCGTGAAAATTCTTTTTCAATGATAAAAATCCATCTCTTTCCACCGAAAAGCCTTTCAGGGCATCGTTTGCAACAGTTTGGCACCATTTTTGAGTGAATTCCAGAACGTCAGATTTTTGCTGAAATTGTGACCGCGCGGCTTAGGGATTTTTTCAAAAAAAAGTTGTTCAGACCTTGCGGGCTAATTCTGTTTCTATGATAAATAGCCATGTGTTTCCACCGAAAAACCTTTCAGGGGATCGTTTGCAACAGTTTGGCACCATTTTTGAGTGAATTCCAGAACGTCAGATTTTTGCTGAAATTGTGACCGCGCGGCTTAGGGATTTTTTCAAAAAAATGTTTTTCAGACCTTGCGGGCTAATTCTGTTTCTATGATAAAAACCCATGTGTTTCCACCGAATAACCTTTCAGGGGATCGTTTGCAACAGTTTGGCACCATTTTTGAGTGAATTCCAGAACGTCAGATTTTTGCTGAAATTGTGACCGCGCGGCTTAGGGATTTTTTCAAAAAAAAGTTGTTCAGACCTTGCGGGCTAATTCTGTTTCTGTGATAAAAACCCATGTGTTTCCACCGAAAAACCTTTCAGGGGATCGTTTGCAACAGTTTGGCACCATTTTTGAGTGAATTCCAGAACGTCAGATTTTTGCTGAAATTGTGACCACGCGGCTTAGGGATTTTTTCAAAAAAAAGTTGTTCAGACCTTGCGGGCTAATTCTGTTTCTATGATAAAAACCCATGTGTTTCCACCGAAAAACCTTTCAGGGGATCGTTTGCAACAGTTTGGCACCATTTTTGAGTGAATTCCAGAACGTCAGATTTTTGCTGAAATTGTGACCGCGCGGCTTAGGGATTTTTTCAAAAAAAAGTTGTTCAGACCTTGCGTGAAAATTCTTTTTCAATGATAAAATCCCATCTCTTTCCACCGAAGAACCTTTCAGGGGATCTTTTGCAACAGTTTGGCACCATTTTTGGGTGAATTCCAGAACGTCAGATTTTTGCTGAAATTGTGACCGCGCGGCTTAGGGATTTTTTTTAAAAAAAGTTGTTCAGACCTTGCGTGAAAATTCTTTTTCAATGATAAAAATCCATCTCTTTCCACCGAAAAGCCTTTCAGGGCATCGTTTGCAACAGTTTGGCACCATTTTTGAGTGAATTCCAGAACGTCAGATTTTTGCTGAAATTGTGACCGCGCGGCTTAGGGATTTTTTCAAAAAAAAGTTGTTCAGACCTTGCGGGCTAATTCTGTTTCTATGATAAATAGCCATGTGTTTCCACCGAAAAACCTTTCAGGGGATCGTTTGCAACAGTTTGGCACCATTTTTGAGTGAATTCCAGAACGTCAGATTTTTGCTGAAATTGTGACCGCGCGGCTTAGGGATTTTTTCAAAAAAATGTTTTTCAGACCTTGCGGGCTAATTCTGTTTCTATGATAAAAACCCATGTGTTTCCACCGAATAACCTTTCAGGGGATCGTTTGCAACAGTTTGGCACCATTTTTGAGTGAATTCCAGAACGTCAGATTTTTGCTGAAATTGTGACCGCGCGGCTTAGGGATTTTTTCAAAAAAAAGTTGTTCAGACCTTGCGGGCTAATTCTGTTTCTGTGATAAAAACCCATGTGTTTCCACCGAAAAACCTTTCAGGGGATCGTTTGCAACAGTTTGGCACCATTTTTGAGTGAATTCCAGAACGTCAGATTTTTGCTGAAATTGTGACCACGCGGCTTAGGGATTTTTTCAAAAAAAAGTTGTTCAGACCTTGCGGGCTAATTCTGTTTCTATGATAAAAACCCATGTGTTTCCACCGAAAAACCTTTCAGGGGATCGTTTGCAACAGTTTGGCACCATTTTTGAGTGAATTCCAGAACGTCAGATTTTTGCTGAAATTGTGACCGCGCGGCTTAGGGATTTTTTCAAAAAAATGTTTTTCAGACCTTGCGTGAAAATTCTTTTTCAATGATAAAAACCCATGTGTTTCCACCGAAGAACCTTTCAGGGGATCTTTTGCAACAGTTTGGCACCATTTTTGGGTGAATTCCAGAACGTCAGATTTTTGCTGAAATTGTGACCGCGCGGCTTAGGGATTTTTTTTAAAAAAAGTTGTTCAGACCTTGCGTGAAAATTCTTTTTCAATGATAAAAATCCATCTCTTTCCACCGAAAAGCCTTTCAGGGCATCGTTTGCAACAGTTTGGCACCATTTTTGAGTGAATTCCAGAACGTCAGATTTTTGCTGAAATTGTGACCGCGCGGCTTAGGGATTTTTTCAAAAAAAAAGTTGTTCAGACCTTGCGTGAAAATTCTTTTTCAATGATAAAAATCCATCTCTTTCCACCGAAAAGCCTTTCAGGGCATCGTTTGCAACAGTTTGGCACCATTTTTGAGTGAATTCCAGAACGTCAGATTTTTGCTGAAATTGTGACCGCGCGGCTTAGGGATTTTTTCAAAAAAATGTTTTTCAGACCTTGCGTGAAAATTCTGTTTCAATGATAAAAACCCATCTCTTTCCACCGAAAAACCTTTCAGGGGATCGTTTGCAACAGTTTGGCACCATTTTTGAGTGAATTCCAGAACGTCAGATTTTTGCTGAAATTGTGACCGCGCGGCTTAGGGATTTTTTCAAAAAAATGTTTTTCAGACCTTGCGTGAAAATAATTTTTCAATGAGAAAAACCCATCTCTTTCCACCGAAAAACCTTTCATGGCATCGTTTGCCACAGTTAGGCACAATTTTTGGGTGAATACCAGAACGTCAGATTTTTGCTGAAATTGTGACCGCGCGGCTTAGGGATTTTTTCAAAAAAAAGTTTTTCAGACCTTGCGTGAAAATTCTTTTTCAATGATAAAAACCCATCTCTTTCCACCGAAAAACCTTTCAGGGGATCGTTTGCAACACTTTGGCACCATTTTTGAGTGAATTCCAGAACGTCAGATTTTTGCTGAAATTGTGACCGCGCGGCTTAGGGATTTTTTCAAAAAAAAGTTGTTCAGACCTTGCGTGAAAATTCTTTTTCAATGATAAAAATCCATCTCTTTCCACCGAAAAGCCTTTCAGGGCATCGTTTGCAACAGTTTGGCACCATTTTTGAGTGAATTCCAGAACGTCAGATTTTTGCTGAAATTGTGACCGCGCGGCTTAGGGATTTTTTCAAAAAAAAGTTGTTCAGACCTTGCGGGCTAATTCTGTTTCTGTGATAAAAACCCATGTGTTTCCACCGAAAAACCTTTCAGGGGATCGTTTGCAACAGTTTGGCACCATTTTTGAGTGAATTCCAGAACGTCAGATTTTTGCTGAAATTGTGACCACGCGGCTTAGGGATTTTTTCAAAAAAAAGTTGTTCAGACCTTGCGGGCTAATTCTGTTTCTATGATAAAAACCCATGTGTTTCCACCGAAAAACCTTTCAGGGGATCGTTTGCAACAGTTTGGCACCATTTTTGAGTGAATTCCAGAACGTCAGATTTTTGCTGAAATTGTGACCGCGCGGCTTAGGGATTTTTTCAAAAAAATGTTTTTCAGACCTTGCGTGAAAATTCTTTTTCAATGATAAAAACCCATCTCTTTCCACCGAAGAACCTTTCAGGGGATCTTTTGCAACAGTTTGGCACCATTTTTGGGTGAATTCCAGAACGTCAGATTTTTGCTGAAATTGTGACCGCGCGGCTTAGGGATTTTTTTAAAAAAAAGTTGTTCAGACCTTGCGTGAAAATTCTTTTTCAATGATAAAAATCCATCTCTTTCCACCGAAAAGCCTTTCAGGGCATTGTTTGCAACAGTTTGGCACCATTTTTGAGTGAATTCCAGAACGTCAGATTTTTGCTGAAATTGTGACCGCGTGGCTTAGGGATTTTTTCAAAAAAATGTTTTTCAGACCTTGTGGGCTAATTCTGTTTCTATGATAAAAACCCATGTGTTTCCACCGAAAAACCTTTCAGGGGATCGTTTGCAACAGTTTGGCACATTTTTGAGTGAATTCCAGAACGTCAGATTTTTGCTGAAATTGTGACCGCGCGGCTTAGGGATTTTTTCAAAAAAATGTTTTTCAGACCTTGCGTGAAAATTCTGTTTCAATGATAAAAACCCATCTCTTTCCACCGAAAAACCTTTCAGGGGATCGTTTGCAACAGTTTGGCACCATTTTTGAGTGAATTCCAGAACGTCAGATTTTTGCTGAAATTGTGACCGCGCGGCTTAGGGATTTTTTCAAAAAAATGTTTTTCAGACCTTGCGTGAAAATAATTTTTCAATGAGAAAAACCCATCTCTTTCCACCGAAAAACCTTTCATGGCATCGTTTGCCACAGTTAGGCACAATTTTTGGGTGAATACCAGAACGTCAGATTTTTGCTGAAATTGTGACCGCGCGGCTTAGGGATTTTTTCAAAAAAAAGTTTTTCAGACCTTGCGTGAAAATTCTTTTTCAATGATAAAAACCCATCTCTTTCCACCGAAAAACCTTTCAGGGGATCGTTTGCAACACTTTGGCACCATTTTTGAGTGAATTCCAGAACATCAGATTTTTGCTGAAATTGTGACCGCGCGGCTTAGGGATTTTTTCAAAAAAAAGTTGTTCAGACCCTGCGGGCTAATTCTGTTTCTATGATTAAAACCCATGTGTTTCCACCGAAAAACCTTTCAGGGGATCGTTTGCAACAGCTTGGCACCATTTTTGAGTGAATTCCATAACGTCAGATTTTTGCTGAAATTGTGACCGCGCGGCTTAGGGATTTTTTTAAAAAAAAAGTTTTTCAGACCTTGCGTGAAAATTCTGTTTCTATGATAAAAACCCATGTGTTTCCACCGAAAAACCTTTCAGGGGATCGTTTGCAACAGTTTGGCATCATTTTTGAGTGAATTCCAGAACGTCAGATTTTTGCTGAAATTGTGACCGCGCGGTTTAGGGATTTTTTCAAAAAAAAGTTGTTCAGACCTTGCGGGCTAATTCTGTTTCTATGATAAAAACCCATGTGTTTCCACCGAAAAACCTTTCAGGGGATCGTTTGCAACAGTTTGGCACCATTTTTGAGTGAATTCCAGAACGTCAGATTTTTCCTGAAATTGTGACCGCGCGGTTTAGGGATTTTTTCAAAAAAATGTTTTTCAGACCTTGCGTGAAAATTCTTTTTCAATGATTAAAACCCATGTGTTTCAACCGAAAAACCTTTCAGGGGATCGTTTGCAACAGTTTGGCACCATTTTTGAGTGAATTCCAGAACGTCAGATTTTTGCTGAAATTGTGACCGCGCGGCTTAGGGATTTTTTCAAAAAAATGTTTTTCAGACCTTGCGGGCTAATTCTGTTTCGATGATAAAAACCCATGTGTTTCCACCGAAAAACCTTTCAGGGGATCGTTTGCAACAGTTTGGCACCATTTTTGAGTGAATTCCAGAACGTCAGATTTTTGCTGAAATTGTGACCGCGCGGCTTAGGGATTTTTTTAAAAAAAAGTTTTTCAGACCTTGCGTGAAAATTCTGTTTCAATGATAAAAACCCATGTGTTTCCACAGAAAAACCTTTCAGGGGATCGTTTGCAACAGCTTGGCACCATTTTTGAGTGAATTCCAGAACGTCAGATTTTTGCTGAAATTGTGACCGCGCGGCTTAGGGATTTTTTCAAAAAAATGTTTTTCAGACCTTGCGGGCTAATTCTGTTTCGATGATAAAAACCCATGTGTTTCCACCGAAAAACCTTTCAGGGGATCGTTTGCAACAGTTTGGCACCATTTTTGAGTGAATTCCAGAACGTCAGATTTTTGCTGAAATTGTGACCGCGCGGCTTAGGGATTTTTTCAAAAAAATGTTTTTCAGACCTTGCATGAAAATAATTTTTCAATGAGAAAAACCCATCTCTTTCCACCGAAAAACCTTTCATGGCATCGTTTGCCACAGTTTGGCACAATTTTTGGGTGAATACCAGAACGTCAGATTTTTGCTGACATTGTGACCGCGCGGCTTAGGGATTTTTTCAAAAAAAAGTTTTTCAGACCTTGCGTGAAAATTCTTTTTCAATGATAAAAACCCATCTCTTTCCACCGAAAAACCTTTCAGGGGATCGTTTGCAACAGCTTGGCACGATTTTTGAGTGAATTCCAGAACGTCAGATTTTTGCTGAAATTGTGACCGCGCGGTGTAGGGATTTTTTCAAAAAAAAGTTTTTCAGACCTTGCGTGAAAATTCTTTTTCAATGATAAAAACCCATCTCTTTCCACCGAAAAACCTTTCAGGGCATCATTTGCAACTGTTTGGCACCATTTTTGAGTGAATTCCAGAACATCAGATTTTTGCTGAAATTGTGACCGCGCGGCTTAGGGATTTTTTCAAAAAAAAGTTGTTCAGACCTTGCGGGCTAATTCTGTTTCTATGATTAAAACCCATGTGTTTCAACCGAAAAACCTTTCAGGGGATCGTTTGCAACAGTTTGGCACCATTTTTGAGTGAATTCCAGAACGTCAGATTTTTGCTGAAATTGTGACCGCGCGGCTTAGGGATTTTTTCAAAAAAATGTTTTTCAGACCTAGCGGGTTAATTCTGTTTCGATGATAAAAACCCATGTGTTTCCACCAAAAAACCTTTCAGGGGATCGTTTGCAACAGTTTGGCACAAATTTTGGGTGAATACCAGAACGTCAGATTTTTGCTGACATTGTGACCGCGCGGTTTGGGATTTTTTCAAAAAAAGTTTTTCAGACCTTGCGTGAAAATTCTTTTTCAATGATAAAACCCATCTCTTTCCACCGAAAAACCTTTCAGGGCATCATTTGCAACAGTTTGGCACCATTTTTGAGTGAATTCCAGAACATCAGATTTTTGCTGAAATTGTGACCGCGCGGCTTAGGGATTTTTTCAAAAAAAAGTTGTTCAGACCTTGCGGGCTAATTCTGTTTCTATGATTAAAACCCATGTGTTTCAACCGAAAAACCTTTCAGGGGATCGTTTGCAACAGTTTGGCACCATTTTTGAGTGAATTCCAGAACGTCAGATTTTTGCTGAAATTGTGACCGCGCGGCTTAGGGATTTTTTCAAAAACATGTTTTTCAGACCTTGCGGGCTAATTCTGTTTCGATGATAAAAACCCATGTGTTTCCACCGAAAAACCTTTCAGGGGATCGTTTGCAACAGTTTGGCACAATTTTTGGGTGAATACCAGAACGTCAGATTTTTGCTGACATTGTGACCGTGCGGCTTAGGGATTTTTTCAAAAAAAAGTTTTTCAGACCTTGCGTGAAAATTCTTTTTCAATGATAAAAACCCATCTCTTTCCACCGAAAAACCTTTCAGGGCATCATTTGCAACAGCTTGGCACCATTTTTGAGTGAATTCCAGAACGTCAGATTTTTGCTGAAATTGTGACCGCGCGGTGTAGGGATTTTTTCAAAAAAAAGTTTTTCAGACCTTGCGTGAAAATTCTTTTTCAATGATAAAAACCCATCTCTTTCCACCGAAAAACCTTTCAGGGCATCCTTTGCAACAGTTTGGCACCATTTTTGAGTGAATTCCAGAACATCAGATTTTTGCTGAAATTGTGACCGCGCGGCTTAGGGATTTTTTCAAAAAAAAGTTGTTCAGACCTTGCGGGCTAATTCTGTTTCTATGATTAAAACCCATGTGTTTCAACCGAAAAACCTTTCAGGGGATCGTTTGCAACAGTTTGGCACCATTTTTGAGTGAATTCCAGAACGTCAGATTTTTGTTGAAATTGTGACCGCGCGGCTTAGGGATTTTTTCAAAAACATGTTTTTCAGACCTTGCGGGCTAATTCTGTTTCGATGATAAAAACCCATGTGTTTCCACCGAAAAACCTTTCAGGGGATCGTTTGCAACAGTTTGGCACCATTTTTGAGTGAATTCCAGAACGTCAGATTTTTGCTGAAATTGTGACCGCGCGGCTTAGGGATTTTTTCAAAAAAAAGTTTTTCAGACCTTGCGTGAAAATTCTGTTTCTATGATAAAAACCCATGTGTTTCCACCGAAAAACCTTTCAGGGGATCGTTTGCAACAGTTTGGCACCATTTTTGAGTGAATTCCAGAACGTCAGATTTTTGCTGAAATTGTGACCGTGCGGCTTAGGGATTTTTTCAAAAAAATGTTTTTCAGACCTTGCGGGCTAATTCTGTTTCGATGATAAAAACCCATGTGTTTCCACCGAAAAACCTTTCAGGGGATCGTTTGCAACAGTTTGGCACCATTTTTGAGTGAATTCCAGAACGTCAGATTTTTGCTGAAATTGTGACCGCGCGGCTTAGGGATTTTTTCAAAAAAATGTTTTTCAGACCTTGCGGGCTAATTCTGTTTCAATGATAAAAACCCATGTGTTTCCACCGAAAAACCTTTCAGGGGATCGTTTGCAACAGTTTGGCACCATTTTTGAGTGAATTCCAGAACGTCAGATTTTTGCTGAAATTGTGACCGCGCGGCTTAGGGATTTTTTCAAAAAAATGTTTTTCAGACCTTGCATGAAAATAATTTTTCAATGAGAAAAACCCATCTCTTTCCACCGAAAAACCTTTCATGGCATCGTTTGCCACAGTTTGGCACAATTTTTGGGTGAATACCAGAACGTCAGATTTTTGCTGACATTGTGACCGCGCGGCTTAGGGATTTTTTCAAAAAAAAGTTTTTCAGACCTTGCGTGAAAATTCTTTTTCAATGATAAAAACCCATCTCTTTCCACCGAAAAACCTTTCAGGGGATCGTTTGCAACAGCTTGGCACGATTTTTGAGTGAATTCCAGAACGTCAGATTTTTGCTGAAATTGTGACCGCGCGGTGTAGGGATTTTTTCAAAAAAAAGTTTTTCAGACCTTGCGTGAAAATTCTTTTTCAATGATAAAAACCCATCTCTTTCCACCGAAAAACCTTTCAGGGCATCATTTGCAACTGTTTGGCACCATTTTTGAGTGAATTCCAGAACATCAGATTTTTGCTGAAATTGTGACCGCGCGGCTTAGGGATTTTTTCAAAAAAAAGTTGTTCAGACCTTGCGGGCTAATTCTGTTTCTATGATTAAAACCCATGTGTTTCAACCGAAAAACCTTTCAGGGGATCGTTTGCAACAGTTTGGCACCATTTTTGAGTGAATTCCAGAACGTCAGATTTTTGCTGAAATTGTGACCGCGCGGCTTAGGGATTTTTTCAAAAAAAAATTTTTCAGACCTTGCGTGAAAATTCTTTTTCAATGATAAAACCCATCTCTTTCCACCGAAAAACCTTTCAGGGCATCATTTGCAACAGTTTGGCACCATTTTAGAGTGAATTCCAGAACATCAGATTTTTGCTGAAATTGTGACCGCGCGGCTTAGGGATTTTTTCAAAAAAAAGTTGTTCAGACCTTGCGGGCTAATTCTGTTTCTATGATTAAAACCCATGTGTTTCAACCGAAAAACCTTTCAGGGGATCGTTTGCAACAGTTTGGCACCATTTTTGAGTGAATTCCAGAACGTCAGATTTTTGCTGAAATTGTGACCGCGCGGCTTAGGGATTTTTTCAAAAAAATGTTTTTCAGACCTAGCGGGTTAATTCTGTTTCGATGATAAAAACCCATGTGTTTCCACCAAAAAACCTTTCAGGGGATCGTTTGCAACAGTTTGGCACAAATTTTGGGTGAATACCAGAACGTCAGATTTTTGCTGACATTGTGACCGCGCGGTTTGGGATTTTTTCAAAAAAAAGTTTTTCAGACCTTGCGTGAAAATTCTTTTTCAATGATAAAACCCATCTCTTTCCACCGAAAAACCTTTCAGGGCATCATTTGCAACAGTTTGGCACCATTTTTGAGTGAATTCCAGAACATCAGATTTTTGCTGAAATTGTGACCGCGCGGCTTAGGGATTTTTTCAAAAAAAAGTTGTTCAGACCTTGCGGGCTAATTCTGTTTCTATGATTAAAACCCATGTGTTTCAACCGAAAAACCTTTCAGGGGATCGTTTGCAACAGTTTGGCACCATTTTTGAGTGAATTCCAGAACGTCAGATTTTTGCTGAAATTGTGACCGTGCGGCTTAGGGATTTTTTCAAAAAAATGTTTTTCAGACCTTGCGGGCTAATTCTGTTTCGATGATAAAAACCCATGTGTTTCCACCGAAAAACCTTTCAGGGGATCGTTTGCAACAGTTTGGCACCATTTTTGAGTGAATTCCAGAACGTCAGATTTTTGCTGAAATTGTGACCGCGCGGCTTAGGGATTTTTTCAAAAAAATGTTTTTCAGACCTTGCGGGCTAATTCTGTTTCAATGATAAAAACCCATGTGTTTCCACCGAAAAACCTTTCAGGGGATCGTTTGCAACAGTTTGGCACCATTTTTGAGTGAATTCCAGAACGTCAGATTTTTGCTGAAATTGTGACCGCGCGGCTTAGGGATTTTTTCAAAAAAATGTTTTTCAGACCTTGCATGAAAATAATTTTTCAATGAGAAAAACCCATCTCTTTCCACCGAAAAACCTTTCATGGCATCGTTTGCCACAGTTTGGCACAATTTTTGGGTGAATACCAGAACGTCAGATTTTTGCTGACATTGTGACCGCGCGGCTTAGGGATTTTTTCAAAAAAAAGTTTTTCAGACCTTGCGTGAAAATTCTTTTTCAATGATAAAAACACATCTCTTTCCACCGAAAAACCTTTCAGGGGATCGTTTGCAACAGCTTGGCACGATTTTTGAGTGAATTCCAGAACGTCAGATTTTTGCTGAAATTGTGACCGCGCGGTGTAGGGATTTTTTCAAAAAAAAGTTTTTCAGACCTTGCGTGAAAATTCTTTTTCAATGATAAAAACCCATCTCTTTCCACCGAAAAACCTTTCAGGGCATCATTTGCAACTGTTTGGCACCATTTTTGAGTGAATTCCAGAACATCAGATTTTTGCTGAAATTGTGACCGCGCGGCTTAGGGATTTTTTCAAAAAAAAGTTGTTCAGACCTTGCGGGCTAATTCTGTTTCTATGATTAAAACCCATGTGTTTCAACCGAAAAACCTTTCAGGGGATCGTTTGCAACAGTTTGGCACCATTTTTGAGTGAATTCCAGAACGTCAGATTTTTGCTGAAATTGTGACCGCGCGGCTTAGGGATTTTTTCAAAAAAAAATTTTTCAGACCTTGCGTGAAAATTCTTTTTCAATGATAAAACCCATCTCTTTCCACCGAAAAACCTTTCAGGGCATCATTTGCAACAGTTTGGCACCATTTTAGAGTGAATTCCAGAACATCAGATTTTTGCTGAAATTGTGACCGCGCGGCTTAGGGATTTTTTCAAAAAAAAGTTGTTCAGACCTTGCGGGCTAATTCTGTTTCTATGATTAAAACCCATGTGTTTCAACCGAAAAACCTTTCAGGGCATCATTTGCAACAGTTTGGCACCATTTTTGAGTGAATTCCAGAACATCAGATTTTTGCTGAAATTGTGACCGCGCGGCTTAGGGATTTTTTCAAAAAAAAGTTGTTCAGACCTTGCGGGCTAATTCTGTTTCTATGATTAAAACCCATGTGTTTCAACCGAAAAACCTTTCAGGGGATCGTTTGCAACAGTTTGGCACCATTTTTGAGTGAATTCCAGAACGTCAGATTTTTGCTGAAATTGTGACCGCGCGGCTTAGGGATTTTTTCAAAAAAATGTTTTTCAGACCTTGCGGGCTAATTCTGTTTCTATGATAAAAACCCATGTGTTTCCACCGAATAACCTTTCAGGGGATCGTTTGCAACAGTTTGGCACCATTTTTGAGTGAATTCCAGAACGTCAGATTTTTGCTGAAATTGTGACCGCGCGGCTTAGGGATTTTTTCAAAAAAAAGTTGTTCAGACCTTGCGGGCTAATTCTGTTTCTGTGATAAAAACCCATGTGTTTCCACCGAAAAACCTTTCAGGGGATCGTTTGCAACAGTTTGGCACCATTTTTGAGTGAATTCCAGAACGTCAGATTTTTGCTGAAATTGTGACCGCGCGGCTTAGGGATTATTTCAAAAAAAAGTTGTTCAGACCTTGTGGGCTAATTCTGTTTCTATGATAAAAACCCATGTGTTTCCACCGAAAAACCTTTCAGGGGATCGTTTGCAACAGTTTGGCAGCATTTTTGAGTGAATTCCAGAACGTCAGATTTTTGCTGAAATTGTGACCGCGCGGCTTAGGGATTTTTTTCAAAAAAATGTTTTTCAGACCTTGCGTGAAAATAATTTTTCAATGAGAAAAACCCATCTCTTTCCACCGAAAAACCTTTCATGGCATCGTTTGCCACAGTTTGGCACAATTTTTGGGTGAATTCCAGAACGTCAGATTTTTGCTGAAATTGTGACCGCGCGGCTTAGGGATTTTTTCAAAAAAATGTTTTTCAGACCTTGCGTAAAAATTCTTTTTCAATGATAAAAACCCATCTCTTTCCACCGAAAAGCCTTTCAGGGCATCGTTTGCAACAGTTTGGCACCATTTTTGAGTGAATTCCAGAACGTCAGATTTTTGCTGAAATTGTGACCGTGCGGCTTAGGGATTTTTTCAAAAAAATGTTTTTCAGACCTTGCGTTAAAATTCTTTTTCAATGATAAAAACCCATGTGTTTCCACCGAAAAACCTTTCAGGGGATCGTTTGCAACAGTTTGGCACAATTTTTGGGTGAATACCAGAACGTCAGATTTTTGCTGACATTGTGACCGCGCGGCTTAGGGATTTTTTCAAAAAAAAGTTTTTCAGACCTTGCGTGAAAATTCTTTTTCAATGATAAAAACCCATCTCTTTCCACCGAAAAACCTTTCAGGGGATCGTTTGCAACAGCTTGGCACCATTTTTGAGTGAATTCCAGAACGTCAGATTTTTGCTGAAATTGTGACCGCGCGGTGTAGGGATTTTTTCAAAAAAAAGTTTTTCAGACCTTGCGTGAAAATTCTTTTTCAATGATAAAAACCCATCTCTTTCCACCGAAAAACCTTTCAGGGCATCATTTGCAACAGTTTGGCACAATTTTTGGGTGAATTCCAGAACATCAGATTTTTGCTGAAATTGTGACCACGCGGCTTAGGGATTTTTTCAAAAAAAAGTTGTTCAGACCTTGCGGGCTAATTCTGTTTCTATGATTAAAACCCATGTGTTTCAACCGAAAAACCTTTCAGGGGATCGTTTGCAACAGTTTGGCACCATTTTTGAGTGAATTCCAGAACGTCAGATTTTTGCTGAAATTGTGACCGCGCGGCTTAGGGATTTTTTCAAAAAAATGTTTTTCAGACCTTGCGGGCTAATTCTGTTTCGATGATAAAAACCCATGTGTTTCCACCGAAAAACCTTTCAGGGGATCGTTTGCAACAGTTTGGCACCATTTTTGAGTGAATTCCAGAACGTCAGATTTTTGCTGAAATTGTGACCGCGCGGCTTAGGGATTTTTTTAAAAAAAAGTTTTTCAGACCTTGCGTGAAAATTCTGTTTCAATGATAAAAACCCATGTGTTTCCACAGAAAAACCTTTCAGGGGATCGTTTGCAACAGCTTGGCACCATTTTTGAGTGAATTCCAGAACGTCAGATTTTTGCTGAAATTGTGACCGCGCGGCTTAGGGATTTTTTCAAAAAAATGTTTTTCAGACCTTGCATGAAAATAATTTTTCAATGAGAAAAACCCATCTCTTTCCACCGAAAAACCTTTCATGGCATCGTTTGCCACAGTTTGGCACAATTTTTGGGTGAATACCAGAACGTCAGATTTTTGCTGACATTGTGACCGCGCGGCTTAGGGATTTTTTCAAAAAAAAGTTTTTCAGACCTTGCGTGAAAATTCTTTTTCAATGATAAAAACCCATCTCTTTCCACCGAAAAACCTTTCAGGGGATCGTTTGCAACAGCTTGGCACGATTTTTGAGTGAATTCCAGAACGTCAGATTTTTGCTGAAATTGTGACCGCGCGGTGTAGGGATTTTTTCAAAAAAAAGTTTTTCAGACCTTGCGTGAAAATTCTTTTTCAATGATAAAAACCCATCTCTTTCCACCGAAAAACCTTTCAGGGCATCATTTGCAACTGTTTCGCACCATTTTTGAGTGAATTCCAGAACATCAGATTTTTGCTGAAATTGTGACCGCGCGGCTTAGGGATTTTTTCAAAAAAAAGTTGTTCAGACCTTGCGGGCTAATTCTGTTTCTATGATTAAAACCCATGTGTTTCAACCGAAAAACCTTTCAGGGGATCGTTTGCAACAGTTTGGCACCATTTTTGAGTGAATTCCAGAACGTCAGATTTTTGCTGAAATTGTGACCGCGCGGCTTAGGGATTTTTTCAAAAAAATGTTTTTCAGACCTTGCGGGTTAATTCTGTTTCGATGATAAAAACCCATGTGTTTCCACCAAAAAACCTTTCAGGGGATCGTTTGCAACAGTTTGGCACAAATTTTGGGTGAATACCAGAACGTCAGATTTTTGCTGACATTGTGACCGCGCGGTTTGGGATTTTTTCAAAAAAAAGTTTTTCAGACCTTGCGTGAAAATTCTTTTTCAATGATAAAACCCATCTCTTTCCACCGAAAAACCTTTCAGGGCATCATTTGCAACAGTTTGGCACCATTTTTGAGTGAATTCCAGAACATCAGATTTTTGCTGAAATTGTGACCGCGCGGCTTAGGGATTTTTTCAAAAAAAAGTTGTTCAGACCTTGCGGGCTAATTCTGTTTCTATGATTAAAACCCATGTGTTTCAACCGAAAAACCTTTCAGGGGATCGTTTGCAACAGTTTGGCACCATTTTTGAGTGAATTCCAGAACGTCAGATTTTTGCTGAAATTGTGACCGCGCGGCTTAGGGATTTTTTCAAAAACATGTTTTTCAGACCTTGCGGGCTAATTCTGTTTCGATGATAAAAACCCATGTGTTTCCACCGAAAAACCTTTCAGGGGATCGTTTGCAACAGTTTGGCACAATTTTTGGGTGAATACCAGAACGTCAGATTTTTGCTGACATTGTGACCGTGCGGCTTAGGGATTTTTTCAAAAAAAAGTTTTTCAGACCTTGCGTGAAAATTCTTTTTCAATGATAAAAACCCATCTCTTTCCACCGAAAAACCTTTCAGGGCATCATTTGCAACAGCTTGGCACCATTTTTGAGTGAATTCCAGAACGTCAGATTTTTGCTGAAATTGTGACCGCGCGGTGTAGGGATTTTTTCAAAAAAAAGTTTTTCAGACCTTGCGTGAAAATTCTTTTTCAATGATAAAAACCCATCTCTTTCCACCGAAAAACCTTTCAGGGCATCATTTGCAACAGTTTGGCACCATTTTTGAGTGAATTCCAGAACATCAGATTTTTGCTGAAATTGTGACCGCGCGGCTTAGGGATTTTTTCAAAAAAAAGTTGTTCAGACCTTGCGGGCTAATTCTGTTTCTATGATTAAAACCCATGTGTTTCAACCGAAAAACCTTTCAGGGGATCGTTTGCAACAGTTTGGCACCATTTTTGAGTGAATTCCAGAACGTCAGATTTTTGTTGAAATTGTGACCGCGCGGCTTAGGGATTTTTTCAAAAACATGTTTTTCAGACCTTGCGGGCTAATTCTGTTTCGATGATAAAAACCCATGTGTTTCCACCGAAAAACCTTTCAGGGGATCGTTTGCAACAGTTTGGCACCATTTTTGAGTGAATTCCAGAACGTCAGATTTTTGCTGAAATTGTGACCGCGCGGCTTAGGGATTTTTTCAAAAACATGTTTTTCAGACCTTGCGGGCTAATTCTGTTTCGATGATAAAAACCCATGTGTTTCCACCGAAAAACCTTTCAGGGGATCGTTTGCAACAGTTTGGCACAATTTTTGGGTGAATACCAGAACGTCAGATTTTTGCTGACATTGTGACCGTGCGGCTTAGGGATTTTTTCAAAAAAAAGTTTTTCAGACCTTGCGTGAAAATTCTTTTTCAATGATAAAAACCCATCTCTTTCCACCGAAAAACCTTTCAGGGCATCATTTGCAACAGCTTGGCACCATTTTTGAGTGAATTCCAGAACGTCAGATTTTTGCTGAAATTGTGACCGCGCGGTGTAGGGATTTTTTCAAAAAAAAGTTTTTCAGACCTTGCGTGAAAATTCTTTTTCAATGATAAAAACCCATCTCTTTCCACCGAAAAACCTTTCAGGGCATCATTTGCAACAGTTTGGCACCATTTTTGAGTGAATTCCAGAACATCAGATTTTTGCTGAAATTGTGACCGCGCGGCTTAGGGATTTTTTCAAAAAAAAGTTGTTCAGACCTTGCGGGCTAATTCTGTTTCTATGATTAAAACCCATGTGTTTCAACCGAAAAACCTTTCAGGGGATCGTTTGCAACAGTTTGGCACCATTTTTGAGTGAATTCCAGAACGTCAGATTTTTGTTGAAATTGTGACCGCGCGGCTTAGGGATTTTTTCAAAAACATGTTTTTCAGACCTTGCGGGCTAATTCTGTTTCGATGATAAAAACCCATGTGTTTCCACCGAAAAACCTTTCAGGGGATCGTTTGCAACAGTTTGGCACCATTTTTGAGTGAATTCCAGAACGTCAGATTTTTGCTGAAATTGTGACCGCGCGGCTTAGGGATTTTTTCAAAAAAATGTTTTTCAGACCTTGCGTTAAAATTCTTTTTCAATGATAAAAACCCATGTGTTTCCACCGAAAAACCTTTCAGGGGATCGTTTGCAACAGTTTGGCACCATTTTTGAGTGAATTCCAGAACGTCAGATTTTTGCTGAAATTGTGACCGTGCGGCTTAGGGATTTTTTCAAAAAAAAGTTTTTCAGACCTTGCGTGAAAATTCTTTTTCAATGATAAAAACCCATCTCTTTCCACCGAAAAACCTTTCAGGGCATCATTTGCAACAGCTTGGCACCATTTTTGAGTGAATTCCAGAACGTCAGATTTTTGCTGAAATTGTGACCGCGCGGTGTAGGGATTTTTTCAAAAAAAAGTTTTTCAGACCTTGCGTGAAAATTCTTTTTCAATGATAAAAACCCATCTCTTTCCACCGAAAAACCTTTCAGGGCATCATTTGCAACAGTTTGGCACCATTTTTGAGTGAATTCCAGAACATCAGATTTTTGCTGAAATTGTGACCGCGCGGCTTAGGGATTTTTTCAAAAAAAAGTTGTTCAGACCTTGCGGGCTAATTCTGTTTCTATGATTAAAACCCATGTGTTTCAACCGAAAAACCTTTCAGGGGATCGTTTGCAACAGTTTGGCACCATTTTTGAGTGAATTCCAGAACGTCAGATTTTTGCTGAAATTGTGACCGCGCGGCTTAGGGATTTTTTCAAAAAAATGTTTTTCAGACCTTGCGTTAAAATTCTTTTTCAATGATAAAAACCCATGTGTTTCCACCGAAAAACCTTTCAGGGGATCGTTTGCAACAGTTTGGCACAATTTTTGGGTGAATACCAGAACGTCAGATTTTTGCTGACATTGTGACCGCGCGGCTTAGGGTTTTTTTCAAAAAAAAGTTTTTCAGACCTTGCGTGAAAATTCTTTTTCAATGATAAAAACCCATCTCTTTCCACCGAAAAACCTTTCAGGGGATCGTTTGCAACAGCTTGGCACCATTTTTGAGTGAATTCCAGAACGTCAGATTTTTGCTGAAATTGTGACCGCGCGGTGTAGGGATTTTTTCAAAAAAAAGTTTTTCAGACCTTGCGTGAAAATTCTTTTTCAATGATAAAAACCCATCTCTTTCCACCGAAAAACCTTTCAGGGCATCATTTGCAACAGTTTGGCACAATTTTTGGGTGAATTCCAGAACATCAGATTTTTGCTGAAATTGTGACCACGCGGCTTAGGGATTTTTTCAAAAAAAAGTTGTTCAGACCTTGCGGGCTAATTCTGTTTCTATGATTAAAACCCATGTGTTTCAACCGAAAAACCTTTCAGGGGATCGTTTGCAACAGTTTGGCACCATTTTTGAGTGAATTCCAGAACGTCAGATTTTTGCTGAAATTGTGACCGCGCGGCTTAGGGATTTTTTCAAAAAAATGTTTTTCAGACCTTGCGGGCTAATTCTGTTTCGATGATAAAAACCCATGTGTTTCCACCGAAAAACCTTTCAGGGGATCGTTTGCAACAGTTTGGCACCATTTTTGAGTGAATTCCAGAACGTCAGATTTTTGCTGAAATTGTGACCGCGCGGCTTAGGGATTTTTTTTAAAAAAAGTTTTTCAGACCTTGCGTGAAAATTCTGTTTCAATGATAAAAACCCATGTGTTTCCACAGAAAAACCTTTCAGGGGATCGTTTGCAACAGCTTGGCACCATTTTTGAGTGAATTCCAGAACGTCAGATTTTTGCTGAAATTGTGACCGCGCGGCTTAGGGATTTTTTCAAAAAAATGTTTTTCAGACCTTGCATGAAAATAATTTTTCAATGAGAAAAACCCATCTCTTTCCACCGAAAAACCTTTCATGGCATCGTTTGCCACAGTTTGGCACAATTTTTGGGTGAATACCAGAACGTCAGATTTTTGCTGACATTGTGACCGCGCGGCTTAGGGATTTTTTCAAAAAAAAGTTTTTCAGACCTTGCGTGAAAATTCTTTTTCAATGATAAAAACCCATCTCTTTCCACCGAAAAACCTTTCAGGGGATCGTTTGCAACAGCTTGGCACGATTTTTGAGTGAATTCCAGAACGTCAGATTTTTGCTGAAATTGTGACCGCGCGGCTTAGGGATTTTTTCAAAAAAATGTTTTTCAGACCTTGCGGGCTAATTCTGTTTCTATGATAAAAACCCATGTGTTTCCACCGAAAAACCTTTCAGGGGATCGTTTGCAACAGTTTGGCACCATTTTTGAGTGAATTCCAGAACGTCAGATTTTTGTTGAAATTGTGACCGCGCGGCTTAGGGATTTTTTCAAAAACATGTTTTTCAGACCTTGCGGGCTAATTCTGTTTCGATGATAAAAACCCATGTGTTTCCACCGAAAAACCTTTCAGGGGATCGTTTGCAACAGTTTGGCACCATTTTTGAGTGAATTCCAGAACGTCAGATTTTTGCTGAAATTGTGACCGCGCGGCTTAGGGATTTTTTCAAAAAAATGTTTTTCAGACCTTGCGGGTTAATTCTGTTTCGATGATAAAAACCCATGTGTTTCCACCAAAAAACCTTTCAGGGGATCGTTTGCAACAGTTTGGCACAAATTTTGGGTGAATACCAGAACGTCAGATTTTTGCTGACATTGTGACCGCGCGGTTTGGGATTTTTTCAAAAAAAAGTTTTTCAGACCTTGCGTGAAAATTCTTTTTCAATGATAAAACCCATCTCTTTCCACCGAAAAACCTTTCAGGGCATCATTTGCAACAGTTTGGCACCATTTTTGAGTGAATTCCAGAACATCAGATTTTTGCTGAAATTGTGACCGCGCGGCTTAGGGATTTTTTCAAAAAAAAGTTGTTCAGACCTTGCGGGCTAATTCTGTTTCTATGATTAAAACCCATGTGTTTCAACCGAAAAACCTTTCAGGGGATCGTTTGCAACAGTTTGGCACCATTTTTGAGTGAATTCCAGAACGTCAGATTTTTGCTGAAATTGTGACCGCGCGGCTTAGGGATTTTTTCAAAAACATGTTTTTCAGACCTTGCGGGCTAATTCTGTTTCGATGATAAAAACCCATGTGTTTCCACCGAAAAACCTTTCAGGGGATCGTTTGCAACAGTTTGGCACAATTTTTGGGTGAATACCAGAACGTCAGATTTTTGCTGACATTGTGACCGTGCGGCTTAGGGATTTTTTCAAAAAAAAGTTTTTCAGACCTTGCGTGAAAATTCTTTTTCAATGATAAAAACCCATCTCTTTCCACCGAAAAACCTTTCAGGGCATCATTTGCAACAGCTTGGCACCATTTTTGAGTGAATTCCAGAACGTCAGATTTTTGCTGAAATTGTGACCGCGCGGTGTAGGGATTTTTTCAAAAAAAAGTTTTTCAGACCTTGCGTGAAAATTCTTTTTCAATGATAAAAACCCATCTCTTTCCACCGAAAAACCTTTCAGGGCATCATTTGCAACAGTTTGGCACCATTTTTGAGTGAATTCCAGAACATCAGATTTTTGCTGAAATTGTGACCGCGCGGCTTAGGGATTTTTTCAAAAAAAAGTTGTTCAGACCTTGCGGGCTAATTCTGTTTCTATGATTAAAACCCATGTGTTTCAACCGAAAAACCTTTCAGGGGATCGTTTGCAACAGTTTGGCACCATTTTTGAGTGAATTCCAGAACGTCAGATTTTTGTTGAAATTGTGACCGCGCGGCTTAGGGATTTTTTCAAAAACATGTTTTTCAGACCTTGCGGGCTAGTTCTGTTTCGATGATAAAAACCCATGTGTTTCCACCGAAAAACCTTTCAGGGGATCGTTTGCAACAGTTTGGCACAATTTTTGGGTGAATACCAGAACGTCAGATTTTTGCTGACATTGTGACCGTGCGGCTTAGGGATTTTTTCAAAAAAAAGTTTTTCAGACCTTGCGTGAAAATTCTTTTTCAATGATAAAAACCCATCTCTTTCCACCGAAAAACCTTTCAGGGCATCATTTGCAACAGCTTGGCACCATTTTTGAGTGAATTCCAGAACGTCAGATTTTTGCTGAAATTGTGACCGCGCGGTGTAGGGATTTTTTCAAAAAAAAGTTTTTCAGACCTTGCGTGAAAATTCTTTTTCAATGATAAAAACCCATCTCTTTCCACCGAAAAACCTTTCAGGGCATCATTTGCAACAGTTTGGCACCATTTTTGAGTGAATTCCAGAACATCAGATTTTTGC
This sequence comes from Podarcis liolepis, assembly GCF_965112155.1. Classification (NCBI taxonomy): domain Eukaryota; kingdom Metazoa; phylum Chordata; class Lepidosauria; order Squamata; family Lacertidae; genus Podarcis; species Podarcis liolepis. The sequence goes on along the minus strand of NC_139559.1, from coordinate 88,897,759 downwards.
TGAAATTGTGACCGCGCCGCGGCTTAGGGATTTTTTCAAAAAAAAGTTGTTCAGACCTTGCGGGCTAATTCTGTTTCTATGATTAAAACCCATGTGTTTCAACCGAAAAACCTTTCAGGGGATCGTTTGCAACAGTTTGGCACCATTTTTGAGTGAATTCCAGAACGTCAGATTTTTGTTGAAATTGTGACCGCGCGGCTTAGGGATTTTTTCAAAAACATGTTTTTCAGACCTTGCGGGCTAGTTCTGTTTCGATGATAAAAACCCATGTGTTTCCACCGAAAAACCTTTCAGGGGATCGTTTGCAACAGTTTGGCACCATTTTTGAGTGAATTCCAGAACGTCAGATTTTTGCTGAAATTGTGACCGCGCGGCTTAGGGATTTTTTCAAAAAAAAGTTTTTCAGACCTTGCGTGAAAATTCTGTTTCTATGATAAAAACCCATGTGTTTCCACCGAAAAACCTTTCAGGGGATCGTTTGCAACAGTTTGGCACCATTTTTGAGTGAATTCCAGAACGTCAGATTTTTGCTGAAATTGTGACCGTGCGGCTTAGGGATTTTTTCAAAAAAAAGTTTTTCAGACCTTGCGTGAAAATTCTTTTTCAATGATAAAAACCCATCTCTTTCCACCGAAAAACCTTTCAGGGCATCATTTGCAACAGCTTGTCACCATTTTTGAGTGAATTCCAGAACGTCAGATTTTTGCTGAAATTGTGACCGCGCGGTGTAGGGATTTTTTCAAAAAAAAGTTTTTCAGACCTTGCGTGAAAATTCTTTTTCAATGATAAAAACCCATCTCTTTCCACCGAAAAACCTTTCAGGGCATCATTTGCAACAGTTTGGCACCATTTTTGAGTGAATTCCAGAACATCAGATTTTTGCTGAAATTGTGACCGCGCGGCTTAGGGATTTTTTCAAAAAAAAGTTGTTCAGACCTTGCGGGCTAATTCTGTTTCTATGATTAAAACCCATGTGTTTCAACCGAAAAACCTTTCAGGGGATCGTTTGCAACAGTTTGGCACCATTTTTGAGTGAATTCCAGAACGTCAGATTTTTGTTGAAATTGTGACCGCGCGGCTTAGGGATTTTTTCAAAAACATGTTTTTCAGACCTTGCGGGCTAATTCTGTTTCGATGATAAAAACCCATGTGTTTCCACCGAAAAACCTTTCAGGGGATCGTTTGCAACAGTTTGGCACCATTTTTGAGTGAATTCCAGAACGTCAGATTTTTGCTGAAATTGTGACCGCGCGGCTTAGGGATTTTTTCAAAAAAAAGTTTTTCAGACCTTGCGTGAAAATTCTGTTTCTATGATAAAAACCCATGTGTTTCCACCGAAAAACCTTTCAGGGGATCGTTTGCAACAGTTTGGCACCATTTTTGAGTGAATTCCAGAACGTCAGATTTTTGCTGAAATTGTGACCGTGCGGCTTAGGGATTTTTTCAAAAAAATGTTTTTCAGACCTTGCGGGCTAATTCTGTTTCGATGATAAAAACCCATGTGTTTCCACCGAAAAACCTTTCAGGGGATCGTTTGCAACAGTTTGGCACCATTTTTGAGTGAATTCCAGAACGTCAGATTTTTGCTGAAATTGTGACCGCGCGGCTTAGGGATTTTTTCAAAAAAATGTTTTTCAGACCTTGCGGGCTAATTCAGTTTCAATGATAAAAACCCATGTGTTTCCACCGAAAAACCTTTCAGGGGATCGTTTGCAACAGTTTGGCACCATTTTTGAGTGAATTCCAGAACGTCAGATTTTTGCTGAAATTGTGACCGCGCGGCTTAGGGATTTTTTCAAAAAAATGTTTTTCAGACCTTGCATGAAAATAATTTTTCAATGAGAAAAACCCATCTCTTTCCACCGAAAAACCTTTCATGGCATCGTTTGCCACAGTTTGGCACAATTTTTGGGTGAATACCAGAACGTCAGATTTTTGCTGACATTGTGACCGCGCGGCTTAGGGATTTTTTCAAAAAAAAGTTTTTCAGACCTTGCGTGAAAATTCTTTTTCAATGATAAAAACCCATCTCTTTCCACCGAAAAACCTTTCAGGGGATCGTTTGCAACAGCTTGGCACGATTTTTGAGTGAATTCCAGAACGTCAGATTTTTGCTGAAATTGTGACCGCGCGGTGTAGGGATTTTTTCAAAAAAAAGTTTTTCAGACCTTGCGTGAAAATTCTTTTTCAATGATAAAAACCCATCTCTTTCCACCGAAAAACCTTTCAGGGCATCATTTGCAACTGTTTGGCACCATTTTTGAGTGAATTCCAGAACATCAGATTTTTGCTGAAATTGTGACCGCGCGGCTTAGGGATTTTTTCAAAAAAAAGTTGTTCAGACCTTGCGGGCTAATTCTGTTTCTATGATTAAAACCCATGTGTTTCAACCGAAAAACCTTTCAGGGGATCGTTTGCAACAGTTTGGCACCATTTTTGAGTGAATTCCAGAACGTCAGATTTTTGCTGAAATTGTGACCGCGCGGCTTAGGGATTTTTTCAAAAAAAAATTTTTCAGACCTTGCGTGAAAATTCTTTTTCAATGATAAAACCCATCTCTTTCCACCGAAAAACCTTTCAGGGCATCATTTGCAACAGTTTGGCACCATTTTAGAGTGAATTCCAGAACATCAGATTTTTGCTGAAATTGTGACCGCGCGGCTTAGGGATTTTTTCAAAAAAAAGTTGTTCAGACCTTGCGGGCTAATTCTGTTTCTATGATTAAAACCCATGTGTTTCAACCGAAAAACCTTTCAGGGCATCATTTGCAACAGTTTGGCACCATTTTTGAGTGAATTCCAGAACATCAGATTTTTGCTGAAATTGTGACCGCGCGGCTTAGGGATTTTTTCAAAAAAAAGTTGTTCAGACCTTGCGGGCTAATTCTGTTTCTATGATTAAAACCCATGTGTTTCAACCGAAAAACCTTTCAGGGGATCGTTTGCAACAGTTTGGCACCATTTTTGAGTGAATTCCAGAACGTCAGATTTTTGCTGAAATTGTGACCGCGCGGCTTAGGGATTTTTTCAAAAACATGTTTTTCAGACCTTGCGGGCTAATTCTGTTTCGATGATAAAAACCCATGTGTTTCCACCGAAAAACCTTTCAGGGGATCGTTTGCAACAGTTTGGCACCATTTTTGAGTGAATTCCAGAACGTCAGATTTTTGCTGAAATTGTGACCGCGCGGCTTAGGGATTTTTTCAAAAAAATGTTTTTCAGACCTTGCGGGCTAATTCTGTTTCAATGATAAAAACCCATGTGTTTCCACCGAAAAACCTTTCAGGGGATCGTTTGCAACAGTTTTGCACCATTTTTGAGTGAATTCCAGAACGTCAGATTTTTGCTGAAATTGTGACCGCGCGGCTTAGGGATTATTTCAAAAAAAAGTTGTTCAGACCTTGTGGGCTAATTCTGTTTCTATGATAAAAACCCATTTGTTTCCACCGAAAAACCTTTCTGGGGATCGTTTGCAACAGTTTGGCACCATTTTTGAGTGAATTCCAGAACGTCAGATTTTTGCTGAAATTGTGACCGCGCGGCTTAGGGATTTTTTCAAAAAAATGTTTTTCAGACCTTGCGTGAAAATAATTTTTCAATGAGAAAAACCCATCTCTTTCCACCGAAAAACCTTTCATGGCATCGTTTGCCACAGCTAGGCACAATTTTTGGGTGAATACCAGAACGTCAGATTTTTGCTGAAATTGTGACCGCGCGGCTTAGGGATTTTTTCAAAAAAAAGTTTTTCAGACCTTGCGTGAAAATTCTTTTTCAATGATAAAAACCCATCTCTTTCCACCGAAAAACCTTTCAGGGGATCGTTTGCAACACTTTGGCACCATTTTTGAGTGAATTCCAGAACGTCAGATTTTTGCTGAAATTGTGACCGCGCGGCTTAGGGATTTTTTCAAAAAAAAGTTGTTCAGACCTTGCGTGAAAATTCTTTTTCAATGATAAAAATCCATCTCTTTCCACCGAAAAGCCTTTCAGGGCATCGTTTGCAACAGTTTGGCACCATTTTTGAGTGAATTCCAGAACGTCAGATTTTTGCTGAAATTGTGACCGCGCGGCTTAGGGATTTTTTCAAAAAAAAGTTGTTCAGACCTTGCGGGCTAATTCTGTTTCTTTCATAAAAACCCATGTGTTTCCACCGAAAAACCTTTCAGGGGATCGTTTGCAACAGTTTGGCACCATTTTTGAGTGAATTCCAGAACGTCAGATTTTTGCTGAAATTGTGACCGCGCGGCTTAGGGATTTTTTCAAAAAAATGTTTTTCAGACCTTGCGGGCTAATTCTGTTTCTATGATAAAAACCCATGTGTTTCCACCGAATAACCTTTCAGGGGATCGTTTGCAACAGTTTGGCACCATTTTTGAGTGAATTCCAGAACGTCAGATTTTTGCTGAAATTGTGACCGCGCGGCTTAGGGATTTTTTCAAAAAAAAGTTGTTCAGACCTTGCGGGCTAATTCTGTTTCTATGATTAAAACCCATGTGTTTCAACCGAAAAACCTTTCAGGGGATCGTTTGCAACAGTTTGGCACCATTTTTGAGTGAATTCCAGAACGTCAGATTTTTGTTGAAATTGTGACCGCGCGGCTTAGGGATTTTTTCAAAAACATGTTTTTCAGACCTTGCGGGCTAATTCTGTTTCGATGATAAAAACCCATGTGTTTCCACCGAATAACCTTTCAGGGGATCGTTTGCAACAGTTTGGCACCATTTTTGAGTGAATTCCAGAACGTCAGATTTTTGCTGAAATTGTGACCGCGCGGCTTAGGGATTTTTTCAAAAAAAAGTTGTTCAGACCTTGCGGGCTAATTCTGTTTCTGTGATAAAAACCCATGTGTTTCCACTGAAAAACCTTTCAGGGGATCGTTTGCAACAGTTTGGCACCATTTTTGAGTGAATTCCAGAACGTCAGATTTTTGCTGAAATTGTGACCACGCGGCTTAGGGATTTTTTCAAAAAAAAGTTGTTCAGACCTTGCGGGCTAATTCTGTTTCTATGATAAAAACCCATGTGTTTCCACCGAAAAACCTTTCAGGGGATCGTTTGCAACAGTTTGGCACCATTTTTGAGTGAATTCCAGAACGTCAGATTTTTGCTGAAATTGTGACCGCGCGGCTTAGGGATTTTTTCAAAAAAAAGTTGTTCAGACCTTGCGGGCTAATTCTGTTTCTATGATTAAAACCCATGTGTTTCAACCGAAAAACCTTTCAGGGGATCGTTTGCAACAGTTTGGCACCATTTTTGAGTGAATTCCAGAACGTCAGATTTTTGCTGAAATTGTGACCGCGCGGCTTAGGGATTTTTTCAAAAAAAAATTTTTCAGACCTTGCGTGAAAATTCTTTTTCAATGATAAAACCCATCTCTTTCCACCGAAAAACCTTTCAGGGCATCGTTTGCAACAGTTTGGCACCATTTTAGAGTGAATTCCAGAACATCAGATTTTTGCTGAAATTGTGACCGCGCGGCTTAGGGATTTTTTCAAAAAAAAGTTGTTCAGACCTTGCGGGCTAATTCTGTTTCTATGATTAAAACCCATGTGTTTCAACCGAAAAACCTTTCAGGGCATCATTTGCAACAGTTTGGCACCATTTTTGAGTGAATTCCAGAACATCAGATTTTTGCTGAAATTGTGACCGCGCGGCTTAGGGATTTTTTCAAAAAAAAGTTGTTCAGACCTTGCGGGCTAATTCTGTTTCTATGATTAAAACCCATGTGTTTCAACCGAAAAACCTTTCAGGGGATCGTTTGCAACAGTTTGGCACCATTTTTGAGTGAATTCCAGAACGTCAGATTTTTGCTGAAATTGTGACCGCGCGGCTTAGGGATTTTTTCAAAAAAATGTTTTTCAGACCTTGCATGAAAATAATTTTTCAATGAGAAAAACCCATCTCTTTCCACCGAAAAACCTTTCATGGCATCGTTTGCCACAGTTTGGCACAATTTTTGGGTGAATACCAGAACGTCAGATTTTTGCTGACATTGTGACCGCGCGGCTTAGGGATTTTTTTAAAAAAAAGTTTTTCAGACCTTGCGTGAAAATTCTTTTTCAATGATAAAAACCCATCTCTTTCCACCGAAAAACCTTTCAGGGGATCGTTTGCAACAGCTTGGCACGATTTTTGAGTGAATTCCAGAACGTCAGATTTTTGCTGAAATTGTGACCGCGCGGTGTAGGGATTTTTTCAAAAAAAAGTTTTTCAGACCTTGCGTGAAAATTCTTTTTCAATGATAAAAACCCATCTCTTTCCACCGAAAAACCTTTCAGGGCATCATTTGCAACTGTTTGGCACCATTTTTGAGTGAATTCCAGAACATCAGATTTTTGCTGAAATTGTGACCGCGCGGCTTAGGGATTTTTTCAAAAAAAAGTTGTTCAGACCTTGCGGGCTAATTCTGTTTCTATGATTAAAACCCATGTGTTTCAACCGAAAAACCTTTCAGGGGATCGTTTGCAACAGTTTGGCACCATTTTTGAGTGAATTCCAGAACGTCAGATTTTTGCTGAAATTGTGACCGCGCGGCTTAGGGATTTTTTCAAAAACATGTTTTTCAGACCTTGCGGGCTAATTCTGTTTCGATGATAAAAACCCATGTGTTTCCACCGAAAAACCTTTCAGGGGATCGTTTGCAACAGTTTGGCACCATTTTTGAGTGAATTCCAGAACGTCAGATTTTTGCTGAAATTGTGACCGCGCGGCTTAGGGATTTTTTCAAAAAAATGTTTTTCAGACCTTGCGGGCTAATTCTGTTTCAATGATAAAAACCCATGTGTTTCCACCGAAAAACCTTTCAGGGGATCGTTTGCAACAGTTTTGCACCATTTTTGAGTGAATTCCAGAACGTCAGATTTTTGCTGAAATTGTGACCGCGCGGCTTAGGGATTATTTCAAAAAAAAGTTGTTCAGACCTTGTGGGCTAATTCTGTTTCTATGATAAAAACCCATTTGTTTCCACCGAAAAACCTTTCTGGGGATCGTTTGCAACAGTTTGGCACCATTTTTGAGTGAATTCCAGAACGTCAGATTTTTGCTGAAATTGTGACCGCGCGGCTTAGGGATTTTTTCAAAAAAATGTTTTTCAGACCTTGCGTGAAAATAATTTTTCAATGAGAAAAACCCATCTCTTTCCACCGAAAAACCTTTCATGGCATCGTTTGCCACAGTTAGGCACAATTTTTGGGTGAATACCAGAACGTCAGATTTTTGCTGAAATTGTGACCGCGCGGCTTAGGGATTTTTTCAAAAAAAAGTTTTTCAGACCTTGCGTGAAAATTCTTTTTCAATGATAAAAACCCATCTCTTTCCACCGAAAAACCTTTCAGGGGATCGTTTGCAACACTTTGGCACCATTTTTGAGTGAATTCCAGAACGTCAGATTTTTGCTGAAATTGTGACCGCGCGGCTTAGGGATTTTTTCAAAAAAAAGTTGTTCAGACCTTGCGTGAAAATTCTTTTTCAATGATAAAAATCCATCTCTTTCCACCGAAAAGCCTTTCAGGGCATCGTTTGCAACAGTTTGGCACCATTTTTGAGTGAATTCCAGAACGTCAGATTTTTGCTGAAATTGTGACCGCGCGGCTTAGGGATTTTTTCAAAAAAAAGTTGTTCAGACCTTGCGGGCTAATTCTGTTTCTATCATAAAAACCCATGTGTTTCCACCGAAAAACCTTTCAGGGGATCGTTTGCAACAGTTTGGCACCATTTTTGAGTGAATTCCAGAACGTCAGATTTTTGCTGAAATTGTGACCACGCGGCTTAGGGATTTTTTCAAAAAAAAGTTGTTCAGACCTTGCGGGCTAATTCTGTTTCTATGATAAAAACCCATGTGTTTCCACCGAAAAACCTTTCAGGGGATCGTTTGCAACTGCTTGGCACCATTTTTGAGTGAATTCCAGAACGTCAGATTTTTGCTGAAATTGTGACCGCGCGGCTTAGGGATTTTTTCAAAAAAAAGTTGTTCAGACCTTGCGGGCTAATTCTGTTTCTATGATAAAAACCCATGTCTTTCCACAGAAAAACCTTTCAGGGGATCGTTTGCAACAGTTTGGCACCATTTTTGAGTGAATTCCAGAACGTCAGATTTTTGCCGAAATTGTGACCGCGCGCCTTAGGGATTTTTTCAAAAAAATGTTTTTCAGACCTTGCGGGCTAATTCTGTTTCTGTGATAAAAACCCATGTGTTTCCACCGAAAAACCTTTCAGGGGATCGTTTGCAACAGTTTGGCACCATTTTTGAGTGAATTCCAGAACGTCAGATTTTTGCTGAAATTGTGACCGCGCGGCTTAGGGATTTTTTCAAAAAAATGTTTTTCAGACCTTGCGGGCTAATTCTGTTTCAATGATAAAAACCCATGTGTTTCCACCGAAAAACCTTTCAGGGGATCGTTTGCAACAGTTTTGCACCATTTTTGAGTGAATTCCAGAACGTCAGATTTTTGCTGAAATTGTGACCGCGCGGCTTAGGGATTATTTCAAAAAAAAGTTGTTCAGACCTTGTGGGCTAATTCTGTTTCTATGATAAAAACCCATTTGTTTCCACCGAAAAACCTTTCTGGGGATCGTTTGCAACAGTTTGGCACCATTTTTGAGTGAATTCCAGAACGTCAGATTTTTGCTGAAATTGTGACCGCGCGGCTTAGGGATTTTTTCAAAAAAATGTTTTTCAGACCTTGCGTGAAAATAATTTTTCAATGAGAAAAACCCATCTCTTTCCACCGAAAAACCTTTCATGGCATCGTTTGCCACAGTTAGGCACAATTTTTGGGTGAATACCAGAACGTCAGATTTTTGCTGAAATTGTGACCGCGCGGCTTAGGGATTTTTTCAAAAAAAAGTTTTTCAGACCTTGCGTGAAAATTCTTTTTCAATGATAAAAACCCATCTCTTTCCACCGAAAAACCTTTCAGGGGATCGTTTGCAACACTTTGGCACCATTTTTGAGTGAATTCCAGAACGTCAGATTTTTGCTGAAATTGTGACCGCGCGGCTTAGGGATTTTTTCAAAAAAAAGTTGTTCAGACCTTGCGTGAAAATTCTTTTTCAATGATAAAAATCCATCTCTTTCCACCGAAAAGCCTTTCAGGGCATCGTTTGCAACAGTTTGGCACCATTTTTGAGTGAATTCCAGAACGTCAGATTTTTGCTGAAATTGTGACCGCGCGGCTTAGGGATTTTTTCAAAAAAAAGTTGTTCAGACCTTGCGGGCTAATTCTGTTTCTATCATAAAAACCCATGTGTTTCCACCGAAAAACCTTTCAGGGGATCGTTTGCAACAGTTTGGCACCATTTTTGAGTGAATTCCAGAACGTCAGATTTTTGCTGAAATTGTGACCACGCGGCTTAGGGATTTTTTCAAAAAAAAGTTGTTCAGACCTTGCGGGCTAATTCTGTTTCTATGATAAAAACCCATGTGTTTCCACCGAAAAACCTTTCAGGGGATCGTTTGCAACTGCTTGGCACCATTTTTGAGTGAATTCCAGAACGTCAGATTTTTGCTGAAATTGTGACCGCGCGGCTTAGGGATTTTTTCAAAAAAAAGTTGTTCAGACCTTGCGGGCTAATTCTGTTTCTATGATAAAAACCCATGTCTTTCCACAGAAAAACCTTTCAGGGGATCGTTTGCAACAGTTTGGCACCATTTTTGAGTGAATTCCAGAACGTCAGATTTTTGCCGAAATTGTGACCGCGCGCCTTAGGGATTTTTTCAAAAAAATGTTTTTCAGACCTTGCGTGAAAATTCTTTTTCAATGATAAAAACCCATCTCTTTCCACCGAAGAACCTTTCAGGGGATCTTTTGCAACAGTTTGGCACCATTTTTGAGTGAATTCCAGAACGTCAGATTTTTGCTGAAATTGTGACCGCGCGGCTTAGGGATTTTTTCAAAAAAATGTTTTTCAGACCTTGCGTGAAAATTCTTTTTCAATGATAAAAACCCATCTCTTTCCACCGAAAAGCCTTTCAGGGCATCGTTTGCAACAGTTTGGCACCATTTTTGAGTGAATTCCAGAACGTCAGATTTTTCCTGAAATTGTGACCGCGCGGCTTAGGGATTTTTTCAAAAAAAAGTTGTTCAGACCTTGCGGGCTAATTCTGTTTCGATGATAAAAACCCATGTGTTTCCACCGAAAAACCTTTCAGGGGATCGTTTGCAACAGTTTGGCACCATTTTTGATTGAATTCCAGAACATCAGATTTTTGCTGAAATTGTGACCGCGCGGCTTAGGGATTTTTTCAAAAAAAAGTTGTTCAGACCCTGCGGGCTAATTCTGTTTCTATGATTAAAACCCATGTGTTTCCACCGAAAAACCTTTCAGGGGATCGTTTGCAACAGCTTGGCACCATTTTTGAGTGAATTCCATAACGTCAGATTTTTGCTGAAATTGTGACCGCGCGGCTTAGGGATTTTTTTAAAAAAAAAGTTTTTCAGACCTTGCGGGCTAATTCTGTTTCGATGATAAAAACCCATGTGTTTCCACCGAAAAACCTTTCAGGGGATCGTTTGCAACAGTTTGGCACCATTTTTGATTGAATTCCAGAACATCAGATTTTTGCTGAAATTGTGACCGCGCGGCTTAGGGATTTTTTCAAAAAAAAGTTGTTCAGACCCTGCGGGCTAATTCTGTTTCTATGATTAAAACCCATGTGTTTCCACCGAAAAACCTTTCAGGGGATCGTTTGCAACAGCTTGGCACCATTTTTGAGTGAATTCCATAACGTCAGATTTTTGCTGAAATTGTGACCGCGCGGCTTAGGGATTTTTTTAAAAAAAAAGTTTTTCAGACCTTGCGTGAAAATTCTGTTTCTATGATAAAAACCCATGTGTTTCCACCGAAAAACCTTTCAGGGGATCGTTTGCAACAGTTTGGCATCATTTTTGAGTGAATTCCAGAACGTCAGATTTTTGCTGAAATTGTGACCGCGCGGTTTAGGGATTTTTTCAAAAAAAAGTTGTTCAGACCTTGCGGGCTAATTCTGTTTCTATGATAAAAACCCATGTGTTTCCACCGAAAAACCTTTCAGGGGATCGTTTGCAACAGTTTGGCACCATTTTTGAGTGAATTCCAGAACGTCAGATTTTTCCTGAAATTGTGACCGCGCGGTTTAGGGATTTTTTCAAAAAAATGTTTTTCAGACCTTGCGTGAAAATTCTTTTTCAATGATAAAAACCCATCTCTTTCCACCGAAGAACCTTTCAGGGGATCTTTTGCAACAGTTTGGCACCATTTTTGAGTGAATTCCAGAACATCAGATTTTTGCTGAAATTGTGACCGCGCGGCTTAGGGATTTTTTCAAAAAAAAGTTGTTCAGACCTTGCGGGCTAATTCTGTTTCTATGATTAAAACCCATGTGTTTCAACCGAAAAACCTTTCAGGGGATCGTTTGCAACAGTTTGGCACCATTTTTGAGTGAATTCCAGAACGTCAGATTTTTGCTGAAATTGTGACCGCGCGGCTTAGGGATTTTTTCAAAAAAATGTTTTTCAGACCTTGCGGGCTAATTCTGTTTCGATGATAAAAACCCATGTGTTTCCACCGAAAAACCTTTCAGGGGATCGTTTGCAACAGTTTGGCACCATTTTTGAGTGAATTCCAGAACGTCAGATTTTTGCTGAAATTGTGACCGCGCGGCTTAGGGATTTTTTTAAAAAAAAGTTTTTCAGACCTTGCGTGAAAATTCTGTTTCAATGATAAAAACCCATGTGTTTCCACAGAAAAACCTTTCAGGGGATCGTTTGCAACAGCTTGGCACCATTTTTGAGTGAATTCCAGAACGTCAGATTTTTGCTGAAATTGTGACCGCGCGGCTTAGGGATTTTTTCAAAAAAATGTTTTTCAGACCTTGCGGGCTAATTCTGTTTCGATGATAAAAACCCATGTGTTTCCACCGAAAAACCTTTCAGGGGATCGTTTGCAACAGTTTGGCACCATTTTTGAGTGAATTCCAGAACGTCAGATTTTTGCTGAAATTGTGACCGCGCGGCTTAGGGATTTTTTCAAAAAAATGTTTTTCAGACCTTGCATGAAAATAATTTTTCAATGAGAAAAACCCATCTCTTTCCACCGAAAAACCTTTCATGGCATCGTTTGCCACAGTTTGGCACAATTTTTGGGTGAATACCAGAACGTCAGATTTTTGCTGACATTGTGACCGCGCGGCTTAGGGATTTTTTCAAAAAAAAGTTTTTCAGACCTTGCGTGAAAATTCTTTTTCAATGATAAACACCCATCTCTTTCCACCGAAAAACCTTTCAGGGGATCGTTTGCAACAGCTTGGCACGATTTTTGAGTGAATTCCAGAACGTCAGATTTTTGCTGAAATTGTGACCGCGCGGTGTAGGGATTTTTTCAAAAAAAAGTTTTTCAGACCTTGCGGGCTAATTCTGTTTCTATGATTAAAACCCATGTGTTTCAACCGAAAAACCTTTCAGGGGATCGTTTGCAACAGTTTGGCACCATTTTTGAGTGAATTCCAGAACGTCAGATTTTTGCTGAAATTGTGACCGCGCGGCTTAGGGATTTTTTCAAAAAAATGTTTTTCAGACCTTGCGGGCTAATTCTGTTTCGATGATAAAAACCCATGTGTTTCCACCGAAAAACCTTTCAGGGGATCGTTTGCAACAGTTTGGCACCATTTTTGAGTGAATTCCAGAACGTCAGATTTTTGCTGAAATTGTGACCGCGCGGCTTAGGGATTTTTTTAAAAAAAAGTTTTTCAGACCTTGCGTGAAAATTCTGTTTCAATGATAAAAACCCATGTGTTTCCACAGAAAAACCTTTCAGGGGATCGTTTGCAACAGCTTGGCACCATTTTTGAGTGAATTCCAGAACGTCAGATTTTTGCTGAAATTGTGACCGCGCGGCTTAGGGATTTTTTCAAAAAAATGTTTTTCAGACCTTGCATGAAAATAATTTTTCAATGAGAAAAACCCATCTCTTTCCACCGAAAAACCTTTCATGGCATCGTTTGCCACAGTTTGGCACAATTTTTGGGTGAATACCAGAACGTCAGATTTTTGCTGACATTGTGACCGCGCGGCTTAGGGATTTTTTCAAAAAAAAGTTTTTCAGACCTTGCGTGAAAATTCTTTTTCAATGATAAAAACCCATCTCTTTCCACCGAAAAACCTTTCAGGGGATCGTTTGCAACAGCTTGGCACGATTTTTGAGTGAATTCCAGAACGTCAGATTTTTGCTGAAATTGTGACCGCGCGGTGTAGGGATTTTTTCAAAAAAAAGTTTTTCAGACCTTGCGTGAAAATTCTTTTTCAATGATAAAAACCCATCTCTTTCCACCGAAAAACCTTTCAGGGCATCATTTGCAACTGTTTGGCACCATTTTTGAGTGAATTCCAGAACATCAGATTTTTGCTGAAATTGTGACCGCGCGGCTTAGGGATTTTTTCAAAAAAAAGTTGTTCAGACCTTGCGGGCTAATTCTGTTTCTATGATTAAAACCCATGTGTTTCAACCGAAAAACCTTTCAGGGGATCGTTTGCAACAGTTTGGCACCATTTTTGAGTGAATTCCAGAACGTCAGATTTTTGCTGAAATTGTGACCGCGCGGCTTAGGGATTTTATCAAAAAAATGTTTTTCAGACCTTGCGGGTTAATTCTGTTTCGATGATAAAAACCCATGTGTTTCCACCAAAAAACCTTTCAGGGGATCGTTTGCAACAGTTTGGCACAAATTTTGGGTGAATACCAGAACGTCAGATTTTTGCTGACATTGTGACCGCGCGGTTTGGGATTTTTTCAAAAAAAAGTTTTTCAGACCTTGCGTGAAAATTCTTTTTCAATGATAAAACCCATCTCTTTCCACCGAAAAACCTTTCAGGGCATCATTTGCAACAGTTTGGCACCATTTTTGAGTGAATTCCAGAACATCAGATTTTTGCTGAAATTGTGACCGCGCGGCTTAGGGATTTTTTCAAAAAAAAGTTGTTCAGACCTTGCGGGCTAATTCTGTTTCTATGATTAAAACCCATGTGTTTCAACCGAAAAACCTTTCAGGGGATCGTTTGCAACAGTTTGGCACCATTTTTGAGTGAATTCCAGAACGTCAGATTTTTGCTGAAATTGTGACCGCGCGGCTTAGGGATTTTTTCAAAAACATGTTTTTCAGACCTTGCGGGCTAATTCTGTTTCGATGATAAAAACCCATGTGTTTCCACCGAAAAACCTTTCAGGGGATCGTTTGCAACAGTTTGGCACAATTTTTGGGTGAATACCAGAACGTCAGATTTTTGCTGACATTGTGACCGTGCGGCTTAGGGATTTTTTCAAAAAAAAGTTTTTCAGACCTTGCGTGAAAATTCTTTTTCAATGATAAAAACCCATCTCTTTCCACCGAAAAACCTTTCAGGGCATCATTTGCAACAGCTTGGCACCATTTTTGAGTGAATTCCAGAACGTCAGATTTTTGCTGAAATTGTGACCGCGCGGTGTAGGGATTTTTTCAAAAAAAAGTTTTTCAGACCTTGCGTGAAAATTCTTTTTCAATGATAAAAACCCATCTCTTTCCACCGAAAAACCTTTCAGGGCATCATTTGCAACAGTTTGGCACCATTTTTGAGTGAATTCCAGAACATCAGATTTTTGCTGAAATTGTGACCGCGCGGCTTAGGGATTTTTTCAAAAAAAAGTTGTTCAGACCTTGCGGGCTAATTCTGTTTCTATGATTAAAACCCATGTGTTTCAACCGAAAAACCTTTCAGGGGATCGTTTGCAACAGTTTGGCACCATTTTTGAGTGAATTCCAGAACGTCAGATTTTTGTTGAAATTGTGACCGCGCGGCTTAGGGATTTTTTCAAAAACATGTTTTTCAGACCTTGCGGGCTAATTCTGTTTCGATGATAAAAACCCATGTGTTTCCACCGAAAAACCTTTCAGGGGATCGTTTGAAACAGTTTGGCACCATTTTTGAGTGAATTCCAGAACGTCAGATTTTTGCTGAAATTGTGACCGCGCGGCTTAGGGATTTTTTCAAAAAAAAGTTTTTCAGACCTTGCGTGAAAATTCTGTTTCTATGATAAAAACCCATGTGTTTCCACCGAAAAACCTTTCAGGGGATCGTTTGCAACAGTTTGGCACCATTTTTGAGTGAATTCCAGAACGTCAGATTTTTGCTGAAATTGTGACCGTGCGGCTTAGGGATTTTTTCAAAAAAATGTTTTTCAGACCTTGCGGGCTAATTCTGTTTCGATGATAAAAACCCATGTGTTTCCACCGAAAAACCTTTCAGGGGATCGTTTGCAACAGTTTGGCACCATTTTTGAGTGAATTCCAGAACGTCAGATTTTTGCTGAAATTGTGACCGCGCGGCTTAGGGATTTTTTCAAAAAAATGTTTTTCAGACCTTGCGGGCTAATTCTGTTTCAATGATAAAAACCCATGTGTTTCCACCGAAAAACCTTTCAGGGGATCGTTTGCAACAGTTTGGCACCATTTTTGAGTGAATTCCAGAACGTCAGATTTTTGCTGAAATTGTGACCGCGCGGCTTAGGGATTTTTTCAAAAAAATGTTTTTCAGACCTTGCATGAAAATAATTTTTCAATGAGAAAAACCCATCTCTTTCCACCGAAAAACCTTTCATGGCATCGTTTGCCACAGTTTGGCACAATTTTTGGGTGAATACCAGAACGTCAGATTTTTGCTGACATTGTGACCGCGCGGCTTAGGGATTTTTTCAAAAAAAAGTTTTTCAGACCTTGCGTGAAAATTCTTTTTCAATGATAAAAACCCATCTCTTTCCACCGAAAAACCTTTCAGGGCATCATTTGCAACTGTTTGGCACCATTTTTGAGTGAATTCCAGAACATCAGATTTTTGCTGAAATTGTGACCGCGCGGCTTAGGGATTTTTTCAAAAAAAAGTTGTTCAGACCTTGCGGGCTAATTCTGTTTCTATGATTAAAACCCATGTGTTTCAACCGAAAAACCTTTCAGGGGATCGTTTGCAACAGTTTGGCACCATTTTTGAGTGAATTCCAGAACGTCAGATTTTTGCTGAAATTGTGACCGTGCGGCTTAGGGATTTTTTCAAAAAAAAATTTTTCAGACCTTGCGTGAAAATTCTTTTTCAATGATAAAACCCATCTCTTTCCACCGAAAAACCTTTCAGGGCATCATTTGCAACAGTTTGGCACCATTTTAGAGTGAATTCCAGAACATCAGATTTTTGCTGAAATTGTGACCGCGCGGCTTAGGGATTTTTTCAAAAAAAAGTTGTTCAGACCTTGCGGGCTAATTCTGTTTCTATGATTAAAACCCATGTGTTTCAACCGAAAAACCTTTCAGGGCATCATTTGCAACAGTTTGGCACCAT
The DNA here is from genome assembly GCF_965112155.1 of Podarcis liolepis. Lineage (NCBI taxonomy): Eukaryota > Metazoa > Chordata > Lepidosauria > Squamata > Lacertidae > Podarcis > Podarcis liolepis. The sequence continues at coordinate 88,881,424 of NC_139559.1, read as the reverse complement.
TTTTGAGTGAATTCCAGAACATCAGATTTTTGCTGAAATTGTGACCGCGCGGCTTAGGGATTTTTTCAAAAAAAAGTTGTTCAGACCTTGCGGGCTAATTCTGTTTCTATGATTAAAACCCATGTGTTTCAACCGAAAAACCTTTCAGGGGATCGTTTGCAACAGTTTGGCACCATTTTTGAGTGAATTCCAGAACGTCAGATTTTTGCTGAAATTGTGACCGCGCGGCTTAGGGATTTTTTCAAAAACATGTTTTTCAGACCTTGCGGGCTAATTCTGTTTCGATGATAAAAACCCATGTGTTTCCACCGAAAAACCTTTCAGGGGATCGTTTGCAACAGTTTGGCACCATTTTTGAGTGAATTCCAGAACGTCAGATTTTTGCTGAAATTGTGACCGCGCGGCTTAGGGATTTTTTCAAAAAAAAGTTTTTCAGACCTTGCGTGAAAATTCTGTTTCTATGATAAAAACCCATGTGTTTCCACCGAAAAACCTTTCAGGGGATCGTTTGCAACAGTTTGGCACCATTTTTGAGTGAATTCCAGAACGTCAGATTTTTGCTGAAATTGTGACCGTGCGGCTTAGGGATTTTTTCAAAAAAATGTTTTTCAGACCTTGCGGGCTAATTCTGTTTCGATGATAAAAACCCATGTGTTTCCACCGAAAAACCTTTCAGGGGATCGTTTGCAACAGTTTGGCACCATTTTTGAGTGAATTCCAGAACGTCAGATTTTTGCTGAAATTGTGACCGCGCGGCTTAGGGATTTTTTCAAAAAAATGTTTTTCAGACCTTGCGGGCTAATTCTGTTTCAATGATAAAAACCCATGTGTTTCCACCGAAAAACCTTTCAGGGGATCGTTTGCAACAGTTTGGCACCATTTTTGAGTGAATTCCAGAACGTCAGATTTTTGCTGAAATTGTGACCGCGCGGCTTAGGGATTTTTTCAAAAAAATGTTTTTCAGACCTTGCATGAAAATAATTTTTCAATGAGAAAAACCCATCTCTTTCCACCGAAAAACCTTTCATGGCATCGTTTGCCACAGTTTGGCACGATTTTTGAGTGAATTCCAGAACGTCAGATTTTTGCTGAAATTGTGACCGCGCGGTGTAGGGATTTTTTCAAAAAAAAGTTTTTCAGACCTTGCGTGAAAATTCTTTTTCAATGATAAAAACCCATCTCTTTCCACCGAAAAACCTTTCAGGGCATCATTTGCAACTGTTTGGCACCATTTTTGAGTGAATTCCAGAACATCAGATTTTTGCTGAAATTGTGACCGCGCGGCTTAGGGATTTTTTCAAAAAAAAGTTGTTCAGACCTTGCGGGCTAATTCTGTTTCTATGATTAAAACCCATGTGTTTCAACCGAAAAACCTTTCAGGGGATCGTTTGCAACAGTTTGGCACCATTTTTGAGTGAATTCCAGAACGTCAGATTTTTGCTGAAATTGTGACCGCGCGGCTTAGGGATTTTATCAAAAAAATGTTTTTCAGACCTTGCGGGTTAATTCTGTTTCGATGATAAAAACCCATGTGTTTCCACCAAAAAACCTTTCAGGGGATCGTTTGCAACAGTTTGGCACAAATTTTGGGTGAATACCAGAACGTCAGATTTTTGCTGACATTGTGACCGCGCGGTTTGGGATTTTTTCAAAAAAAAGTTTTTCAGACCTTGCGTGAAAATTCTTTTTCAATGATAAAACCCATCTCTTTCCACCGAAAAACCTTTCAGGGCATCATTTGCAACAGTTTGGCACCATTTTTGAGTGAATTCCAGAACATCAGATTTTTGCTGAAATTGTGACCGCGCGGCTTAGGGATTTTTTCAAAAAAAAGTTGTTCAGACCTTGCGGGCTAATTCTGTTTCTATGATTAAAACCCATGTGTTTCAACCGAAAAACCTTTCAGGGGATCGTTTGCAACAGTTTGGCACCATTTTTGAGTGAATTCCAGAACGTCAGATTTTTGCTGAAATTGTGACCGCGCGGCTTAGGGATTTTTTCAAAAACATGTTTTTCAGACCTTGCGGGCTAATTCTGTTTCGATGATAAAAACCCATGTGTTTCCACCGAAAAACCTTTCAGGGGATCGTTTGCAACAGTTTGGCACAATTTTTGGGTGAATACCAGAACGTCAGATTTTTGCTGACATTGTGACCGTGCGGCTTAGGGATTTTTTCAAAAAAAAGTTTTTCAGACCTTGCGTGAAAATTCTTTTTCAATGATAAAAACCCATCTCTTTCCACCGAAAAACCTTTCAGGGCATCATTTGCAACAGCTTGGCACCATTTTTGAGTGAATTCCAGAACGTCAGATTTTTGCTGAAATTGTGACCGCGCGGTGTAGGGATTTTTTCAAAAAAAAGTTTTTCAGACCTTGCGTGAAAATTCTTTTTCAATGATAAAAACCCATCTCTTTCCACCGAAAAACCTTTCAGGGCATCATTTGCAACAGTTTGGCACCATTTTTGAGTGAATTCCAGAACATCAGATTTTTGCTGAAATTGTGACCGCGCGGCTTAGGGATTTTTTCAAAAAAAAGTTGTTCAGACCTTGCGGGCTAATTCTGTTTCTATGATTAAAACCCATGTGTTTCAACCGAAAAACCTTTCAGGGGATCGTTTGCAACAGTTTGGCACCATTTTTGAGTGAATTCCAGAACGTCAGATTTTTGTTGAAATTGTGACCGCGCGGCTTAGGGATTTTTTCAAAAACATGTTTTTCAGACCTTGCGGGCTAATTCTGTTTCGATGATAAAAACCCATGTGTTTCCACCGAAAAACCTTTCAGGGGATCGTTTGAAACAGTTTGGCACCATTTTTGAGTGAATTCCAGAACGTCAGATTTTTGCTGAAATTGTGACCGCGCGGCTTAGGGATTTTTTCAAAAAAAAGTTTTTCAGACCTTGCGTGAAAATTCTGTTTCTATGATAAAAACCCATGTGTTTCCACCGAAAAACCTTTCAGGGGATCGTTTGCAACAGTTTGGCACCATTTTTGAGTGAATTCCAGAACGTCAGATTTTTGCTGAAATTGTGACCGTGCGGCTTAGGGATTTTTTCAAAAAAATGTTTTTCAGACCTTGCGGGCTAATTCTGTTTCGATGATAAAAACCCATGTGTTTCCACCGAAAAACCTTTCAGGGGATCGTTTGCAACAGTTTGGCACCATTTTTGAGTGAATTCCAGAACGTCAGATTTTTGCTGAAATTGTGACCGCGCGGCTTAGGGATTTTTTCAAAAAAATGTTTTTCAGACCTTGCGGGCTAATTCTGTTTCAATGATAAAAACCCATGTGTTTCCACCGAAAAACCTTTCAGGGGATCGTTTGCAACAGTTTGGCACCATTTTTGAGTGAATTCCAGAACGTCAGATTTTTGCTGAAATTGTGACCGCGCGGCTTAGGGATTTTTTCAAAAAAATGTTTTTCAGACCTTGCATGAAAATAATTTTTCAATGAGAAAAACCCATCTCTTTCCACCGAAAAACCTTTCATGGCATCGTTTGCCACAGTTTGGCACAATTTTTGGGTGAATACCAGAACGTCAGATTTTTGCTGACATTGTGACCGCGCGGCTTAGGGATTTTTTCAAAAAAAAGTTTTTCAGACCTTGCGTGAAAATTCTTTTTCAATGATAAAAACCCATCTCTTTCCACCGAAAAACCTTTCAGGGCATCATTTGCAACTGTTTGGCACCATTTTTGAGTGAATTCCAGAACATCAGATTTTTGCTGAAATTGTGACCGCGCGGCTTAGGGATTTTTTCAAAAAAAAGTTGTTCAGACCTTGCGGGCTAATTCTGTTTCTATGATTAAAACCCATGTGTTTCAACCGAAAAACCTTTCAGGGGATCGTTTGCAACAGTTTGGCACCATTTTTGAGTGAATTCCAGAACGTCAGATTTTTGCTGAAATTGTGACCGTGCGGCTTAGGGATTTTTTCAAAAAAAAATTTTTCAGACCTTGCGTGAAAATTCTTTTTCAATGATAAAACCCATCTCTTTCCACCGAAAAACCTTTCAGGGCATCATTTGCAACAGTTTGGCACCATTTTAGAGTGAATTCCAGAACATCAGATTTTTGCTGAAATTGTGACCGCGCGGCTTAGGGATTTTTTCAAAAAAAAGTTGTTCAGACCTTGCGGGCTAATTCTGTTTCTATGATTAAAACCCATGTGTTTCAACCGAAAAACCTTTCAGGGCATCATTTGCAACAGTTTGGCACCATTTTTGAGTGAATTCCAGAACATCAGATTTTTGCTGAAATTGTGACCGCGCGGCTTAGGGATTTTTTCAAAAAAAAGTTGTTCAGACCTTGCGGGCTAATTCTGTTTCTATGATTAAAACCCATGTGTTTCAACCGAAAAACCTTTCAGGGGATCGTTTGCAACAGTTTGGCACCATTTTTGAGTGAATTCCAGAACGTCAGATTTTTGCTGAAATTGTGACCGCGCGGCTTAGGGATTTTTTCAAAAACATGTTTTTCAGACCTTGCGGGCTAATTCTGTTTCGATGATAAAAACCCATGTGTTTCCACCGAAAAACCTTTCAGGGGATCGTTTGCAACAGTTTGGCACCATTTTTGAGTGAATTCCAGAACGTCAGATTTTTGCTGAAATTGTGACCGCGCGGCTTAGGGATTTTTTCAAAAAAAAGTTTTTCAGACCTTGCGTGAAAATTCTGTTTCTATGATAAAAACCCATGTGTTTCCACCGAAAAACCTTTCAGGGGATCGTTTGCAACAGTTTGGCACCATTTTTGAGTGAATTCCAGAACGTCAGATTTTTGCTGAAATTGTGACCGTGCGGCTTAGGGATTTTTTCAAAAAAATGTTTTTCAGACCTTGCGGGCTAATTCTGTTTCGATGATAAAAACCCATGTGTTTCCACCGAAAAACCTTTCAGGGGATCGTTTGCAACAGTTTGGCACCATTTTTGAGTGAATTCCAGAACGTCAGATTTTTGCTGAAATTGTGACCGCGCGGCTTAGGGATTTTTTCAAAAAAATGTTTTTCAGACCTTGCGGGCTAATTCTGTTTCAATGATAAAAACCCATGTGTTTCCACCGAAAAACCTTTCAGGGGATCGTTTGCAACAGTTTGGCACCATTTTTGAGTGAATTCCAGAACGTCAGATTTTTGCTGAAATTGTGACCGCGCGGCTTAGGGATTTTTTCAAAAAAATGTTTTTCAGACCTTGCATGAAAATAATTTTTCAATGAGAAAAACCCATCTCTTTCCACCGAAAAACCTTTCATGGCATCGTTTGCCACAGTTTGGCACAATTTTTGGGTGAATACCAGAACGTCAGATTTTTGCTGACATTGTGACCGCGCGGCTTAGGGATTTTTTCAAAAAAAAGTTTTTCAGACCTTGCGTGAAAATTCTTTTTCAATGATAAAAACCCATCTCTTTCCACCGAAAAACCTTTCAGGGGATCGTTTGCAACAGCTTGGCACGATTTTTGAGTGAATTCCAGAACGTCAGATTTTTGCTGAAATTGTGACCGCGCGGTGTAGGGATTTTTTCAAAAAAAAGTTTTTCAGACCTTGCGTGAAAATTCTTTTTCAATGATAAAAACCCATCTCTTTCCACCGAAAAACCTTTCAGGGCATCATTTGCAACTGTTTGGCACCATTTTTGAGTGAATTCCAGAACATCAGATTTTTGCTGAAATTGTGACCGCGCGGCTTAGGGATTTTTTCAAAAAAAAGTTGTTCAGACCTTGCGGGCTAATTCTGTTTCTATGATTAAAACCCATGTGTTTCAACCGAAAAACCTTTCAGGGGATCGTTTGCAACAGTTTGGCACCATTTTTGAGTGAATTCCAGAACGTCAGATTTTTGCTGAAATTGTGACCGCGCGGCTTAGGGATTTTTTCAAAAAAAAAATTTTCAGACCTTGCGTGAAAATTCTTTTTCAATGATAAAACCCATCTCTTTCCACCGAAAAGCCTTTCAGGGCATCATTTGCAACAGTTTGGCACCATTTTAGAGTGAATTCCAGAACATCAGATTTTTGCTGAAATTGTGACCGCGCGGCTTAGGGATTTTTTCAAAAAAAAGTTGTTCAGACCTTGCGGGCTAATTCTGTTTCTATGATTAAAACCCATGTGTTTCAACCGAAAAACCGTTCAGGGCATCATTTGCAACAGTTTGGCACCATTTTTGAGTGAATTCCAGAACATCAGATTTTTGCTGAAATTGTGACCGCGCGGCTTAGGGATTTTTTCAAAAAAAAGTTGTTCAGACCTTGCGGGCTAATTCTGTTTCTATGATTAAAACCCATGTGTTTCAACCGAAAAACCTTTCAGGGGATCGTTTGCAACAGTTTGGCACCATTTTTGAGTGAATTCCAGAACGTCAGATTTTTGCTGAAATTGTGACCGCGCGGCTTAGGGATTTTTTCAAAAAAATGTTTTTCAGACCTTGCGGGCTAATTCTGTTTCTATGATAAAAACCCATGTGTTTCCACCGAATAACCTTTCAGGGGATCGTTTGCAACAGTTTGGCACCATTTTTGAGTGAATTCCAGAACGTCAGATTTTTGCTGAAATTGTGACCGCGCGGCTTAGGGATTTTTTCAAAAAAAAGTTGTTCAGACCTTGCGGGCTAATTCTGTTTCTGTGATAAAAACCCATGTGTTTCCACCGAAAAACCTTTCAGGGGATCGTTTGCAACAGTTTGGCACCATTTTTGAGTGAATTCCAGAACGTCAGATTTTTGCTGAAATTGTGACCGCGCGGCTTAGGGATTATTTCAAAAAAAAGTTGTTCAGACCTTGTGGGCTAATTCTGTTTCTATGATAAAAACCCATGTGTTTCCACCGAAAAACCTTTCAGGGGATCGTTTGCAACAGTTTGGCAGCATTTTTGAGTGAATTCCAGAACGTCAGATTTTTGCTGAAATTGTGACCGCGCGGCTTAGGGATTTTTTTCAAAAAAATGTTTTTCAGACCTTGCGTGAAAATAATTTTTCAATGAGAAAAACCCATCTCTTTCCACCGAAAAACCTTTCATGGCATCGTTTGCCACAGTTTGGCACAATTTTTGGGTGAATTCCAGAACGTCAGATTTTTGCTGAAATTGTGACCGCGCGGCTTAGGGATTTTTTCAAAAAAATGTTTTTCAGACCTTGCGTAAAAATTCTTTTTCAATGATAAAAACCCATCTCTTTCCACCGAAAAGCCTTTCAGGGCATCGTTTGCAACAGTTTGGCACCATTTTTGAGTGAATTCCAGAACGTCAGATTTTTGCTGAAATTGTGACCGCGCGGCTTAGGGTTTTTTTTCAAAAAAATGTTGTTCAGACCTTGCGGGCTAATTCTGTTTCTATGATAAAAACCCATGTGTTTCCACCGAAAAACCTTTCAGGGGATCGTTTGCAACAGTTTGGCACCATTTTTGAGTGAATTCCAGAACGTCAGATTTTTGCTGAAATTGTGACCGCGCGGCTTAGGGATTTTTTCAAAAAAATGTTTTTCAGACCTTGCGTTAAAATTCTTTTTCAATGATAAAAACCCATGTGTTTCCACCGAAAAACCTTTCAGGGGATCGTTTGCAACAGTTTGGCACAATTTTTGGGTGAATACCAGAACGTCAGATTTTTGCTGACATTGTGACCGCGCGGCTTAGGGATTTTTTCAAAAAAAACTTTTTCAGACCTTGCGTGAAAATTCTTTTTCAATGATAAAAACCCATCTCTTTCCACCGAAAAACCTTTCAGGGGATCGTTTGCAACAGCTTGGCACCATTTTTGAGTGAATTCCAGAACGTCAGATTTTTGCTGAAATTGTGACCGCGCGGTGTAGGGATTTTTTCAAAAAAAAGTTTTTCAGACCTTGCGTGAAAATTCTTTTTCAATGATAAAAACCCATCTCTTTCCACCGAAAAACCTTTCAGGGCATCATTTGCAACAGTTTGGCACAATTTTTGGGTGAATTCCAGAACATCAGATTTTTGCTGAAATTGTGACCACGCGGCTTAGGGCTTTTTTCAAAAAAAAGTTGTTCAGACCTTGCGGGCTAATTCTGTTTCTATGATTAAAACCCATGTGTTTCAACCGAAAAACCTTTCAGGGGATCGTTTGCAACAGTTTGGCACCATTTTTGAGTGAATTCCAGAACGTCAGATTTTTGCTGAAATTGTGACCGCGCGGCTTAGGGATTTTTTCAAAAAAATGTTTTTCAGACCTTGCGGGCTAATTCTGTTTCAATGATAAAAACCCATGTGTTTCCACCGAAAAACCTTTCAGGGGATCGTTTGCAACAGTTTGGCACCATTTTTGAGTGAATTCCAGAACGTCAGATTTTTGCTGAAATTGTGACCGCGCGGCTTAGGGATTTTTTTTAAAAAAAGTTTTTCAGACCTTGCGTGAAAATTCTGTTTCAATGATAAAAACCCATGTGTTTCCACAGAAAAACCTTTCAGGGGATCGTTTGCAACAGCTTGGCACCATTTTTGAGTGAATTCCAGAACGTCAGATTTTTGCTGAAATTGTGACCGCGCGGCTTAGGGATTTTTTCAAAAAAATGTTTTTCAGACCTTGCGGGCTAATTCTGTTTCGATGATAAAAACCCATGTGTTTCCACCGAAAAACCTTTCAGGGGATCGTTTGCAACAGTTTGGCACCATTTTTGAGTGAATTCCAGAACGTCAGATTTTTGCTGAAATTGTGACCGCGCGGCTTAGGGATTTTTTCAAAAAAATGTTTTTCAGACCTTGCATGAAAATAATTTTTCAATGAGAAAAACCCATGTGTTTCCACCGAAAAACCTTTCATGGCATCGTTTGCCACAGTTTGGCACAATTTTTGGGTGAATACCAGAACGTCAGATTTTTGCTGACATTGTGACCGCGCGGCTTAGGGATTTTTTCAAAAAAAAGTTTTTCAGACCTTGCGTGAAAATTCTTTTTCAATGATAAAAACCCATCTCTTTCCACCGAAAAACCTTTCAGGGGATCGTTTGCAACAGCTTGGCACGATTTTTGAGTGAATTCCAGAACGTCAGATTTTTGCTGAAATTGTGACCGCGCGGTGTAGGGATTTTTTCAAAAAAAAGTTTTTCAGACCTTGCGTGAAAATTCTTTTTCAATGATAAAAACCCATCTCTTTCCACCGAAAAACCTTTCAGGGCATCATTTGCAACTGTTTCGCACCATTTTTGAGTGAATTCCAGAACATCAGATTTTTGCTGAAATTGTGACCGCGCGGCTTAGGGATTTTTTCAAAAAAAAGTTGTTCAGACCTTGCGGGCTAATTCTGTTTCTATGATTAAAACCCATGTGTTTCAACCGAAAAACCTTTCAGGGGATCGTTTGCAACAGTTTGGCACCATTTTTGAGTGAATTCCAGGACGTCAGATTTTTGCTGAAATTGTGACCGCGCGGCTTAGGGATTTTTTCAAAAAAATGTTTTTCAGACCTTGCGGGCTAATTCTGTTTCGATGATAAAAACCCATGTGTTTCCACCGAAAAACCTTTCAGGGGATCGTTTGCAACAGTTTGGCACAATTTTTGGGTGAATACCAGAACGTCAGATTTTTGCTGACATTGTGACCGTGCGGCTTAGGGATTTTTTCAAAAAAAAGTTTTTCAGACCTTGTGTGAAAATTCTTTTTCAATGATAAAAACCCATCTCTTTCCACCGAAAAACCTTTCAGGGCATCATTTGCAACAGCTTGGCACCATTTTTGAGTGAATTCCAGAACGTCAGATTTTTGCTGAAATTGTGACCGCGCGGTGTAGGGATTTTTTCAAAAAAAAGTTTTTCAGACCTTGCGTGAAAATTCTTTTTCAATGATAAAAACCCATCTCTTTCCACCGAAAAACCTTTCAGGGCATCATTTGCAACAGTTTGGCACCATTTTTGAGTGAATTCCAGAACATCAGATTTTTGCTGAAATTGTGACCGCGCGGCTTAGGGATTTTTTCAAAAAAAAGTTGTTCAGACCTTGCGGGCTAATTCTGTTTCTATGATTAAAACCCATGTGTTTCAACCGAAAAACCTTTCAGGGGATCGTTTGCAACAGTTTGGCACCATTTTTGAGTGAATTCCAGAACGTCAGATTTTTGTTGAAATTGTGACCGCGCGGCTTAGGGATTTTTTCAAAAACATGTTTTTCAGACCTTGCGGGCTAATTCTGTTTCGATGATAAAAACCCATGTGTTTCCACCGAAAAACCTTTCAGGGGATCGTTTGCAACAGTTTGGCACCATTTTTGAGTGAATTCCAGAACGTCAGATTTTTGCTGAAATTGTGACCGCGCGGCTTAGGGATTTTTTCAAAAAAAAGTTTTTCAGACCTTGCGTGAAAATTCTGTTTCTATGATAAAAACCCATGTGTTTCCACCGAAAAACCTTTCAGGGGATCGTTTGCAACAGTTTGGCACCATTTTTGAGTGAATTCCAGAACGTCAGATTTTTGCTGAAATTGTGACCGTGCGGCTTAGGGATTTTTTCAAAAAAATGTTTTTCAGACCTTGCGGGCTAATTCTGTTTCGATGATAAAAACCCATGTGTTTCCACCGAAAAACCTTTCAGGGGATCGTTTGCAACAGTTTGGCACCATTTTTGAGTGAATTCCAGAACGTCAGATTTTTGCTGAAATTGTGACCGCGCGGCTTAGGGATTTTTTCAAAAAAATGTTTTTCAGACCTTGCGGGCTAATTCTGTTTCAATGATAAAAACCCATGTGTTTCCACCGAAAAACCTTTCAGGGGATCGTTTGCAACAGTTTGGCACCATTTTTGAGTGAATTCCAGAACGTCAGATTTTTGCTGAAATTGTGACCGCGCGGCTTAGGGATTTTTTCAAAAAAATGTTTTTCAGACCTTGCATGAAAATAATTTTTCAATGAGAAAAACCCATCTCTTTCCACCGAAAAACCTTTCATGGCATCGTTTGCCACAGTTTGGCACAATTTTTGGGTGAATACCAGAACGTCAGATTTTTGCTGACATTGTGACCGCGCGGCTTAGGGATTTTTTCAAAAAAAAGTTTTTCAGACCTTGCGTGAAAATTCTTTTTCAATGATAAAAACCCATCTCTTTCCACCGAAAAACCTTTCAGGGGATCGTTTGCAACAGCTTGGCACGATTTTTGAGTGAATTCCAGAACGTCAGATTTTTGCTGAAATTGTGACCGCGCGGTGTAGGGATTTTTTCAAAAAAAAGTTTTTCAGACCTTGCGTGAAAATTCTTTTTCAATGATAAAAACCCATCTCTTTCCACCGAAAAACCTTTCAGGGCATCATTTGCAACTGTTTGGCACCATTTTTGAGTGAATTCCAGAACATCAGATTTTTGCTGAAATTGTGACCGCGCGGCTTAGGGATTTTTTCAAAAAAAAGTTGTTCAGACCTTGCGGGCTAATTCTGTTTCTATGATTAAAACCCATGTGTTTCAACCGAAAAACCTTTCAGGGGATCGTTTGCAACAGTTTGGCACCATTTTTGAGTGAATTCCAGAACGTCAGATTTTTGCTGAAATTGTGACCGCGCGGCTTAGGGATTTTTTCAAAAAAAAATTTTTCAGACCTTGCGTGAAAATTCTTTTTCAATGATAAAACCCATCTCTTTCCACCGAAAAACCTTTCAGGGCATCATTTGCAACAGTTTGGCACCATTTTAGAGTGAATTCCAGAACATCAGATTTTTGCTGAAATTGTGACCGCGCGGCTTAGGGATTTTTTCAAAAAAAAGTTGTTCAGACCTTGCGGGCTAATTCTGTTTCTATGATTAAAACCCATGTGTTTCAACCGAAAAACCTTTCAGGGGATCGTTTGCAACAGTTTGGCACCATTTTTGAGTGAATTCCAGAACGTCAGATTTTTGCTGAAATTGTGACCGCGCGGCTTAGGGATTTTTTCAAAAACATGTTTTTCAGACCTTGCGGGCTAATTCTGTTTCGATGATAAAAACCCATGTGTTTCCACCGAAAAACCTTTCAGGGGATCGTTTGCAACAGTTTGGCACCATTTTTGAGTGAATTCCAGAACGTCAGATTTTTGCTGAAATTGTGACCGCGCGGCTTAGGGATTTTTTCAAAAAAATGTTTTTCAGACCTTGCGGGCTAATTCTGTTTCAATGATAAAAACCCATGTGTTTCCACCGAAAAACCTTTCAGGGGATCGTTTGCAACAGTTTTGCACCATTTTTGAGTGAATTCCAGAACGTCAGATTTTTGCTGAAATTGTGACCGCGCGGCTTAGGGATTATTTCAAAAAAAAGTTGTTCAGACCTTGTGGGCTAATTCTGTTTCTATGATAAAAACCCATTTGTTTCCACCGAAAAACCTTTCAGGGCATCGTTTGCAACAGTTTGGCACCATTTTTGAGTGAATTCCAGAACGTCAGATTTTTGCTGAAATTGTGACCGCGCGGCTTAGGGATTTTTTTCAAAAAAATGTTTTTCAGACCTTGCGTGAGAATAATTTTTCAATGAGAAAAACCCATCTCTTTCCACCGAAAAACCTTTCATGGCATCGTTTGCCACAGTTTGGCACAGTTTTTGGGTGAATTCCAGAACGTCAGATTTTTGCTGAAATTGTGACCGCGCGGCTTAGGGATTTTTTCAAAAAAATGTTTTTCAGACCTTGCGTAAAAATTCTTTTTCAATGATAAAAACCCATCTCTTTCCACCGAAAAGCCTTTCAGGGCATCGTTTGCAACAGTTTGGCACCATTTTTGAGTGAATTCCAGAACGTCAGATTTTTGCTGAAATTGTGACCGCGCGGCTTAGGGTTTTTTTTCAAAAAAATGTTTTTCAGACCTTGCGGGCTAATTCTGTTTCTATGATAAAAACCCATGTGTTTCCACCGAAAAACCTTTCAGGGGATCGTTTGCAACAGTTTGGCACCATTTTTGAGTGAATTCCAGAACGTCAGATTTTTGCTGAAATTGTGACCGCGCGGCTTAGGGATTTTTTCAAAAAAATGTTTTTCAGACCTTGCGTTAAAATTCTTTTTCAATGATAAAAAACCATGTGTTTCCACAGAAAAACCTTTCAGGGGATCGTTTGCAACAGTTTGGCACAATTTTTGGGTGAATACCAGAACGTCAGATTTTTGCTGACATTGTGACCGCGCGGCTTAGGGATTTTTTCAAAAAAAAGTTTTTCAGACCTTGCGTGAAAATTCTTTTTCAATGATAAAAACCCATCTCTTTCCACCGAAAAACCTTTCAGGGGATCGTTTGCAACAGCTTGGCACCATTTTTGAGTGAATTCCAGAACGTCAGATTTTTGCTGAAATTGTGACCGCGCGGTGTAGGGATTTTTTCAAAAAAAAGTTTTTCAGACCTTGCGTGAAAATTCTTTTTCAATGATAAAAACCCATCTCTTTCCACCGAAAAACCTTTCAGGGCATCATTTGCAACAGTTTGGCACCATTTTTGAGTGAATTCCAGAACATCAGATTTTTGCTGAAATTGTGACCGCGCGGCTTAGGGATTTTTTCAAAAAAAAGTTGTTCAGACCTTGCGGGCTAATTCTGTTTCTATGATTAAAACCCATGTGTTTCAACCGAAAAACCTTTCAGGGGATCGTTTGCAACAGTTTGGCACCATTTTTGAGTGAATTCCAGAACGTCAGATTTTTGCTGAAATTGTGACCGCGCGGCTTAGGGATTTTTTCAAAAACATGTTTTTCAGACCTTGCGGGCTAATTCTGTTTTGATGATAAAAACCCATGTGTTTCCACCGAAAAACCTTTCAGGGGATCGTTTGCAACAGTTTGGCACCATTTTTGAGTGAATTCCAGAACGTCAGATTTTTGCTGAAATTGTGACCGCGCGGCTTAGGGATTTTTTCAAAAAAATGTTTTTCAGACCTTGCGTGAAAATTCTTTTTCAATGATAAAAACCCATCTCTTTCCACCGAAAAGCCTTTCAGGGCATCGTTTGCAACAGTTTGGCACCATTTTTGAGTGAATTCCAGAACGTCAGATTTTTCCTGAAATTGTGACCGCGCGGCTTAGGGATTTTTTCAAAAAAATGTTGTTCAGACCTTGCGGGCTAATTCTGTTTCGATGATAAAAACCCATGTGTTTCCACCGAAAAACCTTTCAGGGGATCGTTTGCAACAGTTTGGCACCATTTTTGAGTGAATTCCAGAACATCAGATTTTTGCTGAAATTGTGACCGCGCGGCTTAGGGATTTTTTTAAAAAAAAGTTGTTCAGACCTTGCAGGCTAATTCTGTTTCTATGATTAAAACCCATGTGTTTCCACCGAAAAACCTTTCAGGGGATCGTTTGCAACAGTTTGGCACCATTTTTGAGTGAATTCCAGAACGTCAGATTTTTCCTGAAATTGTGACCGCGCGGCTTAGGGATTTTTTCAAAAAAATATTTTTCAGACCTTGCGTGAAAATTCTTTTTCAATGATAAAAACCCATCTCTTTCCACCGAAAAACCTTTCAGGGCATCGTTTGCAACAGTTTGGCACCATTTTTGAGTGAATTCCAGAACGTCAGATTTTTGCTGAAATTGTGACCGCGCGGCTTAGGGATTTTTTCAAAAAAACGTTGTTCAGACCTTGTGGGCTAATTCTGTTTCTATGATAAAAACCCATTTGTTTCCACCGAAAAACCTTTCAGGGGATCGTTTGCAACAGTTTGGCACCATTTTTGAGTGAATTCCAGAACGTCAGATTTTTGCTGAAATTGTGACCGCGCGGCTTAGGGATTTTTTCAAAAAAATGTTTTTCAGACCTTGCGTGAAAATAATTTTTCAATGAGAAAAACCCATCTCTTTCCACCGAAAAACCTTTCATGGCATCGTTTGCCACAGTTTGGCACCATTTTTGGGTGAATTCCAGAACGTCAGATTTTTGCTGAAATTGTGACCGCGCGGCTTAGGGATTTTTTCAAAAAAAAGTTGTTCTGACCTTGCGGGCTAATTCTGTTTCAATGATAAAAACCCATCTCTTTCCACCGAAAAACCTTTCAGGGGATCGTTTGCAACAGCTTGGCACCATTTTTGAGTGAATTCCATAACGTCAGATTTTTGCTGAAATTGTGACCGCGCGGCTTAGGGATTTTTTCAAAAAAAAAGTTGTTCAGACCTTGCGGGCTAATTCTGTTTCTATGATTAAAACCCATGTGTTTCAACCGAAAAACCTTTCAGGGGATCGTTTGCAACAGTTTGGCACCATTTTTGAGTGAATTCCAGAACGTCAGATTTTTCCTGAAATTGTGACCGCGCGGCTTAGGGATTTTTTCAAAAAAAAGTTGTTCAGACCTTGCGGGCTAATTCTGTTTCTATGATTAAAACCCATGTGTTTCCACCGAAAAACCTTTCAGGGGATCGTTTGCAGCAGTTTGGCACCATTTTTGAGTGAATTCCAGAACGTCAGATTTTTCCTGAAATTGTGACCGCGCGGTTTAGGGATTTTTTCAAAAAAATGTTTTTCAGACCTTGCGTGAAAATTCTTTTTCAATGATAAAAACCCATCTCTTTCCACCGAAGAACCTTTCAGGGGATCTTTTGCAACAGTTTGGCACCATTTTTGAGTGAATTCCAGAACGTCAGATTTTTGCTGAAATTGTGACCGCGCGGCTTAGGGATTTTTTCAAAAAAAAGTTGTTCAGACCTTGCGGGCTAATTCTGTTTCTATGATTAAAACCCATGTGTTTCCACCGAAAAACCTTTCAGGGGATCGTTTGCAACAGTTTGGCACCATTTTTGAGTGAATTCCAGAACGTCAGATTTTTCCTGAAATTGTGACCGCGCGGCTTAGGGATTTTTTCAAAAAAATATTTTTCAGACCTTGCGTGAAAATTCTTTTTCAATGATAAAAACCCATCTCTTTCCACCGAAAAACCTTTCAGGGCATCGTTTGCAACAGTTTGGCACCATTTTTGAGTGAATTCCAGAACGTCAGATTTTTCCTGAAATTGTGACCGCGCGGCTTAGGGATTTTTTCAAAAAAAAGTTGTTCAGACCTTGTGGGCTAATTCTGTTTCTATGATAAAAACCCATTTGTTTCCACCGAAAAACCTTTCAGGGGATCGTTTGCAACAGTTTGGCACCATTTTTGAGTGAATTCCAGAACGTCAGATTTTTGCTGAAATTGTGACCGCGCGGCTTAGGGATTTTTTCAAAAAAATGTTTTTCAGACCTTGCGTGAAAATAATTTTTCAATGAGAAAAACCCATCTCTTTCCACCGAAAAACCTTTCATGGCATCGTTTGCCACAGTTTGGCACAATTTTTGGGTGAATAACAGAACGTCAAATTTTTGCTGAAATTGTGACCGCGCGGCTTAGGGATTTTTTCAAAAAAAAGTTTTTCAGACCTTGCGTGAAAATTCTTTTTCAATGATAAAAACCCATCTCTTTCCACCGAAAAACCTTTCAGGGGATCGTTTGCAACAGCTTGGCACCATTTTTGAGTGAATTCCAGAACGTCAGATTTTTGCTGAAATTGTGACCGCGCGGTTTAGGGATTTTTTCAAAAAAAAGTTGTTCAGACCTTGCGGGCTAATTCTGTTTCTATGATAAAAACCCATCTCTTTCCACCGAAAAACCTTTCAGGGGATCGTTTGCAACAGTTTGGCACCATTTTTGAGTGAATTCCAGAACGTCAGATTTTTCCTGAAATTGTGACCGCGCGGCTTAGGGATTTTTTCAAAAAAATGTTTTTCAGACCTTGCGTGAAAATTCTTTTTCAATGATAAAAACCCATCTCTTTCCACCGAAGAACCTTTCAGGGGATCTTTTGCAACAGTTTGGCACCATTTTTGAGTGAATTCCAGAACGTCAGATTTTTGCTGAAATTGTGACCGCGCGGCTTAGGGACTTTTTTCAAAAAAATGTTTTTCAGACCTTGCGTGAAAATTCTTTTTCAATGATAAAAACCCATCTCTTTCCACCGAAAAGCCTTTCAGGGCATCGTTTGCAACAGTTTGGCACCATATTTGAGTGAATTCCAGAACGTCAGATTTTTGCTGAAATTGTGACCGCGCGGCTTAGGGATTTTTTCAAAAAAATGTTTTTCAGACCTTGCGGGCTAATTCTGTTTCGATGATAAAAACCCATGTGTTTCCACCGAAAAACCTTTCAGGGGATCGTTTGCAACAGTTTGGCACCATTTTTGAGTGAATTCCAGAACATCAGATATTTGCTGAAATTGTGACCGCGCGGCTTAGGGATTTTTTCAAAAAAAAGTTGTTCAGACCTTGCGGGCTAATTCTGTTTCTATGATAAAAACCCATGTGTTTCCACCGAAAAACCTTTCAGGGGATCGTTTGCAACAGTTTGGCACCATTTTTGAGTGAATTCCAGAACGTCAGATTTTTGCTGAAATTGTAACCGCGCGGCTTAGGGATTTTTTCAAAAAAAAGTTGTTCTGACCTTGCGGGCTAATTCTGTTTCAATGATAAAAACCCAGCTCTTTCCACCAAAAAACATTTCAGGGGATCGTTTGCAACAGCTTGGCACCATTTTTGAGTGAATTCCATAACGTCAGATTTTTGCTGAAATTGTGACCGCGCGGCTTAGGGATTTTTTCAAAAAAAAAGTTGTTCAGACCTTGCGGGCTAATTCTGTTTCTATGATTAAAACCCATGTGTTTCAACCGAAAAACCTTTCAGGGGATCGTTTGCAACAGTTTGGCACCATTTTTGAGTGAATTCCAGAACGTCAGATTTTTCCTGAAATTGTGACCGCGCGGCTTAGGGATTTTTTCAAAAAAAAGTTGTTCAGACCTTGCGGGCTAATTCTGTTTCTATGATTAAAACCCATGTGTTTCCACCGAAAAACCTTTCAGGGGATCGTTTGCAACAGTTTGGCACCATTTTTGAGTGAATTCCAGAACGTCAGATTTTTCCTGAAATTGTGACCGCGCGGTTTAGGGATTTTTTCAAAAAAATGTTTTTCAGACCTTGCGTGAAAATTCTTTTTCAATGATAAAAACCCATCTCTTTCCACCGAAGAACCTTTCAGGGGATCTTTTGCAACAGTTTGGCACCATTTTTGAGTGAATTCCAGAACGTCAGATTTTTGCTGAAATTGTGACCGCGCGGCTTAGGGATTTTTTCAAAAAAAAGTTGTTCAGACCTTGCGGGCTAATTCTGTTTCTATGATTAAAACCCATGTGTTTCCACCGAAAAACCTTTCAGGGGATCGTTTGCAACAGTTTGGCACCATTTTTGAGTGAATTCCAGAACGTCAGATTTTTCCTGAAATTGTGACCGCGCGGCTTAGGGATTTTTTCAAAAAAATATTTTTCAGACCTTGCGTGAAAATTCTTTTTCAATGATAAAAACCCATCTCTTTCCACCGAAGAACCTTTCAGGGGATCTTTTGCAACAGTTTGGCACCATTTTTGAGTGAATTCCAGAACGTCAGATTTTTGCTGAAATTGTGACCGCGCGGCTTAGGGACTTTTTTCAAAAAAATGTTTTTCAGACCTTGCGTGAAAATTCTTTTTCAATGATAAAAACCCATCTCTTTCCACCGAAAAGCCTTTCAGGGGATCGTTTGCAACAGTTTGGCACCATTTTTGAGTGAATTCCAGAACATCAGATATTTGCTGAAATTGTGACCGCGCGGCTTAGGGATTTTTTCAAAAAAAAGTTGTTCAGACCTTGCGGGCTAATTCTGTTTCTATGATAAAAACCCATGTGTTTCCACCGAAAAACCTTTCAGGGGATCGTTTGCAACAGTTTGGCACCATTTTTGAGTGAATTCCAGAACGTCAGATTTTTGCTGAAATTGTGACCGCGCGGCTTAGGGATTTTTTCAAAAAAAAGTTGTTCAGATCTTGCGGGCTAATTCTGTTTCAATGATAAAAACCCAGCTCTTTCCACCAAAAAACATTTCAGGGGATCGTTTGCAACAGCTTGGCACCATTTTTGAGTGAATTCCATAACGTCAGATTTTTGCTGAAATTGTGACCGCGCGGCTTAGGGATTTTTTCAAAAAAAAAGTTGTTCAGACCTTGCGGGCTAATTCTGTTTCTATGATTAAAACCCATGTGTTTCAACCGAAAAACCTTTCAGGGGATCGTTTGCAACAGTTTGGCACCATTTTTGAGTGAATTCCAGAACGTCAGATTTTTCCTGAAATTGTGACCGCGCGGCTTAGGGATTTTTTCAAAAAAAAGTTATTCAGACCTTGCGTGAAAATTCTTTTTCAATGATAAAAACCCATGTGTTTCCACCGAAAAACCTTTCAGGGGATCGTTTGCAACTGTTTGGCACCATTTTTGAGTGAATTCCAGAACATCAGATTTTTGCTGAAATTGTGACCGCGCGGCTTAGGGATTTTTTCCAAAAAAAGTTGTTCAGACCTTGCGGGCTAATTCTGTTTCTATGATTAAAACCCATGTGTTTCAACCGAACAACCTTTCAGGGGATCGTTTGCAACAGTTTGGCTCCATTTTTGAGTGAATTCCAGAACGTCAGATTTTTGCTGAAATTGTGACCGCGCGGTTTAGGGATTTTTTCAAAAAAATGTTTTTCAGACCTTGCGGGCTAATTCTGTTTCGATGATAAAAACCCATGTGTTTCCACCGAAAAACCTTTCAGGGGATCGTTTGCAACAGTTTGGCACCATTTTTGAGTGAATTCCAGAACGTCAGATTTTTCCTGAAATTGTGACCGCGCGGCTTAGGGATTTTTTCAAAAAAATATTTTTCAGACCTTGCGTGAAAATTCTTTTTCAATGATAAAAACCCATCTCTTTCCACCGAAAAACCTTTCAGGGCATCGTTTGCAACAGTTTGGCACCATTTTTGAGTGAATTCCAGAACGTCAGATTTTTGCTGAAATTGTGACCGCACGGCTTAGGGATTTTTTCAAAAAAAAGTTGTTCAGACCTTGTGGGCTAATTCTGTTTCTATGATAAAAACCCATTTGTTTCCACCGAAAAACCTTTCAGGGGATCGTTTGCAACAGTTTGGCACCATTTTTGAGTGAATTCCAGAACGTCAGATTTTTGCTGAAATTGTGACCGCGCGGCTTAGGGATTTTTTCAAAAAAAAGTTTTTCAGACCTTGCGTTAAAATAATTTTTCAATGAGAAAAACCCATCTCTTTCCACCGATAAAACCTTTCATGGCATCGTTTGCAACAGTTTGGCACCATTTTTGAGTGAATTCCAGAACGTCAGATTTTTGCTGAAATTGTGACCGCGCAGCTTAGGGATTTTTTCAAAAAAAAGTTGTTCAGACCTTGTGGGCTAATTCTGTTTCTATGATAAAAACCCATTTGTTTCCACCGAAAAACCTTTCAGGGGATCGTTTGCAACAGTTTGGCACCATTTTTGAGTGAATTCCAGAACGTCAGATTTTTGCTGAAATTGTGAAAGCGCGGCTTAGGGATTTTTTCAAAAAAATGTTTTTCAGACTTTGCGTGAAAATTCTTTTTCAATGATAAAAACCCATCTCTTTCCACCGAAAAACCTTTCAGGGCATCGTTTGCAACAGTTTGGCACCATTTTTGAGTGAATTCCAGAACATCAGATTTTTGCTGAAATTGTGACCGCGCGGCTTAGGGATTTTTTCAAAAAAAAAGTTGTTCAGATCTTGCGGGCTAATTCTGTTTCGATGATAAAAACCCATGTGTTTCCACCGAAAAACCTTTCAGGGATCGTTTGCAACAGTTTGGCACCATTTTTGAGTGAATTCCAGAACGTCAGATTTTTCCTGAAATTGTGACCGCGCGGCTTAGGGATTTTTTCAAAAAAATATTTTTCAGACCTTGCGTGAAAATAATTTTTCAATGAGAAAAACCCATCTCTTTCCACCGAAAAACCTTTCAGGGCATCGTTTGCCACAGTTTGGCACCATTTTTGAGTGAATTCCAGAACGTCAGATTTTTGCTGAAATTGTGACCGCGCGGCTTAGGGATTTTTTCAAAAAAAAGTTGTTCAGACCTTGCGTGAAAATTATTTTTCAATGATAAAAACCCATCTCTTTCCACCGAAAAACCTTTCAGGGGATTGTTTGCAACAGCTTGGCACCATTTTTGAGTGAATTCCAGAACGTCAGATTTTTGCTGAAATTGTGACCGCGCGGTTTAGGGATTTTTTCAAAAAAAAGTTGTTCAGACCTTGCGGGCTAATTCTGTTTCTATGATAAAAACCCATGTCTTTCCACCGAAAAACCTTTCAGGGGATCGTTTGCAACAGTTTGGCACCATATTTGAGTGAATTCCAGAACGTCGGATTTTTCCTGAAATTGTGACCGCGCGGCTTAGGGATTTTTTCAAAAAAATGTTTTTCAGACCTTGCGGGCTAATTCTGTTTCGATGATAAAAACCCATGTGTTTCCACCGAAAAACCTTTCAGGGGATCGTTTGCAACAGTTTGGCACCATTTTTGAGTGAATTCCAGAACATCAGATTTTTGCTGAAATTGTGACCGCGCGGCTTAGGGATTTTTTCAAAAAAAAGTTGTTCAGACCTTGCGGGCTAATTCTGTTTCTATGATTAAAACCCATGTGTTTCCACCGAAAAACCTTTCAGGGGATCGTTTGTAACAGTTTGGCACCATTTTTGAGTGAATTCCAGAACGTCAGATTTTTGCTGAAATTGTGACCGCGCGGCTTAGGGATTTTTTCAAAAAAATGTTTTTCAGACCTTGCGGGCTAATTCTGTTTCGATGATAAAAACCCATGTGTTTCCACCGAAAAACCTTTCAGGGGATCGTTTGCAACAGTTTGGCACCATTTTTGAGTGAATTCCAGAACGTCAGATTTTTCCTGAAATTGTGACCGCGCGGCTTAGGGATTTTTTCAAAAAAATATTTTTCAGACCTTGCGTGAAAATTCTTTTTCAATGATAAAAACCCATCTCTTTCCACCGAAAAACCTTTCAGGGCATCGTTTGCAACAGTTTGGCACCATTTTTGAGTGAATTCCAGAACGTCAGATTTTTGCTGAAATTGTGACCGCGCGGCTTAAGGATTTTTTCAAAAAAAAGTTGTTCAGACCTTGTGGGCTAATTCTGTTTCTATGATAAAAACCCATTTGTTTCCACCGAAAAACCTTTCAGGGGATCGTTTGCAACAGTTTGGCACCATTTTTGAGTGAATTCCAGAACGTCAGATTTTTGCTGAAATTGTGACCGCGCGGCTTAGGGATTTTTTCAAAAAAATGTTTTTCAGACCTTGCGTTAAAATAATTTTTCAATGAGAAAAACCCATCTCTTTCCACCGATAAAACCTTTCAGGGGATCGTTTGCAACAGCTTGGCACCATTTTTGAGTGAATTCCATAACGTCAGATTTTTGCTGAAATTGTGACCGCGCGGCTTAGGGATTTTTTCAAAAAAAAAGTTGTTCAGACCTTGCGGGCTAATTCTGTTTCTATGATTAAAACCCATGTGTTTCAACCGAAAAACCTTTCAGGGGATCGTTTGCAACAGTTTGGCACCATTTTTGAGTGAATTCCAGAACGTCAGATTTTTCCTGAAATTGTGACCGCGCGGCTTAGGGATTTTTTCAAAAAAAAGTTGTTCAGACCTTGCGGGCTAATTCTGTTTCTATGATTAAAACCCATGTGTTTCCACCGAAAAACCTTTCAGGGGATCGTTTGCAGCAGTTTGGCACCATTTTTGAGTGAATTCCAGAACGTCAGATTTTTCCTGAAATTGTGACCGCGCGGTTTAGGAATTTTTTCAAAAAAATGTTTTTCAGACCTTGCGTGAAAATTCTTTTTCAATGATAAAAACCCATCTCTTTCCACCGAAGAACCTTTCAGGGGATCTTTTGCAACAGTTTGGCACCATTTTTGAGTGAATTCCAGAACGTCAGATTTTTGCTGAAATTGTGACCGCGCGGCTTAGGGATTTTTTCAAAAAAAAGTTGTTCAGACCTTGCGGGCTAATTCTGTTTCTATGATTAAAACCCATGTGTTTCCACCGAAAAACCTTTCAGGGGATCGTTTGCAACAGTTTGGCACCATTTTTGAGTGAATTCCAGAACGTCAGATTTTTCCTGAAATTGTGACCGCGCGGCTTAGGGATTTTTTCAAAAAAATATTTTTCAGACCTTGCGTGAAAATTCTTTTTCAATGATAAAAACCCATCTCTTTCCACCGAAAAACCTTTCAGGGCATCGTTTGCAACAGTTTGGCACCATTTTTGAGTGAATTCCAGAACGTCAGATTTTTCCTGAAATTGTGACCGCGCGGCTTAGGGATTTTTTCAAAAAAAAGTTGTTCAGACCTTGTGGGCTAATTCTGTTTCTATGATAAAAACCCATTTGTTTCCACCGAAAAACCTTTCAGGGGATCGTTTGCAACAGTTTGGCACCATTTTTGAGTGAATTCCAGAACGTCAGATTTTTGCTGAAATTGTGACCGCGCGGCTTAGGGATTTTTTCAAAAAAATGTTTTTCAGACCTTGCGTGAAAATAATTTTTCAATGAGAAAAACCCATCTCTTTCCACCGAAAAACCTTTCATGGCATCGTTTGCCACAGTTTGGCACAATTTTTGGGTGAATAACAGAACGTCAAATTTTTGCTGAAATTGTGACCGCGCGGCTTAGGGATTTTTTCAAAAAAAAGTTTTTCAGACCTTGCGTGAAAATTCTTTTTCAATGATAAAAACCCATCTCTTTCCACCGAAAAACCTTTCAGGGGATCGTTTGCAACAGCTTGGCACCATTTTTGAGTGAATTCCAGAACGTCAGATTTTTGCTGAAATTGTGACCGCGCGGTTTAGGGATTTTTTCAAAAAAAAGTTGTTCAGACCTTGCGGGCTAATTCTGTTTCTATGATAAAAACCCATCTCTTTCCACCGAAAAACCTTTCAGGGGATCGTTTGCAACAGTTTGGCACCATTTTTGAGTGAATTCCAGAACGTCAGATTTTTCCTGAAATTGTGACCGCGCGGCTTAGGGATTTTTTCAAAAAAATGTTTTTCAGACCTTGCGTGAAAATTCTTTTTCAATGATAAAAACCCATCTCTTTCCACCGAAGAACCTTTCAGGGGATCTTTTGCAACAGTTTGGCACCATTTTTGAGTGAATTCCAGAACGTCAGATTTTTGCTGAAATTGTGACCGCGCGGCTTAGGGACTTTTTTCAAAAAAATGTTTTTCAGACCTTGCGTGAAAATTATTTTTCAATGATAAAAACCCATCTCTTTCCACCGAAAAGCCTTTCAGGGCATCGTTTGCAACAGTTTGGCACCATATTTGAGTGAATTCCAGAACGTCAGATTTTTGCTGAAATTGTGACCGCGCGGCTTAGGGATTTTTTCAAAAAAATGTTTTTCAGACCTTGCGGGCTAATTCTGTTTCGATGATAAAAACCCATGTGTTTCCACCGAAAAACCTTTCAGGGGATCGTTTGCAACAGTTTGGCACCATTTTTGAGTGAATTCCAGAACATCAGATATTTGCTGAAATTGTGACCGCGCGGCTTAGGGATTTTTTCAAAAAAAAGTTGTTCAGACCTTGCGGGCTAATTCTGTTTCTATGATAAAAACCCATGTGTTTCCACCGAAAAACCTTTCAGGGGATCGTTTGCAACAGTTTGGCACCATTTTTGAGTGAATTCCAGAACGTCAGATTTTTGCTGAAATTGTAACCGCGCGGCTTAGGGATTTTTTCAAAAAAAAGTTGTTCTGACCTTGCGGGCTAATTCTGTTTCAATGATAAAAACCCAGCTCTTTCCACCAAAAAACATTTCAGGGGATCGTTTGCAACAGCTTGGCACCATTTTTGAGTGAATTCCATAACGTCAGATTTTTGCTGAAATTGTGACCGCGCGGCTTAGGGATTTTTTCAAAAAAAAAGTTGTTCAGACCTTGCGGGCTAATTCTGTTTCTATGATTAAAACCCATGTGTTTCAACCGAAAAACCTTTCAGGGGATCGTTTGCAACAGTTTGGCACCATTTTTGAGTGAATTCCAGAACGTCAGATTTTTCCTGAAATTGTGACCGCGCGGCTTAGGGATTTTTTCAAAAAAAAGTTGTTCAGACCTTGCGGGCTAATTCTGTTTCTATGATTAAAACCCATGTGTTTCCACCGAAAAACCTTTCAGGGGATCGTTTGCAACAGTTTGGCACCATTTTTGAGTGAATTCCAGAACGTCAGATTTTTCCTGAAATTGTGACCGCGCGGTTTAGGGATTTTTTCAAAAAAATGTTTTTCAGACCTTGCGTGAAAATTCTTTTTCAATGATAAAAACCCATCTCTTTCCACCGAAGAACCTTTCAGGGGATCTTTTGCAACAGTTTGGCACCATTTTTGAGTGAATTCCAGAACGTCAGATTTTTGCTGAAATTGTGACCGCGCGGCTTAGGGATTTTTTCAAAAAAAAGTTGTTCAGACCTTGCGGGCTAATTCTGTTTCTATGATTAAAACCCATGTGTTTCCACCGAAAAACCTTTCAGGGGATCGTTTGCAACAGTTTGGCACCATTTTTGAGTGAATTCCAGAACGTCAGATTTTTCCTGAAATTGTGACCGCGCGGCTTAGGGATTTTTTCAAAAAAATATTTTTCAGACCTTGCGTGAAAATTCTTTTTCAATGATAAAAACCCATCTCTTTCCACCGAAGAACCTTTCAGGGGATCTTTTGCAACAGTTTGGCACCATTTTTGAGTGAATTCCAGAACGTCAGATTTTTGCTGAAATTGTGACCGCGCGGCTTAGGGACTTTTTTCAAAAAAATGTTTTTCAGACCTTGCGTGAAAATTCTTTTTCAATGATAAAAACCCATCTCTTTCCACCGAAAAGCCTTTCAGGGCATCGTTTGCAACAGTTTGGCACCATATTTGAGTGAATTCCAGAACGTCAGATTTTTGCTGAAATTGTGACCGCGCGGCTTAGGGATTTTTTCAAAAAAATGTTTTACAGACCTTGCGGGCTAATTCTGTTTCGATGATAAAAACCCATGTGTTTCCACCGAAAAACCTTTCAGGGGATCGTTTGCAACAGTTTGGCACCATTTTTGAGTGAATTCCAGAACATCAGATATTTGCTGAAATTGTGACCGCGCGGCTTAGGGATTTTTTCAAAAAAAAGTTGTTGAGACCTTGCGGGCTAATTCTGTTTCTATGATAAAAACTCATGTGTTTCCACCGAAAAACCTTTCAGGGGATCGTTTGCAACAGTTTGGCACCATTTTTGAGTGAATTCCAGAACGTCAGATTTTTGCTGAAATTGTGACCGCGCGGCTTAGGGATTTTTTCAAAAAAAAGTTGTTCAGACCTTGCGGGCTAATTCTGTTTCAATGATAAAAACCCAGCTCTTTCCACCAAAAAACATTTCAGGGGATCGTTTGCAACAGCTTGGCACCATTTTTGAGTGAATTCCATAACGTCAGATTTTTGCTGAAATTGTGACCGCGCGGCTTAGGGATTTTTTCAAAAAAAAAGTTGTTCAGACCTTGCGGGCTAATTCTGTTTCTATGATAAAAACCCATGTGTTTCAACCGAAAAACCTTTCAGGGGATCGTTTGCAACAGTTTGGCACCATTTTTGAGTGAATTCCAGAACGTCAGATTTTTCCTGAAATTGTGACCGCGCGGCTTAGGGATTTTTTCAAAAAAAAGTTATTCAGACCTTGCGTGAAAATTCTTTTTCAATGATAAAAACCCATGTGTTTCCACCGAAAAACCTTTCAGGGGATCGTTTGCAACTGTTTGGCACCATTTTTGAGTGAATTCCAGAACATCAGATTTTTGCTGAAATTGTGACCGCGCGGCTTAGGGATTTTTTCAAAAAAAAGTTGTTCAGACCTTGCGGGCTAATTCTGTTTCTATGATTAAAACCCATGTGTTTCAACCGAACAACCTTTCAGGGGATCGTTTGCAACAGTTTGGCTCCATTTTTGAGTGAATTCCAGAACGTCAGATTTTTGCTGAAATTGTGACCGCGCGGTTTAGGGATTTTTTCAAAAAAATGTTTTTCAGACCTTGCGGGCTAATTCTGTTTCGATGATAAAAACCCATGTGTTTCCACCGAAAAACCTTTCAGCGGATCGTTTGCAACAGTTTGGCACCATTTTTGAGTGAATTCCAGAACGTCAGATTTTTCCTGAAATTGTGACCGCGCGGCTTAGGGATTTTTTCAAAAAAATATTTTTCAGACCTTGCGTGAAAATTCTTTTTCAATGATAAAAACCCATCTCTTTCCACCGAAAAACCTTTCAGGGCATCGTTTGCAACAGTTTGGCACCATTTTTGAGTGAATTCCAGAACGTCAGATTTTTGCTGAAATTGTGACCGCGCGGCTTAGGGATTTTTTCAAAAAAAAGTTGTTCAGACCTTGTGGGCTAATTCTGTTTCTATGATAAAAACCCATTTGTTTCCACCGAAAAACCTTTCAGGGGATCGTTTGCAACAGTTTGGCACCATTTTTGAGTGAATTCCAGAACGTCAGATTTTTGCTGAAATTGTGACCGCGCGGCTTAGGGATTTTTTCAAAAAAAAGTTTTTCAGACCTTGCGTGAAAATAATTTTTCAATGAGAAAAACCCATCTCTTTCCACCGATAAAACCTTTCATGGCATCGTTTGCAACAGTTTGGCACCATTTTTGAGTGAATTCCAGAACGTCAGATTTTTGCTGAAATTGTGACCGCGCAGCTTAGGGATTTTTTCAAAAAAAAGTTGTTCAGACCTTGTGGGCTAATTCTGTTTCTATGATAAAAACCCATTTGTTTCCACCGAAAAACCTTTCAGGGGATCGTTTGCAACAGTTTGGCACCATTTTTGAGTGAATTCCAGAACGTCAGATTTTTGCTGAAATTGTGAAAGCGCGGCTTAGGGATTTTTTCAAAAAAATGTTTTTCAGACTTTGCGTGAAAATTCTTTTTCAATGATAAAAACCCATCTCTTTCCACCGAAAAACCTTTCAGGGCATCGTTTGCAACAGTTTGGCACCATTTTTGAGTGAATTCCAGAACATCAGATTTTTGCTGAAATTGTGACCGCGCGGCTTAGGGATTTTTTCAAAAAAAAGTTGTTCAGACCTTGCGGGCTAATTCTGTTTCTATGATTAAAACCCATGTGTTTCAACCGAACAACCTTTCAGGGGATCGTTTGCAACAGTTTGGCTCCATTTTTGAGTGAATTCCAGAACGTCAGATTTTTGCTGAAATTGTGACCGCGCGGCTTAGGGATTTTTTCAAAAAAAAAGTTGTTCAGATCTTGCGGGCTAATTCTGTTTCGATGATAAAAACCCATGTGTTTCCACCGAAAAACCTTTCAGGGGATCGTTTGCAACAGTTTGGCACCATTTTTGAGTGAATTCCAGAACGTCAGATTTTTCCTGAAATTGTGACCGCGCGGCTTAGGGATTTTTTCAAAAAAAAGTTGTTCAGACCTTGCGTGAAAATTATTTTTCAATGATAAAAACCCATCTCTTTCCACCGAAAAACCTTTCAGGGGATTGTTTGCAACAGCTTGGCACCATTTTTGAGTGAATTCCAGAACGTCAGATTTTTGCTGAAATTGTGACCGCGCGGTTTAGGGATTTTTTCAAAAAAAAGTTGTTCAGACCTTGCGGGCTAATTCTGTTTCTATGATAAAAACCCATGTCTTTCCACCGAAAAACCTTTCAGGGGATCGTTTGCAACAGTTTGGCACCATTTTTGAGTGAATTCCAGAAGGTCAGATTTTTCCTGAAATTGTGACCGCGCGGCTTAGGGATTTTTTCAAAAAAATGTTTTTCAGACCTTGCGTGAAAATTCTTTTTCAATGATAAAAACCCATCTCTTTCCACCGAAGAACCTTTCAGGGGATCTTTTGCAACAGTTTGGCACCATTTTTGAGTGAATTCCAGAACGTCAGATTTTTGCTGAAATTGTGACCGCGCGGCTTAGGGACTTTTTTCAAAAAAATGTTTCTCAGACCTTGCGTGAAAATTCTTTTTCAATGATAAAAACCCATCTCTTTCCACCGAAAAGCCTTTCAGGGCATCGTTTGCAACAGTTTGGCACCATATTTGAGTGAATTCCAGAACGTCGGATTTTTCCTGAAATTGTGACCGCGCGGCTTAGGGATTTTTTCAAAAAAATGTTTTTCAGACCTTGCGGGCTAATTCTGTTTCTATGATTAAAACCCATGTGTTTCCACCGAAAAACCTTTCAGGGGATCGTTTGTAACAGTTTGGCACCATTTTTGAGTGAATTCCAGAACGTCAGATTTTTGCTGAAATTGTGACCGCGCGGCTTAGGGATTTTTTCAAAAAAATGTTTTTCAGACCTTGCGGGCTAATTCTGTTTCGATGATAAAAACCCATGTGTTTCCACCGAAAAACCTTTCAGGGGATCGTTTGCAACAGTTTGGCACCATTTTTGAGTGAATTCCAGAACGTCAGATTTTTCCTGAAATTGTGACCGCGCGGCTTAGGGATTTTTTCAAAAAAATATTTTTCAGACCTTGCGTGAAAATTCTTTTTCAATGATAAAAACCCATCTCTTTCCACCGAAAAACCTTTCAGGGCATCGTTTGCAACAGTTTGGCACCATTTTTGAGTGAATTCCAGAACGTCAGATTTTTGCTGAAATTGTGACCGCGCGGCTTAGGGATTTTTTCAAAAAAAAGTTGTTCAGACCTTGTGGGCTAATTCTGTTTCTATGATAAAAACCCATTTGTTTCCACCGAAAAACCTTTCAGGGGATCGTTTGCAACAGTTTGGCACCATTTTTGAGTGAATTCCAGAACGTCAGATTTTTGCTGAAATTGTGACCGCGCGGCTTAGGGATTTTTTCAAAAAAATGTTTTTCAGACCTTGCGTTAAAATAATTTTTCAATGAGAAAAACCCATCTCTTTCCACCGATAAAACCTTTCATGGCATCGTTTGCAACAGTTTGGCACCATTTTTGAGTGAATTCCAGAACGTCAGATTTTTGCTGAAATTGTGACCGCGCAGCTTAGGGATTTTTTCAAAAAAAATTTGTTCAGACCTTGTGGGCTAATTCTGTTTCTATGATAAAAACCCATTTGTTTCCACCGAAAAACCTTTCAGGGGATCGTTTGCAACAGTTTGGCACCATTTTTGAGTGAATTCCAGAACGTCAGATTTTTGCTGAAATTGTGAAAGCGTGGCTTAGGGATTTTTTCAAAAAAATGTTTTTCAGACTTTGCGTGAAAATTCTTTTTCAATGATAAAAACCCATCTCTTTCCACCGAAAAACCTTTCAGGGCATCGTTTGCAACAGTTTGGCACCATTTTTGAGTGAATTCCAGAACATCAGATTTTTGCTGAAATTGTGACCGCGCGGCTTAGGGATTTTTTCAAAAAAAAGTTGTTCAGACCTTGCGGGCTAATTCTGTTTCTATGATTAAAACCCATGTGTTTCAACCGAACAACCTTTCAGGGGATCGTTTGCAACAGTTTGGCTCCATTTTTGAGTGAATTCCAGAACGTCAGATTTTTGCTGAAATTGTGACCGCGCGGCTTAGGGATTTTTTCAAAAAAATGTTTTTCAGACCTTGCGGGCTAATTCTTTTTCGATGATAAAAACCCATGTGTTTCCACCGAAAAACCTTTCAGGGGATCGTTTGCAACAGTTTGGCACCATTTTTGAGTGAATTCCAGAACGTCAGATTTTTCCTGAAATTGTGACCGCGCGGCTTAGGGATTTTTTCAAAAAAATATTTTTCAGACCTTGCGTGAAAATTCTTTTTCAATGATAAAAACCCATCTCTTTCCACCGAAAAACCTTTCAGGGCATCGTTTGCAACAGTTTGGCACCATTTTTGAGTGAATTCCAGAACGTCAGATTTTTGCTGAAATTGTGACCGCGCGGCTTAGGGATTTTTTCAAAAAAAAGTTGTTCAGACCTTGTGGGCTAATTCTGTTTCTATGATAAAAACCCATTTGTTTCCACCGAAAAACCTTTCAGGGGATCGTTTGCAACAGTTTGGCACCATTTTTGAGTGAATTCCAGAACGTCAGATTTTTGCTGAAATTGTGAACGCGCGGCTTAGGGATTTTTTCAAAAAAATGTTTTTCAGACCTTGCGTTAAAATAATTTTTCAATGAGAAAAACCCATCTCTTTCCACCGAAAAACCTTTCATGGCATCGTTTGCCACAGTTTGGCACAATTTTTGGGTGAATACCAGAACGTCAGATTTTTGCTGAAATTGTGACCACGCGGCTTAGTTATTTTTTCAAAAAAAAGTTTTTCAGACCTTGCGTGAAAATTATTTTTCAATGATAAAAACCCATCTCTTTCCACCGAAAAACCTTTCAGGGGATTGTTTGCAACAGCTTGGCACCATTTTTGAGTGAATTCCAGAACGTCAGATTTTTGCTGAAATTGTGACCGCGCGGTTTAGGGATTTTTTCAAAAAAAAGTTGTTCAGACCTTGCGGGCTAATTCTGTTTCTATGATAAAAACCCATGTCTTTCCACCGAAAAACCTTTCAGGGGATCGTTTGCAACAGTTTGGCACCATTTTTGAGTGAATTCCAGAAGGTCAGATTTTTCCTGAAATTGTGACCGCGCGGCTTAGGGATTTTTTCAAAAAAATGTTTTTCAGACCTTGCGTGAAAATTCTTTTTCAATGATAAAAACCCATCTCTTTCCACCGAAGAACCTTTCAGGGGATCTTTTGCAACAGTTTGGCACCATTTTTGAGTGAATTCCAGAACGTCAGATTTTTGCTGAAATTGTGACCGCGCGGCTTAGGGACTTTTTTCAAAAAAATGTTTTTCAGACCTTGCGTGAAAATTCTTTTTCAATGATAAAAACCCATCTCTTTCCACCGAAAAGCCTTTCAGGGCATCGTTTGCAACAGTTTGGCACCATATTTGAGTGAATTCCAGAACGTCAGATTTTTCCTGAAATTGTGACCGCGCGGCTTAAGGATTTTTTCAAAAAAATGTTTTTCAGACCTTGCGGGCTAATTCTGTTTCGATGATAAAAACCCATGTGTTTCCACCGAAAAACCTTTCAGGGGATCGTTTGCAACAGTTTGGCACCATTTTTGAGTGAATTCCAGAACGTCAGATTTTTGCTGAAATTGTGACCGCGCGGCTTAGGGATTTTTTCAAAAAAAAGTTGTTCAGACCTTGCGGGCTAATTCTGTTTCAATGATAAAAACCCAGCTCTTTCCACCAAAAAACATTTCAGGGGATCGTTTGCAACAGCTTGGCACCATTTTTGAGTGAATTCCATAACGTCAGATTTTTGCTGAAATTGTGACCGCGCGGCTTAGGGATTTTTTCAAAAAAAAAGTTGTTCAGACCTTGCGGGCTAATTCTGTTTCTATGATTAAAACCCATGTGTTTCAACCGAAAAACCTTTCAGGGGATCGTTTGCAACAGTTTGGCACCATTTTTGAGTGAATTCCAGAACGTCAGATTTTTCCTGAAATTGTGACCGCGCGGCTTAGGGATTTTTTCAAAAAAAAGTTGTTCAGACCTTGCGTGAAAATTCTTTTTCAATGATAAAAACCCATGTGTTTCCACCGAAAAACCTTTCAGGGGATCGTTTGCAACTGTTTGGCACCATTTTTGAGTGAATTCCAGAACATCAGATTTTTGCTGAAATTGTGACCGCGCGGCTTAGGGATTTTTTCAAAAAAAAGTTGTTCAGACCTTGCGGGCTAATTCTGTTTCTATGATTAAAACCCATGTGTTTCAACCGAACAACCTTTCAGGGGATCGTTTGCAACAGTTTGGCTCCATTTTTGAGTGAATTCCAGAACGTCAGATTTTTGCTGAAATTGTGACCGCGCGGCTTAGGGATTTTTTCAAAAAAAAAGTTGTTCAGATCTTGCGGGCTAATTCTGTTTCGATGATAAAAACCCATGTGTTTCCACCGAAAAACCTTTCAGGGGATCGTTTGCAACAGTTTGGCACCATTTTTGAGTGAATTCCAGAACGTCAGATTTTTCCTGAAATTGTGACCGCGCGGCTTAGGGATTTTTTCAAAAAAATATTTTTCAGACCTTGCGTGAAAATAATTTTTCAATGAGAAAAACCCATCTCTTTCCACCGAAAAACCTTTCAGGGCATCGTTTGCCACAGTTTGGCACCATTTTTGAGTGAATTCCAGAACGTCAGATTTTTGCTGAAATTGTGACCGCGCGGCTTAGGGATTTTTTCAAAAAAAAGTTGTTCAGACCTTGCGTGAAAATTATTTTTCAATGATAAAAACCCATCTCTTTCCACCGAAAAACCTTTCAGGGGATTGTTTGCAACAGCTTGGCACCATTTTTGAGTGAATTCCAGAACGTCAGATTTTTGCTGAAATTGTGACCGCGCGGTTTAGGGATTTTTTCAAAAAAAAGTTGTTCAGACCTTGCGGGCTAATTCTGTTTCTATGATAAAAACCCATGTCTTTCCACCGAAAAACCTTTCAGGGGATCGTTTGCAACAGTTTGGCACCATTTTTGAGTGAATTCCAGAAGGTCAGATTTTTCCTGAAATTGTGACCGCGCGGCTTAGGGATTTTTTCAAAAAAATGTTTTTCAGACCTTGCGTGAAAATTCTTTTTCAATGATAAAAACCCATCTCTTTCCACCGAAGAACCTTTCAGGGGATCTTTTGCAACAGTTTGGCACCATTTTTGAGTGAATTCCAGAACGTCAGATTTTTCCTGAAATTGTGACCGCGCGGCTTAGGGATTTTTTCAAAAAAATATTTTTCAGACCTTGCGTGAAAATTCTTTTTCAATGATAAAAACCCATCTCTTTCCACCGAAAAACCTTTCAGGGCATCGTTTGCAACAGTTTGGCACCATTTTTGAGTGAATTCCAGAACGTCAGATTTTTGCTGAAATTGTGACCGCGCGGCTTAGGGATTTTTTCAAAAAAAAGTTGTTCAGACCTTGTGGGCTAATTCTGTTTCTATGATAAAAACCCATTTGTTTCCACCGAAAAACCTTTCAGGGGATCGTTTGCAACAGTTTGGCACCATTTTTGAGTGAATTCCAGAACGTCAGATTTTTGCTGAAATTGTGACCGCGCGGCTTAGGGATTTTTTCAAAAAAATGTTTTTCAGACCTTGCGTTAAAATAATTTTTCAATGAGAAAAACCCATCTCTTTCCACCGATAAAACCTTTCATGGCATCGTTTGCAACAGTTTGGCACCATTTTTGAGTGAATTCCAGAACGTCAGATTTTTGCTGAAATTGTGACCGCGCAGCTTAGGGATTTTTTCAAAAAAAATTTGTTCAGACCTTGTGGGCTAATTCTGTTTCTATGATAAAAACCCATTTGTTTCCACCGAAAAACCTTTCAGGGGATCGTTTGCAACAGTTTGGCACCATTTTTGAGTGAATTCCAGAACGTCAGATTTTTGCTGAAATTGTGAAAGCGTGGCTTAGGGATTTTTTCAAAAAAATGTTTTTCAGACTTTGCGTGAAAATTCTTTTTCAATGATAAAAACCCATCTCTTTCCACCGAAAAACCTTTCAGGGCATCGTTTGCAACAGTTTGGCACCATTTTTGAGTGAATTCCAGAACATCAGATTTTTGCTGAAATTGTGACCGCGCGGCTTAGGGATTTTTTCAAAAAAAAGTTGTTCAGACCTTGCGGGCTAATTCTGTTTCTATGATTAAAACCCATGTGTTTCAACCGAACAACCTTTCAGGGGATCGTTTGCAACAGTTTGGCTCCATTTTTGAGTGAATTCCAGAACGTCAGATTTTTGCTGAAATTGTGACCGCGCGGCTTAGGGATTTTTTCAAAAAAATGTTTTTCAGACCTTGCGGGCTAATTCTTTTTCGATGATAAAAACCCATGTGTTTCCACCGAAAAACCTTTCAGGGGATCGTTTGCAACAGTTTGGCACCCTTTTTGAGTGAATTCCAGAACGTCAGATTTTTCCTGAAATTGTGACCGCGCGGCTTAGGGATTTTTTCAAAAAAATATTTTTCAGACCTTGCGTGAAAATTCTTTTTCAATGATAAAAACCCATCTCTTTCCACCGAAAAACCTTTCAGGGCATCGTTTGCAACAGTTTGGCACCATTTTTGAGTGAATTCCAGAACGTCAGATTTTTGCTGAAATTGTGACCGCGCGGCTTAGGGATTTTTTCAAAAAAAAGTTGTTCAGACCTTGTGGGCTAATTCTGTTTCTATGATAAAAACCCATTTGTTTCCACCGAAAAACCTTTCAGGGGATCGTTTGCAACAGTTTGGCACCATTTTTGAGTGAATTCCAGAACGTCAGATTTTTGCTGAAATTGTGAACGCGCGGCTTAGGGATTTTTTCAAAAAAATGTTTTTCAGACCTTGCGTTAAAATAATTTTTCAATGAGAAAAACCCATCTCTTTCCACCGAAAAACCTTTCATGGCATCGTTTGCCACAGTTTGGCACAATTTTTGGGTGAATACCAGAACGTCAGATTTTTGCTGAAATTGTGACCACGCGGCTTAGTTATTTTTTCAAAAAAAAGTTTTTCAGACCTTGCGTGAAAATTATTTTTCAATGATAAAAACCCATCTCTTTCCACCGAAAAACCTTTCAGGGGATTGTTTGCAACAGCTTGGCACCATTTTTGAGTGAATTCCAGAACGTCAGATTTTTGCTGAAATTGTGACCGCGCGGTTTAGGGATTTTTTCAAAAAAAAGTTGTTCAGACCTTGCGGGCTAATTCTGTTTCTATGATAAAAACCCATGTCTTTCCACCGAAAAACCTTTCAGGGGATCGTTTGCAACAGTTTGGCACCATTTTTGAGTGAATTCCAGAAGGTCAGATTTTTCCTGAAATTGTGACCGCGCGGCTTAGGGATTTTTTCAAAAAAATGTTTTTCAGACCTTGCGTGAAAATTCTTTTTCAATGATAAAAACCCATCTCTTTCCACCGAAGAACCTTTCAGGGGATCTTTTGCAACAGTTTGGCACCATTTTTGAGTGAATTCCAGAACGTCAGATTTTTGCTGAAATTGTGACCGCGCGGCTTAGGGACTTTTTTCAAAAAAATGTTTTTCAGACCTTGCGTGAAAATTCTTTTTCAATGATAAAAACCCATCTCTTTCCACCGAAAAGCCTTTCAGGGCATCGTTTGCAACAGTTTGGCACCATATTTGAGTGAATTCCAGAACGTCAGATTTTTCCTGAAATTGTGACGGCGCGGCTTAGGGATTTTTTCAAAAAAATGTTTTTCAGACCTTGCGGGCTAATTCTGTTTCGATGATAAAAACCCATGTGTTTCCACCGAAAAACCTTTCAGGGGATCGTTTGCAACAGTTTGGCACCATTTTTGAGTGAATTCCAGAACGTCAGATTTTTGCTGAAATTGTGACCGCGCGGCTTAGGGATTTTTTCAAAAAAAAGTTGTTCAGACCTTGCGGGCTAATTCTGTTTCAATGATAAAAACCCAGCTCTTTCCACCAAAAAACATTTCAGGGGATCGTTTGCAACAGCTTGGCACCATTTTTGAGTGAATTCCATAACGTCAGATTTTTGCTGAAATTGTGACCGCGCGGCTTAGGGATTTTTTCAAAAAAAAAGTTGTTCAGACCTTGCGGGCTAATTCTGTTTCTATGATTAAAACCCATGTGTTTCAACCGAAAAACCTTTCAGGGGATCGTTTGCAACAGTTTGGCACCATTTTTGAGTGAATTCCAGAACGTCAGATTTTTCCTGAAATTGTGACCGCGCGGCTTAGGGATTTTTTCAAAAAAAAGTTGTTCAGACCTTGCGTGAAAATTCTTTTTCAATGATAAAAACCCATGTGTTTCCACCGAAAAACCTTTCAGGGGATCGTTTGCAACTGTTTGGCACCATTTTTGAGTGAATTCCAGAACATCAGATTTTTGCTGAAATTGTGACCGCGCGGCTTAGGGATTTTTTCAAAAAAAAGTTGTTCAGACCTTGCGGGCTAATTCTGTTTCTATGATTAAAACCCATGTGTTTCAACCGAACAACCTTTCAGGGGATCGTTTGCAACAGTTTGGCTCCATTTTTGAGTGAATTCCAGAACGTCAGATTTTTGCTGAAATTGTGACCGCGCGGTTTAGGGATTTTTTCAAAAAAATGTTTTTCAGACCTTGCGGGCTAATTCTGTTTCGATGATAAAAACCCATGTGTTTCCACCGAAAAACCTTTCAGGGGATCGTTTGCAACAGTTTGGCACCATTTTTGAGTGAATTCCAAAACGTCAGATTTTTCCTGAAATTGTGACCGCGCGGCTTAGGGATTTTTTCAAAAAAATATTTTTCAGACCTTGCGTGAAAATTCTTTTTCAATGATAAAAACCCATCTCTTTCCACCGAAAAACCTTTCAGGGCATCGTTTGCAACAGTTTGGCACCATTTTTGAGTGAATTCCAGAACGTCAGATTTTTGCTGAAATTGTGACCGCGCGGCTTAGGGATTTTTTAAAAAAAAAGTTGTTCAGACCTTGTGGGCTAATTCTGTTTCTATGATAAAAACCCATTTGTTTCCACCGAAAAACCTTTCAGGGGATCGTTTGCAACAGTTTGGCACCATTTTTGAGTGAATTCCAGAACGTCAGATTTTTGCTGAAATTGTGACCGCGCGGCTTAGGGATTTTTTCAAAAAAAAGTTTTTCAGACCTTGCGTTAAAATAATTTTTCAATGAGAAAAACCCATCTCTTTCCACCGATAAAACCTTTCATGGCATCGTTTGCAACAGTTTGGCACCATTTTTGAGTGAATTCCAGAACGTCAGATTTTTGCTGAAATTGTGACCGCGCAGCTTAGGGATTTTTTCAAAAAAAAGTTGTTCAGACCTTGTGGGCTAATTCTGTTTCTATGATAAAAACCCATTTGTTTCCACCGAAAAACCTTTCAGGGGATCGTTTGCAACAGTTTGGCACCATTTTTGAGTGAATTCCAGAACGTCAGATTTTTGCTGAAATTGTGAAAGCGCGGCTTAGGGATTTTTTCAAAAAAATGTTTTTCAGACTTTGCGTGAAAATTCTTTTTCAATGATAAAAACCCATCTCTTTCCACCGAAAAACCTTTCAGGGCATCGTTTGCAACAGTTTGGCACCATTTTTGAGTGAATTCCAGAACATCAGATTTTTGCTGAAATTGTGACCGCGCGGCTTAGGGATTTTTTCAAAAAAAAGTTGTTCAGACCTTGCGGGCTAATTCTGTTTCTATGATAAAAACCCATCTTTTTCCACCAAAAAACCATTCAGGGGATAGTTTGCAACAGTTTGGCACCATTTTTGGGTGAATTCCAGAACGTCAGATTTTTGCTGAAATTGTGACCGCGCGGCTTAGGGATTTTTTCAAAAAAATGTTTTTCAGACCTTGCGGGCTAATTCTTTTTCAGTGATAAAAACCCATGTTTTTCCACCGAAAAACCTTTCAGGGGATCGTTTGCAACAGTTTGGCACCATTTTTGCGTGAAATCCAGAACGTCAGATTTTTGCTGAAATTGTGACCGCGCGGCTTAGGGATTTTTTCAAAAAAAAGTTGTTCAGACCTTGCATGAAAATTCTTTTTCAATGATAAAAACCCATCTTTTTCCACCAAAAAACCATTCAGGGGATAGTTTGCAACAGTTTGGCACGGTTTTTGAGTGAATTCCATAACGTCAGATTTTTGCTGAAATTGTGACCGCGCGGCTTAGGGATTTTTTCAAAAAAAAGTTGTTCAGACCTTGCGGGCTAATTCTGTTTCAATGATAAAAACCCATCTCTTTCCACCGAAAAACCTTTCACGGGATCGTTTGCAACAGTTTGGCACCGTTTTTGAGTGAATTGCAGAACGTCAGATTTTTGCTGAAATTGTGACCGCGCGGCTTAGGGATTTTTTCAAAAAAATGTTTTTCAGACCTTGCGGGCTAATTCTGTTTCTATGATAAAAACCCATGTGTTTCCACCGAAAAACCTTTCAGGGGATCGTTTGCAACAGTTTGGCACCAGTTTTGAGTGAATTCCAGAACGTCAGATTTTTGCTGAAATTGTGACCGCGCGGCTCTGGGATTTTTTCAAAAAAAAACTTGTTCAGACATTGCGTGAAAATTCTTTTTCAATGATAAAAACCCATCTCTTTCCACCAAAAAACCATTCAGGGGATCGTTTGCAACAGTTTGGCACGGTTTTTGAGTGAATTCCATAACGTCAGATTTTTGCTGAAATTGTGACCGCGCGGCTTCGGGATTTTTTCAAAAAAAAGTTGTTCAGACCTTGCGGGCTAATTCTGTTTCTATGATAAAAACCCATGTGTTTCCACCCAAAAACCTTTCAGGGCATCGTTTGCAACAGTTTGGCACCATTTTTGGGTGAATTCCAGAACGTCAGATTTTTGCTGAAATTGTGACCGGGCGGCTTAGGGATTTTTTCAAAAAAAAGTTGTTCAGGCCTTGCGGGCTAATTCTGTTTCAATGATAAAAACCCATCTCTTTCCACCGAAAAACCTTTCACGGGATCGTTTGCAACAGTTTGGCACCGTTTTTGAGTGAATTCCAGAACGTCAGATTTTTGCTGAAATTGTGAACGCGCGTCTTAGGGATTTTTTCAAAAAAAAGTTGTTCAGACCTTGCGGGCTAATTCTGTTTCTATGATGAAAACCCATGTGTTTCCACCGAAAAACCTTTTAGGGGATCGTTTGCAACAGTTTGGCACCATTTTTGACTGAATTCCAGAACGTCAGATTTTTGCTGAAATTGTGACCGCGCGCGGCTTAGGGATTTTTTCAAAAAAATGTTTTTCAGACCTTGCGTGAAAATTCTTTTTCAATGATAAAAACCCATCTGTTTCCACCGAAAAACCCTTTAGGGCATCGTTTGCAACAGTTTGGCAACATTTTTGGGTGAATTCCAGAACGTCAGATTTTTGCTGAAATTGTGACCGCGCGGCTTAGGGGTTTTTTCAAAAAAAAGTTGTTCAGACCTTCCGTGAAAATTCTTTTTCAATGATAAAAACCCATCTCTTTCCACCGAAAAACCTTTCAGGGGATCGTTTGCAACAGTTTGGCACCATTTTTGAGTGAATTCCAGAACGTCAGATTTTTGCTGAAATTGTGACCGCGCGGCTTAGGGATTTTTTCAAAAAAAAGTTGTTCAGACCTTGCGGGCTAATTCTGTTTCTATGATAAAAACCCATGTGTTTCCACCGAACAACCTTTCACGGGATCGTTTGCAACAGTTTGGCACCATTTTTGACTGAATTCCATAACGTCAGATTTTTGCTGAAATTGTGACCGCGCGGCTTAGGGATTTTTTCAAAAAAAAGTTGTTCAGACCTTGCATGAAAATTCTTTTTCAATGATAAAAACCCATCTTTTTCCACCAAAAAAAACATTCAGGGGATAGTTTGCAACAGTTTGGCACGGTTTTTGAGTGAATTCCATAACGTCAGATTTTTGCTGAAATTGTGACCGCGCGGCTTAGGGATTTTTTCAAAAAAAAGTTGTTCAGACCTTGCGGGCTAATTCTGTTTCAATGATAAAAACCCATCTCTTTCCACCGAAAAACCTTTCACGGGATCGTTTGCAACAGTTTGGCACCGTTTTTGAGTGAATTGCAGAACATCAGATTTTTGCTGAAATTGTGACCGCGCGCCTTAGGGATTTTTTCAAAAAAAAGTTGTTCAGACCTTGCGGGCTAATTCTGTTTCTATGATAAAAACCCATGTGTTTCCACCGAAAAACCTTTCAGGGCATCGTTTGCAACAGTTTGGCACCATTTTTGGGTGAATTCCAGAACGTCAGATTTTTGCTGAAATTGTGACCGCGCGGCTTAGGGATTTTTTCAAAAAAATGTTTTTCAGACCTTGCGGGCTAATTCTGTTTCTATGATAAAAACCCATGTGTTTCCACCGAAAAACCTTTCAGGGGATCGTTTGCAACAGTTTGGCACCAGTTTTGAGTGAATTCCAGAACGTCAGATTTTTGCTGAAATTGTGACCGCGCGTCTTAGGGATTTTTTCAAAAAAATGTTTTTCAGACCTTGCGTGAAAATTCTTTTTCAATGATAAAAACCCATCTCTTTCCACCGAAAAACCTTTTAGGGCATCGTTTGCAACAGTTTGGCAACATTTTTGGGTGAATTCCAGAACGTCAGATTTTTGCTGAAATTGTGACCGCGCGGCTTCGGGATTTTTTCAAAAAAAAAGTTGTTCAGACCTTGCTTGAAATTTTTTTTTTAATGATAAAAACCCGTCTCTTTCCACCGAAAAACCTTTCAGGGGATCGTTTGCAACAGTTTGGCAGCATTTTTGAGTGAATTCCAGAACTTCAGATTTTTGCTGAAATTGTGACCGCGCGGGTTAGGGATTTTTTTTTTAAAAAGTTGTTCAGACCTTGAGGGCTCAATCTGTTTCTATGATCAAAACCCATCTGTTTCTACCAAAAAACCTTTCCGGGGATCGTTTGCAACAGTTTGGCACCATTTTTGAGTGAATTCCAGAACGTCAGATTTTTGCTGAAATTGTGACCGTCCGGCTTAGGGATTTTTTTAAAAAAAGTTGTTCAGACCTTGAGGGCTAAATCTGTTTCTATGATCAAAACCCATCTGTTTCTACCAAAAAACCTTTCCGGGGATCGTTTGCAAAAGTTTGGCATCGTTTTTGAGTGAATTCCAGAACGTCAGATTTTTGCTGAAATTGTGACCGCGCGGCTTAGGGGTTTTTTCAAAAAAAAGTTGTTCAGACCTTCCGTGAAAATTCTTTTTCAATGATAAAAACCCATCTCTTTCCACCGAAAAACCTTTCAGGGGATCGTTTGCAACAGTTTGGCACCATTTTTGAGTGAATTCCAGAACGTCAGATTTTTGCTGAAATTGTGACCGCGCGGCTTAGGGATTTTTTCAAAAAAAAGTTTTTCAGACCTTGCGTGAAAATTCTTTTTCAGTGATAAAAACCCATGTTTTTCCACCGAAAAACCTTTCAGGGGATCGTTTGCAACAGTTTGGCACCATTTTTGCGTGAATTCCATAACGTCAGATTTTTGCTGAAATTGTGACCGCGCGGGTTAGGGATTTTTTCAAAAAAAAGTTGTTCAGACCTTGCATGAAAATTCTTTTTCAATGATAAAAACCCATCTTTTTCCACCAAAAAACCATTCAGGGGATAGTTTGCAACAGTTTGGCACGGTTTTTGAGTGAATTCCATAACGTCAGATTTTTGCTGAAATTGTGACCGCGCGGCTTAGGGATTTTTTCAAAAAAAAGTTGTTCAGACCTTGCGGGCTAATTCTGTTTCAATGATAAAAACCCATCTCTT
This sequence comes from Podarcis liolepis, assembly GCF_965112155.1. Classification (NCBI taxonomy): domain Eukaryota; kingdom Metazoa; phylum Chordata; class Lepidosauria; order Squamata; family Lacertidae; genus Podarcis; species Podarcis liolepis. The sequence goes on along the minus strand of NC_139559.1, from coordinate 88,839,382 downwards.
TCCACCGAAAAACCTTTCAGGGGATCGTTTGCAACAGTTTGGCACCATTTTTGCGTGAATTCCAGAACGTCAGATTTTTGCTGAAATTGTGACCGCACGGCTTAGGGATTTTTTCAAAAAAAAGTTGTTCAGACCTTGCATGAAAATTCTTTTTCAATGATAAAAACCCATCTTTTTCCACCAAAAAACCATTCAGGGGATAGTTTGCAACAGTTTGGCACGGTTTTTGAGTGAATTCCATAACGTCAGATTTTTGCTGAAATTGTGACCGCGCGGCTTAGGGATTTTTTCAAAAAAAAGTTGTTCAGACCTTGCGGGCTAATTCTGTTTCAATGATAAAAACCCATCTCTTTCCACCGAAAAACCTTTCACGGGATCGTTTGCAACAGTTTGGCACCGTTTTTGAGTGAATTGCAGAACATCAGATTTTTGCTGAAATTGTGACCGCGCGCCTTAGGGATTTTTTCAAAAAAAAGTTGTTCAGACCTTGCGGGCTAATTCTGTTTCAATGATAAAAACCCATGTGTTTCCACCGAAAAACCTTTCAGGGCATCGTTTGCAACAGTTTGGCACCATTTTTGGGTGAATTCCAGAACGTCAGATTTTTGCTGAAATTGTGACCGCGCGGCTTAGGGATTTTTTTCAAAAAAATGTTTTTCAGACCTTGCGGGCTAATTCTGTTTCTATGATAAAAACCCATGTGTTTCCACCGAAAAACCTTTCAGGGGATCGTTTGCAACAGTTTGGCACCAGTTTTGAGTGAATTCCAGAACGTCAGATTTTTGCTGAAATTGTGACCGCGCGTCTTAGGGATTTTTTCAAAAAAATGTTTTTCAGACCTTGCGTGAAAATTCTTTTTCAATGATAAAAACCCATCTCTTTCCACCGAAAAACCTTTTAGGGCATCGTTTGCAACAGTTTGGCAACATTTTTGGGTGAATCCCGGAACGTCAGATTTTTGCTGAAATTGTGACCGCGCGGCTTCGGGATTTTTTCAAAAAAAAAGTTGTTCAGACCTTGCTTGAATTTTTTTTTTAATGATAAAAACCCGTCTCTTTCCACCGAAAAACCTTTCAGGGGATCGTTTGCAACAGTTTGGCAGCTTTTTTGAGTGAATTCCAGAACGTCAGATTTTTGCTGAAATTGTGACCGCGCAGCTTAGGGATTTTTTTTTTAAAAAGATGTTCAGACGTTGAGGGCTCAATCTGTTTCTATGATCAAAACCCATCTGTTTCTACCAAAAAACCTTTCCGGGGATCGTTTGCAACAGTTTGGCACCATTTTTGAGTGAATTCCAGAACGTCAGATTTTTGCTGAAATTGTGACCGTCCGGCTTAGGGATTTTTTTTAAAAAAGTTGTTCAGACCTTGAGGGCTAAATCTGTTTCTATGATCAAAACCCATCTGTTTCTACCAAAAAACCTTTCCGGGGATCGTTTGCAAAAGTTTGGCACCGTTTTTGAGTGAATTCCAGAATGTCAGATTTTTGCTGAAATTGTGACCGCGCGGCTTAGGGGTTTTTTCAAAAAAAAGTTGTTCAGACCTTCCGTGAAAATTCTTTTTCAATGATAAAAACCCATCTCTTTCCACCGAAAAACCTTTCAGGGGATCGTTTGCAACAGTTTGGCACCATTTTTGAGTGAATTCCAGAACGTCAGATTTTTGCTGAAATTGTGACCGCGCGGCTTAAAGATTTTTTCAAAAAAAAGTTTTTCAGACCTTGCGTGAAAATTCTTTTTCAGTGATAAAAACCCATGTTTTTCCACCGAAAAACCTTTCAGGGGATCGTTTGCAACAGTTTGGCACCATTTTTGCGTGAATTCCATAACGTCAGATTTTTGCTGAAATTGTGACCGCGCGGCTTAGGGATTTTTTCAAAAAAAAGTTGTTCAGACCTTGCATGAAAATTCTTTTTCAATGATAAAAACCCATCTTTTTCCACCAAAAAACCATTCAGGGGATAGTTTGCAACAGTTTGGCACGGTTTTTGAGTGAATTCCAGAACGTCAGATTTTTGCTGAAATTGTGACCGCGCGGCTTAGGGATTTTTTCAAAAAAAAGTTGTTCAGACCTTGCGGGCTAATTCTGTTTCTATGATAAAAACCCATGTGTTTCCACCGAAAAACCTTTCAGGGGATCGTTTGCAACAGTTTGGCACCATTTTTGGGTGAATTCCAGAACGTCAGATTTTTGCTGAAATTGTGACCGCGCGGCTTAGGGATTTTTTCAAAAAAATGTTTTTCAGACCTTGCGGGCTAATTCTTTTTCAGTGATAAAAACCCATGTTTTTCCACCGAAAAACCTTTCAGGGGATCGTTTGCAACAGTTTGGCACCATTTTTGCGTGAAATCCAGAACGTCAGATTTTTGCTGAAATTGTGACCGCGCGGCTTAGGGATTTTTTCAAAAAAAAGTTGTTCAGACCTTGCATGAAAATTCTTTTTCAATGATAAAAACCCATCTTTTTCCACCAAAAAACCATTCAGGGGATAGTTTGCAACAGTTTGGCACGGTTTTTGAGTGAATTCCATAACGTCAGATTTTTGCTGAAATTGTGACCGCGCGGCTTAGGGATTTTTTCAAAAAAAAGTTGTTCAGACCTTGCGGGCTAATTCTGTTTCAATGATAAAAACCCATCTCTTTCCACCGAAAAACCTTTCACGGGATCGTTTGCAACAGTTTGGCACCGTTTTTGAGTGAATTGCAGAACGTCAGATTTTTGCTGAAATTGTGACCGCGCGGCTTAGGGATTTTTTCAAAAAAATGTTTTTCAGACCTTGCGGGCTAATTCTGTTTCTATGATAAAAACCCATGTGTTTCCACCGAAAAACCTTTCAGGGGATCGTTTGCAACAGTTTGGCACCAGTTTTGAGTGAATTCCAGAACGTCAGATTTTTGCTGAAATTGTGACCGCGCGGCTCTGGGATTTTTTCAAAAAAAAACTTGTTCAGACATTGCGTGAAAATTCTTTTTCAATGATAAAAACCCATCTCTTTCCACAAAAAAACCATTCAGGGGATCGTTTGCAACAGTTTGGCACGGTTTTTGAGTGAATTCCATAACGTCAGATTTTTGCTGAAATTGTGACCGCGCGGCTTCGGGATTTTTTCAAAAAAAAGTTGTTCAGACCTTGCGGGCTAATTCTGTTTCTATGATAAAAACCCATGTGTTTCCACCCAAAAACCTTTCAGGGCATCGTTTGCAACAGTTTGGCACCATTTTTGGGTGAATTCCAGAACGTCAGATTTTTGCTGAAATTGTGACCGGGCGGCTTAGGGATTTTTTCAAAAAAAAGTTGTTCAGGCCTTGCGGGCTAATTCTGTTTCAATGATAAAAACCCATCTCTTTCCACCGAAAAACCTTTCACGGGATCGTTTGCAACAGTTTGGCACCGTTTTTGAGTGAATTCCAGAACGTCAGATTTTTGCTGAAATTGTGAACGCGCGTCTTAGGGATTTTTTCAAAAAAAAGTTGTTCAGACCTTGCGGGCTAATTCTGTTTCTATGATGAAAACCCATGTGTTTCCACCGAAAAACCTTTTAGGGGATCGTTTGCAACAGTTTGGCACCATTTTTGACTGAATTCCAGAACGTCAGATTTTTGCTGAAATTGTGACCGCGCGCGGCTTAGGGATTTTTACAAAAAAATGTTTTTCAGACCTTGCGTGAAAATTCTTTTTCAATGATAAAAACCCATCTGTTTCCACCGAAAAACCCTTTAGGGCATCGTTTGCAACAGTTTGGCAACATTTTTGGGTGAATTCCAGAACGTCAGATTTTTGCTGAAATTGTGACCGCGCGGCTTAGGGATTTTTTCAAAAAAAAGTTTTTCAGACCTTGCGTGAAAATTCTTTTTCAGTGATAAAAACCCATGTGTTTCCACCGAAAAACCTTTCAGGGGATCGTTTGCAACAGTTTGGCACCATTTTTGAGTGAATTCCAGAACGTCAGATTTTTGCTGAAATTGTGACCGCGCGGCTTCGGGATTTTTTCAAAAAAAAAGTTGTTCAGACCTTGCTTGAAATTTTTTTTTAATGATAAAAACCCATCTCTTTCCACCGAAAAACCTTTCAGGGGATCGTTTGCAACAGTTTGGCAGCATTTTTGAGTGAATTCCATAACGTCAGATTTTTGCTGAAATTGTGACCGCGCGGCTTAGGGATTTTTTTTAAAAAAAGTTGTTCAGACCTTGAGGGCTCAATCTGTTTCTATGATCAAAACCCATCTGTTTCTACCAAAAAACCTTTCCGGGGATCGTTTGCAACAGTTTGGCACCATTTTTGAGTGAATTCCATAACGTCAGATTTTTGCTGAAATTGTGACCGCGCGGCTTAGGGATTTTTTTAAAAAAAGTTGTTCAGACCTTGAGGGCTAAATCAGTTTTATGATCAAAACCCATGTGTTTCTACCAAAAAACCTTTCCGGGGATCGTTTGCAAAAGTTTGGCACCATTTTTGAGTGAATTCCAGAACGTCAGATTTTTGCTGAAATTGTGACCGCGCGGCTTAGGGGTTTTTTCAAAAAAAAGTTGTTCAGACCTTCCGTGAAAATTATTTTTCAATGATAAAAACCCATCTCTTTCCACCGAAAAACCTTTCAGGGGATCGTTTGTAACAGTTTGGCACCATTTTTGCGTGAATTCCAGAACGTCAGATTTTTGCTGAAATTGTGACCGCGCGGCTTAGGGATTTTTTTTAAAAAAAGTTGTTCAGACCTTGAGGGCTCAATCTGTTTCTATGATCAAAACCCATCTGTTTCTATCAAAAAACCTTTCCGGGGATCGTTTGCAACAGTTTGGCACCATTTTTGAGTGAATTCCAGAACGTCAGATTTTTGCTGAAATTGTGACCGCGCGGCTTAGGGATTTTTTCAAAAAAAAGTTGTTCAGACCTTGCGGGCTAATTCTGTTTCTATGATAAAAACCCATGTGTTTCCACCGAAGAACCTTTCACGGGATCGTTTGCAACAGTTTGGCACCATTTTTGAGTGAATTTCAGAACGTCAGATTTTTGCTGAAATTGTGACCGCGCGGCTTAGGGATTTTTTCAAAAAAAAGTTTTTCAGACCTTGCGTGAAAATTCTTTTTCAATGATAAAAACCCATCTTTTTCCACCAAAAAACCATTCAGGGGATAGTTTGCAACAGTTTGGCACGGTTTTTGAGTGAATTCCATAACGTCAGATTTTTGCTGAAATTGTGACCGCGCGGCTTAGGGATTTTTTCAAAAAAAAGTTGTTCAGACCTTGCGGGCTAATTCTGTTTCAATGATAAAAACCCATCTCTTTCCACCGAAAAACCTTTCACGGGATCGTTTGCAACAGTTTGACACTGTTTTTGAGTGAATTGCAGAACGTCAGATTTTTGCTGAAATTGTGACCGCGTGGCTTAGGGATTTTTTCAAAAAAATGTTTTTCAGACCTTGCGGGCTAATTCTGTTTCTATGATAAAAACCCATGTGTTTCCACCGAAAAACCTTTCAGGGGATCGTTTGCAACAGTTTGGCACCAGTTTTGAGTGAATTTCAGAACGTCAGATTTTTGCTGAAATTGTGACCGCGCGGCTTAGGGATTTTTTCAAAAAAATGTTTTTCAGACCTTGCGGGCTAATTCTGTTTCTATGATAAAAACCCATGTGTTTCCACCGAAAAACCTTTTAGGGGATCGTTTGCAACAGTTTGGCACCATTTTTGAGTGAATTCCAGAACGTCAGATTTTTTCTGAAATTGTGACCGCACGGCCTAGGGATTTTTTTCAAAAAAAAGTTGTTCAGACCTTGCGGGCTAATTCTGTTTCTATGATAAAAACCCATGTGTTTCCACCGAAAAACCTTTCAGGGCATCGTTTGCAACAGTTTGGCACCATTTTTGGGTGAATTCCAGAACGTCAGATTTTTGCTGAAATTGTGACCGGGCGGCTTAGGGATTTTTTCAAAAAAATGTTTTTCAGACCTTGCGGGCTAATTCTGTTTCTATGATAAAAACCCATGTGTTTCCACCGAAAAACATTTTAGGGGATCGTTTACAGCAATTTGGCACCATATTTGAGTGAATTCCAGAACGTCAGATTTTTGCTGAAATTGTGACCGCGCGGCTTAGGGGTTTTTTCAAAAAAAAGTTGTTCAGACCTTCCGTGAAAATTATTTTTCAATGATAAAAACCCATCTCTTTCCACCGAAAAACCTTTCAGGGGATCGTTTGCAACAGTTTGGCACCATTTTTGAGTGAATTCCAGAACGTCAGATTTTTGCTGAAATTGTGACCGCGCGGCTTAGGGATTTTTTCAAAAAAAAGTTGTTCAGACCTTGCGGGCTAATTCTGTTTCTATGATAAAAACCCATGTGTTTCCACCGAACAACCTTTCACGGGATCGTTTGCAACAGTTTGGCACCGTTTTTGAGTGAATTCCAGAACGTCAGATTTTTGCTGAGATTGTGACCGCGCGGCTTAGGGATTTTTTCAAAAAAAAGTTGTTCAGACCTTGCATGAAAATTCTTTTTCAATGATAAAAACCCATCTTTTTCCACCAAAAAAACATTCAGGGGATAGTTTGCAACAGTTTGGCACGGTTTTTGAGTGAATTCCATAACGTCAGATTTTTGCTGAAATTGTGACCGCGCGGCTTAGGGATTTTTTCAAAAAAAAGTTGTTCAGACCTTGCGGGCTAATTCTGTTTCAATGATAAAAACCCATCTCTTTCCACCGAAAAACCTTTCACGGGATCGTTTGCAACAGTTTGGCACCGTTTTTGAGTGAATTGCAGAACATCAGATTTTTGCTGAAATTGTGACCGCGCGCCTTAGGGATTTTTTCAAAAAAAAGTTGTTCAGACCTTGCGGGCTAATTCTGTTTCAATGATAAAAACCCATGTGTTTCCACCGAAAAACCTTTCAGGGCATCGTTTGCAACAGTTTGGCACCATTTTTGGGTGAATTCCAGAACGTCAGATTTTTGCTGAAATTGTGACCGCGCGGCTTAGGGATTTTTTCAAAAAAATGTTTTTCAGACCTTGCGGGCTAATTCTGTTTCTATGATAAAAACCCATCTCTTTCCACCGAAAAACCTTTCAGGGGATCGTTTGCAACAGTTTGGCACCAGTTTTGAGTGAATTCCAGAACGTCAGATTTTTGCTGAAATTGTGACCGCGCGGCTTAGGGATTTTTTCAAAAAAATGTTTTTCAGACCTTGCGGGCTAATTCTGTTTCAATGATAAAAACCCATCTCTTTCCACCGAAAAACCTTTCACGGGATCGTTTGCAACAGTTTGGCACCGTTTTTGAGTGAATTGCAGAACATCAGATTTTTGCTGAAATTGTGACCGCACGGCCTAGGGATTTTTTTCAAAAAAAAGTTGTTCAGACCTTGCGGGCTAATTCTGTTTCTATGATAAAAACCCATGTGTTTCCACCGAAAAACCTTTCAGGGCATCGTTTGCAACAGTTTGGCACCATTTTTGGGTGAATTCCAGAACGTCAGATTTTTGCTGAAATTGTGACCGGGCGGCTTAGGGATTTTTTCAAAAAAATGTTTTTCAGACCTTGCGGGCTAATTCTGTTTCTATGATAAAAACCCATGTGTTTCCACCGAAAAACATTTTAGGGGATCGTTTACAGCAATTTGGCACCATATTTGAGTGAATTCCAGAACGTCAGATTTTTGCTGAAATTGTGACCGCGCGGCTTAGGGGTTTTTTCAAAAAAAAGTTGTTCAGACCTTCCGTGAAAATTCTTTTTCAATGATAAAAACCCATCTCTTTCCACCGAAAAACCTTTCAGGGGATCGTTTGCAACAGTTTGGCACCATTTTTGAGTGAATTCCAGAACGTCAGATTTTTGCTGAAATTGTGACCGCGCGGCTTAGGGATTTTTTCAAAAAAAAGTTGTTCAGACCTTGCGGGCTAATTCTGTTTCTATGATAAAAACCCATGTGTTTCCACCGAACAACCTTTCACGGGATCGTTTGCAACAGTTTGGCACCATTTTTGAGTGAATTCCAGAACGTCAGATTTTTGCTGAAATTGTGACCGCGCGGCTTAGGGATTTTTTCAAAAAAAAGTTGTTCAGACCTTGCATGAAAATTCTTTTTCAATGATAAAAACCCATCTTTTTCCACCAAAAAAAACATTCAGGGGATAGTTTGCAACAGTTTGGCACGGTTTTTGAGTGAATTCCATAACGTCAGATTTTTGCTGAAATTGTGACCGCGCGGCTTAGGGATTTTTTCAAAAAAAAGTTGTTCAGACCTTGCGGGCTAATTCTGTTTCAATGATAAAAACCCATCTCTTTCCACCGAAAAACCTTTCACGGGATCGTTTGCAACAGTTTGGCACCGTTTTTGAGTGAATTGCAGAACATCAGATTTTTGCTGAAATTGTGACCGCGCGGCTTCGGGATTTTTTCAAAAAAAAGTTGTTCAGACCTTGCGGGCTAATTCTGTTTCTATGATAAAAACCCATGTGTTTCCACCCAAAAACCTTTCAGGGCATCGTTTGCAACAGTTTGGCACCATTTTTGGGTGAATTCCAGAACGTCAGATTTTTGCTGAAATTGTGACCGGGCGGCTTAGGGATTTTTTCAAAAAAAAGTTGTTCAGGCCTTGCGGGCTAATTCTGTTTCAATGATAAAAACCCATCTCTTTCCACCGAAAAACCTTTCACGGGATCGTTTGCAACAGTTTGGCACCGTTTTTGAGTGAATTCCAGAACGTCAGATTTTTGCTGAAATTGTGAACGCGCGTCTTAGGGATTTTTTCAAAAAAAAGTTGTTCAGACCTTGCGGGCTAATTCTGTTTCTATGATGAAAACCCATGTGTTTCCACCGAAAAACCTTTTAGGGGATCGTTTGCAACAGTTTGGCACCATTTTTGACTGAATTCCAGAACGTCAGATTTTTGCTGAAATTGTGACCGCGCGCGGCTTAGGGATTTTTTCAAAAAAATGTTTTTCAGACCTTGCGTGAAAATTCTTTTTCAATGATAAAAACCCATCTGTTTCCACCGAAAAACCCTTTAGGGCATCGTTTGCAACAGTTTGGCAACATTTTTGGGTGAATTCCAGAACGTCAGATTTTTGCTGAAATTGTGACCGCGCGGCTTAGGGATTTTTTCAAAAAAAAGTTTTTCAGACCTTGCGTGAAAATTCTTTTTCAGTGATAAAAACCCATGTGTTTCCACCGAAAAACCTTTCAGGGGATCGTTTGCAACAGTTTGGCACCATTTTTGAGTGAATTCCAGAACGTCAGATTTTTGCTGAAATTGTGACCGCGCGGCTTCGGGATTTTTTCAAAAAAAAAGTTGTTCAGACCTTGCTTGAAATTTTTTTTTAATGATAAAAACCCATCTCTTTCCACCGAAAAACCTTTCAGGGGATCGTTTGCAACAGTTTGGCAGCATTTTTGAGTGAATTCCATAACGTCAGATTTTTGCTGAAATTGTGACCGCGCGGCTTAGGGATTTTTTTTAAAAAAAGTTGTTCAGACCTTGAGGGCTCAATCTGTTTCTATGATCAAAACCCATCTGTTTCTACCAAAAAACCTTTCCGGGGATCGTTTGCAACAGTTTGGCACCATTTTTGAGTGAATTCCATAACGTCAGATTTTTGCTGAAATTGTGACCGCGCGGCTTAGGGATTTTTTTAAAAAAAGTTGTTCAGACCTTGAGGGCTAAATCAGTTTTATGATCAAAACCCATGTGTTTCTACCAAAAAACCTTTCCGGGGATCGTTTGCAAAAGTTTGGCACCATTTTTGAGTGAATTCCAGAACGTCAGATTTTTGCTGAAATTGTGACCGCGCGGCTTAGGGGTTTTTTCAAAAAAAAGTTGTTCAGACCTTCCGTGAAAATTATTTTTCAATGATAAAAACCCATCTCTTTCCACCGAAAAACCTTTCAGGGGATCGTTTGTAACAGTTTGGCACGATTTTTGCGTGAATTCCAGAACGTCAGATTTTTGCTGAAATAGTGACCGCGCGGCTTAGGGATTTTTTTTAAAAAAAGTTGTTCAGACCTTGAGGGCTCAATCTGTTTCTATGATCAAAACCCATCTGTTTCTATCAAAAAACCTTTCCGGGGATCGTTTGCAACAGTTTGGCACCATTTTTGAGTGAATTCCAGAACGTCAGATTTTTGCTGAAATTGTGACCGCGCGGCTTAGGGATTTTTTCAAAAAAAAGTTGTTCAGACCTTGCGGGCTAATTCTGTTTCTATGATAAAAACCCATGTGTTTCCACCGAAGAACCTTTCACGGGATCGTTTGCAACAGTTTGGCACCATTTTTGAGTGAATTTCAGAACGTCAGATTTTTGCTGAAATTGTGACCGCGCGGCTTAGGGATTTTTTCAAAAAAAAGTTTTTCAGACCTTGCGTGAAAATTCTTTTTCAATGATAAAAACCCATCTTTTTCCACCAAAAAACCATTCAGGGGATAGTTTGCAACAGTTTGGCACGGTTTTTGAGTGAATTCCATAACGTCAGATTTTTGCTGAAATTGTGACCGCGCGGCTTAGGGATTTTTTCAAAAAAAAGTTGTTCAGACCTTGCGGGCTAATTCTGTTTCAATGATAAAAACCCATCTCTTTCCACCGAAAAACCTTTCACGGGATCGTTTGCAACAGTTTGACACTGTTTTTGAGTGAATTGCAGAACGTCAGATTTTTGCTGAAATTGTGACCGCGTGGCTTAGGGATTTTTTCAAAAAAATGTTTTTCAGACCTTGCGGGCTAATTCTGTTTCTATGATAAAAACCCATGTGTTTCCACCGAAAAACCTTTCAGGGGATCGTTTGCAACAGTTTGGCACCAGTTTTGAGTGAATTTCAGAACGTCAGATTTTTGCTGAAATTGTGACCGCGCGGCTTAGGGATTTTTTCAAAAAAATGTTTTTCAGACCTTGCGGGCTAATTCTGTTTCTATGATAAAAACCCATGTGTTTCCACCGAAAAACCTTTTAGGGGATCGTTTGCAACAGTTTGGCACCATTTTTGAGTGAATTCCAGAACGTCAGATTTTTTCTGAAATTGTGACCGCACGGCCTAGGGATTTTTTTCAAAAAAAAGTTGTTCAGACCTTGCGGGCTAATTCTGTTTCTATGATAAAAACCCATGTGTTTCCACCGAAAAACCTTTCAGGGCATCGTTTGCAACAGTTTGGCACCATTTTTGGGTGAATTCCAGAACGTCAGATTTTTGCTGAAATTGTGACCGGGCGGCTTAGGGATTTTTTCAAAAAAATGTTTTTCAGACCTTGCGGGCTAATTCTGTTTCTATGATAAAAACCCATGTGTTTCCACCGAAAAACATTTTAGGGGATCGTTTACAGCAATTTGGCACCATATTTGAGTGAATTCCAGAACGTCAGATTTTTGCTGAAATTGTGACCGCGCGGCTTAGGGGTTTTTTCAAAAAAAAGTTGTTCAGACCTTCCGTGAAAATTATTTTTCAATGATAAAAACCCATCTCTTTCCACCGAAAAACCTTTCAGGGGATCGTTTGCAACAGTTTGGCACCATTTTTGAGTGAATTCCAGAACGTCAGATTTTTGCTGAAATTGTGACCGCGCGGCTTAGGGATTTTTTCAAAAAAAAGTTGTTCAGACCTTGCGGGCTAATTCTGTTTCTATGATAAAAACCCATGTGTTTCCACCGAACAACCTTTCACGGGATCGTTTGCAACAGTTTGGCACCGTTTTTGAGTGAATTCCAGAACGTCAGATTTTTGCTGAGATTGTGACCGCGCGGCTTAGGGATTTTTTCAAAAAAAAGTTGTTCAGACCTTGCATGAAAATTCTTTTTCAATGATAAAAACCCATCTTTTTCCACCAAAAAAACATTCAGGGGATAGTTTGCAACAGTTTGGCACGGTTTTTGAGTGAATTCCATAACGTCAGATTTTTGCTGAAATTGTGACCGCGCGGCTTAGGGATTTTTTCAAAAAAAAGTTGTTCAGACCTTGCGGGCTAATTCTGTTTCAATGATAAAAACCCATCTCTTTCCACCGAAAAACCTTTCACGGGATCGTTTGCAACAGTTTGGCACCGTTTTTGAGTGAATTGCAGAACATCAGATTTTTGCTGAAATTGTGACCGCGCGCCTTAGGGATTTTTTCAAAAAAAAGTTGTTCAGACCTTGCGGGCTAATTCTGTTTCAATGATAAAAACCCATGTGTTTCCACCGAAAAACCTTTCAGGGCATCGTTTGCAACAGTTTGGCACCATTTTTGGGTGAATTCCAGAACGTCAGATTTTTGCTGAAATTGTGACCGCGCGGCTTAGGGATTTTTTCAAAAAAATGTTTTTCAGACCTTGCGGGCTAATTCTGTTTCTATGATAAAAACCCATCTCTTTCCACCGAAAAACCTTTCAGGGGATCGTTTGCAACAGTTTGGCACCAGTTTTGAGTGAATTCCAGAACGTCAGATTTTTGCTGAAATTGTGACCGCGCGGCTTAGGGATTTTTTCAAAAAAATGTTTTTCAGACCTTGCGGGCTAATTCTGTTTCAATGATAAAAACCCATCTCTTTCCACCGAAAAACCTTTCACGGGATCGTTTGCAACAGTTTGGCACCGTTTTTGAGTGAATTGCAGAACATCAGATTTTTGCTGAAATTGTGACCGCACGGCCTAGGGATTTTTTTCAAAAAAAAGTTGTTCAGACCTTGCGGGCTAATTCTGTTTCTATGATAAAAACCCATGTGTTTCCACCGAAAAACCTTTCAGGGCATCGTTTGCAACAGTTTGGCACCATTTTTGGGTGAATTCCAGAACGTCAGATTTTTGCTGAAATTGTGACCGGGCGGCTTAGGGATTTTTTCAAAAAAATGTTTTTCAGACCTTGCGGGCTAATTCTGTTTCTATGATAAAAACCCATGTGTTTCCACCGAAAAACATTTTAGGGGATCGTTTACAGCAATTTGGCACCATATTTGAGTGAATTCCAGAACGTCAGATTTTTGCTGAAATTGTGACCGCGCGGCTTAGGGGTTTTTTCAAAAAAAAGTTGTTCAGACCTTCCGTGAAAATTCTTTTTCAATGATAAAAACCCATCTCTTTCCACCGAAAAACCTTTCAGGGGATCGTTTGCAACAGTTTGGCACCATTTTTGAGTGAATTCCAGAACGTCAGATTTTTGCTGAAATTGTGACCGCGCGGCTTAGGGATTTTTTCAAAAAAAAGTTGTTCAGACCTTGCGGGCTAATTCTGTTTCTATGATAAAAACCCATGTGTTTCCACCGAACAACCTTTCACGGGATCGTTTGCAACAGTTTGGCACCATTTTTGAGTGAATTCCAGAACGTCAGATTTTTGCTGAAATTGTGACCGCGCGGCTTAGGGATTTTTTCAAAAAAAAGTTGTTCAGACCTTGCATGAAAATTCTTTTTCAATGATAAAAACCCATCTTTTTCCACCAAAAAAAACATTCAGGGGATAGTTTGCAACAGTTTGGCACGGTTTTTGAGTGAATTCCATAACGTCAGATTTTTGCTGAAATTGTGACCGCGCGGCTTAGGGATTTTTTTCAAAAAAAAGTTGTTCAGACCTTGCGGGCTAATTCTGTTTCAATGATAAAAACCCATCTCTTTCCACCGAAAAACCTTTCACGGGATCGTTTGCAACAGTTTGGCACCGTTTTTGAGTGAATTGCAGAACATCAGATTTTTGCTGAAATTGTGACCGCGCGCCTTAGGGATTTTTTCAAAAAAAAGTTGTTCAGACCTTGCGGGCTAATTCTGTTTCTATGATAAAAACCCATGTGTTTCCACCGAAAAACCTTTCAGGGCATCGTTTGCAACAGTTTGGCACCATTTTTGGGTGAATTCCAGAACGTCAGATTTTTGCTGAAATTGTGACCGCGCGGCTTAGGGATTTTTTCAAAAAAATGTTTTTCAGACCTTGCGGGCTAATTCTGTTTCTATGATAAAAACCCATGTGTTTCCACCGAAAAACCTTTCAGGGGATCGTTTGCAACAGTTTGGCACCAGTTTTGAGTGAATTCCAGAACGTCAGATTTTTGCTGAAATTGTGACCGCGCGTCTTAGGGATTTTTTCAAAAAAATGTTTTTCAGACCTTGCGTGAAAATTCTTTTTCAATGATAAAAACCCATCTCTTTCCACCGAAAAACCTTTTAGGGCATCGTTTGCAACAGTTTGGCAACATTTTTGGGTGAATTCCAGAACGTCAGATTTTTGCTGAAATTGTGACCGCGCGGCTTAGGGATTTTTTCAAAAAAAAGTTTTTCAGACCTTGCGTGAAAATTCTTTTTCAGTGATAAAAACCCATGTTTTTCCACCGAAAAACCTTTCAGGGGATCGTTTGCAACAGTTTGGCACCATTTATGCGTGAATTCCATAACGTCAGATTTTTGCTGAAATTGTGACCGCGCGGGTTAGGGATTTTTTCAAAAAAAAGTTGTTCAGACCTTGCATGAAAATTCTTTTTCAATGATAAAAACCCATCTTTTTCCACCAAAAAACCATTCAGGGGATAGTTTGCAACAGTTTGGCACGGTTTTTGAGTGAATTCCATAACGTCAGATTTTTGCTGAAATTGTGACCGCGCGGCTTAGGGATTTTTTCAAAAAAAAGTTGTTCAGACCTTGCGGGCTAATTCTGTTTCAATGATAAAAACCCATCTCTTTCCACCGAAAAACCTTTCAGGGGATCGTTTGCAACAGTTTGGCACCATTTTTGCGTGAATTCCAGAACGTCAGATTTTTGCTGAAATTGTGACCGCACGGCTTAGGGATTTTTTCAAAAAAAAGTTGTTCAGACCTTGCATGAAAATTCTTTTTCAATGATAAAAACCCATCTTTTTCCACCAAAAAACCATTCAGGGGATAGTTTGCAACAGTTTGGCACGGTTTTTGAGTGAATTCCATAACGTCAGATTTTTGCTGAAATTGTGACCGCGCGGCTTAGGGATTTTTTCAAAAAAAAGTTGTTCAGACCTTGCGGGCTAATTCTGTTTCAATGATAAAAACCCATCTCTTTCCACCGAAAAACCTTTCACGGGATCGTTTGCAACAGTTTGGCACCGTTTTTGAGTGAATTGCAGAACATCAGATTTTTGCTGAAATTGTGACCGCGCGCCTTAGGGATTTTTTCAAAAAAAAGTTGTTCAGACCTTGCGGGCTAATTCTGTTTCTATGATAAAAACCCATGTGTTTCCACCGAAAAACCTTTCAGGGCATCGTTTGCAACAGTTTGGCACCATTTTTGGGTGAATTCCAGAACGTCAGATTTTTGCTGAAATTGTGACCGCGCGGCTTAGGGATTTTTTCAAAAAAATGTTTTTCAGACCTTGCGGGCTAATTCTGTTTCTATGATAAAAACCCATGTGTTTCCACCGAAAAACCTTTCAGGGGATCGTTTGCAACAGTTTGGCACCAGTTTTGAGTGAATTCCAGAACGTCAGATTTTTGCTGAAATTGTGACCGCGCGTCTTAGGGATTTTTTCAAAAAAATGTTTTTCAGACCTTGCGTGAAAATTCTTTTTCAATGATAAAAACCCATCTCTTTCCACCGAAAAACCTTTTAGGGCATCGTTTGCAACAGTTTGGCAACATTTTTGGGTGAATTCCAGAACGTCAGATTTTTGCTGAAATTGTGACCGCGCGGCTTAGGGATTTTTTCAAAAAAAAGTTTTTCAGACCTTGCGTGAAAATTCTTTTTCAGTGATAAAAACCCATGTTTTTCCACCGAAAAACCTTTCAGGGGATCGTTTGCAACAGTTTGGCACCATTTTTGCGTGAATTCCATAACGTCAGATTTTTGCTGAAATTGTGACCGCGCGGGTTAGGGATTTTTTCAAAAAAAAGTTGTTCAGACCTTGCGGGCTAATTCTGTTTCAATGATAAAAACCCATCTCTTTCCACCGAAAAACCTTTCACGGGATCGTTTGCAACAGTTTGGCACCGTTTTTGAGTGAATTGCAGAACATCAGATTTTTGCTGAAATTGTGACCGCGCGCCTTAGGGATTTTTTCAAAAAAAAGTTGTTCAGACCTTGCGGGCTAATTCTGTTTCAATGATAAAAACCCATGTGTTTCCACCGAAAAACCTTTCAGGGCATCGTTTGCAACAGTTTGGCACCATTTTTGGGTGAATTCCAGAACGTCAGATTTTTGCTGAAATTGTGACCGCGCGGCTTAGGGATTTTTTCAAAAAAATGTTTTTCAGACCTTGCGGGCTAATTCTGTTTCTATGATAAAAACCCATCTCTTTCCACCGAAAAAACTTTCAGGGGATCGTTTGCAACAGTTTGGCACCAGTTTTGAGTGAATTCCAGAACGTCAGATTTTTGCTGAAATTGTGACCGCGCGGCTTAGGGATTTTTTCAAAAAAATGTTTTTCAGACCTTGCGGGCTAATTCTGTTTCAATGATAAAAACCCATCTCTTTCCACCGAAAAACCTTTCACGGGATCGTTTGCAACAGTTTGGCACCGTTTTTGAGTGAATTGCAGAACATCAGATTTTTGCTGAAATTGTGACCGCACGGCCTAGGGATTTTTTTCAAAAAAAAGTTGTTCAGACCTTGCGGGCTAATTCTGTTTCTATGATAAAAACCCATGTGTTTCCACCGAAAAACCTTTCAGGGCATCGTTTGCAACAGTTTGGCACCATTTTTGGGTGAATTCCAGAACGTCAGATTTTTGCTGAAATTGTGACCGGGCGGCTTAGGGATTTTTTCAAAAAAATGTTTTTCAGACCTTGCGGGCTAATTCTGTTTCTATGATAAAAACCCATGTGTTTCCACCGAAAAACATTTTAGGGGATCGTTTACAGCAATTTGGCACCATATTTGAGTGAATTCCAGAACGTCAGATTTTTGCTGAAATTGTGACCGCGCGGCTTAGGGGTTTTTTCAAAAAAAAGTTGTTCAGACCTTCCGTGAAAATTCTTTTTCAATGATAAAAACCCATCTCTTTCCACCGAAAAACCTTTCAGGGGATCGTTTGCAACAGTTTGGCACCATTTTTGAGTGAATTCCAGAACGTCAGATTTTTGCTGAAATTGTGACCGCGCGGCTTAGGGATTTTTTCAAAAAAAAGTTGTTCAGACCTTGCGGGCTAATTCTGTTTCTATGATAAAAACCCATGTGTTTCCACCGAACAACCTTTCACGGGATCGTTTGCAACAGTTTGGCACCATTTTTGAGTGAATTCCAGAACGTCAGATTTTTGCTGAAATTGTGACCGCGCGGCTTAGGGATTTTTTCAAAAAAAAGTTGTTCAGACCTTGCATGAAAATTCTTTTTCAATGATAAAAACCCATCTTTTTCCACCAAAAAAAACATTCAGGGGATAGTTTGCAACAGTTTGGCACGGTTTTTGAGTGAATTCCATAACGTCAGATTTTTGCTGAAATTGTGACCGCGCGGCTTAGGGATTTTTTCAAAAAAAAGTTGTTCAGACCTTGCGGGCTAATTCTGTTTCAATGATAAAAACCCATCTCTTTCCACCGAAAAACCTTTCACGGGATCGTTTGCAACAGTTTGGCACCGTTTTTGAGTGAATTGCAGAACATCAGATTTTTGCTGAAATTGTGACCGCGCGCCTTAGGGATTTTTTCAAAAAAAAGTTGTTCAGACCTTGCGGGCTAATTCTGTTTCTATGATAAAAACCCATGTGTTTCCACCGAAAAACCTTTCAGGGCATCGTTTGCAACAGTTTGGCACCATTTTTGGGTGAATTCCAGAACGTCAGATTTTTGCTGAAATTGTGACCGCGCGGCTTAGGGATTTTTTCAAAAAAATGTTTTTCAGACCTTGCGGGCTAATTCTGTTTCTATGATAAAAACCCATGTGTTTCCACCGAAAAACCTTTCAGGGGATCGTTTGCAACAGTTTGGCACCAGTTTTGAGTGAATTTCAGAACGTCAGATTTTTGCTGAAATTGTGACCGCGCGGCTTAGGGATTTTTTCAAAAAAATGTTTTTCAGACCTTGCGGGCTAATTCTGTTTCTATGATAAAAACCCATGTGTTTCCACCGAAAAACCTTTTAGGGGATCGTTTGCAACAGTTTGGCACCATTTTTGAGTGAATTCCAGAACGTCAGATTTTTTCTGAAATTGTGACCGCACGGCCTAGGGATTTTTTTCAAAAAAAAGTTGTTCAGACCTTGCGGGCTAATTCTGTTTCTATGATAAAAACCCATGTGTTTCCACCGAAAAACCTTTCAGGGCATCGTTTGCAACAGTTTGGCACCATTTTTGGGTGAATTCCAGAACGTCAGATTTTTGCTGAAATTGTGACCGGGCGGCTTAGGGATTTTTTCAAAAAAATGTTTTTCAGACCTTGCGGGCTAATTCTGTTTCTATGATAAAAACCCATGTGTTTCCACCGAAAAACATTTTAGGGGATCGTTTACAGCAATTTGGCACCATATTTGAGTGAATTCCAGAACGTCAGATTTTTGCTGAAATTGTGACCGCGCGGCTTAGGGGTTTTTTCAAAAAAAAGTTGTTCAGACCTTCCGTGAAAATTCTTTTTCAATGATAAAAACCCATCTCTTTCCACCGAAAAACCTTTCAGGGGATCGTTTGCAACAGTTTGGCACCATTTTTGAGTGAATTCCAGAACGTCAGATTTTTGCTGAAATTGTGACCGCGCGGCTTAGGGATTTTTTCAAAAAAAAGTTGTTCAGACCTTGCGGGCTAATTCTGTTTCTATGATAAAAACCCATGTGTTTCCACCGAACAACCTTTCACGGGATCGTTTGCAACAGTTTGGCACCATTTTTGAGTGAATTCCAGAACGTCAGATTTTTGCTGAGATTGTGACCGCGCGGCTTAGGGATTTTTTCAAAAAAAAGTTGTTCAGACCTTGCATGAAAATTCTTTTTCAATGATAAAAACCCATCTTTTTCCACCAAAAAAACATTCAGGGGATAGTTTGCAACAGTTTGGCACGGTTTTTGAGTGAATTCCAGAACGTCAGATTTTTGCTGAAATTGTGACCGCGCGGCTTAGGAGTTTTTTCAAAAAAAAGTTGTTCAGACCTTCCGTGAAAATTCTTTTTCAATGATAAAAACCCATCTCTTTCCACCGAAAAACCTTTCAGGGGATCGTTTGCAACAGTTTGGCACCATTTTTGAGTGAATTCCAGAACGTCAGATTTTTGCTGAAATTGTGACCGCGCGGCTTAGGGATTTTTTCAAAAAAAAGTTGTTCAGACCTTGCGGGCTAATTCTGTTTCAATGATAAAAACCCATCTCTTTCCACCGAAAAACCTTTCAGGGGATCGTTTGCAACAGTTTGGCACCGTTTTTGAGTGAATTGCAGAACGTCAGATTTTTGCTGAAATTGTGACCGCACGGCTTAGGGATTTTTTCAAAAAAAAATGTTGTTCAGACCTTGCATGAAAATTCTTTTTCAATGATAAAAACCCATCTTTTTCCACCAAAAAACCATTCAGGGGATAGTTTGCAACAGTTTGGCACGGTTTTTGAGTGAATTCCATAACGTCAGATTTTTGCTGAAATTGTGACCGCGCGGCTTAGGGATTTTTTCAAAAAAAAGTTGTTCAGACCTTGCGGGCTAATTCTGTTTCAATGATAAAAACCCATCTCTTTCCACCGAAAAACCTTTCACGGGATCGTTTGCAACAGTTTGGCACCGTTTTTGAGTGAATTGCAGAACATCAGATTTTTGCTGAAATTGTGACCGCGCGCCTTAGGGATTTTTTCAAAAAAAAGTTGTTCAGACCTTGCGGGCTAATTCTGTTTCAATGATAAAAACCCATGTGTTTCCACCGAAAAACCTTTCAGGGCATCGTTTGCAACAGTTTGGCACCATTTTTGGGTGAATTCCAGAACGTCAGATTTTTGCTGAAATTGTGACCGCGCGGCTTAGGGATTTTTTCAAAAAAATGTTTTTCAGACCTTGCGGGCTAATTCTGTTTCTATGATAAAAACCCATCTCTTTCCACCGAAAAACCTTTCAGGGGATCGTTTGCAACAGTTTGGCACCAGTTTTGAGTGAATTCCAGAACGTCAGATTTTTGCTGAAATTGTGACCGCGCGGCTTAGGGATTTTTTCAAAAAAATGTTTTTCAGACCTTGCGGGCTAATTCTGTTTCAATGATAAAAACCCATCTCTTTCCACCGAAAAACCTTTCACGGGATCGTTTGCAACAGTTTGGCACCGTTTTTGAGTGAATTGCAGAACATCAGATTTTTGCTGAAATTGTGACCGCACGGCCTAGGGATTTTTTTCAAAAAAAAGTTGTTCAGACCTTGCGGGCTAATTCTGTTTCTATGATAAAAACCCATGTGTTTCCACCGAAAAACCTTTCAGGGCATCGTTTGCAACAGTTTGGCACCATTTTTGGGTGAATTCCAGAACGTCAGATTTTTGCTGAAATTGTGACCGGGCGGCTTAGGGATTTTTTCAAAAAAATGTTTTTCAGACCTTGCGGGCTAATTCTGTTTCTATGATAAAAACCCATGTGTTTCCACCGAAAAACATTTTAGGGGATCGTTTACAGCAATTTGGCACCATATTTGAGTGAATTCCAGAACGTCAGATTTTTGCTGAAATTGTGACCGCGCGGCTTAGGGGTTTTTTCAAAAAAAAGTTGTTCAGACCTTCCGTGAAAATTCTTTTTCAATGATAAAAACCCATCTCTTTCCACCGAAAAACCTTTCAGGGGATCGTTTGCAACAGTTTGGCACCATTTTTGAGTGAATTCCAGAACGTCAGATTTTTGCTGAAATTGTGACCGCGCGGCTTAGGGATTTTTTCAAAAAAAAGTTGTTCAGACCTTGCGGGCTAATTCTGTTTCTATGATAAAAACCCATGTGTTTCCACCGAACAACCTTTCACGGGATCGTTTGCAACAGTTTGGCACCATTTTTGAGTGAATTCCAGAACGTCAGATTTTTGCTGAAATTGTGACCGCGCGGCTTAGGGATTTTTTCAAAAAAAAGTTGTTCAGACCTTGCATGAAAATTCTTTTTCAATGATAAAAACCCATCTTTTTCCACCAAAAAAAACATTCAGGGGATAGTTTGCAACAGTTTGGCACGGTTTTTGAGTGAATTCCATAACGTCAGATTTTTGCTGAAATTGTGACCGCGCGGCTTAGGGATTTTTTCAAAAAAAAGTTGTTCAGACCTTGCGGGCTAATTCTGTTTCAATGATAAAAACCCATCTCTTTCCACCGAAAAACCTTTCACGGGATCGTTTGCAACAGTTTGGCACCGTTTTTGAGTGAATTGCAGAACATCAGATTTTTGCTGAAATTGTGACCGCGCGCCTTAGGGATTTTTTCAAAAAAAAGTTGTTCAGACCTTGCGGGCTAATTCTGTTTCTATGATAAAAACCCATGTGTTTCCACCGAAAAACCTTTCAGGGCATCGTTTGCAACAGTTTGGCACCATTTTTGGGTGAATTCCAGAACGTCAGATTTTTGCTGAAATTGTGACCGCGCGGCTTAGGGATTTTTTCAAAAAAATGTTTTTCAGACCTTGCGGGCTAATTCTGTTTCTATGATAAAAACCCATGTGTTTCCACCGAAAAACCTTTCAGGGGATCGTTTGCAACAGTTTGGCACCAGTTTTGAGTGAATTCCAGAACGTCAGATTTTTGCTGAAATTGTGACCGCGCGTCTTAGGGATTTTTTCAAAAAAATGTTTTTCAGACCTTGCGTGAAAATTCTTTTTCAATGATAAAAACCCATCTCTTTCCACCGAAAAACCTTTTAGGGCATCGTTTGCAACAGTTTGGCAACATTTTTGGGTGAATTCCAGAACGTCAGATTTTTGCTGAAATTGTGACCGCGCGGCTTAGGGATTTTTTCAAAAAAAAGTTTTTCAGACCTTGCGTGAAAATTCTTTTTCAGTGATAAAAACCCATGTTTTTCCACCGAAAAACCTTTCAGGGGATCGTTTGCAACAGTTTGGCACCATTTTTGCGTGAATTCCATAACGTCAGATTTTTGCTGAAATTGTGACCGCGCGGGTTAGGGATTTTTTCAAAAAAAAGTTGTTCAGACCTTGCATGAAAATTCTTTTTCAATGATAAAAACCCATCTTTTTCCACCAAAAAACCATTCAGGGGATAGTTTGCAACAGTTTGGCACGGTTTTTGAGTGAATTCCATAACGTCAGATTTTTGCTGAAATTGTGACCGCGCGGCTTAGGGATTTTTTCAAAAAAAAGTTGTTCAGACCTTGCGGGCTAATTCTGTTTCAATGATAAAAACCCATCTCTTTCCACCGAAAAACCTTTCAGGGGATCGTTTGCAACAGTTTGGCACCATTTTTGCGTGAATTCCAGAACGTCAGATTTTTGCTGAAATTGTGACCGCACGGCTTAGGGATTTTTTCAAAAAAAAGTTGTTCAGACCTTGCATGAAAATTCTTTTTCAATGATAAAAACCCATCTTTTTCCACCAAAAAACCATTCAGGGGATAGTTTGCAACAGTTTGGCACGGTTTTTGAGTGAATTCCATAACGTCAGATTTTTGCTGAAATTGTGACCGCGCGGCTTAGGGATTTTTTCAAAAAAAAGTTGTTCAGACCTTGCGGGCTAATTCTGTTTCAATGATAAAAACCCATCTCTTTCCACCGAAAAACCTTTCACGGGATCGTTTGCAACAGTTTGGCACCGTTTTTGAGTGAATTGCAGAACATCAGATTTTTGCTGAAATTGTGACCGCGCGCCTTAGGGATTTTTTCAAAAAAAAGTTGTTCAGACCTTGCGGGCTAATTCTGTTTCTATGATAAAAACCCATGTGTTTCCACCGAAAAACCTTTCAGGGCATCGTTTGCAACAGTTTGGCACCATTTTTGGGTGAATTCCAGAACGTCAGATTTTTGCTGAAATTGTGACCGCGCGGCTTAGGGATTTTTTCAAAAAAATGTTTTTCAGACCTTGCGGGCTAATTCTGTTTCTATGATAAAAACCCATGTGTTTCCACCGAAAAACCTTTCAGGGGATCGTTTGCAACAGTTTGGCACCAGTTTTGAGTGAATTCCAGAACGTCAGATTTTTGCTGAAATTGTGACCGCGCGTCTTAGGGATTTTTTCAAAAAAATGTTTTTCAGACCTTGCGTGAAAATTCTTTTTCAATGATAAAAACCCATCTCTTTCCACCGAAAAACCTTTTAGGGCATCGTTTGCAACAGTTTGGCAACATTTTTGGGTGAATTCCAGAACGTCAGATTTTTGCTGAAATTGTGACCGCGCGGCTTAGGGATTTTTTCAAAAAAAAGTTTTTCAGACCTTGCGTGAAAATTCTTTTTCAGTGATAAAAACCCATGTTTTTCCACCGAAAAACCTTTCAGGGGATCGTTTGCAACAGTTTGGCACCATTTTTGCGTGAATTCCATAACGTCAGATTTTTGCTGAAATTGTGACCGCGCGGGTTAGGGATTTTTTCAAAAAAAAGTTGTTCAGACCTTGCGGGCTAATTCTGTTTCAATGATAAAAACCCATCTCTTTCCACCGAAAAACCTTTCACGGGATCGTTTGCAACAGTTTGGCACCGTTTTTGAGTGAATTGCAGAACATCAGATTTTTGCTGAAATTGTGACCGCGCGCCTTAGGGATTTTTTCAAAAAAAAGTTGTTCAGACCTTGCGGGCTAATTCTGTTTCAATGATAAAAACCCATGTGTTTCCACCGAAAAACCTTTCAGGGCATCGTTTGCAACAGTTTGGCACCATTTTTGGGTGAATTCCAGAACGTCAGATTTTTGCTGAAATTGTGACCGCGCGGCTTAGGGATTTTTTCAAAAAAATGTTTTTCAGACCTTGCGGGCTAATTCTGTTTCTATGATAAAAACCCATCTCTTTCCACCGAAAAACCTTTCAGGGGATCGTTTGCAACAGTTTGGCACCAGTTTTGAGTGAATTCCAGAACGTCAGATTTTTGCTGAAATTGTGACCGCGCGGCTTAGGGATTTTTTCAAAAAAATGTTTTTCAGACCTTGCGGGCTAATTCTGTTTCAATGATAAAAACCCATCTCTTTCCACCGAAAAACCTTTCACGGGATCGTTTGCAACAGTTTGGCACCGTTTTTGAGTGAATTGCAGAACATCAGATTTTTGCTGAAATTGTGACCGCACGGCCTAGGGATTTTTTTCAAAAAAAAGTTGTTCAGACCTTGCGGGCTAATTCTGTTTCTATGATAAAAACCCATGTGTTTCCACCGAAAAACCTTTCAGGGCATCGTTTGCAACAGTTTGGCACCATTTTTGGGTGAATTCCAGAACGTCAGATTTTTGCTGAAATTGTGACCGGGCGGCTTAGGGATTTTTTCAAAAAAATGTTTTTCAGACCTTGCGGGCTAATTCTGTTTCTATGATAAAAACCCATGTGTTTCCACCGAAAAACATTTTAGGGGATCGTTTACCGCAATTTGGCACCATATTTGAGTGAATTCCAGAACGTCAGATTTTTGCTGAAATTGTGACCGCGCGGCTTAGGGGTTTTTTCAAAAAAAAGTTGTTCAGACCTTCCGTGAAAATTCTTTTTCAATGATAAAAACCCATCTCTTTCCACCGAAAAACCTTTCAGGGGATCGTTTGCAACAGTTTGGCACCATTTTTGAGTGAATTCCAGAACGTCAGATTTTTGCTGAAATTGTGACCGCGCGGCTTAGGGATTTTTTCAAAAAAAAGTTGTTCAGACCTTGCGGGCTAATTCTGTTTCTATGATAAAAACCCATGTGTTTCCACCGAACAACCTTTCACGGGATCGTTTGCAACAGTTTGGCACCATTTTTGAGTGAATTCCAGAACGTCAGATTTTTGCTGAAATTGTGACCGCGCGGCTTAGGGATTTTTTCAAAAAAAAGTTGTTCAGACCTTGCATGAAAATTCTTTTTCAATGATAAAAACCCATCTTTTTCCACCAAAAAAAACATTCAGGGGATAGTTTGCAACAGTTTGGCACGGTTTTTGAGTGAATTCCATAACGTCAGATTTTTGCTGAAATTGTGACCGCGCGGCTTAGGGATTTTTTCAAAAAAAAGTTGTTCAGACCTTGCGGGCTAATTCTGTTTCAATGATAAAAACCCATCTCTTTCCACCGAAAAACCTTTCACGGGATCGTTTGCAACAGTTTGGCACCGTTTTTGAGTGAATTGCAGAACATCAGATTTTTGCTGAAATTGTGACCGCGCGCCTTAGGGATTTTTTCAAAAAAAAGTTGTTCAGACCTTGCGGGCTAATTCTGTTTCTATGATAAAAACCCATGTGTTTCCACCGAAAAACCTTTCAGGGCATCGTTTGCAACAGTTTGGCACCATTTTTGGGTGAATTCCAGAACGTCAGATTTTTGCTGAAATTGTGACCGCGCGGCTTAGGGATTTTTTCAAAAAAATGTTTTTCAGACCTTGCGGGCTAATTCTGTTTCTATGATAAAAACCCATGTGTTTCCACCGAAAAACCTTTCAGGGGATCGTTTGCAACAGTTTGGCACCAGTTTTGAGTGAATTCCAGAACGTCAGATTTTTGCTGAAATTGTGACCGCGCGTCTTAGGGATTTTTTCAAAAAAATGTTTTTCAGACCTTGCGTGAAAATTCTTTTTCAATGATAAAAACCCATCTCTTTCCACCGAAAAACCTTTTAGGGCATCGTTTGCAACAGTTTGGCAACATTTTTGGGTGAATTCCAGAACGTCAGATTTTTGCTGAAATTGTGACCGCGCGGCTTAGGGATTTTTTCAAAAAAAAGTTTTTCAGACCTTGCGTGAAAATTCTTTTTCAGTGATAAAAACCCATGTTTTTCCACCGAAAAACCTTTCAGGGGATCGTTTGCAACAGTTTGGCACCATTTTTGCGTGAATTCCATAACGTCAGATTTTTGCTGAAATTGTGACCGCGCGGGTTAGGGATTTTTTCAAAAAAAAGTTGTTCAGACCTTGCATGAAAATTCTTTTTCAATGATAAAAACCCATCTTTTTCCACCAAAAAACCATTCAGGGGATAGTTTGCAACAGTTTGGCACGGTTTTTGAGTGAATTCCATAACGTCAGATTTTTGCTGAAATTGTGACCGCGCGGCTTAGGGATTTTTTCAAAAAAAAGTTGTTCAGACCTTGCGGGCTAATTCTGTTTCAATGATAAAAACCCATCTCTTTCCACCGAAAAACCTTTCAGGGGATCGTTTGCAACAGTTTGGCACCATTTTTGCGTGAATTCCAGAACGTCAGATTTTTGCTGAAATTGTGACCGCACGGCTTAGGGATTTTTTCAAAAAAAAGTTGTTCAGACCTTGCATGAAAATTCTTTTTCAATGATAAAAACCCATCTTTTTCCACCAAAAAACCATTCAGGGGATAGTTTGCAACAGTTTGGCACGGTTTTTGAGTGAATTCCATAACGTCAGATTTTTGCTGAAATTGTGACCGCGCGGCTTAGGGATTTTTTCAAAAAAAAGTTGTTCAGACCTTGCGGGCTAATTCTGTTTCAATGATAAAAACCCATCTCTTTCCACCGAAAAACCTTTCACGGGATCGTTTGCAACAGTTTGGCACCGTTTTTGAGTGAATTGCAGAACATCAGATTTTTGCTGAAATTGTGACCGCGCGCCTTAGGGATTTTTTCAAAAAAAAGTTGTTCAGACCTTGCGGGCTAATTCTGTTTCAATGATAAAAACCCATCTCTTTCCACCGAAAAACCTTTCAGGGCATCGTTTGCAACAGTTTGGCACCATTTTTGGGTGAATTCCAGAACGTCAGATTTTTGCTGAAATTGTGACCGCGCGGCTTCGGGATTTTTTCAAAAAAAAAGTTGTTCAGACCTTGCTTGAATTTTTTTTTTAATGATAAAAACCCGTCTCTTTCCACCGAAAAACCTTTCAGGGGATCGTTTGCAACAGTTTGGCAGCATTTTTGAGTGAATTCCAGAACGTCAGATTTTTGCTGAAATTGTGACCGCGCAGCTTAGGGATTTTTTTTAAAAAAAGATGTTCAGACGTTGAGGGCTCAATCTGTTTCTATGATCAAAACCCATCTGTTTCTACCAAAAAACCTTTCCGGGGATCGTTTGCAACAGTTTGGCACCATTTTTGAGTGAATTCCAGAACGTCAGATTTTTGCTGAAATTGTGACCGTCCGGCTTAGGGATTTTTTTAAAAAAAGTTGTTCAGACCTTGAGGGCTAAATCTGTTTCTATGATCAAAACCCATCTGTTTCTACCAAAAAACCTTTCCGGGGATCGTTTGCAAAAGTTTGGCACCGTTTTTGAGTGAATTCCAGAATGTCAGATTTTTGCTGAAATTGTGACTGCGCGGCTTAGGGGTTTTTTCAAAAAAAAGTTGTTCAGACCTTCCGTGAAAATTCTTTTTCAATGATAAAAACCCATCTCTTTCCACAGAAAAACCTTTCAGGGGATCGTTTGCAACAGTTTGGCACCATTTTTGAGTGAATTCCAGAACGTCAGATTTTTGCTGAAATTGTGACCGCGCGGCTTAAAGATTTTTTCAAAAAAAAGTTTTTCAGACCTTGCGTGAAAATTCTTTTTCAGTGATAAAAACCCATGTTTTTCCACCGAAAAACCTTTCAGGGGATCGTTTGCAACAGTTTGGCACCATTTTTGCGTGAATTCCATAACGTCAGATTTTTGCTGAAATTGTGACCGCGCGGCTTAGGGATTTTTTCAAAAAAAAGTTGTTCAGACCTTGCATGAAAATTCTTTTTCAATGATAAAAACCCATCTTTTTCCACCAAAAAACCATTCAGGGGATAGTTTGCAACAGTTTGGCACGGTTTTTGAGTGAATTCCAGAACGTCAGATTTTTGCTGAAATTGTGACCGCGCGGCTTAGGGATTTTTTCAAAAAAAAGTTGTTCAGACCTTGCGGGCTAATTCTGTTTCTATGATAAAAACCCATGTGTTTCCACCGAAAAACCTTTCAGGGGATCGTTTGCAACAGTTTGGCACCATTTTTGGGTGAATTCCAGAACGTCAGATTTTTGCTGAAATTGTGACCGCGCGGCTTAGGGATTTTTTCAAAAAAATGTTTTTCAGACCTTGCGGGCTAATTCTTTTTCAGTGATAAAAACCCATGTTTTTCCACCGAAAAACCTTTCAGGGGATCGTTTGCAACAGTTTGGCACCATTTTTGCGTGAAATCCAGAACGTCAGATTTTTGCTGAAATTGTGACCGCGTGGCTTAGGGATTTTTTCAAAAAAAAGTTGTTCAGACCTTGCATGAAAATTCTTTTTCAATGATAAAAACCCATCTTTTTCCACCAAAAAACCATTCAGGGGATAGTTTGCAACAGTTTGGCACGGTTTTTGAGTGAATTCCATAACGTCAGATTTTTGCTGAAATTGTGACCGCGCGGCTTAGGGATTTTTTCAAAAAAAAGTTGTTCAGACCTTGCGGGCTAATTCTGTTTCAATGATAAAAACCCATCTCTTTCCACCGAAAAACCTTTCACGGGATCGTTTGCAACAGTTTGGCACCGTTTTTGAGTGAATTGCAGAACGTCATATTTTTGCTGAAATTGTGACCGCGCGGCTTAGGGATTTTTTCAAAAAAATGTTTTTCAGACCTTGCGGGCTAATTCTGTTTCTATGATAAAAACCCATGTGTTTCCACCGAAAAACCTTTCAGGGGATCGTTTGCAACAGTTTGGCACCAGTTTTGAGTGAATTCCAGAACGTCAGATTTTTGCTGAAATTGTGACCGCGCGGCTCTGGGATTTTTTCAAAAAAAAACTTGTTCAGACATTGCGTGAAAATTCTTTTTCAATGATAAAAACCCATCTCTTTCCACCAAAAAACCATTCAGGGGATCGTTTGCAACAGTTTGGCACGGTTTTTGAGTGAATTCCATAACGTCAGATTTTTGCTGAAATTGTGACCGCGCGGCTTCGGGATTTTTTCAAAAAAAAGTTGTTCAGACCTTGCGGGCTAATTCTGTTTCTATGATAAAAACCCATGTGTTTCCACCCAAAAACCTTTCAGGGCATCGTTTGCAACAGTTTGGCACCATTTTTGGGTGAATTCCAGAACGTCAGATTTTTGCTGAAATTGTGACCGGGCGGCTTAGGGATTTTTTCAAAAAAAAGTTGTTCAGGCCTTGCGGGCTAATTCTGTTTCAATGATAAAAACCCATCTCTTTCCACCGAAAAACCTTTCACGGGATCGTTTGCAACAGTTTGGCACCGTTTTTGAGTGAATTCCAGAACGTCAGATTTTTGCTGAAATTGTGAACGCGCGTCTTAGGGATTTTTTCAAAAAAAAGTTGTTCAGACCTTGCGGGCTAATTCTGTTTCTATGATGAAAACCCATGTGTTTCCACCGAAAAACCTTTTAGGGGATCGTTTGCAACAGTTTGGCACCATTTTTGACTGAATTCCAGAACGTCAGATTTTTGCTGAAATTGTGACCGCGCGCGGCTTAGGGATTTTTTCAAAAAAATGTTTTTCAGACCTTGCGTGAAAATTCTTTTTCAATGATAAAAACCCATCTGTTTCCACCGAAAAACCCTTTAGGGCATCGTTTGCAACAGTTTGGCAACATTTTTGGGTGAATTCCAGAACGTCAGATTTTTGCTGAAATTGTGACCGCGCCGCTTAGGGATTTTTTCAAAAAAAAGTTTTTCAGACCTTGCGTGAAAATTCTTTTTCAGTGATAAAAACCCATGTGTTTCCACCGAAAAACCTTTCAGGGGATCGTTTGCAACAGTTTGGCACCATTTTTGAGTGAATTCCAGAACGTCAGATTTTTGCTGAAATTGTGACCGCGCGGCTTCGGGATTTTTTCAAAAAAAAAGTTGTTCAGACCTTGCTTGAAATTTTTTTTTAATGATAAAAACCCATCTCTTTCCACCGAAAAACCTTTCAGGGGATCGTTTGCAACAGTTTGGCAGCATTTTTGAGTGAATTCCATAACGTCAGATTTTTGCTGAAATTGTGACCGCGCGGCTTAGGGATTTTTTTTAAAAAAAGTTGTTCAGACCTTGAGGGCTCAATCTGTTTCTATGATCAAAACCCATCTGTTTCTACCAAAAAACCTTTCCGGGGATCGTTTGCAACAGTTTGGCACCATTTTTGAGTGAATTCCAGAACGTCAGATTTTTGCTGAAATTGTGACCGCGCGGCTTAGGGATTTTTTTTAAAAAAGTTGTTCAGACCTTGAGGGCTAAATCAGTTTCTATGATCAAAACCCATGTGTTTCTACCAAAAAACCTTTCCGGGGATCGTTTGCAAAAGTTTGGCACCGTTTTTGAGTGAATTCCAGAACGTCAGATTTTTGCTGAAATTGTGACCGCGCGGCTTAGGGGTTTTTTCAAAAAAAAGTTGTTCAGACCTTCCGTGAAAATTATTTTTCAATGATAAAAACCCATCTCTTTCCACCGAAAAACCTTTCAGGGGATCGTTTGTAACAGTTTGGCACCATTTTTGCGTGAATTCCAGAACGTCAGATTTTTGCTGAAATTGTGACCGCGCGGCTTAGGGATTTTTTTTAAAAAAAGTTGTTCAGACCTTGAGGGCTCAATCTGTTTCTATGATCAAAACCCATCTGTTTCTATCAAAAAACCTTTCCGGGGATCGTTTGCAACAGTTTGGCACCATTTTTGAGTGAATTCCAGAACGTCAGATTTTTGCTGAAATTGTGACCGCGCGGCTTAGGGATTTTTTCAAAAAAAAGTTGTTCAGACCTTGCGGGCTAATTCTGTTTCTATGATAAAAACCCATGTGTTTCCACCGAAGAACCTTTCACGGGATCGTTTGCAACAGTTTGGCACCATTTTTGAGTGAATTTCAGAACGTCAGATTTTTGCTGAAATTGTGACCGCGCGGCTTAGGGATTTTTTCAAAAAAAAGTTTTTCAGACCTTGCGTGAAAATTCTTTTTCAATGATAAAAACCCATCTTTTTCCACCAAAAAACCATTCAGGGGATAGTTTGCAACAGTTTGGCACGGTTTTTGAGTGAATTCCATAACGTCAGATTTTTGCTGAAATTGTGACCGCGCGGCTTAGGGATTTTTTCAAAAAAAAGTTGTTCAGACCTTGCGGGCTAATTCTGTTTCAATGATAAAAACCCATCTCTTTCCACCGAAAAACCTTTCACGGGATCGTTTGCAACAGTTTGACACTGTTTTTGAGTGAATTGCAGAACGTCAGATTTTTGCTGAAATTGTGACCGCGTGGCTTAGGGATTTTTTCAAAAAAATGTTTTTCAGACCTTGCGGGCTAATTCTGTTTCTATGATAAAAACCCATGTGTTTCCACCGAAAAACCTTTCAGGGGATCGTTTGCAACAGTTTGGCACCAGTTTTGAGTGAATTTCAGAACGTCAGATTTTTGCTGAAATTGTGACCGCGCGGCTTAGGGATTTTTTCAAAAAAATGTTTTTCAGACCTTGCGGGCTAATTCTGTTTCTATGATAAAAACCCATGTGTTTCCACCGAAAAACCTTTTAGGGGATCGTTTGCAACAGTTTGGCACCATTTTTGAGTGAATTCCAGAACGTCAGATTTTTTCTGAAATTGTGACCGCACGGCCTAGGGATTTTTTTCAAAAAAAAGTTGTTCAGACCTTGCGGGCTAATTCTGTTTCTATGATAAAAACCCATGTGTTTCCACCGAAAAACCTTTCAGGGCATCGTTTGCAACAGTTTGGCACCATTTTTGGGTGAATTCCAGAACGTCAGATTTTTGCTGAAATTGTGACCGCGCGGCTTAGGGATTTTTTCAAAAAAATGTTTTTCAGACCTTGCGGGCTAATTCTGTTTCTATGATAAAAACCCATGTGTTTCCACCGAAAAACATTTTAGGGGATCGTTTACAGCAATTTGGCACCATATTTGAGTGAATTCCAGAACGTCAGATTTTTGCTGAAATTGTGACCGCGCGGCTTAGGGATTTTTTCAAAAAAAAGTTGTTCAGACCTTCCGTGAAAATTCTTTTTCAATGATAAAAACCCATCTCTTTCCACCGAAAAACCTTTCAGGGGATCGTTTGCAACAGTTTGGCACCATTTTTGAGTGAATTCCAGAACGTCAGATTTTTGCTGAAATTGTGACCGCGCGGCTTAGGGATTTTTTCAAAAAAAAGTTGTTCAGACCTTGCGGGCTAATTCTGTTTCTATGATAAAAACCCATGTGTTTCCACCGAACAACCTTTCACGTTATCGTTTGCAACAGTTTGGCACCATTTTTGAGTGAATTCCAGAACGTCAGATTTTTGCTGAAATTGTGACCGCGCGGCTTAGGGATTTTTTCAAAAAAAAGTTGTTCAGACCTTGCATGAAAATTCTTTTTCAATGATAAAAACCCATCTTTTTCCACCAAAAAACCATTCAGGGGATAGTTTGCAACAGTTTGGCACGGTTTTTGAGTGAATTCCATAACGTCAGATTTTTGCTGAAATTGTGACCGCGCGGCTTAGGGATTTTTTCAAAAAAAAGTTGTTCAGACCTTGCGGGCTAATTCTGTTTCAATGATAAAAACCCATCTCTTTCCACCGAAAAACCTTTCACGGGATCGTTTGCAACAGTTTGACACCGTTTTTGAGTGAATTGCAGAACGTCAGATTTTTGCTGAAATTGTGACCGCGCGGCTTAGGGATTTTTTCAAAAAAATGTTTTTCAGACCTTGCGGGCTAATTCTGTTTCTATGATAAAAACCCATGTGTTTCCACCGAAAAACCTTTCAGGGGATCGTTTGCAACAGTTTGGCACCAGTTTTGAGTGAATTCCAGAACGTCAGATTTTTGCTGAAATTGTGACCGCGCGGCTTAGGGATTTTTTTCAAAAAAAATGTTTTTCAGACCTTGCGGGCTAATTCTGTTTCTATGATAAAAACCCATGTGTTTCCACCGAAAAACATTTTAGGGGATCGTTTACAGCAATTTGGCACCATATTTGAGTGAATTCCGGAACGTCAGATTTTTGCTGAAATTGTGACCGCGCGGCTTAGGGATTTTTTTTTTAAAAAGTTGTTCAGACCTTCCTTGAAATTTTTTTTTAATGATAAAAACCCATCTCTTTCCACCGAAAAACCTTTCAGGGGATCGTTTGCAACAGTTTGGCAGCATTTTTGAGTGAATTCCAGAACGTCAGATTTTTGCTGAAATTGTGACCGCGCGGCTTAGGGATTTTTTTAAAAAAAAGTTGTTCAGACCTTGAGGGCTCAATCTGTTTCTATGATCAAAACCCATCTGTTTCTACCAAAAAACCTTTCCGGGGATCGTTTGCAAAAGTTTGGCACCGTTTTTGAGTGAATTCCAGAACGTCAGATTTTTGCTGAAATTGTGACCGCGCGGCTTAGGGATTTTTTCAAAAAAAAGTTGTTCAGACCTTGCGGGCTAATTCTGTTTCTATGATAAAAACCCATCTCTTTCCACCGAAAAACCTTTCAGGGGATCGTTTGCAACAGTTTGGCACCATTTTTGAGTGAATTCCAGAACGTCAGATTTTTGCTGAAATTGTGACCGCGCGGCTTAGGGATTTTTTCAAAAAAAAGTTGTTCAGACCTTGCGGGCTAATTCTGTTTCTATGATAAAAACCCATGTGTTTCCACCGAAAAACCTTTCACGGGATCGTTTGCAGCAGTTTGGCACCATTTCTGAGTGAATTCCAGAACGTCAGATTTTTGCTGAAATTGTGACCGCGCGGCTTAGGGATTTTTTCAAAAAAAAGTTTTTCAGACCTTGCGGACTAATTCTGTTTCTATGATAAAAACCCATGTGTTTCCACCGAAAAACCTTTCAGGGGATCGTTTGCAACAGTTTGGCACCAGTTTTGAGTGAATTCCAGAACGTCAGATTTTTGCTGAAATTGTGACCGCGCGGCTTAGGGATTTTTTCAAAAAAAAGTTGTTCAGACCTTGCATGAAAATTCTTTTTCAATGATAAAAACCCATCTTTTTCCACCAAAAAACCATTCAGGGGATAGTTTGCAACAGTTTGGCACGGTTTTTGAGTGAATTCCATAACGTCAGATTTTTGCTGAAATTGTGACCGCGCGGCTTAGGGATTTTTTTAAAAAAAAGTTGTTCAGACCTTGCGGGCTAATTCTGTTTCAATGATAAAAACCCATCCCTTTCCACCGAAAAACCTTTCACGGGATCGTTTGCAACAGTTTGACACCGTTTTTGAGTGAATTGCAGAACGTCAGATTTTTGCTGAAATTGTGACCGCGCGGCTTAGGGATTTTTTCAAAAAAATGTTTTTCAGACCTTGCGGGCTAATTCTGTTTGTATGATAAAAACCCATGTGTTTCCACCGAAAAACCTTTCAGGGGATCGTTTGCAACAGTTTGGCACCAGTTTTGAGTGAATTCCAGAACGTCAGATTTTTGCTGAAATTGTGACCGCGCGGCTTAGGGATTTTTTCAAAAAAATGTTTTTCAGACCTTGCGGGCTAATTCTGTTTCTATGATAAAAACCCATGTGTTTCCACCGAAAAACCTTTTAGGGGATCGTTTGCAAAAGTTTGGCACCGTTTTTGAGTGAATTCCAGAACGTCAGATTTTTTCTGAAATTGTGACCGCACGGCCTAGGGATTTTTTTCAAAAAAAAGTTGTTCAGTCCTTGCGGGCTAATTCTGTTTCTATGATAAAAACCCATCTCTTTCCACCGAAAAACCTTTCAGGGGATCGTTTGCAACAGTTTGGCACCATTTTTGATTGAATTCCAGAACGTCAGATTTTTGCTGAAATTGTGACCGCGCGGCTTAGGGATTTTTTCAAAAAAAAGTTGTTCAGACCTTTCGTGAAAATTCTTTTTCTATGATAAAAACCCATCTCTTT
Organism: Podarcis liolepis; assembly: GCF_965112155.1. NCBI lineage: Eukaryota > Metazoa > Chordata > Lepidosauria > Squamata > Lacertidae > Podarcis > Podarcis liolepis. The sequence continues at coordinate 88,804,688 of NC_139559.1, read as the reverse complement.
CCACCAAAAAACCTTTCAGGGGATCGTCTGCAACAGTTTGGCACCATTTTTGAGTGAATTCCAGAACGTCAGATTTCTGCTGAAATTGTGACCGCGCGGCTTAGGGATTTTTTCAAAAAAAAGTTTTTCAGACCTTGCGTGAAAATTCTTTTTCAGTGATAAAAACCCATGTTTTTCCACCGAAAAACCTTTCAGGGGATCGTTTGCAACAGTTTGGCACCATTTTTGAGTGAATTCCAGAACGTCAGATTTTTGCTGAAATTGTGACCGCGCGGCTTAGGGATTTTTTCAAAAAAAAGTTGTTCAGACCTTGCGGGCTAATTCTGTTTCTATGATAAAAACCCATGTGTTTCCACCGAAAAACCTTTCAGGGGATCGTTTGCAACAGTTTGGCACCATTTTTGAGTGAATTGCAGAACGTCAGTTTTTTGCTGAAATTGTGACCGCGCAGCTTAGGGATTTTTTCAAAAAAATGTTTTTCAGACCTTGCGTGAAAATTCTTTTTCAATGATAAAAACCCATCTCTTTCCACCGAAAAACCTTTTAGGGCATCGTTTGCAACAGTTTGGCAACATTTTTGGGTGAATTCCAGAACATCAGATTTTTGCTGAAATTGTGACCGCGCGGCTTCGGGATTTTTTTTAAAAAAAAGTTGTTCAGACCTTGCTTGAAATTTTTTTTTAATGATAAAAACCCATCTCTTTCCACCGAAAAACCTTTCAGGGGATCGTTTGCAACAGTTTGGCAGCATTTTTGAGTGAATTCCAGAACGTCAGATTTTTGCTGAAATTGTGACCGCGCGGCTTAGGGATTTTTTTTAAAAAAAGTTGTTCAGACCTTGAGGGCTCAATCTGTTTCTATGATCAAAACCCATCTGTTTCTACCAAAAAACCTTTCCGGGGATCGTTTGCAACAGTTTGGCACCATTTTTGAGTGAATTCCAGAACGTCAGATTTTTGCTGAAATTGTGACCGCGCGGCTTAGGGATTTTTTTAAAAAAAGTTGTTTAGACCTTGAGGGCTAAATCTGTTTCTATGATCAAAACCCATCTGTTTCTACCAAAAAACCTTTCAGGGGATCGTTTGCAAAAGTTTGGCACCGTTTTTGAGTGAATTCCAGAACGTCAGATTTTTGCTGAAATTGTGACCGCGCGGCTTAGGGGTTTTTTTTAAAAAAAGTTGTTCAGACCTTGCGGGCTAATTCTGTTTCTATGATAAAAACCCATGTGTTTCCACCGAAAAACCTTTCAGGGCATCGTTTGCAACAGTTTGGCACCATTTTTGGGTGAATTCCAGAACGTCAGATTTTTGCTGAAATTGTGACCGGGCGGCTTAGGGATTTTTTCAAAAAAATGTTTTTCAGACCTTGCGGGCTAATTCTGTTTCTATGATAAAAACCCATGTGTTTCCACCGAAAAACATTTTAGGGGATCGTTTACAGCAATTTGGCACCATATTTGAGTGAATTCCAGAACGTCAGATTTTTGCTGAAATTGTGACCGCGCGGCTTAGGGATTTTTTCAAAAAAAAGTTGTTCAGACCTTGCGGGCTAATTCTGTTTCAATGATAAAAACCCATCTCTTTCCACCGAAAAACCTTTCACGGGATCGTTTGCAACAGTTTGGCATCGTTTTTGAGTGAATTGCAGAACATCAGATTTTTGCTGAAATTGTGACCGCGCGGCTTAGGGATTTTTTCAAAAAAAAGTTGTTCAGACCTTGCATGAAAATTCTTTTTCAATGATAAAAACCCATCTTTTTCCACCAAAAAAACATTCAGGGGATAGTTTGCAACAGTTTGGCACGGTTTTTGAGTGAATTCCATAACGTCAGATTTTTGCTGAAATTGTGACCGCGCGGCTTAGGGATTTTTTCAAAAAAAAGTTGTTCAGACCTTGCGGGCTAATTCTGTTTCAATGATAAAAACCCATCTCTTTCCACCGAAAAACCTTTCACGGGATCGTTTGCAACAGTTTGACACCGTTTTTGAGTGAATTGCAGAACGTCAGATTTTTGCTGAAATTGTGACCGCGCGGCTTAGGGATTTTTTCAAAAAAATGTTTTTCAGACCTTGCGGGCTAATTCTGTTTCTATGATTAAAACCCATGTGTTTCCACCGAAAAACCTTTCAGGGGATCGTTTGCAACAGTTTGGCACCAGTTTTGAGTGAATTCCAGAACGTCAGATTTTTGCTGAAATTGTGACCGCGCGGCTTAGGGATTTTTTTCAAAAAAATGTTTTTCAGACCTTGCGGGCTAATTCTGTTTCTATGATAAAAACCCATGTGTTTCCACCGAAAAACATTTTAGGGGATCGTTTACAGCAATTTGGCACCATATTTGAGTGAATTCCAGAACGTCAGATTTTTGCTGAAATTGTGACCGCGCGGCTTAGGGATTTTTTTTTTAAAAAGTTGTTTAGACCTTCCTTGAAATTTTTTTTTAATGATAAAAACCCATCTCTTTCCACCGAAAAACCTTTCAGGGGATCGTTTGCAACAGTTTGGCAGCATTTTTGAGTGAATTCCAGAACGTCAGATTTTTGCTGAAATTGTGACCGCGCGGCTTAGGGATTTTTTTTAAAAAAAGTTGTTCAGACCTTGAGGGCTCAATCTGTTTCTATGATCAAAACCCATCTGTTTCTACCAAAAAACCTTTCCGGGGATCGTTTGCAAAAGTTTGGCACCGTTTTTGAGTGAATTCCAGAACGTCAGATTTTTGCTGAAATTGTGACCGCGCGGCTTAGGAGTTTTTTTCAAAAAAAAGTTGTTCAGACCTTCCGTGAAAATTCTTTTTCAATGATAAAAACCCATCTCTTTCCACCGAAAAACCTTTCAGGGGATCGTTTGCAACAGTTTGGCACCATTTTTGAGTGAATTCCAGAACGTCAGATTTTTGCTGAAATTGTGACCGCGCGGCTTAGGGATTTTTTCAAAAAAAAGTTGTTCAGACCTTGCGGGCTAATTCTGTTTCTATGATAAAAACCCATGTGTTTCCACCGAAAAACCTTTCACGGGATCGTTTGCAACAGTTTGGCACCATTTCTGAGTGAATTCCAGAACGTCAGATTTTTGCTGAAATTGTGACCGCGCGGCTTAGGGATTTTTTCAAAAAAAAGTTTTTCAGACCTTGCGGGCTAATTCTGTTTCTATGATAAAAACCCATGTGTTTCCACCGAAAAACCTTTCAGGGGATCGTTTGCAACAGTTTGGCACCAGTTTTGAGTGAATTCCAGAACGTCAGATTTTTGCTGAAATTGTGACCGCGCGGCTTAGGGATTTTTTCAAAAAAAAGTTGTTCAGACCTTGCATGAAAATTCTTTTTCAATGATAAAAACCCATCTTTTTCCACCAAAAAACCATTCAGGGGATAGTTTGCAACAGTTTGGCACGGTTTTTGAGTGAATTCCATAACGTCAGATTTTTGCTGAAATTGTGACCGCGCGGCTTAGGGATTTTTTCAAAAAAAAGTTGTTCAGACCTTGCGGGCTAATTCTGTTTCAATGATAAAAACCCATCCCTTTCCACCGAAAAACCTTTCACGGGATCGTTTGCAACAGTTTGACACCGTTTTTGAGTGAATTGCAGAACGTTAGATTTTTGCTGAAATTGTGACCGCGCGGCTTAGGGATTTTTTCAAAAAAATGTTTTTCAGACCTTGCGGGCTAATTCTGTTTCTATGACAAAAACCCATGTGTTTCCACCGAAAAACCTTTCAGGGGATCGTTTACAGCAATTTGGCACCATATTTGAGTGAATTCCAGAACGTCAGATTTTTGCTGAAATTGTGACCGCGTGGCTTAGGGATTTTTTCAAAAAAAAGTTGTTCAGACCTTGTGGGCTAATTCTTTTTCAATGATAAAAACCCATCTCTTTCCACCAAAAAACCTTTCAGGGGATCGTTTGCAACAGTTTGGCACCATTTTTGAGTGAATTCCAGAACGTCAGATTTTTGCTGAAATTGTGACCGCGCGGCTTAGGGATTTTTTCAAAAAAAAGTTTTTCAGACCTTGCGTGAAAATTCTTTTTCAGTGATAAAAACCCATGTTTTTCCACCGAAAAACCTTTCAGGGGATCGTTTGCAACAGTTTGGCACCATTTTTGAGTGAATTCCAGAACGTCAGATTTTTGCTGAAATTGTGACCGCGCGGCTTAGGGATGTTTTCAAAAAAAAGTTGTTCAGACCTTGCGGGCTAATTCTGTTTCTATGATAAAAACCCATGTGTTTCCACCGAAAAACCTTTCAGGGGATCGTTTGCAACAGTTTGGCACCATTTTTGAGTGAATTGCAGAACGTCAGTTTTTTGCTGAAATTGTGACCGCGCAGCTTAGGGATTTTTTCAAAAAAATGTTTTTCAGACCTTGCGTGAAAATTCTTTTTCAATGATAAAAACCCATCTCTTTCCACCGAAAAACCTTTTAGGGCATCGTTTGCAACAGTTTGGCAACATTTTTGGGTGAATTCCAGAACATCAGATTTTTGCTGAAATTGTGACCGCGCGGCTTCGGGATTTTTTTTTAAAAAAAGTTGTTCAGACCTTGCTTGAAATTTTTTTTTAATGATAAAAACCCATCTCTTTCCACCGAAAAACCTTTCAGGGGATCGTTTGCAACAGTTTGGCAGCATTTTTGAGTGAATTCCAGAACGTCAGATTTTTGCTGAAATTGTGACCGCGCGGCTTAGGGATTTTTTTCAAAAAAATGTTTTTCAGACCTTGCGGGCTAATTCTGTTTCTATGATAAAAACCCATGTGTTTCCACCGAAAAACATTTTAGGGGATCGTTTACAGGAATTTGGCACCATATTTGAGTGAATTCCAGAACGTCAGATTTTTGCTGAAATTGTGACCGCGCGGCTTAGGGATTTTTTTTAAAAAAAGTTGTTCAGACCTTCCTTGAAATTTTTTTTTAATGATAAAAACCCATCTCTTTCCACCGAAAAACCTTTCAGGGGATCGTTTGCAACAGTTTGGCAGCATTTTTGAGTGAATTCCAGAACGTCAGATTTTTGCTGAAATTGTGACCGCGCGGCTTAGGGATTTTTTTTAAAAAAAGTTGTTCAGACCTTGAGGGCTCAATCTGTTTCTATGATCAAAACCCATCTGTTTCTACCAAAAAACCTTTCCGGGGATCGTTTGCAAAAGTTTGGCACCGTTTTTGAGTGAATTCCAGAACGTCAGATTTTTGCTGAAATTGTGACCGCGCGGCTTAGGAGTTTTTTTCAAAAAAAAGTTGTTCAGACCTTCCGTGAAAATTCTTTTTCAATGATAAAAACCCATCTCTTTCCACCGAAAAACCTTTCAGGGGATCGTTTGCAACAGTTTGGCACCATTTTTGAGTGAATTCCAGAACGTCAGATTTTTGCTGAAATTGTGACCGCGCGGCTTAGGGATTTTTTCAAAAAAAAGTTGTTCAGACCTTGCGGGCTAATTCTGTTTCTATGATAAAAACCCATGTGTTTCCACCGAAAAACCTTTCACGGGATCGTTTGCAACAGTTTGGCACCATTTCTGAGTGAATTCCAGAACGTCAGATTTTTGCTGAAATTGTGACCGCGCGGCTTAGGGATTTTTTCAAAAAAAAGTTTTTCAGACCTTGCGGGCTAATTCTGTTTCTATGATAAAAACCCATGTGTTTCCACCGAAAAACCTTTCAGGGGATCGTTTGCAACAGTTTGGCACCAGTTTTGAGTGAATTCCAGAACGTCAGATTTTTGCTGAAATTGTGACCGCGCGGCTTAGGGATTTTTTCAAAAAAAAGTTGTTCAGACCTTGCATGAAAATTCTTTTTCAATGATAAAAACCCGTCTTTTTCCACCAAAAAACCATTCAGGGGATAGTTTGCAACAGTTTGGCACGGTTTTTGAGTGAATTCCATAACGTCAGATTTTTGCTGAAATTGTGACCGCGCGGCTTAGGGATTTTTTCAAAAAAAAGTTGTTCAGACCTTGCGGGCTAATTCTGTTTCAATGATAAAAACCCATCCCTTTCCACCGAAAAACCTTTCACGGGATCGTTTGCAACAGTTTGACACCGTTTTTGAGTGAATTGCAGAACGTCAGATTTTTGCTGAAATTGTGACCGCGCGGCTTAGGGATTTTTTCAAAAAAATGTTTTTCAGACCTTGCGGGCTAATTCTGTTTCTATGATAAAAACCCATGTGTTTCCACTGAAAAACCTTTCAGGGGATCGTTTACAGCAATTTGGCACCATATTTGAGTGAATTCCAGAACGTCAGATTTTTGCTGAAATTGTGACCGCGTGGCTTAGGGATTTTTTCAAAAAAAAGTTGTTCAGACCTTGTGGGCTAATTCTTTTTCAATGATAAAAACCCATCTCTTTCCACCAAAAAACCTTTCAGGGGATCGTTTGCAACAGTTTGGCACCATTTTTGAGTGAATTCCAGAACGTCAGATTTTTGCTGAAATTGTGACCGCGCGGCTTAGGGATTTTTTCAAAAAAAAGTTTTTCAGACCTTGCGTGAAAATTCTTTTTCAGTGATAAAAACCCATGTTTTTCCACCGAAAAACCTTTCAGGGGATCGTTTGCAACAGTTTGGCACCATTTTTGAGTGAATTCCAGAACGTCAGATTTTTGCTGAAATTGTGACCGCGCGGCTTAGGGATTTTTTCAAAAAAAAGTTGTTCAGACCTTGCGGGCTAATTCTGTTTCTATGATAAAAACCCATGTGTTTCCACCGAAAAACCTTTCAGGGGATCGTTTGCAACAGTTTGGCAGCATTTTTGAGTGAATTGCAGAACGTCAGTTTTTTGCTGAAATTGTGACCGCGCAGCTTAGGGATTTTTTCAAAAAAATGTTTTTCAGACCTTGCGTGAAAATTCTTTTTCAATGATAAAAACCCATCTTTTTCCACCGAAAAACCTTTTAGGGCATCGTTTGCAACAGTTTGGCAACATTTTTGGGTGAATTCCAGAACATCAGATTTTTGCTGAAATTGTGACCGCGCGGCTTCGGGATTTTTTTTTAAAAAAAGTTGTTCAGACCTTGCTTGAAATTTTTTTTTAATGATAAAAACCCATCTCTTTCCACCGAAAAACCTTTCAGGGGATCGTTTGCAACAGTTTGGCAGCATTTTTGAGTGAATTCCAGAACGTCAGATTTTTGCTGAAATTGTGACCGCGCGGCTTAGGGATTTTTTTTAAAAAAAGTTGTTCAGACCTTGAGGGCTCAATCTGTTTCTATGATCAAAACCCATCTGTTTCTACCAAAAAACCTTTCCGGGGATCGTTTGCAACAGTTTGGCACCATTTTTGAGTGAATTCCAGAACGTCAGATTTTTGCTGAAATTGTGACCGCGCGGCTTAGGGATTTTTTTAAAAAAAGTTGTTTAGACCTTGAGGGCTAAATCTGTTTCTATGATCAAAACCCATCTGTTTCTACCAAAAAACCTTTCAGGGGATCGTTTGCAAAAGTTTGGCACCGTTTTTGAGTGAATTCCAGAACGCCAGATTTTTGCTGAAATTGTGACCGCGCGGCTTAGGGGTTTTTTCAAAAAAAAGTTGTTTAGACCTTCCGTGAAAATTCTTTTTCAATGATAAAAACCCATCTCTTTCCACCGAAAAACCTTTCAGGGGATCGTTTGCAACAGTTTGGCACCATTTTTGAGTGAATTCCAGAACGTCAGATTTTTGCTGAAATTGTGACCGCGCGGCTTAGGGATTTTTTCAAAAAAAAGTTGTTCAGACCTTGCGGGCTAATTCTGTTTCTATGATAAAAACCCATGTTGTCAGGGGTTCAGGAGCAGAGGCAAGGGCAAGGGAGGAAACAGAGATCGAAGGGGAGGAGGCAGAAGAAAAGATGAGTGATGACGACGACCCGAGATCTCCGAGTCTTTCCAGTGAATCAGAAGATTCACAGAAAGGAGCACCAGTGGCAAGGGCAAGGGGGGAGTCTAGGGGGGCAACCCAGGAAGATAGAGCCAGAGGGGACTCAGAGGAGAGCAGTTGGAAATCGGGACCAGCGTCACCGCCAGAGAGCAGGGAAGAGGAAGGGAGCCAGGGGGCAAGCGCTGGCAGCTCACAACAGGAGGGAGGGCATGAGTCAGGAGTGGCCACACCTCCATCGGGGAGCGAGGAAACGGTCAAACGGAAAGTGGAAAGCTGGGCGCGCGCGCCAAGTTCAAATGCACAGGAAAGTGACGCAGTGGGCAGCCCTGAAAGAGAGCCAGGTCCTAAAGCCCGGCGCAAGGAGACAGGAGGGTCCGGGGGGTCGGCGTCAGAAGAATCCAGGAAGGAAGAGACCCCGGGGGGTAGAGGGACCCAGAGGAGGACAGTCAGGCGGAAAAGGTGGAGCAGGGCTAGGATATTAAGTTGGTGCACAAGGGGCGGAGACTCAGACGGAGCTTCGCGGATCTAGCCACTAGATGTAGAGTTGCACGCAGCAGCTTGAGAATGGAAACTGTAACTCAATAAAGACTTTTACTTAATGATCGCTGGCTAGCGTGATCCTCTGTGAGCTAGGATCTTTAAGCAGCTCTGACACATGTGTTTCCACCGAAAAACCTTTCACGGGATCGTTTGCAACAGTTTGGCACCATTTTTGAGTGAATTGCAGAACGTCAGATTTTTGCTGAAATTGTGACCGCGCGGCTTAGGGATTTTTTCAAAAAAATGTTTTTCAGACCTTGCGGGCTAATTCTGTTTCTATGATAAAAACCCATGTGTTTCCACCGAAAAACCTTTCAGGGGATCGTTTGCAACAGTTTGGCACCAGTTTTGAGTGAATTCCAGAACGTCAGATTTTTGCTGAAATTGTGACCGCGCGGCTTAGGGATTTTTTCAAAAAAATGTTTTTCAGACCTTGCGGGCTAATTCTGTTTCTATGATAAAAACCCATGTGTTTCCACCGAAAAACCTTTTAGGGGATCGTTTGCAACAGTTTGGCACCATTTTTGAGTGAATTCCAGAACGTCAGATTTTTTCTGAAATTGTGACCGCACGGCCTAGGGATTTTTTTCAAAAAAAAGTTGTTCAGACCTTGCGGGCTAATTCTGTTTCTATGATAAAAACCCATGTGTTTCCACCGAAAAACCTTTCAGGGCATCGTTTGCAACAGTTTGGCACCATTTTTGGGTGAATTCCAGAACGTCAGATTTTTGCTGAAATTGTGACCGCGCGGCTTAGGGATTTTTTCAAAAAAATGTTTTTCAGACCTTGCGGGCTAATTCTGTTTCTATGATAAAAACCCATGTGTTTCCACCGAAAAACATTTTAGGGGATCGTTTACAGCAATTTGGCACCATATTTGAGTGAATTCCAGAACGTCAGATTTTTGCTGAAATTGTGACCGCGTGGCTTAGGGATTTTTTCAAAAAAAAGTTGTTCAGACCTTGTGGGCTAATTCTGTTTCTATGATAAAAACCCATCTCTTTCCACCGAAAAACCTTTCAGGGGATCGTTTGCAACAGTTTGGCACCATTTTTGAGTGAATTCCAGAACGTCAGATTTTTGCTGAAATTGTGACCGCGCGGCTTAGGGATTTTTTCAAAAAAAAGTTGTTTAGACCTTGAGGGCTAAATCTGTTTCTATGATCAAAACCCATCTGTTTCTACCAAAAAACCTTTCAGGGGATCGTTTGCAAAAGTTTGGCACCGTTTTTGAGTGAATTCCAGAACGTCAGATTTTTGCTGAAATTGTGACCGCGCGGCTTAGGGGTTTTTTCAAAAAAAAGTTGTTCAGACCTTCCGTGAAAATTCTTTTTCAATGATAAAAACCCATCTCTTTCCACCGAAAAACCTTTCAGGGGATCGTTTGCAACAGTTTGGCACCATTTTTGAGTGAATTCCAGAACGTCAGATTTTTGCTGAAATTGTGACCGCGCGGCTTAGGGATTTTTTCAAAAAAAAGTTGTTCAGACCTTGCGGGCTAATTCTGTTTCTATGATAAAAACCCATGTTGTCAGGGGTTCAGGAGCAGAGGCAAGGGCAAGGGAGGAAACAGAGAGCGAAGGGGAGGAGGCAGAAGAAAAGATGAGTGATGACGACGACCCGAGATCTCCGAGTCTTTCCAGTGAATCAGAAGATTCACAGAAAGGAGCACCAGTGGCAAGGGCAAGGGGGGAGTCTAGGGGGGCACCCCAGGAAGATAGAGCCAGAGGGGACTCAGAGGAGAGCAGTTGGAAATCGGGACCAGCGTCACCGCCAGAGAGCAGGGAAGAGGAAGGGAGCCAGGGGGCAAGCGCTGGCAGCTCACAACAGGAGGGAGGGCATGAGTCAGGAGTGGCCACACCTCCATCGGGGAGCGAGGAAACGGTCAAACGGAAAGTGGAAAGTTGGGCGCGCGCGCCAAGTTCAAATGCACAGGAAAGTGACGCAGTGGGCAGCCCTGAAAGAGAGCCAGGTCCTAAAGCCCGGCGCAAGGAGACAGGAGGGTCCGGGGGGTCGGCGTCAGAAGAATCCAGGAAGGAAGAGACCCCGGGGGGTAGAGGGACCCAGAGGAGGACAGTCAGGCGGAAAAGGTGGAGCAGGGCTAGGATATTAAGTTGGTGCACAAGGGGCGGAGACTCAGACGGAGCTTCGCTGATCTAGCCACTAGATGTAGAGTTGCACGCAGCAGCTTGAGAATGGAAACTGTAACTCAATAAAGACTTTTACTTAATGATCGCTGGCTAGCGTGATCCTCTGTGAGCTAGGATCTTTAAGCAGCTCTGACACATGTGTTTCCACCGAAAAACCTTTCACGGGATCGTTTGCAACAGTTTGGCACCATTTTTGAGTGAATTGCAGAACGTCAGATTTTTGCTGAAATTGTGACCGCGCGGCTTAGGGATTTTTTCAAAAAAAAGTTTTTCAGACCTTGCGTGAAAATTCTTTTTCAGTGATGAAAACCCATGTTTTTCCACCGAAAAACCTTTCAGGGGATCGTTTGCAACAGTTTGGCACCATTTTTGTGTGAATTCCAGAACGTCAGATTTTTGCTGAAATTGTGACCGCGCGGCTTAGGGATTTTTTCAAAAAAAAGTTGTTCAGACCTTGCATGAAAATTCTTTTTCAATGATAAAAACCCATCTTTTTCCACCAAAAAACCATTCAGGGGATAGTTTGCAACAGTTTGGCACGGTTTTTGAGTGAATTCCATAACGTCAGATTTTTGCTGAAATTCTGACCGCGCGGCTTAGGGATTTTTTCAAAAAAAAGTTGTTCAGACCTTGCGGGCTAATTCTGTTTCAATGATAAAAACCCATCTCTTTCCACCGAAAAACCTTTCACGGGATCGTTTGCAACAGTTTGGCACCGTTTTTGAGTGAATTGCAGAACGTCAGATTTTTGCTGAAATTGTGACCGCGCGGCTTAGGGATTTTTTCAAAAAAATGTTTTTCAGACCTTGCGGGCTAATTCTGTTTCTATGATAAAAACCCATGTGTTTCCACCGAAAAACCTTTCAGGGGATCGTTTGCAACAGTTTGGCACCAGTTTTGAGTGAATTCCAGAACGTCAGATTTTTGCTGAAATTGTGACCGCGCGGCTTAGGGATTTTTTAAAAAAAAAGTTTTTCAGACCTTGCGTGAAAATTCTTTTTCAATGATAAAAACCCATCTCTTTCCACCGAAAAACCTTTTAGGGCATCGTTTGCAACAGTTTGGCAACATTTTTGGGTGAATTCCAGAACGTCAGATTTTTGCTGAAATTGTGACCGCGCGGCTTAGGGGTTTTTTCAAAAAAAAGTTGTTCAGACCTTCCGTGAAAATTCTTTTTCAATGATAAAAACCCATCTCTTTCCACCGAAAAACCTTTCAGGGGATCGTTTGCAACAGTTTGGCACCATTTTTGAGTGAATTCCAGAACGTCAGATTTTTGCTGAAATTGTGACCGCGCGGCTTAGGGATTTTTTCAAAAAAAGTTGTTCAGACCTTGCGGGCTAATTCTGTTTCTATGATAAAAACCCATGTGTTTCCACCGAAAAACCTTTCAGGGGATCGTTTACAGCAATTTGGCACCATATTTGAGTGAATTCCAGAACGTCAGATTTTTGCTGAAATTGTGACCGCGCGGCTTAGGGATTTTTTCAAAAAAAAGTTGTTCAGACCTTGTGGGCTAATTCTGTTTCTATGATAAAAACCCATCTCTTTCCACCGAAAAACCTTTCAGGGGATCGTTTGCAACAGTTTGGCACCATTTTTGAGTGAATTCCAGAACGTCAGATTTTTGCTGAATTTGTGACCGCGCGGCTTAGGGATTTTTTCAAAAAAAAGTTGTTCAGACCTTGTGGGCTAAATCTGTTTCTATGATCAAAACCCATCTGTTTCTACCAAAAAACCTTTCCGGGGATCGTTTGCAAAAGTTTGGCACCGTTTTTGAGTGAATTCCAGAACGTCAGATTTTTGCTGAAATTGTGACCGCGCGGCTTAGGGGTTTTTTCAAAAAAAAGTTGTTCAGACCTTCCGTGAAAATTCTTTTTCAATGATAAAAACCCATCTCTTTCCACCGAAAAACCTTTCAGGGGATCGTTTGCAACAGTTTGGCACCATTTTTGAGTGAATTCCAGAACGTCAGATTTTTGCTGAAATTGTGACCGCGCGGCTTAGGGATTTTTTCAAAAAAAAGTTGTTCAGACCTTGCGGGCTAATTCTGTTTCTATGATAAAAACCCATGTTGTCAGGGGTTCAGGAGCAGAGGCAAGGGCAAGGGAGGAAACAGAGATCGAAGGGGAGGAGGCAGAAGAAAAGATGAGTGATGACGACGACCCGAGATCTCCGAGTCTTTCCAGTGAATCAGAAGATTCACAGAAAGGAGCACCAGTGGCAAGGGCAAGGGGGGAGTCTAGGGGGGCACCCCAGGAAGATAGAGCCAGAGGGGACTCAGAGGAGAGCAGTTGGAAATCGGGACCAGCGTCACCGCCAGAGAGCAGGGAAGAGGAAGGGAGCCAGGGGGCAAGCGCTGGCAGCTCACAACAGGAGGGAGGGCATGAGTCAGGAGTGGCCACACCTCCATCGGGGAGCGAGGAAACGGTCAAACAGAAAGTGGAAAGTTGGGCGCGCGCGCCAAGTTCAAATGCACAGGAAAGTGACGCAGTGGGCAGCCCTGAAAGAGAGCCAGGTCCTAAAGCCCGGCGCAAGGAGACAGGAGGGTCCGGGGGGTCGGCGTCAGAAGAATCCAGGAAGGAAGAGACCCCGGGGGGTAGAGGGACCCAGAGGAGGACAGTCAGGCGGAAAAGGTGGAGCAGGGCTAGGATATTAAGTTGGTGCACAAGGGGCGGAGACTCAGACGGAGCTTCGCGGATCTAGCCACTAGATGTAGAGTTGCACGCAGCAGCTTGAGAATGGAAACTGTAACTCAATAAAGACTTTTACTTAATGATCGCTGGCTAGCGTGATCCTCTGTGAGCTAGGATCTTTAAGCAGCTCTGACACATGTGTTTCCACCGAAAAACCTTTCACGGGATCGTTTGCAACAGTTTGGCACCATTTTTGAGTGAATTGCAGAACGTCAGATTTTTGCTGAAATTGTGACCGCGCGGCTTAGGGATTTTTTCAAAAAAATGTTTTTCAGACCTTGCGGGCTAATTCTGTTTCTATGATAAAAACCCATGTGTTTCCACCGAAAAACCTTTCAGGGGATCGTTTGCAACAGTTTGGCACCAGTTTTGAGTGAATTCCAGAACGTCAGATTTTTGCTGAAATTGTGACCGCGCGGCTTAGGGATTTTTTCAAAAAAATGTTTTTCAGACCTTGCGGGCTAATTCTGTTTCTATGATAAAAACCCATGCGTTTCCACCGAAAAACCTTTTAGGGGATCGTTTGCAACAGTTTGGCACCATTTTTGAGTGAATTCCAGAACGTCAGATTTTTTCTGAAATTGTGACCGCACGGCCTAGGGATTTTTTTCAAAAAAAAGTTGTTCAGACCTAGCGGGCTAATTCTGTTTCTATGATAAAAACCCATGTGTTTCCACCGAAAAACCTTTCAGGGCATCGTTTGCAACAGTTTGGCACCATTTTTCGGTGAATTCCAGAACGTCAGATTTTTGCTGAAATTGTGACCGCGCGGCTTAGGGATTTTTTCAAAAAAATGTTTTTCAGACCTTGCGGGCTAATTCTGTTTCTATGATAAAAACCCATGTGTTTCCACCGAAAAACATTTTAGGGGATCGTTTACAGCAATTTGGCACCATATTTGAGTGAATTCCAGAACGTCAGATTTTTGCTGAAATTGTGACCGCGTGGCTTAGGGATTTTTTCAAAAAAAAGTTGTTCAGACCTTGTGGGCTAATTCTGTTTCTATGATAAAAACCCATCTCTTTCCACCGAAAAACCTTTCAGGGGATCGTTTGCAACAGTTTGGCACCATTTTTGATTGAATTCCAGAACGTCAGATTTTTGCTGAAATTGTGACCGCGCGGCTTAGGGATTTTTTCAAAAAAAAGTTGTTCAGACCTTTCGTGAAAATTCTTTTTCAATGATAAAAACCCATCTCTTTCCACCAAAAAACCTTTCAGGGGATCGTTTGCAACAGTTTGGCACCATTTTTGAGTGAATTGCAGAACGTCAGATTTTTGCTGAAATTGTGACCGCGCGGCTTAGGGATTTTTTCAAAAAAATGTTTTTCAGACCTTGCGGGCTAATTCTGTTTCTATGATAAAAACCCATGTGTTTCCACCGAAAAACCTTTCAGGGGATCGTTTGCAACAGTTTGGCACCAGTTTTGAGTGAATTCCAGAACGTCAGATTTTTGCTGAAATTGTGACCGCGCGGCTTAGGGATTTTTTCAAAAAAATGTTTTTCAGACCTTGCGGGCTAATTCTGTTTCTATGATAAAAACCCATGTGTTTCCACCGAAAAACCTTTTAGGGGATCGTTTGCAACAGTTTGGCACCATTTTTGAGTGAATTCCAGAACGTCAGATTTTTTCTGAAATTGTGACCGCACGGCCTAGGGATTTTTTTCAAAAAAAAGTTGTTCAGACCTTGCGGGCTAATTCTGTTTCTATGATAAAAACCCATGTGTTTCCACCGAAAAACTTTTCAGGGCATCGTTTGCAACAGTTTGGCACCATTTTTGGGTGAATTCCAGAACGTCAGATTTTTGCTGAAATTGTGACCGCGCGGCTTAGGGATTTTTTCAAAAAAATGTTTTTCAGACCTTGCGGGCTAATTCTGTTTCTATGATAAAAACCCATGTGTTTCCACCGAAAAACATTTTAGGGGATCGTTTACAGCAATTTGGCACCATATTTGAGTGAATTCCAGAACGTCAGATTTTTGCTGAAATTGTGACCGCGTGGCTTAGGGATTTTTTCAAAAAAAAGTTGTTCAGACCTTGTGTGCTAATTCTGTTTCTATGATAAAAACCCATCTCTTTCCACCGAAAAACCTTTCAGGGGATCGTTTGCAACAGTTTGGCACCATTTTTGAGTGAATTCCAGAACGTCAGATTTTTGCTGAAATTGTGACCGCGCGGCTTAGGGATTTTTTCAAAAAAAAGTTGTTTAGACCTTGAGGGCTAAATCTGTTTCTATGATCAAAACCCATCTGTTTCTACCAAAAAACCTTTCAGGGGATCGTTTGCAAAAGTTTGGCACCGTTTTTGAGTGAATTCCAGAACGTCAGATTTTTGCTGAAATTGTGACCGCGCGGCTTAGGGGTTTTTTCAAAAAAAAGTTGTTCAGACCTTCCGTGAAAATTCTTTTTCAATGATAAAAACCCATCTCTTTCCACCGAAAAACCTTTCAGGGGATCGTTTGCAACAGTTTGGCACCATTTTTGAGTGAATTCCAGAACGTCAGATTTTTGCTGAAATTGTGACCGCGCGGCTTAGGGATTTTTTCAAAAAAAAGTTGTTCAGACCTTGCGGGCTAATTCTGTTTCTATGATAAAAACCCATGTTGTCAGGGGTTCAGGAGCAGAGGCAAGGGCAAGGGAGGAAACAGAGAGCGAAGGGGAGGAGGCAGAAGAAAAGATGAGTGATGACGACGACCCGAGATCTCCGAGTCTTTCCAGTGAATCAGAAGATTCACAGAAAGGAGCACCAGTGGCAAGGGCAAGGGGGGAGTCTAGGGGGGCACCCCAGGAAGATAGAGCCAGAGGGGACTCAGAGGAGAGCAGTTGGAAATCGGGACCAGCGTCACCGCCAGAGAGCAGGGAAGAGGAAGGGAGCCAGGGGGCAAGCGCTGGCAGCTCACAACAGGAGGGAGGGCATGAGTCAGGAGTGGCCACACCTCCATCGGGGAGCGAGGAAACGGTCAAACGGAAAGTGGAATGTTGGGCGCGCGCGCCAAGTTCAAATGCACAGGAAAGTGACGCAGTGGGCAGCCCTGAAAGAGAGCCAGGTCCTAAAGCCCGGCGCAAGGAGACAGGAGGGTCCGGGGGGTCGGCGTCAGAAGAATCCAGGAAGGAAGAGACCCCGGGGGGTAGAGGGACCCAGAGGAGGACAGTCAGGCAGAAAAGGTGGAGCAGGGCTAGGATATTAAGTTGGTGCACAAGGGGCGGAGACTCAGACGGAGCTTCGCTGATCTAGCCACTAGATGTAGAGTTGCACGCAGCAGCTTGAGAATGGAAACTGTAACTCAATAAAGACTTTTACTTAATGATCGCTGGCTAGCGTGATCCTCTGTGAGCTAGGATCTTTAAGCAGCTCTGACACATGTGTTTCCACCGAAAAACCTTTCACGGGATCGTTTGCAACAGTTTGGCACCATTTTTGAGTGAATTGCAGAACGTCAGATTTTTGCTGAAATTGTGACCGCGCGGCTTAGGGATTTTTTCAAAAAAAAGTTTTTCAGACCTTGCGTGAAAATTCTTTTTCAGTGATGAAAACCCATGTTTTTCCACCGAAAAACCTTTCAGGGGATCGTTTGCAACAGTTTGGCACCATTTTTGTGTGAATTCCAGAACGTCAGATTTTTGCTGAAATTGTGACCGCGCGGCTTAGGGATTTTTTCAAAAAAAAGTTGTTCAGACCTTGCATGAAAATTCTTTTTCAATGATAAAAACCCATCTTTTTCCACCAAAAAACCATTCAGGGGATAGTTTGCAACAGTTTGGCACGGTTTTTGAGTGAATTCCATAACGTCAGATTTTTGCTGAAATTGTGACCGCGCGGCTTAGGGATTTTTTCAAAAAAAAGTTGTTCAGACCTTGCGGGCTAATTCTGTTTCAATGATAAAAACCCATCTCTTTCCACCGAAAAACCTTTCACGGGATCGTTTGCAACAGTTTGGCACCGTTTTTGAGTGAATTGCAGAACGTCAGATTTTTGCTGAAATTGTGACCGCGCGGCTTAGGGATTTTTTCAAAAAAATGTTTTTCAGACCTTGCGGGCTAATTCTGTTTCTATGATAAAAACCCATGTGTTTCCACCGAAAAACCTTTCAGGGGATCGTTTGCAACAGTTTGGCACCAGTTTTGAGTGAATTCCAGAACGTCAGATTTTTGCTGAAATTGTGACCGCGCGGCTTAGGGATTTTTTCAAAAAAAAGTTTTTCAGACCTTGCGTGAAAATTCTTTTTCAATGATAAAAACCCATCTCTTTCCACCGAAAAACCTTTTAGGGCATCGTTTGCAACAGTTTGGCAACATTTTTGGGTGAATTCCAGAACGTCAGATTTTTGCTGAAATTGTGACCGCGCGGCTTAGGGGTTTTTTCAAAAAAAAGTTGTTCAGACCTTCCGTGAAAATTCTTTTTCAATGATAAAAACCCATCTCTTTCCACCGAAAAACCTTTCAGGGGATCGTTTGCAACAGTTTGGCACCATTTTTGAGTGAATTCCAGAACGTCAGATTTTTGCTGAAATTGTGACCGCGCGGCTTAGGGATTTTTTCAAAAAAAGTTGTTCAGACCTTGCGGGCTAATTCTGTTTCTATGATAAAAACCCATGTGTTTCCACCGAAAAACCTTTCAGGGGATCGTTTACAGCAATTTGGCACCATATTTGAGTGAATTCCAGAACGTCAGATTTTTGCTGAAATTGTGACCGCGCGGCTTAGGGATTTTTTCAAAAAAAAGTTGTTCAGACCTTGTGGGCTAATTCTGTTTCTATGATAAAAACCCATCTCTTTCCACCGAAAAACCTTTCAGGGGATCGTTTGCAACAGTTTGGCAGCATTTTTGCGTGAATTCCAGAACGTCAGATTTTTGCTGAATTTGTGACCGCGCGGCTTAGGGATTTTTTCAAAAAAAAGTTGTTCAGACCTTGTGGGCTAAATCTGTTTCTATGATCAAAACCCATCTGTTTCTACCAAAAAACCTTTCCGGGGATCGTTTGCAAAAGTTTGGCACCGTTTTTGAGTGAATTCCAGAACGTCAGATTTTTGCTGAAATTGTGACCGCGCGGCTTAGGGGTTTTTTCAAAAAAAAGTTGTTCAGACCTTCCGTGAGAATTCTGTTTCTATGATAAAAACCCATGTGTTTCCACCGAAAAACCTTTTAGGGGATCGTTTGCAACAGTTTGGCACCATTTTTGAGTGAATTCCAGAACGTCAGATTTTTGCTGAAATTGTGACCGCGCGGCTTAGGGATTTTTTCAAAAAAAAGTTGTTCAGACCTTGCGGGCTAATTCTGTTTCTATGATAAAAACCCATGTTGTCAGGGGTTCAGGAGCAGAGGCAAGGGCAAGGGAGGAAACAGAGATCGAAGGGGAGGAGGCAGAAGAAAAGATGAGTGATGACGACGACCCGAGATCTCCGAGTCTTTCCAGTGAATCAGAAGATTCACAGAAAGGAGCACCAGTGGCAAGGGCAAGGGGGGAGTCTAGGGGGGCACCCCAGGAAGATAGAGCCAGAGGGGACTCAGAGGAGAGCAGTTGGAAATCGGGACCAGCGTCACCGCCAGAGAGCAGGGAAGAGGAAGGGAGCCAGGGGGCAAGCGCTGGCAGCTCACAACAGGAGGGAGGGCATGAGTCAGGAGTGGCCACACCTCCATCGGGGAGCGAGGAAACGGTCAAACGGAAAGTGGAAAGTTGGGCGCGCGCGCCAAGTTCAAATGCACAGGAAAGTGACGCAGTGGGCAGCCCTGAAAGAGAGCCAGGTCCTAAAGCCCGGCGCAAGGAGACAGGAGGGTCCGGGGGGTCGGCGTCAGAAGAATCCAGGAAGGAAGAGACCCCGGGGGGTAGAGGGACCCAGAGGAGGGCAGTCAGGCGGAAAAGGTGGAGCAGGGCTAGGATATTAAGTTGGTGCACAAGGGGCGGAGACTCAGACGGAGCTTCGCGGATCTCACCACTAGATGTAGAGTTGCACGCAGCAGCTTGAGAATGGAAACTGTAACTCAATAAAGACTTTTACTTAATGATCGCTGGCTAGCGTGATCCTCTGTGAGCTAGGATCTTTAAGCAGCTCTGACAGTAAGCTTCGTCTCCTAATTGTGGGCATCTACAGCCTCGAGGAGAGGAGAGAAGCAGGTGCCTACTAGCGAGCTCACGAACGGCAGCCGACATGACGGCTGAGCAGCAGATAGCGGAACTCAGAGAAGCAGTGTCACAACTGAATGCCGAGGCTCTCGCATCCAGGAAGAGAGAGGAGGAGGCAGCTGCCGCCTGCAGGGATCTCCAGGTCAGGTTAGACGTGCTTACAAAGCAAGGGCAACTGACACCCAGACAGGAGGGAATTGGGTTGGCGAGACGAACAGGCGGTCTGGTCTCTCACTTCGATGGGAACCTGCAACAGTACCCCAACTTTAGAGCAGACGTACTGTGCGCACTGCAACTGCTGAATAAAGACTTTAGAGATGAGCAAGAGAAAGTGGGATTCATCATGTCCCATTTGCATGGGGATGCTAAAGCATGGCTGCGCAATTTGTGGAGAGATAAGGATCCGGCGCTCCAAAATGCGGATGCCTTTATTAAAGCGATGGATGGGTGTTTTTTATCAAGCATTGACGTGGATCTTGCCCGGAAGGAGGTGCATGGACTAAGGCAAGGGAGGGCCAGCGTAAGGCAGTACCATGCCCGCTTTTTCGCTTTGGTCAGTGCCCTGGAATGGGACAGAGATTCGGCCCCTGTAAGAGACCTCTTTTGGGAGGGGTTGCACAGCTCGATTAAAGATGAAATCGCGAGGGGGGAGAGACCCCGGACCACGCAGGAGATCGTTCAAAGGGCGCTGGCGGTGGGGGTGCGGCTGGAAGAACGTCCATGGAGCAGGGACGAAGGGCGTGGAGGGCGCGAACCAGCCAGGGGCTCCTCCTTCCTTCCCAGAGAAGCAGCGCGTGCTCAATCCACGCCTCCGCCAGGAGGAGGGGCGGAACCTATGGAGGTTGGAAGTGCAAGGGCTCAGTCAGCAGCCAGAGCCCTAGCACCGGCAACAGTGAAAGCGAAGCCTCCTAGAGGGAACAGGAAGTGTTACATCTGCGAGGATCCAGGGCATATGGCGAAAGAGTGTCCCCGGAGGCTCCACAAGCACACTGCAGCCTCAGCAATGGTGACTGCAGCAACGCAGCAAGGAGAACCGCAGCAGGGAAATGACGCAGTCTGGCTGGAGGAAGAGGCGCTGGGGCCCAGCCAGACGTGTTAGTGACGCAGTCCCCAGAGATTTTACAGCCCGTGAACCCCCTCCCGCCCAAACCAGTAGTGAGGCTCACCGCATCGCTCCAGCTGCCCAATGGAATCACCATGGACGTGCCAATCACCATTGACTCAGGAAGCAATGCGGACTTTATAGGGCAGGACTTTGTCGACCGGCACGCTATACAGTTGCTGCCTGCCACGCTGCCCCTGCAGGTTGTCACGGTGG
Organism: Podarcis liolepis; assembly: GCF_965112155.1. NCBI lineage: Eukaryota > Metazoa > Chordata > Lepidosauria > Squamata > Lacertidae > Podarcis > Podarcis liolepis. The sequence continues at coordinate 88,784,019 of NC_139559.1, read as the reverse complement.
ATGACAGGGAGCTGCTCGGGGGGCAAGTGGTGAAGCAGACGCCACCAATGGTGATGCGACTTGGGAATCACAGAGAAATCATCAGCTTCAACGTCACTCAACTATCGGACACGCCCATTGTATTGGGCATGAGTTGGCTGGACAAGCACAGCCCAACGCTGGCTTGGTACCAGAGGCAACTGACTTTCGGCTCTTCCTTTTGTGCTGAACACTGCATCGTACCCCGGCAGGAAGGAGAGGAAGAGGAGTCACAGCTGCTGCTAGGCACGCTGCAAGCGATTCCCCACAAGTACGCAGAATTTTTGGAAGTTTTCTGCGAGAAGGAGGCAGACAGGCTACCCCCTCACAGACCATATGACTGCAAGATTGACCTGCTGCCGGGGGCGGCGCTGCCTAAAGGGAAGCTGTATTCCATGTCAGAGGACGAACTGCAAGAACTCAAAGAGTTCATAGATCATAATTTGGAGCGCGGTTTCATCCGGGAGTCCAAGGCAGCGGGGGGCAGTCCTGTATTCTTTGTTAAGAAGCGGGACACGCCCCAAAAAAGACTTGTAGTGGACTATCGCATCTTAAACAGTGTGACCAAGCCATCGGACTTCCCCATGCCCCAAATCGACGACCTCCTAGCAAAGGTGCGGAAGGGCAGCGTGTTCACCAAGTTAGACCTGCGAGGGGCGTACAACCTCATTCGCATGCGGGAAGGAGATGAGTGGAAGACAGCCATGTTCACGCCACTGGGCACCTACGAATATAGAGTTATGCCTTTTGGATTGCAAAATGGCTCCCACGTTTTTCAAGCTTTCATGCATCACGTGTTGGCGGGACTGCTCTACAAGACGTGCGTCTGTTTCTTAGATGACATCCTGATCTTTTCGGAATCGCAGCAGGAGCATGACAGACACGTCAAGGAAGTGCTGAGGAGGCTAAGGCAGCATAGGCTCTACGCCAAGCTGGAGAAGTGCCAATTCGACGTGACTGAGGTGGATTTTCTGGGCTACAAGTTGTCTGACAAGGGGCTCGCCATGGACAGCGCCAAGGTTCGAGCGGTGTTGGATTGGAAAAGCCCACGCAACCGGAAGGAGGTCCAACGGTTTGTCGGCTTTGCGAACTTCTATCGCAAGTTTATCAAGGGCTTCGCTATGCAGACAGCGGCCATCACGGACACGCTTAGCTCCAAGAAAAAGAAGTTCATCTGGACAGAGCAGGCGGAGCAGTCCTTTCAGGCACTCAAGCGTCTCTTCGCGTCGGAAGAGCAGCTGCTGCATGTCGACCCCAGCAGGCCGATGAGGGTGGAGACAGACGCCTCGGACAGAGCCGTGGGGGCAGTCCTGCTGCAGAAAGACCCGCAGGGGGTTTGGCGGCCGGGAGCGTTTTACTCCAGGAAGCTCAGCAAGTCCGAGCAGAACTACACCATCTGGGACAGGGAGTTGCTGGCCATTCATGCAGCGTTCAAAGCGTGCAGGCACTTCCTGATCGGAGCCAAGCACACGGTGCAGGTTTGCACGGACCACAAGAATCTGGAGCACTGGCGCACGGCACAGTTCCTGAACCAGAGGCAGATACGTTGGGCTGAGTTCTTTGCGAACTTCGACTTCCGAATAGAGTATGTCCCGGGGGACACCAACATCATGGCGGACGCTCTCTCCCGTAAGCCACAGTATCTGGAGGACGCAACGCCAGCGGCCGCCATGCACATCTTCGCACCAACAGTGTGGGCGTGCGCCGCGGCAACCGTGGACCTGGAGGCGGTGCGACGAGCGTTGCAGGATGACTCCTTCGCGCAAGCAAAGATGGCAGAGGTGCAAAGGGGCAAGGCAGCGACCGACGGTTTCCAGCTGAGAGATGGATTGCTCATCCGTAAAGGGGCCATCTACGTGCCGGGAGACGAACTTCGCGCCAAGGTGCTGCAGCAGCTGCACGACGCGCCCACTGCCGGGCACTTTGGCAAGGAGAAGACGGTGGAATTAGTAGCCAGGGATTTCTGGTGGCCCGGAATGAGAGGGGAGGTCGCGGACTACGTGGCGAGGTGTGACACCTGCCAGAGGGCCAAGCCAGTGCACAGACCGCCGGCCGGACTGTTGGAACCGCTGCAAACTCCGGTCGAACCATGGGAGAGGGTGGCCCTGGACTTTGTCACGGATCTGCCCAGCTCGAGGGGCAAGACGGCAGTGCTGGTGGTGGTGGATTTGTTTTCCAAGATGGCACATTTCATTCCGTGTGCTAAGGTGGCCACGGCGGAGCAAACCGCCAAACTGTTCATAGACCACGTGTTCAAGGTTCACGGTCTGCCACGGTCTATTCTGTCCGACCGGGGGCGGCAGTTCATCTCGAATTTCTGGCAGAAGCTGATGGGCTTCCTGAACGTCAAGATCAACCTGGCGTCGGCGAGACACCCGCAGACCAACGGGCAAGCGGAGCGGGTCAATGCCATCATGCAGCAGTACCTGAGATGTTATGCGAATCAACAGCCTGCGACGTGGGTGGATTACCTGCCGCTCGCCGAGTTCGCCTACAACAACACGAAGCACGTGTCCACGGGGGTCACGCCGTTCTTCGCCAACAACGGGAGGCACCCCAGAACCTTCCCGGGACTGGAAAGACTGGGGGAGCGGGAGCCGCAGACGGCAGATGCGTTCGCGTCGGAGTTGCAGGAAGTCCACGATCAGCTGCGGCGCCACCTGGAGCTGGCCAAACACGCATACAAGGTACAAGCGGACAAACACAGGAGGGTTGGCGAAGAGATCCACGTGGGAGACTGGGTCTGGTTAGCAGCCCACGCAGTGCCGGCCAGGTCGTTGGCCAAGAAGAAACTAGGGCATAAGCAACTGGGGCCCTACCAAGTCGAAGAGCGGGTCAACCCGGTAGCTTTCAGGCTGGCGCTTCCGGAGGGTTCCAGGATGCATCCGGTGTTCCACAGATCGGTGCTCACTCCCTACAAGGCACCGCACAGGTTTCAGGAACCCGGAACGGCACCGAGTCCGTTCAGAGACAGAACCGGGCACGCGGGAGTGGCACAGGAGGAGCACATCAACGAAGTCACGGAGATTTTGGACTCCAGATGGGGGGAAGAGGGGGTAGAATACTTTCTCGCCAAGGAGGGCACCCCGGCCAGTGCGAACAGCTGGGTGCCGGGCTACGCCTTGGACGAACCTCTGCTCAAAGACGAGTTTCATGCCCTCTTCCCACATAGACCAATGCCAGCAGACTTTTTCGACGACTGGCTTTTCACGCCCACGCTTTCGGCCAGCACGTTCCGGGGGTTCGACTCGGACGAGGACCCGACACGAGACGCCCGTTCCCCGGAGGGGTCACCCTCGGGATCTGCATCAGAACCCTCGTATTGGTGGGACGATAGACCAGAGGAGCAGTGGCGCAGGAAGTGGCTGGAAGGTCCAGGACGAGCGACGCCGCCAGGAGGAAGTGAGGGAGAGACGGACATGGACGTTTTCGGGGACGACCCTGGTTTCGAGCACGGCGGCACAGAGATGGAAGCGGAGGTGACCGTCGTCGACGAGAGCAGGGAGGAAGACCCGGGAGACTTCAGATGGAGGCCCGCCACGGGAAGCGAACGATATCCGACGTTCGTCCCTTTGACACAGCAGAACCCAGCTCCCGCACCAGAAGGAGGGGAGGGGGGAATGGGGGGCTTCGAGGGGGGGATGGATGTCAGGGGTTCAGGAGCAGAGGCAAGGGCAAGGGAGGAAACAGAGAGCGAAGGGGAGGAGGCAGAAGAAAAGATGAGTGATGACGACGACCCGAGATCTCCGAGTCTTTCCAGTGAATCAGAGGATTCACAGAAAGGAGCACCAGTGGCCAGGGCAAGGGGGGAGTCTAGGGGGGCACCCCAGGAAGATAGAGCCAGAGGGGACTCAGAGGAGAGCAGTTGGAAATCGGGACCAGCGTCACCGCCAGAGAGCAGGGAAGAGGAAGGGAGCCAGGGGGCAAGCGCTGGCAGCTCACAACATTAGGGAGGGCATGAGTCAGGAGTGGCCACACCTCCATCGGGGAGCGAGGAAACGGTCAAACGGAAAGTGGAAAGTTGGGCGCGCGCGCCAAGTTCAAATGCACAGGAAAGTGACGCAGTGGGCAGCCCTGAAAGAGAGCCAGGTCCTAAAGCCCGGCGCAAGGAGACAGGAGGGTCCGGGGGGTCGGCGTCAGAAGAATCCAGGAAGGAAGAGACCCCGGGGGGTAGAGGGACCCAGAGGAGGACAGTCAGGCGGAAAAGGTGGAGCAGGGCTAGGATATTAATTTGGTGCACAAGGGGCGGAGACTCAGACGGAGCTTCGCCGATCTAGCCACTAGATGTAGAGTTGCACGCAGCAGCTTGAGAATGGAAACTGTAACTCAATAAAGACTTTTACTTAATGATCGCTGGCTAGCGTGATCCTCTGTGAGCTAGGATCTTTAAGCAGCTCTGACACATGTGTTTCCACCGAAAAACCTTTCACGGGATCGTTTGCAACAGTTTGGCACCATTTTTGAGTGAATTCCAGAACGTCAGATTTTTGCTGAAATTGTGACCGCGCGGCTTAGGGATTTTTTCAAAAAAAAGTTTTTCAGACCTTGCGTGAAAATTCTTTTTCAGTGATAAAAACCCATGTTTTTCCACCGAAAAACCTTTCAGGGGATCGTTTGCAACAGTTTGGCACCATTTTTGCATGAATTCCAGAACGTCAGATTTTTGCTGAAATTGTGACCGCGCGGCTTAGGGATTTTTTCAAAAAAAACTTGTTCAGACCTTGCATGAAAATTCTTTTTCAATGATAAAAACCCATCTTTTTCCACCAAAAAACCATTCAGGGGATAGTTTGCAACAGTTTGGCACGGTTTTTGAGTGAATTCCATAACGTCAGATTTTTGCTGAAATTGTGACCGCGCGGCTTAGGGATTTTTTCAAAAAAAAGTTGTTCAGACCTTGCGGGCTAATTCTGTTTCAATGATAAAAACCCATCTCTTTCCACCGAAAAACCTTTCACGGGATCGTTTGCAACAGTTTGGCAACATTTTTGGGTGAATTCCAGAACGTCAGATTTTTGCTGAAATTGTGACCGCGCGGCTTAGGGATTTTTTCAAAAAAATGTTTTTCAGACCTTGTGGGCTAATTCTGTTTCTATGATAAAAACCCATGTGTTTCCACCGAAAAACCTTTCAGGGGATCGTTTGCAACAGTTTGGCAGCATTTTTGCGTGAATTCCAGAACGTCAGATTTTTGCTGAAATTGTGACCGCGCGGCTTAGGGATTTTTTTTAAAAAAAGTTGTTCAGACCTTGAGGGTTAAATCTGTTTCTATGATCAAAACCCATCTGTTTCTACCAAAAAACCTTTCCGGGGATCGTTTGCAACAGTTTGGCACCGTTTTTGAGTGAATTCCAGAACGTCAGATTTTTGCTGAAATTGTGACCGTGCGGCTTAGGGATTTTTTCAAAAAAAAGTTGTTCAGACCTTGCGGGCTAATTCTGTTTCAATGATAAAAACCCATCTCTTTCCACCGAAAAACCTTTCACGGGATCGTTTGCAACAGTTTGGCACCGTTTTTGAGTGAATTGCAGAACGTCAGATTTTTGCTGAAATTGTGACCGCGCGGCTTAGGGATTTTTTCAAAAAAATGTTTTTCAGACCTTGCGGGCTAATTCTGTTTCTATGATAAAAACCAATGTGTTTCCACCGAAAAACCTTTCAGGGGATCGTTTGCAACAGTTTGGCACCAGTTTTGAGTGAATTCCAGAACGTCAGATTTTTGCTGAAATTGTGACCGCGCGGCTTAGGGGTTTTTTCAAAAAAATGTTTTTCAGACCTTGCGTGAAAATTCTTTTTCAAGGATAAAAACCCATCTCTTTCCACCGAAAAACCTTTTAGGGCATCGTTTGCAACAGTTTGGCAACATTTTTGGGTGAATTCCAGAACGTCAGATTTTTGCTGAAATTGTGACCGCGCGGCTTAGGGATTTTTTTTAAAAAAAATTCTTCAGACCTTGCTTGAAATTTTTTTTCAATGATAAAAACCCATCTTTTTCCACCAAAAAACCATTCAGGGGATAGTTTGCAACAGTTTGGCACGGTTTTTGACTGAATTCCATAACGTCAGATTTTTGCTGAAATTGTGACCGCGCGGCTTAGGGATTTTTTTTAAAAAAAATTCTTCAGACCTTGCATGAAAATTCTTTTTCAATGATAAAAACCCATCTTTTTCCACCAAAAAACCATTCAGGGGATAGTTTGCAACAGTTTGGCACGGTTTTTGAGTGAATTCCATAACGTCAGATTTTTGCTGAAATTGTGACCGCGCGGCTTAGGGATTTTTTCAAAAAAAAGTTGTTCAGACCTTGCGGGCTAATTCTGTTTCAATGATAAAAACCCATCTCTTTCCACCGAAAAACCTTTCACGGGATCGTTTGCAACAGTTTGGCAACATTTTTGGGTGAATTCCAGAACGTCAGATTTTTGCTGAAATTGTGACCGCGCGGCTTAGGGATTTTTTCAAAAAAATGTTTTTCAGACCTTGTGGGCTAATTCTGTTTCTATGATAAAAACCCATGTGTTTCCACCGAAAAACCTTTCAGGGGATCGTTTGCAACAGTTTGGCACCATTTTTGCGTGAATTCCAGAACGTCAGATTTTTGCTGAAATTGTGACCGCGCGGCTTAGGGATTTTTTTTAAAAAAAGTTGTTCAGACCTTGAGGGTTAAATCTGTTTCTATGATCAAAACCCATCTGTTTCTACCAAAAAACCTTTCCGGGGATCGTTTGCAACAGTTTGGCACCGTTTTTGAGTGAATTCCAGAACGTCAGATTTTTGCTGAAATTGTGACCGTGCGGCTTAGGGATTTTTTCAAAAAAAAGTTGTTCAGACCTTGCGGGCTAATTCTGTTTCAATGATAAAAACCCATCTCTTTCCACCGAAAAACCTTTCACGGGATCGTTTGCAACAGTTTGGCACCGTTTTTGAGTGAATTGCAGAACGTCAGATTTTTGCTGAAATTGTGACCGCGCGGCTTAGGGATTTTTTCAAAAAAATGTTTTTCAGACCTTGCGGGCTAATTCTGTTTCTATGATAAAAACCAATGTGTTTCCACCGAAAAACCTTTCAGGGGATCGTTTGCAACAGTTTGGCACCAGTTTTGAGTGAATTCCAGAACGTCAGATTTTTGCTGAAATTGTGACCGCGCGGCTTAGGGGTTTTTTCAAAAAAATGTTTTTCAGACCTTGCGTGAAAATTCTTTTTCAAGGATAAAAACCCATCTCTTTCCACCGAAAAACCTTTTAGGGCATCGTTTGCAACAGTTTGGCAACATTTTTGGGTGAATTCCAGAACGTCAGATTTTTGCTGAAATTGTGACCGCGCGGCTTAGGGATTTTTTTTAAAAAAAATTCTTCAGACCTTGCTTGAAATTTTTTTTCAATGATAAAAACCCATCTTTTTCCACCAAAAAACCATTCAGGGGATCGTTTGCAACAGTTTGGCACGGTTTTTGACTGAATTCCATAACGTCAGATTTTTGCTGAAATTGTGACCGCGCGGCTTAGGGATTTTTTCAAAAATGTTGTTCAGACCTTGCGGACTAATTCTGTTTCAATGATAAAAACCCATCTCTTTCCACCGAAAAACCTTTCAGGGGATCGTTTGCAACAGTTTGGCACCAGTTTTGAGTGAATTCCAGAACGTCAGATTTTTGCTGAAATTGTGACCGCGCGGCTTAGGGATTTTTTCAAAAAAATGTTTTTCAGACCTTGCGGGCTAATTCTGTTTCTATGATAAAAACCCATGTGTTTCCACCGAAAAACCTTTTAGGGGATCGTTTGCAACAGTTTGGCACCATTTTTGAGTGAATTCCAGAACGTCAGATTTTTTCTGAAATTGTGACCGCACGGCCTAGGGATTTTTTTCAAAAAAAAGTTGTTCAGACCTTGCGGGCTAATTCTGTTTCTATGATAAAAACCCATGTGTTTCCACCGAAAAACCTTTCAGGGCATCGTTTGCAACAGTTTGGCACCATTTTTGGGTGAATTCCAGAACGTCAGATTTTTGCTGAAATTGTGACCGCGCGGCTTAGGGATTTTTTCAAAAAAATGTTTTTCAGACCTTGCGGGCTAATTCTGTTTCTATGATAAAAACCCATGTGTTTCCACCGAAAAACATTTTAGGGGATCGTTTACAGCAATTTGGCACCATATTTGAGTGAATTCCAGAACGTCAGATTTTTGCTGAAATTGTGACCGCGTGGCTTAGGGATTTTTTCAAAAAAAAGTTGTTCAGACCTTGCGGGCTAATTCTGTTTCTATGATGAAAACCCATCTCTTTCCACCGAAAAACCTTTCACGGGATCGTTTGCAACAGTTTGGCACCGTTTTTGAGTGAATTGCAGAACGTCAGATTTTTGCTGAAATTGTGACCGCGCGGCTTAGGGATTTTTTCAAAAAAATGTTTTTCAGACCTTGCGGGCTAATTCTGTTTCTATGATAAAAACCCATGTGTTTCCACCGAAAAACCTTTCAGGGGATCGTTTGCAACAGTTTGGCACCAGTTTTGAGTGAATTCCAGAACGTCAGATTTTTGCTGAAATTGTGACCGCGCGGCTTAGGGGTTTTTTCAAAAAAATGTTTTTCAGACCTTGCGTGAAAATTCTTTTTCAAGGATAAAAACCCATCTCTTTCCACCGAAAAACCTTTTAGGGCATCGTTTGCAACAGTTTGGCAACATTTTTGGGTGAATTCCAGAACGTCAGATTTTTGCTGAAATTGTGACCGCGCGGCTTAGGGATTTTTTTTAAAAAAAGTTCTTCAGACCTTGCTTGAAATTTTTTTTCAATGATAAAAACCCATCTTTTTCCACCAAAAAACCATTCAGGGGATAGTTTGCAACAGTTTGGCACGGTTTTTGACTGAATTCCATAACGTCAGATTTTTGCTGAAATTGTGACCGCGCGGCTTAGGGATTTTTTCAAAAATGTTGTTCAGAGCTTGCGGACTAATTCTGTTTCAATGATAAAAACCCATCTCTTTCCACCGAAAAACCTTTCAGGGGATCGTTTGCAACAGTTTGGCACCAGTTTTGAGTGAATTCCAGAACGTCAGATTTTTGCTGAAATTGTGACCGCGCGGCTTAGGGATTTTTTCAAAAAAATGTTTTTCAGACCTTGCGGGCTAATTCTGTTTCTATGATAAAAACCCATGTGTTTCCACCGAAAAACCTTTTAGGGGATCGTTTGCAACAGTTTGGCACCATTTTTGAGTGAATTCCAGAACGTCAGATTTTTTCTGAAATTGTGACCGCACGGCCTAGGGATTTTTTTCAAAAAAAAGTTGTTCAGACCTTGCGGGCTAATTCTGTTTCTATGATAAAAACCCATGTGTTTCCACCGAAAAACCTTTCAGGGCATCGTTTGCAACAGTTTGGCACCATTTTTGGGTGAATTCCAGAACGTCAGATTTTTGCTGAAATTGTGACCGCGCGGCTTAGGGATTTTTTCAAAAAAATGTTTTTCAGACCTTGCGGGCTAATTCTGTTTCTATGATAAAAACCCATGTGTTTCCACCGAAAAACATTTTAGGGGATCGTTTACAGCAATTTGGCACCATATTTGAGTGAATTCCAGAACGTCAGATTTTTGCTGAAATTGTGACCGCGTGGCTTAGGGATTTTTTCAAAAAAAAGTTGTTCAGACCTTGTGGGCTAATTCTGTTTCTATGATGAAAACCCATCTCTTTCCACCGAAAAACCTTTCAGGGGATCGTTTGCAACAGTTTGGCACCATTTTTGAGTGAATTCCAGAACGTCAGATTTTTGCTGAATTTGTGACCGCGCGGCTTAGGGATTTTTTCAAAAAAAAGTTGTTCAGACCTTGTGGGCTAATTCTGTTTCTATGATAAAAACCCATGTGTTTCCACCGAAAAACCTTTCAGGGGATCGTTTCCAACAGTTTGGCACCATTTTTGAGTGAATTCCAGAACATCAGATTTTTGCTGAAATTGTGACCGCGCGGCTTAGGGATTTTTTCAAAAAAAAGTTGTTCAGACCTTGCGGGCTAATTCTGTTTCTATGATAAAAACCCATCTGTTTCCACCGAAAAACCTTTCAGGGCATCGTTTGCAACAGTTTGGCACCATTTTTGGGTGAATTCCAGAACGTCAGATTTTTGCTGAAATTGTGACCGCGCGGCTTAGGGATTTTTTCAAATAAAAGTTTTTCAGACCTTGCGGGCTAATTCTGTTTCTATGATAAAAACCCATGTGTTTCCACCGAAAAACATTTTAGGGGATCGTTTACAGCAATTTGGCACCATATTTGAGTGAATTCCAGAACGTCAGATTTTTGCTGAAATTGTGACCGCGTGGCTTAGCGATTTTTTCAAAAAAAAGTTGTTCAGACCTTTTGGGCTAATTCTGTTTCTATGATAAAAACCCATGTGTTTCCACCGAAAAACCTTTCAGGGGATCGTTTGCAACAGTTTGGCACCATTTTTGAGTGAATTCCAGAACGTCAGATTTTTGCTGAATTTGTGACCGCGCGGCTTAGGGATTTTTTCAAAAAAAAGTTGTTCAGACCTTGTGGGCTAATTCTGTTTCTATGATAAAAACCCATGTGTTTCCACCGAAAAACCTTTCAGGGGATCGTTTGCAACAGTTTGGCACCAGTTTTGAGTGAATTCCAGAACGTCAGATTTTTGCTGAAATTGTGACCGCGCGGCTTAGGGATGTTTTCAAAAAAAAGTTGTTCAGACCTTGCGGGCTAATTCTGTTTCTATGATAAAAACCCATCTGTTTCCACCGAAAAACATTTCAGGGGATCGTTTGCAACAGTTTGGCACCATTTTTGAGTGAATTCCAGAACGTCAGATTTTTGCTGAAATTGTGACCGCGCGGCTTAGGGATTTTTTCAAAAAAATGTTTTTCAGACCTTGCGGGCTAATTCTGTTTCTATGATAAAAACCCATGTGTTTCCACCGAAAAACCTTTCAGGGGATCGTTTGCAACAGTTTGGCAGCATTTTTGCGTGAATTCCAGAACGTCAGATTTTTGCTGAAATTGTGACCGCGCGGCTTAGGGATTTTTTTTAAAAAAAGTTGTTCAGACCTTGAGGGTTAAATCTGTTTCTATGATCAAAACCCATCTGTTTCTACCAAAAAACCTTTCCAGGGATCGTTTGCAACAGTTTGGCACCATTTTTGAGTGAATTCCAGAACGTCAGATTTTTGCTGAAATTGTGACCGCGCGGCTTAGGGATTTTTTCAAAAAAAAGTTGTTCAGACCATGAGGGCTAAATCTGTTTCTATGATCAAAACCCATCTCTTTCCACCGAAAAACCTTTCAGGGGATCGTTTGCAACAGTTTGGCACCATTTTTGAGTGAATTCCAGAACGTCAGATTTTTGCTGAAATTGTAACCGCGTGGCTTAGGGATTTTTTCCAAAAAAAAGTTGTTCAGACCTTTCGGGCTAATTCTGTTTCTATGATAAAAACCCATCTCTTTCCACCGAAAAAACTTTCAGGGAATCGTTTGCGACAGTTTGGCACCATTTTTGAGTGAATTCCAGAACGTCAGATTTTTGCTGAATTTGTGACCGCGCGGCTTAGGGATTTTTTCAAAAAAAAGTTGTTCAGACCTTGTGGGCTAATTCTGTTTCTATGATAAAAACCCATGTGTTTCCACCGAAAAACCTTTCAGGGGATCGTTTGGAACAGTTTGGCACCATTTTTGAGTGAATTCCAGAACGTCAGATTTTTGCTGAAATTGTGACCGCGTGGCTTCGGGATTTTTTCAAAAAAAAGTTGTTCAGACCTTGCTTGAATTTTTTTTGTAATGATAAAAACCCATCTCTTTCCACCGAAAAACCTTTCAGGGGATCGTTTGCAACAGTTTGGCACCATTTTTGAGTGAATTCCAGAACGTCAGATTTTTGCTGAAATTGTGACCGCGTGGCTTAGGGATTTTTTCAAAAAAATGTTTTTCAGACCTTGCGGGCTAATTCTGTTTCTATGATAAAAACCCATGTGTTTCCACCGAAAAACCTTTCAGGGGATCGTTTGCAACAGTTTGGCACCATATTTGAGTGAATTCCAGAACGTCAGATTTTTGCTGAAATTGTGACCGCGCGGCTTAGGGATTTTTTCAAAAAAATGTTTTTCAGACCTTGTGGGCTAATTCTGTTTCTATGATAAAAACCCATGTGTTTCCACCGAAAAACCTTTCAGGGGATCGTTTGCAACAGTTTGGCACCATTTTTGAGTGAATTCCAGAACGTCAGATTTTTGCTGAAATTGTGACCGCGCGGCTTAGGGATTTTTTCAAAAAAACTGTTTTTCAGACCTTGTGGGCTAATTCTGTTTCTATGATAAAAACCCATGTGTTTCCACCGAAAAACATTTTAGGGGATCGTTTACAACAATTTGGCACCATATTTGAGTGAATTCCAGAACGTCAGATTTTTGCTGAAATTGTGACCGCGCGGCTTAGGGATTTTTTCAAAAAAATGTTTTTCAGACCTTGTGGGCTAATTCTGTTTCTATGATAAAAACCCATGTGTTTCCACCGAAAAACCTTTAAGGGGATCGTTTGCAACAGTTTGGTAGCATTTTTGAGTGAATTCCAGAACGTCAGATTTTTGCTGAAATTGTGACCGCGCGGCTTAGGGATTTTTTTTAAAAAAAGTTGTTCAGACCTTGAGGGTTAAATCTGTTTCTATGATCAAAACCCATCTGTTTCTACCAAAAAACCTTTCCGGGGATCGTTTGCAAAAGTTTGGCACCGTTTTTGAGTGAATTCCTGAATGTCAGATTTTTGCTGAAATTGTGACCGCGCGGCTTCGGGATTTTTTCAAAAAAAAGTTGTTCAGACCTTGCTTGAAATTTTTTTTTAATGATAAAAATCCATGTCTTTCCACCGAAAAACCTTTCAGGGGATCGTTTGCAACAGTTTGGCACCATTTTTGAGTGAATTCCAGAACGTCAGATTTTTGCTGAAATTGTGACCGCGCGGCTTAGGGATTTTTTCAAAAAAAAGTTGTTCAGACCTTGCGGGCTAATTCTGTTTCTATGATAAAAACCCATGTGTTTCCACCGAAAAACCTTTCAGGGGATCGTTTGCAACAGTTTGGCACCATTTTTGGGTGAATTCCAGAACGTCAGATTTTTGCTGAAATTGTGACCGCGCGGCTTAGGGATTTTTTCAAAAAAAAGTTGTTCAGACCTTGCGGGCTAATTCTGTTTCTATGATAAAAACTCATGTGTTTCCACCGAAAAACCTTTCAGGGGATCGTTTGCAACAGTTTGGCACCATTTTTTGGTGAATTCCAGAACGTCAGATTTTTGCTGAAATTGTGACCGCGCGGCTTAGGGATTTTTTCAAAAAAATGTTTTTCAGACCTTGTGGGCTAATTCTGTTTCTATGATAAAAACCCATGTGTTTCCACCGAAAAACCTTTCAGGGGATCATTTGCAACAGTTTGGCAGCATTTTTGCGTGAATTCCAGAACGTCAGATTTTTGCTGAAATTGTGACCGCGCGGCTTAGGGATTTTTTTAAAAAAAAGTTGTTCAGACCTTGAGGGTTAAATCTGTTTCTATGATCAAAACCCATCTGTTTCTACCAAAAAACCTTTCCGGGGATCGTTTGCAACAGTTTGGCACCATTTTTGAGTGAATTCCAGAACGTCAGATTTTTGCTGAAATTGTGACCGCGCGGCTTAGGGATTTTTTCAAAAAAAAGTTGTTCAGACCATGAGGGCTAAATCTGTTTCTATGATCAAAACCCATCTGTTTCTACCTAAAAACCTTTCCAGGGATCGTTTGCAAAAGTTTGGCACCGTTTTTGAGTGAATTCCAGAACGTCAGATTTTTGCTGAATTTGTGACCGCGCGGCTTAGGGATTTTTTCAAAAAAATGTTTTTCAGACCTTGCGGGCTAATTCTGTTTCTATGATAAAAACCCATGTGTTTCCACCGAAAAACCTTTCAGGGGATCGTTTGCAACAGTTTGGCAGCATTTTTGCGTGAATTCCAGAACGTCAGATTTTTGCTGAAATTGTGACCGCGCGGCTTAGGGATTTTTTTTAAAAAAAGTTGTTCAGACCTTGAGGGTTAAATCTGTTTCTATGATCAAAACCCATCTGTTTCTACCAAAAAACCTTTCCGGGGATCGTTTGCAACAGTTTGGCACCATTTTTGAGTGAATTCCAGAACGTCAGATTTTTGCTGAAATTGTGACCGCGCGGCTTAGGGATTTTTTCAAAAAAAAGTTGTTCAGACCATGAGGGCTAAATCTGTTTCTATGATCAAAACCCATCTCTTTCCACCGAAAAACCTTTCAGGGGATCGTTTGCAACAGTTTGGCACCATTTTTGAGTGAATTCCAGAACGTCAGATTTTTGCTGAAATTGTAACCGCGTGGCTTAGGGATTTTTTCCAAAAAAAAGTTGTTCAGACCTTGTTGGCTAATTCTGTTTCTATGATAAAAACCCATGTGTTTCCACCGAAAAACCTTTCTGGGGATCGTTTGCAACAGTTTGGCCCCATTTTTGAGTGAATTCCAGAACGTCAGATTTTTGCTGAAATTGTGACCGCGCGGCTTAGGGATTTTTTCAAAAAAAAGTAGTTCAGACCTTGCGGGCTAATTCTGTTTCTATGATAAAAACCCATGTGTTTCCACCGAAAAACCTTTCAGGGCATCGTTTGCAACAGTTTGGCACCATTTTTGGGTGAATTCCAGAACGTCAGATTTTTGCTGAAATTGTGACCGCGCGGATTAGGGATTTTTTCAAAAAAAATGTTTTTCAGACCTTGCGGGCTAATTCTGTTTCTATGATAAAAACCCATGTGTTTCCACCGAAAAACATTTTAGGGGATCGTTTACAACAATTCGGCACCATATTTGAGTGAATTCCAGAACGTCAGATTTTTGCTGAAATTGTGACCGCGCGGCTTAGGGATTTTTTCAAAAAAATGTTTTTCAGACCTTGTGGGCTAATTCTGTTTCTATGATAAAAACCCATGTGTTTCCACCGAAAAACCTTTCAGGGGATCGTTTGCAACAGTTTGGCAGCATTTTTGCGTGAATTCCAGAACGTCAGATTTTTGCTGAAATTGTGACCGCGCGGCTTAGGGATTTTTTTTAAAAAAAGCTGTTCAGACCATGAGGGCTAAATCTGTTTCTATGATCAAAACCCATGTGTTTCCACCGAAAAACCTTTCAGGGGATCGTTTGCAACAGTTTGGCACCATTTTTGAGTGAATTCCAGAACGTCAGATTTTTGCTGAAATTGTGACCGCGCGCGCGGCTTAGGGATTTTTTCAAAAAAAAGTTGTTCAGACCTTGCGGGCTAATTCTGTTTCTATGATAAAAACCCATGTGTTTCCACCGAAAAACCTTTCAGGGGATCGTTTGCAACAGTTTGGCACCATTTTTGAGTGAATTCCAGAACGTCAGATTTTTGCTGAAATTGTGACCGCGCGGCTTAGGGATTTTTTCAAAAAAATGTTTTTCAGACCTTGTGGGCTAATTCTGTTTCTATGATAAAAACCCATGTGTTTCCACCGAAAAACCTTTCAGGGGATCGTTTGCAACAGTTTGGCACCAGTTTTGAGTGAATTCCAGAACGTCAGATTTTTGCTGAAATTGTGACCGCGCGGCTTAGGGATTTTTTCAAAAAAATGTTTTTCAGACCTTGTGGGCTAATTCTGTTTCTATGATAAAAACCCATGTTTTTCCACCGAAAAACCTTTCAGGGGATCGTTTGCAACAGTTTGGCAGCATTTTTGCGTGAATTCCAGAACGTCAGATTTTTGCTGAAATTGTGACCGCGCGGCTTAGGGATTTTTTTTTAAAAAAGTTGTTCAGACATTGAGGGTTAAATCTGTTTCTATGATAAAAACCCATCTGTTTCTACCAAAAAACCTTTCCGGGGATCGTTTGCAAAAGTTTGGCACCGTTTTTGAGTGAATTCCAGAACGTCAGATTTTTGCTGAAATTGTGATCGCGCGGCTTAGGGATTTTTTCAAAAAAAAGTTTTTCAGACCTTGCGGGCTAATTCTGTTTCTATGATAAAAACCCATCTGT
Source organism: Podarcis liolepis (assembly GCF_965112155.1). Classification (NCBI taxonomy): domain Eukaryota; kingdom Metazoa; phylum Chordata; class Lepidosauria; order Squamata; family Lacertidae; genus Podarcis; species Podarcis liolepis. The sequence continues at coordinate 88,767,975 of NC_139559.1, read as the reverse complement.
TTCCACCGAAAAACCTTTTAGGGGATCGTTTGCAACAATTTGGCACCATATTTGAGTGAATTCCAGAACGTCAGATTTTTGCTGAAATTGTGACCGCGCGGCTTAGGGATTTTTTCAAAAAAATGTTTTTCAGACCTTGTGGGCTAATTCTGTTTCTATGATAAAAACCCATGTGTTTCCACCGAAAAACCTTTCAGGGGATCGTTTGCAAGAGTTTGGCACGATTTTTGAGTGAATTCCAGAACGTCAGATTTTTGCTGATGGAGGCCCGCCACGGGAAGCGAACGATATCCGACGTTCATCCCTTTGACACAGCAGAACCCAGCTCCCGCACCAGAAGGAGGGGAGGGGGGAATGGGGGGCTTCGAGGGGGGGATGGATGTCAGGGGTTCAGGAGCAGAGGCAAGGGCAAGGGAGGAAACAGAGAGCGAAGGGGAGGAGGCAGAAGAAAAGATGAGTGATGACGACGACCCGAGATCTCCGAGTCTTTCCAGTGAATCAGAGGATTCACAGAAAGGAGCACCAGTGGCCAGGGCAAGGGGGGAGTCTAGGGGGGCACCCCAGGAAGATAGAGCCAGAGGGGACTCAGAGGAGAGCAGTTGGAAATCGGGACCAGCGTCACCGCCAGAGAGCAGGGAAGAGGAAGGGAGCCAGGGGGCAAGCGCTGGCAGCTCACAACATTAGGGAGGGCATGAGTCAGGAGTGGCCACACCTCCATCGGGGAGCGAGGAAACGGTCAAACGGAAAGTGGAAAGTTGGGCGCGCGCGCCAAGTTCAAATGCACAGGAAAGTGACGCAGTGGGCAGCCCTGAAAGAGAGCCAGGTCCTAAAGCCCGGCGCAAGGAGACAGGAGGGTCCGGGGGGTCGGCGTCAGAAGAATCCAGGAAGGAAGAGACCCCGGGGGGTAGAGGGACCCAGAGGAGGACAGTCAGGCGGAAAAGGTGGAGCAGGGCTAGGATATTAATTTGGTGCACAAGGGGCGGAGACTCAGACGGAGCTTCGCCGATCTAGCCACTAGATGTAGAGTTGCACGCAGCAGCTTGAGAATGGAAACTGTAACTCAATAAAGACTTTTACTTAATGATCGCTGGCTAGCGTGATCCTCTGTGAGCTAGGATCTTTAAGCAGCTCTGACACATGTGTTTCCACCGAAAAACCTTTCACGGGATCGTTTGCAACAGTTTGGCACCATTTTTGAGTGAATTCCAGAACGTCAGATTTTTGCTGAAATTGTGACCGCGCGGCTTAGGGATTTTTTTTTAAAAAAGTTGTTCAGACATTGAGGGTTAAATCTGTTTCTATGATAAAAACCCATCTGTTTCTACCAAAAAACCTTTCCGGGGATCGTTTGCAAAAGTTTGGCACCGTTTTTGAGTGAATTCCAGAACGTCAGATTTTTGCTGAAATTGTGATCGCGCGGCTTAGGGATTTTTTCAAAAAAAAGTTTTTCAGACCTTGCGGGCTAATTCTGTTTCTATGATAAAAACCCATCTGTTTCCACCGAAAAACCTTTTAGGGGATCGTTTGCAACAATTTGGCACCATATTTGAGTGAATTCCAGAACGTCAGATTTTTGCTGAAATTGTGACCGCGCGGCTTAGGGATTTTTTCAAAAAAATGTTTTTCAGACCTTGTGGGCTAATTCTGTTTCTATGATAAAAACCCATGTGTTTCCACCGAAAAACCTTTCAGGGGATCGTTTGCAAGAGTTTGGCACGATTTTTGAGTGAATTCCAGAACGTCAGATTTTTGCTGATGGAGGCCCGCCACGGGAAGCGAACGATATCCGACGTTCGTCCCTTTGACACAGCAGAACCCAGCTCCCGCACCAGAAGGAGGGGAGGGGGGAATGGGGGGCTTCGAGGGGGGGATGGATGTCAGGGGTTCAGGAGCAGAGGCAAGGGCAAGGGAGGAAACAGAGAGCGAAGGGGAGGAGGCAGAAGAAAAGATGAGTGATGACGACGACCCGAGATCTCCGAGTCTTTCCAGTGAATCAGAGGATTCACAGAAAGGAGCACCAGTGGCCAGGGCAAGGGGGGAGTCTAGGGGGGCACCCCAGGAAGATAGAGCCAGAGGGGACTCAGAGGAGAGCAGTTGGAAATCGGGACCAGCGTCACCGCCAGAGAGCAGGGAAGAGGAAGGGAGCCAGGGGGCAAGCGCTGGCAGCTCACAACATTAGGGAGGGCATGAGTCAGGAGTGGCCACACCTCCATCGGGGAGCGAGGAAACGGTCAAACGGAAAGTGGAAAGTTGGGCGCGCGCGCCAAGTTCAAATGCACAGGAAAGTGACGCAGTGGGCAGCCCTGAAAGAGAGCCAGGTCCTAAAGCCCGGCGCAAGGAGACAGGAGGGTCCGGGGGGTCGGCGTCAGAAGAATCCAGGAAGGAAGAGACCCCGGGGGGTAGAGGGACCCAGAGGAGGACAGTCAGGCGGAAAAGGTGGAGCAGGGCTAGGATATTAATTTGGTGCACAAGGGGCGGAGACTCAGACGGAGCTTCGCCGATCTAGCCACTAGATGTAGAGTTGCACGCAGCAGCTTGAGAATGGAAACTGTAACTCAATAAAGACTTTTACTTAATGATCGCTGGCTAGCGTGATCCTCTGTGAGCTAGGATCTTTAAGCAGCTCTGACACATGTGTTTCCACCGAAAAACCTTTCACGGGATCGTTTGCAACAGTTTGGCACCATTTTTGAGTGAATTCCAGAACGTCAGATTTTTGCTGAAATTGTGACCGCGCGGCTTAGGGATTTTTTCAAAAAAAAGTTTTTCAGACCTTGCGTGAAAATTCTTTTTCAGTGATAAAAACCCATGTTTTTCCACCGAAAAACCTTTCAGGGGATCGTTTGCAACAGTTTGGCACCATTTTTGCATGAATTCCAGAACGTCAGATTTTTGCTGAAATTGTGACCGCGCGGCTTAGGGATTTTTTCAAAAAAAACTTGTTCAGACCTTGCATGAAAATTCTTTTTCAATGATAAAAACCCATCTTTTTCCACCAAAAAACCATTCAGGGGATAGTTTGCAACAGTTTGGCACGGTTTTTGAGTGAATTCCATAACGTCAGATTTTTGCTGAAATTGTGACCGCGCGGCTTAGGGATTTTTTCAAAAAAAAGTTGTTCAGACCTTGCGGGCTAATTCTGTTTCAATGATAAAAACCCATCTCTTTCCACCGAAAAACCTTTCACGGGATCGTTTGCAACAGTTTGGCAACATTTTTGGGTGAATTCCAGAACGTCAGATTTTTGCTGAAATTGTGACCGCGCGGCTTAGGGATTTTTTCAAAAAAATGTTTTTCAGACCTTGTGGGCTAATTCTGTTTCTATGATAAAAACCCATGTGTTTCCACCGAAAAACCTTTCAGGGGATCGTTTGCAACAGTTTGGCAGCATTTTTGCGTGAATTCCAGAACGTCAGATTTTTGCTGAAATTGTGACCGCGCGGCTTAGGGATTTTTTTAAAAAAAAGTTGTTCAGACCTTGAGGGTTAAATCTGTTTCTATGATCAAAACCCATCTGTTTCTACCAAAAAACCTTTCCGGGGATCGTTTGCAACAGTTTGGCACCGTTTTTGAGTGAATTCCAGAACGTCAGATTTTTGCTGAAATTGTGACCGTGCGGCTTAGGGATTTTTTCAAAAAAAAGTTGTTCAGACCTTGCGGGCTAATTCTGTTTCAATGATAAAAACCCATCTCTTTCCACCGAAAAACCTTTCACGGGATCGTTTGCAACAGTTTGGCACCGTTTTTGAGTGAATTGCAGAACGTCAGATTTTTGCTGAAATTGTGACCGCGCGGCTTAGGGATTTTTTCAAAAAAATGTTTTTCAGACCTTGCGGGCTAATTCTGTTTCTATGATAAAAACCAATGTGTTTCCACCGAAAAACCTTTCAGGGGATCGTTTGCAACAGTTTGGCACCAGTTTTGAGTGAATTCCAGAACGTCAGATTTTTGCTGAAATTGTGACCGCGCGGCTTAGGGGTTTTTTCAAAAAAATGTTTTTCAGACCTTGCGTGAAAATTCTTTTTCAAGGATAAAAACCCATCTCTTTCCACCGAAAAACCTTTTAGGGCATCGTTTGCAACAGTTTGGCAACATTTTTGGGTGAATTCCAGAACGTCAGATTTTTGCTGAAATTGTGACCGCGCGGCTTAGGGATTTTTTTTAAAAAAAATTCTTCAGACCTTGCTTGAAATTTTTTTTCAATGATAAAAACCCATCTTTTTCCACCAAAAAACCATTCAGGGGATAGTTTGCAACAGTTTGGCACGGTTTTTGACTGAATTCCATAACGTCAGATTTTTGCTGAAATTGTGACCGCGCGGCTTAGGGATTTTTTTTAAAAAAAATTCTTCAGACCTTGCATGAAAATTCTTTTTCAATGATAAAAACCCATCTTTTTCCACCAAAAAACCATTCAGGGGATAGTTTGCAACAGTTTGGCACGGTTTTTGAGTGAATTCCATAACGTCAGATTTTTGCTGAAATTGTGACCGCGCGGCTTAGGGATTTTTTCAAAAAAAAGTTGTTCAGACCTTGCGGGCTAATTCTGTTTCAATGATAAAAACCCATCTCTTTCCACCGAAAAACCTTTCACGGGATCGTTTGCAACAGTTTGGCAACATTTTTGGGTGAATTCCAGAACGTCAGATTTTTGCTGAAATTGTGACCGCGCGGCTTAGGGATTTTTTCAAAAAAATGTTTTTCAGACCTTGTGGGCTAATTCTGTTTCTATGATAAAAACCCATGTGTTTCCACCGAAAAACCTTTCAGGGGATCGTTTGCAACAGTTTGGCACCATTTTTGCGTGAATTCCAGAACGTCAGATTTTTGCTGAAATTGTGACCGCGCGGCTTAGGGATTTTTTTTAAAAAAAGTTGTTCAGACCTTGAGGGTTAAATCTGTTTCTATGATCAAAACCCATCTGTTTCTACCAAAAAACCTTTCCGGGGATCGTTTGCAACAGTTTGGCACCGTTTTTGAGTGAATTCCAGAACGTCAGATTTTTGCTGAAATTGTGACCGTGCGGCTTAGGGATTTTTTCAAAAAAAAGTTGTTCAGACTTTGCGGGCTAATTCTGTTTCAATGATAAAAACCCATCTCTTTCCACCGAAAAACCTTTCACGGGATCGTTTGCAACAGTTTGGCACCGTTTTTGAGTGAATTGCAGAACGTCAGATTTTTGCTGAAATTGTGACCGCGCGGCTTAGGGATTTTTTCAAAAAAATGTTTTTCAGACCTTGCGGGCTAATTCTGTTTCTATGATAAAAACCAATGTGTTTCCACCGAAAAACCTTTCAGGGGATCGTTTGCAACAGTTTGGCACCAGTTTTGAGTGAATTCCAGAACGTCAGATTTTTGCTGAAATTGTGACCGCGCGGCTTAGGGGTTTTTTCAAAAAAATGTTTTTCAGACCTTGCGTGAAAATTCTTTTTCAAGGATAAAAACCCATCTCTTTCCACCGAAAAACCTTTTAGGGCATCGTTTGCAACAGTTTGGCAACATTTTTGGGTGAATTCCAGAACGTCAGATTTTTGCTGAAATTGTGACCGCGCGGCTTAGGGATTTTTTTTAAAAAAAATTCTTCAGACCTTGCTTGAAATTTTTTTTCAATGATAAAAACCCATCTTTTTCCACCAAAAAACCATTCAGGGGATAGTTTGCAACAGTTTGGCACGGTTTTTGACTGAATTCCATAACGTCAGATTTTTGCTGAAATTGTGACCGCGCGGCTTAGGGATTTTTTCAAAAATGTTGTTCAGACCTTGCGGACTAATTCTGTTTCAATGATAAAAACCCATCTCTTTCCACCGAAAAACCTTTCAGGGGATCGTTTGCAACAGTTTGGCACCAGTTTTGAGTGAATTCCAGAACGTCAGATTTTTGCTGAAATTGTGACCGCGCGGCTTAGGGATTTTTTCAAAAAAATGTTTTTCAGACCTTGCGGGCTAATTCTGTTTCTATGATAAAAACCCATGTGTTTCCACCGAAAAACCTTTTAGGGGATCGTTTGCAACAGTTTGGCACCATTTTTGAGTGAATTCCAGAACGTCAGATTTTTTCTGAAATTGTGACCGCACGGCCTAGGGATTTTTTTCAAAAAAAAGTTGTTCAGACCTTGCGGGCTAATTCTGTTTCTATGATAAAAACCCATGTGTTTCCACCGAAAAACCTTTCAGGGCATCGTTTGCAACAGTTTGGCACCATTTTTGGGTGAATTCCAGAACGTCAGATTTTTGCTGAAATTGTGACCGCGCGGCTTAGGGATTTTTTCAAAAAAATGTTTTTCAGACCTTGCGGGCTAATTCTGTTTCTATGATAAAAACCCATGTGTTTCCACCGAAAAACATTTTAGGGGATCGTTTACAGCAATTTGGCACCATATTTGAGTGAATTCCAGAACGTCAGATTTTTGCTGAAATTGTGACCGCGTGGCTTAGGGATTTTTTCAAAAAAAAGTTGTTCAGACCTTGCGGGCTAATTCTGTTTCTATGATGAAAACCCATCTCTTTCCACCGAAAAACCTTTCACGGGATCGTTTGCAACAGTTTGGCACCGTTTTTGAGTGAATTGCAGAACGTCAGATTTTTGCTGAAATTGTGACCGCGCGGCTTAGGGATTTTTTCAAAAAAATGTTTTTCAGACCTTGCGGGCTAATTCTGTTTCTATGATAAAAACCCATGTGTTTCCACCGAAAAACCTTTCAGGGGATCGTTTGCAACAGTTTGGCACCAGTTTTGAGTGAATTCCAGAACGTCAGATTTTTGCTGAAATTGTGACCGCGCGGCTTAGGGGTTTTTTCAAAAAAATGTTTTTCAGACCTTGCGTGAAAATTCTTTTTCAAGGATAAAAACCCATCTCTTTCCACCGAAAAACCTTTTAGGGCATCGTTTGCAACAGTTTGGCAACATTTTTGGGTGAATTCCAGAACGTCAGATTTTTGCTGAAATTGTGACCGCGCGGCTTAGGGATTTTTTTTTAAAAAAGTTCTTCAGACCTTGCTTGAAATTTTTTTTCAATGATAAAAACCCATCTTTTTCCACCAAAAAACCATTCAGGGGATAGTTTGCAACAGTTTGGCACGGTTTTTGACTGAATTCCATAACGTCAGATTTTTGCTGAAATTGTGACCGCGCGGCTTAGGGATTTTTTCAAAAATGTTGTTCAGACCTTGCGGACTAATTCTGTTTCAATGATAAAAACCCATCTCTTTCCACCGAAAAACCTTTCAGGGGATCGTTTGCAACAGTTTGGCACCAGTTTTGAGTGAATTCCAGAACGTCAGATTTTTGCTGAAATTGTGACCGCGCGGCTTAGGGATTTTTTCAAAAAAATGTTTTTCAGACCTTGCGGGCTAATTCTGTTTCTATGATAAAAACCCATGTGTTTCCACCGAAAAACCTTTTAGGGGATCGTTTGCAACAGTTTGGCACCATTTTTGAGTGAATTCCAGAACGTCAGATTTTTTCTGAAATTGTGACCGCACGGCCTAGGGATTTTTTTCAAAAAAAAGTTGTTCAGACCTTGCGGGCTAATTCTGTTTCTATGATAAAAACCCATGTGTTTCCACCGAAAAACCTTTCAGGGCATCGTTTGCAACAGTTTGGCACCATTTTTGGGTGAATTCCAGAACGTCAGATTTTTGCTGAAATTGTGACCGCGCGGCTTAGGGATTTTTTCAAAAAAATGTTTTTCAGACCTTGCGGGCTAATTCTGTTTCTATGATAAAAACCCATGTGTTTCCACCGAAAAACATTTTAGGGGATCGTTTACAGCAATTTGGCACCATATTTGAGTGAATTCCAGAACGTCAGATTTTTGCTGAAATTGTGACCGCGTGGCTTAGGGATTTTTTCAAAAAAAAGTTGTTCAGACCTTGTGGGCTAATTCTGTTTCTATGATGAAAACCCATCTCTTTCCACCGAAAAACCTTTCAGGGGATCGTTTGCAACAGTTTGGCACCATTTTTGAGTGAATTCCAGAACGTCAGATTTTTGCTGAATTTGTGACCGCGCGGCTTAGGGATTTTTTCAAAAAAAAGTTGTTCAGACCTTGTGGGCTAATTCTGTTTCTATGATAAAAACCCATGTGTTTCCACCGAAAAACCTTTCAGGGGATCGTTTCCAACAGTTTGGCACCATTTTTGAGTGAATTCCAGAACATCAGATTTTTGCTGAAATTGTGACCGCGCGGCTTAGGGATTTTTTCAAAAAAAAGTTGTTCAGACCTTGCGGGCTAATTCTGTTTCTATGATAAAAACCCATCTGTTTCCACCGAAAAACCTTTCAGGGCATCGTTTGCAACAGTTTGGCACCATTTTTGGGTGAATTCCAGAACGTCAGATTTTTGCTGAAATTGTGACCGCGCGGCTTAGGGATTTTTTCAAATAAAAGTTTTTCAGACCTTGCGGGCTAATTCTGTTTCTATGATAAAAACCCATGTGTTTCCACCGAAAAACATTTTAGGGGATCGTTTACAGCAATTTGGCACCATATTTGAGTGAATTCCAGAACGTCAGATTTTTGCTGAAATTGTGACCGCGTGGCTTAGCGATTTTTTCAAAAAAAAGTTGTTCAGACCTTTTGGGCTAATTCTGTTTCTATGATAAAAACCCATGTGTTTCCACCGAAAAACCTTTCAGGGGATCGTTTGCAACAGTTTGGCACCATTTTTGAGTGAATTCCAGAACGTCAGATTTTTGCTGAATTTGTGACCGCGCGGCTTAGGGATTTTTTCAAAAAAAAGTTGTTCAGACCTTGTGGGCTAATTCTGTTTCTATGATAAAAACCCATGTGTTTCCACCGAAAAACCTTTCAGGGGATCGTTTGCAACAGTTTGGCACCAGTTTTGAGTGAATTCCAGAACGTCAGATTTTTGCTGAAATTGTGACCGCGCGGCTTAGGGATTTTTTCAAAAAAAAGTTGTTCAGACCTTGCGGGCTAATTCTGTTTCTATGATAAAAACCCATCTGTTTCCACCGAAAAACATTTCAGGGGATCGTTTGCAACAGTTTGGCACCATTTTTGAGTGAATTCCAGAACGTCAGATTTTTGCTGAAATTGTGACCGCGCGGCTTAGGGATTTTTTCAAAAAAATGTTTTTCAGACCTTGCGGGCTAATTCTGTTTCTATGATAAAAACCCATGTGTTTCCACCGAAAAACCTTTCAGGGGATCGTTTGCAACAGTTTGGCAGCATTTTTGCGTGAATTCCAGAACGTCAGATTTTTGCTGAAATTGTGACCGCGCGGCTTAGGGATTTTTTTTAAAAAAAGTTGTTCAGACCTTGAGGGTTAAATCTGTTTCTATGATCAAAACCCATCTGTTTCTACCAAAAAACCTTTCCGGGGATCGTTTGCAACAGTTTGGCACCATTTTTGAGTGAATTCCAGAACGTCAGATTTTTGCTGAAATTGGGACCGCGCGGCTTAGGGATTTTTTCAAAAAAAAGTTGTTCAGACCATGAGGGCTAAATCTGTTTCTATGATCAAAACCCATCTCTTTCCACCGAAAAACCTTTCAGGGGATCGTTTGCAACAGTTTGGCACCATTTTTGAGTGAATTCCAGAACGTCAGATTTTTGCTGAAATTGTAACCGCGTGGCTTAGGGATTTTTTCCAAAAAAAAGTTGTTCAGACCTTTCGGGCTAATTCTGTTTCTATGATAAAAACCCATCTCTTTCCACCGAAAAAACTTTCAGGGGATCGTTTGCAACAGTTTGGCACCATTTTTGAGTGAATTCCAGAACGTCAGATTTTTGCTGAATTTGTGACCGCGCGGCTTAGGGATTTTTTCAAAAAAAAGTTGTTCAGACCTTGTGGGCTAATTCTGTTTCTATGATAAAAACCCATGTGTTTCCACCGAAAAACCTTTCAGGGGATCGTTTGGAACAGTTTGGCACCATTTTTGAGTGAATTCCAGAACGTCAGATTTTTGCTGAAATTGTGACCGCGTGGCTTCGGGATTTTTTCAAAAAAAAGTTGTTCAGACCTTGCTTGAATTTTTTTTGTAATGATAAAAACCCATCTCTTTCCACCGAAAAACCTTTCAGGGGATCGTTTGCAACAGTTTGGCACCATTTTTGAGTGAATTCCAGAACGTCAGATTTTTGCTGAAATTGTGACCGCGTGGCTTAGGGATTTTTTCAAAAAAACTGTTTTTCAGACCTTGTGGGCTAATTCTGTTTCTATGATAAAAACCCATGTGTTTCCACCGAAAAACCTTTCAGGGGATCGTTTGCAACAGTTTGGCACCATATTTGAGTGAATTCCAGAACGTCAGATTTTTGCTGAAATTGTGACCGCGCGGCTTAGGGATTTTTTCAAAAAAATGTTTTTCAGACCTTGTGGGCTAATTCTGTTTCTATGATAAAAACCCATGTGTTTCCACCGAAAAACCTTTCAGGGGATCGTTTGCAACAGTTTGGCACCATTTTTGAGTGAATTCCAGAACGTCAGATTTTTGCTGAAATTGTGACCGCGCGGCTTAGGGATTTTTTTTAAAAAAAGTTGTTCAGACCTTGAGGGTTAAATCTGTTTCTATGATCAAAACCCATCTGTTTCTACCAAAAAACCTTTCCGGGGATCGTTTGCAAAAGTTTGGCACCGTTTTTGAGTGAATTCCAGAACGTCAGATTTTTGCTGAAATTGTGACCGCGCGGCTTAGGGATTTTTTCAAAAAAAAGTTGTTCAGACCTTGCGGGCTAATTCTGTTTCTATGATAAAAACTCATGTGTTTCCACCGAAAAACCTTTCAGGGGATCGTTTGCAACAGTTTGGCACCATTTTTTGGTGAATTCCAGAACGTCAGATTTTTGCTGAAATTGTGACCGCGCGGCTTAGGGATTTTTTCAAAAAAATGTTTTTCAGACCTTGTGGGCTAATTCTGTTTCTATGATAAAAACCCATGTGTTTCCACCGAAAAACCTTTCAGGGGATCATTTGCAACAGTTTGGCAGCATTTTTGCGTGAATTCCAGAACGTCAGATTTTTGCTGAAATTGTGACCGCGCGGCTTAGGGATTTTTTTAAAAAAAAGTTGTTCAGACCTTGAGGGTTAAATCTGTTTCTATGATCAAAACCCATCTGTTTCTACCAAAAAACCTTTCCGGGGATCGTTTGCAACAGTTTGGCACCATTTTTGAGTGAATTCCAGAACGTCAGATTTTTGCTGAAATTGTGACCGCGCGGCTTAGGGATTTTTTCAAAAAAAAGTTGTTCAGACCATGAGGGCTAAATCTGTTTCTATGATCAAAACCCATCTGTTTCTACCTAAAAACCTTTCCAGGGATCGTTTGCAAAAGTTTGGCACCGTTTTTGAGTGAATTCCAGAACGTCAGATTTTTGCTGAATTTGTGACCGCGCGGCTTAGGGATTTTTTCAAAAAAAAGTTGTTCAGACCTTGTGGGCTAATTCGGTTTCTATGATAAAAACCCATGTGTTTCCACCGAAAAACCTTTCAGGGGATCATTTGCAACAGTTTGGCACCATTTTTGGGTGAATTCCAGAACGTCAGATTTTTGCTGAAATTGTGACCGCGCGGCTTAGGGATTTTTTCAAAAAAATGTTTTTCAGACCTTGCGGGCTAATTCTGTTTCTATGATAAAAACCCATGTGTTTCCACCGAAAAACCTTTTAGGGGATCGTTTGCAACAGTTTGGCACCATATTTGAGTGAATTCCAGAACGTCAGATTTTTGCTGAAATTGTGACCGCGCGGCTTAGGGATTTTTTCAAAAAAATGTTTTTCAGACCTTGTGGGCTAATTCTGTTTCTATGATAAAAACCCATGTGTTTCCACCGAAAAACCTTTCAGGGGATCGTTTGCAACAGTTTGGCACCATATTTGAGTGAATTCCAGAACGTCAGATTTTTGCTGAAATTGTGACTGCGCGGCTTAGGGATTTTTTCAAAAAAATGTTTTTCAGACCTTGTTGGCTAATTCTGTTTCTATGATAAAAACCCATGTGTTTCCACCGAAAAACCTTTCTGGGGATCGTTTGCAACAGTTTGGCCCCATTTTTGAGTGAATTCCAGAACGTCAGATTTTTGCTGAAATTGTGACCGCGCGGCTTAGGGATTTTTTCAAAAAAAAGTAGTTCAGACCTTGCGGGCTAATTCTGTTTCTATGATAAAAACCCATGTGTTTCCACCGAAAAACCTTTCAGGGCATCGTTTGCAACAGTTTGGCACCATTTTTGGGTGAATTCCAGAACGTCAGATTTTTGCTGAAATTGTGACCGCGCGGATTAGGGATTTTTTCAAAAAAAATGTTTTTCAGACCTTGCGGGCTAATTCTGTTTCTATGATAAAAACCCATGTGTTTCCACCGAAAAACATTTTAGGGGATCGTTTACAACAATTTGGCACCATATTTGAGTGAATTCCAGAACGTCAGATTTTTGCTGAAATTGTGACCGCGCGGCTTAGGGATTTTTTCAAAAAAATGTTTTTCAGACCTTGTGGGCTAATTCTGTTTCTATGATAAAAACCCATGTGTTTCCACCGAAAAACCTTTCAGGGGATCGTTTGCAACAGTTTGGCAGCATTTTTGCGTGAATTCCAGAACGTCAGATTTTTGCTGAAATTGTGACCGCGCGGCTTAGGGATTTTTTTTAAAAAAAGCTGTTCAGACCATGAGGGCTAAATCTGTTTCTATGATCAAAACCCATGTGTTTCCACCGAAAAACCTTTCAGGGGATCGTTTGCAACAGTTTGGCACCATTTTTGAGTGAATTCCAGAACGTCAGATTTTTGCTGAAATTGTGACCGCGCGCGCGGCTTAGGGATTTTTTCAAAAAAAAGTTGTTCAGACCTTGCGGGCTAATTCTGTTTCTATGATAAAAACCCATGTGTTTCCACCGAAAAACCTTTCAGGGGATCGTTTGCAACAGTTTGGCACCATTTTTGAGTGAATTCCAGAACGTCAGATTTTTGCTGAAATTGTGACCGCGCGGCTTAGGGATTTTTTCAAAAAAATGTTTTTCAGACCTTGTGGGCTAATTCTGTTTCTATGATAAAAACCCATGTGTTTCCACCGAAAAACCTTTCAGGGGATCGTTTGCAACAGTTTGGCACCAGTTTTGAGTGAATTCCAGAACGTCAGATTTTTGCTGAAATTGTGACCGCGCGGCTTAGGGATTTTTTTTTAAAAAAGTTGTTCAGACCTTGCGGGCTAATTCTGTTTCTATGATAAAAACTCATGTGTTTCCACCGAAAAACCTTTCAGGGGATCGTTTGCAACAGTTTGGCACCATTTTTGGGTGAATTCCAGAACGTCAGATTTTTGCTGAAATTGTGACCGCACGGCTTATGGATTTTTTCAAAAAAATGTTTTTCAGACCTTGTGGGCTAATTCTGTTTCTATGATAAAAACCCATGTTTTTCCACCGAAAAACCTTTCAGGGGATCGTTTGCAACAGTTTGGCAGCATTTTTGCGTGAATTCCAGAACGTCAGATTTTTGCTGAAATTGTGACCGCGCGGCTTAGGGATTTTTTTTTAAAAAAGTTGTTCAGACATTGAGGGTTAAATCTGTTTCTATGATAAAAACCCATCTGTTTCTACCAAAAAACCTTTCCGGGGATCGTTTGCAAAAGTTTGGCACCGTTTTTGAGTGAATTCCAGAACGTCAGATTTTTGCTGAAATTGTGATCGCGCGGCTTAGGGATTTTTTCAAAAAAAAGTTTTTCAGACCTTGCGGGCTAATTCTGTTTCTATGATAAAAACCCATCTGTTTCCACCGAAAAACCTTTTAGGGGATCGTTTGCAACAATTTGGCACCATATTTGAGTGAATTCCAGAACGTCAGATTTTTGCTGAAATTGTGACCGCGCGGCTTAGGGATTTTTTCAAAAAAATGTTTTTCAGACCTTGTGGGCTAATTCTGTTTCTATGATAAAAACCCATGTGTTTCCACCGAAAAACCTTTCAGGGGATCGTTTGCAAGAGTTTGGCACGATTTTTGAGTGAATTCCAGAACGTCAGATTTTTGCTGAAATTGTGACCGCGCGCGCGGCTTAGGGATTTTTTCAAAAAAAAGTTGTTCAGACCTTGCGGGCTAATTCTGTTTCTATGATAAAAACCCATGTGTTTCCACCGAAAAACCTTTCAGGGGATCGTTTGCAACAGTTTGGCACCATTTTTGGGTGAATTCCAGAACGTCAGATTTTTGCTGAAATTGTGACCGCGCGGCTTAGGGATTTTTTCAAAAAAAAGTTGTTCAGACCTTGCGGGCTAATTCTGTTTCTATGATAAAAACCCATGTGTTTCCACCGAAAAACATTTTAGGGGATCGTTTACAACAATTTGGCACCATATTTGAGTGAATTCCAGAACGTCAGATTTTTGCTGAAATTGTGACCGCGCGGCTTAGGGATTTTTTCAAAAAAAAGTTTTTCAGACCTTGTGGGCTAATTCTGTTTCTGTGATAAAAACCCATGTGTTTCCACCGAAAAACCTTTCAGGGCATCGTTTGCAACAGTTTGGCAGCATTTTTGCGTGAATTCCAGAACGTCAGATTTTTGCTGAAATTGTGACCGCGCGGCTTAGGGATTTTTTCAAAAAAATGTTTTTCAGACCTTGCGTGAAAATTCTTTTTCAATGATAAAAATCCATCTCTTTCCACCGAAAAACCTTTTAGGGCATCGTTTGCAACAGTTTGGCAACATTTTTGGGTGAATTCCAGAACGTCAGATTTTTGCTGAAATTGTGACCGCGCGGCTTAGGGCTTTTTTCAAAAAAAATTTGTTCAGACCTTGCATGAAAATTCTTTTTCAATGATAAAAACCCATCTTTTTCCACCAAAAAACCATTCAGGGGATAGTTTGCAACAGTTTGGCACGGTTTTTGACTGAATTCCATAACGTCAGATTTTTGCTGAAATTGTGACCGCGCGGCTTAGGGATTTTTTCAAAAAAAAGTTGTTCAGACCTTGCGGGCTAATTCTGTTTCAATGATAAAAACCCATCACTTTCCACCGAAAAACCTTTCAGGGGATCGTTTGCAACAGTTTGGCACCATTTTTGAGTGAATTCCAGAACGTCAGATTTTTTCTGAAATTGTGACCGCACGGCCTAGGGATTTTTTTCAAAAAAAAGTTGTTCAGACCTTGCGGGCTAATTCTGTTTCTATGATAAAAACCCATGTGTTTCCACCGAAAAATCTTTCAGGGCATCGTTTGCAACAGTTTGGCACCATTTTTGGGTGAATTCCAGAACGTCAGATTTTTGCTGAAATTGTGACCGCGCGGCTTAGGGATTTTTTCAAAAAAATGTTTTTCAGACCTTGCGGGCTAATTCTGTTTCTATGATAAAAACCCTTGTGTTTCCACCGAAAAACATTTTAGGGGATCGTTTACAGCAATCTGGCACCATATTTGAGTGAATTCCAAAACGTCAGATTTTTGCTGAAATTGTGACCGCGTGGCTTAGGGATTTTTTCAAAAAAAAGTTGTTCAGACCTTGTGGGCTAATTCTGTTTCTATGATAAAAACCCATGTGTTTCCACCGAAAAACCTTTCAGGGGATCGTTTGCAACAGTTTGGCACCATTTTTGAGTGAATTCCAGAACGTCAGATTTTTGCTGAAATTGTGACCGCGCGGCTTAGGGATTTTTTCAAAAAAAAGTTGTTCAGACCTTGCGGGCTAATTCTGTTTCTATGATAAAAACCCATCTGTTTCCTCCGAAAAACCTTTCAGGGCATCGTTTGCAACAGTTTGGCACCATTTTTGGGTGAATTCCAGAACGTCAGATTTTTGCTGAAATTGTGACCGCGCGGCTTAGGGATTTTTTCAAATAAATGTTTTTCAGACCTTGCGGGCTAATTCTGTTTCTATGATAAAAACCCATGTGTTTCCAAAGAAAAACATTTTAGGGGATCGTTTACAGCAATTTGGCACCATATTTGAGTGAATTCCAGAACGTCAGATTTTTGCTGAAATTGTGACCGCGTGGCTTAGGGATTTTTTCAAAAAAAAGTTGTTCAGACCTTGTGGGCTAATTCTGTTTCTATGATAAAAACCCATCTCTTTCCACCGAAAAACCTTTCAGGGGATCGTTTGCAACAGTTTGGCACCATTTTTGAGTGAATTCCAGAACGTCAGATTTTTGCTGAATTTGTGACCGCGCGGCTTAGGGATTTTTTCAAAAAAAAGTTGTTCAGACCTTTCGGGGTAATTCTGTTTCTATGATAAAAACCCATGTGTTTCCACCGAAAAACCTTTCAGGGGATCGTTTGCAACAGTTTGGCAGCATTTTTGCGTGAATTCCAGAATGTAAGATTTTTGCTGAAATTGTGACCGCGCGGCTTAGGGATTTTTTTTTTAAAAAGTTGTTCAGACCTTGAGGGTTAATTCTGTTTCTATGATAAAAACCCATCTCTTTCCACCGAAAAACCTTTCAGGGGATCGTTTGCAACAGTTTGGCACCATTTTTGAGTGAATTCCAGAACGTCAGATTTTTGCTGAATTTGTGACCGCGCGGTTTAGGGATTTTTTCAAAAAAAAGTTGTTCAGACCTTGTGGGCTAATTCTGTTTCTATGATAAAAACCCATGTGTTTCCACCGAAAAACCTTTCAGGGGATCGTTTGCAACAGTTTGGCACCATTTTTGAGTGAATTCCAGAACGTCAGATTTTTGCTGAAATTGTGACCGCGCGCGCGGCTTAGGGATTTTTTCAAAAAAAAATTGTTCAGACCTTGCGGGCTAATTCTGTTTCTATGATAAAAACCCATGTGTTTCCACCAAAAAACCTTTCAGGGGATCGTTTGCAACAGTTTGGCACCATTTTTGGGTGAATTCCAGAACGTCAGATTTTTGCTGAAATTGTGACCGCGCGGCTTAGGGATTTTTTTTTTAAAAAGTTGTTCAGACCTTGCGGGCTAATTCTGTTTCTATGATAAAAACCCATGTGTTTCCACCGAAAAAACTTTCAGGGGATCGTTTGCAACAGTTTGGCAGCATTTTTGCGTGAATTCCAGAACGTCAGATTTTTGCTGAAATTGTGACCGCGCGGCTTAGGGATTTTTTTTTAAAAAAGTTGTTCAGACCTTGAGGGTTAAATCTGTTTCTATGATCAAAACCCATCTGTTTCTACCAAAAAACCTTTCCGGGGATCGTTTGCAACAGTTTGGCACCGTTTTTGAGTGAATTCCAGAACGTCAGATTTTTGCTGAAATTGTGACCGCGCGGCTTAGGGATTTTTTCAAAAAAAAGTTGTTCAGACCTTGCGGGCTAATTCTGTTTCTATGATAAAAACTCATGTGTTTCCACCGAAAAACCTTTCAGGGGATCGTTTGCAACAGTTTGGCACCATTTTTGGGTGAATTCCAGAACGTCAGATTTTTGCTGAAATTGTGACCGCGCGGCTTAGGGATTTTTTCAAAAAAATGTTTTTCAGACCTTGTGGGCTAATTCTGTTTCTATGATAAAAACCCATGTTTTTCCACCGAAAAACCTTTCAGGGGATCGTTTGCAACAGTTTGGCAGCATTTTTGCGTGAATTCCAGAACGTCAGATTTTTGCTGAAATTGTGACCGCGCGGCTTAGGGATTTTTTTTAAAAAAAGTTGTTCAGACATTGAGGGTTAAATCTGTTTCTATGATAAAAACCCATCTGTTTCTACCAAAAAACCTTTCCGGGGATCGTTTGCAAAAGTTTGGCACCGTTTTTGAGTGAATTCCAGAACGTCAGATTTTTGCTGAAATTGTGATCGCGCGGCTTAGGGATTTTTTCAAAAAAAAGTTTTTCAGACCTTGTGGGCTAATTCTGTTTCTATGATAAAAACCCATCTGTTTCCACCGAAAAACCTTTTAGGGGATCGTTTGCAACAATTTGGCACCATATTTGAGTGAATTCCAGAACGTCAGATTTTTGCTGAAATTGTGACCGCGCGGCTTAGGGATTTTTTCAAAAAAATGTTTTTCAGACCTTGCGGGCTAATTCTGTTTCTATGATAAAAACCCATCTGTTTCCACTGAAAAACCTTTTAGGGGATCGTTTGCAACAATTTGGCACCATATTTGGGTGAATTCCAGAACGTCAGATTTTTGCTGAAATTGTGACCGCGCGGCTTAGGGATTTTTTCAAAAAAATGTTTTTCAGACCTTGTGGGCTAATTCTGTTTCTATGATAAAAACCCATGTGTTTCCACCGAATAACCTTTCCGGGGATCGTTTGCAACAGTTTGGCACCATTTTTGAGTGAATTCCAGAACGTCAGATTTTTGCTGAAATTGTGACCGCGCGGCTTAGGGATTTTTTCAAAAAAAAGTTGTTCAGACCATGTGGGCTAAATCTGTTTCTATGATCAAAACCCATCTGTTTCTACCTAAAAACCTTTCCAGGGATCGTTTGCAAAAGTTTGGCACCGTTTTTGAGTGAATTCCAGAACGTCAGATTTTTGCTGAATTTGTGACCGCGCGGCTTAGGGATTTTTTCAAAAAAAAGTTGTTCAGACCTTGTGGGCTAATTCGGTTTCTATGATAAAAACCCATGTGTTTCCACCGAAAAACCTTTCAGGGGATCGTTTGCAACAGTTTGGCACCATTTTTGGGTGAATTCCAGAACGTCAGATTTTTGCTGAAATTGTGACCGCGCGGCTTAGGGATTTTTTCAAAAAAATGTTTTTCAGACCTTGCGGGCTAATTCTGTTTCTATGATAAAAACCCATGTGTTTCCACCGAAAAACCTTTCAGGGGATCGTTTGCAACAGTTTGACACCGTTTTTGAGTGAATTCCAGAACGTCAGATTTTTGCTGAAATTGTGACTGAGCGCGCGGCTTAGGGATTTTTTTCAGAAAAAAGTTGTTCAGACCTTGCGGGCTAATTCTGTTTCTATGATAAAAAGCCATGTGTTTAAACCAAAAAACCTTTCAGGGGATCGTTTGCAACAGTTTGGCAGCATTTTTGAGTGAATTCCAGAACGTCAGATTTTTGCTGAAATTGTGACCGCGCGGCTTAGGGATTTTTAAAAAAAATGTTTTTCAGACCTTGTGGGCTAATTCTGTTTCTATGATAAAAACCCATGTGTTTCCACCGAAAAACCTTTCAGGGGATCGTTTGCAACAGTTTGGAACCATTTTTGAGTGAATTCCAGAACGTCAGATTTTTGCTGAAATTGTGACCGCGCGCGCGGCTTAGGGATTTTTTCAAAAAAAAGTTGTTCAGACCTTGCGGGCTAATTCTGTTTCTATGATAAAAACCCATGTGTTTCCACCGAAAAACCTTTCAGGGGATCGTTTGCAACAGTTTGGCACCATTTTTGGGTGAATTCCAGAACGTCAGATTTTTGCTGAAATTGTGACCGCGCGCGGCTTAGGGATTTTTTCAAAAAAATGTTTTTCAGACCTTGTGGGCTAATTCTGTTTCTATGATAAAAACCCATGTGTTTCCACCGAAAAACCTTTCAGGGGATTGTTTGCAACAGTTTGGCAGCATTTTTGCGTGAATTCCAGAACGTCAGATTTTTGCTGAAATTGTGACCGCGCGGCTTAGGGATTTTTTTTTAAAAAAGTTGTTCAGACCTTGAGGGTTAAATCTGTTTCTATGATCAAAACCCATCTGTTTCTACCAAAAAACCTTTCCGGGGATCGTTTGCAACAGTTTGGCACCATTTTTGAGTGAATTTCAGAACGTCAGATTTTTGCTGAATTTGTGACCGCGCGGCTTAGGGATTTTTTTTAAAAAAAGCTGTTCAGACCATGAGGGCTAAATCTGTTTCTATGATCAAAACCCATCTGTTTCTACCAAAAAACCTTTCAGGGGATCGTTTGCAACAGTTTGGCACCGTTTTTGAGTGAAATCCAGAACGTCAGATTTTTGCTGAAATTGTGACCGCGCGGCTTAGGGATTTTTTCAAAAAAATGTTTTTCAGACCTTGTGGGCTAATTCTGTTTCTATGATAAAAACCCATGTGTTTCCACCGAAAAACCTTTCAGGGGATCGTTTGCAACAGTTTGGAACCATTTTTGAGTGAATTCCAGAACGTCAGATTTTTGCTGAAATTGTGACCGCGCGGCTTAGGGATTTTTTCAAAAAAAAGCTGCTCAGACCTTGCGGGCTAATTCTGTTTCAATGATAAAAACCCATCTCTTTCCACCGAAAAACCTTTCACGGGATCGTTTGCAACAGTTTGGCACCGTTTTTGAGTGAAGTCCAGAACGTCAGATTTTTGCTGAAATTGTGACCGCGCGGCTTAGGGATTTTTTCAAAAAAATGTTTTTCAGACCTTGTGGGCTAATTCTGTTTCTATGATAAAAACCCATGTGTTTCCACCGAAAAACCTTTCAGGGGATCGTTTGCAACAGTTTGGAACCATTTTTGAGTGAATTCCAGAACGTCAGATTTTTGCTGAAATTGTGACCGCGCGCGCGGCTTAGGGATTTTTTCAAAAAAAAGTTGTTCAGACCTTGCGGGCTAATTCTGTTTCTATGATAAAAACCCATGTGTTTCCACCGAAAAACCTTTCAGGGGATCGTTTGCAACAGTTTGGCACCATTTTTGGGTGAATTCCAGAACGTCAGATTTTTGCTGAAATTGTGACCGCGCGCGGCTTAGGGATTTTTTCAAAAAAATGTTTTTCAGACCTTGTGGGCTAATTCTGTTTCTATGATAAAAACCCATGTGTTTCCACCGAAAAACCTTTCAGGGGATTGTTTACAGCAATTTGGCACCATATTTGAGTGAATTCCAGAACGTCAGATTTTTGCTGAAATTGTGACCGCGTGGCTTAGGGATTTTTTCAAAAAAAAGTTGTTCAGACCTTGTGGGCTAATTCTGTTTCTATGATAAAAACCCATCTCTTTCCACCGAAAAACCTTTCAGGGGATCGTTTGCAACAGTTTGGCACCATTTTTGAGTGAATTCCAGAACGTCAGATTTTTGCTGAATTTGTGACCGCGCGGCTTAGGGATTTTTTCAAAAAAAAGTTGTTCAGACCTTTCGGGGTAATTCTGTTTCTATGATAAAAACCCATGTGTTTCCACCGAAAAACCTTTCAGGGGATCGTTTGCAACAGTTTGGCAGCATTTTTGCGTGAATTCCAGAATGTAAGATTTTTGCTGAAATTGTGACCGCGCGGCTTAGGGATTTTTTTTTAAAAAAGTTGTTCAGACCTTGAGGGTTAATTCTGTTTCTATGATAAAAACCCATCTCTTTCCACCGAAAAACCTTTCAGGGGATCGTTTGCAACAGTTTGGCACCATTTTTGAGTGAATTCCAGGCTTAGGGATTTTTTCAAAAAAATGTTTTTCAGACCTTGCGGGCTAATTCTGTTTCTATGATAAAAACCCATGTGTTTCCACCGAAAAACCTTTCAGGGGATCGTTTGCAACAGTTTGGCACCATTTTTGGGTGAATTCCAGAACGTCAGATTTTTGCTGAAATTGTGACCGCGCGCGGCTTAGGGATTTTTTCAAAAAAATGTTTTTCAGACCTTGTGGGCTAATTCTGTTTCTATGATAAAAACCCATGTGTTTCCACCGAAAAACCTTTCAGGGGATTGTTTGCAACAGTTTGGCAGCATTTTTGCGTGAATTCCAGAACGTCAGATTTTTGCTGAAATTGTGACCGCGCGGCTTAGGGATTTTTTTTTAAAAAAGTTGTTCAGACCTTGAGGGTTAAATCTGTTTCTATGATCAAAACCCATCTGTTTCTACCAAAAAACCTTTCCGGGGATCGTTTGCAACAGTTTGGCACCATTTTTGAGTGAATTTCAGAACGTCAGATTTTTGCTGAATTTGTGACCGCGCGGCTTAGGGATTTTTTTTAAAAAAAGCTGTTCAGACCATGAGGGCTAAATCTGTTTCTATGATCAAAACCCATCTGTTTCTACCAAAAAACCTTTCAGGGGATCGTTTGCAACAGTTTGGCACCGTTTTTGAGTGAAATCCAGAACGTCAGATTTTTGCTGAAATTGTGACCGCGCGGCTTAGGGATTTTTTCAAAAAAATGTTTTTCAGACCTTGTGGGCTAATTCTGTTTCTATGATAAAAACCCATGTGTTTCCACCGAAAAACCTTTCAGGGGATCGTTTGCAACAGTTTGGAACCATTTTTGAGTGAATTCCAGAACGTCAGATTTTTGCTGAAATTGTGACCGCGCGGCTTAGGGATTTTTTCAAAAAAAAGCTACTCAGACCTTGCGGGCTAATTCTGTTTCAATGATAAAAACCCATCTCTTTCCACCGAAAAACCTTTCACGGGATCGTTTGCAACAGTTTGGCACCGTTTTTGAGTGAAGTCCAGAACGTCAGATTTTTGCTGAAATTGTGACCGCGCGGCTTAGGGATTTTTTCAAAAAAATGTTTTTCAGACCTTGCGGGCTAATTCTGTTTCTATGATAAAAACCCATGTGTTTCCACCGAATAACCTTTCAGGGGATCGTTTGCAACAGTTTGGAACCATTTTTGAGTGAATTCCAGAACGTCAGATTTTTGCTGAAATTGTGACCGCGCGGCTTAGGGATTTTTTCAAAAAAAAGTTGTTCAGACCTTGCGGGCTAATTCTGTTTCTATGATAAAAACCCATGTGTTTCCACCGAAAAACCTTTCAGGGGATCGTTTGCAACAGTTTGGCACCATTTTTGGGTGAATTCCAGAACGTCAGATTTTTGCTGAAATTGTGACCGCGCGCGGCTTAGGGATTTTTTCAAAAAAATGTTTTTCAGACCTTGTGGGCTAATTCTGTTTCTATGATAAAAACCCATGTGTTTCCACCGAAAAACCTTTCAGGGGATTGTTTACAGCAATTTGGCACCATATTTGAGTGAATTCCAGAACGTCAGATTTTTGCTGAAATTGTGACCGCGTGGCTTAGGGATTTTTTCAAAAAAAAGTTGTTCAGACCTTGTGGGCTAATTCTGTTTCTATGATAAAAACCCATCTCTTTCCACCGAAAAACCTTTCAGGGGATCGTTTGCAACAGTTTGGCACCATTTTTGAGTGAATTCCAGAACGTCAGATTTTTGCTGAATTTGTGACCGCGCGGCTTAGGGATTTTTTCAAAAAAAAGTTGTTCAGACCTTTCGGGGTAATTCTGTTTCTATGATAAAAACCCATGTGTTTCCACCGAAAAACCTTTCAGGGGATCGTTTGCAACAGTTTGGCAGCATTTTTGCGTGAATTCCAGAATGTAAGATTTTTGCTGAAATTGTGACCGCGCGGCTTAGGGATTTTTTTTTAAAAAAGTTGTTCAGACCTTGAGGGTTAATTCTGTTTCTATGATAAAAACCCATCTCTTTCCACCGAAAAACCTTTCAGGGGATCGTTTGCAACAGTTTGGCACCATTTTTGAGTGAATTCCAGGCTTAGGGATTTTTTTCAGAAAAAAGTTGTTCAGACCTTGCGGGCTAATTCTGTTTCTATGATAAAAAGCCATGTGTTTAAACCAAAAAACCTTTCAGGGGATCGTTTGCAACAGTTTGGCAGCATTTTTGAGTGAATTCCAGAACGTCAGATTTTTGCTGAAATTGTGACCGCGCGGCTTAGGGATTTTTAAAAAAAATGTTTTTCAGACCTTGTGGGCTAATTCTGTTTCTATGATAAAAACCCATGTGTTTCCACCGAAAAACCTTTCAGGGGATCGTTTGCAACAGTTTGGAACCATTTTTGAGTGAATTCCAGAACGTCAGATTTTTGCTGAAATTGTGACCGCGCGCGCGGCTTAGGGATTTTTTCAAAAAAAAGTTGTTCAGACCTTGCGGGCTAATTCTGTTTCTATGATAAAAACCCATGTGTTTCCACCGAAAAACCTTTCAGGGGATCGTTTGCAACAGTTTGGCACCATTTTTGGGTGAATTCCAGAACGTCAGATTTTTGCTGAAATTGTGACCGCGCGCGGCTTAGGGATTTTTTCAAAAAAATGTTTTTCAGACCTTGTGGGCTAATTCTGTTTCTATGATAAAAACCCATGTGTTTCCACCGAAAAACCTTTCAGGGGATTGTTTGCAACAGTTTGGCAGCATTTTTGCGTGAATTCCAGAACGTCAGATTTTTGCTGAAATTGTGACCGCGCGGCTTAGGGATTTTTTTTTAAAAAAGTTGTTCAGACCTTGAGGGTTAAATCTGTTTCTATGATCAAAACCCATCTGTTTCTACCAAAAAACCTTTCCGGGGATCGTTTGCAACAGTTTGGCACCATTTTTGAGTGAATTTCAGAACGTCAGATTTTTGCTGAATTTGTGACCGCGCGGCTTAGGGATTTTTTTTAAAAAAAGCTGTTCAGACCATGAGGGCTAAATCTGTTTCTATGATCAAAACCCATCTGTTTCTACCAAAAAACCTTTCAGGGGATCGTTTGCAACAGTTTGGCACCGTTTTTGAGTGAAATCCAGAACGTCAGATTTTTGCTGAAATTGTGACCGCGCGGCTTAGGGATTTTTTCAAAAAAATGTTTTTCAGACCTTGTGGGCTAATTCTGTTTCTATGATAAAAACCCATGTGTTTCCACCGAAAAACCTTTCAGGGGATCGTTTGCAACAGTTTGGAACCATTTTTGAGTGAATTCCAGAACGTCAGATTTTTGCTGAAATTGTGACCGCGCGGCTTAGGGATTTTTTCAAAAAAAAGCTGCTCAGACCTTGCGGGCTAATTCTGTTTCAATGATAAAAACCCATCTCTTTCCACCGAAAAACCTTTCACGGGATCGTTTGCAACAGTTTGGCACCGTTTTTGAGTGAAGTCCAGAACGTCAGATTTTTGCTGAAATTGTGACCGCGCGGCTTAGGGATTTTTTCAAAAAAATGTTTTTCAGACCTTGTGGGCTAATTCTGTTTCTATGATAAAAACCCATGTGTTTCCACCGAAAAACCTTTCAGGGGATCGTTTGCAACAGTTTGGAACCATTTTTGAGTGAATTCCAGAACGTCAGATTTTTGCTGAAATTGTGACCGCGCGCGCGGCTTAGGGATTTTTTCAAAAAAAAGTTGTTCAGACCTTGCGGGCTAATTCTGTTTCTATGATAAAAACCCATGTGTTTCCACCGAAAAACCTTTCAGGGGATCGTTTGCAACAGTTTGGCACCATTTTTGGGTGAATTCCAGAACGTCAGATTTTTGCTGAAATTGTGACCGCGCGCGGCTTAGGGATTTTTTCAAAAAAATGTTTTTCAGACCTTGTGGGCTAATTCTGTTTCTATGATAAAAACCCATGTGTTTCCACCGAAAAACCTTTCAGGGGATTGTTTGCAACAGTTTGGCAGCATTTTTGCGTGAATTCCAGAACGTCAGATTTTTGCTGAAATTGTGACCGCGCGGCTTAGGGATTTTTTTTTAAAAAAGTTGTTCAGACCTTGAGGGTTAAATCTGTTTCTATGATCAAAACCCATCTGTTTCTACCAAAAAACCTTTCCGGGGATCGTTTGCAACAGTTTGGCACCATTTTTGAGTGAATTTCAGAACGTCAGATTTTTGCTGAATTTGTGACCGCGCGGCTTAGGGATTTTTTTTAAAAAAAGCTGTTCAGACCATGAGGGCTAAATCTGTTTCTATGATCAAAACCCATGTGTTTCCACCGAAAAACCTTTCAGGGGATCGTTTGCAACAGTTTGGCACCATTTTTGAGTGAATTCCAGAACGTCAGATTTTTGCTGAAATTGTGACCGCGCGCGCGGCTTAGGGATTTTTTCAAAAAAAAGTTGTTCAGACCTTGCGGGCTAATTCTGTTTCTATGATAAAAACCCATGTGTTTCCACCGAAAAACCTTTCAGGGGATCGTTTGCAACAGTTTGGCACCATTTTTGGGTGAATTCCAGAACGTCAGATTTTTGCTGAAATTGTGACCGCGCGGCTTAGGGATTTTTTCAAAAAAAAGTTGTTCAGACCTTGCGGGCTAATTCTGTTTCTATGATAAAAACCCATGTGTTTCCACCGAAAAACCTTTCAGGGGATCGTTTGCAACAGTTTGGCACCATTTTTGGGTGAATTCCAGAACGTCAGATTTTTGCTGAAATTGTGACCGCGCGGCTTAGGGATTTTTTCAAAAAAATGTTTTTCAGACCTTGTGGGCTAATTATGTTTCTATGATAAAAACCCATGTGTTTCCACCGAAAAACCTTTCAGGGGATCGTTTGCAACAGTTTGGCAGCATTTTTGCGTGAATTCCAGAACGTCAGATTTTTGCTGAAATTGTGACCGCGCGGCTTAGGGATTTTTTTTAAAAAAAGTTGTTCAGACCTTGAGGGTTAAATCTGTTTCTATGATCAAAACCCATCTGTTTCTACCAAAAAACCTTTCCGGGGATCGTTTGCAACAGTTTGGCACCGTTTTTGAGTGAATTCCAGAACGTCAGATTTTTGCTGAAATTGTGACCGCGCGGCTTAGGGATTTTTTCAAAAAAAAGTTGTTCAGACCTTGCGGGCTAATTCTGTTTCTATGATAAAAACCCATGTGTTTCCACCGAAAAACCTTTCAGGGGATCGTTTGCAACAGTTTGGCACCATTTTTGGGTGAATTCCAGAACGTCAGATTTTTGCTGAAATTGTGACCGCGCGGCTTAGGGATTTTTTTTAAAAAAAGCTGCTCAGACCTTGCGGGCTAATTCTGTTTCTATGATAAAAACCCATGTGTTTCCACCGAAAAACCTTTCAGGGGATCGTTTGCAACAGTTTGGCACCGTTTTTGAGTGAATTCCAGAACGTCAGATTTTTGCTGAAATTGTGACCGCGCGGCTTAGGGATTTTTTCAAAAAAATGTTTTTCAGACCTTGTGGGCTAATTCTGTTTCTATGATAAAAACCCATGTGTTTCCACCGAAAAACCTTTCAGGGGATCGTTTGCAACAGTTTGGAACCATTTTTGAGTGAATTCCAGAACGTCAGATTTTTGCTGAAATTGTGACCGCGCGCGCGGCTTAGGGATTTTTTCAAAAAAAAGTTGTTCAGACCTTGCGGGCTAATTCTGTTTCTATGATAAAAACCCATGTGTTTCCACCGAAAAACCTTTCAGGGGATCGTTTGCAACAGTTTGGCACCATTTTTGGGTGAATTCCAGAACGTCAGATTTTTGCTGAAATTGTGACCGCGCGGCTTAGGGATTTTTTCAAAAAAATGTTTTTCAGACCTTGTGGGCTAATTCTGTTTCTATGATAAAAACCCATGTGTTTCCACCGAAAAACCTTTCAGGGGATCGTTTGCAACAGTTTGGCAGCATTTTTGCGTGAATTCCAGAACGTCAGATTTTTGCTGAAATTGTGACCGCGCGGCTTAGGGATTTTTTTTAAAAAAAGTTGTTCAGACCTTGAGGGTTAAATCTGTTTCTATGATCAAAACCCATCTGTTTCTACCAAAAAACCTTTCCGGGGATCGTTTGCAACAGTTTGGCACCGTTTTTGAGTGAATTCCAGAACGTCAGATTTTTGCTGAAATTGTGACCGCGCGGCTTAGGGATTTTTTCAAAAAAAAGTTGTTCAGACCTTGCGGGCTAATTCTGTTTCAATGATAAAAACCCATCTCTTTCCACCGAAAAACCTTTCACGGGATCGTTTGCAACAGTTTGGCACCGTTTTTGAGTGAATTCCAGAACGTCAGATTTTTGCTGAAATTGTGACCGCGCGGCTTAGGGATTTTTTCAAAAAAATGTTTTTCAGACCTTGCGGGCTAATTCTGTTTCTATGATAAAAACCCATGTGTTTCCACCGAAAAACCTTTCAGGGGATCGTTTGCAACAGTTTGGCACCAGTTTTGAGTGAATTCCAGAACGTCAGATTTTTGCTGAAATTGTGACCGCGCGGCTTAGGGATTTTTTCAAAAAAATGTTTTTCAGACCTTGTGTGAAAATTCTTTTTCAATGATAAAAACCCATCTCTTTCCACCAAAAAACCTTTTAGGGCATCGTTTGCAACAGTTTGGCAACATTTTTGGGTGAATTCCAGAACGTCAGATTTTTGCTGAAATTGTGACCGCGCGGCTCAGGGGTTTTTTCAAAAAAAAAGTTGTTCAGACCTTCCGTGAAAATTCTTTTTCAATGATAAAAACCCATTTCTTTCCACCGAAAAACCTTTCAGGGGATCGTTTGCAACAGTTTGGCACCATTTTTGAGTGAATTCCAGAACGTCAGATTTTTGCTGAAATTGTGACCGCGCGGCTTAGGGATTTTTTCAAAAAAAAGTTGTTCAGACCTTGCGGGCTAATTCTGTTTCTATGATAAAAACCCATGTGTTTCCACCGAAAAACCTTTCAGGGGATCGTTTGCAACAGTTTGGCACCATTTTTGGGTGAATTCCAGAACGTCAGATTTTTGCTGAAATTGTGACCGCGCGGCTTAGGGATTTTTTCAAAAAAAAGTTGTTCAGACCTTGCGGGCTAATTCTGTTTCTATGATAAAAACTCATGTGTTTCCACCGAAAAACCTTTCAGGGGATCGTTTGCAACAGTTTGGCACCATTTTTGGGTGAATTCCAGAACGTCAGATTTTTGCTGAAATTGTGACCGCGCGGCTTAGGGATTTTTTCAAAAAAATGTTTTTCAGACCTTGTGGGCTAATTCTGTTTCTATGATAAAAACCCATGTGTTTCCACCGAAAAACCTTTCAGGGGATCGTTTGCAACAGTTTGGCAGCATTTTTGCGTGAATTCCAGAACGTCAGATTTTTGCTGAAATTGTGACCGCGTGGCTTAGGGATTTTTTTTAAAAAAAGTTGTTCAGACCTTGAGGGTTAAATCTGTTTCTATGATCAAAACCCATCTGTTTCTACCAAAAAACCTTTCCGGGGATCGTTTGCAACAGTTTGGCACCATTTTTGAGTGAATTCCAGAACGTCAGATTTTTGCTGAAATTGTGACCGCGCGGCTTAGGGATTTTTTTTAAAAAAAGTTGTTCAGACCATGAGGGCTAAATCTGTTTCTGTGATCAAAACCCATCTGTTTCTACCAAAAAACCTTTCCAGGGATCGTTTGCAAAAGTTTGGCACCGTTTTTGAGTGAATTCCAGAACGTCAGATTTTTGCTGAATTTGTGACCGCGCGGCTTAGGGATTTTTTCAAAAATGTTGTTCAGACCTTGTGGGCTAATTCGGTTTCTATGATAAAAACCCATGTGTTTCCACCGAAAAACCTTTCAGGGGATCGTTTGCAACAGTTTGGCACCATTTTTGAGTGAATTCCAGAACGTCAGATTTTTGCTGAAATTGTGACCGCGCGCGCGGCTTAGGGATTTTTTCAAAAAAAAGTTGTTCAGACCTTGCGGGCTAATTCTGTTTCTATGATAAAAACCCATGTGTTTCCACCGAAAAACCTTTCAGGGCATCGTTTGCAACAGTTTGGCACCATTTTTGGGTGAATTCCAGAACGTCAGATTTTTGCTGAAATTGTGACCGCGCGGCTTAGGGATTTTTTCAAAAAAATGTTTTTCAGACCTTGCGGGCTAATTCTGTTTCTATGATAAAAACCCATGTGTTTCCACCGAAAAACATTTTAGGGGATCGTTTACAACAATTTGGCACCATTTTTGAGTGAATTCCAGAACGTCAGATTTTTGCTGAAATTGTGACCGCGCGGCTTAGGGATTTTTTCAAAAAAAAGTTGTTCAGACCTTGCGGGCTAATTCTGTTTCTATGATAAAAACTCATGTGTTTCCACCGAAAAACCTTTCAGGGGATCGTTTGCAACAGTTTGGCACCATTTTTGGGTGAATTCCAGAACGTCAGATTTTTGCTGAAATTGTGACCGCGCGGCTTAGGGATTTTTTTCAAAAAAATGTTTTTCAGACCTTGTGGGCTAATTCTGTTTCTATGATAAAAACCCATGTGTTTCCACCGAAAAACCTTTCAGGGGATCGTTTGCAACAGTTTGGCAGCATTTTTGCGTGAATTCCAGAACGTCAGATTTTTGCTGAAATTGTGACCGCGCGGCTTAGGGATTTTTTTTAAAAAAAGTTGTTCAGACCTTGAGGGTTAAATCTGTTTCTATGATCAAAACCCATCTGTTTCTACCAAAAAACCTTTCCGGGGATCGTTTGCAACAGTTTGGCACCATTTTTGAGTGAATTCCAGAACGTCAGATTTTTGCTGAAATTGTGACCGCGCGGCTTAGGGATTTTTTTTAAAAAAAGTTGTTCAGACCATGAGGGCTAAATCTGTTTCTATGATCAAAACCCATCTGTTTCTACCAAAAAACCTTTCCAGGGATCGTTTGCAAAAGTTTGGCACCGTTTTTGAGTGAATTCCAGAACGTCAGATTTTTGCTGAATTTGTGACCGCGCGGCTTAGGGATTTTTTCAAAAAAAAGTTGTTCAGACCTTGTGGGCTAATTCGGTTTCTATGATAAAAACCCATGTGTTTCCACCGAAAAACCTTTCAGGGGATCGTTTGCAACAGTTTGGCACCATTTTTGAGTGAATTCCAGAACGTCAGATTTTTGCTGAAATTGTGACCGCGCGGCTTAGGGATTTTTTCAAAAAAATGTTTTTCAGACCTTGTGGGCTAATTCTGTTTCTATGATAAAAACCCATGTGTTTCCACCGAAAAACCTTTCAGGGGATCGTTTGCAACAGTTTGGCAGCATTTTTGCGTGAATTCCAGAACGTCAGATTTTTGCTGAAATTGTGACCGCGCGGCTTAGGGATTTTTTTTAAAAAAAGTTGTTCAGACCTTGAGGGTTAAATCTGTTTCTATGATCAAAACCCATCTGTTTCTACCAAAAAACTTTTCCGGGGATCGTTTGCAACAGTTTGGCACCATTTTTGAGTGAATTCCAGAACGTCAGATTTTTGCTGAAATTGTGACCGCGCGGCTTAGGGATTTTTTTTAAAAAAAGTTGTTCAGACCATGAGGGCTAAATCTGTTTCTATGATCAAAACCCATCTGTTTCTACCAAAAAACCTTTCCAGGGATCGTTTGCAAAAGTTTGGCACCGTTTTTGAGTGAATTCCAGAACGTCAGATTTTTGCTGAATTTGTGACCGCGCGGCTTAGGGATTTTTTCAAAAATGTTGTTCAGACCTTGTGGGCTAATTCGGTTTCTATGATAAAAACCCATGTGTTTCCACCGAAAAACCTTTCAGG
Source organism: Podarcis liolepis (assembly GCF_965112155.1). Classification (NCBI taxonomy): domain Eukaryota; kingdom Metazoa; phylum Chordata; class Lepidosauria; order Squamata; family Lacertidae; genus Podarcis; species Podarcis liolepis. Next base: position 88,736,995 of record NC_139559.1, on the reverse strand, counting down.
GGATCGTTTGCAACAGTTTGGCACCATTTTTGAGTGAATTCCAGAACGTCAGATTTTTGCTGAAATTGTGACCGCGCGCGCGGCTTAGGGATTTTTTCAAAAAAAAGTTGTTCAGACCTTGCGGGCTAATTCTGTTTCTATGATAAAAACCCATGTGTTTCCACCGAAAAACCTTTCAGGGCATCGTTTGCAACAGTTTGGCACCATTTTTGGGTGAATTCCAGAACGTCAGATTTTTCCTGAAATTGTGACCGCGCGGCTTAGGGATTTTTTTTTAAAAAAAGTTGTTCAGACCTTGCGTGAAAATTCTTTTTCAATGATAAAAATCCATCTCTTTCCACCGAAAAGCCTTTCACGGAATCGTTTGCAACAGTTTGGCACCATTTTTGAGTGAATTCCAGAACGTCAGATTTTTACTGAAATGGTGACCACGCGGCCTAGGGATTTTTTCAAAAAAAAGTTGTTCAGACCTTCCGTGAAATTTTTTTTAAATGACAAAACCCCATCTCTTTCCACCGAAAAAGCTTTCAGGGGATCGTTTGCAACAGTTTGGCACCATTTTTGAGTGAATTCCAGAACGTCAGATTTTTGCTGAAATTGTGACCGCGCGGCTTAGGGATTTTTTCAAAAAAAAGTTGTTCAGACCTTGCGGGCTAATTCTGTTTCTATGATAAAAACCCATGTGTTTCCACCGAAAAACCTTTCAGGGGATCGTTTGCAACAGTTTGGCACCATTTTTGGGTGAATTCCAGAACGTCAGATTTTTGCTGAAATTGTGACCGCGCGGCTTAGGGATTTTTTCAAAAAAAAGTTGTTCAGACCTTGCGGGCTAATTCTGTTTCTATGATAAAAACTCATGTGTTTCCACCGAAAAACCTTTCAGGGGATCGTTTGCAACAGTTTGGCACCATTTTTGGGTGAATTCCAGAACGTCAGATTTTTGCTGAAATTGTGACCGCGCGGCTTAGGGATTTTTTCAAAAAAATGTTTTTCAGACCTTGTGGGCTAATTCTGTTTCTATGATAAAAACCCATGTGTTTCCACCGAAAAACCTTTCAGGGGATCGTTTGCAACAGTTTGGCAGCATTTTTGCGTGAATTCCAGAACGTCAGATTTTTGCTGAAATTGTGACCGCGCGGCTTAGGGATTTTTTTTAAAAAAAGTTGTTCAGACCTTGAGGGTTAAATCTGTTTCTATGATCAAAACCCATCTGTTTCTACCAAAAAACTTTTCCGGGGATCGTTTGCAACAGTTTGGCACCATTTTTGAGTGAATTCCAGAACGTCAGATTTTTGCTGAAATTGTGACCGCGCGGCTTAGGGATTTTTTTTAAAAAAAGTTGTTCAGACCATGAGGGCTAAATCTGTTTCTATGATCAAAACCCATCTGTTTCTACCAAAAAACCTTTCCAGGGATCGTTTGCAAAAGTTTGGCACCGTTTTTGAGTGAATTCCAGAACGTCAGATTTTTGCTGAATTTGTGACCGCGCGGCTTAGGGATTTTTTCAAAAATGTTGTTCAGACCTTGTGGGCTAATTCGGTTTCTATGATAAAAACCCATGTGTTTCCACCGAAAAACCTTTCAGGGGATCGTTTGCAACAGTTTGGCACCATTTTTGAGTGAATTCCAGAACGTCAGATTTTTGCTGAAATTGTGACCGCGCGCGCGGCTTAGGGATTTTTTCAAAAAAAAGTTGTTCAGACCTTGCGGGCTAATTCTGTTTCTATGATAAAAACCCATGTGTTTCCACCGAAAAACCTTTCAGGGCATCGTTTGCAACAGTTTGGCACCATTTTTGGGTGAATTCCAGAACGTCAGATTTTTCCTGAAATTGTGACCGCGCGGCTTAGGGATTTTTTTTTAAAAAAAGTTGTTCAGACCTTGCGTGAAAATTCTTTTTCAATGATAAAAATCCATCTCTTTCCACCGAAAAGCCTTTCACGGAATCGTTTGCAACAGTTTGGCACCATTTTTGAGTGAATTCCAGAACGTCAGATTTTTACTGAAATGGTGACCACGCGGCCTAGGGATTTTTTCAAAAAAAAGTTGTTCAGACCTTCCGTGAAATTTTTTTTAAATGACAAAACCCCATCTCTTTCCACCGAAAAAGCTTTCAGGGGATCGTTTGCAACAGTTTGGCACCATTTTTGAGTGAATTCCAGAACGTCAGATTTTTGCTGAAATTGTGACCGCGCGGCTTAGGGATTTTTTCAAAAAAAAGTTGTTCAGACCTTGCGGGCTAATTCTGTTTCTATGATAAAAACCCATGTGTTTCCACCGAAAAACCTTTCAGGGGATCGTTTGCAACAGTTTGGCACCATTTTTGGGTGAATTCCAGAACGTCAGATTTTTGCTGAAATTGTGACCGCGCGGCTTAGGGATTTTTTCAAAAAAAAGTTGTTCAGACCTTGCGGGCTAATTCTGTTTCTATGATAAAAACTCATGTGTTTCCACCGAAAAACCTTTCAGGGGATCGTTTGCAACAGTTTGGCACCATTTTTGGGTGAATTCCAGAACGTCAGATTTTTGCTGAAATTGTGACCGCGCGGCTTAGGGATTTTTTCAAAAAAATGTTTTTCAGACCTTGTGGGCTAATTCTGTTTCTATGATAAAAACCCATGTGTTTCCACCGAAAAACCTTTCAGGGGATCGTTTGCAACAGTTTGGCAGCATTTTTGCGTGAATTCCAGAACGTCAGATTTTTGCTGAAATTGTGACCGCGCGGCTTAGGGATTTTTTTTAAAAAAAGTTGTTCAGACCTTGAGGGTTAAATCTGTTTCTATGATCAAAACCCATCTGTTTCCACCGAAAAACCTTTCAGGGGATCGTTTGCAACAGTTTGGCACCATTTTTGAGTGAATTCCAGAACGTCAGATTTTTGCTGAAATTGTGACCGCGCGGCTTAGGGATTTTTTCAAAAAAATGTTGTTCAGACCTTGCGGGCTAATTCTGTTTCTATGATAAAAACCCATGTGTTTCCACCGAAAAACCTTTCAGGGGATCGTTTGCAACAGTTTGGCACCATTTTTGGGTGAATTCCAGAACGTCAGATTTTTGCTGAAATTGTGACCGCGCGGCTTAGGGATTTTTTCAAAAAAATGTTTTTCAGACCTTGTGGGCTAATTCTGTTTCTATGATAAAAACCCATGTGTTTCCACCGAAAAACCTTTCAGGGGATCGTTTGCAACAGTTTGGCAGCATTTTTGCGTGAATTCCAGAACGTCAGATTTTTGCTGAAATTGTGACCGCGCGGCTTAGGGATTTTTTTTAAAAAAAGTTGTTCAGACCTTGAGGGTTAAATCTGTTTCTATGATCAAAACCCATCTGTTTCTACCAAAAAACCTTTCCGGGGATCGTTTGCAACAGTTTGGCACCATTTTTGAGTGAATTCCAGAACGTCAGATTTTTGCTGAAATTGTGACCGCGCGGCTTAGGGATTTTTTTTAAAAAAAGTTGTTCAGACCATGAGGGCTAAATCTGTTTCTATGATCAAAACCCATCTGTTTCTACCAAAAAACCTTTCCAGGGATCGTTTGCAAAAGTTTGGCACCGTTTTTGAGTGAATTCCAGAACGTCAGATTTTTGCTGAATTTGTGACCGCGCGGCTTAGGGATTTTTTCAAAAAAAAGTTGTTCAGACCTTGTGGGCTAATTCGGTTTCTATGATAAAAACCCATGTGTTTCCACCGAAAAACCTTTCAGGGGATCGTTTGCAACAGTTTGGCACCATTTTTGAGTGAATTCCAGAACGTCAGATTTTTGCTGAAATTGTGACCGCGCGGCTTAGGGATTTTTTCAAAAAAATGTTTTTCAGACCTTGTGGGCTAATTCTGTTTCTATGATAAAAACCCATGTGTTTCCACCGAAAAACCTTTCAGGGGATCGTTTGCAACAGTTTGGCAGCATTTTTGCGTGAATTCCAGAACGTCAGATTTTTGCTGAAATTGTGACCGCGCGGCTTAGGGATTTTTTTTAAAAAAAGTTGTTCAGACCTTGAGGGTTAAATCTGTTTCTATGATCAAAACCCATCTGTTTCTACCAAAAAACTTTTCCGGGGATCGTTTGCAACAGTTTGGCACCATTTTTGAGTGAATTCCAGAACGTCAGATTTTTGCTGAAATTGTGACCGCGCGGCTTAGGGATTTTTTTAAAAAAAAGTTGTTCAGACCATGAGGGCTAAATCTGTTTCTATGATCAAAACCCATCTGTTTCTACCAAAAAACCTTTCCAGGGATCGTTTGCAAAAGTTTGGCACCATTTTTGGGTGAATTCCAGAACGTCAGATTTTTGCTGAAATTGTGACCGCGCGGCTTAGGGATTTTTTCAAAAAAATGTTGTTCAGACCTTGCGGGCTAATTCTGTTTCTATGATAAAAACCCATGTGTTTCCACCGAAAAACCTTTCAGGGGATCGTTTGCAACAGTTTGGCACCATTTTTGGGTGAATTCCAGAACGTCAGATTTTTGCTGAAATTGTGACCGCGCGGCTTAGGGATTTTTTCAAAAAAATGTTTTTCAGACCTTGTGGGCTAATTCTGTTTCTATGATAAAAACCCATGTGTTTCCACCGAAAAACCTTTCAGGGGATCGTTTGCAACAGTTTGGCAGCATTTTTGCGTGAATTCCAGAACGTCAGATTTTTGCTGAAATTGTGACCGCGCGGCTTAGGGATTTTTTTTAAAAAAAGTTGTTCAGACCTTGAGGGTTAAATCTGTTTCTATGATCAAAACCCATCTGTTTCTACCAAAAAACTTTTCCGGGGATCGTTTGCAACAGTTTGGCACCATTTTTGAGTGAATTCCAGAACGTCAGATTTTTGCTGAAATTGTGACCGCGCGGCTTAGGGATTTTTTTAAAAAAAAGTTGTTCAGACCATGAGGGCTAAATCTGTTTCTATGATCAAAACCCATCTGTTTCTACCAAAAAACCTTTCCAGGGATCGTTTGCAAAAGTTTGGCACCGTTTTTGAGTGAATTCCAGAACGTCAGATTTTTGCTGAATTTGTGACCGCGCGGCTTAGGGATTTTTTCAAAAATGTTGTTCAGACCTTGTGGGCTAATTCGGTTTCTATGATAAAAACCCATGTGTTTCCACCGAAAAACCTTTCAGGGGATCGTTTGCAACAGTTTGGCACCATTTTTGAGTGAATTCCAGAACGTCAGATTTTTGCTGAAATTGTGACCGCGCGCGCGGCTTAGGGATTTTTTCAAAAAAAAGTTGTTCAGACCTTGCGGGCTAATTCTGTTTCTATGATAAAAACCCATGTGTTTCCACCGAAAAACCTTTCAGGGCATCGTTTGCAACAGTTTGGCACCATTTTTGGGTGAATTCCAGAACGTCAGATTTTTCCTGAAATTGTGACCGCGCGGCTTAGGGATTTTTTCTTAAAAAAAGTTGTTCAGACCTTGCGTGAAAATTCTTTTTCAATGATAAAAATCCATCTCTTTCCACCGAAAAGCCTTTCACGGAATCGTTTGCAACAGTTTGGCACCATTTTTGAGTGAATTCCAGAACGTCAGATTTTTACTGAAATGGTGACCACGCGGCCTAGGGATTTTTTCAAAAAAAAGTTGTTCAGACCTTCCGTGAAATTTTTTTTAAATGACAAAACCCCATCTCTTTCCACCGAAAAAGCTTTCAGGGGATCGTTTGCAACAGTTTGGCACCATTTTTGAGTGAATTCCAGAACGTCAGATTTTTGCTGAAATTGTGACCGCGCGGCTTAGGGATTTTTTCAAAAAAAAGTTGTTCAGACCTTGCGGGCTAATTCTGTTTCTATGATAAAAACCCATGTGTTTCCACCGAAAAACCTTTCAGGGGATCGTTTGCAACAGTTTGGCACCATTTTTGGGTGAATTCCAGAACGTCAGATTTTTGCTGAAATTGTGACCGCGCGGCTTAGGGATTTTTTCAAAAAAAAGTTGTTCAGACCTTGCGGGCTAATTCTGTTTCTATGATAAAAACTCATGTGTTTCCACCGAAAAACCTTTCAGGGGATCGTTTGCAACAGTTTGGCACCATTTTTGGGTGAATTCCAGAACGTCAGATTTTTGCTGAAATTGTGACCGCGCGGCTTAGGGATTTTTTCAAAAAAATGTTTTTCAGACCTTGTGGGCTAATTCTGTTTCTATGATAAAAACCCATGTGTTTCCACCGAAAAACCTTTCAGGGGATCGTTTGCAACAGTTTGGCAGCATTTTTGCGTGAATTCCAGAACGTCAGATTTTTGCTGAAATTGTGACCGCGCGGCTTAGGGATTTTTTTTAAAAAAAGTTGTTCAGACCTTGAGGGTTAAATCTGTTTCTATGATCAAAACCCATCTGTTTCCACCGAAAAACCTTTCAGGGGATCGTTTGCAACAGTTTGGCACCATTTTTGAGTGAATTCCAGAACGTCAGATTTTTGCTGAAATTGTGACCGCGCGGCTTAGGGATTTTTTCAAAAAAAAGTTGTTCAGACCTTGCGGGCTAATTCTGTTTCTATGATAAAAACCCATGTGTTTCCACCGAAAAACCTTTCAGGGGATCGTTTGCAACAGTTTGGCACCATTTTTGGGTGAATTCCAGAACGTCAGATTTTTGCTGAAATTGTGACCGCGCGGCTTAGGGATTTTTTCAAAAAAATGTTTTTCAGACCTTGTGGGCTAATTCTGTTTCTATGATAAAAACCCATGTGTTTCCACCGAAAAACCTTTCAGGGGATCGTTTGCAACAGTTTGGCAGCATTTTTGCGTGAATTCCAGAACGTCAGATTTTTGCTGAAATTGTGACCGCGCGGCTTAGGGATTTTTTTTAAAAAAAGTTGTTCAGACCTTGAGGGTTAAATCTGTTTCTATGATCAAAACCCATCTGTTTCTACCAAAAAACCTTTCCGGGGATCGTTTGCAACAGTTTGGCACCATTTTTGAGTGAATTCCAGAACGTCAGATTTTTGCTGAAATTGTGACCGCGCGGCTTAGGGATTTTGTTTAAAAAAAGTTGTTCAGACCATGAGGGCTAAATCTGTTTCTATGATCAAAACCCATCTGTTTCTACCAAAAAACCTTTCCAGGGATCGTTTGCAAAAGTTTGGCACCGTTTTTGAGTGAATTCCAGAACGTCAGATTTTTGCTGAAATTGTGACCGCGCGGCTTAGGGATTTTTTTTTAAAAAAAGTTGTTCAGACCTTGAGGGCTCAATCTGTTTCTATGATCAAAACCCATCTGTTTCTACCAAAAAACCTTTCCGGGGATCGTTTGCAAAAGTTTGGCACCGTTTTTAGGGTGAATTCCAGAACGTCAGATTTTTGCTGAAATTGTGACCGCGCGGCTCAGGGTTTTTTTCAAAAAAAAGTTGTTCAGACCTTCCGTGAAAATTCTTTTTCAATGATAAAAACCCATTTCTTTCCACCGAAAAACCTTTCAGGGGACCGTTTGCAACAGTTTGGCACCATTTTTGAGTGAATTCCAGAACGTCAGATTTTTGCTGAAATTGTGACCGCGCGGCTTAGGGATTTTTTCAAAAAAAAGTTGTTCAGACCTTGCGGGCTAATTCTGTTTCTATGATAAAAACCCATGTGTTTCCACCGAAAAACCTTTCAGGGGATCGTTTGCAACAGTTTGGCACCATTTTTGGGTGAATTCCAGAACGTCAGATTTTTGCTGAAATTGTGACCGCGCGGCTTAGGGATTTTTTCAAAAAAAAGTTGTTCAGACCTTGCGGGCTAATTCTGTTTCTATGATAAAAACTCATGTGTTTCCACCGAAAAACCTTTCAGGGGATCGTTTGCAACAGTTTGGCACCATTTTTGGGTGAATTCCAGAACGTCAGATTTTTGCTGAAATTGTGACCGCGCGGCTTAGGGATTTTTTTTTAAAAAAGTTGTTCAGACCATGAGGGCTAAATCTGTTTCTATGATCAAAACCCATCTGTTTCTACCAAAAAACCTTTCCAGGGATCGTTTGCAAAAGTTTGGCACCGTTTTTGAGTGAATTCCAGAACGTCAGATTTTTGCTGAATTTGTGACCGTGCGGCTTAGGGATTTTTTCAAAAAAAAGTTGTTCAGACCTTGTGGGCTAATTCGGTTTCTATGATAAAAACCCATGTGTTTCCACCGAAAAACCTTTCAGGGGATCGTTTGCAACAGTTTGGCACCATTTTTTAGTGAATTCCAGAACGTCAGATTTTTGCTGAAATTGTGACCGCGCGGCTTAGGGATTTTTTCAAAAAAAAGTTGTTCAGACCTTGCGGGCTAATTCTGTTTCTATGATAAAAACCCATGTGTTTCCACCGAAAAACCTTTCAGGGCATCGTTTGCAACAGTTTGGCACCATTTTTGGGTGAATTCCAGAATGTCAGATTTTTGCTGAAATTGTGACCGCGCGGCTTAGGGATTTTTTCAAAAAAATGTTTTTCAGACCTTGCAGGCTAATTCTGTTTCTATGATAAAAACCCATGTGTTTCCACCGAAAAACCTTTCAGGGCATCGTTTGCAACAGTTTGGCACCATTTTTGGGTGAATTCCAGAACGTCAGATTTTTGCTGAAATTGTGACCGCGCGGCTTAGGGATTTTTTCAAAAAAAAGTTGTTCAGACCTTGCGGGCTAATTCTGTTTCTATGATAAAAACCCATGTGTTTCCACCGAAAAACATTTTAGGGGATCGTTTACAACAATTTGGCACCATATTTGAGTGAATTCCAGAACGTCAGATTTTTGCTGAAATTGTGACCGCGCGGCTCAGGGGTTTTTTCAAAAAAAAGTTGTTCAGACCTTCCGTGAAAATTCTTTTTCAATGATAAAAACCCATTTCTTTCCACCGAAAAACCTTTCAGGGGATCGTTTGCAACAGTTTGGCACCATTTTTGAGTGAATTCCAGAACGTCAGATTTTTGCTGAAATTGTGACCGCGCGGCTTAGGGATTTTTTCAAAAAAAAGTTGTTCAGACCTTGCGGGCTAATTCTGTTTCTATGATAAAAACCCATGTGTTTCCACCGAAAAACCTTTCAGGGGATCGTTTGCAACAGTTTGGCACCATTTTTGGGTGAATTCCAGAACGTCAGATTTTTGCTGAAATTGTGACCGCGCGGCTTAGGGATTTTTTCAAAAAAAAGTTGTTCAGACCTTGCGGGCTAATTCTGTTTCTATGATAAAAACTCATGTGTTTCCACCGAAAAACCTTTCAGGGGATCGTTTGCAACAGTTTGGCACCATTTTTGGGTGAATTCCAGAACGTCAGATTTTTGCTGAAATTGTGACCGCGCGGCTTAGGGATTTTTTCAAAAAAATGTTTTTCAGACCTTGTGGGCTAATTCTGTTTCTATGATAAAAACCCATGTGTTTCCACCGAAAAACCTTTCAGGGGATCGTTTGCAACAGTTTGGCAGCATTTTTGCGTGAATTCCAGAACGTCAGATTTTTGCTGAAATTGTGACCGCGCGGCTTAGGGATTTTTTTAAAAAAAAGTTGTTCAGACCTTGAGGGTTAAATCTGTTTCTATGATCAAAACCCATCTGTTTCTACCAAAAAACTTTTCCGGGGATCGTTTGCAACAGTGTGGCACCATTTTTGAGTGAATTCCAGAACGTCAGATTTTTGCTGAAATTGTGACCGCGCGGCTTAGGGATTTTTTTTTTAAAAAAGTTGTTCAGACCATGAGGGCTAAATCTGTTTCTATGATCAAAACCCATCTGTTTCTACCAAAAAACCTTTCCAGGGATCGTTTGCAAAAGTTTGGCACCGTTTTTGAGTGAATTCCAGAACGTCAGATTTTTGCTGAATTTGTGACCGCGCGGCTTAGGGATTTTTTCAAAAAAAAGTTGTTCAGACCTTGTGGGCTAATTCGGTTTCTATGATAAAAACCCATGTGTTTCCACCGAAAAACCTTTCAGGGGATCGTTTGCAACAGTTTGGCACCATTTTTGAGTGAATTCCAGAACGTCAGATTTTTGCTGAAATTGTGACCGCGCGGCTTAGGGATTTTTTCAAAAAAATGTTTTTCAGACCTTGTGGGCTAATTCTGTTTCTATGATAAAAACCCATGTGTTTCCACCGAAAAACCTTTCAGGGGATCGTTTGCAACAGTTTGGCAGCATTTTTGCGTGAATTCCAGAACGTCAGATTTTTGCTGAAATTGTGACCGCGCGGCTTAGGGATTTTTTTTAAAAAAAGTTGTTCAGACCTTGAGGGTTAAATCTGTTTCTATGATCAAAACCCATCTGTTTCTACCAAAAAACTTTTCCGGGGATCGTTTGCAACAGTTTGGCACCATTTTTGAGTGAATTCCAGAACGTCAGATTTTTGCTGAAATTGTGACCGCGCGGCTTAGGGATTTTTTTTAAAAAAAGTTGTTCAGACCATGAGGGCTAAATCTGTTTCTATGATCAAAACCCATCTGTTTCTACCAAAAAACCTTTCCAGGGATCGTTTGCAAAAGTTTGGCACCGTTTTTGAGTGAATTCCAGAACGTCAGATTTTTGCTGAATTTGTGACCGCGCGGCTTAGGGATTTTTTCAAAAATGTTGTTCAGACCTTGTGGGCTAATTCGGTTTCTATGATAAAAACCCATGTGTTTCCACCGAAAAACCTTTCAGGGGATCGTTTGCAACAGTTTGGCACCATTTTTGAGTGAATTCCAGAACGTCAGATTTTTGCTGAAATTGTGACCGCGCGCGCGGCTTAGGGATTTTTTCAAAAAAAAGTTGTTCAGACCTTGCGGGCTAATTCTGTTTCTATGATAAAAACCCATGTGTTTCCACCGAAAAACCTTTCAGGGCATCGTTTGCAACAGTTTGGCACCATTTTTGGGTGAATTCCAGAACGTCAGATTTTTCCTGAAATTGTGACCGCGCGGCTTAGGGATTTTTTCTTAAAAAAAGTTGTTCAGACCTTGCGTGAAAATTCTTTTTCAATGATAAAAATCCATCTCTTTCCACCGAAAAGCCTTTCACGGAATCGTTTGCAACAGTTTGGCACCATTTTTGAGTGAATTCCAGAACGTCAGATTTTTACTGAAATGGTGACCACGCGGCCTAGGGATTTTTTCAAAAAAAAGTTGTTCAGACCTTCCGTGAAATTTTTTTTAAATGACAAAACCCCATCTCTTTCCACCGAAAAACCTTTCAGGGGATCGTTTGCAACAGTTTGGCACCATTTTTGAGTGAATTCCAGAACGTCAGATTTTTGCTGAAATTGTGACCGCGCGGCTTAGGGATTTTTTCAAAAAAAAGTTGTTCAGACCTTGCGGGCTAATTCTGTTTCTATGATAAAAACCCATGTGTTTCCACCGAAAAACCTTTCAGGGGATCGTTTGCAACAGTTTGGCACCATTTTTGGGTGAATTCCAGAACGTCAGATTTTTGCTGAAATTGTGACCGCGCGGCTTAGGGATTTTTTCAAAAAAAAGTTGTTCAGACCTTGCGGGCTAATTCTGTTTCTATGATAAAAACTCATGTGTTTCCACCGAAAAACCTTTCAGGGGATCGTTTGCAACAGTTTGGCACCATTTTTGGGTGAATTACAGAACGTCAGATTTTTGCTGAAATTGTGACCGCGCGGCTTAGGGATTTTTTCAAAAAAATGTTTTTCAGACCTTGTGGGCTAATTCTGTTTCTATGATAAAAACCCATGTGTTTCCACCGAAAAACCTTTCAGGGGATCGTTTGCAACAGTTTGGCAGCATTTTTGCGTGAATTCCAGAACGTCAGATTTTTGCTGAAATTGTGACCGCGCGGCTTAGGGATTTTTTTTAAAAAAAGTTGTTCAGACCTTGAGGGTTAAATCTGTTTCTATGATCAAAACCCATCTGTTTCCACCGAAAAACCTTTCAGGGGATCGTTTGCAACAGTTTGGCACCATTTTTGAGTGAATTCCAGAACGTCAGATTTTTGCTGAAATTGTGACCGCGCGGCTTAGGGATTTTTTCAAAAAAAAGTTGTTCAGACCTTGCGGGCTAATTCTGTTTCTATGATAAAAACCCATGTGTTTCCACCGAAAAACCTTTCAGGGGATCGTTTGCAACAGTTTGGCACCATTTTTGGGTGAATTCCAGAACGTCAGATTTTTGCTGAAATTGTGACCGCGCGGCTTAGGGATTTTTTCAAAAAAATGTTTTTCAGACCTTGTGGGCTAATTCTGTTTCTATGATAAAAACCCATGTGTTTCCACCGAAAAACCTTTCAGGGGATCGTTTGCAACAGTTTGGCAGCATTTTTGCGTGAATTCCAGAACGTCAGATTTTTGCTGAAATTGTGACCGCGCGGCTTAGGGATTTTTTTAAAAAAAAGTTGTTCAGACCTTGAGGGTTAAATCTGTTTCTATGATCAAAACCCATCTGTTTCTACCAAAAAACCTTTCCGGGGATCGTTTGCAACAGTTTGGCACCATTTTTGAGTGAATTCCAGAACGTCAGATTTTTGCTGAAATTGTGACCGCGCGGCTTAGGGATTTTTTTTTAAAAAAGTTGTTCAGACCATGAGGGCTAAATCTGTTTCTATGATCAAAACCCATCTGTTTCTACCAAAAAACCTTTCCAGGGATCGTTTGCAAAAGTTTGGCACCGTTTTTGAGTGAATTCCAGAACGTCAGATTTTTGCTGAATTTGTGACCGCGCGGCTTAGGGATTTTTTCAAAAAAAAGTTGTTCAGACCTTGTGGGCTAATTCGGTTTCTATGATAAAAACCCATGTGTTTCCACCGAAAAACCTTTCAGGGGATCGTTTGCAACAGTTTGGCACCATTTTTGAGTGAATTCCAGAACGTCAGATTTTTGCTGAAATTGTGACCGCGCGGCTTAGGGATTTTTTCAAAAAAATGTTTTTCAGACCTTGTGGGCTAATTCTGTTTCTATGATAAAAACCCATGTGTTTCCACCGAAAAACCTTTCAGGGGATCGTTTGCAACAGTTTGGCAGCATTTTTGCGTGAATTCCAGAACGTCAGATTTTTGCTGAAATTGTGACCGCGCGGCTTAGGGATTTTTTTTAAAAAAAGTTGTTCAGACCTTGAGGGTTAAATCTGTTTCTATGATCAAAACCCATCTGTTTCTACCAAAAAACTTTTCCGGGGATCGTTTGCAACAGTTTGGCACCATTTTTGAGTGAATTCCAGAACGTCAGATTTTTGCTGAAATTGTGACCGCGCGGCTTAGGGATTTTTTTTAAAAAAAGTTGTTCAGACCATGAGGGCTAAATCTGTTTCTATGATCAAAACCCATCTGTTTCTACCAAAAAACCTTTCCAGGGATCGTTTGCAAAAGTTTGGCACCGTTTTTGAGTGAATTCCAGAACGTCAGATTTTTGCTGAATTTGTGACCGCGCGGCTTAGGGATTTTTTCAAAAATGTTGTTCAGACCTTGTGGGCTAATTCGGTTTCTATGATAAAAACCCATGTGTTTCCACCGAAAAACCTTTCAGGGGATCGTTTGCAACAGTTTGGCACCATTTTTGAGTGAATTCCAGAACGTCAGATTTTTGCTGAAATTGTGACCGCGCGCGCGGCTTAGGGATTTTTTCAAAAAAAAGTTGTTCAGACCTTGCGGGCTAATTCTGTTTCTATGATAAAAACCCATGTGTTTCCACCGAAAAACCTTTCAGGGCATCGTTTGCAACAGTTTGGCACCATTTTTGGGTGAATTCCAGAACGTCAGATTTTTCCTGAAATTGTGACCGCGCGGCTTAGGGATTTTTTCTTAAAAAAAGTTGTTCAGACCTTGCGTGAAAATTCTTTTTCAATGATAAAAATCCATCTCTTTCCACCGAAAAGCCTTTCACGGAATCGTTTGCAACAGTTTGGCACCATTTTTGAGTGAATTCCAGAACGTCAGATTTTTACTGAAATGGTGACCACGCGGCCTAGGGATTTTTTCAAAAAAAAGTTGTTCAGACCTTCCGTGAAATTTTTTTTAAATGACAAAACCCCATCTCTTTCCACCGAAAAACCTTTCAGGGGATCGTTTGCAACAGTTTGGCACCATTTTTGAGTGAATTCCAGAACGTCAGATTTTTGCTGAAATTGTGACCGCGCGGCTTAGGGATTTTTTCAAAAAAAAGTTGTTCAGACCTTGCGGGCTAATTCTGTTTCTATGATAAAAACCCATGTGTTTCCACCGAAAAACCTTTCAGGGGATCGTTTGCAACAGTTTGGCACCATTTTTGGGTGAATTCCAGAACGTCAGATTTTTGCTGAAATTGTGACCGCGCGGCTTAGGGATTTTTTCAAAAAAAAGTTGTTCAGACCTTGCGGGCTAATTCTGTTTCTATGATAAAAACTCATGTGTTTCCACCGAAAAACCTTTCAGGGGATCGTTTGCAACAGTTTGGCACCATTTTTGGGTGAATTCCAGAACGTCAGATTTTTGCTGAAATTGTGACCGCGCGGCTTAGGGATTTTTTCAAAAAAATGTTTTTCAGACCTTGTGGGCTAATTCTGTTTCTATGATAAAAACCCATGTGTTTCCACCGAAAAACCTTTCAGGGGATCGTTTGCAACAGTTTGGCAGCATTTTTGCGTGAATTCCAGAACGTCAGATTTTTGCTGAAATTGTGACCGCGCGGCTTAGGGATTTTTTTTAAAAAAAGTTGTTCAGACCTTGAGGGTTAAATCTGTTTCTATGATCAAAACCCATCTGTTTCCACCGAAAAACCTTTCAGGGGATCGTTTACAACAGTTTGGCACCATTTTTGAGTGAATTCCAGAACGTCAGATTTTTGCTGAAATTGTGACCGCGCGGCTTAGGGATTTTTTCAAAAAAAAGTTGTTCAGACCTTGCGGGCTAATTCTGTTTCTATGATAAAAACCCATCTGTTTCTACCAAAAAACCTTTCCAGGGATCGTTTGCAAAAGTTTGGCACCGTTTTTGAGTGAATTCCAGAACGTCAGATTTTTGCTGAATTTGTGACCGCGCGGCTTAGGGATTTTTTCAAAAAAAAGTTGTTCAGACCTTGTGGGCTAATTCGGTTTCTATGATAAAAACCCATGTGTTTCCACCGAAAAACCTTTCAGGGGATCGTTTGCAACAGTTTGGCACCATTTTTGAGTGAATTCCAGAACGTCAGATTTTTGCTGAAATTGTGACCGCGCGGCTTAGGGATTTTTTCAAAAAAATGTTTTTCAGACCTTGTGGGCTAATTCTGTTTCTATGATAAAAACCCATGTGTTTCCACCGAAAAACCTTTCAGGGGATCGTTTGCAACAGTTTGGCAGCATTTTTGCGTGAATTCCAGAACGTCAGATTTTTGCTGAAATTGTGACCGCGCGGCTTAGGGATTTTTTTAAAAAAAAGTTGTTCAGACCTTGAGGGTTAAATCTGTTTCTATGATCAAAACCCATCTGTTTCTACCAAAAAACTTTTCCGGGGATCGTTTGCAACAGTTTGGCACCATTTTTGAGTGAATTCCAGAACGTCAGATTTTTGCTGAAATTGTGACCGCGCGGCTTAGGGATTTTTTTTAAAAAAAGTTGTTCATACCATGAGGGCTAAATCTGTTTCTATGATCAAAACCCATCTGTTTCTACCAAAAAACCTTTCCAGGGATCGTTTGCAAAAGTTTGGCACCGTTTTTGAGTGAATTCCAGAACGTCAGATTTTTGCTGAATTTGTGACCGCGCGGCTTAGGGATTTTTTCAAAAATGTTGTTCAGACCTTGTGGGCTAATTCGGTTTCTATGATAAAAACCCATGTGTTTCCACCGAAAAACCTTTCAGGGGATCGTTTGCAACAGTTTGGCACCATTTTTGAGTGAATTCCAGAACGTCAGATTTTTGCTGAAATTGTGACCGCGCGCGCGGCTTAGGGATTTTTTCAAAAAAAAGTTGTTCAGACCTTGCGGGCTAATTCTGTTTCTATGATAAAAACCCATGTGTTTCCACCGAAAAACCTTTCAGGGCATCGTTTGCAACAGTTTGGCACCATTTTTGGGTGAATTCCAGAACGTCAGATTTTTCCTGAAATTGTGACCGCGCGGCTTAGGGATTTTTTTTTTAAAAAAGTTGTTCAGACCTTGCGTGAAAATTCTTTTTCAATGATAAAAATCCATCTCTTTCCACCGAAAAGCCTTTCACGGAATCGTTTGCAACAGTTTGGCACCATTTTTGAGTGAATTCCAGAACGTCAGATTTTTACTGAAATGGTGACCACGCGGCCTAGGGATTTTTTCAAAAAAAAGTTGTTCAGACCTTCCGTGAAATTTTTTTTAAATGACAAAACCCCATCTCTTTCCACCGAAAAAGCTTTCAGGGGATCGTTTGCAACAGTTTGGCACCATTTTTGAGTGAATTCCAGAACGTCAGATTTTTGCTGAAATTGTGACCGCGCGGCTTAGGGATTTTTTCAAAAAAAAGTTGTTCAGACCTTGCGGGCTAATTCTGTTTCTATGATAAAAACCCATGTGTTTCCACCGAAAAACCTTTCAGGGGATCGTTTGCAACAGTTTGGCAGCATTTTTGCGTGAATTCCAGAACGTCAGATTTTTGCTGAAATTGTGACCGCGCGGCTTAGGGATTTTTTTTAAAAAAAGTTGTTCAGACCTTGAGGGTTAAATCTGTTTCTATGATCAAAACCCATCTGTTTCCACCGAAAAACCTTTCAGGGGATCGTTTGCAACAGTTTGGCACCATTTTTGAGTGAATTCCAGAACGTCAGATTTTTGCTGAAATTGTGACCGCGCGGCTTAGGGATTTTTTCAAAAAAAAGTTGTTCAGACCTTGCGGGCTAATTCTGTTTCTATGATAAAAACCCATGTGTTTCCACCGAAAAACCTTTCAGGGGATCGTTTGCAACAGTTTGGCAGCATTTTTGCGTGAATTCCAGAACGTCAGATTTTTGCTGAAATTGTGACCGCGCGGCTTAGGGATTTTTTTTAAAAAAAGTTGTTCAGACCTTGAGGGTTAAATCTGTTTCTATGATCAAAACCCATCTGTTTCTACCAAAAAACCTTTCCGGGGATCGTTTGCAACAGTTTGGCACCATTTTTGAGTGAATTCCAGAACGTCAGATTTTTGCTGAAATTGTGACCGCGCGGCTTAGGGATTTTGTTTAAAAAAAGTTGTTCAGACCATGAGGGCTAAATCTGTTTCTATGATCAAAACCCATCTGTTTCTACCAAAAAACCTTTCCAGGGATCGTTTGCAAAAGTTTGGCACCGTTTTTGAGTGAATTCCAGAACGTCAGATTTTTGCTGAATTTGTGACCGCGCGGCTTAGGGATTTTTTAAAAAAAAAGTTGTTCAGACCTTGTGGGCTAATTCGGTTTCTATGATAAAAACCCATGTGTTTCCACCGAAAAACCTTTCAGGGGATCGTTTGCAACAGTTTGGCACCATTTTTGAGTGAATTCCAGAACGTCAGATTTTTGCTGAAATTGTGACCGCGCGCGCGGCTTAGGGATTTTTTCAAAAAAAAGTTGTTCAGACCTTGCGGGCTAATTCTGTTTCTATGATAAAAACCCATGTGTTTCCACCGAAAAACCTTTCAGGGCATCGTTTGCAACAGTTTGGCACCATTTTTGGGTGAATTCCAGAACGTCAGATTTTTGCTGAAATTGTGACCGCGCGGCTTAGGGATTTTTTCAAAAAAATGTTTTTCAGACCTTGCGGGCTAATTCTGTTTCTATGATAAAAACCCATGTGTTTCCACCGAAAAACATTTTAGGGGATCGTTTACAACAATTTGGCACCATATTTGAGTGAATTCCAGAACGTCAGATTTTTGCTGAAATTGTGACCGCGCGGCTTAGGGATTTTTTCAAAAAAATGTTTTTCAGACCTTGTGGGCTAATTCGGTTTCTATGATAAAAACCCATGTGTTTCCACCGAAAAACCTTTCAGGGGATCGTTTGCAACAGTTTGGCACCATTTTTGAGTGAATTCCAGAACGTCAGATTTTTGCTGAAATTCTGACCGCGCGCGCGGTTTAGGGATTTTTTCAAAAAAAAGTTGTTCAGACCTTGCGGGCTAATTCTGTTTCTATGATAAAAAGCCATGTGTTTAAACCAAAAAACCTTTCAGGGGATCGTTTGCAACAGTTTGGTAGCATTTTTGAGTGAATTCCAGAACGTCAGATTTTTGCTGAATTTGTGACCGCGCGGCTTAGGGATTTTTTTTAAAAAAAGCTGTTCAGACCATGAGGGCTAAATCTGTTTCTATGATCAAAACCCATGTGTTTCCACCGAAAAACCTTTCAGGGGATCGTTTGCAACAGTTTGGCACCATTTTGGGGTGAATTCCAGAACGTCAGATTTTTGCTGAAATTGTGACCGCGCGCGCGGCTTAGGGATTTTTTCAAAAAAAAGTTGTTCAGACCTTGCGGGCTAATTCTGTTTCTATGATAAAAACCCATGTGTTTCCACCGAAAAACCTTTCAGGGGATCGTTTGCAACAGTTTGGCACCATTTTTGAGTGAATTCCAGAACGTCAGATTTTTGCTGAAATTGTGACCGCGCGGCTTAGGGATTTTTTCAAAAAAAAGTTGTTCAGACCTTGCGGGCTAATTCTGTTTCTATGATAAAAACCCATGTGTTTCCACCGAAAAACCTTTCAGGGGATCGTTTGCAACAGTTTGGCACCATTTTTGGGTGAATTCCAGAACGTCAGATTTTTGCTGAAATTGTGACCGCGCGGCTTAGGGATTTTTTCAAAAAAATGTTTTTCAGACCTTGTGGGCTAATTCTGTTTCTATGATAAAAACCCATGTGTTTCCACCGAAAAACCTTTCAGGGGATCGTTTGCAACAGTTTGGCAGCATTTTTGCGTGAATTCCAGAACGTCAGATTTTTGCTGAAATTGTGACCGCGCGGCTTAGGGATTTTTTTAAAAAAAAGTTGTTCAGACCTTGAGGGTTAAATCTGTTTCTATGATCAAAACCCATCTGTTTCTACCAAAAAACCTTTCCGGGGATCGTTTGCAACAGTTTGGCACCGTTTTTGAGTGAATTCCAGAACGTCAGATTTTTGCTGAAATTGTGACCGCGCGGCTTAGGGATTTTTTCAAAAAAAAGTTGTTCAGACCTTGCGGGCTAATTCTGTTTCAATGATAAAAACCCATCTTTCCACCGAAAAACCTTTCACGGGATCGTTTGCAACAGTTTGGCACCGTTTTTGAGTGAATTGCAGAACGTCAGATTTTTGCTGAAATTGTGACCGCGCGGCTTAGGGATTTTTTCAAAAAATGTTTTTCAGACCTTGCGGGCTAATTCTGTTTCTATGATAAAAACCCATGTGTTTCCACCAAAAAACCTTTCAGGGGATCGTTTGCAACAGTTTGGCACCAGTTTTGAGTGAATTCCAGAACGTCAGATTTTTGCTGAAATTGTGACCGCGCGGCTTAGGGATTTTTTCAAAAAAATGTTTTTCAGACCTTGCGTGAAAATTCTTTTTCAATCATAAAAACCCATCTCTTTCCACCGAAAAACCTTTTAGGGCATCGTTTGCAACAGTTTGGCAACATTTTTGGGTGAATTCCAGAACGTCAGATTTTTGCTGAAATTGTGACCGCGCGGCTTAGGGATTTTTTCAAAAAAAAGTTGTTCAGACCTTGCTTGAATTTTTTTTTTAATGATAAAAACCCATCTCTTTCCACCGAAAAACCTTTCAGGGGATCGTTTGCAACAGTTTGGCAGCATTTTTGAGTGAATTCCAGAACGTCAGATTTTTGCTGAAATTGTGACCGCGCGGCTTAGGGATTTTTTTTTAAAAAAAGTTGTTCAGACCTTGAGGGCTCAATCTGTTTCTATGATCAAAACCCATCTGTTTCTACTAAAAAACCTTTCCGGGGATCGTTTGCAAAAGTTTGGCACCGTTTTTAGGGTGAATTCCAGAACGTCAGATTTTTGCTGAAATTGTGACCGCGCGGCTCAGGGGTTTTTTCAAAAAAAAGTTGTTCAGACCTTCCGTGAAAATTCTTTTTCAATGATAAAAACCCATGTGTTTCCACCGAAAAACCTTTCAGGGGACCGTTTGCAACAGTTTGGCACCATTTTTGAGTGAATTCCAGAACGTCAGATTTTTGCTGAAATTGTGACCGCGCGGCTTAGGGATTTTTTCAAAAAAAAGTTGTTCAGACCTTGCGGGCTAATTCTGTTTCTATGATAAAAACCCATGTGTTTCCACCGAAAAACCTTTCAGGGGATCGTTTGCAACAGTTTGGCACCATTTTTGGGTGAATTCCAGAACGTCAGATTTTTGCTGAAATTGTGACCGCGCGGCTTAGGGATTTTTTCAAAAAAATGTTTTTCAGACCTTGTGGGCTAATTCTGTTTCTATGATAAAAACCCATGTGTTTCCACCGAAAAACCTTTCCGGGGATCGTTTGCAACAGTTTGGCACCATTTTTGAGTGAATTCCAGAACGTCAGATTTTTGCTGAAATTGTGACCGCGCGGCTTAGGGATTTTGTTTAAAAAAAGTTGTTCAGACCATGAGGGCTAAATCTGTTTCTATGATCAAAACCCATCTGTTTCTACCAAAAAACCTTTCCAGGGATCGTTTGCAAAAGTTTGGCACCGTTTTTGAGTGAATTCCAGAACGTCAGATTTTTGCTGAATTTGTGACCGCGCGGCTTAGGGATTTTTTCAAAAAAAAGTTGTTCAGACCTTGTGGGCTAATTCGGTTTCTATGATAAAAACCCATGTGTTTCCACCGAAAAACCTTTCAGGGGATCGTTTGCAACAGTTTGGCACCATTTTTGAGTGAATTCCAGAACGTCAGATTTTTGCTGAAATTGTGACCGCGCGCGCGGCTTAGGGATTTTTTCAAAAAAAAGTTGTTCAGACCTTGCGGGCTAATTCTGTTTCTATGATAAAAACCCATGTGTTTCCACCGAAAAACCTTTCAGGGCATCGTTTGCAACAGTTTGGCACCATTTTTGGGTGAATTCCAGAACGTCAGATTTTTGCTGAAATTGTGACCGCGCGGCTTAGGGATTTTTTCAAAAAAATGTTTTTCAGACCTTGCGGGCTAATTCTGTTTCTATGATAAAAACCCATGTGTTTCCACCGAAAAACATTTTAGGGGATCGTTTACAACAATTTGGCACCATATTTGAGTGAATTCCAGAACGTCAGATTTTTGCTGAAATTGTGACCGCGCGGCTTAGGGATTTTTTCAAAAAAATGTTTTTCAGACCTTGTGGGCTAATTCGGTTTCTATGATAAAAACCCATGTGTTTCCACCGAAAAACCTTTCAGGGGATCGTTTGCAACAGTTTGGCACCATTTTTGAGTGAATTCCAGAACGTCAGATTTTTGCTGAAATTCTGACCGCGCGCGCGGTTTAGGGATTTTTTCAAAAAAAAGTTGTTCAGACCTTGCGGGCTAATTCTGTTTCTATGATAAAAAGCCATGTGTTTAAACCAAAAAACCTTTCAGGGGATCGTTTGCAACAGTTTGGTAGCATTTTTGAGTGAATTCCAGAACGTCAGATTTTTGCTGAATTTGTGACCGCGCGGCTTAGGGATTTTTTTTAAAAAAAGCTGTTCAGACCATGAGGGCTAAATCTGTTTCTATGATCAAAACCCATGTGTTTCCACCGAAAAACCTTTCAGGGGATCGTTTGCAACAGTTTGGCACCATTTTGGGGTGAATTCCAGAACGTCAGATTTTTGCTGAAATTGTGACCGCGCGCGCGGCTTAGGGATTTTTTCAAAAAAAAGTTGTTCAGACCTTGCGGGCTAATTCTGTTTCTATGATAAAAACCCATGTGTTTCCACCGAAAAACCTTTCAGGGGATCGTTTGCAACAGTTTGGCACCATTTTTGAGTGAATTCCAGAACGTCAGATTTTTGCTGAAATTGTGACCGCGCGGCTTAGGGATTTTTTCAAAAAAAAGTTGTTCAGACCTTGCGGGCTAATTCTGTTTCTATGATAAAAACCCATGTGTTTCCACCGAAAAACCTTTCAGGGGATCGTTTGCAACAGTTTGGCACCATTTTTGGGTGAATTCCAGAACGTCAGATTTTTGCTGAAATTGTGACCGCGCGGCTTAGGGATTTTTTCAAAAAAATGTTTTTCAGACCTTGTGGGCTAATTCTGTTTCTATGATAAAAACCCATGTGTTTCCACCGAAAAACCTTTCAGGGGATCGTTTGCAACAGTTTGGCAGCATTTTTGCGTGAATTACAGAACGTCAGATTTTTGCTGAAATTGTGACCGCGCGGCTTAGGGATTTTTTTAAAAAAAAGTTGTTCAGACCTTGAGGGTTAAATCTGTTTCTATGATCAAAACCCATCTGTTTCTACCAAAAAACCTTTCCGGGAATCGTTTGCAACAGTTTGGCACCGTTTTTGAGTGAATTCCAGAACGTCAGATTTTTGCTGAAATTGTGACCGCGCGGCTTAGGGATTTTTTCAAAAAAAAGTTGTTCAGACCTTGCGGGCTAATTCTGTTTCAATGATAAAAACCCATCTTTCCACCGAAAAACCTTTCACGGGATCGTTTGCAACAGTTTGGCACCGTTTTTGAGTGAATTGCAGAACGTCAGATTTTTGCTGAAATTGTGACCGCGCGGCTTAGGGATTTTTTCAAAAAATGTTTTTCAGACCTTGCGGGCTAATTCTGTTTCTATGATAAAAACCCATGTGTTTCCACCAAAAAACCTTTCAGGGGATCGTTTGCAACAGTTTGGCACCAGTTTTGAGTGAATTCCAGAACGTCAGATTTTTGCTGAAATTGTGACCGCGCGGCTTAGGGATTTTTTCAAAAAAATGTTTTTCAGACCTTGCGTGAAAATTCTTTTTCAATCATAAAAACCCATCTCTTTCCACCGAAAAACCTTTTAGGGCATCGTTTGCAACAGTTTGGCAACATTTTTGGGTGAATTCCAGAACGTCAGATTTTTGCTGAAATTGTGACCGCGCGGCTTAGGGATTTTTTCAAAAAAAAGTTGTTCAGACCTTGCTTGAATTTTTTTTTTAATGATAAAAACCCATCTCTTTCCACCGAAAAACCTTTCAGGGGATCGTTTGCAACAGTTTGGCAGCATTTTTGAGTGAATTCCAGAACGTCAGATTTTTGCTGAAATTGTGACCGCGCGGCTTAGGGATTTTTTTTTAAAAAAAGTTGTTCAGACCTTGAGGGCTCAATCTGTTTCTATGATCAAAACCCATCTGTTTCTACTAAAAAACCTTTCCGGGGATCGTTTGCAAAAGTTTGGCACCGTTTTTAGGGTGAATTCCAGAACGTCAGATTTTTGCTGAAATTGTGACCGCGCGGCTCAGGGGTTTTTTCAAAAAAAAGTTGTTCAGACCTTCCGTGAAAATTCTTTTTCAATGATAAAAACCCATGTGTTTCCACCGAAAAACCTTTCAGGGGACCGTTTGCAACAGTTTGGCACCATTTTTGAGTGAATTCCAGAACGTCAGATTTTTGCTGAAATTGTGACCGCGCGGCTTAGGGATTTTTTCAAAAAAAAGTTGTTCAGACCTTGCGGGCTAATTCTGTTTCTATGATAAAAACCCATGTGTTTCCACCGAAAAACCTTTCAGGGGATCGTTTGCAACAGTTTGGCACCATTTTTGGGTGAATTCCAGAACGTCAGATTTTTGCTGAAATTGTGACCGCGCGGCTTAGGGATTTTTTCAAAAAAATGTTTTTCAGACCTTGTGGGCTAATTCTGTTTCTATGATAAAAACCCATGTGTTTCCACCGAAAAACCTTTCAGGGGATCGTTTGCAACAGTTTGGCAGCATTTTTGCGTGAATTCCAGAACGTCAGATTTTTGCTGAAATTGTGACCGCGCGGCTTAGGGATTTTTTTTAAAAAAAGTTGTTCAGACCTTGCTTGAATTTTTTTTTTAATGATAAAAACCCATCTCTTTCCACCGAAAAACCTTTCAGGGGATCGTTTGCAACAGTTTGGCAGCATTTTTGAGTGAATTCCAGAACGTCAGATTTTTGCTGAAATTGTGACCGCGCGGCTTAGGGATTTTTTTTTAAAAAAAGTTGTTCAGACCTTGAGGGCTCAATCTGTTTCTATGATCAAAACCCATCTGTTTCTACCAAAAAACCTTTCCGGGGATCGTTTGCAAAAGTTTGGCACCGTTTTTAGGGTGAATTCCAGAACGTCAGATTTTTGCTGAAATTGTGACCGCGCGGCTCAGGGGTTTTTTCAAAAAAAAGTTGTTCAGACCTTCCGTGAAAATTCTTTTTCAATGATAAAAACCCATTTCTTTCCACCGAAAAACCTTTCAGGGGACCGTTTGCAACAGTTTGGCACCATTTTTGAGTGAATTCCAGAACGTCAGATTTTTGCTGAAATTGTGACCGCGCGGCTTAGGGATTTTTTCAAAAAAAAGTTGTTCAGACCTTGCGGGCTAATTCTGTTTCTATGATAAAAAACCATGTGTTTCCACCGAAAAACCTTTCAGGGGATCGTTTGCAACAGTTTGGCACCATTTTTGGGTGAATTCCAGAATGTCAGATTTTTGCTGAAATTGTGACCGCGCGGCTTAGGGATTTTTTCAAAAAAAAGTTGTTCAGACCTTGCGGGCTAATTCTGTTTCTATGATAAAAACTCATGTGTTTCCACCGAAAAACCTTTCAGGGGATCGTTTGCAACAGTTTGGCACCATTTTTGGGTGAATTCCAGAACGTCAGATTTTTGCTGAAATTGTGACCTTAGGGATTTTTTCAAAAAAATGTTTTTCAGACCTTGTGGGCTAATTCTGTTTCTATGATAAAAACCCATGTGTTTCCACCGAAAAACCTTTCAGGGGATCGTTTGCAACAGTTTGGCAGCATTTTTGCGTGAATTCCAGAACGTCAGATTTTTGCTGAAATTGTGACCGCGCGGCTTAGGGATTTTTTTAAAAAAAAGTTGTTCAGACCTTGAGGGTTAAATCTGTTTCTATGATCAAAACCCATCTGTTTCTACCAAAAAACCTTTCCGGGGATCGTTTGCAACAGTTTGGCACCATTTTTAAGTGAATTCCAGAACGTCAGATTTTTGCTGAAATTGTGACCGCGCGGCTTAGGGATTTTTTTTAAAAAAAGTTGTTCAGACCATGAGGGCTAAATCTGTTTCTATGATCAAAACCCATCTGTTTCTACCAAAAAACCTTTCCAGGGATCGTTTGCAAAAGTTTGGCACCGTTTTTGAGTGAATTCCAGAACGTCAGATTTTTGCTGAATTTGTGACCGTGCGGCTTAGGGATTTTTTCAAAAAAAAGTTGTTCAGACCTTGTGGGCTAATTCGGTTTCTATGATAAAAACCCATGTGTTTCCACCGAAAAACCTTTCAGGGGATCGTTTGCAACAGTTTGGCACCATTTTTTAGTGAATTCCAGAACGTCAGATTTTTGCTGAAATTGTGACCGCGCGGCTTAGGGATTTTTTCAAAAAAAAGTTGTTCAGACCTTGCGGGCTAATTCTGTTTCTATGATAAAAACCCATGTGTTTCCACCGAAAAACCTTTCAGGGCATCGTTTGCAACAGTTTGGCACCATTTTTGGGTGAATTCCAGAATGTCAGATTTTTGCTGAAATTGTGACCGCGCGGCTTAGGGATTTTTTCAAAAAAATGTTTTTCAGACCTTGCAGGCTAATTCTGTTTCTATGATAAAAACCCATGTGTTTCCACCGAAAAACATTTTAGGGGATCGTTTACAACAATTTGGCACCATATTTGAGTGAATTCCAGAACGTCAGATTTTTGCTGAAATTGTGACCGCGCGGCTTAGGGATTTTTTCAAAAAAATGTTTTTCAGACCTTGTGGGCTAATTCTGTTTCTATGATAAAAACCCATGTGTTTCCACCGAAAAACCTTTCAGGGGATCGTTTGCAACAGTTTGACACCGTTTTTGAGTGAATTCCAGAACGTCAGATTTTTGCTGAAATTGTGACCGAGCGCGCGGCTTAGGGATTTTTTTCAGAAAAAAGTTGTTCAGACCTTGCGGGCTAATTCTGTTTCTATGATAAAAAGCCATGTGTTTAAACCAAAAAACCTTTCAGGGGATCGTTTGCAACAGTTTGGCAGCATTTTTGAGTGAATTCCAGAACGTCAGATTTTTGCTGAAATTGTGACCGCGCGGCTTAGGGATTTTTTCAAAAAAATGTTTTTCAGACCTTGTGGGCTAATTCTGTTTCTATGATAAAAACCCATGTGTTTCCACCGAAAAACCTTTCAGGGGATCGTTTGCAACAGTTTGGCACCATTTTTGAGTGAATTCCAGAACGTCAGATTTTTGCTGAAATTGTGACCGCGCGCGCGGCTTAGGGATTTTTTCAAAAAAAAGTTGTTCAGACCTTGCGGGCTAATTCTGTTTCTATGATAAAAACCCATGTGTTTCCACCGAAAAACCTTTCAGGGGATCGTTTGCAACAGTTTGGCACCATTTTTGGGTGAATTCCAGAACGTCAGATTTTTGCTGAATTTGTGACCGCGCGGCTTAGGGATTTTTTTTAAAAAAAGCTGTTCAGACCATGAGGGCTAAATCTGTTTCTATGATCAAAACCCATGTGTTTCCACCGAAAAACCTTTCAGGGGATCGTTTGCAACAGTTTGGCAGCATTTTTGCGTGAATTCCAGAACGTCAGATTTTTGCTGAATTTGTGACCGCGCGGCTTAGGGATTTTTTTTTAAAAAAGCTGTTCAGACCATGATGGCTAAATCTGTTTCTATGATCAAAACCCATGTGTTTCCACCGAAAAACCTTTCAGGGGATCGTTTGCAACAGTTTGGCACCATTTTTGAGTGAATTCCAGAACGTCAGATTTTTGCTGAAATTGTGACCGCGCGGCTTAGGGATTTTTTCAAAAAAATGTTTTTCAGACCTTGTGGGCTAATTCTGTTTCTATGATAAAAACCCATGTGTTTCCACCGAAAAACCTTTCAGGGGATCGTTTGCAACAGTTTGGCAGCATCTTTGCGTGAATTCCAGAACGTCAGATTTTTGCTGAATTTGTGACCGCGCGGCTTAGGGATTTTTTTTAAAAAAAGCTGTTCAGACCATGAGGGCTAAATCTGTTTCTATGATCAAAACCCATGTGTTTCCACCGAAAAACCTTTCAGGGGATCGTTTGCAACAGTTTGGCACCATTTTTGAGTGAATTCCAGAACGTCAGATTTTTGCTGAAATTGTGACCGCGCGCGCGGCTTAGGGATTTTTTCAAAAAAAAGTTGTTCAGACCTTGCGGGCTAATTCTGTTTCTATGATAAAAACCCATGTGTTTCCACCGAAAAACCTTTAAGGGCATCGTTTGCAACAGTTTGGCAACATTTTTGGGTGAATTCCAGAACGTCAGATTTTTGCTGAAATTGTGACCGCGCGGCTTAGGGATTTTTTCAAAAAAAAGTTGTTCAGACCTTGCTTGAAATTTTTTTTTAATGATAAAAACCCACCTCTTTCCACCGAAAAACATTTCAGGGGATCGTTTGCAACAGTTTGGCAGCATTTTTGAGTGAATTCCAGAACGTCAGATTTTTGCTGAAATTGTGACCGCGCGGCTTAGGGATTTTTTTTTTAAAAAAAGTTGTTCAGACCTTGAGGGCTCAATCTGTTTCTATGATCAAAACCCATCTGTTTCTACCAAAAAACCTTTCCGGGGATCGTTTGCAAAAGTTTGGCACCGTTTTTGAGTGAATTCCAGAACGTCAGATTTTTGCTGAAATTGTGACCGCGCGGCTCAGGGGTTTTTTCAAAAAAAAGTTGGTCAGACCTTCCGTGAAAATTCTTTTTCAATGATAAAAACCCATTTCTTTCCACCGAAAAACCTTTCAGGGGATCGTTTGCAACAGTTTGGCACCATTTTTGAGTGAATTCCAGAACGTCAGATTTTTGCTGAAATTGTGACCGCGCGGCTTAGGGATTTTTTCAAAAAAAAGTTGTTCAGACCTTGCGGGCTAATTCTGTTTCTATGATTAAAACCCATGTGTTTCCACCGAAAAACCTTTCACGGGATCGTTTGCAACAGTTTGGCACCATTTTTGAGTGAATTCCAGAACGTCAGATTTTTGCTGAAATTGTGACCGCGCGGCTTAGGGATTTTTTCAAAAAAAAGTTGTTCAGACCTTGCGGGCTAATTCTGTTTCTATGATAAAAACCCATGTGTTTCCACCGAAAAACCTTTCAGGGCATCGTTTGCAACAGTTTGGCACCATTTTTGGGTGAATTCCAGAACGTCAGATTTTTGCTGAAATTGTGACCGCGCGGCTTAGGGATTTTTTCAAAAAAAAGTTGTTCAGACCTTGCGGGCTAATTCTGTTTCTATGATAAAAACGCATGTGTTTCCACCGAAAAACCTTTCAGGGGATCGTTTGCAACAGTTTGGCACCATTTTTGGGTGAATTCCAGAACGTCAGATTTTTGCTGAAATTGTGACCGCGCGGCTTAGGGATTTTTTCAAAAAAATGTTTTTCAGACCTTGTGGGCTAATTCTGTTTCTATGATAAAAACCCATGTGTTTCCACCGAAAAACCTTTCAGGGGATCGTTTGCAACAGTTTGGCAGCATTTTTGCGTGAATTCCAGAACGTCAGATTTTTGCTGAAATTGTGACCGCGCGGCTTAGGGATTTTTTCAAAAAAAAGTTGTTCAGACCATGAGGGCTAAATCTGTTTCTATGATCAAAACCCATCTGTTTCTACCAAAAAACCTTTCCAGGGATCGTTTGCAAAAGTTTGGCACCGTTTTTGAGTGAATTCCAGAACGTCAGATTTTTGCTGAATTTGTGACCGCGCGGCTTAGGGATTTTTTCAAAAAAAAGTTGTTCAGACCTTGTGGGCTAATTCGGTTTCTATGATAAAAACCCATGTGTTTCCACCGAAAAACCTTTCAGGGGATCGTTTGCAACAGTTTGGCACCATTTTTGCGTGAATTCCAGAACGTCAGATTTTTGCTGAAATTGTGACCGCGCGGCTTAGGGATTTTTTTTAAAAAAAGTTGTTCAGACCTTGCTTGAATTTTTTTTTTAATGATAAAAACCCATCTCTTTCCACCGAAAAACCTTTCAGGGGATCGTTTGCAACAGTTTGGCAGCATTTTTGAGTGAATTCCAGAACGTCAGATTTTTGCTGAAATTGTGACCGCGCGGCTTAGGGATTTTTTTTTAAAAAAAGTTGTTCAGACCTTGAGGGCTCAATCTGTTTCTATGATCAAAACCCATCTGTTTCTACCAAAAAACCTTTCCGGGGATCGTTTGCAAAAGTTTGGCACCGTTTTTAGGGTGAATTCCAGAACGTCAGATTTTTGCTGAAATTGTGACCGCGCGGCTCAGGGGTTTTTTCAAAAAAAAGTTGTTCAGACCTTCCGTGAAAATTCTTTTTCAATGATAAAAACCCATTTCTTTCCACCGAAAAACCTTTCAGGGGACCGTTTGCAACAGTTTGGCACCATTTTTGAGTGAATTCCAGAACGTCAGATTTTTGCTGAAATTGTGACCGCGCGGCTTAGGGATTTTTTCAAAAAAAAGTTGTTCAGACCTTGCGGGCTAATTCTGTTTCTATGATAAAAACCCATGTGTTTCCACCGAAAAACCTTTCAGGGGATCGTTTGCAACAGTTTGGCACCATTTTTGGGTGAATTCCAGAATGTCAGATTTTTGCTGAAATTGTGACCGCGCGGCTTAGGGATTTTTTCAAAAAAAAGTTGTTCAGACCTTGCGGGCTAATTCTGTTTCTATGATAAAAACTCATGTGTTTCCACCGAAAAACCTTTCAGGGGATCGTTTGCAACAGTTTGGCACCATTTTTGGGTGAATTCCAGAACGTCAGATTTTTGCTGAAATTGTGACCTTAGGGATTTTTTCAAAAAAATGTTTTTCAGACCTTGTGGGCTAATTCTGTTTCTATGATAAAAACCCATGTGTTTCCACCGAAAAACCTTTCAGGGGATCGTTTGCAACAGTTTGGCAGCATTTTTGCGTGAATTCCAGAACGTCAGATTTTTGCTGAAATTGTGACCGCGCGGCTTAGGGATTTTTTTAAAAAAAAGTTGTTCAGACCTTGAGGGTTAAATCTGTTTCTATGATCAAAACCCATCTGTTTCTACCAAAAAACCTTTCCGGGGATCGTTTGCAACAGTTTGGCACCATTTTTAAGTGAATTCCAGAACGTCAGATTTTTGCTGAAATTGTGACCGCGCGGCTTAGGGATTTTTTTTAAAAAAAGTTGTTCAGACCATGAGGGCTAAATCTGTTTCTATGATCAAAACCCATCTGTTTCTACCAAAAAACCTTTCCAGGGATCGTTTGCAAAAGTTTGGCACCGTTTTTGAGTGAATTCCAGAACGTCAGATTTTTGCTGAATTTGTGACCGTGCGGCTTAGGGATTTTTTCAAAAAAAAGTTGTTCAGACCTTGTGGGCTAATTCGGTTTCTATGATAAAAACCCATGTGTTTCCACCGAAAAACCTTTCAGGGGATCGTTTGCAACAGTTTGGCACCATTTTTTAGTGAATTCCAGAACGTCAGATTTTTGCTGAAATTGTGACCGCGCGGCTTAGGGATTTTTTCAAAAAAAAGTTGTTCAGACCTTGCGGGCTAATTCTGTTTCTATGATAAAAACCCATGTGTTTCCACCGAAAAACCTTTCAGGGCATCGTTTGCAACAGTTTGGCACCATTTTTGGGTGAATTCCAGAATGTCAGATTTTTGCTGAAATTGTGACCGCGCGGCTTAGGGATTTTTTCAAAAAAATGTTTTTCAGACCTTGCAGGCTAATTCTGTTTCTATGATAAAAACCCATGTGTTTCCACCGAAAAACATTTTAGGGGATCGTTTACAACAATTTGGCACCATATTTGAGTGAATTCCAGAACGTCAGATTTTTGCTGAAATTGTGACCGCGCGGCTTAGGGATTTTTTCAAAAAAATGTTTTTCAGACCTTGTGGGCTAATTCTGTTTCTATGATAAAAACCCATGTGTTTCCACCGAAAAACCTTTCAGGGGATCGTTTGCAACAGTTTGACACCGTTTTTGAGTGAATTCCAGAACGTCAGATTTTTGCTGAAATTGTGACCGAGCGCGCGGCTTAGGGATTTTTTTCAGAAAAAAGTTGTTCAGACCTTGCGGGCTAATTCTGTTTCTATGATAAAAAGCCATGTGTTTAAACCAAAAAACCTTTCAGGGGATCGTTTGCAACAGTTTGGCAGCATTTTTGAGTGAATTCC
Organism: Podarcis liolepis; assembly: GCF_965112155.1. Lineage (NCBI taxonomy): Eukaryota > Metazoa > Chordata > Lepidosauria > Squamata > Lacertidae > Podarcis > Podarcis liolepis. The sequence continues at coordinate 88,705,933 of NC_139559.1, read as the reverse complement.
AGAACGTCAGATTTTTGCTGAAATTGTGACCGCGCGGCTTAGGGATTTTTTCAAAAAAATGTTTTTCAGACCTTGTGGGCTAATTCTGTTTCTATGATAAAAACCCATGTGTTTCCACCGAAAAACCTTTCAGGGGATCGTTTGCAACAGTTTGGCACCATTTTTGAGTGAATTCCAGAACGTCAGATTTTTGCTGAAATTGTGACCGCGCGCGCGGCTTAGGGATTTTTTCAAAAAAAAGTTGTTCAGACCTTGCGGGCTAATTCTGTTTCTATGATAAAAACCCATGTGTTTCCACCGAAAAACCTTTCAGGGGATCGTTTGCAACAGTTTGGCACCATTTTTGGGTGAATTCCAGAACGTCAGATTTTTGCTGAATTTGTGACCGCGCGGCTTAGGGATTTTTTTTTAAAAAAGCTGTTCAGACCATGAGGGCTAAATCTGTTTCTATGATCAAAACCCATGTGTTTCCACCGAAAAACCTTTCAGGGGATCGTTTGCAACAGTTTGGCAGCATTTTTGCGTGAATTCCAGAACGTCAGATTTTTGCTGAATTTGTGACCGCGCGGCTTAGGGATTTTTTTTAAAAAAAGCTGTTCAGACCATGATGGCTAAATCTGTTTCTATGATCAAAACCCATGTGTTTCCACCGAAAAACCTTTCAGGGGATCGTTTGCAACAGTTTGGCACCATTTTTGAGTGAATTCCAGAACGTCAGATTTTTGCTGAAATTGTGACCGCGCGCGCGGCTTAGGGATTTTTTCAAAAAAAAGTTGTTCAGACCTTGCGGGCTAATTCTGTTTCTATGATAAAAACCCATGTGTTTCCACCGAAAAACCTTTCAGGGGATCGTTTGCAACAGTTTGGCACCATTTTTGAGAGAATTCCAGAACGTCAGATTTTTGCTGAAATTGTGACCGCGCGGCTTAGGGATTTTTTCAAAAAAATGTTTTTCAGACCTTGTGGGCTAATTCTGTTTCTATGATAAAAACCCATGTGTTTCCACCGAAAAACCTTTCAGGGGATCGTTTGCAACAGTTTGGCAGCATCTTTGCGTGAATTCCAGAACGTCAGATTTTTGCTGAATTTGTGACCGCGCGGCTTAGGGATTTTTTTTAAAAAAAGCTGTTCAGACCATGAGGGCTAAATCTGTTTCTATGATCAAAACCCATGTGTTTCCACCGAAAAACCTTTCAGGGGATCGTTTGCAACAGTTTGGCACCATTTTTGAGTGAATTCCAGAACGTCAGATTTTTGCTGAAATTGTGACCGCGCGCGCGGCTTAGGGATTTTTTCAAAAAAAAGTTGTTCAGACCTTGCGGGCTAATTCTGTTTCTATGATAAAAACCCATGTGTTTCCACCGAAAAACCTTTAAGGGCATCGTTTGCAACAGTTTGGCAACATTTTTGGGTGAATTCCAGAACGTCAGATTTTTGCTGAAATTGTGACCGCGCGGCTTAGGGATTTTTTCAAAAAAAAGTTGTTCAGACCTTGCTTGAAATTTTTTTTTAATGATAAAAACCCACCTCTTTCCACCGAAAAACCTTTCAGGGGATCGTTTGCAACAGTTTGGCAGCATTTTTGAGTGAATTCCAGAACGTCAGATTTTTGCTGAAATTGTGACCGCGCGGCTTAGGGATTTTTTTTTTAAAAAAAGTTGTTCAGACCTTGAGGGCTCAATCTGTTTCTATGATCAAAACCCATCTGTTTATACCAAAAAACCTTTCCGGGGATCGTTTGCAAAAGTTTGGCACCGTTTTTGAGTGAATTCCAGAACGTCAGATTTTTGCTGAAATTGTGACCGCGCGGCTCAGGGGTTTTTTCAAAAAAAAGTTGGTCAGACCTTCCGTGAAAATTCTTTTTCAATGATAAAAACCCATTTCTTTCCACCGAAAAACCTTTCAGGGGATCGTTTGCAACAGTTTGGCACCATTTTTGAGTGAATTCCAGAACGTCAGATTTTTGCTGAAATTGTGACCGCGCGGCTTAGGGATTTTTTCAAAAAAAAGTTGTTCAGACCTTGCGGGCTAATTCTGTTTCTATGATTAAAACCCATGTGTTTCCACCGAAAAACCTTTCACGGGATCGTTTGCAACAGTTTGGCACCATTTTTGAGTGAATTCCAGAACGTCAGATTTTTGCTGAAATTGTGACCGCGCGGCTTAGGGATTTTTTCAAAAAAAAGTTGTTCAGACCTTGCGGGCTAATTCTGTTTCTATGATAAAAACCCATGTGTTTCCACCGAAAAACCTTTCAGGGCATCGTTTGCAACAGTTTGGCACCATTTTTGGGTGAATTCCAGAACGTCAGATTTTTGCTGAAATTGTGACCGCGCGGCTTAGGGATTTTTTCAAAAAAAAGTTGTTCAGACCTTGCGGGCTAATTCTGTTTCTATGATAAAAACGCATGTGTTTCCACCGAAAAACCTTTCAGGGGATCGTTTGCAACAGTTTGGCACCATTTTTGGGTGAATTCCAGAACGTCAGATTTTTGCTGAAATTGTGACCGCGCGGCTTAGGGATTTTTTCAAAAAAATGTTTTTCAGACCTTGTGGGCTAATTCTGTTTCTATGATAAAAACCCATGTGTTTCCACCGAAAAACCTTTCAGGGGATCGTTTGCAACAGTTTGGCAGCATTTTTGCGTGAATTCCAGAACGTCAGATTTTTGCTGAAATTGTGACCGCGCGGCTTAGGGATTTTTTCAAAAAAAAGTTGTTCAGACCATGAGGGCTAAATCTGTTTCTATGATCAAAACCCATCTGTTTCTACCAAAAAACCTTTCCAGGGATCGTTTGCAAAAGTTTGGCACCGTTTTTGAGTGAATTCCAGAACGTCAGATTTTTGCTGAATTTGTGACCGCGCGGCTTAGGGATTTTTTCAAAAAAAAGTTGTTCAGACCTTGTGGGCTAATTCGGTTTCTATGATAAAAACCCATGTGTTTCCACCGAAAAACCTTTCAGGGGATCGTTTGCAACAGTTTGGCACCATTTTTGCGTGAATTCCAGAACGTCAGATTTTTGCTGAAATTGTAACCGCGCGGCTTAGGGATTTTTTCAAAAAAAAGTTGTTCAGACCTTGCGGGCTAATTCTGTTTCTATGATAAAAACCCATGTGTTTCCACCGAAAAACCTTTCAGGGCATCGTTTGCAACAGTTTGGCACCATTTTTGGGTGAATTCCAGAACGTCAGATTTTTGCTGAAATTGTGACCGCGCGGCTTAGGGATTTTTTCAAAAAAATGTTTTTCAGACCTTGCGGGCTAATTCTGTTTCTATGATAAAAACCCATGTGTTTCCACCGAAAAACATTTTAGGGGATCGTTTACAACAATTTGGCACCATATTTGAGTGAATTCCAGAACGTCAGATTTTTGCTGAAATTGTGACCGCGCGGCTTAGGGATTTTTTCAAAAAAATGTTTTTCAGACCTTGTGGGCTAATTCTGTTTCTATGATAAAAACCCATGTGTTTCCACCGAAAAACCTTTCAGGGGATCGTTTGCAGCACTTTGACACCGTTTTTGAGTGAATTCTAGAACGTCAGATTTTTGCTGAATTTGTGACCGAGCGCGCGGCTTAGGGATTTGTTTCAGAAAAAAGTTGTTCAGACCTTGCGGGCTAATTCTGTTTCTATGATAAAAAGCCATGTGTTTAAACCAAAAAACCTTTCAGGGGATCGTTTGCAACAGTTTGGCAGCATTTTTGAATGAATTCCAGAACGTCAGATTTTTGCTGAAATTGTGACCGCGCGGCTTAGGGATTTTTTCAAAAAAAAGTTGTTCAGACCTTGTGGGCTAATTCTGTTTCTATTATAAAAACCCATGTGTTTCCACCGAAAAACCTTTCAGGGGATCGTTTGCAACAGTTTGGCACCATTTTTGAGTGAATTCCAGAACGTCAGATTTTTGCTGAAATTGTGACCGCGCGCGCGGCTTAGGGATTTTTTCAAAAAAAAGTTGTTCAGACCTTGCGGGCTAATTCTGTTTCTATGATAAAAACCCATGTGTTTCCACCGAAAAACATTTTAGGGGATCGTTTACAACAATTTGGCACCATATTTGAGTGAATTCCAGAACGTCAGATTTTTGCTGAAATTGTGACCGCGCGGCTTAGGGATTTTTTCAAAAAAATGTTTTTCAGACCTTGTGGGCTAATTCTGTTTCTATGATAAAAACCCATGTGTTTCCACCGAAAAACCTTTCAGGGGATCGTTTGCAACAGTTTGACACCGTTTTTGAGTGAATTCCAGAACGTCAGATTTTTGCTGAAATTGTGACCGAGCGCGCGGCTTAGGGATTTTTTTCAGAAAAAAGTTGTTCAGACCTTGCGGGCTAATTCTGTTTCTATGATAAAAAGCCATGTGTTTAAACCAAAAAACCTTTCAGGGGATCGTTTGCAACAGTTTGGCAGCATTTTTGAGTGAATTCCAGAACGTCAGATTTTTGCTGAAATTGTGACCGCGCGGCTTAGGGATTTTTAAAAAAAAATTTTTTCAGACCTTGTGGGCTAATTCTGTTTCTATGATAAAAACCCATGTGTTTCCACCGAAAAACCTTTCAGGGGATCGTTTGCAACAGTTTGGCACCATTTTTGAGTGAATTCCAGAACGTCAGATTTTTGCTGAAATTGTGACCGCGCGCGCGGCTTAGGGATTTTTTCAAAAAAAAGTTGTTCAGACCTTGCGGGCTAATTCTGTTTCTATGATAAAAACCCATGTGTTTCCACCGAAAAACCTTTCAGGGGATCGTTTGCAACAGTTTGGCACCATTTTTGGGTGAATTCCAGAACGTCAGATTTTTGCTGAATTTGTGACCGCGCGGCTTAGGGATTTTTTTTAAAAAAAGCTGTTCAGACCATGAGGGCTAAATCTGTTTCTATGATCAAAACCCATGTGTTTCCACCGAAAAACCTTTCAGGGGATCGTTTGCAACAGTTTGGCAGCATTTTTGCGTGAATTCCAGAACGTCAGATTTTTGCTGAATTTGTGACCGCGCGGCTTAGGGATTTTTTTTTAAAAAAGCTGTTCAGACCATGATGGCTAAATCTGTTTCTATGATCAAAACCCATGTGTTTCCACCGAAAAACCTTTCAGGGGATCGTTTGCAACAGTTTGGCACCATTTTTGAGTGAATTCCAGAACGTCAGATTTTTGCTGAAATTGTGACCGCGCGCGCGGCTTAGGGATTTTTTCAAAAAAAAGTTGTTCAGACCTTGCGGGCTAATTCTGTTTCTATGATAAAAACCCATGTGTTTCCACCGAAAAACCTTTCAGGGGATCGTTTGCAACAGTTTGGCACCATTTTTGAGTGAATTCCAGAACGTCAGATTTTTGCTGAAATTGTGACCGCGCGGCTTAGGGATTTTTTCAAAAAAATGTTTTTCAGACCTTGTGGGCTAATTCTGTTTCTATGATAAAAACCCATGTGTTTCCACCGAAAAACCTTTAAGGGCATCGTTTGCAACAGTTTGGCAACATTTTTGGGTGAATTCCAGAACGTCAGATTTTTGCTGAAATTGTGACCGCGCGGCTTAGGGATTTTTTCAAAAAAAAGTTGTTCAGACCTTGCTTGAAATTTTTTTTTAATGAAAAAAACCCACCTCTTTCCACCGAAAAACATTTCAGGGGATCGTTTGCAACAGTTTGGCAGCATTTTTGAGTGAATTCCAGAACGTCAGATTTTTGCTGAAATTGTGACCGCGCGGCTTAGGGATTTTTTTTTTAAAAAAAGTTGTTCAGACCTTGAGGGCTCAATCTGTTTCTATGATCAAAACCCATCTGTTTCTACCAAAAAACCTTTCCGGGGATCGTTTGCAAAAGTTTGGCACCGTTTTTGAGTGAATTCCAGAACGTCAGATTTTTGCTGAAATTGTGACCGCACGGCTCAGGGGTTTTTTCAAAAAAAAGTTGGTCAGACCTTCCGTGAAAATTCTTTTTCAATGATAAAAACCCATTTCTTTCCACCGAAAAACCTTTCAGGGGATCGTTTGCAACAGTTTGGCACCATTTTTGAGTGAATTCCAGAACGTCAGATTTTTGCTGAAATTGTGACCGCGCGGCTTAGGGATTTTTTCAAAAAAAAGTTGTTCAGACCTTGCGGGCTAATTCTGTTTCTATGATTAAAACCCATGTGTTTCCACCGAAAAACCTTTCACGGGATCGTTTGCAACAGTTTGGCACCATTTTTGAGTGAATTCCAGAACGTCAGATTTTTGCTGAAATTGTGACCGCGCGGCTTAGGGATTTTTTCAAAAAAAAGTTGTTCAGACCTTGCGGGCTAATTCTGTTTCTATGATAAAAACCCATGTGTTTCCACCGAAAAACCTTTCAGGGCATCGTTTGCAACAGTTTGGCACCATTTTTGGGTGAATTCCAGAACGTCAGATTTTTGCTGAAATTGTGACCGCGCGGCTTAGGGATTTTTTCAAAAAAAAGTTGTTCAGACCTTGCGGGCTAATTCTGTTTCTATGATAAAAACGCATGTGTTTCCACCGAAAAACCTTTCAGGGGATCGTTTGCAACAGTTTGGCACCATTTTTGGGTGAATTCCAGAACGTCAGATTTTTGCTGAAATTGTGACCGCGCGGCTTAGGGATTTTTTCAAAAAAATGTTTTTCAGACCTTGTGGGCTAATTCTGTTTCTATGATAAAAACCCATGTGTTTCCACCGAAAAACCTTTCAGGGGATCGTTTGCAACAGTTTGGCAGCATTTTTGCGTGAATTCCAGAACGTCAGATTTTTGCTGAAATTGTGACCGCGCGGCTTAGGGATTTTTTCAAAAAAAAGTTGTTCAGACCATGAGGGCTAAATCTGTTTCTATGATCAAAACCCATCTGTTTCTACCAAAAAACCTTTCCAGGGATCGTTTGCAAAAGTTTGGCACCGTTTTTGAGTGAATTCCAGAACGTCAGATTTTTGCTGAATTTGTGACCGCGCGGCTTAGGGATTTTTTCAAAAAAAAGTTGTTCAGACCTTGTGGGCTAATTCGGTTTCTATGATAAAAACCCATGTGTTTCCACCGAAAAACCTTTCAGGGGATCGTTTGCAACAGTTTGGCACCATTTTTGCGTGAATTCCAGAACGTCAGATTTTTGCTGAAATTGTAACCGCGCGGCTTAGGGATTTTTTCAAAAAAAAGTTGTTCAGACCTTGCGGGCTAATTCTGTTTCTATGATAAAAACCCATGTGTTTCCACCGAAAAACCTTTCAGGGCATCGTTTGCAACAGTTTGGCACCATTTTTGGGTGAATTCCAGAACGTCAGATTTTTGCTGAAATTGTGACCGCGCGGCTTAGGGATTTTTTCAAAAAAATGTTTTTCAGACCTTGCGGGCTAATTCTGTTTCTATGATAAAAACCCATGTGTTTCCACCGAAAAACATTTTAGGGGATCGTTTACAACAATTTGGCACCATATTTGAGTGAATTCCAGAACGTCAGATTTTTGCTGAAATTGTGACCGCGCGGCTTAGGGATTTTTTCAAAAAAATGTTTTTCAGACCTTGTGGGCTAATTCTGTTTCTATGATAAAAACCCATGTGTTTCCACCGAAAAACCTTTCAGGGGATCGTTTGCAGCACTTTGACACCGTTTTTGAGTGAATTCTAGAACGTCAGATTTTTGCTGAATTTGTGACCGAGCGCGCGGCTTAGGGATTTGTTTCAGAAAAAAGTTGTTCAGACCTTGCGGGCTAATTCTGTTTCTATGATAAAAAGCCATGTGTTTAAACCAAAAAACCTTTCAGGGGATCGTTTGCAACAGTTTGGCAGCATTTTTGAATGAATTCCAGAACGTCAGATTTTTGCTGAAATTGTGACCGCGCGGCTTAGGGATTTTTTCAAAAAAAAGTTGTTCAGACCTTGTGGGCTAATTCTGTTTCTATTATAAAAACCCATGTGTTTCCACCGAAAAACCTTTCAGGGGATCGTTTGCAACAGTTTGGCACCATTTTTGAGTGAATTCCAGAACGTCAGATTTTTGCTGAAATTGTGACCGCGCGCGCGGCTTAGGGATTTTTTCAAAAAAAAGTTGTTCAGACCTTGCGGGCTAATTCTGTTTCTATGATAAAAACCCATGTGTTTCCACCGAAAAACCTTTCAGGGGATCGTTTGCAACAGTTTGGCACCATTTTTGGGTGAATTCCAGAACGTCAGATTTTTGCTGAAATTGTGACCGCGCGGCTTAGGGATTTTTTCAAAAAAAAGTTGTTCAGACCTTGTGGGCTAATTCTGTTTCTATGATAAAAACCCATGTGTTTCCACCGAAAAACCTTTCAGGGGATCGTTTGCAACAGTTTGGCACCATTTTTGAGTGAATTCCAGAACGTCAGATTTTTGCTGAAATTGTGACCGCGCGGCTTAGGGATTTTTTCAAAAAAAAGTTGTTCAGACCTTGCGGGCTAATTCTGTTTCTATGATAAAAACCCATGTGTTTCCACCGAAAAACATTTTAGGGGATCGTTTACAACAATTTGGCACCATATTTGAGTGAATTCCAGAAACATCAGATTTTTGCTGAAATTGTGACCGCGCGGCTTAGGGATTTTTTCAAAAAAATGTTTTTCAGACCTTGTGGGCTAATTCTGTTTCTATGATAAAAACCCATGTGTTTCCACCGAAAAACCTTTCAGGGGATCATTTGCAACAGTTTGGCAGCATTTTTGCGTGAATTCCAGAACGTCAGATTTTTGCTGAAATTGTACCGCGCGGCTTAGGGATTTTTTTTTTAAAAAGTTGTTCAGACCTTGAGGGTTAAATCTGTTTCTATGATCAAAACCCATCTTTTTCTACCAAAAAACCTTTCCGGGGATCGTTTGCAACAGTTTGGCACCATTTTTGAGTGAATTTCAGAACGTCAGATTTTTGCTGAAATTGTGACCGCGCGGCTTAGGGATTTTTTTAAAAAAAAGTTTTTCAGACCATGAGGGCTAAATCTGTTTCTATGATCAAAACCCATCTGTTTCTACCAAAAAACCTTTCCAGGGATCGTTTGCAAAAGTTTGGCACCGTTTTTGAGTGAATTCCAGAACGTCAGATTTTTGCTGAATTTGTGACCGCGCGGCTTAGGGATTTTTTCAAAAAAAAGTTGTTCAGACCTTGTGGGCTAATTCTGTTTCTATGATAAAAACCCATGTGTTTCCACCGAAAAACCTTTCAGGGGATCGTTTGCAACAGTTTGGCACCATTTTTGAGTGAATTCCAGAACGTCAGATTTTTGCTGAAATTGTGACCGCGCGGCTTAGGGATTTTTTCAAAAAAAAGTTGTTCAGACCTTGCGGGCTAATTCTGTTTCTATGATAAAAACCCATGTGTTTCCACCGAAAAACCTTTCAGGGCATCGTTTGCAACAGTTTGGCACCATTTTTGGGTGAATTCCAGAACGTCAGATTTTTGCTGAAATTGTGACCGCGCGGCTTAGGGATTTTTTCAAAAAAATGTTTTTCAGACCTTGTGGGCTAATTCTGTTTCTATGATAAAAACCCATGTGTTTCCACCGAAAAACCTTTCAGGGGATCGTTTGCAACAGTTTGGCACCATTTTTGAGTGAATTCCAGAACGTCAGATTTTTGCTGAAACTGTGACCGCGCGCGCGGCTTAGGGATTTTTTCAAAAAAAAGTTGTTCAGACCTTGCGGGCTAATTCTGTTTCTATGATAAAAACCCATGTGTTTCCACCGAAAAACCTTTCAGGGCATCGTTTGCAACAGTTTGGCACCATTTTTGGGTGAATTCCAGAACGTCAGATTTTTGCTGAAATTGTGACCGCGCGGCTTAGGGATTTTTTCAAAAAAAAGTTGTTCAGACCTTGCGGGCTAATTCTGTTTCTATGATAAAAACCCATGTGTTTCCACCGAAAAACCTTTCAGGGCATCGTTTGCAACAGTTTGGCACCATTTTTGGGTGAATTCCAGAACGTCAGATTTTTGCTGAAATTGTGACCGCGCGGCTTAGGGATTTTTTCAAAAAAATGTTTTTCAGACCTTGTGGGCTAATTCTGTTTCCATGATAAAAACCCATGTGTTTCCACCGAAAAACCTTTCAGGGGATCGTTTGCAACAGTTTGGCAGCATTTTTGCGTGAATTCCAGAACGTCAGATTTTTGCTGAAATTGTGACCGCGCGGCTTAGGGATTTTTTTTAAAAAAAGTTGTTCAGACCTTGAGGGTTAAATCTGTTTCTATGATCAAAACCCATCTGTTTCTACCAAAAAACCTTTCCGGGGATCGTTTGCAACAGTTTGGCACCGTTTTTGAGTGAATTCAAGAACGTCAGATTTTTGCTGAAATTGTGACCGCGCGGCTTAGGGATTTTTTCAAAAAAAAGTTGTTCAGACCTTGCGGGCTAATTCTGTTTCAATGATAAAAACCCATCTCTTTCCACCGAAAAACCTTTCACGGGATCGTTTGCAACAGTTTGGCAGCTTTTTTGCGTGAATTCCAGAACGTCAGATTTTTGCTGAAATTGTGACCACGCGGCGTAGGGATTTTTTCAAAAAAATGTTTTTCAGACCTTGCGGGCTAATTCTGTTTCTATGATAAAAACCCATGTGTTTCCACCGAAAAACCTTTCAGGGGATCGTTTGCAACAGTTTGGCACCAGTTTTGAGTGAATTCCAGAACGTCAGATTTTTGCAGAAATTGTGACCGCGCGGCTTAGGGATTTTTTCAAAAAAATGTTTTTCAGACCTTGCGTGAAAATTCTTTTTCAATGATAAAAACCCATCTCTTTCCACCGAAAAACCTTTTAGGGCATCGTTTGCAACAGTTTGGCAACATTTTTGGGTGAATTCCAGAACGTCAGATTTTTGCTGAAATTGTGACCGCGCGGCTTAGGGATTTTTTCAAAAAAAAGTTGTTCAGACCTTGCTTGAAATTTTTTTTTAATGATAAAAACCCATCTCTTTCCACCGAAAAACCTTTCAGGGGATCGTTTGCAACAGTTTGGCAGCATTTTTGAGTGAATTCCAGAACGTCAGATTTTTGCTGAAATTGTGACCGCGCGGCTTAGGGATTTTTTTTAAAAAAAGTTGTTCAGACCTTGAGGGTTAAATCTGTTTCTATGATCAAAACCCATCTTTTTCTACCAAAAAACCTTTCCGGGGATCGTTTGCAACAGTTTGGCACCATTTTTGAGTGAATTTCAGAACGTCAGATTTTTGCTGAAATTGTGACCGCGCGGCTTAGGGATTTTTTTAAAAAAAAGTTGTTCAGACCATGAGGGCTAAATCTGTTTCTATGATCAAAACCCATCTGTTTCTACCAAAAAACCTTTCCAGGGATCGTTTGCAAAAGTTTGGCACCGTTTTTGAGTGAATTCCAGAACGTCAGATTTTTGCTGAATTTGTGACCGCGCGGCTTAGGGATTTTTTCAAAAAAAAGTTGTTCAGACCTTGTGGGCTAATTCTGTTTCTATGATAAAAACCCATGTGTTTCCACCGAAAAACCTTTCAGGGGATCGTTTGCAACAGTTTGGCACCATTTTTGAGTGAATTCCAGAACGTCAGATTTTTGCTGAAATTGTGACCGCGCGGCTTAGGGATTTTTTCAAAAAAAAGTTGTTCAGACCTTGCGGGCTAATTCTGTTTCTATGATAAAAACCCATGTGTTTCCACCGAAAAACCTTTCAGGGCATCGTTTGCAACAGTTTGGCACCATTTTTGGGTGAATTCCAGAACGTCAGATTTTTGCTGAAATTGTGACCGCGCGGCTTAGGGATTTTTTCAAAAAAAAGTTGTTCAGACCTTGCGGGCTAATTCTGTTTCTATGATAAAAACCCATGTGTTTCCACCGAAAAACCTTTCAGGGCATCGTTTGCAACAGTTTGGCACCATTTTTGGGTGAATTCCAGAACGTCAGATTTTTGCTGAAATTGTGACCGCGCGGCTTAGGGATTTTTTCAAAAAAATGTTTTTCAGACCTTGTGGGCTAATTCTGTTTCTATGATAAAAACCCATGTGTTTCCACCGAAAAACCTTTCAGGGGATCGTTTGCAACAGTTTGGCACCATTTTTGAGTGAATTCCAGAACGTCAGATTTTTGCTGAAACTGTGACCGCGCGCGCGGCTTAGGGATTTTTTCAAAAAAAAGTTGTTCAGACCTTGCGGGCTAATTCTGTTTCTATGATAAAAACCCATGTGTTTCCACCGAAAAACCTTTCAGGGGATCGTTTGCAACAGTTTGGCACCATTTTTGGGTGAATTCCAGAACGTCAGATTTTTGCTGAAATTGTGACCGCGCGGCTTAGGGATTTTTTCAAAAAAAAGTTGTTCAGACCTTGCGGGCTAATTCTGTTTCTATGATAAAAACCCATGTGTTTCCACCGAAAAACCTTTCAGGGGATCGTTTGCAACAGTTTGGCACCATTTTTGGGTGAATTCCAGAACGTCAGATTTTTGCTGAAATTGTGACCGCGCGGCTTAGGGATTTTTTCAAAAAAAAGTTGTTCAGACCTTGCTTGAAATTTTTTTTTAATGATAAAAACCCATCTCTTTCCACCGAAAAACCTTTCAGGGGATCGTTTGCAACAGTTTGGCAGCATTTTTGAGTGAATTCCAGAACGTCAGATTTTTGCTGAAATTGTGACCGCGCGGCTTAGGGATTTTTTTTAAAAAAAGTTGTTCAGACCTTGAGGGTTAAATCTGTTTCTATGATCAAAACCCATCTTTTTCTACCAAAAAACCTTTCCGGGGATCGTTTGCAACAGTTTGGCACCATTTTTGAGTGAATTCCAGAACGTCAGATTTTTGCTGAAATTGTGACCGCGCGGCTTAGGGATTTTTTTAAAAAAAAGTTGTTCAGACCATGAGGGCTAAATCTGTTTCTATGATCAAAACCCATCTGTTTCTACCAAAAAACCTTTCCAGGGATCGTTTGCAAAAGTTTGGCACCGTTTTTGAGTGAATTCCAGAACGTCAGATTTTTGCTGAATTTGTGACCGCGCGGCTTAGGGATTTTTTCAAAAAAAAGTTGTTCAGACCTTGTGGGCTAATTCTGTTTCTATGATAAAAACCCATGTGTTTCCACCGAAAAACCTTTCAGGGGATCGTTTGCAACAGTTTGGCACCATTTTTGAGTGAATTCCAGAACGTCAGATTTTTGCTGAAATTGTGACCGCGCGGCTTAGGGATTTTTTCAAAAAAAAGTTGTTCAGACCTTGCGGGCTAATTCTGTTTCTATGATAAAAACCCATGTGTTTCCACCGAAAAACCTTTCAGGGCATCGTTTGCAACAGTTTGGCACCATTTTTGGGTGAATTCCAGAACGTCAGATTTTTGCTGAAATTGTGACCGCGCGGCTTAGGGATTTTTTCAAAAAAATGTTTTTCAGACCTTGTGGGCTAATTCTGTTTCTATGATAAAAACCCATGTGTTTCCACCGAAAAACCTTTCAGGGGATCGTTTGCAACAGTTTGGCACCATTTTTGAGTGAATTCCAGAACGTCAGATTTTTGCTGAAACTGTGACCGCGCGCGCGGCTTAGGGATTTTTTCAAAAAAAAGTTGTTCAGACCTTGCGGGCTAATTCTGTTTCTATGATAAAAACCCATGTGTTTCCACCGAAAAACCTTTCAGGGGATCGTTTGCAACAGTTTGGCACCATTTTTGGGTGAATTCCAGAACGTCAGATTTTTGCTGAAATTGTGACCGCGCGGCTTAGGGATTTTTTCAAAAAAAAGTTGTTCAGACCTTGCGGGCTAATTCTGTTTCTATGATAAAAACCCATGTGTTTCCACCGAAAAACCTTTCAGGGGATCGTTTGCAACAGTTTGGCACCATTTTTGGGTGAATTCCAGAACGTCAGATTTTTGCTGAAATTGTGACCGCGCGGCTTAGGGATTTTTTCAAAAAAATGTTTTTCAGACCTTGTGGGCTAATTCTGTTTCTATGATAAAAACCCATGTGTTTCCACCGAAAAACCTTTCAGGGGATCGTTTGCAACAGTTTGGCAGCATTTTTGCGTGAATTCCAGAACGTCAGGTTTTTGCTGAAATTGTGACCGCGCGGCTTAGGGATTTTTTTTAAAAAAAGTTGTTCAGACCTTGAGGGTTAAATCTGTTTCTATGATCAAAACCCATCTGTTTCTACCAAAAAACCTTTCCGGGGATCATTTGCAACAGTTTGGCACCGTTTTTGAGTGAATTCAAGAACGTCAGATTTTTGCTGAAATTGTGACCGCGCGGCTTAGGGATTTTTTCAAAAAAAAAGTTGTTCAAATCTTGCAGGCTAATTCTGTTTCAATGATAAAAACCCATCTCTTTCCACCGAAAAACCTTTCACGGGATCGTTTGCAACAGTTTGGCAGCATTTTTGCGTGAATTCCAGAACGTCAGATTTTTGCTGAAATTGTGACCACGCGGCGTAGGGATTTTTTCAAAAAAATGTTTTTCAGACCTTGCGGGCTAATTCTGTTTCTATGATAAAAACCCATGTGTTTCCACCGAAAAACCTTTCAGGGGATCGTTTGCAACAGTTTGGCACCAGTTTTGAGTGAATTCCAGAACGTCAGATTTTTGCTGAAATTGTGACCGCGCGGCTTAGGGATTTTTTCAAAAAAATGTTTTTCAGACCTTGCGTGAAAATTCTTTTTCAATGATAAAAACCCATCTCTTTCCACCGAAAAACCTTTTAGGGCATCGTTTGCAACAGTTTGGCAACATTTTTGGGTGAATTCCAGAACGTCAGATTTTTGCTGAAATTGTGACCGCGCGGCTTAGGGATTTTTTCAAAAAAAAGTTGTTCAGACCTTGCTTGAAATTTTTTTTTAATGATAAAAACCCATCTCTTTCCACCGAAAAACCTTTCAGGGGATCGTTTGCAACAGTTTGGCAGCATTTTTGAGTGAATTCCAGAACGTCAGATTTTTGCTGAAATTGTGACCGCGCGGCTTAGGGGTTTTTTCAAAAAAAAGTTGTTCAGACCTTGCGGGCTAATTCTGTTTCTATGATAAAAACCCATGTGTTTCCACCGAAAAACCTTCCAGGGGATCGTTTGCAACAGTTTGGCACCATTTTTGAGTGAATTCCAGAACGTCAGATTTTTGCTGAAATTGTGACCGCGCGGCTTAGGGATTTTTTCAAAAAAAAGTTGTTCAGACCTTGCGGGCTAATTCTGTTTCTATGATAAAAACCCATGTGTTTCCACCGAAAAACCTTTCAGGGCATCGTTTGCAACAGTTTGGCACCATTTTTGGGTGAATTCCAGAACGTCAGATTTTTGCTGAAATTGTGACCGCGCGGCTTAGGGATTTTTTCAAAAAAATGTTTTTCAGACCTTGTGGGCTAATTCTGTTTCTATGATAAAAACCCATGTGTTTCCACCGAAAAACCTTTCAGGGGATCGTTTGCAACAGTTTGGCACCATTTTTGAGTGAATTCCAGAACGTCAGATTTTTGCTGAAACTGTGACCGCGCGCGCGGCTTAGGGATTTTTTCAAAAAAAAGTTGTTCAGACCTTGCGGGCTAATTCTGTTTCTATGATAAAAACCCATGTGTTTCCACCGAAAAACCTTTCAGGGGATCGTTTGCAACAGTTTGGCACCATTTTTGGGTGAATTCCAGAACGTCAGATTTTTGCTGAAATTGTGACCACGCGGCGTAGGGATTTTTTCAAAAAAATGTTTTTCAGACCTTGTGGGCTAATTCTGTTTCTATGATAAAAACCCATGTGTTTCCACCGAAAAACCTTTCAGGGGATCGTTTGCAACAGTTTGGCAGCATTTTTGCGTGAATTCCAGAACGTCAGATTTTTGCTGAAATTGTGACCGCGCGGCTTAGGGATTTTTTTTAAAAAAAGTTGTTCAGACCTTGAGGGTTAAATCTGTTTCTATGATCAAAACCCATCTGTTTCTACCAAAAAACCTTTCCGGGGATCATTTGCAACAGTTTGGCACCGTTTTTGAGTGAATTCAAGAACGTCAGATTTTTGCTGAAATTGTGACCGCGCGGCTTAGGGATTTTTTCAAAAAAAAGTTGTTCAGACCTTGCGGGCTAATTCTGTTTCAATGATAAAAACCCATCTCTTTCCACCGAAAAACCTTTCACGGGATCGTTTGCAACAGTTTGGCAGCATTTTTGCGTGAATTCCAGAACGTCAGATTTTTGCTGAAATTGTGACCACGCGGCGTAGGGATTTTTTCAAAAAAATGTTTTTCAGACCTTGCGGGCTAATTCTGTTTCTATGATAAAAACCCATGTGTTTCCACCGAAAAACCTTTCAGGGGATCGTTTGCAACAGTTTGGCACCAGTTTTGAGTGAATTCCAGAACGTCAGATTTTTGCTGAAATTGTGACCGCGCGGCTTAGGGATTTTTTCAAAAAAATGTTTTTCAGACCTTGCGTGAAAATTCTTTTTCAATGATAAAAACCCATCTCTTTCCACCGAAAAACCTTTTAGGGCATCGTTTGCAACAGTTTGGCAACATTTTTGGGTGAATTCCAGAACGTCAGATTTTTGCTGAAATTGTGACCGCGCGGCTTAGGGATTTTTTCAAAAAAAAGTTGTTCAGACCTTGCTTGAAATTTTTTTTTAATGATAAAAACCCATCTCTTTCCACCGAAAAACCTTTCAGGGGATCGTTTGCAACAGTTTGGCAGCATTTTTGAGTGAATTCCAGAACGTCAGATTTTTGCTGAAATTGTGACCGCGCGGCTTAGGGGTTTTTTCAAAAAAAAGTTGTTCAGACCTTGCGGGCTAATTCTGTTTCTATGATCAAAACCCATGTGTTTCCACCGAAAAACCTTCCAGGGGATCGTTTGCAACAGTTTGGCACCATTTTTGAGTGAATTCCAGAACGTCAGATTTTTGCTGAAACTGTGACCGCGCGCGCGGCTTAGGGATTTTTTCAAAAAAAAGTTGTTCAGACCTTGTGGGCTAATTCTGTTTCTATGATAAAAACCCATGTGTTTCCACCGAAAAACCTTCCAGGGGATCGTTTGCAACAGTTTGGCACCATTTTTGAGTGAATTCCAGAACGTCAGATTTTTGCTGAAATTGTGACCGCGCGGCTTAGGGATTTTTTCAAAAAAAAGTTTTTCAGACCTTGCGGGCTAATTCTGTTTCTATGATAAAAACCCATGTGTTTCCACTGAAAAACCTTTCAGGGGATCGTTTGCAACAGTTTGGCACCATTTTTGAGTGAATTCCAGAACGTCAGATTTTTGCTGAAATTGTGACCGCGCGGCTTAGGGATTTTTTCAAAAAAAAGTTGTTCAGACCTTGCGGGCTAATTCTGTTTCTATGATAAAAACCCATGTGTTTCCACCGAAAAACCTTTCAGGGGATCGTTTGCCACAGTTTGGTACCATTTTTGGGTGAATTCCAGAACGTCAGATTTTTGCTGAAATTGTGACCGCGCGGCTTAGGGATTTTTTAAAAAAAATGTTTTTCAGACCTTGTGGGCTAATTCTGTTTCTATGATAAAAACCCATGTGTTTCCACCGAAAAACCTTTCAGGGGATCGTTTGCAACAGTTTGGCACCATTTTTGCGTGAATTCCAGAACGTCAGATTTTTGCTGAAATTGTGACCGCGCGGCTTAGGGATTTTTTTTTTAAAATGTTGTTCAGACCTTGAGGGTTAAATCTGTTTCTATGATCAAAACCCATCTGTTTCTACCAAAAAACCTTTCCGGGGATCGTTTGCAACAGTTTGGCACCGTTTTTGAGTGAATTCAAGAACGTCAGATTTTTGCTGAAATTGTGACCGCGCGGCTTAGGGATTTTTTCAAAAAAAAGTTGTTCAGACCTTGCGGGCTAATTCTGTTTCAATGATAAAAACCCATCTCTTTCCACCGAAAAACCTTTTAGGGCATCGTTTGCAACAGTTTGGCAACATTTTTGGGTGAATTCCAGAACGTCAGATTTTTGCTGAAATTGTGACCGCGCGGCTTAGGGATTTTTTCAAAAAAAAGTTGTTCAGACCTTGCTTGAAATTTTTTTTTAATGATAAAAACCCATCTCTTTCCACCGAAAAACCTTTCAGGGGATCGTTTGCAACAGTTTGGCAGCATTTTTGAGTGAATTCCAGAACGTCAGATTTTTGCTGAAATTGTGACCGCGCGGCTTAGGGGTTTTTTCAAAAAAAAGTTGTTCAGACCTTGCGGGCTAATTCTGTTTCTATGATCAAAACCCATGTGTTTCCACCGAAAAACCTTCCAGGGGATCGTTTGCAACAGTTTGGCACCATTTTTGAGTGAATTCCAGAACGTCAGATTTTTGCTGAAACTGTGACCGCGCGCGCGGCTTAGGGATTTTTTCAAAAAAAAGTTGTTCAGACCTTGTGGGCTAATTCTGTTTCTATGATAAAAACCCATGTGTTTCCACCGAAAAACCTTCCAGGGGATCGTTTGCAACAGTTTGGCACCATTTTTGAGTGAATTCCAGAACGTCAGATTTTTGCTGAAATTGTGACCGCGCGGCTTAGGGATTTTTTCAAAAAAAAGTTTTTCAGACCTTGCGGGCTAATTCTGTTTCTATGATAAAAACCCATGTGTTTCCACTGAAAAACCTTTCAGGGGATCGTTTGCAACAGTTTGGCACCATTTTTGAGTGAATTCCAGAACGTCAGATTTTTGCTGAAATTGTGACCGCGCGGCTTAGGGATTTTTTCAAAAAAAAGTTGTTCAGACCTTGCGGGCTAATTCTGTTTCTATGATAAAAACCCATGTGTTTCCACCGAAAAACCTTTCAGGGGATCGTTTGCCACAGTTTGGTACCATTTTTGGGTGAATTCCAGAACGTCAGATTTTTGCTGAAATTGTGACCGCGCGGCTTAGGGATTTTTTAAAAAAAATGTTTTTCAGACCTTGTGGGCTAATTCTGTTTCTATGATAAAAACCCATGTGTTTCCACCGAAAAACCTTTCAGGGGATCGTTTGCAACAGTTTGGCACCATTTTTGCGTGAATTCCAGAACGTCAGATTTTTGCTGAAATTGTGACCGCGCGGCTTAGGGATTTTTTTTTTAAAATGTTGTTCAGACCTTGAGGGTTAAATCTGTTTCTATGATCAAAACCCATCTGTTTCTACCAAAAAACCTTTCCGGGGATCGTTTGCAACAGTTTGGCACCGTTTTTGAGTGAATTCAAGAACGTCAGATTTTTGCTGAAATTGTGACCGCGCGGCTTAGGGATTTTTTCAAAAAAAAGTTGTTCAGACCTTGCGGGCTAATTCTGTTTCAATGATAAAAACCCATCTCTTTCCACCGAAAAACCTTTCACGGGATCGTTTGCAACAGTTTGGCATCGTTTTTGAGTGAATTGCAGAACGTCAGATTTTTGCTGAAATTGTGACCACGCGGCGTAGGGATTTTTTCAAAAAAATGTTTTTCAGACCTTGCGGGCTAATTCTGTTTCTATGATAAAAACCCATGTGTTTCCACCGAAAAACCTTTCAGGGGATCGTTTGCAACAGTTTGGCACCAGTTTTGAGTGAATTCCAGAACGTCAGATTTTTGCTGAAATTGTGACCGCGCGGCTTAGGGATTTTTTCAAAAAAATGTTTTTCAGACCTTGCGTGAAAATTCTTTTTCAATGATAAAAACCCATCTATTTCCACCGAAAAACCTTTTAGGGCATCGTTTGCAACAGTTTGGCAACATTTTTGGGTGAATTCCAGAACGTCAGATTTTTGCTGAAATTGTGACCGCGCGGCTTAGGGATTTTTTCAAAAAAAAGTTGTTCAGACCTTGCTTGAAATTTTTTTTTAATGATAAAAACCCATCTCTTTCCACCGAAAAACCTTTCAGGGGATCGTTTGCAACAGTTTGGCAGCATTTTTGAGTGAATTCCAGAACGTCAGATTTTTGCTGAAATTGTGACCGCGCGGCTTAGGGATTTTTTTTTTAAAAAAGTTGTTCAGACCTTGAGGGCTCAATCTGTTTCTATGATCAAAACCCATCTGTTTCTACCAAAAAACCTTTCCGGGGATCGTTTGCAAAAGTTTGGCACCGTTTTTGAGTGAATTCCAGAACGTCAGATTTTTGCTGAAATTGTGACCGCGCGGCTCAGGGGTTTTTTCAAAAAAAAGTTGTTCAGACCTTGCGGGCTAATTCTGTTTCTATGATAAAAACCCATGTGTTTCCACCGAAAAACCTTCCAGGGGATCGTTTGCAACAGTTTGGCACCATTTTTGAGTGAATTCCAGAACGTCAGATTTTTGCTGAAACTGTGACCGCGCGCGCGGCTTAGGGATTTTTTCAAAAAAAAGTTGTTCAGACCTTGCGGGCTAATTCTGTTTCTATGATAAAAACCCATGTGTTTCCACCGAAAAACCTTTCAGGGGATCGTTTGCAACAGTTTGGCACCATTTTTGGGTGAATTCCAGAACGTCAGATTTTTGCTGAAATTGTGACCGCGCGGCTTAGGGATTTTTTCAAAAAAATGTTTTTCAGACCTTGTGGGCTAATTCTGTTTCTATGATAAAAACCCATGTGTTTCCACCGAAAAACCTTTCAGGGGATCGTTTGCAACAGTTTGGCAGCATTTTTGCGTGAATTCCAGAACGTCAGATTTTTGCTGAAATTGTGACCGCGCGGCTTAGGGATTTTTTTTAAAAAAAGTTGTTCAGACCTTGAGGGTTAAATCTGTTTCTATGATCAAAACCCATCTGTTTCTACCAAAAAACCTTTCCGGGGATCGTTTGCAACAGTTTGGCACCGTTTTTGAGTGAATTCAAGAACGTCAGATTTTTGCTGAAATTGTGACCGCGCGGCTTAGGGATTTTTTCAAAAAAAAGTTGTTCAGACCTTGCGGGCTAATTCTGTTTCAATGATAAAAACCCATCTCTTTCCACCGAAAAACCTTTCACGGGATCGTTTGCAACAGTTTGGCA
This sequence comes from Podarcis liolepis, assembly GCF_965112155.1. Classification (NCBI taxonomy): domain Eukaryota; kingdom Metazoa; phylum Chordata; class Lepidosauria; order Squamata; family Lacertidae; genus Podarcis; species Podarcis liolepis. The sequence goes on along the minus strand of NC_139559.1, from coordinate 88,685,116 downwards.
TCGTTTTTGAGTGAATTGCAGAACGTCAGATTTTTGCTGAAATTGTGACCACGCGGCGTAGGGATTTTTTCAAAAAAATGTTTTTCAGACCTTGCGGGCTAATTCTGTTTCTATGATAAAAACCCATGTGTTTCCACCGAAAAACCTTTCAGGGGATCGTTTCCAACAGTTTGGCAACATTTTTGGGTGAATTCCAGAACGTCAGATTTTTGCTGAAATTGTGACCGCGCGGCTTAGGGATTTTTTCAAAAAAAAGTTGTTCAGACCTTGCTTGAAAATTTTTTTTAATGATAAAAACCCATCTCTTTCCACCGAAAAACCTTTCAGGGGATCGTTTGCAACAGTTTGGCAGCATTTTTGAGTGAATTCCAGAACGTCAGATTTTTGCTGAAATTGTGACCGCGCGGCTTAGGGATTTTTTTTTTAAAAAAGTTGTTCAGACCTTGAGGGCTCAATCTGTTTCTATGATCAAAACCCATCTGTTTCTACCAAAAAACCTTTCCGGGGATCGTTTGCAAAAGTTTGGCACCGTTTTTGAGTGAATTCCAGAACGTCAGGTTTTTGCTGAAATTGTGACCGCGCGGCTCAGGGGTTTTTTCAAAAAAAAGTTGTTCAGACCTTGCGGGCTAATTCTGTTTCTATGATAAAAACCCATGTGTTTCCACCGAAGAACCTTTCAGGGGATCGTTTGCAACAGTTTGGCACCATTTTTGAGTGAATTCCAGAACGTCAGATTTTTGCTGAAACTGTGACCGCGCGCGCGGCTTAGGGATTTTTTCAAAAAAAAGTTGTTCAGACCTTGCGGGCTAATTCTGTTTCTATGATAAAAACCCATGTGTTTCCACCGAAAAACCTTTCAGGGGATCGTTTGCAACAGTTTGGCACCATTTTTGGGTGAATTCCAGAACGTCAGATTTTTGCTGAAATTGTGACCGCGCGGCTTAGGGATTTTTTCAAAAAAAAGTTGTTCAGACCTTGCGGGCTAATTCTGTTTCTATGATAAAAACCCATGTGTTTCCACCGAAAAACCTTTCAGGGGATCGTTTGCAACAGTTTGGCACCATTTTTGGGTGAATTCCAGAACGTCAGATTTTTGCTGAAATTGTGACCGCGCGGCTTAGGGATTTTTTCAAAAAAATGTTTTTCAGACCTTGTGGGCTAATTCAGTTTCTATGATAAAAACCCATGTGTTTCCACCGAAAAACCTTTCAAGGGATCGTTTGCAACAGTTTGGCAGCATTTTTGCGTGAATTCCAGAACGTCAGATTTTTGCTGAAATTGTGACCGCGCGGCTTAGGGATTTTTTTTTAAAAAAGTTGTTCAGACCTTGAGGGTTAAATCTGTTTCTATGATCAAAACCCATCTGTTTCTACCAAAAAACCTTTCCGGGGATCGTTTCCAACAGTTTGGCACCATTTTTGAGTGAATTTCAGAACGTCAGATTTTTGCTGAATTTGTGACCGCGCGGCTTAGGGATTTTTTTTAAAAAAATTTGTTCAGACCATGAGGGCTAAATCTGTTTCTATGATCAAAACCCATGTGTTTCCACCGAAAAACCTTTCAGGGGATCGTTTGCAACAGTTTGGCATCGTTTTTGAGTGAATTGCAGAACGTCAGATTTTTGCTGAAATTGTGACCACGCGGCGTAGGGATTTTTTCAAAAAAATGTTTTTCAGACCTTGCGGGCTAATTCTGTTTCTATGATAAAAACCCATGTGTTTCCACCGAAAAACCTTTCAGGGGATCGTTTGCAACAGTTTGGCACCAGTTTTGAGTGAATTCCAGAACGTCAGATTTTTGCTGAAATTGTGACGGCGCGGCTTAGGGATTTTTTCAAAAAAATGTTTTTCAGACCTTGCGTGAAAATTCTTTTTCAATGATAAAAACCCATCTCTTTCCACCGAAAAACCTTTTAGGGCATCGTTTGCAACAGTTTGGCAACATTTTTGGGTGAATTCCAGAACGTCAGATTTTTGCTGAAATTGTGACCGCGCGGCTTAGGGATTTTTTCAAAAAAAAGTTGTTCAGACCTTGCATGAAAATTCTTTTTCAATGATAAAAACCCATCTTTTCCCACCAAAAAACCATTCAGGGGATAGTTTGCAACAGTTTGGCACGGTTTTTGACTGAATTCCATAACGTCAGATTTTTGCTGAAATTGTGACCGCGCGGCTTAGCGATTTTTTCAAAAAAAAGTTGTTCAGACCTTGCGGGCTAATTCTGTTTCAATGATAAAAACCCATCTCTTTCCACCGAAAAACCTTTCAGGGGATCGTTTGCAACAGTTTGGCACCATTTTTGAGTAAATTCCAGAACGTCAGATTTTTTCTGAAATTGTGACCGCACGGCCTAGGGATTTTTTTAAAAAAAAAGTTGTTCAGACCTTGCGGGCTAATTCTGTTTCTATGATAAAAACCCATGTGTTTCCACCGAAAAACCTTTCAGGGCATCGTTTGCAACAGTTTGGCACCATTTTTGGGTGAATTCCAGAACGTCAGATTTTTGCTGAAATTGTGATCGCGCGGCTTAGGGATTTTTTCAAAAAAATGTTTTTCAGACCTTGCGGGCTAATTCTGTTTCTATGATAAAAACCCATGTGTTTCCACCGAAAAACATTTTAGGGGATCGTTTACAGCAATTTGGCACCATATTTGAGTGAATTCCAGAACGTCAGATTTTTGCTGAAATTGTGACCGCGTGGCTTAGGGATTTTTTCAAAAAAAAGTTGTTCAGACCTTGTGGGCTAATTCTGTTTCTATGATAAAAACCCATCTCTTTCCACCGAAAAACCTTTCAGGGGATCGTTTGCAACAGTTTGGCACCATTTTTGAGTGAATTCCAGAACGTCAGATTTTTGCTGAATTTGTGACCGCGCGGCTTAGGGATTTTTTCAAAAAAAAATTGTTCAGACCTTGTGGGCTAATTCTGTTTCTATGATAAAAACCCATGTGTTTCCACCGAAAAACCTTTCAGGGGATCGTTTGCAACAGTTTGGCACCATTTTTGAGTGAATTCCAGAACGTCAGATTTTTGCTGAAATTGTGACCGCGCGGCTTAGGGATTTTTTCAAAAAAAAGTTGTTCAGACCTTGCGGGCTAATTCTGTTTCTATGATAAAAACCCATGTGTTTCCACCGAAAAACCTTTCAGGGCATCGTTTGCAACAGTTTGGCACCATTTTTGGGTGAATTCCAGAACGTCAGATTTTTGCTGAAATTGTGACCGCGCGGCTTAGGGATTTTTTCAAATAAATGTTTTTCAGACCTTGCGGGCTAATTCTGTTTCTATGATAAAAACCCATGTGTTTCCACCGAAAAACCTTTCACGGGATCGTTTGCAACAGTTTGGCACCATATTTGAGTGAATTCCAGAACGTCAGATTTTTGCTGAAATTGTGACCGCGTGGCTTAGGGATTTTTTTAAAAAAAAGTTGTTCAGACCTTGTGGGCTAATTCTGTTTCTATGATAAAAACCCATCTCTTTCCACCGAAAAACCTTTCAGGGGATCGTTTGCAACAGTTTGGCACCATTTTTGAGTGAATTCCAGAACGTCAGATTTTTGCTGAATTTGTGACCGCGCGGCTTAGGGATTTTTTCAAAAAAAAGTTGTTCAGACCTTGTGGGCTAATTCTGTTTCTATGATAAAAACCCATGTGTTTCCACCGAAAAACCTTTCAGGGGATCGTTTGCAACAGTTTGGCACCATTTTTGAGTGAATTCCAGAACGTCAGATTTTTGCTGAAATTGTGACCGCGCGCGCGGCTTAGGGATTTTTTCAAAAAAAAGTTGTTCAGACCTTGCGGGCTAATTCTGTTTCTATGATAAAAACCCATGTGTTTCCACCGAAAAACCTTTCAGGGGATCGTTTGCAACAGTTTGGCACCATTTTTGGGTGAATTCCAGAACGTCAGATTTTTGCTGAAATTGTGACCGCGCGGCTTAGGGATTTTTTCAAAAAAAAGTTGTTCAGACCTTGAGGGTTAAATCTGTTTCTATGATCAAAACCTATCTGTTTCTACCAAAAAACCTTTCCGGGGATCGTTTGCAACAGTTTGGCACCGTTTTTGAGTGAATTCCAGAACGTCAGATTTTTGCTGAAATTGTGACCGCGCGGCTTAGGGATTTTTTCAAAAAAAAGTTGTTCAGACCTTGCGGGCTAATTCTGTTTCAATGATAAAAACCCATCTCTTTCCACCGAAAAACCTTTCACGGGATCGTTTGCAACAGTTTGGCACCGTTTTTGAGTGAATTGCAGAACGTCAGATTTTTGCTGAAATTGTGACCACGCGGCTTAGGGATTTTTTCAAAAAAATGTTTTTCAGACCTTGCGGGCTAATTCTGTTTCTATGCTAAAAACCCATGTGTTTCCACCGAAAAACCTTTCAGGGGATCGTTTGCAACAGTTTGGCACCAGTTTTGAGTGAATTCCAGAACGTCAGATTTTTGCTGAAATTGTGACCGCGCGGCTTAGGGATTTTTTCAAAAAAATGTTTTTCAGACCTTGCGTGAAAATTCTTTTTCAATGATAAAAACCCATCTCTTTCCACCGAAAAACCTTTTAGGGCATCGTTTGCAACAGTTTGGCAACATTTTTGGGTGAATTCCAGAACGTCAGATTTTTGCTGAAATTGTGACCGCGCGGCTTAGGGATTTTTTCAAAAAAAAGTTGTTCAGACCTTGCATGAAAATTCTTTTTCAATGATAAAAACCCATCTTTTTCCACCAAAAAACCATTCAGGGGATAGTTTGCAACAGTTTGGCACGGTTTTTGACTGAATTCCATAACGTCAGATTTTTGCTGAAATTGTGACCGCGCGGCTTAGGGATTTTTTCAAAAAAAAGTTGTTCAGACCTTGCGGGCTAATTCTGTTTCTATGATAAAAACCCATGTGTTTCCACCGAAAAACCTTTCAGGGCATCGTTTGCAACAGTTTGGCACCATTTTTGGGTGAATTCCAGAACGTCAGATTTTTGCTGAAATTGTGACCGCGCGGCTTAGGGATTTTTTCAAAAAAAAGTTGTTCAGACCTTGCATGAAAATTCTTTTTCAATGATAAAAACCCATCTTTTTCCACCGAAAAACATTTTAGGGGATCGTTTACAGCAATCTGGCACCATATTTGAGTGAATTCCAGAACGTCAGATTTTTGCTGAAATTGTGACCGCGTGGCTTAGGGATTTTTTCAAAAAAAAGTTGTTCAGACCTTGTGGGCTAATTCTGTTTCTATGATAAAAACCCATCTCTTTCCACCGAAAAACCTTTCAGGGGATCGTTTGCAACAGTTTGGCACCATTTTTGAGTGAATTCCAGAACGTCAGATTTTTGCTGAATTTGTGACCGCGCGGCTTAGGGATTTTTTCAAAAAAAAGTTGTTCAGACCTTGTGGGCTAATTCTGTTTCTATGATAAAAACCCATGTGTTTCCACCGAAAAACCTTTCAGAGGATCGTTTGCAACAGTTTGGCACCATTTTTGAGTGAATTCCAGAACGTCAGATTTTTGCTGAAATTGTGACCGCGCGGCTTAGGGATTTTTTCAAAAAAAAGTTGTTCAGACCTTGCATGAAAATTCTTTTTCAATGATAAAAACCCATCTTTTTCCACCAAAAAACCATTCAGGGGATAGTTTGCAACAGTTTGGCACGGTTTTTGACTGAATTCCATAACGTCAGATTTTTGCTGAAATTGTGACCGCGCGGCTTAGGGATTTTTTCAAAAAAAAGTTGTTCAGACCTTGCGGGCTAATTCTGTTTCAATGATAAAAACCCATCACTTTCCACCGAAAAACCTTTCAGGGGATCGTTTGCAACAGTTTGGCACCATTTTTGAGTGAATTCCAGAACGTCAGATTTTTGCTGAAATTGTGACCGCGCGGCTTAGGGATTTTTTCAAAAAAAAGTTGTTCAGACCTTGTGGGCTAATTCTGTTTCTATGATAAAAACCCATGTGTTTCCACCGAAAAACCTTTCAGGGGATCGTTTGCAACAGTTTGGCACCATTTTTGAGTGAATTCCAGAACGTCAGATTTTTGCTGAAACTGTGACCGCGCGCGCGGCTTAGGGATTTTTTCAAAAAAAAGTTGTTCAGACCTTGCGGGCTAATTCTGTTTCTATGATAAAAACCCATGTGTTTCCACCGAAAAACCTTTCAGGGGATCGTTTGCAACAGTTTGGCAGCATTTTTGAGTGAATTCCAGAACGTCAGATTTTTGCTGAAATTGTGACCGCGCGGCTTAGGGATTTTTTTTTAAAAAAAGTTGTTCAGACCTTGAGGGCTCAATCTGTTTCTATGATCAAAACCCATCTGTTTCTACCAAAAAACCTTTCCGGGGATCGTTTGCAAAAGTTTGGCACCGTTTTTGAGTGAATTCCAGAACGTCAGATTTTTGCTGAAATTGTGACCGCGCGGCTCAGGGATTTTTTCAAAAAAAAGTTGTTCAGACCTTGCGGGCTAATTCTGTTTCTATGATAAAAACCCATGTGTTTCCACCGAAAAACCTTTCAGGGGATCGTTTGCAACAGTTTGGCACCATTTTTGGGTGAATTCCAGAACGTCAGATTTTTGCTGAAATTGTGACCGCGCGGCTTAGGGATTTTTTCAAAAAAATGTTTTTCAGACCTTGTGGGCTAATTCTGTTTCTATGATAAAAACCCATGTGTTTCCACCGAAAAACCTTTCAGGGGATCGTTTGCAACAGTTTGGCAGCATTTTTGCGTGAATTGCAGAACGTCAGATTTTTGCTGAAATTGTGACCGCGCGGCTTAGGGATTTTTTTTAAAAAAAGTTGTTCAGACCTTGAGGGTTAAATCTGTTTCTATGATCAAAACCCATCTGTTTCTACCAAAAAACCTTTCCGGGGATCGTTTGCAACAGTTTGGCACCAGTTTTGAGTGAATTCCAGAACGTCAGATTTTTGCTGAAATTGTGACCGCGCGGCTTAGGGATTTTTTCAAAAAAATGTTTTTCAGACCTTGCGTGAAAATTCTTTTTCAATGATAAAAACCCATCTCTTTCCACCGAAAAACCTTTTAGGGCATCGTTTGCAACAGTTTGGCAACATTTTTGGTTGAATTCCAGAACGTCAGATTTTTGCTGAAATTGTGACCGCGCGGCTTAGGGATTTTTTCAAAAAAAAGTTGTTCAGACCTTGCATGAAAATTCTTTTTCAATGATAAAAACCCATCTTTTCCCACCAAAAAACCATTCAGGGGATAGTTTGCAACAGTTTGGCACGGTTTTTGACTGAATTCCATAACGTCAGATTTTTGCTGAAATTGTGACCGCGCGGCTTAGGGATTTTTTCAAAAAAAAGTTGTTCAGACCTTGCGGGCTAATTCTGTTTCAATGATAAAAACCCATCTCTTTCCACCGAAAAACCTTTCAGGGGATCGTTTGCAACAGTTTGGCACCATTTTTGAGTAAATTCCAGAACGTCAGATTTTTTCTGAAATTGTGACCGCACGGCCTAGGGATTTTTTTCAAAAAAAAGTTGTTCAGACCTTGCGGGCTAATTCTGTTTCTATGATAAAAACCCATGTCTTTCCACCGAAAAACCTTTCAGGGCATCGTTTGCAACAGTTTGGCACCATATTTGGGTGAATTCCAGAACGTCAGATTTTTGCTGAAATTGTGACCGCGCGGCTTAGGGATTTTTTCAAAAAAATGTTTTTCAGACCTTGCGGGCTAATTCTGTTTCTATGATAAAAACCCATGTGTTTCCACCGAAAAACATTTTAGGGGATCGTTTACAGCAATTTGGCACCATATTTGAGTGAATTCCAGAACGTCAGATTTTTGCTGAAATTGTGACCGCGTGGCTTAGGGATTTTTTCAACAAAAAGTTGTTCAGATCTTGTGGGCTAATTCTGTTTCTATGATAAAAACCCATGTCTTTCCACCGAAAAACCTTTCAGGGGATCGTTTGCAACAATTTGGCACCATTTTTGAGTGAATTCCAGAACGTCAGATTTTTGCTGAATTTGTGACCGCGCGGCTTAGGGATTTTTTCAAAAAAAAATTGTTCAGACCTTGTGGGCTAATTCTGTTTCTATGATAAAAACCCATGTGTTTCCACCGAAAAACCTTTCAGGGGATCGTTTGCAACAGTTTGGTACCATTTTTGAGTGAATTCCAGAACGTCAGATTTTTGCTGAAATTGTGACCGCGCGGCTTAGGGATTTTTTCAAAAAAAAGTTGTTCAGACCTTGCGGGCTAATTCTGTTTCTATGATAAAAACCCATGTGTTTCCACCGAAAAACCTTTCAGGGCATCGTTTGCAACAGTTTGGCACCATTTTTGAGTGAATTCCAGAACGTCAGATTTTTGCTGAAATTGTGACCGCGCGGCTTAGGGATTTTTTCAAAAAAAAGTTGTTCAGACCTTGCATGAAAATTCTTTTTCAATGATAAAAACCCATCTTTTTCCACCAAAAAACCATTCAGGGGATAGTTTGCAACAGTTTGGCACGGTTTTTGACTGAATTCCATAACGTCAGATTTTTGCTGAAATTGTGACCGCGCGGCTTAGGGATTTTTTCAAAAAAAAGTTGTTCAGACCTTGCGGGCTAATTCTGTTTCAATGATAAAAACCCATCACTTTCCACCGAAAAACCTTTCAGGGGATCGTTTGCAACAGTTTGGCACCATTTTTGAGTGAATTCCAGAACGTCAGATTTTTTCTGAAATTGTGACCGCACGGCCTAGGGATTTTTTTCAAAAAAAAGTTGTTCAGACCTTGCGGGCTAATTCTGTTTCTATGATAAAAACCCATGTGTTTCCACCGAAAAACCTTTCAGGGCATCGTTTGCAACAGTTTGGCACCATTTTTGGGTGAATTCCAGAACGTCAGATTTTTGCTGAAATTGTGACCGCGCGGCTTAGGGATTTTTTCAAAAAAATGTTTTTCAGACCTTGCGGGCTAATTCTGTTTCTATGATAAAAACCCTTGTGTTTCCACCGAAAAACATTTTAGGGGATCGTTTACAGCAATCTGGCACCATATTTGAGTGAATTCCAGAACGTCAGATTTTTGCTGAAATTGTGACCGCGTGGCTTAGGGATTTTTTCAAAAAAAAGTTGTTCAGACCTTGTGGGCTAATTCTGTTTCTATGATAAAAACCCATCTCTTTCCACCGAAAAACCTTTCAGGGGATCGTTTGCAACAGTTTGGCACCATTTTTGAGTGAATTCCAGAACGTCAGATTTTTGCTGAATTTGTGACCGCGCGGCTTAGGGATTTTTTCAAAAAAAAGTTGTTCAGACCTTGTGGGCTAATTCTGTTTCTATGATAAAAACCCATGTGTTTCCACCGAAAAACCTTTCAGGGGATCGTTTGCAACAGTTTGGCACCATTTTTGAGTGAATTCCAGAACGTCAGATTTTTGCTGAAATTGTGACCGCGCGGCTTAGGGATTTTTTCAAAAAAAAGTTGTTCAGACCTTGCATGAAAATTCTTTTTCAATGATAAAAACCCATCTTTTTCCACCAAAAAACCATTCAGGGGATAGTTTGCAACAGTTTGGCACGGTTTTTGACTGAATTCCATAACGTCAGATTTTTGCTGAAATTGTGACCGCGCGGCTTAGGGATTTTTTCAAAAAAAAGTTGTTCAGACCTTGCGGGCTAATTCTGTTTCAATGATAAAAACCCATCACTTTCCACCGAAAAACCTTTCAGGGGATCGTTTGCAACAGTTTGGCACCATTTTTGAGTGAATTCCAGAACGTCAGATTTTTTCTGAAATTGTGACCGCACGGCCTAGGGATTTTTTCAAAAAAAAGTTGTTCAGACCTTGCGGGCTAATTCTGTTTCTATGATAAAAACCCATGTGTTTCCACCGAAAAACCTTTCAGGGCATCGTTTGCAACAGTTTGGCACCATTTTTGGGTGAATTCCAGAACGTCAGATTTTTGCTGAAATTGTGACCGCGCGGCTTAGGGATTTTTTCAAAAAAATGTTTTTCAGACCTTGCGGGCTAATTCTGTTTCCATGATAAAAACCCTTGTGTTTCCACCGAAAAACATTTTAGGGGATCGTTTACAGCAATCTGGCACCATATTTGAGTGAATTCCAGAACGTCAGATTTTTGCTGAAATTGTGACCGCGTGGCTTAGGGATTTTTTCAAAAAAAAGTTGTTCAGACCTTGTGGGCTAATTCTGTTTCTATGATAAAAACCCATCTCTTTCCACCGAAAAACCTTTCAGGGGATCGTTTGCAACAGTTTGGCACCATTTTTGAGTGAATTCCAGAACGTCAGATTTTTGCTGAATTTGTGACCGCGCGGCTTAGGGATTTTTTCAAAAAAAAGTTGTTCAGACCTTGTGGGCTAATTCTGTTTCTATGATAAAAACCCATGTGTTTCCACCGAAAAACCTTTCAGGGGATCGTTTGCAACAGTTTGGCACCATTTTTGAGTGAATTCCAGAACGTCAGATTTTTGCTGAAACTGTGACCGCGCGCGCGGCTTAGGGATTTTTTCAAAAAAAAGTTGTTCAGACCTTGCGGGCTAATTCTGTTTCTATGATAAAAACCCATGTGTTTCCACCGAAAAACCTTTCAGGGGATCGTTTGCAACAGTTTGGCAGCATTTTTGAGTGAATTCCAGAACGTCAGATTTTTGCTGAAATTGTGACCGCGCGGCTTAGGGATTTTTTTTTAAAAAAAGTTGTTCAGACCTTGAGGGCTCAATCTGTTTCTATGATCAAAACCCATCTGTTTCTACCAAAAAACCTTTCCGGGGATCGTTTGCAAAAGTTTGGCACCGTTTTTGAGTGAATTCCAGAACGTCAGATTTTTGCTGAAATTGTGACCGCGCGGCTCAGGGATTTTTTCAAAAAAAAGTTGTTCAGACCTTGCGGGCTAATTCTGTTTCTATGATAAAAACCCATGTGTTTCCACCGAAAAACCTTTCAGGGGATCGTTTGCAACAGTTTGGCACCATTTTTGGGTGAATTCCAGAACGTCAGATTTTTGCTGAAATTGTGACCGCGCGGCTTAGGGATTTTTTCAAAAAAATGTTTTTCAGACCTTGTGGGCTAATTCTGTTTCTATGATAAAAACCCATGTGTTTCCACCGAAAAACCTTTCAGGGGATCGTTTGCAACAGTTTGGCAGCATTTTTGCGTGAATTGCAGAACGTCAGATTTTTGCTGAAATTGTGACCGCGCGGCTTAGGGATTTTTTTTAAAAAAAGTTGTTCAGACCTTGAGGGTTAAATCTGTTTCTATGATCAAAACCCATCTGTTTCTACCAAAAAACCTTTCCGGGGATCGTTTGCAACAGTTTGGCACCAGTTTTGAGTGAATTCCAGAACGTCAGATTTTTGCTGAAATTGTGACCGCGCGGCTTAGGGATTTTTTCAAAAAAATGTTTTTCAGACCTTGCGTGAAAATTCTTTTTCAATGATAAAAACCCATCTCTTTCCACCGAAAAACCTTTTAGGGCATCGTTTGCAACAGTTTGGCAACATTTTTGGTTGAATTCCAGAACGTCAGATTTTTGCTGAAATTGTGACCGCGCGGCTTAGGGATTTTTTCAAAAAAAAGTTGTTCAGACCTTGCATGAAAATTCTTTTTCAATGATAAAAACCCATCTTTTCCCACCAAAAAACCATTCAGGGGATAGTTTGCAACAGTTTGGCACGGTTTTTGACTGAATTCCATAACGTCAGATTTTTGCTGAAATTGTGACCGCGCGGCTTAGGGATTTTTTCAAAAAAAAGTTGTTCAGACCTTGCGGGCTAATTCTGTTTCAATGATAAAAACCCATCTCTTTCCACCGAAAAACCTTTCAGGGGATCGTTTGCAACAGTTTGGCACCATTTTTGAGTAAATTCCAGAACGTCAGATTTTTTCTGAAATTGTGACCGCACGGCCTAGGGATTTTTTTCAAAAAAAAGTTGTTCAGACCTTGCGGGCTAATTCTGTTTCTATGATAAAAACCCATGTCTTTCCACCGAAAAACCTTTCAGGGCATCGTTTGCAACAGTTTGGCACCATATTTGGGTGAATTCCAGAACGTCAGATTTTTGCTGAAATTGTGACCGCGCGGCTTAGGGATTTTTTCAAAAAAATGTTTTTCAGACCTTGCGGGCTAATTCTGTTTCTATGATAAAAACCCATGTGTTTCCACCGAAAAACATTTTAGGGGATCGTTTACAGCAATTTGGCACCATATTTGAGTGAATTCCAGAACGTCAGATTTTTGCTGAAATTGTGACCGCGTGGCTTAGGGATTTTTTCAACAAAAAGTTGTTCAGATCTTGTGGGCTAATTCTGTTTCTATGATAAAAACCCATCTCTTTCCACCGAAAAACCTTTCAGGGGATCGTTTGCAACAGTTTGGCACCATTTTTGAGTGAATTCCAGAACGTCAGATTTTTGCTGAATTTGTGACCGCGCGGCTTAGGGATTTTTTCAAAAAAAAATTGTTCAGACCTTGTGGGCTAATTCTGTTTCTATGATAAAAACCCATGTGTTTCCACCGAAAAACCTTTCAGGGGATCGTTTGCAACAGTTTGGTACCATTTTTGAGTGAATTCCAGAACGTCAGATTTTTGCTGAAATTGTGACCGCGCGGCTTAGGGATTTTTTCAAAAAAAAGTTGTTCAGACCTTGCGGGCTAATTCTGTTTCTATGATAAAAACCCATGTGTTTCCACCGAAAAACCTTTCAGGGCATCGTTTGCAACAGTTTGGCACCATTTTTGGGTGAATTCCAGAACGTCAGATTTTTGCTGAAATTGTGACCGCGCGGCTTAGGGATTTTTTCAAATAAATGTTTTTCAGACCTTGCGGGCTAATTCTGTTTCTATGATAAAAACCCATGTGTTTCCACCGAAAAACCTTTCACGCGATCGTTTGCAACAGTTTGGCACCATATTTGAGTGAATTCCAGAACGTCAGATTTTTGCTGAAATTGTGACCGCGCGCGCGGCTTAGGGATTTTTTCAATAAAAAATTGTTCAGACCTTGCGGGCTAATTCTGTTTCTATGATAAAAACCCATGTGTTTCCACCGAAAAACCTTTCAGGGGATCGTTTGCAACAGTTTGGCACCATTTTTGGGTGAATTCCAGAACGTCAGATTTTTGCTGAAATTGTGACCGCGCGGCTTAGGGATTTTTTCAAAAAAAAGTTGTTCAGACCTTGCGGGCTAATTCTGTTTCTATGATCAAATCCCATGTGTTTCCACCGAAAAACCTTTCAGGGGATCGTTTGCAACAGTTTGGCACCATTTTTGGGTGAATTCCAGAACGTCAGATTTTTGCTGAAATTGTGACCGCGCGGCTTAGGGATTTTTTCAAAAAAATGTTTTTCAGACCTTGTGGGCTAATTCTGTTTCTATGATAAAAACCCATGTGTTTCCACCGAAAAACCTTTCAGGGCATCGTTTGCAACAGTTTGGCAGCATTTTTGCGTGAATTCCAGAACATCAGATTTTTGCTGAAATTGTGACCGCGCGGCTTAGGGATTTTTTCAAAAAAATGTTTTTCAGACCTTGCGTGAAAATTCTTTTTCAATGATAAAAATCCATCTCTTTCCACCGAAAAACCTTTTAGGGCATCGTTTGCAACAGTTTGGCAACATTTTTGGGTGAATTCCAGAACGTCAGATTTTTGCTGAAATTGTGACCGCGCGGCTTAGGGATTTTTTCAAAAAAAAGTTGTTCAGACCTTGCATGAAAATTCTTTTTCAATGATAAAAACCCATCTTTTTCCACCAAAAAACCATTCAGGGGATAGTTTGCAACAGTTTGGCACGGTTTTTGACTGAATTCCATAACGTCAGATTTTTGCTGAAATTGTGACCGCGCGGCTTAGGGATTTTTTCAAAAAAAAGTTGTTCAGACCTTGCGGGCTAATTCTGTTTCAATGATAAAAACCCATCACTTTCCACCGAAAAACCTTTCAGGGGATCGTTTGCAACAGTTTGGCACCATTTTTGAGTGAATTCCAGAACGTCAGATTTTTTCTGAAATTGTGACCGCACGGCCTAGGGATTTTTTCAAAAAAATGTTTTTCAGACCTTGCGGGCTAATTCTGTTTCTATGATAAAAACCCTTGTGTTTCCACCGAAAAACATTTTAGGGGATCGTTTACAGCAATCTGGCACCATATTTGGGTGAATTCCAGAACGTCAGATTTTTGCTGAAATTGTGACCGCGTGGCTTAGGGATTTTTTCAAAAAAAAGTTGTTCAGACCTTGTGGGCTAATTCTGTTTCTATGATAAAAACCCATCTCTTTCCACCGAAAAACATTTCAGGGGATCGTTTGCAACAGTTTGGCACCATTTTTGAGTGAATTCCAGAACGTCAGATTTTTGCTGAATTTGTGACCGCGCGGCTTAGGGATTTTTTCAAAAAAAAGTTGTTCAGACCTTGCATGAAAATTCTTTTTCAATGATAAAAACCCATCTTTTTCCACCAAAAAACCATTCAGGGGATAGTTTGCAACAGTTTGGCACGGTTTTTGACTGAATTCCATAACGTCAGATTTTTGCTGAAATTGTGACCGCGCGGCTTAGGGATTTTTTCAAAAAAAAGTTGTTCAGACCTTGCGGGCTAATTCTGTTTCAATGATAAAAACCCATCACTTTCCACCGAAAAACCTTTCAGGGGATCGTTTGCAACAGTTTGGCACCATTTTTGAGTGAATTCCAGAACGTCAGATTTTTTCTGAAATTGTGACCGCACGGCCTAGGGATTTTTTTCAAAAAAAAGTTGTTCAGACCTTGCGGGCTAATTCTGTTTCTATGATAAAAACCCATGTGTTTCCACCGAAAAACCTTTCAGGGCATCGTTTGCAACAGTTTGGCACCATTTTTGGGTGAATTCCAGAACGTCAGATTTTTGCTGAAATTGTGACCGCGCGGCTTAGGGATTTTTTCAAAAAAATGTTTTTCAGACCTTGCGGGCTAATTCTGTTTCTATGATAAAAACCCTTGTGTTTCCACCGAAAAACATTTTAGGGGATCGTTTACAGCAATCTGGCACCATATTTGAGTGAATTCCAGAACGTCAGATTTTTGCTGAAATTGTGACCGCGTGGCTTAGGGATTTTTTCAAAAAAAAGTTGTTCAGACCTTGTGGGCTAATTCTGTTTCTATGATAAAAACCCATCTCTTTCCACCGAAAAACCTTTCAGGGGATCGTTTGCAACAGTTTGGCACCATTTTTGAGTGAATTCCAGAACGTCAGATTTTTGCTGAATTTGTGACCGCGCGGCTTAGGGATTTTTTCAAAAAAAAGTTGTTCAGACCTTGTGGGCTAATTCTGTTTCTATGATAAAAACCCATGTGTTTCCACCGAAAAACCTTTCAGGGGATCGTTTGCAACAGTTTGGCACCATTTTTGAGTGAATTCCAGAACGTCAGATTTTTGCTGAAACTGTGACCGCGCGCGCGGCTTAGGGATTTTTTCAAAAAAAAGTTGTTCAGACCTTGCGGGCTAATTCTGTTTCTATGATAAAAACCCATGTGTTTCCACTGAAAAACCTTTCAGGGGATCGTTTGCAACAGTTTGGCAGCATTTTTGAGTGAATTCCAGAACGTCAGATTTTTGCTGAAATTGTGACCGCGCGGCTTAGGGATTTTTTTAAAAAAAAAGTTGTTCAGACCTTGAGGGCTCAATCTGTTTCTATGATCAAAACCCATCTGTTTCTACCAAAAAACCTTTCCGGGGATCGTTTGCAAAAGTTTGGCACCGTTTTTGAGTGAATTCCAGAACGTCAGATTTTTGCTGAAATTGTGACCGCGCGGCTCAGGGGTTTTTTCAAAAAAAAGTTGTTCAGACCTTGCGGGCTAATTCTGTTTCTATGATAAAAACCCATGTGTTTCCACCGAAAAACCTTCCAGGGGATCGTTTGCAACAGTTTGGCACCATTTTTGAGTGAATTCCAGAACGTCAGATTTTTGCTGAAACTGTGACCGCGCGCGCGGCTTAGGGATTTTTTCAAAAAAAAGTTGTTCAGACCTTGCGGGCTAATTCTGTTTCTATGATAAAAACCCATGTGTTTCCACCGAAAAACCTTTCAGGGGATCGTTTGCAACAGTTTGGCACCATTTTTGGGTGAATTCCAGAACGTCAGATTTTTGCTGAAATTGTGACCGCGCGGCTTAGGGATTTTTTCAAAAAAATGTTTTTCAGACCTTGTGGGCTAATTCTGTTTCTATGATAAAAACCCATGTGTTTCCACCGAAAAACCTTTCAGGGGATCGTTTGCAACAGTTTGGCAGCATTTTTGCGTGAATTCCAGAACGTCAGATTTTTGCTGAAATTGTGACCGCGCGGCTTAGGGATTTTTTTTTAAAAAAGTTGTTCAGACCTTGAGGGTTAAATCTGTTTCTATGATCAAAACCCATCTGTTTCTACCAAAAAACCTTTCCGGGGATCATTTGCAACAGTTTGGCACCGTTTTTGAGTGAATTCAAGAACGTCAGATTTTTGCTGAAATTGTGACCGCGCGGCTTAGGGATTTTTTCAAAAAAAAGTTGTTCAGACCTTGCGGGCTAATTCTGTTTCAATGATAAAAACCCATCTCTTTCCACCGAAAAACCTTTCACGGGATCGTTTGCAACAGTTTGGCATCGTTTTTGAGTCAATTGCAGAACGTCAGATTTTTGCTGAAATTGTGACCACGCGGCGTAGGGATTTTTTCAAAAAAATGTTTTTCAGACCTTGCGGGCTAATTCTGTTTCTATGATAAAAACCCATGTGTTTCCACCGAAAAACCTTTCAGGGGATCGTTTGCAACAGTTTGGCACCAGTTTTGAGTGAATTCCAGAACGTCAGATTTTTGCTGAAATTGTGACCGCGCGGCTTAGGGATTTTTTCAAAAAAATGTTTTTCAGACCTTGCGTGAAAATTCTTTTTCAATGATAAAAACCCATCTCTTTCCACCGAAAAACCTTTTAGGGCATCGTTTGCAACAGTTTGGCAACATTTTTGGTTGAATTCCAGAACGTCAGATTTTTGCTGAAATTGTGACCGCGCGGCTTAGGGATTTTTTCAAAAAAAAGTTGTTCAGACCTTGCATGAAAATTCTTTTTCAATGATAAAAACCCATCTTTTCCCACCAAAAAACCATTCAGGGGATAGTTTGCAACAGTTTGGCACGGTTTTTGACTGAATTCCATAACGTCAGATTTTTGCTGAAATTGTGACCGCGCGGCTTAGGGATTTTTTCAAAAAAAAGTTGTTCAGACCTTGCGGGCTAATTCTGTTTCAATGATAAAAACCCATCACTTTCCACCGAAAAACCTTTCAGGGGATCGTTTGCAACAGTTTGGCACGGTTTTTGACTGAATTCCATAACGTCAGATTTTTGCTGAAATTGTGACCGCGCGGCTTAGGGATTTTTTCAAAAAAAAGTTGTTCAGACCTTGCGGGCTAATTCTGTTTCAATGATAAAAACCCATCACTTTCCACCGAAAAACCTTTCAGGGGATCGTTTGCAACAGTTTGGCACCATTTTTGAGTGAATTCCAGAACGTCAGATTTTTTCTGAAATTGTGACCGCACGGCCTAGGGATTTTTTCAAAAAAATGTTTTTCAGACCTTGCGGGCTAATTCTGTTTCTATGATAAAAACCCTTGTGTTTCCACCGAAAAACATTTTAGGGGATCGTTTACAGCAATCTGGCACCATATTTGGGTGAATTCCAGAACGTCAGATTTTTGCTGAAATTGTGACCGCGTGGCTTAGGGATTTTTTCAAAAAAAAGTTGTTCAGACCTTGTGGGCTAATTCTGTTTCTATGATAAAAACCCATCTCTTTCCACCGAAAAACCTTTCAGGGGATCGTTTGCAACAGTTTGGCACCATTTTTGAGTGAATTCCAGAACGTCAGATTTTTGCTGAATTTGTGACCGCGCGGCTTAGGGATTTTTTCAAAAAAAAGTTGTTCAGACCTTGCATGAAAATTCTTTTTCAATGATAAAAACCCATCTTTTTCCACCAAAAAACCATTCAGGGGATAGTTTGCAACAGTTTGGCACGGTTTTTGACTGAATTCCATAACGTCAGATTTTTGCTGAAATTGTGACCGCGCGGCTTAGGGATTTTTTCAAAAAAAAGTTGTTCAGACCTTGCGGGCTAATTCTGTTTCAATGATAAAAACCCATCACTTTCCACCGAAAAACCTTTCAGGGGATCGTTTGCAACAGTTTGGCACCATTTTTGAGTGAATTCCAGAACGTCAGATTTTTTCTGAAATTGTGACCGCACGGCCTAGGGATTTTTTTCAAAAAAAAGTTGTTCAGACCTTGCGGGCTAATTCTGTTTCTATGATAAAAACCCATGTGTTTCCACCGAAAAACCTTTCAGGGCATCGTTTGCAACAGTTTGGCACCATTTTTGGGTGAATTCCAGAACGTCAGATTTTTGCTGAAATTGTGACCGCGCGGCTTAGGGATTTTTTCAAAAAAATGTTTTTCAGACCTTGCGGGCTAATTCTGTTTCTATGATAAAAACCCTTGTGTTTCCACCGAAAAACATTTTAGGGGATCGTTTACAGCAATCTGGCACCATATTTGAGTGAATTCCAGAACGTCAGATTTTTGCTGAAATTGTGACCGCGTGGCTTAGGGATTTTTTCAAAAAAAAGTTGTTCAGACCTTGTGGGCTAATTCTGTTTCTATGATAAAAACCCATCTCTTTCCACCGAAAAACCTTTCAGGGGATCGTTTGCAACAGTTTGGCACCATTTTTGAGTGAATTCCAGAACGTCAGATTTTTGCTGAATTTGTGACCGCGCGGCTTAGGGATTTTTTCAAAAAAAAGTTGTTCAGACCTTGTGGGCTAATTCTGTTTCTATGATAAAAACCCATGTGTTTCCACCGAAAAACCTTTCAGGGGATCGTTTGCAACAGTTTGGCACCATTTTTGAGTGAATTCCAGAACGTCAGATTTTTGCTGAAACTGTGACCGCGCGCGCGGCTTAGGGATTTTTTCAAAAAAAAGTTGTTCAGACCTTGCGGGCTAATTCTGTTTCTATGATAAAAACCCATGTGTTTCCACCGAAAAACCTTTCAGGGGATCGTTTGCAACAGTTTGGCAGCATTTTTGAGTGAATTCCAGAACGTCAGATTTTTGCTGAAATTGTGACCGCGCGGCTTAGGGATTTTTTTTTAAAAAAAGTTGTTCAGACCTTGAGGGCTCAATCTGTTTCTATGATCAAAACCCATCTGTTTCTACCAAAAAACCTTTCCGGGGATCGTTTGCAAAAGTTTGGCACCGTTTTTGAGTGAATTCCAGAACGTCAGATTTTTGCTGAAATTGTGACCGCGCGGCTCAGGGGTTTTTTCAAAAAAAAGTTGTTCAGACCTTGCGGGCTAATTCTGTTTCTATGATCAAAACCCATCTGTTTCTACCAAAAAACCTTTCCGGGGATCATTTGCAACAGTTTGGCACCGTTTTTGAGTGAATTGCAGAACGTCAGATTTTTGCTGAAATTGTGACCACGCGGCGTAGGGATTTTTTCAAAAAAATGTTTTTCAGACCTTGCGGGCTAATTCTGTTTCTATGATAAAAACCCATGTGTTTCCACCGAAAAACCTTTCAGGGGATCGTTTGCAACAGTTTGGCACCAGTTTTGAGTGAATTCCAGAACGTCAGATTTTTGCTGAAATTGTGACCGCGCGGCTTAGGGATTTTTTCAAAAAAATGTTTTTCAGACCTTGCGTGAAAATTCTTTTTCAATGATAAAAACCCATCTCTTTCCACCGAAAAACCTTTTAGGGCATCGTTTGCAACAGTTTGGCAACATTTTTGGTTGAATTCCAGAACGTCAGATTTTTGCTGAAATTGTGACCGCGCGGCTTAGGGATTTTTTCAAAAAAAAGTTGTTCAGACCTTGCATGAAAATTCTTTTTCAATGATAAAAACCCATCTTTTCCCACCAAAAAACCATTCAGGGGATAGTTTGCAACAGTTTGGCACGGTTTTTGACTGAATTCCATAACGTCAGATTTTTGCTGAAATTGTGACCGCGCGGCTTAGGGATTTTTTCAAAAAAAAGTTGTTCAGACCTTGCGGGCTAATTCTGTTTCAATGATAAAAACCCATCACTTTCCACCGAAAAACCTTTCAGGGGATCGTTTGCAACAGTTTGGCACGGTTTTTGACTGAATTCCATAACGTCAGATTTTTGCTGAAATTGTGACCGCGCGGCTTAGGGATTTTTTCAAAAAAAAGTTGTTCAGACCTTGCGGGCTAATTCTGTTTCAATGATAAAAACCCATCACTTTCCACCGAAAAACCTTTCAGGGGATCATTTGCAACAGTTTGGCACCATTTTTGAGTGAATTCCAGAACGTCAGATTTTTTCTGAAATTGTGACCGCACGGCCTAGGGATTTTTTCAAAAAAATGTTTTTCAGACCTTGCGGGCTAATTCTGTTTCTATGATAAAAACCCTTGTGTTTCCACCGAAAAACATTTTAGGGGATCGTTTACAGCAATCTGGCACCATATTTGGGTGAATTCCAGAACGTCAGATTTTTGCTGAAATTGTGACCGCGTGGCTTAGGGATTTTTTCAAAAAAAAGTTGTTCAGACCTTGTGGGCTAATTCTGTTTCTATGATAAAAACCCATCTCTTTCCACCGAAAAACCTTTCAGGGGATCGTTTGCAACAGTTTGGCACCATTTTTGAGTGAATTCCAGAACGTCAGATTTTTGCTGAATTTGTGACCGCGCGGCTTAGGGATTTTTTCAAAAAAAAGTTGTTCAGACCTTGCATGAAAATTCTTTTTCAATGATAAAAACCCATCTTTTTCCACCAAAAAACCATTCAGGGGATAGTTTGCAACAGTTTGGCACGGTTTTTGACTGAATTCCATAACGTCAGATTTTTGCTGAAATTGTGACCGCGCGGCTTAGGGATTTTTTCAAAAAAAAGTTGTTCAGACCTTGCGGGCTAATTCTGTTTCAATGATAAAAACCCATCACTTTCCACCGAAAAACCTTTCAGGGGATCGTTTGCAAAAGTTTGGCACCATTTTTGAGTGAATTCCAGAACGTCAGATTTTTTCTGAAATTGTGACCGCACGGCCTAGGGATTTTTTTCAAAAAAAAGTTGTTCAGACCTTGCGGGCTAATTCTGTTTCTATGATAAAAACCCATGTGTTTCCACCGAAAAACCTTTCAGGGCATCGTTTGCAACAGTTTGGCACCATTTTTGGGTGAATTCCAGAACGTCAGATTTTTGCTGAAATTGTGACCGCGCGGCTTAGGGATTTTTTCAAAAAAATGTTTTTCAGACCTTGCGGGCTAATTCTGTTTCTATGATAAAAACCCTTGTGTTTCCACCGAAAAACATTTTAGGGGATCGTTTACAGCAATCTGGCACCATATTTGAGTGAATTCCAGAACGTCAGATTTTTGCTGAAATTGTGACCGCGTGGCTTAGGGATTTTTTCAAAAAAAAGTTGTTCAGACCTTGTGGGCTAATTCTGTTTCTATGATAAAAACCCATCTCTTTCCACCGAAAAACCTTTCAGGGGATCGTTTGCAACAGTTTGGCACCATTTTTGAGTGAATTCCAGAACGTCAGATTTTTGCTGAATTTGTGACCGCGCGGCTTAGGGATTTTTTCAAAAAAAAGTTGTTCAGACCTTGTGGGCTAATTCTGTTTCTATGATAAAAACCCATGTGTTTCCACCGAAAAACCTTTCAGGGGATCGTTTGCAACAGTTTGGCACCATTTTTGAGTGAATTCCAGAACGTCAGATTTTTGCTGAAACTGTGACCGCGCGCGCGGCTTAGGGATTTTTTCAAAAAAAAGTTGTTCAGACCTTGCGGGCTAATTCTGTTTCTATGATAAAAACCCATGTGTTTCCACCGAAAAACCTTTCAGGGGATCGTTTGCAACAGTTTGGCAGCATTTTTGAGTGAATTCCAGAACGTCAGATTTTTGCTGAAATTGTGACCGCGCGGCTTAGGGATTTTTTTTTAAAAAAAGTTGTTCAGACCTTGAGGGCTCAATCTGTTTCTATGATCAAAACCCATCTGTTTCTACCAAAAAACCTTTCCGGGGATCGTTTGCAAAAGTTTGGCACCGTTTTTGAGTGAATTCCAGAACGTCAGATTTTTGCTGAAATTGTGACCGCGCGGCTCAGGGGTTTTTTCAAAAAAAAGTTGTTCAGACCTTGCGGGCTAATTCTGTTTCTATGATAAAAACCCATGTGTTTCCACCGAAAAACCTTCCAGGGGATCGTTTGCAACAGTTTGGCACCATTTTTGAGTGAATTCCAGAACGTCAGATTTTTGCTGAAACTGTGACCGCGCGCGCGGCTTAGGGATTTTTTCAAAAAAAAGTTGTTCAGACCTTGCGGGCTAATTCTGTTTCTATGATAAAAACCCATGTGTTTCCACCGAAAAACCTTTCAGGGGATCGTTTGCAACAGTTTGGCACCATTTTTGGGTGAATTCCAGAACGTCAGATTTTTGCTGAAATTGTGACCGCGCGGCTTAGGGATTTTTTCAAAAAAATGTTTTTCAGACCTTGTGGGCTAATTCTGTTTCTATGATAAAAACCCATGTGTTTCCACCGAAAAACCTTTCAGGGGATCGTTTGCAACAGTTTGGCAGCATTTTTGCGTGAATTCCAGAACGTCAGATTTTTGCTGAAATTGTGACCGCGCGGCTTAGGGATTTTTTTTTAAAAAAGTTGTTCAGACCTTGAGGGTTAAATCTGTTTCTATGATCAAAACCCATCTGTTTCTACCAGAAAACCTTTCCGGGGATCGTTTGCAACAGTTTGGCACCGTTTTTGAGTGAATTCAAGAACGTCAGATTTTTGCTGAAATTGTGACCGCGCGGCTTAGGGATTTTTTCAAAAAAAAGTTGTTCAGACCTTGCGGGCTAATTCTGTTTCAATGATAAAAACCCATCTCTTTCCACCGAAAAACCTTTCACGGGATCGTTTGCAACAGTTTGGCATCGTTTTTGAGTGAATTGCAGAACGTCAGATTTTTGCTGAAATTGTGACCACGCGGCGTAGGGATTTTTTCAAAAAAATGTTTTTCAGACCTTGCGGGCTAATTCTGTTTCTATGATAAAAACCCATGTGTTTCCACCGAAAAACCTTTCAGGGGATCGTTTGCAACAGTTTGGCACCAGTTTTGAGTGAATTCCAGAACGTCAGATTTTTGCTGAAATTGTGACCGCGCGGCTTAGGGATTTTTTCAAAAAAATGTTTTTCAGACCTTGCGTGAAAATTCTTTTTCAATGATAAAAACCCATCTCTTTCCACCGAAAAACCTTTTAGGGCATCGTTTGCAACAGTTTGGCAACATTTTTGGTTGAATTCCAGAACGTCAGATTTTTGCTGAAATTGTGACCGCGCGGCTTAGGGATTTTTTCAAAAAAAAGTTGTTCAGACCTTGCATGAAAATTCTTTTTCAATGATAAAAACCCATCTTTTCCCACCAAAAAACCATTCAGGGGATAGTTTGCAACAGTTTGGCACGGTTTTTGACTGAATTCCATAACGTCAGATTTTTGCTGAAATTGTGACCGCGCGGCTTAGGGATTTTTTCAAAAAAAAGTTGTTCAGACCTTGCGGGCTAATTCTGTTTCAATGATAAAAACCCATGTGTTTCCACCGAAAAACATTTTAGGGGATCGTTTACAGCAATTTGGCACCATATTTGAGTGAATTCCAGAACGTCAGATTTTTGCTGAAATTGTGACCGCGTGGCTTAGGGATTTTTTCAAAAAAAAGTTGTTCAGACCTTGTGGGCTAATTCTGTTTCTATGATAAAAACCCATCTCTTTCCACCGAAAAACCTTTCAGGGGATCGTTTGCAACAGTTTGGCACCATTTTTGAGTGAATTCCAGAACGTCAGATTTTTGCTGAATTTGTGACCGCGCGGCTTAGGGATTTTTTCAAAAAAAAATTGTTCAGACCTTGTGGGCTAATTCTGTTTCTATGATAAAAACCCATGTGTTTCCACCGAAAAACCTTTCAGGGGATCGTTTGCAACAGTTTGGTACCATTTTTGAGTGAATTCCAGAACGTCAGATTTTTGCTGAAATTGTGACCGCGCGGCTTAGGGATTTTTTCAAAAAAAAGTTGTTCAGACCTTGCGGGCTAATTCTGTTTCTATGATAAAAACCCATGTGTTTCCACCGAAAAACCTTTCAGGGCATCGTTTGCAACAGTTTGGCACCATTTTTGGGTGAATTCCAGAACGTCAGATTTTTGCTGAAATTGTGACCGCGCGGCTTAGGGATTTTTTCAAATAAATGTTTTTCAGACCTTGCGGGCTAATTCTGTTTCTATGATAAAAACCCATGTGTTTCCACCGAAAAACCTTTCACGCGATCGTTTGCAACAGTTTGGCACCATATTTGAGTGAATTCCAGAACGTCAGATTTTTGCTGAAATTGTGACCGCGTGGCTTAGGGATTTTTTCAAAAAAAAGTTGTTCAGACCTTGTGGGCTAATTCTGTTTCTATGATAAAAACCCATCTCTTTCCACCGAAAAACCTTTCAGGGGATCGTTTGCAACAGTTTGGCACCATTTTTGAGTGAATTCCAGAACGTCAGATTTTTGCTGAATTTGTGACCGCGCGGCTTAGGGATTTTTTCAAAAAAAAGTTGTTCAGACCTTGTGGGCTAATTCTGTTTCTATGATAAAAACCCATGTGTTTCCACCGAAAAACCTTTCAGGGGATCGTTTGCAACAGTTTGGCACCATTTTTGAGTGAATTCCAGAACGTCAGATTTTTGCTGAAATTGTGACCGCGCGCGCGGCTTAGGGATTTTTTCAAAAAAAAATTGTTCAGACCTTGCGGGCTAATTCTGTTTCTATGATAAAAACCCATGTGTTTCCACCGAAAAACCTTTCAGGGGATCGTTTGCAACAGTTTGGCACCATTTTTGGGTGAATTCCAGAACGTCAGATTTTTGCTGAAATTGTGACCGCGCGGCTTAGGGATTTTTTCAAAAAAAAGTTGTTCAGACCTTGCGGGCTAATTCTGTTTCTATGATAAAAACCCATGTGTTTCCACCGAAAAACCTTTCAGGGGATCGTTTGCAACAGTTTGGCACCATTTTTGGGTGAATTCCAGAACGTCAGATTTTTGCTGAAATTGTGACCGCGCGGCTTAGGGATTTTTTCAAAAAAATGTTTTTCAGACCTTGTGGGCTAATTCTGTTTCTATGATAAAAACCCATGTGTTTCCACCGAAAAACCTTTCAGGGCATCGTTTGCAACAGTTTGGCAGCATTTTTGCGTGAATTCCAGAACGTCAGATTTTTGCTGAAATTGTGACCGCGCGGCTTAGGGATTTTTTCAAAAAAATGTTTTTCAGACCTTGCGTGAAAATTCTTTTTCAATGATAAAAATCCATCTCTTTCCACCGAAAAACCTTTTAGGGGATAGTTTGCAACAGTTTGGCACGGTTTTTGACTGAATTCCATAACGTCAGATTTTTGCTGAAATTGTGACCGCGCGGCTTAGGGATTTTTTCAAAAAAAAGTTGTTCAGACCTTGCGGGCTAATTCTGTTTCAATGATAAAAACCCATCACTTTCCACCGAAAAACCTTTCAGGGGATCGTTTGCAACAGTTTGGCACCATTTTTGAGTGAATTCCAGAACGTCAGATTTTTTCTGAAATTGTGACCGCACGGCCTAGGGATTTTTTTCAAAAAAAAGTTGTTCAGACCTTGCGGGCTAATTCTGTTTCTATGATAAAAACCCATGTGTTTCCACCGAAAAATCTTTCAGGGCATCGTTTGCAACAGTTTGGCACCATTTTTGGGTGAATTCCAGAACGTCAGATTTTTGCTGAAATTGTGACCGCGCGGCTTAGGGATTTTTTCAAAAAAATGTTTTTCAGACCTTGCGGGCTAATTCTGTTTCTATGATAAAAACCCTTGTGTTTCCACCGAAAAACATTTTAGGGGATCGTTTACAGCAATCTGGCACCATATTTGAGTGAATTCCAGAACGTCAGATTTTTGCTGAAATTGTGACCGCGTGGCTTAGGGATTTTTTCAAAAAAAAGTTGTTCAGACCTTGTGGGCTAATTCTGTTTCTATGATAAAAACCCATCTCTTTCCACCGAAAAACCTTTCAGGGGATCGTTTGCAACAGTTTGGCACCATTTTTGAGTGAATTCCAGAACGTCAGATTTTTGCTGAATTTGTGACCGCGCGGCTTAGGGATTTTTTCAAAAAAAAGTTGTTCAGACCTTGTGGGCTAATTCTGTTTCTATGATAAAAACCCATGTGTTTCCACCGAAAAACCTTTCAGGGGATCGTTTGCAACAGTTTGGCACCATTTTTGAGTGAATTCCAGAACGTCAGATTTTTGCTGAAATTGTGACCGCGCGGCTTAGGGATTTTTTCAAAAAAAAGTTGTTCAGACCTTGCGGGCTAATTCTGTTTCTATGATAAAAACCCATCTGTTTCCTCCGAAAAACCTTTCAGGGCATCGTTTGCAACAGTTTGGCACCATTTTTGGGTGAATTCCAGAACGTCAGATTTTTGCTGAAATTGTGACCGCGCGGCTTAGGGATTTTTTCAAATAAATGTTTTTCAGACCTTGCGGGCTAATTCTGTTTCTATGATAAAAACCCATGTGTTTCCAAAGAAAAACATTTTAGGGGATCGTTTACAGCAATTTGGCACCATATTTGAGTGAATTCCAGAACGTCAGATTTTTGCTGAAATTGTGACCGCGTGGCTTAGGGATTTTTTCAAAAAAAAGTTGTTCAGACCTTGTGGGCTAATTCTGTTTCTATGATAAAAACCCATCTCTTTCCACCGAAAAACCTTTCAGGGGATCGTTTGCAACAGTTTGGCACCATTTTTGAGTGAATTCCAGAACGTCAGATTTTTGCTGAATTTGTGACCGCGCGGCTTAGGGATTTTTTCAAAAAAAAGTTGTTCAGACCTTGTGGGCTAATTCTGTTTCTATGATAAAAAGCCATGTGTTTCCACCGAAAAACCTTTCAGGGGATCGTTTGCAACAGTTTGGCACCATTTTTGAGTGAATTCCAGAACGTCAGATTTTTGCTGAAATTGTGACCGCGCGGCTTAGGGATTTTTTCAAAAAAAAGTTGTTCAGACCTTGCGGGCTAATTCTGTTTCTATGATAAAAACCCATCTGTTTCCACCGAAAAACCTTTCAGGGCATCGTTTGCAACAGTTTGGCACCATATTTGAGTGAATTCCAGAACGTCAGATTTTTGCTGAAATTGTGACCGCGCGGCTTAGGGATTTTTTTAAAAAAATGTTTTTCAGACCTTGTGGGCTAATTCTGTTTCTATGATAAAAACCCATGTGTTTCCACCGAAAAACATTTCAGGGGATCGTTTGCAACAGTTTGGCACCATTTTTGAGTGAATTCCAGAACGTCAGATTTTTGCTGAAATTGTGACCGCGCGGCTTAGGGATTTTTTCAAAAAAATGTTTTTCAGACCTTGTGGGCTAATTCTGTTTCTATGATAAAAACCCATGTGTTTCCACCGAAAAACCTTTCAGGGGATCGTTTGCAACAGTTTGGCAGCATTTTTGAGTGAATTCCAGAACGTCAGATTTTTGCTGAAATTGTGACCGCGCGGCTTAGGGATTTTTTTAAAAAAATGTTGTTCAGACCTTGAGGGTTAAATCTGTTTCCATGATCAAAACCCATCTGTTTCTACCAAAAAACCTTTCCGGGGATCGTTTGCAAAAGTTTGGCACCGTTTTTGAGTGAATTCCAGAATGTCAGATTTTTGCTGAAATTGTGACCGCGCGGCTTAGGGATTTTTTCAAAAAAAAGTTGTTCAGACCTTGCTTGAAAATTTTTTTTAATGATAAAAACCCATCTCTTTCCACCGAAAAACCTTTCAGGGGATCGTTTGCAACAGTTTGGCGCCATTTTTGAGTGAATTCCAGAACGTCAGATTTTTGCTGAAATTGTGACCGCGTGGCTTAGGGATTTTTTCAAAAAAAAGTTGTTCAGACCTTTCGGGGTAATTCTGTTTCTATGATAAAAACCCATGTGTTTCCACCGAAAAACCTTTCAGGGGATCGTTTGCAACAGTTTGGCAGCATTTTTGCGTGAATTCCAGAATGTAAGATTTTTGCTGAAATTGTGACCGCGCGGCTTAGGGATTTTTTTTTAAAAAAGTTGTTCAGACCTTGAGGGTTAATTCTGTTTCTATGATAAAAACCCATCTCTTTCCACCGAAAAACCTTTCAGGGGATCGTTTGCAACAGTTTGGCACCATTTTTGAGTGAATTCCAGAACGTCAGATTTTTGCTGAATTTGTGACCGCGCGGTTTAGGGATTTTTTCAAAAAAAAGTTGTTCAGACCTTGTGGGCTAATTCTGTTTCTATGATAAAAACCCATGTGTTTCCACCGAAAAACCTTTCAGGGGATCGTTTGCAACAGTTTGGCACCATTTTTGAGTGAATTCCAGAACGTCAGATTTTTGCTGAAATTGTGACCGCGCGCGCGGCTTAGGGATTTTTTCAAAAAAAAATTGTTCAGACCTTGCGGGCTAATTCTGTTTCTATGATAAAAACCCATGTGTTTCCACCAAAAAACCTTTCAGGGGATCGTTTGCAACAGTTTGGCACCATTTTTGGGTGAATTCCAGAACGTCAGATTTTTGCTGAAATTGTGACCGCGCGGCTTAGGGATTTTTTCAAAAAAAAGTTGTTCAGACCTTGCGGGCTAATTCTGTTTCTATGATAAAAACCCATGTGTTTCCACCGAAAAACCTTTCAGGGGATCGTTTGCAACAGTTTGGCACCATTTTTGCGTGAATTCCAGAACGTCAGATTTTTGCTGAAATTGTGACCGCGCGGCTTAGGGATTTTTTTTAAAAAAAGTTGTTCAGACCTTGAGGGTTAAATCTGTTTCTATGATCAAAACCCATCTGTTTCTACCAAAAAACCTTTCCGGGGATCGTTTGCAACAGTTTGGCACCGTTTTTGAGTGAATTCCAGAACGTCAGATTTTTGCTGAAATTGTGACCGCGCGGCTTAGGGATTTTTTCAAAAAAAAGTTGTTCAGACCTTGCGGGCTAATTCTGTTTCAATGATAAAAACCCATCTCTTTCCACCGAAAAACCTTTCACGGGATCGTTTGCAACAGTTTGGCACCGTTTTTGAGTGAATTGCAGAACGTCAGATTTTTGCTGGAATTGTGACCACGCGGCTTAGGGATTTTTTCAAAAAAATGTTTTTCAGACCTTGCGGGCTAATTCTGTTTCTATGATAAAAACCCATGTGTTTCCACCGAAAAACCTTTCAGGGGATCGTTTGCAACAGTTTGGCACCAGTTTTGAGTGAATTCCAGAACGTCAGATTTTTGCTGAAATTGTGACCGCGCGGCTTAGGGATTTTTTCAAAAAAATGTTTTTCAGACCTTGCGTGAAAATTCTTTTTCAATGATAAAAACCCATCTCTTTCCACCGAAAAACCTTTCAGGGGATCGTTTGCAACAGTTTGGCACCATTTTTGAGTGAATTCCAGAACGTCAGATTTTTGCTGAAATTGTGACCGCGTGGCTTAGGGATTTTTTCAAAAAAAAGTTGTTCAGACCTTTCGGGGTAATTCTGTTTCTATGATAAAAACCCATGTGTTTCCACCGAAAAACCTTTCAGGGGATCGTTTGCAACAGTTTGGCAGCATTTTTGCGTGAATTCCAGAACGTCAGATTTTTGCTGAAATTGTGACCGCGCGGCTTAGGGATTTTTTTTTAAAAAAGTTGTTCAGACCTTGAGGGTTAATTCTGTTTCTATGATAAAAACCCATCTCTTTCCACCGAAAAACCTTTCAGGGGATCGTTTGCAACAGTTTGGCACCATTTTTGAGTGAATTCCAGAACGTCAGATTTTTGCTGAATTTGTGACCGCGCGGCTTAGGGATTTTTTCAAAAAAAAGTTGTTCAGACCTTGTGGGCTAATTCTGTTTCTATGATAAAAACCCATGTGTTTCCACCGAAAAACCTTTCAGGGGATCGTTTGCAACAGTTTGGCACCATTTTTGAGTGAATTCCAGAACGTCAGATTTTTGCTGAAATTGTGACCGCGCGCGCGGCTTAGGGATTTTTTCAAAAAAAAAATTGTTCAGACCTTGCGGGCTAATTCTGTTTCTATGATAAAAACCCATGTGTTTCCACCGAAAACCTTTCAGGGGATCGTTTGCAACAGTTTGGCACCATTTTGGGGTGAATTCCAGAACGTCAGATTTTTGCTGAAATTGTGACCGCGCGGCTTAGGGATTTTTTCAAAAAAAAGTTGTTCAGACCTTGCGGGCTAATTCTGTTTCTATGATAAAAACCCATGTGTTTCCACCGAAAAACCTTTCAGGGGATCGTTTGCAACAGTTTGGCACCATTTTTGGGTGAATTCCAGAACGTCAGATTTTTGCTGAAATTGTGACCGCGCGGCTTAGGGATTTTTTCAAAAAAATGTTTTTCAGACCTTGTGGGCTAATTCTGTTTCTATGATAAAAACCCATGTGTTTCCACCGAAAAACCTTTCAGGGGATCGTTTGCAACAGTTTGGCAGCATTTTTGCGTGAATTCCAGAACGTCAGATTTTTGCTGAAATTGTGACCGCACGGCTTAGGGATTTTTTCAAAAAAAAGTTGTTCAGACCTTGCGGGCTAATTCTGTTTCTATGATAAAAACCCATGTGTTTCCACCGAAAAACCTTTCAGGGCATCGTTTGCAACAGTTTGGCACCATTTTTGGGTGAATTCCAGAACGTCAGATTTTTGCTGAAATTGTGACCGCGCGGCTTAGGGATTTTTTCAAATAAATGTTTTTCAGACCTTGCGGGCTAATTCTGTTTCTATGATAAAAACCCATGTGTTTCCACCGAAAAACCTTTCACGGGATCGTTTGCAACAGTTTGGCACCATATTTGAGTGAATTCCAGAACGTCAGATTTTTGCTGAAATTGTGACCGCGTGGCTTAGGGATTTTTTCAAAAAAAAGTTGTTCAGACCTTGTGGGCTAATTCTGTTTCTATGGTAAAAACCCATCTCTTTCCACCGAAAAACCTTTCAGGGGATCGTTTGCAACAGTTTGGCACCATTTTTGAGTGAATTCCAGAACGTCAGATTTTTGCTGAAATTGTGACCGCGCGGCTTAGGGATTTTTTCAAAAAAAAGTTGTTCAGACCTTGCATGAAAATTCTTTTTCAATGATAAAAACCCATCTTTTTCCACCAAAAAACCATTCAGGGGATAGTTTGCAACAGTTTGGCACGGTTTTTGACTGAATTCCATAACGTCAGATTTTTGCTGAAATTGTGACCGCGCGGCTTAGGGATTTTTTCAAAAAAAAGTTGTTCAGACCTTGCGGGCTAATTCTGTTTCAATGATAAAAACCCATCTCTTTCCACCGAAAAACCTTTCAGGGGATCGTTTGCAACAGTTTGGCACCATTTTTGAGTGAATTCCAGAACGTCAATTTTTTTCTGAAATTGTGACCGCACGGCCTAGGGATTTTTTTCAAAAAAATGTTTTTCAGACCTTGCGGGCTAATTCTGTTTCTATGATAAAAACCCATGTGTTTCCACCGAAAAACCTTTCACGGGATCGTTTGCAACAGTTTGGCACCATATTTGAGTGAATTCCAGAACGTCAGATTTTTGCTGAAATTGTGACCGCGTGGCTTAGGGATTTTTTCAAAAAAAAGTTGTTCAGACCTTGTGGGCTAATTCTGTTTCTATGATAAAAACCCATCTCTTTCCACCGAAAAACCTTTCAGGGGATCGTTTGCAACAGTTTGGCACCATTTTTGAGTGAATTCCAGAACGTCAGATTTTTGCTGAAATTGTGACCGCGCGGCTTAGGGATTTTTTCAAAAAAAAGTTGTTCAGACCTTGCATGAAAATTCTTTTTCAATGATAAAAACCCATCTTTTTCCACCAAAAAACCATTCAGGGGATAGTTTGCAACAGTTTGGCACGGTTTTTGACTGAATTCCATAACGTCAGATTTTTGCTGAAATTGTGACCGCGCGGCTTAGGGATTTTTTCAAAAAAAAGTTGTTCAGACCTTGCGGGCTAATTCTGTTTCAATGATAAAAACCCATCTCTTTCCACCGAAAAACCTTTCAGGGGATCGTTTGCAACAGTTTGGCACCATTTTTGAGTGAATTCCAGAACGTCAATTTTTTTCTGAAATTGTGACCGCACGGCCTAGGGATTTTTTTCAAAAAAATGTTTTTCAGACCTTGCGGGCTAATTCTGTTTCTATGATAAAAACCCATGTGTTTCCACCGAAAAACCTTTCAGGGGATCGTTTACAGCAATCTGGCACCATATTTGAGTGAATTCCAGAACGTCAGATTTTTGCTGAAATTGTGACCGCGTGGCTTAGGGATTTTTTCAAAAAAAAGTTGTTCAGACCTTGTTGGCTAATTCTGTTTCTATGATAAAAACCCATCTCTTTCCACCGAAAAACCTTTCAGGGGATCGTTTGCAACAGTTTGGCACCATTTTTGAGTGAATTCCAGAACGTCAGATTTTTGCTGAATTTGTGACCGCACGGCTTAGGGATTTTTTCAAAAAAAAGTTGTTCAGACCTTGTGGGCTAATTCTGTTTCTATGATAAAAACCCATGTGTTTCCACCTGAAAAACCTTTCAGGGGATCGTTTGCAACAGTTTGGCACCATTTTTGAGTGAATTCCAGAACGTCAGATTTTTGCTGAAATTGTGACCGCGCGGCTTAGGGATTTTTTCAAAAAAAAGTTGTTCAGACCTTGCGGGCTAATTCTGTTTCTATGATAAAAACCCATCTGTTTCCTCCGAAAAACCTTTCAGGGCATCGTTTGCAACAGTTTGGCACCATTTTTGGGTGAATTCCAGAACGTCAGATTTTTGCTGAAATTGTGACCGCGCGGCTTAGGGATTTTTTCAAATAAATGTTTTTCAGACCTTGTGGGCTAATTCTGTTTCAATGATAAAAACCCATCTCTTTCCACCGAAAAACCTTTCAGGGGATCGTTTGCAACAGTTTGGCACCATTTTTGAGTGAATTCCAGAACGTCAGATTTTTGCTGAAATTGTGACCGCGCGGCTTAGGGATTTTTTCAAAAAAAAGTTGTTCAGACCTTGCATGAAAATTCTTTTTCAATGATAAAAACCCATCTTTTTCCACCGAAAAACCATTCAGGGGATAGTTTGCAACAGTTTGGCACGGTTTTTGACTGAATTCCATAACGTCAGATTTTTGCTGAAATTGTGACCGCGCGGCTTAGGGATTTTTTCAAAAAAAAGTTGTTCAGACCTTGCGGGCTAATTCTGTTTCAATGATAAAAACCCATCTCTTTCCACCGAAAAACCTTTCAGGGGATCGTTTGCAACAGTTTGGCACCATTTTTGGGTGAATTCCAGAACGTCAAATTTTTTCTGAAATTGTGACCGCACGGCCTAGGGATTTTTTTCAAAAAAATGTTTTTCAGACCTTGCGGGCTAATTCTGTTTCTATGATAAAAACCCATGTGTTTCCACCGAAAAACCTTTCAGGGGATCGTTTACAGCAATCTGGCTCCTTATTTGAGTGAATTCCAGAACGTCAGATTTTTGCTGAAATTGTGACCGCGTGGCTTAGGGATTTTTTCAAAAAAAAGTTGTTCAGACCTTGTGGGCTAATTCTGTTTCTATGATAAAAACCCATCTCTTTCCACCGAAAAACCTTT
Organism: Podarcis liolepis; assembly: GCF_965112155.1. Lineage (NCBI taxonomy): Eukaryota > Metazoa > Chordata > Lepidosauria > Squamata > Lacertidae > Podarcis > Podarcis liolepis. The sequence continues at coordinate 88,651,459 of NC_139559.1, read as the reverse complement.
CAGGGGATCGTTTGCAACAGTTTGGCACCATTTTTGAGTGAATTCCAGAACGTCAGATTTTTGCTGAATTTGTGACCGCGCGGCTTAGGGATTTTTTCAAAAAAAAGTTGTTCAGACCTTGTGGGCTAATTCTGTTTCTATGATAAAAACCCATGTGTTTCCACCGAAAAACCTTTCAGGGGATCGTTTGCAACAGTTTGGCACCATATTTGAGTGAATTCCAGAACGTCAGATTTTTGCTGAAATTGTGACCGCGCGGCTTAGGGATTTTTTCAAAAAAAAGTTGTTCAGACCTTGCGGGCTAATTCTGTTTCTATGATAAAAACCCATCTGTTTCCTCCGAAAAACCTTTCAGGGGATCGTTTGCAACAGTTTGGCACCATTTTTGGGTGAATTCCAGAACGTCAGATTTTTGCTGAAATTGTGACCGCGCGGCTTAGGGATTTTTTCAAATAAATGTTTTTCAGACCTTGCGGGCTAATTCTGTTTCTATGATAAAAACCCATGTGTTTCCAAAGAAAAACATTTTAGGGGATCGTTTACAGCAATTTGGCACCATATTTGAGTGAATTCCAGAACGTCAGATTTTTGCTGAAATTGTGACCGCGCGGCTTAGGGATTTTTTCAAAAAAAAGTTGTTCAGACCTTGCGGGCTAATTCTGTTTCAATGATAAAAACCCATCTCTTTCCACCGAAAAACCTTTCAGGGGATCGTTTGCAACAGTTTGGCACCATTTTTGAGTGAATTCCAGAATGTCAATTTTTTTCTGAAATTGTGACCGCACGGCCTAGGGATTTTTTTCAAAAAAATGTTTTTCAGACCTTGCGGGCTAATTCTGTTTCTATGATAAAAACCCATGTGTTTCCACCGAAAAACCTTTCAGGGGATCGTTTACAGCAATCTGGCACCATATTTGAGTGAATTCCAGAACGTCAGATTTTTGCTGAAATTGTGACCGCGTGGCTTAGGGATTTTTTCAAAAAAAAGTTGTTCAGACCTTGTGGGCTAATTCTGTTTCTATGATAAAAACCCATCTCTTTCCACCGAAAAACCTTTCAGGGGATCGTTTGCAACAGTTTGGCACCATTTTTGGGTGAATTCCAGAACGTCAGATTTTTGCTGAAATTGTGACCGCGCGGCTTAGGGATTTTTTCAAAAAAATGTTTTTCAGACCTTGTGGGCTAATTCTGTTTCTATGATAAAAACCCATGTGTTTCCACCGAAAAACCTTTCAGGGGATCGTTTACAGCAATCTGGCACCATATTTGAGTGAATTCCAGAACGTCAGATTTTTGCTGAAATTGTGACCGCGTGGCTTAGGGATTTTTTCAAAAAAAAGTTGTTCAGACCTTGTTGGCTAATTCTGTTTCTATGATAAAAACCCATCTCTTTCCACCGAAAAACCTTTCAGGGGATCGTTTGCAACAGTTTGGCACCATTTTTGAGTGAATTCCAGAACGTCAGATTTTTGCTGAATTTGTGACCGCACGGCTTAGGGATTTTTTCAAAAAAAAGTTGTTCAGACCTTGTGGGCTAATTCTGTTTCTATGATAAAAACCCATGTGTTTCCACCTGAAAAACCTTTCAGGGGATCGTTTGCAACAGTTTGGCACCATTTTTGAGTGAATTCCAGAACGTCAGATTTTTGCTGAAATTGTGACCGCGCGGCTTAGGGATTTTTTCAAAAAAAAGTTGTTCAGACCTTGCGGGCTAATTCTGTTTCTATGATAAAAACCCATCTGTTTCCTCCGAAAAACCTTTCAGGGCATCGTTTGCAACAGTTTGGCACCATTTTTGGGTGAATTCCAGAACGTCAGATTTTTGCTGAAATTGTGACCGCGCGGCTTAGGGATTTTTTCAAATAAATGTTTTTCAGACCTTGTGGGCTAATTCTGTTTCAATGATAAAAACCCATCTCTTTCCACCGAAAAACCTTTCAGGGGATCGTTTGCAACAGTTTGGCACCATTTTTGAGTGAATTCCAGAACGTCAGATTTTTGCTGAAATTGTGACCGCGCGGCTTAGGGATTTTTTCAAAAAAAAGTTGTTCAGACCTTGCATGAAAATTCTTTTTCAATGATAAAAACCCATCTTTTTCCACCGAAAAACCATTCAGGGGATAGTTTGCAACAGTTTGGCACGGTTTTTGACTGAATTCCATAACGTCAGATTTTTGCTGAAATTGTGACCGCGCGGCTTAGGGATTTTTTCAAAAAAAAGTTGTTCAGACCTTGCGGGCTAATTCTGTTTCAATGATAAAAACCCATCTCTTTCCACCGAAAAACCTTTCAGGGGATCGTTTGCAACAGTTTGGCACCATTTTTGGGTGAATTCCAGAACGTCAAATTTTTTCTGAAATTGTGACCGCACGGCCTAGGGATTTTTTTCAAAAAAATGTTTTTCAGACCTTGCGGGCTAATTCTGTTTCTATGATAAAAACCCATGTGTTTCCACCGAAAAACCTTTCAGGGGATCGTTTACAGCAATCTGGCTCCTTATTTGAGTGAATTCCAGAACGTCAGATTTTTGCTGAAATTGTGACCGCGTGGCTTAGGGATTTTTTCAAAAAAAAGTTGTTCAGACCTTGTGGGCTAATTCTGTTTCTATGATAAAAACCCATCTCTTTCCACCGAAAAACCTTTCAGGGGATCGTTTGCAACAGTTTGGCACCATTTTTGAGTGAATTCCAGAACGTCAGATTTTTGCTGAATTTGTGACCGCGCGGCTTAGGGATTTTTTCAAAAAAAAGTTGTTCAGACCTTGTGGGCTAATTCTGTTTCTATGATAAAAACCCATGTGTTTCCACCGAAAAACCTTTCAGGGGATCGTTTGCAACAGTTTGGCACCATATTTGAGTGAATTCCAGAACGTCAGATTTTTGCTGAAATTGTGACCGCGCGGCTTAGGGATTTTTTCAAAAAAAAGTTGTTCAGACCTTGCGGGCTAATTCTGTTTCTATGATAAAAACCCATCTGTTTCCTCCGAAAAACCTTTCAGGGGATCGTTTGCAACAGTTTGGCACCATTTTTGGGTGAATTCCAGAACGTCAGATTTTTGCTGAAATTGTGACCGCGCGGCTTAGGGATTTTTTCAAATAAATGTTTTTCAGACCTTGCGGGCTAATTCTGTTTCTATGATAAAAACCCATGTGTTTCCAAAGAAAAACATTTTAGGGGATCGTTTACAGCAATTTGGCACCATATTTGAGTGAATTCCAGAACGTCAGATTTTTGCTGAAATTGTGACCGCGCGGCTTAGGGATTTTTTCAAAAAAAAGTTGTTCAGACCTTGCGGGCTAATTCTGTTTCAATGATAAAAACCCATCTCTTTCCACCGAAAAACCTTTCAGGGGATAGTTTGCAACAGTTTGGCACCATTTTTGAGTGAATTCCAGAATGTCAAATTTTTTCTGAAATTGTGACCGCACGGCCTAGGGATTTTTTTCAAAAAAATGTTTTTCAGACCTTGCGGGCTAATTCTGTTTCTATGATAAAAACCCATGTGTTTCCACCGAAAAACCTTTCAGGGGATCGTTTACAGCAATCTGGCACCATATTTGAGTGAATTCCAGAACGTCAGATTTTTGCTGAAATTGTGACCGCGTGGCTTAGGGATTTTTTCAAAAAAAAGTTGTTCAGACCTTGTGGGCTAATTCTGTTTCTATGATAAAAACCCATCTCTTTCCACCGAAAAACCTTTCAGGGGATCGTTTGCAACAGTTTGGCACCATTTTTGGGTGAATTCCAGAACGTCAGATTTTTGCTGAAATTGTGACCGCGCGGCTTAGGGATTTTTTCAAAAAAATGTTTTTCAGACCTTGTGGGCTAATTCTGTTTCTATGATAAAAACCCATGTGTTTCCACCGAAAAACCTTTCAGGGGATCGTTTGCAACAGTTTGGCAGCATTTTTGCGTGAATTCCAGAACGTCAGATTTTTGCTGAAATTGTGACCGCGCGGCTTAGGGATTTTTTTTTAAAAAAGTTGTTCAGACCTTGAGGGTTAAATCTGTTTCTATGATCAAAACCCATCTGTTTCTACCAAAAAACCTTTCCGGGGATCGTTTGCAACAGTTTGGCACCATTTTTGAGTGAATTTCAGAACGTCAGATTTTTGCTGAAATTGTGACCGCGCGGCTTAGGGATTTTTTTAAAAAAAAGTTGTTCAGACCATGAGGGCTAAATCTGTTTCGATGATCAAAACCCATCTGTTTCTACCAAAAAACCTTTCCAGGGATCGTTTGCAAAAGTTTGGCACCGTTTTTGAGTGAATTCCAGAACGTCAGATTTTTGCTGAATTTGTGACCGCGCGGCTTAGGGATTTTTTTAAAAAAAAGTTGTTCAGACCTTGTGGGCTAATTCTGTTTCTATGATAAAAACCCATGTGTTTCCACCGAAAAACCTTTCAGGGGATCGTTTGCAACAGTTTGGCACCATTTTTGAGTGAATTCCAGAACGTCAGATTTTTGCTGAAATTGTGACCGCGCGGCTTAGGGATTTTTTCAAAAAAATGTTTTTCAGACCTTGCGGGCTAATTCTGTTTCTATGATAAAAACCCATGTGTTTCCACCGAAAAACATTTTAGGGGATCGTTTACAACAATTTGGCACCATTTTTGGGTGAATTCCAGAACGTCAGATTTTTGCTGAAATTGTGACCGCGCGCGCGGCTTAGGGATTTTTTCAAAAAAATGTTTTTCAGACCTTGTGGGCTAATTCTGTTTCTATGATAAAAACCCATGTGTTTCCACCGAAAAACCTTTCAGGGGATCGTTTGCAACAATTTGGCACCATATTTGAGTGAATTCCAGAACGTCAGATTTTTGCTGAAATTGTGACCGCGCGGCTTAGGGATTTTTTCAAAAAAATGTTTTTCAGACCTTGTGGGCTAATTCTGTTTCTATGATAAAAACCCATGTGTTTCCACCGAAAAACCTTTCAGGGGATCGTTTGCAACAGTTTGGCAGCATTTTTGCGTGAATTCCAGAACGTCAGATTTTTGCTGAAATTGTGACCGCGCGGCTTAGGGATTTTTTTTAAAAAAAGTTGTTCAGACCTTGAGGGTTAAATCTGTTTCTATGATCAAAACCCATCTGTTTCTACCAAAAAACCTTTCCGGGGATCGTTTGCAACAGTTTGGCACCATTTTTGAGTGAATTTCAGAACGTCAGATTTTTGCTGAAATTGTGACCGCGCGGCTTAGGGATTTTTTTAAAAAAAAGTTGTTCAGACCATGAGGGCTAAATCTGTTTCTATGATCAAAACCCATCTGTTTCTACCAAAAAACCTTTCCAGGGATCGTTTGCAAAAGTTTGGTACCGTTTTTGAGTGAATTCCAGAACGTCAGATTTTTGCTGAATTTGTGACCGCGCGGCTTAGGGATTTTTTCAAAAAAAAGTTGTTCAGACCTTGTGGGCTAATTCTGTTTCTATGATAAAAACCCATGTGTTTCCACCGAAAAACCTTTCAGGGGATCGTTTGCAACAGTTTGGCACCATTTTTGAGTGAATTCCAGAACGTCAGATTTTTGCTGAAATTGTGACCGCGCGGCTTAGGGATTTTTTCAAAAAAAAGTTGTTCAGACCTTGCGGGCTAATTCTGTTTCTATGATAAAAACCCATGTGTTTCCACCGAAAAACCTTTCAGGGCATCGTTTGCAACAGTTTGGCACCATTTTTGGGTGAATTCCAGAACGTCAGATTTTTGCTGAAATTGTGACCGCGCGGCTTAGGGATTTTTTCAAAAAAATGTTTTTCAGACCTTGCGGGCTAATTCTGTTTCTATGATAAAAACCCATGTGTTTCCACCGAAAAACATTTTTGGGGATCGTTTACAACAATTTGGCACCATATTTGAGTGAATTCCAGAACGACAGATTTTTGCTGAAATTGTGACCGCGCGGCTTAGGGATTTTTTCAAAAAAATGTTTTTCAGACCTTGTGGGCTAATTCTGTTTCTATGATAAAAACCCATGTGTTTCCACCGAAAAACCTTTCAGGGGATCGTTTGCAACAGTTTGACACCGTTTTTGAGTGAATTCCAGAACGTCAGATTTTTGCTGAAATTGTGACCGAGCGCGCGGCTTAGGGATTTTTTTCAGAAAAAAGTTGTTAAGACCTTGCGGGCTAATTCTGTTTCTATGCTAAAAAGCCATGTGTTTAAACCAAAAAACCTTTCAGGGGATCGTTTGCAACAGTTTGGCACCATTTTTGAGTGAATTCCAGAACGTCAGATTTTTGCTGAAATTGTGACCGCGCGGCTTAGGGATTTTTTCAAAAAAAAGTTGTTCAGACCTTGTGGGCTAATTCTGTTTCTATGATAAAAACCCATGTGTTTCCACCGAAAAACCTTTCAGGGGATCGTTTGCAACAGTTTGACACCGTTTTTGAGTGAATTCCAGAACGTCAGATTTTTGCTGAAATTGTGACCGAGCGCGCGGCTTAGGGATTTTTTTCAGAAAAAAGTTGTTCAGACCTTGCGGGCTAATTCTGTTTCTATGATAAAAAGCCATGTGTTTCCACCGAAAAACCTTTCAGGGGATCGTTTGCAACAGTTTGGCAGCATTTTTGCGTGAATTCCAGAACGTCAGATTTTTGCTGAAATTGTGACCGCGCGGCTTAGGGATTTTTTTAAAAAAAAGTTGTTCAGACCATGAGGGCTAAATCTGTTTCTATGATCAAAACCCATCTGTTTCTACCAAAAAACCTTTCCAGGGATCGTTTGCAAAAGTTTGGCACCGTTTTTGAGTGAATTCCAGAACGTCAGATTTTTGCTGAATTTGTGATCGCGCGGCTTAGGGATTTTTTCAGAAAAAGTTGTTCACACCTTGTGGGCTAATTCTGTTTCTATGATAAAAACCCATGTGTTTCCACCGAAAAACCTTTCAGGGGATCGTTTGCAACAGTTTGGCACCATTTTTGAGTGAATTCCAGAACGTCAGATTTTTGGTGAAATTGTGACCGCTCGGCTTAGGGATTTTTTCAAAAAAATGTTTTTCAGACCTTGCGGGCTAATTCTGTTTCTATGATAAAAACCCATCTGTTTCCACCGAAAAACCTTTTAGGGGATCGTTTGCAACAATTTGGCACCATATTTGAGTGAATTGCAGAACGTCAGATTTTTGCTGAAATTGTGACCGCGCGGCTTAGGGATTTTTTCAAAAAAATGTTTTTCAGACCTTGTGGGCTAATTCTGTTTCTATGATAAAAACCCATGTGTTTCCACCGAAAAACCTTTCAGGGGATCGTTTGCAACAGTTTGGCACCATTTTTGAGTGAATTCCAGAACGTCAGATTTTTGCTGAAATTGTGACTGCGCGCGCGGCTTAGGGATTTTTTCAAAAAAAAGTTGTTCAGACCTTGCGGGCTAATTCTGTTTCTATGATAAAAACCCATGTGTTTCCACCGAAAAACCTTTCAGGGGATCGTTTACAGCAATCTGGCACCATATTTGAGTGAATTCCAGAACGTCAGATTTTTGCTGAAATTGTGACCGCGTGGCTTAGGGATTTTTTCAAAAAAAAAGTTGTTCAGACCTTGTGGGCTAATTCTGTTTCTATGATAAAAACCCATCTCTTTCCACCGAAAAACCTTTCAGGGGATCGTTTGCAACAGTTTGGCACCATTTTTGAGTGAATTCCAGAACGTCAGATTTTTGCTGAATTTGTGACCGCGCGGCTTAGGGATTTTTTCAAAAAAAAGTTGTTCAGACCTTGTGGGCTAATTCTGTTTCTATGATAAAAACCCATGTGTTTCCACCGAAAAACCTTTCAGGGGATCGTTTGCAACAGTTTGGCACCATTTTTGAGTGAATTCCAGAACGTCAGATTTTTGCTGAAATTGTGACCGCGCGGCTTAGGGATTTTTTCAAAAAAAAGTTGTTCAGACCTTGCGGGCTAATTCTGTTTCTATGATAAAAACCCATCTGTTTCCTCCGAAAAACCTTTCAGGGCATCGTTTGCAACAGTTTGGCACCATTTTTGGGTGAATTCCAGAACGTCAGATTTTTGCTGAAATTGTGACCGCGCGGCTTAGGGATTTTTTCAAATAAATGTTTTTCAGACCTTGCGGGCTAATTCTGTTTCTATGATAAAAACCCATGTGTTTCCAAAGAAAAACATTTTAGGGGATCGTTTACAGCAATTTGGCACCATATTTGAGTGAATTCCAGAACGTCAGATTTTTGCTGAAATTGTGACCGCGTGGCTTAGGGATTTTTTCAAAAAAAAGTTGTTCAGACCTTGTGGGCTAATTCTGTTTCAATGATAAAAACCCATCTCTTTCCACCGAAAAACCTTTCAGGGGATCGTTTGCAACAGTTTGGCACCATTTTTGAGTGAATTCCAGAACGTCAGATTTTTGCTGAATTTGTGACCGCGCGGCTTAGGGATTTTTTCAAAAAAAAGTTGTTCAGACCTTGTGGGCTAATTCTGTTTCTATGATAAAAACCCATGAGTTTCCACCGAAAAACCTTTCAGGGGATCGTTTGCAACAGTTTGGCACCATTTTTGAGTGAATTCCAGAACGTCAGATTTTTGCTGAAATTGTGACCGCGCGGCTTAGGGATTTTTTCAAAAAAAAGTTGTTCAGACCTTGCGGGCTAATTCTGTTTCTATGATAAAAACCCATCTGTTTCCTCCGAAAAACCTTTCAGGGCATCGTTTGCAACAGTTTGGCACCATTTTTGGGTGAATTCCAGAACGTCAGATTTTTGCTGAAATTGTGACCGCGCGGCTTAGGGATTTTTTCAAATAAATGTTTTTCAGACCTTGCGGGCTAATTCTGTTTCTATGATAAAAACCCATGTGTTTCCAAAGAAAAACATTTTAGGGGATCGTTTACAGCAATTTGGCACCATATTTGAGTGAATTCCAGAACGTCAGATTTTTGCTGAAATTGTGACCGCGTGGCTTAGGGATTTTTTCAAAAAAAAGTTGTTCAGACCTTGTGGGCTAATTCTGTTTCAATGATAAAAACCCATCTCTTTCCACCGAAAAACCTTTCAGGGGATCGTTTGCAACAGTTTGACACCATTTTTGAGTGAATTCCAGAACGTCAGATTTTTGCTGAAATTGTGACCGCGCGGCTTAGGGATTTTTTCAAAAAAAAGTTGTTCAGACCTTGTGGGCTAATTCTGTTTCTATGATAAAAACCCATGTGTTTCCACCGAAAAACCTTTCAGGGGATCGTTTGCAACAGTTTGACACCGTTTTTGAGTGAATTCCAGAACGTCAGATTTTTGCTGAAATTGTGACCGAGCGCGCGGCTTAGGGATTTTTTTCAGAAAAAAGTTGTTCAGACCTTGCGGGCTAATTCTGTTTCTATGATAAAAAGCCATGTGTTTCCACCGAAAAACCTTTCAGGGGATCGTTTGCAACAGTTTGGCAGCATTTTTGCGTGAATTCCAGAACGTCAGATTTTTGCTGAAATTGTGACCGCGCGGCTTAGGGATTTTTTTAAAAAAAAGTTGTTCAGACCATGAGGGCTAAATCTGTTTCTATGATCAAAACCCATCTGTTTCTACCAAAAAACCTTTCCAGGGATCGTTTGCAAAAGTTTGGCACCGTTTTTGAGTGAATTCCAGAACGTCAGATTTTTGCTGAATTTGTGATCGCGCGGCTTAGGGATTTTTTCAGAAAAAGTTGTTCACACCTTGTGGGCTAATTCTGTTTCTATGATAAAAACCCATGTGTTTCCACCGAAAAACCTTTCAGGGGATCGTTTGCAACAGTTTGGCACCATTTTTGAGTGAATTCCAGAACGTCAGATTTTTGGTGAAATTGTGACCGCTCGGCTTAGGGATTTTTTCAAAAAAATGTTTTTCAGACCTTGCGGGCTAATTCTGTTTCTATGATAAAAACCCATCTGTTTCCACCGAAAAACCTTTTAGGGGATCGTTTGCAACAATTTGGCACCATATTTGAGTGAATTGCAGAACGTCAGATTTTTGCTGAAATTGTGACCGCGCGGCTTAGGGATTTTTTCAAAAAAATGTTTTTCAGACCTTGTGGGCTAATTCTGTTTCTATGATAAAAACCCATGTGTTTCCACCGAAAAACCTTTCAGGGGATCGTTTGCAACAGTTTGGCACCATTTTTGAGTGAATTCCAGAACGTCAGATTTTTGCTGAAATTGTGACTGCGCGCGCGGCTTAGGGATTTTTTCAAAAAAAAGTTGTTCAGACCTTGCGGGCTAATTCTGTTTCTATGATAAAAACCCATGTGTTTCCACCGAAAAACCTTTCAGGGGATCGTTTACAGCAATCTGGCACCATATTTGAGTGAATTCCAGAACGTCAGATTTTTGCTGAAATTGTGACCGCGTGGCTTAGGGATTTTTTCAAAAAAAAAGTTGTTCAGACCTTGTGGGCTAATTCTGTTTCTATGATAAAAACCCATCTCTTTCCACCGAAAAACCTTTCAGGGGATCGTTTGCAACAGTTTGGCACCATTTTTGAGTGAATTCCAGAACGTCAGATTTTTGCTGAATTTGTGACCGCGCGGCTTAGGGATTTTTTCAAAAAAAAGTTGTTCAGACCTTGTGGGCTAATTCTGTTTCTATGATAAAAACCCATGTGTTTCCACCGAAAAACCTTTCAGGGGATCGTTTGCAACAGTTTGGCACCATTTTTGAGTGAATTCCAGAACGTCAGATTTTTGCTGAAATTGTGACCGCGCGGCTTAGGGATTTTTTCAAAAAAAAGTTGTTCAGACCTTGCGGGCTAATTCTGTTTCTATGATAAAAACCCATCTGTTTCCTCCGAAAAACCTTTCAGGGCATCGTTTGCAACAGTTTGGCACCATTTTTGGGTGAATTCCAGAACGTCAGATTTTTGCTGAAATTGTGACCGCGCGGCTTAGGGATTTTTTCAAATAAATGTTTTTCAGACCTTGCGGGCTAATTCTGTTTCTATGATAAAAACCCATGTGTTTCCAAAGAAAAACATTTTAGGGGATCGTTTACAGCAATTTGGCACCATATTTGAGTGAATTCCAGAACGTCAGATTTTTGCTGAAATTGTGACCGCGTGGCTTAGGGATTTTTTCAAAAAAAAGTTGTTCAGACCTTGTGGGCTAATTCTGTTTCAATGATAAAAACCCATCTCTTTCCACCGAAAAACCTTTCAGGGGATCGTTTGCAACAGTTTGGCACCATTTTTGAGTGAATTCCAGAACGTCAGATTTTTGCTGAATTTGTGACCGCGCGGCTTAGGGATTTTTTCAAAAAAAAGTTGTTCAGACCTTGTGGGCTAATTCTGTTTCTATGATAAAAACCCATGAGTTTCCACCGAAAAACCTTTCAGGGGATCGTTTGCAACAGTTTGGCACCATTTTTGAGTGAATTCCAGAACGTCAGATTTTTGCTGAAATTGTGACCGCGCGGCTTAGGGATTTTTTCAAAAAAAAGTTGTTCAGACCTTGCGGGCTAATTCTGTTTCTATGATAAAAACCCATCTGTTTCCTCCGAAAAACCTTTCAGGGCATCGTTTGCAACAGTTTGGCACCATTTTTGGGTGAATTCCAGAACGTCAGATTTTTGCTGAAATTGTGACCGCGCGGCTTAGGGATTTTTTCAAATAAATGTTTTTCAGACCTTGCGGGCTAATTCTGTTTCTATGATAAAAACCCATGTGTTTCCAAAGAAAAACATTTTAGGGGATCGTTTACAGCAATTTGGCACCATATTTGAGTGAATTCCAGAACGTCAGATTTTTGCTGAAATTGTGACCGCGTGGCTTAGGGATTTTTTCAAAAAAAAGTTGTTCAGACCTTGTGGGCTAATTCTGTTTCAATGATAAAAACCCATCTCTTTCCACCGAAAAACCTTTCAGGGGATCGTTTGCAACAGTTTGGCACCATTTTTGAGTGAATTCCAGAACGTCAGATTTTTGCTGAAATTGTGACCGCGCGGCTTAGGGATTTTTTCAAAAAAAAGTTGTTCAGACCTTGCGGGCTAATTCTGTTTCTATGATAAAAACCCATCTGTTTCCTCCGAAAAACCTTTCAGGGCATCGTTTGCAACAGTTTGGCACCATTTTTGGGTGAATTCCAGAACGTCAGATTTTTGCTGAAATTGTGACCGCGCGGCTTAGGGATTTTTTCAAATAAATGTTTTTCAGACCTTGCGGGCTAATTCTGTTTCTCTGATAAAAACCCATGTGTTTCCAAAGAAAAACATTTTAGGGGATCGTTTACAGCAATTTGGCACCATATTTGAGTGAATTCCAGAACGTCAGATTTTTGCTGAAATTGTGACCGCGTGGCTTAGGGATTTTTTCAAAAAAAAGTTGTTCAGACCTTGTGGGCTAATTCTGTTTCAATGATAAAAACCCATCTCTTTCCACCGAAAAACCTTTCAGGGGATCGTTTGCAACAGTTTGGCACCATTTTTGAGTGAATTCCAGAACGTCAGATTTTTGCTGAATTTGTGACCGCGCGGCTTAGGGATTTTTTCAAAAAAAAGTTGTTCAGACCTTGTGGGCTAATTCTGTTTCTATGATAAAAACCCATGAGTTTCCACCGAAAAACCTTTCAGGGGATCGTTTGCAACAGTTTGGCACCATTTTTGAGTGAATTCCAGAACGTCAGATTTTTGCTGAAATTGTGACCGCGCGGCTTAGGGATTTTTTCAAAAAAAAGTTGTTCAGACCTTGCGGGCTAATTCTGTTTCTATGATAAAAACCCATCTGTTTCCTCCGAAAAACCTTTCAGGGCATCGTTTGCAACAGTTTGGCACCATTTTTGGGTGAATTCCAGAACGTCAGATTTTTGCTGAAATTGTGACCGCGCGGCTTAGGGATTTTTTCAAATAAATGTTTTTCAGACCTTGCGGGCTAATTCTGTTTCTATGATAAAAACCCATGTGTTTCCAAAGAAAAACATTTTAGGGGATCGTTTACAGCAATTTGGCACCATATTTGAGTGAATTCCAGAACGTCAGATTTTTGCTGAAATTGTGACCGCGTGGCTTAGGGATTTTTTCAAAAAAAAGTTGTTCAGACCTTGTGGGCTAATTCTGTTTCAATGATAAAAACCCATCTCTTTCCACCGAAAAACCTTTCAGGGGATCGTTTGCAACAGTTTGGCACCATTTTTGAGTGAATTCCAGAACGTCAGATTTTTGCTGAAATTGTGACCGCGCGGCTTAGGGATTTTTTCAAAAAAATGTTTTTCAGACCTTGCGGGCTAATTCTGTTTCTATGATAAAAACCCATGTGTTTCCACCGAAAAACATTTTAGGGGATCGTTTACAACAATTTGGCACCATATTTGAGTGAATTCCAGAACGTCAGATTTTTGCTGAAATTGTGACCGCGCGGCTTAGGGATTTTTTCAAAAAAATGTTTTTCAGACCTTGTGGGCTAATTCTGTTTCTATGATAATAACCCATGTGTTTCCACCGAAAAACCTTTCAGGGGATCGTTTGCAACAGTTTGGCACCGTTTTTGAGTGAATTCCAGAACGTCAGATTTTTGCTGAAATTGTGACCGAGCGCGCGGCTTAGGGATTTTTTTCAGAAAAAAGTTGTTCAGACCTTGCGGGCTAATTCTGTTTCTATGATAAAAAGCCATGTGTTTAAACCAAAAAACCTTTCAGGGGATCGTTTGCAACAGTTTGGCAGCATTTTTGAGTGAATTCCAGAACGTCAGATTTTTGCTGAAATTGTGACCGCGCGGCTTAGGGATTTTTTCACAAAAATGTTTTTCAGACCTTGTGGGCTAATTCTGTTTCTATGATAAAAACCCATGTGTTTCCACCGAAAAACCTTTCAGGGGATCGTTTGCAACAGTTTGGCACCATTTTTGAGTGAATTCCAGAACGTCAGATTTTTGCTGAAATTGTGACCGCGCGCGCGGCTTAGGGATTTTTTCAAAAAAAAGTTGTTCAGACCTTGCAGGCTAATTCTGTTTCTATGATAAAAACCCATGTGTTTCCACCGAAAAACCTTTCAGGGGATCGTTTGCAACAGTTTGGCACCATTTTTGAGTGAATTCCAGAACGTCAGATTTTTGCTGAAATTGTGACCGCGCGGCTTAGGGATTTTTTCAAAAAAAAGTTGTTCAGACCTTGTGGGCTAATTCTGTTTCTATGATAAAAACCCATGTGTTTCCACTGAAAAACCTTTCAGGGGATCGTTTGCAACAGTTTGGCAGCATTTTTGTGTGAATTCCAGAACGTCAGATTTTTGCTGAAATTGTGACCGAGCGCGCGGCTTAGGGATTTTTTTCAGAAAAAAGTTGTTCAGACCTTGCGGGCTAATTCTGTTTCTATGATAAAAAGCCATGTGTTTAAACCAAAAAACCTTTCCGGGGATCATTTGCAACAGTTTGGCACCATTTTTGAGTGAATTTCAGAACGTCAGATTTTTGCTGAAATTGTGACCGCGCGGCTTAGGGATTTTTTTAAAAAAAAGTTGTTCAGACCATGAGGGCTAAATCTGTTTCTATGATCAAAACCCATCTGTTTCTACCAAAAAACCTTTCCAGGGATCGTTTGCAAAAGTTTGGCACCGTTTTTGAGTGAATTCCAGAACGTCAGATTTTTGCTGAATTTGTGACCGCGCGGCTTAGGGATTTTTTCAAAAAAAGTTGTTCAGACCTTGTGGGCTAATTCTGTTTCTATGATAAAAACCCATGTGTTTCCACCGAAAAACCTTTCAGGGGATCGTTTGCAACAGTTTGGCACCATTTTTGAGTGAATTCCAGAACGTCAGATTTTTGGTGAAATTGTGACCGCTCGGCTTAGGGATTTTTTCAAAAAAATGTTTTTCAGACCTTGTGGGCTAATTCTGTTTCTATGATAAAAACCCATGTGTTTCCACCGAAAAACCTTTCAGGGGATCGTTTGCAACAGTTTGGCACCATTTTTGAGTGAATTCCAGAACGTCAGATTTTTGCTGAAATTGTGACTGCGCGCGCGGCTTAGGGATTTTTTCAAAAAAAAGTTTTTCAGACCTTGCGGGCTAATTCTGTTTCTATGATAAAAACCCATGTGTTTCCACCGAAAAACCTTTCAGGGGATCGTTTACAGCAATCTGGCACCATATTTGAGTGAATTCCAGAACGTCAGATTTTTGCTGAAATTGTGACCGCGTGGCTTAGGGATTTTTTCAAAAAAAAAGTTGTTCAGACCTTGTGGGCTAATTCTGTTTCTATGATAAAAACCCATCTCTTTCCACCGAAAAACCTTTCAGGGGATCGTTTGCAACAGTTTGGCACCATTTTTGAGTGAATTCCAGAACGTCAGATTTTTGCTGAATTTGTGACCGCGCGCGCGGCTTAGGGATTTTTTCAAAAAAAAGTTGTTCAGACCTTGCAGGCTAATTCTGTTTCTATGATAAAAACCCATGTGTTTCCACCGAAAAACCTTTCAGGGGATCGTTTGCAACAGTTTGGCACCATTTTTGAGTGAATTCCAGAACGTCAGATTTTTGCTGAAATTGTGACCGCGCGGCTTAGGGATTTTTTCAAAAAAAAGTTGTTCAGACCTTGCGGGCTAATTCTGTTTCTATGATAAAAACCCATCTGTTTCCTCCGAA
Organism: Podarcis liolepis; assembly: GCF_965112155.1. Taxonomy (NCBI): domain Eukaryota; kingdom Metazoa; phylum Chordata; class Lepidosauria; order Squamata; family Lacertidae; genus Podarcis; species Podarcis liolepis. Next base: position 88,635,926 of record NC_139559.1, on the reverse strand, counting down.
AAACCTTTCAGGGCATCGTTTGCAACAGTTTGGCACCATTTTTGGGTGAATTCCAGAACGTCAGATTTTTGCTGAAATTGTGACCGCGCGGCTTAGGGATTTTTTCAAATAAATGTTTTTCAGACCTTGCGGGCTAATTCTGTTTCTATGATAAAAACCCATGTGTTTCCAAAGAAAAACATTTTAGGGGATCGTTTACAGCAATTTGGCACCATATTTGAGTGAATTCCAGAACGTCAGATTTTTGCTGAAATTGTGACCGCGTGGCTTAGGGATTTTTTCAAAAAAAAGTTGTTCAGACCTTGTGGGCTAATTCTGTTTCAATGATAAAAACCCATCTCTTTCCACCGAAAAACCTTTCAGGGGATCGTTTGCAACAGTTTGGCACCATTTTTGAGTGAATTCCAGAACGTCAGATTTTTGCTGAATTTGTGACCGCGCGGCTTAGGGATTTTTTCAAAAAAAAGTTGTTCAGACCTTGTGGGCTAATTCTGTTTCTATGATAAAAACCCATGAGTTTCCACCGAAAAACCTTTCAGGGGATCGTTTGCAACAGTTTGGCACCATTTTTGAGTGAATTCCAGAACGTCAGATTTTTGCTGAAATTGTGACCGCGCGGCTTAGGGATTTTTTCAAAAAAAAGTTGTTCAGACCTTGCGGGCTAATTCTGTTTCTATGATAAAAACCCATCTGTTTCCTCCGAAAAACCTTTCAGGGCATCGTTTGCAACAGTTTGGCACCATTTTTGGGTGAATTCCAGAACGTCAGATTTTTGCTGAAATTGTGACCGCGCGGCTTAGGGATTTTTTCAAATAAATGTTTTTCAGACCTTGCGGGCTAATTCTGTTTCTATGATAAAAACCCATGTGTTTCCAAAGAAAAACATTTTAGGGGATCGTTTACAGCAATTTGGCACCATATTTGAGTGAATTCCAGAACGTCAGATTTTTGCTGAAATTGTGACCGCGTGGCTTAGGGATTTTTTCAAAAAAAAGTTGTTCAGACCTTGTGGGCTAATTCTGTTTCAATGATAAAAACCCATCTCTTTCCACCGAAAAACCTTTCAGGGGATCGTTTGCAACAGTTTGGCACCATTTTTGAGTGAATTCCAGAACGTCAGATTTTTGCTGAAATTGTGACCGCGCGGCTTAGGGATTTTTTCAAAAAAAAGTTGTTCAGACCTTGCGGGCTAATTCTGTTTCTATGATAAAAACCCATCTGTTTCCTCCGAAAAACCTTTCAGGGCATCGTTTGCAACAGTTTGGCACCATTTTTGGGTGAATTCCAGAACGTCAGATTTTTGCTGAAATTGTGACCGCGCGGCTTAGGGATTTTTTCAAATAAATGTTTTTCAGACCTTGCGGGCTAATTCTGTTTCTATGATAAAAACCCATGTGTTTCCAAAGAAAAACATTTTAGGGGATCGTTTACAGCAATTTGGCACCATATTTGAGTGAATTCCAGAACGTCAGATTTTTGCTGAAATTGTGACCGCGTGGCTTAGGGATTTTTTCAAAAAAAAGTTGTTCAGACCTTGTGGGCTAATTCTGTTTCAATGATAAAAACCCATCTCTTTCCACCGAAAAACCTTTCAGGGGATCGTTTGCAACAGTTTGGCACCATTTTTGAGTGAATTCCAGAACGTCAGATTTTTGCTGAATTTGTGACCGCGCGGCTTAGGGATTTTTTCACAAAAATGTTTTTCAGACCTTGTGGGCTAATTCTGTTTCTATGATAAAAACCCATGTGTTTCCACCGAAAAACCTTTCAGGGGATCGTTTGCAACAGTTTGGCACCATTTTTGAGTGAATTCCAGAACGTCAGATTTTTGCTGAAATTGTGACCGCGCGCGCGGCTTAGGGATTTTTTCAAAAAAAAGTTGTTCAGACCTTGCAGGCTAATTCTGTTTCTATGATCAAAACCCATCTGTTTCTACCAAAAAACCTTTCCAGGGATCGTTTGCAAAAGTTTGGCACCGTTTTTGAGTGAATTCCAGAACGTCAGATTTTTGCTGAATTTGTGACCGCGCGGCTTAGGGATTTTTTCAAAAAAAGTTGTTCAGACCTTGTGGGCTAATTCTGTTTCTATGATAAAAACCCATGTGTTTCCACCGAAAAACCTTTCAGGGGATCGTTTGCAACAGTTTGGCACCATTTTTGAGTGAATTCCAGAACGTCAGATTTTTGGTGAAATTGTGACCGCTCGGCTTAGGGATTTTTTCAAAAAAATGTTTTTCAGACCTTGTGGGCTAATTCTGTTTCTATGATAAAAACCCATGTGTTTCCACCGAAAAACCTTTCAGGGGATCGTTTGCAACAGTTTGGCACCATTTTTGAGTGAATTCCAGAACGTCAGATTTTTGCTGAAATTGTGACCGAGCGCGCGGCTTAGGGATTTTTTTCAGAAAAAAGTTGTTCAGACCTTGCGGGCTAATTCTGTTTCTATGATAAAAAGCCATGTGTTTAAACCAAAAAACCTTTCAGGGGATCGTTTGCAACAGTTTGGCAGCATTTTTGAGTGAATTCCAGAACGTCAGATTTTTGCTGAAATTGTGACCGCGCGGCTTAGGGATTTTTTCACAAAAATGTTTTTCAGACCTTGTGGGCTAATTCTGTTTCTATGATAAAAACCCATGTGTTTCCACCGAAAAACCTTTCAGGGGATCGTTTGCAACAGTTTGGCACCATTTTTGAGTGAATTCCAGAACGTCAGATTTTTGCTGAAATTGTGACCGCGCGCGCGGCTTAGGGATTTTTTCAAAAAAAAGTTGTTCAGACCTTGCAGGCTAATTCTGTTTCTATGATAAAAACCCATGTGTTTCCACCGAAAAACCTTTCAGGGGATCGTTTGCAACAGTTTGGCACCATTTTTGAGTGAATTCCAGAACGTCAGATTTTTGCTGAAATTGTGACCGCGCGGCTTAGGGATTTTTTCAAAAAAAAGTTGTTCAGACCTTGTGGGCTAATTCTGTTTCTATGATAAAAACCCATGTGTTTCCACTGAAAAACCTTTCAGGGGATCGTTTGCAACAGTTTGGCAGCATTTTTGTGTGAATTCCAGAACGTCAGATTTTTGCTGAAATTGTGACCGAGCGCGCGGCTTAGGGATTTTTTTCAGAAAAAAGTTGTTCAGACCTTGCGGGCTAATTCTGTTTCTATGATAAAAAGCCATGTGTTTAAACCAAAAAACCTTTCCGGGGATCATTTGCAACAGTTTGGCACCATTTTTGAGTGAATTTCAGAACGTCAGATTTTTGCTGAAATTGTGACCGCGCGGCTTAGGGATTTTTTTAAAAAAAAGTTGTTCAGACCATGAGGGCTAAATCTGTTTCTATGATCAAAACCCATCTGTTTCTACCAAAAAACCTTTCCAGGGATCGTTTGCAAAAGTTTGGCACCGTTTTTGAGTGAATTCCAGAACGTCAGATTTTTGCTGAATTTGTGACCGCGCGGCTTAGGGATTTTTTCAAAAAAAGTTGTTCAGACCTTGTGGGCTAATTCTGTTTCTATGATAAAAACCCATGTGTTTCCACCGAAAAACCTTTCAGGGGATCGTTTGCAACAGTTTGGCACCATTTTTGAGTGAATTCCAGAACGTCAGATTTTTGGTGAAATTGTGACCGCTCGGCTTAGGGATTTTTTCAAAAAAATGTTTTTCAGACCTTGTGGGCTAATTCTGTTTCTATGATAAAAACCCATGTGTTTCCACCGAAAAACCTTTCAGGGGATCGTTTGCAACAGTTTGGCACCATTTTTGAGTGAATTCCAGAACGTCAGATTTTTGCTGAAATTGTGACTGCGCGCGCGGCTTAGGGATTTTTTCAAAAAAAAGTTTTTCAGACCTTGCGGGCTAATTCTGTTTCTATGATAAAAACCCATGTGTTTCCACCGAAAAACCTTTCAGGGGATCGTTTACAGCAATCTGGCACCATATTTGAGTGAATTCCAGAACGTCAGATTTTTGCTGAAATTGTGACCGCGTGGCTTAGGGATTTTTTCAAAAAAAAAGTTGTTCAGACCTTGTGGGCTAATTCTGTTTCTATGATAAAAACCCATCTCTTTCCACCGAAAAACCTTTCAGGGGATCGTTTGCAACAGTTTGGCACCATTTTTGAGTGAATTCCAGAACGTCAGATTTTTGCTGAATTTGTGACCGCGCGCGCGGCTTAGGGATTTTTTCAAAAAAAAGTTGTTCAGACCTTGCAGGCTAATTCTGTTTCTATGATAAAAACCCATGTGTTTCCACCGAAAAACCTTTCAGGGGATCGTTTGCAACAGTTTGGCACCATTTTTGAGTGAATTCCAGAACGTCAGATTTTTGCTGAAATTGTGACCGCGCGGCTTAGGGATTTTTTCAAAAAAAAGTTGTTCAGACCTTGCGGGCTAATTCTGTTTCTATGATAAAAACCCATCTGTTTCCTCCGAAAAACCTTTCAGGGCATCGTTTGCAACAGTTTGGCACCATTTTTGGGTGAATTCCAGAACGTCAGATTTTTGCTGAAATTGTGACCGCGCGGCTTAGGGATTTTTTCAAATAAATGTTTTTCAGACCTTGCGGGCTAATTCTGTTTCTATGATAAAAACCCATGTGTTTCCAAAGAAAAACATTTTAGGGGATCGTTTACAGCAATTTGGCACCATATTTGAGTGAATTCCAGAACGTCAGATTTTTGCTGAAATTGTGACCGCGTGGCTTAGGGATTTTTTCAAAAAAAAGTTGTTCAGACCTTGTGGGCTAATTCTGTTTCAATGATAAAAACCCATCTCTTTCCACCGAAAAACCTTTCAGGGGATCGTTTGCAACAGTTTGGCACCATTTTTGAGTGAATTCCAGAACGTCAGATTTTTGCTGAATTTGTGACCGCGCGGCTTAGGGATTTTTTCAAAAAAAAGTTGTTCAGACCTTGTGGGCTAATTCTGTTTCTATGATAAAAACCCATGAGTTTCCACCGAAAAACCTTTCAGGGGATCGTTTGCAACAGTTTGGCACCATTTTTGAGTGAATTCCAGAACGTCAGATTTTTGCTGAAATTGTGACCGCGCGGCTTAGGGATTTTTTCAAAAAAAAGTTGTTCAGACCTTGCGGGCTAATTCTGTTTCTATGATAAAAACCCATCTGTTTCCTCCGAAAAACCTTTCAGGGCATCGTTTGCAACAGTTTGGCACCATTTTTGGGTGAATTCCAGAACGTCAGATTTTTGCTGAAATTGTGACCGCGCGGCTTAGGGATTTTTTCAAATAAATGTTTTTCAGACCTTGCGGGCTAATTCTGTTTCTATGATAAAAACCCATGTGTTTCCAAAGAAAAACATTTTAGGGGATCGTTTACAGCAATTTGGCACCATATTTGAGTGAATTCCAGAACGTCAGATTTTTGCTGAAATTGTGACCGCGTGGCTTAGGGATTTTTTCAAAAAAAAGTTGTTCAGACCTTGTGGGCTAATTCTGTTTCAATGATAAAAACCCATCTCTTTCCACCGAAAAACCTTTCAGGGGATCGTTTGCAACAGTTTGGCACCATTTTTGAGTGAATTCCAGAACGTCAGATTTTTGCTGAAATTGTGACCGCACGGCTTAGGGATTTTTTCAAAAAAAAGTTGTTCAGACCTTGCGGGCTAATTCTGTTTCTATGATAAAAACCCATCTGTTTCCTCCGAAAAACCTTTCAGGGCATCGTTTGCAACAGTTTGGCACCATTTTTGGGTGAATTCCAGAACGTCAGATTTTTGCTGAAATTGTGACCGCGCGGCTTAGGGATTTTTTCAAATAAATGTTTTTCAGACCTTGCGGGCTAATTCTGTTTCTATGATAAAAACCCATGTGTTTCCAAAGAAAAACATTTTAGGGGATCGTTTACAGCAATTTGGCACCATATTTGAGTGAATTCCAGAACGTCAGATTTTTGCTGAAATTGTGACCGCGTGGCTTAGGGATTTTTTCAAAAAAAAGTTGTTCAGACCTTGTGGGCTAATTCTGTTTCAATGATAAAAACCCATCTCTTTCCACCGAAAAACCTTTCAGGGGATCGTTTGCAACAGTTTGGCACCATTTTTGAGTGAATTCCAGAACGTCAGATTTTTGCTGAATTTGTGACCGCGCGGCTTAGGGATTTTTTCAAAAAAAAGTTGTTCAGACCTTGTGGGCTAATTCTGTTTCTATGATAAAAACCCATGAGTTTCCACCGAAAAACCTTTCAGGGGATCGTTTGCAACAGTTTGGCACCATTTTTGAGTGAATTCCAGAACGTCAGATTTTTGCTGAAATTGTGACCGCGCGGCTTAGGGATTTTTTCAAAAAAAAGTTGTTCAGACCTTGCGGGCTAATTCTGTTTCTATGATAAAAACCCATCTGTTTCCTCCGAAAAACCTTTCAGGGCATCGTTTGCAACAGTTTGGCACCATTTTTGGGTGAATTCCAGAACGTCAGATTTTTGCTGAAATTGTGACCGCGCGGCTTAGGGATTTTTTCAAATAAATGTTTTTCAGACCTTGCGGGCTAATTCTGTTTCTATGATAAAAACCCATGTGTTTCCAAAGAAAAACATTTTAGGGGATCGTTTACAGCAATTTGGCACCATATTTGAGTGAATTCCAGAACGTCAGATTTTTGCTGAAATTGTGACCGCGTGGCTTAGGGATTTTTTCAAAAAAAAGTTGTTCAGACCTTGTGGGCTAATTCTGTTTCAATGATAAAAACCCATCTCTTTCCACCGAAAAACCTTTCAGGGGATCGTTTGCAACAGTTTGGCACCATTTTTGAGTGAATTCCAGAACGTCAGATTTTTGCTGAAATTGTGACCGCGCGGCTTAGGGATTTTTTCAAAAAAATGTTTTTCAGACCTTGCGGGCTAATTCTGTTTCTATGATAATAACCCATGTGTTTCCACCGAAAAACCTTTCAGGGGATCGTTTGCAACAGTTTGGCACCGTTTTTGAGTGAATTCCAGAACGTCAGATTTTTGCTGAAATTGTGACCGAGCGCGCGGCTTAGGGATTTTTTTCAGAAAAAAGTTCTTCAGACCTTGCGGGCTAATTCTGTTTCTATGATAAAAAGCCATGTGTTTAAACCAAAAAACCTTTCAGGGGATCGTTTGCAACAGTTTGGCAGCATTTTTGAGTGAATTCCAGAACGTCAGATTTTTGCTGAAATTGTGACCGCGCGGCTTAGGGATTTTTTCAAAAAAAAGTTGTTCAGACCTTGCGGGCTAATTCTGTTTCTATGATAAAAACCCATGTGTTTCCACCGAAAAACCTTTCAGGGGATCGTTTGCAACAGTTTGGCACCATTTTTGAGTGAATTCCAGAACGTCAGATTTTTGCTGAAATTGTGACCGCGCGGCTTAGGGATTTTTTCAAAAAAAAGTTGTTCAGACCTTGTGGGCTAATTCTGTTTCTATGATAAAAACCCATGTGTTTCCACTGAAAAACCTTTCAGGGGATCGTTTGCAACAGTTTGGCAGCATTTTTGTGTGAATTCCAGAACGTCAGATTTTTGCTGAAATTGTGACCGAGCGCGCGGCTTAGGGATTTTTTTCAGAAAAAAGTTGTTCAGACCTTGCGGGCTGATTCTGTTTCTATGATAAAAAGCCATGTGTTTAAACCAAAAAACCTTTCCGGGGATCATTTGCAACAGTTTGGCAGCATTTTTGAGTGAATTCCAGAACGTCAGATTTTTGCTGAAATTGTGACCGCGCGGCTTAGGGATTTTTTTTAAAAAAAGTTGTTCAGACCTTGAGGGCTAAATCTGTTTCTATGATCAAAACCCATCTGTTTCTACCAAAAAACCTTTCCGGGGATCGTTTGCAAAAGTTTGGCACCGTTTTTGAGTTAATTCCAGAACGTCAGATTTTTGCTGAAATTGTGACCGCGCGGCTTAGGGATTTTTTCAAAAAAAAGTTGTTCAGACCTTCCGTGAAAATTCTTTTTCAATGATAAAAACCCATCTCTTTCCACAGAAAAACCTTTCAGGGGATCGTTTGCAACAGTTTGGCACCATTTTTGAGTGAATTCCAGAACGTCAGATTTTTGCTGAAATTGTGACCGCGCGGCTTAGGGATTTTTTTTAAAAAAATTTGTTCAGACCATGAGGGCTAAATCTGTTTCCATGATCAAAACCCATGTGTTTCCACCGAAAAACCTTTCAGGGGATCGTTTGCAACAGTTTGGCACCATTTTTGAGTGAATTCCAGAACGTCAGATTTTTGCTGAAATTGTGACCGCTCGCGCGGCTTAGGGATTTTTTCAAAAAAAAGTTGTTCAGATCTTGCGGGCTAATTCTGTTTCTATGATAAAAACCCATGTGTTTCCACCGAAAAACCTTTCAGGGCATCGTTTGCAACAGTTTGGCACCATTTTTGGGTGAATTCCAGAACGTCAGATTTTTGCTGAAATTGTGACCGCGCGGCTTAGGGATTTTTTCAAAAAATGTTTTTCAGACCTTGCGGGCTAATTCTGTTTCTATGATAAAAACCCATGTGTTTCCACCGAAAAACATTTTAGGGGATCGTTTACAACAATTTGGCACCATATTTGAGTGAATTCCAGAACGTCAGATTTTTGCTGAAATTGTGACCGCGCGGCTTAGGGATTTTTTCAAAAAAATGTTTTTCAGACCTTGTGGGCTAATTCTGTTTCTATGATAAAAACCCATGTGTTTCCACCAAAAAACCTTTCAGGGGATCGTTTGCAACAGTTTGGCAGCATTTTTGCGTGAATTCCAGAACGTCAGATTTTTGCTGAAATTGTGACCGCGCGGCTTAGGGATTTTTTTAAAAAAAAGTTGTTCTGACCTTGAGGGTTAAATCTGTTTCTATGATCAAAACCCATCTGTTTCTACCAAAAAACCTTTCCGGGGATCGTTTGCAACAGTTTGGCACCATTTTTGAGTGAATTTCAGAACGTCAGATTTTTGCTGAAATTGTGACCGCGCGGCTTAGGGATTTTTTTAAAAAAAAGTTGTTCAGACCATGAGGGCTAAATCTGTTTCTATGATCAAAACCCATCTGTTTCTACCAAAAAACCTTTCCAGGGATCGTTTGCAAAAGTTTGGCACCGTTTTTGAGTGAATTCCAGAACGTCAGATTTTTGCTGAATTTGTGACCGCGCGGCTTAGGGATTTTTTCAAAAAAAAGTTGTTCAGACCTTGTGGGCTAATTCTGTTTCTATGATAAAAACCCATGTGTTTCCACCGAAAAACCTTTCGGGGCATCGTTTGCAACAGTTTGGCACCATTTTTGGGTGAATTCCAGAACGTCAGATTTTTGCTGAAATTGTGACCGCGCGGCTTAGGGATTTTTTCAAAAAAATGTTTTTCAGACCTTGTGGGCTAATTCTGTTTCTAAGATAAAAACCCATGTGTTTCCACCGAAAATCCTTTCAGGGGATCGTTTGCAACAGTTTGGCACCGTTTTTGAGTGAATTCCAGAACGTCAGATTTTTGCTGAAATTGTGACCGAGCGCGCGGCTTAGGGATTTTTTTCAGAAAAAAGTTGTTCAGACCTTGCGGGCTAATTTTGTTTCTATGATAAAAACCCATGTGTTTCCACCGAAAAACCTTTCAGGGCATCGTTTGCAACAGTTTGGCACCATTTTTGGGTGAATTCCACAACGTCAGATTTTTGCTGAAATTGTGACCGCGCGGCTTAGGGATTTTTTCAAAAAAATGTTTTTCAGACCTTGCGGGCTAATTCTGTTTCTATGATAAAAACCCATGTGTTTCCACCGAAAAACATTTTAGGGGATCGTTTACAACAATTTGGCACCATATTTGAGTGAATTCCAGAACGTCAGATTTTTGCTGAAATTGTGACCGCGCGGCTTAGGGATTTTTTCAAAAAAATGTTTTTCAGACCTTGTGGGCTAATTCTGTTTCTATGATAATAACCCATGTGTTTCCACCGAAAAACCTTTCAGGGGATCGTTTGCAACAGTTTGGCACCGTTTTTGAGTGAATTCCAGAACGTCAGATTTTTGCTGAAATTGTGACCGAGCGCGCGGCTTAGGGATTTTTTTCAGAAAAAAGTTGTTCAGACCTTGCGGGCTAATTCTGTTTCTATGATAAAAAGCCATGTGTTTAAACCAAAAAACCTTTCAGGGGATCGTTTGCAACAGTTTGGCAGCATTTTTGAGTGAATTCCAGAACGTCAGATTTTTGCTGAAATTGTGACCGCGCGGCTTAGGGATTTTTTCACAAAAATGTTTTTCAGACCTTGTGGGCTAATTCTGTTTCTATGATAAAAACCCATGTGTTTCCACCGAAAAACCTTTCAGGGGATCGTTTGCAACAGTTTGGCACCATTTTTGAGTGAATTCCAGAACGTCAGATTTTTGCTGAAATTGTGACCGCGCGCGCGGCTTAGGGATTTTTTCAAAAAAAAGTTGTTCAGACCTTGCGGGCTAATTCTGTTTCTATGATAAAAACCCATGTGTTTCCACCGAAAAACCTTTCAGGGGATCATTTGCAACAGTTTGGCACCATTTTTGAGTGAATTCCAGAACGTCAGATTTTTGCTGAAATTGTGACCGCGCGGCTTAGGGATTTTTTCAAAAAAAAGTTGTTCAGACCTTGTGGGCTAATTCTGTTTCTATGATAAAAACCCATGTGTTTCCACTGAAAAACCTTTCAGGGGATCGTTTGCAACAGTTTGGCAGCATTTTTGTGTGAATTCCAGAACGTCAGATTTTTGCTGAAATTGTGACCGCGCGGCTTAGGGATTTTTTTTAAAAAAAGTTGTTCAGACCTTGAGGGTTAAATCTGTTTCTATGATCAAAACCCATCTGTTTCTACCAAAAAACCTTTCCGGGGATCGTTTGCAACAGTTTGGCACCATTTTTGAGTGAATTTCAGAACGTCAGATTTTTGCTGAATTTGTGACCGCGCGGCTTAGGGATTTTTTTAAAAAAAAGTTGTTCAGACCATGAGGGCTAATTCTGTTTCGATGATAAAAACCCATGTGTTTCCACCGAAAAACCTTTCAGGGGATCGTTTGCAACAGTTTGGCACCGTTTTTGAGTGAATTCCAGAACGTCAGATTTTTGCTGAAATTGTGACCGAGCGCGCGGCTTAGGGATTTTTTTCAGAAAAAAGTTGTTCAGACCTTGCGGGCTAATTCTGTTTCTATAATAAAAACCCATGTGTTTCCACCGAAAAACCTTAAAGGGGATCGTTTGCAACAGTTTGGCAGCATTTTTGAGTGAATTCCAGAACGTCAGATTTTTGCTGAAATTGTGACCGCGCGGCTTAGGGATTTTTTTTAAAAAAAGTTGTTCAGACCTTGAGGGCTAAATCTGTTTCTATGATCAAAACCCATCTGTTTCTACCAAAAAACCTTTCCGGGGATCGTTTGGAAAAGTTTGGCACCGTTTTTGAGTGAATTCCAGAACGTCAGATTTTTGCTGAAATTGTGACCGCGCGGCTTAGGGATTTTTTCAAAAAAAAGTTGTTCAGACCTTCCGTGAAAATTCTTTTTCAATGATAAAAACCCATCTCTTTCGACCGAAAAACCTTTCAGGGGATCGTTTGCAACAGTTTGGCACCATTTTTGAGTGAATTCCAGAACGTCAGATTTTTGCTGAAATTGTGACCGCGCGGCTTAGGGATTTTTTCAAAAAAATGTTGTTCTGACTTTGCGGGCTAATTCTGTTTCTATGATAAAAAACCATCTCTTTCCACCGAAAAACCTTTCCGGGGATCGTTTGCAACAGTTTGGCACCATTTTTGAGTGAATTCCAGAACGTCAGATTTTTGCTGAAATTGTGACCGCGCGCGCGGCTTAGGGATTTTTTCAAAAAAAAGTTGTTCAGACCTTGCGGGCTAATTCTGTTTCTATGATAAAAACCCATGTGTTTCCACCGAAAAACCTTTCAGGGGATCATTTGCAACAGTTTGGCACCATTTTTGAGTGAATTCCAGAACGTCAGATTTTTGCTGAAATTGTGACCGCGCGGCTTAGGGATTTTTTCAAAAAAAAGTTGTTCAGACCTTGTGGGCTAATTCTGTTTCTATGATAAAAACCCATGTGTTTCCACTGAAAAACCTTTCAGGGGATCGTTTGCAACAGTTTGGCAGCATTTTTGTGTGAATTCCAGAACGTCAGATTTTTGCTGAAATTGTGACCGCGCGGCTTAGGGATTTTTTTTAAAAAAAGTTGTTCAGACCTTGAGGGTTAAATCTGTTTCTATGATCAAAACCCATCTGTTTCTACCAAAAAACCTTTCCGGGGATCGTTTGCAACAGTTTGGCACCATTTTTGAGTGAATTTCAGAACGTCAGATTTTTGCTGAATTTGTGACCGCGCGGCTTAGGGATTTTTTTAAAAAAAAGTTGTTCAGACCATGAGGGCTAATTCTGTTTCGATGATAAAAACCCATGTGTTTCCACCGAAAAACCTTTCAGGGGATCGTTTGCAACAGTTTGGCACCGTTTTTGAGTGAATTCCAGAACGTCAGATTTTTGCTGAAATTGTGACCGAGCGCGCGGCTTAGGGATTTTTTTCAGAAAAAAGTTGTTCAGACCTTGCGGGCTAATTCTGTTTCTATAATAAAAACCCATGTGTTTCCACCGAAAAACCTTAAAGGGGATCGTTTGCAACAGTTTGGCAGCATTTTTGAGTGAATTCCAGAACGTCAGGTTTTTGCTGAAATTGTGACCGCGCGGCTTAGGGATTTTTTTTAAAAAAAGTTGTTCAGACCTTGAGGGCTAAATCTGTTTCTATGATCAAAACCCATCTGTTTCTACCAAAAAACCTTTCCGGGGATCGTTTGGAAAAGTTTGGCACCGTTTTTGAGTGAATTCCAGAACGTCAGATTTTTGCTGAAATTGTGACCGCGCGGCTTAGGGATTTTTTCAAAAAAAAGTTGTTCAGACCTTCCGTGAAAATTCTTTTTCAATGATAAAAACCCATCTCTTTCGACCGAAAAACCTTTCAGGGGATCGTTTGCAACAGTTTGGCACCATTTTTGAGTGAATTCCAGAACGTCAGATTTTTGCTGAAATTGTGACCGCGCGGCTTAGGGATTTTTTCAAAAAAATGTTGTTCTGACTTTGCGGGCTAATTCTGTTTCTATGATAAAAAACCATCTCTTTCCACCGAAAAACCTTTCCGGGGATCGTTTGCAACAGTTTGGCACCATTTTTGAGTGAATTCCAGAACGTCAGATTTTTGCTGAAATTGTGACCGCTCGCGCGGCTTAGGGATTTTTTCAAAAAAAAGTTGTTCAGACCTTGCGGGCTAATTCTGTTTCTATGATAAAAACCCATGTGTTTCCACCAAAGAACCTTTCAGGGCATCGTTTGCAACAGTTTGGCACCATTTTTGGGTGAATTCCAGAACGTCAGATTTTTGCTGAAATTGTGACCGCGCGGCTTAGGGATTTTTTCAAAAAAACTGTTTTTCAGACCTTGCGGGCTAATTCTGTTTCTATGATAAAAACCCATGTGTTTCCACCGAAAAACATTTTAGGGGATCGTTTGCAACAGTTTGGCACCATATTTCAGTGAATTCCATAACGTCAGATTTTTGCTGAAATTGTGACCGCGCGGCTTAGGGATTTTTTCAAAAAAATGTTTTTCAGACCTTGTGGGCTAATTCTGTTTCTATTATAAAAACCCATGTGTTTCCACCGAAAAACCTTTCAGGGAATCGTTTGCAACAGTTTGGCACCATTTTTGAGTGAATTCCAGAACGTCAGATTTTTGCTGAAATTGTGACCGCGCGCGCGGCTTAGGGATTTTTTCAAAAAAAAGTTGTTCAGACCTTGCGGGCTAATTCTGTTTCTATGATAAAAACCCATGTGTTTCCACCGAAAAACCTTTCAGGGGATCATTTGCAACAGTTTGGCACCATTTTTGAGTGAATTCCAGAACGTCAGATTTTTGCTGAAATTGTGACCGCGCGGCTTAGGGATTTTTTCAAAAAAAAGTTGTTCAGACCTTGTGGGCTAATTCTGTTTCTATGATAAAAACCCATGTGTTTCCACTGAAAAACCTTTCAGGGGATCGTTTGCAACAGTTTGGCAGCATTTTTGTGTGAATTCCAGAACGTCAGATTTTTGCTGAAATTGTGACCGCGCGGCTTAGGGATTTTTTTTAAAAAAAGTTGTTTAGACCTTGAGGGTTAAATCTGTTTCTATGATCAAAACCCATCTGTTTCTACCAAAAAACCTTTCCGGGGATCGTTTGCAACAGTTTGGCACCATTTTTGAGTGAATTTCAGAACGTCAGATTTTTGCTGAATTTGTGACCGCGCGGCTTAGGGATTTTTTTAAAAAAAAGTTGTTCAGACCATGAGGGCTAATTCTGTTTCGATGATAAAAACCCATGTGTTTCCACCGAAAAACCTTTCAGGGGATCGTTTGCAACAGTTTGGCACCGTTTTTGAGTGAATTCCAGAACGTCAGATTTTTGCTGAAATTGTGACCGAGCGCGCGGCTTAGGGATTTTTTTCAGAAAAAAGTTGTTCAGACCTTGCGGGCTAATTCTGTTTCTATAATAAAAACCCATGTGTTTCCACCGAAAAACCTTAAAGGGGATCGTTTGCAACAGTTTGGCAGCATTTTTGAGTGAATTCCAGAACGTCAGATTTTTGCTGAAATTGTGACCGCGCGGCTTAGGGATTTTTTTTAAAAAAAGTTGTTCAGACCTTGAGGGCTAAATCTGTTTCTATGATCAAAACCCATCTGTTTCTACCAAAAAACCTTTCCGGGGATCGTTTGGAAAAGTTTGGCACCGTTTTTGAGTGAATTCCAGAACGTCAGATTTTTGCTGAAATTGTGACCGCGCGGCTTAGGGATTTTTTCAAAAAAAAGTTGTTCAGACCTTCCGTGAAAATTCTTTTTCAATGATAAAAACCCATCTCTTTCGACCGAAAAACCTTTCAGGGGATCGTTTGCAACAGTTTGGCACCATTTTTGAGTGAATTCCAGAACGTCAGATTTTTGCTGAAATTGTGACCGCGCGGCTTAGGGATTTTTTCAAAAAAATGTTGTTCTGACTTTGCGGGCTAATTCTGTTTCTATGATAAAAAACCATCTCTTTCCACCGAAAAACCTTTCCGGGGATCGTTTGCAACAGTTTGGCACCATTTTTGAGTGAATTCCAGAACGTCAGATTTTTGCTGAAATTGTGACCGCTCGCGCGGCTTAGGGATTTTTTCAAAAAAAAGTTGTTCAGACCTTGCGGGCTAATTCTGTTTCTATGATAAAAACCCATGTGTTTCCACCAAAAAACCTTTCAGGGCATCGTTTGCAACAGTTTGGCACCATTTTTGGGTGAATTCCAGAACGTCAGATTTTTGCTGAAATTGTGACCGCGCGGCTTAGGGATTTTTTCAAAAAAACTGTTTTTCAGACCTTGCGGGCTAATTCTGTTTCTATGATAAAAACCCATGTGTTTCCACCGAAAAACATTTTAGGGGATCGTTTACAACAATTTGGCACCATATTTCAGTGAATTCCAGAACGTCAGATTTTTGCTGAAATTGTGACCGCGCGGCTTAGGGATTTTTTTTAAAAAAAAGTTTTTCAGACCTTGTGGGCTAATTCTGTTTCTATAATAAAAACCCATGTGTTTCCACCGAAAAACCTTAAAGGGGATCGTTTGCAACAGTTTGGCACGGTTTTTGAGTGAATTCCATAACGTCAGATTTTTGCTGAAATTGTGACCGCGCGGCTTAGGGATTTTTTCAAAAAAATGTTTTTCAGACCTTGTGGGCTAATTCTGTTTCTATTATAAAAACCCATGTGTTTCCACCGAAAAACCTTTCAGGGAATCGTTTGCAACAGTTTGGCACCATTTTTGAGTGAATTCCAGAACGTCAGATTTTTGCTGAAATTGTGACCACGCGCGCGGCTTAGCGATTTTTTCAAAAAAAAGTTGTTCAGACCTTGCGGGCTAATTCTGTTTCAATTATAAAAACCCATGTGTTTCCACCGAAAAACCTTTCAGGGGATCGTTTGCAACAGTTTGGCACCATTTTTGGGTGAATTCCAGAACGTCAGATTTTTGCTGAAATTGTGACCGCGCGGCTTAGGGATTTTTTCAAAAAAATGTTTTTCAGACCTTGTGGGCTAATTCTGTTTCTATGATAAAAACCCATGTGTTTCCACCGAAAAACCTTTCAGGGGATCGTTTGCAACAGTTTGGCACCATTTTTGAGTGAATTCCAGAACGTCAGATTTTTGCTGAAATTGTGACCGCGTGGCTTAGGGATTTTTTTAAAAAAAAGTTGTTCAGACCTTGAGGGTTAAATCTGTTTCGATGATCAAAACCCATCTGTTTCCACCAAAAAACCATTCAGGGGATCGTTTGCAACAGTTTGGCACGGTTTTTGAGTGAATTCCATAACGTCAGATTTTTGCTGAAATTGTGACCCCGCGGCTTCGGGATTTTTTCAAAAAAAAGTTGTTCAGACCTTGCGTGAAATTTTTTTTTAATGATAAAAACCCATCTCTTTCCACCGAAAAACCTTTCAGGGGATCGTTTGCAACAGTTTGGCAGCATTTTTGAGTGAATTCCAGAACGTCAGATTTTTGCTGAAATTGTGACCGCACGGCTTAGGGATTTTTTCAAAAAAAAGTTGTTCAGACCTTGAGGGCTCAATCTGTTTCTATGATCAAAACCCATCTGTTTCTACCAAAAAACCTTTCCGGGGATCGTTTGCAACAGTTTGGCACCATTTTTGAGTGAATTCCAGAACGTCAGATTTTTGCTGAAATTGTGACCGCGCGGCTTAGGGATTTTTTTAAAAAAAGTTGTTGAGATCCTTGAGGGCTAAATCTGTTTCTATGATCAAAACCCATCTGTTTCTGCTAAAAAACCTTTCCGGGGATCGTTTGCAAAAGTTTGGCACCGTTTTTGAGTGAATTCCAGAACGTCAGATTTTTGCTGAAATTGTGACCGCGCGGCTTAGGGATTTTTTCAAAAAAAAGTTGTTCAGACCTTCCGTGAAAATTCTTTTTCAATGATAAAAACCCATCTCTTTCCACCGAAAAACCTTTCAGGGGATCGTTTGCAACAGTTTGGCATCATTTTTGAGTGAATTCCAGAACGTCAGATTTTTGCTGAAATTGTGACCGCGCGGCTTAGGGATTTTTTCAAAAAAAAGTTGTTCAGACCTTGCGGGCTAATTCTGTTTCTATGATAAAAACCCATGTGCTTCCACCGAAAAACCTTTCAGGGGATCGTTTGCAACAGTTTGGCACCATTTTTGAGTGAATTCCAGAACGTCAGATTTTTGCTGAAATTGTGACCGCGCGGCTTAGGGATTTTTTCAAAAAAATGTTTTTCAGACCTTGCGTGAAAATTCTTTTTCAATGATAAAAACCCATCTCTTTCCACCGAAAAACCTTTTAGGGCATCGTTTGCAACAGTTTGGCAACATTTTTGGGTGAATTCCAGAACGTCAGATTTTTGCTGAAATTGTGACCCCGCGGCTTAGGGATTTTTTCAAAAAAAAGTTGTTCAGACCTTGCGTGAAAATTCTTTTTCAATGATAAAGACCCATCTCTTTCCACCGAAAAACCGTTCAGGGGATCGTTTGCAACAGTTTGGCACGGTTTTTGAGTGAATTCCATAACGTCAGATTTTTGCTGAAATTGTGACCGCGCGGCTTAGGGATTTTTTCAAAAAAAAGTTTTTCAGACCTTGCGGGCTAATTCTATTTCTATGATAAAAACCCATGTGTTTCCACCGAAAAACCTTTCAGGGGATCGTTTGCAACAGTTTGGCACCATATTTGAGTGAATTCCAGAACGTCAGATTTTTGCTGAAATTGTGACCGCGCGTCTTAGGGATTTTTTCAAAAAAATGTTTTTCAGACCTTGCGGGCTAATTCTGTTTCTATGATAAAAACCCATGTGTTTCCACCGAATAACCTTTCAGGGGATCGTTTGCAACAGTTTGGCACCATTTTTGAGTGAATTCCAGAACGTCAGATTTTTGCTGAAATTGTGACCGCGCGGCTTAGGGATTTTTTCAAAAAAAAGTTGTTCAGACCTTGCGTGAAAATTCTGTTTCAATGATAAAAACCCATCTCTTTCCACCGAAAAACCTTTCAGGGGATCGTTTGCAACAGTTTGGCACCGTTTTTGAGTGAATTGCAGAACGTCAGATTTTTGCTGAAATTGTGACCGCGCGGCTTAGGGATTTTTTCAAAAAAAATGTTTTTCAGACCTTGTGGGCTAATTCTGTTTCTATGATAAAAACCCATGTGTTTCCACCGAAAAACCTTTCAGGGGATCGTTTGCAACAGTTTGGCACCGTTTTTGAGTGAATTCCAGAACGTCAGATTTTTGCTGAAATTGTGACCGAGCGCGCGGCTTAGGGATTTTTTTCAGAAAAAAGTTGTTCAGACCTTGCGGGCTAATTCTGTTTCTATGATAAAAAGCCATGTGTTTAAACCAAAAAACCTTTCAGGGGATCGTTTGCAACAGTTTGGCAGCATTTTTGAGTGAATTCCAGAACGTCAGATTTTTGCTGAAATTGTGACCGCGCGGCTTAGGGATTTTTTCAAAAAAATGTTGTTCTGACTTTGCAGGCTAATTCTGTTTCTATGATAAAAAAACCATCCCTTTCCACAGAAAAACCTTTCAGGGGATCGTTTGCAACAGTTTGGCACCATTTTTGAGTGAATTCCAGAACGTCAGATTTTTGCTGAAATTGTGACCGCTCGCGCGGCTTAGGGATTTTTTCAAAAAAAAGTTGTTCAGACCTTGCGGGCTAATTCTGTTTCTATGATAAAAACCCATGTGTTTCCCCCGAAAAACCTTTCAGGGGATCATTTGCAACAGTTTGGCACCATTTTTGGGTGAATTCCAGAACGTCAGATTTTTCCTGAAATTGTGACCGCGCGGCTTAGGGTTTTTTTTTTTAAAAAAGTTGTTGAGACCTTGCGTGAAAATTCTTTTTCAATGATAAAAATTCATCTCTTTCCACCGAAAAGCCTTTCACGGAATCGTTTGCAACAGTTTGGCACCATTTTTGAGTGAATTCCAGAACGTCAGATTTTTACTGAAATGGTGACCCCGCGGCTTAGGGATTTTTTCAAAAAAAAGTTTTTCAGACCTTGCGTGAAAATTCTTTTTCAATGATAAAGACCCATCTCTTTCCACCGAAAAACCGTTCAGGGGATCGTTTGCAACAGTTTGGCACGGTTTTTGAGTGAATTCCATAACGTCAGATTTTTGCTGAAATTGTGACCGCGCGGCTTAGGGATTTTTTCAAAAAAAAGTTTTTCAGACCTTGCGGGCTAATTCTATTTCTATGATAAAAACCCATGTGTTTCCACCGAAAAACCTTTCAGGGGATCGTTTGCAACAGTTTGGCACCATATTTGAGTGAATTCCAGAACGTCAGATTTTTGCTGAAATTGTGACCGCGCGTCTTAGGGATTTTTTCAAAAAAATGTTTTTCAGACCTTGCGGGCTAATTCTGTTTCTATGATAAAAACCCATGTGTTTCCACCGAATAACCTTTCAGGGGATCGTTTGCAACAGTTTGGCACAATTTTTGAGTGAATTCCAGAACGTCAGATTTTTGCTGAAATTGTGACCGCGCGGCTTAGGGATTTTTTCAAAAAAAAGTTGTTCAGACCTTGCGTGAAAATTCTGTTTCAATGATAAAAACCCATCTCTTTCCACCGAAAAACCTTTCAGGGGATCGTTTGCAACAGTTTGGCACCGTTTTTGAGTGAATTGCAGAACGTCAGATTTTTGCTGAAATTGTGACCGCGCGGCTTAGGGATTTTTTCAAAAAAAATGTTTTTCAGACCTTGTGGGCTAATTCTGTTTCTATGATAAAAACCCATGTGTTTCCACCGAAAAACCTTTCAGGGGATCGTTTGCAACAGTTTGGCACCGTTTTTGAGTGAATTCCAGAACGTCAGATTTTTGCTGAAATTGTGACCGAGCGCGCGGCTTAGGGATTTTTTTCAGAAAAAAGTTGTTCAGACCTTGCGGGCTAATTCTGTTTCTATGATAAAAAGCCATGTGTTTAAACCAAAAAACCTTTCAGGGGATCGTTTGCAACAGTTTGGCAGCATTTTTGAGTGAATTCCAGAACGTCAGATTTTTGCTGAAATTGTGACCGCGCGGCTTAGGGATTTTTTTTAAAAAAAGTTGTTCAGACCTTGAGGGCTAAATCTGTTTCTATGATCAAAACCCATCTGTTTCTACCAAAAAACCTTTCCGGGGATCGTTTGCAAAAGTTTGGCACCGTTTTTGAGTTAATTCCAGAACGTCAGATTTTTGCTGAAATTGTGACCGCGCGGCTTAGGGATTTTATCAAAAAAATGTTGTTCTGACTTTGCGGGCTAATTCTGTTTCTATGATAAAAAAACCATCTCTTTCCACAGAAAAACCTTTCAGGGGATCGTTTGCAAGAGTTTGGCACCATTTTTGAGTGAATTCCAGAACGTCAGATTTTTGCTGAAAATGTGACCGCTCGCGCGGCTTAGGGATTTTTTCAAAAAAAAGTTGTTCAGACCTTGCGGGCTAATTCTGTTTCTATGATAAAAACCCATGTGTTTCCCCCGAAAAACCTTTCAGGGGATCATTTGCAACAGTTTGGCACCATTTTTGGGTGAATTCCAGAACGTCAGATTTTTCCTGAAATTGTGACCGCGCGGCTTAGGGATTTTTTTTAAAAAAAAGTTGTTCAGACCTTGCGTGAAAATTCTTTTTCAATGATAAAAATTCATCTCTTTCCACCGAAAAGCCTTTCACGGAATCGTTTGCAACAGTTTGGCACCATTTTTGAGTGAATTCCAGAACGTCAGATTTTTACTGAAATGGTGACCACGCGGCCTAGGGATTTTTTCAAAAAAAAGTTGTTCAGACCTTCCGTGAAATTTTTTTTAAATGACAAAACCCCATCTCTTTCCACCGAAAAAGCTTTCAGGGGATCGTTTGCAACAGTTTGGCAGCATTTTTGAGTGAATTCCAGAACGTCAGATTTTTGCTGAAATTGTGACCGCGCGGCTTAGGGATTTTTTCCAAAAAATGTTTTTCAGACCTTGTGGGCTAATTCTGTTTCTATGATAAAAACCCATGTGTTTCCACCGAAAAACCTTTCAGGGAATCGTTTGCAACAGTTTGGCACCATTTTTGAGTGAATTCCAGAACGTCAGATTTTTGCTGAAATTGTGACCACGCGCGCGGCTTAGCGATTTTTTCAAAAAAAAGTTGTTCAGACCTTGCGGGCTAATTCTGTTTCAATTATAAAAACCCATGTGTTTCCACCGAAAAACCTTTCAGGGGATCGTTTGCAACAGTTTGGCACCATTTTTGGGTGAATTCCAGAACGTCAGATTTTTGCTTAAATTGTGACCGCGCGGCTTAGGGATTTTTTCAAAAAAATGTTGTTCTGACTTTGCGGGCTAATTCTGTTTCTATGATAAAAAACCATCTCTTTCCACCGAAAAACCTTTCAGGGGATCGTTTGCAACAGTTTGGCACCATTTTTGAGTGAATTCCAGAACGTCAGATTTTTGCTGAAATTGTGACCGCTCGCGCGGCTTAGGGATTTTTTCAAAAAAAAGTTGTTCAGACCTTGCGGGCTAATTCTGTTTCTATGATAAAAACCCATGTGTTTCCCCCGAAAAACCTTTCAGGGGATCATTTGCAACAGTTTGGCAGCATTTTTGAGTGAATTCCAGAACGTCAGATTTTTGCTGAAATTGTGACCGCGCGGCTTAGGGATTTTTTCCAAAAAATGTTTTTCAGACCTTGTGGGCTAATTCTGTTTCTATGATAAAAACCCATGTGTTTCCACCGAAAAACCTTTCAGGGAATCGTTTGCAACAGTTTGGCACCATTTTTGAGTGAATTCCAGAACGTCAGATTTTTGCTGAAATTGTGACCACGCGCGCGGCTTAGCGATTTTTTCAAAAAAAAGTTGTTCAGACCTTGCGGGCTAATTCTGTTTCAATTATAAAAACCCATGTGTTTCCACCGAAAAACCTTTCAGGGGATCGTTTGCAACAGTTTGGCACCATTTTTGGGTGAATTCCAGAACGTCAGATTTTTGCATAAATTGTGACCGCGCGGCTTAGGGATTTTTTCAAAAAAATGTTGTTCAGACCTTCCGTGAAAATTCTTTTTCAATGATAAAAACCCATCTCTTTTCACAGAAAAACCTTTCAGGGGATCGTTTGCAACAGTTTGGCACCATTTTTGATTGAATTCCAGAACGTCAGATTTTTGCTGAAATTGTGACCGCGCGGCTTAGGGATTTTTTCAAAAAAATGTTGTTCTGACTTTGCGGGCTAATTCTGTTTCTATGATAAAAAACCATCTCTTTCCACCGAAAAACCTTTCAGGGGATCGTTTGCAACAGTTTGGCACCATTTTTGAGTGAATTCCAGAATGTCAGATTTTTGCTGAAATTGTGACCGCTCGCGCGGCCTAGGGATTTTTTCAAAAAAAAGTTGTTCAGACCTTCCGTGAAATTTTTTTTAAATGATAAAACCCCATCTCTTTCCACCGAAAAAGCTTTCAGGGGATCGTTTGCAACAGTTTGGCAGCATTTTTGAGTGAATTCCAGAACGTCAGATTTTTGCTGAAATTGTGACCGCGCGCGCGGCTTAGGGATTTTTTCAAAAAAAAGTTTTTCAGACCTTGTGGGCTAATTCTGTTTCTATAATAAAAACCCATGTGTTTCCACCGAAAAACCTTAAAGGGGATCGTTTGCAACAGTTTGGCACCATTTTTGGGTGAATTCCAGAACGTCAGATTTTTGCTGAAATTGTGACCGCGCGGCTTAGGGATTTTTTCCAAAAAATGTTTTTCAGACCTTGTGGGCTAATTCTGTTTCTATGATAAAAACCCATGTGTTTCCACCGAAAAACCTTTCAGGGAATCGTTTGCAACAGTTTGGCACCATTTTTGAGTGAATTCCAGAACGTCAGATTTTTGCTGAAATTGTGACCACGCGCGCGGCTTAGCGATTTTTTCAAAAAAAAGTTGTTCAGACCTTGCGGGCTAATTCTGTTTCAATTATAAAAACCCATGTGTTTCCACCGAAAAACCTTTCAGGGGATCGTTTGCAACAGTTTGGCACCATTTTTGGGTGAATTCCAGAACGTCAGATTTTTGCTTAAATTGTGACCGCGCGGCTTAGGGATTTTTTCAAAAAAATGTTTTTCAGACCTTGTGGGCTAATTCTGTTTCTATGATAAAAACCCATGTGTTTCCACCGAAAAACCTTTCAGGGGATCGTTTGCAACAGTTTGGCAGCATTTTTGAGTGAATTCCAGAACGTCAGATTTTTGCTGAAATTGTGACCGCGCGGCTTAGGGATTTTTTTAAAAAAAAGTTGTTCAGACCTTGAGGGTTAAATCTGTTTCGATGATCAAAACCCATCTGTTTCCACCAAAAAACCATTCAGGGGATCGTTTGCAACAGTTTGGCACGGTTTTTGAGTGAATTCCATAACGTCAGATTTTTGCTGAAATTGTGACCGCGCGGCTTCGGGATTTTTTCAAAAAAAAGTTTTTCAGACCTTGCGTGAAATTTTTTTTTTAATGATAAAAACCCATCTCTTTCCACCGAAAAACCTTTCAGGGGATCGTTTGCAACAGTTTGGCAGCATTTTTGAGTGAATTCCAGAACGTCAGATTTTTGCTGAAATTGTGACCGCGCGGCTTAGGGATTTTTTTAAAAAAAGTTGTTCAGACCTTGAGGGCTAAATCTGTTTCTATGATCAAAACCCATCTGTTTCTACCAAAAAACCTTTCCGGGGATCGTTTGCAAAAGTTTGGCACCGTTTTTGAGTGAATTCCAGAACGTCAGATTTTTGCTGAAATTGTGACCGCGCGGCTTAGGGATTTTTTCAAAAAAAAGTTGTTCAGACCTTGCGGGCTAATTCTGTTTCTATGATAAAAACCCATGTGCTTCCACCGAAAAACCTTTCAGGGGATCGTTTGCAACAGTTTGGCACCATTTTTGAGTGAATTCCAGAACGTCAGATTTTTGCTGAAATTGTGACCGCGCGGCTTAGGGATTTTTTCAAAAAAATGTTTTTCAGACCTTGCGTGAAAATTCTTTTTCAATGATAAAAACCCATCTCTTTCCACCGAAAAACCTTTTAGGGCATCGTTTGCAACAGTTTGGCAACATTTTGAGTGAATTCCAGAACGTCAGATTTTTGCTGAAATTGTGACCGCGCGGCTTAGGGATTTTTTCATAAAAAAGTTTTTCAGACCCTGCGTGAAAATTCTTTTTCAATGATAAAGACCCATCTCTTTCCACCGAAAAACCTTTCAGGGGATCGTTTGCAACAGTTTGGCACCATTTTTGAGTGAATTCCAGAACGTCAGATTTTTGCTGAAATTGTGACCGCGCGGCTTAGGGATTTTTTCAAAAAAATGTTTTTCAGACCTTGCGGGCTAATTCTGTTTCTATGATAAAAACCCATGTGTTTCCACCGAAAAACCTTTCAGGGGATCGTTTGCAACAGTTTGGCACCATTTTTGAGTGAATTCCAGAACGTCAGATTTTTGCTGAAATTGTGACCGCGCGGCTTAGGGATTTTTTCAAAAAAATGTTTTTCAGACCTTGCGGGCTAATTCTGTTTCTATGATAAAAACCCATGTGTTTCCACCGAAAAACCTTTTAGGGGATCGTTTGCAACAATTTGGCACCATATTTGAGTGAATTCCAGAACGTCAGATTTTTGCTGAAATTGTGACCGCGCAGCTTAGGGATTTTTTTCAAAAAAAAGTTGTTCAGACCTTGCGGGCTAATTCTGTTTCTATGATAAAAACCCATCTCTTTCCACCGAAAAACCTTTCAGGGGATCGTTTGCAACAGTTTGGCACCATTTTTGAGTGAATTCCAGAACGTCAGATTTTTGCTGAAATTGTGACCGCGCGTCTTAGGGATTTTTTCAAAAAAAAGTTGTTCAGACCTTGCGGGCTAATTCTGTTTCTATGATAAAAACCCATGTGTTTCCACCGAATAACCTTTCAGGGGATCGTTTGCAACAGTTTGGCACCATTTTTGAGTGAATTCCAGAACGTCAGATTTTTGCTGAAATTGTGACCGCGCGGCTTAGGGATTTTTTCAAAAAAAAGTTGTTCAGAGCTTGCGTGAAAATTCTGTTTCAATGATAAAAACCCATCTCTTTCCACCGAAAAACCTTTCAGGGGATCGTTTGCAACAGTTTGGCACCGTTTTTGAGTGAATTGCAGAACGTCAGATTTTTGCTGAAATTGTGACAGCGCGGCTTAGGGATTTTTTCAAAAAAAAATGTTTTTCAGACCTTGTGGGCTAATTCTGTTTCTATGATAAAAACCCATGTGTTTCCACCGAAAAACCTTTCAGGGGATCGTTTGCAACAGTTTGGCACCGTTTTTGAGTGAATTCCAGAACGTCAGATTTTTGCTGAAATTGTGACCGAGCGCGCGGCTTAGGGATTTTTTTCAGAAAATAGTTGTTCAGACCTTGCGGGCTAATTCTGTTTCTATGATAAAAAGCCATGTGTTTAAACCAAAAAACCTTTCAGGGGATCGTTTGCAACAGTTTGGCAGCATTTTTGAGTGAATTCCAGAACGTCAGATTTTTGCTGAAATTGTGACCGCGCGGCTTAGGGATTTTTTTTAAAAAAGTTGTTCAGACCTTGAGGGCTAAATCTGTTTCTATGATCAAAACCCATCTGTTTCTACCAAAAAACCTTTCCGGGGATCGTTTGCAAAAGTTTGGCACCGTTTTTGAGTGAATTCCAGAACGTCAGATTTTTGCTGAAATTGTGACCGCGCGGCTTAGGGATTTTTTCAAAAAAAAGTTGTTCAGACCTTCCGTGAAAATTCTTTTTCAATGATAAAAACCCATCTCTTTCCACCGAAAAACCTTTCAGGGGATCGTTTGCAACAGTTTGGCATCATTTTTGAGTGAATTCCAGAACGTCAGATTTTTGCTGAAATTGTGACCACGCGGCCTAGGGATTTTTTCAAAAAAAAGTTTTTCAGAGCTTGCGTGAAAATTCTGTTTCAATGATAAAAACCCATCTCTTTCCACCGAAAAACCTTTCAGGGGATCGTTTGCAACAGTTTGGCACCGTTTTTGAGTGAATTGCAGAACGTCAGATTTTTGCTGAAATTGTGACCGCGCGGCTTAGGGATTTTTTCAAAAAAAAGTTGTTCAGACCTTGCGTGAAAATTCTGTTTCAATGATAAAAACCCATCTCTTTCCACCGAAAAACCTTTCAGGGGATCGTTTGCAACAGTTTGGCACCATTTTTGAGTGAATTCCAGAACGTCAGATTTTTGCTGAAATTGTGACCGCGCGGCTTAGGGATTTTTTCAAAAAAATGTTGTTCTGACTTTGCGGGCTAATTCTGTTTCTATGATAAAAACCCATCTCTTTCCACCGAAAAACCTTTCAGGGGATCGTTTGCAACAGTTTGGCACCATTTTTGAGTGAATTCCAGAACGTCAGATTTTTGCTGAAATTGTGACCGCTCGCGCGGCTTAGGGATTTTTTCAAAAAAAAGTTGTTCAGACCTTGCGGGCTAATTCTGTTTCAATGATAAAAACCCATGTGTTTCCACCGAAAAACCTTTCAGGGGATCATTTGCAACAGTTTGGCACCATTTTTGGGTGAATTCCAGAACGTCAGATTTTTGCTGAAATTGTGACCGCGCGGCTTAGGGATTTTTTTTAAAAAAAAGTTGTTCAGACCTTGCGTGAAAATTCTTTTTCAATGATAAAAATCCATCTCTTTCCACCGAAAAGCCTTTCACGGAATCGTTTGCAACAGTTTGGCACCATTTTTGAGTGAATTCCAGAACGTCAGATTTTTACTGAAATGGTGACCACGCGGCCTAGGGATTTTTTCAAAAAAAAGTTTTTCAGACCTTGCGTGAAAATTCTGTTTCAATGATAAAAACCCATCTCTTTCCACCGAAAAACCTTTCAGGGGATCGTTTGCAACAGTTTGGCACCGTTTTTGAGTGAATTGCAGAACGTCAGATTTTTGCTGAAATTGTGACCGCGCGGCTTAGGGATTTTTTCAAAAAAATGTTTTTCAGACCTTGCGGGCTAATTCTGTTTCTATGATAAAAACCCATGTGTTTCCACCGAAAAACCTTTTAAGGGATCGTTTGCAATAATTTGGCACCATTTTTGAGTGAATTCCAGAACGTCAGATTTTTGCTGAAATTGTGACCGCGCAGCTTAGGGATTTTTTTCAAAAAAAAGTTGTTCAGACCTTGCGGGCTAATTCTGTTTCTATGATAAAAACCCATGTGTTTCCACCGAAAAACCTTTCAGGGCATCGTTTGCAACAGTTTGGCACCATTTTGGAGTGAATTCCAGAACGTCTGATTTTTGCTGAAATTGTGACCGCGCGGCTTATTTATTTTTTTTAAAAAAAATTGTTCAGACCTTGCGGGCTAATTCTGTTTCGATGATAAAAACCCATCTCTTTCCACCGAAAAGCCTTTCAGGGCATCGTTTGCAACAGTTTGGCACCATTTTTGAGTGAATTCCAGAACGTCAGATTTTTGCTGAAATTGTGACCGCGCGGCTTAGGGATTTTTTCAAAAAAAAGTTGTTCAGACCTTGCGTGAAAATTCTGTTTCAATGATAAAAACCCATCTCTTTCCACCGAAAGACCTTTCAGGGGATCGTTTTCAACAGTTTGGCACCATTTTTGAGTGAATTCCAGAACATCAGATTTTTGCTGAGATTGTGACCGCGCGCTCGGCTTAGGGATTTTTTCAAAAAAAAGTTGTTCAGACCTTGCGGGCTAATTCTGTTTCTATGATAAAAACCCATGTGTTTCCACCGAAAAACCTTTCAGGGCATCGTTTGCAACAGTTTGGCACCATTTTTGAGTGAATTCCAGAACGTCAGATTTTTGCTAAAATTGTGACAGCGCGGCTTAGGGATTTTTTCAAAAAAACGTTGTTCAGACCTTGCGGGCTAATTCTGTTTCTATGATAAAAACCCATGTGTTTCCACCGAAAAACCTTTCAGGGGATCGTTTGCAACAGTTTGGCACCATTTTTGAGTGAATTCCAGAACATCAGATTTTTGCTGAAATTGTGACCGCGCGGCTTAGGGATTTTTTCAAAAAAAAGTTGTTCAGACCTTGCGGGCTAATTCTGTTTCTATGATTAAAACCCATGTGTTTCATCCGAAAAACCTTTCAGGGGATCGTTTGCAACAGTTTGGCACCATTTTTGAGTGAATTCCAGAACGTCAGATTTTTGCTGAAATTGTGACCGCGCGGCTTAGGGATTTTTTCAAAAAAATGTTTTTCAGACCTAGCGTGATAATTCTTTTTCAATGCTAAAAACGCATGTGTTTCCACCGGAAAGCCTTTCAGGGGATCGTTTGCAACAGTTTGGCACCATTTTTGAGTGAATTCCAGAACGTCAGATTTTTGCTGAAATTGTGACCGCGCGGCTTAGGGATTTTTTCAAAAAAAAGTTGTTCAGACCTTGCGGGCTAATTCTGTTTCTATGATAAAAACCCATGTGTTTCCACCGAAAAACCTTTCAGGGGATCGTTTGCAACAGTTTGGCACCATTTTTGAGTGAATTCCAGAACGTCAGATTTTTGCTGAAATTGTGACCGCGCGGCTTAGGGATTTTTTAAAAAAAAAGTTGTTCAGACCTTGCGGGCTAATTCTGTTTCTATGATAAAAACCCATGTGTTTCCACCGAAAAACCTTTCAGGGGATCGTTTGCAACAGTTTGGCACCATTTTTGAGTGAATTCCAGAACGTCAGATTTTTGCTGAAATTGTGACCGCGCGGCTTAGGGATTTTTTTCAAAAAAAAGTTGTTCAGACCTTGCGGGCTGATTCTGTTTCTATGATAAAAACCCATGTGTTTCCACCGAAAAACCTTCCAGGGGATCGTTCGCAACAGTTTGGCACCATTTTTGAGTGAATTCCAGAACGTCAGATTTTTGCTGAAATTGTGACCGCGCGGCTTAGGGATTTTTTTTAAAAAAAGTTGTTCAGACCTTGCGGGCTAATTCTGTTTCTATGATAAAAACCCATGTGTTTCCACCGAAAAACCTTTCAGGGTATCGTTTGCAACAGTTTGGCACCATTTTTGAGTGAATTCCAGAACGTCAGATTTTTGCTGAAATTGTGACCGCTCGCGCGGCTTAGGGATTTTTTCAAAAAAAAGTTGTTCAGACCTTGCGGGCTAATTCTGTTTCAATGATAAAAACCCATGTGTTTCCACCGAAAAACCTTTCAGGGGATCATTTGCAACAGTTTGGCACCATTTTTGGGTGAATTCCAGAACGTCAGATTTTTGCTGAAATTGTGACCGCGCGGCTTAGGGATTTTTTTTAAAAAAAAGTTGTTCAGACCTTGCGTGAAAATTCTTTTTCAATGATAAAAATCCATCTCTTTCCACCGAAAAGCCTTTCACGGAATCGTTTGCAACAGTTTGGCACCATTTTTGAGTGAATTCCAGAACGTCAGATTTTTACTGAAATGGTGACCACGCGGCCTAGGGATTTTTTCAAAAAAAAGTTTTTCAGACCTTGCGTGAAAATTCTGTTTCAATGATAAAAACCCATCTCTTTCCACCGAAAAACCTTTCAGGGGATCGTTTGCAACAGTTTGGCACCGTTTTTGAGTGAATTGCAGAACGTCAGATTTTTGCTGAAATTGTGACCGCGCGGCTTAGGGATTTTTTCAAAAAAATGTTTTTCAGACCTTGCGGGCTAATTCTGTTTCTATGATAAAAACCCATGTGTTTCCACCGAAAAACCTTTTAAGGGATCGTTTGCAATAATTTGGCACCATTTTTGAGTGAATTCCAGAACGTCAGATTTTTGCTGAAATTGTGACCGCGCAGCTTAGGGATTTTTTTCAAAAAAAAGTTGTTCAGACCTTGCGGGCTAATTCTGTTTCTATGATAAAAACCCATGTGTTTCCACCGAAAAACCTTTCAGGGCATCGTTTGCAACAGTTTGGCACCATTTTGGAGTGAATTCCAGAACGTCTGATTTTTGCTGAAATTGTGACCGCGCGGCTTATTTATTTTTTTTAAAAAAAATTGTTCAGACCTTGCGGGCTAATTCTGTTTCGATGATAAAAACCCATCTCTTTCCACCGAAAAGCCTTTCAGGGCATCGTTTGCAACAGTTTGGCACCATTTTTGAGTGAATTCCAGAACGTCAGATTTTTGCTGAAATTGTGACCGCGCGGCTTAGGGATTTTTTCAAAAAAAAGTTGTTCAGACCTTGCGTGAAAATTCTGTTTCAATGATAAAAACCCATCTCTTTCCACCAAAAGACCTTTCAGGGGATCGTTTTCAACAGTTTGGCACCATTTTTGAGTGAATTCCAGAACATCAGATTTTTGCTGAGATTGTGACCGCGCGCTCGGCTTAGGGATTTTTTCAAAAAAAAGTTGTTCAGACCTTGCGGGCTAATTCTGTTTCTATGATAAAAACCCATGTGTTTCCACCGAAAAACCTTTCAGGGCATCGTTTGCAACAGTTTGGCACCATTTTTGAGTGAATTCCAGAACGTCAGATTTTTGCTGAAATTGTGACCGCGCGGCTTAGGGATTTTTTTTAAAAAAAGTTGTTCAGACCTTGCGGGCTAATTCTGTTTCTATGATAAAAACCCATGTGTTTCCACCGAAAAACCTTTCAGGGTATCGTTTGCAACAGTTTGGCACCATTTTTGAGTGAATTCCAGAACGTCAGATTTTTGCTGAAATTGTGACCGCTCGCGCGGCTTAGGGATTTTTTCAAAAAAAAGTTGTTCAGACCTTGCGGGCTAATTCTGTTTCAATGATAAAAACCCATGTGTTTCCACCGAAAAACCTTTCAGGGGATCATTTGCAACAGTTTGGCACCATTTTTGGGTGAATTCCAGAACGTCAGATTTTTGCTGAAATTGTGACCGCGCGGCTTAGGGATTTTTTTTAAAAAAAAGTTGTTCAGACCTTGCGTGAAAATTCTTTTTCAATGATAAAAATCCATCTCTTTCCACCGAAAAGCCTTTCACGGAATCGTTTGCAACAGTTTGGCACCATTTTTGAGTGAATTCCAGAACGTCAGATTTTTACTGAAATGGTGACCACGCGGCCTAGGGATTTTTTCAAAAAAAAGTTTTTCAGACCTTGCGTGAAAATTCTGTTTCAATGATAAAAACCCATCTCTTTCCACCGAAAAACCTTTCAGGGGATCGTTTGCAACAGTTTGGCACCGTTTTTGAGTGAATTGCAGAACGTCAGATTTTTGCTGAAATTGTGACCGCGCGGCTTAGGGATTTTTTCAAAAAAATGTTTTTCAGACCTTGCGGGCTAATTCTGTTTCTATGATAAAAACCCATGTGTTTCCACCGAAAAACCTTTTAAGGGATCGTTTGCAATAATTTGGCACCATTTTTGAGTGAATTCCAGAACGTCAGATTTTTGCTGAAATTGTGACCGCGCAGCTTAGGGATTTTTTTCAAAAAAAAGTTGTTCAGACCTTGCGGGCTAATTCTGTTTCTATGATAAAAACCCATGTGTTTCCACCGAAAAACCTTTCAGGGCATCGTTTGCAACAGTTTGGCACCATTTTGGAGTGAATTCCAGAAAGTCTGATTTTTGCTGAAATTGTGACCGCGCGGCTTATTTATTTTTTTTAAAAAAAATTGTTCAGACCTTGCGGGCTAATTCTGTTTCGATGATAAAAACCCATCTCTTTCCACCGAAAAGCCTTTCAGGGCATCGTTTGCAACAGTTTGGCACCATTTTTGAGTGAATTCCAGAACGTCAGATTTTTGCTGAAATTGTGACCGCGCGGCTTAGGGATTTTTTCAAAAAAAAGTTGTTCAGACCTTGCGTGAAAATTCTGTTTCAATGATAAAAACCCATCTCTTTCCACCAAAAGACCTTTCAGGGGATCGTTTTCAACAGTTTGGCACCATTTTTGAGTGAATTCCAGAACATCAGATTTTTGCTGAGATTGTGACCGCGCGCTCGGCTTAGGGATTTTTTCAAAAAAAAGTTGTTCAGACCTTGCGGGCTAATTCTGTTTCTATGATAAAAACCCATGTGTTTCCACCGAAAAACCTTTCAGGGCATCGTTTGCAACAGTTTGGCACCATTTTTGAGTGAATTCCAGAACGTCAGATTTTTGCTAAAATTGTGACAGCGCGGCTTAGGGATTTTTTCAAAAAAACGTTGTTCAGACCTTGCGGGCTAATTCTGTTTCTATGATAAAAACCCATGTGTTTCCACCGAAAAACCTTTCAGGGGATCGTTTGCAACAGTTTGGCACCATTTTTGAGTGAATTCCAGAACATCAGATTTTTGCTGAAATTGTGACCGCGCGGCTTAGGGATTTTTTCAAAAAAAAGTTGTTCAGACCTTGCGGGCTAATTCTGTTTCTATGATTAAAACCCATGTGTTTCATCCGAAAAACCTTTCAGGGGATCGTTTGCAACAGTTTGGCACCATTTTTGAGTGAATTCCAGAACGTCAGATTTTTGCTGAAATTGTGACCGCGCGGCTTAGGGATTTTTTCAAAAAAATGTTTTTCAGACCTAGCGTGATAATTCTTTTTCAATGCTAAAAACGCATGTGTTTCCACCGGAAAGCCTTTCAGGGGATCGTTTGCAACAGTTTGGCACCATTTTTGAGTGAATTCCAGAACGTCAGATTTTTGCTGAAATTGTGACCGCGCGGCTTAGGGATTTTTTCAAAAAAAAGTTGTTCAGACCTTGCGGGCTAATTCTGTTTCTATGATAAAAACCCATGTGTTTCCACCGAAAAACCTTTCAGGGGATCGTTTGCAACAGTTTGGCACCATTTTTGAGTGAATTCCAGAACGTCAGATTTTTGCTGAAATTGTGACCGCGCGGCTTAGGGATTTTTTCAAAAAAAAGTTGTTCAGACCTTGCGGGCTAATTCTGTTTCTATGATAAAAACCCATGTGTTTCCACCGAAAAACCTTTCAGGGGATCGTTTGCAACAGTTTGGCACCATTTTTGAGTGAATTCCAGAACGTCAGATTTTTGCTGAAATTGTGACCGCGCGGCTTAGGGATTTTTTCAAAAAAAAGTTGTTCAGACCTTGCGGGCTAATTCTGTTTCTATGATAAAAACGCATGTGTTTCCACCGGAAAGCCTTTCAGGGTATCGTTTGCAACAGTTTGGCACCATTTTTGAGTGAATTCCAGAACGTCAGATTTTTGCTGAAATTGTGACCGCGCGGCTTAGGGATTTTTTCAAAAAAAAGTTGTTCAGACCTTGCGGGCTAATTCTGTTTCTATGATAAAAACCCATGTGTTTCCACCGAAAAACCTTTCAGGGGATCGTTTGCAACAGTTTGGCACCATTTTTGAGTGAATTCCAGAACGTCAGATTTTTGCTGAAATTGTGACCGCGCGGCTTAGGGATTTTTTCAAAAAAAAGTTGTTCAGACCTTGCGGGCTAATTCTGTTTCTATGATAAAAACCCATGTGTTTCCACCGAAAAACCTTTCAGGGGATCGTTTGCAACAGTTTGGCACCATTTTTGAGTGAATTCCAGAACGTCAGATTTTTGCTGAAATTGTGACCGCGCGGCTTAGGGATTTTTTTCAAAAAAAAGTTGTTCAGACCTTGCGGGCTGATTCTGTTTCTATGATAAAAACCCATGTGTTTCCACCGAAAAACCTTCCAGGGGATCGTTCGCAACAGTTTGGCACCATTTTTGAGTGAATTCCAGAACGTCAGATTTTTGCTGAAATTGTGACCGCGCGGCTTAGGGATTTTTTTCAAAAAAAAGTTGTTCAGACCTTGCGGGCTGATTCTGTTTCTATGATAAAAACCCATGTGTTTCCACCGAAAAACCTTCCAGGGGATCGTTCGCAACAGTTTGGCACCATTTTTGAGTGAATTCCAGAACGTCAGATTTTTGCTGAAATTGTGACCGCGCGGCTTAGGGATTTTTTTTAAAAAAAGTTGTTCAGACCTTGCGGGCTAATTCTGTTTCTATGATAAAAACCCATGTGTTTCCACCGAAAAACCTTTCAGGGTATCGTTTGCAACAGTTTGGCACCATTTTTGAGTGAATTCCAGAACGTCAGATTTTTGCTGAAATTGTGACCGCGCGGCTTAGGGATTTTTTCAAAAAAAAGTTGTTCAGACCTTGCGGGCTAATTCTGTTTCTATGATAAATACCCATGTGTTTCCACCGAAAAACCTTTCAGGGGATCGTTTGCAACAGTTTGGCACCATTTTTGAGTGAATTCCAGAACGTCAGATTTTTGCTGAAATTGTGACCGCGCGGCTTAGGGATTTTTTCAAAAAAAAGTTGTTCAGACCTTGCGGGCTAATTCTCTTTCTATGATAAAAACCCATGTGTTTCCACCGAAAAACCTTTCAAGGGATCGTTTGCAACAGTTTGGCACCATTTTTGAGTGTATTCCAGAACGTCAGATTTTTGCTGAAATTGTGACCGCGCGGCTTAGGGATTTTTTCAAAAAAATGTTTTTCAGACCTTGCGGGCTAATGCTGTTTCTATGATAAAAACCCATGTGTTTCCACCGAAAAACCTTTCAGGGGATCGTTTGCAACAGTTTGGCACCATTTTTGAGTGAATTCCAGAACGTCAGATTTTTGCTGAAATTGTGACCGTGCGGCTTAGGGATTTTTTCAAAAAAATGTTTTTCAGACCTTGCGTGAAAATTCTGTTTCGATGATAAAAACCCATGTGTTTCCACCGAAAAACCTTTCAGGGGATCTTTTGCAACAGTTTGGCACCATTTTTGAGTGAATTCCAAAACGTCAGATTTTTGCTGAAATTGTGACCGTGCGGCTTAGGGGTTTTTTCAAAAAAAAGTTGTTCAGACCTTGCGTGAAAATTCTGTTTCTATGATAAAAACCCATGTGTTTCCACCGAAAAACCTTTCAGGGGATCGTTTGCAACAGTTTGGCACCATTTTTGAGTGAATTCCAGAACGTCAGATTTTTGCTGAAATTGTGACCGCGAGGCTTAGGGATTTTTTCAAAAAAATGTTTTCAGACCTTGCGTGAAAATTCTTTTTCAATGATCAAAACCCATCTCTTTCCACCGAAGAACCTTTCAGGGGATCGTTTGCAACAGTTTGGCACCATTTTTGAGTGAATCCCAGAACGTCAGATTTTTGCTGAAATTGTGACCGCGCGGCTTAGGGATTTTTTCAAAAAAAAGTTGTTCAGACCTTGCGGGCTAATTCTGTTTCTATGATAAATACCCATGTGTTTCCACCGAAAAACCTTTCAGGGCATCGTTTGCAACAGTTTGGCACCATTTTTGAGTGAATTCCAGAACGTCAGATTTTTGCTGAAATTGTGACCGTGCGGCTTAGGGATTTTTTCAAAAAAAAGTTGTTCAGACCTTGTGGGCTAATTCTGTTTCTATGATAAAAACCCATGTGTTTCCACCGAAAAACCTTTCAGGGGATCGTTTGCAACAGTTTGGCACCATTTTTGAGTGAATTCCAGAACGTCAGATTTTTGCTGAAATTGTGACCGCGCGGCTTAGGGATTTTTTCAAAAAAATGTTTTTCAGACCTTGCGGGCTAATTCTGTTTCTATGATAAAAACCCATGTGTTTCCACCGAATAACCTTTCAGGGGATCGTTTGCAACAGTTTGGCACCATTTTTGAGTGAATTCCAGAACGTCAGATTTTTGCTGAAATTGTGACCTCACGGCTTAGGGATTTTTTCAAAAAAAAGTTGTTCAGACCTTGCGGGCTAATTCTGTTTCTGTGATAAAAACCCATGTGTTTCCACCGAATAACCTTTCAGGGGATCGTTTGCAACAGTTTGGCACCATTTTTGAGTGAATTCCAGAACGTCAGATTTTTGCTGAAATTGTGACCGCGAGGCTAAGGGATTTTTTCAAAAAAATGTTTTTCAGACCTTGCGTGAAAATTCTTTTTCAATGATCAAAACCCATCTCTTTCCACCGAAGAACCTTTCAGGGGATCGTTTGCAACAGTTTGGCACCATTTTTGAGTGAATCCCAGAACGTCAGATTTTTGCTGAAATTGTGACCGCGCGGCTTAGGGATTTTTTCAAAAAAAAGTTGTTCAGACCTTGCGGGCTAATTCTGTTTCTATGATAAATACCCATGTGTTTCCACCGAAAAACCTTTCAGGGCATCGTTTGCAACAGTTTGGCACCATTTTTGAGTGAATTTCAGAACGTCAGATTTTTGCTGAAATTGTGACCGTGCGGCTTAGGGATTTTTTCAAAAAAAAGTTGTTCAGACCTTGTGGGCTAATTCTGTTTCTATGATAAAAACCCATGTGTTTCCACCGAAAAACCTTTCAGGGGATCGTTTGCAACAGTTTGGCACCATTTTTGAGTGAATTCCAGAACGTCAGATTTTTGCTGAAATTGTGACCGCGCGGCTTAGGGATTTTTTCAAAAAAAAAGTTGTTCAGACCTTGCGGGCTAATTCTGTTTCTATGATAAAAACCCATGTGTTTCCACCGAAAAACCTTCCAGGGGATCGTTTGCAACAGTTTGGCACCATTTTTGAGTGAATCCCAGAACGTCAGATTTTTGCTGAAATTGTGACCGCGCGGCTTAGGGATTTTTTCAAAAAAAAGTTGTTCAGACCTTGCGGGCTAATTCTGTTTCTATGATAAATACCCATGTGTTTCCACCGAAAAACCTTTCAGGGCATCGTTTGCAACAGTTTGGCACCATTTTTGAGTGAATTCCAGAACGTCAGTATTTTGCTGAAATTGTGACCGCGCGGCTTAGGGATTTTTTCAAAAAAAACTTGTTCAGACCTTGCGGGCTAATTCTGTTTCTATGATAACAACCCATGTGTTTCCACCGAAAAACCTTTCAGGGCATCGTTTGCAACAGTTTGGCACCATTTTTGAGTGAATTCCAGAACGTCAGATTTTTGCTGAAATTGTGACCGCGCGGCTTAGGGATTTTTTCAAAAAAAAGTTGTTCAGACCTTGCGGGCTAATTCTGTTTCTATCATAAAAACCCATGTGTTTCCACCGAAAAACCTTTCAGGGGATCGTTTGCAACAGTTTGGCACCATTTTTGAGTGAATTCCAGAACGTCAGATTTTTGCTGAAATTGTGACCGCGCGTCTTAGGGATTTTTTCAAAAAAATGTTTTTCAGACCTTGCGGGCTAAATCTGTTTCTATGATCAAAACCCATGTGTTTCCACCGAAAAACCTTTCAGGGGATCGTTTGCAACAGTTTGGCACCATTTTTGAGTGAATTCCAGAACGTCAGATTTTTGCTGAAATTGTGACCTCGCGGCTTAGGGATTTTTTCAAAAAAAAGTTGTTCAGACCTTGCGGGCTAATTCTGTTTCTGTGATAAAAACCCATGTGTTTCCACCGAAAAACCTTTCAGGGCATCGTTTGCAACAGTTTGGCACCATTTTTGAGTGAATTCCAGAACGTCAGATTTTTGCTGAAATTGTGACCGCGCGGCTTAGGGATTTTTTCAAAAAAAAGTTGTTCAGACCTTGCGGGCTAATTCTGTTTCTATGATAAATACCCATGTGTTTCCACCGAAAAACCTTTCAGGGCATCGTTTGCAACAGTTTGGCACCATTTTTGAGTGAATTCCAGAACGTCAGATTTTTGCTGAAATTGTGACCGCGCGGCTTAGGGATTTTTTCAAAAAAAAGTTGTTCAGACCTTGCGGGCTAATTCTGTTTCTATGATAAATAGGCATGTGTTTCCACCGAAAAACCTTTCAGGGGATCGTTTGCAACAGTTTGGCACCATTTTTGAGTGAATTCCAGAACGTCAGATTTTTGCTGAAATTGTGACCGCGCGGCTTAGGGATTTTTTCAAAAAAAACTTGTTCAGACCTTGCGGGCTAATTCTGTTTCTATGATAAAAACCCATGTGTTTCCACCGAAAAACCTTTCAGGGCATCGTTTGCAACAGTTTGGCACCATTTTTGAGTGAATTCCAGAACGTCAGATTTTTGCTGAAATTGTGACCGCGCGGCTTAGGGATTTTTTCAAAAAAAAGTTGTTCAGACCTTGCGGGCTAATTCTGTTTCTATGATAAATACCCATGTGTTTCCACCGAAAAACCTTTCAGGGCATCGTTTGCAACAGTTTGGCACCATTTTTGAGTGAATTCCAGAACGTCAGATTTTTGCTGAAATTGTGACCGCGCGGCTTAGGGATTTTTTCAAAAAAAAGTTGTTCAGACCTTGCGGGCTAATTCTGTTTCTATGATAAATAGGCATGTGTTTCCACCGAAAAACCTTTCAGGGGATCGTTTGCAACAGTTTGGCACCATTTTTGAGTGAATTCCAGAACGTCAGATTTTTGCTGAAATTGTGACCGCGCGGCTTAGGGATTTTTTCAAAAAAAACTTGTTCAGACCTTGCGGGCTAATTCTGTTTCTATGATAAAAACCCATGTGTTTCCACCGAAAAACCTTTCAGGGCATCGTTTGCAACAGTTTGGCACCATTTTTGAGTGAATTCCAGAACGTCAGATTTTTGCTGAAATTGTGACCGCGCGGCTTAGGGATTTTTTCAAAAAAAAGTTGTTCAGACCTTGCGGGCTAATTCTGTTTCTATCATAAAAACCCATGTGTTTCCAATGAAAAACCTTTCAGGGGATCGTTTGCAACAGTTTGGCACCATTTTTGAGTGAATTCCAGAACGTCAGATTTTTGCTGAAATTGTGACCGCGCGTCTTAGGGATTTTTTCAAAAAAATGTTTTTCAGACCTTGTGGGCTAATTCTGTTTCTATGATAAAAACCCATGTGTTTCCACCGAATAACCTTTCAGGGGATCGTTTGCAACAGTTTGGCACCATTTTTGAGTGAATTCCAGAACGTCAGATTTTTGCTGAAATTGTGACCGCGAGGCTTAGGGATTTTTTCAAAAAAATGTTTTTCAGACCTTGCGTGAAAATTCTTTTTCAATGATCAAAACCCATCTCTTTCCACCGAAGAACATTTCAGGGGATCTTTTGCAACAGTTTGGCACCATTTTTGGGTGAATTCCAGAACGTCAGTTTTTTGCTGAAATTGTGACCGCGCGGCTTAGGGATTTTTTCAAAAAAAAGTTGTTCAGACCTTGCGTGAAAATTCTTTTTCAATGATAAAAATCCATCTCTTTCCACCGAAAAGCCTTTCAGGGCATCGTTTGCAACAGTTTGGCACCATTTTTGAGTGAATTCCAGAACGTCAGATTTTTGCTGAAATTGTGACCGCGCGGCTTAGGGATTTTTTCAAAAAAAAGTTTTTCAGACCTTGCGTGAAAATTCTGTTTCAATGATAAAAACCCATCCCTTTCCACCGAAAAACCTTTCAGGGGATCGTTTGCAACAGTTTGTCACTATTTTTGAGTGAATTCCAGAACGTCAGATTTTTGCTGAAATTGTGACCGCGCGGCTTAGGGATTTTTTCAAAAAAAAGTTGTTCAGACCTTGCGGGCTAATTCTGTTTCTATGATAAAAACCCATGTGTTTCCACCGAAAAACCTTTCAGGGGATCGTTTGCAACAGTTTGGCACCATTTTTGAGTGAATTCCAGAACATCAGATTTTTGCTGAAATTGTGACCGCGCGGCTTAGGGATTTTTTCAAAAAAAAGTTGTTCAGACCTTGCGGGCTAATTCTGTTTTGATGATAAAAACCCATGTGTTTCCACCGAAAAACCTTTCAGGGGATCGTTTGCAACAATTTGGCACCATTTTTGAGTGAATTCCAGAACGTCAGATTTTTGCTGAAATTGTGACCGCGCGGCTTAGGGATTTTTTCAAAAAAAAGTTGTTCAGACCTTGCGGGCTAATTCTGTTTCTATGATAAATAGCCATGTGTTTCCACCGAAAAACCTTTCAGGGGATCGTTTGCAACAGTTTGGCACCATTTTTGAGAGAATTCCAGAACGTCAGATTTTTGCTGAAATTGTGACCGCGCGGCTTAGGGATTTTTTCAAAAAAAAGTTGTTCAGACCTTGTGGGCTAATTCTGTTTCTATGATAAAAACCCATGTGTTTCCACCGAAAAACCTTTCAGGGCATCGTTTGCAACAGTTTGGCACCATTTTTGAGTGAATTCCAGAACGTCAGATTTTTGCTGAAATTGTGACCGCGCGGCTTAGGGATTTTTTCAAAAAAAAGTTGTTCAGACCTTGCGGGCTAATTCTCTTTCGATAATAAAAACCCATGTGTTTCCACCGAAAAACCTTTCAGGGGATCGTTTGCAACAGTTTGGCACCATTTTTGAGTGAATTCCAGAACGTCAGATTTTTGCTGAAATTGTGACCGCGCGTCTTAGGGATTTTTTCAAAAAAATGTTTTTCAGACCTTGCGGGCTAATTCTGTTTCTATGATAAAAACCCATGTGTTTCCACCGAATAACCTTAAAGGGGATCGTTTGCAACAGTTTGGCACCATTTTTGAGTGAATTCCAGAACGTCAGATTTTTGCTGAAATTGTGACCGCGCGGCTTAGGGATTTTTTCAAAAAAAAGTTGTTCAGACCTTGCGGGCTAATTCTGTTTCTGTGATAAAAACAAATGTGTTTCCACCAAAAAAACCTTTCAGGGGATCGTTTGCAACAGTTTGGCACCATTTTTGAGTGAATTCCAGAACGTCAGATTTTTGCTGAAATTGTGACCGCGCGGCTTAGGGATTTTTTCAAAAAAAAGTTGTTCAGACCTTGCGGGCTAATTCTGTTTCTATGATAAATACCCATGTGTTTCCACCGAAAAACCTTTCAGGGCATCGTTTGCAACAGTTTGGCACCATTTTTGAGTGAATTTCAGAACGTCAGATTTTTGCTGAAATTGTGACCGTGCGGCTTAGGGATTTTTTCAAAAAAAAGTTGTTCAGACCTTGCGGGCTAATTCTGTTTCTGTGATAAAAACCCATGTGTTTCCACCGAATAACCTTTCAGGGGATCGTTTGCAACAGTTTGGCACCATTTTTGAGTGAATTCCAGAACGTCAGATTTTTGCTGAAATTGTGACCGCGAGGCTTAGGGATTTTTTCAAAAAAATGTTTTTCAGACCTTGCGTGAAAATTCTTTTTCAATGATCAAAACCCATCTCTTTCCACCGAAGAACCTTTCAGGGGATCGTTTGCAACAGTTTGGCACCATTTTTGAGTGAATTCCAGAACGTCAGATTTTTGCTGAAATTGTGACCGCGCGGCTTAGGGATTTTTTCAAAAAAATGTTTTTCAGACCTTGCGTGAAAATAATTTTTCAATGATAAAAACCCATCTCTTTCCACCGAAGAACATTTCAGGGGATCTTTTGCAACAGTTTGGCACCATTTTTGGGTGAATTCCAGAACGTCAGTTTTTTGCTGAAATTGTGACCGCGCGGCTTAGGGATTTTTTTTAAAAAAAGTTGTTCAGACCTTGCGGGCTAATTCTTTTTCAATGATAAAAATCCATCTCTTTCCACCGAAAAGCCTTTCAGGGCATCGTTTGCAACAGTTTGGCACCATTTTTGAGTGAATTCCAGAACGTCAGATTTTTGCTGAAATTGTGACCGCGCGGCTTAGGGATTTTTTCAAAAAAAAGTTTTTCAGACCTTGCGTGAAAATTCTGTTTCAATGATAAAAACCCATCTCTTTCCACCGAAAAACCTTTCAGGGGATTGTTTGCAACAGTTTGGCACCATTTTTGAGTGAATTCCAGAACGTCAGATTTTTGCTGAAATTGTGACCGCGCGGCTTAGGGATTTTTTCAAAAAAAAGTTGTTCAGACCTTGCGGGCTAATTCTGTTTCTATGATAAAAACCCATGTGTTTCCACCGAAAAACCTTTCAGGGGATCGTTTGCAACAGTTTGGCACCATTTTTGAGTGAATTCCAGAACATCAGATTTTTGCTGAAATTGTGACCGCGCGGCTTAGGGATTTTTTCAAAAAAAAGTTGTTCAGACCTTGCGGGCTAATTCTGTTTTGATGATAAAAACCCATGTGTTTCCACCGAAAAACCTTTCAGGGGATCGTTTGCAACAATTTGGCACCATTTTTGAGTGAATTCCAGAACGTCAGATTTTTGCTGAAATTGTGACCGCGCGGCTTAGGGATTTTTTCAAAAAAAAGTTGTTCAGACCTTGCGGGCTAATTCTGTTTCTATGATAAATAGCCATGTGTTTCCACCGAAAAACCTTTCAGGGGATCGTTTGCAACAGTTTGGCACCATTTTTGAGAGAATTCCAGAACGTCAGATTTTTGCTGAAATTGTGACCGCGCGGCTTAGGGATTTTTTCAAAAAAAAGTTGTTCAGACCTTGTGGGCTAATTCTGTTTCTATGATAAAAACCCATGTGTTTCCACCGAAAAACCTTTCAGGGCATCGTTTGCAACAGTTTGGCACCATTTTTGAGTGAATTCCAGAACGTCAGATTTTTGCTGAAATTGTGACCGCGCAGCTTAGGGATTTTTTCAAAAAAAAGTTGTTCAGACCTTGCGGGCTAATTCTCTTTCGATAATAAAAACCCATGTGTTTCCACCGAAAAACCTTTCAGGGGATCGTTTGCAACAGTTTGGCACCATTTTTGAGTGAATTCCAGAACGTCAGATTTTTGCTGAAATTGTGACCGCGCGTCTTAGGGATTTTTTCAAAAAAATGTTTTTCAGACCTTGCGGGCTAATTCTGTTTCTATGATAAAAACCCATGTGTTTCCACCGAATAACCTTAAAGGGGATCGTTTGCAACAGTTTGGCACCATTTTTGAGTGAATTCCAGAACGTCAGATTTTTGCTGAAATTGTGACCGCGCGGCTTAGGGATTTTTTCAAAAAAAAGTTGTTCAGACCTTGCGGGCTAATTCTGTTTCTGTGATAAAAACAAATGTGTTTCCACCAAAAAACCTTTCAGGGGATCGTTTGCAACAGTTTGGCACCATTTTTGAGTGAATTCCAGAACGTCAGATTTTTGCTGAAATTGTGACCGCGCGGCTTAGGGATTTTTTCAAAAAAAAGTTGTTCAGACCTTGCGGGCTAATTCTGTTTCTATGATAAATACCCATGTGTTTCCACCGAAAAACCTTTCAGGGCATCGTTTGCAACAGTTTGGCACCATTTTTGAGTGAATTTCAGAACGTCAGATTTTTGCTGAAATTGTAACCGTGCGGCTTAGGGATTTTTTCAAAAAAAAGTTGTTCAGACCTTGTGGGCTAATTCTGTTTCTATGATAAAAACCCATGTGTTTCCACCGAAAAACCTTTCAGGGGATCGTTTGCAACAGTTTGGCACCATTTTTGAGTGAATTCCAGAACGTCAGATTTTTGCTGAAATTGTGACCGCGCGGCTTAGGGATTTTTTTAAAAAAAAAGTTGTTCAGACCTTGCGGGCTAATTCTGTTTCTATGATAAATACCCATGTGTTTCCACCGAAAAACCTTTCAGGGCATCGTTTGCAACAGTTTGGCACCATTTTTGAGTGAATTCCAGAACGTCAGATTTTTGCTGAAATTGTGACCGCGCGGCTTAGGGATTTTTTCAAAAAAAAGTTGTTCAGACCTTGCGGGCTAATTCTGTTTCTATGATAAATAGCCATGTGTTTCCACCGAAAAACCTTTCAGGGGATCGTTTGCAACAGTTTGGCACCATTTTTGAGTGAATTCCAGAACGTCAGATTTTTGCTGAAATTGTGACCGCGCGGCTTAGGGATTTTTTCAAAAAAAACTTGTTCAGACCTTGCGGGCTAATTCTGTTTCTATCATAAAAACCCATGTGTT
The DNA here is from genome assembly GCF_965112155.1 of Podarcis liolepis. NCBI lineage: Eukaryota > Metazoa > Chordata > Lepidosauria > Squamata > Lacertidae > Podarcis > Podarcis liolepis. The sequence continues at coordinate 88,592,288 of NC_139559.1, read as the reverse complement.
TCCACCGAAAAACCTTTCAGGGGATCGTTTGCAACAGTTTGGCACCATTTTTGAGTGAATTCCAGAACGTCAGATTTTTGCTGAAATTGTGACCGCGCGTCTTAGGGATTTTTTCAAAAAAATGTTTTTCAGACCTTGCGGGCTAATTCTGTTTCTATGATAAAAACCCATGTGTTTCCACCGAATAACCTTTCAGGGGATCGTTTGCAACAGTTTGGCAATATTTTTGAGTGAATTCCAGAACGTCAGATTTTTGCTGAAATTGTGACCTCGCGGCTTAGGGATTTTTTCAAAAAAAAGTTGTTCAGACCTTGCGGGCTAATTCTGTTTCTGTGATAAAAACCCATGTGTTTCCACCGAAAAACCTTTCAGGGCATCGTTTGCAACAGTTTGGCACCATTTTTGAGTGAATTCCAGAACGTCAGATTTTTGCTGAAATTGTGACCGCGCGGCTTAGGGATTTTTTCAAAAAAAAGGTGTTCAGACCTTGCGGGCTAATTCTGTTTCTATGATAAATACCCATGTGTTTCCACCGAAAAACCTTTCAGGGCATCGTTTGCAACAGTTTGGCACCATTTTTGAGTGAATTCCAGAACGTCAGATTTTTGCTGAAATTGTGACCGCGCGGCTTAGGGATTTTTTCAAAAAAAAGTTGTTCAGACCTTGCGGGCTAATTCTGTTTCTATGATAAATAGCCATGTGTTTCCACCGAAAAACCTTTCAGGGGATCGTTTGCAACAGTTTGGCACCATTTTTGAGTGAATTCCAGAACGTCAGATTTTTGCTGAAATTGTGACCGCGCGGCTTAGGGATTTTTTCAAAAAAAACTTGTTCAGACCTTGCGGGCTAATTCTGTTTCTATGATAAAAACCCATGTGTTTCCACCAAAAAACCTTTCAGGGCATCGTTTGCAACAGTTTGGCACCATTTTTGAGTGAATTCCAGAACGTCAGATTTTTGCTGAAATTGTGACCGCGCGGCTTAGGGATTTTTTCAAAAAAAAGTTGTTCAGACCTTGCGGGCTAATTCTGTTTCTATCATAAAAACCCATGTGTTTCCACCGAAAAACCTTTCAGGGGATCGTTTGCAACAGTTTGGCACCATTTTTGAGTGAATTCCAGAACGTCAGATTTTTGCTGAAATTGTGACCGCGCGTCTTAGGGATTTTTTCAAAAAAATGTTTTTCAGACCTTGCGGGCTAATTCTGTTTCTATGATAAAAACCCATGTGTTTCCACCGAATAACCTTTCAGGGGATCGTTTGCAACAGTTTGGCACCATTTTTGAGTGAATTCCAGAACGTCAGATTTTTGCTGAAATTGTGACCTCGCGGCTTAGGGATTTTTTCAAAAAAAAGTTGTTCAGACCTTGCGGGCTAATTCTGTTTCTGTGATAAAAACCCATGTGTTTCCACCGAATAACCTTTCAGGGGATCGTTTGCAACAGTTTGGCACCATTTTTGAGTGAATTCCAGAACGTCAGATTTTTGCTGAAATCGTGACCGCGAGGCTTAGGGATTTTTTCAAAAAAATGTTTTTCAGACCTTGCGTGAAAATTCTTTTTCAATGATCAAAACCCATCTCTTTCCACCGAAGAACCTTTCAGGGGATCGTTTGCAACAGTTTGGCACCATTTTTGAGTGAATTCCAGAACGTCAGATTTTTGCTGAAATTGTGACCGCGCGGCTTAGGGATTTTTTCAAAAAAATGTTTTTCAGACCTTGCGTGAAAATAATTTTTCAATGATAAAAACCCATCTCTTTCCACCGAAGAACATTTCAGGGGATCTTTTGCAACAGTTTGGCACCATTTTTGGGTGAATTCCAGAACGTCAGATTTTTGCTGAAATTGTGACCGCGCGGCTTAGGGATTTTTTTTTAAAAAAGTTGTTCAGACCTTGCGTGAAAATTCTTTTTCAATGATAAAAATCCATCTCTTTCCACCGAAAAGCCTTTCAGGGCATCGTTTGCAACAGTTTGGCACCATTTTTGAGTGAATTCCAGAACGTCAGATTTTTGCTGAAATTGTGACCGCGCGGCTTAGGGATTTTTTCAAAAAAAAGTTTTTCAGACCTTGCGTGAAAATTCTGTTTCAATGATAAAAACCCATCTCTTTCCACCGAAAAACCTTTCAGGGGATCGTTTGCAACAGTTTGGCACCATTTTTGAGTGAATTCCAGAACGTCAGATTTTTGCTGAAATTGTGACCGCGCGGCTTAGGGATTTTTTCAAAAAAAAGTTGTTCAGACCTTGCGGGCTAATTCTGTTTCTATGATAAAAACCCATGTGTTTCCACCGAAAAACCTTTCAGGGGATCGTTTGCAACAGTTTGGCACCATTTTTGAGTGAATTCCAGAACATCAGATTTTTGCTGAAATTGTGACCGCGCGGCTTAGGGATTTTTTCAAAAAAAAGTTGTTCAGACCTTGCGGGCTAATTCTGTTTTGATGATAAAAACCCATGTGTTTCCACCGAAAAACCTTTCAGGGGATCGTTTGCAACAATTTGGCACCATTTTTGAGTGAATTCCAGAACGTCAGATTTTTGCTGAAATTGTGACCGCGCGGCTTAGGGATTTTTTCAAAAAAAAGTTGTTCAGACCTTGCGGGCTAATTCTGTTTCTATGATAAATAGCCATGTGTTTCCACCGAAAAACCTTTCAGGGGATCGTTTGCAACAGTTTGGCACCATTTTTGAGTGAATTCCAGAACGTCAGATTTTTGCTGAAATTGTGACCGCGCGGCTTAGGGATTTTTTCAAAAAAAAGTTGTTCAGACCTTGTGGGCTAATTCTGTTTCTATGATAAAAACCCATGTGTTTCCCCCGAAAAACCTTTCAGGGCATCGTTTGCAACAGTTTGGCACCATTTTTGAGTGAATTCCAGAACGTCAGATTTTTGCTGAAATTGTGACCGCGCGGCTTAGGGATTTTTTCAAAAAAAAGTTGTTCAGACCTTGCGGGCTAATTCTGTTTCTATCATAAAAACCCATGTGTTTCCACCGAAAAACCTTTCAGGGGATCGTTTGCAACAGTTTGGCACCATTTTTGAGTGAATTCCAGAACGTCAGATTTTTGCTGAAATTGTGACCGCGCGTCTTAGGGATTTTTTCAAAAAAATGTTTTTCAGACCTTGCGGGCTAATTCTGTTTCTATCATAAAAACCCATGTGTTTCCACCGAAAAACCTTTCAGGGGATCGTTTGCAACAGTTTGGCACCATTTTTGAGTGAATTCCAGAACGTCAGATTTTTGCTGAAATTGTGACCGCGCGTCTTAGGGATTTTTTCAAAAAAATGTTTTTCAGACCTTGCGGGCTAATTCTGTTTCTGTGATAAAAACCCATGTGTTTCCACCGAATAACCTTAAAGGGGATCGTTTGCAACAGTTTGGCACCATTTTTGAGTGAATTCCAGAACGTCAGATTTTTGCTGAAATCGTGACCGCGAGGCTTAGGGATTTTTTCAAAAAAATGTTTTTCAGACCTTGCGTGAAAATTCTTTTTCAATGATCAAAACCCATCTCTTTCCACCGAAGAACCTTTCAGGGGATCGTTTGCAACAGTTTGGCACCATTTTTGAGTGAATTCCAGAACGTCAGATTTTTGCTGAAATTGTGACCGCGCGGCTTAGGGATTTTTTCAAAAAAATGTTTTTCAGACCTTGCGTGAAAATAATTTTTCAATGATAAAAACCCATCTCTTTCCACCGAAGAACATTTCAGGGGATCTTTTGCAACAGTTTGGCACCATTTTTGGGTGAATTCCAGAACGTCAGATTTTTGCTGAAATTGTGACCGCGCGGCTTAGGGATTTTTTTTTAAAAAAGTTGTTCAGACCTTGCGTGAAAATTCTTTTTCAATGATAAAAATCCATCTCTTTCCACCGAAAAGCCTTTCAGGGCATCGTTTGCAACAGTTTGGCACCATTTTTGAGTGAATTCCAGAACGTCAGATTTTTGCTGAAATTGTGACCGCGCGGCTTAGGGATTTTTTCAAAAAAAAGTTTTTCAGACCTTGCGTGAAAATTCTGTTTCAATGATAAAAACCCATCTCTTTCCACCGAAAAACCTTTCAGGGGATCGTTTGCAACAGTTTGGCACCATTTTTGAGTGAATTCCAGAACGTCAGATTTTTGCTGAAATTGTGACCGCGCGGCTTAGGGATTTTTTCAAAAAAAAGTTGTTCAGACCTTGCGGGCTAATTCTGTTTCTATGATAAAAACCCATGTGTTTCCACCGAAAAACCTTTCAGGGGATCGTTTGCAACAGTTTGGCACCATTTTTGAGTGAATTCCAGAACATCAGATTTTTGCTGAAATTGTGACCGCGCGGCTTAGGGATTTTTTCAAAAAAAAGTTGTTCAGACCTTGCGGGCTAATTCTGTTTTGATGATAAAAACCCATGTGTTTCCACCGAAAAACCTTTCAGTGGATCGTTTGCAACAATTTGGCACCATTTTTGAGTGAATTCCAGAACGTCAGATTTTTGCTGAAATTGTGACCGCGCGGCTTAGGGATTTTTTCAAAAAAAAGTTGTTCAGACCTTGCGGGCTAATTCTGTTTCTATGATAAATAGCCATGTGTTTCCACCGAAAAACCTTTCAGGGGATCGTTTGCAACAGTTTGGCACCATTTTTGAGTGAATTCCAGAACGTCAGATTTTTGCTGAAATTGTGACCGCGCGGCTTAGGGATTTTTTCAAAAAAAAGTTGTTCAGACCTTGTGGGCTAATTCTGTTTCTATGATAAAAACCCATGTGTTTCCCCCGAAAAACCTTTCAGGGCATCGTTTGCAACAGTTTGGCACCATTTTTGAGTGAATTCCAGAACGTCAGATTTTTGCTGAAATTGTGACCGCGCGGCTTAGGGATTTTTTCAAAAAAAAGTTGTTCAGACCTTGCGGGCTAATTCTGTTTCTATCATAAAAACCCATGTGTTTCCACCGAAAAACCTTTCAGGGGATCGTTTGCAACAGTTTGGCACCATTTTTGAGTGAATTCCAGAACGTCAGATTTTTGCTGAAATTGTGACCGCGCGTCTTAGGGATTTTTTCAAAAAAATGTTTTTCAGACCTTGCGGGCTAATTCTGTTTCTATGATAAAAACCCATGTGTTTCCACCGAATAACCTTAAAGGGGATCGTTTGCAACAGTTTGGCACCATTTTTGAGTGAATTCCAGAACGTCAGATTTTTGCTGAAATTGTGACCGCGCGGCTTAGGGATTTTTTCAAAAAAAAGTTGTTCAGACCTTGTGGGCTAATTCTGTTTCTATGATAAAAACCCATGTGTTTCCACCGAAAAACCTTTCAGGGGATCGTTTGCAACAGTTTGGCACCATTTTTGAGTGAATTCCAGAACGTCAGATTTTTGCTGAAATTGTGACCGCGCGGCTTAGGGATTTTTTCAAAAAAATGTTTTTCAGACCTTGCGGGCTAATTCTCTTTCGATAATAAAAACCCATGTGTTTCCACCGAAAAACCTTTCAGGGGATCGTTTGCAACAGTTTGGCACCATTTTTGAGTGAATTCCAGAACGTCAGATTTTTGCTGAAATTCTGACCGCGCGGCTTAGGGATTTTTTCAAAAAAATGTTTTTCAGACCTTGCGTGAAAATTCTTTTTCAATGATAAAAACCCATCTCTTTCCACCGAAGAACATTTCAGGGGATCTTTTGCAACAGTTTGGCACCATTTTTGGGTGAATTCCAGAACGTCAGATTTTTGCTGAAATTGTGACCGCGCGGCTTAGGGATTTTTTCAAAAAAAAGTTGTTCAGACCTTGCGTGAAAATTCTTTTTCAATGATAAAAATCCATCTCTTTCCACCGAAAAGCCTTTCAGGGCATCGTTTGCAACAGTTTGGCACCATTTTTGAGTGAATTCCAGAACGTCAGATTTTTGCTGAAATTGTGACCGCGCGGCTTAGGGATTTTTTCAAAAAAAAGTTTTTCAGACCTTGCGTGAAAATTCTGTTTCAATGATAAAAACCCATCTCTTTCCACCAAAAAACCTTTCAGGGGATCGTTTGCAACAGTTTGGCACCATTTTTGAGTGAATTCCAGAACGTCAGATTTTTGCTGAAATTGTGACCGCGCGGCTTAGGGATTTTTTCAAAAAAAAGTTGTTCAGACCTTGCGGGCTAATTCTGTTTCTATGATAAAAACCCATGTGTTTCCACCGAAAAACCTTTCAGGGGATCGTTTGCAACAGTTTGGCACCATTTTTGAGTGAATTCCAGAACATCAGATTTTTGCTGAAATTGTGACCGCGCGGCTTAGGGATTTTTTCAAAAAAAAGTTGTTCAGACCTTGCGGGCTAATTCTGTTTTGATGATAAAAACCCATGTGTTTCCACCGAAAAACCTTTCAGGGGATCGTTTGCAACAGTTTGGCACCATTTTTGAGTGAATTCCAGAACGTCAGATTTTTGCTGAAATTGTGACCGCGCGGCTTAGGGATTTTTTCAAAAAAAAGTTGTTCAGACCTTGCGGGCTAATTCTGTTTCTATGATAAATAGCCATGTGTTTCCACCGAAAAACCTTTCAGGGGATCGTTTGCAACAGTTTGGCACCATTTTTGAGTGAATTCCAGAACGTCAGATTTTTGCTGAAATTGTGACCGCGCGGCTTAGGGATTTTTTCAAAAAAAAGTTGTTCAGACCTTGCGGGCTAATTCTGTTTCTATGATAAAAACCCATGTGTTTCCACCGAAAAACTTTTCAGGGCATCGTTTGCAACAGTTTGGCACCATTTTTGAGTGAATTCCAGAACGTCAGATTTTTGCTGAAATTGTGACCGCGCGGCTTAGGGATTTTTTCAAAAAAAAATTGTTCAGACCTTGCGGGCTAATTCTGTTTCTATCATAAAAACCCATGTGTTTCCACCGAAAAACCTTTCAGGGGATCGTTTGCAACAGTTTGGCACCATTTTTGAGTGAATTCCAGAACGTCAGATTTTTGCTGAAATTGTGACCGCGCGGCTTAGGGATTTTTTCAAAAAAATGTTTTTCAAACCTTGCGGGCTAATTCTGTTTCTATGATAAAAACCCATGTGTTTCCACCGAATAACCTTTCAGGGGATCGTTTGCAACAGTTTGGCACCATTTTTGAGTGAATTCCAGAACGTCAGATTTTTGCTGAAATTGTGACCGCGCGGCTTAGGGATTTTTTCAAAAAAAAGTTGTTCAGACCTTGCGGGCTAATTCTGTTTCTGTGATAAAAACCCATGTGTTTCCACCGAAAAACCTTTCAGGGGATCGTTTGCAACAGTTTGGCACCATTTTTGAGTGAATTCCAGAACGTCAGATTTTTGCTGAAATTGTGACCACGCGGCTTAGGGATTTTTTTTTAAAAAAGTTGTTCAGACCTTGCGTGAAAATTCTTTTTCAATGATAAAAATCCATCTCTTTCCACCGAAAAGCCTTTCAGGGCATCGTTTGCAACAGTTTGGCACCATTTTTGAGTGAATTCCAGAATGTCAGATTTTTGCTGAAATTGTGACCGCGCGGCTTAGGGATTTTTTCAAAAAAAAGTTGTTCAGACCTTGCGGGCTAATTCTGTTTCTATCATAAAAACCCATGTGTTTCCACCGAAAAACCTTTCAGGGGATCGTTTGCAACAGTTTGGCACCATTTTTGAGTGAATTCCAGAACGTCAGATTTTTGCTGAAATTGTGACCGCGCGGCTTAGGGATTTTTTCAAAAAAATGTTTTTCAAACCTTGCGGGCTAATTCTGTTTCTATCATAAAAACCCATGTGTTTCCACCGAAAAACCTTTCAGGGGATCGTTTGCAACAGTTTGGCACCATTTTTGAGTGAATTCCAGAACGTCAGATTTTTGCTGAAATTGTGACCGCGCGGCTTAGGGATTTTTTCAAAAAAATGTTTTTCAAACCTTGCGGGCTAATTCTGTTTCTATGATAAAAACCCATGTGTTTCCACCGAATAACCTTTCAGGGGATCGTTTGCAACAGTTTGGCACCATTTTTGAGTGAATTCCAGAACGTCAGATTTTTGCTGAAATTGTGACCGCGCGGCTTAGGGATTTTTTCAAAAAAAAGTTGTTCAGACCTTGCGGGCTAATTCTGTTTCTGTGATAAAAACCCATGTGTTTCCACCGAAAAACCTTTCAGGGGATCGTTTGCAACAGTTTGGCACCATTTTTGAGTGAATTCCAGAACGTCAGATTTTTGCTGAAATTGTGACCACGCGGCTTAGGGATTTTTTTTTAAAAAAGTTGTTCAGACCTTGCGTGAAAATTCTTTTTCAATGATAAAAATCCATCTCTTTCCACCGAAAAGCCTTTCAGGGCATCGTTTGCAACAGTTTGGCACCATTTTTGAGTGAATTCCAGAATGTCAGATTTTTGCTGAAATTGTGACCGCGCGGCTTAGGGATTTTTTCAAAAAAAAGTTGTTCAGACCTTGCGGGCTAATTCTGTTTCTATCATAAAAACCCATGTGTTTCCACCGAAAAACCTTTCAGGGGATCGTTTGCAACAGTTTGGCACCATTTTTGAGTGAATTCCAGAACGTCAGATTTTTGCTGAAATTGTGACCGCGCGGCTTAGGGATTTTTTCAAAAAAATGTTTTTCAAACCTTGCGGGCTAATTCTGTTTCTATGATAAAAACCCATGTGTTTCCACCGAATAACCTTTCAGGGGATCGTTTGCAACAGTTTGGCACCATTTTTGAGTGAATTCCAGAACGTCAGATTTTTGCTGAAATTGTGACCGCGCGGCTTAGGGATTTTTTCAAAAAAAAGTTGTTCAGACCTTGCGGGCTAATTCTGTTTCTGTGATAAAGACCCATGTGTTTCCACCGAAAAACCTTTCAGGGGATCGTTTGCAACAGTTTGGCACCATTTTTGAGTGAATTCCAGAACGTCAGATTTTTGCTGAAATTGTGACCGCGCGGCTTAGGGATTTTTTCAAAAAAAAGTTGTTCAGACCTTGCGGGCTAATTCTGTTTCTTTCATAAAAACCCACGTGTTTCCACCGAAAAACCTTTCAGGGGATCGTTTGCAACAGTTTGGCACCATTTTTGAGTGAATTCCAGAACGTCAGATTTTTGCTGAAATTGTGACCGCGCGGCTTAGGGATTTTTTCAAAAAAAAAGTTGTTCAGTCCTTGCGTGAAAATTCTTTTTCAATGATAAAAATCCATCTCTTTCCACCGAAAAGCCTTTCAGGGCATCGTTTGCAACAGTTTGGCACCATTTTTGAGTGAATTCCAGAACGTCAGATTTTTGCTGAAATTGTGACCGCGCGGCTTAGGGATTTTTTCAAAAAAAAGTTGTTCAGACCTTGCGGGCTAATTCTGTTTCTATGATAAAAACCCATGTGTTTCCACCGAAAAACCTTTCAGGGGATCGTTTGCAACAGTTTGGCACCATTTTTGAGTGAATTCCAGAACGTCAGATTTTTGCTGAAATTGTGACCGCGCGGCTTAGGGATTTTTTCAAAAAAATGTTTTTCAGACCTTGCGTGAAAATTCTTTTTCAATGATAAAATCCCATCTCTTTCCACCGAAGAACCTTTCAGGGGATCTTTTGCAACAGTTTGGCACCATTTTTGGGTGAATTCCAGAACGTCAGATTTTTGCTGAAATTGTGACCGCGCGGCTTAGGGATTTTTTTTTAAAAAAGTTGTTCAGACCTTGCGTGAAAATTCTTTTTCAATGATAAAAATCCATCTCTTTCCACCGAAAAGCCTTTAAGGGCATCGTTTGCAACAGTTTGGCACCATTTTTGAGTGAATTCCAGAACGTCAGATTTTTGCTGAAATTGTGACCGCGCGGCTTAGGGATTTTTTCAAAAAAAAGTTGTTCAGACCTTGCGGGCTAATTCTATTTCTATCATAAAAACCCATGTGTTTCCACCGAAAAACCTTTCAGGGGATCGTTTGCAACAGTTTGGCACAATTTTTGAGTGAATTCCAGAACGTCAGATTTTTGCTGAAATTGTGACCGCGCGGCTTAGGGATTTTTTCAAAAAAATGTTTTTCAGACCTTGCGGGCTAATTCTGTTTCTATGATAAAAACCCATGTGTTTCCACCGAATAACCTTTCAGGGGATCGTTTGCAACAGTTTGGCACCATTTTTGAGTGAATTCCAGAACGTCAGATTTTTGCTGAAATTGTGACCGCGCGGCTTAGGGATTTTTTCAAAAAAAAGTTGTTCAGACCTTGCGTGAAAATTCTGTTTCAATGATAAAAACCCATCTCTTTCCACCAAAAAACCTTTCAGGGGATCGTTTGCAACAGTTTGGCACCATTTTTGAGTGAATTCCAGAACGTCAGATTTTTGCTGAAATTGTGACCGCGCGGCTTAGGGATTTTTTCAAAAAAAAGTTGTTCAGACCTTGCGGGCTAATTCTGTTTCTATGATAAAAACCCATGTGTTTCCACCGAAAAACCTTTCAGGGGATCGTTTGCAACAGTTTGGCACCATTTTTGAGTGAATTCCAGAACATCAGATTTTTGCTGAAATTGTGACCGCGCGGCTTAGGGATTTTTTCAAAAAAAAGTTGTTCAGACCTTGCGGGCTAATTCTGTTTTGATGATAAAAACCCATGTGTTTCCACCGAAAAACCTTTCAGGGGATCGTTTGCAACAGTTTGGCACCATTTTTGAGTGAATTCCAGAACGTCAGATTTTTGCTGAAATTGTGACCGCGCGGCTTAGGGATTTTTTCAAAAAAAAGTTGTTCAGACCTTGCGGGCTAATTCTGTTTCTATGATAAATAGCCATGTGTTTCCACCGAAAAACCTTTCAGGGGATCGTTTGCAACAGTTTGGCACCATTTTTGAGTGAATTCCAAAACGTCAGATTTTTGCTGAAATAGTGACCGCGCGGCTTAGGGATTTTTTCAAAAAAAAGTTGTTCAGACCTTGCGGGCTAATTCTGTTTCTATGATAAAAACCCATGTGTTTCCACTGAAAAACCTTTCAGGGCATCGTTTGCAACAGTTTGGCACCATATTTGAGTGAATTCCAGAACGTCAGATTTTTGCTGAAATTGTGACCGCGTGGCTTAGGGATTTTTTCAAAAAAAAGTTGTTCAGACCTTGCGGGCTAATTCTGTTTCTATCATAAAAACCCATGTGTTTCCACCGAAAAACCTTTCAGGGGATCGTTTGCAACAGTTTGGCACCATTTTTGAGTGAATTCCAGAACGTCAGATTTTTGCTGAAATTGTGACCGCGCGGCTTAGGGATTTTTTCAAAAAAAAAGTTGTTCAGACCTTGCGTGAAAATTCTTTTTCAATGATAAAAATCCATCTCTTTCCACCGAAAAGCCTTTCAGGGCATCGTTTGCAACAGTTTGGCACCATTTTTGAGTGAATTCCAGAACGTCAGATTTTTGCTGAAATTGTGACCGCGCGGCTTAGGGATTTTTTCAAAAAAAAGTTGTTCAGACCTTGCGGGCTAATTCTGTTTCTATGATAAAAACCCATGTGTTTCCACCGAAAAACCTTTCAGGGGATCGTTTGCAACAGTTTGGCACCATTTTTGAGTGAATTCCAGAACGTCAGATTTTTGCTGAAATTGTGACCGCGCGGCTTACGGATTTTTTCAAAAAAATGTTTTTCAGACCTTGCGTGAAAATTCTTTTTCAATGATAAAATCCCATCTCTTTCCACCGAAGAACCTTTCAGGGGATCTTTTGCAACAGTTTGGCACCATTTTTGGGTGAATTCCAGAACGTCAGATTTTTGCTGAAATTGTGACCGCGCGGCTTAGGGATTTTTTTTTAAAAAAGTTGTTCAGACCTTGCGTGAAAATTCTTTTTCAATGATAAAAATCCATCTCTTTCCACCGAAAAGCCTTTCAGGGCATCGTTTGCAACAGTTTGGCACCATTTTTGAGTGAATTCCAGAACGTCAGATTTTTGCTGAAATTGTGACCGCGCGGCTTAGGGATTTTTTCAAAAAAAAGTTGTTCAGACCTTGCGGGCTAATTCTGTTTCTATCATAAAAACCCATGTGTTTCCACCGAAAAACCTTTCAGGGGATCGTTTGCAACAGTTTGGCACCATTTTTGAGTGAATTCCAGAACGTCAGATTTTTGCTGAAATTGTAACCGCGCGGCTTAGGGATTTTTTCAAAAAAATGTTTTTCAGACCTTGCGGGCTAATTCTGTTTCTATGATAAAAACCCATGTGTTTCCACCGAATAACCTTTCAGGGGATCGTTTGCAACAGTTTGGCACCATTTTTGAGTGAATTCCAGAACGTCAGATTTTTGCTGAAATTGTGACCGCGCGGCTTAGGGATTTTTTCAAAAAAAAGTTGTTCAGACCTTGCGGGCTAATTCTGTTTCTGTGATAAAAACCCATGTGTTTCCACCGAAAAACCTTTCAGGGGATCGTTTGCAACAGTTTGGCACCATTTTTGAGTGAATTCCAGAACGTCAGATTTTTGCTGAAATTGTGACCACGCGGCTTAGGGATTTTTTCAAAAAAAAGTTGTTCAGACCTTGCGGGCTAATTCTGTTTCTATGATAAAAACCCATGTGTTTCCACCGAAAAACCTTTCAGGGGATCGTTTGCAACAGTTTGGCACCATTTTTGAGTGAATTCCAGAACGTCAGATTTTTGCTGAAATTGTGACCGCGCGGCTTAGGGATTTTTTCAAAAAAATGTTTTTCAGACCTTGCGTGAAAATTTTTTTTCAATGATAAAAACCCATGTGTTTCCACCGAAGAACCTTTCAGGGGATCTTTTGCAACAGTTTGGCACCATTTTTGGGTGAATTCCAGAACGTCAGATTTTTGCTGAAATTGTGACCGCGCGGCTTAGGGATTTTTTTAAAAAAAAGTTGTTCAGACCTTGCGTGAAAATTCTTTTTCAATGATAAAAATCCATCTCTTTCCACCGAAAAGCCTTTCAGGGCATCGTTTGCAACAGTTTGGCACCATTTTTGAGTGAATTCCAGAACGTCAGATTTTTGCTGAAATTGTGACCGCGCGGCTTAGGGATTTTTTCAAAAAAAAGTTGTTCAGACCTTGCGGGCTAATTCTGTTTCTATCATAAAAACCCATGTGTTTCCACCGAAAAACCTTTCAGGGGATCGTTTGCAACAGTTTGGCACCATTTTTGAGTGAATTCCAGAACGTCAGATTTTTGCTGAAATTGTGACCGCGCGGCTTAGGGATTTTTTCAAAAAAATGTTTTTCAGACCTTGCGGGCTAATTCTGTTTCTATGATAAAAACCCATGTGTTTCCACCGAATAACCTTTCAGGGGATCGTTTGCAACAGTTTGGCACCATTTTTGAGTGAATTCCAGAACGTCAGATTTTTGCTGAAATTGTGACCGCGCGGCTTAGGGATTTTTTCAAAAAAAAGTTGTTCAGACCTTGCGGGCTAATTCTGTTTCTTTCATAAAAACCCATGTGTTTCCACCGAAAAACCTTTCAGGGGATCGTTTGCAACAGTTTGGCACCATTTTTGAGTGAATTCCAGAACGTCAGATTTTTGCTGAAATTGTGACCGCGCGGCTTAGGGATTTTTTCAAAAAAAAAGTTGTTCAGACCTTGCGTGAAAATTCTTTTTCAATGATAAAAATCCATCTCTTTCCACCGAAAAGCCTTTCAGGGCATCGTTTGCAACAGTTTGGCACCATTTTTGAGTGAATTCCAGAACGTCAGATTTTTGCTGAAATTGTGACCGCGCGGCTTAGGGATTTTTTCAAAAAAAAGTTGTTCAGACCTTGCGTGAAAATTCTTTTTCAATGATAAAATCCCATCTCTTTCCACCGAAGAACCTTTCAGGGGATCTTTTGCAACAGTTTGGCACCATTTTTGGGTGAATTCCAGAACGTCAGATTTTTGCTGAAATTGTGACCGCGCGGCTTAGGGATTTTTTTTAAAAAAAGTTGTTCAGACCTTGCGTGAAAATTCTTTTTCAATGATAAAAATCCATCTCTTTCCACCGAAAAGCCTTTAAGGGCATCGTTTGCAACAGTTTGGCACCATTTTTGAGTGAATTCCAGAACGTCAGATTTTTGCTGAAATTGTGACCGCGCGGCTTAGGGATTTTTTCAAAAAAAAGTTGTTCAGACCTTGCGGGCTAATTCTATTTCTATCATAAAAACCCATGTGTTTCCACCGAAAAACCTTTCAGGGGATCGTTTGCAACAGTTTGGCACAATTTTTGAGTGAATTCCAGAACGTCAGATTTTTGCTGAAATTGTGACCGCGCGGCTTAGGGATTTTTTCAAAAAAATGTTTTTCAGACCTTGCGGGCTAATTCTGTTTCTATGATAAAAACCCATGTGTTTCCACCGAATAACCTTTCAGGGGATCGTTTGCAACAGTTTGGCACCATTTTTGAGTGAATTCCAGAACGTCAGATTTTTGCTGAAATTGTGACCGCGCGGCTTAGGGATTTTTTCAAAAAAAAGTTGTTCAGACCTTGCGTGAAAATTCTGTTTCAATGATAAAAACCCATCTCTTTCCACCAAAAAACCTTTCAGGGGATCGTTTGCAACAGTTTGGCACCATTTTTGAGTGAATTCCAGAACGTCAGATTTTTGCTGAAATTGTGACCGCGCGGCTTAGGGATTTTTTCAAAAAAAAGTTGTTCAGACCTTGCGGGCTAATTCTGTTTCTATGATAAAAACCCATGTGTTTCCACCGAAAAACCTTTCAGGGGATCGTTTGCAACAGTTTGGCACCATTTTTGAGTGAATTCCAGAACATCAGATTTTTGCTGAAATTGTGACCGCGCGGCTTAGGGATTTTTTCAAAAAAAAGTTGTTCAGACCTTGCGGGCTAATTCTGTTTTGATGATAAAAACCCATGTGTTTCCACCGAAAAACCTTTCAGGGGATCGTTTGCAACAGTTTGGCACCATTTTTGAGTGAATTCCAGAACGTCAGATTTTTGCTGAAATTGTGACCGCGCGGCTTAGGGATTTTTTCAAAAAAAAGTTGTTCAGACCTTGCGGGCTAATTCTGTTTCTATGATAAATAGCCATGTGTTTCCACCGAAAAACCTTTCAGGGGATCGTTTGCAACAGTTTGGCACCATTTTTGAGTGAATTCCAAAACGTCAGATTTTTGCTGAAATAGTGACCGCGCGGCTTAGGGATTTTTTCAAAAAAAAGTTGTTCAGACCTTGCGGGCTAATTCTGTTTCTATGATAAAAACCCTTGTGTTTCCACTGAAAAACCTTTCAGGGCATCGTTTGCAACAGTTTGGCACCATATTTGAGTGAATTCCAGAACGTCAGATTTTTGCTGAAATTGTGACCGCGTGGCTTAGGGATTTTTTCAAAAAAAAGTTGTTCAGACCTTGCGGGCTAATTCTGTTTCTATCATAAAAACCCATGTGTTTCCACCGAAAAACCTTTCAGGGGATCGTTTGCAACAGTTTGGCACCATTTTTGAGTGAATTCCAGAACGTCAGATTTTTGCTGAAATTGTGACCGCGCGGCTTAGGGATTTTTTCAAAAAAAAAGTTGTTCAGACCTTGCGTGAAAATTCTTTTTCAATGATAAAAATCCATCTCTTTCCACCGAAAAGCCTTTCAGGGCATCGTTTGCAACAGTTTGGCACCATTTTTGAGTGAATTCCAGAACGTCAGATTTTTGCTGAAATTGTGACCGCGCGGCTTAGGGATTTTTTCAAAAAAAAGTTGTTCAGACCTTGCGGGCTAATTCTGTTTCTATGATAAAAACCCATGTGTTTCCACCGAAAAACCTTTCAGGGGATCGTTTGCAACAGTTTGGCACCATTTTTGAGTGAATTCCAGAACGTCAGATTTTTGCTGAAATTGTGACCGCGCGGCTTACGGATTTTTTCAAAAAAATGTTTTTCAGACCTTGCGTGAAAATTCTTTTTCAATGATAAAATCCCATCTCTTTCCACCGAAGAACCTTTCAGGGGATCTTTTGCAACAGTTTGGCACCATTTTTGGGTGAATTCCAGAACGTCAGATTTTTGCTGAAATTGTGACCGCGCGGCTTAGGGATTTTTTTTTAAAAAAGTTGTTCAGACCTTGCGTGAAAATTCTTTTTCAATGATAAAAATCCATCTCTTTCCACCGAAAAGCCTTTCAGGGCATCGTTTGCAACAGTTTGGCACCATTTTTGAGTGAATTCCAGAACGTCAGATTTTTGCTGAAATTGTGACCGCGCGGCTTAGGGATTTTTTCAAAAAAAAGTTGTTCAGACCTTGCGGGCTAATTCTGTTTCTATCATAAAAACCCATGTGTTTCCACCGAAAAACCTTTCAGGGGATCGTTTGCAACAGTTTGGCACCATTTTTGAGTGAATTCCAGAACGTCAGATTTTTGCTGAAATTGTAACCGCGCGGCTTAGGGATTTTTTCAAAAAAATGTTTTTCAGACCTTGCGGGCTAATTCTGTTTCTATGATAAAAACCCATGTGTTTCCACCGAATAACCTTTCAGGGGATCGTTTGCAACAGTTTGGCACCATTTTTGAGTGAATTCCAGAACGTCAGATTTTTGCTGAAATTGTGACCGCGCGGCTTAGGGATTTTTTCAAAAAAAAGTTGTTCAGACCTTGCGGGCTAATTCTGTTTCTGTGATAAAAACCCATGTGTTTCCACCGAAAAACCTTTCAGGGGATCGTTTGCAACAGTTTGGCACCATTTTTGAGTGAATTCCAGAACGTCAGATTTTTGCTGAAATTGTGACCACGCGGCTTAGGGATTTTTTCAAAAAAAAGTTGTTCAGACCTTGCGGGCTAATTCTGTTTCTATGATAAAAACCCATGTGTTTCCACCGAAAAACCTTTCAGGGGATCGTTTGCAACAGTTTGGCACCATTTTTGAGTGAATTCCAGAACGTCAGATTTTTGCTGAAATTGTGACCGCGCGGCTTAGGGATTTTTTCAAAAAAATGTTTTTCAGACCTTGCGTGAAAATTTTTTTTCAATGATAAAAACCCATGTGTTTCCACCGAAGAACCTTTCAGGGGATCTTTTGCAACAGTTTGGCACCATTTTTGGGTGAATTCCAGAACGTCAGATTTTTGCTGAAATTGTGACCGCGCGGCTTAGGGATTTTTTTAAAAAAAAGTTGTTCAGACCTTGCGTGAAAATTCTTTTTCAATGATAAAAATCCATCTCTTTCCACCGAAAAGCCTTTCAGGGCATCGTTTGCAACAGTTTGGCACCATTTTTGAGTGAATTCCAGAACGTCAGATTTTTGCTGAAATTGTGACCGCGCGGCTTAGGGATTTTTTCAAAAAAAAGTTGTTCAGACCTTGCGGGCTAATTCTGTTTCTATCATAAAAACCCATGTGTTTCCACCGAAAAACCTTTCAGGGGATCGTTTGCAACAGTTTGGCACCATTTTTGAGTGAATTCCAGAACGTCAGATTTTTGCTGAAATTGTGACCGCGCGGCTTAGGGATTTTTTCAAAAAAATGTTTTTCAGACCTTGCGGGCTAATTCTGTTTCTATGATAAAAACCCATGTGTTTCCACCGAATAACCTTTCAGGGGATCGTTTGCAACAGTTTGGCACCATTTTTGAGTGAATTCCAGAACGTCAGATTTTTGCTGAAATTGTGACCGCGCGGCTTAGGGATTTTTTCAAAAAAAAGTTGTTCAGACCTTGCGGGCTAATTCTGTTTCTTTCATAAAAACCCATGTGTTTCCACCGAAAAACCTTTCAGGGGATCGTTTGCAACAGTTTGGCACCATTTTTGAGTGAATTCCAGAACGTCAGATTTTTGCTGAAATTGTGACCGCGCGGCTTAGGGATTTTTTCAAAAAAAAAGTTGTTCAGACCTTGCGTGAAAATTCTTTTTCAATGATAAAAATCCATCTCTTTCCACCGAAAAGCCTTTCAGGGCATCGTTTGCAACAGTTTGGCACCATTTTTGAGTGAATTCCAGAACGTCAGATTTTTGCTGAAATTGTGACCGCGCGGCTTAGGGATTTTTTCAAAAAAAAGTTGTTCAGACCTTGCGTGAAAATTCTTTTTCAATGATAAAATCCCATCTCTTTCCACCGAAGAACCTTTCAGGGGATCTTTTGCAACAGTTTGGCACCATTTTTGGGTGAATTCCAGAACGTCAGATTTTTGCTGAAATTGTGACCGCGCGGCTTAGGGATTTTTTTTAAAAAAAGTTGTTCAGACCTTGCGTGAAAATTCTTTTTCAATGATAAAAATCCATCTCTTTCCACCGAAAAGCCTTTCAGGGCATCGTTTGCAACAGTTTGGCACCATTTTTGAGTGAATTCCAGAACGTCAGATTTTTGCTGAAATTGTGACCGCGCGGCTTAGGGATTTTTTCAAAAAAAAGTTGTTCAGACCTTGCGGGCTAATTCTGTTTCTATGATAAATAGCCATGTGTTTCCACCGAAAAACCTTTCAGGGGATCGTTTGCAACAGTTTGGCACCATTTTTGAGTGAATTCCAGAACGTCAGATTTTTGCTGAAATTGTGACCGCGCGGCTTAGGGATTTTTTCAAAAAAATGTTTTTCAGACCTTGCGGGCTAATTCTGTTTCTATGATAAAAACCCATGTGTTTCCACCGAATAACCTTTCAGGGGATCGTTTGCAACAGTTTGGCACCATTTTTGAGTGAATTCCAGAACGTCAGATTTTTGCTGAAATTGTGACCGCGCGGCTTAGGGATTTTTTCAAAAAAAAGTTGTTCAGACCTTGCGGGCTAATTCTGTTTCTGTGATAAAAACCCATGTGTTTCCACCGAAAAACCTTTCAGGGGATCGTTTGCAACAGTTTGGCACCATTTTTGAGTGAATTCCAGAACGTCAGATTTTTGCTGAAATTGTGACCACGCGGCTTAGGGATTTTTTCAAAAAAAAGTTGTTCAGACCTTGCGGGCTAATTCTGTTTCTATGATAAAAACCCATGTGTTTCCACCGAAAAACCTTTCAGGGGATCGTTTGCAACAGTTTGGCACCATTTTTGAGTGAATTCCAGAACGTCAGATTTTTGCTGAAATTGTGACCGCGCGGCTTAGGGATTTTTTCAAAAAAATGTTTTTCAGACCTTGCGTGAAAATTCTTTTTCAATGATAAAAACCCATGTGTTTCCACCGAAGAACCTTTCAGGGGATCTTTTGCAACAGTTTGGCACCATTTTTGGGTGAATTCCAGAACGTCAGATTTTTGCTGAAATTGTGACCGCGCGGCTTAGGGATTTTTTTTAAAAAAAGTTGTTCAGACCTTGCGTGAAAATTCTTTTTCAATGATAAAAATCCATCTCTTTCCACCGAAAAGCCTTTCAGGGCATCGTTTGCAACAGTTTGGCACCATTTTTGAGTGAATTCCAGAACGTCAGATTTTTGCTGAAATTGTGACCGCGCGGCTTAGGGATTTTTTCAAAAAAAAGTTGTTCAGACCTTGCGGGCTAATTCTGTTTCTATCATAAAAACCCATGTGTTTCCACCGAAAAACCTTTCAGGGGATCGTTTGCAACAGTTTGGCACCATTTTTGAGTGAATTCCAGAACGTCAGATTTTTGCTGAAATTGTGACCGCGCGGCTTAGGGATTTTTTCAAAAAAATGTTTTTCAGACCTTGCGGGCTAATTCTGTTTCTATGATAAAAACCCATGTGTTTCCACCGAATAACCTTTCAGGGGATCGTTTGCAACAGTTTGGCACCATTTTTGAGTGAATTCCAGAGCGTCAGATTTTTGCTGAAATTGTGACCGCGCGGCTTAGGGATTTTTTCAAAAAAAAGTTGTTCAGACCTTGCGGGCTAATTCTGTTTCTTTCATAAAAACCCATGTGTTTCCACCGAAAAACCTTTCAGGGGATCGTTTGCAACAGTTTGGCACCATTTTTGAGTGAATTCCAGAACGTCAGATTTTTGCTGAAATTGTGACCGCGCGGCTTAGGGATTTTTTTTAAAAAAAGTTGTTCAGACCTTGCGTGAAAATTCTTTTTCAATGATAAAAATCCATCTCTTTCCACCGAAAAGCCTTTCAGGGCATCGTTTGCAACAGTTTGGCACCATTTTTGAGTGAATTCCAGAACGTCAGATTTTTGCTGAAATTGTGACCGCGCGGCTTAGGGATTTTTTCAAAAAAATGTTTTTCAGACCTTGCGTGAAAATTCTGTTTCAATGATAAAAACCCATCTCTTTCCACCGAAAAACCTTTCAGGGGATCGTTTGCAACAGTTTGGCACCATTTTTGAGTGAATTCCAGAACGTCAGATTTTTGCTGAAATTGTGACCGCGCGGCTTAGGGATTTTTTCAAAAAAATGTTTTTCAGACCTTGCGTGAAAATAATTTTTCAATGAGAAAAACCCATCTCTTTCCACCGAAAAACCTTTCATGGCATCGTTTGCCACAGTTAGGCACAATTTTTGGGTGAATACCAGAACGTCAGATTTTTGCTGAAATTGTGACCGCGCGGCTTAGGGATTTTTTCAAAAAAAAGTTTTTCAGACCTTGCGTGAAAATTCTTTTTCAATGATAAAAACCCATCTCTTTCCACCGAAAAACCTTTCAGGGGATCGTTTGCAACACTTTGGCACCATTTTTGAGTGAATTCCAGAACGTCAGATTTTTGCTGAAATTGTGACCGCGCGGCTTAGGGATTTTTTCAAAAAAAAGTTGTTCAGACCTTGCGTGAAAATTCTTTTTCAATGATAAAAATCCATCTCTTTCCACCGAAAAGCCTTTCAGGGCATCGTTTGCAACAGTTTGGCACCATTTTTGAGTGAATTCCAGAACGTCAGATTTTTGCTGAAATTGTGACCGCGCGGCTTAGGGATTTTTTCAAAAAAAAGTTGTTCAGACCTTGCGGGCTAATTCTGTTTCTGTGATAAAAACCCATGTGTTTCCACCGAAAAACCTTTCAGGGGATCGTTTGCAACAGTTTGGCACCATTTTTGAGTGAATTCCAGAACGTCAGATTTTTGCTGAAATTGTGACCACGCGGCTTAGGGATTTTTTCAAAAAAAAGTTGTTCAGACCTTGCGGGCTAATTCTGTTTCTATGATAAAAACCCATGTGTTTCCACCGAAAAACCTTTCAGGGGATCGTTTGCAACAGTTTGGCACCATTTTTGAGTGAATTCCAGAACGTCAGATTTTTGCTGAAATTGTGACCGCGCGGCTTAGGGATTTTTTCAAAAAAATGTTTTTCAGACCTTGCGTGAAAATTCTTTTTCAATGATAAAAACCCATCTCTTTCCACCGAAGAACCTTTCAGGGGATCTTTTGCAACAGTTTGGCACCATTTTTGGGTGAATTCCAGAACGTCAGATTTTTGCTGAAATTGTGACCGCGCGGCTTAGGGATTTTTTTAAAAAAAAGTTGTTCAGACCTTGCGTGAAAATTCTTTTTCAATGATAAAAATCCATCTCTTTCCACCGAAAAGCCTTTCAGGGCATTGTTTGCAACAGTTTGGCACCATTTTTGAGTGAATTCCAGAACGTCAGATTTTTGCTGAAATTGTGACCGCGTGGCTTAGGGATTTTTTCAAAAAAATGTTTTTCAGACCTTGTGGGCTAATTCTGTTTCTATGATAAAAACCCATGTGTTTCCACCGAAAAACCTTTCAGGGGATCGTTTGCAACAGTTTGGCACATTTTTGAGTGAATTCCAGAACGTCAGATTTTTGCTGAAATTGTGACCGCGCGGCTTAGGGATTTTTTCAAAAAAATGTTTTTCAGACCTTGCGTGAAAATTCTGTTTCAATGATAAAAACCCATCTCTTTCCACCGAAAAACCTTTCAGGGGATCGTTTGCAACAGTTTGGCACCATTTTTGAGTGAATTCCAGAACGTCAGATTTTTGCTGAAATTGTGACCGCGCGGCTTAGGGATTTTTTCAAAAAAATGTTTTTCAGACCTTGCGTGAAAATAATTTTTCAATGAGAAAAACCCATCTCTTTCCACCGAAAAACCTTTCATGGCATCGTTTGCCACAGTTAGGCACAATTTTTGGGTGAATACCAGAACGTCAGATTTTTGCTGAAATTGTGACCGCGCGGCTTAGGGATTTTTTCAAAAAAAAGTTTTTCAGACCTTGCGTGAAAATTCTTTTTCAATGATAAAAACCCATCTCTTTCCACCGAAAAACCTTTCAGGGGATCGTTTGCAACACTTTGGCACCATTTTTGAGTGAATTCCAGAACATCAGATTTTTGCTGAAATTGTGACCGCGCGGCTTAGGGATTTTTTCAAAAAAAAGTTGTTCAGACCCTGCGGGCTAATTCTGTTTCTATGATTAAAACCCATGTGTTTCCACCGAAAAACCTTTCAGGGGATCGTTTGCAACAGCTTGGCACCATTTTTGAGTGAATTCCATAACGTCAGATTTTTGCTGAAATTGTGACCGCGCGGCTTAGGGATTTTTTTAAAAAAAAAGTTTTTCAGACCTTGCGTGAAAATTCTGTTTCTATGATAAAAACCCATGTGTTTCCACCGAAAAACCTTTCAGGGGATCGTTTGCAACAGTTTGGCATCATTTTTGAGTGAATTCCAGAACGTCAGATTTTTGCTGAAATTGTGACCGCGCGGTTTAGGGATTTTTTCAAAAAAAAGGTGTTCAGACCTTGCGGGCTAATTCTGTTTCTATGATAAAAACCCATGTGTTTCCACCGAAAAACCTTTCAGGGGATCGTTTGCAACAGTTTGGCACCATTTTTGAGTGAATTCCAGAACGTCAGATTTTTCCTGAAATTGTGACCGCGCGGTTTAGGGATTTTTTCAAAAAAATGTTTTTCAGACCTTGCGTGAAAATTCTTTTTCAATGATTAAAACCCATGTGTTTCAACCGAAAAACCTTTCAGGGGATCGTTTGCAACAGTTTGGCACCATTTTTGAGTGAATTCCAGAACGTCAGATTTTTGCTGAAATTGTGACCGCGCGGCTTAGGGATTTTTTCAAAAAAATGTTTTTCAGACCTTGCGGGCTAATTCTGTTTCGATGATAAAAACCCATGTGTTTCCACCGAAAAACCTTTCAGGGGATCGTTTGCAACAGTTTGGCACCATTTTTGAGTCAATTCCAGAACGTCAGATTTTTGCTGAAATTGTGACCGCGCGGCTTAGGGATTTTTTTAAAAAAAAGTTTTTCAGACCTTGCGTGAAAATTCTGTTTCAATGATAAAAACCCATGTGTTTCCACAGAAAAACCTTTCAGGGGATCGTTTGCAACAGCTTGGCACCATTTTTGAGTGAATTCCAGAACGTCAGATTTTTGCTGAAATTGTGACCGCGCGGCTTAGGGATTTTTTCAAAAAAATGTTTTTCAGACCTTGCGGGCTAATTCTGTTTCGATGATAAAAACCCATGTGTTTCCACCGAAAAACCTTTCAGGGGATCGTTTGCAACAGTTTGGCACCATTTTTGAGTGAATTCCAGAACGTCAGATTTTTGCTGAAATTGTGACCGCGCGGCTTAGGGATTTTTTCAAAAAAATGTTTTTCAGACCTTGCATGAAAATAATTTTTCAATGAGAAAAACCCATCTCTTTCCACCGAAAAACCTTTCATGGCATCGTTTGCCACAGTTTGGCACAATTTTTGGGTGAATACCAGAACGTCAGATTTTTGCTGACATTGTGACCGCGCGGCTTAGGGATTTTTTCAAAAAAAAGTTTTTCAGACCTTGCGTGAAAATTCTTTTTCAATGATAAAAACCCATCTCTTTCCACCGAAAAACCTTTCAGGGGATCGTTTGCAACAGCTTGGCACGATTTTTGAGTGAATTCCAGAACGTCAGATTTTTGCTGAAATTGTGACCGCGCGGTGTAGGGATTTTTTCAAAAAAAAGTTTTTCAGACCTTGCGTGAAAATTCTTTTTCAATGATAAAAACCCATCTCTTTCCACCGAAAAACCTTTCAGGGCATCATTTGCAACTGTTTGGCACCATTTTTGAGTGAATTCCAGAACATCAGATTTTTGCTGAAATTGTGACCGCGCGGCTTAGGGATTTTTTCAAAAAAAAGTTGTTCAGACCTTGCGGGCTAATTCTGTTTCTATGATTAAAACCCATGTGTTTCAACCGAAAAACCTTTCAGGGGATCGTTTGCAACAGTTTGGCACCATTTTTGAGTGAATTCCAGAACGTCAGATTTTTGCTGAAATTGTGACCGCGCGGCTTAGGGATTTTTTCAAAAAAATGTTTTTCAGACCTAGCGGGTTAATTCTGTTTCGATGATAAAAACCCATGTGTTTCCACCAAAAAACCTTTCAGGGGATCGTTTGCAACAGTTTGGCACAAATTTTGGGTGAATACCAGAACGTCAGATTTTTGCTGACATTGTGACCGCGCGGTTTGGGATTTTTTCAAAAAAAAGTTTTTCAGACCTTGCGTGAAAATTCTTTTTCAATGATAAAACCCATCTCTTTCCACCGAAAAACCTTTCAGGGCATCATTTGCAACAGTTTGGCACCATTTTTGAGTGAATTCCAGAACATCAGATTTTTGCTGAAATTGTGACCGCGCGGCTTAGGGATTTTTTCAAAAAAAAGTTGTTCAGACCTTGCGGGCTAATTCTGTTTCTATGATTAAAACCCATGTGTTTCAACCGAAAAACCTTTCAGGGGATCGTTTGCAACAGTTTGGCACCATTTTTGAGTGAATTCCAGAACGTCAGATTTTTGCTGAAATTGTGACCGCGCGGCTTAGGGATTTTTTCAAAAACATGTTTTTCAGACCTTGCGGGCTAATTCTGTTTCGATGATAAAAACCCATGTGTTTCCACCGAAAAACCTTTCAGGGGATCGTTTGCAACAGTTTGGCACAATTTTTGGGTGAATACCAGAACGTCAGATTTTTGCTGACATTGTGACCGTGCGGCTTAGGGATTTTTTCAAAAAAAAGTTTTTCAGACCTTGCGTGAAAATTCTTTTTCAATGATAAAAACCCATCTCTTTCCACCGAAAAACCTTTCAGGGCATCATTTGCAACAGCTTGGCACCATTTTTGAGTGAATTCCAGAACGTCAGATTTTTGCTGAAATTGTGACCGCGCGGTGTAGGGATTTTTTCAAAAAAAAGTTTTTCAGACCTTGCGTGAAAATTCTTTTTCAATGATAAAAACCCATCTCTTTCCACCGAAAAACCTTTCAGGGCATCCTTTGCAACAGTTTGGCACCATTTTTGAGTGAATTCCAGAACATCAGATTTTTGCTGAAATTGTGACCGCGCGGCTTAGGGATTTTTTCAAAAAAAAGTTGTTCAGACCTTGCGGGCTAATTCTGTTTCTATGATTAAAACCCATGTGTTTCAACCGAAAAACCTTTCAGGGGATCGTTTGCAACAGTTTGGCACCATTTTTGAGTGAATTCCAGAACGTCAGATTTTTGTTGAAATTGTGACCGCGCGGCTTAGGGATTTTTTCAAAAACATGTTTTTCAGACCTTGCGGGCTAATTCTGTTTCGATGATAAAAACCCATGTGTTTCCACCGAAAAACCTTTCAGGGGATCGTTTGCAACAGTTTGGCACCATTTTTGAGTGAATTCCAGAACGTCAGATTTTTGCTGAAATTGTGACCGCGCGGCTTAGGGATTTTTTCAAAAAAAAGTTTTTCAGACCTTGCGTGAAAATTCTGTTTCTATGATAAAAACCCATGTGTTTCCACCGAAAAACCTTTCAGGGGATCGTTTGCAACAGTTTGGCACCATTTTTGAGTGAATTCCAGAACGTCAGATTTTTGCTGAAATTGTGACCGTGCGGCTTAGGGATTTTTTCAAAAAAATGTTTTTCAGACCTTGCGGGCTAATTCTGTTTCGATGATAAAAACCCATGTGTTTCCACCGAAAAACCTTTCAGGGGATCGTTTGCAACAGTTTGGCACCATTTTTGAGTGAATTCCAGAACGTCAGATTTTTGCTGAAATTGTGACCGCGCGGCTTAGGGATTTTTTCAAAAAAATGTTTTTCAGACCTTGCGGGCTAATTCTGTTTCAATGATAAAAACCCATGTGTTTCCACCGAAAAACCTTTCAGGGGATCGTTTGCAACAGTTTGGCACCATTTTTGAGTGAATTCCAGAACGTCAGATTTTTGCTGAAATTGTGACCGCGCGGCTTAGGGATTTTTTCAAAAAAATGTTTTTCAGACCTTGCATGAAAATAATTTTTCAATGAGAAAAACCCATCTCTTTCCACCGAAAAACCTTTCATGGCATCGTTTGCCACAGTTTGGCACAATTTTTGGGTGAATACCAGAACGTCAGATTTTTGCTGACATTGTGACCGCGCGGCTTAGGGATTTTTTCAAAAAAAAGTTTTTCAGACCTTGCGTGAAAATTCTTTTTCAATGATAAAAACCCATCTCTTTCCACCGAAAAACCTTTCAGGGGATCGTTTGCAACAGCTTGGCACGATTTTTGAGTGAATTCCAGAACGTCAGATTTTTGCTGAAATTGTGACCGCGCGGTGTAGGGATTTTTTCAAAAAAAAGTTTTTCAGACCTTGCGTGAAAATTCTTTTTCAATGATAAAAACCCATCTCTTTCCACCGAAAAACCTTTCAGGGCATCATTTGCAACTGTTTGGCACCATTTTTGAGTGAATTCCAGAACATCAGATTTTTGCTGAAATTGTGACCGCGCGGCTTAGGGATTTTTTCAAAAAAAAGTTGTTCAGACCTTGCGGGCTAATTCTGTTTCTATGATTAAAACCCATGTGTTTCAACCGAAAAACCTTTCAGGGGATCGTTTGCAACAGTTTGGCACCATTTTTGAGTGAATTCCAGAACGTCAGATTTTTGCTGAAATTGTGACCGCGCGGCTTAGGGATTTTTTCAAAAAAAAATTTTTCAGACCTTGCGTGAAAATTCTTTTTCAATGATAAAACCCATCTCTTTCCACCGAAAAACCTTTCAGGGCATCATTTGCAACAGTTTGGCACCATTTTAGAGTGAATTCCAGAACATCAGATTTTTGCTGAAATTGTGACCGCGCGGCTTAGGGATTTTTTCAAAAAAAAGTTGTTCAGACCTTGCGGGCTAATTCTGTTTCTATGATTAAAACCCATGTGTTTCAACCGAAAAACCTTTCAGGGCATCATTTGCAACAGTTTGGCACCATTTTTGAGTGAATTCCAGAACATCAGATTTTTGCTGAAATTGTGACCGCGCGGCTTAGGGATTTTTTCAAAAAAAAGTTGTTCAGACCTTGCGGGCTAATTCTGTTTCTATGATTAAAACCCATGTGTTTCAACCGAAAAACCTTTCAGGGGATCGTTTGCAACAGTTTGGCACCATTTTTGAGTGAATTCCAGAACGTCAGATTTTTGCTGAAATTGTGACCGCGCGGCTTAGGGATTTTTTCAAAAAAATGTTTTTCAGACCTTGCGGGCTAATTCTGTTTCTATGATAAAAACCCATGTGTTTCCACCGAATAACCTTTCAGGGGATCGTTTGCAACAGTTTGGCACCATTTTTGAGTGAATTCCAGAACGTCAGATTTTTGCTGAAATTGTGACCGCGCGGCTTAGGGATTTTTTCAAAAAAAAGTTGTTCAGACCTTGCGGGCTAATTCTGTTTCTGTGATAAAAACCCATGTGTTTCCACCGAAAAACCTTTCAGGGGATCGTTTGCAACAGTTTGGCACCATTTTTGAGTGAATTCCAGAACGTCAGATTTTTGCTGAAATTGTGACCGCGCGGCTTAGGGATTATTTCAAAAAAAAGTTGTTCAGACCTTGTGGGCTAATTCTGTTTCTATGATAAAAACCCATGTGTTTCCACCGAAAAACCTTTCAGGGGATCGTTTGCAACAGTTTGGCAGCATTTTTGAGTGAATTCCAGAACGTCAGATTTTTGCTGAAATTGTGACCGCGCGGCTTAGGGATTTTTTTCAAAAAAATGTTTTTCAGACCTTGCGTGAAAATAATTTTTCAATGAGAAAAACCCATCTCTTTCCACCGAAAAACCTTTCATGGCATCGTTTGCCACAGTTTGGCACAATTTTTGGGTGAATTCCAGAACGTCAGATTTTTGCTGAAATTGTGACCGCGCGGCTTAGGGATTTTTTCAAAAAAATGTTTTTCAGACCTTGCGTAAAAATTCTTTTTCAATGATAAAAACCCATCTCTTTCCACCGAAAAGCCTTTCAGGGCATCGTTTGCAACAGTTTGGCACCATTTTTGAGTGAATTCCAGAACGTCAGATTTTTGCTGAAATTGTGACCGCGCGGCTTAGGGATTTTTTCAAAAAAATGTTTTTCAGACCTTGCGTTAAAATTCTTTTTCAATGATAAAAACCCATGTGTTTCCACCGAAAAACCTTTCAGGGGATCGTTTGCAACAGTTTGGCACAATTTTTGGGTGAATACCAGAACGTCAGATTTTTGCTGACATTGTGACCGCGCGGCTTAGGGATTTTTTCAAAAAAAAGTTTTTCAGACCTTGCGTGAAAATTCTTTTTCAATGATAAAAACCCATCTCTTTCCACCGAAAAACCTTTCAGGGGATCGTTTGCAACAGCTTGGCACCATTTTTGAGTGAATTCCAGAACGTCAGATTTTTGCTGAAATTGTGACCGCGCGGTGTAGGGATTTTTTCAAAAAAAAGTTTTTCAGACCTTGCGTGAAAATTCTTTTTCAATGATAAAAACCCATCTCTTTCCACCGAAAAACCTTTCAGGGCATCATTTGCAACAGTTTGGCACAATTTTTGGGTGAATTCCAGAACATCAGATTTTTGCTGAAATTGTGACCACGCGGCTTAGGGATTTTTTCAAAAAAAAGTTGTTCAGACCTTGCGGGCTAATTCTGTTTCTATGATTAAAACCCATGTGTTTCAACCGAAAAACCTTTCAGGGGATCGTTTGCAACAGTTTGGCACCATTTTTGAGTGAATTCCAGAACGTCAGATTTTTGCTGAAATTGTGACCGCGCGGCTTAGGGATTTTTTCAAAAAAATGTTTTTCAGACCTTGCGGGCTAATTCTGTTTCGATGATAAAAACCCATGTGTTTCCACCGAAAAACCTTTCAGGGGATCGTTTGCAACAGTTTGGCACCATTTTTGAGTGAATTCCAGAACGTCAGATTTTTGCTGAAATTGTGACCGCGCGGCTTAGGGATTTTTTTAAAAAAAAGTTTTTCAGACCTTGCGTGAAAATTCTGTTTCAATGATAAAAACCCATGTGTTTCCACAGAAAAACCTTTCAGGGGATCGTTTGCAACAGCTTGGCACCATTTTTGAGTGAATTCCAGAACGTCAGATTTTTGCTGAAATTGTGACCGCGCGGCTTAGGGATTTTTTCAAAAAAATGTTTTTCAGACCTTGCATGAAAATAATTTTTCAATGAGAAAAACCCATCTCTTTCCACCGAAAAACCTTTCATGGCATCGTTTGCCACAGTTTGGCACAATTTTTGGGTGAATACCAGAACGTCAGATTTTTGCTGACATTGTGACCGCGCGGCTTAGGGATTTTTTCAAAAAAAAGTTTTTCAGACCTTGCGTGAAAATTCTTTTTCAATGATAAAAACCCATCTCTTTCCACCGAAAAACCTTTCAGGGGATCGTTTGCAACAGCTTGGCACGATTTTTGAGTGAATTCCAGAACGTCAGATTTTTGCTGAAATTGTGACCGCGCGGTGTAGGGATTTTTTCAAAAAAAAGTTTTTCAGACCTTGCGTGAAAATTCTTTTTCAATGATAAAAACCCATCTCTTTCCACCGAAAAACCTTTCAGGGCATCATTTGCAACTGTTTCGCACCATTTTTGAGTGAATTCCAGAACATCAGATTTTTGCTGAAATTGTGACCGCGCGGCTTAGGGATTTTTTCAAAAAAAAGTTGTTCAGACCTTGCGGGCTAATTCTGTTTCTATGATTAAAACCCATGTGTTTCAACCGAAAAACCTTTCAGGGGATCGTTTGCAACAGTTTGGCACCATTTTTGAGTGAATTCCAGAACGTCAGATTTTTGCTGAAATTGTGACCGCGCGGCTTAGGGATTTTTTCAAAAAAATGTTTTTCAGACCTTGCGGGTTAATTCTGTTTCGATGATAAAAACCCATGTGTTTCCACCAAAAAACCTTTCAGGGGATCGTTTGCAACAGTTTGGCACAAATTTTGGGTGAATACCAGAACGTCAGATTTTTGCTGACATTGTGACCGCGCGGTTTGGGATTTTTTCAAAAAAAAGTTTTTCAGACCTTGCGTGAAAATTCTTTTTCAATGATAAAACCCATCTCTTTCCACCGAAAAACCTTTCAGGGCATCATTTGCAACAGTTTGGCACCATTTTTGAGTGAATTCCAGAACATCAGATTTTTGCTGAAATTGTGACCGCGCGGCTTAGGGATTTTTTCAAAAAAAAGTTGTTCAGACCTTGCGGGCTAATTCTGTTTCTATGATTAAAACCCATGTGTTTCAACCGAAAAACCTTTCAGGGGATCGTTTGCAACAGTTTGGCACCATTTTTGAGTGAATTCCAGAACGTCAGATTTTTGCTGAAATTGTGACCGCGCGGCTTAGGGATTTTTTCAAAAACATGTTTTTCAGACCTTGCGGGCTAATTCTGTTTCGATGATAAAAACCCATGTGTTTCCACCGAAAAACCTTTCAGGGGATCGTTTGCAACAGTTTGGCACAATTTTTGGGTGAATACCAGAACGTCAGATTTTTGCTGACATTGTGACCGTGCGGCTTAGGGATTTTTTCAAAAAAAAGTTTTTCAGACCTTGCGTGAAAATTCTTTTTCAATGATAAAAACCCATCTCTTTCCACCGAAAAACCTTTCAGGGCATCATTTGCAACAGCTTGGCACCATTTTTGAGTGAATTCCAGAACGTCAGATTTTTGCTGAAATTGTGACCGCGCGGTGTAGGGATTTTTTCAAAAAAAAGTTTTTCAGACCTTGCGTGAAAATTCTTTTTCAATGATAAAAACCCATCTCTTTCCACCGAAAAACCTTTCAGGGCATCATTTGCAACAGTTTGGCACCATTTTTGAGTGAATTCCAGAACATCAGATTTTTGCTGAAATTGTGACCGCGCGGCTTAGGGATTTTTTCAAAAAAAAGTTGTTCAGACCTTGCGGGCTAATTCTGTTTCTATGATTAAAACCCATGTGTTTCAACCGAAAAACCTTTCAGGGGATCGTTTGCAACAGTTTGGCACCATTTTTGAGTGAATTCCAGAACGTCAGATTTTTGTTGAAATTGTGACCGCGCGGCTTAGGGATTTTTTCAAAAACATGTTTTTCAGACCTTGCGGGCTAATTCTGTTTCGATGATAAAAACCCATGTGTTTCCACCGAAAAACCTTTCAGGGGATCGTTTGCAACAGTTTGGCACCATTTTTGAGTGAATTCCAGAACGTCAGATTTTTGCTGAAATTGTGACCGCGCGGCTTAGGGATTTTTTCAAAAAAAAGTTTTTCAGACCTTGCGTGAAAATTCTGTTTCTATGATAAAAACCCATGTGTTTCCACCGAAAAACCTTTCAGGGGATCGTTTGCAACAGTTTGGCACCATTTTTGAGTGAATTCCAGAACGTCAGATTTTTGCTGAAATTGTGACCGTGCGGCTTAGGGATTTTTTCAAAAAAAAGTTTTTCAGACCTTGCGTGAAAATTCTTTTTCAATGATAAAAACCCATCTCTTTCCACCGAAAAACCTTTCAGGGCATCATTTGCAACAGCTTGGCACCATTTTTGAGTGAATTCCAGAACGTCAGATTTTTGCTGAAATTGTGACCGCGCGGTGTAGGGATTTTTTCAAAAAAAAGTTTTTCAGACCTTGCGTGAAAATTCTTTTTCAATGATAAAAACCCATCTCTTTCCACCGAAAAACCTTTCAGGGCATCATTTGCAACAGTTTGGCACCATTTTTGAGTGAATTCCAGAACATCAGATTTTTGCTGAAATTGTGACCGCGCGGCTTAGGGATTTTTTCAAAAAAAAGTTGTTCAGACCTTGCGGGCTAATTCTGTTTCTATGATTAAAACCCATGTGTTTCAACCGAAAAACCTTTCAGGGGATCGTTTGCAACAGTTTGGCACCATTTTTGAGTGAATTCCAGAACGTCAGATTTTTGTTGAAATTGTGACCGCGCGGCTTAGGGATTTTTTCAAAAACATGTTTTTCAGACCTTGCGGGCTAATTCTGTTTCGATGATAAAAACCCATGTGTTTCCACCGAAAAACCTTTCAGGGGATCGTTTGCAACAGTTTGGCACCATTTTTGAGTGAATTCCAGAACGTCAGATTTTTGCTGAAATTGTGACCGCGCGGCTTAGGGATTTTTTCAAAAAAATGTTTTTCAGACCTTGCGTGAAAATTCTGTTTCTATGATAAAAACCCATGTGTTTCCACCGAAAAACCTTTCAGGGGATCGTTTGCAACAGTTTGGCACCATTTTTGAGTGAATTCCAGAACGTCAGATTTTTGCTGAAATTGTGACCGCGCGGCTTAGGGATTTTTTCAAAAAAATGTTTTTCAGACCTTGCGTTAAAATTCTTTTTCAATGATAAAAACCCATGTGTTTCCACCGAAAAACCTTTCAGGGGATCGTTTGCAACAGTTTGGCACAATTTTTGGGTGAATACCAGAACGTCAGATTTTTGCTGACATTGTGACCGCGCGGCTTAGGGATTTTTTCAAAAAAAAGTTTTTCAGACCTTGCGTGAAAATTCTTTTTCAATGATAAAAACCCATCTCTTTCCACCGAAAAACCTTTCAGGGGATCGTTTGCAACAGCTTGGCACCATTTTTGAGTGAATTCCAGAACGTCAGATTTTTGCTGAAATTGTGACCGCGCGGTGTAGGGATTTTTTCAAAAAAAAGTTTTTCAGACCTTGCGTGAAAATTCTTTTTCAATGATAAAAACCCATCTCTTTCCACCGAAAAACCTTTCAGGGGATCGTTTGCAACAGTTTGGCACCATTTTTGAGTGAATTCCAGAACGTCAGATTTTTGTTGAAATTGTGACCGCGCGGCTTAGGGATTTTTTCAAAAACATGTTTTTCAGACCTTGCGGGCTAGTTCTGTTTCGATGATAAAAACCCATGTGTTTCCACCGAAAAACCTTTCAGGGGATCGTTTGCAACAGTTTGGCACCATTTTTGAGTGAATTCCAGAACGTCAGATTTTTGCTGAAATTGTGACCGCGCGGCTTAGGGATTTTTTCAAAAAAAAGTTTTTCAGACCTTGCGTGAAAATTCTGTTTCTATGATAAAAACCCATGTGTTTCCACCGAAAAACCTTTCAGGGGATCGTTTGCAACAGTTTGGCACCATTTTTGAGTGAATTCCAGAACGTCAGATTTTTGCTGAAATTGTGACCGTGCGGCTTAGGGATTTTTTCAAAAAAAAGTTTTTCAGACCTTGCGTGAAAATTCTTTTTCAATGATAAAAACCCATCTCTTTCCACCGAAAAACCTTTCAGGGCATCATTTGCAACAGCTTGGCACCATTTTTGAGTGAATTCCAGAACGTCAGATTTTTGCTGAAATTGTGACCGCGCGGTGTAGGGATTTTTTCAAAAAAAAGTTTTTCAGACCTTGCGTGAAAATTCTTTTTCAATGATAAAAACCCATCTCTTTCCACCGAAAAACCTTTCAGGGCATCATTTGCAACAGTTTGGCACCATTTTTGAGTGAATTCCAGAACATCAGATTTTTGCTGAAATTGTGACCGCGCGGCTTAGGGATTTTTTCAAAAAAAAGTTGTTCAGACCTTGCGGGCTAATTCTGTTTCTATGATTAAAACCCATGTGTTTCAACCGAAAAACCTTTCAGGGGATCGTTTGCAACAGTTTGGCACCATTTTTGAGTGAATTCCAGAACGTCAGATTTTTGTTGAAATTGTGACCGCGCGGCTTAGGGATTTTTTCAAAAACATGTTTTTCAGACCTTGCGGGCTAATTCTGTTTCGATGATAAAAACCCATGTGTTTCCACCGAAAAACCTTTCAGGGGATCGTTTGCAACAGTTTGGCACCATTTTTGAGTGAATTCCAGAACGTCAGATTTTTGCTGAAATTGTGACCGCGCGGCTTAGGGATTTTTTCAAAAAAAAGTTTTTCAGACCTTGCGTGAAAATTCTGTTTCTATGATAAAAACCCATGTGTTTCCACCGAAAAACCTTTCAGGGGATCGTTTGCAACAGTTTGGCACCATTTTTGAGTGAATTCCAGAACGTCAGATTTTTGCTGAAATTGTGACCGTGCGGCTTAGGGATTTTTTCAAAAAAATGTTTTTCAGACCTTGCGGGCTAATTCTGTTTCGATGATAAAAACCCATGTGTTTCCACCGAAAAACCTTTCAGGGGATCGTTTGCAACAGTTTGGCACCATTTTTGAGTGAATTCCAGAACGTCAGATTTTTGCTGAAATTGTGACCGCGCGGCTTAGGGATTTTTTCAAAAAAATGTTTTTCAGACCTTGCGGGCTAATTCTGTTTCAATGATAAAAACCCATGTGTTTCCACCGAAAAACCTTTCAGGGGATCGTTTGCAACAGTTTGGCACCATTTTTGAGTGAATTCCAGAACGTCAGATTTTTGCTGAAATTGTGACCGCGCGGCTTAGGGATTTTTTCAAAAAAATGTTTTTCAGACCTTGCATGAAAATAATTTTTCAATGAGAAAAACCCATCTCTTTCCACCGAAAAACCTTTCATGGCATCGTTTGCCACAGTTTGGCACAATTTTTGGGTGAATACCAGAACGTCAGATTTTTGCTGACATTGTGACCGCGCGGCTTAGGGATTTTTTCAAAAAAAAGTTTTTCAGACCTTGCGTGAAAATTCTTTTTCAATGATAAAAACCCATCTCTTTCCACCGAAAAACCTTTCAGGGGATCGTTTGCAACAGCTTGGCACGATTTTTGAGTGAATTCCAGAACGTCAGATTTTTGCTGAAATTGTGACCGCGCGGTGTAGGGATTTTTTCAAAAAAAAGTTTTTCAGACCTTGCGTGAAAATTCTTTTTCAATGATAAAAACCCATCTCTTTCCACCGAAAAACCTTTCAGGGCATCATTTGCAACTGTTTGGCACCATTTTTGAGTGAATTCCAGAACATCAGATTTTTGCTGAAATTGTGACCGCGCGGCTTAGGGATTTTTTCAAAAAAAAGTTGTTCAGACCTTGCGGGCTAATTCTGTTTCTATGATTAAAACCCATGTGTTTCAACCGAAAAACCTTTCAGGGGATCGTTTGCAACAGTTTGGCACCATTTTTGAGTGAATTCCAGAACGTCAGATTTTTGCTGAAATTGTGACCGCGCGGCTTAGGGATTTTTTCAAAAAAAAATTTTTCAGACCTTGCGTGAAAATTCTTTTTCAATGATAAAACCCATCTCTTTCCACCGAAAAACCTTTCAGGGCATCATTTGCAACAGTTTGGCACCATTTTAGAGTGAATTCCAGAACATCAGATTTTTGCTGAAATTGTGACCGCGCGGCTTAGGGATTTTTTCAAAAAAAAGTTGTTCAGACCTTGCGGGCTAATTCTGTTTCTATGATTAAAACCCATGTGTTTCAACCGAAAAACCTTTCAGGGCATCATTTGCAACAGTTTGGCACCATTTTTGAGTGAATTCCAGAACATCAGATTTTTGCTGAAATTGTGACCACGCGGCTTAGGGATTTTTTCAAAAAAAAGTTGTTCAGACCTTGCGGGCTAATTCTGTTTCTATGATTAAAACCCATGTGTTTCAACCGAAAAACCTTTCAGGGGATCGTTTGCAACAGTTTGGCACCATTTTTGAGTGAATTCCAGAACGTCAGATTTTTGCTGAAATTGTGACCGCGCGGCTTAGGGATTTTTTCAAAAACATGTTTTTCAGACCTTGCGGGCTAATTCTGTTTCGATGATAAAAACCCATGTGTTTCCACCGAAAAACCTTTCAGGGGATCGTTTGCAACAGTTTGGCACCATTTTTGAGTGAATTCCAGAACGTCAGATTTTTGCTGAAATTGTGACCGCGCGGCTTAGGGATTTTTTCAAAAAAATGTTTTTCAGACCTTGCGGGCTAATTCTGTTTCAATGATAAAAACCCATGTGTTTCCACCGAAAAACCTTTCAGGGGATCGTTTGCAACAGTTTTGCACCATTTTTGAGTGAATTCCAGAACGTCAGATTTTTGCTGAAATTGTGACCGCGCGGCTTAGGGATTATTTCAAAAAAAAGTTGTTCAGACCTTGTGGGCTAATTCTGTTTCTATGATAAAAACCCATTTGTTTCCACCGAAAAACCTTTCTGGGGATCGTTTGCAACAGTTTGGCACCATTTTTGAGTGAATTCCAGAACGTCAGATTTTTGCTGAAATTGTGACCGCGCGGCTTAGGGATTTTTTCAAAAAAATGTTTTTCAGACCTTGCGTGAAAATAATTTTTCAATGAGAAAAACCCATCTCTTTCCACCGAAAAACCTTTCATGGCATCGTTTGCCACAGCTAGGCACAATTTTTGGGTGAATACCAGAACGTCAGATTTTTGCTGAAATTGTGACCGCGCGGCTTAGGGATTTTTTCAAAAAAAAGTTTTTCAGACCTTGCGTGAAAATTCTTTTTCAATGATAAAAACCCATCTCTTTCCACCGAAAAACCTTTCAGGGGATCGTTTGCAACACTTTGGCACCATTTTTGAGTGAATTCCAGAACGTCAGATTTTTGCTGAAATTGTGACCGCGCGGCTTAGGGATTTTTTCAAAAAAAAGTTGTTCAGACCTTGCGTGAAAATTCTTTTTCAATGATAAAAATCCATCTCTTTCCACCGAAAAGCCTTTCAGGGCATCGTTTGCAACAGTTTGGCACCATTTTTGAGTGAATTCCAGAACGTCAGATTTTTGCTGAAATTGTGACCGCGCGGCTTAGGGATTTTTTCAAAAAAAAGTTGTTCAGACCTTGCGGGCTAATTCTGTTTCTTTCATAAAAACCCATGTGTTTCCACCGAAAAACCTTTCAGGGGATCGTTTGCAACAGTTTGGCACCATTTTTGAGTGAATTCCAGAACGTCAGATTTTTGCTGAAATTGTGACCGCGCGGCTTAGGGATTTTTTCAAAAAAATGTTTTTCAGACCTTGCGGGCTAATTCTGTTTCTATGATAAAAACCCATGTGTTTCCACCGAATAACCTTTCAGGGGATCGTTTGCAACAGTTTGGCACCATTTTTGAGTGAATTCCAGAACGTCAGATTTTTGCTGAAATTGTGACCGCGCGGCTTAGGGATTTTTTCAAAAAAAAGTTGTTCAGACCTTGCGGGCTAATTCTGTTTCTATGATTAAAACCCATGTGTTTCAACCGAAAAACCTTTCAGGGGATCGTTTGCAACAGTTTGGCACCATTTTTGAGTGAATTCCAGAACGTCAGATTTTTGTTGAAATTGTGACCGCGCGGCTTAGGGATTTTTTCAAAAACATGTTTTTCAGACCTTGCGGGCTAATTCTGTTTCGATGATAAAAACCCATGTGTTTCCACCGAAAAACCTTTCAGGGGATCGTTTGCAACAGTTTGGCACCATTTTTGAGTGAATTCCAGAACGTCAGATTTTTGCTGAAATTGTGACCGCGCGGCTTAGGGATTTTTTCAAAAAAAAGTTTTTCAGACCTTGCGTGAAAATTCTGTTTCTATGATAAAAACCCATGTGTTTCCACCGAAAAACCTTTCAGGGGATCGTTTGCAACAGTTTGGCACCATTTTTGAGTGAATTCCAGAACGTCAGATTTTTGCTGAAATTGTGACCGTGCGGCTTAGGGATTTTTTCAAAAAAATGTTTTTCAGACCTTGCGGGCTAATTCTGTTTCGATGATAAAAACCCATGTGTTTCCACCGAAAAACCTTTCAGGGGATCGTTTGCAACAGTTTGGCACCATTTTTGAGTGAATTCCAGAACGTCAGATTTTTGCTGAAATTGTGACCGCGCGGCTTAGGGATTTTTTCAAAAAAATGTTTTTCAGACCTTGCGGGCTAATTCTGTTTCAATGATAAAAACCCATGTGTTTCCACCGAAAAACCTTTCAGGGGATCGTTTGCAACAGTTTGGCACCATTTTTGAGTGAATTCCAGAACGTCAGATTTTTGCTGAAATTGTGACCGCGCGGCTTAGGGATTTTTTCAAAAAAATGTTTTTCAGACCTTGCATGAAAATAATTTTTCAATGAGAAAAACCCATCTCTTTCCACCGAAAAACCTTTCATGGCATCGTTTGCCACAGTTTGGCACAATTTTTGGGTGAATACCAGAACGTCAGATTTTTGCTGACATTGTGACCGCGCGGCTTAGGGATTTTTTTAAAAAAAAGTTTTTCAGACCTTGCGTGAAAATTCTTTTTCAATGATAAAAACCCATCTCTTTCCACCGAAAAACCTTTCAGGGGATCGTTTGCAACAGCTTGGCACGATTTTTGAGTGAATTCCAGAACGTCAGATTTTTGCTGAAATTGTGACCGCGCGGTGTAGGGATTTTTTCAAAAAAAAGTTTTTCAGACCTTGCGTGAAAATTCTTTTTCAATGATAAAAACCCATCTCTTTCCACCGAAAAACCTTTCAGGGCATCATTTGCAACTGTTTGGCACCATTTTTGAGTGAATTCCAGAACATCAGATTTTTGCTGAAATTGTGACCGCGCGGCTTAGGGATTTTTTCAAAAAAAAGTTGTTCAGACCTTGCGGGCTAATTCTGTTTCTATGATTAAAACCCATGTGTTTCAACCGAAAAACCTTTCAGGGGATCGTTTGCAACAGTTTGGCACCATTTTTGAGTGAATTCCAGAACGTCAGATTTTTGCTGAAATTGTGACCGCGCGGCTTAGGGATTTTTTCAAAAAAAATTTTTTCAGACCTTGCGTGAAAATTCTTTTTCAATGATAAAACCCATCTCTTTCCACCGAAAAACCTTTCAGGGCATCATTTGCAACAGTTTGGCACCATTTTAGAGTGAATTCCAGAACATCAGATTTTTGCTGAAATTGTGACCGCGCGGCTTAGGGATTTTTTCAAAAAAAAGTTGTTCAGACCTTGCGGGCTAATTCTGTTTCTATGATTAAAACCCATGTGTTTCAACCGAAAAACCTTTCAGGGCATCATTTGCAACAGTTTGGCACCATTTTTGAGTGAATTCCAGAACATCAGATTTTTGCTGAAATTGTGACCGCGCGGCTTAGGGATTTTTTCAAAAAAAAGTTGTTCAGACCTTGCGGGCTAATTCTGTTTCTATGATTAAAACCCATGTGTTTCAACCGAAAAACCTTTCAGGGGATCGTTTGCAACAGTTTGGCACCATTTTTGAGTGAATTCCAGAACGTCAGATTTTTGCTGAAATTGTGACCGCGCGGCTTAGGGATTTTTTCAAAAACATGTTTTTCAGACCTTGCGGGCTAATTCTGTTTCGATGATAAAAACCCATGTGTTTCCACCGAAAAACCTTTCAGGGGATCGTTTGCAACAGTTTGGCACCATTTTTGAGTGAATTCCAGAACGTCAGATTTTTGCTGAAATTGTGACCGCGCGGCTTAGGGATTTTTTCAAAAAAATGTTTTTCAGACCTTGCGGGCTAATTCTGTTTCAATGATAAAAACCCATGTGTTTCCACCGAAAAACCTTTCAGGGGATCGTTTGCAACAGTTTTGCACCATTTTTGAGTGAATTCCAGAACGTCAGATTTTTGCTGAAATTGTGACCGCGCGGCTTAGGGATTATTTCAAAAAAAAGTTGTTCAGACCTTGTGGGCTAATTCTGTTTCTATGATAAAAACCCATTTGTTTCCACCGAAAAACCTTTCTGGGGATCGTTTGCAACAGTTTGGCACCATTTTTGAGTGAATTCCAGAACGTCAGATTTTTGCTGAAATTGTGACCGCGCGGCTTAGGGATTTTTTCAAAAAAATGTTTTTCAGACCTTGCGTGAAAATAATTTTTCAATGAGAAAAACCCATCTCTTTCCACCGAAAAACCTTTCATGGCATCGTTTGCCACAGTTAGGCACAATTTTTGGGTGAATACCAGAACGTCAGATTTTTGCTGAAATTGTGACCGCGCGGCTTAGGGATTTTTTCAAAAAAAAGTTTTTCAGACCTTGCGTGAAAATTCTTTTTCAATGATAAAAACCCATCTCTTTCCACCGAAAAACCTTTCAGGGGATCGTTTGCAACACTTTGGCACCATTTTTGAGTGAATTCCAGAACGTCAGATTTTTGCTGAAATTGTGACCGCGCGGCTTAGGGATTTTTTCAAAAAAAAGTTGTTCAGACCTTGCGTGAAAATTCTTTTTCAATGATAAAAATCCATCTCTTTCCACCGAAAAGCCTTTCAGGGCATCGTTTGCAACAGTTTGGCACCATTTTTGAGTGAATTCCAGAACGTCAGATTTTTGCTGAAATTGTGACCGCGCGGCTTAGGGATTTTTTCAAAAAAAAGTTGTTCAGACCTTGCGGGCTAATTCTGTTTCTATCATAAAAACCCATGTGTTTCCACCGAAAAACCTTTCAGGGGATCGTTTGCAACAGTTTGGCACCATTTTTGAGTGAATTCCAGAACGTCAGATTTTTGCTGAAATTGTGACCACGCGGCTTAGGGATTTTTTCAAAAAAAAGTTGTTCAGACCTTGCGGGCTAATTCTGTTTCTATGATAAAAACCCATGTGTTTCCACCGAAAAACCTTTCAGGGGATCGTTTGCAACAGCTTGGCACCATTTTTGAGTGAATTCCAGAACGTCAGATTTTTGCTGAAATTGTGACCGCGCGGCTTAGGGATTTTTTCAAAAAAAAGTTGTTCAGACCTTGCGGGCTAATTCTGTTTCTATGATAAAAACCCATGTCTTTCCACAGAAAAACCTTTCAGGGGATCGTTTGCAACAGTTTGGCACCATTTTTGAGTGAATTCCAGAACGTCAGATTTTTGCTGAAATTGTGACCGCGCGGCTTAGGGATTTTTTCAAAAAAATGTTTTTCAGACCTTGCGTGAAAATTCTTTTTCAATGATAAAAACCCATCTCTTTCCACCGAAGAACCTTTCAGGGGATCTTTTGCAACAGTTTGGCACCATTTTTGAGTGAATTCCAGAACGTCAGATTTTTGCTGAAATTGTGACCGCGCGGCTTAGGGATTTTTTCAAAAAAATGTTTTTCAGACCTTGCGTGAAAATTCTTTTTCAATGATAAAAACCCATCTCTTTCCACCGAAAAGCCTTTCAGGGCATCGTTTGCAACAGTTTGGCACCATTTTTGAGTGAATTCCAGAACGTCAGATTTTTCCTGAAATTGTGACCGCGCGGCTTAGGGATTTTTTCAAAAAAAAGTTGTTCAGACCTTGCGGGCTAATTCTGTTTCGATGATAAAAACCCATGTGTTTCCACCGAAAAACCTTTCAGGGGATCGTTTGCAACAGTTTGGCACCATTTTTGATTGAATTCCAGAACATCAGATTTTTGCTGAAATTGTGACCGCGCGGCTTAGGGATTTTTTCAAAAAAAAGTTGTTCAGACCCTGCGGGCTAATTCTGTTTCTATGATTAAAACCCATGTGTTTCCACCGAAAAACCTTTCAGGGGATCGTTTGCAACAGCTTGGCACCATTTTTGAGTGAATTCCATAACGTCAGATTTTTGCTGAAATTGTGACCGCGCGGCTTAGGGATTTTTTTTAAAAAAAAGTTTTTCAGACCTTGCGTGAAAATTCTGTTTCTATGATAAAAACCCATGTGTTTCCACCGAAAAACCTTTCAGGGGATCGTTTGCAACAGTTTGGCATCATTTTTGAGTGAATTCCAGAACGTCAGATTTTTGCTGAAATTGTGACCGCGCGGTTTAGGGATTTTTTCAAAAAAAAGTTGTTCAGACCTTGCGGGCTAATTCTGTTTCTATGATAAAAACCCATGTGTTTCCACCGAAAAACCTTTCAGGGGATCGTTTGCAACAGTTTGGCACCATTTTTGAGTGAATTCCAGAACGTCAGATTTTTCCTGAAATTGTGACCGCGCGGTTTAGGGATTTTTTCAAAAAAATGTTTTTCAGACCTTGCGTGAAAATTCTTTTTCAATGATAAAAACCCATCTCTTTCCACCGAAGAACCTTTCAGGGGATCTTTTGCAACAGTTTGGCACCATTTTTGAGTGAATTCCAGAACATCAGATTTTTGCTGAAATTGTGACCGCGCGGCTTAGGGATTTTTTCAAAAAAAAGTTGTTCAGACCTTGCGGGCTAATTCTGTTTCTATGATTAAAACCCATGTGTTTCAACCGAAAAACCTTTCAGGGGATCGTTTGCAACAGTTTGGCACCATTTTTGAGTGAATTCCAGAACGTCAGATTTTTGCTGAAATTGTGACCGCGCGGCTTAGGGATTTTTTCAAAAAAATGTTTTTCAGACCTTGCGGGCTAATTCTGTTTCGATGATAAAAACCCATGTGTTTCCACCGAAAAACCTTTCAGGGGATCGTTTGCAACAGTTTGGCACCATTTTTGAGTGAATTCCAGAACGTCAGATTTTTGCTGAAATTGTGACCGCGCGGCTTAGGGATTTTTTTAAAAAAAAGTTTTTCAGACCTTGCGTGAAAATTCTGTTTCAATGATAAAAACCCATGTGTTTCCACAGAAAAACCTTTCAGGGGATCGTTTGCAACAGCTTGGCACCATTTTTGAGTGAATTCCAGAACGTCAGATTTTTGCTGAAATTGTGACCGCGCGGCTTAGGGATTTTTTCAAAAAAATGTTTTTCAGACCTTGCGGGCTAATTCTGTTTCGATGATAAAAACCCATGTGATTCCACCGAAAAACCTTTCAGGGGATCGTTTGCAACAGTTTGGCACCATTTTTGAGTGAATTCCAGAACGTCAGATTTTTGCTGAAATTGTGACCGCGCGGCTTAGGGATTTTTTCAAAAAAAATGTTTTTCAGACCTTGCATGAAAATAATTTTTCAATGAGAAAAACCCATCTCTTTCCACCGAAAAACCTTTCATGGCATCGTTTGCCACAGTTTGGCACAATTTTTGGGTGAATACCAGAACGTCAGATTTTTGCTGACATTGTGACCGCGCGGCTTAGGGATTTTTTCAAAAAAAAGTTTTTCAGACCTTGCGTGAAAATTCTTTTTCAATGATAAAAACCCATCTCTTTCCACCGAAAAACCTTTCAGGGGATCGTTTGCAACAGCTTGGCACGATTTTTGAGTGAATTCCAGAACGTCAGATTTTTGCTGAAATTGTGACCGCGCGGTGTAGGGATTTTTTCAAAAAAAAGTTTTTCAGACCTTGCGGGCTAATTCTGTTTCTATGATTAAAACCCATGTGTTTCAACCGAAAAACCTTTCAGGGGATCGTTTGCAACAGTTTGGCACCATTTTTGAGTGAATTCCAGAACGTCAGATTTTTGCTGAAATTGTGACCGCGCGGCTTAGGGATTTTTTCAAAAAAATGTTTTTCAGACCTTGCGGGCTAATTCTGTTTCGATGATAAAAACCCATGTGTTTCCACCGAAAAACCTTTCAGGGGATCGTTTGCAACAGTTTGGCACCATTTTTGAGTGAATTCCAGAACGTCAGATTTTTGCTGAAATTGTGACCGCGCGGCTTAGGGATTTTTTTAAAAAAAAGTTTTTCAGACCTTGCGTGAAAATTCTGTTTCAATGATAAAAACCCATGTGTTTCCACAGAAAAACCTTTCAGGGGATCGTTTGCAACAGCTTGGCACCATTTTTGAGTGAATTCCAGAACGTCAGATTTTTGCTGAAATTGTGACCGCGCGGCTTAGGGATTTTTTCAAAAAAATGTTTTTCAGACCTTGCGGGCTAATTCTGTTTCGATGATAAAAACCCATGTGTTTCCACCGAAAAACCTTTCAGGGGATCGTTTGCAACAGTTTGGCACCATTTTTGAGTGAATTCCAGAACGTCAGATTTTTGCTGAAATTGTGACCGCGCGGCTTAGGGATTTTTTCAAAAAAATGTTTTTCAGACCTTGCATGAAAATAATTTTTCAATGAGAAAAACCCATCTCTTTCCACCGAAAAACCTTTCATGGCATCGTTTGCCACAGTTTGGCACAATTTTTGGGTGAATACCAGAACGTCAGATTTTTGCTGACATTGTGACCGCGCGGCTTAGGGATTTTTTCAAAAAAAAGTTTTTCAGACCTTGCGTGAAAATTCTTTTTCAATGATAAAAACCCATCTCTTTCCACCGAAAAACCTTTCAGGGGATCGTTTGCAACAGCTTGGCACGATTTTTGAGTGAATTCCAGAACGTCAGATTTTTGCTGAAATTGTGACCGCGCGGTGTAGGGATTTTTTCAAAAAAAAGTTTTTCAGACCTTGCGTGAAAATTCTTTTTCAATGATAAAAACCCATCTCTTTCCACCGAAAAACCTTTCAGGGCATCATTTGCAACTGTTTGGCACCATTTTTGAGTGAATTCCAGAACATCAGATTTTTGCTGAAATTGTGACCGCGCGGCTTAGGGATTTTTTCAAAAAAAAGTTGTTCAGACCTTGCGGGCTAATTCTGTTTCTATGATTAAAACCCATGTGTTTCAACCGAAAAACCTTTCAGGGGATCGTTTGCAACAGTTTGGCACCATTTTTGAGTGAATTCCAGAACGTCAGATTTTTGCTGAAATTGTGACCGCGCGGCTTAGGGATTTTATCAAAAAAATGTTTTTCAGACCTTGCGGGTTAATTCTGTTTCGATGATAAAAACCCATGTG
This sequence comes from Podarcis liolepis, assembly GCF_965112155.1. Classification (NCBI taxonomy): domain Eukaryota; kingdom Metazoa; phylum Chordata; class Lepidosauria; order Squamata; family Lacertidae; genus Podarcis; species Podarcis liolepis. The sequence continues at coordinate 88,547,761 of NC_139559.1, read as the reverse complement.
TTTCCACCAAAAAACCTTTCAGGGGATCGTTTGCAACAGTTTGGCACAAATTTTGGGTGAATACCAGAACGTCAGATTTTTGCTGACATTGTGACCGCGCGGTTTGGGATTTTTTCAAAAAAAAGTTTTTCAGACCTTGCGTGAAAATTCTTTTTCAATGATAAAACCCATCTCTTTCCACCGAAAAACCTTTCAGGGCATCATTTGCAACAGTTTGGCACCATTTTTGAGTGAATTCCAGAACATCAGATTTTTGCTGAAATTGTGACCGCGCGGCTTAGGGATTTTTTCAAAAAAAAGTTGTTCAGACCTTGCGGGCTAATTCTGTTTCTATGATTAAAACCCATGTGTTTCAACCGAAAAACCTTTCAGGGGATCGTTTGCAACAGTTTGGCACCATTTTTGAGTGAATTCCAGAACGTCAGATTTTTGCTGAAATTGTGACCGCGCGGCTTAGGGATTTTTTCAAAAACATGTTTTTCAGACCTTGCGGGCTAATTCTGTTTCGATGATAAAAACCCATGTGTTTCCACCGAAAAACCTTTCAGGGGATCGTTTGCAACAGTTTGGCACAATTTTTGGGTGAATACCAGAACGTCAGATTTTTGCTGACATTGTGACCGTGCGGCTTAGGGATTTTTTCAAAAAAAAGTTTTTCAGACCTTGCGTGAAAATTCTTTTTCAATGATAAAAACCCATCTCTTTCCACCGAAAAACCTTTCAGGGCATCATTTGCAACAGCTTGGCACCATTTTTGAGTGAATTCCAGAACGTCAGATTTTTGCTGAAATTGTGACCGCGCGGTGTAGGGATTTTTTCAAAAAAAAGTTTTTCAGACCTTGCGTGAAAATTCTTTTTCAATGATAAAAACCCATCTCTTTCCACCGAAAAACCTTTCAGGGGATCGTTTGCAACAGCTTGGCACGATTTTTGAGTGAATTCCAGAACGTCAGATTTTTGCTGAAATTGTGACCGCGCGGTGTAGGGATTTTTTCAAAAAAAAGTTTTTCAGACCTTGCGTGAAAATTCTTTTTCAATGATAAAAACCCATCTCTTTCCACCGAAAAACCTTTCAGGGCATCATTTGCAACTGTTTGGCACCATTTTTGAGTGAATTCCAGAACATCAGATTTTTGCTGAAATTGTGACCGCGCGGCTTAGGGATTTTTTCAAAAAAAAGTTGTTCAGACCTTGCGGGCTAATTCTGTTTCTATGATTAAAACCCATGTGTTTCAACCGAAAAACCTTTCAGGGGATCGTTTGCAACAGTTTGGCACCATTTTTGAGTGAATTCCAGAACGTCAGATTTTTGCTGAAATTGTGACCGTGCGGCTTAGGGATTTTTTCAAAAAAAAATTTTTCAGACCTTGCGTGAAAATTCTTTTTCAATGATAAAACCCATCTCTTTCCACCGAAAAACCTTTCAGGGCATCATTTGCAACAGTTTGGCACCATTTTAGAGTGAATTCCAGAACATCAGATTTTTGCTGAAATTGTGACCGCGCGGCTTAGGGATTTTTTCAAAAAAAAGTTGTTCAGACCTTGCGGGCTAATTCTGTTTCTATGATTAAAACCCATGTGTTTCAACCGAAAAACCTTTCAGGGCATCATTTGCAACAGTTTGGCACCATTTTTGAGTGAATTCCAGAACATCAGATTTTTGCTGAAATTGTGACCGCGCGGCTTAGGGATTTTTTCAAAAAAAAGTTGTTCAGACCTTGCGGGCTAATTCTGTTTCTATGATTAAAACCCATGTGTTTCAACCGAAAAACCTTTCAGGGGATCGTTTGCAACAGTTTGGCACCATTTTTGAGTGAATTCCAGAACGTCAGATTTTTGCTGAAATTGTGACCGCGCGGCTTAGGGATTTTTTCAAAAACATGTTTTTCAGACCTTGCGGGCTAATTCTGTTTCGATGATAAAAACCCATGTGTTTCCACCGAAAAACCTTTCAGGGGATCGTTTGCAACAGTTTGGCACCATTTTTGAGTGAATTCCAGAACGTCAGATTTTTGCTGAAATTGTGACCGCGCGGCTTAGGGATTTTTTCAAAAAAAAGTTTTTCAGACCTTGCGTGAAAATTCTGTTTCTATGATAAAAACCCATGTGTTTCCACCGAAAAACCTTTCAGGGGATCGTTTGCAACAGTTTGGCACCATTTTTGAGTGAATTCCAGAACGTCAGATTTTTGCTGAAATTGTGACCGCGCGGCTTAGGGATTTTTTCAAAAAAATGTTTTTCAGACCTTGCGGGCTAATTCTGTTTCAATGATAAAAACCCATGTGTTTCCACCGAAAAACCTTTCAGGGGATCGTTTGCAACAGTTTGGCACCATTTTTGAGTGAATTCCAGAACGTCAGATTTTTGCTGAAATTGTGACCGCGCGGCTTAGGGATTTTTTCAAAAAAATGTTTTTCAGACCTTGCATGAAAATAATTTTTCAATGAGAAAAACCCATCTCTTTCCACCGAAAAACCTTTCATGGCATCGTTTGCCACAGTTTGGCACAATTTTTGGGTGAATACCAGAACGTCAGATTTTTGCTGACATTGTGACCGCGCGGCTTAGGGATTTTTTCAAAAAAAAGTTTTTCAGACCTTGCGTGAAAATTCTTTTTCAATGATAAAAACCCATCTCTTTCCACCGAAAAACCTTTCAGGGGATCGTTTGCAACAGCTTGGCACGATTTTTGAGTGAATTCCAGAACGTCAGATTTTTGCTGAAATTGTGACCGCGCGGTGTAGGGATTTTTTCAAAAAAAAGTTTTTCAGACCTTGCGTGAAAATTCTTTTTCAATGATAAAAACCCATCTCTTTCCACCGAAAAACCTTTCAGGGCATCATTTGCAACTGTTTGGCACCATTTTTGAGTGAATTCCAGAACATCAGATTTTTGCTGAAATTGTGACCGCGCGGCTTAGGGATTTTTTCAAAAAAAAGTTGTTCAGACCTTGCGGGCTAATTCTGTTTCTATGATTAAAACCCATGTGTTTCAACCGAAAAACCTTTCAGGGGATCGTTTGCAACAGTTTGGCACCATTTTTGAGTGAATTCCAGAACGTCAGATTTTTGCTGAAATTGTGACCGCGCGGCTTAGGGATTTTTTCAAAAAAAAAATTTTCAGACCTTGCGTGAAAATTCTTTTTCAATGATAAAACCCATCTCTTTCCACCGAAAAACCTTTCAGGGCATCATTTGCAACAGTTTGGCACCATTTTAGAGTGAATTCCAGAACATCAGATTTTTGCTGAAATTGTGACCGCGCGGCTTAGGGATTTTTTCAAAAAAAAGTTGTTCAGACCTTGCGGGCTAATTCTGTTTCTATGATTAAAACCCATGTGTTTCAACCGAAAAACCTTTCAGGGCATCATTTGCAACAGTTTGGCACCATTTTTGAGTGAATTCCAGAACATCAGATTTTTGCTGAAATTGTGACCGCGCGGCTTAGGGATTTTTTCAAAAAAAAGTTGTTCAGACCTTGCGGGCTAATTCTGTTTCTATGATTAAAACCCATGTGTTTCAACCGAAAAACCTTTCAGGGGATCGTTTGCAACAGTTTGGCACCATTTTTGAGTGAATTCCAGAACGTCAGATTTTTGCTGAAATTGTGACCGCGCGGCTTAGGGATTTTTTCAAAAAAATGTTTTTCAGACCTTGCGGGCTAATTCTGTTTCTATGATAAAAACCCATGTGTTTCCACCGAATAACCTTTCAGGGGATCGTTTGCAACAGTTTGGCACCATTTTTGAGTGAATTCCAGAACGTCAGATTTTTGCTGAAATTGTGACCGCGCGGCTTAGGGATTTTTTCAAAAAAAAGTTGTTCAGACCTTGCGGGCTAATTCTGTTTCTGTGATAAAAACCCATGTGTTTCCACCGAAAAACCTTTCAGGGGATCGTTTGCAACAGTTTGGCACCATTTTTGAGTGAATTCCAGAACGTCAGATTTTTGCTGAAATTGTGACCGCGCGGCTTAGGGATTATTTCAAAAAAAAGTTGTTCAGACCTTGTGGGCTAATTCTGTTTCTATGATAAAAACCCATGTGTTTCCACCGAAAAACCTTTCAGGGGATCATTTGCAACAGTTTGGCAGCATTTTTGAGTGAATTCCAGAACGTCAGATTTTTGCTGAAATTGTGACCGCGCGGCTTAGGGATTTTTTTCAAAAAAATGTTTTTCAGACCTTGCGTGAAAATAATTTTTCAATGAGAAAAACCCATCTCTTTCCACCGAAAAACCTTTCATGGCATCGTTTGCCACAGTTTGGCACAATTTTTGGGTGAATTCCAGAACGTCAGATTTTTGCTGAAATTGTGACCGCGCGGCTTAGGGATTTTTTCAAAAAAATGTTTTTCAGACCTTGCGTAAAAATTCTTTTTCAATGATAAAAACCCATCTCTTTCCACCGAAAAGCCTTTCAGGGCATCGTTTGCAACAGTTTGGCACCATTTTTGAGTGAATTCCAGAACGTCAGATTTTTGCTGAAATTGTGACCGCGCGGCTTAGGGATTTTTTCAAAAAAATGTTTTTCAGACCTTGCGTTAAAATTCTTTTTCAATGATAAAAACCCATGTGTTTCCACCGAAAAACCTTTCAGGGGATCGTTTGCAACAGTTTGGCACAATTTTTGGGTGAATACCAGAACGTCAGATTTTTGCTGACATTGTGACCGCGCGGCTTAGGGATTTTTTCAAAAAAAAGTTTTTCAGACCTTGCGTGAAAATTCTTTTTCAATGATAAAAACCCATCTCTTTCCACCGAAAAACCTTTCAGGGGATCGTTTGCAACAGCTTGGCACCATTTTTGAGTGAATTCCAGAACGTCAGATTTTTGCTGAAATTGTGACCGCGCGGTGTAGGGATTTTTTCAAAAAAAAGTTTTTCAGACCTTGCGTGAAAATTCTTTTTCAATGATAAAAACCCATCTCTTTCCTCCGAAAAACCTTTCAGGGCATCATTTGCAACAGTTTGGCACAATTTTTGGGTGAATTCCAGAACATCAGATTTTTGCTGAAATTGTGACCACGCGGCTTAGGGATTTTTTCAAAAAAAAGTTGTTCAGACCTTGCGGGCTAATTCTGTTTCTATGATTAAAACCCATGTGTTTCAACCGAAAAACCTTTCAGGGGATCGTTTGCAACAGTTTGGCACCATTTTTGAGTGAATTCCAGAACGTCAGATTTTTGCTGAAATTGTGACCGCGCGGCTTAGGGATTTTTTCAAAAAAATGTTTTTCAGACCTTGCGGGCTAATTCTGTTTCAATGATAAAAACCCATGTGTTTCCACCGAAAAACCTTTCAGGGGATCGTTTGCAACAGTTTGGCACCATTTTTGAGTGAATTCCAGAACGTCAGATTTTTGCTGAAATTGTGACCGCGCGGCTTAGGGATTTTTTTTAAAAAAAGTTTTTCAGACCTTGCGTGAAAATTCTGTTTCAATGATAAAAACCCATGTGTTTCCACAGAAAAACCTTTCAGGGGATCGTTTGCAACAGCTTGGCACCATTTTTGAGTGAATTCCAGAACGTCAGATTTTTGCTGAAATTGTGACCGCGCGGCTTAGGGATTTTTTCAAAAAAATGTTTTTCAGACCTTGCGGGCTAATTCTGTTTCGATGATAAAAACCCATGTGTTTCCACCGAAAAACCTTTCAGGGGATCGTTTGCAACAGTTTGGCACCATTTTTGAGTGAATTCCAGAACGTCAGATTTTTGCTGAAATTGTGACCGCGCGGCTTAGGGATTTTTTCAAAAAAATGTTTTTCAGACCTTGCATGAAAATAATTTTTCAATGAGAAAAACCCATGTGTTTCCACCGAAAAACCTTTCATGGCATCGTTTGCCACAGTTTGGCACAATTTTTGGGTGAATACCAGAACGTCAGATTTTTGCTGACATTGTGACCGCGCGGCTTAGGGATTTTTTCAAAAAAAAGTTTTTCAGACCTTGCGTGAAAATTCTTTTTCAATGATAAAAACCCATCTCTTTCCACCGAAAAACCTTTCAGGGGATCGTTTGCAACTGCTTGGCACGATTTTTGAGTGAATTCCAGAACGTCAGATTTTTGCTGAAATTGTGACCGCGCGGTGTAGGGATTTTTTCAAAAAAAAGTTTTTCAGACCTTGCGTGAAAATTCTTTTTCAATGATAAAAACCCATCTCTTTCCACCGAAAAACCTTTCAGGGCATCATTTGCAACTGTTTCGCACCATTTTTGAGTGAATTCCAGAACATCAGATTTTTGTTGAAATTGTGACCGCGCGGCTTAGGGATTTTTTCAAAAAAAAGTTGTTCAGACCTTGCGGGCTAATTCTGTTTCAATGATAAAAACCCATCTCTTTCCACCGAAAAACCTTTCACGGGATCGTTTGCAACAGTTTGGCACCGTTTTTGAGTGAATTGCAGAACATCAGATTTTTGCTGAAATTGTGACCGCGCGCCTTAGGGATTTTTTCAAAAAAAAGTTGTTCAGACCTTGCGGGCTAATTCTGTTTCTATGATAAAAACCCATGTGTTTCCACCGAAAAACCTTTCAGGGCATCGTTTGCAACAGTTTGGCACCATTTTTGGGTGAATTCCAGAACGTCAGATTTTTGCTGAAATTGTGACCGCGCGGCTTAGGGATTTTTTCAAAAAAATGTTTTTCAGACCTTGCGGGCTAATTCTGTTTCTATGATAAAAACCCATGTGTTTCCACCGAAAAACCTTTCAGGGGATCGTTTGCAACAGTTTGGCACCAGTTTTGAGTGAATTCCAGAACGTCAGATTTTTGCTGAAATTGTGACCGCGCGTCTTAGGGATTTTTTCAAAAAAATGTTTTTCAGACCTTGCGTGAAAATTCTTTTTCAATGATAAAAACCCATCTCTTTCCACCGAAAAACCTTTTAGGGCATCGTTTGCAACAGTTTGGCAACATTTTTGGGTGAATTCCAGAACGTCAGATTTTTGCTGAAATTGTGACCGCGCGCCTTAGGGATTTTTTCAAAAAAAAGTTGTTCAGACCTTGCGGGCTAATTCTGTTTCTATGATAAAAACCCATGTGTTTCCACCGAAAAACCTTTCAGGGCATCGTTTGCAACAGTTTGGCACCATTTTTGGGTGAATTCCAGAACGTCAGATTTTTGCTGAAATTGTGACCGCGCGGCTTAGGGATTTTTTCAAAAAAATGTTTTTCAGACCTTGCGGGCTAATTCTGTTTCTATGATAAAAACCCATGTGTTTCCACCGAAAAACCTTTCAGGGGATCGTTTGCAACAGTTTGGCACCATTTTTGAGTGAATTCCAGGACGTCAGATTTTTGCTGAAATTGTGACCGCGCGGCTTAGGGATTTTTTCAAAAAAATGTTTTTCAGACCTTGCGGGCTAATTCTGTTTCGATGATAAAAACCCATGTGTTTCCACCGAAAAACCTTTCAGGGGATCGTTTGCAACAGTTTGGCACAATTTTTGGGTGAATACCAGAACGTCAGATTTTTGCTGACATTGTGACCGCGCGGCTTAGGGATTTTTTCAAAAAAAAGTTTTTCAGACCTTGCGTGAAAATTCTTTTTCAATGATAAAAACCCATCTCTTTCCACCGAAAAACCTTTCAGGGGATCGTTTGCAACAGCTTGGCACGATTTTTGAGTGAATTCCAGAACGTCAGATTTTTGCTGAAATTGTGACCGCGCGGTGTAGGGATTTTTTCAAAAAAAAGTTTTTCAGACCTTGCGTGAAAATTCTTTTTCAATGATAAAAACCCATCTCTTTCCACCGAAAAACCTTTCAGGGCATCATTTGCAACTGTTTCGCACCATTTTTGAGTGAATTCCAGAACATCAGATTTTTGCTGAAATTGTGACCGCGCGGCTTAGGGATTTTTTCAAAAAAAAGTTGTTCAGACCTTGCGGGCTAATTCTGTTTCTATGATTAAAACCCATGTGTTTCAACCGAAAAACCTTTCAGGGGATCGTTTGCAACAGTTTGGCACCATTTTTGAGTGAATTCCAGGACGTCAGATTTTTGCTGAAATTGTGACCGCGCGGCTTAGGGATTTTTTCAAAAAAATGTTTTTCAGACCTTGCGGGCTAATTCTGTTTCGATGATAAAAACCCATGTGTTTCCACCGAAAAACCTTTCAGGGGATCGTTTGCAACAGTTTGGCACAATTTTTGGGTGAATACCAGAACGTCAGATTTTTGCTGACATTGTGACCGTGCGGCTTAGGGATTTTTTCAAAAAAAAGTTTTTCAGACCTTGTGTGAAAATTCTTTTTCAATGATAAAAACCCATCTCTTTCCACCGAAAAACCTTTCAGGGCATCATTTGCAACAGCTTGGCACCATTTTTGAGTGAATTCCAGAACGTCAGATTTTTGCTGAAATTGTGACCGCGCGGTGTAGGGATTTTTTCAAAAAAAAGTTTTTCAGACCTTGCGTGAAAATTCTTTTTCAATGATAAAAACCCATCTCTTTCCACCGAAAAACCTTTCAGGGCATCATTTGCAACAGTTTGGCACCATTTTTGAGTGAATTCCAGAACATCAGATTTTTGCTGAAATTGTGACCGCGCGGCTTAGGGATTTTTTCAAAAAAAAGTTGTTCAGACCTTGCGGGCTAATTCTGTTTCTATGATTAAAACCCATGTGTTTCAACCGAAAAACCTTTCAGGGGATCGTTTGCAATAGTTTGGCACCATTTTTGAGTGAATTCCAGAACGTCAGATTTTTGTTGAAATTGTGACCGCGCGGCTTAGGGATTTTTTCAAAAACATGTTTTTCAGACCTTGCGGGCTAATTCTGTTTCGATGATAAAAACCCATGTGTTTCCACCGAAAAACCTTTCAGGGGATCGTTTGCAACAGTTTGGCACCAGTTTTGAGTGAATTCCAGAACGTCAGATTTTTGCTGAAATTGTGACCGCGCGGCTTAGGGATTTTTTCAAAAAAAAGTTTTTCAGACCTTGCGTGAAAATTCTGTTTCTATGATAAAAACCCATGTGTTTCCACCGAAAAACCTTTCAGGGGATCGTTTGCAACAGTTTGGCACCATTTTTGAGTGAATTCCAGAACGTCAGATTTTTGCTGAAATTGTGACCGTGCGGCTTAGGGATTTTTTCAAAAAAATGTTTTTCAGACCTTGCGGGCTAATTCTGTTTCGATGATAAAAACCCATGTGTTTCCACCGAAAAACCTTTCAGGGGATCGTTTGCAACAGTTTGGCACCATTTTTGAGTGAATTCCAGAACGTCAGATTTTTGCTGAAATTGTGACCGCGCGGCTTAGGGATTTTTTCAAAAAAATGTTTTTCAGACCTTGCGGGCTAATTCTGTTTCAATGATAAAAACCCATGTGTTTCCACCGAAAAACCTTTCAGGGGATCGTTTGCAACAGTTTGGCACCATTTTTGAGTCAATTCCAGAACGTCAGATTTTTGCTGAAATTGTGACCGCGCGGCTTAGGGATTTTTTCAAAAAAATGTTTTTCAGACCTTGCATGAAAATAATTTTTCAATGAGAAAAACCCATCTCTTTCCACCGAAAAACCTTTCATGGCATCGTTTGCCACAGTTTGGCACAATTTTTGGGTGAATACCAGAACGTCAGATTTTTGCTGACATTGTGACCGCGCGGCTTAGGGATTTTTTCAAAAAAAAGTTTTTCAGACCTTGCGTGAAAATTCTTTTTCAATGATAAAAACCCATCTCTTTCCACCGAAAAACCTTTCAGGGGATCGTTTGCAACAGCTTGGCACGATTTTTGAGTGAATTCCAGAACGTCAGATTTTTGCTGAAATTGTGACCGCGCGGTGTAGGGATTTTTTCAAAAAAAAGTTTTTCAGACCTTGCGTGAAAATTCTTTTTCAATGATAAAAACCCATCTCTTTCCACCGAAAAACCTTTCACGGCATCATTTGCAACTGTTTGGCACCATTTTTGAGTGAATTCCAGAACATCAGATTTTTGCTGAAATTGTGACCGCGCGGCTTAGGGATTTTTTCAAAAAAAAGTTGTTCAGACCTTGCGGGCTAATTCTGTTTCTATGATTAAAACCCATGTGTTTCAACCGAAAAACCTTTCAGGGGATCGTTTGCAACAGTTTGGCACCATTTTTGAGTGAATTCCAGAACGTCAGATTTTTGCTGAAATTGTGACCGCGCGGCTTAGGGATTTTTTCAAAAAAAAAATTTTCAGACCTTGCGTGAAAATTCTTTTTCAATGATAAAACCCATCTCTTTCCACCGAAAAACCTTTCAGGGCATCATTTGCAACAGTTTGGCACCATTTTAGAGTGAATTCCAGAACATCAGATTTTTGCTGAAATTGTGACCGCGCGGCTTAGGGATTTTTTCAAAAAAAAGTTGTTCAGACCTTGCGGGCTAATTCTGTTTCTATGATTAAAACCCATGTGTTTCAACCGAAAAACCTTTCAGGGGATCGTTTGCAACAGTTTGGCACCATTTTTGAGTGAATTCCAGAACGTCAGATTTTTGCTGAAATTGTGACCGCGCGGCTTAGGGATTTTTTCAAAAACATGTTTTTCAGACCTTGCGGGCTAATTCTGTTTCGATGATAAAAACCCATGTGTTTCCACCGAAAAACCTTTCAGGGGATCGTTTGCAACAGTTTGGCACCATTTTTGAGTGAATTCCAGAACGTCAGATTTTTGCTGAAATTGTGACCGCGCGGCTTAGGGATTTTTTCAAAAAAATGTTTTTCAGACCTTGCGGGCTAATTCTGTTTCAATGATAAAAACCCATGTGTTTCCACCGAAAAACCTTTCAGGGGATCGTTTGCAACAGTTTTGCACCATTTTTGAGTGAATTCCAGAACGTCAGATTTTTGCTGAAATTGTGACCGCGCGGCTTAGGGATTATTTCAAAAAAAAGTTGTTCAGACCTTGTGGGCTAATTCTGTTTCTATGATAAAAACCCATTTGTTTCCACCGAAAAACCTTTCAGGGCATCGTTTGCAACAGTTTGGCACCATTTTTGAGTGAATTCCAGAACGTCAGATTTTTGCTGAAATTGTGACCGCGCGGCTTAGGGATTTTTTTCAAAAAAATGTTTTTCAGACCTTGCGTGAGAATAATTTTTCAATGAGAAAAACCCATCTCTTTCCACCGAAAAACCTTTCATGGCATCGTTTGCCACAGTTTGGCACAGTTTTTGGGTGAATTCCAGAACGTCAGATTTTTGCTGAAATTGTGACCGCGCGGCTTAGGGTTTTTTTTCAAAAAAATGTTTTTCAGACCTTGCGGGCTAATTCTGTTTCTATGATAAAAACCCATGTGTTTCCACCGAAAAACCTTTCAGGGGATCGTTTGCAACAGTTTGGCACAATTTTTGGGTGAATACCAGAACGTCAGATTTTTGCTGACATTGTGACCGCGCGGCTTAGGGATTTTTTCAAAAAAAAGTTTTTCAGACCTTGCGTGAAAATTCTTTTTCAATGATAAAAACCCATCTCTTTCCACCGAAAAACCTTTCAGGGGATCGTTTGCAACAGCTTGGCACCATTTTTGAGTGAATTCCAGAACGTCAGATTTTTGCTGAAATTGTGACCGCGCGGTGTAGGGATTTTTTCAAAAAAAAGTTTTTCAGACCTTGCGTGAAAATTCTTTTTCAATGATAAAAACCCATCTCTTTCCACCGAAAAACCTTTCAGGGCATCATTTGCAACAGTTTGGCACCATTTTTGAGTGAATTCCAGAACATCAGATTTTTGCTGAAATTGTGACCGCGCGGCTTAGGGATTTTTTCAAAAAAAAGTTGTTCAGACCTTGCGGGCTAATTCTGTTTCTATGATTAAAACCCATGTGTTTCAACCGAAAAACCTTTCAGGGGATCGTTTACAACAGTTTGGCACCATTTTTGAGTGAATTCCAGAACGTCAGATTTTTGCTGAAATTGTGACCGCGCGGCTTAGGGATTTTTTCAAAAACATGTTTTTCAGACCTTGCGGGCTAATTCTGTTTTGATGATAAAAACCCATGTGTTTCCACCGAAAAACCTTTCAGGGGATCGTTTGCAACAGTTTGGCACCATTTTTGAGTGAATTCCAGAACGTCAGATTTTTGCTGAAATTGTGACCGCGCGGCTTAGGGATTTTTTCAAAAAAATGTTTTTCAGACCTTGCGTGAAAATTCTTTTTCAATGATAAAAACCCATCTCTTTCCACCGAAAAGCCTTTCAGGGCATCGTTTGCAACAGTTTGGCACCATTTTTGAGTGAATTCCAGAACGTCAGATTTTTCCTGAAATTGTGACCGCGCGGCTTAGGGATTTTTTCAAAAAAATGTTGTTCAGACCTTGCGGGCTAATTCTGTTTCGATGATAAAAACCCATGTGTTTCCACCGAAAAACCTTTCAGGGGATCGTTTGCAACAGTTTGGCACCATTTTTGAGTGAATTCCAGAACATCAGATTTTTGCTGAAATTGTGACCGCGCGGCTTAGGGATTTTTTAAAAAAAAAGTTGTTCAGACCTTGCAGGCTAATTCTGTTTCTATGATTAAAACCCATGTGTTTCCACCGAAAAACCTTTCAGGGGATCGTTTGCAACAGTTTGGCACCATTTTTGAGTGAATTCCAGAACGTCAGATTTTTCCTGAAATTGTGACCGCGCGGCTTAGGGATTTTTTCAAAAAAAAAGTTGTTCAGACCTTGCGTGAAAATTCTTTTTCAATGATAAAAACCCATCTCTTTCCACCGAAAAACCTTTCAGGGCATCGTTTGCAACAGTTTGGCACCATTTTTGAGTGAATTCCAGAACGTCAGATTTTTGCTGAAATTGTGACCGCGCGGCTTAGGGATTTTTTCAAAAAAACGTTGTTCAGACCTTGTGGGCTAATTCTGTTTCTATGATAAAAACCCATTTGTTTCCACCGAAAAACCTTTCAGGGGATCGTTTGCAACAGTTTGGCACCATTTTTGAGTGAATTCCAGAACGTCAGATTTTTGCTGAAATTGTGACCGCGCGGCTTAGGGATTTTTTCAAAAAAATGTTTTTCAGACCTTGCGTGAAAATAATTTTTCAATGAGAAAAACCCATCTCTTTCCACCGAAAAACCTTTCATGGCATCGTTTGCCACAGTTTGGCACCATTTTTGGGTGAATTCCAGAACGTCAGATTTTTGCTGAAATTGTGACCGCGCGGCTTAGGGATTTTTTCAAAAAAAAGTTGTTCTGACCTTGCGGGCTAATTCTGTTTCAATGATAAAAACCCATCTCTTTCCACCGAAAAACCTTTCAGGGGATCGTTTGCAACAGCTTGGCACCATTTTTGAGTGAATTCCATAACGTCAGATTTTTGCTGAAATTGTGACCGCGCGGCTTAGGGATTTTTTCAAAAAAAAAGTTGTTCAGACCTTGCGGGCTAATTCTGTTTCTATGATTAAAACCCATGTGTTTCAACCGAAAAACCTTTCAGGGGATCGTTTGCAACAGTTTGGCACCATTTTTGAGTGAATTCCAGAACGTCAGATTTTTCCTGAAATTGTGACCGCGCGGCTTAGGGATTTTTTCAAAAAAAAGTTGTTCAGACCTTGCGGGCTAATTCTGTTTCTATGATTAAAACCCATGTGTTTCCACCGAAAAACCTTTCAGGGGATCGTTTGCAGCAGTTTGGCACCATTTTTGAGTGAATTCCAGAACGTCAGATTTTTCCTGAAATTGTGACCGCGCGGTTTAGGGATTTTTTCAAAAAAATGTTTTTCAGACCTTGCGTGAAAATTCTTTTTCAATGATAAAAACCCATCTCTTTCCACCGAAGAACCTTTCAGGGGATCTTTTGCAACAGTTTGGCACCATTTTTGAGTGAATTCCAGAACGTCAGATTTTTGCTGAAATTGTGACCGCGCGGCTTAGGGATTTTTTCAAAAAAAAGTTGTTCAGACCTTGCGGGCTAATTCTGTTTCTATGATTAAAACCCATGTGTTTCCACCGAAAAACCTTTCAGGGGATCGTTTGCAACAGTTTGGCACCATTTTTGAGTGAATTCCAGAACGTCAGATTTTTCCTGAAATTGTGACCGCGCGGCTTAGGGATTTTTTCAAAAAAATATTTTTCAGACCTTGCGTGAAAATTCTTTTTCAATGATAAAAACCCATCTCTTTCCACCGAAAAACCTTTCAGGGCATCGTTTGCAACAGTTTGGCACCATTTTTGAGTGAATTCCAGAACGTCAGATTTTTCCTGAAATTGTGACCGCGCGGCTTAGGGATTTTTTCAAAAAAAAGTTGTTCAGACCTTGTGGGCTAATTCTGTTTCTATGATAAAAACCCATTTGTTTCCACCGAAAAACCTTTCAGGGGATCGTTTGCAACAGTTTGGCACCATTTTTGAGTGAATTCCAGAACGTCAGATTTTTGCTGAAATTGTGACCGCGCGGCTTAGGGATTTTTTCAAAAAAATGTTTTTCAGACCTTGCGTGAAAATAATTTTTCAATGAGAAAAACCCATCTCTTTCCACCGAAAAACCTTTCATGGCATCGTTTGCCACAGTTTGGCACAATTTTTGGGTGAATAACAGAACGTCAAATTTTTGCTGAAATTGTGACCGCGCGGCTTAGGGATTTTTTCAAAAAAAAGTTTTTCAGACCTTGCGTGAAAATTCTTTTTCAATGATAAAAACCCATCTCTTTCCACCGAAAAACCTTTCAGGGGATCGTTTGCAACAGCTTGGCACCATTTTTGAGTGAATTCCAGAACGTCAGATTTTTGCTGAAATTGTGACCGCGCGGTTTAGGGATTTTTTCAAAAAAAAGTTGTTCAGACCTTGCGGGCTAATTCTGTTTCTATGATAAAAACCCATCTCTTTCCACCGAAAAACCTTTCAGGGGATCGTTTGCAACAGTTTGGCACCATTTTTGAGTGAATTCCAGAACGTCAGATTTTTCCTGAAATTGTGACCGCGCGGCTTAGGGATTTTTTCAAAAAAATGTTTTTCAGACCTTGCGTGAAAATTCTTTTTCAATGATAAAAACCCATCTCTTTCCACCGAAGAACCTTTCAGGGGATCTTTTGCAACAGTTTGGCACCATTTTTGAGTGAATTCCAGAACGTCAGATTTTTGCTGAAATTGTGACCGCGCGGCTTAGGGACTTTTTTCAAAAAAATGTTTTTCAGACCTTGCGTGAAAATTATTTTTCAATGATAAAAACCCATCTCTTTCCACCGAAAAGCCTTTCAGGGCATCGTTTGCAACAGTTTGGCACCATATTTGAGTGAATTCCAGAACGTCAGATTTTTGCTGAAATTGTGACCGCGCGGCTTAGGGATTTTTTCAAAAAAATGTTTTTCAGACCTTGCGGGCTAATTCTGTTTCGATGATAAAAACCCATGTGTTTCCACCGAAAAACCTTTCAGGGGATCGTTTGCAACAGTTTGGCACCATTTTTGAGTGAATTCCAGAACATCAGATATTTGCTGAAATTGTGACCGCGCGGCTTAGGGATTTTTTCAAAAAAAAGTTGTTCAGACCTTGCGGGCTAATTCTGTTTCTATGATAAAAACCCATGTGTTTCCACCGAAAAACCTTTCAGGGGATCGTTTGCAACAGTTTGGCACCATTTTTGAGTGAATTCCAGAACGTCAGATTTTTGCTGAAATTGTAACCGCGCGGCTTAGGGATTTTTTCAAAAAAAAGTTGTTCTGACCTTGCGGGCTAATTCTGTTTCAATGATAAAAACCCAGCTCTTTCCACCAAAAAACATTTCAGGGGATCGTTTGCAACAGCTTGGCACCATTTTTGAGTGAATTCCATAACGTCAGATTTTTGCTGAAATTGTGACCGCGCGGCTTAGGGATTTTTTCAAAAAAAAAGTTGTTCAGACCTTGCGGGCTAATTCTGTTTCTATGATTAAAACCCATGTGTTTCAACCGAAAAACCTTTCAGGGGATCGTTTGCAACAGTTTGGCACCATTTTTGAGTGAATTCCAGAACGTCAGATTTTTCCTGAAATTGTGACCGCGCGGCTTAGGGATTTTTTCAAAAAAAAGTTGTTCAGACCTTGCGGGCTAATTCTGTTTCTATGATTAAAACCCATGTGTTTCCACCGAAAAACCTTTCAGGGGATCGTTTGCAACAGTTTGGCACCATTTTTGAGTGAATTCCAGAACGTCAGATTTTTCCTGAAATTGTGACCGCGCGGTTTAGGGATTTTTTCAAAAAAATGTTTTTCAGACCTTGCGTGAAAATTCTTTTTCAATGATAAAAACCCATCTCTTTCCACCGAAGAACCTTTCAGGGGATCTTTTGCAACAGTTTGGCACCATTTTTGAGTGAATTCCAGAACGTCAGATTTTTGCTGAAATTGTGACCGCGCGGCTTAGGGATTTTTTCAAAAAAAAGTTGTTCAGACCTTGCGGGCTAATTCTGTTTCTATGATTAAAACCCATGTGTTTCCACCGAAAAACCTTTCAGGGGATCGTTTGCAACAGTTTGGCACCATTTTTGAGTGAATTCCAGAACGTCAGATTTTTCCTGAAATTGTGACCGCGCGGCTTAGGGATTTTTTCAAAAAAATATTTTTCAGACCTTGCGTGAAAATTCTTTTTCAATGATAAAAACCCATCTCTTTCCACCGAAGAACCTTTCAGGGGATCTTTTGCAACAGTTTGGCACCATTTTTGAGTGAATTCCAGAACGTCAGATTTTTGCTGAAATTGTGACCGCGCGGCTTAGGGACTTTTTTCAAAAAAATGTTTTTCAGACCTTGCGTGAAAATTCTTTTTCAATGATAAAAACCCATCTCTTTCCACCGAAAAGCCTTTCAGGGGATCGTTTGCAACAGTTTGGCACCATTTTTGAGTGAATTCCAGAACATCAGATATTTGCTGAAATTGTGACCGCGCGGCTTAGGGATTTTTTCAAAAAAAAGTTGTTCAGACCTTGCGGGCTAATTCTGTTTCTATGATAAAAACCCATGTGTTTCCACCGAAAAACCTTTCAGGGGATCGTTTGCAACAGTTTGGCACCATTTTTGAGTGAATTCCAGAACGTCAGATTTTTGCTGAAATTGTGACCGCGCGGCTTAGGGATTTTTTCAAAAAAAAGTTGTTCAGACCTTGCGGGCTAATTCTGTTTCAATGATAAAAACCCAGCTCTTTCCACCAAAAAACATTTCAGGGGATCGTTTGCAACAGCTTGGCACCATTTTTGAGTGAATTCCATAACGTCAGATTTTTGCTGAAATTGTGACCGCGCGGCTTAGGGATTTTTTCAAAAAAAAAGTTGTTCAGACCTTGCGGGCTAATTCTGTTTCTATGATTAAAACCCATGTGTTTCAACCGAAAAACCTTTCAGGGGATCGTTTGCAACAGTTTGGCACCATTTTTGAGTGAATTCCAGAACGTCAGATTTTTCCTGAAATTGTGACCGCGCGGCTTAGGGATTTTTTCAAAAAAAAGTTATTCAGACCTTGCGTGAAAATTCTTTTTCAATGATAAAAACCCATGTGTTTCCACCGAAAAACCTTTCAGGGGATCGTTTGCAACTGTTTGGCACCATTTTTGAGTGAATTCCAGAACATCAGATTTTTGCTGAAATTGTGACCGCGCGGCTTAGGGATTTTTTCAAAAAAAAGTTGTTCAGACCTTGCGGGCTAATTCTGTTTCTATGATTAAAACCCATGTGTTTCAACCGAACAACCTTTCGGGGGATCGTTTGCAACAGTTTGGCTCCATTTTTGAGTGAATTCCAGAACGTCAGATTTTTGCTGAAATTGTGACCGCGCGGTTTAGGGATTTTTTCAAAAAAATGTTTTTCAGACCTTGCGGGCTAATTCTGTTTCGATGATAAAAACCCATGTGTTTCCACCGAAAAACCTTTCAGGGGATCGTTTGCAACAGTTTGGCACCATTTTTGAGTGAATTCCAGAACGTCAGATTTTTCCTGAAATTGTGACCGCGCGGCTTAGGGATTTTTTCAAAAAAATATTTTTCAGACCTTGCGTGAAAATTCTTTTTCAATGATAAAAACCCATCTCTTTCCACCGAAAAACCTTTCAGGGCATCGTTTGCAACAGTTTGGCACCATTT
This sequence comes from Podarcis liolepis, assembly GCF_965112155.1. Classification (NCBI taxonomy): domain Eukaryota; kingdom Metazoa; phylum Chordata; class Lepidosauria; order Squamata; family Lacertidae; genus Podarcis; species Podarcis liolepis. The sequence goes on along the minus strand of NC_139559.1, from coordinate 88,529,753 downwards.
TTGAGTGAATTCCAGAACGTCAGATTTTTGCTGAAATTGTGACCGCGCGGCTTAGGGATTTTTTCAAAAAAAAGTTGTTCAGACCTTGTGGGCTAATTCTGTTTCTATGATAAAAACCCATTTGTTTCCACCGAAAAACCTTTCAGGGGATCGTTTGCAACAGTTTGGCACCATTTTTGAGTGAATTCCAGAACGTCAGATTTTTGCTGAAATTGTGACCGCGCGGCTTAGGGATTTTTTCAAAAAAAAGTTTTTCAGACCTTGCGTTAAAATAATTTTTCAATGAGAAAAACCCATCTCTTTCCACCGAAAAACCTTTCAGGGCATCGTTTGCCACAGTTTGGCACCATTTTTGAGTGAATTCCAGAACGTCAGATTTTTGCTGAAATTGTGACCGCGCGGCTTAGGGATTTTTTCAAAAAAAAGTTGTTCAGACCTTGCGTGAAAATTATTTTTCAATGATAAAAACCCATCTCTTTCCACCGAAAAACCTTTCAGGGGATTGTTTGCAACAGCTTGGCACCATTTTTGAGTGAATTCCAGAACGTCAGATTTTTGCTGAAATTGTGACCGCGCGGTTTAGGGATTTTTTCAAAAAAAAGTTGTTCAGACCTTGCGGGCTAATTCTGTTTCTATGATAAAAACCCATGTCTTTCCACCGAAAAACCTTTCAGGGGATCGTTTGCAACAGTTTGGCACCATTTTTGAGTGAATTCCAGAAGGTCAGATTTTTCCTGAAATTGTGACCGCGCGGCTTAGGGATTTTTTCAAAAAAATGTTTTTCAGACCTTGCGTGAAAATTCTTTTTCAATGATAAAAACCCATCTCTTTCCACCGAAGAACCTTTCAGGGGATCTTTTGCAACAGTTTGGCACCATTTTTGAGTGAATTCCAGAACGTCAGATTTTTGCTGAAATTGTGACCGCGCGGCTTAGGGACTTTTTTCAAAAAAATGTTTCTCAGACCTTGCGTGAAAATTCTTTTTCAATGATAAAAACCCATCTCTTTCCACCGAAAAGCCTTTCAGGGCATCGTTTGCAACAGTTTGGCACCATATTTGAGTGAATTCCAGAACGTCGGATTTTTCCTGAAATTGTGACCGCGCGGCTTAGGGATTTTTTCAAAAAAATGTTTTTCAGACCTTGCGGGCTAATTCTGTTTCGATGATAAAAACCCATGTGTTTCCACCGAAAAACCTTTCAGGGGATCGTTTGCAACAGTTTGGCACCATTTTTGAGTGAATTCCAGAACATCAGATTTTTGCTGAAATTGTGACCGCGCGGCTTAGGGATTTTTTCAAAAAAATGTTTTTCAGACCTTGCATGAAAATTCTTTTTCTATGATTAAAACCCATGTGTTTCCACCGAAAAACCTTTCAGGGGATCGTTTGTAACAGTTTGGCACCATTTTTGAGTGAATTCCAGAACGTCAGATTTTTGCTGAAATTGTGACCGCGCGGCTTAGGGATTTTTTCAAAAAAATGTTTTTCAGACCTTGCGGGCTAATTCTGTTTCGATGATAAAAACCCATGTGTTTCCACCGAAAAACCTTTCAGGGGATCGTTTGCAACAGTTTGGCACCATTTTTGAGTGAATTCCAGAACGTCAGATTTTTCCTGAAATTGTGACCGCGCGGCTTAGGGATTTTTTCAAAAAAATATTTTTCAGACCTTGCGTGAAAATTCTTTTTCAATGATAAAAACCCATCTCTTTCCACCGAAAAACCTTTCAGGGCATCGTTTGCAACAGTTTGGCACCATTTTTGAGTGAATTCCAGAACGTCAGATTTTTGCTGAAATTGTGACCGCGCGGCTTAGGGATTTTTTCAAAAAAAAGTTGTTCAGACCTTGTGGGCTAATTCTGTTTCTATGATAAAAACCCATTTGTTTCCACCGAAAAACCTTTCAGGGGATCGTTTGCAACAGTTTGGCACCATTTTTGAGTGAATTCCAGAACGTCAGATTTTTGCTGAAATTGTGACCGCGCGGCTTAGGGATTTTTTCAAAAAAATGTTTTTCAGACCTTGCGTTAAAATAATTTTTCAATGAGAAAAACCCATCTCTTTCCACCGATAAAACCTTTCAGGGGATCGTTTGCAACAGCTTGGCACCATTTTTGAGTGAATTCCATAACGTCAGATTTTTGCTGAAATTGTGACCGCGCGGCTTAGGGATTTTTTCAAAAAAAAAGTTGTTCAGACCTTGCGGGCTAATTCTGTTTCTATGATTAAAACCCATGTGTTTCAACCGAAAAACCTTTCAGGGGATCGTTTGCAACAGTTTGGCACCATTTTTGAGTGAATTCCAGAACGTCAGATTTTTCCTGAAATTGTGACCGCGCGGCTTAGGGATTTTTTCAAAAAAAAGTTGTTCAGACCTTGCGGGCTAATTCTGTTTCTATGATTAAAACCCATGTGTTTCCACCGAAAAACCTTTCAGGGGATCGTTTGCAGCAGTTTGGCACCATTTTTGAGTGAATTCCAGAACGTCAGATTTTTCCTGAAATTGTGACCGCGCGGTTTAGGGATTTTTTCAAAAAAATGTTTTTCAGACCTTGCGTGAAAATTCTTTTTCAATGATAAAAACCCATCTCTTTCCACCGAAGAACCTTTCAGGGGATCTTTTGCAACAGTTTGGCACCATTTTTGAGTGAATTCCAGAACGTCAGATTTTTGCTGAAATTGTGACCGCGCGGCTTAGGGATTTTTTCAAAAAAAAGTTGTTCAGACCTTGCGGGCTAATTCTGTTTCTATGATTAAAACCCATGTGTTTCCACCGAAAAACCTTTCAGGGGATCGTTTGCAACAGTTTGGCACCATTTTTGAGTGAATTCCAGAACGTCAGATTTTTCCTGAAATTGTGACCGCGCGGCTTAGGGATTTTTTCAAAAAAATATTTTTCAGACCTTGCGTGAAAATTCTTTTTCAATGATAAAAACCCATCTCTTTCCACCGAAAAACCTTTCAGGGCATCGTTTGCAACAGTTTGGCACCATTTTTGAGTGAATTCCAGAACGTCAGATTTTTCCTGAAATTGTGACCGCGCGGCTTAGGGATTTTTTCAAAAAAAAGTTGTTCAGACCTTGTGGGCTAATTCTGTTTCTATGATAAAAACCCATTTGTTTCCACCGAAAAACCTTTCAGGGGATCGTTTGCAACAGTTTGGCACCATTTTTGAGTGAATTCCAGAACGTCAGATTTTTGCTGAAATTGTGACCGCGCGGCTTAGGGATTTTTTCAAAAAAATGTTTTTCAGACCTTGCGTGAAAATAATTTTTCAATGAGAAAAACCCATCTCTTTCCACCGAAAAACCTTTCATGGCATCGTTTGCCACAGTTTGGCACAATTTTTGGGTGAATAACAGAACGTCAAATTTTTGCTGAAATTGTGACCGCGCGGCTTAGGGATTTTTTCAAAAAAAAGTTTTTCAGACCTTGCGTGAAAATTCTTTTTCAATGATAAAAACCCATCTCTTTCCACCGAAAAACCTTTCAGGGGATCGTTTGCAACAGCTTGGCACCATTTTTGAGTGAATTCCAGAACGTCAGATTTTTGCTGAAATTGTGACCGCGCGGTTTAGGGATTTTTTCAAAAAAAAGTTGTTCAGACCTTGCGGGCTAATTCTGTTTCTGTGATAAAAACCCATCTCTTTCCACCGAAAAACCTTTCAGGGGATCGTTTGCAACAGTTTGGCACCATTTTTGAGTGAATTCCAGAACGTCAGATTTTTCCTGAAATTGTGACCGCGCGGCTTAGGGATTTTTTCAAAAAAATGTTTTTCAGACCTTGCGTGAAAATTCTTTTTCAATGATAAAAACCCATCTCTTTCCACCGAAGAACCTTTCAGGGGATCTTTTGCAACAGTTTGGCACCATTTTTGAGTGAATTCCAGAACGTCAGATTTTTGCTGAAATTGTGACCGCGCGGCTTAGGGACTTTTTTCAAAAAAATGTTTTTCAGACCTTGCGTGAAAATTATTTTTCAATGATAAAAACCCATCTCTTTCCACCGAAAAGCCTTTCAGGGCATCGTTTGCAACAGTTTGGCACCATATTTGAGTGAATTCCAGAACGTCAGATTTTTGCTGAAATTGTGACCGCGCGGCTTAGGGATTTTTTCAAAAAAATGTTTTTCAGACCTTGCGGGCTAATTCTGTTTCGATGATAAAAACCCATGTGTTTCCACCGAAAAACCTTTCAGGGGATCGTTTGCAACAGTTTGGCACCATTTTTGAGTGAATTCCAGAACATCAGATATTTGCTGAAATTGTGACCGCGCGGCTTAGGGATTTTTTCAAAAAAAAGTTGTTCAGACCTTGCGGGCTAATTCTGTTTCTATGATAAAAACCCATGTGTTTCCACCGAAAAACCTTTCAGGGGATCGTTTGCAACAGTTTGGCACCATTTTTGAGTGAATTCCAGAACGTCAGATTTTTGCTGAAATTGTAACCGCGCGGCTTAGGGATTTTTTCAAAAAAAAGTTGTTCTGACCTTGCGGGCTAATTCTGTTTCAATGATAAAAACCCAGCTCTTTCCACCAAAAAACATTTCAGGGGATCGTTTGCAACAGCTTGGCACCATTTTTGAGTGAATTCCATAACGTCAGATTTTTGCTGAAATTGTGACCGCGCGGCTTAGGGATTTTTTCAAAAAAAAAGTTGTTCAGACCTTGCGGGCTAATTCTGTTTCTATGATTAAAACCCATGTGTTTCAACCGAAAAACCTTTCAGGGGATCGTTTGCAACAGTTTGGCACCATTTTTGAGTGAATTCCAGAACGTCAGATTTTTCCTGAAATTGTGACCGCGCGGCTTAGGGATTTTTTCAAAAAAAAGTTGTTCAGACCTTGCGGGCTAATTCTGTTTCTATGATTAAAACCCATGTGTTTCCACCGAAAAACCTTTCAGGGGATCGTTTGCAACAGTTTGGCACCATTTTTGAGTGAATTCCAGAACGTCAGATTTTTCCTGAAATTGTGACCGCGCGGTTTAGGGATTTTTTCAAAAAAATGTTTTTCAGACCTTGCGTGAAAATTCTTTTTCAATGATAAAAACCCATCTCTTTCCACCGAAGAACCTTTCAGGGGATCTTTTGCAACAGTTTGGCACCATTTTTGAGTGAATTCCAGAACGTCAGATTTTTGCTGAAATTGTGACCGCGCGGCTTAGGGATTTTTTCAAAAAAAAGTTGTTCAGACCTTGCGGGCTAATTCTGTTTCTATGATTAAAACCCATGTGTTTCCACCGAAAAACCTTTCAGGGGATCGTTTGCAACAGTTTGGCACCATTTTTGAGTGAATTCCAGAACGTCAGATTTTTCCTGAAATTGTGACCGCGCGGCTTAGGGATTTTTTCAAAAAAATATTTTTCAGACCTTGCGTGAAAATTCTTTTTCAATGATAAAAACCCATCTCTTTCCACCGAAGAACCTTTCAGGGGATCTTTTGCAACAGTTTGGCACCATTTTTGAGTGAATTCCAGAACGTCAGATTTTTGCTGAAATTGTGACCGCGCGGCTTAGGGACTTTTTTCAAAAAAATGTTTTTCAGACCTTGCGTGAAAATTCTTTTTCAATGATAAAAACCCATCTCTTTCCACCGAAAAGCCTTTCAGGACATCGTTTGCAACAGTTTGGCACCATATTTGAGTGAATTCCAGAACGTCAGATTTTTGCTGAAATTGTGACCGCGCGGCTTAGGGATTTTTTCAAAAAAATGTTTTACAGACCTTGCGGGCTAATTCTGTTTCGATGATAAAAACCCATGTGTTTCCACCGAAAAACCTTTCAGGGGATCGTTTGCAACAGTTTGGCACCATTTTTGAGTGAATTCCAGAACATCAGATATTTGCTGAAATTGTGACCGCGCGGCTTAGGGATTTTTTCAAAAAAAAGTTGTTCAGACCTTGCGGGCTAATTCTGTTTCTATGATAAAAACCCATGTGTTTCCACCGAAAAACCTTTCAGGGGATCGTTTGCAACAGTTTGGCACCATTTTTGAGTGAATTCCAGAACGTCAGATTTTTGCTGAAATTGTGACCGCGCGGCTTAGGGATTTTTTCAAAAAAAAGTTGTTCAGACCTTGCGGGCTAATTCTGTTTCAATGATAAAAACCCAGCTCTTTCCACCAAAAAACATTTCAGGGGATCGTTTGCAACAGCTTGGCACCATTTTTGAGTGAATTCCATAACGTCAGATTTTTGCTGAAATTGTGACGGCGCGGCTTAGGGATTTTTTCAAAAAAAAAGTTGTTCAGACCTTGCGGGCTAATTCTGTTTCTATGATAAAAACCCATGTGTTTCAACCGAAAAACCTTTCAGGGGATCGTTTGCAACAGTTTGGCACCATTTTTGAGTGAATTCCAGAACGTCAGATTTTTCCTGAAATTGTGACCGCGCGGCTTAGGGATTTTTTCAAAAAAAAGTTATTCAGACCTTGCGTGAAAATTCTTTTTCAATGATAAAAACCCATGTGTTTCCACCGAAAAACCTTTCAGGGGATCGTTTGCAACTGTTTGGCACCATTTTTGAGTGAATTCCAGAACATCAGATTTTTGCTGAAATTGTGACCGCGCGGCTTAGGGATTTTTTCAAAAAAAAGTTGTTCAGACCTTGCGGGCTAATTCTGTTTCTATGATTAAAACCCATGTGTTTCAACCGAACAACCTTTCAGGGGATCGTTTGCAACAGTTTGGCTCCATTTTTGAGTGAATTCCAGAACGTCAGATTTTTGCTGAAATTGTGACCGCGCGGTTTAGGGATTTTTTCAAAAAAATGTTTTTCAGACCTTGCGGGCTAATTCTGTTTCGATGATAAAAACCCATGTGTTTCCACCGAAAAACCTTTCAGGGGATCGTTTGCAACAGTTTGGCACCATTTTTGAGTGAATTCCAGAACGTCAGATTTTTCCTGAAATTGTGACCGCGCGGCTTAGGGATTTTTTCAAAAAAATATTTTTCAGACCTTGCGTGAAAATTCTTTTTCAATGATAAAAACCCATCTCTTTCCACCGAAAAACCTTTCAGGGCATCGTTTGCAACAGTTTGGCACCATTTTTGAGTGAATTCCAGAACGTCAGATTTTTGCTGAAATTGTGACCGCGCGGCTTAGGGATTTTTTCAAAAAAAAGTTGTTCAGACCTTGTGGGCTAATTCTGTTTCTATGATAAAAACCCATTTGTTTCCACCGAAAAACCTTTCAGGGGATCGTTTGCAACAGTTTGGCACCATTTTTGAGTGAATTCCAGAACGTCAGATTTTTGCTGAAATTGTGACCGCGCGGCTTAGGGATTTTTTCAAAAAAAAGTTTTTCAGACCTTGCGTTAAAATAATTTTTCAATGAGAAAAACCCATCTCTTTCCACCGATAAAACCTTTCATGGCATCGTTTGCAACAGTTTGGCACCATTTTTGAGTGAATTCCAGAACGTCAGATTTTTGCTGAAATTGTGACCGCGCAGCTTAGGGATTTTTTCAAAAAAAAGTTGTTCAGACCTTGTGGGCTAATTCTGTTTCTATGATAAAAACCCATTTGTTTCCACCGAAAAACCTTTCAGGGGATCGTTTGCAACAGTTTGGCACCATTTTTGAGTGAATTCCAGAACGTCAGATTTTTGCTGAAATTGTGAAAGCGCGGCTTAGGGATTTTTTCAAAAAAATGTTTTTCAGACTTTGCGTGAAAATTCTTTTTCAATGATAAAAACCCATCTCTTTCCACCGAAAAACCTTTCAGGGCATCGTTTGCAACAGTTTGGCACCATTTTTGAGTGAATTCCAGAACATCAGATTTTTGCTGAAATTGTGACCGCGCGGCTTAGGGATTTTTTCAAAAAAAAGTTGTTCAGACCTTGCGGGCTAATTCTGTTTCTATGATTAAAACCCATGTGTTTCAACCGAACAACCTTTCAGGGGATCGTTTGCAACAGTTTGGCTCCATTTTTGAGTGAATTCCAGAACGTCAGATTTTTGCTGAAATTGTGACCGCGCGGCTTAGGGATTTTTTCAAAAAAAAAGTTGTTCAGATCTTGCGGGCTAATTCTGTTTCGATGATAAAAACCCATGTGTTTCCACCGAAAAACCTTTCAGGGGATCGTTTGCAACAGTTTGGCACCATTTTTGAGTGAATTCCAGAACGTCAGATTTTTCCTGAAATTGTGACCGCGCGGCTTAGGGATTTTTTCAAAAAAAAGTTGTTCAGACCTTGCGGGCTAATTCTGTTTCTATGATAAAAACCCATGTGTTTCAACCGAAAAACCTTTCAGGGGATCGTTTGCAACAGTTTGGCACCATTTTTGAGTGAATTCCATAACGTCAGATTTTTGCTGAAATTGTGACGGCGCGGCTTAGGGATTTTTTCAAAAAAAAAGTTGTTCAGACCTTGCGGGCTAATTCTGTTTCTATGATAAAAACCCATGTGTTTCAACCGAAAAACCTTTCAGGGGATCGTTTGCAACAGTTTGGCACCATTTTTGAGTGAATTCCAGAACGTCAGATTTTTCCTGAAATTGTGACCGCGCGGCTTAGGGATTTTTTCAAAAAAAAGTTATTCAGACCTTGCGTGAAAATTCTTTTTCAATGATAAAAACCCATGTGTTTCCACCGAAAAACCTTTCAGGGGATCGTTTGCAACTGTTTGGCACCATTTTTGAGTGAATTCCAGAACATCAGATTTTTGCTGAAATTGTGACCGCGCGGCTTAGGGATTTTTTCAAAAAAAAGTTGTTCAGACCTTGCGGGCTAATTCTGTTTCTATGATTAAAACCCATGTGTTTCAACCGAACAACCTTTCAGGGGATCGTTTGCAACAGTTTGGCTCCATTTTTGAGTGAATTCCAGAACGTCAGATTTTTGCTGAAATTGTGACCGCGCGGTTTAGGGATTTTTTCAAAAAAATGTTTTTCAGACCTTGCGGGCTAATTCTGTTTCGATGATAAAAACCCATGTGTTTCCACCGAAAAACCTTTCAGGGGATCGTTTGCAACAGTTTGGCACCATTTTTGAGTGAATTCCAGAACGTCAGATTTTTCCTGAAATTGTGACCGCGCGGCTTAGGGATTTTTTCAAAAAAATATTTTTCAGACCTTGCGTGAAAATTCTTTTTCAATGATAAAAACCCATCTCTTTCCACCGAAAAACCTTTCAGGGCATCGTTTGCAACAGTTTGGCACCATTTTTGAGTGAATTCCAGAACGTCAGATTTTTGCTGAAATTGTGACCGCGCGGCTTAGGGATTTTTTCAAAAAAAAGTTGTTCAGACCTTGTGGGCTAATTCTGTTTCTATGATAAAAACCCATTTGTTTCCACCGAAAAACCTTTCAGGGGATCGTTTGCAACAGTTTGGCACCATTTTTGAGTGAATTCCAGAACGTCAGATTTTTGCTGAAATTGTGACCGCGCGGCTTAGGGATTTTTTCAAAAAAAAGTTTTTCAGACCTTGCGTTAAAATAATTTTTCAATGAGAAAAACCCATCTCTTTCCACCGATAAAACCTTTCATGGCATCGTTTGCAACAGTTTGGCACCATTTTTGAGTGAATTCCAGAACGTCAGATTTTTGCTGAAATTGTGACCGCGCAGCTTAGGGATTTTTTCAAAAAAAAGTTGTTCAGACCTTGTGGGCTAATTCTGTTTCTATGATAAAAACCCATTTGTTTCCACCGAAAAACCTTTCAGGGGATCGTTTGCAACAGTTTGGCACCATTTTTGAGTGAATTCCAGAACGTCAGATTTTTGCTGAAATTGTGAAAGCGCGGCTTAGGGATTTTTTCAAAAAAATGTTTTTCAGACTTTGCGTGAAAATTCTTTTTCAATGATAAAAACCCATCTCTTTCCACCGAAAAACCTTTCAGGGCATCGTTTGCAACAGTTTGGCACCATTTTTGAGTGAATTCCAGAACGTCAGATTTTTGCTGAAATTGTGACCGCGCGGCTTAGGGATTTTTTCAAAAAAAAGTTTTTCAGACCTTGCGTTAAAATAATTTTTCAATGAGAAAAACCCATCTCTTTCCACCGATAAAACCTTTCATGGCATCGTTTGCAACAGTTTGGCACCATTTTTGAGTGAATTCCAGAACGTCAGATTTTTGCTGAAATTGTGACCGCGCAGCTTAGGGATTTTTTCAAAAAAAAGTTGTTCAGACCTTGTGGGCTAATTCTGTTTCTATGATAAAAACCCATTTGTTTCCACCGAAAAACCTTTCAGGGGATCGTTTGCAACAGTTTGGCACCATTTTTGAGTGAATTCCAGAACGTCAGATTTTTGCTGAAATTGTGAAAGCGCGGCTTAGGGATTTTTTCAAAAAAATGTTTTTCAGACTTTGCGTGAAAATTCTTTTTCAATGATAAAAACCCATCTCTTTCCACCGAAAAACCTTTCAGGGCATCGTTTGCAACAGTTTGGCACCATTTTTGAGTGAATTCCAGAACATCAGATTTTTGCTGAAATTGTGACCGCGCGGCTTAGGGATTTTTTCAAAAAAAAGTTGTTCAGACCTTGCGGGCTAATTCTGTTTCTATGATTAAAACCCATGTGTTTCAACCGAACAACCTTTCAGGGGATCGTTTGCAACAGTTTGGCTCCATTTTTGAGTGAATTCCAGAACGTCAGATTTTTGCTGAAATTGTGACCGCGCGGCTTAGGGATTTTTTCAAAAAAAAAGTTGTTCAGATCTTGCGGGCTAATTCTGTTTCGATGATAAAAACCCATGTGTTTCCACCGAAAAACCTTTCAGGGGATCGTTTGCAACAGTTTGGCACCATTTTTGAGTGAATTCCAGAACGTCAGATTTTTCCTGAAATTGTGACCGCGCGGCTTAGGGATTTTTTCAAAAAAAAGTTGTTCAGACCTTGCGGGCTAATTCTGTTTCTATGATAAAAACCCATGTGTTTCAACCGAAAAACCTTTCAGGGGATCGTTTGCAACAGTTTGGCACCATTTTTGAGTGAATTCCATAACGTCAGATTTTTGCTGAAATTGTGACGGCGCGGCTTAGGGATTTTTTCAAAAAAAAAGTTGTTCAGACCTTGCGGGCTAATTCTGTTTCTATGATAAAAACCCATGTGTTTCAACCGAAAAACCTTTCAGGGGATCGTTTGCAACAGTTTGGCACCATTTTTGAGTGAATTCCAGAACGTCAGATTTTTCCTGAAATTGTGACCGCGCGGCTTAGGGATTTTTTCAAAAAAAAGTTATTCAGACCTTGCGTGAAAATTCTTTTTCAATGATAAAAACCCATGTGTTTCCACCGAAAAACCTTTCAGGGGATCGTTTGCAACTGTTTGGCACCATTTTTGAGTGAATTCCAGAACATCAGATTTTTGCTGAAATTGTGACCGCGCGGCTTAGGGATTTTTTCAAAAAAAAGTTGTTCAGACCTTGCGGGCTAATTCTGTTTCTATGATTAAAACCCATGTGTTTCAACCGAACAACCTTTCAGGGGATCGTTTGCAACAGTTTGGCTCCATTTTTGAGTGAATTCCAGAACGTCAGATTTTTGCTGAAATTGTGACCGCGCGGTTTAGGGATTTTTTCAAAAAAATGTTTTTCAGACCTTGCGGGCTAATTCTGTTTCGATGATAAAAACCCATGTGTTTCCACCGAAAAACCTTTCAGGGGATCGTTTGCAACAGTTTGGCACCATTTTTGAGTGAATTCCAGAACGTCAGATTTTTCCTGAAATTGTGACCGCGCGGCTTAGGGATTTTTTCAAAAAAATATTTTTCAGACCTTGCGTGAAAATTCTTTTTCAATGATAAAAACCCATCTCTTTCCACCGAAAAACCTTTCAGGGCATCGTTTGCAACAGTTTGGCACCATTTTTGAGTGAATTCCAGAACGTCAGATTTTTGCTGAAATTGTGACCGCGCGGCTTAGGGATTTTTTCAAAAAAAAGTTGTTCAGACCTTGTGGGCTAATTCTGTTTCTATGATAAAAACCCATTTGTTTCCACCGAAAAACCTTTCAGGGGATCGTTTGCAACAGTTTGGCACCATTTTTGAGTGAATTCCAGAACGTCAGATTTTTGCTGAAATTGTGACCGCGCGGCTTAGGGATTTTTTCAAAAAAAAGTTTTTCAGACCTTGCGTTAAAATAATTTTTCAATGAGAAAAACCCATCTCTTTCCACCGATAAAACCTTTCATGGCATCGTTTGCAACAGTTTGGCACCATTTTTGAGTGAATTCCAGAACGTCAGATTTTTGCTGAAATTGTGACCGCGCAGCTTAGGGATTTTTTCAAAAAAAAGTTGTTCAGACCTTGTGGGCTAATTCTGTTTCTATGATAAAAACCCATTTGTTTCCACCGAAAAACCTTTCAGGGGATCGTTTGCAACAGTTTGGCACCATTTTTGAGTGAATTCCAGAACGTCAGATTTTTGCTGAAATTGTGAAAGCGCGGCTTAGGGATTTTTTCAAAAAAATGTTTTTCAGACTTTGCGTGAAAATTCTTTTTCAATGATAAAAACCCATCTCTTTCCACCGAAAAACCTTTCAGGGCATCGTTTGCAACAGTTTGGCACCATTTTTGAGTGAATTCCAGAACATCAGATTTTTGCTGAAATTGTGACCGCGCGGCTTAGGGATTTTTTCAAAAAAAAGTTGTTCAGACCTTGCGGGCTAATTCTGTTTCTATGATTAAAACCCATGTGTTTCAACCGAACAACCTTTCAGGGGATCGTTTGCAACAGTTTGGCTCCATTTTTGAGTGAATTCCAGAACGTCAGATTTTTGCTGAAATTGTGACCGCGCGGCTTAGGGATTTTTTCAAAAAAAAAGTTGTTCAGATCTTGCGGGCTAATTCTGTTTCGATGATAAAAACCCATGTGTTTCCACCGAAAAACCTTTCAGGGGATCGTTTGCAACAGTTTGGCACCATTTTTGAGTGAATTCCAGAACGTCAGATTTTTCCTGAAATTGTGACCGCGCGGCTTAGGGATTTTTTCAAAAAAAAGTTGTTCAGACCTTGCGTGAAAATTATTTTTCAATGATAAAAACCCATCTCTTTCCACCGAAAAACCTTTCAGGGGATTGTTTGCAACAGCTTGGCACCATTTTTGAGTGAATTCCAGAACGTCAGATTTTTGCTGAAATTGTGACCGCGCGGTTTAGGGATTTTTTCAAAAAAAAGTTGTTCAGACCTTGCGGGCTAATTCTGTTTCTATGATAAAAACCCATGTCTTTCCACCGAAAAACCTTTCAGGGGATCGTTTGCAACAGTTTGGCACCATTTTTGAGTGAATTCCAGAAGGTCAGATTTTTCCTGAAATTGTGACCGCGCGGCTTAGGGATTTTTTCAAAAAAATGTTTTTCAGACCTTGCGTGAAAATTCTTTTTCAATGATAAAAACCCATCTCTTTCCACCGAAGAACCTTTCAGGGGATCTTTTGCAACAGTTTGGCACCATTTTTGAGTGAATTCCAGAACGTCAGATTTTTGCTGAAATTGTGACCGCGCGGCTTAGGGACTTTTTTCAAAAAAATGTTTCTCAGACCTTGCGTGAAAATTCTTTTTCAATGATAAAAACCCATCTCTTTCCACCGAAAAGCCTTTCAGGGCATCGTTTGCAACAGTTTGGCACCATATTTGAGTGAATTCCAGAACGTCGGATTTTTCCTGAAATTGTGACCGCGCGGCTTAGGGATTTTTTCAAAAAAATGTTTTTCAGACCTTGCGGGCTAATTCTGTTTCGATGATAAAAAACCCATGTGTTTCCACCGAAAAACCTTTCAGGGGATCGTTTGCAACAGTTTGGCACCATTTTTGAGTGAATTCCAGAACATCAGATTTTTGCTGAAATTGTGACCGCGCGGCTTAGGGATTTTTTCAAAAAAAAGTTGTTCAGACCTTGCGGGCTAATTCTGTTTCTATGATTAAAACCCATGTGTTTCCACCGAAAAACCTTTCAGGGGATCGTTTGTAACAGTTTGGCACCATTTTTGAGTGAATTCCAGAACGTCAGATTTTTGCTGAAATTGTGACCGCGCGGCTTAGGGATTTTTTCAAAAAAATGTTTTTCAGACCTTGCGGGCTAATTCTGTTTCGATGATAAAAACCCATGTGTTTCCACCGAAAAACCTTTCAGGGGATCGTTTGCAACAGTTTGGCACCATTTTTGAGTGAATTCCAGAACGTCAGATTTTTCCTGAAATTGTGACCGCGCGGCTTAGGGATTTTTTCAAAAAAATATTTTTCAGACCTTGCGTGAAAATTCTTTTTCAATGATAAAAACCCATCTCTTTCCACCGAAAAACCTTTCAGGGCATCGTTTGCAACAGTTTGGCACCATTTTTGAGTGAATTCCAGAACGTCAGATTTTTGCTGAAATTGTGACCGCGCGGCTTAGGGATTTTTTCAAAAAAAAGTTGTTCAGACCTTGTGGGCTAATTCTGTTTCTATGATAAAAACCCATTTGTTTCCACCGAAAAACCTTTCAGGGGATCGTTTGCAACAGTTTGGCACCATTTTTGAGTGAATTCCAGAACGTCAGATTTTTGCTGAAATTGTGACCGCGCGGCTTAGGGATTTTTTCAAAAAAATGTTTTTCAGACCTTGCGTTAAAATAATTTTTCAATGAGAAAAACCCATCTCTTTCCACCGATAAAACCTTTCATGGCATCGTTTGCAACAGTTTGGCACCATTTTTGAGTGAATTCCAGAACGTCAGATTTTTGCTGAAATTGTGACCGCGCAGCTTAGGGATTTTTTCAAAAAAAATTTGTTCAGACCTTGTGGGCTAATTCTGTTTCTATGATAAAAACCCATTTGTTTCCACCGAAAAACCTTTCAGGGGATCGTTTGCAACAGTTTGGCACCATTTTTGAGTGAATTCCAGAACGTCAGATTTTTGCTGAAATTGTGAAAGCGTGGCTTAGGGATTTTTTCAAAAAAATGTTTTTCAGACTTTGCGTGAAAATTCTTTTTCAATGATAAAAACCCATCTCTTTCCACCGAAAAACCTTTCAGGGCATCGTTTGCAACAGTTTGGCACCATTTTTGAGTGAATTCCAGAACATCAGATTTTTGCTGAAATTGTGACCGCGCGGCTTAGGGATTTTTTCAAAAAAAAGTTGTTCAGACCTTGCGGGCTAATTCTGTTTCTATGATTAAAACCCATGTGTTTCAACCGAACAACCTTTCAGGGGATCGTTTGCAACAGTTTGGCTCCATTTTTGAGTGAATTCCAGAACGTCAGATTTTTGCTGAAATTGTGACCGCGCGGCTTAGGGATTTTTTCAAAAAAATGTTTTTCAGACCTTGCGGGCTAATTCTTTTTCGATGATAAAAACCCATGTGTTTCCACCGAAAAACCTTTCAGGGGATCGTTTGCAACAGTTTGGCACCATTTTTGAGTGAATTCCAGAACGTCAGATTTTTCCTGAAATTGTGACCGCGCGGCTTAGGGATTTTTTCAAAAAAATATTTTTCAGACCTTGCGTGAAAATTCTTTTTCAATGATAAAAACCCATCTCTTTCCACCGAAAAACCTTTCAGGGCATCGTTTGCAACAGTTTGGCACCATTTTTGAGTGAATTCCAGAACGTCAGATTTTTGCTGAAATTGTGACCGCGCGGCTTAGGGATTTTTTCAAAAAAAAGTTGTTCAGACCTTGTGGGCTAATTCTGTTTCTATGATAAAAACCCATTTGTTTCCACCGAAAAACCTTTCAGGGGATCGTTTGCAACAGTTTGGCACCATTTTTGAGTGAATTCCAGAACGTCAGATTTTTGCTGAAATTGTGAACGCGCGGCTTAGGGATTTTTTCAAAAAAATGTTTTTCAGACCTTGCGTTAAAATAATTTTTCAATGAGAAAAACCCATCTCTTTCCACCGAAAAACCTTTCATGGCATCGTTTGCCACAGTTTGGCACAATTTTTGGGTGAATACCAGAACGTCAGATTTTTGCTGAAATTGTGACCACGCGGCTTAGTTATTTTTTCAAAAAAAAGTTTTTCAGACCTTGCGTGAAAATTATTTTTCAATGATAAAAACCCATCTCTTTCCACCGAAAAACCTTTCAGGGGATTGTTTGCAACAGCTTGGCACCATTTTTGAGTGAATTCCAGAACGTCAGATTTTTGCTGAAATTGTGACCGCGCGGTTTAGGGATTTTTTCAAAAAAAAGTTGTTCAGACCTTGCGGGCTAATTCTGTTTCTATGATAAAAACCCATGTCTTTCCACCGAAAAACCTTTCAGGGGATCGTTTGCAACAGTTTGGCACCATTTTTGAGTGAATTCCAGAAGGTCAGATTTTTCCTGAAATTGTGACCGCGCGGCTTAGGGATTTTTTCAAAAAAATGTTTTTCAGACCTTGCGTGAAAATTCTTTTTCAATGATAAAAACCCATCTCTTTCCACCGAAGAACCTTTCAGGGGATCTTTTGCAACAGTTTGGCACCATTTTTGAGTGAATTCCAGAACGTCAGATTTTTGCTGAAATTGTGACCGCGCGGCTTAGGGACTTTTTTCAAAAAAATGTTTTTCAGACCTTGCGTGAAAATTCTTTTTCAATGATAAAAACCCATCTCTTTCCACCGAAAAGCCTTTCAGGGCATCGTTTGCAACAGTTTGGCACCATATTTGAGTGAATTCCAGAACGTCAGATTTTTCCTGAAATTGTGACCGCGCGGCTTAAGGATTTTTTCAAAAAAATGTTTTTCAGACCTTGCGGGCTAATTCTGTTTCGATGATAAAAACCCATGTGTTTCCACCGAAAAACCTTTCAGGGGATCGTTTGCAACAGTTTGGCACCATTTTTGAGTGAATTCCAGAACGTCAGATTTTTGCTGAAATTGTGACCGCGCGGCTTAGGGATTTTTTCAAAAAAAAGTTGTTCAGACCTTGCGGGCTAATTCTGTTTCAATGATAAAAACCCAGCTCTTTCCACCAAAAAACATTTCAGGGGATCGTTTGCAACAGCTTGGCACCATTTTTGAGTGAATTCCATAACGTCAGATTTTTGCTGAAATTGTGACCGCGCGGCTTAGGGATTTTTTCAAAAAAAAAGTTGTTCAGACCTTGCGGGCTAATTCTGTTTCTATGATTAAAACCCATGTGTTTCAACCGAAAAACCTTTCAGGGGATCGTTTGCAACAGTTTGGCACCATTTTTGAGTGAATTCCAGAACGTCAGATTTTTCCTGAAATTGTGACCGCGCGGCTTAGGGATTTTTTCAAAAAAAAGTTGTTCAGACCTTGCGTGAAAATTCTTTTTCAATGATAAAAACCCATGTGTTTCCACCGAAAAACCTTTCAGGGGATCGTTTGCAACTGTTTGGCACCATTTTTGAGTGAATTCCAGAACATCAGATTTTTGCTGAAATTGTGACCGCGCGGCTTAGGGATTTTTTCAAAAAAAAGTTGTTCAGACCTTGCGGGCTAATTCTGTTTCTATGATTAAAACCCATGTGTTTCAACCGAACAACCTTTCAGGGGATCGTTTGCAACAGTTTGGCTCCATTTTTGAGTGAATTCCAGAACGTCAGATTTTTGCTGAAATTGTGACCGCGCGGCTTAGGGATTTTTTCAAAAAAAAAGTTGTTCAGATCTTGCGGGCTAATTCTGTTTCGATGATAAAAACCCATGTGTTTCCACCGAAAAACCTTTCAGGGGATCGTTTGCAACAGTTTGGCACCATTTTTGAGTGAATTCCAGAACGTCAGATTTTTCCTGAAATTGTGACCGCGCGGCTTAGGGATTTTTTCAAAAAAATATTTTTCAGACCTTGCGTGAAAATAATTTTTCAATGAGAAAAACCCATCTCTTTCCACCGAAAAACCTTTCAGGGCATCGTTTGCCACAGTTTGGCACCATTTTTGAGTGAATTCCAGAACGTCAGATTTTTGCTGAAATTGTGACCGCGCGGCTTAGGGATTTTTTCAAAAAAAAGTTGTTCAGACCTTGCGTGAAAATTATTTTTCAATGATAAAAACCCATCTCTTTCCACCGAAAAACCTTTCAGGGGATTGTTTGCAACAGCTTGGCACCATTTTTGAGTGAATTCCAGAACGTCAGATTTTTGCTGAAATTGTGACCGCGCGGTTTAGGGATTTTTTCAAAAAAAAGTTGTTCAGACCTTGCGGGCTAATTCTGTTTCTATGATAAAAACCCATGTCTTTCCACCGAAAAACCTTTCAGGGGATCGTTTGCAACAGTTTGGCACCATTTTTGAGTGAATTCCAGAAGGTCAGATTTTTCCTGAAATTGTGACCGCGCGGCTTAGGGATTTTTTCAAAAAAATGTTTTTCAGACCTTGCGTGAAAATTCTTTTTCAATGATAAAAACCCATCTCTTTCCACCGAAGAACCTTTCAGGGGATCTTTTGCAACAGTTTGGCACCATTTTTGAGTGAATTCCAGAACGTCAGATTTTTGCTGAAATTGTGACCGCGCGGCTTAGGGACTTTTTTCAAAAAAATGTTTCTCAGACCTTGCGTGAAAATTCTTTTTCAATGATAAAAACCCATCTCTTTCCACCGAAAAGCCTTTCAGGGCATCGTTTGCAACAGTTTGGCACCATATTTGAGTGAATTCCAGAACGTCGGATTTTTCCTGAAATTGTGACCGCGCGGCTTAGGGATTTTTTCAAAAAAATGTTTTTCAGACCTTGCGGGCTAATTCTGTTTCGATGATAAAAACCCATGTGTTTCCACCGAAAAACCTTTCAGGGGATCGTTTGCAACAGTTTGGCACCATTTTTGAGTGAATTCCAGAACATCAGATTTTTGCTGAAATTGTGACCGCGCGGCTTAGGGATTTTTTCAAAAAAAAGTTGTTCAGACCTTGCGGGCTAATTCTGTTTCTATGATTAAAACCCATGTGTTTCCACCGAAAAACCTTTCAGGGGATCGTTTGTAACAGTTTGGCACCATTTTTGAGTGAATTCCAGAACGTCAGATTTTTGCTGAAATTGTGACCGCGCGGCTTAGGGATTTTTTCAAAAAAATGTTTTTCAGACCTTGCGGGCTAATTCTGTTTCGATGATAAAAACCCATGTGTTTCCACCGAAAAACCTTTCAGGGGATCGTTTGCAACAGTTTGGCACCATTTTTGAGTGAATTCCAGAACGTCAGATTTTTCCTGAAATTGTGACCGCGCGGCTTAGGGATTTTTTCAAAAAAATATTTTTCAGACCTTGCGTGAAAATTCTTTTTCAATGATAAAAACCCATCTCTTTCCACCGAAAAACCTTTCAGGGCATCGTTTGCAACAGTTTGGCACCATTTTTGAGTGAATTCCAGAACGTCAGATTTTTGCTGAAATTGTGACCGCGCGGCTTAGGGATTTTTTCAAAAAAAAGTTGTTCAGACCTTGTGGGCTAATTCTGTTTCTATGATAAAAACCCATTTGTTTCCACCGAAAAACCTTTCAGGGGATCGTTTGCAACAGTTTGGCACCATTTTTGAGTGAATTCCAGAACGTCAGATTTTTGCTGAAATTGTGACCGCGCGGCTTAGGGATTTTTTCAAAAAAATGTTTTTCAGACCTTGCGTTAAAATAATTTTTCAATGAGAAAAACCCATCTCTTTCCACCGATAAAACCTTTCATGGCATCGTTTGCAACAGTTTGGCACCATTTTTGAGTGAATTCCAGAACGTCAGATTTTTGCTGAAATTGTGACCGCGCAGCTTAGGGATTTTTTCAAAAAAAATTTGTTCAGACCTTGTGGGCTAATTCTGTTTCTATGATAAAAACCCATTTGTTTCCACCGAAAAACCTTTCAGGGGATCGTTTGCAACAGTTTGGCACCATTTTTGAGTGAATTCCAGAACGTCAGATTTTTGCTGAAATTGTGAAAGCGTGGCTTAGGGATTTTTTCAAAAAAATGTTTTTCAGACTTTGCGTGAAAATTCTTTTTCAATGATAAAAACCCATCTCTTTCCACCGAAAAACCTTTCAGGGCATCGTTTGCAACAGTTTGGCACCATTTTTGAGTGAATTCCAGAACATCAGATTTTTGCTGAAATTGTGACCGCGCGGCTTAGGGATTTTTTCAAAAAAAAGTTGTTCAGACCTTGCGGGCTAATTCTGTTTCTATGATTAAAACCCATGTGTTTCAACCGAACAACCTTTCAGGGGATCGTTTGCAACAGTTTGGCTCCATTTTTGAGTGAATTCCAGAACGTCAGATTTTTGCTGAAATTGTGACCGCGCGGCTTAGGGATTTTTTCAAAAAAATGTTTTTCAGACCTTGCGTGAAAATTCTTTTTCAATGATAAAAACCCATCTCTTTCCACCGAAAAACCTTTCAGGGCATCGTTTGCAACAGTTTGGCACCATTTTTGAGTGAATTCCAGAACGTCAGATTTTTGCTGAAATTGTGACCGCGCGGCTTAGGGATTTTTTCAAAAAAAAGTTGTTCAGACCTTGTGGGCTAATTCTGTTTCTATGATAAAAACCCATTTGTTTCCACCGAAAAACCTTTCAGGGGATCGTTTGCAACAGTTTGGCACCATTTTTGAGTGAATTCCAGAACGTCAGATTTTTGCTGAAATTGTGAACGCGCGGCTTAGGGATTTTTTCAAAAAAATGTTTTTCAGACCTTGCGTTAAAATAATTTTTCAATGAGAAAAACCCATCTCTTTCCACCGAAAAACCTTTCATGGCATCGTTTGCCACAGTTTGGCACAATTTTTGGGTGAATACCAGAACGTCAGATTTTTGCTGAAATTGTGACCACGCGGCTTAGTTATTTTTTCAAAAAAAAGTTTTTCAGACCTTGCGTGAAAATTATTTTTCAATGATAAAAACCCATCTCTTTCCACCGAAAAACCTTTCAGGGGATTGTTTGCAACAGCTTGGCACCATTTTTGAGTGAATTCCAGAACGTCAGATTTTTGCTGAAATTGTGACCGCGCGGTTTAGGGATTTTTTCAAAAAAAAGTTGTTCAGACCTTGCGGGCTAATTCTGTTTCTATGATAAAAACCCATGTCTTTCCACCGAAAAACCTTTCAGGGGATCGTTTGCAACAGTTTGGCACCATTTTTGAGTGAATTCCAGAAGGTCAGATTTTTCCTGAAATTGTGACCGCGCGGCTTAGGGATTTTTTCAAAAAAATGTTTTTCAGACCTTGCGTGAAAATTCTTTTTCAATGATAAAAACCCATCTCTTTCCACCGAAGAACCTTTCAGGGGATCTTTTGCAACAGTTTGGCACCATTTTTGAGTGAATTCCAGAACGTCAGATTTTTGCTGAAATTGTGACCGCGCGGCTTAGGGACTTTTTTCAAAAAAATGTTTTTCAGACCTTGCGTGAAAATTCTTTTTCAATGATAAAAACCCATCTCTTTCCACCGAAAAGCCTTTCAGGGCATCGTTTGCAACAGTTTGGCACCATATTTGAGTGAATTCCAGAACGTCAGATTTTTCCTGAAATTGTGACGGCGCGGCTTAGGGATTTTTTCAAAAAAATGTTTTTCAGACCTTGCGGGCTAATTCTGTTTCGATGATAAAAACCCATGTGTTTCCACCGAAAAACCTTTCAGGGGATCGTTTGCAACAGTTTGGCACCATTTTTGAGTGAATTCCAGAACGTCAGATTTTTGCTGAAATTGTGACCGCGCGGCTTAGGGATTTTTTCAAAAAAAAGTTGTTCAGACCTTGCGGGCTAATTCTGTTTCAATGATAAAAACCCAGCTCTTTCCACCAAAAAACATTTCAGGGGATCGTTTGCAACAGCTTGGCACCATTTTTGAGTGAATTCCAGAACGTCAGATTTTTGCTGAAATTGTGACCGCGCGGCTTAGGGATTTTTTCAAAAAAAAGTTGTTCAGACCTTGTGGGCTAATTCTGTTTCTATGATAAAAACCCATTTGTTTCCACCGAAAAACCTTTCAGGGGATCGTTTGCAACAGTTTGGCACCATTTTTGAGTGAATTCCAGAACGTCAGATTTTTGCTGAAATTGTGAACGCGCGGCTTAGGGATTTTTTCAAAAAAATGTTTTTCAGACCTTGCGTTAAAATAATTTTTCAATGAGAAAAACCCATCTCTTTCCACCGAAAAACCTTTCATGGCATCGTTTGCCACAGTTTGGCACAATTTTTGGGTGAATACCAGAACGTCAGATTTTTGCTGAAATTGTGACCACGCGGCTTAGTTATTTTTTCAAAAAAAAGTTTTTCAGACCTTGCGTGAAAATTATTTTTCAATGATAAAAACCCATCTCTTTCCACCGAAAAACCTTTCAGGGGATTGTTTGCAACAGCTTGGCACCATTTTTGAGTGAATTCCAGAACGTCAGATTTTTGCTGAAATTGTGACCGCGCGGTTTAGGGATTTTTTCAAAAAAAAGTTGTTCAGACCTTGCGGGCTAATTCTGTTTCTATGATAAAAACCCATGTCTTTCCACCGAAAAACCTTTCAGGGGATCGTTTGCAACAGTTTGGCACCATTTTTGAGTGAATTCCAGAAGGTCAGATTTTTCCTGAAATTGTGACCGCGCGGCTTAGGGATTTTTTCAAAAAAATGTTTTTCAGACCTTGCGTGAAAATTCTTTTTCAATGATAAAAACCCATCTCTTTCCACCGAAGAACCTTTCAGGGGATCTTTTGCAACAGTTTGGCACCATTTTTGAGTGAATTCCAGAACGTCAGATTTTTGCTGAAATTGTGACCGCGCGGCTTAGGGACTTTTTTCAAAAAAATGTTTTTCAGACCTTGCGTGAAAATTCTTTTTCAATGATAAAAACCCATCTCTTTCCACCGAAAAGCCTTTCAGGGCATCGTTTGCAACAGTTTGGCACCATATTTGAGTGAATTCCAGAACGTCAGATTTTTCCTGAAATTGTGACCGCGCGGCTTAAGGATTTTTTCAAAAAAATGTTTTTCAGACCTTGCGGGCTAATTCTGTTTCGATGATAAAAACCCATGTGTTTCCACCGAAAAACCTTTCAGGGGATCGTTTGCAACAGTTTGGCACCATTTTTGAGTGAATTCCAGAACGTCAGATTTTTGCTGAAATTGTGACCGCGCGGCTTAGGGATTTTTTCAAAAAAAAGTTGTTCAGACCTTGCGGGCTAATTCTGTTTCAATGATAAAAACCCAGCTCTTTCCACCAAAAAACATTTCAGGGGATCGTTTGCAACAGCTTGGCACCATTTTTGAGTGAATTCCATAACGTCAGATTTTTGCTGAAATTGTGACCGCGCGGCTTAGGGATTTTTTCAAAAAAAAAGTTGTTCAGACCTTGCGGGCTAATTCTGTTTCTATGATTAAAACCCATGTGTTTCAACCGAAAAACCTTTCAGGGGATCGTTTGCAACAGTTTGGCACCATTTTTGAGTGAATTCCAGAACGTCAGATTTTTCCTGAAATTGTGACCGCGCGGCTTAGGGATTTTTTCAAAAAAAAGTTGTTCAGACCTTGCGTGAAAATTCTTTTTCAATGATAAAAACCCATGTGTTTCCACCGAAAAACCTTTCAGGGGATCGTTTGCAACTGTTTGGCACCATTTTTGAGTGAATTCCAGAACATCAGATTTTTGCTGAAATTGTGACCGCGCGGCTTAGGGATTTTTTCAAAAAAAAGTTGTTCAGACCTTGCGGGCTAATTCTGTTTCTATGATTAAAACCCATGTGTTTCAACCGAACAACCTTTCAGGGGATCGTTTGCAACAGTTTGGCTCCATTTTTGAGTGAATTCCAGAACGTCAGATTTTTGCTGAAATTGTGACCGCGCGGCTTAGGGATTTTTTCAAAAAAAAAGTTGTTCAGATCTTGCGGGCTAATTCTGTTTCGATGATAAAAACCCATGTGTTTCCACCGAAAAACCTTTCAGGGGATCGTTTGCAACAGTTTGGCACCATTTTTGAGTGAATTCCAGAACGTCAGATTTTTCCTGAAATTGTGACCGCGCGGCTTAGGGATTTTTTCAAAAAAATATTTTTCAGACCTTGCGTGAAAATAATTTTTCAATGAGAAAAACCCATCTCTTTCCACCGAAAAACCTTTCAGGGCATCGTTTGCCACAGTTTGGCACCATTTTTGAGTGAATTCCAGAACGTCAGATTTTTGCTGAAATTGTGACCGCGCGGCTTAGGGATTTTTTCAAAAAAAAGTTGTTCAGACCTTGCGTGAAAATTATTTTTCAATGATAAAAACCCATCTCTTTCCACCGAAAAACCTTTCAGGGGATTGTTTGCAACAGCTTGGCACCATTTTTGAGTGAATTCCAGAACGTCAGATTTTTGCTGAAATTGTGACCGCGCGGTTTAGGGATTTTTTCAAAAAAAAGTTGTTCAGACCTTGCGGGCTAATTCTGTTTCTATGATAAAAACCCATGTCTTTCCACCGAAAAACCTTTCAGGGGATCGTTTGCAACAGTTTGGCACCATTTTTGAGTGAATTCCAGAAGGTCAGATTTTTCCTGAAATTGTGACCGCGCGGCTTAGGGATTTTTTCAAAAAAATGTTTTTCAGACCTTGCGTGAAAATTCTTTTTCAATGATAAAAACCCATCTCTTTCCACCGAAGAACCTTTCAGGGGATCTTTTGCAACAGTTTGGCACCATTTTTGAGTGAATTCCAGAACGTCAGATTTTTGCTGAAATTGTGACCGCGCGGCTTAGGGACTTTTTTCAAAAAAATGTTTCTCAGACCTTGCGTGAAAATTCTTTTTCAATGATAAAAACCCATCTCTTTCCACCGAAAAGCCTTTCAGGGCATCGTTTGCAACAGTTTGGCACCATATTTGAGTGAATTCCAGAACGTCGGATTTTTCCTGAAATTGTGACCGCGCGGCTTAGGGATTTTTTCAAAAAAATGTTTTTCAGACCTTGCGGGCTAATTCTGTTTCGATGATAAAAACCCATGTGTTTCCACCGAAAAACCTTTCAGGGGATCGTTTGCAACAGTTTGGCACCATTTTTGAGTGAATTCCAGAACATCAGATTTTTGCTGAAATTGTGACCGCGCGGCTTAGGGATTTTTTCAAAAAAAAGTTGTTCAGACCTTGCGGGCTAATTCTGTTTCTATGATTAAAACCCATGTGTTTCCACCGAAAAACCTTTCAGGGGATCGTTTGTAACAGTTTGGCACCATTTTTGAGTGAATTCCAGAACGTCAGATTTTTGCTGAAATTGTGACCGCGCGGCTTAGGGATTTTTTCAAAAAAATGTTTTTCAGACCTTGCGGGCTAATTCTGTTTCGATGATAAAAACCCATGTGTTTCCACCGAAAAACCTTTCAGGGGATCGTTTGCAACAGTTTGGCACCATTTTTGAGTGAATTCCAGAACGTCAGATTTTTCCTGAAATTGTGACCGCGCGGCTTAGGGATTTTTTCAAAAAAATATTTTTCAGACCTTGCGTGAAAATTCTTTTTCAATGATAAAAACCCATCTCTTTCCACCGAAAAACCTTTCAGGGCATCGTTTGCAACAGTTTGGCACCATTTTTGAGTGAATTCCAGAACGTCAGATTTTTGCTGAAATTGTGACCGCGCGGCTTAGGGATTTTTTCAAAAAAAAGTTGTTCAGACCTTGTGGGCTAATTCTGTTTCTATGATAAAAACCCATTTGTTTCCACCGAAAAACCTTTCAGGGGATCGTTTGCAACAGTTTGGCACCATTTTTGAGTGAATTCCAGAACGTCAGATTTTTGCTGAAATTGTGACCGCGCGGCTTAGGGATTTTTTCAAAAAAATGTTTTTCAGACCTTGCGTTAAAATAATTTTTCAATGAGAAAAACCCATCTCTTTCCACCGATAAAACCTTTCATGGCATCGTTTGCAACAGTTTGGCACCATTTTTGAGTGAATTCCAGAACGTCAGATTTTTGCTGAAATTGTGACCGCGCAGCTTAGGGATTTTTTCAAAAAAAATTTGTTCAGACCTTGTGGGCTAATTCTGTTTCTATGATAAAAACCCATTTGTTTCCACCGAAAAACCTTTCAGGGGATCGTTTGCAACAGTTTGGCACCATTTTTGAGTGAATTCCAGAACGTCAGATTTTTGCTGAAATTGTGAAAGCGTGGCTTAGGGATTTTTTCAAAAAAATGTTTTTCAGACTTTGCGTGAAAATTCTTTTTCAATGATAAAAACCCATCTCTTTCCACCGAAAAACCTTTCAGGGCATCGTTTGCAACAGTTTGGCACCATTTTTGAGTGAATTCCAGAACATCAGATTTTTGCTGAAATTGTGACCGCGCGGCTTAGGGATTTTTTCAAAAAAAAGTTGTTCAGACCTTGCGGGCTAATTCTGTTTCTATGATTAAAACCCATGTGTTTCAACCGAACAACCTTTCAGGGGATCGTTTGCAACAGTTTGGCTCCATTTTTGAGTGAATTCCAGAACGTCAGATTTTTGCTGAAATTGTGACCGCGCGGCTTAGGGATTTTTTCAAAAAAATGTTTTTCAGACCTTGCGTGAAAATTCTTTTTCAATGATAAAAACCCATCTCTTTCCACCGAAAAACCTTTCAGGGCATCGTTTGCAACAGTTTGGCACCATTTTTGAGTGAATTCCAGAACGTCAGATTTTTGCTGAAATTGTGACCGCGCGGCTTAGGGATTTTTTCAAAAAAAAGTTGTTCAGACCTTGTGGGCTAATTCTGTTTCTATGATAAAAACCCATTTGTTTCCACCGAAAAACCTTTCAGGGGATCGTTTGCAACAGTTTGGCACCATTTTTGAGTGAATTCCAGAACGTCAGATTTTTGCTGAAATTGTGAACGCGCGGCTTAGGGATTTTTTCAAAAAAATGTTTTTCAGACCTTGCGTTAAAATAATTTTTCAATGAGAAAAACCCATCTCTTTCCACCGAAAAACCTTTCATGGCATCGTTTGCCACAGTTTGGCACAATTTTTGGGTGAATACCAGAACGTCAGATTTTTGCTGAAATTGTGACCACGCGGCTTAGTTATTTTTTCAAAAAAAAGTTTTTCAGACCTTGCGTGAAAATTATTTTTCAATGATAAAAACCCATCTCTTTCCACCGAAAAACCTTTCAGGGGATTGTTTGCAACAGCTTGGCACCATTTTTGAGTGAATTCCAGAACGTCAGATTTTTGCTGAAATTGTGACCGCGCGGTTTAGGGATTTTTTCAAAAAAAAGTTGTTCAGACCTTGCGGGCTAATTCTGTTTCTATGATAAAAACCCATGTCTTTCCACCGAAAAACCTTTCAGGGGATCGTTTGCAACAGTTTGGCACCATTTTTGAGTGAATTCCAGAAGGTCAGATTTTTCCTGAAATTGTGACCGCGCGGCTTAGGGATTTTTTCAAAAAAATGTTTTTCAGACCTTGCGTGAAAATTCTTTTTCAATGATAAAAACCCATCTCTTTCCACCGAAGAACCTTTCAGGGGATCTTTTGCAACAGTTTGGCACCATTTTTGAGTGAATTCCAGAACGTCAGATTTTTGCTGAAATTGTGACCGCGCGGCTTAGGGACTTTTTTCAAAAAAATGTTTTTCAGACCTTGCGTGAAAATTCTTTTTCAATGATAAAAACCCATCTCTTTCCACCGAAAAGCCTTTCAGGGCATCGTTTGCAACAGTTTGGCACCATATTTGAGTGAATTCCAGAACGTCAGATTTTTCCTGAAATTGTGACGGCGCGGCTTAGGGATTTTTTCAAAAAAATGTTTTTCAGACCTTGCGGGCTAATTCTGTTTCGATGATAAAAACCCATGTGTTTCCACCGAAAAACCTTTCAGGGGATCGTTTGCAACAGTTTGGCACCATTTTTGAGTGAATTCCAGAACGTCAGATTTTTGCTGAAATTGTGACCGCGCGGCTTAGGGATTTTTTAAAAAAAAAGTTGTTCAGACCTTGCGGGCTAATTCTGTTTCAATGATAAAAACCCAGCTCTTTCCACCAAAAAACATTTCAGGGGATCGTTTGCAACAGCTTGGCACCATTTTTGAGTGAATTCCATAACGTCAGATTTTTGCTGAAATTGTGACCGCGCGGCTTAGGGATTTTTTCAAAAAAAAAGTTGTTCAGACCTTGCGGGCTAATTCTGTTTCTATGATTAAAACCCATGTGTTTCAACCGAAAAACCTTTCAGGGGATCGTTTGCAACAGTTTGGCACCATTTTTGAGTGAATTCCAGAACGTCAGATTTTTCCTGAAATTGTGACCGCGCGGCTTAGGGATTTTTTCAAAAAAAAGTTGTTCAGACCTTGCGTGAAAATTCTTTTTCAATGATAAAAACCCATGTGTTTCCACCGAAAAACCTTTCAGGGGATCGTTTGCAACTGTTTGGCACCATTTTTGAGTGAATTCCAGAACATCAGATTTTTGCTGAAATTGTGACCGCGCGGCTTAGGGATTTTTTCAAAAAAAAGTTGTTCAGACCTTGCGGGCTAATTCTGTTTCTATGATTAAAACCCATGTGTTTCAACCGAAGAACCTTTCAGGGGATCGTTTGCAACAGTTTGGCTCCATTTTTGAGTGAATTCCAGAACGTCAGATTTTTGCTGAAATTGTGACCGCGCGGTTTAGGGATTTTTTCAAAAAAATGTTTTTCAGACCTTGCGGGCTAATTCTGTTTCGATGATAAAAACCCATGTGTTTCCACCGAAAAACCTTTCAGGGGATCGTTTGCAACAGTTTGGCACCATTTTTGAGTGAATTCCAGAACGTCAGATTTTTCCTGAAATTGTGACCGCGCGGCTTAGGGATTTTTTCAAAAAAATATTTTTCAGACCTTGCGTGAAAATTCTTT
This sequence comes from Podarcis liolepis, assembly GCF_965112155.1. Classification (NCBI taxonomy): domain Eukaryota; kingdom Metazoa; phylum Chordata; class Lepidosauria; order Squamata; family Lacertidae; genus Podarcis; species Podarcis liolepis. The sequence goes on along the minus strand of NC_139559.1, from coordinate 88,501,107 downwards.
TTCAATGATAAAAACCCATCTCTTTCCACCGAAAAACCTTTCAGGGCATCGTTTGCAACAGTTTGGCACCATTTTTGAGTGAATTCCAGAACGTCAGATTTTTGCTGAAATTGTGACCGCGCGGCTTAGGGATTTTTTTAAAAAAAAGTTGTTCAGACCTTGTGGGCTAATTCTGTTTCTATGATAAAAACCCATTTGTTTCCACCGAAAAACCTTTCAGGGGATCGTTTGCAACAGTTTGGCACCATTTTTGAGTGAATTCCAGAACGTCAGATTTTTGCTGAAATTGTGACCGCGCGGCTTAGGGATTTTTTCAAAAAAAAGTTTTTCAGACCTTGCGTTAAAATAATTTTTCAATGAGAAAAACCCATCTCTTTCCACCGATAAAACCTTTCATGGCATCGTTTGCAACAGTTTGGCACCATTTTTGAGTGAATTCCAGAACGTCAGATTTTTGCTGAAATTGTGACCGCGCAGCTTAGGGATTTTTTCAAAAAAAAGTTGTTCAGACCTTGTGGGCTAATTCTGTTTCTATGATAAAAACCCATTTGTTTCCACCGAAAAACCTTTCAGGGGATCGTTTGCAACAGTTTGGCACCATTTTTGAGTGAATTCCAGAACGTCAGATTTTTGCTGAAATTGTGAAAGCGCGGCTTAGGGATTTTTTAAAAAAAAAGTTGTTCAGACCTTGTGGGCTAATTCTGTTTCTATGATAAAAACCCATTTGTTTCCACCGAAAAACCTTTCAGGGGATCGTTTGCAACAGTTTGGCACCATTTTTGAGTGAATTCCAGAACGTCAGATTTTTGCTGAAATTGTGACCGCGCGGCTTAGGGATTTTTTCAAAAAAATATTTTTCAGACCTTGCGTGAAAATAATTTTTCAATGAGAAAAACCCATCTCTTTCCACCGAAAAACCTTTCAGGGCATCGTTTGCCACAGTTTGGCACCATTTTTGAGTGAATTCCAGAACGTCAGATTTTTGCTGAAATTGTGACCGCGCGGCTTAGGGATTTTTTCAAAAAAAAGTTGTTCAGACCTTGCGTGAAAATTATTTTTCAATGATAAAAACCCATCTCTTTCCACCGAAAAACCTTTCAGGGGATTGTTTGCAACAGCTTGGCACCATTTTTGAGTGAATTCCAGAACGTCAGATTTTTGCTGAAATTGTGACCGCGCGGTTTAGGGATTTTTTCAAAAAAAAGTTGTTCAGACCTTGCGGGCTAATTCTGTTTCTATGATAAAAACCCATGTCTTTCCACCGAAAAACCTTTCAGGGGATCGTTTGCAACAGTTTGGCACCATTTTTGAGTGAATTCCAGAAGGTCAGATTTTTCCTGAAATTGTGACCGCGCGGCTTAGGGATTTTTTCAAAAAAATGTTTTTCAGACCTTGCGTGAAAATTCTTTTTCAATGATAAAAACCCATCTCTTTCCACCGAAGAACCTTTCAGGGGATCTTTTGCAACAGTTTGGCACCATTTTTGAGTGAATTCCAGAACGTCAGATTTTTGCTGAAATTGTGACCGCGCGGCTTAGGGACTTTTTTCAAAAAAATGTTTCTCAGACCTTGCGTGAAAATTCTTTTTCAATGATAAAAACCCATCTCTTTCCACCGAAAAGCCTTTCAGGGCATCGTTTGCAACAGTTTGGCACCATATTTGAGTGAATTCCAGAACGTCGGATTTTTCCTGAAATTGTGACCGCGCGGCTTAGGGATTTTTTCAAAAAAATGTTTTTCAGACCTTGCGGGCTAATTCTGTTTCGATGATAAAAACCCATGTGTTTCCACCGAAAAACCTTTCAGGGGATCGTTTGCAACAGTTTGGCACCATTTTTGAGTGAATTCCAGAACATCAGATTTTTGCTGAAATTGTGACCGCGCGGCTTAGGGATTTTTTCAAAAAAAAGTTGTTCAGACCTTGCGGGCTAATTCTGTTTCTATGATTAAAACCCATGTGTTTCCACCGAAAAACCTTTCAGGGGATCGTTTGTAACAGTTTGGCACCATTTTTGAGTGAATTCCAGAACGTCAGATTTTTGCTGAAATTGTGACCGCGCGGCTTAGGGATTTTTTCAAAAAAATGTTTTTCAGACCTTGCGGGCTAATTCTGTTTCGATTATAAAAACCCATGTGTTTCCACCGAAAAACCTTTCAGGGGATCGTTTGCAACAGTTTGGCACCATTTTTGAGTGAATTCCAGAACGTCAGATTTTTCCTGAAATTGTGACCGCGCGGCTTAGGGATTTTTTCAAAAAAATATTTTTCAGACCTTGCGTGAAAATTCTTTTTCAATGATAAAAACCCATCTCTTTCCACCGAAAAACCTTTCAGGGCATCGTTTGCAACAGTTTGGCACCATTTTTGAGTGAATTCCAGAACGTCAGATTTTTGCTGAAATTGTGACCGCGCGGCTTAGGGATTTTTTCAAAAAAAAGTTGTTCAGACCTTGTGGGCTAATTCTGTTTCTATGATAAAAACCCATTTGTTTCCACCGAAAAACCTTTCAGGGGATCGTTTGCAACAGTTTGGCACCATTTTTGAGTGAATTCCAGAACGTCAGATTTTTGCTGAAATTGTGACCGCGCGGCTTAGGGATTTTTTCAAAAAAATGTTTTTCAGACCTTGCGTTAAAATAATTTTTCAATGAGAAAAACCCATCTCTTTCCACCGATAAAACCTTTCATGGCATCGTTTGCAACAGTTTGGCACCATTTTTGAGTGAATTCCAGAACGTCAGATTTTTGCTGAAATTGTGACCGCGCAGCTTAGGGATTTTTTCAAAAAAAATTTGTTCAGACCTTGTGGGCTAATTCTGTTTCTATGATAAAAACCCATTTGTTTCCACCGAAAAACCTTTCAGGGGATCGTTTGCAACAGTTTGGCACCATTTTTGAGTGAATTCCAGAACGTCAGATTTTTGCTGAAATTGTGAAAGCGTGGCTTAGGGATTTTTTCAAAAAAATGTTTTTCAGACTTTGCGTGAAAATTCTTTTTCAATGATAAAAACCCATCTCTTTCCACCGAAAAACCTTTCAGGGCATCGTTTGCAACAGTTTGGCACCATTTTTGAGTGAATTCCAGAACATCAGATTTTTGCTGAAATTGTGACCGCGCGGCTTAGGGATTTTTTCAAAAAAAAGTTGTTCAGACCTTGCGGGCTAATTCTGTTTCTATGATTAAAACCCATGTGTTTCAACCGAACAACCTTTCAGGGGATCGTTTGCAACAGTTTGGCTCCATTTTTGAGTGAATTCCAGAACGTCAGATTTTTGCTGAAATTGTGACCGCGCGGCTTAGGGATTTTTTCAAAAAAATGTTTTTCAGACCTTGCGGGCTAATTCTTTTTCGATGATAAAAACCCATGTGTTTCCACCGAAAAACCTTTCAGGGGATCGTTTGCAACAGTTTGGCACCATTTTTGAGTGAATTCCAGAACGTCAGATTTTTCCTGAAATTGTGACCGCGCGGCTTAGGGATTTTTTCAAAAAAATATTTTTCAGACCTTGCGTGAAAATAATTTTTCAATGAGAAAAACCCATCTCTTTCCACCGAAAAACCTTTCAGGGCATCGTTTGCCACAGTTTGGCACCATTTTTGAGTGAATTCCAGAACGTCAGATTTTTGCTGAAATTGTGACCGCGCGGCTTAGGGATTTTTTCAAAAAAAAGTTGTTCAGACCTTGCGTGAAAATTATTTTTCAATGATAAAAACCCATCTCTTTCCACCGAAAAACCTTTCAGGGGATTGTTTGCAACAGCTTGGAACCATTTTTGAGTGAATTCCAGAACGTCAGATTTTTGCTGAAATTGTGACCGCGCGGTTTAGGGATTTTTTCAAAAAAAAGTTGTTCAGACCTTGCGGGCTAATTCTGTTTCTATGATAAAAACCCATGTCTTTCCACCGAAAAACCTTTCAGGGGATCGTTTGCAACAGTTTGGCACCATTTTTGAGTGAATTCCAGAAGGTCAGATTTTTGCTGAAATTGTGACCGCGCGGCTTAGGGATTTTTTCAAAAAAATGTTTTTCAGACCTTGCGGGCTAATTCTGTTTCGATGATAAAAACCCATGTGTTTCCACCGAAAAACCTTTCAGGGGATCGTTTGCAACAGTTTGGCACCATTTTTGAGTGAATTCCAGAACGTCAGATTTTTCCTGAAATTGTGACCGCGCGGCTTAGGGATTTTTTCAAAAAAATATTTTTCAGACCTTGCGTGAAAATTCTTTTTCAATGATAAAAACCCATCTCTTTCCACCGAAAAACCTTTCAGGGCATCGTTTGCAACAGTTTGGCACCATTTTTGAGTGAATTCCAGAACGTCAGATTTTTGCTGAAATTGTGACCGCGCGGCTTAGGGATTTTTTCAAAAAAAAGTTGTTCAGACCTTGTGGGCTAATTCTGTTTCTATGATAAAAACCCATTTGTTTCCACCGAAAAACCTTTCAGGGGATCGTTTGCAACAGTTTGGCACCATTTTTGAGTGAATTCCAGAACGTCAGATTTTTGCTGAAATTGTGACCGCGCGGCTTAGGGATTTTTTCAAAAAAATGTTTTTCAGACCTTGCGTTAAAATAATTTTTCAATGAGAAAAACCCATCTCTTTCCACCGATAAAACCTTTCATGGCATCGTTTGCAACAGTTTGGCACCATTTTTGAGTGAATTCCAGAACGTCAGATTTTTGCTGAAATTGTGACCGCGCAGCTTAGGGATTTTTTCAAAAAAAATTTGTTCAGACCTTGTGGGCTAATTCTGTTTCTATGATAAAAACCCATTTGTTTCCACCGAAAAACCTTTCAGGGGATCGTTTGCAACAGTTTGGCACCATTTTTGAGTGAATTCCAGAACGTCAGATTTTTGCTGAAATTGTGAAAGCGTGGCTTAGGGATTTTTTCAAAAAAATGTTTTTCAGACTTTGCGTGAAAATTCTTTTTCAATGATAAAAACCCATCTCTTTCCACCGAAAAACCTTTCAGGGCATCGTTTGCAACAGTTTGGCACCATTTTTGAGTGAATTCCAGAACATCAGATTTTTGCTGAAATTGTGACCGCGCGGCTTAGGGATTTTTTCAAAAAAAAGTTGTTCAGACCTTGCGGGCTAATTCTGTTTCTATGATTAAAACCCATGTGTTTCAACCGAACAACCTTTCAGGGGATCGTTTGCAACAGTTTGGCTCCATTTTTGAGTGAATTCCAGAACGTCAGATTTTTGCTGAAATTGTGACCGCGCGGCTTAGGGATTTTTTCAAAAAAATGTTTTTCAGACCTTGCGGGCTAATTCTTTTTCGATGATAAAAACCCATGTGTTTCCACCGAAAAACCTTTCAGGGGATCGTTTGCAACAGTTTGGCACCATTTTTGAGTGAATTCCAGAACGTCAGATTTTTCCTGAAATTGTGACCGCGCGGCTTAGGGATTTTTTCAAAAAAATATTTTTCAGACCTTGCGTGAAAATTCTTTTTCAATGATAAAAACCCATCTCTTTCCACCGAAAAACCTTTCAGGGCATCGTTTGCAACAGTTTGGCACCATTTTTGAGTGAATTCCAGAACGTCAGATTTTTGCTGAAATTGTGACCGCGCGGCTTAGGGATTTTTTCAAAAAAAAGTTGTTCAGACCTTGTGGGCTAATTCTGTTTCTATGATAAAAACCCATTTGTTTCCACCGAAAAACCTTTCAGGGGATCGTTTGCAACAGTTTGGCACCATTTTTGAGTGAATTCCAGAACGTCAGATTTTTGCTGAAATTGTGAACGCGCGGCTTAGGGATTTTTTCAAAAAAATGTTTTTCAGACCTTGCGTTAAAATAATTTTTCAATGAGAAAAACCCATCTCTTTCCACCGAAAAACCTTTCATGGCATCGTTTGCCACAGTTTGGCACAATTTTTGGGTGAATACCAGAACGTCAGATTTTTGCTGAAATTGTGACCACGCGGCTTAGGGATTTTTTCAAAAAAAAGTTTTTCAGACCTTGCGTGAAAATTATTTTTCAATGATAAAAACCCATCTCTTTCCACCGAAAAACCTTTCAGGGGATTGTTTGCAACAGCTTGGCACCATTTTTGAGTGAATTCCAGAACGTCAGATTTTTGCTGAAATTGTGACCGCGCGGTTTAGGGATTTTTTCAAAAAAAGGTTGTTCAGACCTTGCGGGCTAATTCTGTTTCTATGATAAAAACCCATGTCTTTCCACCGAAAAACCTTTCAGGGGATCGTTTGCAACAGTTTGGCACCATTTTTGAGTGAATTCCAGAAGGTCAGATTTTTCCTGAAATTGTGACCGCGCGGCTTAGGGATTTTTTCAAAAAAATGTTTTTCAGACCTTGCGTGAAAATTCTTTTTCAATGATAAAAACCCATCTCTTTCCACCGAAGAACCTTTCAGGGGATCTTTTGCAACAGTTTGGCACCATTTTTGAGTGAATTCCAGAACGTCAGATTTTTGCTGAAATTGTGACCGCGCGGCTTAGGGACTTTTTTCAAAAAAATGTTTTTCAGACCTTGCGTGAAAATTCTTTTTCAATGATAAAAACCCATCTCTTTCCACCGAAAAGCCTTTCAGGGCATCGTTTGCAACAGTTTGGCACCATATTTGAGTGAATTCCAGAACGTCAGATTTTTGCTGAAATTGTGACCGCGCGGCTTAGGGATTTTTTCAAAAAAATGTTTTTCAGACCTTGCGGGCTAATTCTGTTTCGATGATAAAAACCCATGTGTTTCCACCGAAAAACCTTTCAGGGGATCGTTTGCAACAGTTTGGCACCATTTTTGAGTGAATTCCAGAACATCAGATTTTTGCTGAAATTGTGACCGCGCGGCTTAGGGATTTTTTCAAAAAAAAGTTGTTCAGACCTTGCGGGCTAATTCTGTTTCTATGATTAAAACCCATGTGTTTCCACCGAAAAACCTTTCAGGGGATCGTTTGTAACAGTTTGGCACCATTTTTGAGTGAATTCCAGAACGTCAGATTTTTGCTGAAATTGTGACCGCGCGGCTTAGGGATTTTTTCAAAAAAAAGTTGTTCAGACCTTGCGGGCTAATTCTGTTTCAATGATAAAAACCCAGCTCTTTCCACCAAAAAACCTTTCAGGGGATTGTTTGCAACAGCTTGGCACCATTTTTGAGTGAATTCCATAACGTCAGATTTTTGCTGAAATTGTGACCGCGCGGCTTAGGGATTTTTTCAAAAAAAAGTTTTTCAGACCTTGCGTGAAAATTCTGTTTCTATGATAAATAGCCATGTGTTTCCACCGAAAAACCTTTCAGGGGATCGTTTGCAACAGTTTGGCACCATTTTTGAGTGAATTCCAGAACGTCAGATTTTTGCTGAAATTGTGACCGCGCGGCTTAGGGACTTTTTTCAAAAAAATGTTTTTCAGACCTTCCGTGAAAATTCTTTTTCAATGATAAAAACCCATCTCTTTCCACCGAAAAGCCTTTCAGGGCATCGTTTGCAACAGTTTGGCACCATATTTGAGTGAATTCCAGAACGTCAGATTTTTCCTGAAATTGTGACCGCGCGGCTTAGGGATTTTTTCAAAAAAAAGTTGTTCAGACCTTGCGGGCTAATTCTGTTTCTATGATTAAAACCCATGTGTTTCCACCGAAAAACCTTTCAGGGGATCGTTTGTAACAGTTTGGCACCATTTTTGAGTGAATTCCAGAACGTCAGATTTTTGCTGAAATTGTGACCGCGCGGCTTAGGGATTTTTTCAAAAAAAAGTTGTTCAGACCTTGCGGGCTAATTCTGTTTCAATGATAAAAACCCAGCTCTTTCCACCAAAAAACCTTTCAGGGGATTGTTTGCAACAGCTTGGCACCATTTTTGAGTGAATTCCATAACGTCAGATTTTTGCTGAAATTGTGACCGCGCGGCTTAGGGATTTTTTCAAAAAAAAGTTTTTCAGACCTTGCGTGAAAATTCTGTTTCTATGATAAATAGCCATGTGTTTCCACCGAAAAACCTTTCAGGGGATCGTTTGCAACAGTTTGGCACCATTTTTGAGTGAATTCCAGAACGTCAGATTTTTGCTGAAATTGTGACCGCGCGGCTTAGGGACTTTTTTCAAAAAAATGTTTTTCAGACCTTCCGTGAAAATTCTTTTTCAATGATAAAAACCCATCTCTTTCCACCGAAAAGCCTTTCAGGGCATCGTTTGCAACAGTTTGGCACCATATTTGAGTGAATTCCAGAACGTCAGATTTTTCCTGAAATTGTGACCGCGCGGCTTAGGGATTTTTTCAAAAAAAAGTTGTTCAGACCTTGCGGGCTAATTCTGTTTCTATGATTAAAACCCATGTGTTTCCACCGAAAAACCTTTCAGGGGATCGTTTGCAACAGTTTGGCACCATTTTTGAGTGAATTCCAGAACGTCAGATTTTTGCTGAAATTGTGACCGCGCGGCTTAGGGATTTTTTCAAAAAAAAGTTGTTCAGACCTTGCGGGCTAATTCTGTTTCAATGATAAAAACCCAGCTCTTTCCACCAAAAAACCTTTCAGGGGATCGTTTGCAACAGCTTGGCACCATTTTTGAGTGAATTCCATAACGTCAGATTTTTGCTGAAATTGTGACCGCGCGGCTTAGGGATTTTTTCAAAAAAAAGTTTTTCAGACCTTGCGTGAAAATTCTGTTTCTATGATAAAAACCCATGTGTTTCCACTGAAAAACCTTTCAGGGGATCGTTTGCAACAGTTTGGCATCATTTTTGAGTGAATTCCAGAACGTCAGATTTTTGCTGAAATTGTGACCGCGCGGCTTAGGGATTTTTTCAAAAAAAAGTTGTTCAGACCTTGCGGGCTAATTCTGTTTCTATGATTAAAACCCATGTGTTTCAACCGAAAAACCTTTCAGGGGATCGTTTGCAACAGTTTGGCACCATTTTTGAGTGAATTCCAGAACGTCAGATTTTTGCTGAAATTGTGACCGCGCGGCTTAGGGGTTTTTTCAAAAAAAAGTTGTTCAGACCTTGCGGGCTAATTCTGTTTCTATGATTAAAACCCATGTGTTTCCACCGAAAAACCTTTCAGGGGATCGTTTGCAACAGTTTGGCACCATTTTTGAGTGAATTCCAGAACGTCAGATTTTTCCTGAAATTGTGACCGCGCGGTTTAGGGATTTTTTCAAAAAAATGTTTTTCAGACCTTGCGTGAAAATTCTTTTTCAATGATAAAAACCCATCTCTTTCCACCGAAGAACCTTTCAGGGGATCTTTTGCAACAGTTTGGCACCATTTTTGAGTGAATTACAGAACGTCAGATTTTTGCTGAAATTGTGACCGCGCGGCTTAGGGATTTTTTCAAAAAAATGTTTTTCAGACTTTGCGTGAAAATTCTTTTTCAATGATAAAAACCCATCTCTTTCCACCGAAAAACCTTTCAGGGCATCGTTTGCAACAGTTTGGCACCATTTTTGAGTGAATTCCAGAACATCAGTTTTTTGCTGAAATTGTGACCGCGCGGCTTAGGGATTTTTTCAAAAAAAAGTTGTTCAGACCTTGCGGGCTAATTCTGTTTCTATGATTAAAACCCATGTGTTTCAACCGAACAACCTTTCAGGGGATCGTTTGCAACAGTTTGGCTCCATTTTTGAGTGAATTCCAAAACGTCAGATTTTTGCTGAAATTGTGACCGCGCGGCTTAGGGATTTTTTCAAAAAAATGTTTTTCAGACCTTGCGGGCTAATTCTGTTTCGATGATAAAAACCCATGTGTTTCCACCGAAAAACCTTTCAGGGGATCGTTTGCAACAGTTTGGCACCATTTTTGAGTGAATTCCAGAACGTCAGATTTTTCCTGAAATTGTGACCGCGCGGCTTAGGGATTTTTTCAAAAAAATATTTTTCAGACCTTGCGTGAAAATTCTTTTTCAATGATAAAAACCCATCTCTTTCCACCGAAAAACCTTTCAGGGCATCGTTTGCAACAGTTTGGCACCATTTTTGAGTGAATTCCAGAACGTCAGATTTTTGCTGAAATTGTGACCGCGCGGCTTAGGGATTTTTTCAAAAAAAAGTTGTTCAGACCTTGTGGGCTAATTCTGTTTCTATGATAAAAACCCATTTGTTTCCACCGAAAAACCTTTCAGGGGATCGTTTGCAACAGCTTGGCACCATTTTTGAGTGAATTCCAGAACGTCAGATTTTTCCTGAAATTGTGACCGCGCGGTTTAGGGATTTTTTCAAAAAAATGTTTTTCAGACCTTGCGTGAAAATTCTTTTTCAATGATAAAAACCCATCTCTTTCCACCGAAGAACCTTTCAGGGGATCTTTTGCAACAGTTTGGCACCATTTTTGAGTGAATTCCAGAACGTCAGATTTTTGCTGAAATTGTGACCGCGCGGCTTAGGGATTTTTTCAAAAAAATGTTTTTCAGACTTTGCGTGAAAATTCTTTTTCAATGATAAAAACCCATCTCTTTCCACCGAAAAACCTTTCAGGGCATCGTTTGCAACAGTTTGGCACCATTTTTGAGTGAATTCCAGAACATCAGATTTTTGCTGAAATTGTGACCGCGCGGCTTAAGGATTTTTTCAAAAAAAAGTTGTTCAGACCTTGCGGGCTAATTCTGTTTCTATGATTAAAACCCATGTGTTTCAACCGAACAACCTTTCAGGGGATCGTTTGCAACAGTTTGGCTCCATTTTTGAGTGAATTCCAGAACGTCAGATTTTTGCTGAAATTGTGACCGCGCGGCTTAGGGATTTTTTCAAAAAAATGTTTTTCAGACCTTGCGGGCTAATTCTGTTTCGATGATAAAAACCCATGTGTTTCCACCGAAAAACCTTTCAGGGGATCGTTTGCAACAGTTTGGCACCATTTTTGAGTGAATTCCAGAACGTCAGATTTTTCCTGAAATTGTGACCGCGCGGCTTAGGGATTTTTTCAAAAAAATGTTTTTCAGACCTTGCATGAAAATTCTTTTTCAATGATAAAAACCCATCTCTTTCCACCGAAGAACCTTTCAGGGGATCTTTTGCAACAGTTTGGCACCATTTTTGAGTGAATTCCAGAACGTCAGATTTTTGCTGAAATTGTGACCGCGCGGCTTAGGGATTTTTTCAAAAAAATGTTTTTCAGACCTTGCGTGAAAATTCTTTTTCAATGATAAAAACCCATCTCTTTCCACCGAAAAGCCTTTCAGGGCATCGTTTGTAACAGTTTGGCAGCATTTTTGAGTGAATTCCAGAACGTCAGATTTTTCCTGAAATTGTGACCGCGCGGCTTAGGGATTTTTTCAAAAAAATGTTTTTCAGACCTTGCGGGCTAATTCTGTTTCGATGATAAAAACCCATGTGTTTCCACCGAAAAACCTTTCAGGGGATCGTTTGCAACAGTTTGGCACCATTTTTGAGTGAATTCCAGAACATCAGATTTTTGCTTAAATTGTGACCGCGCGGCTTAGGGATTTTTTCAAAAAAAAGTTTTTCAGACCTTGCGTGAAAATTCTTTTTCAATGATAAAAACCCATCTCTTTCCACCGAAAAACCTTTCAGGGGATCGTTTGCAACAGCTTGGCACCATTTTTGAGTGAATTCCAGAACGTCAGATTTTTGCTGAAATTGTGACCGCGCGGTTTAGGGATTTTTTCAAAAAAAAGTTGTTCAGACCTTGCGGGCTAATTCTGTTTCTATGATAAAAACCCATGTCTTTCCACCGAAAAACATTTCAGGGGATCGTTTGCAACAGTTTGGCACCATTTTTGAGTGAATTCCAGAACGTCAGATTTTTCCTGAAATTGTGACCGCGCGGCTTAGGGATTTTTTCAAAAAAATGTTTTTCAGACCTTGCGGGCTAATTCTGTTTCTATGATTAAAACCCATGTGTTTCCACCGAAAAACCTTTCAGGGGATCGTTTGCAACAGTTTGGCACCATTTTTGAGTGAATTCCAGAGCGTCAGATTTTTGCTGAAATTGTGACCGCGCGGCTTAGGGATTTTTTCAAAAAAAAGTTGTTCAGACCTCGCGGGCTAATTATTTTTCAATGATAAAAACCCAGCTCTTTCCACCAAAAAACCTTTCAGGGGATCGTTTGCAACAGCTTGGCACCATTTTTGAGTGAATTCCATAACGTCAGATTTTTGCTGAAATTGTGACCGCGCGGCTTAGGGATTTTTTCAAAAAAAAGTTTTTCAGACCTTGCGTGAAAATTCTGTTTCTATGATAAAAACCCATGTGTTTCCACTGAAAAACCTTTCAGGGGATCGTTTGCAACAGTTTGGCATCATTTTTGAGTGAATTCCAGAACGTCAGATTTTTGCTGAAATTGTGACCGCGCGGCTTAGGGATTTTTTCAAAAAAAAGTTGTTCAGACCTTGCGGGCTAATTCTGTTTCTATGATTAAAACCCATGTGTTTCCACCGAAAAACCTTTCAGGGGATCGTTTGCAACAGTTTGGCACCATTTTTGAGTGAATTCCAGAACGTCAGATTTTTGCTGAAATTGTGACCGCGCGGCTTAGGGATTTTTTCAAAAAAAAGTTGTTCAGACCTTGCGGGCTAATTCTGTTTCAATGATAAAAACCCAGCTCTTTCCACCAAAAAACCTTTCAGGGGATCGTTTGCAACAGCTTGGCACCATTTTTGAGTGAATTCCAGAACATCAGATTTTTCCTGAAATTGTGACCGCGCGGTTTAGGGATTTTTTCAAAAAAATGTTTTTCAGACCTTGCGTGAAAATTCTTTTTCAATGATAAAAACCCATCTCTTTCCACCGAAGAACCTTTCAGGGGATCTTTTGCAACAGTTTGGCACCATTTTTGAGTGAATTCCAGAACGTCAGATTTTTGCTGAAATTGTGACCGCGCGGCTTAGGGATTTTTTCAAAAAAATGTTTTTCAGACCTTGCGTGAAAATTCTTTTTCAATGATAAAAACCCATCTCTTTCCACCGAAAAGCCTTTCAGGGCATCGTTTGCTACAGTTTGGCAGCATTTTTGAGTGAATTCCAGAACGTCAGATTTTTCCTGAAATTGTGACCGCGCGGCTTAGGGATTTTTTCAAAAAAAAGTTTTTCAGACCTTGCGGGCTAATTCTGTTTCGATGATAAAAACCCATGTGTTTCCACCGAAAAACCTTTCAGGGGATCGTTTGCAACAGTTTGGCACCATTTTTGAGTGAATTCCAGAACATCAGATTTTTGCTGAAATTGTGACCGCGCGGCTTAGGGATTTTTTCAAAAAAAAGTTTTTCAGACCTTGCGTGAAAATTCTTTTTCAATGATAAAAACCCATCTCTTTCCACCGAAAAACCTTTCAGGGGATCGTTTGCAACAGCTTGGCACCATTTTTGAGTGAATTCCAGAACGTCAGATTTTTGCTGAAATTGTGACCGCGCGGTTTAGGGATTTTTTCAAAAAAAAAGTTGTTCAGACCTTGCGGGCTAATTCTGTTTCTATGATAAAAACCCATGTCTTTCCACCGAAAAACCTTTCAGGGGATCGTTTGCAACAGTTTGGCACCATTTTTGAGTGAATTCCAGAACGTCAGATTTTTCCTGAAATTGTGACCGCGCGGCTTAGGGATTTTTTCAAAAAAATGTTTTTCAGACCTTGCGGGCTAATTCTGTTTCTATGATTAAAACCCATGTGTTTCCACCGAAAAACCTTTCAGGGGATCGTTTGCAACAGTTTGGCACCATTTTTGAGTGAATTCCAGAGCGTCAGATTTTTGCTGAAATTGTGACCGCGCGGCTTAGGGATTTTTTCAAAAAAAAGTTGTTCAGACCTTGCGGGCTAATTCTGTTTCAATGATAAAAACCCAGCTCTTTCCACCAAAAAACCTTTCAGGGGATCGTTTGCAACAGCTTGGCACCATTTTTGAGTGAATTCCATAACGTCAGATTTTTGCTGAAATTGTGACCGCGCGGCTTAGGGATTTTTTCAAAAAAATGTTTTTCAGACCTTGCGTGAAAATTCTGTTTCTATGATAAAAACCCATGTGTTTCCACCGAAAAACCTTTCAGGGGATCGTTTGCAACAGTTTGGCACCATTTTTGAGTGAATTCCAGAACGTCAGATTTTTGCTGAAATTGTGACCGCGCGGTTTAGGGATTTTTTCAAAAAAAAGTTGTTCAGACCTTGCGGGCTAATTCTGTTTCTATGATAAAAACCCATGTCTTTCCACCGAAAAACCTTTCAGGGGATCGTTTGCAACAGTTTGGCACCATTTTTGAGTGAATTCCAGAACGTCAGATTTTTCCTGAAATTGTGACCGCGCGGCTTAGGGATTTTTTCAAAAAAATGTTTTTCAGACCTTGCGGGCTAATTCTGTTTCTATGATTAAAACCCATGTGTTTCCACCGAAAAAACTTTCAGGGGATCGTTTGCAACAGTTTGGCACCATTTTTGAGTGAATTCCAGAGCGTCAGATTTTTGCTGAAATTGTGACCGCGCGGCTTAGGGATTTTTTCAAAAAAAAGTTGTTCAGACCTTGCGGGCTAATTCTGTTTCAATGATAAAAACCCAGCTCTTTCCACCAAAAAACCTTTCAGGGGATCATTTGCAACAGCTTGGCACCATTTTTGAGTGAATTCCATAACGTCAGATTTTTGCTGAAATTGTGACCGCGCGGCTTAGGGATTTTTTCAAAAAAAAGTTTTTCAGACCTTGCGGGCTAATTCTGTTTCAATGATAAAAACCCAGCTCTTTCCACCAAACAACCTTTCAGGGGATCGTTTGCAACAGCTTGGCACCATTTTTGAGTGAATTCCATAACGTCAGATTTTTGCTGAAATTGTGACCGCGCGGCTTAGGGATTTTTTCAAAAAAAAGTTTTTCAGACCTTGCGTGAAAATTCTGTTTCTATGATAAAAACCCATGTGTTTCCACTGAAAAACCTTTCAGGGGATCGTTTGCAACAGTTTGGCATCATTTTTGAGTGAATTCCAGAACGTCAGATTTTTGCTGAAATTGTGACCGCGCGGCTTAGGGATTTTTTCAAAAAAAAGTTGTTCAGACCTTGCGGGCTAATTCTGTTTCTATGATTAAAACCCATGTGTTTCAACCCAAAAACCTTTCAGGGGATCGTTTGCAACAGTTTGGCACCATTTTTGAGTGAATTCCAGAACGTCAGATTTTTGCTGAAATTGTGACCGCGCGGCTTAGGGATTTTTTCAAAAAAATGTTTTTCAGACCTTGCGGGCTAATTCTGTTTCGATGATAAAAACCCATGTGTTTCCACCGAAAAACCTTTCAGGGGATCGTTTGCAACAGTTTGGCACCATTTTTGAGTGAATTCCAGAACATCAGATTTTTGCTGAAATTGTGACCGCGCGGCTTAGGGATTTTTTCAAAAAAAAGTTTTTCAGACCTTGCGTGAAAATTCTTTTTCAATGATAAAAACCCATCTCTTTCCACCGAAAAACCTTTCAGGGGATCGTTTGCAACAGCTTGGCACCATTTTTGAGTGAATTCCAGAACGTCAGATTTTTGCTGAAATTGTGACCGCGCGGTTTAGGGATTTTTTCAAAAAAAAGTTGTTCAGACCTTGCGGGCTAATTCTGTTTCTATGATAAAAACCCATGTCTTTCCACCGAAAAACCTTTCAGGGGATCGTTTGCAACAGTTTGGCACCATTTTTGAGTGAATTCCAGAACGTCAGATTTTTCCTGAAATTGTGACCGCGCGGCTTAGGGATTTTTTCAAAAAAATGTTTTTCAGACCTTGCGGGCTAATTCTGTTTCTATGATTAAAACCCATGTGTTTCCACCGAAAAACCTTTCAGGGGATCGTTTGCAACAGTTTGGCACCATTTTTGAGTGAATTCCAGAGCGTCAGATTTTTGCTGAAATTGTGACCGCGCGGCTTAGGGATTTTTTCAAAAAAAAGTTGTTCAGACCTTGCGGGCTAATTCTGTTTCAATGATAAAAACCCAGCTCTTTCCACCAAAAAACCTTTCAGGGGATCGTTTGCAACAGCTTGGCACCATTTTTGAGTGAATTCCAGAACGTCAGATTTTTGCTGAAATTGTGACCGCGCGGCTTAGGGATTTTTTCAAAAAAAAGTTTTTCAGACCTTGCGTGAAAATTCTGTTTCTATGATAAAAACCCATGTGTTTCCACCGAAAAACCTTTCAGGGGATCGTTTGCAACAGCTTGGCACCATTTTTGAGTGAATTCCAGAACGTCAGATTTTTGCTGAAATTGTGACCGCGCGGTTTAGGGATTTTTTCAAAAAAAAGTTGTTCAGACCTTGCGGGCTAATTCTGTTTCTATGATAAAAACCCATGTCTTTCCACCGAAAAACCTTTCAGGGGATCGTTTGCAACAGTTTGGCACCATTTTTGAGTGAATTCCAGAACGTCAGATTTTTCCTGAAATTGTGACCGCGCGGCTTAGGGATTTTTTCAAAAAAATGTTTTTCAGACCTTGCGGGCTAATTCTGTTTCTATGATTAAAACCCATGTGTTTCCACCGAAAAACCTTTCAGGGGATTGTTTGCAACAGTTTGGCACCATTTTTGAGTGAATTCCAGAGCGTCAGATTTTTGCTGAAATTGTGACCGCGCGGCTTAGGGATTTTTTCAAAAAAAAGTTGTTCAGACCTTGCGGGCTAATTCTGTTTCAATGATAAAAACCCAGCTCTTTCCACCAAAAAACCTTTCAGGGGATCGTTTGCAACAGCTTGGCACCATTTTTGAGTGAATTCCATAACGTCAGATTTTTGCTGAAATTGTGACCGCGCGGCTTAGGGATTTTTTCAAAAAAAAGTTTTTCAGACCTTGCGTGAAAATTCTGTTTCTATGATAAAAACCCATGTGTTTCCACTGAAAAACCTTTCAGGGGATCGTTTGCAACAGTTTGGCATCATTTTTGAGTGAATTCCAGAACGTCAGATTTTTGCTGAAATTGTGACCGCGCGGCTTAGGGATTTTTTCAAAAAAAAGTTTTTCAGACCTTGCGGGCTAATTCTGTTTCTATGATTAAAACCCATGTGTTTCCACCGAAAAACCTTTCAGGGGATCGTTTGCAACAGTTTGGCACCATTTTTGAGTGAATTCCAGAACTTCAGATTTTTGCTGAAATTGTGACCGCATGGCTTAGGGATTTTTTCAAAAAAAAGTTGTTCAGACCTTGCGGGCTAATTCTGTTTCAATGATAAAAACCCAGCTCTTTCCACCAAAAAACCTTTCAGGGGATCGTTTGCAACAGCTTGGCACCATTTTTGAGTGAATTCCATAACGTCAGATTTTTGCTGAAATTGTGACCGCGCGGCTTAGGGATTTTTTCAAAAAAAAGTTTTTCAGACCTTGCGTGAAAATTCTGTTTCTATGATAAAAACCCATGTGTTTCCACTGAAAAACCTTTCAGGGGATCGTTTGCAACAGTTTGGCATCATTTTTGAGTGAATTCCAGAACGTCAGATTTTTGCTGAAATTGTGACCGCGCGGCTTAGGGATTTTTTCAAAAAAAAGTTGTTCAGACCTTGCGGGCTAATTCTGTTTCTATGATTAAAACCCATGTGTTTCAACCCAAAAACCTTTCAGGGGATCGTTTGCAACAGTTTGGCACCATTTTTGAGTGAATTCCAGAACGTCAGATTTTTGCTGAAATTGTGACCGCGCGGCTTAGGGATTTTTTCAAAAAAATGTTTTTCAGACCTTGCGGGCTAATTCTGTTTCGATGATAAAAACCCATGTGTTTCCACCAAAAAACCTTTCAGGGGATCGTTTGCAACAGTTTGGCACCATTTTTGAGTGAATTCCAGAACGTCAGATTTTTGCTGAAATTGTGACCGCGCGGCTTAGGGATTTTTTCAAAAAAAAGTTTTTCAGACCTTGCGTGAAAATTCTGTTTCAATGATAAAAACCCATCTCTTTCCACCGAAAAACCTTTCAGGGGATCGTTTGCAACAGTTTGGCACCATTTTTGAGTGAATTCCAGAACGTCAGATTTTTGCTGAAATTGTGACCGCGCGGCTTAGGGATTTTTTCAAAAAAAAGTTGTTCAGACCTTGTGGGCTAATTCTGTTTCTATGATAAAAACCCATTTGTTTCCACCGAAAAACCTTTCAGGGGATCGTTTGCAACAGTTTGGCACCATTTTTGAGTGAATTCCAGAACGTCAGATTTTTGCTGAAATTGTGACCGCGCGGCTTAGGGATTTTTTCAAAAAAAAGTTGTTCAGACCTTGCGGGCTAATTCTGTTTCTATGATAAATAGCCATGTGTTTCCACCGAAAAACCTTTCAGGGGATCGTTTGCAACAGTTTGGCACCATTTTTGAGTGAATTCCAGAACGTCAGATTTTTGCTGAAATTGTGACCGCGCGGCTTAGGGATTTTTTCAAAAAAAAAGTTGTTCAGACCTTGCGGGCTAATTCTGTTTCTATGATTAAAACCCATGTGTATCCACCGAAAAACCTTTCAGGGGATCGTTTGCAACAGTTTGGCACCATTTTTGAGTGAATTCCAGAACGTCAGATTTTTGCTGAAATTGTGACCGCGCGGCTTAGGGATTTTTTCAAAAAAAAGTTGTTCAGACCTTGCGGGCTAATTCTGTTTCAATGATTAAAACCCAGCTCTTTCCACCAAAAAACCTTTCAGGGGATCGTTTGCAACAGTTTGGCATCATTTTTGAGTGAATTCCAGAACGTCAGATATTTGCTGAAATTGTGACCGCGCGGCTTAGGGATTTTTTCAAAAAAAAGTTGTTCAGACCTTGCGAGCTAATTCTGTTTCTATGATTAAAACCCATGTGTTTCAACCGAAAAACCTTTCAGGGGATCGTTTGCAACAGTTTGGCACCATTTTTGAGTGAATTCCAGAACGTCAGATTTTTGCTGAAATTGTGACCGCGCGGCTTAGGGATTTTTTCAAAAAAATGTTTTTCAGACCTTGCGGGCTAATTCTGTTTCGATGATAAAAACCCATGTGTTTCCACCAAACAACCTTTCAGGGGATCGTTTGCCACAGTTTGGCACCATTTTTGAGTGAATTCCAGAACGTCAGATTTTTGCTGAAATTGTGACCGCGCGGCTTAGGGATTTTTTCAAAAAAAAGTTTTTCAGACCTTGCGTGAAAATTCTGTTTCAATGATAAAAACCCATCTCTTTCCACCGAAAAACCTTTCAGGGGATCGTTTGCAACAGTTTGGCACCATTTTTGAGTGAATTCCAGAACGTCAGATTTTTGCTGAAATTGTGACCGCGCGGCTTAGGGATTTTTTCAAAAAAAAGTTGTTCAGACCTTGTGGGCTAATTCTGTTTCTATGATAAAAACCCATTTGTTTCCACCGAAAAACCTTTCAGGGGATCGTTTGCAACAGTTTGGCACCATTTTTGAGTGAATTCCAGAACGTCAGATTTTTGCTGAAATTGTGACCGCGCGGCTTAGGGATTTTTTCAAAAAAAAGTTGTTCAGACCTTGCGGGCTAATTCTGTTTCTATGATAAATAGCCATGTGTTTCCACCGAAAAACCTTTCAGGGGATCGTTTGCAACAGTTTGGCACCATTTTTGAGTGAATTCCAGAACGTCAGATTCTTGCTGAAATTGTGACCGCGCGGCTTAGGGATTTTTTCAAAAAAAAGTTTTTCAGACCTTGCGTGAAAATTCTTTTTCAATGATAAAAACCCATCTCTTTCCACCGAAAAACCTTTCAGGGGATCGTTTGCAACAGCTTGGCACCATTTTTGAGTGAATTCCAGAACGTCAGATTTTTGCTGAAATTGTGACCGCGCGGTTTAGGGATTTTTTCAAAAAAAAGTTGTTCAGACCTTGCGGGCTAATTCTGTTTCTATGATAAAAACCCATGTCTTTCCACCGAAAAACCTTTCAGGGGATCGTTTGCAACAGTTTGGCACCATTTTTGAGTGAATTCCAGAACGTCAGATTTTTCCTGAAATTGTGACCGCGCGGCTTAGGGATTTTTTCAAAAAAATGTTTTTCAGACCTTGCGGGCTAATTCTGTTTCTATGATTAAAACCCATGTGTTTCCACCGAAAAACCTTTCAGGGGATCGTTTGCAACAGTTTGGCACCATTTTTGAGTGAATTCCAGAGCGTCAGATTTTTGCTGAAATTGTGACCGCGCGGCTTAGGGATTTTTTCAAAAAAAAGTTGTTCAGACCTTGCGGGCTAATTCTGTTTCAATGATAAAAACCCAGCTCTTTCCACCAAAAAACCTTTCAGGGGATCGTTTGCAACAGCTTGGCACCATTTTTGAGTGAATTCCATAACGTCAGATTTTTGCTGAAATTGTGACCGCGCGGCTTAGGGATTTTTTCAAAAAAAAGTTTTTCAGACCTTGCGTGAAAATTCTGTTTCTATGATAAAAACCCATGTGTTTCCACTGAAAAACCTTTCAGGGGATCGTTTGCAACAGTTTGGCATCATTTTTGAGTGAATTCCAGAACGTCAGATTTTTGCTGAAATTGTGACCGCGCGGCTTAGGGATTTTTTCAAAAAAAAGTTTTTCAGACCTTGCGGGCTAATTCTGTTTCTATGATTAAAACCCATGTGTTTCCACCGAAAAACCTTTCAGGGGATCGTTTGCAAGTTTGGCACCATTTTTGAGTGAATTCCAGAACGTCAGATTTTTGCTGAAATTGTGACCGCGCGGCTTAGGGATTTTTTCAAAAAAAAGTTGTTCAGACCTTGCGGGCTAATTCTGTTTCAATGATAAAAACCCAGCTCTTTCCACCAAAAAACCTTTCAGGGGATCGTTTGCAACAGCTTGGCACCATTTTTGAGTGAATTCCATAACGTCAGATTTTTGCTGAAATTGTGACCGCGCGGCTTAGGGATTTTTTCAAAAAAAAGTTTTTCAGACCTTGCGTGAAAATTCTGTTTCTATGATAAAAACCCATGTGTTTCCACTGAAAAACCTTTCAGGGGATCGTATGCAACAGTTTGGCATCATTTTTGAGTGAATTCCAGAACGTCAGATTTTTGCTGAAATTGTGACCGCGCGGCTTAGGGATTTTTTCAAAAAAAAGTTGTTCAGACCTTGCGGGCTAATTCTGTTTCTATGATTAAAACCCATCTGTTTCAACCGAAAAACCTTTCAGGGGATCGTTTGCAACAGTTTGGCACCATTTTTGAGTGAATTCCAGAACGTCAGATTTTTGCTGAAATTGTGACCGCGCGGCTTAGGGATTTTTTCAAAAAAATGTTTTTCAGACCTTGCGGGCTAATTCTGTTTCGATGATAAAAACCCATGTGTTTCCACCAAAAAACCTTTCAGGGGATCGTTTGCAACAGTTTGGCACCATTTTTGAGTGAATTCCAGAACGTCAGATTTTTGCTGAAATTGTGACCGCGCGGCTTAGGGATTTTTTCAAAAAAAAGTTTTTCAGACCTTGCGTGAAAATTCTGTTTCAATGATAAAAACCCATCTCTTTCCACCGAAAAACCTTTCAGGGGATCGTTTGCAACAGTTTGGCACCATTTTTGAGTGAATTCCAGAACGTCAGATTTTTGCTGAAATTGTGACCGCGCGGCTTAGGGATTTTTTCAAAAAAAAGTTGTTCAGACCTTGTGGGCTAATTCTGTTTCTATGATAAAAACCCATTTGTTTCCACCGAAAAACCTTTCAGGGGATCGTTTGCAACAGTTTGGCACCATTTTTGAGTGAATTCCAGAACGTCAGATTTTTGCTGAAATTGTGACCGCGCGGCTTAGGGATTTTTTCAAAAAAATGTTTTTCAGACCTTGCAGGCTAATTCTGTTTCGATGATAAAAACCCATGTGTTTCCACCAAAAAACCTTTCAGGGGATCGTTTGCAACAGTTTGGCACCATTTTTGAGTGAATTCCAGAACGTCAGATTTTTGCTGAAATTGTGACCGCGCGGCTTAGGGATTTTTTCAAAAAAAAGTTTTTCAGACCTTGCGTGAAAATTCTGTTTCAATGATAAAAACCCATCTCTTTCCACCGAAAAACCTTTCAGGGGATCGTTTGCAACAGTTTGGCACCATTTTTGAGTGAATTCCAGAACGTCAGATTTTTGCTGAAATTGTGACCGCGCGGCTTAGGGATTTTTTCAAAAAAAAGTTGTTCAGACCTTGTGGGCTAATTCTGTTTCTATGATAAAAACCCATTTGTTTCCACCGAAAAACCTTTCAGGGGATCGTTTGCAACAGTTTGGCACCATTTTTGAGTGAATTCCAGAACGTCAGATTTTTGCTGAAATTGTGACCGCGCGGCTTAGGGATTTTTTCAAAAAAAAGTTGTTCAGACCTTGTGGGCTAATTCTGTTTCAATGATAAAAACCCATCTCTTTCCACCGAAAAACCTTTCAGGGGATCGTTTGCAACAGTTTGGCACCATTTTTGAGTGAATTCCAGAGCGTCAGATTTTTGCTGAAATTGTGACCGCGCGGCTTAGGGATTTTTTCAAAAAAAAGTTGTTCAGACCTTGCGGGCTAATTCTGTTTCAATGATAAAAACCCAGCTCTTTCCACCAAAAAACCTTTCAGGGGATCGTTTGCAACAGCTTGGCACCATTTTTGAGTGAATTCCATAACGTCAGATTTTTGCTGAAATTGTGACCGCGCGGCTTAGGGATTTTTTCAAAAAAAAGTTTTTCAGACCTTGCGTGAAAATTCTGTTTCTATGATAAAAACCCATGTGTTTCCACTGAAAAACCTTTCAGGGGATCGTTTGCAACAGTTTGGCATCATTTTTGAGTGAATTCCAGAACGTCAGATTTTTGCTGAAATTGTGACCGCGCGGCTTAGGGATTTTTTCAAAAAAAAGTTTTTCAGACCTTGCGGGCTAATTCTGTTTCTATGATTAAAACCCATGTGTTTCCACCGAAAAACCTTTCAGGGGATCGTTTGCAAGTTTGGCACCATTTTTGAGTGAATTCCAGAACGTCAGATTTTTGCTGAAATTGTGACCGCGCGGCTTAGGGATTTTTTCAAAAAAAAGTTGTTCAGACCTTGCGGGCTAATTCTGTTTCAATGATAAAAACCCAGCTCTTTCCACCAAAAAACCTTTCAGGGGATCGTTTGCAACAGCTTGGCACCATTTTTGAGTGAATTCCATAACGTCAGATTTTTGCTGAAATTGTGACCGCGCGGCTTAGGGATTTTTTCAAAAAAAAGTTTTTCAGACCTTGCGTGAAAATTCTGTTTCTATGATAAAAACCCATGTGTTTCCACTGAAAAACCTTTCAGGGGATCGTATGCAACAGTTTGGCATCATTTTTGAGTGAATTCCAGAACGTCAGATTTTTGCTGAAATTGTGACCGCGCGGCTTAGGGATTTTTTCAAAAAAAAGTTGTTCAGACCTTGCGGGCTAATTCTGTTTCTATGATAAAAACCCATTTGTTTCCACCGAAAAACCTTTCAGGGGATCGTTTGCAACAGTTTGGCACCATTTTTGAGTGAATTCCAGAACGTCAGATTTTTGCTGAAATTGTGACCGCGCGGCTTAGGGATTTTTTCAAAAAAATGTTTTTCAGACCTTGCAGGCTAATTCTGTTTCGATGATAAAAACCCATGTGTTTCCACCAAAAAACCTTTCAGGGGATCGTTTGCAACAGTTTGGCACCATTTTTGAGTGAATTCCAGAACGTCAGATTTTTGCTGAAATTGTGACCGCGCGGCTTAGGGATTTTTTCAAAAAAAAGTTTTTCAGACCTTGCGTGAAAATTCTGTTTCAATGATAAAAACCCATCTCTTTCCACCGAAAAACCTTTCAGGGGATCGTTTGCAACAGTTTGGCACCATTTTTGAGTGAATTCCAGAACGTCAGATTTTTGCTGAAATTGTGACCGCGCGGCTTAGGGATTTTTTCAAAAAAAAGTTGTTCAGACCTTGTGGGCTAATTCTGTTTCTATGATAAAAACCCATTTGTTTCCACCGAAAAACCTTTCAGGGGATCGTTTGCAACGGTTTGGCACCATTTTTGAGTGAATTCCAGAACGTCAGATTTTTGCTGAAATTGTGACCGCGCGGCTTAGGGATTTTTTCAAAAAAAAGTTGTTCAGACCTTGTGGGCTAATTCTGTTTCAATGATAAAAACCCATCTCTTTCCACCGAAAAACCTTTCAGGGGATCGTTTGCAACAGTTTGGCACCATTTTTGAGTGAATTCCAGAGCGTCAGATTTTTGCTGAAATTGTGACCGCGCGGCTTAGGGATTTTTTCAAAAAAAAGTTGTTCAGACCTTGCGGGCTAATTCTGTTTCAATGATAAAAACCCAGCTCTTTCCACCAAAAAACCTTTCAGGGGATCGTTTGCAACAGCTTGGCACCATTTTTGAGTGAATTCCATAACGTCAGATTTTTGCTGAAATTGTGACCGCGCGGCTTAGGGATTTTTTCAAAAAAAAGTTTTTCAGACCTTGCGTGAAAATTCTGTTTCTATGATAAAAACCCATGTGTTTCCACTGAAAAACCTTTCAGGGGATCGTTTGCAACAGTTTGGCATCATTTTTGAGTGAATTCCAGAACGTCAGATTTTTGCTGAAATTGTGACCGCGCGGCTTAGGGATTTTTTCAAAAAAAAGTTTTTCAGACCTTGCGGGCTAATTCTGTTTCTATGATTAAAACCCATGTGTTTCCACCGAAAAACCTTTCAGGGGATCGTTTGCAAGTTTGGCACCATTTTTGAGTGAATTCCAGAACGTCAGATTTTTGCTGAAATTGTGACCGCGCGGCTTAGGGATTTTTTCAAAAAAAAGTTGTTCAGACCTTGCGGGCTAATTCTGTTTCAATGATAAAAACCCAGCTCTTTCCACCAAAAAACCTTTCAGGGGATCGTTTGCAACAGCTTGGCACCATTTTTGAGTGAATTCCATAACGTCAGATTTTTGCTGAAATTGTGACCGCGCGGCTTAGGGATTTTTTCAAAAAAAAGTTTTTCAGACCTTGCGGGCTAATTCTGTTTCTATGATTAAAACCCATCTGTTTCATCCGAAAAACCTTTCAGGGGATCGTTTGCAACAGTTTGGCACCATTTTTGAGTGAATTCCAGAACGTCAGATTTTTGCTGAAATTGTGACCGCGCGGCTTAGGGATTTTTTCAAAAAAATGTTTTTCAGACCTTGCGGGCTAATTCTGTTTCGATGATAAAAACCCATGTGTTTCCACCAAAAAACCTTTCAGGGGATCGTTTGCAACAGTTTGGCACCATTTTTGAGTGAATTCCAGAACGTCAGATTTTTGCTGAAATTGTGACCGCGCGGCTTAGGGATTTTTTCAAAAAAAAGTTTTTCAGACCTTGCGTGAAAATTCTGTTTCAATGATAAAAACCCATCTCTTTCCACCGAAAAACCTTTCAGGGGATCGTTTGCAACAGTTTGGCACCATTTTTGAGTGAATTCCAGAACGTCAGATTTTTGCTGAAATTGTGACCGCGCGGCTTAGGGATTTTTTCAAAAAAAAGTTGTTCAGACCTTGTGGGCTAATTCTGTTTCTATGATAAAAACCCATTTGTTTCCACCGAAAAACCTTTCAGGGGATCGTTTGCAACAGTTTGGCACCATTTTTGAGTGAATTCCAGAACGTCAGATTTTTGCTGAAATTGTGACCGCGCGGCTTAGGGATTTTTTCAAAAAAATGTTTTTCAGACCTTGCAGGCTAATTCTGTTTCGATGATAAAAACCCATGTGTTTCCACCAAAAAACCTTTCAGGGGATCGTTTGCAACAGTTTGGCACCATTTTTGAGTGAATTCCAGAACGTCAGATTTTTGCTGAAATTGTGACCGCGCGGCTTAGGGATTTTTTCAAAAAAAAGTTTTTCAGACCTTGCGTGAAAATTCTGTTTCAATGATAAAAACCCATCTCTTTCCACCGAAAAACCTTTCAGGGGATCGTTTGCAACAGTTTGGCACCATTTTTGAGTGAATTCCAGAACGTCAGATTTTTGCTGAAATTGTGACCGCGCGGCTTAGGGATTTTTTCAAAAAAAAGTTGTTCAGACCTTGTGGGCTAATTCTGTTTCTATGATAAAAACCCATTTGTTTCCACCGAAAAACCTTTCAGGGGATCGTTTGCAACAGTTTGGCACCATTTTTGAGTGAATTCCAGAACGTCAGATTTTTGCTGAAATTGTGACCGCGCGGCTTAGGGATTTTTTCAAAAAAAAGTTGTTCAGACCTTGCGGGCTAATTCTGTTTCTATGATAAATAGCCATGTGTTTCCACCGAAAAACCTTTCAGGGGATCGTTTGCAACAGTTTGGCACCATTTTTGAGTGAATTCCAGAACGTCAGATTCTTGCTGAAATTGTGACCGCGCGGCTTAGGGATTTTTTCAAAAAAAAGTTTTTCAGACCTTGCGTGAAAATTCTTTTTCAATGATAAAAACCCATCTCTTTCCACCGAAAAACCTTTCAGGGGATCGTTTGCAACAGCTTGGCACCATTTTTGAGTGAATTCCAGAACGTCAGATTTTTGCTGAAATTGTGACCGCGCGGTTTAGGGATTTTTTCAAAAAAAAGTTGTTCAGACCTTGCGGGCTAATTCTGTTTCTATGATAAAAACCCATGTCTTTCCACCGAAAAACCTTTCAGGGGATCGTTTGCAACAGTTTGGCACCATTTTTGAGTGAATTCCAGAACGTCAGATTTTTCCTGAAATTGTGACCGCGCGGCTTAGGGATTTTTTCAAAAAAATGTTTTTCAGACCTTGCGGGCTAATTCTGTTTCTATGATTAAAACCCATGTGTTTCCACCGAAAAACCTTTCAGGGGATCGTTTGCAACAGTTTGGCACCATTTTTGAGTGAATTCCAGAGCGTCAGATTTTTGCTGAAATTGTGACCGCGCGGCTTAGGGATTTTTTCAAAAAAAAGTTGTTCAGACCTTGCGGGCTAATTCTGTTTCAATGATAAAAACCCAGCTCTTTCCACCAAAAAACCTTTCAGGGGATCGTTTGCAACAGCTTGGCACCATTTTTGAGTGAATTCCATAACGTCAGATTTTTGCTGAAATTGTGACCGCGCGGCTTAGGGATTTTTTCAAAAAAAAGTTTTTCAGACCTTGCGTGAAAATTCTGTTTCTATGATAAAAACCCATGTGTTTCCACTGAAAAACCTTTCAGGGGATCGTTTGCAACAGTTTGGCATCATTTTTGAGTGAATTCCAGAACGTCAGATTTTTGCTGAAATTGTGACCGCGCGGCTTAGGGATTTTTTCAAAAAAAAGTTTTTCAGACCTTGCGGGCTAATTCTGTTTCTATGATTAAAACCCATGTGTTTCCACCGAAAAACCTTTCAGGGGATCGTTTGCAAGTTTGGCACCATTTTTGAGTGAATTCCAGAACGTCAGATTTTTGCTGAAATTGTGACCGCGCGGCTTAGGGATTTTTTCAAAAAAAAGTTGTTCAGACCTTGCGGGCTAATTCTGTTTCAATGATAAAAACCCAGCTCTTTCCACCAAAAAACCTTTCAGGGGATCGTTTGCAACAGCTTGGCACCATTTTTGAGTGAATTCCATAACGTCAGATTTTTGCTGAAATTGTGACCGCGCGGCTTAGGGATTTTTTCAAAAAAAAGTTTTTCAGACCTTGCGTGAAAATTCTGTTTCTATGATAAAAACCCATGTGTTTCCACTGAAAAACCTTTCAGGGGATCGTATGCAACAGTTTGGCATCATTTTTGAGTGAATTCCAGAACGTCAGATTTTTGCTGAAATTGTGACCGCGCGGCTTAGGGATTTTTTCAAAAAAAAGTTGTTCAGACCTTGCGGGCTAATTCTGTTTCTATGATTAAAACCCATGTGTTTCAACCGAAAAACCTTTCAGGGGATCGTTTGCAACAGTTTGGCACCATTTTTGAGTGAATTCCAGAACGTCAGATTTTTGCTGAAATTGTGACCGCGCGGCTTAGGGATTTTTTCAAAAAAATGTTTTTCAGACCTTGCGGGCTAATTCTGTTTCGATGATAAAAACCCATGTGTTTCCACCAAAAAACCTTTCAGGGGATCGTTTGCAACAGTTTGGCACCATTTTTGAGTGAATTCCAGAACGTCAGATTTTTGCTGAAATTGTGACCGCGCGGCTTAGGGATTTTTTCAAAAAAAAGTTTTTCAGACCTTGCGTGAAAATTCTGTTTCAATGATAAAAACCCATCTCTTTCCACCGAAAAACCTTTCAGGGGATCGTTTGCAACAGTTTGGCACCATTTTTGAGTGAATTCCAGAACGTCAGATTTTTGCTGAAATTGTGACCGCGCGGCTTAGGGATTTTTTCAAAAAAAAGTTGTTCAGACCTTGTGGGCTAATTCTGTTTCTATGATAAATAGCCATGTGTTTCCACCGAAAAACCTTTCAGGGGATCGTTTGCAACAGTTTGGCACCATTTTTGAGTGAATTCCAGAACGTCAGATTTTTGCTGAAATTGTGACCGCGCGGCTTAGGGATTTTTTCAAAAAAAAGTTGTTCAGACCTTGCGGGCTAATTCTGTTTCTATGATTAAAACCCATGTGTTTCCACCGAAAAACCTTTCAGGGGATCGTTTGCAACAGTTTGGCACCATTTTTGAGTGAATTCCAGAACGTCAGATTTTTGCTGAAATTGTGACCGCGCGGCTTAGGGATTTTTTCAAAAAAAAGTTGTTCAGACCTTGCGGGCTAATTCTGTTTCAATGATAAAAACCCAGCTCTTTCCACCAAAAAACCTTTCAGGGGATCGTTTGCAACAGCTTGGCACCATTTTTGAGTGAATTCCAGAACGTCAGATTTTTCCTGAAATTGTGACCGCGCGGTTTAGGGATTTTTTCAAAAAAATGTTTTTCAGACCTTGCGTGAAAATTCTGTTTCTATGATAAAAACCCATGTGTTTCCACTGAAAAACCTTTCAGGGGATCGTTTGCAACAGTTTGGCATCATTTTTGAGTGAATTCCAGAACGTCAGATTTTTGCTGAAATTGTGACCGCGCGGCTTAGGGATTTTTTCAAAAAAAAGTTTTTCAGACCTTGCGGGCTAATTCTGTTTCTATGATTAAAACCCATGTGTTTCCACCGAAAAACCTTTCAGGGGATCGTTTGCAAGTTTGGCACCATTTTTGAGTGAATTCCAGAACGTCAGATTTTTGCTGAAATTGTGACCGCGCGGCTTAGGGATTTTTTCAAAAAAAAGTTGTTCAGACCTTGCGGGCTAATTCTGTTTCAATGATAAAAACCCAGCTCTTTCCACCAAAAAACCTTTCAGGGGATCGTTTGCAACAGCTTGGCACCATTTTTGAGTGAATTCCATAACGTCAGATTTTTGCTGAAATTGTGACCGCGCGGCTTAGGGATTTTTTCAAAAAAAAGTTTTTCAGACCTTGCGGGCTAATTCTGTTTCTATGATTAAAACCCATCTGTTTCATCCGAAAAACCTTTCAGGGGATCGTTTGCAACAGTTTGGCACCATTTTTGAGTGAATTCCAGAACGTCAGATTTTTGCTGAAATTGTGACCGCGCGGCTTAGGGATTTTTTCAAAAAAATGTTTTTCAGACCTTGCGGGCTAATTCTGTTTCGATGATAAAAACCCATGTGTTTCCACCAAAAAACCTTTCAGGGGATCGTTTGCAACAGTTTGGCACCATTTTTGAGTGAATTCCAGAACGTCAGATTTTTGCTGAAATTGTGACCGCGCGGCTTAGGGATTTTTTCAAAAAAAAGTTTTTCAGACCTTGCGTGAAAATTCTGTTTCAATGATAAAAACCCATCTCTTTCCACCGAAAAACCTTTCAGGGGATCGTTTGCAACAGTTTGGCACCATTTTTGAGTGAATTCCAGAACGTCAGATTTTTGCTGAAATTGTGACCGCGCGGCTTAGGGATTTTTTCAAAAAAAAGTTGTTCAGACCTTGTGGGCTAATTCTGTTTCTATGATAAAAACCCATTTGTTTCCACCGAAAAACCTTTCAGGGGATCGTTTGCAACAGTTTGGCACCATTTTTGAGTGAATTCCAGAACGTCAGATTTTTGCTGAAATTGTGACCGCGCGGCTTAGGGATTTTTTCAAAAAAATGTTTTTCAGACCTTGCAGGCTAATTCTGTTTCGATGATAAAAACCCATGTGTTTCCACCAAAAAACCTTTCAGGGGATCGTTTGCAACAGTTTGGCACCATTTTTGAGTGAATTCCAGAACGTCAGATTTTTGCTGAAATTGTGACCGCGCGGCTTAGGGATTTTTTCAAAAAAAAGTTTTTCAGACCTTGCGTGAAAATTCTGTTTCAATGATAAAAACCCATCTCTTTCCACCGAAAAACCTTTCAGGGGATCGTTTGCAACAGTTTGGCACCATTTTTGAGTGAATTCCAGAACGTCAGATTTTTGCTGAAATTGTGACCGCGCGGCTTAGGGATTTTTTCAAAAAAAAGTTGTTCAGACCTTGTGGGCTAATTCTGTTTCTATGATAAAAACCCATTTGTTTCCACCGAAAAACCTTTCAGGGGATCGTTTGCAACAGTTTGGCACCATTTTTGAGTGAATTCCAGAACGTCAGATTTTTGCTGAAATTGTGACCGCGCGGCTTAGGGATTTTTTCAAAAAAAAGTTGTTCAGACCTTGCGGGCTAATTCTGTTTCTATGATAAATAGCCATGTGTTTCCACCGAAAAACCTTTCAGGGGATCGTTTGCAACAGTTTGGCACCATTTTTGAGTGAATTCCAGAACGTCAGATTCTTGCTGAAATTGTGACCGCGCGGCTTAGGGATTTTTTCAAAAAAAAGTTTTTCAGACCTTGCGTGAAAATTCTTTTTCAATGATAAAAACCCATCTCTTTCCACCGAAAAACCTTTCAGGGGATCGTTTGCAACAGCTTGGCACCATTTTTGAGTGAATTCCAGAACGTCAGATTTTTGCTGAAATTGTGACCGCGCGGTTTAGGGATTTTTTCAAAAAAAAGTTGTTCAGACCTTGCGGGCTAATTCTGTTTCTATGATAAAAACCCATGTCTTTCCACCGAAAAACCTTTCAGGGGATCGTTTGCAACAGTTTGGCACCATTTTTGAGTGAATTCCAGAACGTCAGATTTTTCCTGAAATTGTGACCGCGCGGCTTAGGGATTTTTTCAAAAAAATGTTTTTCAGACCTTGCGGGCTAATTCTGTTTCTATGATTAAAACCCATGTGTTTCCACCGAAAAACCTTTCAGGGGATCGTTTGCAACAGTTTGGCACCATTTTTGAGTGAATTCCAGAGCGTCAGATTTTTGCTGAAATTGTGACCGCGCGGCTTAGGGATTTTTTCAAAAAAAAGTTGTTCAGACCTTGCGGGCTAATTCTGTTTCAATGATAAAAACCCAGCTCTTTCCACCAAAAAACCTTTCAGGGGATCGTTTGCAACAGCTTGGCACCATTTTTGAGTGAATTCCATAACGTCAGATTTTTGCTGAAATTGTGACCGCGCGGCTTAGGGATTTTTTCAAAAAAAAGTTTTTCAGACCTTGCGTGAAAATTCTGTTTCTATGATAAAAACCCATGTGTTTCCACTGAAAAACCTTTCAGGGGATCGTTTGCAACAGTTTGGCATCATTTTTGAGTGAATTCCAGAACGTCAGATTTTTGCTGAAATTGTGACCGCGCGGCTTAGGGATTTTTTCAAAAAAAAGTTTTTCAGACCTTGCGGGCTAATTCTGTTTCTATGATTAAAACCCATGTGTTTCCACCGAAAAACCTTTCAGGGGATCGTTTGCAAGTTTGGCACCATTTTTGAGTGAATTCCAGAACGTCAGATTTTTGCTGAAATTGTGACCGCGCGGCTTAGGGATTTTTTCAAAAAAAAGTTGTTCAGACCTTGCGGGCTAATTCTGTTTCAATGATAAAAACCCAGCTCTTTCCACCAAAAAACCTTTCAGGGGATCGTTTGCAACAGCTTGGCACCATTTTTGAGTGAATTCCATAACGTCAGATTTTTGCTGAAATTGTGACCGCGCGGCTTAGGGATTTTTTCAAAAAAAAGTTTTTCAGACCTTGCGTGAAAATTCTGTTTCTATGATAAAAACCCATGTGTTTCCACTGAAAAACCTTTCAGGGGATCGTATGCAACAGTTTGGCATCATTTTTGAGTGAATTCCAGAACGTCAGATTTTTGCTGAAATTGTGACCGCGCGGCTTAGGGATTTTTTCAAAAAAAAGTTGTTCAGACCTTGCGGGCTAATTCTGTTTCTATGATTAAAACCCATGTGTTTCAACCGAAAAACCTTTCAGGGGATCGTTTGCAACAGTTTGGCACCATTTTTGAGTGAATTCCAGAACGTCAGATTTTTGCTGAAATTGTGACCGCGCGGCTTAGGGATTTTTTCAAAAAAATGTTTTTCAGACCTTGCGGGCTAATTCTGTTTCGATGATAAAAACCCATGTGTTTCCACCAAAAAACCTTTCAGGGGATCGTTTGCAACAGTTTGGCACCATTTTTGAGTGAATTCCAGAACGTCAGATTTTTGCTGAAATTGTGACCGCGCGGCTTAGGGATTTTTTCAAAAAAAAGTTTTTCAGACCTTGCGTGAAAATTCTGTTTCAATGATAAAAACCCATCTCTTTCCACCGAAAAACCTTTCAGGGGATCGTTTGCAACAGTTTGGCACCATTTTTGAGTGAATTCCAGAACGTCAGATTTTTGCTGAAATTGTGACCGCGCGGCTTAGGGATTTTTTCAAAAAAAAGTTGTTCAGACCTTGTGGGCTAATTCTGTTTCTATGATAAATAGCCATGTGTTTCCACCGAAAAACCTTTCAGGGGATCGTTTGCAACAGTTTGGCACCATTTTTGAGTGAATTCCAGAACGTCAGATTTTTGCTGAAATTGTGACCGCGCGGCTTAGGGATTTTTTCAAAAAAAAGTTGTTCAGACCTTGCGGGCTAATTCTGTTTCTATGATTAAAACCCATGTGTTTCCACCGAAAAACCTTTCAGGGGATCGTTTGCAACAGTTTGGCACCATTTTTGAGTGAATTCCAGAACGTCAGATTTTTGCTGAAATTGTGACCGCGCGGCTTAGGGATTTTTTCAAAAAAAAGTTGTTCAGACCTTGCGGGCTAATTCTGTTTCAATGATAAAAACCCAGCTCTTTCCACCAAAAAACCTTTCAGGGGATCGTTTGCAACAGCTTGGCACCATTTTTGAGTGAATTCCAGAACGTCAGATTTTTCCTGAAATTGTGACCGCGCGGTTTAGGGATTTTTTCAAAAAAATGTTTTTCAGACCTTGCGTGAAAATTCTTTTTCAATGATAAAAACCCATCTCTTTCCACCGAAGAACCTTTCAGGGGATCTTTTGCAACAGTTTGGCACCATTTTTGAGTGAATTCCAGAACGTCAGATTTTTGCTGAAATTGTGACCGCGCGGCTTAGGGATTTTTTCAAAAAAATGTTTTTCAGACCTTGCGGGCTAATTCTGTTTCGATGATAAAAACCCATGTGTTTCCACCGAAAAACCTTTCAGGGGATCGTTTGCAACAGTTTGGCACCATTTTTGAGTGAATTCCAGAACGTCAGATTTTTCCTGAAATTGTGACCGCGCGGCTTAGGGATTTTTTCAAAAAAATGTTTTTCAGACCTTGCATGAAAATTCTTTTTGAATGATAAAAACCCATCTCTTTCCACCGAAGAACCTTTCAGGGGATCTTTTGCAACAGTTTGGCACCATTTTTGAGTGAATTCCAGAACGTCAGATTTTTGCTGAAATTGTGACCGCGCGGCTTAGGGATTTTTTCAAAAAAAAGTTGTTCAGACCTTGCGGGCTAATTCTGTTTCTATGATAAAAACCCATGTCTTTCCACCAAAAAACCTTTCAGGGGATCGTTTGCAACAGTTTGGCATCATTTTTGAGTGAATTCCAGAACGTCAGATTTTTGCTGAAATTGTGACCGCGCGGCTTAGGGATTTTTTCAAAAAAAAGTTTTTCAGACCTTGCGGGCTAATTCTGTTTCTATGATTAAAACCCATGTGTTTCCACCGAAAAACCTTTCAGGGGATCGTTTGCAACAGTTTGGCACCATTTTTGAGTGAATTCCAGAACGTCAGATTTTTGCTGAAATTGTGACCGCGCGGCTTAGGGATTTTTTCAAAAAAAAGTTGTTCAGACCTTGCGGGCTAATTCTGTTTCAATGATAAAAACCCAGCTCTTTCCACCAAAAAACCTTTCAGGGGATCGTTTGCAACAGCTTGGCACCATTTTTGAGTGAATTCCATAACGTCAGATTTTTGCTGAAATTGTGACCGCGCGGCTTAGGGATTTTTTCAAAAAAAAGTTTTTCAGACCTTGCGAGAAAATTCTGTTTCTATGATAAAAACCCATGTGTTTCCACTGAAAAACCTTTCAGGGGATCGTTTGCAACAGTTTGGCACCATTTTTGAGTGAATTCCAGAACGTCAGATTTTTGCTGAAATTGTGACCGCGCGGCTTAGGGATTTTTTCAAAAAAAAGTTGTTCAGACCTTGCGGGCTAATTCTGTTTCTATGATAAAAACCCATGTCTTTCCACCAAAAAACCTTTCAGGGGATCGTTTGCAACAGTTTGGCATCATTTTTGAGTGAATTCCAGAACGTCAGATTTTTGCTGAAATTGTGACCGCGCGGCTTAGGGATTTTTTCAAAAAAAAGTTTTTCAGACCTTGCGGGCTAATTCTGTTTCTATGATTAAAACCCATGTGTTTCCACCGAAAAACCTTTCAGGGGATCGTTTGCAACAGTTTGGCACCATTTTTGAGTGAATTCCAGAACGTCAGATTTTTGCTGAAATTGTGACCGCGCGGCTTAGGGATTTTTTCAAAAAAAAGTTGTTCAGACCTTGCGGGCTAATTCTGTTTCAATGATAAAAACCCAGCTCTTTCCACCAAAAAACCTTTCAGGGGATCGTTTGCAACAGCTTGGCACCATTTTTGAGTGAATTCCATAACGTCAGATTTTTGCTGAAATTGTGACCGCGCGGCTTAGGGATTTTTTCAAAAAAAAGTTTTTCAGACCTTGCGAGAAAATTCTGTTTCTATGATAAAAACCCATGTGTTTCCACTGAAAAACCTTTCAGGGGATCGTTTGCAACAGTTTGGCATCATTTTTGAGTGAATTCCAGAACGTCAGATTTTTGCTGAAATTGTGACCGCGCGGCTTAGGGATTTTTTCAAAAAAAAGTTGTTCAGACCTTGCGGGCTAATTCTGTTTCTATGATTAAAACCCATGTGTTTCAACCGAAAAACCTTTCAGGGGATCGTTTGCAACAGTTTGGCACCATTTTTGAGTGAATTCCAGAACGTCAGATTTTTGCTGAAATTGTGACCGCGCGGCTTAGGGATTTTTTCAAAAAAATGTTTTTCAGACCTTGCGGGCTAATTCTGTTTCGATGATAAAAACCCATGTGTTTCCACCAAAAAACCTTTCAGGGGATCGTTTGCAACAGTTTGGCACCATTTTTGAGTGAATTCAGAACGTCAGATTTTTGCTGAAATTGTGACCGCGCGGCTTAGGGATTTTTTCAAAAAAAAGTTTTTCAGACCTTGCGTGAAAATTCTGTTTCAATGATAAAAACCCATCTCTTTCCACCGAAAAACCTTTCAGGGGATCGTTTGCAACAGTTTGGCACCATTTTTGAGTGAATTCCAGAACGTCAGATTTTTGCTGAAATTGTGACCGCGCGGCTTAGGGATTTTTTCAAAAAAAAGTTGTTCAGACCTTGTGGGCTAATTCTGTTTCTATGATAAAAACCCATTTGTTTCCACCGAAAAACCTTTCAGGGGATCGTTTGCAACAGTTTGGCACCATTTTTGAGTGAATTCCAGAACGTCAGATTTTGCTGAAATTGTGACCGCGCGGCTTAGGGATTTTTTCAAAAAAAAGTTGTTCAGACCTTGCGGGCTAATTCTGTTTCTATGATAAATAGCCATGTGTTTCCACCGAAAAACCTTTCAGGGGATCGTTTGCAACAGTTTGGCACCATTTTTGAGTGAATTCCAGAACGTCAGATTTTTGCTGAAATTGTGACCGCGCGGCTTAGGGATTTTTTCAAAAAAAAGTTGTTCAGACCTTGCGGGCTAATTCTGTTTCTATGATTAAAACCCATGTGTTTCCACCGAAAAACCTTTCAGGGGATCGTTTGCAACAGTTTGGCACCATTTTTGAGTGAATTCCAGAACGTCAGATTTTTGCTGAAATTGTGACCGCGCGGCTTAGGGATTTTTTCAAAAAAAAGTTGTTCAGACCTTGCGGGCTAATTCTGTTTCAATGATAAAAACCCAGCTCTTTCCACCAAAAAACCTTTCAGGGGATCGTTTGCAACAGCTTGGCACCATTTTTGAGTGAATTCCAGAACGTCAGATTTTTCCTGAAATTGTGACCGCGCGGTTTAGGGATTTTTTCAAAAAAATGTTTTTCAGA
Source organism: Podarcis liolepis (assembly GCF_965112155.1). NCBI lineage: Eukaryota > Metazoa > Chordata > Lepidosauria > Squamata > Lacertidae > Podarcis > Podarcis liolepis. The sequence continues at coordinate 88,464,875 of NC_139559.1, read as the reverse complement.
CCTTGCGTGAAAATTCTTTTTCAATGATAAAAACCCATCTCTTTCCACCGAAGAACCTTTCAGGGGATCTTTTGCAACAGTTTGGCACCATTTTTGAGTGAATTCCAGAACGTCAGATTTTTGCTGAAATTGTGACCGCGCGGCTTAGGGATTTTTTCAAAAAAAAGTTGTTCAGACCTTGCGGGCTAATTCTGTTTCTATGATTAAAACCCATGTGTTTCAACCGAACAACCTTTCAGGGGATCGTTTGCAACAGTTTGGCTCCATTTTTGAGTGAATTCCAGAACGTCAGATTTTTGCTGAAATTGTGACCGCGCGGCTTAGGGATTTTTTCAAAAAAATGTTTTTCAGACCTTGCGGGCTAATTCTGTTTCGATGATAAAAACCCATGTGTTTCCACCGAAAAACCTTTCAGGGGATCGTTTGCAACAGTTTGGCACCATTTTTGAGTGAATTCCAGAACGTCAGATTTTTCCTGAAATTGTGACCGCGCGGCTTAGGGATTTTTTCAAAAAAATGTTTTTCAGACCTTGCATGAAAATTCTTTTTCAATGATAAAAACCCATCTCTTTCCACCGAAGAACCTTTCAGGGGATCTTTTGCAACAGTTTGGCACCATTTTTGAGTGAATTCCAGAACGTCAGATTTTTGCTGAAATTGTGACCGCGCGGCTTAGGGATTTTTTCAAAAAAATGTTTTTCACACATTGCGTGAAAATTCTTTTTCAATGATAAAAACCCATCTCTTTCCACCGAAAAGCCTTTCAGGGCATCGTTTGCAACAGTTTGGCAGCATTTTTGAGTGAATTCCAGAACGTCAGATTTTTCCTGAAATTGTGACCGCGCGGCTTAGGGATTTTTTCAAAAAAATGTTTTTCAGACCTTGCGGGCTAATTCTGTTTCGATGATAAAAACCCATGTGTTTCCACCGAAAAACCTTTCAGGGGATCGTTTGCAACAGTTTGGCACCATTTTTGAGTGAATTCCAGAACATCAGATTTTTGCTGAAATTGTGACCGCGCGGCTTAGGGATTTTTTCAAAAAAAAGTTTTTCAGACCTTGCGTGAAAATTCTTTTTCAATGATAAAAACCCATCTCTTTCCACCGAAAAACCTTTCAGGGGATCGTTTGCAACAGCTTGGCACCATTTTTGAGTGAATTCCAGAACGTCAGATTTTGCTGAAATTGTGACCGCGTGGATTAGGGATTTTTTCAAAAAAAAGTTGTTCAGACCTTGCGGGCTAATTCTGTTTCTATGATAAATAGCCATGTGTTTCCACCGAAAAACCTTTCAGGGGATCGTTTGCAACAGTTTGGCACCATTTTTGAGTGAATTCCAGAACGTCAGATTTTTGCTGAAATTGTGACCGCGCGGCTTAGGGATTTTTTCAAAAAAAAGTTGTTCAGACCTTGCGGGCTAATTCTGTTTCTATGATTAAAACCCATGTGTTTCCACCGAAAAACCTTTCAGGGGATCGTTTGCAACAGTTTGGCACCATTTTTGAGTGAATTCCAGAACGTCAGATTTTTGCTGAAATTGTGACCGCGCGGCTTAGGGATTTTTTCAAAAAAATGTTTTTCAGACCTTGCGGGCTAATTCTGTTTCGATGATAAAAACCCATGTGTTTCCACCGAAAAACCTTTCAGGGGATCGTTTGCAACAGTTTGGCACCATTTTTGAGTGAATTCCAGAACGTCAGATTTTTCCTGAAATTGTGACCGCGCGGCTTAGGGATTTTTTCAAAAAAATGTTTTTCAGACCTTGCATGAAAATTCTTTTTCAATGATAAAAACCCATCTCTTTCCACCGAAGAACCTTTCAGGGGATCTTTTGCAACAGTTTGGCACCATTTTTGAGTGAATTCCAGAACGTCAGATTTTTGCTGAAATTGTGACCGCGCGGCTTAGGGATTTTTTCAAAAAAAAGTTGTTCAGACCTTGCGGGCTAATTCTGTTTCTATGATTAAAACCCATGTGTTTCAACCGAACAACCTTTCAGGGGATCGTTTGCAACAGTTTGGCTCCATTTTTGAGTGAATTCCAGAACGTCAGATTTTTGCTGAAATTGTGACCGCGCGGCTTAGGGATTTTTTCAAAAAAATGTTTTTCAGACCTTGCGGGCTAATTCTGTTTCGATGATAAAAACCCATGTGTTTCCACCGAAAAACCTTTCAGGGGATCGTTTGCAACAGTTTGGCACCATTTTTGAGTGAATTCCAGAACATCAGATTTTTGCTGAAATTGTGACCGCGCGGCTTAGGGATTTTTTCAAAAAAAAGTTTTTCAGACCTTGCGTGAAAATTCTTTTTCAATGATAAAAACCCATCTCTTTCCACCGAAAAACCTTTCAGGGGATCGTTTGCAACAGCTTGGCACCATTTTTGAGTGAATTCCAGAACGTCAGATTTTGCTGAAATTGTGACCGCGCGGATTAGGGATTTTTTCAAAAAAAAGTTGTTCAGACCTTGCGGGCTAATTCTGTTTCTATGATAAATAGCCATGTGTTTCCACCGAAAAACCTTTCAGGGGATCGTTTGCAACAGTTTGGCACCATTTTTGAGTGAATTCCAGAACGTCAGATTTTTGCTGAAATTGTGACCGCGCGGCTTAGGGATTTTTTCAAAAAAAAGTTGTTCAGACCTTGCGGGCTAATTCTGTTTCTATGATTAAAACCCATGTGTTTCCACCGAAAAACCTTTCAGGGGATCGTTTGCAACAGTTTGGCACCATTTTTGAGTGAATTCCAGAACGTCAGATTTTTGCTGAAATTGTGACCGCGCGGCTTAGGGATTTTTTCAAAAAAATGTTTTTCAGACCTTGCGGGCTAATTCTGTTTCGATGATAAAAACCCATGTGTTTCCACCGAAAAACCTTTCAGGGGATCGTTTGCAACAGTTTGGCACCATTTTTGAGTGAATTCCAGAACGTCAGATTTTTCCTGAAATTGTGACCGCGCGGCTTAGGGATTTTTTCAAAAAAATGTTTTTCAGACCTTGCATGAAAATTCTTTTTCAATGATAAAAACCCATCTCTTTCCACCGAAGAACCTTTCAGGGGATCTTTTGCAACAGTTTGGCACCATTTTTGAGTGAATTCCAGAACGTCAGATTTTTGCTGAAATTGTGACCGCGCGGCTTAGGGATTTTTTCAAAAAAAAGTTGTTCAGACCTTGCGGGCTAATTCTGTTTCTATGATTAAAACCCATGTGTTTCAACCGAACAACCTTTCAGGGGATCGTTTGCAACAGTTTGGCTCCATTTTTGAGTGAATTCCAGAACGTCAGATTTTTGCTGAAATTGTGACCGCGCGGCTTAGGGATTTTTTCAAAAAAATGTTTTTCAGACCTTGCGGGCTAATTCTGTTTCGATGATAAAAACCCATGTGTTTCCACCGAAAAACCTTTCAGGGGATCGTTTGCAACAGTTTGGCACCATTTTTGAGTGAATTCCAGAACATCAGATTTTTGCTGAAATTGTGACCGCGCGGCTTAGGGATTTTTTCAAAAAAAAGTTTTTCAGACCTTGCGTGAAAATTCTTTTTCAATGATAAAAACCCATCTCTTTCCACCGAAAAACCTTTCAGGGGATCGTTTGCAACAGCTTGGCACCATTTTTGAGTGAATTCCAGAACGTCAGATTTTGCTGAAATTGTGACCGCGCGGATTAGGGATTTTTTCAAAAAAAAGTTGTTCAGACCTTGCGGGCTAATTCTGTTTCTATGATAAATAGCCATGTGTTTCCACCGAAAAACCTTTCAGGGGATCGTTTGCAACAGTTTGGCACCATTTTTGAGTGAATTCCAGAACGTCAGATTTTTGCTGAAATTGTGACCGCGCGGCTTAGGGATTTTTTCAAAAAAAAGTTGTTCAGACCTTGCGGGCTAATTCTGTTTCTATGATTAAAACCCATGTGTTTCCACCGAAAAACCTTTCAGGGGATCGTTTGCAACAGTTTGGCACCATTTTTGAGTGAATTCCAGAACGTCAGATTTTTGCTGAAATTGTGACCGCGCGGCTTAGGGATTTTTTCAAAAAAAAGTTGTTCAGACCTTGCGGGCTAATTCTGTTTCAATGATAAAAACCCAGCTCTTTCCACCAAAAAACCTTTCAGGGGATCGTTTGCAACAGCTTGGCACCATTTTTGAGTGAATTCCAGAACGTCAGATTTTTCCTGAAATTGTGACCGCGCGGTTTAGGGATTTTTTCAAAAAAATGTTTTTCAGACCTTGCATGAAAATTCTTTTTCAATGATAAAAACCCATCTCTTTCCACCGAAGAACCTTTCAGGGGATCTTTTGCAACAGTTTGGCACCATTTTTGAGTGAATTCCAGAACGTCAGATTTTTGCTGAAATTGTGACCGCGCGGCTTAGGGATTTTTTCAAAAAAAAGTTGTTCAGACCTTGCGGGCTAATTCTGTTTCTATGATTAAAACCCATGTGTTTCAACCGAACAACCTTTCAGGGGATCGTTTGCAACAGTTTGGCTCCATTTTTGAGTGAATTCCAGAACGTCAGATTTTTGCTGAAATTGTGACCGCGCGTCTTAGGGATTTTTTCAAAAAAATGTTTTTCAGACCTTGCGGGCTAATTCTGTTTCGATGATAAAAACCCATGTGTTTCCACCGAAAAACCTTTCAGGGGATCGTTTGCAACAGTTTGGCACCATTTTTGAGTGAATTCCAGAACGTCAGATTTTTCCTGAAATTGTGACCGCGCGGCTTAGGGATTTTTTCAAAAAAATGTTTTTCAGACCTTGCATGAAAATTCTTTTTCAATGATAAAAACCCATCTCTTTCCACCGAAGAACCTTTCAGGGGATCTTTTGCAACAGTTTGGCACCATTTTTGAGTGAATTCCAGAACGTCAGATTTTTGCTGAAATTGTGACCGCGCGGCTTAGGGATTTTTTCAAAAAAAAGTTTTTCAGACCTTGCGTGAAAATTCTTTTTCAATGATAAAAACCCATCTCTTTCCACCGAAAAACCTTTCAGGGGATCGTTTGCAACAGCTTGGCACCATTTTTGAGTGAATTCCAGAACGTCAGATTTTGCTGAAATTGTGACCGCGCGGATTAGGGATTTTTTCAAAAAAAAGTTGTTCAGACCTTGCGGGCTAATTCTGTTTCTATGATAAATAGCCATGTGTTTCCACCGAAAAACCTTTCAGGGGATCGTTTGCAACAGTTTGGCACCATTTTTGAGTGAATTCCAGAACGTCAGATTTTTGCTGAAATTGTGACCGCGCGGCTTAGGGATTTTTTCAAAAAAAAGTTGTTCAGACCTTGCGGGCTAATTCTGTTTCTATGATTAAAACCCATGTGTTTCCACCGAAAAACCTTTCAGGGGATCGTTTGCAACAGTTTGGCACCATTTTTGAGTGAATTCCAGAACGTCAGATTTTTGCTGAAATTGTGACCGCGCGGCTTAGGGATTTTTTCAAAAAAAAGTTGTTCAGACCTTGCGGGCTAATTCTGTTTCAATGATAAAAACCCAGCTCTTTCCACCAAAAAACCTTTCAGGGGATCGTTTGCAACAGCTTGGCACCATTTTTGAGTGAATTCCAGAACGTCAGATTTTTCCTGAAATTGTGACCGCGCGGTTTAGGGATTTTTTCAAAAAAATGTTTTTCAGACCTTGCATGAAAATTCTTTTTCAATGATAAAAACCCATCTCTTTCCACCGAAGAACCTTTCAGGGGATCTTTTGCAACAGTTTGGCACCATTTTTGAGTGAATTCCAGAACGTCAGATTTTTGCTGAAATTGTGACCGCGCGGCTTAGGGATTTTTTCAAAAAAAAGTTGTTCAGACCTTGCGGGCTAATTCTGTTTCTATGATTAAAACCCATGTGTTTCAACCGAACAACCTTTCAGGGGATCGTTTGCAACAGTTTGGCTCCATTTTTGAGTGAATTCCAGAACGTCAGATTTTTGCTGAAATTGTGACCGCGCGGCTTAGGGATTTTTTCAAAAAAATGTTTTTCAGACCTTGCGGGCTAATTCTGTTTCGATTATAAAAACCCATGTGTTTCCACCGAAAAACCTTTCAGGGGATCGTTTGCAACAGTTTGGCACCATTTTTGAGTGAATTCCAGAACGTCAGATTTTTCCTGAAATTGTGACCGCGCGGCTTAGGGATTTTTTCAAAAAAATGTTTTTCAGACCTTGCATGAAAATTCTTTTTCAATGATAAAAACCCATCTCTTTCCACCGAAGAACCTTTCAGGGGATCTTTTGCAACAGTTTGGCACCATTTTTGAGTGAATTCCAGAACGTCAGATTTTTGCTGAAATTGTGACCGCGCGGCTTAGGGATTTTTTCAAAAAAATGTTTTTCAGACATTGCGTGAAAATTCTTTTTCAATGATAAAAACCCATCTCTTTCCACCGAAAAGCCTTTCAGGGCATCGTTTGCAACAGTTTGGCAGCATTTTTGAGTGAATTCCAGAACGTCAGATTTTTCCTGAAATTGTGACCGCGCGGCTTAGGGATTTTTTCAAAAAAATGTTTTTCAGACCTTGCGGGCTAATTCTGTTTCGATGATAAAAACCCATGTGTTTCCACCGAAAAACCTTTCAGGGGATCGTTTGCAACAGTTTGGCACCATTTTTGAGTGAATTCCAGAACATCAGATTTTTGCTGAAATTCTGACCGCGCGGCTTAGGGATTTTTTCAAAAAAAAGTTTTTCAGACCTTGCGTGAAAATTCTGTTTCTATGATAAAAACCCATGTGTTTCCACTGAAAAACCTTTCAGGGGATCGTTTGCAACAGTTTGGCATCATTTTTGAGTGAATTCCAGAACGTCAGATTTTTGCTGAAATTGTGACCGCGCGGCTTAGGGATTTTTTCAAAAAAAAGTTGTTCAGACCTTGCGGGCTAATTCTGTTTCTATGATTAAAACCCATGTGTTTCCACCGAAAAACCTTTCAGGGGATCGTTTGCAACAGTTTGGCACCATTTTTGAGTGAATTCCAGAACGTCAGATTTTTGCTGAAATTGTGACCGCGCGGCTTAGGGATTTTTTCAAAAAAATGTTTTTCAGACCTTGCGGGCTAATTCTGTTTCGATGATAAAAACCCATGTGTTTCCACCAAAAAACCTTTCAGGGGATCGTTTGCAACAGTTTGGCACCATTTTTGAGTGAATTCCAGAACGTCAGATTTTTGCTGAAATTGTGACCGCGCGGCTTAGGGATTTTTTGAAAAAAAAGTTTTTCAGACCTTGCGTGAAAATTCTGTTTCAATGATAAAAACCCATCTCTTTCCACCGAAAAACCTTTCAGGGGATCGTTTGCAACAGTTTGGCACCATTTTTGAGTGAATTCCAGAACGTCAGATTTTTCCTGAAATTGTGACCGCGCGGTTTAGGGATTTTTTCAAAAAAATGTTGTTCAGACCTTGTGGGCTAATTCTGTTTCTATGATAAAAACCCATTTGTTTCCATCGAAAAACCTTTCAGGGGATCGTTTGCAACAGTTTGGCACCATTTTTGAGTGAATTCCAGAACGTCAGATTTTTGCTGAAATTGTGACCGCGCGGCTTAGGGATTTTTTCAAAAAAAAGTTGTTCAGACCTTGCGGGCTAATTCTGTTTCTATGATAAATAGCCATGTGTTTCCACCGAAAAACGTTTCAGGGGATCGTTTGCAACAGTTTGGCACCATTTTTGAGTGAATTCCAGAACATCAGATTTTTGCTGAAATTGTGACCGCGCGGCTTAGGGATTTTTTTTAAAAAAAGTTGTTCAGACCTTGCGGGCTAATTCTGTTTCTATGATTAAAACCCATGTGTTTCAACCGAACAACCTTTCAGGGGATCGTTTGCAACAGTTTGGCTCCATTTTTGAGTGAATTCCAGAACGTCAGATTTTTGCTGAAATTGTGACCGCGCGGCTTAGGGATTTTTTCAAAAAAATGTTTTTCAGACCTTGCATGAAAATTCTTTTTCAATGATAAAAACCCATCTCTTTCCACCGAAGAACCTTTCAGGGGATCTTTTGCAACAGTTTGGCAGCATTTTTGAGTGAATTCCAGAACGTCAGATTTTTCCTGAAATTGTGACCGCGCGGCTTAGGGATTTTTTCAAAAAAATGTTTTTCAGACCTTGCGGGCTAATTCTGTTTCGATGATAAAAACCCATGTGTTTCCACCGAAAAACCTTTCAGGGGATCGTTTGCAACAGTTTGGCACCATTTTTGAGTGAATTCCAGAACATCAGATTTTTGCTGAAATTGTGACCGCGCGGCTTAGGGATTTTTTCAAAAAAAAGTTTTTCAGACCTTTCGTGAAAATTCTTTTTCAATGATAAAAACCCATCTCTTTCCACCGAAGAACCTTTCAGGGGATCTTTTGCAACAGTTTGGCAGCATTTTTGAGTGAATTCCAGAACGTCAGATTTTTCCTGAAATTGTGACCGCGCGGCTTAGGGATTTTTTCAAAAAAATGTTTTTCAGACCTTGCGGGCTAATTCTGTTTCGATGATAAAAACCCATTTGTTTCCATCGAAAAACCTTTCAGGGGATCGTTTGCAACAGTTTGGCACCATTTTTGAGTGAATTCCAGAACGTCAGATTTTTGCTGAAATTGTGACCGCGCGGCTTAGGGATTTTTTCAAAAAAAAGTTGTTCAGACCTTGCGGGCTAATTCTGTTTCTATGATAAATAGCCATGTGTTTCCACCGAAAAACGTTTCAGGGGATCGTTTGCAACAGTTTGGCACCATTTTTGAGTGAATTCCAGAACATCAGATTTTTGCTGAAATTGTGACCGCGCGGCTTAGGGATTTTTTTTAAAAAAAGTTGTTCAGACCTTGCGGGCTAATTCTGTTTCTATGATTAAAACCCATGTGTTTCAACCGAACAACCTTTCAGGGGATCGTTTGCAACAGTTTGGCTCCATTTTTGAGTGAATTCCAGAACGTCAGATTTTTGCTGAAATTGTGACCGCGCGGCTTAGGGATTTTTTCAAAAAAATGTTTTTCAGACCTTGCATGAAAATTCTTTTTCAATGATAAAAACCCATCTCTTTCCACCGAAGAACCTTTCAGGGGATCTTTTGCAACAGTTTGGCAGCATTTTTGAGTGAATTCCAGAACGTCAGATTTTTCCTGAAATTGTGACCGCGCGGCTTAGGGATTTTTTAAAAAAAATGTTTTTCAGACCTTGCGGGCTAATTCTGTTTCGATGATAAAAACCCATGTGTTTCCACCGAAAAACCTTTCAGGGGATCGTTTGCAACAGTTTGGCACCATTTTTGAGTGAATTCCAGAACATCAGATTTTTGCTGAAATTGTGACCGCGCGGCTTAGGGATTTTTTCAAAAAAAAGTTTTTCAGACCTTTCGTGAAAATTCTTTTTCAATGATAAAAACCCATCTCTTTCCACCAAAAAACCTTTCAGGGGATCGTTTGCAACAGCTTGGCACCATTTTTGAGTGAATTCCAGAACGTCAGATTTTTGCTGAAATTGTGACCGCGCGGTTTAGGGATTTTTTTCAAAAAAAGTTGTTCAGACCTTGCGGGCTAATTCTGTTTCTATGATAAAAACCCATGTCTTTCCACCGAAAAACCTTTCAGGGGATCGTTTGCAACAGTTTGGCACCATTTTTGAGTGAATTCCAGAACGTCAGATTTTTCCTGAAATTGTGACCGCGCGGCTTAGGGATTTTTTCAAAAAAATGTTTTTCAGACATTGCGTGAAAATTCTTTTTCAATGATAAAAACCCATCTCTTTCCACCGAAAAGCCTTTCAGGGCATCGTTTGCAACAGTTTGGCAGCATTTTTGAGTGAATTCCAGAACGTCAGATTTTTCCTGAAATTGTGACCGCGCGGCTTAGGGATTTTTTCAAAAAAATGTTTTTCAGACCTTGCGGGCTAATTCTGTTTCGATGATAAAAACCCATGTGTTTCCACCGAAAAACCTTTCAGGGGATCGTTTGCAACAGTTTGGCACCATTTTTGAGTGAATTCCAGAACATCAGATTTTTGCTGAAATTGTGACCGCGCGGCTTAGGGATTTTTTCAAAAAAAAGTTTTTCAGACCTTGCGTGAAAATTCTTTTTCAATGATAAAAACCCATCTCTTTCCACCGAAAAACCTTTCAGGGGATCGTTTGCAACAGCTTGGCACCATTTTTGAGTGAATTCCAGAACGTCAGATTTTTGCTGAAATTGTGACCGCGCGGTTTAGGGATTTTTTCAAAAAAAAGTTGTTCAGACCTTGCGGGCTAATTCTGTTTCTATGATAAAAACCCATGTCTTTCCACCGAAAAACCTTTCAGGGGATCGTTTGCAACAGTTTGGCACCATTTTTGAGTGAATTCCAGAGCGTCAGATTTTTGCTGAAATTGTGACCGCGCGGCTTAGGGATTTTTTCAAAAAAAAGTTTTTCAGACCTTGCGGGCTAATTCTGTTTCAATGATAAAAACCCAGCTCTTTCCACCAAAAAACCTTTCAGGGGATCGTTTGCAACAGCTTGGCACCATTTTTGAGTGAATTCCATAACGTCAGATTTTTGCTGAAATTGTGACCGCGCGGCTTAGGGATTTTTTCAAAAAAAAGTTTTTCAGACCTTGCGTGAAAATTCTGTTTCTATGATAAAAACCCATGTGTTTCCACTGAAAAACCTTTCAGGGGATCGTTTGCAACAGTTTGGCATCATTTTTGAGTGAATTCCAGAACGTCAGATTTTTGCTGAAATTGTGACCGCGCGGTTTAGGGATTTTTTTCAAAAAAAAGTTGTTCAGACCTTGCGGGCTAATTCTGTTTCTATGATAAAAACCCATGTCTTTCCACCGAAAAACCTTTCAGGGGATCGTTTGCAACAGTTTGGCACCATTTTTGAGTGAATTCCAGAACGTCAGATTTTTCCTGAAATTGTGACCGCGCGGCTTAGGGATTTTTTCAAAAAAAAATTTTTCAGACCTTGCGGGCTAATTCTGTTTCTATGATTAAAACCCATGTGTTTCCACCGAAAAACCTTTCAGGGGATCGTTTGCAACAGTTTGGCACCATTTTTGAGTGAATTCCAGAGCGTCAGATTTTTGCTGAAATTGTGACCGCGCGGCTTAGGGATTTTTTCAAAAAAAAGTTGTTCAGACCTTGCGGGCTAATTCTGTTTCAATGATAAAAACCCAGCTCTTTCCACCAAAAAACCTTTCAGGGGATCGTTTGCAACAGCTTGGCACCATTTTTGAGTGAATTCCATAACGTCAGATTTTTGCTGAAATTGTGACCGCGCGGCTTAGGGATTTTTTCAAAAAAAAGTTGTTCAGACCTTGCGGGCTAATTCTGTTTCGATGATAAAAACCCATGTGTTTCCACCAAAAAACCTTTCAGGGGATCGTTTGCAACAGTTTAGCACCATTTTTGAGTGAATTCCAGAACGTCAGATTTTTGCTGAAATTGTGACCGCGCGGCTTAGGGATTTTTTCAAAAAAAAGTTTTTCAGACCTTGCGTGAAAATTCTGTTTCAATGATAAAAACCCATCTCTTTCCACCGAAAAACCTTTCAGGGGATCGTTTGCAACAGTTTGGCACCATTTTTGAGTGAATTCCAGAACGTCAGATTTTTCCTGAAATTGTGACCGCGCGGCTTAGGGATTTTTTCAAAAAAAAGTTGTTCAGACCTTGCGGGCTAATTCTGTTTCTATGATAAATAGCCATGTGTTTCCACCGAAAAACCTTTCAGGGGATCGTTTGCAACAGTTTGGCACCATTTTTGAGTGAATTCCAGAACATCAGATTTTTGCTGAAATTGTGACCGCGCGGCTTAGGGATTTTTTTTAAAAAAAAGTTGTTCAGACCTTGCGGGCTAATTCTGTTTCTATGATTAAAACCCATGTGTTTCAACCGAACAACCTTTCAGGGGATCGTTTGCAACAGTTTGGCTCCATTTTTGAGTGAATTCCAGAACGTCAGATTTTTGCTGAAATTGTGACCGCGCGGCTTAGGGATTTTTTCAAAAAAATGTTTTTCAGACCTTGCGGGCTAATTCTGTTTCGATGATAAAAACCCATGTGTTTCCACCGAAAAACCTTTCAGGGGATCGTTTGCAACAGTTTGGCACCATTTTTGAGTGAATTCCAGAACGTCAGATTTTTCCTGAAATTGTGACCGCGCGGCTTAGGGATTTTTTCAAAAAAATGTTTTTCAGACCTTGCATGAAAATTCTTTTTCAATGATAAAAACCCATCTCTTTCCACCGAAGAACCTTTCAGGGGATCTTTTGCAACAGTTTGGCACCATTTTTGAGTGAATTCCAGAACGTCAGATTTTTGCTGAAATTGTGACCGCGCGGCTTAGGGATTTTTTCAAAAAAATGTTTTTCAGACATTGCGTGAAAATTCTTTTTCAATGATAAAAACCCATCTCTTTCCACCGAAAAGCCTTTCAGGGCATCGTTTGCAACAGTTTGGCAGCATTTTTGAGTGAATTCCAGAACGTCAGATTTTTCCTGAAATTGTGACCGCGCGGCTTAGGGATTTTTTCAAAAAAATGTTTTTCAGACCTTGCGGGCTAATTCTGTTTCGATGATAAAAACCCATGTGTTTCCACCGAAAAACCTTTCAGGGGATCGTTTGAAACAGTTTGGCACCATTTTTGAGTGAATTCCAGAACATCAGATTTTTGCTGAAATTGTGACCGCGCGGCTTAGGGATTTTTTCAAAAAAAAGTTTTTCAGACCTTGCGTGAAAATTCTTTTTCAATGATAAAAACCCATCTCTTTCCACCGAAAAACCTTTCAGGGGATCGTTTGCAACAGCTTGGCACCATTTTTGAGTGAATTCCAGAACGTCAGATTTTTGCTGAAATTGTGACCGCGCGGTTTAGGGATTTTTTCAAAAAAAAGTTGTTCAGACCTTGCGGGCTAATTCTGTTTCTATGATAAAAACCCATGTCTTTCCACCGAAAAACCTTTCAGGGGATCGTTTGCAACAGTTTGGCACCATTTTTGAGTGAATTCCAGAACGTCAGATTTTTCCTGAAATTGTGACCGCGCGGCTTAGGGATTTTTTCAAAAAAAAATTTTTCAGACCTTGCGGGCTAATTCTGTTTCAATGATAAAAACCCAGCTCTTTCCACCAAAAAACCTTTCAGGGGATCGTTTGCAACAGTTTGGCACCATTTTTGAGTGAATTCCATAACGTCAGATTTTTGCTGAAATTGTGACCGCGCGGCTTAGGGATTTTTTCAAAAAAAAGTTTTTCAGACCTTGCGTGAAAATTCTGTTTCTATGATAAAAACCCATGTGTTTCCACTGAAAAACCTTTCAGGGGATCGTTTGCAACAGTTTGGCATCATTTTTGAGTGAATTCCAGAACGTCAGATTTTTGCTGAAATTGTGACCGCGCGGCTTAGGGATTTTTTCAAAAAAAAGTTTTTCAGACCTTGCGGGCTAATTCTGTTTCTATGATTAAAACCCATGTGTTTCCACCGAAAAACCTTTCAGGGGATCGTATGCAACAGTTTGGCACCATTTTTGAGTGAATTCCAGAACGTCAGATTTTTGCTGAAATTGTGACCGCGCGGCTTAGGGATTTTTTCAAAAAAAAGTTGTTCAGACCTTGCGGGCTAATTCTGTTTCAATGATAAAAACCCAGCTCTTTCCACCAAAAAACCTTTCAGGGGATCGTTTGCAACAGCTTGGCACCATTTTTGAGTGAATTCCATAACGTCAGATTTTTCCTGAAATTGTGACCGCGCGGCTTAGGGATTTTTTCAAAAAAAAGTTTTTCAGACCTTGCGTGAAAATTCTGTTTCTATGATAAAAACCCATGTGTTTCCACTGAAAAACCTTTCAGGGGATCGTTTGCAACAGTTTGGCATCATTTTTGAGTGAATTCCAGAACGTCAGATTTTTGCTGAAATTGTGACCGCGCGGCTTAGGGATTTTTTCAAAAAAAAGTTGTTCAGACCTTGCGGGCTAATTCTGTTTCTATGATTAAAACCCATGTGTTTCAACCGAAAAACCTTTCAGGGGATCGTTTGCAACAGTTTGGCACCATTTTTGAGTGAATTCCAGAACGTCAGATTTTTGCTGAAATTGTGACCGCGCGGCTTAGGGATTTTTTCAAAAAAATGTTTTTCAGACCTTGCGGGCTAATTCTGTTTCGATGATAAAAACCCATGTGTTTCCACCAAAAAACCTTTCAGGGGATCGTTTGCAACAGTTTGGCACCATTTTTGAGTGAATTCCAGAACGTCAGATTTTTGCTGAAATTGTGACCGCGCGGCTTAGGGATTTTTTCAAAAAAAAGTTTTTCAGACCTTGCGTGAAAATTCTGTTTCAATGATAAAAACCCATCTCTTTCCACCGAAAAACCTTTCAGGGGATCGTTTGCAACAGTTTGGCACCATTTTTGAGTGAATTCCAGAACGTCAGATTTTTCCTGAAATTGTGACCGCGCGGCTTAGGGATTTTTTCAAAAAAAAGTTGTTCAGACCTTGTGGGCTAATTCTGTTTCTATGATAAAAACCCATTTGTTTCCACCGAAAAACCTTTCAGGGGATCGTTTGCAACAGTTTGGCACCATTTTTGAGTGAATTCCAGAACGTCAGATTTTTGCTGAAATTGTGACCGCGCGGCTTAGGGATTTTTTCAAAAAAAAGTTGTTCAGACCTTGCGGGCTAATTCTGTTTCTATGATAAATAGCCATGTGTTTCCACCGAAAAACCTTTCAGGGGATCGTTTGCAACAGTTTGGCACCATTTTTGAGTGAATTCCAGAACGTCAGATTTTTGCTGAAATTGTGACCGCGCGGCTTAGGGATTTTTTCAAAAAAATGTTTTTCAGAACTTGCGGGCTAATTCTGTTTCTATGATTAAAACCCATGTGTTTCCACCGAAAAACCTTTCAGGGGATCGTTTGCAACAGTTTGGCACCATTTTTGAGTGAATTCCAGAACGTCAGATTTTTGCTGAAATTGTGACCGCGCGGCTTAGGGATTTTTTCAAAAAAAAGTTGTTCAGACCTTGTGGGCTAATTCTGTTTCTATGATAAAAACCCATTTGTTTCCACCGAAAAACCTTTCAGGGGATCGTTTGCAACAGTTTGGCACCATTTTTGAGTGAATTCCAGAACGTCAGATTTTTGCTGAAATTGTGACCGCGCGGCTTAGGGATTTTTTCAAAAAAAAGTTGTTCAGACCTTGCGGGCTAATTCTGTTTCTATGATAAATAGCCATGTGTTTCCACCGAAAAACCTTTCAGGGGATCGTTTGCAACAGTTTGGCACCATTTTTGAGTGAATTCCAGAACGTCAGATTTTTGCTGAAATTGTGACCGCGCGGCTTAGGGATTTTTTCAAAAAAATGTTTTTCAGACCTTGCGGGCTAATTCTGTTTCTATGATAAAAACCCATTTGTTTCCACCGAAAAACCTTTCAGGGGATCGTTTGCAACAGTTTGGCACCATTTTTGAGTGAATTCCAGAACGTCAGATTTTTGCTGAAATTGTGACCGCGCGGCTTAGGGATTTTTTCAAAAAAAAGTTGTTCAGACCTTGCGGGCTAATTCTGTTTCTATGATAAATAGCCATGTGTTTCCACCGAAAAACCTTTCAGGGGATCGTTTGCAACAGTTTGGCACCATTTTTGAGTGAATTCCAGAACATCAGATTTTTGCTGAAATTGTGACCGCGAGGCTTAGGGATTTTTTTAAAAAAAAGTTGTTCAGACCTTGCGGGCTAATTCTGTTTCTATGATTAAAACCCATGTGTTTCAACCGAACAACCTTTCAGGGGATCGTTTGCAACAGTTTGGCTCCATTTTTGAGTGAATTCCAGAACGTCAGATTTTTGCTGAAATTGTGACCGCGCGGCTTAGGGATTTTTTCAAAAAAATGTTTTTCAGACCTTGCGGGCTTATTCTGTTTCGATGATAAAAACCCATGTGTTTCCACCGAAAAACCTTTCAGGGGATCGTTTGCAACAGTTTGGCACCATTTTTGAGTGAATTCCAGAACGTCAGATTTTTCCTGAAATTGTGACCGCGCGGCTTAGGGATTTTTTCAAAAAAATGTTTTTCAGACCTTGCATGAAAATTCTTTTTCAATGATAAAAACCCATCTCTTTCCACCGAAGAACCTTTCAGGGGATCTTTTGCAACAGTTTGGCACCATTTTTGAGTGAATTCCAGAACGTCAGATTTTTGCTGAAATTGTGACCGCGCGGCTTAGGGATTTTTTCAAAAAAATGTTTTTCAGACATTGCGTGAAAATTCTTTTTCAATGATAAAAACCCATCTCTTTCCACCGAAAAACCTTTCAGGGCATCGTTTGCAACAGTTTGGCAGCATTTTTGAGTGAATTCCAGAACGTCAGATTTTTCCTGAAATTGTGACCGCGCGGCTTAGGGATTTTTTCAAAAAAATGTTTTTCAGACCTTGCGGGCTAATTCTGTTTCGATGATAAAAACCCATGTGTTTCCACCGAAAAACCTTTCAGGGGATCGTTTGCAACAGTTTGGCACCATTTTTGAGTGAATTCCAGAACATCAGATTTTTGCTGAAATTGTGACCGCGCGGCTTAGGGATTTTTTCAAAAAAAAAGTTTTTCAGACCTTGCGTGAAAATTCTTTTTCAATGATAAAAACCCATCTCTTTCCACCGAAAAACCTTTCAGGGGATCGTTTGCAACAGCTTGGCACCATTTTTGAGTGAATTCCATAACGTCAGATTTTTGCTGAAATTGTGACCGCGCGGCTTAGGGATTTTTTCAAAAAAAAGTTTTTCAGACCTTGCGTGAAAATTCTGTTTCTATGATAAAAACCCATGTCTTTCCACCGAAAAACCTTTCAGGGGATCGTTTGCAACAGTTTGGCACCATTTTTGAGTGAATTCCAGAACGTCAGATTTTTCCTGAAATTGTGACCGCGCGGCTTAGGGATTTTTTCAAAAAAATGTTTTTCAGACCTTGCGGGCTAATTCTGTTTCTATGATTAAAACCCATGTGTTTCCACCGAAAAACCTTTCAGGGGATCGTTTGCAACAGTTTGGCACCATTTTTGAGTGAATTCCAGAGCGTCAGATTTTTCCTGAAATTGTGACCGCGCGGCTTAGGGATTTTTTCAAAAAAAAGTTGTTCAGACCTTGTGGGCTAATTCTGTTTCTATGATAAAAACCCATTTGTTTCCACCGAAAAACCTTTCAGGGGATCGTTTGCAACAGTTTGGCACCATTTTTGAGTGAATTCCAGAACGTCAGATTTTTGCTGAAATTGTGACCGCGCGGCTTAGGGATTTTTTCAAAAAAAAGTTGTTCAGACCTTGCGGGCTAATTCTGTTTCTATGATAAATAGCCATGTGTTTCCACCGAAAAACCTTTCAGGGGATCGTTTGCAACAGTTTGGCACCATTTTTGAGTGAATTCCAGAACGTCAGATTTTTGCTGAAATTGTGACCGCGCGGCTTAGGGATTTTTTCAAAAAAATGTTTTTCAGAACTTGCGGGCTAATTCTGTTTCTATGATTAAAACCCATGTGTTTCCACCGAAAAACCTTTCAGGGGATCGTTTGCAACAGTTTGGCACCATTTTTGAGTGAATTCCAGAACGTCAGATTTTTGCTGAAATTGTGACCGCGCGGCTTAGGGATTTTTTCAAAAAAAAGTTGTTCAGACCTTGTGGGCTAATTCTGTTTCTATGATAAAAACCCATTTGTTTCCACCGAAAAACCTTTCAGGGGATCGTTTGCAACAGTTTGGCACCATTTTTGAGTGAATTCCAGAACGTCAGATTTTTGCTGAAATTGTGACCGCGCGGCTTAGGGATTTTTTCAAAAAAAAGTTGTTCAGACCTTGCGGGCTAATTCTGTTTCTATGATAAATAGCCATGTGTTTCCACCGAAAAACCTTTCAGGGGATCGTTTGCAACAGTTTGGCACCATTTTTGAGTGAATTCCAGAACGTCAGATTTTTGCTGAAATTGTGACCGCGCGGCTTAGGGATTTTTTCAAAAAAATGTTTTTCAGACCTTGCGGGCTAATTCTGTTTCTATGATAAAAACCCATTTGTTTCCACCGAAAAACCTTTCAGGGGATCGTTTGCAACAGTTTGGCACCATTTTTGAGTGAATTCCAGAACATCAGATTTTTGCTGAAATTGTGACCGCGAGGCTTAGGGATTTTTTTAAAAAAAAGTTGTTCAGACCTTGCGGGCTAATTCTGTTTCTATGATTAAAACCCATGTGTTTCAACCGAACAACCTTTCAGGGGATCGTTTGCAACAGTTTGGCTCCATTTTTGAGTGAATTCCAGAACGTCAGATTTTTGCTGAAATTGTGACCGCGCGGCTTAGGGATTTTTTCAAAAAAATGTTTTTCAGACCTTGCATGAAAATTCTTTTTCAATGATAAAAACCCATCTCTTTCCACCGAAAAACCTTTCAGGGGATCGTTTGCCACAGTTTGGCACCATTTTTGAGTGAATTCCAGAACGTCAGATTTTTCCTGAAATTGTGACTGCGCGGCTTAGGGATTTTTTCAAAAAAATGTTTTTCAGACATTGCGTGAAAATTCTTTTTCAATGATAAAAACCCATCTCTTTCCACCGAAAAACCTTTCAGGGCATCGTTTGCAACAGTTTGGCAGCATTTTTGAGTGAATTCCAGAACGTCAGATTTTTCCTGAAATTGTGACCGCGCGGCTTAGGGATTTTTTCAAAAAAATGTTTTTCAGACCTTCCGGGCTAATTCTGTTTCGATGATAAAAACCCATGTGTTTCCACCGAAAAACCTTTCAGGGGATCGTTTGCAACAGTTTGGCACCATTTTTGAGTGAATTCCAGAACATCAGATTTTTGCTGAAATTGTGACCGCGCGGCTTAGGGATTTTTTCAAAAAAAAAGTTTTTCAGACCTTGCGTGAAAATTCTTTTTCAATGATAAAAACCCATCTCTTTCCACCGAAAAACCTTTCAGGGGATCGTTTGCAAAAGCTTGGCACCATTTTTGAGTGAATTCCAGAACGTCAGATTTTTGCTGAAATTGTGACCGCGCGGTTTAGGGATTTTTTCAAAAAAAAGTTGTTCAGACCTTGCGGGCTAATTCTGTTTCTATGATAAAAACCCATGTCTTTCCACCGAAAAACCTTTCAGGGGATCGTTTGCAACAGTTTGGCACCATTTTTGAGTGAATTCCAGAACGTCAGATTTTTCCTGAAATTGTGACCGCGCGGCTTAGGGATTTTTTCAAAAAAAAGTTGTTCAGACCTTGCGGGCTAATTCTGTTTCAATGATAAAAACCCAGCTCTTTCCACCAAAAAACCTTTCAGGGGATCGTTTGCAACAGCTTGGCACCATTTTTGAGTGAATTCCATAACGTCAGATTTTTGCTGAAATTGTGACCGCGCGGCTTAGGGATTTTTTCAAAAAAAAGTTTTTCAGACCTTGCGTGAAAATTCTGTTTCTATGATAAAAACCCATGTGTTTCCACTGAAAAACCTTTCAGGGGATCGTTTGCAACAGTTTGGCATCATTTTTGAGTGAATTCCAGAACGTCAGATTTTTGCTGAAATTGTGACCGCGCGGCTTAGGGATTTTTTCAAAAAAAAGTTTTTCAGACCTTGCGGGCTAATTCTGTTTCTATGATTAAAACCCATGTGTTTCCACCGAAAAACCTTTCAGGGGATCGTTTGCAACAGTTTGGCACCATTTTTGAGTGAATTCCAGAACGTCAGATTTTTGCTGAAATTGTGACCGCGCGGCTTAGGGATTTTTTCAAAAAAAAGTTGTTCAGACCTTGCGGGCTAATTCTGTTTCAATGATAAAAACCCAGCTCTTTCCACCAAAAAACCTTTCAGGGGATCGTTTGCAACAGCTTGGCACCATTTTTGAGTGAATTCCATAACGTCAGATTTTTGCTGAAATTGTGACCGCGCGGCTTAGGGATTTTTTCAAAAAAAAGTTTTTCAGACCTTGCGTGAAAATTCTGTTTCTATGATAAAAACCCATGTGTTTCCACTGAAAAACCTTTCAGGGGATCGTTTGCAACAGTTTGGCATCATTTTTGAGTGAATTCCAGAACGTCAGATTTTTGCTGAAATTGTGACCGCGCGGCTTAGGGATTTTTTTCAAAAAAAAGTTGTTCAGACCTTGCGGGCTAATTCTGTTTCTATGATTAAAACCCATGTGTTTCAACCGAAAAACCTTTCAGGGGATCGTTTGCAACAGTTTGGCACCATTTTTGAGTGAATTCCAGAACGTCAGATTTTTGCTGAAATTGTGACCGCGCGGCTTAGGGATTTTTTCAAAAAAATGTTTTTCAGACCTTGCGGGCTAATTCTGTTTTGATGATAAAAACCCATGTGTTTCCACCAAAAAACCTTTCAGGGGATCGTTTGCAACAGTTTGGCACCATTTTTGAGTGAATTCCAGAACGTCAGATTTTTGCTGAAATTGTGACCGCGCGGCTTAGGGATTTTTTCAAAAAAAAGTTGTTCAGACCTTGCGGGCTAATTCTGTTTCAATGATAAAAACCCAGCTCTTTCCACCAAAAAACCTTTCAGGGGATCGTTTACAACAGCTTGGCACCATTTTTGAGTGAATTCCATAACGTCAGATTTTTGCTGAAATTGTGACCGCGCGGCTTAGGGATTTTTTCAAAAAAAAGTTTTTCAGACCTTGCGTGAAAATTCTGTTTCTATGATAAAAACCCATGTCTTTCCACCGAAAAACCTTTCAGGGGATCGTTTGCAACAGTTTGGCACCATTTTTGAGTGAATTCCAGAACGTCAGATTTTTCCTGAAATTGTGACCGCGCGGCTTAGGGATTTTTTCAAAAAAATGTTTTTCAGACCTTGCGGGCTAATTCTGTTTCTATGATTAAAACCCATGTGTTTCCACCGAAAAACCTTTCAGGGGATCGTTTGCAACAGTTTGGCACCATTTTTGAGTGAATTCCAGAGCGTCAGATTTTTGCTGAAATTGTGACCGCGCGGCTTAGGGATTTTTTCAAAAAAAAGTTGTTCAGACCTTGCGGGCTAATTCTGTTTCAATGATAAAAACCCAGCTCTTTCCACCAAAAAACCTTTCAGGGGATCGTTTGCAACAGCTTGGCACCATTTTTGAGTGAATTCCATAACGTCAGATTTTTGCTGAAATTGTGACCGCGCGGCTTAGGGATTTTTTCAAAAAAAAGTTTTTCAGACCTTGCGTGAAAATTCTGTTTCTATGATAAAAACCCATGTGTTTCCACTGAAAAACCTTTCAGGGGATCGTTTGCAACAGTTTGGCATCATTTTTGAGTGAATTCCAGAACGTCAGATTTTTGCTGAAATTGTGACCGCGCGGCTTAGGGATTTTTTCAAAAAAAAGTTTTTCAGACCTTGCGGGCTAATTCTGTTTCTATGATTAAAACCCATGTGTTTCCACCGAAAAACCTTTCAGGGGATCGTTTGCAACAGTTTGGCACCATTTTTGAGTGAATTCCAGAACGTCAGATTTTTGCTGAAATTGTGACCGCGCGGCTTAGGGATTTTTTCAAAAAAAAGTTTTTCAGACCTTGCGGGCTAATTCTGTTTCTATGATTAAAACCCATGTGTTTCCACCGAAAAACCTTTCAGGGGATCGTTTGCAACAGTTTGGCACCATTTTTGAGTGAATTCCAGAACGTCAGATTTTTGCTGAAATTGTGACCGCGCGGCTTAGGGATTTTTTCAAAAAAAAGTTGTTCAGACCTTGCGGGCTAATTCTGTTTCAATGATAAAAACCCAGCTCTTTCCACCAAAAAACCTTTCAGGGGATCGTTTGCAACAGCTTGGCACCATTTTTGAGTGAATTCCATAACGTCAGATTTTTGCTGAAATTGTGACCGCGCGGCTTAGGGATTTTTTCAAAAAAAAGTTTTTCAGACCTTGCGTGAAAATTCTGTTTCTATGATAAAAACCCATGTGTTTCCACTGAAAAACCTTTCAGGGGATCGTTTGCAACAGTTTGGCATCATTTTTCAGTGAATTCCAGAACGTCAGATTTTTGCTGAAATTGTGACCGCGCGGCTTAGGGATTTTTTCAAAAAAAAGTTGTTCAGACCTTGCGGGCTAATTCTGTTTCTATGATTAAAACCCATGTGTTTCAACCGAAAAACCTTTCAGGGGATCGTTTGCAACAGTTTGGCACCATTTTTGAGTGAATTCCAGAACGTCAGATTTTTGCTGAAATTGTGACCGCGCGGCTTAGGGATTTTTTCAAAAAAATGTTTTTCAGACCTTGCGGGCTAATTCTGTTTCGATGATAAAAACCCATGTGTTTCCACCAAAAAACCTTTCAGGGGATCGTTTGCAACAGTTTGGCACCATTTTTGAGTGAATTCCAGAACGTCAGATTTTTGCTGAAATTGTGACCGCGCGGCTTAGGGATTTTTTCAAAAAAAAGTTTTTCAGACCTTGCGTGAAAATTCTGTTTCAATGATAAAAACCCATCTCTTTCCACCGAAAAACCTTTCAGGGGATCGTTTGCAACAGCTTGGCACCATTTTTGAGTGAATTCCAGAACGTCAGATTTTTCCTGAAATTGTGACCGCGCGGCTTAGGGATTTTTTCAAAAAAAAGTTGTTCAGACCTTGTGGGCTAATTCTGTTTCTATGATAAAAACCCATTTGTTTCCACCGAAAAACCTTTCAGGGGATCGTTTGCAACAGTTTGGCACCATTTTTGAGTGAATTCCAGAACGTCAGATTTTTGCTGAAATTGTGACCGCGCGGCTTAGGGATTTTTTCAAAAAAAAGTTGTTCAGACCTTGCGGGCTAATTCTGTTTCTATGATAAATAGCCATGTGTTTCCACCGAAAAACCTTTCAGGGGATCGTTTGCAACAGTTTGGCACCATTTTTGAGTGAATTCCAGAACGTCAGATTTTTGCTGAAATTGTGACCGCGCGGCTTAGGGATTTTTTCAAAAAAATGTTTTTCAGACCTTGCGGGCTAATTCTGTTTCTATGATTAAAACCCATGTGTTTCCACCGAAAAACCTTTCAGGGGATCGTTTGCAACAGTTTGGCACCATTTTTGAGTGAATTCCAGAACGTCAGATTTTTGCTGAAATTGTGACCGCGCGGCTTAGGGATTTTTTAAAAAAAAAAGTTGTTCAGACCTTGCGGGCTAATTCTGTTTCTATGATTAAAACCCATGTGTTTCCACCGAAAAACCTTTCAGGGGATCGTTTGCAACAGTTTGGCACCATTTTTGAGTGAATTCCAGAACGTCAGATTTTTGCTGAAATTGTGACCGCGCGGCTTAGGGATTTTTTCAAAAAAAAAGTTGTTCAGACCTTGTGGGCTAATTCTGTTTCTATGATAAAAATCCATTTGTTTCCACCGAAAAACCTTTCAGGGGATCGTTTGCAACAGTTTGGCACCATTTTTGAGTGAATTCCAGAACGTCAGATTTTTGCTGAAATTGTGACCGCGCGGCTTAGGGATTTTTTCAAAAAAAAGTTGTTCAGACCTTGCGGGCTAATTCTGTTTCTATGATAAATAGCCATGTGTTTCCACCGAAAAACCTTTCAGGGGATCGTTTGCAACAGTTTGGCACCATTTTTGAGTGAATTCCAGAACGTCAGATTTTTCCTGAAATTGTGACCGCGCGGCTTAGGGATTTTTTCAAAAAAATGTTTTTCAGACCTTGCGGGCTAATTCTGTTTCTATGATTAAAACCCATGTGTTTCCACCGAAAAACCTTTCAGGGGATCGTTTGCAACAGTTTGGCACCATTTTTGAGTGAATTCCAGAGCGTCAGATTTTTGCTGAAATTGTGACCGCGCGGCTTAGGGATTTTTTCAAAAAAAAGTTGTTCAGACCTTGCGGGCTAATTCTGTTTCAATGATAAAAACCCAGCTCTTTCCACCAAAAAACCTTTCAGGGGATCGTTTGCAACAGTTTGGCACCATTTTTGAGTGAATTCCATAACGTCAGATTTTTGCTGAAATTGTGACCGCGCGGCTTAGGGATTTTTTCAAAAAAAAGTTGTTCAGACCTTGCGGGCTAATTCTGTTTCTATGATAAATAGCCATGTGTTTCCACCGAAAAACCTTTCAGGGGATCGTTTGCAACAGTTTGGCACCATTTTTGAGTGAATTCCAGAACGTCAGATTTTTCCTGAAATTGTGACCGCGCGGCTTAGGGATTTTTTCAAAAAAATGTTTTTCAGACCTTGCGGGCTAATTCTGTTTCTATGATTAAAACCCATGTGTTTCCACCGAAAAACCTTTCAGGGGATCGTTTGCAACAGTTTGGCACCATTTTTGAGTGAATTCCAGAGCGTCAGATTTTTGCTGAAATTGTGACCGCGCGGCTTAGGGATTTTTTCAAAAAAAAGTTGTTCAGACCTTGCGGGCTAATTCTGTTTCAATGATAAAAACCCAGCTCTTTCCACCAAAAAACCTTTCAGGGGATCGTTTGCAACAGCTTGGCACCATTTTTGAGTGAATTCCATAACGTCAGATTTTTGCTGAAATTGTGACCGCGCGGCTTAGGGATTTTTTCAAAAAAAAGTTTTTCAGACCTTGCGTGAAAATTCTGTTTCTATGATAAAAACCCATGTGTTTCCACTGAAAAACCTTTCAGGGGATCGTTTGCAACAGTTTGGCATCATTTTTGAGTGAATTCCAGAACGTCAGATTTTTGCTGAAATTGTGACCGCGCGGCTTAGGGATTTTTTCAAAAAAAAGTTTTTCAGACCTTGCGGGCTGATTCTGTTTCTATGATTAAAACCCATGTGTTTCCACCGAAAAACCTTTCAGGGGATCGTTTGCAACAGTTTGGCACCATTTTTGAGTGAATTCCAGAACGTCAGATTTTTGCTGAAATTGTGACCGCGCGGCTTAGGGATTTTTTCAAAAAAATGTTTTTCAGACCTTGCGGGCTAATTCTGTTTCTATGATTAAAACCCATGTGTTTCCACCGAAAAACCTTTCAGGGGATCGTTTGCAACAGTTTGGCACCATTTTTGAGTGAATTCCAGAGCGTCAGATTTTTGCTGAAATTGTGACCGCGCGGCTTAGGGATTTTTTCAAAAAAAAGTTGTTCAGACCTTGCGGGCTAATTCTGTTTCAATGATAAAAACCCAGCTCTTTCCACCAAAAAACCTTTCAGGGGATCGTTTGCAACAGCTTGGCACCATTTTTGAGTGAATTCCATAACGTCAGATTTTTGCTGAAATTGTGACCGCGCGGCTTAGGGATTCTTTCAAAAAAAAGTTTTTCAGACCTTGCGTGAAAATTCTGTTTCTATGATAAAAACCCATGTGTTTCCACTGAAAAACCTTTCAGGGGATCGTTTGCAACAGTTTGGCATCATTTTTGAGTGAATTCCAGAACGTCAGATTTTTGCTGAAATTGTGACCGCGCGGCTTAGGGATTTTTTCAAAAAAAAGTTTTTCAGACCTTGCGGGCTGATTCTGTTTCTATGATTAAAACCCATGTGTTTCCACCGAAAAACCTTTCAGGGGATCGTTTGCAACAGTTTGGCACCATTTTTGAGTGAATTCCAGAACGTCAGATTTTTGCTGAAATTGTGACCGCGCGGCTTAGGGATTTTTTCAAAAAAAAGTTGTTCAGACCTTGCGGGCTAATTCTGTTTCAATGATAAAAACCCAGCTCTTTCCACCAAAAAACCTTTCAGGGGATCGTTTGCAACAGCTTGGCACCATTTTTGAGTGAATTCCATAACGTCAGATTTTTGCTGAAATTGTGACCGCGTGGCTTAGGGATTTTTTCAAAAAAAAGTTTTTCAGACCTTGCGTGAAAATTCTGTTTCTATGATAAAAACCCATGTGTTTCCACTGAAAAACCTTTCAGGGGATCGTTTGCAACAGTTTGGCATCATTTTTGAGTGAATTCCAGAACGTCAGATTTTTGCTGAAATTGTGACCGCGCGGCTTAGGGATTTTTTCAAAAAAAAGTTGTTCAGACCTTGCGGGCTAATTCTGTTTCTATGATTAAAACCCATGTGTTTCAACCGAAAAACCTTTCAGGGGATCGTTTGCAACAGTTTGGCACCATTTTTGAGTGAATTCCAGAACGTCAGATTTTTGCTGAAATTGTGACCGCGCGGCTTTGGGATTTTTTCAAAAAAATGTTTTTCAGACCTTGCGGGCTAATTCTGTTTCGATGATAAAAACCCATGTGTTTCCACCAAAAAACCTTTCAGGGGATCGTTTGCAACAGTTTGGCACCATTTTTGAGTGAATTCCAGAACGTCAGATTTTTCCTGAAATTGTGACCGCGCGGCTTAGGGATTTTTTCAAAAAAAAGTTGTTCAGACCTTGTGGGCTAATTCTGTTTCTATGATAAAAACCCATTTGTTTCCACCGAAAAACCTTTCAGGGGATCGTTTGCAACAGTTTGGCACCATTTTTGAGTGAATTCCAGAACGTCAGATTTTTGCTGAAATTGTGACCGCGCGGCTTAGGGATTTTTTCAAAAAAAAGTTGTTCAGACCTTGCGGGCTAATTCTGTTTCTATGATAAATAGCCATGTGTTTCCACCGAAAAACCTTTCAGGGGATCGTTTGCAACAGTTTGGCACCATTTTTGAGTGAATTCCAGAACGTCAGATTTTTGCTGAAATTGTGACCGCGCGGCTTAGGGATTTTTTCAAAAAAAAGTTGTTCAGACCTTGCGGGCTAATTCTGTTTCTATGATTAAAACCCATGTGTTTCCACCGAAAAACCTTTCATGGGATCGTTTGCAACAGTTTGGCACCATTTTTGAGTGAATTCCAGAACGTCAGATTTTTGCTGAAATTGTGACCGCGCGGCTTAGGGATTTTTTCAAAAAAAAGTTGTTCAGACCTTGCGGGCTAATTCTGTTTCAATGATAAAAACCCAGCTCTTTCCACCAAAAAACCTTTCAGGGGATCGTTTGCAACAGCTTGGCACCATTTTTGAGTGAATTCCATAACGTCAGATTTTTGCTGAAATTGTGACCGCGCGGCTTAGGGATTTTTTCAAAAAAAAGTTGTTCAGACCTTGCGGGCTAATTCTGTTTCAATGATAAAAACCCAGCTCTTTCCACCGAAAAACCTTTCAGGGGATCGTTTGCAACAGCTTGGCACCATTTTTGAGTGAATTCCAGAACGTCAGATTTTTCCTGAAATTGTGACCGCGCGGTTTAGGGATTTTTTCAAAAAAATGTTTTTCAGACCTTGCGTGAAAATTCTTTTTCAATGATAAAAACCCATCTCTTTCCACCGAAGAACCTTTCAGGGGATCTTTTGCAACAGTTTGGCACCATTTTTGAGTGAATTCCAGAACGTCAGATTTTTGCTGAAATTGTGACCGCGCGGCTTAGGGATTTTTTCAAAAAAAAGTTGTTCAGACCTTGCGGGCTAATTCTGTTTCGATGATAAAAACCCATCTCTTTCCACCAAAAAACCTTTCAGGGGATCGTTTGCAACAGTTTGGCACCATTTTTGAGTGAATTCCAGAACATCAGATTTTTGCTGAAATTGTGACCGCGCGGCTTAGGGATTTTTTCAAAAAAAAGTTGTTCAGACCTTGCGGGCTAACTCTGTTTCAATGATAAAAACCCAGCTCTTTCCACCAAAAAACCTTTCAGTGGATCGTTTGCAACAGTTTGGCTTCATTTTTGAGTGAATTCCAGAACGTCAGATTTTTGCTGAAATTGTGACCGCGCGGCTTAGGGATTTTTTCAAAAAAAAGTTGTTCAGACCTTGCAGGCTAATTCTGTTTCTATGATTAAAACCCATGTGTTTCCACCGAAAAACCTTTCAGGGGATCGTTTGCAACAGTTTGGCACCATTTTTGAGTGAATTCCAGAACGTCAGATTTTTGCTGAAATTGTGACCGCGCGGCTTAGGGATTTTTTCAAAAAAAAGTTGTTCAGACCTTGCGTGAAAATTCTGTTTCAATGATAAAAACCCAGCTCTTTCCACCAAAAAACCTTTCAGGGGATCGTTTGCAACAGCTTGGCACCATTTTTGAGTGAATTCCATAACGTCAGATTTTTGCTGAAATTGTGACCGCGCGGCTTAGGGATTTTTTCAAAAAAAAGTTTTTCAGACCTTGCGTGAAAATTCTGTTTCTATGATAAAAACCCATGTGTTTCCACTGAAAAACCTTTCAGGGGATCGTTTGCAACAGTTTGGCACCATTTTTGAGTGAATTCCAGAACGTCAGATTTTTGCTGAAATTGTGACCGCGCGGCTTAGGGATTTTTTCAAAAAAAAGTTGTTCAGACCTTGCGGGCTAATTCTGTTTCAATGATAAAAACCCAGCTCTTTCCACCAAAAAACCTTTCAGTGGATCGTTTGCAACAGTTTGGCTCCATTTTTGAGTGAATTCCAGAACGTCAGATTTTTGCTGAAATTGTGACCGCGCGGCTTAGGGATTTTTTTAAAAAAAAGTTGTTCAGACCTTGCAGGCTAATTCTGTTTCTATGATTAAAACCCATGTGTTTCCACCGAAAAACCTTTCAGGGGATCGTTTGCAACAGTTTGGCACCATTTTTGAGTGAATTCCAGAACGTCAGATTTTTGCTGAAATTGTGACCGCGCGGCTTAGGGATTTTTTCAAAAAAAAGTTGTTCAGACCTTGCGGGCTAATTCTGTTTCAATGATAAAAACCCAGCTCTTTCCACCAAAAAACCTTTCAGGGGATCGTTTGCAACAGCTTGGCACCATTTTTGAGTGAATTCCATAACGTCAGATTTTTGCTGAAATTGTGACCGCGCGGCTTAGGGATTTTTTCAAAAAAAAGTTTTTCAGACCTTGCGTGAAAATTCTGTTTCTATGATAAAAACCCATGTGTTTCCACTGAAAAACCTTTCAGGGGATCGTTTGCAACAGTTTGGCACCATTTTTGAGTGAATTCCAGAACGTCAGATTTTTGCTGAAATTGTGACCGCGCGGCTTAGGGATTTTTTCAAAAAAAAGTTGTTCAGACCTTGCGGGCTAATTCTGTTTCGATGATAAAAACCCATGTGTTTCCACCGAAAAACCTTTCAGGGGATCGTTTGCAACAGTTTGGCACCATTTTTGAGTGAATTCCAGAACGTCAGATTTTTGCTGAAATTGTGACCGCGCGGCTTAGGGATTTTTTCAAAAAAAAGTTGTTCAGACCTTGCGGGCTAATTCTGTTTCAATGATAAAAACCCAGCTCTTTCCACCAAAAAACCTTTCAGGGGATCGTTTGCAACAGCTTGGCACCATTTTTGAGTGAATTCCATAACGTCAGATTTTTGCTGAAATTGTGACCGCGCGGCTTAGGGATTTTTTCAAAAAAAAGTTTTTTAGACCTTGCGTGAAAATTCTGTTTATATGATAAAAACCCATGTGTTTCCACTGAAAAACCTTTCAGGGGATCGTTTGCAACAGTTTGGCATCATTTTTGAGTGAATTCCAGAACGTCAGATTTTTGCTGAAATTGTGACCGCGCGGCTTAGGGATTTTTTCAAAAAAAAGTTGTTCAGACCTTGCGGGCTAATTCTGTTTCTATGATTAAAACCCATGTGTTTCAACCGAAAAACCTTTCAGGGGATCGTTTGCAACAGTTTGGCACCATTTTTGAGTGAATTCCAGAACGTCAGATTTTTGCTGAAATTGTGACCGCGCGGCTTAGGGATTTTTTCAAAAAAATGTTTTTCAGACCTTGCGTGAAAATTCTGTTTCTATGATAAAAACCCATTTGTTTCCACCGAAAAACCTTTCAGGGGATCGTTTGCAACAGTTTGGCACCATTTTTGAGTGAATTCCAGAACGTCAGATTTTTGCTGAAATTGTGACCGCGCGGCTTAGGGATTTTTTCAAAAAAAAGTTGTTCAGACCTTGCGGGCTAATTCTGTTTCTATGATAAATAGCCATGTGTTTCCACCGAAAAACCTTTCAGGGCATCGTTTGCAACAGTTTGGCACCATTTTTGAGTGAATTCCAGAACGTCAGATTTTTGCTGAAATTGTGACCGAGCGGCTTAGGGATTTTTTCAAAAAAAAGTTTTTCAGACCTTGCGTGAAAATTCTGTTTCGATGATAAAAACCCATGTGTTTCCACCAAAAAACCTTTCAGGGGATCGTTTGCAACAGTTTGGCACCATTTTTGAGTGAATTCCAGAACGTCAGATTTTTGCTGAAATTGTGACCGAGCGGCTTAGGGATTTTTTCAAAAAAAAGTTTTTCAGACCTTGCGTGAAAATTCTGTTTCTATGATAAAAACCCATTTGTTTCCACCGAAAAACCTTTCAGGGGATCGTTTGCAACAGTTTGGCACCATTTTTGAGTGAATTCCAGAACGTCAGATTTTTGCTGAAATTGTGACCGCGCGGCTTAGGGATTTTTTCAAAAAAAAGTTGTTCAGACCTGGCGGGCTAATTCTGTTTCTATGATAAATAGCCATGTGTTTCCACCGAAAAACCTTTCAGGGCATCGTTTGCAACAGTTTGGCACCATTTTTGAGTGAATTCCAGAACGTCAGATTTTTGCTGAAATTGTGACCGCGCGGCTTAGGGATTTTTTCAAAAAAATGTTTTTCAGACCTTGCGGGCTAATTCTGTTTCTATGATTAAAACCCATGTGTTTCCACCGAAAAACCTTTCAGGGGATCGTTTGCAACAGTTTGGCACCATTTTTGAGTGAATTCCAGAACGTCAGATTTTTGCTGAAATTGTGACCGCGCGGCTTAGGGATTTTTTCAAAAAAAAGTTGTTCAGACCTTGCGGGCTAATTCTGTTTCAATGATAAAAACCCAGCTCTTTCCACCAAAAAACCTTTCAGGGGATCGTTTGCAACAGCTTGGCACCATTTTTGAGTGAATTCCATAACGTCAGATTTTTTGCTGAAATTGTGACCGCGCGGCTTAGGGATTTTTTCAAAAAAAAGTTTTTCAGACCTTGCGTGAAAATTCTGTTTCTATGATAAAAACCCATGTGTTTCCACCGAAAAACCTTTCAGGGCATCGTTTGCAACAGTTTGGCACCATTTTTGAGTGAATTCCAGAACGTCAGATTTTTGCTGAAATTGTGACCGAGCGGCTTAGGGATTTTTTCAAAAAAAAGTTTTTCAGACCTTGCGTGAAAATTCTGTTTCGATGATAAAAACCCATGTGTATCCACCAAAAAACCTTTCAGGGGATCGTTTGCAACAGTTTGGCACCATTTTTGAGTGAATTCCAGAACGTCAGATTTTTGCTGAAATTGTGACCGAGCGGCTTAGGGATTTTTTCAAAAAAATGTTTTTCAGACCTTGCAGGCTAATTCTGTTTCTATGATTAAAACCCATGTGTTTCCACCGAAAAACCTTTCAGGGGATCGTTTGCAACAGTTTGGCACCATTTTTGAGTGAATTCCAGAACGTCAGATTTTTGCTGAAATTGTGACCGCGCGGCTTAGGGATTTTTTCAAAAAAAAGTTGTTCAGACCTTGCGGGCTAATTCTGTTTCAATGATAAAAACCCAGCTCTTTCCACCAAAAAACCTTTCAGGGGATCGTTTGCAACAGCTTGGCACCATTTTTGAGTGAATTCCATAACGTCAGATTTTTGCTGAAATTGTGACCGCGCGGCTTAGGGATTTTTTCAAAAAAAAGTTTTTCAGACCTTGCGTGAAAATTCTGTTTCTATGATAAAAACCCATGTGTTTCCACTGAAAAACCTTTCAGGGGATCGTTTGCAACAGTTTGGCACCATTTTTGAGTGAATTCCAGAACGTCAGATTTTTGCTGAAATTGTGACCGCGCGGCTTAGGGATTTTTTCAAAAAAAAGTTGTTCAGACCTTGCGGGCTAATTCTGTTTCGATGATAAAAACCCATGTGTTTCCACCGAAAAACCTTTCAGGGGATCGTTTGCAACAGTTTGGCACCATTTTTGAGTGAATTCCAGAACGTCAGATTTTTGCTGAAATTGTGACCGCGCGGCTTAGGGATTTTTTCAAAAAAAAAGTTGTTCAGACCTTGCGGGCTAATTCTGTTTCAATGATAAAAACCCAGCTCTTTCCACCAAAAAACCTTTCAGGGGATCGTTTGCAACAGCTTGGCACCATTTTTGAGTGAATTCCATAACGTCAGATTTTTGCTGAAATTGTGACCGCGCGGCTTAGGGATTTTTTCAAAAAAAAGTTTTTTAGACCTTGCGTGAAAATTCTGTTTATATGATAAAAACCCATGTGTTTCCACTGAAAAACCTTTCAGGGGATCGTTTGCAACAGTTTGGCATCATTTTTGAGTGAATTCCAGCACGTCAGATTTTTGCTGAAATTGTGACCGCGCGGCTTAGGGATTTTTTCAAAAAAAAGTTGTTCAGACCTTGCGGGCTAATTCTGTTTCTATGATTAAAACCCATGTGTTTCAACCGAAAAACCTTTCAGGGGATCGTTTGCAACAGTTTGGCACCATTTTTGAGTGAATTCCAGAACGTCAGATTTTTGCTGAAATTGTGACCGCGCGGCTTAGGGATTTTTTCAAAAAAATGTTTTTCAGACCTTGCGTGAAAATTCTGTTTCGATGATAAAAACCCATGTGTTTCCACCAAAAAACCTTTCAGGGGATCGTTTGCAACAGTTTGGCACCATTTTTGAGTGAATTCCAGAACGTCAGATTTTTGCTGAAATTGTGACCGAGCGGCTTAGGGATTTTTTCAAAAAAAAGTTTTTCAGACCTTGCGTGAAAATTCTGTTTCTATGATAAAAACCCATTTGTTTCCACCGAAAAACCTTTCAGGGGATCGTTTGCAACAGTTTGGCACCATTTTTGAGTGAATTCCAGAACGTCAGATTTTTGCTGAAATTGTGACCGCGCGGCTTAGGGATTTTTTCAAAAAAAAGTTGTTCAGACCTGGCGGGCTAATTCTGTTTCTATGATAAATAGCCATGTGTTTCCACCGAAAAACCTTTCAGGGCATCGTTTGCAACAGTTTGGCACCATTTTTGAGTGAATTCCAGAACGTCAGATTTTTGCTGAAATTGTGACCGCGCGGCTTAGGGATTTTTTCAAAAAAATGTTTTTCAGACCTTGCGGGCTAATTCTGTTTCTATGATTAAAACCCATGTGTTTCCACCGAAAAACCTTTCAGGGGATCGTTTGCAACAGTTTGGCACCATTTTTGAGTGAATTCCAGAACGTCAGATTTTTGCTGAAATTGTGACCGCGCGGCTTAGGGATTTTTTCAAAAAAAAGTTGTTCAGACCTTGCGGGCTAATTCTGTTTCAATGATAAAAACCCAGCTCTTTCCACCAAAAAACCTTTCAGGGGATCGTTTGCAACAGCTTGGCACCATTTTTGAGTGAATTCCATAACGTCAGATTTTTTGCTGAAATTGTGACCGCGCGGCTTAGGGATTTTTTCAAAAAAAAGTTTTTCAGACCTTGCGTGAAAATTCTGTTTCTATGATAAAAACCCATGTGTTTCCACCGAAAAACCTTTCAGGGCATCGTTTGCAACAGTTTGGCACCATTTTTGAGTGAATTCCAGAACGTCAGATTTTTGCTGAAATTGTGACCGAGCGGCTTAGGGATTTTTTCAAAAAAAAGTTTTTCAGACCTTGCGTGAAAATTCTGTTTCGATGATAAAAACCCATGTGTTTCCACCAAAAAACCTTTCAGGGGATCGTTTGCAACAGTTTGGCACCATTTTTGAGTGAATTCCAGAACGTCAGATTTTTGCTGAAATTGTGACCGAGCGGCTTAGGGATTTTTTCAAAAAAATGTTTTTCAGACCTTGCAGGCTAATTCTGTTTCTATGATTAAAACCCATGTGTTTCCACCGAAAAACCTTTCAGGGGATCGTTTGCAACAGTTTGGCACCATTTTTGAGTGAATTCCAGAACGTCAGATTTTTGCTGAAATTGTGACCGCGCGGCTTAGGGATTTTTTCAAAAAAAAGTTGTTCAGACCTTGCGGGCTAATTCTGTTTCAATGATAAAAACCCAGCTCTTTCCACCAAAAAACCTTTCAGGGGATCGTTTGCAACAGCTTGGCACCATTTTTGAGTGAATTCCATAACGTCAGATTTTTGCTGAAATTGTGACCGCGCGGCTTAGGGATTTTTTCAAAAAAAAGTTTTTCAGACCTTGCGTGAAAATTCTGTTTCTATGATAAAAACCCATGTGTTTCCACTGAAAAACCTTTCAGGGGATCGTTTGCAACAGTTTGGCACCATTTTTGAGTGAATTCCAGAACGTCAGATTTTTGCTGAAATTGTGACCGCGCGGCTTAGGGATTTTTTCAAAAAAAAGTTGTTCAGACCTTGCGGGCTAATTCTGTTTCGATGATAAAAACCCATGTGTTTCCACCGAAAAACCTTTCAGGGGATCGTTTGCAACAGTTTGGCACCATTTTTGAGTGAATTCCAGAACGTCAGATTTTTGCTGAAATTGTGACCGCGCGGCTTAGGGATTTTTTCAAAAAAAAAGTTGTTCAGACCTTGCGGGCTAATTCTGTTTCAATGATAAAAACCCAGCTCTTTCCACCAAAAAACCTTTCAGGGGATCGTTTGCAACAGCTTGGCACCATTTTTGAGTGAATTCCATAACGTCAGATTTTTGCTGAAATTGTGACCGCGCGGCTTAGGGATTTTTTCAAAAAAAAGTTTTTTAGACCTTGCGTGAAAATTCTGTTTATATGATAAAAACCCATGTGTTTCCACTGAAAAACCTTTCAGGGGATCGTTTGCAACAGTTTGGCATCATTTTTGAGTGAATTCCAGCACGTCAGATTTTTGCTGAAATTGTGACCGCGCGGCTTAGGGATTTTTTCAAAAAAAAGTTGTTCAGACCTTGCGGGCTAATTCTGTTTCTATGATTAAAACCCATGTGTTTCAACCGAAAAACCTTTCAGGGGATCGTTTGCAACAGTTTGGCACCATTTTTGAGTGAATTCCAGAACGTCAGATTTTTGCTGAAATTGTGACCGCGCGGCTTAGGGATTTTTTCAAAAAAATGTTTTTCAGACCTTGCGTGAAAATTCTGTTTCTATGATAAAAACCCATTTGTTTCCACCGAAAAACCTTTCAGGGGATCGTTTGCAACAGTTTGGCACCATTTTTGAGTGAATTCCAGAACGTCAGATTTTTGCTGAAATTGTGACCGCGCGGCTTAGGGATTTTTTCAAAAAAAAGTTGTTCAGACCTTGCGGGCTAATTCTGTTTCTATGATAAATAGCCATGTGTTTCCACCGAAAAACCTTTCAGGGCATCGTTTGCAACAGTTTGGCACCATTTTTGAGTGAATTCCAGAACGTCAGATTTTTGCTGAAATTGTGACCGAGCGGCTTAGGGATTTTTTCAAAAAAAAGTTTTTCAGACCTTGCGTGAAAATTCTGTTTCGATGATAAAAACCCATGTGTTTCCACCAAAAAACCTTTCAGGGGATCGTTTGCAACAGTTTGGCACCATTT
Organism: Podarcis liolepis; assembly: GCF_965112155.1. NCBI lineage: Eukaryota > Metazoa > Chordata > Lepidosauria > Squamata > Lacertidae > Podarcis > Podarcis liolepis. The sequence continues at coordinate 88,429,575 of NC_139559.1, read as the reverse complement.
TTGAGTGAATTCCAGAACGTCAGATTTTTGCTGAAATTGTGACCGAGCGGCTTAGGGATTTTTTCAAAAAAAAGTTTTTCAGACCTTGCGTGAAAATTCTGTTTCTATGATAAAAACCCATTTGTTTCCACCGAAAAACCTTTCAGGGGATCGTTTGCAACAGTTTGGCACCATTTTTGAGTGAATTCCAGAACGTCAGATTTTTGCTGAAATTGTGACCGCGCGGCTTAGGGATTTTTTCAAAAAAAAGTTGTTCAGACCTTGCGGGCTAATTCTGTTTCTATGATAAATAGCCATGTGTTTCCACCGAAAAACCTTTCAGGGCATCGTTTGCAACAGTTTGGCACCATTTTTGAGTGAATTCCAGAACGTCAGATTTTTGCTGAAATTGTGACCGCGCGGCTTAGGGATTTTTTCAAAAAAATGTTTTTCAGACCTTGCGGGCTAATTCTGTTTCTATGATTAAAACCCATGTGTTTCCACCGAAAAACCTTTCAGGGGATCGTTTGCAACAGTTTGGCACCATTTTTGAGTGAATTCCAGAACGTCAGATTTTTGCTGAAATTGTGACCGCGCGGCTTAGGGATTTTTTCAAAAAAAAGTTGTTCAGACCTTGCGGGCTAATTCTGTTTCAATGATAAAAACCCAGCTCTTTCCACCAAAAAACCTTTCAGGGGATCGTTTGCAACAGCTTGGCACCATTTTTGAGTGAATTCCATAACGTCAGATTTTTGCTGAAATTGTGACCGCGCGGCTTAGGGATTTTTTCAAAAAAAAGTTTTTCAGACCTTGCGTGAAAATTCTGTTTCTATGATAAAAACCCATGTGTTTCCACCGAAAAACCTTTCAGGGCATCGTTTGCAACAGTTTGGCACCATTTTTGAGTGAATTCCAGAACGTCAGATTTTTGCTGAAATTGTGACCGAGCGGCTTAGGGATTTTTTCAAAAAAAAGTTTTTCAGACCTTGCGTGAAAATTCTGTTTCGATGATAAAAACCCATGTGTTTCCACCAAAAAACCTTTCAGGGGATCGTTTGCAACAGTTTGGCACCATTTTTGAGTGAATTCCAGAACGTCAGATTTTTGCTGAAATTGTGACCGAGCGGCTTAGGGATTTTTTCAAAAAAATGTTTTTCAGACCTTGCAGGCTAATTCTGTTTCTATGATTAAAACCCATGTGTTTCCACCGAAAAACCTTTCAGGGGATCGTTTGCAACAGTTTGGCACCATTTTTGAGTGAATTCCAGAACGTCAGATTTTTGCTGAAATTGTGACCGCGCGGCTTAGGGATTTTTTCAAAAAAAAGTTGTTCAGACCTTGCGGGCTAATTCTGTTTCAATGATAAAAACCCAGCTCTTTCCACCAAAAAACCTTTCAGGGGATCGTTTGCAACAGCTTGGCACCATTTTTGAGTGAATTCCATAACGTCAGATTTTTGCTGAAATTGTGACCGCGCGGCTTAGGGATTTTTTCAAAAAAAAGTTTTTCAGACCTTGCGTGAAAATTCTGTTTCTATGATAAAAACCCATGTGTTTCCACTGAAAAACCTTTCAGGGGATCGTTTGCAACAGTTTGGCACCATTTTTGAGTGAATTCCAGAACGTCAGATTTTTGCTGAAATTGTGACCGCGCGGCTTAGGGATTTTTTCAAAAAAAAGTTGTTCAGACCTTGCAGGCTAATTCTGTTTCGATGATAAAAACCCATGTGTTTCCACCGAAAAACCTTTCAGGGGATCGTTTGCAACAGTTTGGCACCATTTTTGAGTGAATTCCAGAACGTCAGATTTTTGCTGAAATTGTGACCGCGCGGCTTAGGGATTTTTTCAAAAAAAAGTTGTTCAGACCTTGCGGGCTAATTCTGTTTCAATGATAAAAACCCAGCTCTTTCCACCAAAAAACCTTTCAGGGGATCGTTTGCAACAGCTTGGCACCATTTTTGAGTGAATTCCATAACGTCAGATTTTTGCTGAAATTGTGACCGCGCGGCTTAGGGATTTTTTCAAAAAAAAGTTTTTCAGACCTTGCGTGAAAATTCTGTTTCTATGATAAAAACCCATGTGTTTCCACCGAAAAACCTTTCAGGGGATCGTTTGCAACAGTTTGGCACCATTTTTGAGTGAATTCCAGAACGTCAGATTTTTGCTGAAATTGTGACCGCGCGGCTTAGGGATTTTTTCAAAAAAAAGTTGTTCAGACCTTGCGGGCTAATTCTGTTTCTATGATAAATAGCCATGTGTTTCCACCGAAAAACCTTTCAGGGCATCGTTTGCAACAGTTTGGCACCATTTTTGAGTGAATTCCAGAACGTCAGATTTTTGCTGAAATTGTGACCGCGCGGCTTAGGGATTTTTTCAAAAAAATGTTTTTCAGACCTTGCGGGCTAATTCTGTTTCTATGATTAAAACCCATGTGTTTCCACCGAAAAACCTTTCAGGGGATCGTTTGCAACAGTTTGGCACCATTTTTGAGTGAATTCCAGAACGTCAGATTTTTGCTGAAATTGTGACCGCGCGGCTTAGGGATTTTTTCAAAAAAAAGTTGTTCAGACCTTGCGGGCTAATTCTGTTTCAATGATAAAAACCCAGCTCTTTCCACCAAAAAACCTTTCAGGGGATCGTTTGCAACAGCTTGGCACCATTTTTGAGTGAATTCCATAACGTCAGATTTTTGCTGAAATTGTGACCGCGCGGCTTAGGGATTTTTTCAAAAAAAAGTTTTTCAGACCTTGCGTGAAAATTCTGTTTCTATGATAAAAACCCATGTGTTTCCACTGAAAAACCTTTCAGGGGATCGTTTGCAACAGTTTGGCACCATTTTTGAGTGAATTCCAGAACGTCAGATTTTTGCTGAAATTGTGACCGCGCGGCTTAGGGATTTTTTCAAAAAAAAGTTGTTCAGACCTTGCAGGCTAATTCTGTTTCGATGATAAAAACCCATGTGTTTCCACCGAAAAACCTTTCAGGGGATCGTTTGGAAACAGTTTGGCACCATTTTTGAGTGAATTCCAGAACGTCAGATTTTTGCTGAAATTGTGACCGCGCGGCTTAGGGATTTTTTCAAAAAAAAGTTGTTCAGACCTTGCGGGCTAATTCTGTTTCAATGATAAAAACCCAGCTCTTTCCACCAAAAAACCTTTCAGGGGATCGTTTGCAACAGCTTGGCACCATTTTTGAGTGAATTCCATAACGTCAGATTTTTGCTGAAATTGTGACCGCGCGGCTTAGGGATTTTTTCAAAAAAAAGTTTTTCAGACCTTGCGTGAAAATTCTGTTTCTATGATAAAAACCCATGTGTTTCCACTGAAAAACCTTTCAGGGGATCGTTTGCAACAGTTTGGCATCATTTTTGAGTGAATTCCAGAACGTCAGATTTTTGCTGAAATTGTGACCGCGCGGCTTAGGGATTTTTTCAAAAAAAAGTTGTTCAGACCTTGCGGGCTAATTCTGTTTCTATGATTAAAACCCATGTGTTTCAACCGAAAAACCTTTCAGGGGATCGTTTGCAACAGTTTGGCACCATTTTTGAGTGAATTCCAGAACGTCAGATTTTTGCTGAAATTGTGACCGCGCGGCTTAGGGATTTTTTCAAAAAAAAGTTGTTCAGACCTTGTGGGCTAATTCTGTTTCTATGATAAAAACCCATTTGTTTCCACCGAAAAACCTTTCAGGGGATCGTTTGCAACAGTTTGGCACCATTTTTGAGTGAATTCCAGAACGTCAGATTTTTGCTGAAATTGTGACCGCGCGGCTTAGGGATTTTTTCAAAAAAAAGTTGTTCAGACCTTGCGGGCTAATTCTGTTTCAATGATAAAAACCCATCTCTTTCCACCAAAAAACCTTTCAGGGGATCGTTTGCAACAGTTTGGCACCATTTTTGAGTGAATTCCAGAACATCAGATTTTTGCTGAAATTGTGACCGCGCGGCTTAGGGATTTTTTCAAAAAAAAGTTGTTCAGACCTTGCGGGCTAATTCTGTTTCAATGATAAAAACCCAGCTCTTTCCACCAAAAAACCTTTCAGTGGATCGTTTGCAACAGTTTGGCTCCATTTTTGAGTGAATTCCAGAACGTCAGATTTTTGCTGAAATTGTGACCGCGCGGCTTAGGGATTTTTTCAAAAAAATGTTTTTCAGACCTTGCAGGCTAATTCTGTTTCTATGATTAAAACCCATGTGTTTCCACCGAAAAACCTTTCAGGGGATCGTTTGCAACAGTTTGGCACCATTTTTGAGTGAATTCCAGAACGTCAGATTTTTGCTGAAATTGTGACCGCGCGGCTTAGGGATTTTTTCAAAAAAAAGTTGTTCAGACCTTGCGGGCTAATTCTGTTTCAATGATAAAAACCCAGCTCTTTCCACCAAAAAACCTTTCAGGGGATCGTTTGCAACAGCTTGGCACCATTTTTGAGTGAATTCCATAACGTCAGATTTTTGCTGAAATTGTGACCGCGCGGCTTAGGGATTTTTTCAAAAAAAAGTTTTTCAGACCTTGCGTGAAAATTCTGTTTCTATGATAAAAACCCATGTGTTTCCACTGAAAAACCTTTCAGGGGATCGTTTGCAACAGTTTGGCACCATTTTTGAGTGAATTCCAGAACGTCAGATTTTTGCTGAAATTGTGACCGCGCGGCTTAGGGATTTTTTCAAAAAAAAGTTGTTCAGACCTTGCGGGCTAATTCTGTTTCGATGATAAAAACCCATGTGTTTCCACCGAAAAACCTTTCAGGGGATCGTTTGCAACAGTTTGGCACCATTTTTGAGTGAATTCCAGAACGTCAGATTTTTGCTGAAATTGTGACCGCGCGGCTTAGGGATTTTTTCAAAAAAAAGTTGTTCAGACCTTGCGGGCTAATTCTGTTTCAATGATAAAAACCCAGCTCTTTCCACCAAAAAACCTTTCAGGGGATCGTTTGCAACAGCTTGGCACCATTTTTGAGTGAATTCCATAACGTCAGATTTTTGCTGAAATTGTGACCGCGCGGCTTAGGGATTTTTTCAAAAAAAAGTTTTTCAGACCTTGCGTGAAAATTCTGTTTCTATGATAAAAACCCATGTGTTTCCACTGAAAAACCTTTCAGGGGATCGTTTGCAACAGTTTGGCATCATTTTTGAGTGAATTCCAGAACGTCAGATTTTTGCTGAAATTGTGACCGCGCGGCTTAGGGATTTTTTCAAAAAAAAGTTGTTCAGACCTTGCGGGCTAATTCTGTTTCTATGATTAAAACCCATGTGTTTCAACCGAAAAACCTTTCAGGGGATCGTTTGCAACAGTTTGGCACCATTTTTGAGTGAATTCCAGAACGTCAGATTTTTGCTGAAATTGTGACCGCGCGGCTTAGGGATTTTTTCAAAAAAATGTTTTTCAGACCTTGCGTGAAAATTCTGTTTCTATGATAAAAACCCATTTGTTTCCACCGAAAAACCTTTCAGGGGATCGTTTGCAACAGTTTGGCACCATTTTTGAGTGAATTCCAGAACGTCAGATTTTTGCTGAAATTGTGACCGCGCGGCTTAGGGATTTTTTCAAAAAAAAGTTGTTCAGACCTTGCGGGCTAATTCTGTTTCTATGATAAATAGCCATGTGTTTCCACCGAAAAACCTTTCAGGGCATCGTTTGCAACAGTTTGGCACCATTTTTGAGTGAATTCCAGAACGTCAGATTTTTGCTGAAATTGTGACCGAGCGGCTTAGGGATTTTTTCAAAAAAAAGTTTTTCAGACCTTGCGTGAAAATTCTGTTTCTATGATAAAAACCCATTTGTTTCCACCGAAAAACCTTTCAGGGGATCGTTTGCAACAGTTTGGCACCATTTTTGAGTGAATTCCAGAACGTCAGATTTTTGCTGAAATTGTGACCGCGCGGCTTAGGGATTTTTTCAAAAAAAAGTTGTTCAGACCTTGCGGGCTAATTCTGTTTCTATGATAAATAGCCATGTGTTTCCACCGAAAAACCTTTCAGGGCATCGTTTGAAACAGTTTGGCACCATTTTTGAGTGAATTCCAGAACGTCAGATTTTTGCTGAAATTGTGACCGCGCGGCTTAGGGATTTTTTCAAAAAAATGTTTTTCAGACCTTGCGGGCTAATTCTGTTTCTATGATTAAAACCCATGTGTTTCCACCGAAAAACCTTTCAGGGGATCGTTTGCAACAGTTTGGCACCATTTTTGAGTGAATTCCAGAACGTCAGATTTTTGCTGAAATTGTGACCGCGCGGCTTAGGGATTTTTTCAAAAAAAAGTTGTTCAGACCTTGCGGGCTAATTCTGTTTCGATGATAAAAACCCAGCTCTTTCCACCAAAAAACCTTTCAGGGGATCGTTTGCAACAGCTTGGCACCATTTTTGAGTGAATTCCATAACGTCAGATTTTTGCTGAAATTGTGACCGCGCGGCTTAGGGATTTTTTCAAAAAAAAAGTTTTTCAGACCTTGCGTGAAAATTCTGTTTCTATGATAAAAACCCATGTGTTTCCACTGAAAAACCTTTCAGGGGATCGTTTGCAACAGTTTGGCACCATTTTTGAGTGAATTCCAGAACGTCAGATTTTTGCTGAAATTGTGACCGCGCGGCTTAGGGATTTTTTCAAAAAAAAGTTGTTCAGACCTTGCAGGCTAATTCTGTTTCGATGATAAAAACCCATGTGTTTCCACCGAAAAACCTTTCAGGGGATCGTTTGCAACAGTTTGGCACCATTTTTGAGTGAATTCCAGAACGTCAGATTTTTGCTGAAATTGTGACCGCGCGGCTTAGGGATTTTTTCAAAAAAAAGTTGTTCAGACCTTGCGGGCTAATTCTGTTTCTATGATAAATAGCCATGTGTTTCCACCGAAAAACCTTTCAGGGGATCGTTTGCAACAGTTTGGCACCATTTTTGAGTGAATTCCAGAACATCAGATTTTTGCTGAAATTGTGACCGCGCGGCTTAGGGATTTTTTCAAAAAAAAGTTGTTCAGACCTTGCGGGCTAATTCTGTTTCAATGATAAAAACCCAGCTCTTTCCACCAAAAAACCTTTCAGTGGATCGTTTGCAACAGTTTGGCTCCATTTTTGAGTGAATTCCAGAACGTCAGATTTTTGCTGAAATTGTGACCGCGCGGCTTAGGGATTTTTTCAAAAAAATGTTTTTCAGACCTTGCAGGCTAATTCTGTTTCTATGATTAAAACCCATGTGTTTCCACCGAAAAACCTTTCAGGGGATCGTTTGTAACAGTTTGGCACCATTTCTGAGTGAATTCCAGAACGTCAGATTTTTGCTGAAATTGTGACCGCGCGGCTTAGGGATTTTTTCAAAAAAAAGTTGTTCAGACCTTGCGGGCTAATTCTGTTTCAATGATAAAAACCCAGCTCTTTCCACCAAAAAACCTTTCAGGGGATCGTTTGCAACAGCTTGGCACCATTTTTGAGTGAATTCCATAACGTCAGATTTTTGCTGAAATTGTGACCGCGCGGCTTAGGGATTTTTTCAAAAAAAAGTTTTTCAGACCTTGCGTGAAAATTCTGTTTCTATGATAAAAACCCATGTGTTTCCACTGAAAAACCTTTCAGGGGATCGTTTGCAACAGTTTGGCACCATTTTTGAGTGAATTCCAGAACGTCAGATTTTTGCTGAAATTGTGACCGCGCGGCTTAGGGATTTTTTCAAAAAAAAGTTGTTCAGACCTTGCGGGCTAATTCTGTTTCGATGATAAAAACCCATGTGTTTCCACCGAAAAACCTTTCAGGGGATCGTTTGCAACAGTTTGGCACCATTTTTGAGTGAATTCCAGAACGTCAGATTTTTGCTGAAATTGTGACCGCGCGGCTTAGGGATTTTTTCAAAAAAAAGTTGTTCAGACCTTGCGGGCTAATTCTGTTTCAATGATAAAAACCCAGCTCTTTCCACCAAAAAACCTTTCAGGGGATCGTTTGCAACAGCTTGGCACCATTTTTGAGTGAATTCCATAACGTCAGATTTTTGCTGAAATTGTGACCGCGCGGCTTAGGGATTTTTTCAAAAAAAAGTTGTTCAGACCTTGCGGGCTAATTCTGTTTCTATGATAAATAGCCATGTGTTTCCACCGAAAAACCTTTCAGGGCATCGTTTGCAACAGTTTGGCACCATTTTTGAGTGAATTCCAGAACGTCAGATTTTTGCTGAAATTGTGACCGAGCGGCTTAGGGATTTTTTCAAAAAAAAGTTTTTCAGACCTTGCGTGAAAATTCTGTTTCTATGATAAAAACCCATTTGTTTCCACCGAAAAACCTTTCAGGGGATCGTTTGCAACAGTTTGGCACCATTTTTGAGTGAATTCCAGAACGTCAGATTTTTGCTGAAATTGTGACCGCGCGGCTTAGGGATTTTTTCAAAAAAAAGTTGTTCAGACCTTGCGGGCTAATTCTGTTTCTATGATAAATAGCCATGTGTTTCCACCGAAAAACCTTTCAGGGCATCGTTTGAAACAGTTTGGCACCATTTTTGAGTGAATTCCAGAACGTCAGATTTTTGCTGAAATTGTGACCGCGCGGCTTAGGGATTTTTTCAAAAAAATGTTTTTCAGACCTTGCGGGCTAATTCTGTTTCTATGATTAAAACCCATGTGTTTCCACCGAAAAACCTTTCAGGGGATCGTTTGCAACAGTTTGGCACCATTTTTGAGTGAATTCCAGAACGTCAGATTTTTGCTGAAATTGTGACCGCGCGGCTTAGGGATTTTTTCAAAAAAAAGTTGTTCAGACCTTGCGGGCTAATTCTGTTTCAATGATAAAAACCCAGCTCTTTCCACCAAAAAACCTTTCAGGGGATCGTTTGCAACAGCTTGGCACCATTTTTGAGTGAATTCCATAACGTCAGATTTTTGCTGAAATTGTGACCGCGCGGCTTAGGGATTTTTTCAAAAAAAAGTTTTTCAGACCTTGCGTGAAAATTCTGTTTCTATGATAAAAACCCATGTGTTTCCACTGAAAAACCTTTCAGGGGATCGTTTGCAACAGTTTGGCACCATTTTTGAGTGAATTCCAGAACGTCAGATTTTTGCTGAAATTGTGACCGCGCGGCTTAGGGATTTTTTCAAAAAAAAGTTGTTCAGACCTTGCAGGCTAATTCTGTTTCGATGATAAAAACCCATGTGTTTCCACCGAAAAACCTTTCAGGGGATCGTTTGCAACAGTTTGGCACCATTTTTGAGTGAATTCCAGAACGTCAGATTTTTGCTGAAATTGTGACCGCGCGGCTTAGGGATTTTTTCAAAAAAAAGTTGTTCAGACCTTGCGGGCTAATTCTGTTTCAATGATAAAAACCCAGCTCTTTCCACCAAAAAACCTTTCAGGGGATCGTTTGCAACAGCTTGGCACCATTTTTGAGTGAATTCCATAACGTCAGATTTTTGCTGAAATTGTGACCGCGCGGCTTAGGGATTTTTTCAAAAAAAAGTTTTTCAGACCTTGCGTGAAAATTCTGTTTCTATGATAAAAACCCATGTGTTTCCACCGAAAAACCTTTCAGGGCATCGTTTGCAACAGTTTGGCACCATTTTTGAGTGAATTCCAGAACGTCAGATTTTTGCTGAAATTGTGACCGAGCGGCTTAGGGATTTTTTCAAAAAAAAGTTTTTCAGACCTTGCGTGAAAATTCTGTTTCGATGATAAAAACCCATGTGTTTCCACCAAAAAACCTTTCAGGGGATCGTTTGCAACAGTTTGGCACCATTTTTGAGTGAATTCCAGAACGTCAGATTTTTGCTGAAATTGTGACCGAGCGGCTTAGGGATTTTTTCAAAAAAAAGTTTTTCAGACCTTGCGTGAAAATTCTGTTTCTATGATAAAAACCCATTTGTTTCCACCGAAAAACCTTTCAGGGGATCGTTTGCAACAGTTTGGCACCATTTTTGAGTGAATTCCAGAACGTCAGATTTTTGCTGAAATTGTGACCGCGCGGCTTAGGGATTTTTTCAAAAAAAAGTTGTTCAGACCTTGCGGGCTAATTCTGTTTCTATGATAAATAGCCATGTGTTTCCACCGAAAAACCTTTCAGGGCATCGTTTGCAACAGTTTGGCACCATTTTTGAGTGAATTCCAGAACGTCAGATTTTTGCTGAAATTGTGACCGCGCGGCTTAGGGATTTTTTCAAAAAAATGTTTTTCAGACCTTGCGGGCTAATTCTGTTTCTATGATTAAAACCCATGTGTTTCCACCGAAAAACCTTTCAGGGGATCGTTTGCAACAGTTTGGCACCATTTTTGAGTGAATTCCAGAACGTCAGATTTTTGCTGAAATTGTGACCGCGCGGCTTAGGGATTTTTTCAAAAAAAAGTTGTTCAGACCTTGCGGGCTAATTCTGTTTCAATGATAAAAACCCAGCTCTGTCCACCAAAAAACCTTTCAGGGGATCGTTTGCAACAGCTTGGCACCATTTTTGAGTGAATTCCATAACGTCAGATTTTTGCTGAAATTGTGACCGCGCGGCTTAGGGATTTTTTCAAAAAAAAGTTTTTCAGACCTTGCGTGAAAATTCTGTTTCTATGATAAAAACCCATGTGTTTCCACAGAAAAACCTTTCAGGGGATCGTTTGCAACAGTTTGGCACCATTTTTGAGTGAATTCCAGAACGTCAGATTTTTGCTGAAATTGTGACCGCGCGGCTTAGGGATTTTTTCAAAAAAAAGTTGTTCAGAGCTTGCAGGCTAATTCTGTTTCGATGATAAAAACCCATGTGTTTCCACCGAAAAACCTTTCAGGGGATCGTTTGCAACAGTTTGGCACCATTTTTGAGTGAATTCCAGAACGTCAGATTTTTGCTGAAATTGTGACCGCGCGGCTTAGGGATTTTTTCAAAAAAAAGTTGTTCAGACCTTGCGGGCTAATTCTGTTTCAATGATAAAAACCCAGCTCTTTCCACCAAAAAACCTTTCAGGGGATCGTTTGCAACAGCTTGGCACCATTTTTGAGTGAATTCCATAACGTCAGATTTTTGCTGAAATTGTGACCGCGCGGCTTAGGGATTTTTTCAAAAAAAAGTTTTTCAGACCTTGCGTGAAAATTCTGTTTCTATGATAAAAACCCATGTGTTTCCACTGAAAAACCTTTCAGGGGATCGTTTGCAACAGTTTGGCATCATTTTTGAGTGAATTCCAGAACGTCAGATTTTTGCTGAAATTGTGACCGCGCGGCTTAGGGATTTTTTCAAAAAAAAGTTGTTCAGACCTTGCGGGCTAATTCTGTTTCTATGATTAAAACCCATGTGTTTCAACCGAAAAACCTTTCAGGGGATCGTTTGCAACAGTTTGGCACCATTTTTGAGTGAATTCCAGAACGTCAGATTTTTGCTGAAATTGTGACCGCGCGGCTTAGGGATTTTTTCAAAAAAAAGTTGTTCAGACCTTGCGGGCTAATTCTGTTTCTATGATAAATAGCCATGTGTTTCCACCGAAAAACCTTTCAGGGCATCGTTTGCAACAGTTTGGCACCATTTTTGAGTGAATTCCAGAACGTCAGATTTTTGCTGAAATTGTGACCGAGCGGCTTAGGGATTTTTTCAAAAAAAAGTTTTTCAGACCTTGCGTGAAAATTCTGTTTCTATGATAAAAACCCATTTGTTTCCACCGAAAAACCTTTCAGGGGATCGTTTGCAACAGTTTGGCACCATTTTTGAGTGAATTCCAGAACGTCAGATTTTTGCTGAAATTGTGACCGCGCGGCTTAGGGATTTTTTCAAAAAAAAGTTGTTCAGACCTTGCGGGCTAATTCTGTTTCAATGATAAAAACCCAGCTCTTTCCACCAAAAAACCTTTCAGGGGATCGTTTGCAACAGCTTGGCACCATTTTTGAGTGAATTCCATAACGTCAGATTTTTGCTGAAATTGTGACCGCGCGGCTTAGGGATTTTTTCAAAAAAAAGTTGTTCAGACCTTGCGGGCTAATTCTGTTTCTATGATAAATAGCCATGTGTTTCCACCGAAAAACCTTTCAGGGCATCGTTTGCAACAGTTTGGCACCATTTTTGAGTGAATTCCAGAACGTCAGATTTTTGCTGAAATTGTGACCGAGCGGCTTAGGGATTTTTTCAAAAAAAAGTTTTTCAGACCTTGCGTGAAAATTCTGTTTCTATGATAAAAACCCATTTGTTTCCACCGAAAAACCTTTCAGGGGATCGTTTGCAACAGTTTGGCACCATTTTTGAGTGAATTCCAGAACGTCAGATTTTTGCTGAAATTGTGACCGCGCGGCTTAGGGATTTTTTCAAAAAAAAGTTGTTCAGACCTTGCGGGCTAATTCTGTTTCTATGATAAATAGCCATGTGTTTCCACCGAAAAACCTTTCAGGGCATCGTTTGAAACAGTTTGGCACCATTTTTGAGTGAATTCCAGAACGTCAGATTTTTGCTGAAATTGTGACCGCGCGGCTTAGGGATTTTTTCAAAAAAATGTTTTTCAGACCTTGCGGGCTAATTCTGTTTCTATGATTAAAACCCATGTGTTTCCACCGAAAAACCTTTCAGGGGATCGTTTGCAACAGTTTGGCACCATTTTTGAGTGAATTCCAGAACGTCAGATTTTTGCTGAAATTGTGACCGCGCGGCTTAGGGATTTTTTCAAAAAAAAGTTGTTCAGACCTTGCGGGCTAATTCTGTTTCAATGATAAAAACCCAGCTCTTTCCACCAAAAAACCTTTCAGGGGATCGTTTGCAACAGCTTGGCACCATTTTTGAGTGAATTCCATAACGTCAGATTTTTGCTGAAATTGTGACCGCGCGGCTTAGGGATTTTTTCAAAAAAAAGTTTTTCAGACCTTGCGTGAAAATTCTGTTTCTATGATAAAAACCCATGTGTTTCCACTGAAAAACCTTTCAGGGGATCGTTTGCAACAGTTTGGCACCATTTTTGAGTGAATTCCAGAACGTCAGATTTTTGCTGAAATTGTGACCGCGCGGCTTAGGGATTTTTTCAAAAAAAAGTTGTTCAGACCTTGCAGGCTAATTCTGTTTCGATGATAAAAACCCATGTGTTTCCACCGAAAAACCTTTCAGGGGATCGTTTGCAACAGTTTGGCACCATTTTTGAGTGAATTCCAGAACGTCAGATTTTTGCTGAAATTGTGACCGCGCGGCTTAGGGATTTTTTCAAAAAAAAGTTGTTCAGACCTTGCGGGCTAATTCTGTTTCAATGATAAAAACCCAGCTCTTTCCACCAAAAAACCTTTCAGGGGATCGTTTGCAACAGCTTGGCACCATTTTTGAGTGAATTCCATAACGTCAGATTTTTGCTGAAATTGTGACCGCGCGGCTTAGGGATTTTTTCAAAAAAAAGTTTTTCAGACCTTGCGTGAAAATTCTGTTTCTATGATAAAAACCCATGTGTTTCCACCGAAAAACCTTTCAGGGCATCGTTTGCAACAGTTTGGCACCATTTTTGAGTGAATTCCAGAACGTCAGATTTTTGCTGAAATTGTGACCGAGCGGCTTAGGGATTTTTTCAAAAAAAAGTTTTTCAGACCTTGCGTGAAAATTCTGTTTCGATGATAAAAACCCATGTGTTTCCACCAAAAAACCTTTCAGGGGATCGTTTGCAACAGTTTGGCACCATTTTTGAGTGAATTCCAGAACGTCAGATTTTTGCTGAAATTGTGACCGAGCGGCTTAGGGATTTTTTCAAAAAAAAGTTTTTCAGACCTTGCGTGAAAATTCTGTTTCTATGATAAAAACCCATTTGTTTCCACCGAAAAACCTTTCAGGGGATCGTTTGCAACAGTTTGGCACCATTTTTGAGTGAATTCCAGAACGTCAGATTTTTGCTGAAATTGTGACCGCGCGGCTTAGGGATTTTTTCAAAAAAAAGTTGTTCAGACCTTGCGGGCTAATTCTGTTTCTATGATAAATAGCCATGTGTTTCCACCGAAAAACCTTTCAGGGCATCGTTTGCAACAGTTTGGCACCATTTTTGAGTGAATTCCAGAACGTCAGATTTTTGCTGAAATTGTGACCGCGCGGCTTAGGGATTTTTTCAAACAAATGTTTTTCAGACCTTGCGGGCTAATTCTGTTTCTATGATTAAAACCCATGTGTTTCCACCGAAAAACCTTTCAGGGGATCGTTTGCAACAGTTTGGCACCATTTTTGAGTGAATTCCAGAACGTCAGATTTTTGCTGAAATTGTGACCGCGCGGCTTAGGGATTTTTTCAAAAAAAAGTTGTTCAGACCTTGCGGGCTAATTCTGTTTCAATGATAAAAACCCAGCTCTGTCCACCAAAAAACCTTTCAGGGGATCGTTTGCAACAGCTTGGCACCATTTTTGAGTGAATTCCATAACGTCAGATTTTTGCTGAAATTGTGACCGCGCGGCTTAGGGATTTTTTCAAAAAAAAGTTTTTCAGACCTTGCGTGAAAATTCTGTTTCTATGATAAAAACCCATGTGTTTCCACAGAAAAACCTTTCAGGGGATCGTTTGCAACAGTTTGGCACCATTTTTGAGTGAATTCCAGAACGTCAGATTTTTGCTGAAATTGTGACCGCGCGGCTTAGGGATTTTTTCAAAAAAAAGTTGTTCAGAGCTTGCAGGCTAATTCTGTTTCGATGATAAAAACCCATGTGTTTCCACCGAAAAACCTTTCAGGGGATCGTTTGCAACAGTTTGGCACCATTTTTGAGTGAATTCCAGAACGTCAGATTTTTGCTGAAATTGTGACCGCGCGGCTTAGGGATTTTTTCAAAAAAAAGTTGTTCAGACCTTGCGGGCTAATTCTGTTTCAATGATAAAAACCCAGCTCTTTCCACCAAAAAACCTTTCAGGGGATCGTTTGCAACAGCTTGGCACCATTTTTGAGTGAATTCCATAACGTCAGATTTTTGCTGAAATTGTGACCGCGCGGCTTAGGGATTTTTTCAAAAAAAAGTTTTTCAGACCTTGCGTGAAAATTCTGTTTCTATGATAAAAACCCATGTGTTTCCACTGAAAAACCTTTCAGGGGATCGTTTGCAACAGTTTGGCATCATTTTTGAGTGAATTCCAGAACGTCAGATTTTTGCTGAAATTGTGACCGCGCGGCTTAGGGATTTTTTCAAAAAAAAGTTGTTCAGACCTTGCGGGCTAATTCTGTTTCTATGATTAAAACCCATGTGTTTCAACCGAAAAACCTTTCAGGGGATCGTTTGCAACAGTTTGGCACCATTTTTGAGTGAATTCCAGAACGTCAGATTTTTGCTGAAATTGTGACCGCGCGGCTTAGGGATTTTTTCAAAAAAATGTTTTTCAGACCTTGCGGGCTAATTCTGTTTCGATGATAAAAACCCATGTGTTTCCACCAAAAAACCTTTCAGGGGATCGTTTGCAACAGTTTGGCACCATTTTTGAGTGAATTCCAGAACGTCAGATTTTTGCTGAAATTGTGACCGCGCGGCTTAGGGATTTTTTCAAAAAAAAGTTTTTCAGACCTTGCGTGAAAATTCTGTTTCAATGATAAAAACCCATCTCTTTCCACCGAAAAACCTTTCAGGGGATCGTTTGCAACAGTTTGGCACCATTTTTGAGTGAATTCCAGAACGTCAGATTTTTGCTGAAATTGTGACCGCGCGGCTTAGGGATTTTTTCAAAAAAAAGTTGTTCAGACCTTGTGGGCTAATTCTGTTTCTATGATAAAAACCCATTTGTTTCCACCGAAAAACCTTTCAGGGGATCGTTTGCAACAGTTTGGCACCATTTTTGAGTGAATTCCAGAACGTCAGATTTTTGCTGAAATTGTGACCGCGCGGCTTAGGGATTTTTTCAAAAAAATGTTTTTCAGACCTTGCGGGCTAATTCTGTTTCAATGATAAAAACCCAGCTCTTTCCACCAAAAAACCTTTCAGGGGATCGTTTGCAACAGTTTGGCACCATTTTTGAGTGAATTCCAGAACGTCAGATTTTTGCTGAAATTGTGACCGCGCGGCTTAGGGATTTTTTCAAAAAAATGTTTTTCAGACCTTGCGTGAAAATTCTGTTCCTATGATAAAAACCCATCTCTTTCCACCGAAAAGCCTTTCAGGGCATCGTTTGCAACAGTTTGGCAGCATTTTTGAGTGAATTCCAGAACGTCAGATTTTTCCTGAAATTGTGACCGCGCGGCTTAGGGATTTTTTCAAAAAAAAGTTGTTCAGACCTTGCGGGCTAATTCTGTTTCTATGATTAAAACCCATGTGTTTCCACCGAAAAACCTTTCAGGGGATCGTTTGCAGCAGTTTGGCACCATTTTTGAGTGAATTCCAGAACGTCAGATTTTTGCTGAAATTGTGACCGCGCGGCTTAGGGATTTTTTCAAAAAAAAGTTGTTCAGACCTTGCGGGCTAATTCTGTTTCAATGATAAAAACCCAGCTCTTTCCACCAAAAAACCTTTCAGGGGATCGTTTGCAACAGCTTGGCACCATTTTTGAGTGAATTCCATAACGTCAGATTTTTGCTGAAATTGTGACCGCGCGGCTTAGGGATTTTTTCAAAAAAAAGTTTTTCAGACCTTGCGTGAAAATTCTGTTTCTATGATAAAAACCCATTTGTTTCCACTGAAAAACCTTTCAGGGGATCGTTTGCAACAGTTTGGCATCATTTTTGAGTGAATTCCAGAACATCAGATTTTTGCTGAAATTGTGACCGCGCGGCTTAGGGATTTTTTCAAAAAAAAGTTGTTCAGACCTTGCGGGCTAATTCTGTTTCTATGATTAAAACCCATGTGTTTCAACCGAAAAACCTTTCAGGGGATCGTTTGCAACAGTTTGGCACCATTTTTGAGTGAATTCCAGAACGTCAGATTTTTGCTGAAATTGTGACCGCGCGGCTTAGGGATTTTTTCAAAAAAAAGTTGTTCAGACCTTGCGGGCTAATTCTGTTTCTATGATTAAAACCCATGTGTTTCCACCGAAAAACCTTTCAGGGGATCGTTTGCAACAGTTTGGCACCATTTTTGAGTGAATTCCAGAACGTCAGATTTTTGCTGAAATTGTGACCGCGCGGCTTAGGGATTTTTTCAAAAAAAAGTTGTTCAGACCTTGCGGGCTAATTCTGTTTCAATGATAAAAACCCAGCTCTTTCCACCAAAAAACCTTTCAGGGGATCGTTTGCAACAGCTTGGCACCATTTTTGAGTGAATTCCAGAACGTCAGATTTTTGCTGAAATTGTGACCGCGCGGCTTAGGGATTTTTTCAAAAAAAAGTTTTTCAGACCTTGCGTGAAAATTCTGTTTCTATGATAAAAACCCATTTGTTTCCACTGAAAAACCTTTCAGGGGATCGTTTGCAACAGTTTGGCATCATTTTTGAGTGAATTCCAGAACATCAGATTTTTGCTGAAATTGTGACCGCGCGGCTTAGGGATTTTTTCAAAAAAAAGTTGTTCAGACCTTGCGGGCTAATTCTGTTTCTATGATTAAAACCCATGTGTTTCAACCGAAAAACCTTTCAGGGGATCGTTTGCAACAGTTTGGCACCATTTTTGAGTGAATTCCAGAACGTCAGATTTTTGCTGAAATTGTGACCGCGCGGCTTAGGGATTTTTTCAAAAAAAAGTTGTTCAGACCTTGCGGGCTAATTCTGTTTCTATGATTAAAACCCATGTGTTTCCACCGAAAAACCTTTCAGGGGATCGTTTGCAACAGTTTGGCACCATTTTTGAGTGAATTCCAGAACGTCAGATTTTTGCTGAAATTGTGACCGCGCGGCTTAGGGATTTTTTCAAAAAAAAGTTGTTCAGACCTTGCGGGCTAATTCTGTTTCAATGATAAAAACCCAGCTCTTTCCACCAAAAAACCTTTCAGGGGATCGTTTGCAACAGCTTGGCACCATTTTTGAGTGAATTCCAGAACGTCAGATTTTTCCTGAAATTGTGACCGCGCGGCTTAGGGATTTTTTCAAAAAAATGTTTTTCAGACCTTGCATGAAAATTCTTTTTCAATGATAAAAACCCATCTCTTTCCACCGAAGAACCTTTCAGGGGATCTTTTGCAACAGTTTGGCACCATTTTTGAGTGAATTCCAGAACGTCAGATTTTTGCTGAAATTGTGACCGCGCGGCTTAGGGATTTTTTCAAAAAAATGTTTTTCAGACCTTGCGTGAAAATTCTTTTTCAATGATAAAAACCCATCTCTTTCCACCGAAAAGCCTTTCAGGGCATCGTTTGCAACAGTTTGGCAGCATTTTTGAGTGAATTCCAGAACGTCAGATTTTTCCTGAAATTGTGACCGCGCGGCTTAGGGATTTTTTCAAAAAAAAGTTGTTCAGACCTTGCGGGCTAATTCTGTTTCTATGATTAAAACCCATGTGTTTCCACCGAAAAACCTTTCAGGGGATCGTTTGCAGCAGTTTGGCACCATTTTTGAGTGAATTCCAGAACGTCAGATTTTTGCTGAAATTGTGACCGCGCGGCTTAGGGATTTTTTCAAAAAAAAGTTGTTCAGACCTTGCGGGCTAATTCTGTTTCAATGATAAAAACCCAGCTCTTTCCACCAAAAAACCTTTCAGGGGATCGTTTGCAACAGCTTGGCACCATTTTTGAGTGAATTCCATAACGTCAGATTTTTGCTGAAATTGTGACCGCGCGGCTTAGGGATTTTTTCAAAAAAAAGTTTTTCAGACCTTGCGTGAAAATTCTGTTTCTATGATAAAAACCCATTTGTTTCCACTGAAAAACCTTTCAGGGGATCGTTTGCAACAGTTTGGCATCATTTTTGAGTGAATTCCAGAACATCAGATTTTTGCTGAAATTGTGACCGCGCGGCTTAGGGATTTTTTCAAAAAAAAGTTGTTCAGACCTTGCGGGCTAATTCTGTTTCTATGATTAAAACCCATGTGTTTCAACCGAAAAACCTTTCAGGGGATCGTTTGCAACAGTTTGGCACCATTTTTGAGTGAATTCCAGAACGTCAGATTTTTGCTGAAATTGTGACCGCGCGGCTTAGGGATTTTTTCAAAAAAAAGTTGTTCAGACCTTGCGGGCTAATTCTGTTTCTATGATTAAAACCCATGTGTTTCCACCGAAAAACCTTTCAGGGGATCGTTTGCAACAGTTTGGCACCATTTTTGAGTGAATTCCAGAACGTCAGATTTTTGCTGAAATTGTGACCGCGCGGCTTAGGGATTTTTTCAAAAAAAAGTTGTTCAGACCTTGCGGGCTAATTCTGTTTCAATGATAAAAACCCAGCTCTTTCCACCAAAAAACCTTTCAGGGGATCGTTTGCAACAGCTTGGCACCATTTTTGAGTGAATTCCAGAACGTCAGATTTTTCCTGAAATTGTGACCGCGCGGTTTAGGGATTTTTTCAAAAAAATGTTTTTCAGACCTTGCGTGAAAATTCTTTTTCAATGATAAAAACCCATCTCTTTCCACCGAAGAACCTTTCAGGGGATCTTTTGCAACAGTTTGGCACCATTTTTGAGTGAATTCCAGAACGTCAGATTTTTGCTGAAATTGTGACCGCGCGGCTTAAGGATTTTTTCAAAAAAATGTTTTTCAGACTTTGCGTGAAAATTCTTTTTCAATGATAAAAACCCATCTCTTTCCACCGAAAAACCTTTCAGGGGATCTTTTGCAACAGTTTGGCACCATTTTTGAGTGAATTCCAGAACGTCAGATTTTTGCTGAAATTGTGACCGCGCGGCTTAGGGATTTTTTCAAAAAAATGTTTTTCAGACCTTGCGTGAAAATTCTTTTTCAATGATAAAAACCCATCTCTTTCCACCGAAAAGCCTTTCAGGGGATCGCTTGCAACAGTTTGGCACCATATTTGAGTGAATTCCAGAACGTCAGATTTTTCCTGAAATTGTGACCGCGCGGCTTAGGGATTTTTTCAAAAAAAAGTTGTTCAGACCTTGCGGGCTAATTCTGTTTCAATGATAAAAACCCAGCTCTTTCCACCAAAAAACCTTTCAGGGGATCGTTTGCAACAGCTTGGCACCATTTTTGAGTGAATTCCATAACGTCAGATTTTTGCTGAAATTGTGACCGCGCGGCTTAGGGATTTTTTCAAAAAAAAGTTTTTCAGACCTTGCGTGAAAATTCTGTTTCTATGATAAAAACCCATTTGTTTCCACTGAAAAACCTTTCAGGGGATCGTTTGCAACAGTTTGGCATCATTTTTGAGTGAATTCCAGAACATCAGATTTTTGCTGAAATTGTGACCGCGCGGCTTAGGGATTTTTTCAAAAAAATGTTTTTCAGACCTTGCGGGCTAATTCTGTTTCGATGATAAAAACCCATGTGTTTCCACCGAAAAACCTTTCAGGGGATCGTTTGCAACAGTTTGGCACCATTTTTGAGTGAATTCCAGAACGTCAGATTTTTCCTGAAATTGTGACCGCGCGGCTTAGGGATTTTTTCAAAAAAAAAGTTGTTCAGACCTTGCGGGCTAATTCTGTTTCTATGATTAAAACCCATGTCTTTCCACCGAAAAACCTTTCAGGGGATCGTTTGCAACAGTTTGGCACCATTTTTGAGTGAATTCCAGAACGTCAGATTTTTGCTGAAATTGTGACCGCGCGGCTTAGGGATTTTTTCAAAAAAAAGTTGTTCAGACCTTGCGGGCTAATTCTGTTTCAATGATAAAAACCCAGCTCTTTCCACCAAAAAACCTTTCAGGGGATCGTTTGCAACAGCTTGGCACCATTTTTGAGTGAATTCCAGAACGTCAGATTTTTCCTGAAATTGTGACCGCGCGGTTTAGGGATTTTTTCAAAAAAATGTTTTTCAGACCTTGCGTGAAAATTCTTTTTCAATGATAAAAACCCATCTCTTTCCACCGAAGAACCTTTCAGGGGATCTTTTGCAACAGTTTGGCACCATTTTTGAGTGAATTCCAGAACGTCAGATTTTTGCTGAAATTGTGACCGCGCGGCTTAGGGATTTTTTCAGAAAAATGTTTTTCAGACCTTGCGTGAAAATTCTTTTTCAATGATAAAAACCCATCTCTTTCCACCGAAAAGCCTTTCAGGGCATCTTTTGCAACAGTTTGGCACCATTTTTGAGTGAATTCCAGAACGTCAGATTTTTGCTGAAATTGTGACCGCGCGGCTTAGGGATTTTTTCAAAAAAATGTTTTTCAGACCTTGCGTGAAAATTCTTTTTCAATGATAAAAACCCATCTCTTTCCACCGAAAAGCCTTTCAGGGCATCGTTTGCAACAGTTTGGCACCATATTTGAGTGAATTCCAGAACGTCAGATTTTTCCTGAAATTGTGACCGCGCGGCTTAGGGATTTTTTCAAAAAAAAGTTGTTCAGACCTTGCGGGCTAATTCTGTTTCTATGATTAAAAACCATGTGTTTCCACCGAAAAACCTTTCAGGGGATCGTTTGCAGCAGTTTGGCACCATTTTTGATTGAATTCCAGAACGTCAGATTTTTGCTGAAATTGTGACCGCGCGGCTTAGGGATTTTTATAAAAAAAAGTTGTTCAGACCTTGCGGGCTAATTCTGTTTCAATGATAAAAACCCAGCTCTTTCCACCAAAAAACCTTTCAGGGGATCGTTTGCAACAGCTTGGCACCATTTTTGAGTGAATTCCATGACGTCAGATTTTTGCTGAAATTGTGACCGCGCGGCTTAGGGATTTTTTCAAAAAAAAGTTTTTCAGACCTTGCGTGAAAATTCTGTTTCTATGATAAAAACCCATTTGTTTCCACTGAAAAACCTTTCAGGGGATCGTTTGCAACAGTTTGGCATCATTTTTGAGTGAATTCCAGAACATCAGATTTTTGCTGAAATTGTGACCGCGCGGCTTAAGGATTTTTTCAAAAAAAAGTTGTTCAGACCTTGCGGGCTAATTCTGTTTCTATGATTAAAACCCATGTGTTTCCACCGAAAAACCTTTCAGGGGATCGTTTGCAACAGTTTGGCACCATTTTTGAGTGAATTCCAGAACGTCAGATTTTTCCTGAAATTGTGACCGCGCGGTTTAGGGATTTTTTCAAAAAAATGTTTTTCAGACCTTGCGTGAAAATTCTTTTTCAATGATAAAAACCCATCTCTTTCCACCGAAGAACCTTTCAGGGGATCGTTTGCAACAGCTTGGCACCATTTTTGAGTGAATTCCAGAACGTCAGATTTTTGCTGAAATTGTGACCGCGCGGTTTAGGGATTTTTTCAAAAAAAAGTTTTTCAGACCTTGCGTGAAAATTCTTTTTCAATGATAAAAACCCATCTCTTTCCACCGAAAAGCCTTTCAGGGCATCGTTTGCAACAGTTTGGCACCATTTTTGAGTGAATTCCAGAACGTCAGATTTTTGCTGAAATTGTGACCGAGCGGCTTAGGGATTTTTTCAAAAAAAAGTTTTTCAGACCTTGCGTGAAAATTCTGTTTCGATGATAAAAACCCATGTGTTTCCACCAAAAAACCTTTCAGGGGATCGTTTGCAACAGTTTGGCACCATTTTTGAGTGAATTCCAGAACGTCAGATTTTTGCTGAAATTGTGACCGAGCGGCTTAGGGATTTTTTCAAAAAAAAGTTTTTCAGACCTTGCGTGAAAATTCTGTTTCTATGATAAAAACCCATTTGTTTCCACCGAAAAACCTTTCAGGGGATCGTTTGCAACAGTTTGGCACCATTTTTGAGTGAATTCCAGAACGTCAGATTTTTGCTGAAATTGTGACCGCGCGGCTTAGGGATTTTTTCAAAAAAAAGTTGTTCAGACCTTGCGGGCTAATTCTGTTTCTATGATAAATAGCCATGTGTTTCCACCGAAAAACCTTTCAGGGCATCGTTTGCAACAGTTTGGCACCATTTTTGAGTGAATTCCAGAACGTCAGATTTTTGCTGAAATTGTGACCGCGCGGCTTAGGGATTTTTTCAAAAAAATGTTTTTCAGACCTTGCGGGCTAATTCTGTTTCTATGATTAAAACCCATGTGTTTCCACCGAAAAACCTTTCAGGGGATCGTTTGCAACAGTTTGGCACCATTTTTGAGTGAATTCCAGAACGTCAGATTTTTGCTGAAATTGTGACCGCGCGGCTTAGGGATTTTTTCAAAAAAAAGTTGTTCAGACCTTGCGGGCTAATTCTGTTTCAATGATAAAAACCCAGCTCTGTCCACCAAAAAACCTTTCAGGGGATCGTTTGCAACAGCTTGGCACCATTTTTGAGTGAATTCCATAACGTCAGATTTTTGCTGAAATTGTGACCGCGCGGCTTAGGGATTTTTTCAAAAAAAAGTTTTTCAGACCTTGCGTGAAAATTCTGTTTCTATGATAAAAACCCATGTGTTTCCACAGAAAAACCTTTCAGGGGATCGTTTGCAACAGTTTGGCACCATTTTTGAGTGAATTCCAGAACGTCAGATTTTTGCTGAAATTGTGACCGCGCGGCTTAGGGATTTTTTCAAAAAAAAGTTGTTCAGAGCTTGCAGGCTAATTCTGTTTCGATGATAAAAACCCATGTGTTTCCACCGAAAAACCTTTCAGGGGATCGTTTGCAACAGTTTGGCACCATTTTTGAGTGAATTCCAGAACGTCAGATTTTTGCTGAAATTGTGACCGCGCGGCTTAGGGATTTTTTCAAAAAAAAGTTGTTCAGACCTTGCGGGCTAATTCTGTTTCAATGATAAAAACCCAGCTCTTTCCACCAAAAAACCTTTCAGGGGATCGTTTGCAACAGCTTGGCACCATTTTTGAGTGAATTCCATAACGTCAGATTTTTGTTGAAATTGTGACCGCGCGGCTTAGGGATTTTTTCAAAAAAAAGTTTTTCAGACCTTGCGTGAAAATTCTGTTTCTATGATAAAAACCCATGTGTTTCCACTGAAAAACCTTTCAGGGGATCGTTTGCAACAGTTTGGCATCATTTTTGAGTGAATTCCAGAACGTCAGATTTTTGCTGAAATTGTGACCGCGCGGCTTAGGGATTTTTTCAAAAAAAAGTTGTTCAGACCTTGCGGGCTAATTCTGTTTCTATGATTAAAACCCATGTGTTTCAACCGAAAAACCTTTCAGGGGATCGTTTGCAACAGTTTGGCACCATTTTTGAGTGAATTCCAGAACGTCAGATTTTTGCTGAAATTGTGACCGCGCGGCTTAGGGATTTTTTCAAAAAAAAGTTGTTCAGACCTTGCGGGCTAATTCTGTTTCTATGATAAATAGCCATGTGTTTCCACCGAAAAACCTTTCAGGGCATCGTTTGCAACAGTTTGGCACCATTTTTGAGTGAATTCCAGAACGTCAGATTTTTGCTGAAATTGTGACCGAGCGGCTTAGGGATTTTTTCAAAAAAAAGTTTTTCAGACCTTGCGTGAAAATTCTGTTTCTATGATAAAAACCCATTTGTTTCCACCGAAAAACCTTTCAGGGGATCGTTTGCAACAGTTTGGCACCATTTTTGAGTGAATTCCAGAACGTCAGATTTTTGCTGAAATTGTGACCGCGCGGCTTAGGGATTTTTTCAAAAAAAAGTTGTTCAGACCTTGCGGGCTAATTCTGTTTCAATGATAAAAACCCAGCTCTTTCCACCAAAAAACCTTTCAGGGGATCGTTTGCAACAGCTTGGCACCATTTTTGAGTGAATTCCATAACGTCAGATTTTTGCTGAAATTGTGACCGCGCGGCTTAGGGATTTTTTCAAAAAAAAGTTGTTCAGACCTTGCGGGCTAATTCTGTTTCTATGATAAATAGCCATGTGTTTCCACCGAAAAACCTTTCAGGGCATCGTTTGCAACAGTTTGGCACCATTTTTGAGTGAATTCCAGAACGTCAGATTTTTGCTGAAATTGTGACCGAGCGGCTTAGGGATTTTTTCAAAAAAAAGTTTTTCAGACCTTGCGTGAAAATTCTGTTTCTATGATAAAAACCCATTTGTTTCCACCGAAAAACCTTTCAGGGGATCGTTTGCAACAGTTTGGCACCATTTTTGAGTGAATTCCAGAACGTCAGATTTTTGCTGAAATTGTGACCGCGCGGCTTAGGGATTTTTTCAAAAAAAAGTTGTTCAGACCTTGCGGGCTAATTCTGTTTCTATGATAAATAGCCATGTGTTTCCACCGAAAAACCTTTCAGGGCATCGTTTGAAACAGTTTGGCACCATTTTTGAGTGAATTCCAGAACGTCAGATTTTTGCTGAAATTGTGACCGCGCGGCTTAGGGATTTTTTCAAAAAAATGTTTTTCAGACCTTGCGGGCTAATTCTGTTTCTATGATTAAAACCCATGTGTTTCCACCGAAAAACCTTTCAGGGGATCGTTTGCAACAGTTTGGCACCATTTTTGAGTGAATTCCAGAACGTCAGATTTTTGCTGAAATTGTGACCGCGCGGCTTAGGGATTTTTTCAAAAAAAAGTTGTTCAGACCTTGCGGGCTAATTCTGTTTCAATGATAAAAACCCAGCTCTTTCCACCAAAAAACCTTTCAGGGGATCGTTTGCAACAGCTTGGCACCATTTTTGAGTGAATTCCATAACGTCAGATTTTTGCTGAAATTGTGACCGCGCGGCTTAGGGATTTTTTCAAAAAAAAGTTTTTCAGACCTTGCGTGAAAATTCTGTTTCTATGATAAAAACCCATGTGTTTCCACTGAAAAACCTTTCAGGGGATCGTTTGCAACAGTTTGGCACCATTTTTGAGTGAATTCCAGAACGTCAGATTTTTGCTGAAATTGTGACCGCGCGGCTTAGGGATTTTTTCAAAAAAAAGTTGTTCAGACCTTGCAGGCTAATTCTGTTTCGATGATAAAAACCCATGTGTTTCCACCGAAAAACCTTTCAGGGGATCGTTTGCAACAGTTTGGCACCATTTTTGAGTGAATTCCAGAACGTCAGATTTTTGCTGAAATTGTGACCGCGCGGCTTAGGGATTTTTTCAAAAAAAAGTTGTTCAGACCTTGCGGGCTAATTCTGTTTCAATGATAAAAACCCAGCTCTTTCCACCAAAAAACCTTTCAGGGGATCGTTTGCAACAGCTTGGCACCATTTTTGAGTGAATTCCATAACGTCAGATTTTTGCTGAAATTGTGACCGCGCGGCTTAGGGATTTTTTCAAAAAAAAGTTTTTCAGACCTTGCGTGAAAATTCTGTTTCTATGATAAAAACCCATGTGTTTCCACCGAAAAACCTTTCAGGGCATCGTTTGCAACAGTTTGGCACCATTTTTGAGTGAATTCCAGAACGTCAGATTTTTGCTGAAATTGTGACCGAGCGGCTTAGGGATTTTTTCAAAAAAAAGTTTTTCAGACCTTGCGTGAAAATTCTGTTTCGATGATAAAAACCCATGTGTTTCCACCAAAAAACCTTTCAGGGGATCGTTTGCAACAGTTTGGCACCATTTTTGAGTGAATTCCAGAACGTCAGATTTTTGCTGAAATTGTGACCGAGCGGCTTAGGGATTTTTTCAAAAAAAAGTTTTTCAGACCTTGCGTGAAAATTCTGTTTCTATGATAAAAACCCATTTGTTTCCACCGAAAAACCTTTCAGGGGATCGTTTGCAACAGTTTGGCACCATTTTTGAGTGAATTCCAGAACGTCAGATTTTTGCTGAAATTGTGACCGCGCGGCTTAGGGATTTTTTCAAAAAAAAGTTGTTCAGACCTTGCGGGCTAATTCTGTTTCTATGATAAATAGCCATGTGTTTCCACCGAAAAACCTTTCAGGGCATCGTTTGCAACAGTTTGGCACCATTTTTGAGTGAATTCCAGAACGTCAGATTTTTGCTGAAATTGTGACCGCGCGGCTTAGGGATTTTTTCAAACAAATGTTTTTCAGACCTTGCGGGCTAATTCTGTTTCTATGATTAAAACCCATGTGTTTCCACCGAAAAACCTTTCAGGGGATCGTTTGCAACAGTTTGGCACCATTTTTGAGTGAATTCCAGAACGTCAGATTTTTGCTGAAATTGTGACCGCGCGGCTTAGGGATTTTTTCAAAAAAAAGTTGTTCAGACCTTGCGGGCTAATTCTGTTTCAATGATAAAAACCCAGCTCTGTCCACCAAAAAACCTTTCAGGGGATCGTTTGCAACAGCTTGGCACCATTTTTGAGTGAATTCCATAACGTCAGATTTTTGCTGAAATTGTGACCGCGCGGCTTAGGGATTTTTTCAAAAAAAAGTTTTTCAGACCTTGCGTGAAAATTCTGTTTCTATGATAAAAACCCATGTGTTTCCACAGAAAAACCTTTCAGGGGATCGTTTGCAACAGTTTGGCACCATTTTTGAGTGAATTCCAGAACGTCAGATTTTTGCTGAAATTGTGACCGCGCGGCTTAGGGATTTTTTCAAAAAAAAGTTGTTCAGAGCTTGCAGGCTAATTCTGTTTCGATGATAAAAACCCATGTGTTTCCACCGAAAAACCTTTCAGGGGATCGTTTGCAACAGTTTGGCACCATTTTTGAGTGAATTCCAGAACGTCAGATTTTTGCTGAAATTGTGACCGCGCGGCTTAGGGATTTTTTCAAAAAAAAGTTGTTCAGACCTTGCGGGCTAATTCTGTTTCAATGATAAAAACCCAGCTCTTTCCACCAAAAAACCTTTCAGGGGATCGTTTGCAACAGCTTGGCACCATTTTTGAGTGAATTCCATAACGTCAGATTTTTGCTGAAATTGTGACCGCGCGGCTTAGGGATTTTTTCAAAAAAAAGTTTTTCAGACCTTGCGTGAAAATTCTGTTTCTATGATAAAAACCCATGTGTTTCCACTGAAAAACCTTTCAGGGGATCGTTTGCAACAGTTTGGCATCATTTTTGAGTGAATTCCAGAACGTCAGATTTTTGCTGAAATTGTGACCGCGCGGCTTAGGGATTTTTTCAAAAAAAAGTTGTTCAGACCTTGCGGGCTAATTCTGTTTCTATGATTAAAACCCATGTGTTTCAACCGAAAAACCTTTCAGGGGATCGTTTGCAACAGTTTGGCACCATTTTTGAGTGAATTCCAGAACGTCAGATTTTTGCTGAAATTGTGACCGCGCGGCTTAGGGATTTTTTCAAAAAAATGTTTTTCAGACCTTGCGGGCTAATTCTGTTTCGATGATAAAAACCCATGTGTTTCCACCAAAAAACCTTTCAGGGGATCGTTTGCAACAGTTTGGCACCATTTTTGAGTGAATTCCAGAACGTCAGATTTTTGCTGAAATTGTGACCGCGCGGCTTAGGGATTTTTTCAAAAAAAAGTTTTTCAGACCTTGCGTGAAAATTCTGTTTCAATGATAAAAACCCATCTCTTTCCACCGAAAAACCTTTCAGGGGATCGTTTGCAACAGTTTGGCACCATTTTTGAGTGAATTCCAGAACGTCAGATTTTTGCTGAAATTGTGACCGCGCGGCTTAGGGATTTTTTCAAAAAAAAGTTGTTCAGACCTTGTGGGCTAATTCTGTTTCTATGATAAAAACCCATTTGTTTCCACCGAAAAACCTTTCAGGGGATCGTTTGCAACAGTTTGGCACCATTTTTGAGTGAATTCCAGAACGTCAGATTTTTGCTGAAATTGTGACCGCGCGGCTTAGGGATTTTTTCAAAAAAATGTTTTTCAGACCTTGCGTGAAAATTCTGTTCCTATGATAAAAACCCATCTCTTTCCACCGAAAAGCCTTTCAGGGCATCGTTTGCAACAGTTTGGCAGCATTTTTGAGTGAATTCCAGAACGTCAGATTTTTCCTGAAATTGTGACCGCGCGGCTTAGGGATTTTTTCAAAAAAAAGTTGTTCAGACCTTGCGGGCTAATTCTGTTTCTATGATTAAAACCCATGTGTTTCCACCGAAAAACCTTTCAGGGGATCGTTTGCAGCAGTTTGGCACCATTTTTGAGTGAATTCCAGAACGTCAGATTTTTGCTGAAATTGTGACCGCGCGGCTTAGGGATTTTTTCAAAAAAAAGTTGTTCAGACCTTGCGGGCTAATTCTGTTTCAATGATAAAAACCCATCTCTTTCCACCGAAAAACCTTTCAGGGGATCGTTTGCAACAGTTTGGCACCATTTTTGAGTGAATTCCAGAACGTCAGATTTTTGCTGAAATTGTGACCGCGCGGCTTAGGGATTTTTTCAAAAAAAAGTTGTTCAGACCTTGTGGGCTAATTCTGTTTCTATGATAAAAACCCATTTGTTTCCACCGAAAAACCTTTCAGGGGATCGTTTGCAACAGTTTGGCACCATTTTTGAGTGAATTCCAGAACGTCAGATTTTTGCTGAAATTGTGACCGCGCGGCTTAGGGATTTTTTCAAAAAAATGTTTTTCAGACCTTGCGTGAAAATTCTGTTCCTATGATAAAAACCCATCTCTTTCCACCGAAAAGCCTTTCAGGGCATCGTTTGCAACAGTTTGGCAGCATTTTTGAGTGAATTCCAGAACGTCAGATTTTTCCTGAAATTGTGACCGCGCGGCTTAGGGATTTTTTCAAAAAAAAGTTGTTCAGACCTTGCGGGCTAATTCTGTTTCTATGATTAAAACCCATGTGTTTCCACCGAAAAACCTTTCAGGGGATCGTTTGCAGCAGTTTGGCACCATTTTTGAGTGAATTCCAGAACGTCAGATTTTTGCTGAAATTGTGACCGCGCGGCTTAGGGATTTTTTCAAAAAAAAGTTGTTCAGACCTTGCGGGCTAATTCTGTTTCAATGATAAAAACCCAGCTCTTTCCACCAAAAAACCTTTCAGGGGATCGTTTGCAACAGCTTGGCACCATTTTTGAGTGAATTCCATAACGTCAGATTTTTGCTGAAATTGTGACCGCGCGGCTTAGGGATTTTTTCAAAAAAAAGTTTTTCAGACCTTGCGTGAAAATTCTGTTTCTATGATAAAAACCCATTTGTTTCCACTGAAAAACCTTTCAGGGGATCGTTTGCAACAGTTTGGCATCATTTTTGAGTGAATTCCAGAACATCAGATTTTTGCTGAAATTGTGACCGCGCGGCTTAGGGATTTTTTCAAAAAAAAGTTGTTCAGACCTTGCGGGCTAATTCTGTTTCTATGATTAAAACCCATGTGTTTCAACCGAAAAACCTTTCAGGGGATCGTTTGCAACAGTTTGGCACCATTTTTGAGTGAATTCCAGAACGTCAGATTTTTGCTGAAATTGTGACCGCGCGGCTTAGGGATTTTTTCAAAAAAAAGTTGTTCAGACCTTGCGGGCTAATTCTGTTTCTATGATTAAAACCCATGTGTTTCCACCGAAAAACCTTTCAGGGGATCGTTTGCAACAGTTTGGCACCATTTTTGAGTGAATTCCAGAACGTCAGATTTTTGCTGAAATTGTGACCGCGCGGCTTAGGGATTTTTTCAAAAAAAAGTTGTTCAGACCTTGCGGGCTAATTCTGTTTCAATGATAAAAACCCAGCTCTTTCCACCAAAAAACCTTTCAGGGGATCGTTTGCAACAGCTTGGCACCATTTTTGAGTGAATTCCAGAACGTCAGATTTTTGCTGAAATTGTGACCGCGCGGCTTAGGGATTTTTTCAAAAAAAAGTTTTTCAGACCTTGCGTGAAAATTCTGTTTCTATGATAAAAACCCATTTGTTTCCACTGAAAAACCTTTCAGGGGATCGTTTGCAACAGTTTGGCATCATTTTTGAGTGAATTCCAGAACATCAGATTTTTGCTGAAATTGTGACCGCGCGGCTTAGGGATTTTTTCAAAAAAAAGTTGTTCAGACCTTGCGGGCTAATTCTGTTTCTATGATTAAAACCCATGTGTTTCAACCGAAAAACCTTTCAGGGGATCGTTTGCAACAGTTTGGCACCATTTTTGAGTGAATTCCAGAACGTCAGATTTTTGCTGAAATTGTGACCGCGCGGCTTAGGGATTTTTTCAAAAAAAAGTTGTTCAGACCTTGCGGGCTAATTCTGTTTCTATGATTAAAACCCATGTGTTTCCACCGAAAAACCTTTCAGGGGATCGTTTGCAACAGTTTGGCACCATTTTTGAGTGAATTCCAGAACGTCAGATTTTTGCTGAAATTGTGACCGCGCGGCTTAGGGATTTTTTCAAAAAAAAGTTGTTCAGACCTTGCGGGCTAATTCTGTTTCAATGATAAAAACCCAGCTCTTTCCACCAAAAAACCTTTCAGGGGATCGTTTGCAACAGCTTGGCACCATTTTTGAGTGAATTCCAGAACGTCAGATTTTTCCTGAAATTGTGACCGCGCGGCTTAGGGATTTTTTCAAAAAAATGTTTTTCAGACCTTGCATGAAAATTCTTTTTCAATGATAAAAACCCATCTCTTTCCACCGAAGAACCTTTCAGGGGATCTTTTGCAACAGTTTGGCACCATTTTTGAGTGAATTCCAGAACGTCAGATTTTTGCTGAAATTGTGACCGCGCGGCTTAGGGATTTTTTCAAAAAAATGTTTTTCAGACCTTGCGTGAAAATTCTTTTTCAATGATAAAAACCCATCTCTTTCCACCGAAAAGCCTTTCAGGGCATCGTTTGCAACAGTTTGGCAGCATTTTTGAGTGAATTCCAGAACGTCAGATTTTTCCTGAAATTGTGACCGCGCGGCTTAGGGATTTTTTCAAAAAAAAGTTGTTCAGACCTTGCGGGCTAATTCTGTTTCTATGATTAAAACCCATGTGTTTCCACCGAAAAACCTTTCAGGGGATCGTTTGCAGCAGTTTGGCACCATTTTTGAGTGAATTCCAGAACGTCAGATTTTTGCTGAAATTGTGACCGCGCGGCTTAGGGATTTTTTCAAAAAAAAGTTGTTCAGACCTTGCGGGCTAATTCTGTTTCAATGATAAAAACCCAGCTCTTTCCACCAAAAAACCTTTCAGGGGATCGTTTGCAACAGCTTGGCACCATTTTTGAGTGAATTCCATAACGTCAGATTTTTGCTGAAATTGTGACCGCGCGGCTTAGGGATTTTTTCAAAAAAAAGTTTTTCAGACCTTGCGTGAAAATTCTGTTTCTATGATAAAAACCCATTTGTTTCCACTGAAAAACCTTTCAGGGGATCGTTTGCAACAGTTTGGCATCATTTTTGAGTGAATTCCAGAACATCAGATTTTTGCTGAAATTGTGACCGCGCGGCTTAGGGATTTTTTCAAAAAAAAGTTGTTCAGACCTTGCGGGCTAATTCTGTTTCTATGATTAAAACCCATGTGTTTCAACCGAAAAACCTTTCAGGGGATCGTTTGCAACAGTTTGGCACCATTTTTGAGTGAATTCCAGAACGTCAGATTTTTGCTGAAATTGTGACCGCGCGGCTTAGGGATTTTTTCAAAAAAAAGTTGTTCAGACCTTGCGGGCTAATTCTGTTTCTATGATTAAAACCCATGTGTTTCCACCGAAAAACCTTTCAGGGGATCGTTTGCAACAGTTTGGCACCATTTTTGAGTGAATTCCAGAACGTCAGATTTTTGCTGAAATTGTGACCGCGCGGCTTAGGGATTTTTTCAAAAAAAAGTTGTTCAGACCTTGCGGGCTAATTCTGTTTCAATGATAAAAACCCAGCTCTTTCCACCAAAAAACCTTTCAGGGGATCGTTTGCAACAGCTTGGCACCATTTTTGAGTGAATTCCAGAACGTCAGATTTTTCCTGAAATTGTGACCGCGCGGTTTAGGGATTTTTTCAAAAAAATGTTTTTCAGACCTTGCGTGAAAATTCTTTTTCAATGATAAAAACCCATCTCTTTCCACCGAAGAACCTTTCAGGGGATCTTTTGCAACAGTTTGGCACCATTTTTGAGTGAATTCCAGAACGTCAGATTTTTGCTGAAATTGTGACCGCGCGGCTTAAGGATTTTTTCAAAAAAATGTTTTTCAGACTTTGCGTGAAAATTCTTTTTCAATGATAAAAACCCATCTCTTTCCACCGAAAAACCTTTCAGGGGATCTTTTGCAACAGTTTGGCACCATTTTTGAGTGAATTCCAGAACGTCAGATTTTTGCTGAAATTGTGACCGCGCGGCTTAGGGATTTTTTCAAAAAAATGTTTTTCAGACCTTGCGTGAAAATTCTTTTTCAATGATAAAAACCCATCTCTTTCCACCGAAAAGCCTTTCAGGGCATCGTTTGCAACAGTTTGGCACCATATTTGAGTGAATTCCAGAACGTCAGATTTTTCCTGAAATTGTGACCGCGCGGCTTAGGGATTTTTTCAAAAAAAAGTTGTTCAGACCTTGCGGGCTAATTCTGTTTCTATGATTAAAACCCATGTGTTTCCACCGAAAAAAATTTCAGGGGATCGCTTGCAGCAGTTTGGCACCATTTTTGAGTGAATTCCAGAACGTCAGATTTTTGCTGAAATTGTGAACGCGCGGCTTAGGGATTTTTTCAAAAAAAAGTTGTTCAGACCTTGCGGGCTAATTCTGTTTCAATGATAAAAACCCAGCTCTTTCCACCAAAAAACCTTTCAGGGGATCGTTTGCAACAGCTTGGCACCATTTTTGAGTGAATTCCATAACGTCAGATTTTTGCTGAAATTGTGACCGCGCGGCTTAGGGATTTTTTCAAAAAAAAGTTTTTCAGACCTTGCGTGAAAATTCTGTTTCTATGATAAAAACCCATTTGTTTCCACTGAAAAACCTTTCAGGGGATCGTTTGCAACAGTTTGGCATCATTTTTGAGTGAATTCCAGAACATCAGATTTTTGCTGAAATTGTGACCGCGCGGCTTAGGGATTTTTTCAAAAAAATGTTTTTCAGACCTTGCGGGCTAATTCTGTTTCGATGATAAAAACCCATGTGTTTCCACCGAAAAACCTTTCAGGGGATCGTTTGCAACAGTTTGGCACCATTTTTGAGTGAATTCCAGAACGTCAGATTTTTCCTGAAATTGTGACCGCGCGGCTTAGGGATTTTTTCAAAAAAAAAGTTGTTCAGACCTTGCGGGCTAATTCTGTTTCTATGATTAAAACCCATGTCTTTCCACCGAAAAACCTTTCAGGGGATCGTTTGCAACAGTTTGGCACCATTTTTGAGTGAATTCCAGAACGTCAGATTTTTGCTGAAATTGTGACCGCGCGGCTTAGGGATTTTTTCAAAAAAAAGTTGTTCA
The DNA here is from genome assembly GCF_965112155.1 of Podarcis liolepis. Classification (NCBI taxonomy): domain Eukaryota; kingdom Metazoa; phylum Chordata; class Lepidosauria; order Squamata; family Lacertidae; genus Podarcis; species Podarcis liolepis. The sequence continues at coordinate 88,395,698 of NC_139559.1, read as the reverse complement.
GACCTTGCGGGCTAATTCTGTTTCAATGATAAAAACCCAGCTCTTTCCACCAAAAAACCTTTCAGGGGATCGTTTGCAACAGCTTGGCACCATTTTTGAGTGAATTCCAGAACGTCAGATTTTTCCTGAAATTGTGACCGCGCGGTTTAGGGATTTTTTCAAAAAAATGTTTTTCAGACCTTGCGTGAAAATTCTTTTTCAATGATAAAAACCCATCTCTTTCCACCGAAGAACCTTTCAGGGGATCTTTTGCAACAGTTTGGCACCATTTTTGAGTGAATTCCAGAACGTCAGATTTTTGCTGAAATTGTGACCGCGCGGCTTAGGGATTTTTTCAGAAAAATGTTTTTCAGACCTTGCGTGAAAATTCTTTTTCAATGATAAAAACCCATCTCTTTCCACCGAAAAGCCTTTCAGGGCATCTTTTGCAACAGTTTGGCACCATTTTTGAGTGAATTCCAGAACGTCAGATTTTTGCTGAAATTGTGACCGCGCGGCTTAGGGATTTTTTCAAAAAAATGTTTTTCAGACCTTGCGTGAAAATTCTTTTTCAATGATAAAAACCCATCTCTTTCCACCGAAAAGCCTTTCAGGGCATCGTTTGCAACAGTTTGGCACCATATTTGAGTGAATTCCAGAACGTCAGATTTTTCCTGAAATTGTGACCGCGCGGCTTAGGGATTTTTTCAAAAAAAAGTTGTTCAGACCTTGCGGGCTAATTCTGTTTCTATGATTAAAAACCATGTGTTTCCACCGAAAAACCTTTCAGGGGATCGTTTGCAGCAGTTTGGCACCATTTTTGATTGAATTCCAGAACGTCAGATTTTTGCTGAAATTGTGACCGCGCGGCTTAGGGATTTTTATAAAAAAAAGTTGTTCAGACCTTGCGGGCTAATTCTGTTTCAATGATAAAAACCCAGCTCTTTCCACCAAAAAACCTTTCAGGGGATCGTTTGCAACAGCTTGGCACCATTTTTGAGTGAATTCCATGACGTCAGATTTTTGCTGAAATTGTGACCGCGCGGCTTAGGGATTTTTTCAAAAAAAAGTTTTTCAGACCTTGCGTGAAAATTCTGTTTCTATGATAAAAACCCATTTGTTTCCACTGAAAAACCTTTCAGGGGATCGTTTGCAACAGTTTGGCATCATTTTTGAGTGAATTCCAGAACATCAGATTTTTGCTGAAATTGTGACCGCGCGGCTTAGGGATTTTTTCAAAAAAAAGTTGTTCAGACCTTGCGGGCTAATTCTGTTTCTATGATTAAAACCCATGTGTTTCCACCGAAAAACCTTTCAGGGGATCGTTTGCAACAGTTTGGCACCATTTTTGAGTGAATTCCAGAACGTCAGATTTTTCCTGAAATTGTGACCGCGCGGTTTAGGGATTTTTTCAAAAAAATGTTTTTCAGACCTTGCGTGAAAATTCTTTTTCAATGATAAAAACCCATCTCTTTCCACCGAAGAACCTTTCAGGGGATCTTTTGCAACAGTTTGGCACCATTTTTGAGTGAATTCCAGAACGTCAGATTTTTGCTGAAATTGTGACCGCGCGGTTTAGGGATTTTTTCAAAAAAATGTTTTTCAGACCTTGCGTGAAAATTCTTTTTCAATGATAAAAACCCATCTCTTTCCACCGAAAAGCCTTTCAGGGCATCGTTTGCAACAGTTTGGCACCATATTTGAGTGAATTCCAGAACGTCAGATTTTTCCTGAAATTGTGACCGCGCGGCTTAGGGATTTTTTCAAAAAAATGTTTTTCAGACCTTGCGGGCTAATTCTGTTTCGATGATAAAAACCCATGTGTTTCCACCGAAAAACCTTTCAGGGGATCGTTTGCAACAGTTTGGCACCATTTTTGAGTGAATTCCAGAACGTCAGATTTTTCCTGAAATTGTGACCGCGCGGTTTAGGGATTTTTTCAAAAAAAAGTTGTTCAGACCTTGCGGGCTAATTCTGTTTCTATGATTAAAACCCATGTGTTTCCACCGAAGAACCTTTCAGGGGATCGTTTGCAGCAGTTTGGCACCATTTTTGAGTGAATTCCAGAACGTCAGATTTTTGCTGAAATTGTGACCGCGCGGCTTAGGGATTTTTTCAAAAAAAAGTTGTTCAGACCTTGCGGGCTAATTCTGTTTCTATGATAAAAACCCATGTGTTTCCACTGAAAAACCTTTCAGGGGATCGTTTGCAACAGTTTGGCATCATTTTTGAGTGAATTCCAGAACATCAGATTTTTGCTGAAATTGTGACCGCGCGGCTTAGGGATTTTTTCAAAAAAAAGTTGTTCAGACCTTGCGGGCTAATTCTGTTTCTTTGATTAAAACCCATGTGTTTCAACCGAAAAACCTTTCAGGGGATCGTTTGCAACAGTTTGGCACCATTTTTGAGTGAATTCCAGAACGTCAGATTTTTGCTGAAATTGTGACCGCGCGGCTTAGGGATTTTTTCAAAAAAATGTTTTTCAGACCTTGCGGGCTAATTCTGTTTCGATGATAAAAACCCATGTGTTTCCACCGAAAAACCTTTCAGGGGATCGTTTGCAACAGTTTGGCACCATTTTTGAGTGAATTCCAGAACGTCAGATTTTTGCTGAAATTGTGACCGCGCGGCTTAGGGATTTTTTCAAAAAAATGTTTTTCAGACCTTGCGGGCTAATTCTGTTTCGATGATAAAAACCCATGTGTTTCCACCGAAAAACCTTTCAGGGGATCGTTTGCAACAGTTTGGCACCATTTTTGAGTGAATTCCAGAACGTCAGATTTTTGCTGAAATTGTGACCGCGCGGCTTAGGGATTTTTTCAAAAAAATATTTTTCAGACCTTGCGTGAAAATTCTTTTTCAATGATAAAAACCCATCTCTTTCCACCGAAAAGCCTTTCAGGGCATCGTTTGCAACAGTTTGGCACCATATTTGAGTGAATTCCAGAACGTCAGATTTTTCCTGAAATTGTGACCGCGCGGCTTAGGGATTTTTTCAAAAAAATGTTTTTCAGACCTTGCGGGCTAATTCTGTTTCGATGATAAAAACCCATGTGTTTCCACCGAAAAACCTTTCAGGGGATCGTTTGCAACAGTTTGGCACCATTTTTGAGTGAATTCCAGAACGTCAGATTTTTGCTGAAATTGTGACCGCGCGGCTTAGGGATTTTTTCAAAAAAAAGTTGTTCAGACCTTGCGGGCTAATTCTGTTTCTATGATTAAAACCCATGTGTTTCCTCCGAAAAACCTTTCAGGGGATCGTTTGCAACAGTTTGGCACCATTTTTGAGTGAATTCCAGAACGTCAGATTTTTGCTGAAATTGTGACCGCGCGGCTTAGGGATTTTTTCAAAAAAAAGTTGTTCAGACCTTGCGGGCTAATTCTGTTTCTATGATTAAAACCCATGTGTTTCCACCGAAAAACCTTTCAGGGGATCGTTTGCAACAGTTTGGCACCATTTTTGAGTGAATTCCAAAACGTCAGATTTTTGCTGAAATTGTGACCGCTCGGCTTAGGGATTTTTTCAAAAAAAAGTTGTTCAGACCTTGCGTGAAAATTCTTTTTCAATGATAAAAACCCATCTCTTTCCACCGAAAAGCCTTTCAGGGCATCGTTTGCAACAGTTTGGCACCATATTTGAGTGAATTCCAGAACGTCAGATTTTTGCTGAAATTGTGACCGCGCGGCTTAGGGATTTTTTCAAAAAAATGTTTTTCAGACCTTGCGGGCTAATTCTGTTTCGATGATAAAAACCCATGTGTTTCCACCGAAAAACCTTTCAGGGGATCGTTTGCAACAGTTTGGCACCATTTTTGAGTGAATTCCAGAACATCAGATTTTTGCTGAAATTGTGACCGCGCGGCTTAGGGATTTTTTCAAAAAAAAGTTGTTCAGACCTTGCGGGCTAATTCTGTTTCTATGATTAAAACCCATGTGTTTCCACCGAAAAACCTTTCAGGGGATCGTTTGCAGCAGTTTGGCACCATTTTTGAGTGAATTCCAGAACGTCAGATTTTTGCTGAAATTGTGACCGCGCGGCTTAGGGATTTTTTCAAAAAAAAGTTGTTCAGACCTTGCGGGCTAATTCTGTTTCAATGATAAAAACCCAGCTCTTTCCACCAAAAAACCTTTCAGGGGATCGTTTGCAACAGTTTGGCACCATTTTTGAGTGAATTCCATAACATCAGATTTTTGCTGAAATTGTGACCGCGCGGCTTAGGGATTTTTTCAAAAAAAAGTTGTTCAGACCTTGCGGGCTAATTCTGTTTCTATGATTAAAACCCATGTGTTTCAACCGAAAAACCTTTCAGGGGATCGTTTGCAACAGTTTGGCACCATTTTTGAGTGAATTCCAGAACGTCAGATTTTTGCTGAAATTGTGACCGCGCGGCTTAGGGATTTTTTCAAAAAAATGTTTTTCAGACCTTGCGGGCTAATTCTGTTTCGATGATAAAAACCCATGTGTTTCCACCGAAAAAGCTTTCAGGGGATCGTTTGCAACAGTTTGGCACCATTTTTGAGTGAATTCCAGAACGTCAGATTTTTGCTGAAATTGTGACCGCGCGGCTTAGGGATTTTTTCAAAAAAAAGTTGTTCAGACCTTGCGGGCTAATTCTGTTTCTATGATAAATAGCCATGTGTTTCCACCGAAAAACCTTTCAGGGGATCGTTTGCAACAGTTTGGCACCATTTTTGAGTGAATTCCAGAACGTCAGATTTTTGCTGAAATTGTGACCGCGCGGCTTAGGGATTTTTTCAAAAAAAAGTTGTTCAGACCTTGCGGGCTAATTCTGTTTCTATGATTAAAACCCATGTGTTTCCACCGAAAAACCTTTCAGGGGATCGTTTGCAACAGTTTGGCACCATTTTTGAGTGAATTCCAGAACGTCAGATTTTTGCTGAAATTGTGACCGCGCGGCTTAGGGATTTTTTCAAAAAAAAGTTGTTCAGACCTTGCGGGCTAATTCTGTTTCTATGATTAAAAACCCATGTGTTTCCACCGAAAAACCTTTCAGGGGATCGTTTGCAACAGTTTGGCACCATTTTTGAGTGAATTCCAGAACGTCAGATTTTTGCTGAAATTGTGACCGCGCGGCTTAGGGATTTTTTCAAAAAAAAGTTGTTCAGACCTTGTGGGCTAATTCTGTTTCTATGATAAAAACCCATTTGTTTCCACCGAAAAACCTTTCAGGGCATCGTTTGCAACAGTTTGGCACCATTTTTGAGTGAATTCCAGAACGTCAGATTTTTGCTGAAATTGTGACCGCGCGGCTTAGGGATTTTTTCAAAAAAAAGTTGTTCAGACCTTGCGGGCTAATTCTGTTTCTATGATAAATAGCCATGTGTTTCCACCGAAAAACCTTTCAGGGGATCGTTTGCAACAGTTTGGCACCATTTTTGAGTGAATTCCAGAACGTCAGATTTTTGCTGAAATTGTGACCGCGCGGCTTAGGGATTTTTTCAAAAAAAAGTTGTTCAGACCTTGCGGGCTAATTCTGTTTCTATGATTAAAACCCATGTGTTTCCACCGAAAAACCTTTCAGGGGATCGTTTGCAACAGTTTGGCACCATTTTTGAGTGAATTCCAGAACGTCAGATTTTTGCTGAAATTGTGACCGCGCGGCTTAGGGATTTTTTCAAAAAAAAGTTGTTCAGACCTTGCGGGCTAATTCTGTTTCAATGATAAAAACCCAGCTCTTTCCACCAAAAAACCTTTCAGGGGATCGTTTGCAACAGCTTGGCACCATTTTTGAGTGAATTCCAGAACGTCAGATTTTTCCTGAAATTGTGACCGCGCGGCTTAGGGATTTTTTCAAAAAAATGTTTTTCAGACCTTGCATGAAAATTCTTTTTCAATGATAAAAACCCATCTCTTTCCACCGAAGAACCTTTCAGGGGATCTTTTGCAACAGTTTGGCACCATTTTTGAGTGAATTCCAGAACGTCAGATTTTTGCTGAAATTGTGACCGCGCGGCTTAGGGATTTTTTCAAAAAAATGTTTTTCAGACCTTGCGTGAAAATTCTTTTTCAATGATAAAAACCCATCTCTTTCCACCGAAAAGCCTTTCAGGGCATCGTTTGCAACAGTTTGGCAGCATTTTTGAGTGAATTCCAGAACGTCAGATTTTTCCTGAAATTGTGACCGCGCGGCTTAGGGATTTTTTCAAAAAAAAGTTGTTCAGACCTTGCGGGCTAATTCTGTTTCTATGATTAAAACCCATGTGTTTCCACCGAAAAACCTTTCAGGGGATCGTTTGCAGCAGTTTGGCACCATTTTTGAGTGAATTCCAGAACGTCAGATTTTTGCTGAAATTGTGACCGCGCGGCTTAGGGATTTTTTCAAAAAAAAGTTGTTCAGACCTTGCGGGCTAATTCTGTTTCAATGATAAAAACCCAGCTCTTTCCACCAAAAAACCTTTCAGGGGATCGTTTGCAACAGCTTGGCACCATTTTTGAGTGAATTCCATAACGTCAGATTTTTGCTGAAATTGTGACCGCGCGGCTTAGGGATTTTTTCAAAAAAAAGTTTTTCAGACCTTGCGTGAAAATTCTGTTTCTATGATAAAAACCCATTTGTTTCCACTGAAAAACCTTTCAGGGGATCGTTTGCAACAGTTTGGCATCATTTTTGAGTGAATTCCAGAACATCAGATTTTTGCTGAAATTGTGACCGCGCGGCTTAGGGATTTTTTCAAAAAAAAGTTGTTCAGACCTTGCGGGCTAATTCTGTTTCTATGATTAAAACCCATGTGTTTCAACCGAAAAACCTTTCAGGGGATCGTTTGCAACAGTTTGGCACCATTTTTGAGTGAATTCCAGAACGTCAGATTTTTGCTGAAATTGTGACCGCGCGGCTTAGGGATTTTTTCAAAAAAAAGTTGTTCAGACCTTGCGGGCTAATTCTGTTTCTATGATTAAAACCCATGTGTTTCCACCGAAAAACCTTTCAGGGGATCGTTTGCAACAGTTTGGCACCATTTTTGAGTGAATTCCAGAACGTCAGATTTTTGCTGAAATTGTGACCGCGCGGCTTAGGGATTTTTTCAAAAAAAAGTTGTTCAGACCTTGCGGGCTAATTCTGTTTCAATGATAAAAACCCAGCTCTTTCCACCAAAAAACCTTTCAGGGGATCGTTTGCAACAGCTTGGCACCATTTTTGAGTGAATTCCAGAACGTCAGATTTTTCCTGAAATTGTGACCGCGCGGTTTAGGGATTTTTTCAAAAAAATGTTTTTCAGACCTTGCGTGAAAATTCTTTTTCAATGATAAAAACCCATCTCTTTCCACCGAAGAACCTTTCAGGGGATCTTTTGCAACAGTTTGGCACCATTTTTGAGTGAATTCCAGAACGTCAGATTTTTGCTGAAATTGTGACCGCGCGGCTTAAGGATTTTTTCAAAAAAATGTTTTTCAGACTTTGCGTGAAAATTCTTTTTCAATGATAAAAACCCATCTCTTTCCACCGAAAAACCTTTCAGGGGATCTTTTGCAACAGTTTGGCACCATTTTTGAGTGAATTCCAGAACGTCAGATTTTTGCTGAAATTGTGACCGCGCGGCTTAGGGATTTTTTCAAAAAAATGTTTTTCAGACCTTGCGTGAAAATTCTTTTTCAATGATAAAAACCCATCTCTTTCCACCGAAAAGCCTTTCAGGGCATCGTTTGCAACAGTTTGGCACCATATTTGAGTGAATTCCAGAACGTCAGATTTTTCCTGAAATTGTGACCGCGCGGCTTAGGGATTTTTTCAAAAAAAAGTTGTTCAGACCTTGCGGGCTAATTCTGTTTCTATGATTAAAACCCATGTGTTTCCACCGAAAAAAATTTCAGGGGATCGTTTGCAGCAGTTTGGCACCATTTTTGAGTGAATTCCAGAACGTCAGATTTTTGCTGAAATTGTGAACGCGCGGCTTAGGGATTTTTTCAAAAAAAAGTTGTTCAGACCTTGCGGGCTAATTCTGTTTCAATGATAAAAACCCAGCTCTTTCCACCAAAAAACCTTTCAGGGGATCGTTTGCAACAGCTTGGCACCATTTTTGAGTGAATTCCATAACGTCAGATTTTTGCTGAAATTGTGACCGCGCGGCTTAGGGATTTTTTCAAAAAAAAGTTTTTCAGACCTTGCGTGAAAATTCTGTTTCTATGATAAAAACCCATTTGTTTCCACTGAAAAACCTTTCAGGGGATCGTTTGCAACAGTTTGGCATCATTTTTGAGTGAATTCCAGAACATCAGATTTTTGCTGAAATTGTGACCGCGCGGCTTAGGGATTTTTTCAAAAAAAAGTTGTTCAGACCTTGCGGGCTAATTCTGTTTCTATGATTAAAACCCATGTGTTTCAACCGAAAAACCTTTCAGGGGATCGTTTGCAACAGTTTGGCACCATTTTTGAGTGAATTCCAGAACGTCAGATTTTTGCTGAAATTGTGACCGCGCGGCTTAGGGATTTTTTCAAAAAAAAAGTTGTTCAGACCTTGCGGGCTAATTCTGTTTCTATGATTAAAACCCATGTCTTTCCACCGAAAAACCTTTCAGGGGATCGTTTGCAACAGTTTGGCACCATTTTTGAGTGAATTCCAGAACGTCAGATTTTTGCTGAAATTGTGACCGCGCGGCTTAGGGATTTTTTCAAAAAAAAGTTGTTCAGACCTTGCGGGCTAATTCTGTTTCAATGATAAAAACCCAGCTCTTTCCACCAAAAAACCTTTCAGGGGATCGTTTGCAACAGCTTGGCACCATTTTTGAGTGAATTCCAGAACGTCAGATTTTTCCTGAAATTGTGACCGCGCGGTTTAGGGATTTTTTCAAAAAAATGTTTTTCAGACCTTGCGTGAAAATTCTTTTTCAATGATAAAAACCCATCTCTTTCCACCGAAGAACCTTTCAGGGGATCTTTTGCAACAGTTTGGCACCATTTTTGAGTGAATTCCAGAACGTCAGATTTTTGCTGAAATTGTGACCGCGCGGCTTAGGGATTTTTTCAAAAAAATGTTTTTCAGACCTTGCGTGAAAATTCTTTTTCAATGATAAAAACCCATCTCTTTCCACCGAAAAGCCTTTCAGGGCATCTTTTGCAACAGTTTGGCACCATTTTTGAGTGAATTCCAGAACGTCAGATTTTTGCTGAAATTGTGACCGCGCGGCTTAGGGATTTTTTCAAAAAAATGTTTTTCAGACCTTGCGTGAAAATTCTTTTTCAATGATAAAAACCCATCTCTTTCCACCGAAAAGCCTTTCAGGGCATCGTTTGCAACAGTTTGGCACCATATTTGAGTGAATTCCAGAACGTCAGATTTTTCCTGAAATTGTGACCGCGCGGCTTAGGGATTTTTTCAAAAAAAAGTTGTTCAGACCTTGCGGGCTAATTCTGTTTCTATGATTAAAAACCATGTGTTTCCACCGAAAAACCTTTCAGGGGATCGTTTGCAGCAGTTTGGCACCATTTTTGATTGAATTCCAGAACGTCAGATTTTTGCTGAAATTGTGACCGCGCGGCTTAGGGATTTTTTCAAAAAAAAGTTGTTCAGACCTTGCGGGCTAATTCTGTTTCAATGATAAAAACCCAGCTCTTTCCACCAAAAAACCTTTCAGGGGATCGTTTGCAACAGCTTGGCACCATTTTTGAGTGAATTCCATGACGTCAGATTTTTGCTGAAATTGTGACCGCGCGGCTTAGGGATTTTTTCAAAAAAAAGTTTTTCAGACCTTGCGTGAAAATTCTGTTTCTATGATAAAAACCCATTTGTTTCCACTGAAAAACCTTTCAGGGGATCGTTTGCAACAGTTTGGCATCATTTTTGAGTGAATTCCAGAACATCAGATTTTTGCTGAAATTGTGACCGCGCGGCTTAGGGATTTTTTCAAAAAAAAGTTGTTCAGACCTTGCGGGCTAATTCTGTTTCTATGATTAAAACCCATGTGTTTCCACCGAAAAACCTTTCAGGGGATCGTTTGCAACAGTTTGGCACCATTTTTGAGTGAATTCCAGAACGTCAGATTTTTCCTGAAATTGTGACCGCGCGGTTTAGGGATTTTTTCAAAAAAATGTTTTTCAGACCTTGCGTGAAAATTCTTTTTCAATGATAAAAACCCATCTCTTTCCACCGAAGAACCTTTCAGGGGATCTTTTGCAACAGTTTGGCACCATTTTTGAGTGAATTCCAGAACGTCAGATTTTTGCTGAAATTGTGACCGCGCGGCTTAGGGATTTTTTCAAAAAAATGTTTTTCAGACTTTGCGTGAAAATTCTTTTTCAATGATAAAAACCCATCTCTTTCCACCGAAAAACCTTTCAGGGGATCTTTTGCATCAGTTTGGCACCATTTTTGAGTGAATTCCAGAACGTCAGATTTTTGCTGAAATTGTGACCGCGCGGTTTAGGGATTTTTTCAAAAAAATGTTTTTCAGACCTTGCGTGAAAATTCTTTTTCAATGATAAAAACCCATCTCTTTCCACCGAAAAGCCTTTCAGGGCATCGTTTGCAACAGTTTGGCACCATATTTGAGTGAATTCCAGAACGTCAGATTTTTCCTGAAATTGTGACCGCGCGGCTTAGGGATTTTTTCAAAAAAATGTTTTTCAGACCTTGCGGGCTAATTCTGTTTCGATGATAAAAACCCATGTGTTTCCACCGAAAAACCTTTCAGGGGATCGTTTGCAACAGTTTGGCACCATTTTTGAGTGAATTCCAGAACGTCAGATTTTTCCTGAAATTGTGACCGCGCGGTTTAGGGATTTTTTCAAAAAAAAGTTGTTCAGACCTTGCGGGCTAATTCTGTTTCTATGATTAAAACCCATGTGTTTCCACCGAAGAACCTTTCAGGGGATCGTTTGCAGCAGTTTGGCACCATTTTTGAGTGAATTCCAGAACGTCAGATTTTTGCTGAAATTGTGACCGCGCGGCTTAGGGATTTTTTCAAAAAAAAGTTGTTCAGACCTTGCGGGCTAATTCTGTTTCTATGATAAAAACCCATGTGTTTCCACTGAAAAACCTTTCAGGGGATCGTTTGCAACAGTTTGGCATCATTTTTGAGTGAATTCCAGAACATCAGATTTTTGCTGAAATTGTGACCGCGCGGCTTAGGGATTTTTTCAAAAAAAAGTTGTTCAGACCTTGCGGGCTAATTCTGTTTCTTTGATTAAAACCCATGTGTTTCAACCGAAAAACCTTTCAGGGGATCGTTTGCAACAGTTTGGCACCATTTTTGAGTGAATTCCAGAACGTCAGATTTTTGCTGAAATTGTGACCGCGCGGCTTAGGGATTTTTTTCAAAAAAATGTTTTTCAGACCTTGCGGGCTAATTCTGTTTCGATGATAAAAACCCATGTGTTTCCACCGAAAAACCTTTCAGGGGATCGTTTGCAACAGTTTGGCACCATTTTTGAGTGAATTCCAGAACGTCAGATTTTTGCTGAAATTGTGACCGCGCGGCTTAGGGATTTTTTCAAAAAAATGTTTTTCAGACCTTGCGGGCTAATTCTGTTTCGATGATAAAAACCCATGTGTTTCCACCGAAAAACCTTTCAGGGGATCGTTTGCAACAGTTTGGCACCATTTTTGAGTGAATTCCAGAACGTCAGATTTTTGCTGAAATTGTGACCGCTCGGCTTAGGGATTTTTTCAAAAAAAAGTTGTTCAGACCTTGCGTGAAAATTCTTTTTCAATGATAAAAACCCATCTCTTTCCACCGAAAAGCCTTTCAGGGCATCGTTTGCAACAGTTTGGCACCATATTTGAGTGAATTCCAGAACGTCAGATTTTTCCTGAAATTGTGACCGCGCGGCTTAGGGATTTTTTCAAAAAAATGTTTTTCAGACCTTGCGGGCTAATTCTGTTTCGATGATAAAAACCCATGTGTTTCCACCGAAAAACCTTTCAGGGGATCGTTTGCAACAGTTTGGCACCATTTTTGAGTGAATTCCAGAACATCAGATTTTTGCTGAAATTGTGACCGCGCGGCTTAGGGATTTTTTCAAAAAAAAGTTGTTCAGACCTTGCGGGCTAATTCTGTTTCTATGATTAAAACCCACGTGTTTCCACCGAAAAACCTTTCAGGGGATCGTTTGCAGCAGTTTGGCACCATTTTTGAGTGAATTCCAGAACGTCAGATTTTTGCTGAAATTGTGACCGCGCGGCTTAGGGATTTTTTCAAAAAAAAGTTGTTCAGACCTTGCGGGCTAATTCTGTTTCAATGATAAAAACCCAGCTCTTTCCACCAAAAAACCTTTCAGGGGATCGTTTGCAACAGTTTGGCACCATTTTTGAGTGAATTCCATAACATCAGATTTTTGCTGAAATTGTGACCGCGCGGCTTAGGGATTTTTTCAAAAAAAAGTTGTTCAGACCTTGCGGGCTAATTCTGTTTCTATGATAAAAACCCATGTGTTTCCACCGAAAAAGCTTTCAGGGGATCGTTTGCAACAGTTTGGCACCATTTTTGAGTGAATTCCAGAACGTCAGATTTTTGCTGAAATTGTGACCGCGCGGCTTAGGGATTTTTTCAAAAAAAAGTTGTTCAGACCTTGCGGGCTAATTCTGTTTCTATGATAAATAGCCATGTGTTTCCACCGAAAAACCTTTCAGGGGATCGTTTGCAACAGTTTGGCACCATTTTTGAGTGAATTCCAGAACGTCAGATTTTTGCTGAAATTGTGACCGCGCGGCTTAGGGATTTTTTCAAAAAAAAGTTGTTCAGACCTTGCGGGCTAATTCTGTTTCTATGATTAAAACCCATGTGTTTCCACCGAAAAACCATTCAGGGGATCGTTTGCAACAGTTTGGCACCATTTTTGAGTGAATTCCAGAACGTCAGATTTTTCCTGAAATTGTGACCGCGCGGCTTAGGGATTTTTTCAAAAAAATATTTTTCAGACCTTGCGTGAAAATTCTTTTTCAATGATAAAAACCCATCTCTTTCCACCGAAAAACCTTTCAGGGCATCGTTTGCAACAGTTTGGCACCATTTTTGAGTGAATTCCAGAACGTCAGATTTTTGCTGAAATTGTGACCGCGCGGCTTAGGGATTTTTTCAAAAAAAAGTTGTTCAGACCTTGTGGGCTAATTCTGTTTCTATGATAAAAACCCATTTGTTTCCACCGAAAAACCTTTCAGGGGATCGTTTGCAACAGTTTGGCACCATTTTTGAGTGAATTCCAGAACGTCAGATTTTTGCTGAAATTGTGACCGCGCGGCTTAGGGATTTTTTCAAAAAAAAGTTGTTCAGACCTTGCGGGCTAATTCTGTTTCTATGATAAATAGCCATGTGTTTCCACCGAAAAACCTTTCAGGGGATCGTTTGCAACAGTTTGGCACCATTTTTGAGTGAATTCCAGAACGTCAGATTTTTGCTGAAATTGTGACCGCGCGGCTTAGGGATTTTTTCAAAAAAAAGTTGTTCAGACCTTGCGGGCTAATTCTGTTTCTATGATTAAAACCCATGTGTTTCCACCGAAAAACCTTTCAGGGGATCGTTTGCAACAGTTTGGCACCATTTTTGAGTGAATTCCAGAACGTCAGATTTTTGCTGAAATTGTGACCGCGCGGCTTAGGGATTTTTTCAAAAAAAAGTTGTTCAGACCTTGCGGGCTAATTCTGTTTCAATGATAAAAACCCAGCTCTTTCCACCAAAAAACCTTTCAGGGGATCGTTTGCAACAGCTTGGCACCATTTTTGAGTGAATTCCATAACGTCAGATTTTTGCTGAAATTGTGACCGCGCGGCTTAGGGATTTTTTCAAAAAAAAGTTTTTCAGACCTTGCGTGAAAATTCTGTTTCTATGATAAAAACCCATGTGTTTCCACCGAAAAACCTTTCAGGGGATCGTTTGCAACAGTTTGGCATCATTTTTGAGTGAATTCCAGAACGTCAGATTTTTCCTGAAATTGTGACCGCGCGGTTTAGGGATTTTTTCAAAAAAATGTTTTTCAGACCTTGCGTGAAAATTCTTTTTCAATGATAAAAACCCATCTCTTTCCACCGAAGAACCTTTCAGGGGATCTTTTGCAACTGTTTGGCACCATTTTTGAGTGAATTCCAGAACGTCAGATTTTTGCTGAAATTGTGACCGCGCGGCTTAGGGATTTTTTCAAAAAAAAGTTTTTCAGACCTTGCGTGAAAATTCTGTTTCTATGATAAAAACCCATGTGTTTCCACCGAAGAACCTTTCAGGGGATCTTTTGCAACAGTTTGGCACCATTTTTGAGTGAATTCCATAACGTCAGATTTTTGCTGAAATTGTGACCGCGCGGCTTAGGGATTTTTTCAAAAAAAAGTTTTTCAGACCTTGCGTGAAAATTCTGTTTCTATGATAAAAACCCATGTGTTTCCACCAAAAAACCTTTCAGGGGATTGTTTGCAACAGTTTGGCATCATTTTTGAGTGAATTCCAGAACGTCAGATTTTTGCTGAAATTGTGACCGCGCGGTTTAGGGATTTTTTCAAAAAAAAGTTGTTCAGACCTTGCGGGCTAATTCTGTTTCTATGATAAAAACCCATGTGTTTCCACCGAAAAACCTTTCAGGGGATCGTTTGCAACAGTTTGGCACCATTTTTGAGTGAATTCCAGAACGTCAGATTTTTGCTGAAATTGTGACCGCGCGGTTTAGGGATTTTTTCAAAAAAATGTTTTTCAGACCTTGCGTGAAAATTTTTTTTTCAATGATAAAAACCCATCTCTTTCCACCGAAGAACCTTTCAGGGGTTCTTTTGCAACAGTTTGGCACCATTTTTGAGTGAATTCCAGAACGTCAGATTTTTGCTGAAATTGTGACCGCGCGGCTTAGGGATTTTTTCAAAAAAATGTTTTTCAGACCTTGCGTGAAAATTCTTTTTCAATGATAAAAACCCATCTCTTTCCACCGAAAAACCTTTCAGGGCATCGTTTGCAACAGTTTGGCACCATTTTTGAGTGAATTCCAGAACATCAGATTTTTGCTGAAATTGTGACCGTGCGGCTTAGGGATTTTTTCAAAAAAAAGTTGTTCAGACCTTGCGGGCTAATTCTGTTTCTATGATTAAAACCCATGTGTTTCAACCGAAAAACCTTTCAGGGGATCGTTTGCAACAGTTTGGCACCATTTTTGAGTGAATTCCAGAACGTCAGATTTTTGCTGAAATTGTGACCGCGCGGCTTAGGGATTTTTTCAAAAAAATGTTTTTCAGACCTTGCGGGCTAATTCTGTTTCGATGATAAAAACCCATCTCTTTCCACCGAAAAACCTTTCAGGGCATCCTTTGCAACAGTTTGGCACCATTTTTGAGTGAATTCCAGAACGTCAGATTTTTGCTGAAATTGTGACCGCGCGGCTTAGGGATTTTTTCAAAAAAAAGTTGTTCAGACCTTGCGGGCTAATTCTGTTTCGATGATAAAAACCCATGTGTTTCCACCGAAAAACCTTTCAGGGGATCGTTTGCAACAGTTTGGCACCATTTTTGAGTGAATTCCAGAACGTCAGATTTTTCCTGAAATTGTGACCGCGCGGCTTAGGGATTTTTTCAAAAAAATATTTTTCAGACCTTGCGTGAAAATTCTTTTTCAATGATAAAAACCCATCTCTTTCCACCGAAAAACCTTTCAGGGCATCGTTTGCAACAGTTTGGCACCATTTTTGAGTGAATTCCAGAACGTCAGATTTTTGCTGAAATTGTGACCGCGCGGCTTAGGGATTTTTTCAAAAAAAAGTTGTTCAGACCTTGTGGGCTAATTCTGTTTCTATGATAAAAACCCATTTGTTTCCACCGAAAAACCTTTCAGGGGATCGTTTGCAACAGTTTGGCACCATTTTTGAGTGAATTCCAGAACGTCAGATTTTTGCTGAAATTGTGACCGCGCGGCTTAGGGATTTTTTCAAAAAAATGTTTTTCAGACCTTGCGTGAAAATAATTTTTCAATGAGAAAAACCCATCTCTTTCCACCGAAAAACCTTTCATGGCATCGTTTGCCACAGTTTGGCTCAATTTTTGGGTGAATACCAGAACGTCAGATTTTTGCTGAAATTGTGACCGCGCGGCTTAGGGATTTTTTCAAAAAAACGTTGTTCAGACCTTGCGGGCTAATTCTGTTTCTATGATAAATAGCCATGTGTTTCCACCGAAAAACCTTTCAGGGGATCGTTTGCAACAGCTTGGCACCATTTTTGAGTGAATTCCAGAACGTCAGATTTTTGCTGAAATTGTGACCGCGCGGTTTAGGGATTTTTTCAAAAAAAAGTTGTTCAGACCTTGCGGGCTAATTCTGTTTCTATGATAAAAACCCATGTCTTTCCACCGAAAAACCTTTCAGGGGATCGTTTGCAACAGTTTGGCACCATTTTTGAGTGAATTCCAGAACGTCAGATTTTTGCTGAAATTGTGACCGCGCGGCTTAGGGATTTTTTCAAAAAAATGTTTTTCAGACCTTGCGTGAAAATTCTTTTTCAATGATAAAAACCCATCTCTTTCCACCGAAGAACCTTTCAGGGGATCTTTTGCAACAGTTTGGCACCATTTTTGAGTGAATTCCAGAACGTCAGATTTTTGCTGAAATTGTGACCGCGCGGCTTAGGGATTTTTTCAAAAAAATGTTTTTCAGACCTTGCGTGAAAATTCTTTTTCAATGACAAAAACCCATCTCTTTCCACCGAAAAGCCTTTCAGGGCATCGTTTGCAACAGTTTGGCACCATATTTGAGTGAATTCCAGAACGTCAGATTTCTGCTGAAATTGTGACCGCGCGGCTTAGGGATTATTTCAAAAAAATGTTGTTCAGACCTTGCGGGCTAATTCTGTTTCGATGATAAAAACCCATGTGTTTCCACCGAAAAACCTTTCAGGGGATCGTTTGCAACAGTTTGGCACCATTTTTGAGTGAATTCCAGAACATCAGATTTTTGCTGAAATTGTGACCGCGCGGCTTAGGGATTTTTTCAAAAAAAAGTTGTTCAGACCTTGCGGGCTAATTCTGTTTCTATGATTAAAACCCATGTGTATCCACCGAAAAACCTTTCAGGGGATCGTTTGCAACAGTTTGGCACCATTTTTGATTGAATTCCAGAATGTCAGATTTTTGCTGAAATTGTGACCGCGCGTGTCAGGGGTTTAGGAGCAGAGGCACGGGCAAGGGAGGAAACAGAGAGCGAAGGGGAGGAGGCAGAAGAAAAGATGAGTGATGACGACGACCCGAGATCTCCTAGTCTTTCCAGTGAATCAGAGGATTCACAGAAAGGAGCACCAGTGGCCAGGGCAAGGGGGGAGTCTAGGGGGGCACCCCAGGAAGATAGAGCCAGAGGGGACTCAGGGGGGAGCAGCTGGAAATCGGGACCAGCGTCACCGCCAGGAAGCAGGGAAGAGGAAGGGAGCCAGGGGGGAAGCGCTGGCAGCTCACCACAGGAGGGAGGGCATGAGTCAGGAGTGGCCACACCTCCATCGGGGAGCGAAGAAACGGTTAAGAGGAAAGTGGAAGGTTGGGCGCGCGCGCCAAGTTCAAATGCAGAGGAAGGCGGCGCAGTAAGCAGCCCCGAAAGGGAACCAGGTCCTAAAGCCCGGCGCAAGGAGACAGGAGGGTCCGGGGGGTCGGCGTCAGAAGAATCCCGGAAGGAAGAAGCCCCGGGGGGTAGAGGGACCCAGAGGAGGACAGTCAGGCGGAAAAGGTGGAGCAAGGCTAGGATATTAAGTTGGTGCACACGGGGCGGAGACTCAGACGGAGCTTCGCCGATCTAGCTACTAGACGTAGAGTTGCGCGCAGCAGCGTGAGAATGGAAACTGTAATTCAATAAAGACTTTTACTTAATGATCGCTGGCTAGCGTGATCCTCTGTGAGCTAGGATCTTCAAGCAGCTCTGACAGTAAGCTCCGTCTCCCGATTGTGGGCATCTACAGCCTCGAGGAGGGGAGAGAAACAGGTGCCTACTAGCGAGCTCACGAACGGCAGACGACATGACGGCTGAGCAGCAGATAGAGGAACTCAGAAAAGCAGTGGCACAACTGAATGCCGAGGCTCTCGCATCCAGGAAGAGAGAGGAGGAGGCAGCTGCCGCCTGCAGGGATCTCCAGGTCAGGTTAGACGTGCTGACAAAGCAGACACCCCGGCAGGAGGGAATTGGGTTGGCGAGACGAACAGGCGGGCTGGTCTCTCACTTCGATGGGAACCTGCAACAGTATCCCAACTTTAGAGCAGACGTACTGTGCGCACTGCAACTGCTGCATAAAGACTTTAGAGATGAGCAAGAGAGAGTGGGATTCATCATGTCCCATTTGCATGGGGATGCTAAAGCATGGCTACGCAATTTATGGAGAGATAAGGATCCGGCGCTCCAGAATGCAGATGCCTTTATTAAAGCGATGGATGGGTGTTTTTTATCAAGTATTGACGTGGATCTTGCACGGAAGGAGGTGCATGGGCTGAGACAAGGGAGGGCCAGCGTCAGGCAGTATCATGCCCGCTTTTTCACCTTGGTCAGTGCCCTGGAATGGGACAGAGATTCGGCTCCTGTAAGAGACCTCTTTTGGGAGGGGCTGCACAACTCGATTAAAGATGAGATCGCGAGGGGGGAGAGACCCCGAACCACCCAGGAGGTCGTTCAGAGGGCACTGGCAGTGGGGGTGAGGCTGGAAGAACGTCCGTGGAGCAGGGACGAAGGGCGTGGAGGACGCGAACCAGCCAGGGGCCCCTCCTTCCTTCCCAGAGAAGCAGCGCGGGCGCAATCCACGCCTCCGCCAGGAGGAGGAGCCGAACCTATGGAGGTTGGAGGTGCAAGGGCTCAGTCAGCAACCAGAGCCCTAGCACCGGCAGCAGTGAAAGCGAAGCCTCCTAGAGGGAACAGGAAGTGTTACGTCTGTGAGGAGCCAGGGCATATGGCAAAAGAGTGTCCCCAGAGGCTCCACAAGCTTACTGCAGCCTCGGCAATGGTGACTGCAGCAACGCAGCAAGGGGGACCACAGCAGGGAAACGACGCAGTCTGGCTGGAGGAAGAGGCCCTGGGGCCCAGCCAGACGTGTTAGTGACGCAGTCCCCAGAGGTTTTACAGCCCGTGAACCCCCTCCCGCCCAAACCAGTGGTGAGGCTCACCGCATCTCTCCAGCTGCCCAATGGAATCACCACTGACGTGCCCATCACAGTTGACTCGGGCAGCAACGCGGACTTTATAGGGCAGGACTTTGTCGACAAGCACGCTATACAGTTGCTGCCGGCCACACTGCCCCTGCAGGTTGTCACGGTGGATGGCAGGGAGTTGCTAGGAGGGCAAGTGGTGAAGCAGACGCCGCCCATGGCGATGCGACTTGGAAATCACAAAGAAATCATCAGCTTCAATGTCACTCAACTATCGGATACGCCCATTGTATTGGGAATGAGTTGGCTGGACAAGCACAGCCCAACGCTGGCTTGGTACCAGAGGCAGCTGATCTTCGGCTCTTCCTTTTGTGCTGAACACTGCATCGTGCCCCGGCAGGAAGGAGAGGAAGAGGAGTCACAGCTGCTGCTAGGCACGCTGCAAGCGATTCCCCACAAGTACGCAGAATTTTTGGAAGTTTTCTGCGAGAAGGAGGCGGACAGGCTGCCCCCTCACAGACCATATGACTGCAAAATTGACCTGCTGCCGGGGGTGGCGCTGCCTAAGGGGAAACTGTATTCCATGTCAGAGGACGAGCTGCAGGAACTCAAACAGTTCATAGATCATAATTTGGAGCGCGGTTTCATCCGAGAGTCCAAGGCAGCGGGGGGCAGTCCAGTATTCTTTGTTAAAAAGCGAGACACGCCCCAAAAAAGACTGGTCGTGGACTATCGCATTTTAAACAATCGGACCAAGCCGTCGGACTTCCCCATGCCCCGAATCGACGACCTCCTGGCGAAGGTGCGGAAGGGGAAAGTGTTCACCAAGTTAGACCTGCGAGGGGCGTACAACCTCATTCGTATGCGGGAGGGAGATGAGTGGAAGACGGCCATGTTCACGCCACTGGGTACCTACGAATACAGAGTTATGCCCTTTGGATTGCAAAATGGCTCCCACGTTTTTCAAGCTTTCATGCATCACGTGTTGGCGGGACTTCTCTACAAGACGTGCGCCTGTTTCTTAGATGACATCCTGATCTTTTCGGAATCGCAGCAGGAGCATGACAGACACGTCAAGGAAGTGCTGACCAGACTAAAGCAACATAGGCTCTACGCCAAGCTGGAGAAGTGCCAATTTGACGTGACGGAGGTGGATTTTCTGGGCTACAAGTTGTCTGACAAGGGGCTCGCCATGGACAGCGCCAAGGTTCGCGCGGTATTGGATTGGAAGAGTCCACGCAACCGGAAGGAGGTCCAGAGGTTTGTCGGCTTTGCGAACTTCTATCGCAAGTTTATCAAGGGCTTCGCTATGCAGACAGCGGCCATCACAGACACGCTTAGCTCCAAGAAAAAGAAGTTCGTTTGGACAGAGGAGGCGGAGCAGTCCTTTCAGGCACTCAAGCGTCTCTTCGCGTCGGAAGAGCAGCTGCTTCACGTCAACCCCAGCAGGCCGATGAGGGTGGAGACAGACGCCTCGGACAGAGCCGTGGGGGCGGTCCTGCTGCAAAAGGACCAGCAGGGGGTGTGGCGACCGGCAGCGTTTTACTCCAGGAAGCTCAGCAAGTCCGAGCAGAACTACACCATCTGGGACAGGGAGTTGCTGGCCATTCATGCAGCGTTCAAAGCGTGGAGGCACTTCCTGATCGGCGCCAAGCACACGGTGCAGGTTTGCACGGACCACAAGAATCTGGAGCACTGGCGCACGGCACAGTTCCTAAACCAGAGGCAGATACGTTGGGCTGAGTTTTTTGCGAACTTCGACTTCCGCATAGAGTATGTCCCGGGGGACACTAACATCATGGCGGACGCCCTCTCCCGTAAGCCACAGTATCTGGAGGACGCAACGCCAGCGGCCGCCATGCACATCTTCGCACCAACAGTATGGGCGTGCGCCGCGGCCACCGTGGACCTGGAGGCGGTGCGACGAGCGTTGCAGGATGACTCCTTCGCGCAAGCAAAGATGGCAGAGGTGCAAAGGGGCACGGCTGCGGCCGACGGTTTCCAGCTACGAGATGGATTGCTCATCCGTAAAGGGGCCATCTACGTGCCGGGAGACGACCTTCGCGCCAAGGTGCTGCAGCAGCTGCACGACGCGCCCACGGCCGGGCACTTTGGCAAGGAGAAGACGGTGGAATTAGTAGCCAGGGATTTCTGGTGGCCTGGAATGAGAGGGGAGGTCGCAGACTACGTGGCGAGGTGTGACACCTGCCAGAGGGCCAAACCAGTGCACAAACCGCCGGCCGGACTGTTGGAACCGCTGCAAACTCCGGTCGAACCTTGGGAAAGGGTGGCCCTGGACTTTGTCACGGATCTGCCCAGCTCGAGGGGCAAGACGGCAGTGCTGGTGGTGGTGGACCTGTTTTCCAAGATGGCGCATTTCATTCCGTGTGCTAAGGTGGCCACGGCGGAGCAAACCGCCAAACTGTTCATAGACCACGTGTTCAAGGTTCACGGTCTGCCACGGTCTATTCTGTCCGACCGGGGGCGGCAGTTCATCTCGAATTTCTGGCAGAAGCTGATGGGCTTCCTGAACGTCAAGATCAACCTGGCGTCGGCGAGACACCCGCAGACCAACGGGCAAGCGGAGCGGGTCAATGCCATCATGCAGCAGTACCTGAGATGTTATGCAAATCAACAGCCTGCGACGTGGGTGGATTACCTGCCGCTTGCCGAGTTCGCCTACAACAACACGAAGCACGTGTCCATGGGGGTCATGCCGTTCTTCGCCAACAACGGGAGGCACCCCAGAACCTTCCCGGGACTGGAAAGAATGGGGGAGGGGGAGCCGCAGACAGCAGATGCGTTCGCGTCGGAGCTGCAGGAAGTCCACGATCAGCTGAGGCGCCACCTGGAGCTGGCCAAGCACGCATACAAGGTACAAGCGGACAAGCACAGAAGGGTTGGCGAAGAGCTCCACGTGGGAGACTGGGTTTGGTTAGCAGCCCACGCAGTGCCGGCCAGGTCGTTGGCCAAGAAGAAACTAGGGCATAAACAACTGGGGCCCTACCAAGTCGAAGAGCAGGTCAACCCGGTAGCTTTCAGACTGGCACTTCCGGAGGGTTCCAGAATGCATCCGGTATTCCACAGATCGGTGCTCACTCCCTACAAGGCACCGCACAGGTTCCAGGAACCCGGAACGGCGCCGAGTCCGGTCAGAGACAGAACAGGGCACTCGGGAGTGGCACAGAGGGAGCGCATCAACGAAGTCACGGAGATTTTGGACTCCAGATGGGGGGAAGAGGGGGTAGAATACTTTCTCGCCAAGGAGGACACCCCGGCCAGTGCGAACAGCTGGGTGCCGGGCTACGCCTTGGACGAACCTCTCCTCAAAGACGAGTTTCATGCCCTCTTCCCCCATAGACCTATGCCAGCAGACTTTTTCGACGACTGGCTTTTCACGCCCACGCTTTCGGCCAGCACTTTCCGGGGGTTCGACTCGGACGAGGACCCGACACAAGACGTCCGTTCCCCGGAGGGGTCACCCTCGGGATCTGCATCAGAACCCTCGTATTGGTGGGACGATAGACCAGAGGAGCAGTTCCGCAGACGGTGGCTGGAAGGCCCAGGACGAGCAACACCGCCAGGAGGAAGTGAGGGAGAGACGGACATGGACGTTTTCGGGGACGACCCTGGTTTCGAGCACGGCGGCACAGAGATGGAAGCGGAGGTGACCGTTGTCGACGAGAGCAGGGAGGAAGACCCGCGAGACTTCAGATGGAGGCCCGCCACGGGAAGCGACCGATATCCGACGTTCGTCCCTTTGCAACAGCAGCCCCCAGCTCCAGCACCGGAAGGAGGGGAGGGGGGAATGGGGGGCTTCGAGGGGGGGGATGGATGTCAGGGGTTTAGGAGCAGAGGCACGGGCAAGGGAGGAAACAGAGAGCGAAGGGGAGGAGGCAGAAGAAAAGATGAGTGATGACGACCACCCGAGATCTCCTAGTCTTTCCAGTGAATCAGAGGATTCACAGAAAGGAGCACCAGTGGCCAGGGCAAGGGGGGAGTCTAGGGGGGCACCCCAGGAAGATAGAGCCAGAGGGGACTCAGGGGGGAGCAGCTGGAAATCGGGACCAGCGTCACCGCCAGGAAGCAGGGAAGAGGAAGGGAGCCAGGGGGGAAGCGCTGGCAGCTCACCACAGGAGGGAGGGCATGAGTCAGGAGTGGCCACACCTCCATCGGGGAGCGAAGAAACGGTTAAGAGGAAAGTGGAAGGTTGGGCGCGCGCGCCAAGTTCAAATGCAGAGGAAGGCGGCGCAGTAAGCAGCCCCGAAAGGGAACCAGGTCCTAAAGCCCGGCGCAAGGAGACAGGAGGGTCCGGGGGGTCGGCGTCAGAAGAATCCCGGAAGGAAGAAGCCCCGGGGGGTAGAGGGACCCAGAGGAGGACAGTCAGGCGGAAAAGGTGGAGCAAGGCTAGGATATTAAGTTGGTGCACACGGGGCGGAGACTCAGACGGAGCTTCGCCGATCTAGCTACTAGACGTAGAGTTGCGCGCAGCAGCGTGAGAATGGAAACTGTAATTCAATAAAGACTTTTACTTAATGATCGCTGGCTAGCGTGATCCTCTGTGAGCTAGGATCTTCAAGCAGCTCTGACAGCGCGGCTTAGGGATTTTTTCAAAAAAAAGTTGTTCAGACCTTGCGGGCTAATTCTGTTTCAATGATAAAAACCCAGCTCTTTCCACCCAAAAACCTTTCAGGGGATCGTTTGCAACAGCTTGGCACCATTTTTGAGTGAATTCCAGAACGTCAGATTTTTGCTGAAATTGTGACCGCGCGGCTTAGGGATTTTTTCAAAAAAAAGTTTTTCAGACCTTGCGTGAAAATTCTGTTTCTATGATAAAAACCCATGTGTTTCCACCGAAAAACCTTTCAGGGGATCGTTTGCAACAGTTTGGCATCATTTTTGAGTGAATTCCAGAACGTCAGATTTTTGCTGAAATTGTGACCGCGCGGTTTAGGGATTTTTTCAAAAAAAAGTTGTTCAGACCTTGCGGGCTAATTCTGTTTCTATGATAAAAACCCATGTGTTTCCACCGAAAAACCTTTCAGGGGATCGTTTGCAACAGTTTGGCACCATTTTTGAGTGAATTCCAGAACGTCAGATTTTTCCTGAAATTGTGACCGCGCGGTTTAGGGATTTTTTCAAAAAAATGTTTTTCAGACCTTGCGTGAAAATTCTTTTTCAATGATAAAAACCCATCTCTTTCCACCGAAGAACCTTTCAGGGCATCGTTTGCAGCAGTTTGTCACCATTTTTGAGTGAATTCCAGAACATCAGATTTTTGCTGAAATTGTGACCGCGCGGCTTAGGGATTTTTTCAAAAAAAAGTTGTTCAGACCTTGCGGGCTAATTCTGTTTCTATGATAAAAACCCATGTGTTTCCACCGAAAAACCTTTCAGGGGATCGTTTGCAACAGTTTGGCACCATTTTTGAGTGAATTCCAGAACGTCAGATTTTTCCTGAAATTGTGACCGCGCGGTTTAGGGATTTTTTCAAAAAAATGTTTTTCAGACCTTGCGTGAAAATTCTTTTTCAATGATAAAAACCCATCTCTTTCCACCGAAGAACCTTTCAGGGGATCTTTTGCAACAGTTTGGCACCATTTTTGAGTGAATTCCAGAACGTCAGATTTTTGCTGAAATTGTGACCGCGCGGCTTAGGGATTTTTTCAAAAAAATGTTTTTCAGACCTTGCGTGAAAATTCTTTTTCAATGATAAAAACCCATCTCTTTCCACCGAAAAACCTTTCAGGGCATCGTTTGCAGCAGTTTGTCACCATTTTTGAGTGAATTCCAGAACATCAGATTTTTGCTGAAATTGTGACCGCGCGGCTTAGGGATTTTTTCAAAAAAAAGTTGTTCAGACCTTGCGGGCTAATTCTGTTTCTATGATTAAAACCAATGTGTTTCAACCGAAAAACCTTTCAGGGGATCGTTTGCAACAGTTTGGCACCATTTTTGAGTGAATTCCAGAACGTCAGATTTTTCCTGAAATTGTGACCGCGCGGTTTAGGGATTTTTTCAAAAAAATGTTTTTCAGACCTTGCGTGAAAATTCTTTTTCAATGATAAAAACCCATCTCTTTCCACCGAAGAACCTTTCAGGGGATCGTTTGCAACAGTTTGGCACCATTTTTGAGTGAATTGCAGAACGTCAGATTTTTGCTGAAATTGTGACCGCGCGGCTTAGGGATTTTTTCAAAAAAATGTTTTTCAGACCTTGCGTGAAAATTCTTTTTCAATGATAAAAACCCATCTCTTTCCACCGAAAAACCTTTCAGGGCATCGTTTGCAGCAGTTTGTCACCATTTTTGAGTGAATTCCAGAACATCAGATTTTTGCTGAAATTGTGACCGCGCGGCTTAGGGATTTTTTCAAAAAAAAGTTGTTCAGACCTTGCGGGCTAATTCTGTTTCTATGATAAAAACCCATGTGTTTCCACCGAAAAACCTTTCAGGGGATCGTTTGCAACAGTTTGGCACCATTTTTGAGTGAATTCCAGAACGTCAGATTTTTCCTGAAATTGTGACCGCGCGGTTTAGGGATTTTTTCAAAAAAATGTTTTTCAGACCTTGCGTGAAAATTCTTTTTCAATGATAAAAACCCATCTCTTTCCACCGAAGAACCTTTCAGGGGATCTTTTGCAACAGTTTGGCACCATTTTTGAGTGAATTCCAGAACGTCAGATTTTTGCTGAAATTGTGACCGCGCGGCTTAGGGATTTTTTCAAAAAAATGTTTTTCAGACCTTGCGTGAAAATTCTTTTTCAATGATAAAAACCCATCTCTTTCCACCGAAAAACCTTTCAGGGCATCGTTTGCAGCAGTTTGTCACCATTTTTGAGTAAATTCCAGAACATCAGATTGTTGCTGAAATTGTGACCGCGCGGCTTAGGGATTTTTTCAAAAAAAAAGTTGTTCAGACCTTGCGGGCTAATTCTGTTTCTATGATAAAAACCAATGTGTTTCAACCGAAAAACCTTTCAGGGGATCGTTTGCAACAGTTTGGCACCATTTTTGAGTGAATTCCAGAACGTCAGATTTTTGCTGAAATTGTGACCGCTCGGCTTAGGGATTTTTTCAAAAAAATGTTTTTCAGACCTTGCGTGAAAATTCTGTTTCTATGATAAAAACCCATGTGTTTCCACCGAAAAACCTTTCAGGGATTCGTTTGCAACAGTTTGGCACCATTTTTGAGTGAATTCCAGAACGTCAGATTTTTCCTGAAATTGTGACCGCGCGGCTTAGGGATTTTTTCAAAAAAAAGTTGTTCAGACCTTGCGGGCTAATTCTGTTTCTATGATAAAAACCCATGTGTTTCCACCGAAAAAGCTTCCAGGGGATCGTTTGCAACAGTTTGGCACCATTTTTGAGTGAATTCCAGAACGTCAGATTTTTGCTGAAATTGTGACCGCTCGGCTTAGGGATTTTTTCAAAAAAAAGTTGTTCAGACCTTGCGGGCTAATTCTGTTTCTATGATAAAAACCCATGTGTTTCCACCGAAAAACCTTTCAGGGGATCGTTTGCAACAGTTTGGCACCATTTTTTAGTGAATTCCAGAACGTCAGATTTTTGCTGAAATTGTGACCGCGCGGCTTAGGGATTTTTTCAAAAAAATGTTTTTCAGACCTTGCGTGAAAATTCTTTTTCAATGATAAAAACCCATCTCTTTCCACCGAAA
The DNA here is from genome assembly GCF_965112155.1 of Podarcis liolepis. Classification (NCBI taxonomy): domain Eukaryota; kingdom Metazoa; phylum Chordata; class Lepidosauria; order Squamata; family Lacertidae; genus Podarcis; species Podarcis liolepis. The sequence goes on along the minus strand of NC_139559.1, from coordinate 88,369,017 downwards.
AATCTTTCAGGGGATCGTTTGCAACAGTTTGGCACCATTTTTGAGTGAATTCCAGAACGTCAGATTTTTGCTGAAATTGTGACCGCGCGGCTTAGGGATTTTTTCAAAAAAAAGTTGTTCAGACCTTGCGGGCTAATTCTGTTTCTATGATAAAAACCCATGTGTTTCCACCGAAAACCCTTTCAGGGGACCGTTTGCAACAGTTTGGCACCATTTTTGAGTGAATTCCAGAACGTCAGATTTTTCCTGAAATTGTGACCGCGCGGCTTAGGGATTTTTTCAAAAAAAAGTTGTTCAGACCTTGCGGGCTAATTCTGTTTCTATGATAAAAACCCATGTGTTTCCACCGAAAAACCTTTCAGGGGATCGTTTGCAACAGTTTGGCACCATTTTTTAGTGAATTCCAGAACGTCAGATTTTTGCTGAAATTGTGACCGCGCGGCTTAGGGATTTTTTCAAAAAAAAGTTGTTCAGACCTTGCGGGCTAACTCTGTTTCTATGATAGAAACCCATGTGTTTCCACCGAAAACCCTTTCAGGGGACCGTTTGCAACAGTTTGGCACCATTTTTGAGTGAATTCCAGAACGTCAGATTTTTCCTGAAATTGTGACCGCGCGGCTTAGGGATTTTTTCAAAAAAATGTTTTTCAGACCTTGCGTGAAAATTCTTTTTCAATGATAAAAACCCATCTCTTTCCACCGAAAAACCTTTCAGGGCATCGTTTGCAACAGTTTGGCACCATTTTTGAGTGAATTTCAGAACGTCAGATTTTTGCTGAAATTGTGACCGCGCGGCTTAGGGATTTTTTCAAAAAAAAGTTGTTCAGACCTTGCGGGCTAATTCTGTTTCTATGATAAAAACCCATGTGTTTCCACCGAAAAACCTTTCAGGGGATCGTTTGCAACAGTTTGGCACCATTTTTGAGTGAATTCCAGAACGTCAGATTTTTCCTGAAATTGTGACCGCGCGGCTTAGGGATTTTTTCAAAAAAAAGTTGTTCAGACCTTGCGGGCTAATTCTGTTTCTATGATAAAAACCCATGTGTTTCCACCGAAAAAGCTTCCAGGGGATCGTTTGCAACAGTTTGGCACCATTTTTGAGTGAATTCCAGAACGTCAGATTTTTGCTGAAACTGTGACCGCTTAGGGATTTTTTCAAAAAAAAGTTGTTCAGACCTTGCGTGAAAATTCTGTTTCTATGATAAAAACCCATGTGTTTCCACCGAAAAACCTTTCAGGGGATCGTTTGCAACAGTTTGGCACCATTTTTGAGTGAATTGCAGAACGTCAGATTTTTGCTGAAATTGTGACCGCGCGGCTTAGGGATTTTTTCAAAAAAAAGTTGTTCAGACCTTGCGGGCTAATTCTGTTTCTATGATAAAAACCCATGTGTTTCCACCGAAAAACCTTTCAAGGGATTGTTTGCAACTGTTTGGCACCATTTTTGAGTGAATTCCAGAACGTCAGATTTTTGCTGAAATTGTGACCGCGCGGCTTAGGGATTTTTTCAAAAAAATGTTTTTCAGACCTTGCGTGAAAATTCTTTTTCAATGATAAAAACCCATCTCTTTCCACCGAAAAATCTTTCAGGGGATCGTTTGCAACAGTTTGGCACCATTTTTGAGTGAATTCCAGAACGTCAGATTTTTGCTGAAATTGTGACCGCGCGGCTTAGGGATTTTTTCAAAAAAAAGTTGTTCAGACCTTGCGGGCTAATTCTGTTTCTATGATAAAAACCCATGTGTTTCCACCGAAAAACCTTTCAGGGCATCCTTTGCAACAGTTTGGCACCATTTTTTAGTGAATTCCAGAACGTCAGATTTTTGCTGAAATTGTGACCGCGCGGCTTAGGGATTTTTTCAAAAAAAAGTTGTTCAGACCTTGCGGGCTAATTCTGTTTCTATGATAGAAACCCATGTGTTTCCACCGAAAACCCTTTCAGGGGACCGTTTGCAACAGTTTGGCACCATTTTTGAGTGAATTCCAGAACGTCAGATTTTTCCTGAAATTGTGACCGCGCGGCTTAGGGATTTTTTCAAAAAAATGTTTTTCAGACCTTGCGTGAAAATTCTTTTTCAATGATAAAAACCCATCTCTTTCCACCGAAAAACCTTTCAGGGCATCGTTTGCAACAGTTTGGCACCATTTTTGAGTGAATTCCAGAACGTCAGATTTTTGCTGAAATTGTGACCGCGCGGCTTAGGGATTTTTTCAAAAAAAAGTTGTTCAGACCTTGCGGGCTAATTCTGTTTCTATGATAAAAACCCATGTGTTTCCACCGAAAAACCTTCCAGGGGATCGTTTGCAACAGTTTGGCACCATTTTTGAGTGAATTCCAGAACGTCAGATTTTTGCTGAAATTGTGACCGCGCGGGTTAGGGATTTTTTCAAAAAAAAGTTTTTCAGACCTTGCGTGAAAATTCTGTTTCTATGATAAAAACCCATGTGTTTCCACCGAAAAACCTTTCAGGGGATCGTTTGCAACAGTTTGGCACCATTTTTGAGTGAATTCCAGAACGTCAGATTTTTGCTGAAATTGTGACCGCGCGGCTTAGGGATTTTTTCAAAAAAAAGTTGTTCAGACCTTGCGGGCTAATTCTGTTTCTATGATAGAAACCCATGTGTTTCCACCGAAAAACCTTTCAGGGGACCGTTTGCAACAGTTTGGCACCATTTTTGAGTGAATTCCAGAACGTCAGATTTTTGCTGAAATTGTGACCGCGCGGCTTAGGGATTTTTTCAAAAAAATGTTTTTCAGACCTTGCGTGAAAATAATTTTTCAATGAGAAAAACCCATCTCTTTCCACCGAAAAACCTTTCATGGCATCGTTTGCCACAGTTTGGCTCAATTTTTGGGTGAATACCAGAACGTCAGATTTTTGCTGAAATTGTGACCGCGCGGCTTAGGGATTTTTTCAAAAAAAAGTTTTTTAGACCTTGCGTGAAAATTCTTTTTCAATGATAAAAACCCATCTCTTTCCACCGAAAAACCTTTCAGGGGATCGTTTGCAACAGCTTGGCACCATTTTTGAGTGAATTCCAGAACGTCAGATTTTTGCTGAAATTGTGACCGCGCGGTTTAGGGATTTTTTCAAAAAAAAGTTGTTCAGACCTTGCGGGCTAATTCTGTTTCTATGATAAAAACCCATGTGTTTCCACCGAAAAACCTTTCAGGGGATCGTTTGCAGCAGTTTGTCACCATTTTTGAGTGAATTCCAGAACATCAGATTTTTGCTGAAATTGTGACCGCGCGGCTTAGGGATTTTTTCAAAAAAAAGTTGTTCAGACCTTGCGGGCTAATTCTGTTTCTATGATTAAAACCAATGTGTTTCAACCGAAAAACCTTTCAGGGGATCGTTTGCAACAGTTTGGCACCATTTTTGAGTGAATTCCAGAACGTCAGATTTTTGCTGAAATTGTGACCGCTCGGCTTAGGTTTTTTTTCAAAAAAATGTTTTTCAGACCTTGCGTGAAAATTCTGTTTCTATGATAAAAACCCATGTGTTTCCACTGAAAAACCTTTCAGGGGATCGTTTGCAACAGTTTGGCACCATTTTTGAGTGAATTCCAGAACGTCAGATTTTTCCTGAAATTGTGACCGCGCGGCTTAGGGATTTTTTCAAAAAAATATTTTTCAGACCTTGCGTGAAAATTCTTTTTCAATGATAAAAACCCATCTCTTTCCACCGAAAAACCTTTCAGGGGATCGTTTGCAACAGTTTGGCACCATTTTTGAGTGAATTCCAGAACGTCAGATTTTTGCTGAAATTGTGACCGCGCGGCTTAGGGATTTTTTCAAAAAAATGTTTTTCAGACCTTGCGGGCTAATTCTGTTTCGATGATAAAAACCCATGTGTTTCCACCGAAAAACCTTTCAGGGGATCGTTTGCAACAGTTTGGCACCATTTTTGAGTGAATTCCAGAACGTCAGATTTTTGCTGAAATTGTGACCGCGCGGGTTAGGGATTTTTTCAAAAAAAAGTTTTTCAGACCTTGCGGGCTAATTCTGTTTCTATGATAAAAACCCATGTGTTTCCACCGAAAAACCTTTCAGGGGATCGTTTGCAACAGTTTGGCACCATTTTTGAGTGAATTCCAGAACGTCAGATTTTTGTTGAAATTGTGACCGCGCGGCTTAGGGATTTTTTCAAAAAAAAGTTGTTCAGACCTTGCGGGCTAATTCTGTTTCTATGATAAAAACCCATGTGTTTCCACCGAAAAACCTTCCAGGGGATCGTTTGCAACAGTTTGGCACCATTTTTGAGTGAATTCCAGAACGTCAGATTTTTGCTGAAATTGTGACCGCGCAGGTAAGGGATTTTTTCAAAAAAAAGTTTTTCAGACCTTGCGTGAAAATTCTGTTTCTATGATAAAAACCCATGTGTTTCCACCGAAAAACCTTTCAGGGGATCGTTTGCAACAGTTTGGCACCATTTTTGAGTGAATTCCAGAACGTCAGATTTTTGCTGAAATTGTGACCGCGCGGCTTAGGGATTTTTTCAAAAAAAAGTTGTTCAGACCTTGCGGGCTAATTCTGTTTCTATGATAGAAACCCATGTGTTTCCACCGAAAAACCTTTCAAGGGATTGTTTGCAACAGTTTGGCACCATTTTTGAGTGAATTACAGAACGTCAGATTTTTGCTGAAATTGTGACCGCGCGGGTTAGGGATTTTTTCAAAAAAATGTTTTTCAGACCTTGCGTGAAAATTCTTTTTCAATGATAAAAACCCATCTCTTTCCACCGAAAAATCTTTCAGGGGATCGTTTGCAACAGTTTGGCACCATTTTTGAGTGAATTCCAGAACGTCAGATTTTTGCTGAAATTGTGACCGCGCGGCTTAGGGATTTTTTCAAAAAAAAGTTGTTCAGACCTTGCGGGCTAATTCTGTTTCTATGATAAAAACCCATGTGTTTCCACCGAAAAACCTTCCAGGGGATCGTTTGCAACAGTTTGGCAACATTTCTGAGTGAATTCCAGAACGTCAGATTTTTGCTGAAATTGTGACCGCGCGGCTTAGGGATTTTTTCAAAAAAATGTTTTTCAGACCTTGCGTGAAAATTCTTTTTCAATGATAAAAACCCATCTCTTTCCACCGAAAAACCTTTCAGGGCATCGTTTGCAACAGTTTGGCACCATTTTTGAGTGAATTCCAGAACGTCAGATTTTTGCTGAAATTGTGACCGCGCGGCTTAGGGATTTTTTCAAAAAAAAGTTGTTCAGACCTTGCGGGCTAATTCTGTTTCTATGATTAAAACCCATGTGTATCCACCGAAAAACCTTTCAGGGGATCGTTTGCAACAGTTTGGCACCATTTTTGAGTGAATTCCAGAATGTCAGATTTTTGCTGAAATTGTGACCGCGCGGCTTAGGGATTTTTTCAAAAAAAAGTTGTTCAGACCTTGCGGGCTAATTCTGTTTCAATGATAAAAACCCAGCTCTTTCCACCGAAAAACCTTTCAGGGGATCGTTTGCAACAGCTTGGCACCATTTTTGAGTGAATTCCAGAACGTCAGATTTTTGCTGAAATTGTGACCACGCGGCTTAGGGATTTTTTCAAAAAAAAGTTTTTCAGACCTTGCGTGAAAATTCTGTTTCTATGATAAAAACCCATGTGTTTCCACCGAAAAACCTTTCAGGGGATCGTTTGCAACAGTTTGGCATCATTTTTGAGTGAATTCCAGAACGTCAGATTTTTGCTGAAATTGTGACCGCGCGGTTTAGGGATTTTTTCAAAAAAATGTTTTTCAGACCTTGCGGGCTAATTCTGTTTCTATGATAAAAACCCATCTCTTTCCACCGAAGAACCTTTCAGGGGATCCTTTGCAACAGTTTGGCACCATTTTTGAGTGAATTCCAGAACGTCAGATTTTTGCTGAAATTGTGACCGCGCGGCTTAGGGATTTTTTCAAAAAAATGTTTTTCAGACCTTGCGTGAAAATAATTTTTCAATGAGAAAAACCCATCTCTTTCCACCGAAAAACCTTTCATGGCATCGTTTGCCGCAGTTTGGCTCAATTTTTGGGTGAATACCAGAACGTCAGATTTTTGCTGAAATTGTGACCGCGCGGCTTAGGGATTTTTTCAAAAAAAAGTTTTTTAGACCTTGCGTGAAAATTCTTTTTCAATGATAAAAACCCATCTCTTTCCACCGAAAAACCTTTCAGGGGATCGTTTGCAACAGCTTGGCACCATTTTTGAGTGAATTCCAGAACGTCAGATTTTTGCTGAAATTGTGACCGCGCGGTTTAGGGATTTTTTCAAAAAAAAGTTGTTCAGACCTTGCGGGCTAATTCTGTTTCTATGATAAAAACCCATGTCTTTCCACCGAAAAACCTTTCAGGGGATCGTTTGCAACAGTTTGGCACCATTTTTGAGTGAATTCCAGAACGTCAGATTTTTGCTGAAATTGTGACCGCGCGGCTTAGGGATTTTTTCAAAAAAATGTTTTTCAGACCTTGCGTGAAAATTCTTTTTCAATGATAAAAACCCATCTCTTTCCACCGAAAAACCTTTCAGGGCATCGTTTGCAACAGTTTGGCACCATTTTTGAGTGAATTCCAGAACGTCAGATTTTTGCTGAAATTGTGACCGCGCGGCTTAGGGATTTTTTCAAAAAAAAGTTGTTCAGACCTTGTGGGCTAATTCTGTTTCTATGATAAAAACCCATGTGTATCCACCGAAAAACCTTTCAGGGGATCGTTTGCAACAGTTTGGCACCATTTTTGAGTGAATTCCAGAATGTCAGATTTTTGCTGAAATTGTGACCGCGCGGCTTAGGGATTTTTTCAAAAAAAAGTTGTTCAGACCTTGCGGGCTAATTCTGTTTCAATGATAAAAACCCAGCTCTTTCCACCGAAAAACCTTTCAGGGGATCGTTTGCAACAGCTTGGCACCATTTTTGAGTGAATTCCAGAACGTCAGATTTTTGCTGAAATTGTGACCACGCGGCTTAGGGATTTTTTCAAAAAAAAGTTTTTCAGACCTTGCGTGAAAATTCTGTTTCTATGATAAAAACCCATGTGTTTCCACCGAAAAACCTTTCAGGGGATCGTTTGCAACAGTTTGGCATCATTTTTGAGTGAATTCCAGAACGTCAGATTTTTGCTGAAATTGTGACCGCGCGGTTTAGGGATTTTTTCAAAAAAATGTTTTTCAGACCTTGCGGGCTAATTCTGTTTCTATGATAAAAACCCATCTCTTTCCACCGAAGAACCTTTCAGGGGATCCTTTGCAACAGTTTGGCACCATTTTTGAGTGAATTCCAGAACGTCAGATTTTTGCTGAAATTGTGACCGCGCGGCTTAGGGATTTTTTCAAAAAAATGTTTTTCAGACCTTGCGTGAAAATTCTTTTTCAATGATAAAAACCCATCTCTTTCCACCGAAGAACCTTTCAGGGGATCTTTTGCAACAGTTTGGCACCATTTTTGAGTGAATTCCAGAACGTCAGATTTTTGCTGAAATTGTGACCGCGCGGCTTAGGGATTTTTTCAAAAAAATGTTTTTCAGACCTTGCGTGAAAATTCTTTTTCAATGACAAAAACCCATCTCTTTCCACCGAAAAGCCTTTCAGGGCATCGTTTGCAACAGTTTGGCAACATTTTTGGGTGAATTCCAGAACATCAGATTTTTGCTGAAATTGTGACCGCGCGGCTTCGGGATTTTTTTTTAAAAAAAGTTGTTCAGACCTTGCTTGAAATTTTTTTTTAATGATAAAAACCCATCTCTTTCCACCGAAAAACCTTTCAGGGGATCGTTTGCAACAGTTTGGCAGCATTTTTGAGTGAATTCCAGAACGTCAGATTTTTGCTGAAATTGTGACCGCGCGGCTTAGGGATTTTTTCAAAAAAAAGTTGTTCAGACCTTGCGGGCTAATTCTGTTTCTATGATTAAAACCCATGTGTATCCACCGAAAAACCTTTCAGGGCATCGTTTGCAACAGTTTGGCAACATTTTTGGGTGAATTCCAGAACATCAGATTTTTGCTGAAATTGTGACCGCGCGGCTTCGGGATTTTTTTTTTAAAAAAGTTGTTCAGACCTTGCTTGAAATTTTTTTTTAATGATAAAAACCCATCTCTTTCCACCGAAAAACCTTTCAGGGGATCGTTTGCAACAGTTTGGCAGCATTTTTGAGTGAATTCCAGAACGTCAGATTTTTGCTGAAACTGTGACCGCGCGGCTTAGGGATTTTTTCAAAAAAAAGTTGTTCAGACCTTGCGGGCTAATTCTGTTTCTATGATTAAAACCCATGTGTATCCACCGAAAAACCTTTCAGGGGATCGTTTGCAACAGTTTGGCACCATTTTTGAGTGAATTCCAGAACGTCAGATTTTTGCTGAAATTGTGACCGCGCGGCTTAGGGATTTTTTCAAAAAAAAGTTGCTCAGACCTTGCGGGCTAATTCTGTTTCTATGATTAAAACCAATGTGTTTCAACCGAAAAACCTTCCAGGGGATCGTTTGCAACAGTTTGGCACCATTTTTGAGTGAATTCCAGAACGTCAGATTTTTGCTGAAATTGTGACCGCGCGGGTTAGGGATTTTTTCAAAAAAATGTTTTTCAGACCTTGCGTGAAAATTCTGTTTCTATGATAAAAACCCATGTGTTTCCACCGAAAAACCTTTCAGGGGATCGTTTGCAACAGTTTGGCACCATTTTTGAGTGAATTCCAGAACGTCAGATTTTTGCTGAAATTGTGACCGCGCGGCTTAGGGATTTTTTCAAAAAAAAGTTGTTCAGACCTTGCGGGCTAATTCTGTTTCTATGATAGAAACCCATGTGTTTCCACCGAAAAACCTTTCAGGGGACCGTTTGCAACAGTTTGGCACCATTTTTGAGTGAATTCCAGAACGTCAGATTTTTCCTGAAATTGTGACCGTGCGGCTTAGGGATTTTTTCCAAAAAATGTTTTTCAGACCTTGCGTGAAAATTCTTTTTCAATGATAAAAACCCATCTCTTTCCACCGAAAAACCTTTCAGGGCATCGTTTGCAACAGTTTGGCACCATTTTTGAGTGAATTCCAGAACGTCAGATTTTTCCTGAAATTGTGACCGCGCGGCTTAGGGATTTTTTCAAAAAAATGTTTTTCAGACCTTGCGTGAAAATTCTTTTTCAATGATAAAAACCCATCTCTTTCCACCGAAAAACCTTTCAGGGCATCGTTTGCAGCAGTTTGTCACCATTTTTGAGAGAATTCCAGAACATCAGATTTTTGCTGAAATTGTGACCGCGCGGCTTAGGGATTTTTTCAAAAAAAAGTTGTTCAGACCTTGGGGGCTAATTCTGTTTCTATGATTAAAACCAATGTGTTTCAACCGAAAAACCTTTCAGGGGATCGTTTGCAACAGTTTGGCACCATTTTTGAGTGAATTCCAGAACGTCAGATTTTTGCTGAAATTGTGACCGCTCGGCTTAGGGATTTTTTCAAAAAAATGTTTTTCAGACCTTGCGTGAAAATTCTGTTTCTATGATAAAAACCCATGTGTTTCCACCGAAAAACCTTTCAGGGGATCGTTTGCAACAGTTTGGCACCATTTTTGAGTGAATTCCAGAACGTCAGATTTTTGCTGAAATTGTGACCGCGCGGCTTAGGGATTTTTTCAAAAAAATATTTTTCAGACCTTGCGTGAAAATTCTTTTTCAATGATAAAAACCCATCTCTTTCCACCGAAAAACCTTTCAGGGGATCGTTTGCAACAGTTTGGCACCATTTTTGAGTGAATTCCAGAACGTCAGATTTTTGCTGAAATTGTGACCGCGCGGCTTAGGGATTTTTTCAAAAAAATGTTTTTCAGACCTTGCGGGCTAATTCTGTTTCTATGATAAAAACCCATGTGTTTCCACCGAAAAACCTTCCAGGGGATCGTTTGCAACAGTTTGGCACCATTTTTGAGTGAATTCCAGAACGTCAGATTTTTGCTGAAATTGTGACCGCGCGGGTTAGGGATTTTTTCAAAAAAAAGTTTTTCAGACCTTGCATGAAAATTCTGTTTCTATGATAAAAACCCATGTGTTTCCACCGAAAAACCTTTCAGGGGATCGTTTGCAACAGTTTGGCACCATTTTTGAGTGAATTCCAGAACGTCAGATTTTTGCTGAAATTGTGACCGCGCGGCTTAGGGATTTTTTCAAAAAAAAGTTGTTCAGACCTTGCGGGCTAATTCTGTTTCTATGATAGAAACCCATGTGTTTCCACCGAAAAACCTTTCAGGGGACCGTTTGCAACAGTTTGGCACCATTTTTGAGTGAATTCCAGAACGTCAGATTTTTCCTGAAATTGTGACCGTGCGGCTTAGGGATTTTTTCAAAAAAATGTTATTCAGACCTTGCGTGAAAATTCTTTTTCAATGATAAAAACCCATCTCTTTCCACCGAAAAACCTTTCAGGGCATCGTTTGCAACAGTTTGGCACCATTTTTGAGTGAATTCCAGAACATCAGATTTTTGCTGAAATTGTGACCGCGCGGCTTAGGGATTTTTTCATAAAAACGTTGTTCAGACCTTGCGGGCTAATTCTGTTTCTATGATTAAAACCCATGTGTTTCCACCGAAAAACCTTTCAGGGGATCGTTTGCAACAGTTTGGCACCATTTTTGAGTGAATTCCAGAACGTCAGATTTTTGCTGAAATCGTGGCTTAGGGATTTTTTCAAAAAAAAGTTGTTCAGACCTTGCGGGCTAATTCTGTTTCTATGATAAAAACCCATGTGTTTCCACCGAAAAACCTTCCAGGGGATCGTTTGCAACAGTTTGGCACCATTTTTGAGTGAATTCCAGAACGTCAGATTTTTGCTGAAATTGTGACCGCTCGGCTTAGGAATTTTTTCAAAAAAATGTTTTTCAGACCTTGCGTGAAAATTCTTTTTCAATGATAAAAACCCATCTCTTTCCACCGAAAAACCTTTCAGGGCATCGTTTGCAACAGTTTGGCACCATTTTTGAGTGAATTCCAGAACGTCAGATTTTTGCTGAAATTGTGACCGCGCGGCTTAGGGATTTTTTCAAAAAAATGTTTTTCAGACCTTGCGTGAAAATTCTTTTTCAATGATAAAAACCCATCTCTTTCCACCGAAAAACCTTCCAGGGGATCGTTTGCAACAGTTTGGCACCATTTCTGAGTGAATTCCAGAACGTCAGATTTTTGCTGAAATTGTGACCGCGCGGCTTAGGGATTTTTTCAGAAAAATGTTTTTCAGACCTTGCGTGAAAATTCTTTTTCAATGATAAAAACCCATCTCTTTCCACCGAAAAACCTTCCAGGGGATCGTTTGCAACAGTTTGGCACCATTTCTGAGTGAATTCCAGAACATCAGATTTTTGCTGAAATTGTGACCGCGCGGCTTAGGGATTTTTTCAAAAAAATGTTTTTCAGACCTTGCGGGCTAATTCTGTTTCTATGATAAAAACCCATCTCTTTCCACCGAAAAACCTTTCAGGGCATCGTTTGCAACAGTTTGGCACCATTTTTGAGTGAATTCCAGAACGTCAGATTTTTGCTGAAATTGTGACCGCGCGGCTTAGGGATTTTTTCAAAAAAATGTTTTTCAGACCTTGCGTGAAAATTCTTTTTCAATGATAAAAACCCATCTCTTTCCACCGAAAAACCTTTCAGGGCATCGTTTGCAACAGTTTGGCACCATTTTTGAGTGAATTCCAGAACATCAGATTTTTGCTGAAATTGTGACCGCGCGGCTTAGCGATTTTTTCAAAAAAATGTTTTTCAGACCTTGCGTGAAAATTCTTTTTCAATGATAAAAACCCATCTCTTTCCACCGAAAAACCTTTCAGGGCATCGTTTGCAACAGTTTGGCACCATTTTAGAGTGAATTCCAGAACGTCAGATTTTTGCTGAAATTGTGACCGCGCGGCTTAGGGATTTTTTCAAAAAAATGTTTTTCAGACCTTGCGGGCTAATTCTGTTTCGATGATAAAAACCCATGTGTTCCCACCGAAAAACCTTTCAGGGGATCGTTTGCAACAGTTTGGCACCATTTTTGAGTGAATTCCAGAACGTCAGATTTTTGCTGAAATTGTGACCGCGCGGCTTAGGGATTTTTTCAAAAAAAAGTTGTTCAGACCTTGCGGGCTAATTCTGTTTCTATGATAAAAACCCATGTGTTTCCACCGAAAAACCTTCCAGGGGATCGTTTGCAACAGTTTGGCACCATTTCTGAGTGAATTCCAGAACATCAGAGTTTTGCTGAAATTGTGACCGCGCGGCTTAGGGATTTTTTCAAAAAAATGTTTTTCAGACCTTGCGTGAAAATTCTTTTTCAATGATAAAAACCCATCTCTTTCCACCGAAAAACCTTTCAGGGCATCGTTTGCAACAGTTTGGCACCATTTTTGAGTGAATTCCAGAACATCAGATTTTTGCTCAAATTGTGACCGCGCGGCTTAGGGATTTTTTCAAAAAAACCTTTTTCAGACCTTGCGTGAAAATTCTTTTTCAATGATAAAAACCCATCTCTTTCCACCGAAAAACCTTTCAGGGCATCGTTTGCAACAGTTTGGCACCATTTTTGAGTGAATTCCAGAACGTCAGATTTTTGCTGAAATTGTGACCGCGCGGCTTAGGGATTTTTTCAAAAAAATGTTTTTCAGACCTTGCGGGCTAATTCTGTTTCGATGATAAAAACCCATGTGTTTCCACCGAAAAACCTTTCAGGGGATCGTTTGCAACAGTTTGGCACCATTTTTGAGTGAATTCCAGAACGTCAGATTTTTGCTGAAATTGTGACCGCTCGGCTTAGGAATTTTTTCAAAAAAAATGTTTTTCAGACCTTGCGTGAAAATTCTTTTTCAATGATAAAAACCCATCTCTTTCCACCGAAAAACCTTCCAGGGGATCGTTTGCAACAGTTTGGCACCATTTCTGAGTGAATTCCAGAACATCAGATTTTTGCTGAAATTGTGACCGCGCGGCTTAGGGATTTTTTCAAAAAAATGTTTTTCAGACCTTGCGGGCTAATTCTGTTTCTATGATAAAAACCCATCTCTTTCCACCGAAAAACCTTTCAGGGCATCGTTTGCAACAGTTTGGCACCATTTTTGAGTGAAGTCCAGAACGTCAGATTTTTGCTGAAATTGTGACCGCGCGGCTTAGGGATTTTTTCAAAAAAAAGTTTTTCAGACCTTGCGTGAAAATTCTGTTTCTATGATAAAAACCCATGTGTTTCCACCGAAAAACCTTTCAGGGGATCGTTTGCAACAGTTTGGCACCATTTTTGAGTGAATTCCAGAACGTCAGATTTTTGCTGAAATTGTGACCGCGCGGCTTAGGGATTTTTTCAAAAAAAAGTTGTTCAGACCTTGCGGGCTAATTCTGTTTCTATGATAGAAACCCATGTGTTTCCACCGAAAAACCTTTCAGGGGACCGTTTGCAACAGTTTGGCACCATTTTTGAGTGAATTCCAGAACGTCAGATTTTTCCTGAAATTGTGACCGCGCGGCTTAGGGATTTTTTCAAAAAAATGTTTTTCAGACCTTGCCTGAAAATTCTTTTTCAATGATAAAAACCCATCTCTTTCCACCGAAAAACCTTTCAGGGCATCGTTTGCAACAGTTTGGCACCATTTTTGAGTGAATTCCAGAACGTCAGATTTTTGCTGAAATTGTGACCGCGCGGCTTAGGGATTTTTTCAAAAAAAAGTTGTTCAGACCTTGCGGGCTAATTCTGTTTCTATGATAAAAACCCATGTGTTTCCACCGAAAAACCTTCCAGGGGATCGTTTGCAACAGTTTGGCACCATTTTTGAGTGAATTCCAGAACATCAGATTTTTGCTGAAATTGTGACTGCGCGGCTTAGGGATTTTTTCAAAAAAATGTTTTTCAGACCTTGCGTGAAAATTCTTTTTCAATGATAAAAACCCATCTCTTTCCACCGAAAAACCTTTCAGGGCATCGTTTGCAACAGTTTGGCACCATTTTTGAGTGAATTCCAGAACGTCAGATTTTTGCTGAAATTGTGACCGCGCGGCTTAGGGATTTTTTCAAAAAAAAGTTGTTCAGACCTTGCGGGCTAATTCTGTTTCTATGATAAAAACCCATGTGTTTCCACCGAAAAACCTTCCAGGGGATCGTTTGCAACAGTTTGGCACCATTTTTGAGTGAATTCCAGAACATCAGATTTTTGCTGAAATTGTGACCGCGCGGCTTAGGGATTTTTTCAAAAAAATGTTTTTCAGACCTTGCGTGAAAATTCTTTTTCAATGATAAAAACCCATCTCTTTCCACCGAAAAACCTTTCAGGGCATCGTTTGCAACAGTTTGGCACCATTTTTGAGTGAATTCCAGAACGTCAGATTTTTGCTGAAATTGTGACCGCTCGGCTTAGGGATTTTTTCAAAAAAAAGTTGTTCAGACCTTGCGGGCTAATTCTGTTTCGATGATAAAAACCCATGTGTTTCCACCGAAAAACCTTTCAGGGGATCGTTTGCAACAGTTTGGCACCATTTTTGAGTGAATTCCAGAACGTCAGATTTTTGCTGAAATTGTGACCGCGCGGCTTAGGGATTTTTTCAAAAAAATGTTTTTCAGACCTTGCGGGCTAATTCTGTTTCGATGATAAAAACCCATGTGTTTCCACCGAAAAACCTTTCAGGGGATCGTTTGCAACAGTTTGGCACCATTTTTGAGTGAATTCCAGAACGTCAGATTTTTGCTGAAATTGTGACCGCTCGGCTTAGGAATTTTTTCAAAAAAATGTTTTTCAGACCTTGCGTGAAAATTCTTTTTCAATGATAAAAACCCATCTCTTTCCACCGAAAAACCTTTCAGGGGATCGTTTGCAACAGTTTGGCACCATTTTTGAGTGAACTCCAGAACGTCAGATTTTTGCTGAAATTGTGACCGCTCGGCTTAGGGATTTTTTCAAAAAAAAGTTGTTCAGACCTTGCGGGCTAATTCTGTTTCTATGATAAAAACCCATGTGTTTCCACCGAAAAACCTTTCAGGGGATCGTTTGCAACAGTTTGGCACCATTTTTGAGTGAATTCCAGAACGTCAGATTTTTGCTGAAATTGTGACCGCGCGGCTTAGGGATTTTTTCAAAAAAAAGTTGTTCAGACCTTGCGGGCTAATTCTGTTTCTATGATAAAAACCCATGTGTTTCCACCGAAAAACCTTTCAAGGGATTGTTTGCAACAGTTTGGCACCATTTTTGAGTGAATTCCAGAACGTCAGATTTTTGCTGAAATTGTGACCGCGCGGCTTAGGGATTTTTTCAAAAAAATGTTTTTCAGACCTTGCGTGAAAATTCTTTTTCAATGATAAAAACCCATCTCTTTCCACCGAAAAATCTTTCAGGGGATCGTTTGCAACAGTTTGGCACCATTTTTGAGTGAATTCCAGAACGTCAGATTTTTGCTGAAATTGTGACCGCGCGGCTTAGGGATTTTTTCAAAAAAAAGTTGTTCAGACCTTGCGGGCTAATTCTGTTTCTATGATAAATAGCCATGTGTTTCCACCGAAAAACCTTTCCGGGGATCGTTTGCAAAAGTTTGGCACCATTTTTGAGTGAATTCCAGAACGTCAGATTTTTGCTGAAATTGTGACCGCGCGGCTTAGGGATTTTTTCAAAAAAATGTTTTTCAGACCTTGCGTGAAAATTCTTTTTCAATGATAAAAACCCATCTCTTTCCACCGAAAAACCTTTCAGGGCATCGTTTGCAACAGTTTGGCACCATTTTTGAGTGAATTCCAGAACATCAGATTTTTGCTGAAATTGTGACCGCGCGGCTTAGGGATTTTTTCAAAAAAATGTTTTTCAGACCTTGCGTGAAAATTCTTTTTCAATGATGAAAACCCATCTCTTTCCACCGAAAAACCTTTCAGGGCATCGTTTGCAACAGTTTGGCACCATTTTTGAGTGAATTCCAGAACGTCAGATTTTTGCTGAAATTGTGACCGCGCGGCTTAGGGATTTTTTCAAAAAAATGTTTTTCAGACCTTGCGGGCTAATTCTGTTTCGATGATAAAAACCCATGTGTTCCCACCGAAAAACCTTTCAGGGGATCGTTTGCAACAGTTTGGCACCATTTTTGAGTGAATTCCAGAACGTCAGATTTTTGCTGAAATTGTGACCGCGCGGCTTAGGGATTTTTTCAAAAAAAAGTTGTTCAGACCTTGCGGGCTAATTCTGTTTCTATGATAAAAACCCATGTGTTTCCACCGAAAAACCTTTCAGGGGATCGTTTGCAACAGTTTGGCACCATTTTTGAGTGAATTCCAGAACATCAGATTTTTGCTGAAATTGTGACCGCGCGGCTTAGGGATTTTTTCAAAAAAATGTTTTTCAGACCTTGCGTGAAAATTCTTTTTCAATGATAAAAACCCATCTCTTTCCACCGAAAAACCTTTCAGGGCATCGTTTGCAACAGTTTGGCACCATTTTTGAGTGAATTCCAGAACGTCAGATTTTTGCTGAAATTGTGACCGCGCGGCTTAGGGATTTTTTCAAAAAAAAAGTTGTTCAGACCTTGCGGGCTAATTCTGTTTCTATGATAAAAACCCATGTGTTTCCACCGAAAAACCTTCCAGGGGATCGTTTGCAACAGTTTGGCACCATTTTTGAGTGAATTCCAGAACATCAGATTTTTGCTGAAATTGTGACCGCACGGCTTAGGGATTTTTTCAAAAAAATGTTTTTCAGACCTTGCGTGAAAATTCTTTTTCAATGATAAAAACCCATCTCTTTCCACCGAAAAACCTTTCAGGGCATCGTTTGCAACAGTTTGGCACCATTTTTGAGTGAATTCCAGAACGTCAGATTTTTGCTGAAATTGTGACCGCGCGGCTTAGGGATTTTTTCAAAAAAATGTTTTTCAGACCTTGCGGGCTAATTCTGTTTCGATGATAAAAACCCATGTGTTTCCACCGAAAAACCTTTCAGGGGATCGTTTGCAACAGTTTGGCACCATTTTTGAGTGAATTCCAGAACGTCAGATTTTTGCTGAAATTGTGACCGCTCGGCTTAGGAATTTTTTCAAAAAAATGTTTTTCAGACCTTGCGTGAAAATTCTTTTTCAATGATAAAAACCCATCTCTTTCCACCGAAAAACCTTTCAGGGGATCGTTTGCAACAGTTTGGCACCATTTTTGAGTGAACTCCAGAACGTCAGATTTTTGCTGAAATTGTGACCGCTCGGCTTAGGGATTTTTTCAAAAAAAAGTTGTTCAGACCTTGCGGGCTAATTCTGTTTCTATGATAAAAACCCATGTGTTTCCACCGAAAAACCTTTCAGGGGATCGTTTGCAACAGTTTGGCACCATTTTTGAGTGAATTCCAGAACGTCAGATTTTTGCTGAAATTGTGACCGCGCGGCTTAGGGATTTTTTCAAAAAAAAGTTGTTCAGACCTTGCGGGCTAATTCTGTTTCTATGAGAAAAACCCATGTGTTTCCACCGAAAAACCTTTCAAGGGATTGTTTGCAACAGTTTGGCACCATTTTTGAGTGAATTCCAGAACGTCAGATTTTTGCTGAAATTGTGACCGCGCGGCTTAGGGATTTTTTCAAAAAAATGTTTTTCAGACCTTGCGTGAAAATTCTTTTTCAATGATAAAAACCCATCTCTTTCCACCGAAAAATCTTTCAGGGGATCGTTTGCAACAGTTTGGCACCATTTTTGAGTGAATTCCAGAACGTCAGATTTTTGCTGAAATTGTGACCGCGCGGCTTAGGGATTTTTTCAAAAAAAAGTTGTTCAGACCTTGCGGGCTAATTCTGTTTCTATCATAAAAACCCATGTGTTTCCACCGAAAAACCTTTCAAGGGATTGTTTGCAACAGTTTGGCACCATTTTTGAGTGAATTCCAGAACGTCAGATTTTTGCTGAAATTGTGACCGCGCGGCTTAGGGATTTTTTCAAAAAAAAGTTTTTCAGACCTTGCGTGAAAATTCTGTTTCTATGATAAAAACCCATGTGTTTCCACCGAAAAACCTTCCAGGGGATCGTTTGCAACAGTTTGGCACCATTTTTGAGTGAATTCCAGAACGTCTGATTTTTGCTGAAATTGTGACCGCGCGGCTTAGGCATTTTTTCAAAAAAAAGTTGTTCAGACCTTGCGGGCTAATTCTGTTTCTATGATAGAAACCCATGTGTTTCCACCGAAAACCCTTTCAGGGGACCGTTTGCAACAGTTTGGCACCATTTTTGAGTGAATTCCAGAACGTCAGATTTTTCCTGAAATTGTGACCGCGCGGCTTAGGGATTTTTTCAAAAAAATGTTTTTCAGACCTTGCGTGAAAATTCTTTTTCAATGATAAAAACCCATCTCTTTCCACCGAAAAACCTTTCAGGGCATCGTTTGCAACAGTTTGGCACCATTTTTGAGTGAATTCCAGAACGTCAGATTTTTGCTGAAATTGTGACCGCGCGGCTTAGGGATTTTTTCAAAAAAAAGTTGTTCAGACCTTGCGGGCTAATTCTGTTTCTATGATAAAAACCCATGTGTTTCCACCGAAAAACCTTCCAGGGGATCGTTTGCAACAGTTTGGCACCATTTTTGAGTGAAGTCCAGAACGTCAGATTTTTGCTGAAATTGTGACCGCGCGGCTTAGGGATTTTTTCAAAAAAAAGTTTTTCAGACCTTGCGTGAAAATTCTGTTTCTATGATAAAAACCCATGTGTTTCCACCGAAAAACCTTTCAGGGGATCGTTTGCAACAGTTTGGCACCATTTTTGAGTGAATTCCAGAACGTCAGATTTTTGCTGAAATTGTGACCGCGCGGCTTAGGGATTTTTTCAAAAAAAAGTTGTTCAGACCTTGCGGGCTAATTCTGTTTCTATGATAGAAACCCATGTGTTTCCACCGAAAAACCTTTCAGGGGACCGTTTGCAACAGTTTGGCACCATTTTTGAGTGAATTCCAGAACGTCAGATTTTTCCTGAAATTGTGACCGCGCGGCTTAGGGATTTTTTCAAAAAAATGTTTTTCAGACCTTGCCTGAAAATTCTTTTTCAATGATAAAAACCCATCTCTTTCCACCGAAAAACCTTTCAGGGCATCGTTTGCAACAGTTTGGCACCATTTTTGAGTGAATTCCAGAACATCAGATTTTTGCTGAAATTGTGACCGCGCGGCTTAGGGATTTTTTCATAAAAACGTTGTTCAGACCTTGCGGGCTAATTCTGTTTCTATGATTAAAACCCATGTGTTTCCACCGAAAAACCTTTCAGGGGATCGTTTGCAACAGTTTGGCACCATTTTTGAGTGAATTCCAGAACGTCAGATTTTTGCTGAAATCGTGACCGCGCGGCTTAGGGATTTTTTCAAAAAAAAGTTGTTCAGACCTTGCGGGCTAATTCTGTTTCTATGATAAAAACCCATGTGTTTCCACCGAAAAACCTTCCAGGGGATCGTTTGCAACAGTTTGGCACCATTTTTGAGTGAATTCCAGAACGTCAGATTTTTGCTGAAATTGTGACCGCTCGGCTTAGGAATTTTTTCAAAAAAATGTTTTTCAGACCTTGCGTGAAAATTCTTTTTCAATGATAAAAACCCATCTCTTTCCACCGAAAAACCTTTCAGGGGATCGTTTGCAACAGTTTGGCACCATTTTTGAGTGAACTCCAGAACGTCAGATTTTTGCTGAAATTGTGACCGCTCGGCTTAGGGATTTTTTCAAAAAAAAGTTGTTCAGACCTTGCGGGCTAATTCTGTTTCTATGATAAAAACCCATGTGTTTCCACCGAAAAACCTTTCAGGGGATCGTTTGCAACAGTTTGGCACCATTTTTGAGTGAATTCCAGAACGTCAGATTTTTGCTGAAATTGTGACCGCGCGGCTTAGGGATTTTTTCAAAAAAAAGTTGTTCAGACCTTGCGGGCTAATTCTGTTTCTATGAGAAAAACCCATGTGTTTCCACCGAAAAACCTTTCAAGGGATTGTTTGCAACAGTTTGGCACCATTTTTGAGTGAATTCCAGAACGTCAGATTTTTGCTGAAATTGTGACCGCGCGGCTTAGGGATTTTTTCAAAAAAATGTTTTTCAGACCTTGCGTGAAAATTCTTTTTCAATGATAAAAACCCATCTCTTTCCACCGAAAAATCTTTCAGGGGATCGTTTGCAACAGTTTGGCACCATTTTTGAGTGAATTCCAGAACGTCAGATTTTTGCTGAAATTGTGACCGCGCGGCTTAGGGATTTTTTCAAAAAAAAGTTGTTCAGACCTTGCGGGCTAATTCTGTTTCTATGATAAAAACCCATGTGTTTCCACCGAAAAACCTTTCAAGGGATTGTTTGCAACAGTTTGGCACCATTTTTGAGTGAATTCCAGAACGTCAGATTTTTGCTGAAATTGTGACCGCGCGGCTTAGGGATTTTTTCAAAAAAAAGTTTTTCAGACCTTGCGTGAAAATTCTGTTTCTATGATAAAAACCCATGTGTTTCCACCGAAAAACCTTCCAGGGGATCGTTTGCAACAGTTTGGCACCATTTTTGAGTGAATTCCAGAACGTCAGATTTTTGCTGAAATTGTGACCGCGCGGCTTAGGGATTTTTTCAAAAAAAAGTTGTTCAGACCTTGCGGGCTAATTCTGTTTCTATGATAGAAACCCATGTGTTTCCACCGAAAACCCTTTCAGGGGACCGTTTGCAACAGTTTGGCACCATTTTTGAGTGAATTCCAGAACGTCAGATTTTTCCTGAAATTGTGACCGCGCGGCTTAGGGATTTTTTCAAAAAAATGTTTTTCAGACCTTGCGTGAAAATTCTTTTTCAATGATAAAAACCCATCTCTTTCCACCGAAAAACCTTTCAGGGCATCGTTTGCAACAGTTTGCCACCATTTTTGAGTGAATTCCAGAACATCAGATTTTTGCTGAAATTGTGACTGCGCGGCTTAGGGATTTTTTCAAAAAAATGTTTTTCAGACCTTGCGTGAAAATTCTTTTTCAATGATAAAAACCCATCTCTTTTCACCGAAAAACCTTTCAGGGCATCGTTTGCAACAGTTTGGCACCATTTTTGAGTGAATTCCAGAACGTCAGATTTTTGCTGAAATTGTGACCGCGCGGCTTAGGGATTTTTTCAAAAAAAAGTTTTTCAGACCTTGCGTGAAAATTCTGTTTCTATGATAAAAACCCATGTGTTTCCACCGAAAAACCTTTCAGGGGATCGTTTGCAACAGTTTGGCACCATTTTTGAGTGAATTCCAGAACGTCAGATTTTTGCTGAAATTGTGACCGCGCGGCTTAGGGATTTTTTCAAAAAAAAGTTGTTCAGACCTTGCGGGCTAATTCTGTTTCTATGATAGAAACCCATGTGTTTCCACCGAAAAACCTTTCAGGGGACCGTTTGCAACAGTTTGGCACCATTTTTGAGTGAATTCCAGAACGTCAGATTTTTCCTGAAATTGTGACCGCGCGGCTTAGGGATTTTTTCAAAAAAATGTTTTTCAGACCTTGCCTGAAAATTCTTTTTCAATGATAAAAACCCATCTCTTTCCACCGAAAAACCTTTCAGGGCATCGTTTGCAACAGTTTGGCACCATTTTTGAGTGAATTCCAGAACATCAGATTTTTGCTGAAATTGTGACCGCGCGGCTTAGGGATTTTTTCATAAAAACGTTGTTCAGACCTTGCGGGCTAATTCTGTTTCTATGATTAAAACCCATGTGTTTCCACCGAAAAACCTTTCAGGGGATCGTTTGCAACAGTTTGGCACCATTTTTGAGTGAATTCCAGAACGTCAGATTTTTGCTGAAATCGTGACCGCGCGGCTTAGGGATTTTTTCAAAAAAAAGTTGTTCAGACCTTGCGGGCTAATTCTGTTTCTATGATAAAAACCCATGTGTTTCCACCGAAAAACCTTCCAGGGGATCGTTTGCAACAGTTTGGCACCATTTCTGAGTGAATTCCAGAACATCAGATTTTGGTGAAATTGTGACCGCGCGGCTTAGGGATTTTTTCAAAAAAAAGTTGTTCAGACCTTGCGGGCTAATTCTGTTTCTATGATAAAAACCCATGTGTTTCCACCGAAAAACCTTCCAGGGGATCGTTTGCAACAGTTTGGCACCATTTTTGAGTGAAGTCCAGAACGTCAGATTTTTGCTGAAATTGTGACCGCGCGGCTTAGGGATTTTTTCAAAAAAAAGTTTTTCAGACCTTGCGTGAAAATTCTGTTTCTATGATAAAAACCCATCTCTTTCCACCGAAAAACCTTTCAGGGGATCGTTTGCAACAGTTTGGCACCATTTTTGAGTGAACTCCAGAACGTCAGATTTTTGCTGAAATTGTGACCGCTCGGCTTAGGGATTTTTTCAAAAAAAAGTTGTTCAGACCTTGCGGGCTAATTCTGTTTCTATGATAAAAACCCATGTGTTTCCACCGAAAAACCTTTCAGGGGATCGTTTGCAACAGTTTGGCACCATTTTTGAGTGAATTCCAGAACGTCAGATTTTTGCTGAAATTGTGACCGCGCGGCTTAGGGATTTTTTCAAAAAAAAGTTGTTCAGACCTTGCGGGCTAATTCTGTTTCTATGAGAAAAACCCATGTGTTTCCACCGAAAAACCTTTCAAGGGATTGTTTGCAACAGTTTGGCACCATTTTTGAGTGAATTCCAGAACGTCAGATTTTTGCTGAAATTGTGACCGCGCGGCTTAGGGATTTTTTCAAAAAAATGTTTTTCAGACCTTGCGTGAAAATTCTTTTTCAATGATAAAAACCCATCTCTTTCCACCGAAAAATCTTTCAGGGGATCGTTTGCAACAGTTTGGCACCATTTTTGAGTGAATTCCAGAACGTCAGATTTTTGCTGAAATTGTGACCGCGCGGCTTAGGGATTTTTTCAAAAAAAAGTTGTTCAGACCTTGCGGGCTAATTCTGTTTCTATGATAAAAACCCATGTGTTTCCACCGAAAAACCTTTCAAGGGATTGTTTGCAACAGTTTGGCACCATTTTTGAGTGAATTCCAGAACGTCAGATTTTTGCTGAAATTCTGACCGCGCGGCTTAGGGATATTTTCAAAAAAAAGTTTTTCAGACCTTGCGTGAAAATTCTGTTTCTATGATAAAAACCCATGTGTTTCCACCGAAAAACCTTCCAGGGGATCGTTTGCAACAGTTTGGCACCATTTTTGAGTGAATTCCAGAACGTCAGATTTTTGCTGAAATTGTGACCGCGCGGCTTAGGGATTTTTTCAAAAAAAAGTTGTTCAGACCTTGCGGGCTAATTCTGTTTCTATGATAGAAACCCATGTGTTTCCACCGAAAACCCTTTCAGGGGACCGTTTGCAACAGTTTGGCAACATTTTTGAGTGAATTCCAGAACGTCAGATTTTTCCTGAAATTGTGACCGCGCGGCTTAGGGATTTTTTCAAAAAAATGTTTTTCAGACCTTGCGTGAAAATTCTTTTTCAATGATAAAAACCCATCTCTTTCCACCGAAAAACCTTTCAGGGCATCGTTTGCAACAGTTTGGCACCATTTTTGAGTGAATTCCAGAACGTCAGATTTTTGCTGAAATTGTGACCGCGCGGCTTAGGGATTTTTTCAAAAAAAAGTTGTTCAGACCTTGCGGGCTAATTCTGTTTCTATGATAAAAACCCATGTGTTTCCACCGAAAAACCTTCCAGGGGATCGTTTGCAACAGTTTGGCACCATTTTTGAGTGAAGTCCAGAACGTCAGATTTTTGCTGAAATTGTGACCGCGCGGCTTAGGGATTTTTTCAAATAAAAGTTTTTCAGACCTTGCGTGAAAATTCTGTTTCTATGATAAAAACCCATGTGTTTCCACCGAAAAACCTTTCAGGGGATCGTTTGCAACAGTTTGGCACCATTTTTGAGTGAATTCCAGAACGTCAGATTTTTGCTGAAATTGTGACCGCGCGGCTTAGGGATTTTTTCAAAAAAAAGTTGTTCAGACCTTGCGGGCTAATTCTGTTTCTATGATAGAAACCCATGTGTTTCCACCGAAAAACCTTTCAGGGGACCGTTTGCAACAGTTTGGCACCATTTTTGAGTGAATTCCAGAACGTCAGATTTTTCCTGAAATTGTGACCGCGCGGCTTAGGGATTTTTTCAAAAAAATGTTTTTCAGACCTTGCCTGAAAATTCTTTTTCAATGATAAAAACCCATCTCTTTCCACCGAAAAACCTTTCAGGGCATCGTTTGCAACAGTTTGGCACCATTTTTGAGTGAATTCCAGAACATCAGATTTTTGCTGAAATTGTGACCGCGCGGCTTAGGGATTTTTTCATAAAAACGTTGTTCAGACCTTGCGGGCTAATTCTGTTTCTATGATTAAAACCCATGTGTTTCCACCGAAAAACCTTTCAGGGGATCGTTTGCAACAGTTTGGCACCATTTTTGAGTGAATTCCAGAACGTCAGATTTTTGCTGAAATCGTGACCGCGCGGCTTAGGGATTTTTTCAAAAAAAAGTTGTTCAGACCTTGCGGGCTAATTCTGTTTCTATGATAAAAACCCATGTGTTTCCACCGAAAAACCTTCCAGGGGATCGTTTGCAACAGTTTGGCACCATTTCTGAGTGAATTCCAGAACATCAGATTTTGGTGAAATTGTGACCGCGCGGCTTAGGGATTTTTTCAAAAAAAAGTTGTTCAGACCTTGCGGGCTAATTCTGTTTCTATGATAAAAACCCATGTGTTTCCACCGAAAAACCTTCCAGGGGATCGTTTGCAACAGTTTGGCACCATTTTTGAGTGAAGTCCAGAACGTCAGATTTTTGCTGAAATTGTGACCGCGCGGCTTAGGGATTTTTTCAAAAAAAAGTTTTTCAGACCTTGCGTGAAAATTCTGTTTCTATGATAAAAACCCATGTGTTTCCACCGAAAAACCTTTCAGGGGATCGTTTGCAACAGTTTGGCACCATTTTTGAGTGAATTCCAGAACGTCAGATTTTTGCTGAAATTGTGACCGCGCGGCTTAGGGATTTTTTCAAAAAAAAGTTGTTCAGACCTTGCGGGCTAATTCTGTTTCTATGATAGAAACCCATGTGTTTCCACCGAAAAACCTTTCAGGGGACCGTTTGCAACAGTTTGGCACCATTTTTGAGTGAATTCCAGAACGTCAGATTTTTCCTGAAATTGTGACCGCGCGGCTTAGGGATTTTTTCAAAAAAATGTTTTTCAGACCTTGCCTGAAAATTCATTTTCAATGATAAAAACCCATCTCTTTCCACCGAAAAACCTTTCAGGGCATCGTTTGCAACAGTTTGGCACCATTTTTGAGTGAATTCCAGAACATCAGATTTTTGCTGAAATTGTGACCGCGCGGCTTAGGGATTTTTTCATAAAAACGTTGTTCAGACCTTGCGTGAAAATTCTTTTTCAATGATAAAAACCCATCTCTTTCCACCGAAAAACCTTTCAGGGCATCGTTTGCAACAGTTTGGCACCATTTTTGAGTGAATTCCAGAACGTCAGATTTTTGCTGAAATTGTGACCGCGCGGCTTAGGGATTTTTTCAAAAAAATGTTTTTCAGACCTTGCGTGAAAATTCTTTTTCAATGATAAAAACCCATCTCTTTCCACCGAAAAACCTTTCAGGGCATCGTTTGCAACAGTTTGCCACCATTTTTGAGTGAATTCCAGAACATCAGATTTTTGCTGAAATTGTGACTGCGCGGCTTAGGGATTTTTTCAAAAAAATGTTTTTCAGACCTTGCGTGAAAATTCTTTTTCAATGATAAAAACCCATCTCTTTTCACCGAAAAACCTTTCAGGGCATCGTTTGCAACAGTTTGGCACCATTTTTGAGTGAATTCCAGAACGTCAGATTTTTGCTGAAATTGTGACCGCGCGGCTTAGGGATTTTTTCAAAAAAATGTTTTTCAGACCTTGCGGTCTAATTCTGTTTCAATGATAAAAACCCATGTGTTTCCACCGAAAAACCTTTCAGGGGATCGTTTGCAACAGTTTGGCACCATTTTTGAGTGAATTCCAGAACGTCAGATTTTTGCTGAAATTGTGACCGCGCGGCTTAGGGATTTTTTCAAAAAAAAGTTGTTCAGACCTTGCGGGCTAATTCTGTTTCTATGATAAAAACCCATGTGTTTCCACCGAAAAACCTTCCAGGGAATCGTTTGCAACAGTTTGGCACCATTTTTGAGTGAATTCCAGAACGTCAGATTTTTGCTGAAATTGTGACCGCGCGGCTTAGGGATTTTTTCAAAAAAAAAGTTGTTCAGACCTTGCGGGCTAATTCTGTTTCTATGATAGAAACCCATGTGTTTCCACCGAAAAACCTTTCAGGGGACCGTTTGCAACAGTTTGGCACCATTTTTGAGTGAATTCCAGAACGTCAGATTTTTCCTGAAATTGTGACCGCGCGGCTTAGGGATTTTTTCAAAAAAATGTTTTTCAGACCTTGCCTGAAAATTCTTTTTCAATGATAAAAACCCATCTCTTTCCACCGAAAAACCTTTCAGGGCATCGTTTGCAACAGTTTGGCACCATTTTTGAGTGAATTCCAGAACATCAGATTTTTGCTGAAATTGTGACCGCGCGGCTTAGGGATTTTTTCATAAAAACGTTGTTCAGACCTTGCGGGCTAATTCTGTTTCTATGATTAAAACCCATGTGTTTCCACCGAAAAACCTTTCAGGGGATCGTTTGCAACAGTTTGGCACCATTTTTGAGTGAATTCCAGAACGTCAGATTTTTGCTGAAATCGTGACCGCGCGGCTTAGGGATTTTTTCAAAAAAAAGTTGTTCAGACCTTGCGGGCTAATTCTGTTTCTATGATAAAAACCCATGTGTTTCCACCGAAAAACCTTCCAGGGGATCGTTTGCAACAGTTTGGCACCATTTCTGAGTGAATTCCAGAACATCAGATTTTGGTGAAATTGTGACCGCGCGGCTTAGGGATTTTTTCAAAAAAATGTTTTTCAGACCTTGCGTGAAAATTCTTTTTCAATGATAAAAACCCATCTCTTTCCACCGAAAAACCTTTCAGGGCATCGTTTGCAACAGTTTGGCACCATTTTTGAGTGAATTCCAGAACGTCAGATTTTTGCTGAAATTGTGACCGCGCGGCTTAGGGATTTTTTCAAAAAAATGTTTTTCAGACCTTGCGTGAAAATTCTTTTTCAATGATAAAAACCCATCTCTTTCCACCGAAAAACCTTTCAGGGCATCGTTTGCAACAGTTTGGCACCATTTTTGAGTGAATTCCAGAACGTCAGATTTTTGCTGAAATTGTGACCGCGCGGCTTAGGGATTTTTTCAAAAAAATGTTTTTCAGACCTTGCGGGCTAATTCTGTTTCGATGATAAAAACCCATGTGTTTCCACCGAAAAACCTTTCAGGGGATCGTTTGCAACAGTTTGGCACCATTTTTGAGTGAATTCCAGAACGTCAGATTTTTGCTGAAATTGTGACCGCGCGGCTTAGGGATTTTTTCAAAAAAATGTTTTTCAGACCTTGCGGTCTAATTCTGTTTCAATGATAAAAACCCATGTGTTTCCACCGAAAAACCTTTCAGGGGATCGTTTGCAACAGTTTGGCACCATTTTTGAGTGAATTCCAGAACGTCAGATTTTTGCTGAAATTGTGACCGCGCGGCTTAGGGATTTTTTCAAAAAAAAGTTGTTCAGACCTTGCGGGCTAATTCTGTTTCTATGATAAAAACCCATGTGTTTCCACCGAAAAACCTTCCAGGGGATCGTTTGCAACAGTTTGGCACCATTTTTGAGTGAATTCCAGAACATCAGATTTTTGCTGAAATTGTGACCGCGCGGCTTAGGGATTTTTTCAAAAAAATGTTTTTCAGACCTTGCGTGAAAATTCTTTTTCAATGATAAAAACCCATCTCTTTCCACCGAAAAACCTTTCAGGGCATCGTTTGCAACAGTTTGGCACCATTTTTGAGTGAATTCCAGAACGTCAGATTTTTGCTGAAATTGTGACCGCGCGGCTTAGGGATTTTTTCAAAAAAAAGTTGTTCAGACCTTGCGGGCTAATTCTGTTTCTATGATAAAAACCCATGTGTTTCCACCGAAAAACCTTTCAGGGGATCGTTTGCAACAGTTTGGCACCATTTTTGAGTGAATTCCAGAACGTCAGATTTTTGCTGAAATTGTGACCGCGCGGCTTAGGGATTTTTTCAAAAAAAAGTTGTTCAGACCTTGCGGGCTAATTCTGTTTCTATGATAAAAACCCATGTGTTTCCACCGAAAAACCTTCCAGGGGATCGTTTGCAACAGTTTGGCACCATTTCTGAGTGAATTCCAGAACATCAGATTTTGGTGAAATTGTGACCGCGCGGCTTAGGGATTTTTTCAAAAAAATGTTTTTCAGACCTTGCGTGAAAATTCTTTTTCAATGATAAAAACCCATCTCTTTCCACCGAAAAACCTTTCAGGGCATCGTTTGCAACAGTTTGGCACCATTTTTGAGTGAATTCCAGAACGTCAGATTTTTGCTGAAATTGTGACCGCGCGGCTTAGGGATTTTTTCAAAAAAATGTTTTTCAGACCTTGCGTGAAAATTCTTTTTCAATGATAAAAACCCATCTCTTTCCACCGAAAAACCTTTCAGGGCATCGTTTGCAACAGTTTGGCACCATTTTTGAGTGAATTCCAGAACGTCAGATTTTTGCTGAAATTGTGACCGCGCGGCTTAGGGATTTTTTCAAAAAAATGTTTTTCAGACCTTGCGTGAAAATTCTTTTTCAATGATAAAAACCCATGTGTTTCCACCGAAAAACCTTTCAGGGGATCGTTTGCAACAGTTTGGCACCATTTTTGAGTGAATTCCAGAACGTCAGATTTTTGCTGAAATTGTGACCGCGCGGCTTAGGGATTTTTTCAAAAAAAAGTTGTTCAGACCTTGCGGGCTAATTCTGTTTCTATGATAAAAACCCATGTGTTTCCACCGAAAAACCTTCCAGGGGATCGTTTGCAACAGTTTGGCACCATTTTTGAGTGAATTCCAGAACATCAGATTTTTGCTGAAATTGTGACCGCGCGGCTTAGGGATTTTTTCAAAAAAATGTTTTTCAGACCTTGCGTGAAAATTCTTTTTCAATGATAAAAACCCATCTCTTTCCACCGAAAAACCTTTCAGGGCATCGTTTGCAACAGTTTGGCACCATTTTTGAGTGAATTCCAGAACGTCAGATTTTTGCTGAAATTGTGACCGCGCGGCTTAGGGATTTTTTCAAAAAAATGTTTTTCAGACCTTGCGGGCTAATTCTGTTTCTATGATAAAAACCCATGTGTTTCCACCGAAAAACCTTCCAGGGCATCGTTTGCAACAGTTTGGCACCATTTTTGAGTGAATTCCAGAACATCAGATTTTTGCTGAAATTGTGACCGCGCGGCTTAGGGATTTTTTCAAAAAAATGTTTTTCAGACCTTGCGGGCTAATTCTGTTTCGATGATAAAAACCCATGTGTTTCCACCGAAAAACCTTTCAGGGGATCGTTTGCAACAGTTTGGCACCATTTTTGAGTGAATTCCAGAACGTCAGATTTTTGCTGAAATTGTGACCGCGCGGCTTAGGGATTTTTTCAAAAAAAAGTTGTTCAGACCTTGCGGGCTAATTCTGTTTCTATGATAAAAACCCATGTGTTTCCACCGAAAAACCTTCCAGGGGATCGTTTGCAACAGTTTGGCACCATTTCTGAGTGAATTCCAGAACATCAGATTTTGGTGAAATTGTGACCGCGCGGCTTAGGGATTTTTTCAAAAAAATGTTTTTCAGACCTTGCGTGAAAATTCTTTTTCAATGATAAAAACCCATCTCTTTCCACCGAAAAACCTTTCAGGGCATCGTTTGCAACAGTTTGGCACCATTTTTGAGTGAATTCCAGAACGTCAGATTTTTGCTGAAATTGTGACCGCGCGGCTTAGGGATTTTCTCAAAAAAATGTTTTTCAGACCTTGCGTGAAAATTCTTTTTCAATGATAAAAACCCATCTCTTTCCACCGAAAAACCTTTCAGGGCATCGTTTGCAACAGTTTGGCACCATTTTTGAGTGAATTCCAGAACATCAGATTTTTGCTGAAATTGTGACCGCGCGGCTTAGGGATTTTTTCAAAAAAATGTTTTTCAGACCTTGCGTGAAAATTCTTTTTCAATGATAAAAACCCATCTCTTTTCACCGAAAAACCTTTCAGGGCATCGTTTGCAACAGTTTGGCACCATTTTTGAGTGAATTCCAGAACGTCAGATTTTTGCTGAAATTGTGACCGCGCGGCTTAGGGATTTTTTCAAAAAAATGTTTTTCAGACCTTGCGGTCTAATTCTGTTTCAATGATAAAAACCCATGTGTTTCCACCGAAAAACCTTTCAGGGGATCGTTTGCAACAGTTTGGCACCATTTTTGAGTGAATTCCAGAACGTCAGATTTTTGCTGAAATTGTGACCGCGCGGCTTAGGGATTTTTTCAAAAAAAAGTTGTTCAGACCTTGCGGGCTAATTCTGTTTCTATGATAAAAACCCATGTGTTTCCACCGAAAAACCTTCCAGGGGATCGTTTGCAACAGTTTGGCACCATTTTTGAGTGAATTCCAGAACATCAGATTTTTGCTGAAATTGTGACCGCGCGGCTTAGGGATTTTTTCAAAAAAATGTTTTTCAGACCTTGCGTGAAAATTCTTTTTCAATGATAAAAACCCATCTCTTTCCACCGAAAAACCTTTCAGGGCATCGTTTGCAACAGTTTGGCACCATTTTTGAGTGAATTCCAGAACGTCAGATTTTTGCTGAAATTGTGACCGCGCGGCTTAGGGATTTTTTCAAAAAAATGTTTTTCAGACCTTGCGGGCTAATTCTGTTTCTATGATAACAACCCCTGTGTTTCCACCGAAAAACCTTCCAGGGCATCGTTTGCAACAGTTTGGCACCATTTTTGAGTGAATTCCAGAACATCAGATTTTTGCTGAAATTGTGACCGCGCGGCTTAGGGATTTTTTCAAAAAAATGTTTTTCAGACCTTGCGGGCTAATTCTGTTTCGATGATAAAAACCCATGTGTTTCCACCGAAAAACCTTTCAGGGGATCGTTTGCAACAGTTTGGCACCATTTTTGAGTGAATTCCAGAACGTCAGATTTTTGCTGAAATTGTGACCGCGCGGCTTAGGGATTTTTTCAAAAAAAAGTTGTTC
The DNA here is from genome assembly GCF_965112155.1 of Podarcis liolepis. NCBI lineage: Eukaryota > Metazoa > Chordata > Lepidosauria > Squamata > Lacertidae > Podarcis > Podarcis liolepis. Next base: position 88,337,936 of record NC_139559.1, on the reverse strand, counting down.
AGACCTTGCGGGCTAATTCTGTTTCTATGATAAAAACCCATGTGTTTCCACCGAAAAACCTTCCAGGGGATCGTTTGCAACAGTTTGGCACCATTTTTGAGTGAATTCCAGAACATCAGATTTTTGCTGAAATTGTGACCGCGCGGCTTAGGGATTTTTTCAAAAAAATGTTTTTCAGACCTTGCGGGCTAATTCTGTTTCGATGATAAAAACCCATGTGTTTCCACCGAAAAACCTTTCAGGGGATCGTTTGCAACAGTTTGGCACCATTTTTGAGTGAATTCCAGAACGTCAGATTTTTGCTGAAATTGTGACCGCGCGGCTTAGGGATTTTTTCAAAAAAATGTTTTTCAGACCTTGCGGTCTAATTCTGTTTCAATGATAAAAACCCATGTGTTTCCACCGAAAAACCTTTCAGGGGATCGTTTGCAACAGTTTGGCACCATTTTTGAGTGAATTCCAGAACGTCAGATTTTTGCTGAAATTGTGACCGCGCGGCTTAGGGATTTTTTCAAAAAAAAGTTGTTCAGACCTTGCGGGCTAATTCTGTTTCTATGATAAAAACCCATGTGTTTCCACCGAAAAACCTTCCAGGGGATCGTTTGCAACAGTTTGGCACCATTTTTGAGTGAATTCCAGAACATCAGATTTTTGCTGAAATTGTGACCGCGCGGCTTAGGGATTTTTTCAAAAAAATGTTTTTCAGACCTTGCGTGAAAATTCTTTTTCAATGATAAAAACCCATCTCTTTCCACCGAAAAACCTTTCAGGGCATCGTTTGCAACAGTTTGGCACCATTTTTGAGTGAATTCCAGAACGTCAGATTTTTGCTGAAATTGTGACCGCGCGGCTTAGGGATTTTTTCAAAAAAATGTTTTTCAGACCTTGCGGGCTAATTCTGTTTCTATGATAAAAACCCATGTGTTTCCACCGAAAAACCTTCCAGGGCATCGTTTGCAACAGTTTGGCACCATTTTTGAGTGAATTCCAGAACATCAGATTTTTGCTGAAATTGTGACCGCGCGGCTTAGGGATTTTTTCAAAAAAATGTTTTTCAGACCTTGCGGGCTAATTCTGTTTCGATGATAAAAACCCATGTGTTTCCACCGAAAAACCTTTCAGGGGATCGTTTGCAACAGTTTGGCACCATTTTTGAGTGAATTCCAGAACGTCAGATTTTTGCTGAAATTGTGACCGCGCGGCTTAGTGATTTTTTCAAAAAAAAGTTGTTCAGACCTTGCGGGCTAATTCTGTTTCTATGATAAAAACCCATGTGTTTCCACCGAAAAACCTTCCAGGGGATCGTTTGCAACAGTTTGGCACCATTTTTGAGTGAATTCCAGAACGTCAGATTTTTGCTGAAATTGTGACCGCTCGGCTTAGGAATTTTTTCAAAAAAATGTTTTTCAGACCTAGCGTGAAAATTCTTTTTCAATGATAAAAACCCATCTCTTTCCACCGAAAAACCTTTCAGGGGATCGTTTGCAACAGTTTGGCACCATTTTTGAGTGAATTCCAGAACGTCAGATTTTTGCTGAAATTGTGACCGCGCGGCTTAGGGATTTTTTCAAAAAAATGTTTTTCAGACCTAGCGTGAAAATTCTTTTTCAATGCTAAAAACGCATCTCTTTCCACCGAAAAGCCTTTCAGGGCATCGTTTGCAACAGTTTGGCACCATTTTTGAGTGAATTCCAGAACGTCAGATTTTCGCTGAAATTGTGACCGCGCGGCTTAGGGATTTTTTCAAAAAAAAATTATTCAGACTTTGCGGGCTAATTCTGTTTCTATGATAAAAACCCATGTGTTTCCACCGAAAAACCTTTCAGGGGATCGTTTGCAACAGTTTGGCACCATTTTTGAGTGAATTCCAGAACGTCAGATTTTTGCTGAAATTGTGACCGCGCGGCTTAGTGATTTTTTCAAAAAAATGTTTTTCAGACCTTGCGTGAAAATTCTTTTTCAATGATGAAAACCCATCTCTTTCCACCGAAGAACCTTTCAGGGGATCGTTTGCAACAGTTTGGCACCATTTTTGAGTGAATTCTAGAACGTCAGATTTTTGCTGAAATTGTGACCGCGCGGCTTAGGGAATTTTTCAAAAAAGTGTTTTTCAGGCCTAGCGTGAAAATTCTTTTTCAATGCTAAAAACGCATTTCTTTCCACCGAAAAGCCTTTCAGGGCATCGTTTGCAACAGTTTGGCACCATTTTTGAGTGAATTGCAGAACGTCAGATTTTTGCTGAAATTGTGACCGCGCGGCTTCGGGATTTTTTCAAAAAAAAGTTATTCAGACCTTGCGGGCTAATTCTGTTTCTATGATAAAAACCCATGTGTTTCCACCGAAAAACCTTTCAGGGGATAGTTTGCAACAGTTTGGCACCATTTTTGAGTGAATTCCAGAACGTCAGATTTTTGCTGAAATTGTGACCGCGCGGCTTAGGGATTTTTTCAAAAAAATGTTTTTCAGACCTTGCGTGAAAATTCTTTTTCAATGATAAAAACCCATCTCTTTCCACCGAAGAACCTTTCAGGGGATCGTTTGCAACAGTTTGGCACCATTTTTGAGTGAATTCTAGAACGTCAGATTTTTGCTGAAATTGTGACCGCGCGGCTTAGGGAATTTTTCAAAAAAGTGTTTTTCAGGCCTAGCGTGAAAATTCTTTTTCAATGCTAAAAACGCATTTCTTTCCACCGAAAAGCCTTTCAGGGCATCGTTTGCAACAGTTTGGCACCATTTTTGAGTGAATTGCAGAACGTCAGATTTTTGCTGAAATTGTGACCGCGCGGCTTAGGGATTTTTTCAAAAAAAAGTTGTTCAGACCTTGCGGGCTAATTCTGTTTCTATGATAAATACCCATATGTTTCCATCGAAAAACCTTTCAGGGGATCGTTTGCAACAGTTTGGCACCATTTTTGAGTGAATTCCAGAACGTCAGATTTTTGCTGAAATTGTGACCGCGCGGCTTAGGGATTTTTTCAAAAAAAAGTTATTCAGACCTTGCGGGCTAATTCTGTTTCGATGATAAAAACCCATGTGTTTCCACCGAAAAACCTTTCAGGGGATCGTTTGCAACAGTTTGGCACCATTTTTGAGTGAATTCCAGAACGTCAGATTTTTGCTGAAATTGTGACCGCGCGGCTTAGTGATTTTTTCAAAAAAATGTTTTTCAGACCTTGCGTGAAAATTCTTTTTCAATGATAAAAACCCATCTCTTTCCACCGAAGAACCTTTCAGGGGATCGTTTGCAACAGTTTGGCACCATTTTTGAGTGAATTCTAGAACGTCAGATTTTTGCTGAAATTGTGACCGCGCGGCTTAGGGAATTTTTCAAAAAAGTGTTTTTCAGGCCTAGCGTGAAAATTCTTTTTCAATGCTAAAAACGCATTTCTTTCCACCGAAAAGCCTTTCAGGGGATCGTTTGCAACAGTTTGGCACCATTTTTGAGTGAATTGCAGAACGTCAGATTTTTGCTGAAATTGTGACCGCGCGGCTTAGGGATTTTTTCAAAAAAAAGTTATTCAGACCTTGCGGGCTAATTCTGTTTCTATGATAAAAACCCGTGTGTTTCCACCGAAAAACCTTTCAGGGGATAGTTTGCAACAGTTTGGCACCATTTTTGAGTGAATTCCAGAACGTCAGATTTTTGCTGAAATTGTGACCGCGCGGCTTAGGGATTTTTTCAAAAAAATGTATTTCAGACCTTGCGTGAAAATTCTTTTTCAATGATAAAAACCCATCTCTTTCCACCGAAGAACCTTTCAGGGGATCGTTTGCAACAGTTTGGCACCATTTTTGAGTGAATTCTAGAACGTCAGATTTTTGCTGAAATTGTGACCGCGCGGCTTAGGGAATTTTTCAAAAAAGTGTTTTTCAGGCCTAGCGTGAAAATTCTTTTTCAATGCTAAAACGCATTTCTTTCCACCGAAAAGCCTTTCAGGGCATCGTTTGCAACAGTTTGGCACCATTTTTGAGTGAATTGCAGAACGTCAGATTTTTGCTGAAATTGTGACCGCGCGGCTTAGGGATTTTTTCAAAAAAAAGTTGTTCAGACCTTGCGGGCTAATTCTGTTTCTATGATAAATACCCATATGTTTCCATCGAAAAACCTTTCAGGGGATCGTTTGCAACAGTTTGGCACCATTTTTGAGTGAATTCCAGAACGTCAGATTTTTGCTGAAATTGTGACCGCGCGGCTTAGGGATTTTTTCAAAAAAATGTTTTTCAGACCTTGCGGGCTAATTCTGTTTCGATGATAAAAACCCATGTGTTTCCACCGAAAAACCTTTCAGGGGATCGTTTGCAACAGTTTGGCACCATTTTTGAGTGAATTCCAGAACGTCAGATTTTTGCTGAAATTGTGACCGCGCGGCTTAGTGATTTTTTCAAAAAAAAGTTGTTCAGACCGTGCGGGCTAATTCTGTTTCTATGATAAAAACCCATGTGTTTCCACCGAAAAACCTTCCAGGGGATCGTTTGCAACAGTTTGGCACCATTTTTGAGTGAATTCCAGAACGTCAGATTTTTGCTGAAATTGTGACCGCTCGGCTTAGGAATTTTTTCAAAAAAATGTTTTTCAGACCTAGCGTGAAAATTCTTTTTCAATGATAAAAACCCATCTCTTTCCACCGAAAAACCTTTCAGGGGATCGTTTGCAACAGTTTGGCACCATTTTTGAGTGAATTCCAGAACGTCAGATTTTTGCTGAAATTGTGACCGCGCGGCTTAGGGATTTTTTCAAAAAAATGTTTTTCAGACCTAGCGTGAAAATTCTTTTTCAATGCTAAAAACGCATCTCTTTCCACCGAAAAGCCTTTCAGGGCATCGTTTGCAACAGTTTGGCACCATTTTTGAGTGAATTCCAGAACGTCAGATTTTCGCTGAAATTGTGACCGCGCGGCTTAGGGATTTTTTCAAAAAAAAATTATTCAGACCTTGCGGGCTAATTCTGTTTCTATGATAAAAACCCATGTGTTTCCACCGAAAAACCTTTCAGGGGATCGTTTGCAACAGTTTGGCACCATTTTTGAGTGAATTCCAGAACGTCAGATTTTTCCTGAAATTGTGACCGCGCGGCTTAGGGATTTTTTCAAAAAAATGTTTTTCAGACCTTGCGTGAAAATTCTTTTTCAATGATAAAAACCCATCTCTTTCCACCGAAGAACCTTTCAGGGGATCGTTTGCAACAGTTTGGCACCATTTTTGAGTGAATTCCAGAACGTCAGATTTTGAGTGAATTCCAGAACGTCAGATTTTTGCTGAAATTGTGACCGCGCGGCTTAGGGATTTTTTCCAAAAAAAGTTGTTCAGACCTTGCGGGCTAATTCTGTTTCTATGATAAAAACCCATGTGTTTCCACCGAAAAACCTTCCAGGGGATCGTTTGCAACAGTTTGGCACCATTTTTGAGTGAATTCCAGAACGTCAGATTTTTGCTGAAATTGTGACCGCGCGGCTTAGGGATTTTTTCAAAAAAATGTTTTTCAGACCTTGCGGGCTAATTCTGTTTCGATGATAAAAACCCATGTGTTTCCACCGAAAAACCTTTCAGGGGATCGTTTGCAACAGTTTGGCACCATTTTTGAGTGAATTCCAGAACGTCAGATTTTTCCTGAAATTGTGACCGCGCGGCTTAGGGATTTTTTCAAAAAAATGTTTTTCAGACCTTGCGTGAAAATTCTTTTTCAATGATAAAAACCCATCTCTTTCCACCGAAGAACCTTTCAGGGGATCGTTTGCAACAGTTTGGCACCATTTTTGAGTGAATTCCAGAACGTCAGATTTTGAGTGAATTCCAGAACGTCAGATTTTTGCTGAAATTGTGACCGCGCGGCTTAGGGATTTTTTCAAAAAAAAGTTGTTCAGACCTTGCGGGCTAATTCTGTTTCTATGATAAAAACCCATGTGTTTCCACCGAAAAACCTTCCAGGGGATCGTTTGCAACAGTTTGGCACCATTTTTGAGTGAATTCCAGAACGTCAGATTTTTGCTGAAATTGTGACCGCGCGGCTTAGGGATTTTTTCAAAAAAATGTTTTTCAGACCTTGCGGGCTAATTCTGTTTCGATGATAAAAACCCATGTGTTTCCACCGAAAAACCTTTCAGGGGATCGTTTGCAACAGTTTGGCACCATTTTTGAGTGAATTCCAGAACGTCAGATTTTTGCTGAAATTGTGACCGCGCGGCTTAGGGATTTTTTCAAAAAAAAGTTGTTCAGACCTTGCCGGCTAATTCTGTTTCTATGATAAAAACCCATGTGTTTCCACCGAAAAACCTTCCAGGGGATCGTTTGCAACAGTTTGGCACCATTTTTGAGTGAATTCCAGAACGTCAGATTTTTGCTGAAATTGTGACCGCTCGGCTTAGGAATTTTTTCAAAAAAATGTTTTTCAGACCTAGCGTGAAAATTCTTTTTCAATGATAAAAACCCATCTCTTTCCACCGAAAAACCTTTAAGGGGATCGTTTGCAACAGTTTGGCACCATTTTTGAGTGAATTCCAGAACGTCAGATTTTTGCTGAAATTGTGACCGCGCGGCTTAGGGATTTTTTCAAAAAAATGTTTTTCAGACCTAGCGTGAAAATTCTTTTTCAATGCTAAAAACGCATCTCTTTCCACCGAAAAGCCTTTCAGGGCATCGTTTGCAACAGTTTGGCACCATTTTTGATTGAATTCCAGAACGTCAGATTTTCGCTGAAATTGTGACCGCGCGGCTTAGGGATTTTTTCAAAAAAAAATTATTCAGACCTTGCGGGCTAATTCTGTTTCTATGATAAAAACCCATGTGTTTCCACCGAAAAACCTTTCAGGGGATCGTTTGCAACAGTTTGGCACCATTTTTGAGTGAATTCCAGAACGTCAGATTTTTGCTGAAATTGTGACCGCGCGGCTTAGGGATTTTTTCCAAAAAAAGTTATTCAGACCTTGCGGGCTAATTCTGTTTCTATGATAAAAACCCATGTGTTTCCACCGAAAAACCTTTCAGGGGATAGTTTGCAACAGTTTGGCACCATTTTTGAGTGAATTCCAGAACGTCAGATTTTTGCTGAAATTGTGACCGCGCGGCTTAGGGATTTTTTCAAAAAAATGTTTTTCAGACCTTGCGTGAAAATTCTTTTTCAATGATAAAAACCCATCTCTTTCCACCGAAGAACCTTTCAGGGGATCGTTTGCAACAGTTTGGCACCATTTTTGAGTGAATTCTAGAACGTCACATTTTTGCTGAAATTGTGACCGCGCGGCTTAGGGAATTTTTCAAAAAAGTGTTTTTCAGGCCTAGCGTGAAAATTCTTTTTCAATGCTAAAAACGCATTTCTTTCCACCGAAAAGCCTTTCAGGGCATCGTTTGCAACAGTTTGGCACCATTTTTGAGTGAATTGCAGAACGTCAGATTTTTGCTGAAATTGTGACCGCGCGGCTTAGGGATTTTTTCAAAAAAAAGTTGTTCAGACCTTGCGGGCTAATTCTGTTTCTATGATAAATACCCATATGTTTCCATCGAAAAACCTTTCAGGGGATCGTTTGCAACAGTTTGGCACCATTTTTGAGTGAATTCCAGAACGTCAGATTTTTGCTGAAATTGTGACCGCGCGGCTTAGGGATTTTTTCAAAAAAATGTTTTTCAGACCTTGCGGGCTAATTCTGTTTCGATGATAAAAACGCATGTGTTTCCACCGAAAAACCTTTCAGGGGATCGTTTGCAACAGTTTGGCACCATTTTTGAGTGAATTCCAGAACGTCAGATTTTTGCTGAAATTGTGACCGCGCGGCTTAGTGATTTTTTCAAAAAAAAGTTGTTCAGACCTTGCGGGCTAATTCTGTTTCTATGATAAAAACCCATGTGTTTCCACCGAAAAACCTTCCAGGGGATCGTTTGCAACAGTTTGGCACCATTTTTGAGTGAATTCCAGAACATCAGATTTTTGCTGAAATTGTGACCGCGCGGCTTAGGGATTTTTTCAAAAAAATGTTTTTCAGACCTTGCGGGCTAATTCTGTTTCGATGATAAAAACCCATGTGTTTCCACCGAAAAACCTTTCAGGGGATCGTTTGCAACAGTTTGGCACCATTTTTGAGTGAATTCCAGAACGTCAGATTTTTGCTGAAATTGTGACCGCGCGGCTTAGGGATTTTTTCAAAAAAAAGTTGTTCAGACCTTGCGGGCTAATTCTGTTTCTATGATAAAAACCCATGTGTTTCCACCGAAAAACCTTCCAGGGGATCGTTTGCAACAGTTTGGCACCATTTTTGAGTGAATTCCAGAACGTCAGATTTTTGCTGAAATTGTGACCGCTCGGCTTAGGAATTTTTTTCAAAAAAATGTTTTTCAGACCTAGCGTGAAAATTCTTTTTCAATGATAAAAACCCATCTCTTTCCACCGAAAAACCTTTCAGGGGATCGTTTGCAACAGTTTGGCACCATTTTTGAGTGAATTCCAGAACGTCAGATTTTTGCTGAAATTGTGACCGCGCGGCTTAGGGATTTTTTCAAAAAAATGTTTTTCAGACCTAGCATGAAAATTCTTTTTCAATGCTAAAAACGCATTTCTTTCCACCGAAAAGCCTTTCAGGGCATCGTTTGCAACAGTTTGGCACCATTTTTGAGTGAATTCCAGAACGTCAGATTTTCGCTGAAATTGTGACCGCGCGGCTTAGGGATTTTTTCAAAAAAAAATTATTCAGACCTTGCGGGCTAATTCTGTTTCTATGATAAAAACCCATGTGTTTCCACCGAAAAACCTTTCAGGGGATCGTTTGCAACAGTTTGGCACCATTTTTGAGTGAATTCCAGAACGTCAGATTTTTGCTGAAATTGTGACCGCGCGGCTTAGGGATTTTTTCAAAAAAATGTTTTTCAGACCTTGCGTGAAAATTCTTTTTCAATGATAAAAACCCATCTCTTTCCACCGAAGAACCTTTCAGGGGATCGTTTGCAACAGTTTGGCACCATTTTTGAGTGAATTCCAGAACGTCAGATTTTGAGTGAATTCCAGAACGTCAGATTTTTGCTGAAATTGTGACCGCGCGGCTTAGGGATTTTTTCAAAAAAAAGTTGTTCAGACCTTGCGGGCTAATTCTGTTTCTATGATAAAAACCCATGTGTTTCCACCGAAAAACCTTCCAGGGGATCGTTTGCAACAGTTTGGCACCATTTTTGAGTGAATTCCAGAACATCAGATTTTTGCTGAAATTGTGACCGCGCGGCTTAGGGATTTTTTCAAAAAAATGTTTTTCAGACCTTGCGTGAAAATTCTTTTTCAATGATAAAAACCCATCTCTTTCCACCGAAAAACCTTTCAGGGCATCGTTTGCAACAGTTTGGCACCATTTTTGAGTGAATTCCAGAACGTCAGATTTTTGCTGAAATTGTGACCGCGCGGCTTAGGGATTTTTTCAAAAAAATGTTTTTCAGACCTTGCGGGCTAATTCTGTTTCGATGATAAAAACCCATGTGTTTCCACCGAAAAACCTTTCAGGGGATCGTTTGCAACAGTTTGGCACCATTTTTGAGTGAATTCCAGAACGTCAGATTTTTGCTGAAATTGTGACCGCGCGGCTTAGGGATTTTTTCAAAAAAAAGTTGTTCAGACCTTGCGGGCTAATTCTGTTTCTATGATAAAAACCCATGTGTTTCCACCGAAAAACCTTCCAGGGGATCGTTTGCAACAGTTTGGCACCATTTTTGAGTGAATTCCAGAACGTCAGATTTTTGCTGAAATTGTGACCGTGCGGCTTAGGGATTTTTTCAAAAAAATGTTTTTCAGACCTTCCGTGAAAATTCTTTTTCAATGATAAAAACCCATCTCTTTCCACCGAAAAGCCTTTCAGGGCATCGTTTGCAACAGTTTGGCACCATTTTTGAGTGAATTCCAGAACGTCAGATTTTTGCTGAAATTGTGACCGTGCGGCTTAGGGATTTTTTCAAAAAAATGTTTTTCAGACCTTGCGTGAAAATTCTGTTTCGATGATAAAAATCCATGTGTTTCCACCGAAAAACCTTTCAGGGGATCGTTTGCAACAATTTGGCACCATTTTTGAGTGAATTCCAGAACGTCAGATTTTTGCTGAAATTGTGACCGCGCGTCTTAGGGATTTTTTCAAAAAAATGTTTTTCAGACCTTGCGTGAAAATTCTTTTTCATTGATAAAAACCCATCTCTTTCCACCGAAGAACCTTTCAGGGGATCGTTTGCAACAGTTTGGCACCATTTTTGAGTGAATTCCAGAATGTCAGATTTTTGCTGAAATTGTGACCGCGCGGCTTAGGGATTTTTTCAAAAAAATGTTTTTCAGACCTAGCGTGAAAATTCTTTTTCAATGCTAAAAACGCATCTCTTTCCACCGAAAAGCCTTTCAGGGCATCGTTTGCAACAGTTTGGCACCATTTTTGAGTGAATTCCAGAACGTCAGATTTTTGCTGAAATTGTGACCGCGCGGCTTAGGGATTTTTTCAAAAAAAAGTTGTTCAGACCTTGCGGGCTAATTCTGTTTCTATGATAAAAACCCATGTGTTTCCACCGAAAAACCTTTCAGGGGATCGTTTGCAACAGTTTGGCACCATTTTTGAGTGAATTCCAGAACGTCAGATTTTTGCTGAAATTGTGACCGCGCGGCTTAGGGATTTTTTCAAAAAAATGTTTTTCAGACCTTGTGTGAAAATTCTTTTTCAATGATAAAAACCCATCTCTTTCCACCGAAGAACCTTTCAGGGGATCGTTTGCAACAGTTTGGCACCATTTTTGAGTGAATTCCAGAACGTCAGATTTTTGCTGAAATTGTGACCGCGCGGCTTAGGGATTTTTTCAAAAAAATGTTTTTCAGACCTAGCGTGAAAATTCTTTTTCAATGCTAAAAACGCATCTCTTTCCACCGAAAAGCCTTTCAGGGCATCGTTTGCAACAGTTTGGCACCATTTTTGAGTGAATTGCAGAACGTCAGATTTTTGCTGAAATTGTGACCGCGCGGCTTAGGGATTTTTTCAAAAAAAAGTTATTCAGACCTTGCGGGCTAATTCTGTTTCTATGATAAAAACCCATGTGTTTCCACCGAAAAACCTTTCAGGGGATCGTTTGCAACAGTTTGGCACCATTTTTGAGTGAATTCCAGAACGTCAGATTTTTGCTGAAATTGTGACCGCGCGGCTTAGGGATTTTTTTCAAAAAAAAGTTGTTCAGACCTTGCGGTCTAATTCTGTTTCTATGATAAAAACCCATGTTTTTCCACCGAAAAACCTTTCAGGGGATCGTTTGCAACAGTTTGGCACCATTTTTGAGTGAATTCCAGAACGTCAGATTTTTGCTGAAATTGTGACCGCGCGGCTTAGAGATTTTTTCAAAAAAAAGTTGTTCAGACCTTGCGGGCTAATTCTGTGTCTATGATAAAAACCCATGTGTTTCCACCGAAAAACCTTTCAGGGGATCGTTTGCAACAGTTTGGCACCATTTTTGAGTGAATTCCAGAACGTCAGATTTTTGCTGAAATTGTGACCGCGCGGCTTAGGGATTTTTTCAAAAAAATGTTTTTCAGACCTTGCGTGAAAATTCTTTTTCAATGATAAAAACCCATCTCTTTCCACCGAAGAACCTTTCAGGGGATCGTTTGCAACAGTTTGGCACCATTTTTGAGTGAATTCCAGAACGTCAGATTTTTGCTGAAATTGTGACGGCGCGGCTTAGGGATTTTTTCAAAAAAATGTTTTTCAGACCTTGCGTGAAAATTCTTTTTCAATGACAAAAACCCATGTGTTTCCACCGAAGAACCTTTCAGGGGATCGTTTGCAACTGTTTGGCACCATTTTTGAGTGAATTCTAGAACGTCAGATTTTTGCTGAAATTGTGACCGCGCGGCTTAGGGATTTTTTCAAAAAAAAGTTGTTCAGACCTTGCGGGCTAATTCTGTTTCTATGATAAATACCCATGTGTTTCCACCGAAAAACCTTTCAGGGGATCGTTTGCAACAGTTTGGCACCATTTTTGAGTGAATTCCAGAACGTCAGATTTTTGCTGAAATTGTGACCGTGCGGCTTAGGGATTTTTTCAAAAAAATGTTTTTCAGACCTTGCGTGAAAATTCTGTTTCGATGATAAAAACCCATGTGTTTCCACCGAAAAACCTTTCAGGGGATCTTTTGCAACAGTTTGGCACCATTTTTGAGTGAATTCCAGAACGTCAGATTTTTGCTGAAATTGTGACCGTGCGGCTTAGGGATTTTTTCAAAAAAATGTTTTTCAGACCTTGCGTGAAAATTCTGTTTCGATGATAAAAACCCATGTGTTTCCACCGAAAAACCTTTCAGGGGATCGTTTGCAACAGTTTGGCACCATTTTTGAGTGAATTCCAGAACGTCAGATTTTTGCTGAAATTGTGACCGCGCGGCTTAGGGATTTTTTCAAAAAAAAGTTGTTCAGACCTTACGGGCTAATTCTGTTTCTATGACAGAAACCCATGTGTTTTCACCGAAAAACCTTTCAGGGGACCATTTGCAACAGTTTGGCACCATTTTTGAGTGAATTCCAGAACGTCAGATTTTTGCTGAAATTGTGACCGCGCGGCTTAGGGATTTTTTCAAAAAAATGTTTTTCAGACCTTGCGTGAAAATTCTGTTTCGATGATAAAAACCCATGTGTTTCCACCGAAAAACCTTTCAGGGGATCTTTTGCAACAGTTTGGCACCATTTTTGAGTGAATTCCAGAACGTCAGATTTTTGCTGAAATTGTGACCGTGCGGCTTAGGGATTTTTTCAAAAAAATGTTTTTCAGACCTTGCGTGAAAATTCTGTTTCGATGATAAAAACCCATGTGTTTCCACCGAAAAACCTTTCAGGGGATCGTTTGCAACAGTTTGGCACCATTTTTGAGTGAATTCCAGAACGTCAGATTTTTGCTGAAATTGTGACCGCGTGGCTTAGGGATTTTTTCAAAAAAAAGTTGTTCAGACCTTGCGGGCTAATTCTGTTTCTATGACAGAAACCCATGTGTTTCCAACGAAAAACCTTTCAGGGGATCGTTTGCAACAGTTTGGCACCATTTTTGAGTGAATTCCAGAACGTCAGATTTTTGCTGAAATTGTGACCGCGCGGCTTAAGGATTTTTTCAAAAAAAATGTTATTCAGACCTTGCGTGAAAATTCTGTTTCGATGATAAAAACCCATGTGTTTCCACCGAAAAACCTTTCAGGGGATCGTTTGCAACAGTTTGGCACCATTTTTGAGTGAATTCCAGAACGTCAGATTTTTGCTGAAATTGTGACCGCGCGGCTTAGGGATTTTTTCAAAAAAATGTTTTTCAGACCTTGCGTGAAAATTCTTTTTCAATGATAAAAACCCATCTCTTTCCACCGAAGAACCTTTCAGGGGATCGTTTGCAACAGTTTGGCACCATTTTTGAGTGAATTCCAGAACGTCAGATTTTTGCTGAAATTGTGACCGCGCGGCTTAGGGATTTTTTCAAAAAAAAGTTGTTCAGACCTTGCGGGCTAATTCTGTTTCGATGATAAAAACCCATGTGTTTCCACCGAAAAACCTTTCAGGGGATCGTTTGCAACAGTTTGGCACCATTTTTGAGTGAATTCCAGAACGTCAGATTTTTGCTGAAATTGTGACCGCGCGGCTTAGGGATTTTTTCAAAAAAAAGTTATTCAGACCTTGCGGGCTAATTCTGTTTCGATGATAAAAACCCATGTGTTTCCACCGAAAAACCTTTCAGGGGATCATTTGCAACAGTTTGGCACCATTTTTGAGTGAATTCCAGAACGTCAGATTTTTGCTGAAATTGTGACCGCGCGGCTTAGGGATTTTTTCAAAAAAATGTTTTTCAGACCTTGCGTGAAAATTCTTTTTCAATGATAAAAACCCATCTCTTTCCACCGAAGAACCTTTCAGGGGATCGTTTGCAACAGTTTGGCACCATTTTTGAGTGAATTCCAGAACGTCAGATTTTTGCTGAAATTGTGACCGCGCGGCTTAGGGATTTTTTCAAAAAAAAGTTGTTCAGACCTTGCGGGCTAATTCTGTTTCTATGATAAATACCCATGTGTTTCCACCGAAAAACCTTTCAGGGGATCGTTTGCAATAGTTTGGCACCATTTTTGAGTGAATTCCAGAACGTCAGATTTTTGCTGAAATTGTGACCGCGCGGCTTAGGGATTTTTTCAAAAAAAAGTTATTCAGACCTTGCGGGCTAATTCTGTTTCGATGATAAAAACCCATGTGTTTCCACCGAAAAACCTTTCAGGGGATCGTTTGCAACAGTTTGGCACCATTTTTGAGTGAATTCCAGAACGTCAGATTTTTGCTGAAATTGTGACCGCGCGGCTTAGGGATTTTTTCAAAAAAATGTTTTTCAGACCTTGCGTGAAAATTCTGTTTCGATGATAAAAACCCATGTGTTTCCACCGAAGAACCTTTCAGGGGATCATTTGCAACAGTTTGGCACCATTTTTGAGTGAATTCCAGAACGTCAGATTTTTGCTGAAATTGTGACCGCACGGATTAGGGATTTTTTCAAAAAAAATGTTTTTCAGACCTTGCGTGAAAATTCTGTTTCGATGATAAAAACCCATGTGTTTCCACCGAAAAACCTTTCAGGGGATCGTTTGCAACAGTTTGGCACCATTTTTGAGTGAATTCCAGAACGTCAGATTTTTGCTGAAATTGTGACCGCGCGGCTTAGGGATTTTTTCAAAAAAATGTTTTTCAGACCTTGCGTGAAAATTCTTTTTCAATGATAAAAACCCATCTCTTTCCACCGAAGAACCTTTCAGGGGATCGTTTGCAACAGTTTGGCACCATTTTTGAGTGAATTCCAGAACGTCAGATTTTTGCTGAAATTGTGACCGCGCGGCTTAGGGATTTTTTCAAAAAAAAGTTGTTCAGACCTTGCGGGCTAATTCTGTTTCGATGATAAAAACCCATGTGTTTCCACCGAAAAACCTTTCAGGGGATCGTTTGCAACAGTTTGGCACCATTTTTGAGTGAATTCCAGAACGTCAGATTTTTGCTGAAATTGTGACCGCGCGGCTTAGGGATTTTTTCAAAAAAATGTTTTTCAGACCTTGCGTGAAAATTCTTTTTCAATGATAAAAACCCATCTCTTTCCACCGAAGAACCTTTCAGGGGATCGTTTGCAACAGTTTGGCACCATTTTTGAGTGAATTCCAGAACGTCAGATTTTTGCTGAAATTGTGACCGCGCGGCTTAGGGATTTTTTCAAAAAAAAGTTGTTCAGACCTTGCGGGCTAATTCTTTTTCTATGATAAATACCCATGTGTTTCCACCGAAAAACCTTTCAGGGGATCGTTTGCAATAGTTTGGCACCATTTTTGAGTGAATTCCAGAACGTCAGATTTTTGCTGAAATTGTGACCGCGCGGCTTAGGGATTTTTTCAAAAAAAAGTTATTCAGACCTTGCGTGAAAATTCTTTTTCAATGATAAAAACCCATGTGTTTCCACCGAAAAACCTTTCAGGGGATCGTTTGCAACAGTTCGGCACCATTTTTGAGTGAATTCCAGAACGTCAGATTTTTCCTGAAATTGTGACCGCGCGGCTTAGGGATTTTTTCAAAAAAATGTTTTTCAGACCTTGCGTGAAAATTCTTTTTCAATGATAAAAACCCATCTCTTTCCACCGAAGAACCTTTCAGGGGATCGTTTGCAACAGTTTGGCACCATTTTTGAGTGAATTCCAGAACGTCAGATTTTTGCTGAAATTGTGACCGCGCGGCTTAGGGATTTTTTCAAAAAAAAGTTGTTCAGACCTTGCGGGCTAATTCTGTTTCGATGATAAAAACCCATGTGTTTCCACCGAAAAACATTTCAGGGGATCGTTTGCAAAAGTTTGGCACCATTTTTGAGTGAATTCCAGAACGTCAGATTTTTGCTGAAATTGTGACCGCGCGGCTTAGGGATTTTTTCAAAAAAATGTTTTTCAGACCTTGCGTGAAAATTCTTTTTCAATGATAAAAACCCATCTCTTTCCAGCGAAGAACCTTTCAGGGGATCGTTTGCAACAGTTTGGCCCCATTTTTGAGTGAATTCCAGAACGTCAGATTTTTGCTGAAATTGTGACCGCGCGGCTTAGGGATTTTTTCAAAAAAAAGTTGTTCAGACCTTGCGGGCTAATTCTGTTTCGATGATAAAAACCCATGTGTTTCCACCGAAAAACATTTCAGGGGATCGTTTGCAACAGTTTGGCACCATTTTTGAGTGAATTCCAGAACGTCAGATTTTTGCTGAAATTGTGACCGCGCGGCTTAGGGATTTTTTCAAAAAAATGTTTTTCAGACCTTGCGTGAAAATTCTTTTTCAATGATAAAAACCCATCTCTTTCCACCGAAGAACCTTTCAGGGGATCGTTTGCAACAGTTTGGCACCATTTTTGAGTGAATTCCAGAACGTCAGATTTTTGCTGAAATTGTGACCGCGCGCCTTAGGGATTTTTTCAAAAAAAAGTTGTTCAGACCTTGCGGGCTAATTCTGTTTCTATGATAAAAACCCATGTGTTTCCACCGAAAAACCTTTCAGGGGATCGTTTGCAACAGTTTGGCAGCATTTTTGCGTGAATTCCAGAACGTCAGATTTTTGCTGAAATTGTGACCGCGCGGCTTAGGGATTTTTTCAAAAAAAAGTTGTTCAGGCCTTGCGGGCTAATTCTGTTTCGATGATAAAAACCCATGTGTTTCCACCGAAAAACCTTTCAGGGGATCGTTTGCAACAGTTTGGCACCATTTTTGAGTGAATTCCAGAACGTCAGATTTTTGCTGAAATTGTGACCGCGCGCCTTAGGGATTTTTTCAAAAAAAAGTTGTTCAGACCTTGCGAGCTAATTCTGTTTCGATGATAAAAACCCATGTGTTTCAACCGAAAAACCTTTCAGGGGATCGTTTGCAACAGTTTGGCAGCATTTTTGCGTGAATTCCAGAACGTCAGATTTTTGCTGAAATTGTGACCGCGCGGCTTAGGGATTTTTTCAAAAAAAAGTTATTCAGACCTTGCGGGCTAATTCTGTTTCGATGATAAAAACCCATGTGTTTCCACCGAAAAACCTTTCAGGGGATCGTTTGCAACAGTTTGGCACCATTTTTGAGTGAATTCCAGAACGTCAGATTTTTGCTGAAATTGTGACCGCGCGGCTTAGGGATTTTTTCAAAAAAATGTTTTTCAGACCTTGCGTGAAAATTCTTTTTCAATGATAAAAACCCATCTCTTTCCACCGAAGAACCTTTCAGGGGATCGTTTGCAACAGTTTGGCACCATTTTTGAGTGAATTCCAGAACGTCAGATTTTTGCTGAAATTGTGACCGCGCGGCTTAGGGATTTTTTTAAAAAAAAGTTATTCAGACCTTGCGGGCTAATTCTGTTTCGATGATAAAAACCCATGTGTTTCCACCGAAAAACCTTTCAGGGGATCGTTTGCAACAGTTTGGCACCATTTTTGAGTGAATTCCAGAACGTCAGATTTTTGCTGAAATTGTGACCGTGCGGCTTAGGGATTTTTTCAAAAAAAATGTTTTTCAGACCTTGCGTGAAAATTCCGTTTCGATGATAAAAACCCATGTGTTTCCACCGAAAAACCTTTCAGGGGATCGTTTGCAACAGTTCGGCACCATTTTTGAGTGAATTCCAGAACGTCAGATTTTTCCTGAAATTGTGACCGCGCGGCTTAGGGATTTTTTCAAAAAAATGTTTTTCAGACCTTGCGTGAAAATTCTTTTTCAATGATAAAAACCCATCTCTTTCCACCGAAGAACCTTTCAGGGGATCGTTTGCAACAGTTTGGCACCATTTTTGAGTGAATTCCAGAACGTCAGATTTTTGCTGAAATTGTGACCGCGCGGCTTAGGGATTTTTTCAAAAAAAAGTTGTTCAGACCTTGCGGGCTAATTCTGTTTCGATGATAAAAACCCATGTGTTTCCACCGAAAAACATTTCAGGGGATCGTTTGCAAAAGTTTGGCACCATTTTTGAGTGAATTCCAGAACGTCAGATTTTTGCTGAAATTGTGACCGCGCGGCTTAGGGATTTTTTCAAAAAAATGTTTTTCAGACCTTGCGTGAAAATTCTTTTTCAATGATAAAAACCCATCTCTTTCCAGCGAAGAACCTTTCAGGGGATCGTTTGCAACAGTTTGGCCCCATTTTTGAGTGAATTCCAGAACGTCAGATTTTTGCTGAAATTGTGACCGCGCGGCTTAGGGATTTTTTCAAAAAAAAGTTGTTCAGACCTTGCGGGCTAATTCTGTTTCGATGATAAAAACCCATGTGTTTCCACCGAAAAACATTTCAGGGGATCGTTTGCAACAGTTTGGCACCATTTTTGAGTGAATTCCAGAACGTCAGATTTTTGCTGAAATTGTGACCGCGCGGCTTAGGGATTTTTTCAAAAAAATGTTTTTCAGACCTTGCGTGAAAATTCTTTTTCAATGATAAAAACCCATCTCTTTCCACCGAAGAACCTTTCAGGGGATCGTTTGCAACAGTTTGGCACCATTTTTGAGTGAATTCCAGAACGTCAGATTTTTGCTGAAATTGTGACCGCGCGCCTTAGGGATTTTTTCAAAAAAAAGTTGTTCAGACCTTGCGGGCTAATTCTGTTTCGATGATAAAAACCCATGTGTTTCCACCGAAAAACCTTTCAGGGGATCGTTTGCAATAGTTTGGCACCATTTTTGAGTGAATTCCAGAACGTCAGATTTTTGCTGAAATTGTGACCGCGCGGCTTAGGGATTTTTTCAAAAAAAAGTTATTCAGACCTTGCGGGCTAATTCTGTTTCGATGATAAAAACCCATGTGTTTCCACCGAAAAACCTTTCAGGGGATCGTTTGCAACAGTTTGGCACCATTTTTGAGTGAATTCCAGAACGTCAGATTTTTGCTGAAATTGTGACCGCGCGCCTTAGGGATTTTTTCAAAAAAAAGTTATTCAGACCTTGCGGGCTAATTCTGTTTCGATGATAAAAACCCATGTGTTTCCACCGAAAAACCTTTCAGGGGATCGTTTGCAACAGTTTGGCACCATTTTTGAGTGAATTCCAGAACGTCAGATTTTTGCTGAAATTGTGACCGTGCGGCTTAGGGATTTTTTCAAAAAAAATGTTTTTCAGACCTTGCGTGAAAATTCTGTTTCGATGATAAAAACCCATGTGTTTCCACCGAAAAACCTTTCAGGGGATCGTTTGCAACAGTTTGGCACCATTTTTGAGTGAATTCCAGAACGTCAGATTTTTGCTGAAATTGTGACCGCGCGGCTTAGGGATTTTTTCAAAAAAATGTTTTTCAGACCTTGCGTGAAAATTCTTTTTCAATGATAAAAACCCATCACTTTCCACCGAAGAACCTTTCAGGGGATCGTTTGCAACAGTTTGGCACCATTTTTGAGTGAATTCCAGAACGTCAGATTTTTGCTGAAATTGTGACCGCGCGCCTTAGGGATTTTTTCAAAAAAAAGTTGTTCAGACCTTGCGGGCTAATTCTGTTTCGATGATAAAAACCCATGTGTTTCCACCGAAAAACCTTTCAGGGGATCGTTTGCAACAGTTTGGCACCATTTTTGAGTGAATTCCAGAACGTCAGATTTTTGCTGAAATTGTGACCGCGCGGCTTAGGGATTTTTTCAAAAAAATGTTTTTCAGACCTTGCGTGAAAATTCTTTTTCAATGATAAAAACCCATCTCTTTCCACCGAAGAACCTTTCAGGGGATCGTTTGCAACAGTTTGGCACCATTTTTGAGTGAATTCCAGAACGTCAGATTTTTGCTGAAATTGTGACCGCGCGGCTTAGGGATTTTTTCAAAAAAAAGTTATTCAGACCTTGCGGGCTAATTCTGTTTCGATGATAAAAACCCATGTGTTTCCACCGAAAAACCTTTCAGGGGATCGTTTGCAACAGTTTGGCACCATTTTTGAGTGAATTCCAGAACGTCAGATTTTTGCTGAAATTGTGACCGTGCGGCTTAGGGATTTTTTCAAAAAAAATGTTTTTCAGACCTTGCGTGAAAATTCCGTTTCGATGATAAAAACCCATGTGTTTCCACCGAAAAACCTTTCAGGGGATCGTTTGCAACAGTTCGGCACCATTTTTGAGTGAATTCCAGAACGTCAGATTTTTCCTGAAATTGTGACCGCGCGGCTTAGAGATTTTTTCAAAAAAATGTTTTTCAGACCTTGCGTGAAAATTCTTTTTCAATGATAAAAACCCATCTCTTTCCACCGAAGAACCTTTCAGGGGATCGTTTGCAACAGTTTGGCACCATTTTTGAGTGAATTCCAGAACGTCAGATTTTTGCTGAAATTGTGACCGCGCGGCTTAGGGATTTTTTCAAAAAAAAGTTGTTCAGACCTTGCGGGCTAATTCTGTTTCGATGATAAAAACCCATGTGTTTCCACCGAAAAACCTTTCAGGGGATCGTTTGCAACAGTTTGGCAGCATTTTTGCGTGAATTCCAGAACGTCAGATTTTTGCTGAAATTGTGACCGCGCGGCTTAGGGATTTTTTCAAAAAAAAGTTATTCAGACCTTGCGGGCTAATTCTGTTTCGATGATAAAAACCCATGTGTTTCCACCGAAAAACCTTTCAGGGGATCGTTTGCAACAGTTTGGCACCATTTTTGAGTGAAATCCAGAACGTCAGATTTTTGCTGAAATTGTGACCGCGCGGCTTAGGGATTTTTTCAAAAAAAATGTTTTTCAGACCTTGCGTGAAAATTCCGTTTCGATGATAAAAACCCATGTGTTTCCACCGAAAAACCTTTCAGGGGATCGTTTGCAACAGTTCGGCACCATTTTTGAGTGAATTCCAGAACGTCAGATTTTTGCTGAAATTGTGACCGCGCGGCTTAGGGATTTTTTCAAAAAAATGTTTTTCAGACCTTGCGTGAAAATTCTTTTTCAATGATAAAAACCCATCTCTTTCCACCGAAGAACCTTTCAGGGGATCGTTTGCAACAGTTTGGCACCATTTTTGAGTGAATTCCAGAACGTCAGATTTTTGCTGAAATTGTGACCGCGCGGCTTAGGGATTTTTTCAAAAAAAAGTTGTTCAGACCTTACGGGCTAATTCTGTTTCGATGATAAAAACCCATGTGTTTCCACCGAAAAACATTTCAGGGGATCGTTTGCAACAGTTTGGCACCATTTTTGAGTGAATTCCAGAACGTCAGATTTTTGCTGAAATTGTGACCGCGCGGCTTAGGGATTTTTTCAAAAAAATGTTTTTCAGACCTTGCGTGAAAATTCTTTTTCAATGATAAAAACCCATCTCTTTCCACCGAAGAACCTTTCAGGGGATCGTTTGCAACAGTTTGGCACCATTTTTGAGTGAATTCCAGAACGTCAGATTTTTGCTGAAATTGTGACCGCGCGCCTTAGGGATTTTTTCAAAAAAAAGTTGTTCAGACCTTGCGGGCTAATTCTGTTTCTATGATAAAAACCCATGTGTTTCCACCGAAAAACCTTTCAGGGGATCGTTTGCAACAGTTTGGCAGCATTTTTGCGTGAATTCCAGAACGTCAGATTTTTGCTGAAATTGTGACCGCGCGGCTTAGGGATTTTTTTAAAAAAAAGTTATTCAGACCTTGCGGGCTAATTCTGTTTCGATGATAAAAACCCATGTGTTTCCACCGAAAAACCTTTCAGGGGATCGTTTGCAACAGTTTGGCACCATTTTTGAGTGAAATCCAGAACGTCAGATTTTTGCTGAAATTGTGACCGCGCGGCTTAGGGATTTTTTCAAAAAAATGTTTTTCAGACCTTGCGGGCTAATTCTGTTTCGATGATAAAAACCTATGTGTTTCCACCGAAAAACCTTTCAGGGGATCGTTTGCAACAGTTTGGCACCATTTTTGAGTGAATTCCAGAACGTCAGATTTTTGCTGAAATTGTGACCGTGCGGCTTAGGGATTTTTTCAAAAAAAATGTTTTTCAGACCTTGCGTGAAAATTCCGTTTCGATGATAAAAACCCATGTGTTTCCACCGAAAAACCTTTCAGGGGATCGTTTGCAACAGTTCGGCACCATTTTTGAGTGAATTCCAGAACGTCAGATTTTTGCTGAAATTGTGACCGCGCGGCTTAGGGATTTTTTCAAAAAAATGTTTTTCAGACCTTGCGTGAAAATTCTTTTTCAATGATAAAAACCCATCTCTTTCCACCGAAGAACCTTTCAGGGGATCGTTTGCAACAGTTTGGCACCATTTTTGAGTGAATTCCAGAACGTCAGATTTTTGCTGAAATTGTGACCGCGCGGCTTAGGGATTTTTTCAAAAAAAAGTTGTTCAGACCTTACGGGCTAATTCTGTTTCGATGATAAAAACCCATGTGTTTCCACCGAAAAACATTTCAGGGGATCGTTTGCAACAGTTTGGCACCATTTTTGAGTGAATTCCAGAACGTCAGATTTTTGCTGAAATTGTGACCGCGCGGCTTAGGGATTTTTTCAAAAAAGTGTTTTTCAGACCTTGCGTGAAAATTCTTTTTCAATGATAAAAACCCATCTCTTTCCACCGAAGAACCTTTCAGGGGATCGTTTGCAACAGTTTGGCACCATTTTTGAGTGAATTCCAGAACGTCAGATTTTTGCTGAAATTGTGACCGCGCGGCTTAGGGATTTTTTCAAAAAAAAGTTGTTCAGACCTTGCGGGCTAATTCTGTTTCTATGATAAATACCCATGTGTTTACACCGAAAAACCTTTCAGGGGATCGTTTGCAACAGTTTGGCACCATTTTTGAGTGAATTCCAGAACGTCAGATTTTTGCTGAAATTGTGACCGCGCGGCTTAGGGATTTTTTTAAAAAAAAGTTATTCAGACCTTGCGTGCTAATTCTGTTTCGATGATAAAAACCCATGTGTTTCCACCGAAAAACCTTTCAGGGGATCGTTTGCAACAGTTTGGCACCATTTTTGAGTGAATTCCAGAACGTCAGATTTTTGCTGAAATTGTGACCGTGCGGCTTAGGGATTTTTTCAAAAAAAAGTTATTCAGACCTTGCGGGCTAATTCTGTTTCGATGATAAAAACCCATGTGTTTCCACCGAAAAACCTTTCAGGGGATCGTTTGCAACAGTTTGGCACCATTTTTGAGTGAATTCCAGAACGTCAGATTTTTGCTGAAATTGTGACCGTGCGGCTTAGGGATTTTTTCAAAAAAAATGTTTTTCAGACCTTGCGTGAAAATTCCGTTTCGATGATAAAAACCCATGTGTTTCCACCGAAAAACCTTTCAGGGGATCGTTTGCAACAGTTCGGCACCATTTTTGAGTGAATTCCAGAACGTCAGATTTTTGCTGAAATTGTGACCGCGCGGCTTAGGGATTTTTTCAAAAAAATGTTTTTCAGACCTTGCGTGAAAATTCTTTTTCAATGATAAAAACCCATCTCTTTCCACCGAAGAACCTTTCAGGGGATCGTTTGCAACAGTTTGGCACCATTTTTGAGTGAATTCCAGAACGTCAGATTTTTGCTGAAATTGTGACCGCGCGGCTTAGGGATTTTTTCAAAAAAAAGTTGTTCAGACCTTACGGGCTAATTCTGTTTCGATGATAAAAACCCATGTGTTTCCACCGAAAAACCTTTCAGGGGATCGTTTGCAACAGTTTGGCACCATTTTTGAGTGAATTCCAGAACGTCAGATTTTTGCTGAAATTGTGACCGCGCGGCTTAGGGATTTTTTCAAAAAAAAGTTATTCAGACCTTGCGTGCTAATTCTGTTTCGATGATAAAAACCCATGTGTTTCCACCGAAAAACCTTTCAGGGGATCGTTTGCAACAGTTTGGCACCATTTTTGAGTGAATTCCAGAACGTCAGATTTTTGCTGAAATTGTGACCGTGCGGCTTAGGGATTTTTTCAAAAAAAATGTTTTTCAGACCTTGCGTGAAAATTCTGTTTCGATGATAAAAACCCATGTGTTTCCACCGAAAAACCTTTCAGGGGATCGTTTGCAACAGTTTGGCACCATTTTTGAGTGAATTCCAGAACGTCAGATTTTTGCTGAAATTGTGACCGCGCGGCTTAGGGATTTTTTCAAAAAAATGTTTTTCAGACCTTGCGTGAAAATTCTTTTTCAATGATAAAAACCCATCTCTTTCCACCGAAGAACCTTTCAGGGGATCGTTTGCAACAGTTTGGCACCATTTTTGAGTGAATTCCAGAACGTCAGATTTTTGCTGAAATTGTGACCGCGCGGCTTAGGGATTTTTTCAAAAAAAAGTTATTCAGACCTTGCGGGCTAATTCTGTTTCGATGATAAAAACCCATGTGTTTCCACCGAAAAACCTTTCAGGGGATCGTTTGCAACAGTTTGGCACCATTTTTGAGTGAATTCCAGAACGTCAGATTTTTGCTGAAATTGTGACCGCGCGGCTTAGGGATTTTTTCAAAAAAATGTTTTTCAGACCTTGCGTGAAAATTCTTTTTCAATGATAAAAACCCATCTCTTTCCACCGAAGAACCTTTCAGGGGATCGTTTGCAACAGTTTGGCACCATTTTTGAGTGAATTCCAGAACGTCAGATTTTTGCTGAAATTGTGACCGCGCGGCTTAGGGATTTTTTCAAAAAAAAGTTGTTCAGACCTTGCGGGCTAATTCTGTTTCTATGATAAATACCCATGTGTTTACACCGAAAAACCTTTCAGGGGATCGTTTGCAACAGTTTGGCACCATTTTTGAGTGAATTCCAGAACGTCAGATTTTTGCTGAAATTGTGACCGCGCGGCTTAGGGATTTTTTCAAAAAAAAGTTATTCAGACCTTGCGTGCTAATTCTGTTTCGATGATAAAAACCCATCTCTTTCCACTGAAAAATCTTTCAGGGGATCGTTTGCAACAGTTTGGCACCATTTTTGAGTGAATTCCAGAACGTCAGATTTTTGCTGAAATTGTGACCGCGCGGCTTAGGGATTTTTTCAAAAAAATGTTTTTCAGACCTTGCGGGCTAATTCTGTTTCTATGATAAAAACCCATGTGTTTCCACCGAAAAACCTTTCAGGGGATCGTTTGCAACAGTTTGGCACCATTTTTGAGTGAATTCCAGAACGTCAGATTTTTGCTGAAATTGTGACTGTGCGGTTTAGGGATTTTTTCAAAAAAATGTTTTTCAGACCTTGCGTGAAAATTCTGTTTCGATGATAAAAACCCATGTGTTTCCACCGAAAAACCTTTCAGGGGATCGTTTGCAACAGTTTGGCACCATTTTTGAGTGAATTCCAGAACGTCAGATTTTTGCTGAAATTGTGACCGCGCGGCTTAGGGATTTTTTCAAAAAAATGTTTTTCAGACCTTGCGTGAAAATTCTTTTTCAATGATAAAAACCCATCTCTTTCCACCGAAGAACCTTTCAGGGGATCGTTTGCTACAGTTTGGCACCATTTTTGAGTGAATTCCAGAACGTCAGATTTTTGCTGAAATTGTGACCGCGCGGCTTAGGGATTTTTTTCAAAAAAAAATTTTTCAGACCTAGCGTGAAAATTCTTTTTCAATGCTAAAAACGCATCTCTTTCCACCGAAAAGCCTTTCAGGGCATCGTTTGCAACAGTTTGGCACCATTTTTGAGTGAATTCCAGAACGTCAGATTTTTGCTGAAATTGTGACTGCGCGGCTTAGGGATTTTTTCAAAAAAAAGTTGTTCAGACCTTGCGGGCTAATTCTGTTTCTATGATAAAAACCCATGTGTTTCCACCGAAGAACCTTTCAGGGGATCGTTTGCAACAGTTTGGCACCATTTTTGAGTGAATTCCAGAACGTCAGATTTTTGCTGAAATTGAGACCGCTCGGCTTAGGGATTTTTTCAAAAAAATGTTTTTCAGACCTTGCGTGAAAATTCTTTTTCAATGATAAAAACGCATCTCTTTCCACTGAAAAATCTTTCAGAGGATCGTTTGCAACAGTTTGGCACCATTTTTGAGTGAATTCCAGAACGTCAGATTTTTGCTGAAATTGTGACCGCGCGGCTTAGGGATTTTTTCAAAAAAATGTTTTTCAGACCTTGCGGGCTAATTCTGTTTCTATGATAAAAACCCATGTGTTTCCACCGAAAAACCTTCCAGGGGATCGTTTGCAACAGTTTGGCACCATTTTTGAGTGAATTCCAGAACGTCAGATTTTTGCTGAAATTGTGACTGTGCGGTTTAGGGATTTTTTCAAAAAAATGTTTTTCAGACCTTGCGTGAAAATTCTGTTTCGATGATAAAAACCCATGTGTTTCCACCGAAAAACATTTCAGGGGATCTTTTGCAACAGTTTGGCACCATTTTTGAGTGAATTCCAGAACGTCAGATTTTTGCTGAAATTGTGACTGTGCGGCTTAGGGATTTTTTCAAAAAAATGTTTTTCAGACCTTGCGTGAAAATTCTGTTTCGATGATAAAAACCCATGTGTTTCCACCGAAAAACCTTTCAGGGGATCTTTTGCAACAGTTTGGCACCATTTTTGAGTGAATTCCAGAACGTCAGATTTTTGCTGAAATTGTGACCGCGCGGCTTAGGGATTTTTTCAAAAAAAAGTTGTTCAGACCTTGCGGGCTAATTCTGTTTCTATGATAAATACCCATGTGTTTCCACCGAAAAACCTTTCAGGGGATCGTTTGCAACAGTTTGGCACCATTTTTGAGTGAATTCCAGAACGTCAGATTTTTGCTGAAATTGTGACCGCGCGGCTTAGGGATTTTTTCAAAAAAAAGTTATTCAGACCTTGCGGGCTAATTCTGTTTCGATGATAAAAACCCATGTGTTTCCACCGAAAAACCTTTCAGGGGATCGTTTGCAACAGTTTGGCACCATTTTTGAGTGAATTCCAGAACGTCAGATTTTTGCTGAAATTGTGACCGCGCGGCTTAGGGATTTTTTCAAAAAAATGTTTTTCAGACCTAGCGTGAAAATTCTTTTTCAATGCTAAAAACGCATCTCTTTCCACCGAAAAGCCTTTCAGGGCATCGTTTGCAACAGTTTGGCACCATTTTTGAGTGAATTCCAGAACGTCAGATTTTTGCTGAAATTGTGACCGCGCGGCTTAGGGATTTTTTCAAAAAAAAGTTGTTCAGACCTTGCGGGCTAATTCTTTTTCTATAATAAAAACCCATGTGTTTCCACCGAAAAACCTTTCAAGGGATCGTTTGCAACAGTTTGGCACCATTTTTGAGTGAATTCCAGAACGTCAGATTTTTGCTGAAATTGTGACCGCGCGGCTTAGGGATTTTTTTCAAAAAAATGTTTTTCAGACCTTGCGGGCTAATTCTGTTTCTTTGATGAAAACCCATGTGTTTCCACCGAAAAACCTTTCAGGGGATCGTTTGCAACAGTTTGGCACCATTTTTGAGTGAATTCCAGAACGTCAGATTTTTGCTGAAATTGTGACTGTGCGGCTTAGGGATTTTTTCAAAAAAATGTTTTTCAGACCTTGCGTGAAAATTCTGTTTCGATGATAAAAACCCATGTGTTTCCACCGAAAAACCTTTCAGGGGATCTTTTGCAACAGTTTGGCACCATTTTTGAGTGAATTCCAGAACGTCAGATTTTTGCTGAAATTGTGACTGTGCGGCTTAGGGATTTTTTCAAAAAAATGTTTTTCAGACCTTGCGTGAAAATTCTGTTTGGATGATAAAAACCCATGTGTTTCCACCGAAAAACCTTTCAGGGGATCTTTTGCAACAGTATGGCACCATTTTTGAGTGAATTCCAGAACGTCAGATTTTTGCTGAAATTGTGACCGTGCGGCTTAGGGATTTTTTCAAAAAAATGTTTTTCAGACCTTGCGTGAAAATTCTGTTTCGATGATAAAAACCCATGTGTTTCCACCGAAAAACCTTTCAGGGGATCTTTTGCAACAGTTTGGCACCATTTTTGAGTGAATTCCAGAACGTCAGATTTTTGCTGAAATTGTGACCGCGCGGCTTAGGGATTTTTTCAAAAAAAAGTTGTTCAGACCTTGCGGGCTAATTCTGTTTCTCTGATAAATACCCATGTGTTTCCACCGAAAAACCTTTCAGGGGATCGTTTGCAACAGTTTGGCACCATTTTTGAGTGAATTCCAGAACGTCAGATTTTTGCTGAAATTGTGACCGCGCGGCTTAGGGATTTTTTCAAAAAAAAGTTATTCAGACCTTGCGGGCTAATTCTGTTTCGATGATAAAAACCCATGTGTTTCCACCGAAAAACCTTTCAGGGGATCGTTTGCAACAGTTTGGCACCATTTTTGAGTGAATTCCAGAACGTCA
Organism: Podarcis liolepis; assembly: GCF_965112155.1. Lineage (NCBI taxonomy): Eukaryota > Metazoa > Chordata > Lepidosauria > Squamata > Lacertidae > Podarcis > Podarcis liolepis. Next base: position 88,309,744 of record NC_139559.1, on the reverse strand, counting down.
GATTTTTGCTGAAATTGTGACCGCGCGGCTTAGGGATTTTTTCAAAAAAATGTTTTTCAGACCTTGCGTGAAAATTCTTTTTCAATGATAAAAACCCACCTCTTTCCACCGAAGAACCTTTCAGGCGATCGTTTGCAACAGTTTGGCACCATTTTTGAGTGAATTCCAGAACGTCAGATTTTTGCTGAAATTGTGACCGCGCGGCTTAGGGATTTTTTCAAAAAAATGTTTTTCAGACCTAGCGTGAAAATTCTTTTTCAATGCTAAAAACGCATCTCTTTCCACCGAAAAGCCTTTCAGGGCATCGTTTGCAACAGTTTGGCACCATTTTTGAGTGAATTCCAGAACGTCAGATTTTTGCTGAAATTGTGACCGCGCGGCTTAGGGATTTTTTCAAAAAAAAGTTATTCAGACCTTGCGGGCTAATTCTGTTTCGATGATAAAAACCCATGTGTTTCCACCGAAAAACATTTCAGGGGATCGTTTGCAACAGTTTGGCACCATTTTTGAGTGAATTCCAGAACATCAGATTTCTGCTGAAATTGTGACCGCGCGGCTTAGGGATTTTTTCAAAAAAAAGTTGTTCAGACCTTGCGGGCTAATTCTGTTTCTATGATAAAAACCCATGTGTTTCCACCGAAGAACCTTTCAGGGGATCGTTTGCAACAGTTTGGCACCATTTTTGAGTGAATTCCAGAACGTCAGATTTTTGCTGAAATTGTGACCGCGCGGCTTAGGGATTTTTTCAAAAAAAAGTTGTTCAGACCTTGCGGGCTAATTCTGTTTCTATGATAAAAACCCATGTGTTTCCACCGAAAAACCTTCCAGGGGATCGTTTGCAACAGTTTGGCACCATTTTTGAGTGAATTCCAGAACGTCAGATTTTTGCTGAAATTGTGACCGCTCGGCTTATGGATTTTTTCAAAAAAATGTTTTTCAGACCTTGCGTGAAAATTCTTTTTCAATGATAAAAACCCATCTCTTTCCACCGAAAAATCTTTCAGGGGATCGTTTGCAACAGTTTGGCACCATTTTTGAGTGAATTCCAGAACGTCAGATTTTTGCTGAAATTGTGACCGCGCGCCTTAGGGATTTTTTCAAAAAAAAGTTGTTCAGACCTTGCGGGCTAATTCTGTTTCTATGATAAAAACCCATGTGTTTCCACCGAAAAACCTTTCAGGGGATCGTTTGCAACAGTTTGGCAGCATTTTTGCGTGAATTCCAGAACGTCAGATTTTTGCTGAAATTGTGACCGCGCGGCTTAGGGATTTTTTCAAAAAAAAGTTGTTCAGGCCTTGCGGGCTAATTCTGTTTCGATGATAAAAACCCATCTCTTTCCACCGAAAAATCTTTCAGGGGATCGTTTGCAACAGTTTGGCACCATTTTTGAGTGAATTCCAGAAAGTCAGATTTTTGCTGAAATTGTGACCGCGCGGCTTAGGGATTTTTTCAAAAAAAAGTTGTTCAGACCTTGCGGGCTAATTCTTTTTCTATAATAAAAACCCATGTGTTTCCACCGAAAAACCTTTCAAGGGATCGTTTGCAACAGTTTGGCACCATTTTTGAGTGAATTCCAGAACGTCAGATTTTTGCTGAAATTGTGACCGCGCGGCTTAGGGATTTTTTCAAAAAAATGTTTTTCAGACCTAGCGTGAAAATTCTTTTTCAATGCTAAAAACGCATCTCTTTCCACCGAAAAGCCTTTCAGGGCATCGTTTGCAACAGTTTGGCACCATTTTTGAGTGAATTCCAGAACGTCAGATTTTTGCTGAAATTGTGACTGCGCGGCTTAGGGATTTTTTCAAAAAAAAGTTGTTCAGACCTTGCGGGCTAATTCTGTTTCTATGATAAAAACCCATGTGTTTCCACCGAAACACCTTTCAGGGGATCGTTTGCAACAGTTTGGCATCATTTTTGAGTGAATTCCAGAACGTCAGATTTTTGCTGAAATTGTGACCGCGCGGCTTAGGGATTTTTTCAAAAAAATGTTTTTCAGACCTTGCGGGCTAATTCTGTTTCTATGACAAAAACCCATGTGTTTCCACCGAAAAACCTTTCAGGGGATCGTTTGCAACAGTTTGGCACCATTTTTGAGTGAATTCCAGAACGTCAGATTTTTGCTGAAATTGTGACCGCGCGGCTTAGGGATTTTTTCAAAAAAAAGTTGTTCAGACCTTGCGTGAAAATTCTTTTTCAATGATAAAAACCCATCTCTTTCCACTGAAAAATCTTTCAGGGGATCGTTTGCAACAGTTTGGCACCATTTTTGAGTGAATTCCAGAACGTCAGATTTTTGCTGAAATTGTGACGGCGCGGCTTAGGGATTTTTTCAAAAAAATGTTTTTCAGACCTTGCGGGCTAATTCTGTTTCTATGATAAAAACCCATCTCTTTCCACCGAAAAACCTTTCAGGGGATCGTTTGCAACAGTTTGGCACCATTTTTGAGTGAATTCCAGAACGTCAGATTTTTGCTGAAATTGTGACTGTGCGGTTTAGGGATTTTTTCAAAAAAATGTTTTTCAGACCTAGCGTGAAAATTCTTTTTCAATGCTAAAAACGCATCTCTTTCCACCGAAAAGCCTTTCAGGGCATCGTTTGCAACAGTTTGGCACCATTTTTGAGTGAATTCCAGAACGTCAGATTTTTGCTGAAATTGTGACTGCGCGGCTTAGGGATTTTTTCAAAAAAAAGTTGTTCAGACCTTGCGGGCTAATTCTGTTTCTATGATAAAAACCCATGTGTTTCCACCGAAACACCTTTCAGGGGATCGTTTGCAACAGTTTGGCATCATTTTTGAGTGAATTCCAGAACGTCAGATTTTTGCTGAAATTGTGACCGCGCGGCTTAGGGATTTTTTCAAAAAAATGTTTTTCAGACCTTGCGGGCTAATTCTGTTTCTATGACAAAAACCCATGTGTTTCCACCGAAAAACCTTTCAGGGGATCGTTTGCAACAGTTTGGCACCATTTTTGAGTGAATTCCAGAACGTCAGATTTTTGCTGAAATTGTGACCGCGCGGCTTAGGGATTTTTTCAAAAAAAAGTTGTTCAGACCTTGCGTGAAAATTCTTTTTCAATGATAAAAACCCATCTCTTTCCACTGAAAAATCTTTCAGGGGATCGTTTGCAACAGTTTGGCACCATTTTTGAGTGAATTCCAGAACGTCAGATTTTTGCTGAAATTGTGACCGCGCGGCTTAGGGATTTTTTCAAAAAAATGTTTTTCAGACCTTGCGGGCTAATTCTGTTTCTATGATAAAAACCCATCTCTTTCCACCGAAAAACCTTTCAGGGGATCGTTTGCAACAGTTTGGCACCATTTTTGAGTGAATTCCAGAACGTCAGATTTTTGCTGAAATTGTGACTGTGCGGTTTAGGGATTTTTTCAAAAAAATGTTTTTCAGACCTTGCGTGAAAATTCTGTTTCGATGACAAAAACCCATGTGTTTCCACCGAAAAACCTTTCAGGGGATCTTTTGCAACAGTTTGGCACCATTTTTGAGTGAATTCCAGAACGTCAGATTTTTGCTGAAATTGTGACTGTGCGGCTTAGGGATTTTTTCAAAAAAATGTTTTTCAGACCTTGCGTGAAAATTCTGTTTCGATGATAAAAACCCATGTGTTTCCACTGAAAAACCTTTCAGGGGATCTTTTGCAACAGTTTGGCACCATTTTTGAGTGAATTCCAGAACGTCAGATTTTTGCTGAAATTGTGACCGTGCGGCTTAGGGATTTTTTCAAAAAAAAGTTGTTCAGACCTTGCGGGCTAATTCTGTTTCTATGATAAATACCCATGTGTTTCCACCGAAAAACCTTTCAGGGGATCGTTTGCAACAGTTTGGCACCATTTTTGAGTGAATTCCAGAACGTCAGATTTTTGCTGAAATTGTGACCGCGCGGCTTAGGGATTTTTTCAAAAAAAAGTTATTCAGACCTTGCGGGCTAATTCTGTTTCGATGATAAAAACCCATGTGTTTCCACCGAAAAACCTTTCAGGGGATCGTTTGCAATAGTTTGGCACCATTTTTGAGTGAATTCCAGAACGTCAGATTTTTGCTGAAATTGTGACCGCGCGGCTTAGGGATTTTTTCAAAAAAATGTTTTTCAGACCTTGCGTGAAAATTCTTTTTCAATGATAAAAACCCATCTCTTTCCACCGAAGAACCTTTCAGGGGATCGTTTGCAACAGTTTGGCACCATTTTTGAGTGAATTCCAGAACGTCAGATTTTTGCTGAAATTGTGACCGCGCGGCTTAGGGATTTTTTCAAAAAAATGTTTTTCAGACCTAGCGTGAAAATTCTTTTTCAATGCTAAAAACGCATCTCTTTCCACCGAAAAGCCTTTCAGGGCATCGTTTGCAACAGTTTGGCACCATTTTTGAGTGAATTCCAGAACGTCAGATTTTTGCTGAAATTGTGACCGCGCGGCTTAGGGATTTTTTCAAAAAAAAGTTGTTCAGACCTTGCAGGCTAATTCTGTTTCTATGATAAAAACCCATGTGTTTCCACCGAAAAACCTTTCAGGGGATCGTTTGCAACAGTTTGGCACCATTTTTGAGTGAATTCCAGAACGTCAGATTTTTGCTGAAATTGTGACCGCGCGGCTTAGGGATTTTTTCAAAAAAATGTTTTTCAGACCTTGCGGGCTAATTCTGTTTCTATGACAAAAACCCATGTGTTTCCACCGAAAAACCTTTCAGGGGATCGTTTGCAACAGTTTGGCACCATTTTTGAGTGAATTCCAGAACGTCAGATTTTTGCTGAAATTGTGACCGTGCGGCTTAGGGATTTTTTCAAAAAAATGTTTTTCAGACCTTGCGTGAAAATTCTGTTTCGATGATAAAAACCCATGTGTTTCCACCGAAAAACCTTTCAGGGGATCGTTTGCAACAGTTTGGCACCATTTTTGAGTGAATTCCAGAACGTCAGATTTTTGCTGAAATTGTGACCGCGCGGCTTAGGGATTTTTTCAAAAAAATGTTTTTCAGACCTTGCGTGAAAATTCTGTTTCGATGATAAAAACCCATGTGTTTCCACCGAAAAACCTTTCAGGGGATCGTTTGCAACAGTTTGGCACCATTTTTGAGTGAATTCCAGAACGTCAGATTTTTGCTGAAATTGTGACCGCGCGGCTTAGGGATTTTTTCAAAAAAAAGTTATTCAGACCTTGCGGGCTAATTCTGTTTCGATGATAAAAACCCATGTGTTTCCACCGAAAAACCTTTCAGGGGATCGTTTGCAACAGTTTGTCACCATTTTTGAGTGAATTCCAGAACGTCAGATTTTTGCTGAAATTGTGACCGCGCGGCTTAGGGATTTTTTCAAAAAAATGTTTTTCAGACCTTGCGTGAAAATTCTTTTTCAATGATAAAAACCCATCTCTTTCCACCGAAGAACCTTTCAGGGGATCGTTTGCAACAGTTTGGCACCATTTTTGAGTGAATTCCAGAACGTCAGATTTTTGCTGAAATTGTGACCGCGCGGCTTAGGGATTTTTTCAAAAAAATGTTTTTCAGACCTTGCGTGAAAATTCTTTTTCAATGCTAAAAACGCATCTCTTTCCACCGAAAAGCCTTTCAGGGGATCGTTTGCAACAGTTTGGCACCATTTTTGAGTGAATTCCAGAACGTCAGATTTTTGCTGAAATTGTGACCGCGCGGCTTAGGGATTTTTTCAAAAAAATGTTTTTCAGACCTAGCGTGAAAATTCTTTTTCAATGCTAAAAACGCATCTCTTTCCACCGAAAAGCCTTTCAGGGCATCGTTTGCAACAGTTTGGCACCATTTTTGAGTGAATTCCAGAACGTCAGATTTTTGCTGAAATTGTGACCGCGCGGCTTAGGGATTTTTTCAAAAAAAAGTTGTTCAGACCTTGCAGGCTAATTCTGTTTCTATGATAAAAAACCCATGTGTTTCCACCGAAAAACCTTTCAGGGGATCGTTTGCAACAGTTTGGCACCATTTTTGAGTGAATTCCAGAACGTCAGATTTTTGCTGAAATTGTGACCGCGCGGCTTAGGGATTTTTTCAAAAAAATGTTTTTCAGACCTTGCGGGCTAATTCTGTTTCTATGACAAAAACCCATGTGTTTCCACCGAAGAACCTTTCAGGGGATCATTTGCAACAGTTTGGCACCATTTTTGAGTGAATTCCAGAACGTCAGATTTTTGCTGATATTGTGACCGCGCGGCTTAGGGATTTTTTCAAAAAAAAGTTGTTCAGACCTTGCGGGCTAATTCTGTTTCTATGATAAAAACCCATGTGTTTCCACCGAAGAACCTTTCAGGGGATCGTTTGCAACAGTTTGGCACCATTTTTGAGTGAATTCCAGAACGTCAGATTTTTGCTGAAATTGTGACTGTGCGGCTTAGGGATTTTTTCAAAAAAATGTTTTTCAGACCTTGCGTGAAAATTCTGTTTCGATGATAAAAACCCATGTGTTTCCACCGAAAAACCTTTCAGGGGATCTTTTGCAACAGTTTGGCACCATTTTTGAGTGAATTCCAGAACGTCAGATTTTTGCTGAAATTCTGACCGTGCGGCTTAGGGATTTTTTCAAAAAAATGTTTTTCAGACCTTGCGTGAAAATTCTGTTTCGATGATAAAAACCCATGTGTTTCCACCGAAAAACCTTTCAGGGGATCGTTTGCAACAGTTTGGCACCATTTTTGAGTGAATTCCAGAACGTCAGATTTTTGCTGAAATTGTGACCGCGCGGCTTAGGGATTTTTTCAAAAAAATGTTTTTCAGACCTTGCGTGAAAATTCTTTTTCAATGATAAAAACCCATCTCTTTCCACCGAAGAACCTTTCAGGGGATCGTTTGCAACAGTTTGGCACCATTTTTGAGTGAATTCCAGAACGTCAGATTTTTGCTGAAATTGTGACCGCGCGGCTTAGGGATTTTTTCAAAAAAATGTTTTTCAGACCTAGCGTGAAAATTCTTTTTCAATGCTAAAAACGCATCTCTTTCCACCGAAAAGCCTTTCAGGGCATCGTTTGCAACAGTTTGGCACCATTTTTGAGTGAATTCCAGAACGTCAGATTTTTGCTGAAATTGTGACCGCGCGGCTTAGGGATTTTTTCAAAAAAAAGTTGTTCAGACCTTGCAGGCTAATTCTGTTTCTATGATAAAAACCCATGTGTTTCCACCGAAAAACCTTTCAGGGGATCGTTTGCAACAGTTTGGCACCATTTTTGAGTGAATTCCAGAACGTCAGATTTTTGCTGAAATTGTGACCGCGCGGCTTAGGGATTTTTTCAAAAAAATGTTTTTCAGACCTTGCGGGCTAATTCTGTTTCTATGACAAAAACCCATGTGTTTCCACCGAAGAACCTTTCAGGGGATCATTTGCAACAGTTTGGCACCATTTTTGAGTGAATTCCAGAACGTCAGATTTTTGCTGATATTGTGACCGCGCGGCTTAGGGATTTTTTCAAAAAAAAGTTGTTCAGACCTTGCGGGCTAATTCTGTTTCTATGATAAAAACCCATGTGTTTCCACCGAAGAACCTTTCAGGGGATCGTTTGCAACAGTTTGGCACCATTTTTGAGTGAATTCCAGAACGTCAGATTTTTGCTGAAATTGTGACTGTGCGGCTTAGGGATTTTTTCAAAAAAATGTTTTTCAGACCTTGCGTGAAAATTCTGTTTCGACGATAAAAACCCATGTGTTTCCACCGAAAAACCTTTCAGGGGATCTTTTGCAACAGTTTGGCACCATTTTTGAGTGAATTCCAGAACGTCAGATTTTTGCTGAAATTCTGACCGTGCGGCTTAGGGATTTTTTCAAAAAAATGTTTTTCAGACCTTGCGTGAAAATTCTGTTTCAATGATAAAAACCCATGTGTTTCCACCGAAAAACCTTTCAGGGGATCGTTTGCAACAGTTTGGCACCATTTTTGAGTGAATTCCAGAACGTCAGATTTTTGCTGAAATTGTGACCGCGCGGCTTAGGGATTTTTTCAAAAAAATGTTTTTCAGACCTTGCGTGAAAATTCTGTTTCGATGATAAAAACCCATGTGTTTCCACCGAAAAACCTTTCAGGGGATCGTTTGCAACAGTTTGGCACCATTTTTGAGTGAATTCCAGAACGTCAGATTTTTGCTGAAATTGTGACCGCGCGGCTTAGGGATTTTTTCAAAAAAAATGTTTTTCAGACCTTGCGTGAAAATTCTTTTTCAATGATAAAAACCCATCTCTTTCCACCGAAGAACCTTTCAGGGGATCGTTTGCAACAGTTTGGCACCATTTTTGAGTGAATTCCAGAACGTCAGATTTTTGCTGAAATTGTGACCGCGCGGCTTAGGGATTTTCTTTAAAAAAAAGTTGTTCAGACCTTGCGGGCTAATTCTGTTTCTATGATAAAAACCCATGTGTTTCCACCGAAAAACCTTCCAGGGGATCGTTTGCAACAGTTTGGCACCATTTTTGAGTGAATTCCAGAACGTCAGATTTTTGCTGAAATTGTGACCGCTCGGCTTAGGGATTTTTTCAAAAAAATGTTTTTCAGACCTTGCGTGAAAATTCTTTTTCAATGATAAAAACCCATCTCTTTCCACCGAAAAATCTTTCAGGGGATCGTTTGCAACAGTTTGGCACCATTTTTGAGTGAATTCCAGAAAGTCAGATTTTTGCTGAAATTGTGACCGCGCGGCTTAGGGATTTTTTCAAAAAAAAGTTGTTCAGACCTTGCGGGCTAATTCTTTTTCTATAATAAAAACCCATGTGTTTCCAACGAAAAACCTTTCAAGGGATCGTTTGCAACAGTTTGGCACCATTTTTGAGTGAATTCCAGAACGTCAGATTTTTGCTGAAATTGTGACCGCGCGGCTTAGGGATTTTTTTCAAAAAAATGTTTTTCAGACCTTGCGGGCTAATTCTGTTTCTATGATAAAAACCCATGTGTTTCCACCGAAAAACCTTTCAGGGGATCGTTTGCAACAGTTTGGCACCATTTTTGAGTGAATTCCAGAACGTCAGATTTTTGCTGAAATTGTGACTGTGCGGCTTAGGGATTTTTTCAAAAAAATGTTTTTCAGACCTTGCGTGAAAATTCTGTTTCGATGATAAAAACCC